>NC_090385.1:81838106-84410606 GCF_036365525.1 Heterodontus francisci | reverse complement strand
CATATTCAGAGTGCCCTGGTCCACCATATTCAGAGTGGCCTGGTCCACCACCTTCAGAGTGCCTTGGTCCACCATATTCAGAGTGCTCCAGTCCAACATATTCAGAGGGCCCCGGTCCACCATATTCAGGGTGGCCGGGTCCACCACCTTCAGAGTGCCTTGGTCCACCATATTCAGAGTGCTCCAGACCACCATATTCAGAGGGCCCCGGTCCACCATATTCAGAGTGCCCTGGTCCACCATTTTCAGAGTGCCCCGGTCCACCATTTTCAAAGTGCCCTGGTCCACCATATTCAGAGTGCCCTGGTCCACCATATTCAGAGTGTCCCGGTGCACCATTTTCAGAGTGCCCTGGTCCACCATATTCAGAGTGCCCCGGTCCACCATTTTCAGAGTGCCCTAGTCCACCACCTTCAGAGTTCCCTGCTGCACCATTTTCAGAGTTCCCTGGTCCACCATATTCAGAGAACCCTGGTCCAACACCTTCAGAGTTCCCTGGTCCACCATATTCAGAGTGCCCTGGTCCACCATTTTCAGAGTTCCCTGGTCCACCATATTCAGAGAGCCCTTGTCCAACACCTTCAGAGTGCCCCGGTCCACCATATTCAGAGTGCCCTGGTCCACCACCTTCAGAGTGCCCTGGTCCACCATATTCAGAGAGCCCTGGTCCAACACCTTCAGAGTGCCCCGGTCCAACATATTCAGAGAGCCCTGGTCCAACACCTTGAGAGTTCCCTGGTCCACCATATTCAGTGTGCCCTGGTCCACCACCTTCAGAGTGCCCCGGTCCACCAGATTCAGAGTGCCCCGGTCCACCACCTTCAGAGTGCCCCGGTCCACCACCTTCAGAGTGCCCCGGTCCACCATATTCAGAGTGCCCTGGTCCATCACCTTCAGAGTGCCCCGGTCCACCATATTCAGAGTGCCCTGGTCCAACACCTTCAAGAGTTCCCTGTTCCACCATATTCAGAGAGCCCTAGTCCACCATATTCAGAGAGCCCTGGTCCAACACCTTCAGAATTCCCTGGTCCACCATATTCAGAGTGCCCTGGTCCACCATTTTCAGAGTGCTCCAGTCCACCATTTTCAGAGTGCCCCAGCCCACCATTTTCAGAGTGCTCCAGTCCACCATATTCAGAGTGCCCCGGTCCACCATATTCAGAGTGCCCCGGTCCACCATATTCAGAGTGCCCCGGTGCACCATTTTAAGGGTGCCCTGGTCCACCATTTTCAGAGTGCGCCGGTCCACCATTTTCAAAGTGCCCTGGTCCACCATATTCAGAGTGCCCTGGTCCACCATATTCAGAGTGGCCCGGTGCACCATTTTCAGAGTGCCCTGGTCCACCATATTCAGAGTGCCCCGGTCCACCATTTTCAGAGTGCCCTGGTCCACCACCTTCAGAGTGCCTTGGTCCACCATATTCAGAGTGCTCCAGTCCACCATATTCAGAGTGGCCTGGTCCACCACCTTCAGAGTGCCTTGGTCCACCATACTCAGAGTGCTCCAGTCCACCATATTCAGAGTGGCCTGGTCCACCACCTTCAGAGTGCCTTGGTCCACCATACTCAGAGTGCTCCAGTCCACCATATTCAGAGTGCCCTTGTCCACCATATTCAGAGTACCCCGGTCCACCATATTCAGAGTGCCCTGGTCCACCACCTTCAGAGTGCCTTGGTCCACCATACTGAGAGTGCTCCAGTCCACCATATTCAGAGTGCCCTGGTCCACCATATTCAGAGTGCCCTGGTCCACCATATTCAGAGTGCCCCGGTCCACCATATTCAGAGTGCCCTGGTCCACCATATTCAGAGTGGCCTGGTCCACCACCTTCAGAGTGCCTTGGTCTACCATATTCAGAGTGCTCCAGTTCTCCATATTCAGAGTGCCCTGGTCCACCATATTCAGAGTGCCCTGGTCCACCATATTCAGAGTGCCCTGGTCCAACACATTCAGAGTGCCCTGGTCCACCATATTCAGAGTGCTCCAGACCACCATATTCAGAGGGCCCCGGTCCACCATATTCAGAGTGCCCTGGTCCACCATTTTCAGAGTGCCCCGGTCCACTATTTTCAAAGTGCCCCGGTCCACCATATTCAGAGTGCCCCGGTCCACCATATTCAGAGTGCCCTGGTCCACCATATTCAGAGTGGCCTGGTCCACCACCTTCAGAGTGCCTTGGTCCACCATATTCAGAGTGCTCCAGTCCAACATATTCAGAGGGCCCCGGTCCACCATATTCAGGGTGGCCGGGTCCACCACCTTCAGAGTGCCTTGGTCCACCATATTCAGAGTGCTCCAGACCACCATATTCAGAGGGCCCCGGTCCACCATATTCAGAGTGCCCTGGTCCACCATTTTCAGAGTGCCCCAGTCCACCATTTTCAAAGTGCCCTGGTCCACCATATTCAGAGTGCCCTGGTCCACCATATTCAGAGTGTCCCGGTGCACCATTTTCAGAGTGCCCTGGTCCACCATATTCAGAGTGCCCCGGTCCACCATTTTCAGAGTGCCCTAGTCCACCACCTTCAGAGTTCCCTGCTGCACCATTTTCAGAGTTCCCTGGTCCACCATATTCAGAGAACCCTGGTCCAACACCTTCAGAGTTCCCTGGTCCACCATATTCAGAGTGCCCTGGTCCACCATTTTCAGAGTTCCCTGGTCCACCATATTCAGAGAGCCCTTGTCCAACACCTTCAGAGTGCCCCGGTCCACCATATTCAGAGTGCCCTGGTCCACCACCTTCAGAGTGCCCTGGTCCACCATATTCAGAGAGCCCTGGTCCAACACCTTCAGAGTGCCCCGGTCCAACATATTCAGAGAGCCCTGGTCCAACACCTTGAGAGTTCCCTGGTCCACCATATTCAGTGTGCCCTGGTCCACCACCTTCAGAGTGCCCCGGTCCACCAGATTCAGAGTGCCCCGGTCCACCACCTTCAGAGTGCCCCGGTCCACCACCTTCAGAGTGCCCCGGTCCACCATATTCAGAGTGCCCTGGTCCATCACCTTCAGAGTGCCCCGGTCCACCATATTCAGAGTGCCCTGGTCCAACACCTTCAAGAGTTCCCTGTTCCACCATATTCAGAGAGCCCTAGTCCACCATATTCAGAGAGCCCTGGTCCAACACCTTCAGAATTCCCTGGTCCACCATATTCAGAGTGCCCTGGTCCACCATTTTCAGAGTGCTCCAGTCCACCATTTTCAGAGTGCCCCAGCCCACCATTTTCAGAGTGCTCCAGTCCACCATATTCAGAGTGCCCCGGTCCACCATATTCAGAGTGCCCCGGTCCACCATATTCAGAGTGCCCCGGTGCACCATTTTAAGGGTGCCCTGGTCCACCATTTTCAGAGTGCGCCGGTCCACCATTTTCAAAGTGCCCTGGTCCACCATATTCAGAGTGCCCTGGTCCACCATATTCAGAGTGGCCCGGTGCACCATTTTCAGAGTGCCCTGGTCCACCATATTCAGAGTGCCCCGGTCCACCATTTTCAGAGTGCCCTGGTCCACCACCTTCAGAGTGCCTTGGTCCACCATACTCAGAGTGCTCCAGTCCACCATATTCAGAGTGGCCTGGTCCACCACCTTCAGAGTGCCTTGGTCCACCATACTCAGAGTGCTCCAGTCCACCATATTCAGAGTGCCCTTGTCCACCATATTCAGAGTACCCCGGTCCACCATATTCAGACTGCCCTGGTCCACCACCTTCAGAGTGCCTTGGTCCACCATACTGAGAGTGCTCCAGTCCACCATATTCAGAGTGCCCTGGTCCACCATATTCAGAGTGCCCTGGTCCACCATATTCAGAGTGCCCCGGTCCACCATATTCAGAGTGCCCTGGTCCACCATATTCAGAGTGGCCTGGTCCACCACCTTCAGAGTGCCTTGGTCTACCATATTCAGAGTGCTCCAGTTCTCCATATTCAGAGTGCCCTGGTCCACCATATTCAGAGTGCCCTGGTCCACCATATTCAGAGTGCCCTGGTCCAACACATTCAGAGTGCCCTGGTCCACCATATTCAGAGTGCTCCAGACCACCATATTCAGAGGGCCCCGGTCCACCATATTCAGAGTGCCCTGGTCCACCATTTTCAGAGTGCCCCGGTCCACTATTTTCAAAGTGCCCTGGTCCACCATATTCAGAGTGCCCCGGTCCACCATATTCAGAGTGCCCTGGTCCACCATATTCAGAGTGGCCTGGTCCACCACCTTCAGAGTGCCTTGGTCCACCATATTCAGAGTGCTCCAGTCCAACATATTCAGAGGGCCCCGGTCCACCATATTCAGGGTGGCCGGGTCCACCACCTTCAGAGTGCCTTGGTCCACCATATTCAGAGTGCTCCAGACCACCATATTCAGAGGGCCCCGGTCCACCATATTCAGAGTGCCCTGGTCCACCATTTTCAGAGTGCCCCGGTCCACCATTTTCAAAGTGCCCTGGTCCACCATATTCAGAGTGCCCTGGTCCACCATATTCAGAGTGTCCCGGTGCACCATTTTCAGAGTGCCCTGGTCCACCATATTCAGAGTGCCCCGGTCCACCATTTTCAGAGTGCCCTAGTCCACCACCTTCAGAGTTCCCTGCTGCACCATTTTCAGAGTTCCCTGGTCCACCATATTCAGAGAACCCTGGTCCAACACCTTCAGAGTTCCCTGGTCCACCATATTCAGAGTGCCCTGGTCCACCATTTTCAGAGTTCCCTGGTCCACCATATTCAGAGAGCCCTTGTCCAACACCTTCAGAGTGCCCCGGTCCACCATATTCAGAGTGCCCTGGTCCACCACCTTCAGAGTGCCCTGGTCCACCATATTCAGAGAGCCCTGGTCCAACACCTTCAGAGTGCCCCGGTCCAACATATTCAGAGAGCCCTGGTCCAACACCTTGAGAGTTCCCTGGTCCACCATATTCAGTGTGCCCTGGTCCACCACCTTCAGAGTGCCCCGGTCCACCAGATTCAGAGTGCCCCGGTCCACCACCTTCAGAGTGCCCCGGTCCACCACCTTCAGAGTGCCCCGGTCCACCACCTTCAGAGTGCCCCGGTCCACCATATTCAGAGTGCCCTGGTCCATCACCTTCAGAGTGCCCCGGTCCACCATATTCAGAGTGCCCTGGTCCAACACCTTCAAGAGTTCCCTGTTCCACCATATTCAGAGAGCCCTAGTCCACCATATTCAGAGAGCCCTGGTCCAACACCTTCAGAATTCCCTGGTCCACCATATTCAGAGTGCCCTGGTCCACCATTTTCAGAGTGCTCCAGTCCACCATTTTCAGAGTGCCCCAGCCCACCATTTTCAGAGTGCTCCAGTCCACCATATTCAGAGTGCCCCGGTCCACCATATTCAGAGTGCCCCGGTCCACCATATTCAGAGTGCCCCGGTGCACCATTTTAAGGGTGCCCTGGTCCACCATTTTCAGAGTGCGCCGGTCCACCATTTTCAAAGTGCCCTGGTCCACCATATTCAGAGTGCCCTGGTCCACCATATTCAGAGTGGCCCGGTGCACCATTTTCAGAGTGCCCTGGTCCACCATATTCAGAGTGCCCCGGTCCACCATTTTCAGAGTGCCCTGGTCCACCACCTTCAGAGTGCCTTGGTCCACCATATTCAGAGTGCTCCAGTCCACCATATTCAGAGTGGCCTGGTCCACCACCTTCAGAGTGCCTTGGTCCACCATACTCAGAGTGCTCCAGTCCACCATATTCAGAGTGGCCTGGTCCACCACCTTCAGAGTGCCTTGGTCCACCATACTCAGAGTGCTCCAGTCCACCATATTCAGAGTGCCCTTGTCCACCATATTCAGAGTACCCCGGTCCACCATATTCAGAGTGCCCTGGTCCACCACCTTCAGAGTGCCTTGGTCCACCATACTGAGAGTGCTCCAGTCCACCATATTCAGAGTGCCCTGGTCCACCATATTCAGAGTGCCCTGGTCCACCATATTCAGAGTGCCCCGGTCCACCATATTCAGAGTGCCCCGGTCCACCATATTCAGAGTGGCCTGGTCCACCACCTTCAGAGTGCCTTGGTCTACCATATTCAGAGTGCTCCAGTTCTCCATATTCAGAGTGCCCTGGTCCACCATATTCAGAGTGCCCTGGTCCACCATATTCAGAGTGCCCTGGTCCAACACATTCAGAGTGCCCTGGTCCACCATATTCAGAGTGCCCTGGTCCACCATATTCAGAGTGCCCCAGTCCACCATATTCAGATTGGCCTGGTCCACCACCTTCAGAGTGCCTTGGTCCACCATATTCAGAGTGCTCCAGTCCACCATATTCAGAGTGCCCTGGTCCACCATATTCAGAGTGCCCCGGTCCACCATATTCAGAGTGCCCTGGTCCACCATATTCAGAGTGGCCTGGTCCACCACCTTCAGAGTGCCTTGGTCCACCATATTCAGAGTGCTCCAGTCCAACATATTCAGAGGGCCCCGGTCCACCATATTCAGAGTGGCCTGGTCCACTACCTTCAGAGTGCCTTTGTCCACCATATTCAGAGTGCTCCAGTCCACCATATTCAGAGTGCCCCGGTCCACCATATTCAGAGTGCCCTGTTCCACCAACTTCAAAGTGCCCGGGACGACTACCTTCAGAGTGCTTCAGTTCACCATATTCAGAGGGCCCCGGTCCAGCATTTTCAGAGTGCCCCGGTCCACCATTTTCAGAGTGCCCCGGTCCACCATATTCAGAGTCCCCCAGTCCACCATCTTCAGAGTGCTCCGGTCCACCATATTCAGAGTGCCCCAGTCCACCATATTCTGAGTGCCCCAGTCCACCATATTCAGAGTGCCCCGGTCCACCATATTCTGAGTGCCCCGGTCCACCGTATTCTGAGTGCCCCAGTCCACCATATTCTGAGTGCCCCAGTCCACCATATTCAGAGTGCCCCAGTCCACCATATTCTGAGTGCCCCGGTCCACCATATTCTGAGTGCCCCGGTCCACCATATTCAGAGCGCCCCAGTCCACCATATTCAGAGTGCCCCGGTCCACCATATTCAGAGTGCCCCAGTCCATCATATTTAGAGTGCCCCAGTCCACCATATTCTGAGTGCCCCGGTCCACCATATTCTGAGTGCCCCGGTCCACCATATTCAGAGCTCCCCAGTCCACCATATTCAGAGTGCCCCGGTCCACCATATTCAGAGTGCCCCAGTCCACCATATTCTGAGTGCCGCGGTCCACCATATTCTGAGTGTCCCGGTCCACCATATTCAGAGTCCCCCAGTCCACCATTTTCAGAGTCCCCCAGTCCACCATATTCAGAGTGCCACAGTCCACCATATTCAGAGTGCCCCGGTCCACCATATTGGAATGAGCTAAACAACATCCTCCTTTGGAAAAAAAACAGAAAATGTTGGAATTACTCAGTAGGTCAGGCAGAGTCTGGGGAGGGAAAAACAGAGTTAATGGGAGATGTTTTATGCTCTCCCTTGCAGCGGATTTGGAGGCGGGGAGAGCATAGAATCGGGTGGGATGGTGATGGTGGTTCCCTGCCGCCTTCGCGCCTCCACCAAAATTAATTCTGGGCGGGAAAGCCTGTGAATGGCCTTCCCGTCCTGCTGCCAATTGAGGCCCTTAACTGGGCAATTAATGCCCAATTAAGGGCCTCATTCCACCGCCACTGCAATTAGCCATGCGGCCGGTGGCCCTGTCGTCACATAGGAAGCACAGTACGAAAAGCTAAGCAACCTGCTTCCCCGCTCTGGAAAGGATGGCAGTGACCCTCATTAAAAGACACATAGCAACTGAACAAGGGACCTGGCATCGGGAAGGGATAGCCCCTGAGAGCCACTCCACTGCACCCCCTCCGCTGCATCCCCCATCCAGCGAGACCCCTCCTGCCCTGACCTACCTGTGGCCTGGATCCTGTGACGCTCCTGGGCCTCGGATACGTACTCCACCGACAGCAGCTGCTCAGTAGAAGAGCCGCCAGCCTCTGATTGGCCGGCCGCTCTCCGAGGGCATAACTTCCGTCGCTGGAGTCCTTGATCCCGTGCAAGGCCCACCGCTGCCCACTTAAGTGCCAAATTGACACTAGATTTGGTTGACCTTCCACAGAAGAGGCGACACAGGGTTCTCGGTGTTGCTTTTTCCAGATGTCGAGATCCCTGCCGCCAGCATAAAGCCCCAGCCAATGTTGCAGTTCTGTGACCTTTCATCAGACTGTCAAAAGATAGAAATGCAATAGACTTTGAGCAAGTTAAAAAGGGGAGAGGGGAAGAAGAACAAAAGGGAAGGTCTGTGATAGGGTGGAGGGCAGGAAAGATTAAATGACAAAAGGTTTCATGATACAAAGCCAAGGCGGGTTTTAAATGACAGGATTGCTGCCATCCAAACACAAAGTAAAGGGATTAAGAATGAAACAAGGTGTTTGGGGGAGGGCATAAAAATGAACCAGCAATAAAAAACAAGAAAGAAAAAAATGGAGGTCGAGGTTTTGATATAATTGTTGAACTGAATGTTGAGTCCAGAAGCCTGTAAAGTGCCCAGTCGAAAGATGAGGTGCTGTTCCTCAAGCTTGCATTGAGCTTCATTGGAACACTGCAGCAGGCCAAAGACAGAAAGGCCAGAGTGAGAGCAAGGTGGAGAATTGAAATGACATGCGACAGGAAGCTTGGTGTTGTGCTAGCAGATGGACTGAATGGAGGTGTTCTGCAAAGTGGTCACCCAGTCTATGTTTAATCTCCTCATTGTCGAGTAGACCACATTGTGAGCAGTGAATGCAGAATACTAAATCGAAAGAAGTACAAGTAAATCACTGTTTCACTTGGAAGGAGTGTTTAGAGCCCTGGACGTTGAGAAGGGAGGAGGTAAAAGGGCAGGTGTTGCCTACTTTTTAAACCCTGGCTATTCATGATATGGTTCAGATATGAAAGCCTATTGAGATTTTTTTTGTTTGATTATGCCTTTGTGAAGCAATTTCAGACATTATTCTACATTAAAGGCATTATATAAATGCAAGGTGTGGTGGTGGTTGTTGTTGAAATAAAAAATCTATTTTTATTACATCTTCACCCAGAGTTTTGACAGCTTAATCTGCTATCAGAAAAATCTTGGTATTCTCACCTGCAAGTGCACCAGATATAAAGGCTCATTGAAAAATAAATTCCCTGAACCCTCAGTTAAGATGGATCTCAAGTTAACTCATCAGGGAAGACCATCTGACCTTCATTGTCTATAGAGAGGTCACCCTTTGGGCATATTGGGCAGGAGTTTCGCCTCAATATGGGGGCAGGAACAGAGGCGAGCAGGCGGGTGTGTATTTTTGCAACGCTGGCCGGCGTGCCGGTTTGCTGGCACCATCCCACTCCCAAGCCATTTTCCCAGAGGCCAGATCGGGGGTGGAATGTCTACCAACCTGGAAGTGGTGGGTAGCTTGTTGAAATAATTGAAAAGCCAATTAAGGCCAATGATCAAAGGCACACTGGAATTTTCCATTTGGCCTGAAGGGCCACCCCTGCAGTGTCGGGAGCATGGCAGCTGCCTGGAGACAGCCTCCCGGCAGCAGACCCAGTGGGGGTGGGGGGAACGGGGGTCCGTCCTTCAGGAAAACTCTGAAGCCATGTTTCACCACCTACAAATTCAGCATTCGCCCAACCCCCGGCACCCCTTGCCTACCCGTCCAAAGCTGGCCGCAGATCACCTTGTGGAGAGGCTCCCCCTCCACAATGGTGGTCCAGCAGCTGTGCCCATTTTTTATTTCAAACCTTTTAAAGTTGAGAGAGCATCTCGAGATCCTCTCTCTCTTATCTGCAACAGCAGGCTGCAGCTCCTTCTGTGTTGGAGGGCCTCTTATTGGCCCTGCAGCTTCAAGAGCCTGCCTGGTGTCTTTAGTTGGATGGCAAGCGCGACCTCGAAATGTCTGGCCATTATTTAGCCCATCAAGACAAAATCCATGTTGGGTGACTGCTCCCAACACAGAGTGATGTCGGGACCTGCATTTGACCCTGATGTTGGGGTCCTAACCCAAAATGCAAAATGCTGCCCATTGTCTCAATACGATTAATAAAAGAAGAAAGTTTGCTCTGCTATGCAAGTATATATGACATCTTAAATTGTTTGAATTAGTTTTAAGATAGATCGTGTTCCTTTACCCTCTGGCTTCCTGCTGTCCAGGAGGTTGCATCTGCTGCAGCCCATCGTGGCTGCTCTGTCCAATGTCAGAGTAGTCTGTTCCCAACTGACCTCCCTCAACTGGCCTTTGTGGGTTCACCAGGCCTTCCTCTGCCAACCCCAGGTGCCCAGGTGATGCCAGTGGCTTCACTTCCCTCTCTGGATTTCTACCACTCACCACTGAGAAAAGCAAGTCTTCCAGCTCCAGCAATGACTACTCTGTGGCACCTTTGGAACAGCTGAGTTTACCACTTGTTTACATTGTTTATGACTTGTACACCCTGCCGTGTTCCAGACATGGCATTCTCCCTGTTCCCTTCTTTTAAAAATTGAAAACTGCTGCTGACAAGCCAGTTAATGAGCTCCTCAATGAGTTCAACAGGCACTTAATTGGAGGTGTGCTTGGTCACCATTCCCTTCCTCTCAGCCTCCTTTTAAAAATAATGTCGCGTTCTGGAGGTGGAGCGACCCACTGCCAATTGTTATGTTGCGTACCCCAAGTATGAAGAAACTAGGCTCACAATCTGTGTGTGTGTGTGTAGGCTTTATTCAGATGGCTGTCCGGACCTGTCTGAGTTTCGTTTTTGGAACCACATCCCCTCAGGGTTGACTGACAGCACAGTGAGCAGTCTTACAAACACAACACAGAGCAATCAACACTGAGCAATCAAACACAATGTATTTTCCCTCTTGTAGACTATGGAGGTTATTTTGAATTAAACCTTCAAAAGCATCAAACAGGTAAATATTGAGTCATTTCTTCAAGTCCGTTTGTTCCTCTAAGTACAGAAATAATCTTTGAGATACGGAGGTGGCCTATAAAGGTGCCAAGATGGTTGTGGTCCAGCACAATCATGTTGATGCAGTATATGATCAACATCACAATCGTGAATCAGAAAAGGAAATGTATCCTCTCAGTTACACTCATGGAAATCTCCTAGTTGGCTCACAACCAAACATCTCGCATTCTAGTTGGCGCTGTCATCCAAGAGATAAGCATTGATACCAAGCATTCATTTGATCTGCTTAAGTGGTGATAGAGATGATGTGAGCTTGCGGTTGCGATTTGGATTTGATGCGGACCCAGTCTCCAACTGTGAATCATGCTTTCCTTGCGCATGTTCGCTTTTTGGAGCACGTTTCTACTTTGCCTTGTAACTTCGCGACTTCTTGAGCTTTCGCTCTGTCATTTGTGTTGGATAGCAGTGACAGCTGAAGAATGGTCAGCAGCACACGAATGTTGCGGCCAATCATAAATTTGGCCAGTGTCTTTCTGGTCAGAAAGTGTAGGGCGGATCAATATGTTGAAGTAGAATATCAATGGATTGTTCAAACATTGTCCTCTCAAACTGTCCTTGGTCACCCTGTTAAAATGTTCAATGTCACCATTCGATTGCGGGTTGTATTGAGATATCAGATGGTAGTGAGTTCTGTAGCTTCTGTAGTGAACTGACTGAAAACAAACTGCAGTCCATTGTCCGTAATGATAGTCTCGGCTGGGGGCATGGGGGGGGGGCGGGGGGGAGTGGGTGGTGGGGGTGAACAAACAAAACAGAAAAAAACAGTTACCTCGGCCTCCATTTTTTAATTTTTTTGTGTTTTTTCTGGTTCTTTGTTCTCCCCCCCACACCCCCCCGCCAACCTTTGCTTCTTTCTTAATCTCTTTACTTTGTGTTTGGATGGCTGCTATCCTGCCATTTATATCTCATCCAGTCACACCTTTTATTTTTTAATTTTTTTATTTTACAGATACAGCACTGAAACAGGCCCTTCAGCCCACCAAGTCTGTGCCGACCATCAACCACCCATTTATACTAATTCTATACTAATGCCATATTCCTACCACAATCCCACCTGTCCCTATATTTCCCTACCACCTACCTATCCTAGAGGTAATTTATAATGGCCAATTTACCGATCAACCTGCAAGTCTTTGACTTGTGGGAGGAAACCGGAGCACCCGGAGGAAACCCACGCAGACACAGGGAGAACTTGCAAACTCCACACAGGCAGTACCTGGAATTGAACCCGGGTCGCTGGAGCTGTGCTAACCACTGCGCCACTTTTTTCCTTCACTTGTCCCATTTCCACTGCCCTTGGCTTTGTACCATGAAACCTTTTATCATTTAATCTTTCCTGCCCTCCACCCTATCACAGACCGTCTCTTTTGTCCTTCTTCCTCTCCCACCCTCTTTCACTTGCTGAAAACCTTTACTAACTTTTGCCAGTTCTGATGAAAGGTCACACAGACCTGAAACCTTAATTCTCTGCTTTCTGTTCTTTAGTCAGTTTTCATGCAGCCACTGCCTGTTCAAATTTACCAATTCAGTTTTGTTAACAAGTATGTGTTGCATACTTCTATAAAATCCCATCTCCATTGTCTCCACAGCATGCTAAAGTGGCCCAGTCGCTCCTATTTTTCCTCAATCCTGAATCCTTTGACCCAAATAATTGGTCTCATGAATTGCCTCCACGCCCTGAATATTTCCCTTATGTTTTGCTGACCTAAGCTATTATTATTATATCGGCTGTCCCTCACAGGCGAGGATGATTGTCTTCTGTCAGTCTGAAAATGGCTGATGAGGCTGATTTGGGATCTAAAGACTTTATGGCACGTAGGGTATCTGTTGTCATGTGGGATGTCTGGTCGGGTATTATTAGTTCGGGTCATGGCTTGTTATTTTCACCGCTTTCGCTTTTCCTCTTCATTTTGTTGTCGTTGGGTCTCAAAATGCTGGGATCCTTCCCACAGACGCTGCCTCCATCTGGTTCGGTCCAGGGAAAATGGTCTCCCAGGAGTTGATGTCAATGTTGCATTTTTTCATGTTAGCTTTCAGCACATCCTTGAAGTGCTTCTTTTGTCCTCATCTGGTGTTTCTGCCCTGACTGAGCTGGGAGAAGAAGACCTGCTTTGGGAGCCTGGTATATGACATCCAAATTATATCACCAACCCAACGAAGCTAATGATGGATAATCATAGCCTCGATGCTTGTGGTGCCTGCTTGTGAGAGGACAGTGATGTTGGTGCACTTGTTCTCCCGCTTAATATGTAGGATCTTCCACAGGCAGCGTTGATGATATGACTCCAGTGCTTTGAGGTACCTCCTATACGTTGTCCATGTTTCAGCCCCATACTGTAAGGTAGGGATCCCGACCGCATGGTAGAACATGAGTTTGGTTTCAGTTTTGATGTTGCAATCTTTAAAAACTCGCTTCCTGAGATGGCCAAAGGCTACACCAGCAGATTTAAGGTGATGCTGGATTTCTTTGTCAATGTCAGCCTTCTGTGAAAGATAACTCCCAAGATACTGGAAGTGTTCCACATTTTTCAGGCACTGAATATGAGTCCTAATCAATGGGGCTTGGGTGTGTGCATTTGGAGCTTGTTGAGGGAGGACTTGGGTCTTCTGAATGTTGAGTGTAAGTCCCATCTTCTTATATGCCTCAGTAAACACGTCAATTCTCTGAAAGTCTGCAGCACCATCAGCATATTGGAGCTCAATGACTGAAGTCAGGAAGTTCTTAGTTTTTGATTGGAATCATCTGAGATTAAATAGTTTGGCATCCAAATAGTTATTTGGTAGTACAGAACTGGAAAAACAGAAACATTTTGTTGAAGCTTTTCATCTTGCACTCTTTTTCACACTTTTTTCTTGCATTTGTGCATACTGGAAGCTATATATATTAATGCACAAGGCCCTATTCTTTGCAGACAGAAAGAACATGTATGCACATTGCTGTTTCAGCTAAACAAAATAAGTGACAGCCACTCACTGGTTCATTCCTCAGGGCAATGCCTTAACCAATCAGAGTCAAGCTGCCTGGTTTAAATTTGAAACAAAGCTTGGCAGTTAACTGCCAGTCACCATAAACTGGTGCATTCTCTTCGACAAAATGTCTATGTTTTTAGCAATACTCAAGTTTAGTATTCATTCAGCAGGGAGCTTGGCTGGAATTATACGTCACCCCAGCGAGCCGGATGGCGATGGGGCGGTGGTGTAAAATTAAGCGAGAGGCTCCGGGAGGCCTTCCCGACCCACTCCCGCCTCCGCCCCACTTTGCGTGGGCTGGCGGGGGGGGGGGAGTAATGGGCTGCCCCCCACAGGCCAATTAAGGCCCTTAAGTGGCCACTTAACAGCCACTTAACGGCCACTTAACGGCCTTTGCCCACCTCCAAGGGGATTTTACCCATGGCAGGTGGGCATCCAAGACGTGAAAGGCCACCCAGTCAAAGCTGGTGACCTCTCAGTGCCCTGGGGGTGAGCCCTGACAAACAGGCGAACCCCCCCCACCCCCGCCAAACGACCACCCTTGCCTTGCTGGGACGCGACCAGTTACCCTGGCGAGGCAACCCTAACTTACCTGCACTCCTTGCTCCATGTCCTCTGCTGGGCTGCAGTCCCAGCAGTTGCCACCACTCCCGGTGGCACTGCTGGGACTAAGAGCTGTCGGCCCGATGATTGACCGGCAGCTCAATGAGGCGGGACTTCCTCCCTCAAGGCGGTGGAAGTCCCACCTCGGACCAATTAAAGCCTGGGGACCCATAAAATGCGGGATGGATCCCCAGGCTGGGCGGAAACATGTTCGTCATCGACGTTTACGTTGATGGCCAGCTCCCATCTGCCAGGCGTAAAATCCAGGCCCTTGTCTCTAGTCAGACGGAGCATGGCAGCTAGGAAGATTGAAAAAAGAGTTGGGGCGATGGCGCAACCTTGTTTAACTCCTGTCTTAACTTCAAAGTGGTCTGTAATGGATCTGTTGCTAAGGATCACCACTCACATATCATCATGAAGCAGGTGAAGGATGGTGACGAATTTTGGAGGACATCCATAATTCAACAGAAACATCCAGAGTGCCTCATGATTGACAGTTAAAGGCATTTGTCAAGACAGAAAATGCAATGTAGAGAGGTTGATGTTGTGCATGACATTTTTCTTGTAGTTGGCGAGCTGTGAAAATCATGTCAGCAGTGCCTCTTGATGGCCTAAACCCACATTGAGATTCGGGGAGTAGCTCTTCAGCATGTGTAATGAGTTGGTTCGGAAGGGTTCTTGTAATGACCTTTCCTGCAATGGAAATCAGGGCGATGCCTCTGAAATTTCCACAGTTGGATTTGTCCCCTTTCTTGAAGATTGTCACAATCATGGCTTCATTGAGATAATTCAGGACCTCCTCTTCATTCCAGATCTCTAGGATGAGATCGTGGCGCTGTAATGTTAGTTCCTCTCCTCTGTACTTAAGGATTTCAATGGGGATTCCATCACCTCCTGTCACTTTGTTGTTCTTTGTTTGGTAACTTTCATCACCTCCATAGGCGTTGGCCGAGTTCTGAGATCATCTCTAACTGGATGTTGTGGGATGGAGTTGAAAACACTCTCATCAACAATGGATTCTCGATTGAAAAGGTCTTCAAAATGCTCCCTCCAACAGGCATTTACAGCATCTCTTTCCTTGATCAGATCTCCCCCATCCTTAGGCCTCAAAGGAGCCGATCCTCAAGTACTTGGGCCATAAATGGTTTTTGTGGCAGCGAAGAAGCCACGGGTATCATTCATGTCAGCGAGATGCTGAATTTCCTTTGCCTTGTCGGCCCACCACCTGTTTTTCATGTTGTGGGTGTTCCTTTGTACCTCTGTCTTTGCTTGTTGGTAAGCCAGTTTCTTTTGCTTTGAGTTTGGATCATTCTGCCAGACACAGAAAACCTTTGCGCTTGTGATCAATCAATTCATTGATATCCTGATCATTTTCATCAAACTAGTCCTGATGTTTCCTGACAGAAAATCCAAGTGTATCTTTGCAGGCATTGATGATATTGGACGTAGGACATCCCAAACACTGTGGACACTTCTTCTGTTCTTGATTGAAGTTTGTAAGTTTTTCCCAAAGACATTGTTGGAATCAGTCTCTTTTAAATTCATCCTTCAGAGCTTTGAGGTTGATCCTTCATGGACATCTCATCTGTTGCATTCCAGAGACTGGAATCTCTTCCAAAAATGGCAGTGACGTCTCCGAGAAGAATAAGCCTGTTGGAGCCCCACCATCGTTGGCATCTAGAGTTGGAGCATCGGCACTGATCACAGTGGTAATTTGGCTCCTTGTCAGTTTAAGACAAAGAGAGAACTCATGAAGCTGGTTAACAAGTTCATTCTTGATGGCAAATCCAACTCTGTGAATTTTGCATTCTTCTTCTGATTTTCCCTTCTGGAAGAAAGTATAGCCACCTCGATGTTCCTTGAGCTGCCCCTTTCCAGCTCAGGTCTCACTCAGAGTGATGATGTCAATGTCATATCGCCGGAGTTCTCGGGCGACAAATGCAATACAACGCTCTGGGCGTTCACTCACGGGTCTGTCCATTAGGGTCCTGATGTTCCAGGTCCCAACCTTTACTTCTTGTGTCTTTTGTATGTTTCTACTGCAGAAGGTGTTCCCTCTGATTGCGGCTATCCAGTCGGGAGAGGTGAGGCAGACTATGTTTAGGGCACCTTTTCTAGCTCCCTTCGCAATAAGGGGTGAACAGAGTGGATCCTAAAGAAGGCTGCTCAGTCACAGTTACAGCTGCCGAAAAGCACCGCTGCCTCATCCAAGTGCTAGATGACCCATCCTGTAACCGCCACCTCGAAGCTTCTAGGCATAATCCTGGCTCCCGTCGCCATTTGCTGGTCGCCAAGGGGCTTTTTTAAAATTCATTCATGGGATGCGGGCATCACTGGCTATGCCAGCATTTATTGCCCATCCCTAATTGCCCTTGAGAAGGCGCTGGTGAACTGCTGCAGTCCATGTGAGGTAGGTACACCCATAGTGCTGTTGGGATGGGAGTTCCAGGATTTTGACCCAGCGACAGTGAAGGAACGGCGATGTAGTTCCAAGTCAGGATGGTGTGTGACTTGGACGGGAACTTGCAGGTGGTAATGTTCCCATGCATCTGCTGCTCTTGTCCTTCGAAGTTGGAGAGGTCACAGGTTTGGAAGGTGCTGTCTAAGGAGCCTTGGTGCGTTGCTTCAGTGCATCTTGTAGATGGTACACACTGCTGCCACTGTGTGTCGGTGGTGGAGGGAGTGAATGTTTGTGGATGGTGTGCCAATCAGGCGAGCTGCTTTGTTCTGGATGGTGTCGAGCTTCTTGAGTGTTATTGGAGCTGCATCCATCCAGGCAAGTGGAGAGTATGCCATCACACTCCTGACTTGTGCCTTGTAGATGGTGGACAGGCTTTGGGGAGTCAGGAGGTGAGTTACTCACCACAGGATTCCTAGCCTCTGACCTGCTCTTGTAGCCACGGTATTTATATGACTACTCCAGTTCAGTTTCTGGTCAATGGTAGCTCCTAGGATGTTGATAGTGGGGGATTCAGCGATGGTAATGCCATTGAATGTCAAGGGGAGATGGTTAGATTCTCTCTTGTTGGAGATGGTCATTGCCTGGCACTTGTGTGGCGTGAATGTTACTTGCCACTTATCAGCCCAAGCCTGGATATTGTCCAGGTCTTGCAGCATTTCTACACTGACTGCTTCAGATGCCTATGCCTGGCATTTTTTAATGTGGAGAAACCGATGCACACCAACCTCCACACGTATCTTGACAGAACGGCACCTTGTTCCAATGACAAGGAAACCAAGATGATTGTGGGGTTTTGTTCTGCTGCAGCCTTCGTCCACCAGAACAGCCGTTGAGATATTTCAGATGGCACATCTTCCTCCACCTGTTCTACCGTTGAGGACTTGTTTGCCAGAGCCCCGTCCACTGAGTATTTCTAGGGTTCCTAACAGGCCTTCACAGTAACTGAAGCAGCCCAGTTCATAAAGTGTCCCACTGTACCTCACCCTATTCTGAATGACCTTTGCTTACTCATTGCCCATGTTGCACAGCGAGGACGAGTGGGTGGACTTTGTAACCCTGACCTAAACTAACACAGTGTTCCAGGTGTGGTCTGGCCAAAGGACTTTACAGCTTTAGCAACACACTCTCCAACTTGTACTCAATTGACTTAGCAATAATTCCTTTGTTTATTCCTGCACCAGTGAAAAGCAGCAAGTCTATCATCAGTCTTAATTTATAGCCCCCACTGGGGATGGGATCAGAGACAGGTGTGTGCTAAAAATAGCAGCACCAGCCTGTGTGTCAGTTCCCAGTTGCATCCCATCCCCAATCCATTTTCACAGAGGTGGGATAGTGGGTGGGGCGCAGCAGGGCTACCAACCCACATGTGCAGGATAGCTGATCCAGCTAGTTAACGGCCAATTAAGGCCAATTAAAAGAGGCTAACTGGGATTTTCCAGTTGGCCTCCAGGTTTCCGCATGCAGCGAGGGTCAGTTTAACTGCTCGGAGGTGGCCTCCCGAGGGCAGACTGACAGGCCTGGAGTCCCTCCCTATGTGCTGCAGCAGCCTCAGCTCACCCTATAGAGCCGCCCCCCCTCCCACCACCAGCACCCTCTCCACCTGCTGCCACAGTAGTGGCCTGGCTGCAAAAGCCATTTCTTTAGCCTCAATTTTAAAAAGTTGGAAAGAGGGCACCTCATGTTGAAGCGCCCTCTCCTTTACTTACCTTCCACTGCAGCCTCCTGCTCCTTACAAGCTGGAAGGCCTCTGATTGGCGCTGCAGCTTTGAGAACCCACCTGCTGTCCTTAATTGGATGGTCAAGTCTACCCTGAGGCCATTAATTGGGCAAAGTCACAATGAGTGACTGTTTCTCACACAGTACAGACTTCTGACTCATATTTCAGCCTAATGGCTAGGTTCAGTAGCTGGCAGGGAAAATCCTACCCCAAGTCTTTTTCTGATCTCCTTTCCCTTTTTCTGTAACTTTCATGGGATGTTTTATGGCATCAGATCTCCCTGCGAACATCGTTAACACACTTTCTCTGCTGTTAGGAAAGCTACACTAAGTTACCTAAGGGGCTCAGGAGAGCTATTATATTCCTTGAGGTACATAACTATTAACTGGTAGACTACTTCACTACATTTGCAGACTTCTAATTTTGCAAATTTTCACAGGTCTCTTCGGCTTGAATGAAGTTCCTGACTTACAACTGGACACTTGCAGCATTAGCTCACAGTCTACTTTTGGAGTTGAATTCTGTAGATTCAGTGGGGAAGTCACTGTGAAAGTCTGTTTTAAAAAGTACAGTTAAGTCCTCAATATTCTGCCATAATGAAGAACATCCCTGGAGGAAAATGGAAATTTGCAGATAAATGAGAATCTCCAGGAGCATTCACTTCTGTTGCTCCACTCCTGCCAATTGAATTCCACTATTATTTTACACAAATTCAATTTTAGGGCTAAATTTAGTCATCTGGCCACTGGTCCTGGGAGTGGGATCAGGAATGGGCACCGTTCTCAATTGTCATGTGGATGGCCGTTCCACTGCAATCACGTGGCGAATGGTTGCTTTACATACTGGAGGCACGGGCACCCCCCTGCATCCCGGCCACAGGCCACCCTCTTTCACAGCTCACCCCTATTAACTTCCCTGAGAGCTGATGGGAGGATGAGCTATATAGGAAACTCCAGTAGCGGACGAGGAGCTGCCACTATCAGAACTGTCATGTTGATAGCTCTGCGAAGTATGACTATTTTCCTCTTTCCACTTGCAGGACAAGAGGGCCCATAACAGCAGAGAGACATCATGGACTGGCAGAGAGATCCAGCTCGCTAAAGTGAACTAGCAAACTAGGTTAAGGTATAGGTCAATAGAGATGCAGTGGCAGACATTTAAGGGGATATTTCAGAATACACAGAATAGATACATTTCAATGAGAAAGAAAAATTCTAAGGGCGGGACCCACCATCCATTGTTAACTAAAACAGTTAAAGATAGTATCAAACTTTAAAAAAGCCTATAATTGCGCAAAGATGGGAGGCAGGTCAGAAGATTGAACAGAATATAAAAAACAGCAAAGAAGGACTAAAAGATTGATAAGGAAGGTAAAATTAGAGTATTAGAGAAAGCTAGCTAGAAATATAAAAACAGATAGAGTTTCTATAGATATTAATAAAAAGAAAAGTTAACAAAGTGAGCATTGGTCCAATAGAAAGTGAGTCTGCGGAATTAATAATGTATAATAAGGAGATGGCAGAGGAATTGAACAGATATTTTGCATCGGTCTTCACTATTGAGGATACAAGTAACATCGCAGTATTAGCTGTAAGTCAGGAATTGGAAGGGAGGGAGGAACTCAAGAAAATTACAATCACCAGGGAAGTGGTACTGAACAAATTATTTTCGCTGTGGGCTGACAAGTCCCTGGGTCCTAATGGACTTCCTCCTAAAAGAAGTGGCTAGTGAGATAGTGGATGCATTAGTTTTAATTTTCCAAAATTCCCTAGATTCGGGGAAGGTTCCGCTAGACTGGAAAATAGTGAATGTAACTCCTTTATTCAAAAAGGGAGGGAGACAGAAAGCAGGAAACGACAGGCCAGTTAGCTTAACATCTGTCGTCGGGAAAATGTTAGAAGCTATTAGTGAAGACATATTAGCAGGGCATTTAGAAAAATTCAAGGTAATCAGACATAATCAACATGGTTTTGTGAAAGGGAAATCCTGTTTAACCAAGTTATTGGAGTTCTTTAAGGGAGTTGCATGTGCTGTGGATAAAGGGGAACTGGTGGATGTATTGTACTTAGATTTCCAGAAGGCATTTGATAGTGTGCCACATCAAAGGTTATTGCACAAAATAAAAGCCCATGGTATAGGGGGTAACATATTGGCATGGATAGAAGATTGGCTAGCTAACTGGAAACAGAGAGTAGGCATAGGGTCACTTTCTGGTTGGCAAGATGTAACGAGTGGTGTGCCACAGATACCTGTGCTGGGTCCTCAATTTTTACAATTTATATAAATGACTTAGATGGTTGCTAAATTTGCTGATGACACAAAGATAGGTAGGAAAGTAAGTTGTGAAGAGGACATAAGGGGGCTACAAAGGGATATAGATAGGTTAAGTGAGTGGGAAAATAGAATATAATGTGGGGAAGTGTGAAATTGTCCAATTTGGCAGGAAGAGTAAAAAGGAAGCATATTATCTAAATGGTGAGAGATTGCGGAGCTCTGCAATGCAGAGGGATCTGGGTGTTCTACTGCATGAATCGCAAAAGGTTAGTATGCAGGTACCGCATATAATTAGGAAAGCCAATAGAATATTCTTGTTTATTGAGGGGAATTGAATAAAAAAGTAGGGAGGTTATGCTTCAGCGTTACAGGGCATTGGTGAGACCTCATCTGGAGTACTGTGTATGGTACTGGTCTCCTTATTTAAGGAAGGATGTAAATGCATTGGAGGCAGTACAGAGAAGGTTTACTAGAATAATACCTGGAATGGGCGGGCTGTCTTACAAGGAAAGGTTGGACAGGCTAGGCTTGTATTCGCTGGAATTTAGAAGAGTAAGGGGCGACTTGATTGAAACATATAAGATCCTGAGGGGTCTTGACAGGGTGAATGTGGAAAGGATGCTTCCTCTTGTGAGAGAATTTAGAACAAGGGGTCACTGTTTAAAAATAAGGGGTCGCCCATTTAAGACAGAGATGAAAAATTTTTTTGCGCAGAGGGTCACGAGTCTTTGGAATTCTCTTCCTCAAAAGGCGATGGAGCAGAACCTTTGAATATTTTTAAGGCAGAAGTAGATAGATTCTTGATAAGCAAGGGGGTGAAAGGTTATTGGGGGTAGGTGGAAATGTGGAGCAATCAGTTCAGCCATGAACTTATTAATGGCGCAGCAGGCTCGAAGGGCTGAGTGGCCTACTCCTGCTCCTAATTCGTATGCTCGTATGTCATCAGGCCTCTCTCCACGGCTGAGGAGAAGGCACTTGAGCTGGCGGGGACACAGAGCAGCTGCTCAATTGTACATGGTGAGACTGGAGTCTCTGCACAAGAGAGTAAGGATTGACTTCCGTCAACATACAGATCACTTCCGGAGATCCCATAACACATGTTGGCATGAAAAGATCATCCTAACCCATACGTTTGTGTTCTCTAATGCAGGTCACTGTTCACAGGAGACTCCAGTGGAAGGGGGGGGCAAAATGCCACCTCTGAGGAGGATCAGCAGTCGAAGGATGTACCATCCCATTACTCTCCTGCACCTTCCACCAGCACAGATATATTCACCTCGGTGGGTTTCTGCTCGTCTTTAGAATAAGGGTCACAAGCTGGTGACAGCACCGCACACGTGCCCAAGCAACTGGCTGATGCTGAGACAGCTGAGGCCTCTGAAGTCAGAGGACTGTGAATGACCTGGCCCATGCTGAGCCCTAGGCTGATTACGAGCCTCTGGTGTCGACAACACAGGGCATGCTGGAGTTGCAGAGAGAGGTAAGGCAACATCTGGCGGAGATGCCAGAGGCAATGCACAACCATAAGCAGACATTGGAGTAGTCCAATAATGCCATGGGTGGCAGGCATGTGATCGCATGGCTTCCTCCATTAAGAGGTTGGCAACCCTCATAGAGAACCAGATTCCATAGATGTGCACAGACCTGCACACCATCACCTTGGCCTTGAGCTCACCACAGAAGTGGCAAGGTAAAAGAAGGACAAGGTGCCTGAAGCCTTCTCCAGCTCCTCATCCATCTCTGGTGCGAAGGGAGGTTCAAGTGAGCCTTGAAAGGGAAGAAGAGAGGCTGACCTCCACAGCTGAGGTCTCCCCTCAGGGCACTCTGAGTGTGGACAGTGGTGTGGTGTTGTACAGTGTTCTTAAGTCTTCTTTAAATGTCAACCGTAGACTTTACTTTCGGATTCAACACAAACACTATTTATTTTCTTACTGTTTCGACCGAGGCAGGAGGAGTGCACTGTTTATTCTAGTTCCACTTCTCCATGGGTCACAACATATATTTATTTTTTTTTCTCACTTACCGATATGGTCAATCAAAGACTTTATTCCAGAATAAAGCACACCAATCAGATTTCTTTAAGAAACAGCAACACTATCAGTTTATTATAAAACAAGTCTTAACCAGTAATAAAGTAAAGCATAAACACACAGATTGAAATATTAAAGTTTCCTTTTTACCTTAGCCTTTCACACATGCGCACACACGCACACACAGGCACACACACACACACACACCAGTTAACCGGAAAAATAAAGGGATATGCATTTTGGAGCTCTATTACAAAAAAAGACCAAAAAAAACGCTTGGGTTAAATACTTGCAAATTCTTGAAGAAGAAAGGAAAGATATGGAAAGATGTCCTTTGTTTTGGTTTGACATCCCAAATGCGTATAGACAGCCATCAATGAGACAAGCCTCCTGACCCTTATAAATTTTGACCTGTATCTTCTCTGCAAACATCCTTCCCCAAGTCAAAAACAACCCCTGCTGGGTAATTATCTACAGACAGGTGCTTTCCAGTAATTGTTTGTTTTCAAACTCAGTCTAAAAACCTTCTGATGACCTCCCTTAAAAAAACACATAAAGTTCCAGCATCTGTGCAATCATTTCAGTTTTGAAACACAAATCTTCAAAATTTACCAAAAAAAAGGAAGCACTTGTGACAACTTATTTACACTTTATGATTTCAGGTACAGGTTTTTTCCCTGCTGTTGTGTGTACATGTTCTCTGTAAAGCCATGTGCTGAGTGAGTGTCTCAAAATGACACCTCCCCCTTATATATGTCTGATGATGTCATCAGTTGCATCAGTAGCCGGGTCTCTGAAAGGTATGGTTTCTTGCCTTTAAGAGTGATGTCCCTTTAAGATCTTAGTATGCGAATGAGTTAAGTACCAGGATGCAGTCATGTGACAGGGGGTTAGATTCACTCCATAATTGTAACACCTAGAGGCAGGTCCTGTAAATAGTTAGCTCTGAACTGTGTATAATAATTTAGCTGCAAATAAACCTGTTTGAGATCTTCAGCCAACTAGACTCCATGCACCTCATTTATGTTGCATCAGACAACATAAAAAGAACTCATTACAGTCATCACTGCACTACGTTACATTACACCCTTCTTTAAAATTTAAAGTTTTCCCCTTTTCTTTAATATAAAATTGCAAAATTATACTGAACAAAACATGGTTGGACTGAAGTTTGAAACTTGGAAGGGTAGGTTTCAGGCACATCACCCTCAATTCCACATGGCTCCATTCATCATCGATGCATGACATAGTCTTTAATCGGATAGGTAATCAATGAGGTCTCGATGATCTTCTCTGTGGATCTTGGTGTATTGATCTCCGCTCTGCTTGATTTGGCTCAGCTGATACTTGAGTTGTCATAGGCATGAAGTCATTGAAGTCGTCTTCGCCCCTTTCTTCTGGAATTATTTTGCCTTTGACTTTTTTGGAAGAAGGTTACATTTCTCTTCACAGCGTAGTTTCCTCTTTTCACTATGATCATGCTTCCTTTTCTCTGAACTACTGTAAGCACTCTTGGGTTAAAAGGTGAGCTAATCTCAGTTTTTTCTCTTGCCAAACCAGGACTTTGTCTCCTTCTTTCATCTCTCTATCTTCTGCGTGCATCCTTCGGTGTTCATCTTTCTTTATCCTCTGTTTTTGACTTGTCTCTATCTCTGAACCTTTCCGTTGAGTGTATGTTGGGTTGTGTATGCATGAATTATGGCAATGGATACTCCTTCAAGAAGGTCGTTCTGTCCTCTGTTGGTCTGCTTTGCCAGGATTTTGTGAGGCCCCTTGATACAGGGTCAGAGGTGGGGGAGCAATGGGAACGCCTTCCTGTCACCTAACGATCTTGCCAGGGGCGGGATAGTCCAACGACGGCCTTCCCGCCCAGTGGCCAATTGAGGCCCTTAAGTGGCCTGTTAACAGCCAATTAAAGGCCTCGTCCCACCACCGCTGGAAGCTTACCAGCAGCGGGCAGGTCACCATATAACAGGAGACGTCCTCCCTGTGGGCTTGGGGGTGGGCTGGTGGGTACCTCCTTTGTGGGCAATACGTAGCCCATGGAGGACCCCCCACCGGGATCAACTTTACTCCCTGTGACACCCCCCCTCCCCCGGATCCGAGGCCTCTGCAGTACCGGCAGTAGCCACCGCTCCCAATGGAACTGCCGATACTGCTGAACTGCAAGCCCTCTGATTGGTTGGAGACTCCTGGAGGTGGGATTCCCTGTCCCTTTTAAATCTTTAAAGGGATGGGGATCTTGCCTCCTAAAACTTTGATTTAAAAAGACTGGAGGATCGGTCCGGGGGCATGAAAAGGCAGACGCGGGATTTCCCCCAACATTTTGGCCTGGCGCCAGGAGCCCCGCCTCCAGCACAAAATCCTGCCCCATGTGTCTTTAACTTCTGTTTTTGACAATTGTCTCTGTCCCTCAAGCTTTCCATTGAGTGCACGTAGGGTTGAGTAGGTGTGAATTGTGGCAGTTTGCACTTTATCCATCTTCCGTTCAGAGCAAAGTTTGGTGATATACCTGTGGTCGAATGAGGGGTTGGCCTCTTAGAAATCTAGAGTTGTTGTTTCCAGCTCGTTCCTTCAGCATGAACTGTTTGTATGGTTTTCATGAGGGTGCAATTAAAAACTCTACCTCTCCATGCACTCTCGGCTGTAAGGGTGTATGTCTTCGATGGGTGAATCTTAAATGGGTAGCAAATGTATAACTTAAACAGCAAGCCGTTGTCTGCCCTTACTGTATCTGGTATCCCGTGTCTTGCAAAGACAGCATCAAATTTGGGTAAAATTGCTCTTGCACATGTTGATGTCACTATTTCTACCTTTGGATATTTGCTGTAGTCATCTCCTATGACTGAAACATATTCACCAGAGGGAAAAAGTCCTAAAAAAATCAGCTAACACTTCCTTCCAGGGCCTCATGGGCAAGGGTGTCATTCTACATAGTTCGAGCTTCTCTACCTTCATTCATGGCTGCTTGGCATGGTATGCATTCTCCTACTGCTTCTAATACCATTTGGCCAATTCCAGGGAACCATATCTTCTCTCACAGAAGGTTTTTTGTCTTTATGATTCTTTGATGTGTTGCATGCACGATCTGAAATACTTTTCTCCTTAAAGATGTAGAGAGGACAAGTTTCTTGCCTCTGAGTATGTGCTGTGAACTCATTCCTGCATGATTGGTATACCTTTACATTAGGGTGTTTCCAACCATCATGCTTCTGTGTTTGTAAGGCTTTCATGAGAAGTTGTACCATTTCATCGTTTCCTGTTTTTTTCTTTTACTTCATCTATTGTCATGGCCTTAGGCACTACGTGACTGCATATGTAATTTAGGTAGTCAATGTCTAGTTCAGGCTCACAGGATTTTCTTTGATTGGATTTTGACTTTAAAAATCTGCAGGGTTCTCTTCATCTTTGCTTGGCTCATATATTAGTTGACAGTTGTACGGGCATAAGTCTCAATCTCCATCTTTTATTTCTTGCAGACATTGGTCTCTGTTTTGTAAAAATGCCCAGAAATGGTTTACATAACGAACATACAAATTAGGAGCAGGAGTAGGCCACTCGGCCCCTCGAGCCTGCTCCGCCATTCAATAAGATCTTGGCTGATCTGATTGTAACCTCGACTTTCCACATTGCCGCCTACTCCCAATAATCTTTCACCCCCTTGCTTATCAAGAATCTATCTCCCTCTGCCTTAAAAGTATTCAAAGATTCTGCTTCTACTGCCTTTTGAGGAAGAGAGTTCCAACGACTCACAACCCTCTGAGAGAAAATTTCTCTGTTTTAAATGGGCGATCCCTTATTTTTAAACAGTCACCCCTAGTTCTAGATTCTCCCACAAAAGGAAACATCCTTTCCACATCCACCCTGTCAAAACCCCGCAGGATCTTATGTTTCAATCAAGTTGCCTCTTACTCTTCTGAACTCCAGCGGATACAAGCTTAGCTTGTCCAACCTTTCCTCATAACAGCACTTACCTATTCCAGGTATTAGTCTAGTAAACCTTCTCTGAAATGCTTCCAAAGCATTTCCATCCTTCCTTAAATAAGGAGACCAGTACCAGATGTGGTCTCACCAATGCCCTGTCCAACCGTAGCATAATCTTTCTACTTTTGCATTAAATTTCCCTCGCAATAAGCAATAGCATTCTATTAGCTTTCCTAATTACTTGCTGTACCTGCATACTAACCTTTTGCGATTCATGCACTAAGGCACCCAGATCCCTCTGCATCTCAGAGCTCTGCAATCTCTCACCATTTAGATAATATGCTTCTTGTTTATTCTTCCTGCCAAAATGGACAATTTCACATTTTCCCACATTGTACTCTATTTGCCAGATCTTTGCCCACTCACTTAACATATCTATATCCCTTTGTAGCCTCCTTATGTTGTCTGCTCAACTTACTTTCCTACCTATCTTTGTGTCATCAGCAAATTTAGCAACCATACCTTCAGTCCCTTCATCTAAGTCATTTATATGAATTGCAAAAAGTTGAGGACCCAGCACAGATCCCTGTGGCACACCACTCATTACATCTTGCCAACCTGAAAATGACCAATTTATGCCTACTCTCTGTTTCCTGTTAGCTAGTCAATCTTCTATCTATGCCAATATGTTATCCGCTACACCATGAGCTTTTAATTTCCACAATAACCTTTGATGTGGTACCTTATCAAATGCCTTCTGGAAATCTAAGTACAATACATCCACCGGTTCCACTTTATCCACAGCACATGTTACTTCTTCAAAGAACTCCAATAAGTTGGTTAAACATGATTTCCCTTTCACAAACCATGTTGATTCTGCCTGATTACCTTGAATTTTTTGAAGTGCCCCGATATAACATCTTTAATAATAGCTTCTAACATTTTTCCTATGACAGATGTTAACCTAACTCCCACTTTCTGTCTCCCTCCCTTTTTGAATAAAGGAATTACATTCACTATTTTCCAATCTAATGAAACCTTCCCCGAATTTAGCAACCATTTTGGAATTTTGGAAAATTGAAACCAACGCATCAACTCTCTCACTAGCGACTCCTTTTAGGACCCTCGGAGGATGCCCATCAGGGCCTGGGGATTTATCAGCTTGCAGCTCCAACAATTTGCTCAGTACCAATTTCCTGGTGATTATAATTTTCTTGAGTTCCTCCCTCCCTTCCATTTCCTGATTTACAGCTATTTCTGGGATGTTACTTGTATCCTCTATAGTGAAGACCGATGCAAAATACCTGTTCAATTCATCTGCCCATCTCCTTATTTTCCCTTATTAATTCTCCAGACTCACCTTCTATTTGATCTGTGATGACATTAAGCTTTGCTTCATATAGGTATAGGTGGAAATGTTCTACTCCTCATACAACTGCGAGCATTTCTTTCTCTGTCTGCAATTATCTTGTTTAGGTCTCTGTAAATGATAAGCTAGTATATGATATTGGTTTGTTGTCTTGGCAGAGTATGGCTCCAAGACCAACTGGATTGGCATCTATCAACTCATGTGTCTTCTGGGATCGAAATAAGGCATTGTTAGTGTGTTTGTCAGAGCTTTCTTTAAGTTATGAAATACCTATGCTTCTGCCTTGTCCCATTTCTAATTGACATCTTGTCGAGTGAGCTGTCAAAGTGGGGCTGTTATGCAGGCATACTCAGGGATACATCTCGAGATGTACAGTGGTATTGCTAGGAGAGATTTGACTTGTTTTGCATTTGCAGGAGGAAATGGGTTCAAGATTGTCTTCACCTTCTTAATATCTGTAGATTGACCTTTTTCACTAAATACGTGTCCGTAGAACTTCACATCCATAGCTGAAAAAATGCACTTGCTTTATTTAATCACAAATTGTGCATTTGGAGTCAATCCAAGACTACTTGTAAGTGCTTATCATGTTCTCCTTGTGTTCCCCTGTATACAATAATGTTGTTGGAGACATTCTTGACTCCATTCAGGTCTGTAAGTAGTTCTGCTGCTGCCGATTGAAAAATTTCAGAGTCTGCGATTACTCCAAACATTAAACACTTGTACTTTCTTAATTCAATGTGGGTATTGCAGGTAGTTATGTATTGACTGGATTTGTCCAACTCAAATTTGTGATAGCCAGTGGTCAAATCTAGGGTACTGAAGATTGTTGACCCATTCATGTCTTCAATTACCTCATCTAGCATTGGCATTAGGTGCCTTTCTCATTTTATTGCTTTGTTGACCTGTCTCATGTCCATGAAAATTCATACTTGTCCTGTGAGTTTGGGGGCTACAACAATTAGACTGATCCATGGTGTTGGCCTTTCTGTCTTTTCAATGATGTCCAACTTCTCCAGTCTGTCCAATTCTTTCTCTCCATTTTTCTGTATGGAATGGAATCCTCCCGAGTTTCTGCTGTTTGGGTTGGACTGACTCATCTATATGGAGCTTGATTTTCTTGTTTTTCACTTTGCAATGCCTTTGAATAATTGTGGATATTCCTTCAACTTGTCTTCTTTCGTCAGATAGTTCTGTCCTCTGTGTTGATCATGATCAGCTTCAATACACTGTAAGTTTCAAAACTTACAGATTTCCCTTACTTGAGTCTGCAACATGGAACTCAGTCTGACATGTGGACCCATGAGAAGATTTGAGAGTAACTTGGATAATCCCAATGACCGGTTGAGGGGTATCTAATCGGTTGGGGAAGATTTTAATTGTTGACTTGGTCAATTGCAGTTTCTGTTTCCTCTGTGACTCATGGAAGTTTGGGCATCCATTATATTGACTGTTGCTTTTGAGTCATGTACTGCAGAAATTGTCGAATTGCCTATAAACACATCGCAAATGGGCAGGTGCCAGTACTTGTGGCTGTAAGCAAGGAAAATCTTCTCTCGTCCTGTGAATATATAATCTTCCTTCTGGAATTCAACTCTATTAATGTCTTGTGCAGTCTTTAATTGGCATACTCTTGCAAATTTTCTGCAGGATTTACACTTCTTTCCTCTTACAGGACAAGTTTTGTAGTGAGGATATGCACCACCGCAATGATTGCATGTTCAAACATGAGGTGATTATAATCTCTGTCTTGATCTTTCTTAACGTGCCTCGGACCTTTCTCTGGGTTTCCTCCGTGTTCTTGTTTTTGGTGTGTTTCTCTGGTGAAACCATCCTCTTGTGGCATTCATGGATTCTGTTGATGATCCTGACCTGGCCTCATGGAAATCTTGTCTTATGTTATTTGCCTCTTTCTCTTCTATGACATTGGCTAGTCTTTTGCTTGCTTCTAGCGTTCTGCCAATATTTGAGTAACCTTTGCAAGTTTAATGATTCACCCTCTCTATGAGCTTGCCTTCTTCATCTTGGCGATTGGCAGGTCATAATGATCTGGGAGATGATTTCTTTGTCCACGTCTGTGAAGTTGCAATTCTGGCTCAGACTTCTGAGTCTTGTCACATAGTGGTCAAGAGTCTCACACTTATCTTGTTCTGCTTTCCTGAAGACATAAATTTTATAGTGAGGATTTTCCCTCAGTTGAAAATATCTTGTTTGAGCATTCTTCGCTGTGTCATAATTAGAATTAGAATTAGAACATTACAGCGCAGTACAGGCCCTTCGGCCCTCGATGTTGCGCCGACCTGTGAAACCATCTGACCTACACTATTCCATTTTCATCCATATGTCTATCCAATGACCACTTAAATGCCCTTAAAGTTGGCGAATCTACTACTGCTGCAGGCAGGGCATTCCACGCCCTTACTACTCTCTGAGTAAAGAAACTACCTCTGACATCTGTCCTATATCTATCACCCCTCAACTTGAAGCTATGTCCCCTCGTGTTTGCCATCACCATCCAAGGAAAAAGACGTTCACTATCCACCCTATCTAACCCTCTGATTATCTTATATGCCTCTATTAAGTCACCTCTCCTCCTCCTTCTCTCCAATGAAAACAACCTCAAGTCCCTCAGCCTTTCCTCGTAAGACCTTCCCTCCATACCAGGCAACATCCTAGTAAATCTCCTCTGCACCCTTTCCATAGCTTCCACATCCTTCCGATAATGCGGTGACCAGAACTGCACGCAATACTCCAGGTGCGGTCTCACCAGAGTTTTGTACAGCTGCAGCATGACCTTGTGGCTCCGAAACTCGATCCCCCTACTAATAAAAGCTAACACACCATATGCCTTCTCAACAGCCCTATTAACCTGGGTAACAACCTTCAGGGATTTATGCACCTGGACACCAAGATCTCTCTGTTCATCTACACTACCAAGAATCTTCCCATTAGCCCAGTACTCTGCATTCCTGTTACTCCTTCCAAAGTGAATCACCTCACACTTTTCCGCATTAAACTCCATTTGCCATCTCTCAGCCCAGCTCTGCAGCCTATCTATGTCCCTCTGTACCCTACAACATCCTTCGGCACTATCCACAACTCCACCGACCTTAGTGTCATCTGCAAATTTACTAACCCACCCTTCGACACCCTCTTCCAGGTCATTTATAAAAATGACAAACAGCAGTGGCCCCAAAACAGATCCTTGCAGTACACCACTAGTAACTAAACTCCAGGATGAACATTTGCCATCAACCACCACCCTCTGTCTTCTTTCAGCTAGCCAATTTCTGATCCAAAGCTCTAAATCACCTTCAACCCCATACTTCCGTATTTTCTGCAATAGCCTACCGTGGGGAACCTTATCAAACGCCTTACTGAAATCCATATACACCACATCCACTGCTTTACCCTCATCCACCTGTTTGGTCACCTTCTCGAAAAACTCAATAAGGTTTGTGAGGCACGACCTACCCGTCACAAAACCGTGCTGACTATCTCTAATGAACTTATTCTTTTCAAGATGATTATAAATCCTATCTCTTATAACCTTTTCCAACATTTTACCCACAACCGAAGTAAGGCTCACAGGTCTATAATTACCAGGGCTGTCTCTACTCCCCTTCTTGAACAAGGGGACAACATTTGCTATCCTCCAGTCTTCCGGCACTATTCCTGTCGACAATGACGACATAAAGATCAAGGACAAAGGATCTGCAATCTCCTCCCTAGCTTCCCAGAGAATCCTAGGATAAATCCCATCTGGCCCAGGGGACTTATCTATTTTCACACTTTCCAAAATTGCTAACACCTCCTCCTTGTGAACCGCAATCCCATCTAGCCTAGTAGCCTGAATCTCAGTATTCTCAACAACATTTTCTTTCTCTACTGTAAATACTGACGCAAAATATTCATTTAACACTTCCCCTATCTCCTCTGATTCCACACACAACTTCCCACTACTATCCTTGATTGGCCCTAATCTAACTCTAGTCATTCTTTTATTCCTGATATACCTATAGAAAGCCTTAGGGTTTTCCCTGATCCTATCCGCCAATGACTTCTCGTGTCCTCTCCTTGCTCTTCTTAGCTCTCCCTTTAGATCCTTCCTGAATTGTCAGTTCCGGTGTCAGTGAGTGTATCGAAGATACCGTCAACGTTTGGTCCAGCATCGTGCAGGAATAGTGCTCTCTTTCTTCGGAGTGTAGTAATATCGAGTGTCACCACTAAGCATTCGAATCTTGCTAGCCATTTGCTCTAGTGTGACCCAGGGTTGCTGTCCATCACTGTAAAGGCTGGAAAGACTGACAATTGTTGCGCACACATGGTGATTGTTTTTTAAAAATCTGGTATCCTCAATGCAAGTTTTCTGTATGTTCCTGTGTTGTCTGTGGTTTGCCTTCTTGAAAACCCTTTTTTTTCTTAAAATGGCTAGTATGTTCAGGTTTACATCCCTTTTAGTAATTAATTTAGGCATGCATCAAGTTTATTTTCCTTATTTTTGTGGACCTGCAAAGCATTTATTTTTCCTGTTCCAGCCCAGGTTTTCTTTCTGGCACCAGTTCACATTTTCTCTCTGATCCATTCCTGGTTCCCTCTTGACTTTTTTTCTTCTGTGTTTATTTTCTGTGGTTTGTCTTTTCTTTTTTTCTTTTTTTTTCCCTCGTTGCCAGAAATTGTGGTGTTGTGCTGTGTTCTTATAAGTCTTCTAAATGACAACCGCAGGCTTTACATTCAGATTTGTTACAAACACTATGTCTTACTTATTTCCACTGCATGATTTCAGGTACAGGTCTTTTCCTTGCTGGTGTGTATCTGCTATCTATAAAGCAATGTGCCATGTCTGCGTGTCCCAAAATGGTGTCTCCTCCTAATACTTGTCTGATGATGTCATTAGTTGCATCCATGGCCAGGTCTCTTAAAGGTACAGTTTCTGAAAGGTGAAGTCACCACTGCACAACATTACAAGTGGCTCTTCAGTTCCTCTGCCAGTGAGCCCAGCTCCAGCAGCTGTGCTGCTTGAGGAGAGTCCTGCACCATTCAGGAAACCATCAGGCAGCTGGAGCCCTCCAGGCCTCAGCCAGCCAGAGGATGGCCACCAAAATCATCAAAGTTTAGCTGCTGTCGCTGGGACTAGACCTCATAGGAGCACTTGCAAACATATTAAGAAAATCACTTAGCCATACTTGGGGATTCACGGGTGTCTGCCATCTGAAATGTAATGATTAATATGATGTTCTTTTGTGCAAGTAATTAATCATCATTGCATAACTGTCATCATTCCATCATGTCCTGATTGTAGCTGCTGACTTCACCCTCCCCATTAACAGCCCTCATTAACATTTGATCTCTCATGGGCACTAGCACGGTTTGCAGCTGGGCACAAGTCAGGGAACACAAATGAAAGGAGGTGACAGTCTACATGCATTGAGGTGAGTCTTTACTGGTTTCTCTGTGAGTGGGCATCAGGGAGGCTGGAAACGAATGATTCTTCGGTTGTCTTTTGCCTCTTTGGTACATTGCTCAATCTGCTTGGCCTCCAGTGCAAGGGCTTAAACATCTAGTGCTGCTTCCTCCTCTCCCTCCTCTGTGTTCTCCTCATCAGTGCATCTCATCATCTTGTAAGGCCATCCCTCTCCTGCAGTGCTAGATTGTGCAGAGCACAGCAGACCACTACGATACATGAAACCCTCACTGGGGCATACTGCGGAACTCCACCAGATCAATCAAGGCAGCAGAATCGCATCTTCAGCAACCCAAAGAACTGTTCGATGGTTGCTCAGGTGGAGCTGTGACAAGTGTTGTACCTCTCCTCCACTGCAGTATGAGGGTTCGTCATGGGCATCAGTAGCCATATCTTCAATGGATTGCTCTTGTCCCCGAGAATCCATCCCTGAAGGCAAGCGGGGGGGGGCCTGAAAAGCTGTGGCACCTGGGACTGCCAAAGTATGTCAACATCGTGGCTGCTTCCTGGGAAGCGGGCACACACCTGCAGGAAACACTTTCAGTGGTCGCTGACCAGTTGACTAAATGGAAGCCCTTCCTATTGATGAAGGTGGCTAGCTGGTCCGTGGGAGTCTTGATGGCCACACGTGTGCAATCCATCACACCTTGAACCTGGGGAAATCCAGTGATGACCCGAATCTAATGGCTCTCTCAGCCTGATGTCAGAGTTGGTCTGGTAGCGCACATAGTTGCATTGGTAGCATTCTAATCCGAATCAGAAGTGTGTAAGCCCAAGCTTCATTAGGGACTTCATAATGTGGGTTGACATTTCAGTGCAGTACTTAGGGAGTGATGCATGGTTGAAGGTGAAGTCTTTAAGATAGGATAATAAACCAAGGCATTTCCTGTCTGTTCAGGTAAATGTTGAAGATTCAGTGGTACTATTCAAAGAAGAGGGGGAAGTGCATGCAGTATTTGTTGCAATATTTCTCCTTCTAACACCAGCATAAATAGATAATCTGGTCATTCATTCATTTGCTGTTGGTGGGGCATTTCTGGTGCAAATTTGTACCTACACAACAATGACTGGCCTTCAAAAGTAATTCATTACTTATGACACTGGCAAAAGTGTGGCATAAAGTGTTTTGGGGGATCCTGATGACAAACAAGGTATGACATAATTACTTTCTTCTTTCTGGCACTACCTTCTGAATGTTCATTAATTACCTTGCCTGCACCACCACCTCTCTCAAACTCTCCAATGTTTCTAAATTGTCACAAAAACAAGAAATGCCGGATTCACTCAGCAGGTCTGGCAGCATCTGTGGAAAGAGAAGCAGAGTTAACGTTTCAGGTCAGTGACCCTTCTTCGGAACCAGTTCCGAAGAAGGGTCACTGACCCGAAACGTTAACTCTGCTTCTCTTTCCACAGATGCTGCCAGACCTGCTGAGTGAATCCGGCATTTCTTGTTTTTGTTTCAGATTTCCAGCATCCGCAGTATTTTGCTTTTATTTCTAAATTGTCAGCCTGCTTGTCCAGTATCCAGTACTGGATGAGCAGACATTTCCTCCAATTAAATATAAAAAAGACCAAAACCATTGTTTTCTGTCTCTGCTCCAAACTCCATTCCCTAGCCACTGACTCCATCATCTCCCTGGCAACTATTAGGCTGAACCAGACTGTTTGCAACCTTGGTGTCATATTTGACCCCAAGATGAGCTTCCGACCACATATCCACATTATCACTAAGACTGCCTATTTCCAGCTCCATAACCTTGCCCAACTCCATCCCTCTCTTAGCTCATCTGCTACTGAAAACTCTCATTCATGCCCTTGTTACATCTGAACTTGACTATTCCAATGTACTCTTGGCTAGTCTCCCACATTCTACCCTCCATAAACTTGAAGTCATACTAAACTCTGCTCCACATGTCTTAACTCGCACCAAGTTCCATTCACCTATCTGACCTACATTGGCTCCAGGTCAAGCAATGTCTTGATTTTAAAATTCTGATCCTTGTTTTGAAATCCCTCCAAGGCCTCGCCCCTCCCTATTTCTGTAATCTCCTCCAGCCCCACAATCCTCTGATAGATCTGCACTCACCTAATTCTGGCCTCCTGAGTATCCCCAATTATAATCGCTCCAATATAATAACAAAAAGTGCTGGAAATACTCAGTAGGTCAGGCAACATCTGTGGAGAAAGAAGCAGAGTTAACGTTTCAGGTCTGTGACCTATCATCAGAACTGGCAAAGGTTAGAAAGACAATGGACTGGTAACCCTCAATGTGCTAAAGAAATTAGCAATGTGTCGCAGCACACTAAACCATAGACTGCAGAACAGATCCAAGAGGAATACAATAATGTATTTACGTGTTTAGGATGTCTTTCTGGAGAATATCGTCTCGAAGTCGATGAGAGGATAAGTCCAATTCAGCATCTGCCAAGGAAAGTTCCAGCTGCCCACAAGGCCAGCCTGAAAGACAAAATAGAAGAGCTGGAAAAGAAGGGAGTAATCAAGAAAGTGACAACCCCTACAGAATGGATTAGCAGCATGGTAGCAGTGAAACAACCTGGAAAGCTGAGAGCATGCATCGACCCAAAGGATTCAAATAAAGCTCTGAAGAGATCTCACTACCCCATGCCAACCATCAAAGGAATTTTGCCACAACTTGCAAAGGCAAAAATCTTCACTACCCTGGATGCGAAGGATGGTTACTGGCAAGTGAAGCTGGATGAAAGCAGCAGCTTTCTAAACACATTCTGGACGCCGTTCGAGAGATACAGATGGTTGCACGTGCCATTAGCATTTCCACGTCTCCAGAGGAGTATCAACGCAGATAGCGTGAGATAGCTAGTGATCTTCCTGGAGTGGAAGCTATAGTGGATGATCTAGTTTATGGATGCAGAGACTCAATGCAAGAAGCCATTGCTAACCATGATCAAAATCGAGTGCAACTCATGGACAGAGCTCACCAGATGAAACTGAAGCTGAACAAGAAAAAATTGCAATTAAAGATGCCCAAAGTCAAGTACATAGGTCATGTAGTGACAGGAAAAGGTCTTCGCCCAGATCCCGAAAAGGTGAGAGCAGTAGCAGTGATGCGGCGACCAACAGATGTAAAAGCAGTGCAACGATTAATTGGATTTGTCAACTGTTTAGCAAAATTCTTGCCCAATTTGTCGTCGGAATGTGAACCATTACGCCAACTCACCGTGAAGGACGTGCAGGTGCACAGAACAAGAGGCAGCGTTCACTAAAATCAAGCAACTAGTGACTGCAACACCAGTGCTGAAATATTATGGCATAAAAGATGAAGTTACCCTGCAGTGTGATGCCAGAGAGATAGGAGTTGGAGCCACCCTAATGTAGCAAGAACAACTGGTTGCATTTGCATCCAAGGCGTTAACAAACGGAACGATGCTACACTCAAATCGAGAAAGACTGCCTGGCCATTGTCTTTGCTTGTGAACATTTTCATCAAAACCTACTCGGAAGAGACAAAGTGACAGTCGAGTCCCACCACAAGCCACTTCAAAGCATTTTCCTCAAGGGGCTACTATCTGCTCCAAAGCTTCTGCAAAGGATGTTAGTCCGGTTGCAGAGATATCATCTGGATGTGACATACAAGCAAGGGAAACAGATGTACATCGCTGACATGCTGTCGAGAGCTGCATTCCCTATGAAGAAATTAGAGGATGCTACAACAGAGTGTGAAATCTTCCAGATCCAACGTGAAACTGCAGCTCGACATGCTCTGGAAGTCATCAACACAGCACAGACATTGAATCTGACAGACACACAACTTGCTCAAATCAAGCGAACTACCCAACAAGAACCAACTCTACAAGTGTTGCAAAAAGTAGTGATGAAAGGATGGCCTGACAGCATCAAGGATACTCCTATGGTCATAAGAGCATATTGGGCTTACAGAGATGAACTGATAGCCCAAGATGGGATCTTGTACAAAGGAAATAGAATCATTATCCCTAAGGAGTTGAGAGGAGAGATGCTAAAGTGCATCCATGCAAGCCACCAAGGAATTGAGTCAAGTCTGAGGAAGGCAAGAGAAGTGCTCTACTGGCCAAACATGAGCAATGAAATTAATGACCACATCAGCCAGTGCAGCACGTGCAACGAGTACCAAGCTAAGCAAGCTAAAGAGCCAATGATGACACATCACATCCCATGAAGTTGAGAGTAGACCACTTCACTCTCACAGCATCTGATTATCTTGTCACCATAGACTACTACTCTGACTACTGGGAGATACACTAACGGTGAGATTGTAGAAGGCCTGAAAGCACACTTCAGTCATTACGGCATCCCAGACATTGTGATGAGCGACAATGGCCCTCAGTTCACAAGTAAAAAATTCAGCCGCTTCACAAAAGATTGGGAAATTCAACACCATACTTCATCTCCACACAATCCCAATAGAATTGGCCCACAGTCCAATAGAAAGGCTGAGGCAGCAGTGAAAATTGCCAAAAGAATCATAAAGAAATTGAGCAAATCCAGCACAGATGTATACAAGGCAATCCTCGAGTGGAGAAACACTCCTACCAAAGTCATGGAAAGTAGTACAAAGACTAATGTCACGCTGCACCCAAACTACGCTTCCAATAGCAAAATAGCTGCTGAAGCTAGAAGTAGTAACAGTTGTGAGTGACAAAATCAAGGTGAAACGGCAGAAAGCCAACTTTCACTTTGACAAAACTGCCAAACCATTGCCAGAATTGAGCATTGGAGAGCCAGTAAGGGTACAAACCTTCAATGCTCTCAACAAGAGACAGCCCAAGTGGCAGCTTTGGACCTGCGTAGAGCAGTTGTCACCTTGATCGTATGCGGTGGAAGTGAACGACCAGATATACCATCACAACCGCAGAGACATACGCACAACTGGAGAAGCTGTTCCATCGCAGCAGGCGGCAAATTAGGAAGATGAGAACTCACCAACTGCACAGACCACAGAACAACCATCAGTCCCAGAGGTCCACAGCATCCCAACAACAGAAATGGAACAACAACAGTTACCGCGGCAACAAATGCCAAGGGAACGACACTCACCGGAGAAGGAAAATCAACCAGATGAGCTACCAACAACAGTGCGCAGAGGCACCATTAAGAGACCGGCACAATTTAATGACTATGTGTGCAATGCACGTGCAGAGACTGACAAGAATGATGATCTACTAATGCATGAGAACAGCTGTGTGCATAGTGGGTAACTTGGGCAACTCATTGTCAATGATAATGCATGCAATTTTGTCTGTATGAAAAGTGGGATGTTTGGGATAGAAATGCAATACTGTACCAATGTGCTTCCTGGCTTGCCATAGTCATGTGACCTCTACCATGAGGCACTCTGACTGGGGGCAGCCATTACAGTCAGTTTCATTAAAGACAGAGTGCACACCAGACTGGTGTCTTGTGAGCTTGTCACAAATACTGAGGAAAGTGATGGTTCATCTGGGGATTTCAGCCAGAGGAAAGGCCATGGCACTATGGGTGGCTCAGCAGCCCTTGTGTCACCAGGAAGATTGGAAGAGTAATGGTGATAGGAGATTCGATAGTTAGGAGAACAGTCAGGCGTTTCTGTGGCCACAGGCATAAATCCAGGATGGTACGTTGCCTCCCTGGTGCCAGGGTCAAGGATGTCATTGAACGTCTGCAGAACACTCTGAGGGGGGAGGGTGAACAGCCAGCAGTCATGGTCCACATTGGTACCAACGACATGGGTAGGAAGAGGGATTTAGTCCTGCAGAAAGGGTTTTATGGGATAGGTAAGAAATTAGCAAGCAGAACCTCAAAAGTAGTAATCTCTGGATGACGCCCAAGTGAGTATAGAAATAGGAGGATAGTGCAGATGAATGTGTGACTGGAAAGATGGTGCAAGAGGGAGGGCTTTAGATTCTTGGGACACTGGGATCAGTTCTGGACAAGGTGGGACCTGTACAGGCCAGAAGAGTTGCATCTGAACAGAGCTGGGACAAATTTCCTTGTGGGGAGATTTGCTAGGGCTATTGGGGATGGTTTAAACTAAATTGGCAGGTGTGGGGGAACCAGGAGGAAATATCAGAGAGGAATACCAAGGTGCATAGAATACAGGGAGAGATAGATAGCACTAGTGTAGAAAATAGTAAATTATTAGGTGGGGTCAGAGTAAGGGAGAAAGTAATAATGTCTAAATCGGGGTTAATGTGCATGTAAGTGAATGCACAGAGTGTAAATAAGATTGATGAGTTCCGGCACAGATTGACATGTGGAAATATGATGTTGTGGCCAGAACCTGGCTCAAAGAAGGACAAGACTGGGTATTGAATATTCCTGGATACAAAGTGTTCAGGAAAGATAGGAAAGGGAAAAAAGGGGGAGGGGTGGCAGTATTGATTAAGGAGAGCATTGCAATGCTGGAGAAAAAGGATGACCCAGAGGGGTCGAGGACAGAATCAATTTGGCTAGAGCTAAGGAACGAAAAAGCAGCAGTTACATTGCTCGGTGTTGTCTATAGGCCACCAACTAGTGGGAAGGACATGGAGGAACAACTTTGCAAGGAAATTACAGAGAAGTGCAAAAATGATATGGTGGTTATAATGGAGGACTTTAATTATCCAAATATAGACTGGGATAGTAGTAGTGTAAAGGGAAGTGAGGGGCAAGAGTTTGTAGTGTGTATTCAGGAAAATTTTCTACAGCAGTATATTTCTAGTACAATGAGAAAGGAGGCACTGCTAGACCTGGTTCTTAGGAATGAGGTGGGCCAAGTTGATCAAGTATCAGTAGGAGAGCATTTAGGGGAAAGTGATCATTGTATCATAAGGTTTAAGCTGACTGCGGAAAAGGATAAAGAACAATCCAGAGTAAGAATAATTAACTGAGGGCAGGAGCAGAGGGATCTGGGTGTATCTGTGCATAAGTCTTTGAAGATGGCAGAACAGTCTTCACTGCGTGCAAAGAAGGGAGTTTGGTAAGTCAGTGAATTTTAAGGGTTAATCTCTCAAGACTAGCTTTTGTTTTGTTTACATCTAGCAATTAATTGAAATTCCTGTTTCAGTTAAGAGGTAGGTTAGGTTTCTTGCAGTTTTAAACAGCGGAATATTAACACTCTGAGAGCAGCTGTAGCTAGTTTATTAGGTAGCTAGCTTAAACTGGTTTCTGAGCTTTAGCAGAGCTCTAGCAGAGCTGACACAGCATTGTTTACAGAGTATAAATTCAAGGGACTCTCAGTGCTGCTTGTCTGCATTGAGTGTTGCTGGAGGGCACAGAGTGTGAAGAAGGGAGCTTGGTAATTAAGGGAGTTCAGTAAGGAGGGGAACTATAAATTAAGAAGAAAATAAATTTGAGTGCACAGAGTGTAAAGTGGGAGGTTGCTGCATGAGAAAGGGGCTCCTTTCTTTCTTGCCTTTTTCTACCTTTTTTCAGCCTCCAGTAGCTGCCTCTCTCTTCGGTGCAGGGGAAGAAGCTGATTGGTGAGTAACTGGTAAGTTATTTTACTTCTCATTGTAATAAAACATTTTTAAAGTTACGTTATGGCAGATCAGCTTGGCCAAGTGGAATGTACGTCCTGCGGTATGTGGGAAGTCATGGATGCACCATGTGTCCTAGACCAACACATCTGCAGGAAGTGTCATCGGCTGCAGAAGCTTGAGCTCCGGTTTCGGAACTCGGGCAGCTGCTGGAGTCACTGTTATGCATCTACAAGGCAGAGGACTACATGGATACGTTTAGGGAGGTGGTCACACTGCAGGTTAGGAGCATGCAGGCAGACAGGGAATGGGTGACCGCCAGGCAGTTTAAGAGAACCAGATAGGCAGTGCAGAAGTCCCCTGAGTCTATCTTGCTTGCTAATCAGTTTTCCATTGAGAGGGTCAAGAATGTCACAGAGTGGCTGCAGGACATCCTTCTGGGCGAGGGTGAACAGCCAGAGGTTGTGGTCCATATTGGTACCAATGACATAGGTAGGAAGAGGGATGAGGTCCTGAAAGCAGATTTTAGGGAGTTAGGAAGGAAATTACAAAACAGGACTTCCAAAGCAGTAATCTCAGGATAACTTCCAGTGCCACATGCTCGTGAGTATAGGAATAGGAGGATTGATCGATTGAACACGTAGCTGGAGAATTGATTTAGGAGGTAGGGCATCAGATTTCTGAGGTGCTGGGACCAGTTCTGGGTCAGGTGGGACCTGTGCAAGATAGACGGGCTACACCTTAACAGGACCGGAACTAACATCCTCGCAGTGAGATTTGCTAGTGCTGTTGGGGAGGGTTTGAAACTAGTTTGTCAGGGGGATGGGAACCTGAGGGGTAGCTCAAATTGGAAGGAAGTAAAGCTGGTAACAGGAGGTAGAAAACTAGCAAGTGACATTAAAAGGCAAGCGAGAATCAACTATGCTTCGAAAGCAGAATGTCAAGAAGACAAGCTTAAGGGCACTCTACCTGAATGCATGCAGCATTCGCAACAAGGTAGATGACTTAAAGGCCCAAATAGAGGTAAATGGGTATGATCTAATTGCCATAACAGAAACTTGGCTACAGGGTGACCAACACTGGGAACTGAATATTCAAGGATATTCGACATTTAGGAAGGACAAGCAAAAAGGAAAAGGAGGTGGTGTTGCGCTGATAATAAGGGATGGATCAGTACATTAGTAAGGGAGGATCTCAGTTCGGAAGAACAAAATGTGGAATCTGTTTGGGTGGATTTAAGAAACAGTAAGGGGCAGCAAGTAGGAGTTGTTTATAGGCCACCAAACAGTAGTGGTTGTGTGTGGTATGGCATTAATCAGGAGATTAGTGAAGCATGTAGCATTGTTAATACAGTAATCATGGGTGACTTAAATCTGCATATAGACTGGGTAAATCTAATGAGCACTAATGCTGTGGAGGACGAGTTTCTGGAATGTGATAAGGATGGTTTTCTGCAGCAGTATGTTGAGGAACTGACGGGAGTACAGGCTATTTTAGATCTAATATTATGTAATGAGAAAGGGTTAATTAATAATCTTGTTGTAAAAGAACCTTTAGCGATGAGTGACCATAATATGATAGAATTTTACATTATGTTTGAAAGTGAGGTAGTTCAATCTGAAGCCAGGCTGTTAAATTTGAACAAAGGAAATTATGAAGGTATCAGGGTAAATTGGCTGAGGTGGATTGGGAAAATACATTAAAAGGTATGATAGTACATAGGCAATGGATAGTCTTTAAAGAAATATTACATAGTTTACAGCAACTATACATTCCTTCAAGGCGCAAAAACCCCAAAAGTAAAGGCAGTCAACTGTGGATAACAAAGGAAGTTAAGGATTGTATAAGATTAAAAGAAAAGGCCTATAAAGTTGTCAAAAATAGTAGTTAACCGGAGTATTGGGAGGATTTTAGAATACATCAAAGGAGGACAAAGAAACTGATAGAAGATGAATGTAAGCTAGCAAAAAATATAAAAACGGACAGTAAAAGCTTCTATAGGTACGGAAAAAGGAAATGTTTGGCTAAGACAAATGTGGGTCCATTACAGGTAGTGTCAGGAGAATTTACAATGGGGAATAGAGAAATGGCAGAGAAGCTAAATGATTACTTTTTGTCTGTTTCACTGAGGAAGATACAAGAAATCTTCCAGAATTAGAGATCCAAGCGATTAGGGGGAATGAGGAATTGAAGGAAATTAGTATTAGTAATAAGGTTGCATTGGAGAAATTAATGGGCCTGAAGGTTGATAAGTCCCCAGGACCTGATATTCTACATCCAAGAGTGCTGAAAGAAATAGCTATGGAGATAGTGGATGCATTGGTGATCATCTTCCAAAATTCTATAAATTCTGGAGTGGTTCCTGCAGATTGGAAGATTGCAAATGTCACCTCGCTATTTCAGAAGAGAGGGAGAGAGAAAACAGGGAATTATGGACCTGTTAGCCTTACACCGGTCATTGAGAAAATGCTATAATCTATTCCAAAGGATGTGATAAATGGACATTTGGATAATAATGATCTGATTAGGCATAGTCAACATGGATTTATGAATGGGAAATCATGTTTGATGAACCTGTTGGAGTTTTTTGAGGATGTTACTAACAGAATTGATAAAGGGGAGTCGGTGGATGTGGCATACTTGGATTTTCAAAAGGCCTTTGATAAAGTCCCCCACAGGAGGTTGGTTAGCAAAATTAAAGCACATGGGATAGGAGGTAATATACTGGCATGGATTAAAGATTGGTTAACAGGCAGAAAACAGAGAGTGGGAATAAATGGGTCATTCTCACATTGGCAGGCTGTGACTAGTAGGGTACCACAAGGATCAGTGCTTAAGCCCCAGCTGATCACAATATATATTAATGATTTGGATGTCGGGACCAAATGCCAAAGTTCGCAGATGACCCAAAACTAGGTGGGAATGTGTGTTGTAAGGAATATGCAAAGCAGCTTCAAGGGGCTTTGGACAGACTTAGTGAGTGGGCAAGAACATGGCAGATGGAAAATAATGTGGAAAATGTGAGGTTATCCTCTTTGGTATGGGGAACAGATGTGCAGAGTATTTCTTCAAAGATAAGAGATTAGAAATATAGATCTACAAAGTGACCTGGCTGTCCTTGTCAATAAGTCTCTGATAGCTAACATGCAGGTGCAGCAAGAATTAAGAAGGCTAATGGTACGTTAGCCTTTATTGCAAGAGAATTTAAGTACAGGAGTAGTGAAGTCTTGCTTCAATTGTAGAGAACCTTGGTTAGACCGCACCTGGAGTACTGTGTGAGTTTTGGTCCCCTGACCTTAGGAAGGATATTATTACCATAGAGTGAGTGCAACGAAGTTTCACTAGGCTTGTTCCCGGGATGGCGGGACTGTCATATGAAGAGAGATTGGGGAAACTGGGCCTGCATTCACTAGAGTTTGAAACCTACAAAATACGTAAAGGGATAGACTGGGTAGATGCAGCTAAGATGTTTCCTCTGATTGGGGAGTCTAGAACCAGTGGACACGATTTCAAAATAAGGGGGACGCCACTGAGGACAGAGATGAGGAGAAATTTCTTTACTCAGAGGGTTGTGAATCTTTGGAATGTTCTACCCCAGAGGGCTGTGGAAGCTCAGTATTGAGTATGTTTAAAGCAGAGATTCATAGATTTCTAAATACAAATGACATAAAGGGATATGAGGATAGTGTGGGAAAAGGCATTGAAGTGGATAATCAGCCATGATCGTATTGAATGGCAGAGCAGGCTTGATGGGCTAAATGGCCTACTCCTCCTCCTATGTTCCTAGGACAGGTTGAGAGAGTGGTTAATAAAGCATACAGTATCCTGGGCTTTATTAATAGGGGCATAGAGTACAAGAGCAAGGAAGTTATGTTGAACTTATATAAGAGTTCAGCCTCAGCTGGAGTATTGCATCCAGTTCTGGGCACGGCAATTTAGGAGAGATGTGCGGGCATGGAGAGAGTACAGAAAAGATTTGAGAATGATTCCAGAGATTAACAACTTCAGCGATAAGAACACAAGAAATAAGAGCAGGAATAGGCCATTCAGCCCTTCGAGCTCACTCCTCCATTCAATGAGATCATGGCTGATACATTGTTATAATGGTAGATTGGAGAAGTTGGGACTGTTTTCCTTGGAGAAGTGAAGGCTGAGATGTGATTTGATAGAGGTATTCAAAATCATGCAGGGTTTGGACAGAGTCGATCGGGAGAAACTGTTCCCACTCATGAAAGGATCGCGAATGAGAGGGCACAGATTTGAAGTGTTTGGTAAGAGAAGCAAAAGTGGCATGACGAAAAACTTTTTCACGCAGTGAGTGGTTAAGGTCTGGAACGTGCTGCCTGACCGTGTGGTGGTGACAGATTCAATTGAAGCATTCAAAAGTGAATTAGGCTATTATATGAAAAGGAAGAATGTGCAGGGTTACGGCGAGAAGGTGTAGAAATGATACTAAATGAATTGTTCATTCGGAGAGCCGGTGCAAACACAATGGGCCAAATGACCTCCTTCTGCACTGTAACAATTCTGTGATTCTATGACTCAATGGACCGAATGGTGGCCACCTGTGCTGTAACCATTCTATGATACTATAAATAGTTGAAAGAAAGGTGCATAAAGGGATATTGGAACAGAGCAGGTTCATGGGATTCCGATGTCTGGTCGTGTGGACAATCAGCAACAATGTGGATTGGTTGATTCAAACGTCAGGTTTCATGTTTTAATTTCTATGTAATTCTGTTTTCAACAGACTGAAGAAGATGTCACTGGCTTTATAAGTACAATAATGCAAGAGAATTGAACTCAGTCGCAAAGCTGTAACTTTATAATTTTTCAATTTATTTTACATTCTAAAAGAACATTGCTATAGTAAAATGAGGAAATATTATGCTGCTACCTTACATTTTAATTCAGTTGTTTGCAGTAAAGGGAACTATTGCATCTCCAATTTTACAGGAATTCATGATCAATAATAGAATAGACAACTTTGATTCACAGAACTTTTATTATAAATGGTTTTCAATTCAAGGTCAGAAGATTTCTCAGTATACTGTGTTAGAGTATATTCTGAAAGTGCTATGTTTTTATTCAATGAAAGTGGTGAAATAGGATAGTATTGCTGTATTCTCACAATGAGACAACTGCTCTTATAAGCAGTTACCGAGTCTTCTTCTTCTTCTTTGGCCTCCTTGTCTCGAGAGACAATGGGTAAGTGCCTGGAGGTGGTCAGTGATCGGCCCAGGTCTATTAGAAGCTATTTGAGGTGACTCTGACTTCATAAAAATCAATTTATACAGCTAAATTCATTCATGTGAGTTTATGATATACTTTTTATTGAGGTAAGGTATAACCTGTGCAAGGCATCATTTCAAAATATTTCCACCCAATCTTTTCTGCTGTATGCTCTGAATACTGCTTTTAGTTAACAATATCATATGCATTGTGTTATTTAATTGAAAAGTGTGCCTAATGCATACAGATTAAACATATCTGGCAACTCTCTTTATATCTTTGGAAAGCAGACTAATAAATGAGGATCAGAGTTCAGCAAAGGAACTGGTTTTAATGAGTTCCAGCTTGAAATGATAAATGGAGCATAGCTGCTAGAAACTCATAGAATCATAGAAATTTACAGCATGGAAGGAGGCCATTCGGCCCATCGTGTCTGCGCCGGGTGACAAATAGCCATCCAGCCTAATCCCACTTTCCAACTCTTGGTCTGTAGACTTGTAGGTTTTGGCACTTCAACTGCAGATCCAAGTATTTTTTAAATGTTATGAGGATTTCTGCCTCTACCACCCTTTCAGGCAGTGAGTTCCAGATCCCTACACTCTGGGTGAAATATTTCCCCTTGAATCCTCTCTAAACCTCCTACTCTACACTAAATCTATGCCCCCTGGTTATGGACCCTTCAACCAAGGGGAATAGGGTCTTCCCGTCCACACTATCTAGACCCCTCATAATTTAATACACTTCAATTTGCTCTACCCTCAGCCTCCTCTGTTCCAAAGAAAACAATCTTAGTCCAGCCAATCTTTCCTCATAATAAAGTTCTCCAGTCCAGGCAACATCCTTGTAACTCTCCTCTGTTCCGTCTCCAGTGCAATCACATCTTTCTTATAGTGCGGTGACCAGAACTGCACACAATACGCCAGCTTTGGCCTAACTAGTTTTTTTTACAGTTCCAGCATAACCTCCCAGCTCTTGTATTCTATGCCTCAGCTAATCAAGGCAAGTATCCTGTATTCCTTATTTGTATTAAACACTGTCTGCTTTTTCGCTGCTGTGCCTGTTTCCTGAGGTTCTCAAGAGATTTCTGATAAACTGAATGAATGAGTGGCTGACATCAGAAAATCCATTGTTGCAGCATAATTCAAACATCCAGTATTGGAAAATGGGCAGGAGTTCCATCCTGCCAGAGCTCTGTTCCCTTTACATTTTCCATGGACAGAACCAGTGGCAATGCAACAACCCACCTTAAATATTATTTAAATATCAATTTGAGAGGATGTCTGTCCTGTGTAGGACATTCAACATACGTCACACCTATTTGAAAGACGAACCAAAGAAAGTGGCTTCCTACTGGGCTACAATTCAGCCCATCATGTCCATCCCACTGCTTTGCTCTCTCCCTCTTTAACCCTCTCTCTTTCTTTGCATCAAATGTTTATCAACATTTTCGTTAAAAGATAGAATGATCCTTAACTCTTTTCTGTGGCAATGAATTCCATGTTCCAACACCTCAACAAATAATTTTTCCTCACTTCTGTCCTCACTCTTCTTGAAAATTTTAAATTGATACAACCTTGTCACTGTTTGTCTAGTCAGAGGGAATAGTTGTTGCTTTCATAAAAAAATTAATTCATGTCTAATACAACTTGCCTTTAAAAAATCTGTGCTGGATGTCTTTGGTTATCTTTAAACGCTTACTAATTTGATTTCTGATTTTATTTTTTGTCACAATGTGTGGTTGGTGGGTGCAGTGCACCCATTGCCCACCCATTGTTACTGCTGTCAGTCTCAAACCTCAAATGCACTGATCTAGTGAGCTGAGCATGTCAAACTAGTGATCTAGTGCAGATTGTTGATTTGGGAATGCAAGAAAATGACTGGCTTCAGTGAGGAGACTGCAGGAATTCCAGGCTACAGAGGATGAAGCAATAATCTGGTGATTGGGAGGGGATGTGCAGTGGGGGCTTGCACAGGCTGGCAGCGGACCAGATTATTCCATTAGTTAGTCCACTCACCACTCTGACAAATAGGTGGAGTGTGCACCGCGCATGCTCTGCTTCCCTGCTTCCCAAAATTGTAATCCAAGTCTTAGGCACATCCTAGGATCACGATTTGCATTACCATGGTGACCTCCCATCTGAAACAGGAAGAAGCTTTGGCCACCTATGAAAAGACCCTGAGCAGCCATTTCCAGGCCGCTATTGTCCCATTTATACCATGTGGCTGCAACTAAAATCAGCCCCAATTTTTAACACCTGTCGGAAGCAGTCAGCAATCCCATATAGGGATTCTTCATTGGAGACCCAGAAGTTTTTGACTATTCTTCTAAGAACCATCCACCTTGGATTTCTTCTTCTTCAAATTATTTGGACAGCATGGAATACCACACAATGAATAGGCCATGTCTTGCCTCTTTGAAAGTTGTCACTGTGCATCATAAAACAGTTGAACACTAATACTGTGCAAACCTTTTATCTTCATGAAGGCAATGGAATTGACATGGAAAGTCCTGATGACCACATGAATGCTATCACTTTGTTATGAGAGTGTTCTACCATCTGCTGAAAGCCGTTCATCATGTCCAGCCAATGCTTTCTTCCATAGAAAACTCAATGAAGATGTTGCCCCTTGCCTAAATTTCCCTGCCTCATGTGTGCACTGCAATGTATCTAATGTGGCAAATCTCCCTTGGGTGCTTTGGAAGGATCCAATAGCAGGAAAGCCTGATGCTTTAGTAATTTTCATGTCTACAGGAGCAACCATTCTGACCCAGATGTTGTGTGCAGGTTGCTGTGTGATTGCACAACTCTTGTGAAGTGGAGACAGCAAATAAGTCCTTTGACTTGTCCATGTAGTAATGGGTGTGGAGAAAAACCAGCGACAGTGCATCTGCATTTGTTGGCCTCTCTCAAGAGCACAGGATAATTATAGAGGGGGAAGGTCATTCGGCCCATCTTAATTCATACACATGGGAAAAATTGAAATGCTTCTCCTCTTCTAATGTAGCATCCTATTGATTCTTAAATGATTCCATGGTTTTCACCTGCACAATTCGTTCTGGAAGTTTATTCTGCATGTTGATACTTTTTTTTATTCTTTCATGGGAAATAGGTATCACTAGCAAGGCCAGTATTTGTTACCCATCCCTAATTGCCTTTGACAACAGAGGGCTTGCTAGGCCATTTAAGAGTCAACCACATTGCTGTGGGTCTGGAGTCACAGGCCAGACTAGGTAAGGATTGGAGATTTCTTTCCCTAAAGGACATTAATGAACCAGATGGGTTTTTACGACAATTGATGATAGTTTCATGGAATGAATACTGAGACGAGCTTTCAATTCCAGATTTGTTTTAATTAATTGAATTTACATTCCACCAGCTGGTGTGGCGGGATTTGAACTCCTGTCCCCATTAGCCTGGGCCTCTGGTTTACTAGCTCAGTGACCTTACCACTATGCCACCATCTTCTACAGAAATGTTATTGATGAAACTTCCCCAGTTCATTTGTTTCAGCTGTTTTCTCATTCCGTTGCATTTTAGCCCCTTTAAAATTATGGGCTGAGTTTTACCACAGAGTTCAGGACCCCAACATCGGAACCAAATGGGGCTCCCAAGCCCACATTTGCCAGCAGTAGGACCAGCTCGGTGACTTTCCCAGAGGCTGCCTCCAGGACTGCCATCCAATTAAGCATGTCGGGCAGGCTTCCATGCTGCCTGCAGCAATCAGAAGGCCAGCAGCTTTGAAGCCTTGGCTGCCTCCCTAGCAGACGTGGGTTTTACTAAGGCAGGTAGGAGATCGAAAGGGCATTTTATCATGGAGTTGCCCTCAGAGGGGCAAGTATAATTTAAAATTCAGGACGGTCAATGGTGGACAACCCTGCTGATCAAAGGGGAAAGCTCTCCATTGGGGATTGTTGAGGCCGTGAGAGCTGCCTTTCCTGCCCACAGCACCCTCTGTGGGGTATGGAGCCTCTGCCTCCGATGTCCCCCCCAGCCCCCAGCTGCCAAAGGGAGGCCACCTCTATTAAGCTAGTGGTCACCCATGTGGCAGGCAACTGCACCATGGGAAATGGCCCCTAATGAGGCCTTAATTGTACAAATTGGCTTCCTGCGGCTGGGGAACTTCCCTGGCAGCAGGACTATGTTGGGGAGCTGTGCCAATGCAACTCCCCCTATTTTACTGCTGCCCACCCACCCACTGTCTCCAATCCCACCACACAGGGAGCCGGTAAAGTTCTGCCCTATGTTTCTGCTTTCTGGTGTTAGGTATTTGAGTTCCACATCATGTTAAAATTAATCATTCTGTGGCCATTGTCCCACAGGGCTGCTATGAATCCTATTTCCTGTACACTTTTTGGACACTTACAAAAACCAGATGATTATATGGATAGTCTCCCATGGCTCCTTGACAGGCTGGGTCGTGAATCAGTCATACGTTACATTAATCAGCACTGAACCACTGAGGGTTTCTCTGTTTATATTAGGTTGATTGAAGTTTCCCTTAAATGATCTTTCTTGTTCTCATACACCCACCCTATCTCTTCATAGAATGAAGTTTCCTGCTTCTTGTGCTGGCCAGATGGTCTGTAGCATACCTCTAGTGTTAGCTTGAATTGTTGTCCATTAGAGATATCTAAGAATAATAGTTCATTTTGTCGTTTATTACCTCCCAGAGGATTGACTTCTTTTGCCTCCCAGGTATCCGTGGCATGTATGGTTACATCGTGTGGTTTTATGTTCACTCATTCTTTTCTGAACACACTACGGACGTGAAATTTATTCAACCTGATTTTTGGGTGTGGGGGCTGCGATATGTGACATGTCAACACTTGTTCAGATCATGGTCACACAAAATTCGTCTTCCCACATCAACAGAATGATTGTGGTGCAAGTATCTGCAGCTCCTGCACTGGTCTCCTCTTCTTAACACTGCCAATGAGTTTTGCACACAGCAGGAGGTGGCAGCAGTCTTGATGGAGACCATTTGGTACAGGCAGCCTGCTTTTTCTTAAAGGCAGGTGCCTGTTGGTGGGAAAACAAAATTGTTGCAATGGAAATTCATGTAAGTTGAACATTAGAGTGCGAGGAGGTATTAGTGGTGCAGGTGAACAGGAGGAGAGATGCCATGGTTCCACAGGAGGCCCTCAAAGCCCACCCTCAGAAGCAGGTGAGAGTAGGTGGCCAGGGAGGTCAATTCCCAGTGTCTAGACCCAAGGACCTGGATGCAGTACCACAAGAAGCGTAATGACCTCACATGGGTGGCCAACGTCAGTGAATGCACCTTCACATGACATCTCCTCCCCTCCACACCACTAACCTCTAACCACTAACATTCTGCTCAATGCACCATACCCCCATCACTCACCCAGCAGCAGCTCCAGACACTCAGGACTCACACTCATACTCCACTTTACCTCCTCACTCATCTACCAATGCTGCCAACCTCACACCCACCTCTTGTTGCTTCCACATACCTCCAGCTATTCAGCTATGGCAGGAAATCACTCAAACACAATGTTAAACAATCACTGACATTCTGCCCTCTTTCTTGCAGGACAAGGTGGTGCACAATAAAAGGGAACAGAGCAGAACTGGAGGAGGACAAGGATGTGTGCATCTTGTGAGCCCTAGGAAGAAGATGGTTCTCAGAATCATGTAGAGGCCAGAGCCCATAGCACCCAGCATTGCTGAGAACATTGAGGATGATGGTATGTTCCTGCCTTATACCCTTTCTCAACTCCCAGCACACCCTCATCCTGCTATTTGGCTTGATGAGCAAGCTGCTGATTGTGTGACCATGGACCTCTTGCTTCTCACCCTACCCTCCTTCCCTCACAGCATTCTTCCCTTTCTGAGATCCTACTTTCAAGCACCCAAGGTTTTCTGCCAGTACAGCCGCAGGAGGAAGGGAGAGTAACAGCACAGCACTGATGAAGAGACACCATGCTTTGATCTGACACACGCGGCCACCAGCTCAGACACAAGCACTGCACTCACCTTGGAAGCTGGCATAGAGTTGGGATCAGCACATGGTGACTCATCAGGCACAGTGGGTTGCATCCATGCCGGGGGAAAGGATGGTTCATTTGCCAGCTCACTGGAGGGCGAGGTAACAGACAAGTACATCTACAGAGGACTCAGATGAAGACCTCAATAGGGCATTCAGTCATACAGAAGAATGCTGATGAGCATTCACACTGAAATGTTGGGTGCAATGGCTGACCTGCCAGGCAGCCTCCTGTCACTGTCAAGGAACATGGAGGAGTTCGGCTCCAACTTGGCAGAGGATATGGTGCAGAGTTTGCCCTCTCCACAGCCTCTGCACCATCTCCCTATCGTGCTGCAGTCCCAGAGACACTGCCAGTGCTGCCCACATATCTTGCCGTTTTTGTGTGGACATGTCACCTGCTCCTCTGCGATCCCTGTGATGTGGCAATGCTCTCTGGAAAATGGACCAAAGCACCTCCAAAAGCACTCAAGGGTAGTTTCAGACACATTCCAACAAAAAAAGTTCCATAAATGTTACTTAGATGCAATCAGAGTGCCTGTCTCTTTAAATAACACAACTGCAGGGCCTATCTTGCTGCTTAGTGTTTATTTTTTTGTAAGTGGGCAACGCAGGTGTTGCCAGGACCTGCGTTGCCCAAATTTGGAATCCTGGTGTCACATCAGCAGGTTAGGCTGTGTGACGCGAGGATAACGCCAATTCAACATCTTCATGCACACACAGGGTACACACCTGCATGCATCCAATTAAGTAGACTGAGCAGTCAGTGGCCTGCGGCATTGCCTGCCCCCTAGGAAGCAAGGTAGGCCTGAAAGTGGCACTATGCGAAAAGTTTGTGGTCTATATCATTAAACATTATATTAATTTCCATCGTCTGGGTTTAGCTCTGTTGCTGATATTCCGAGCACGTCCTAGCACATTGCCACAACAGTCTCCGATACATTAAACATCTATGGCTATATATAGAAATAGATATTAGAAGTAAGATGCCATAACAAAGGTTATTGTGACAGTCGGGATCTCCTCACTCACTTCACGTGTGTGTGTGTGTGTGTGTGTGTGTGTGTGTGTGTGTGTGTGTGTGTGTGTGTGTGTGTGTGTGTGTGTGTGTGTGTGTGTGTGTGTGTGTGTGTGTGTGTGTGTGTGTGTGTGTGTGTGTGTGTGTGTGTGTGCCTTCCTGTCATTCCCCCCATTGGCCCTTAACCCTTAATCAGTTGCACTTGTAAAGTTTTTTGCGCTTCTAAATATCAAAGGAAATATCCTTTATTATTATCACTCTACATGAGAGAATTTGGGCAATTAACTCGTTAGTCTATACAATTATTTCAATCTTCCAAGTTGCTTATCATATAACTGTGTGGAATATGAATCTTGCATTGTGGAATTACTGTCATCTCATTGTTCCACCCGTCAGCAGTTCTGAAATATATTTCTTAGATCAATGGAACCATTCAGCTGCAGTCATAGAACAATTTCTCTCCATGCACTGCCTGAGTGTTATAATACTATGCTTAAAGTATTTATTCTCATTCAGTGAAAATAAATAATGGGTACGTTAGATAACATTTTAAAATCAGGCTGTAACTTCAAGAGATGAAGGTGCAAAAAGGTCATGTGTAACCAGGGTACATGAAAACTGTCTCAGTGAATGACATTTTCTGTGAATTTGTACAGGGGCTGAGATTTAAATAATATTGAAATGTAAAGGGATCTGAGTTGTGCCAATTTAGAGCTTTGACAAAAATTTTTACCAACTATGTGTTCTTCCAGGTTAAGGTTGGCCTGTCCCTTAAAAGATGACAGCTGAAGCATAGGTGGGACATATACCAATCAGAATGAGCAATGATTGGCCTCTGCTCTGATCTGGAGAAACATCGCGCTGGGACTCTCACTAGGCATAAACAGCCTCCTAAGTACAACAACTCATTGACTGTCCACAAAGGCCAATGACCTCGCCTGATATGGCCACTAGAATGCAGGGCCTTCCCCTCCCCCAACCCAGTCGCAAAGTCTATGTAATCTCCAGATAACAAGCCAAATAAGCTGCCTTAATCTCCTGACCTGTATTGACCCCAGTGTAAGTTCAGCCATGCCAAGGTTGTGTCAATAAACTCCTCCTGCAATGACCATGCAACAATGGTTTAATCAATGTAAATGTACATTTAACGATACAATTGCTTCATAAAATTTACTAGTAGATCTCTAGTTGCTCGTGCTGAGATAGGTATTTTTCTTTAATAACAAGGATGTACTGCCTATTATTATTAGCAGAACCGTGCGATCAACTTTGTGGCAACCCATCTATCTGGGAGCAAGGAAAGGGGCTGGCAGTACTACAATCGGATCTCACAGTCTTGCACTAATTTGAGGGGATCTCAAATTTTGGGACGGTTCTTTGGGATCACTGGGGTAGGTCCTGTGAATTGGGATCTCTGAGGGAGGGGTTTTGAAATGTGGGAGCATTGGCAGGGAAGGCCTCAGGGTATAGGAGTTCTAGGGGAAGACCTGAGATCAGGGAATACAGTCTATTGATTTGTAAGCACTGAGAGTGGATCCAAGAATTTGTGTGTGGAGGTGGGTGAAAGGGAAATTTAAGGCAAGGATACTAGGATCCAGTAAACTGGGTGGAGGTTTAGCAGCTGGGAGGGGAGGTGTGGGAGGAACAGTCTGGCAATATTAGGGGGTTGCTAAAGTGTTTTTTTTTTTGTTCATGTGATTCGGGCATTGATGGCATTGATACTGTTAGGACCAGGTGAGCAAAGGGTCTCAGGCTCCACTTTTGCCCCTTCTCTGGTTTGATCGCAACAGCATTTATCTTTTTGACAGTGATCTAACTTACCACCTCAGTGAGCACTTGCCCCTGTTACTCGAATATATATTTGCAAATGAACCAATCAGACAGGTTTTCCTGAGTTTAAACAAGAAAGATGTAAGTTTATTAACCTTATCACTCTTAAACCGGTTAAGATTACTAAAATACGTGATGCATCCACACTCACATTGACACGAGAGGCACACACACACACAAATAGATTACAGAGGGAAAAAACAGAGTTTGGTTTAGTTACAATAAAGCTAACCTTTGTTTGTGAAACTCAAGAAAACCTGTCAGATCGGTTCTCCTTATGATCATAGTAAGTAAGTAATCAAATACCTATTGAATTGGCCAGTACATTCACTGTAAAAAAGAATTAAACTGGTTCTGGTCAAACAAGGGGTGGGAAAAGAGGGAAGCCCTTTGGGCCCTATTCACTTGACTGTAACAGAATCCAGGACCTAGTTTAACAGTCGCTCAAGATGAATAAACTAGTCTTGGCTACCGTTAACCTCTCTGTCCCACTCTGCTTACATGACTCTTCTGAAGTGCTATCTACTCCATCCAATAAAATTCTCCTGATTTGGAGATCACTGCCTTTTTGTCGGTTGCCGTATCTTCAAACACATATTACAAGCAGGTGGAAAAGTTTCACAACCATTGACCATCATGGGTTAAATTGACTGGTGACAACAGCAGTGTGAGAAATGGTCCATCTTGCTATTACTGATTTTTTCTACTGCCTCACCTCAATAAATACAATAACAATCCTCTCCTTGAGTTTCATTGTATAAATTTGCACTTCAGATACAGAGTGAATCCACAGAGGTCATCCAATAAGGTCCATCTACCACCCTGTGACATGGTGCAACAAGCTCTATTCTGTCAAAATGTTTTTCTTTTATTCATTCATGGGATGTGGGCATCGTTGGCTAGGCCAGCATTTTATTGCCCATCCCTAATTGCCTTTAAGAAGGTGGTGGTGAACCACTGCAATCCTTGGGGTCTAGGTACACCCACAGTGCTGTAAGGTAAGGAGTTCCAGGATTTTGGCACAGCATCAGTGAAGCAACGGTGATATAGTTCCAAGTCAGGATGGCATGTAGCTTGGAGGGGAACTTGCAGGTGGTGGGGTTCGCATGCATCTGCTGCCCTTGTCCTTCTAGGTGGTAGAGGTTGTGGGTTTGGAAAGTGCTGTCAAAGGAGCCTTGGTGAGTTGCTGCAGTGCATCATGTTGATGGTACACACTGCTGCCACTGTGCATCAGTGGTGAAGGTAGCGGATAGGGTGCCGATCAAGCGGGCTGCTTTGTCCTGAATGGTATTGAGTCTCTTGAGTGTTATTGGAGCTGCACCCAGCCAGGCAAGTGGAGAGTATTCCAGCACAATCCTGACTTATACCTTGTAGATGGTGGGCAAGCATTGAGGATTGCAGAATTCCCAGCCTCTGACCTGCTCTTGTAGCCACAGTATTTATATGGCTGGTCCAGTTCAGTTTCTGGTTAGGTAACTTCCAGGATGTTGACAGTGGAGGATTCCGCGATGGTAATGCTATTGAACATCAAGGGGAGATGGTTAGATTCTCTCTTGTTTGAGATAGTCATTGCCTGGCACTTGTGTGTCGCGAATGTTACTTGCCACTTATCAGCCCAAGTCTGGATGTTGTCCAGATCTTGCTACATCTGGACGTGGGCTGCTTCGGTATCTGAGGAGTCGCGAATGGGGCTGAACATTGTGCAATCATCAGAGAACATCCCACTTCTGACCTTATGATGGTGGGAAGGTCATTGATGAAGCAGCTGAAGATGGTTGGGCCTAGGACACTACCCTGAGGAACTCCTGCAGTGATGTCCTGTGACTGAGATGATTGATCTCCAACAACCACAACCATCTTCCTTTGCGCGAGGTATGACTCCAACCAGCGGAGAGTTTTCTCCCGGATTCCCATTGACTCCAGTTTTTCTGGGGCTCCTTGATGCCATACTTCGTCAAATGCTGCCTTGATGTCAAGGGCAGACACTCTCCCCTCACCTCTGGAGTTCAGCTCTTTTGTCCATGTTTGGACCAAGGCTGTAATGAGGTCAGGAGCTGAATAGCCCTGGCAGAACCTAAACTGAGCATCACTGAGCAGGTTATTGCTGATCAAGTGGTGTTTGATAGCACTATCGACGACCCCTTCCATCACTTTGCTGATGATCGGGAATAGACTGATTGGGGCAGTAATTGGTCGGGTTGGATTTGTCCTGCTTTTCGTGGACACAACATACCTAAGCACTTTTCCACACTGCCGGGTAGATGCCAGTGTTGTAGCTATACTGGAACAGCTTGGCTAGGGGCGTGGCAAGTTCTGGAGCACGGGTCTTCAGTACTATTGCCAGAATATTGTCAGGGCCCATAGCTTTTGCAGTATCCAGTGCCTTCAGTCGTTTCTTGATATCACGTGGAGTGAATCGGATTGGCTGAAGATTGGCATCTGTGATGCTGGTGACCTCAGGAGGAGGCTGAGGTGGATCATCAACCCGGCACTTCTGGCTGAATATGGATGCAAATGCTTCAGCTTTCTCTTTCGCACTGATGTGCTGGGATCCCCCATCATTGAGGTTGGGGATATATGTGGAGCCTTCTCCTATTAGTTGCTTAATTGCCCACCATCATTCAAGACTATAAATGGCAAGACTACAGAGCTTAGATCTGATCCATTTGTTGTGGGATTTCTTAGCCCTGTCTATCGCATGCTGCTTCCACTGTTTTGAGGTATGCCTGGTGCTGCTCCTGGCATGTCCTCCTGCACTCTTCATTAAATCAGGCTCGGCCCTCTGGCTTGATGGTAGTGGTAAAGTGAGGGATATGCCAGGCCATGAGGTTATATATTGTGGTTGAATACAATTCTGCTGCTGCTGATGGCCCGCAGCGCCTCATGGATGCCCAATTTTGAGTTGCTAGATCTGTTTGAAATCTATCCCCTTAGGCATGGTGATAGCGCCACACAACAAAATGGTAGATATCCTCAATGTAAAAACAGGACTTCCCCTCCACAAGGACTGTGTGGTGGTCACTCTTACCAATACTGTCATGGACAGATGCATCTGCGACAGGCAAATCGGTGAGGATGAGGTCAAGTATATTTTTCTCTCTTGTTGGTTCCCTCACCACCTGCCACAGCCCCAGCCTAGCAGCTATATCCTTTAGGACTCTGCCAGCTTGGTCAGTAATGGTGCTACTGAGCCACTCTTGGTGATGGACTTTGAAGTCCCCAACCCAGAGTACATTCTTTGCCTTTGCTACCCTCAGTGCTTCTTCCAATTGGTGTTCAAATGGAGAAGCATTCATTCATCAGCTGAGGGGGCGGGGGTGCAGTGGGAGGGGTGGCAATAGGTGGTAATCAGCAGGAGGTTTCCTTGCCCATGTTTGACCTGATGCCATGAGATGTCATGGGATCTTCCGTCAATGTTGAGGACTCCTAGGGCAGCTCCCTCCCAACTGTAGATCACTGCCACCACCTCTGGTGGGTCTGTCCTGCCGGTGGGACAGGAAATACCCAGGGATGGTGATGGTGGTGTCTGGAACATTGCAAAGTATGAATCCGTGAGTATGACTATGTCAGGCTTTTGCTTGACTAGTCTGTGGGACAGCTCTCCCAATTTTGGCACGAGCCCCCAGATGTTAGTAAGAAGGACTTTGCAGGGTCGACAGGGCTGGGTTTGCCATTGTCGTTTCCAGCACCAAGGTCGACGCCATGTGATCTGTCTGGTTTCATTGCTTTCTTAGATTTTGTAGCGGTTTGATACAACTGAGTGGCTTGCCAGACCATTAGTGACCCAGACGGGTTTTTGGTTTCATGGTCACTATTAGACTAGATTTTAATTCCAGATTTTATTAATGGAATTCAAAGACTTGAATTAAAGACTTTAAAGGGACGGGGATCCTGCCTCCAAGAGCTGCCAGACAATCACCGGAAGCAGTGGCCACTGCCGGTACTGCAGAGGCTTCGGAGCCAGGCTCAGCTCTGGAACACCGTAGATGAGGTAGGTGAGGCGGGGTTGTCAGGGCCAGTCTGGAGGTCCCCAGCGAGAGGAGGATGGAGAGGTGGTCTTGCGGTGCAGGGGGAGGAGGGTCCCTGGAGTGAATTCATTATGGGTGGAGGTCCTCCATAGACCACAAATTGCCCACGGAGAAGGCACACCTCCCAAGCCCACAGGGAGGGTGCCTCCTTTTACAAGGTGCCCTCCCCATATGGTGGAGGCCCCCCCCACCCTCAGTAAGATCCCAAGGCTGGTGGGAAGAGGCCCTTATTGGCACTTAATAGGCCACTTAAGGGCCTCAATTTTGCCTCTGGGTGGGAAGGCCGTCTATCCTGCCTCTGGGAAGATTGCTGGGTGACAGGGAGGCAACAGGCCCTCCACCCTGTCACAACCCCCGCCACACATCGCTATTCTCCATGCTCCGCCCCCGCCTCCAACCCTTCCTGCGGAGCGCCCGTAAGATCCTGGCCTGCGTATGCAGGCAGTTAAAATGGCCTGATTTCCTTACCTGCCCTGGAGACACAAGTATCTTCCTCTTGGATATTTTAACTTGTTCAACTGAGCAGGCAGCCAGGGCACCAGCGCAAATCCAGTGGAGTCCTTTTTTAAATGTGTGTGTCAAGCCCTGATGATGTAATCAGGTCCCAACTGCAATTTTAACTTGGGCTTGAGTGGGGATGTCACTGTGGCTTTTCACCAGGCCAACCTGGGACAGAAGAGAACCATCCCCAGAATAAAGAGGTGACTGTTTTTCTTCCCTTTGTGGGACAAGGAGGGGCTGAAATGCTCTGCTGGGCCCTTCAAGGAAAGTTTAGGCCTCCCTTGTCCTAGAAACCCTTCACTACCTCTCAACCTCACCACACGCCATCCCAAATGTGAGGCCCCCAGGACAGCTCTGGGATCCAATCCCACTGCCTACCTTATACTGGTGGGTGACCTCTGGGCAACTTAATTTTCCCTGACTTCCCCCAGCAGGATTCAAAAGAGTCTTGTTGTCAAAACCAGCCAGGTGGGTGGGCAGGAAATTAAGTCACCAGTGCAGTTTCCAACTGTAAATCTGCTGGAAGTGAAAATCTAGGCCTTGGTATCAAATCTAGAATATATAGAATATATACATAAAATATAGCTTAGTCATATAGAACCAGATATATTTAGTTTAGTTTAGTTTAGAGATACAGCACTGAAACAGGCCCTTCGGCCCACCGAGTCTGTGCCGACCAATAACCACCCATTTATACTAATCCTACATTAATCCCATATTCCCTACCACATCCCCACCATTCTCCTACCACCTACCTATACTAGGGGCAATTTACAATGACCAATTTACCTATCAACCTGCAAGTCTTTGGCTGTGGGAGGAAACCAGAGCACCTGGCGGAAACCCACATGGTCACAGGGAGAATGTGCAAACTCCGCACAGGCAGTACCCAGAACTGAACCTGGGTCACTGGAGCTGTGAGACTGCGGTGCTAACTGCTGCGCCACCCTACAAAATACTCATATAATCTTTATAATTACTGTCATAGGCAAGATTTAACAACATGATCAGAATAAAAGTGGTGTCACATAGAATTACCATCTACATAAATGACCTCATTAGGTTTCCAATTTGAACAGAAGTCCAAGCACAAATACCGTCATTACCTTGTTATTTGAACTCTGCCTTTCTGGTGTTTGCTAAATAATTCTTACCATGTTCAATTATAATACTACAAGTTCAAGATCAAATGAGTTTTTTTCCTGTCTAGCAGGGAGAAGTACAATTTTTTTCTCATTGGTGGTCAAGGAGGGAACCTACTCTTGAAACTGTAGTCAACAAAGATTTATAATCTATATTGCATGGAGATGATAGATAAGAAAAACAAAACACTATGACATTTCTGCCCTTTGGAAATTGCAGGATGCTGCAGTAGTAATTTTCATGCAATGCATGTCTATTTCAGCACATTATTAAACTTGAGAATGGAGTAGCCAATCTCTGTCATAGTAATGATTTCGACATAGATAAAGCTGAAAGGTAACAATAGGCTTTTCATTTAGAAATTTAGTAAATGCACCAAAATGTTGGTAGCCTTCTCAATTTCCATTCCTGGGCTGAGTCAAAATAGAGTTCATTTTGATTACAACTTGATTGGTCATAGAGTCATAGAGTTATACAGCACAGAAACAGGCCCTTCGGCCCATCATGTCCGTGCCGGCCATCAAGCACCTATCTATTCTAATCCCATTTTCCAGCACTTGACCCTAGCCTTGTATGCTATGGCATTTCAAGTGCTCATCTAAATACTTCTTAAATGTTGTGAGGGTTCCTGCCTCTACCATCCCATCAGGCAGTGTGTTCTGGATTCCAGCCACCCTCTGGGTGAAGAAACTTTTCCTCAAATCCCCTCTAACCCTCCTGCCCCTGACCTTAAATCTATGCCCCCTGGTTAGTGACACCGCTAACGGAAAAAGTTTGTTCCTATCTACCCTATCTATGCCCCTCGTAATTTTGTTAAAGACTAAAAAACATGGCTCCATTGTGCTGCTGGAGCTGGCACTATGTAGTTGCCGAAAATGATGGGTGCACCGCTTCTGGCCACACCCGACATACTCTACGCTGGTAAGAGTGCCAGTCTGGGCATGCCATGTGTGAACTGGAAGCTTTGACTGGGCAGATTGAGATGTCAAACAGCCTCTCAGGCTGATTTGAGACCATTCTGCCAATTTGGATCATGCAGGTCCAGTTAACGCCATGTCCTAAACATTCCCAGCTGCAAGAAGGAACATCCGCACCCCACCCTCCACTCCCCCCAACTAGTGTTTTTGAAAGGCCCAGCCAGCTAACCTGCAGGTGAGATGCTTTTAACTTAATTTTGCTTTTGCAAAGTTTGTGGAAGTACTGTGGTTTGTCCTTGGAGGAGTTTTGGTGACTTGGTGGATTTTGAAAGGAGTGTTGCTGCATCCTGACAAGAAGGTCCTTCCCTGTGTATAGAAAGCCTGCTAGAGTTATGGGGGCTATGGTTGCAGTCCCTCTTGGGATCTGGAGCATAGGCTGCAGAAATGGAAATCTTTGCACAGAGGGAGAAGGAGGAGGAGTCTCAACAGAAGGCCTTACCACCAAGGGTCTTTAGGGAGTACTACTACGATTTCCACCTCCGGAGCAATGTTTTGAGACATCTGTGATTCACCGAAGACTAAACTATGCTACCTCCTTCAACAGAACCTACAGCTGCACAGCAGGGTGAGGATAGCGCTGCCAGTGGCCGTCAACGTCACTGTCGCCCTCAACTTCTTTGGAAGTGGATCCTTCCAGACAGGAGCAGGCAAAATAGCCAACATTTCCCAGTTCGCCATCCATTGCTGCATCAAGGAGGTGACAGAGATCCTGTATGGAAAAAGAAGGGACTTCAGAGAATTGCTCCCTGAAGACCTGGTGGTCAGCGAGAAGTAGAAGGAGCAGACAAGTTGTTTTGCCAGGGTAGTGGGGATTCCAATGGTGAATTGAGCCATTGACTGCACACATGTGGTCCGAGGGGCCACGTGTAAACCAGGAAAAGTACAAGAACCGCAAGGACTGTCACTCTATCAACATGCAGCTGGTGTGCGACCGTGCACAAACCATCTTGTCAGTGAATGCTCGCTATCCTGGCAGAAGCACAATGCCTTCATCCTGAGGCTTTCAGCCATTCCTGCTGTCTTTGGGCCACCACAACAGATCAGAGACTACCTACTTGGAGATGAGGGACGCCACCTGTACACATGGCTCATGACTCCCCTGTGCCACCCAACAACATGCCTATAATGAGAGTGAAGCAGCCACAAGAAACATCGTGCAGCAGACCATCAAGCAATGGTCCCCCTGCCTGGACCACATGGGATGGGGGGGGTAGGGTTGTGGAGGGTGTTTGTCGTGTTCTCCTGCTTTCTCTACAACCTTGTAGAGGCAACCTTGGGAGGAGGAAGCCGGGAGGAAGCATCCGGGACCCCTTCATTCCGGACTGGCTGTCTGTGAGCAGCTACTGAGACTCCGTTTTCCCTAAGATCTCATCTCATCATCATTATTGCATCACAATTCCCCATATTTCAATCCATCTGCTATGTCCCATCACAATGTTCTCTTGGCCAAAATCCTGAAATAAAAAGCACCACCAAAAACTATTCCACAACAACTTTATTCAACAACATATCCATTAATACTTACAAAACTGAACTATTCACCTTTGTGCATTTCCTTGGTGCCAGTCTTATGGGTGCCTTTGCCTGTCCTAGTGTTCCTATGCAGTGCTACTCAGTGGCTGCAGCGTGGCTGGTGCAAGGCTGCTGACATTCACTTGTGGAGACTGCAGATGACTTTGTAAGATGGCTTCGAGCAGCTCTGGACCTTCAGAGCCCAGCTTTGGATTGCACCAAGTAGACATGTGTGCCAGCAGTCTGGGCTAGTTGGCTGGCTGAGGGGAAACAACAAGGACACTGGTGATATGGCAGCGGGAGCACAAATGCTGTCATCCTGAGAGGTAGCAGCCGGTTCCTGCACCACAGAGCCACTGCCATTCCTATGGGGCCGCCCCTATCAATCCTAGTAATCTGCTGGAGCACAGATTGCTGGACTGCCGTGAGAGGCTTCAAGCCCATTGAGCACTGAGATCCACAGCCATGATGGCAGCAGACTGAACCTGCATGGCAGCAAGCAAGGCTCTCATGACTCCATCTGAGCTTTCACTATAATACTGAGCCATTGAGTGCCTTCTGCCGATGCTCCAGTCGAAATGGAGACAGTAGCCGCCCTGCAGTGCTGTCATGGAGCTGGCCAACACTTCTATGCTGGAAAGAATGGGCTCCAAATTCTGTACAATGCCCTCTGCCACTTTAGATTCTGACTCCTCCATGCCCCTTGACAGCGACAGGAGGCTGTTTGGCAAGTCTGCCAATGCACCCAGCATCCCGGTGTGCATGTTCATCGGGGTTCTCCTCAAGCCACCCCATCAAAGTCCTCATCTGAGTCCCCTGCTGTCGAACTCATCTGCAACCTTCCCTCCAGGGAGCTGGCACACAAGCTAACTTTTCCCCCAGCCTGGCTGCACCCCACTCATGCCCGGCGACTCATCCATGTATAGATCTCAACTCTACATGCTTCTAAAGTTCACGCAGTGCCAGTATCTGAGCTGGCAGCTGTATCAGATCAAGTGACAGGGCTTCTTCATCAGTGGTGTGGGGTTGCTCTCTCTCTTCCTCCTGGGTTGCTGTGGCCAGGCAGGTGGCAGTCCTCGGGTATTTGAAAGCATAAAATCAGAACGGGAGGGTTTGGGTGAAGGAGGTGAGGTGGGGTGTAAAGCAAGAAGTCCATGGCCACATCATCTGCAGCTTGCTCATCATGCCAGATAGCAGAATGAAGGTGAGGAGGGAGATGAAAGGGCACATAAGGCAGTAACCTATCATCATCCTGACTGCCCTTGGTGATGCTGGATGGTATGGGCTTTGTTGCAGTCTGCCCCATGATATGCAGCACCATCTCCTCAGTGGGCTCAGGGGTTGCAGGAGTGCCTGTCCCCTGCCAGTTCAGCTTTTCTCCCTTCTGTTGTGGACTATCATGTCCTGCAAGAGAGAGGGCAGAATGTCAGTGATTGTGTTGCACTCTATTTGGTTGATGGGCCTGCCACAGCTGAATAGCTGGATGTTTGTGGAGGCAGTGATAGGTGGGTGTGAGGCTGGCATCCTTGTTGTGTGAGGGTGAGGCGGAGTACCTGAATTTAAGGCGGCAGTCTTTGGAGGGGCCCTCGTGGGCTCTAAAACCTAGAGGACATCTGCCATAGGTCCAAGCTGCCAGAGAAGGGGAATGAGCAGCCTGCCTCCTCCTCTGTTGAAGCGACAGGAGTGTATAAGAGTAGTAGAAAGTGGAATAGTTAAACTTCTTGGTTTTAAAAGGGGATTCACTTGGTATTTTAACAATGTCAACGTTATGTCTATGGAGATTTCAATGAATGAAGCAGTTTATCTGAACTCTCTATTGTCCTGCCATCTCCATTGATGCCTCCAAATTCCAAATAGACATTAGCCTTCAGGAGAACAGTTTGACCAGAGTGGAAAAGGAGTGAATGTGATGGAAGGATTTATGACTGTGGAATGATTTGTGATGGAGTGCGGGGGAGGGTAGGGGGTTGGCAGAGGGTTGATCATTGCAGTGCCAATTGACTTCACGCACTCAGGTTATCTGTATGAGCCTATATCAGTCCACGTGATATCAAGAAACATACGAACATATGAATTAGCAGGAGTAGGCCACTCGGCACCTCGAGCCTGCTCCGCCATTCAACAAGATCATGGCAGATCTGATTGCAACCTCTACGACAGAATCCTGCCTACCCCCAATAACCTTTCATCCCTTGCTTATTAAGAATCTATCTACCTCTGCCTTAAAAATATTCAGACTCTGCTTCCACCGCCTTTTGAGGAAGAGAATTCCAAAGACTCATGACCCTCTGAGAGAAATAATTTCTCCTCATCTCAGTATGTGAATGGCCCTACTAGAGAAGGAGCTACACTTGACCTCCTCTTAGGAAATGAGGATGGGCAGGTGGTTGATGTGTCAGTGGGGGGGCACTTTGGGACCAGTGACCATAAGTCTATTAGCTTCAAGATAGTTATGGAAAAGGATAGGACTGGTCCTCAGGTTGAAGTCCTAAATTGGGGGAAGGCTAATTTCGATGGCATCAGACAGGAACTCTCAAAAGTTGAATGGGAGAGGCTGTTTACAGGTAAAGGGACGTCTGGCAAGTGGGAGGATTTTAAAAGTGAGATAGGAAGAGTTCAGGGTTGGCATGTTCCTGTTAGATGGAAGGGCAAGGTTGGCAAGTTTAGGGAACCTTGGTTGACGAGGGATATTGAGGGTCTGGTCAGAACAAAAAAGGAGGCATATGTCAGGTATAGGCAGCTGGGATCAAGCGAGTCCCTTGAGGAGTAGAGGGGATGTAGGACTACACTTAAGAAGGAAATTAGGAGGGCGAAAAGGGGCCATGAGATTTCCCTAGCAGATAAGATAAAGGAGAATCCTAAAAGATTCTAGAAGTATATTAAGAGTAAAAGGGTAGCTAAGGAGAGAGTAGGTCCCCTTAAGGATCAGTGTGGCAATCTATGTGTGGAGCCACGGGAAACGGGCAAGGTCTTAAATGAATATTTCTCGTCCGTATTTACTGTGGAGAAGGTCATGGAAGCTAGTGAGTTCACAGCAATATCCTGGAGCATATCAACATTACAAAGGAGGAGGTGTTGGAGGTTTTGAAACGCATTAAAGTGGATAATTCCCCAGGGCCTGACCAGGTGTATCCTCGGATGCTATGGGAAGCAAGGGAGGAGATTGCTGGGGCCCTGGCAGAGACTTTTGTATCATCGTTAGCCACAGGTGAGGTACCGGAAGACTGGAGGATAGCTCATGTTCTGCCGTTATTTAAGAAGGGCAGCAGGGATAAGCCAGGGAACTACAGGCCAGTGAGCCTTACATCAGTGGTGGGAAAGTTATTGGAAGGGATTCTGAGAGACAGGATTTATATGCATTTGGAAAGGCATGGTCTGATTAGGGATAGTCAGCATGGCTTTGTGCGTGGGAAATCATGTCTCACGAATTTGATTTGAGTTTTTCGAGGAGGTGACCAAGAGGATTGACGAGGGCAGGGCGATCAACTTTGTCTACATGGACTTTAGCAAGGCCTTTGACAAGGTCACGTATGGTAGGCTGGTCCAGAAGGTTCGAACACATGGGATCCAGGGTGAGCTAGCAAATTGGATACAAAATTGGCTTGGTGATAGGAGGCAGAGGGTGACAGTGGAGGGTTGTTTTTCAGATTGGAGGTGGTGACCAGCGGTGTGCCGCAACGATTGGTGCTGGGATCTCTGTTGTTTGTCATATATATTAATGACATGGATGTGAATGTAGGGACCATGATTAGTAAGTTTGCAGATGACACCAAAATTGGTGGTATCGTGGACAGTGAAGAAGGTTGTCTAAGGTTGCAACAGGATATAGATCAACTGGGAAAGTGGGCAAGGGATTGGCAAATGGAATTTAATGCAGACAAGTGTGAAATGAGGCATTTTGGGAAGTTAAACCAGGCCAAGACATATACAGTGAATGGCAGGGCCCTGGGGAGTGTTCTTGAGCAGAGAGATCTTGGGGTGCAAATACATAGTTCCCTGAAAGTGGCAACACAGGTAGACAGGGTGGTGAAGAAGGCGTATGGCATGCTTGCCATCATCGGCCGAGGCACTGAGTACAAGAGTTGGGATGTCATGTTACAGTTGTACATAACGTAGGTTAGGCTGCATTTGGAGTACTGTGTGCAGTTCTGGTCGCCGCACTACAGGAAAGATGTGATTAAGCTCGAGAGGGTGCAGAAAAGATTCACAAGGATGTTGCCTGGTTTGGAGGGCTTGAGTTATAAAGAGAGATTGGATAGGCTGGGTCTGTTTTCCCTGGAGCGAAGGAGGCTGAGAGGGCACATGATAGAGGTATATAAAATTATGAGAGGCATAGATAGGGTAGATAGCCAGAGTCTGTTTCCCATGGTAGGGTGACTAAAACTAGAGGGCATAGATTTAAGGTGAGAGGGAGGAGGTTTAAAGGGGAGCAAAGGGGTAAATTTTTCACACAAAGAATAGCGGGTATCTGGAATGAGCTGCCTGAGGAGGTGGTGGAGGCAGGAACAGTAGCAACATTTAAGAGGTATCTGGACAGGTACTTGAATGAGCAAGGCATAGAGGTATATGGAATTAATGCAGGCAGGTGGGATTAGTATAGATAGGCATTATGGTCGGCCTGGACGCGGTGGGCCGTAGGGCCTGTTTCTATGCTGTACAACTCTATGACTCTGTCTTAAATGGGCAACCCCTTATTTTTAAATAGTGACCCCTAGTTCTAGATTCTACCAAAAGGGGAAACATCCTTTCCACATCCACTTTGTCAAGACCCCTCAGGACCTTATATATTTCAATCAAGTCACCTCTTACTCTTCTAAATTCCAGCAGATCCAAGCCTCGCCTGTCCAATCTTTCGTCATAAGACAGCCCGCCCATTCCAAGTATTCGTCTAGTAAACCTTCTCTGAACTGCTTCCAATGCATTTACATCCTTCCTTAAATAAGGGGACCAGTATTGCACACAGTACTCCAGATGTGGTCTCACCATTGCCCTGTATAGCTGAAGCATAAACTCCCTACTTTTGTATTCAATTTCCCTCGCAATAAATGATAACATTCTACTAGTTTTCCTAATTAGTTGTTGGACCTGCAAACTAACCTTTTGCGTTTCATGCACTAGGACACCGAGATCCCTCTGCATCTCACAGCTCTGCAATCTGTTACCATTTCGATAATATGCTTTTTTTTCTTCCTGCCAAAGTGGACAATTTCACATTTTTCCACATTATATTCCATTTGCCAGATCTTTGCTCATTCACTTAACCTATCTATATCCCTTTGTAGCCTCCTTATGTCCTCGTCACAATTTACTTTCCTACCTATCTTTGTGTCATCAGCAAATTTAGCAACCATACCTTCGGTCCCTTCATCCGAGTCATTTATATAAATTGTAAAAAGTTGAGGCCCTGGCACTGAACACTCTGGCACACCATTCATTACATCTTGCCAACCTGAAAATGACCCATTTATGCCTACTCTCTGTTTTCTGTTAGCTAGCCAATCTTGTATCCATGACAATATGTTACCCACTACACCATGAGCTTTTATTGTGTGCAATAACCTTTGATGTGGCGTCTTATCAAATGCCTTCTAGAAATCTAAGTACAGTACATCCACTGGTTTCCCTTTATCCACAGCACATGTTACTTCCTCAAAGAACTCCAATAAATTGGTTAAACATGTTTTCCCTTTCACAAAACCATGTTGATTGATTACCTTGAATTTTTCTAAGTGCCCTGCTATAATGTCTTTAATAATAGCTTCTAACCATCTTCCCTATGACAGATGTTAAGCTAACTGGCCTGTAGTTTCCTGCTTTCTGTCTCCCTCCCTTTTTGAATAAAGCAGTTACATTTGCTATTTTCCAATCTAATGGAACCTTCCCTGAATCTAGGAAATTTTGAAAATTAAAACCAGTTCATCAAATATCTCACAAACCACTTCTTTTAAGACCGTAGGATGAAGTCCTTCAGGACCCGGGGACTTGTCAGCCCGCAGCTCCAACAATTTGCTCAGTACCACTTCCCTGGTGATTGTAATTTTCTTGAGTTCCTCCCTCCCTTCCATTTTCTGAATTACACCTATTTCTGGGATGTTACTGTATCCTCTATAGTGAAGACTGATGCAAAATACCTGTTCAATTCATCTGCCATCTCTTTATTTTCCATTATCAATTCCCCAGACTCATTTTCTATAGGACCAACTTTGTTAACTCACTTTGTTAACTCTTTTTTTTAAAATATCTATGGAAACCCTTACTATCCATTTTTATATTTCTAGCTAGCTTTCTCTCATACTCTAATTTTTCCCTCCTCGTTTAATCGTTCTTTGCTGCTTTTTAGATTCTGTCCAATCTTCTGACCTGCCACCCATCTTTGCACAATTCTATGCTTTTTCTTTGAGTCTGATACTATCTTTAACTTTTTAACTTTGCCTCAAACTTTTCACTTTATTTTTCTTCTGCTCTTTTCTGTCTCTACTTGCATGTGTGTATCACGTATGCATGCTAGTGTGGGCACGTCATGTATCCATAGGCGTCAACCGAATTAGAATTTAAATTTAAGTTTAATAAATGTCAACTTTTCTTCTTGAAACCTAAGTAAGCCTGTTTGTACTGGTTTCTTTGCCTTATAATTGGAAAGCGGTGAACAAGGATTCGCCAAGGGGGAGATAAAAACACGGTGTGTTTAAAATTAAACCCTGTTACGGTAAGACCAGGTGAAGGCTGAAAGGTACCCCTCGACCTCTTTCTCACCCGGTCATACCATTTACCATATTAATACCTTTCTCTCCCGCCTTGTCTCTACACTTTGATTTACCACATCTTCCCAAATTTGATCCCTTGCCCCTACTATTTAGTTTAAAAACCTCTCAGCTTCCTCGTTATGTGGCACGCGAGAACACTGGTTCCAGCAGGATTCAGGTGTCGACCATCCCAACGGTACAGCCCGCACTTTCCCCAGTACATGTGCCAGTGCTCCATGAACCAGAACACAGTTCTACCACACCAGTGTTTGAACCATGCTTTCATTTCTCTAATCTTATTTGCCCAACTCCAATTTGCACATGGCTCAGGTAATAACCCAGACATTATTACCTTTGAGCTTTTGCTTCTTAATTTGGTGCCTAGCTCTTCATACTATATAGAAACTATATAGAAATGGCTGAAGGCATTGGATACTGCAAAGGCTATCAGCCCTGACAGCATTCCGGCTATGGTCATGAAGACTTGTGCTCCAGAACTAACCACACCCCTAGCCAAGCTGTTCCAGTATAGCTACAACACTGGCATCTAGCCGGGAATGTGCAAAATTGCCCAAGTAGGTCCTGTACACAAAAAGCAGGACAAATCGAACCTGGCCAATTACCGCTCTATTAGTCTAACCTCGATCGTCAGCAAAGTGATGGAAGGATCATCGAAAGTGCTATCAAGCGCCACTTAAATAGCAATAACCTGCTCACCGACGCTCAGTTTAGTTCTTCCAGGGCCACTCAGCTCCTGACCTCATTACAGCCTTGGTCCAAACATGGACAAAAGAGCTGAACTCCAGAGGTGAGGTGAGAGTGACTGCCCTTGACATTAAGGCAGCATTTGACCGAGTATGGCATCAAGGAGCCCTAGCAAAACTGGAGTCGATGGGAATCAGGTGAAAACTCTCCGCTGGTTGGAGTCATACCTATCACAAAGGAAGATGGTTGTGGTTGTTGGAGGTCAATCATCTCAGTCTCAGGACATCACTTCAGGAGTTCCTCAGATTAGTGTCCTAGGCCCAACCATCTTCTGCTGCTTCATCAATGAACTTCCTTCCATCATAAGGTCAGAAGTGGGAATGATCGCTGATGATTGCACAATGTTCAGCACCATTCGCGATTCCTCAGATACTGAAGGAGTCCGTGTCCAGATGAAGCAAGATCTGGACAACATCCAGACTTGGGCTGATAAGTGACAAGTAACATTCGCGCTACACAAGTGCCAGGCAATGATCATCTCAAACAAGAGAGAATCTAACCATCTACCCTAGATGGTCAATGGCATTACCATCACTGAATCACCCACTATCAACATCCTGAGGTTACCATTGACCAGAAACTGAACTGGACCAGCCACAGATCAGATCAGACGCTAGAATTCTGCGGCAAGTAACTCACCGCCTGTCTCCATCTACAATGTACAAGTCAGGATTATGTTGCCTAGATGAGTACAGCTCCAACAACACTCAAGAAACCCGACAACATCCAGGACAAAGCAGCCCGCTTGATTGGCACCCCATCCACCACCTTCAACATTCATTCCCTCCAGCATTGCACACAGTGGCAGCAGTGTGTACCATCTACAAGATGCACTGCAGCAACTCACCAAGATTCCTTTGACAGCACCTTCCAAACCCACAACCTCTACCACCTAGAAGGACAAGGGCAGCAAATGCATGGGAACATCACCACCTGCAAGTTCCCCTCCAAGCCACACACCATCCTGATGTGGAACTATATCACCTTTCCTTCACTGTCACTGGATCAAAATCTTGGAGCTTCCTTCCTAACAGCACTGTTGGTGTACCTACACCCCAAGAACTGCAGCGGTTCAAGAAGGCAGTTCTACACCACCTTCTCAAGGTAAATTAGGGCTGGGCAATAAATGCTGGCCGAGCCAGCAATGCCCACATCCCATGAATCAACTTTAAAAAAAGGTGAGTGGCTGGAGGCACCCTGGCTATATCAAACTCCTTGTCCTCCTCTTCTTCTCCTCTTCTTCCTCGGAGGATGAAAGGCGGTCTGCACCTTCCTCCTCCTGCAGTTCTAATCCTTTCTGCAGCATGATGCTGTGCAAGTCACAGCAGAGTATTACCATTCTCAACACGCTTGTTGGTGAATACTTAAGAGCGCCCAAGATTGTCCAAGCACCTGAAACACATCTCTGCAAACCAATGGTATGTTCAATGATTGCCCTAGTGCTCATGTGGCTCCAGTCCTCTTCATCAGTGGTAGGGCTCCTCAAAGGTGTCATCAGCCAGGGCCTCAGAGTGTAGCCTTGTCTCCAAGGTGCCACCCATTCACTCTGTGGGAGAAGTGACTGTTGCAGAATGAAGTAATCATGGCAGCTTCCAGGATATCGAGCACAGACATGCATGAAAATGTTCTGGTGGTCACATATGAGCTGAACAATGAGGGAGTGAAATCCCTCATCATTGATATATACTCCAGAATGATCTGAGGGTGTTTTGATTGCCACATGTCATTGACTCGCTGTACCTGTGGGAATCCAGTCACTGTAGCAAGTCCAAGAGGTCTCCGTATCTGACTGGCCTCATCAGTGGCAAAGTGCAAGTAAGTGGCAGCCTTGGCAAACATGGCATTAGTCACCTGGGAGATACATTTATGAGCAGCTGATTGTGAAATCCTGCAGATGTCAACAGCAGATCCTTGGAAGACGCTGGAGGCCGAGCAACTTATGGCTGTGGTGACCTTGACGGCCATTGGCAATGAGTGCCCACCAGGCCCTCTTGGAATGGGTCTTATTCCAGGAGGCTGCAGATATCAGCAGTGACCTGCTATGCAAGCCTGAGCCTCCTGAGGCACTGTTGCTCTGTTATGTCAAGGAAGCTGATCCACTGTCTACCCTGGTTGGAGTATCACCTCCTTCGAGCTGGAGCTCTGTGTTCATCCCCTCAGCCCTGCAGAGCAGCATGAGGCTGCAGAAAAGGTAGCTTCAGTTGTTGCTTCTCCTGGCATTTGTGGTATTGGTATGACTGCTCCTCTTGTTCTTCATCAGACCTCCAAGCTAGAGCTGCATAAACTGCTCCCACCCTACAGTGAAGGCTGACAGCGGGGAAGTTGAGATCAAGGTGAATAATATCCAAGGTTGGTGAAATGACTTCCAAAAAGTTGGAAATCACCTCTAAAGCTGTGAAATCAATTCTCAGAACAAGTGCTGTGAGCACAGCCTTTCCTATAGGCAGACCAGCAGGTCTACTGTTTAACTGTTTAAAAGCTTTCCAACCTGTCAGTTTCATTGATCAATGACTTCGCGCTGTGCTCTTACCTTATTGACACAGCCAAGTTCCACACAGCTTGAGAAACCTTTGCATTTGCTGTTAAAACCAGAATTCAGGGTTAAAAACTCAATTAATTGGATATTTAAATGACTAACCTGGCGACTCCATGGGGTTTCCTGCTCAACTCGGAACGTGCCCCGGTAAAAGCCGGAAGTAGGCGGCATCACGTCAGGTTCCGACATGCCAGCATTTTTCAGGGGTTTAATCCCACATCCACAACTGAACCCACCCCACTGCCCTATGTAATTAAAATTCTGCCTGTGGGATAGGCTGACACATAATGGCACTTTGCAGGATGGCTGAGGCACTGAGTGAAAGTGTGCACGGATGAGGTGCTGGAGGTCCTTGTGGCAGAGGTCCAGAGGAGGAGGGATGCCTTTTACCCACAGTGGGGAATGAATGCACCTGACCCTCACTCTCCTGTCCCTCTCTCTGCTGGTGTTGTTCTGTCTGGCCTCATATTCTTCTCTCATTCCTCCTGCAGACCAAAAGGAGACCTATCCATCAAAATGCCATGCTGTCTCATTAATAAGTGATAACAAACAGTTCAAGTGGCAATCAGCTGCTTACTGAGCCGCCAGGCAGCCATTCCCAGTACAAGCTTACTCCTTTCCCAAAAAGCTGCATTTCAGCTTAAGATCCCATCTTGGCCATCTCTAATGCTCTTTAGTTTAGTTTAGAGATACAGCACTGAAACAGGCCCTTCGGCCCACTGAGTCTGTGCCGACCACCAACCACCCATTTATACTAATCCTACACTAATTCCATATTCCTACCACATCCCCACCTGTCCCCTATATTTCCCTACCACCTACCTATACTAGGGGCAATTTATAATGGCCAATTAACCTATCAACCAGCAAGTCTTTTGGCATGTGCGAGGAAACCGGAGCACCCAGAGGAAACCCACACAGATACAGAGAGAACTTGCAAACTCCACACAGGCAGGACCCAGAATTGAACCTGGGTCGCTGGAGCTGTGAGGCTGCAGTGCTAACCACTGCGCCACTGTGCCGCCTCAAGTATGCAGCTTTTCCATTGTAAGAGTGTGACATAAAAAGTAAAGATAATGGGGCAGATATTAACTTTGTGTGATAGTATAAAACAGCTGGTGGCATGACAGCAGTAACTTCAAAGGAAATAATATTCAGGATAGATGTAAAATGGGCTACTGATTCTCTAGCAACTGTTTAACAGTATCACACAAAGTCAACATATACTGCAATGTGTGTGCAGGAAGTGTGTGCATACTTTTAGTAATATACGAGGCAATCTTCCATGGTATGAGAAGCCCTCTCTCAAACTTCCCCTCTCAACCCTCTCCCTCTGAACCCAACTCCTCTCCTAACTACCATCTTTCTCTCAACCACCCCAACTCTCAACCTCGATCACTTTCAACCTCTTCTCCCTTCATCTACACTCCCCCTCTCTCTTAACACAATCTCACTGTCTCTCAGTGCTCCCCCTCAAAGCTCTCTTGTGTGCTCTCTAATCTTTCTTTCTTCACTACTCCCTCTTCTACTATCCTTCCCATCCATTCTTCTCAAAATTCAACTTTAAAAAAAATCAAATTCAAATGAGGAATCAAACTGCTTTCTCGTCTTCTTATTTGAGTATTTCTCTCTCTCTTGCTCATGTATTAGAAATTTGAACTTCTGTTTCATAGGTGTAAGCCATTACCAATGATCTTTTATATCTGTCAACAAATGTAGACATTGGTGCGAAAAGAGCAGACTCTTCTTACGCACATCTCTCCCCACCTTCTTCTCTCCCTTGCGTTATCTCTCTCACTCCACACTCTCCACTTCCATTCTCTCTCTCTCTTTGCCAGCATTACCTTTCCCACTATATTTTCTAAAGTTCATAAAACATAAAAGAAAAGCTATAGCAGGTTTTTATTTAGTACACGATAATTTTGCTGTCTCACACAGGCACATATGGACTGTGCCTCTTAAATACACTCAGGCCACGATTTTGGGCACTGGTGCTGGTGCTATGGAAGCCCAGAAGCCATAAAACAGCATAGGCAACTTTGTCAGCTGCTTCCAGGATGGGCCACCCCATGCTAGGCAGGGCGCTAGTGCGGGTGTTCCGTGTGTTCACTGGCAGCATGAGGAGAGGTCTGACTGTGACATCAATCAGCTGTTTTGGCTGATTTGACAAACGTTCCACCAGCTTGATCCGTGCATGTCCACTGAATGCTTGTTCTAATCACTTTCCACTGAACAGGCGTTCAGCAGCATGAGGGAGCCCCCACTAGCATTATTTAAAGGGCCAGGCATCCAACTCACAGATGATGTGTTTTTGAATTACCTCGGCTGTGATAAAGTTAGTGCAAGTGATGTGGCTTGTTTTTGGAGGTTTTGTGAGCTGCTGCATACATTCAGGGAGGCCAGAGAATCTGGTGACCCAACTCTGCATGAAATATAGGAGCTGTGGTTGCAGGACCACATGACTAAGAAGTGGAGCAAAGGCTGCAGAAAGGGACATCTTTGTGAAGATGGAGGAAGAGAAGGGCGCTGCAGAGAAGGCCCTATCCACCACACATTTTTTTTTGTGAGCACTTCTTTTATCTCCATTTGACCCAGAAGCAGTGCTTGAGATGACTCAGTTTTAATAAGGAGGTGGTTACAGAACTGTGCCACCTTCTTCAATCTGGAACCTTGCACCAGGGTGAGGACAGCGCTGTCAGTGATAATAAAAGTCACGGTGGCATTGAACTTCTATGCGCCTGGATCTTTCCAGGCGGGAGCGGGTGGTGTTTCTAACATCTCCCAGTACGCCATCAATCGATGAATCTGGGAGATGACAGAGGCCACCTATGCCAGGAGAGGTGAATATATTTTTTCTCTCTCAGAAGAGAGAAGCAGGATAAGGGGGCACATGACTTAGCGAGGATTGTGGGATCCTCAATGATGCATGGCACCATCTTCTGCATGTAGGGGGCCTTAGACAGATCAATACAGGCGATGTAGAGCTCTTTGCGTTGTTCCAGGCACTTTTCTTAGATGTGTATTGCAAGTTTGCAAGTTCTCCCTGTGTCTGCGTGGGTTTCCTCCGGGTGCTCCGGTTTCCTCCCACATGCCAAAGACTTGCAGGTTGATAGGTTAATTGGCCATTATAAATTGCCCCTAGTATAGGTAGGTGGTAGGGAAATATAGGGACAGGTGGGGATGTGGTAGGAATATGGGATTAGTGTAGGATTAGTATAAATGGGTGGTTGATGGTCGGCACAGACTCGGTGGGCCGAAGGGCCTGTTTCAGTGCTGTATCTCTAAACTAAACTAAATAACCGTGTCTTCGACAACAGAGATTTCCATAAGAGGACAAAGGTTTTAGTCAATAATGCTGTTATTGTCACCACTCTTCCATATGGCAGTGAGACTTGGGTCACCTATCAAAGGCATCTCCTGGCACTGGAGAATTTCTACCAGCGGCGTCTCTGCAGGATACTCCATGGAAAACTTCAGCATCCTCAATGAAGCCGGTTCCTCCAGTATCACAACGATGATCATGCGAAATCAGCTCCGCTGATCTGGACATTGCATCAGTATGTCCGAAGTAGATCCTCTTTTCACAACTTAAGGATGGCATTCAATCTTGAAGAGGACAGAGAAAATGTTTTAAGGACACTCTGAAGCCTCATTGAAAAGAGGACAAATTGATGTTGGTGCGTGGAAGAAACTTGCCACTAACCTTGCCTAACCTCATCCAACAAGCCACATCTTTGGCTTCATGAACTGTACAGTCATTGTATTTCTTCTAATCCAAGGCTTCTCTTCAGCCCGCAGAACGGCTCTGTTTTGCCTTCGGACTTCTGCCTGTCATAAAATCTGAATTGCCTTCTCAAGTGCAAAGTCAGTTTTTCGACTGTAAGAGATCTGATAAAGACTCATCAGCTATTCCAACAACTATTTGGTCCCTCATCAATTCCGCCTTCAATTCTCCATAGTCACATCCCTCATCCAATCTGTACAGATCATTTATAAAAGAATCTATGGATTCACCTATCTTCTGGACCTGCTTGTTACATTTTGCTCTTTCCAGAATTTTGTTCCTGCATAAATTAAAATATTTGTTGAAGGCCTGTAGCACATCCTCAAATTTTTCAGAAGCCTTGTTTATACGTTGCCTCACAATCACATCATCCGCAATTGAACCCATAGAGTATAAATAGGTATTTACTTGTTCTGCTTCTGATTTAGCTGGGAAGCTATCCTAAAACAAAGGACTCCTTATTCTCCATAAGGACCAATTTTGTACCTGGTTGGGTTCTTCCTGATCATGAAAGCTATCAGGTATTCTAAATTTCAAATCCATCTTGTTTTCCTAGGCTTTGCTCGGCTTTTTAGGTGTTCCCTTTTCTTTTTAAATCATTTAGATGTTAATGGAGGCGGTTGTGCTCTTTCTGGGATTCCCGTGCTTTCCAGGAGATCCTGCACATTCTCTGTGCATTCTGGTTGAGTAATGGCTGGATACTCCACCCGACTCCTGAATCGCCTTTTCACTCGACAGCTACCTTTCTCCCCACTGTTCCAATCCAATGCGCTGTTATTGAACAATGTCCCCTTTTAAAATACTCTCACCTGATCCTGGACCATTTCCCGGCACTGTGAATTGGAATCCAATCGCTGGACCTGGATGTTCATTGCAGACCACCTCACCTCTGTGGTGCAGTCTGAATGCCTGCATGACTGTCCACGGCTTCTTCGGCTACGGAGCAACTCCGGAGATCTTTGCAGTTCCGCAATGAGAGCTGCCATTCTCTTGGTGCTACTTCATGAGGTAATGTGTTCTCAGTACTTGCTGGTCATTTTAACAGCTTTGTTTTATTTATTCATGGAATGTGGCAATTGCCAGTTAGGCCAGCATTTATTGTCCATCCCTAATTGCCCTTGAGAAGGTGGTGGTGAGCTGCCTTCTTGAACCGCTGCAGTCCATATGAGGTAGGTACACCCACAGTGCTGTTAGGAAGGGAGTTCCAGAATTTTAACCCAGGAACAGTGAAGGAACAGCGATATAGTTCCAAGTCAGGATGATGTGTGACTCGGAGGGGAACTTGCAGGTGGTGGTGTTCCCATGCATTTGCTGCCCTTGTCCTTGTAGGTGGTAGAGGTCACAGGTTTGGAAGGTGCTGTCTAAGGAGCCTTGGTGCATTGCTGCAGTGCATTTTGTAGATGGTACACACTGCTGCCACTGTGCGTTGGTGGTGGAGTGAGTGAATGTTTGTGGATAGGATGCCAATCAAGTGGGCTGCTTTGTCCTGGATGGTGTCGAGCTTCTTGAGTGTTGTTGGAGCTGCATCCATCCAGGCAAGTGGAGAGTATTCCATCACACTCCTGACTTGTGCCTTGTAGATGGTGGACAGGCTTTGAGGAGTCAGGAGGCGAGTTACTCGCCGCAGGATTCCGAGACTCTGACCTGCTCTTGTAGCCACGGTATTTATATGGCTGCTCCAGTTCAGTTTCTGCTCAATGGTAACCCTAGAATGTTGATAGTGGGGGATTCAGTGATGGTAATGCCATTGAACGTCAAGGGGATATGGTAAGATTCTGTCTTGTTGGAGATGGTCATTGCCTGGCACTTGTGTGGCGTGAATGTTACTTGTCATTTATCAGCCCAAGCCTAGATATTGTCCAGGTCTTGCTGCATTTCTACATGGACTGCCTCAGTATCTGAGGAGTCGCGAATGGTGCTGAACATTGTGCAATCATCAGCGAACATTCCCACTGAGAAACTCCTACAGAGATGTCCTGGAGCTCAAATGATTGACCTCCAACAACCACAACCATCTTCCTTTGCGCTAGGTATGACTCCAACCAGTGGCGAGTTTTCCCTCTGATTCCCATTGACTTCAGCTTTGCTCGGGCTCCTTGGTGCCATACTCGGTCAAATGCTGACTTGATGTCAAGGGCAGACACTCTCACCTCAGCTCTTGAGTTCAGCTCTTTTGTCCATGTTTGAACCAAGGCTGTAATGAGGTCAGGAGCTGAGTGGCCCTGGCTGAACCCAAACTGAGCATCACTGAGCAGGTTATTGCTGAGCAAGTGCTGCTTGATGGCACTGTTGATGACACCTTCCATCACTTTACTGAGTGGGAGGCTTTTGGCAGATTCAGGGGGCTGAAAACAGCAGAGGCCCTAGAGGAGTATAGAAAGTGTAGGGGGATACTTAAAAAAGTAATTAGGAGAGCGAAAGGGGTCATGAAAAAGCACTGGCAGGCAAGATAAAGGAAAATCCCAAGGCATTTTATAAGTATATTAAGGGCAAAAGGATAACCAGGGAAAGAGTAGGGCACATTAGGGATCAAAGTGGCAATCTGTGTGTGGAGCTGGAGGATGTAGGTGAGGTTTTAAAGGATTACTTTTCATCTGTGTTCACTATGGAGAAGGTCGATGTAGGTGTTAGTGATCAGGGAGGGGGATTGTGATATACCCGAACAAATTAGCATTGAAAGGGTGGAGGTATTAGTGGTTTTTGCGGGCTTAAAAGTGGATAAATCCCCAGGCCCAGATGCGATGTTTTCCAGGCTGTTTTGTGAGGGAAGGGAGGAGATAACAGGGGCTCTGACACAAATTTTCAAATCCTTTCTGGCCACAGGACTGGAGGACAGCGAATGTGGGTACCATTATTCAAGAAGGGTAGTAGGGATAAACCAGGTAATTACAGGCCGGTGAGTCTAACATCAGTGGTAGGGAAACTATTGGAAAAAATTCTGAGGGACAGGATTAATCTCCACTTGGAGAGGCAGGGATTAATCAAGGATAGTCAGCATGGCTTTGTCAAGGGGAGATCATGTTTAACAAACTTGATTGAATTTTTTGAGGAGGTGACTAGATGTGTAGATGAGGGTAAAAGTGTTGAGGTAGTCTACAGGGACTTCAGTAAGGCTTTTGATAAGGTCCCGCATGGGAGATTGGTTAAGAAGGTAAGAGTCCATGGGATCCAGGGCAATTTGGAAAATTGGATCCAAAATTGGCTGAGTGGAAGGAGGAAGAGGGTGATGGTCGAGGGTTGTTTTTGCGATTGGAAGCCTGTGATCAGTGGTGTACCGCAGGGATTGGTGCTGGGATCCTTGCTGTTTGTAGTGTACATTAATGATTTAGACGTGACTATAGGAGGTATGATCAGTAAGTTCACAGATGACATGAAAATTGGTGGTGTCATAAATAGTGAGGAGGAAAGCCTTAGATTACAGGACGATATAGATGGGTTGGTAAGATGGGCAGAGCAGTGGCAAATGGAATTTAATCCTGAGAAGTGTGAGGTGATGCATTTTGAAAGGACTAACAAGGCAAGGGAATACACAATGGGTGGTAGGACCCTAGGAAGTACAGAGGGTCAGAGGGACCTTGGTGTACTTGTTCATAGATCAATGAAGGCAGCAGCACAGGTAGATAAGGTGGTTAGGAAGGCATATGGGATACTTGCCTTTATTAGCCGAGGCATAGAATATAAGAGCAGGGAGGTTATGATGGAGCTGTATAAAATGCTAGTTAGGCCACAGCTGTAGTACTGTGTACAGTTCTGGTCACCACACTATAGGAAGGATGTGATTGCACTGGAGAGGGTGCAGAGGAGATTCACCAGGATGTTGCCTGGGCTGGAGATTTCAGCTATGAAGAGTGACTGGATAGGCTAGAGTTGTTTTCCTTAGAGCAGAGAAAGGTGAAGGGAGACCTGATTGAGGTATACAAAATTATGAGAGGCATAGATAGGGTAGATAGGAAGAAACTTTTTCCCTCAGCAGAGGTGCCAATAACCAGGGGGCATAGATTTAAGGGAAGGGGCAGGAGGTTTAGAGGGGATTTGAGGAAAACTTTTTTCACCCAGAGGGTGGTTGGAATCTGGAACACACTACCTAAAGGGGTGGTAGAGGCAGGAACCCTCACAACATTTGAGAAGTATTTCAATGAGCACTTGAAAAATCACAGCATACAAGGCTACGAGCCAAGTGCTGAAAAATAGGATTAGAATAGATAGGCTTGATGACCAGCGTGGACACGGTGGGCCAAATGGCCTGTTTTTGTGCTGTATAACTCTATGACTCTATCTATATTGTGTGTATTGTTGTAGTTGTACCATAGCTAGGGCGTTATTGATAAAATCTCAGAGTCTGGGAAAGGTCAACTAATAACATTTTTATTATTTACACATCTCTATTTACACTCTCCACAAACCACTCTAGCTTGAATTAAGCAACATCACCAGTGGCTTGTGGTCAGTTTCGATCTTGACCTTGAGGCACAGTACATAGTCTGAAAATTTCTCGTATGCCCATGTTGCTGCCAATGCTTCCTTGCAATCACTGCATACCTTCGTTCCGTTCTGATAATGAACAAGAGGTAAAGTACACATGCCTGTGTTGTCCATCTTTTTGAATCTGGAACAGGACTGCACCTAATCCTGTTGCCGATGTGTCTGCTTCAATAATGGTCACTAATTCTGGATCATAATGTGCCAATCCTCCTGATGAAGTTAGTATTTCCTTAATCTTCTCGAAAGAATTTTTCTGGCTGTCTCCCCAGCACCAGGCATTGCTGCTGTTTAGTCGTTATTGTAAAGGCTCATTAATAGTGGCTAGATTTGGTAGGAATTTCCCTATCTGGTTAACCATACCCATGAATCGCTGTAAATCTGTTATGTTCTTTGACTCTGGGAAATCCTTTATTTCCTTCGTCTTCTGTGCGACTATCTTGATTGCAGATCCATCAATCATGTGGCCAAGGAACCTCACTGTCGACTATGAGAATGCACACTTCTCATTTAATGTGAGACCTGCCTCTTGTAATCTGTGTAATACAGCTCTTACCCTTGTGTTGGGTTCTTCTTGCTTTGCTCCATGAAGAAGAACATCATCCATGTGGCAGATGATCCCGTCTGCTGGAATACTGCTGGTTCTGACACAATACCAAATGGCAATCTCATAGAGTTATAGAGTCATAGAGTCATACAGCATAGAAACAGGCCCTTCGGCACACCACGTCCATGCCAACCATAATGCCTATCTATACTAATCCCACCTGCCTGCATTAATTCCATATCCCTCTATGCCTTGCTCATTCAAGTACCTGCCCAGATCCCTCTTAAATGTTGCTACTGTTCCTGCCTCCACCACCTCCTCAGGCAGCTCATTCCAGATACCCACTATTCTTTGTGTGAACAATTTACCGCTTTGATCCCCTTTAAACCTCCTCCCTCTCACCTTAAATCTATGCCCTCTAGTTTTCTAGTTTTAGTCACCCCCTACCATGGGAAACAGACTCTGGCTATCTACCCTATCTATGCCTCTCATAATTTTATATACCTCTATCATGTCCCCTCTCAGCCTCCTTCGCTCCAGGGAAAACAGACCCAGCCTATCCAATCTCTCTTTATAACTCAAACCCTCCAAACCAGACAACATCCTTGTGAATCTTTTCTGCACCCTCTCTAGCTTAATCACATCTTTCCTGTAGTGCGGCAACTAGAATTTCTCCAAATGCAGCCTAACCAACGTTATGTACAACCGTAACATGACATCCCAACTCTTATACTCAATGCCTCGGCTGATGAAGGCAAGCATGCCATATGCCTTCTTCAACATCCTGTCTACCTGTGTTGCCACTTTCAGGGAACTATGTACTTTGCATCCCAAGGTCTCTCTGCTCAAGAACACTCCCCAGGGCCCTGCCATTCACTGTATATGTCCTCCCCTGGTTTAACTGAACAAAATGCATCACTTCGCACTTGTCTGCGTTAAATTCCATTTGCCAATCCCTTGCCCACTTTCCTAGTTGATCTATATCCTGTTGTAACCTTAAACAACCTTCTTCACTGTCCACTATACCACCAATTTTGGTGTCTTCTGCAAACTTACTAATCATGCCCCCTACATTCACATCCAAGTCATTGATAATAATGACAAACAACAGAGGGTCCAGCACCGATCCCTGCGGCACACCACTGGTCAACAGCCTCCAACCTGAAAAACAACCCTCCACTACCACCCTCTGCCTCCTATCACCAAGCCAATTTTGTATCCAATTTGCTAGCTCACCCTGGTTCCCATGTGTTCGAACCTTCTGGACCAGCCTACCATGCGGGACCTTGTCAAAGGCCTTGCTAAAGTCCATGTGGACAACGTCCATCGCCCTGCCCTCGTCAATCCTCTTGGTCACCTCCACGAAAAACTCAATCAAATTCGTGAGACATGATTTCCCACGCACAAAGCCATGCTGACTATCCCTAATCAGACCATGCCTTTCCAAATGCATATAAACCCTGTCTCTCAGAATCCCTTCCAATAACTTTCCCACCACTGATGTAAGGTTCACTGGCCTGTAGTTCCCTGGCTTATCCCCGCTGCCCTTCTTAAATAACGGCAGAACATGAGCTATCCTCCAGTCTTCCGGTACCTCACCCGTGGCTAACGATGATACAAAAATCTCTGCCAGAGCCCCAACAATCTCCTCCCTTGCTTCCCATAGCATCCTAGGATACACCTGGTCAGGCCCTGGGGATTTATCCACCTTAATGCGCTTCAAAACCTGCAACACCTCCTCCTTTGTAATGTTGATATGCTCCAGGAACTCCCTTGAACTCATTAGCTTCCATGACCTTCTCCATGGTAAATACAGACAAGAAGTATTTATTTGGGTAAGATAGCGCCCATTTCCCGTGGCTCCACACATAGATTGCCACACTGATCCTTAAGGGGATCTACTCTCTCCCTCGCTACCCTTTTACTCTTAATATACTTCGAGAATCCTTTAGGATTCTCCTTTATCTTATCTGCCAGGGAAATCTCATGGCCCCTTTTCACCCTCCTAATTTCCTTCTTAAGTGTAGTCCTACATCCCCTATACTCCTCGAGGGACTCGCTTGATCCCAGCTGCCTATACCTGACATATGCCTCCTTCTTTGTTCTGACCAGACCCTCAATATCCCTCGTCAACCAAGGTTCCCTAAACTTGCCAACCTTGCCCTTCCATCTAACAGGAACATGCCGACCCTGAACTCTTCCTATCTCACTTTTTAAAGCCTCCCACTTGCCAGAAGTCTCTTTACCTGTAAACAGCCTCTCCCATTCAACTTTTGAGAGTTCCTGTCTGATGCCATCGAAATTAGCCTTCCCCCAATTTAGGACTTCAACCTGAGGACCAGTCCTATCCTTTTCCATAACTATCTTGAAGCTAATAGACTTATGGTCACTGGTCCCAAAGTGCTCCCCCACTGACACATCAACCACCTGCCCAGCCTTATTTCCTAAGAGGAGGTGGAGTGTAGCCCCTTCTCTAGTAGGGCCATTCACATACTGCTTCAGAAAATTATCCTGGACACACTTAACAAATTCTTCCCCATCTGATCCCTTAGCACTAAGGCAGTCCCAGTCAATATTAGGGAAGTTAAAATCACCTACTATTACAACCCTATAATTCCTACACCGATCTGTGATTTCCCGACATATATGCTCCTCCAAATCCCTCTGAATATTGGGGGGGCCTATAGTATAATCCCATCAAAGTGATCACCCCTTTCTTATTTCTAAGTTCTACCCATATGGCCTCGCTGGACATTCCCCTCGGGATATCCTCTCTAAGTACTGCCGATGGCCTCCCTAATCAATAGTGCAACTCCCCCTCCTCTCTTACCTCCACCTCTGTCACGCCGGAAGCATCGGTACCCCGGAACATTGAGCTGCCAGTCCTGTCCATCCCTCAACCACGTTTCCGTAATAGCTATGATATCACAATCCCATGTATCGATCCATGCTCTGAGTTCATCTGCCTTACCTGTAAGGCTTCTTGAATTAAAGTAAATGCAGTTTAGCCTACCAGACCTTCCACGCTCCCTGTCCTGCCTCTGCCCGGCCTGCCTACTGGACTTGCTTGCTTTAACATTTGCCTCAACTATCTCATCGGAGAGACTACTATTTTGGGTCCCACCCACCTGCAAGACTAGTTTAAACCCTTCCGAGTAGTACTAGCAAACCTCCCCACAAGGATATTGGTCCCCTTCCAGTTCAGATGCAACCTGTCCTTCTTGTACAGGTCAGCTCTGCACCAGAAGAGATCCCAATGATCCAAGTAGCTGAAGCCCTCCTGCCTCTACACCAGCTCTTCAGCCACGCATTCATTTATCTAATCCTCCTATTCCTACCCTCACTAGCACGTGGCACAGGAAGTAATCCTGAGATTTCAACCGTAGAGGTCTTGCTTTTTAACAGTCTGCCTAACTCCCTATATTCATTTTGCAGGACCTCATCTCTCTTCCTGCCTATGTCGTTAGTACCAATATGGACCACGACCTCTGGCTGCTCACCCTCCCCTTTCAGAATGTCCTGCAGCCGCTCCGAGACATCCTTGACCCTAGCACCAGGGAGGCAACATACCATCCTGGAGTCTCATCTGCGGCCACAGAAACGCCCTTCTGCACCCCTTACGATAGAATCCCCTATCACTATAGCTCTTCCAACCCTTTTCCTCCCCTGCTGTGCAGCAGAGTCCTCCGTGGTGCCACAAACGTGGCTGTTGCTGCTTTCGCCTGGGAGGTCATCCCCCCCACCCCCCCAACAGTATCCAAAGCGGTATATCTGTTTGAGAGGGGGATGGCCACAGGGGACTCCTGTACTACCTGCCTGCGCCTACTATTCTGTCTGGTGGTCACCCATCCCTTTTCTGCCTGTGCAGCCATTACCTGCAGTGTGACCACCTAACTAAATGTGCTATCCACGATGTCCTCAGCATCACGGATGCTCCACAGCGAATCCACCCGCAGCTCCAGCTCCATAATGCGGATAGCCAGTAGCTGCAGATGGATACACTTCCTGCACACATGGTCGTCAGGGATACTGGAAGCATTCCTGATTTTCAACATAGCGCAGAAGGAGCATATCACGGGGCTGAGCTCTCCTGCTATGACTTACCCTTTGATTAATTAGTTACTCCCTTAATTAAAAATTACTAATCACACTAGGGGCCTTGTTCTACCCACTCCAATCTAAAGTCCTTAAAAAAAACCACTTTAGTCGTACTCACCTTATCACCAGAGGTTTCTTTTCAACAAAAAAAAACTTTCCCCTTTTTTTAAAGATATTTAAATGCACCAACAGCTGCTACTCACCAACCAATCACCTTGCAACTCTCCTCTGACGTCACTGTTGGCTTTTTTTTTCAAACCTCCGGCACACTGGTAGAGCTCCCCTCCCGGAAGGTAAGAGACTGGGCCTCGATCCTTGGGTTGGATTTATAGGCTCCGCTCTCGGCGTTCTCCTCACAGGTCCGCTCCGCTCCTCTCCGCTCCACTCCCGGAAGGTAAGAGCAAAGATCTGTGAAACAAAATCTTGCAAAGGGTGTAATAAAGGTAGTTAACAATTTAGACTCTTGATCTAAAGGCAACTGTCAAAATCCACTAATTGTGTGTAGTTTAGTGAATATGGAGCTTCTTCTAAATTTGGCAAGGCTGTCGTCGACTGACGCCATAGGGTGGATCTCTCTCTCTACAGCTTTATTGTGTTGGGTATGGTCCACACAAATCCTATTTGACCCATTTCGTTTCCTTACTGGAACCATTCCAGAGCACCACCTAATGGGTTTAGTTACTGCGGAAATAACTCCTTGGTTTAGCATGGCATCGACTTCCTTCTTTACCTTTTCCAGGAGTGGGTGTGGGACCTTTCTCGGTGTGAACAAACATACCGGTTCTGCCTCTTTGTTGTGATTAATGTGATACTATGTTTTTAATTTCCCCAAACCTTCAAATAATTTTGGGGAATTCAGCTCTAAAATCGCTGAGCTGTTTCTCTTGTCCCTTGATCTCTTCCACCCTGCATAACAGCTGTAAGGCTAAACAAGCTTTTTTACTGAGTAGTGAACAGGCTTGGTTCTTTATAACATATGAGGTTTCCAGAATGGTGTTTATCCTGTGTGTTAAAGTTGTTTGTATTTCTCCTACAACCTGTAATTGAACTTCTCCCAGCCCATAAAAGTTCTTGTTGGTTTTCCTAAGCCTTTCCTTCCTCAGCCATGGTATTTTGTCAGATAAGACAGAAAATGCTGCTCCAGTATCTAACTTAAAGTTGGTTTTATTTTTCCCCACTAAGATCTCTCCATCGCCAGGGCTTGCCTCGGTGACCCCGATCCCACTTACTTCTCCCAGAGTTTCTGAGGTCCGCAGTACTGCACAGCTGCTAGCCATTGGATTTGCTGGCAGCTCTGGAGACGGGAGCTTTTCCCTTGAAGGGACAGCGCCCCTGACGGCTGTCAGTTAATTGTCTGTCCACTGTGGAATTGCAATGGGAGTCCGATGAAGGGCCAAGGTGGGGTCTCCCCCTACCTTCCATCCCACTGCCAGGATTCCCATCATCAGAACAAAATTCAGCCCTTTGTGTCCTCTTCACAACTTGCTTTCCTACCTATCTTTGTATCATCAGCAAATTTGGATACAATACACTCAGTCCCTTCGTTGAAGGCGGTGAATGCCTCTTCTCAGAAGCTGCCTCTATGTTCTAAGATGAGCAAGCATAGAGGCATGTCAGAGGCATGTTCATGAACATTTTTAACATTTTAGCAAGATGAACCCTGCTTTTCATTTTTAAATCCTGAATTTATAGAAAATAACTCTTTTATCCTTATAACCCCTCATTATGGCCAGATTCCTTCACATACTCTCACAATCTATTTTCTCCCTCTTCATTTTTTATTAGTCATCCTTTGTCAGTTTCTAAAATTTTTAAATCTTCAGGCCTACCACTAATCTTCACAACATTTGATGCCTTTTCTTTCAGTTTGATACCCTCCTTAACTTCCTTAGCCACAAATGGTCTGTCCTTCTTGTAGAGTGCGTCTTTCTCAATGGAATATATCTTTGTTGAGAATTATGAACTATCTCCTTAAATGTCTGCCGCTGAAATATCTCCTTCAATTTCTGCCAAGTATTTTCATACTTTATTTTGAACTTACTTATTGCCTCAGCAAGGAACATGTAGCTGGTACCAATTCCTTGGCACTTGATTGTGAATTCTTAAGTTTGGTATGTGTTTGTGATTGCAAAGTATTTATCCATATTTGGCAAGCAATATAGTTACGAGATATATTTGCATGTCAAAACAGTCTTACCTCTCATCCTTAATGATAAAATTCTTCAGTTGGTAATTCTGTCAGGCTCCAAGTCCATTGAAGTCAATCTCCTGTTGCGAGGAATCATGAACAAATGCAGCCTTCAAGCCAAGTAAGGTTAGAAGACAGCAGGTCACGGATTGGGGAAGGCAGGACTATGATGCTGGAGTTAGGAAGATGCTAAACAGGAATGGTAGCATGATGGGACAGGGAAAAGGGCACAGTGGGGTGTAGGAGTAAGGAAAATAGATCAGGGTGAGAGCCGGTGGGGGGGGAAGTTTAAGTAGGGTTATAGACTGGAAGTAGCAGCAGAAGTAAGTTAGAAGCCAGAGGGGGAAGAATATAGGCTTGGGCTAGAGGCAAAGGAAGGAAGGTCAGACATTCGCCATCATGTCAGGGGAAGAGAAGGTAGAGCAGCATTAAGGGCAGAGAGAATGGTATGCTGCTGAGGATGACGGAACAGGGATAGACCCTCAGCAAGCAACTATACTGCTGGAACCAGTGATGTCAGCACAGGGGTGGAAGGGCATCAGAAGGAGAGGGAATGGGACACGGGAGGGGCAGAGGAATAGAAAGAAGTGAAGGAGGTAGGACAGAGTATGTGGTTACAGAAGAGGGCTTGTGAGGGAGAGCAGAAGGGGGAGGGCACTGGCTAGGGAGAAAAAGGGGAGGGAGATGGAAAGAGCGCAGGAGCCCGGAGAAAGATCAATAAGAAAAAATATTGATGAGACAAACAGTATAAAAATTTCAAACTGCTGAAATTACTGGAGAAAGGAGAGGAAATCCTTAATAGGATAAAAGGCCACAAAGTGGCAGCTATCAACCATAACCAAAAGAGCAATACTGGCCCAGAAAAACAATGAGAACCAGTGGGTTTTACAGTGACAGAGCATCATTTTGAAAATTAGGGTCCACCAACTGGTGCACGCTGACAGCCTTGGTTTGACAGAAAGAAGGGCAATCTACTTTGAATTATCCCACTGCAAGGGGCACCCTCGCTCCGAAGCTCACTGTTCCTTCACTCTTCGTAGTTGCAGTACCCCCATCACAGAGCATTTACTAACAGCAATTCTTGACGTGCAAAATGTTTGCCTGTCTGCTAACTGGTAGACATGGCCAGCAAATGAAAAGAATCACGGGGATGAATGGAATGCTTTTCACTTTGATGTTTAGTTTGAGCAATGGAATGCAAGGGTGCAGAGCATTCATAACTCAGACCAATCTCCAATGATATTTTACTGGGAAGAAGCCAGGAGAGTGCCAGTGGCTAGAGAAGCATGGGACTGCATTGGAGGCAAAGACACAGCTCATTTAACTATTTATATCTGGGTCGGGATGCACATTTATTTATTTACAAGTGGAGGGGAAGGAAGCAGGAAAGAAGACAACACAAAACACCAGTGAAACACAGATGGAAACTGCCTAGCAACTGCTAGCCACCACTTTAACTCCCCGTAATACAGACTTTTAAACACAGGGAGAAATCTGTGAAAATTAATTCTTCTCCTCAGAAGCCCATTACGTTGAGGTTTGGATAACAAACATTTTTTTTAATTATAAGCCAAAACTTTAAGCACAGTGTCCAATCTGCAAAACAAACTTCAAAAACAGATGCAAAACACATTTCCAGGCATCAAAAGCAGAACAAAAATGAAAATATTTATATCCTTGGTACTAAAATTAACCTTCCACTCAGCGAGACCTTATAATGAGGTTAGGTACAATCGAAAACACAAACCAAATGGAAACAACAGGATAAAATTGGAAATAAACATGTTGCTTTTTAATTATTTCTTTGCTACAAAGAACTAAAATATATTGATCTTTTACAAATACAGATATACACACAAATACACGGCATGCAACACAAATTGATGAGTGTAAAGCAAACTAATGTAAAGATATTTTTGTCTATATATGTACATATTTGTGTGTGCATACATAGATTACAAAAACAACTACAAATATTACCAAAATACCAATAGAAACCAAGTACTATTCAACAAACCAACCACACATACAGCTGTATAATAGTAGCTTCTGTGTATTGACACCTAGCTGTTTGAATCTATGAATCGATGACAGACAATATTTAGCATCCTTAACATCAAAAATCTTTAACACAGCACTATCTACCATTCTTACAGGTACTATAATGTTTTTTTCATTGGGCTAAGGTACATATGAAATTTTAAATGAAACACATGCTACATCCCCTTCCCACAAACCTTTATGAAATCTTATAGAAAATAGATGTTATCTTGGGAGCAGAAACACTAAGTTATTCTTCCTCCAGAGGTCATTTCTGCAACCTCTGAAAAACAACCTCGAAAACGCAGTACCTCAAGAATGTCTGTAATTTTTGTTTACTCCAGAGGTGGTGCTGCAATCTCTCAGCCCATCAGAACAAACAGAGCTAAAAGACAGTGAGATTCTCCTGTGCTTTATTTTAATGAAAGGTATTAGCCCAGATTAATGACTTAAAATAGAATAATTTCTATCACAAGGTTCATACATTAACATACAGTGACTCATTAGGCTATAGTCTCAGCATCTCAGTTTAAAATCTGTGTAACATCAGTTCCACAGAACAGCACATACTGGATTTTTCATAGAATCATAGAATGATTGCAGCATTGTAGCCATTGGCCCGTCATATCCATGCCAGTTCCCTGTAAGAGCCACTCAGCTAGTCCCACTCCCCCTGCCTTTTCCCCGAGGCCATGCAATTTTTTTTCGCTTCAGATAAATATCCAATTTCCTTTTGAAAGCCATGATTGAATCTATCTCTACCACACTCTCAGGCAGTGCATTCCAGATCCTAACCATTCACTGGGTAAAAAAAAAATGTTTTTCCTCATGTCGCATTGCTTCTTTTGCCAATCACCTGGGATCAGTGTAATTCTCTCCTATTGACTGCGACTTCATAAAGGCACAGTGGTTACTTTTTTTTTCTTCTGCTGTAGTTAACTTTTGTTGTTATCACTTTTGGAGTATTTCTTTTATCACGCTCGCGCACCGAGAAATTATTAACCATATGATGAACTTATAAAACAAACCCAAAACGAACACCATTCCTGAAAAACAAGATGGAGTCAAGACCTTATCCTGTACTGCCAATACACATGGCAACTAGAAGAGTCAATCTTCATGTCTGGACCAGCCTTGGAGAAGGCATTAAAATGTAGATGGCCCATTCTGTATTACTAGCTACCTCTCTTCAACAAATTGGGTTAACAATGGCATGGTAGACATAGTGTCTCCAAATTCAAACTCAAATGAATGAGTGTGATAAAACTCCACTTCATCAAAATTGAATGAAGATTGGTTACACGCTGATCCCATTGTCTAATAATGGCCCCACCATCAGACACCATTTCTGAGGACAATGGTAAAGAGAAACCATTTTTTTTTAATAAACCATGGTGACATGACAGAAACCAGGTGGTTTGATAAGGAGCTTAGTAAAAGTTCATACTGGGCAGACAAAGGCAGAGGGTGGAATTTTATGCTTTCCCTCGTGGTGGGATAAAATCGGGTGGGATGGTGGTGTGGGGTGGGGGGGGTGAGGTGGGGGGAACCTTGCGACCTCACTTCTAATTTATCAATGTGCACTATCGATGTGTGAATTATCATCTACAGAGATACTGATGGGTAGGAAGATGTTTTGCCTAAAAAATTGTTTCCAGGATTGGATGTCCAGGACTATGAGAGAGTAAGAGACTGGAAAAACTCTTATAGAAGGCAACAAGCTCGAAATTACAACAAAAGATTTTGTGCAGCAGTGAACTGGAAGTGGTCCCCTGTCTTCAATAATATGAAGGAAAACTGATCTTAACTTTATTTCGATGTGATTCCCAACACTGCATGCAAGCCTGGTCAAGAGATCACTGTACAATCCGGTATCCAGAAGCCCAGCAGCAGTTTCATTGAATGGTTGGTGTCCGTTTAGCAACACCATCTCCCTGGAATCTACCTCCCTTGATACCCTCACATTGGAAATTGTTGGGCCAGACTGGGCTCAAAAGTACTTGGGGTTAAACCTAGCAGCTTTTCCTGCATCTGCACTCCAGCTCAAACTGCAGAACTCAGCAGACCTTTCACAGATCTGAACTGTGAACTCTGTTTCTCTCTCCACAGATGCTGCCAGACCTGCTGAGTATTTCCAGCACCTTCTGTTTTTATTTCAGATTTCCAGCATCCACCGTATTTTGCTTTTATTCTTATTGGGGGAATTTGAGGCCTACACCGGGTGTTTATGAAGACTCCTCGCCCACCCGCTGGCTCCATTCCTTCCCGCCCACCGGCAGCTCCATTTCCCTTCTGCACTCGGCGGTTTCTCACGCGCTACGCATCCAACAAGACTGCCTCCTTCCAGCTCCAGCACCCACTCTTCACATGCTCCAGTCACCACCCACACTGCACATGCTCCAGTCACCGCCAGCATGCTACTCAGAGACCAGTGGCAAGCTATTCATAGCTCACGATCGATGTGTTGACGACCCCTGATCTACAAGATGCACTGTAGCAACTCATCAAGGCTCCTTCGACAGCACCTTCCAAACCCGTGACCTCTACCACCTAGAAGGACAAGGGCAGCAGAACACCACCACTTACAAATTCCCCTCCAAGTCACTCACTTCCCTGACTTGGAACTATATCACTGTTGCTTCACTGTTGCTGTGTTAAAAAGCTTGAAGTCCCTTGTAAACAGCACTGTGGGTGTACCTACGTCAGATGGACTGCCGCGGTTCAAGAAGACATTTCACCACCACCTTCTCAAGGGCAATTAGGGATGGGCAATAAATGCTGGCCTTGCAGGTGACACTCACCAATGCTCAGTTTGGGGTCCGCCAGGGTCACTCAGCTCCAGCTCTCATTACATCCTTGATCCAAACATGGACAAAAGAGCTGAATTCCAGAGGTGAGGTGAGAGTAACTGCCTTTGACATCAAGGCAGCATTTGACTGAGTGTGGCATCAAGGAGCCCTAGAAAAAATTGAAGTCAATGGGAATCAGAGAGAATAAATAAAAAAAAGCAATTTCCAGTCATACGAAAGATACATTACAGATTCAGACAGCAAGTACATATTTGGCACATTAGCCTATCGTTTTCATACACCTGGCTTGGCATGAGGCAATCAGAGTTTGCTGAGCTTGTTGCTTAGACCCAACATTATCTGATGTATTTCTTTCATTTAATCTGTATGGTGCAGGCCCATCGAGAGGAAATTGGGGCATCAGAATATCATCTTCGTTGGGACCCAATCCCAAGCTTTGTTGCCTTTGAGCTCAATTTCAAAATATGCTAAAGAGTATAATAGAATGGAATTTAGGAAATGACTGCTTGTTATTTCATCATTTAATAAAATTAATATTAAGGTTTTTAGAATGTTTCTTATCTAACAGAAAACAGAAAAGTCCAGCGAGAGCCCCAATAGCAGCTGAAAATAAAAACATTTGCACATTACGGGCTGAATTTTGTTCGCTCCCAGGCATCGGGTTCCATGGCCTGGGGGACGGCCTGAAGATGGCTCCGGATGAGGCCCGCTGCGGACCTTGACGTTGAGAGGACCTGGCCCGATCTTCTGGGCGGCAGTAAGGCTCTGTGGCGGCCCACTGCCACTGGGGAACGGGACCACAATTTAAAAATACAAATGAATAAAGTAAATAAATTTCAATAGACTTTCCTGCGATCTTGAGGACCCACTGCCATCTTCGACACAGCGGCCTCTACTCCCATGCCTTCAGATCCCCATCTGGGGAACAAGGCGTCACACTGGTGGGGAGGGAGGAGGAGGTATGTTTATCAGTGCGGTGGTGGGAACAGGGTCAAATACATGTAATGGGTGTAGGGGATGGTGGGAAGGGTTGAATCTTAAACTTTGTGTAGTTTACGGGGAAAAAGTCAGATGTAAAAATGTAAGTATTTTTGGGGGGGAAAGGAAAAATAGTTATTGTAATTATTATGGCGAGGAGTGGGAAAGGAGCTTTAGAAATTTATTTATTTAATTTTGGGGTAGGACTTTAAAATTTTTAATTGGGCTGCAGGGCTGGCTGGCCTTTAAAAATGGCACCAGACCCTTCGCACAGGCAGCTGACGCCATTGCCGGGGATGGACAGCTCGCCCCCTCCACGGGTTTAAGGGGGTGGGCTACCCCAGCTATTTAAATGAGCCGCCATGCTTAAGATTGCGGTGGTTCGGGCAGCCATTTTTTGAGCTCGCTGTTAAAACCCAGTCCTATATTACTGTTGTGGATTCATGAGGCAGAGACATCAATTGATTGCATCACATTCTTGCGGTGTCTTCAGTCATTGTAGGAAATTTTAGCTGCAAGTCCACAAAGGTGAGAGATTTTGAGGAAGAATGTTCCTCTTTCACTGTATTTGAGGTCTGATTAATTGTGATTGACAGCACTTACAATGTGCATCTTTTTGCCAAAAATTCTGAAAGGCATAAAAGTAGCATTGAATGAGTTGTTTGAATTGAGCCTGACTTTCACAATCAGAAGTAATTTTATTAGCCTACTTAAGTAAATGTCTGCATAAATATTACATCGATTTGGCAAAAAATTCTAATCCCTGTCCATGAATGGAATCTCATCTTGCATTATTGGTGATGCTGTTTTTTAGATGTGATGATAAATGAAAGTTTCAGCTGCCTATTCAGATGGCATTTTCCTTCCTTCCTTTCTTCCTATGGGAATGATCCTGTGGCATTGTTCGAAGAAGAGCAGTGAGTTCACCTTGTGTTTGGGTCTACATTCCTTGTAGTACCATTGCCATGTTTAAATTAACCATTTATCAATCACATTTCCTCCTTTTAGGACCTAGTTGCAGGCAAATTGACTGCCACATTTGCCTATAAAAGTCACAATACTTCAAAGGTAAGTAATGGGGTGTGAAATACTTTGGGGATATTGTGAGGCATCAAAGGCATAAATTGCAAGTTCTTTCTTCTTCTTTAACAGAAATTCACTCTAGAGACAGAAACAAGAATCTCATCTCATGGCTGATTGACAAACAGCTCTATTTAAATATTTGCAAGTTAGAAATTCTGTTGGCTTGAACAAAATATCTTGTTTTTGAAAAATATAATATATTTAACCGATCTTTATAATTCAATTTATGATCACTGAGATGGAGTTATGTCTGTGATTTTATAATTAGTAATTTATATTTTGGATAACCTGGTAAATTAAGATGCTACAAAAACAAAGACACTGTTGCTAGTCTAACAGTCCAAGATTCACTAATCTTAGAACTAGTATTCAGGCGATACAGTAATTGAGTAAGAATTGTAATAATATAATTGTATTGATAATAAAGGATGTGATAACAGGACACTTAGAAAAAAATGGTAGGATTGGGAAAAATCAACATGGATTTATGAAAGGGAAATTACGTTTCACAAATCTGTTGGAGTTTTTTGAGGATGTAACTAGCAGAATAAATAAGGGGGAACCAGTAGATGTGGTATATTTATATTTTCAGAAAGGTTTTGATTAGGTTCCACACTAGAGGTTAGTAAACAAAATTAGAGCACATGGGATTGGGGGGAATATACTGGCATGGGACGGGAACTGGTTAACGGATAGAAAACAGAGTAGGTCATTTTCGGATTAGCAGGCTGTGACTAGTGGGGTACTGCAAGGATCAGTGCTTGGGCCCCAGCTATTCACAATCTATAACAATGATTAAGATGTGGGGACTAAATGTAATATTTCCAAGTTTGCACAAAAATAGGTGAAAGTGCGAGTTGTGAGGAGGATGCAAGGACGCTTCAAGGGGATTTGGAGAGGCTAAGTGAGTGGGCAAAAATTTGGCAGAGGTGGAGAAATGAGGTTATCCATTTTGGTCGAAAAAACAGAAATACAGTGAATTTCTTAAATGGCGAGAGGCTGGGAAGTGTTGAATTTCAGATGAGTCACTGAAAGCTAACATGCAAGTACAGCAAGCAATTAAGAAGGCAAATTGTATGTTGGCCTTTATTACAAGAGGATTTGAGTATAGGAGTAAAGATGCCTCACTGCAATTATATAGAACTATGGGAGAACACACCTGAAGTACTGTATGCAGTTTGGTCTCCTTACCTAAGGAAAGATATACTTGCCATAGAGGGAGTGCAATAAAAGTCCACCAAACTAATTCCTGGGATGGAGGGATTGTCCTATGAGGAAAGATTAAATAGACTGGACCTTTATTCTCTGGAGTTTAGAAGAATGAGAGGTGATCTCATTCCAGCATGCAAAATTCTTACAGGGCTCGACAGCGTTGATGCAGGGATGATATTTCCACTGGCTGGGGTGTCCAGAACCAGGGGACACAGTCTCAGAATAAGGGGCAGGCCATTTAGGACTGAGATGAGGAGGAATTTCTTCACTCAAAGGGTGATGAATCTTTGGAATTCTCTGCCCCAGAGGGCTGTGGATGCTCAGTCATTGAGTATGTTCAAGACAGAGATCGATAGATTTCTCCATATTAAAAACATCAAGGGTTACAGGGATAGTGCAGGAAAATGGTGTTGAAGTAGAAGATCAGCCATGATCTCATTGAATGGCGGAGCAGGCTCAAGGTGCTGAATGGCCTAGTCCTGCTCCTATTTCTTTTGTCCTTGTGTTCTTGTAATGTATATTTAATGTGGTCAGAAGGTACAAGTACAATACGATCATAGGTACCTGCACGGAACAAATTGAAGGAAAGTATTCTGAATAATATGAATGCATAAACAATGATGGACAGGTAAAGACCCTCTTGGCGATCCAGCTTGTCCCCCATAATTATGATGCTTTCTGTATTACAAAATATAAATTCCACCCCATTTGAATCCATGGGATCTCCTGGCAGAAGTGATAAAATTGTTCAGGTCAAATTGGGGGAAAAAAATCTAGGAAATTCCTCTCTGACCCATCTAGGCAATCAAAACTAATCCAAGAGGTCATTCTGGCCCTGAAATCCCAGTGGTACCCACCTTTTGTATGAGATGACGTCTACCCCAGCTAGAAAAGGTTCACATCTCGCGTGAAGGAATTCAGCGACGCAACGTTCATGCACGACATGGCAGCCTGTTCCAGAGGTCCATTATTTTCTGGGAAAAGAACCATATTCTGACATCGAACTGAGATCTTGCCTTATACAGCTTAAAATTGTGACCCTTAGTTCTCCATAACTTATTTAATTGGAACAAACTGTCAACTGGAATACAATCTACTCCATCATTTTTAAACCTTTATCAGATCACCCTAATATATATATATTTATATATATCCAAAAATATATGTAATATATATAAGATATATCCAAATTTACTGATGATACAAAAATAGGTGGGAGGGCGTGTTATGATGAGGACATAAGGAATCTGCAAGGGGATATAGATAGGTTGAGTGAGTGGGCAAAAACTTGGCAGATAGAGTTTAATGTAGGAAAGTGTGAGGTCATACACTTTGGTAGGAAGAATCAAAAGGCAGACTATTATTTAAATGGAGACAGACTCCAAAAAAGTGCAGCACAGAGGGATCTGGGTGTTCTTGTGCATGAAACACAAAAAGTTAGCATGCAGGTGCAGCAAGTAATTAAGAAGGCAAATGGAATTTTGGCCTTTATTGCTAGGGGGTTGGAGTTTAAAAATAGAGAAGTCTTGTTACAACTGCACAGGGTGTTGGTGAGGCCACACCTGAAGTACTGTGTAGAGTTTTGGTCCCCATATTTAAGAAAGGATATACAGGCATTGGAGGCAGTTCAAAAGAGATTCACTAGGCTGATTCCTGGGATGAAGGGGTTGACTTATCAAGAATGGCTAAACAGGTTAGGTCTTTATTCATTAGAGTTTAGAAGAATGAGGGATGATCTTATTGAAACGTACAAGATTCTGAGGGGGCTTGACAGGGTAGATGTTGAGAAGATGTTTCCACTAATGGGGGAATCTCAAACTAGGGTACATAGTTACAGAATAAGGGGACACTCATTTAAAACTAAGATGCAAAAGAATTTCTTCTCTCAGAGGGTAGTGAATGTCTGGAATTCTCTACCCCAGAGAGTTGTGGAGGCTAGATCACTGACAGTATTTAAAGAGGAGGAAGATAGATTTTTGAAATATCGGGGAGTTGAGGGCTATGAGGAGCTGGCACGAAAGAGGGGTTGAGGTCTGGGGCAGATCAGCCATGATCTTATTGAATGAGGGGACGGGCTTGAGGGGCTGAATGGCCTACTCCTGCTCCTATTTCTTATGTTCTTATGTTGTAAGACTACACTTCTCTACAGTGTAAAGTTCCAACTATTTAATCCTATCTTGATAAATAAGATGCTTTATACTGGAAATTAGTCTCGTGGCCCTCCTTTGCACCCTTCCAAAGGCTCGATATCACCCAGCCGGTGAGATGACAAAATTGGACACTGTATTCCATGAGGCTTGGCCAAGGTCTTGTACAAGGACAAAATAGCATGCCTTACCTTGTAATCAGTTGTCCTATGAATGCAACCCAATACCGTATTCATTCTACCTATTGCTTCATGACATTGCTCATGTACCTTTAGAGATGTCAGCACTCGAATGCCCAGATCTCTTTCTTTCTCCAACTTCTTTAATGTTTTTCCCTGAAGGGTGTATGAATGTTGAGCATTTGCTCTGCTCATATGCATAACACTACACATTTCAAAACTAAACATCATTTGCCAGTCATGAGCCCAATCTCCAAACATATTAAGATCCACTTGAAGCCGCGAGCATCATCTTCTGGAGTCCTAACACACACGGATATTAGTATGATAAGCAGATTTGCAGATCATGACCCCATCACCAACATCTAAATTATGGTTAAAAGAATAGTAGAGAGCAACAGTCCCAACACTGATTTCTATGGGACATCACAGGTAATAGGTCTTCAAACAGATCCAAATCCACTTATAATTATCTTTTGCCTATATCCTACCAGCTAGTTCCCAATCCAGCTCAATATATTACCAGTGCCTTCGATCTTATTTTTTATTTTTATTTATTTTATTTAGAGATGCAGCACTGAAACAGGCCCTTCAGCCCACCAAGTCTGTGCCGACCATCAACCACCCATTTATACTAATCCTACACTAATTCCATATTCCTACCACATCCCCACCTGTCCCTATATTCCCCTACCACCTACCTATACTAGGGGCAATTTATAATGGCCAATTTACCTATCAACCTGCAAGTCTTTGGTGGTGGGAGGAAACTGGAGCACCTGGCGAAAACCTACACAGACACAGGGAGAACTTACAAACTCCGCACAGGCAGTACCCAGAATTGAACCCGGGTCGCTGGAGCTGTGAGGCTGCGGTGCTAACCACTGTGCCACCCATCTTGTCGAGAAGCCTCTTGTGCAGTAGCCTGTCACGAACTTTTTGGATGTCTACGTAGACAATGTCTACCGGGCTTCTCTCATCCACCATCATTGTGGCTTCTTCAAAAAATACAATTAGATTTGTAAGACATGACTTTTTTATAAAACCATTTTAGGTGTTCCTAATATGTCTCTCTATATCCAAGCAATCGTATATTGCATCCCTAATGATTCCCACAAGCATCTTTCCTATTACTGATGCCAAACTAATTGACCTATAGTGACCCTGGCCCATCTTGTTATCTTTGTTAAAGATAGGGATTGCATTACCCTCCTTCCAGCCTACGGGAACCATCCCAGACTGTGGATAGCACTTGATAGAATAGTGTATCCTATCAGTAGTAATGCTTAAGTAACTGGAGTCTCAGGAGCTGTCAACTGTAATGGAAGGTTTACAACATTTGGGGCAGAACCTTAGCTGGCAAGGGTTGGGACATACATTCTGGTATGGGCTGGGTGGTGGGGGGACTTAAATCCCTCAAAAATGCTGATGTGTCAGAAACCTGGCATGATCCCGCTCACTTCTGGCTTTTACTGGTTATGTTCGGAGGTGCACGGGAAACCCCCATGGAGCAGTCAGGTCTCTATTTTCAATATGATAAGATGCAATTAATTCACACTTTAACCCTGTACGCTGACTTGAACAGCTACAGCACGTGTTTCCTAACAGAAGATCAGCTTTCTCGACATGACTGAGCAACAGTTCCTCGAGAGGCTCAGGTTTTCACGGCAGGTTGTTGCTGACTTCTACAGATTCCTGGATCAAGACCTCATTCCACATGGACCAGGTGGAAATGCATTGCCAGTTGGCGTCAAGGTTACCACAGCCCTGAATTTCTTCATCGCCTGCTCCTTCCAGGGATCTGCTGGTGACATCTGCAGGATTTCACCATCAGCTGCTCAGAAGTGCATCTCCCAGGTGACTAATGCCAGGTTTGCCAAGGCTGCCACTTATGTCCACTTTGCTCTTGATGAGGCCGGTCAGACACATAGAGCTCCCACTTTTGATGCAGTGGCTGGATTCCCACAGGTAGAGGGAGTCATTGACTGCACAGATGTGGCAATCAAGATGTCCTTTGATCAACTAACTAGTCTTTATCAATTGGAAGGGATTCCACCCCATCAAATTTCAGCTTGTATGTAACCACCGAAGGTTTTCATACATGTCTGTACAAGACATCCCAGAACCTGTCATGATGCCTTCATTCTGCACCAGTCATAACTCTCACAGGTCTTCATACCTCCAAGCAGAGTCAACAGATGGCTACTTGGAGACAAGGGTTACCCTCTAAGGACGTGGATGATGACACCAGCGAGGAGCCCTAACACTGATGCAGATGAAAGATACAACTGGAGCCACATAAGAATAAGGGCAAATGTCGAGCAAGCCATTGGGTTTCTGAAGATGTGATTCAGATACCTGGACAGATGTGGGAGCACCATTTATATGCACCAGCAAAGGTGTCGAGAATGGTAGTGATCCGCTGTGCCTTGCACAACATTATGTTGCAAAGAGGACTGGAGCTGTAGGAGGAGGGAGCTGAGGACCGCTCTATATCCTCAGAGGAGGAAGAGGAGGAGGAGCAGGATGAGAAGGAGCATGTTGTATCCAAAGTCCCTGCAGCTGCACACCTGCTGCTAGAGAAGCCCATGACGCACTCATCCAGGCAATGTCCAGGTATTCTGTGCATGTAAAGCTTATGGCACAACAATGTTGAACCCACTATACCCAACCACCATCCCCCAACGCCCACCAGTCACCCCCAAAACACAAATCATTCTCACAGTCAGAAGTTCCTCCATCTCATGCACAACCTTTGTGAGCCTTCCACTCTGGTCACACCATTCTCCTCAAGGTTAATGTCCATTTGTAAGACAGGAGGCAACAATGGAGCTGACTGGACAATGGAGACTTGAAATAAAGTATATGATTCAGTTACATTTTTATAATCACCCAAGAGAATCCCTTGTGCAATTAAAAAATCTTTCTTTTCCTTTTCCATTACTCTTACATGATGCTACCGCTGTAGCTTCAGCAGTGATAAAGGCAGGCTGTTCGTTCCCCTATTTTGACAGCTGAGATGCCCGTGGCAGACATCCTCTGTATTTTAGGGCCCATGAGACACCCGTCAATGACTGCTTCACCTGCAGACTCGGTCATTAGGATAGGAGGAAGCATGGGGGCTCTCTTTGAAGGGAGGGGGAGGCAAGTGATGAGAAGTGTGATGCTTTGAGCATAGTCCCCACTTCCATGTGTTGTTTCTCTATCTTCTCTCTCATGGTCCACTTGCACTTCCCTGCTAGCCAAGAGTTGGCGAGCACTTTACTGTATTTTAGTGAAGCGCTGAAGAGCCAAGGCAAGGCTCGCCTCCATGCTAATTAAAGTGGCAGACAGAGTGTACAGGCCATTGGTGAAGATAAGTATGCACTCGGTTACCTGCCTCATCTGATGCTCCATGCAGGTGGCCACTCTTTCCATGGAGATGGACATCAGCGCAAAGGCCTGAGACATCATGGCATTCATGCTAGAGACAGACTCCTCCAATCTCTCTCCGAGAGTGTGCAGTGCCGCTGGAAATTCTGACAGAACCTCACATATTTTCTGCTGCTACGTGGATGCCCCCCGAGACTCAGGATCTATGTCCAGCTGAGCAGAGCTTGGAGTGTACTGCGTCCTCCAACGAGAACTCGCCACTGCTGTCTTTGTCTCCAGCACCTGCTCCTGCTCAATTGTGATTTGTGGCCCACAATTTGATAACCTAGCTAATTCTGTTGCAGTCATCATCAAGGTGTGTGTATCTGAGCAGGTGGAAGGTGCATATGAGTCATGTGATGATGCATCCTCAGAGTGCACAACTTCCTCAAAGGACTCCTTGGACTCCTCCTGCTCCAGCTCCTATGTCATGCTTGAAGGACCGCTGGGAGATGAAAGACATGAATTCAAACTAAAATAGAGTAAAAGCATCACCATTGTGCAGATGTTCACATTTCGGTTAGTGGTGACAGCAAATTGACATTAATGATTCTATGTGCCAAGTAACTGTGTGTGTAAGTGACCAGGTGTCTGAGTGCGACTTGATCAGAGTGCTGGAAGTTCGGAGAGTTGAGGGAATTGGGGAAGGAGGGGAAGGAGGGGAAGGAGGTGCTCCTTTGCTTTGCTTTTTCTAACTTTTTCACCCTGTAGGATTTGGTTCTTCTCTACTACAGAAGAAGAAGCAAGTGCTTGGTGAGTATCTGGTAAGTGGTTAAGGTCTATTCTATTCCTAAGACTTAAAATAGTACAGGAACTGCTGGGAAGGTTAATAAAATATATAAAAAAGGAAAATAAATAAATGAATAAAATAATTAAGTAGTTAACTAAAACACATTAAGGATGGCAGGACCGGTGATGTGTCACGGCTGCAGCACATGGGCGCTCCTGGATGCCAGTGTGATCCAGGGCAAACACGTCTGCAGTAAGCATTTGTGGCTCAAGGAGTTTTGGCTCGGAGTCATTGAGCTGGAGGTCAAGCTACAGACACTGTGACACTTCAGGGAGGGGGAAAGTTACCTGGACACATTGTACCAGGAAGTGGCCATATTCCTTAGAATTGTGTCTTCTGATTTGGTCAGTGCTCAGGGACAGGTGTGTGGCTTCAAGTGAGGGAGGTAAAGGAATCCAGAGGGCAGGAGTGCAGGAGCCTAAGCCTTTACAATTGTCCAACAGGTCTGAGGTACTTTCAGCTTGTTTGGATGAGAGTGGGGGGCTGCAGGGCAGATGAGCAAACTGACCATGGCACCATGGTACAGGAAGCCATTCAAATAGGGGAAGCAAAAAGGAATGTATTGTTAGTAGGAGACAGTATAGTGAGGGGGATTGACTGTTCTCTGCAGCAAAGAGCAAGAGTTCAGAAGGCTATGTTGCCTGCCCAGTGCGAGGGTTTGGGACATCTGCTTAGGGCTGGAGAAGAACGTACAGTGGGTGGGGGAGGATCCAGTTGTTGTGGTCAATGTAGGTACCAATGACATTGGCAAGACAAGGAAGGAGGTTCTGCATAGTCAGTATGAGGAGCTAGGAACCAAATTAAGAAGCAGAACCTCAAAGGTAATCATCTCTGAATAATTACCTGAGCCACGTGCAAATTGGCGTAGAGCAAATAAGATTAGAGAAATGAATGTGCGGCTCAAAGGCTTGTGTGGTAGAAGTGGATTCCAGTTCATGGGGCACTGGCACCAGTACTTGGGAAAGTGGGGCTGTACCGTGGCAACGGTCTACACCTGAACCATTTTGGGGTGCAAGTGAACCTCTTAAATAGGGAAGTAAAGAGGGTTTTAAACTAAATAGAGGGGGCAAGAGATCAAATTTGGGAAGATGTGGTAAATCAAAGAGTAGAGACAAGGCAAGAGTGAAAGGTATTAGTTTAGTTTAGAGATACAGCACTGAAACAGGCCCTTTGGCCCACCAAGTCCGTGCCGACCATCAACCACCCATTTATACTAATCCTACACTAATTCCATATTCCTACCACATCCCCACCTGTCCCTATATTTCCCTACCACCTACCTATACTAGGGGCAATTTATAATGGCCAATTAACCTATCAACCTGCAAGTCTTTTGGCATGTGGGAGGAAATCGGAGCACCTGGAGGAAACCCACGGGTGAACTTGCAAACTCCACACAGGCAGTACCCAGAATTGAACCCGGGTCGCTGGAGCTGTGAGGCTGCGGTGCTAACCACCGCGCCACTGTGTGAAAAAAGATGAACAGAACGTGACAGGAAGGGATAGAGAGTACAAATCTAAGAGTAAATCAGCAGTCAAGGCTAGACGTTACAAAAATAATAAAAGGACAAAACTAAAGACTCTGTATCTGAATGCACGTAGCATTTGAAACGAAACAGATGAACTGAGAGCACAAATAGAAATAAATAAATACGATCTGATAGCCATTACAGAGACATGGCTGCAGGATGACATAGATTGAGACCTGAATATTGAAGGGTACATAATATTTAGGAAGGACAGCAAGCTGGGAAAAGGTGGGGGGATGACCGGGGGGGTGGCGGCGGGGGGCGGGGGGGGGGAAGGGAGTGGCTCAGTTAATTAATGATGGTATTAGCACATGAGAGAGGGATGACCTATGTTCAAGAAACCAGGATGTAGAAGCAGTTTGGGTAGAGATGAGAAATGATAAAGGCAAGAAGTCACTTGTGAGAGTGGTGTACAGGCCACCTAACAGTAACTACATCGTAGGACAGTATATAAAGGAAGAAATAATGGGAGCTTTTCAGAAAGGTATAGCGATATTCATGGGGGATTCTAATCTACATATAGACTGGAAAAATCAGATGGGCAAACGTAGTCTAGATGAGTTCATAGTATGTTTTCAGGATAGTTTTTTAGAACAGCTTGTTCTGGAGCTAACCAGAGAGCAGGCTATACTACACCTGGTATAATATGCAATGAGATAGGATTAATTGATGAGATGATAGTGAAGGCACCCTTAGGTAGCAAAGATAGGTAGGAAAGTAAGCTGTGAAGAGGACATAAGGAGGCTACAAGGGATATAGACAGGTTAAGTGAGTGGGCAAGAATCTGGCAAATGGAGTATAATGTGGAAAAATGTGAAATTGTTCATTTTGACAGGAAGAATAAAAAAGCAGCATATTATCTAAATGATGAGAGATTGCAGAGCTCTGAGATGCAGAGGGATCTGGGTGTCCTCGTGTATGAATCACAAAAGATTAGTATGCCGGTTCAGCAAGTAATTAGGAAAGCTAATAGAATGTAATCGTTTATTGCAAGGGGAATTAAATACAAAAGTAGGGAGGTTATGCTTCAGTTATACAGGGCATTGGTGAGACCACATCTTGAGTGCTGTGTAAAATATTGGTCTCCTTATTTAAATACTTTGGAGGCAGTTCAGAGAAGGTTTACTGGGCTAATACCTGGAATAGCCAGGTTGTCTTATGAGGAAAGAATGGACAGGCTAGGCTTGTATCCGATGGAGTTTGGAAGAGTAAGAGGCAACTTGATTGAAACATATAAGATCCTGAAGGGTCTTGACAGGGTGGATGTGGAAAGGATGTTCCCCCTTGTGGGGCAATCTAGAACTAGGGGTCACTATTTAAAAATAAGGGATCGCCCATTGAAGACAGAAATGAGGAGAATCTTTTTTCTCTCAGAGGATCGTGAGTCTTTAGAACGCTCTTCCTCAAAAGACAGTGGAAGCAGAGTCTTTAAATATTTTTAAGGTAGAGGTAGATAGATTCTTGATAAGCAAGGGGGTGAAAGGTTATCAGGGTTATTGGGAATGTGGAGTTGAGGTTACAATTAGATCAGCCATGGTCTTTTTGAATGGCAGAGCAGACTTGAGGGGCCGAGTGGCCTACTCCTGCTTCCAGTTCATATGTTCGTATGTGTGATTTCTAAATCTTTCACCAGGTATCTGGGAGACCCTGATCTCTCCATCCCCAATGACCATGCATTTTGCCACTCTGCCAATCTCTAAGGCCTCCTCCTCCATAGCGTATAGGGTGACTTTCACTGGAAGACCAACCCGGTTCTTTGTTCTTCCCTGGAGTTCCGCGCTCTCTTTTCCTTGAAGGAGAGAAAGCAGAGAGTTATGAATGTGAGAAATGGATTGTGAGGAAAGGATGGAATGACAACATTTGCAGAGAGTCAATATGAGGTATGGGTGTGAGATGGCACTAAAATCAGGGTGAGTGTGTGTTGGATTTCAGATGGAGATGTGAGGAGGTGCCTCAAGAGAGAGGAATGTGAAGCTGCGAAATGCGTTGGTCTGAGGAGTGCTGTACAGGACAATGCAGTGGAAGTCAGAGTGTGTGGATTGGCACCTGAAAATGGGACACCACTCACTTTCCTGCCCTCATGAGGTCATTGAACCTTTGGCGGCACTGAATTCAGGGTTGAGGGATCACACTCCTGCTGCTGATTGTGTCCACCACTGCTTGTTTGCTTCGCGAGGCTGTCCTCGTCCTCCCATCCATGGGGAACATACTTCAATGCAGTGCCTCACAGCCTGCAACAGGACCTCCAGGGAAGAGTCAGAGAACCAGAGGTACAGCCTTCCCACATTGCGCTTCCATTCTTGTCCTGGCAGAAGCCTCAGGAAGCAACCTAGAATGCAGTCAATCTGACCTCGCCGGTGTCCCTTCAAATGAGAATCCTTCTCTTGACACGTGCGTGTCATTATCACGCCCACAGTCTGTGATTGGTCGGGAAACCCAGAAGTGGCATGCTAATGCTGTGGCTGAGTTAAAGAGCCATGAACTGGTTGGTTTGGTAAAAATCCTGCTTTCAGTTTCATCATAAATATTAACCTACCAATCTAACAAAAGCTAACAAACAGCTTTGCTAAAGCTGCACAGTCCCAAAAAAGCCAACAGCTGAAACAGTTTAGCATATATGTCTTATAACACATAAAGACAAAGGCGTTACACTGAAGATGCACTGTCCATGGGCAAGTCATAGTCTAAGTTGCAGTTACACACAACATTTGATCACTTCTTTAGTAGTGGAAAAATCCTCAAGCACAGTTTGCAGTGATGGTGAATATATGAATAATTGAAAGAAAATGTGGGTGTAATTTTAATGTGCATTTGTAAAATGGGTGATAGTGAATCAATTTCATTGAATTCAATGGAAATAAAAAATGAAATAAATCTAAACAGGCTACGATGCATTTTGAACTGTCACACAAAGTCAGAATGACCTCCATGTGAGTACAGATGGTGTAAGATTTATTTTCCAGAGGGATCTGGGGCATGTTTCCTGAGAATGTTTTAATTTTGACTCTCCATTTTGTATATATTTTAGCTTTTGAAGCTAACTAAAATTCTACATTCGAAGGAAAAACTAATTTCTCCTGGAAGGCTGAGAGATACTTAAAATATAAAATGAAATGTAGTTGTATGGACTTCAATACAGCTCTACAGGTAAACTTAAAATAAATGAGTTGCAGCCTCCTGTTAGCATAACAGATAGAGGAATGTCAAACAAAAATGATCAGCATTCATCCACTATTATTACCAACAATAAGTTCCAATCTATGCTACTTGTCACCCTCACGACAAGTGCAATGATGAAAAACAGAACCAAACTGAAGAGTTATAAATATTGACTTTTCCTGTAAAAAGTGGACAACGTGTTTCAAAATGGCTGGGGAAGGTCGGCTGGCTTGGTCTGTATATTCAAACTGTCTCACTGTCTGTTAAGGACAAAAGGATATATTCCAAGCTAATAGGTGTCGATTACACCCATCCTGAAACCATCAGGGAGATATTCCTGAATTGAATGGATTATTCTGAAACAAAAAGTGTGAAGTAGCCACTTCCTGGGCCATTGTGTGATCACAACAGGGAGAGGGAAATGCATCTCCTAATAGAGACTAATGTGAGAGATTTTTACCTTAAAAGGTAGCTCTGGAGAGAGAAAAGAGACCACAAGAACCTGAGCAAAACACATTTCATCCAAGGGCTGTGAAAAGTAACCCTGAAAAAAACAAAGAAAGTGCCCTGCTGCAAATTCTACACTTCAGCTTGGTGCAGCAGAGAACTGAAAGTGACCACCGCCTCCAGTCCGAAGTCTTAACCACCAGAAAACTACAATCAGCCAGGCCTGCAACTTTAAAGAGAAACTGTACTCCAAGAAGATTCAACAGGTTTACCGTGAACCCTGAACACCTACCTTACTTCAAACCACTTACCCTTTTCCTCTCTATGTATTTGTGTGTTTGTGTGTGTGTGTCAGCAAATGCATGTGTGGGTGCGGTTGAATGGATAATGTTCAATAAATTCTGTTTCAAATCTACCAGAAAACCTGTCACTGTCTGTTTTGACAAATAAAAACAAGAGGTTAAAACCCTCGTAACAAAAACACCTGCTGTAGTCAGTTGGGGGGATGAACAGTGGGAACAAGCCCTGCCATCACCCACCTGGCCATAACAAACTCTTGTCAGAAGACGGCAGTAAAGTTTATTTTCTGCAAATCATTACACATTGTTATCATTTTTTAAAAAGTACAGCATCCAAAATTTTGTTTCCAAGAACAGGCATGAGGAGCAAAGGTTTGTTCTCTCAGGTGCACCTAACTGATTGCCTCCAGTCTGGACATGACAATCTTTATACTCTTATTGATTATTATTATCACTCCTTACATGGGCTCCCTCTCAAATTACTCCAGGAACAAAAGGACCTCAGCTCTGTTTGCATGAACCAAATTGAAAACAGCTAAGTTATCAACATAGCCAGGCACTGTGGGGATAATTTTAACCTAATTTAGTGGGTTAGAAACCCAAGGGATTGGGTGGAATGTGGTTTCACACCCTGCCCAATAATACTTTCCGCTGGCTTCAACTGGATATTAGTTTCAGCGTGATAGTTTGCATTTGCCACTGGATTTGTGCCCGACTTTGGATGCAAGCCAATTTCTAGGCCATTATTTCTCTGACTGTTCTCTTGGGCATCCCCTATTGCTTGATCCCACCTTTGGCTGCCTACATACCACACTTTGCAATTCCCTCCCTAAACCCCTCATTCTCCTTCACATCCCTCCTAAGATACTCCTAAAAATACACTTCTTTGATAAAAGCTTTTGACCACCTAATGGGCTGAATTCTACCAGCCCCTCGATGCTGTGGGTCACGGCGTGGGGGCCGGTCAAACTCTGCGGTGAGAGGCCCGCCTCAACCCCCGACGTCAAAAAGGGCCCACCACATATTACCGGAGGCAGTGGGACCTCGGTGTAACCCCCCGCTGCTCAGCAGTGGCACCCCAATTACCATATTCAAAAAGGTACTTACCTCTGCAGATTATGTAGCACGCCGCCTCTCAATGCACACAACCAGATTTTCCATTGAACGGGTGGCTGTTACATGCCGTCCCATTCCTGAACAGAAAAGCCGGCGGGTCAACAGAGGCAGAAGGTTTGGCTATGGAAGTTAAGTTCTGATATTCAGGGGTCTCATTCTGCATTCTTAAAGGGAGAGGAGGGGATATTCAGAGGTCTCACTTGGAATACTGGAAGGGAGGAGGGAGGGAGGATCACAGGGGACTCAGCTCTGCATTCTTAAAAGGAGGAGGGAGGTGGTCTGGGACTACTGGAGGGAAAGCTCTGCAGGCATGAAGGGAAGTATTGTGTACCCTCCCTCCATAAACAGTGTATGCTCTGAATTTGTTTGTGTGTGTGTGTGAAGGAGCAATGGCACTCCAGTCATGCTGTATGTGGGGAGGGTGCCAGAAAGGGTAGGAGCGTTAAGGTTATATGGATGGTGGGGGCAATTGATGCAGCTGATAGGATCTCGATGTGGTCATGCTGTGCCACTCTGAGTGTTAGCCAAGATGGGCAATGCCATGCCACGCCACATAGTTGATCCATGAAAGTACCTGATGTACCCGTCAACACCGATCCCTGCCCTGTTAGGAACCTTCAAATAAATGAAGAGTTCAACTTTATTTATCACATGAAAATAGATATGGCTCATTCTACATTGTGTGATCCTCTGCTCCTGAGGATTCTTATGCGCCAGAGCCAAAATCAACAGGCAGGTGTGATCCACATAGAGGCCCCCAGTCGTGAGCAGCAGCCCCCAAGGGGAGCCCGACATTACAGTTGCCGTGTATCTACAGGCCCCACATGACATGCCATCGACTGTTAGAGCACCAGTGTCAGAAGCAATAGAGCATGTAGAGAGGGTGGTGATACGTCTCTGTGCCTTGCTCACAGATGACCTGCAGCCCATGGGCTTCTGCGGACAACCTATGCCTGTGGTCCTCATAGTGGCAGCGGTTCTCAAATTTGATGCCTACGCAGCTTTTCAATGGCCCATCAGAGACCTTTGTGGGGTCACACAGTCAGCAGTGCACTGCTGCATCAGGGAGGTCACCAATGCCCTGTACCGGAGGGCCAGTGAGTATGTCTGCTTCAGGGCGGACTCTCACAGCCAGGCCCAGAGGGCCATCGGCTTCTGCTCCATTACTGGAGAACCATAAGTTTTAATGTTGTGGACTGCAGCGGTTCAAGAAGGCAGCTCACCACTACCTTCTCAAGGGCAATTAGGGATGGGCAATAAATGCTGGCCTAGCCAGTGATGCCCACATCCCATGAATGAATAAAAAAAATGTTCATAGTCTGCACCCATGTGGCCATCAGGCCTCCTGCTAGGCTACCACCTGCAGAAGTCACCATGAAAGGAATCCTCTCAATCTAGGTTAAACTGGTATGTGATCACCCGAGATGCTTCATGCAAATCTGTGACCGCTTATCAGGCAGCTGCCATGACACCTGGGTCTTGTGCCAGTCCCAGCTGCCACCGCTGTTCACTGAACTGGCTCAGAAGGAGGGATGGCTTCTTGGAGTTAAGGGCTATTCTTTGCAGACATGGCTCCCGACATCAGTGAGAGACCCCACCACTGCTGCAGAGGAGATATACAACGCCAGTCACTGAGCTACAAGAGCCGCCATTGAACAGCTGAAAAAGCACGTCCAATGCCTGAATAGATGGGGTGATGCCCTGTACTATGGGCTGAAAAGGCCAGCTCCTTTCTTTGCTGCTCGCTGTGCTCTGCAGGACTATGCACCCAATGGGGGCAGGCCTGGCATGATGAGGAGAGACATCAACTGGATTCTTCCTCGGATTATGAGGATGCTGAGGACCTACAACAGGAAGGGCGCAAGGGAGGGCAGATGGCCCCTAGGCTCTGTATGCAGGGCTAGCAGTGAGCTAGGGATGTACGGCAGTGGCTTATCAGACAAAGGCTGGCTGCTCCATAGGAACCGACATGAGCTCTGCAAGACACACATCACCCTCGCTCACCTGCTATGCAGCATCCCTGTGTAAACCATTACAGGCAGCAGCTGACTGAGCCAATGTCCATGTCACTACCTCTGTGGAGATGCTCATGAGTAATGGTGGCATGGCAATGATGTTATTGCATACATTGGCTCTCCAGAAGGGCCAACAGTGTAAAGGGATGTGACATTGGCACTACATGCTGGCACACATCATTCACACAGAGAAAAGGACACACATGTTGGTGAGGAACATTTAGTGAAAGATGTATTTACATTGCTGTGACATCCGTGCATTCCTATTTGTGTCAGTGTGTTCTCTGTAAACGCTTGCGAGTGCTCATTCTCGCTGCAACCTCTGCACTAGCTGCCTAACTGGAGGAAGGCTGCTGATCTGATTGGCCTTTGGCTGTGGATGACTTTGGTGCTCGTACCCTGTGCGCATGAGGCCTAGAGGGTCCTGGCTGGCTGGAGGAGTGATCGTTCATTCCCTTCCGGCATTGAACCCTTTGATGCTGGATGGCCCCATGGATACTCACTTCCTCTGCCATCTCCAGCCAGCATGCCTTGTTCAGGTGGGAGGGCCTTTTCTTACTGTCGCTGGTGAAAAGGACCACCCGCCTTGCTTGCGCAGCCGAGAGGAAAGTGATCGGGGAGGCTTCGCTGCACTATGGGGCCACCATATAGCACTCCTCTGCCATCCTCAGCTTTTGGTATGGTCCTTTAAATGCAAAGGTGACTCCACTGTGTAACTGCTCTGATTTCTGACTGCAAGGTTTATCTTGCACATGTTTGAAAACCAATGCAGGACTAATGAGGAATTCTGTACTCTTGTCATGGTTTTACAACTATTACACATCGATCGACACATGTTCACGAACACTTTGCTTCTGCAGCAGCTGATCATACTTATTGGTGTAATATTTCCACTTAGCAATGCAGCTAGAATATGAACATATTTTCCTGTGAATTTGGTCACAGACCTGAAAGTTAACTCTGCTTCTCTCTCCACAGATGCTGCCTGACCTGCTGGATTTCTGCAGCACTTTCTGCTTTACTGCCAGATTGACAGCAGCCCCACTCTTCAACAGTGAGGTAAGCTGTCAGGAAGCAGGTGCTGGGGCACTTTAAATAGGACCCCAGCACGCGCTGCACAACTGTCAAAAGGTCCCTCACAGCGCCTGATGTCCCGCCTCTCCCCATGAAATATGGGGGGCGGTGGGCAGCGCTTCACAGTGATGCAAATGAGCCCCCGCGTGTATTATCGTGGGGGCTCAGTGGCGGCCGCTGAATGCGGGCACACCGCCGAGTTCAAAGGGCACTGCTGCGGAGTGTGGCACCCGAATGAAATTCAGACCAATATTTCCGTTATCAGTGTCCACTTTTTCTTTATGCCAATGGAGCACCATGAACTGTTTTTCTACCGTAAGACAGCTATATAAATTTAAGCTGTTATTTTTGCAACAGCAGTATAGACATCTTAGATGTAGAATAGTAAGAAACACATTATCGTGTGTTATGCTTCATTCCATACGAATTATTAATTGGTCAATCATTTAGTACTTTGTCTTCATTTTAGTTTTGGTAATACTTTATGTGAAAATTTATGATATTGCACTTGTTCTGTGAATATCGTTAAAGGGGCTGAGTATTGACAAGGGAAATGTCTTGCAAAGCATTTCAACTTCTGTAGAAGCAGATGAGTGGGTGCATATGCATTGAGTAATTCAGCCAACGCCATTGGTTATTTTGAGAGTAAAACCTCACACATAGCCACTAATTGTCAAAGCTTACTAGCTCAGTCTAGAACCAGGGGACACAATTTCAAAATAAGGGGGAAGCCACTTAGAACCAAGATGAGGAGAAATTTCTTTACTCAGAGGGTTGTGAATCTTTGGAATTCTCTACCCCAGAGGGCTGTGGAAGCTCAGTCACAGAGTGTGTTTAAAGCAGAGATTGACAGATTTCTAAACACCAATGACATAAAGGGATATGAGGAAAGTGTGGGAAAAAGGCATTGAAGTGGATGATCAGCTATGATCATATTGAATGGTGGAGCAGGCTCGATGGGCTGAATGGCCTACTCCTGCTCCTATTTTCCTATGGCAAAATATATAATACCAATAATACCATCCAGTTTCACAATGAGTTGGAGGATAAACAGTTTTAATAACAGTAGCAGCATTTATGCCACATAGGGATTAACGTTCGGGCCAATAATGTAATGTGACTGAATAAGACAAATTCAAATATTTTATTAAAGGGTCTATTTTGGGATCTTTACTAATTTGGATTGAATTCCACAACTCTTTTCATTATTCTGTGAAGACTGTAATTGTCTGGCATACACCATATATACTCGTGTAAAAGATGAATTTTTGAGACCAATTTTTTAGGCTAAACTTTTGGGGGCATCAAATTTTACATGAGAAATATTTTCGAGGATTTGAAATCCATGCTCATTTTGAGTTCATAAACATGAAACAAAAGCCCAATTGATATCAAAGAGTGAGGGGTGAGAGTTGGGTATGCAACTATCGACAAGACAGAACTCAAAACAGAAGGCCTACTCGCCCCTCCCTCCCTTAACACCACCTCCCTTCTCCTCTCTCCACTGATGTCCATGGGATTGTTGACAGCCATTTTCTTTTCTTATTTTCTCGTTATACTTATCGAGCTTTTATTAATAGAATAATAGCCACCATGGATGCAGACATGAGAATAAATAGTGGAATTCGGTGATCTTGTCAAGTTCAGCCAGTAGATGTTGTGAAATCTTAGTCTTTTGGCTAAGTACAAAATTGTGTCTCTTCATGAACCTGGTGCACCATCCAGCGCTGGCCTTAAAATCTGCTATGCCATATTTCTTTGCTTCTTTCAGGGCGTGGAGTCGGATGAATGCATGAGAAACTATATATCCATTCTGGCGATGTTCACTGACCTATTCCGCAACTTTATTGCGGGCAGCCATAAAGACGGGGCTGAAGTGTGGCGAGTCGAAGAGACTTAGTAGTTGGCAGGAAAAAAGACAGAGGCGAAAGGGGAGAGCCAACTGTGTAACAGCCCCTACAAACAAATTTCTCTGCAGCACCTGTGGAAGAGCCTGTCACTCTAGAATTGGCCTTTATAACCACTCCAGGCGCTGCTTCACAAACCACTGACCACCTCCAGGCGCTTATCCATTGTCTGTCGAGATAAGGAGGCCAAAGAAGAAGATTATCTAATTATGGCCATATGCTAGGCTTCCCCCTGTTGGCATATTTATTCTTTGGCATCTTCATAAGCCATGTGAAAAGCTTTCTCCAATCTCTGACATTCTTCTCTGATACTTTGGTTGCAGCATTACATTTCACAATGTATTGAAAGTTCCTATCAAACTCTAAGGTGTGATTTTAAGCCTGTCTGCCCAATGGGAACCAGGTTGGCAATTAATATTGGCCATGAGACTTACCCACTGATGTCCCACCCTTTTCTGTTTTTAATCTGGTCTTCTGAGCAGGCAGCAAGGATGCCTACCTTAAGCCAGCAGGGTCCTTCCTTAAATGGACAAATTGGGGTCCAATTATGTTATCAAGCCCCAACTGCAATTTTAACTGGTGATCTGAATGGGGAAGCTGTTGTGTCTTTCCTGCCAGGTGAAGGTAATGTGAAAAGGATCCAGGGCCAAAAGAGGTACGAACAGGTGAATTATTTTACTTTCTTTGTGGAGCAGGACAGTAAAAAAACAAAATCCTGCTCCCACATTCTCACTCCTTCCCAACTTGTGAATTCTCTACCTCCATTGTTGAAAACATTTAAGGCTGGGACAGACAGATTTTTGGTCTCACAAGGAACCAAGGGATATGGGGAGCGGGCAGGAAAGTGGAATTGAAGCCCAAGATCAGCCATGATTGTATTGAATGATAGAGCAGGCTCGATGGGCTATATGGTCTACTTCTGCTCCTATTTATTGTTTTCTTTCCAAAACTGCCCTCCTCCCCCTGTGAGTTACCCATGTGCCAGCGACTGTTGCTTCACTCCTGGATGGTGGCCCCCTGCCACTTGACATTCCACTCCCGCCTGCTGGTCTGCTGCTGTTTCCTGCTATTGTGAGTGGCCATCTAATCAGGGACATGCAGATGAGACCAGAGAGTTAAAATAGGCTATACTTTGATCTCAGGGGAGTTTAGCTCACACATTACCTGATTTTTGCTCCAGGTTAAAATCATTTCTTTTGTCCATCGGAAAATCCTTTATAAATGTGTCATTAGTATGCAGTACCTGTTGTACCTGTAGATGCCACTTTGATAGGGTTTATCAATAGTAAATGCCAAGTAACATTAATCATTAAAATAATAAAATAAGAAACCAGGTTGAGTCTGCTTGCATTACAGGCCACGGAGTGCTTCTGTGGGCAGCCAAGCTTTCTGAAACTCCACTGAGATAGCCAGCACTTATATTGGTAGAAGAAATTAAATAAAAGCAAGTGGTACAATTGGAAAGAAACTTTGATCCTCCTTTTAAATTTGTTAGCCTATCACTGACCTGTCATGCTTAAGTTGTGCAAAGCTTTAGTCAGACCACATCTGAAATTCTGTGTTAACTTCTGGACATCAAGTCCTCAGCGAAAATGTATTGGCTTTGGAGCAGTAGAGCTAACAGGGTTTTAAAGGTTAAATTATGAGAATAGGTTGCATAAACTTGGTTTGTATTCCCCCGAGTTTACGAACATGCGAACATACAAATTAGGAGCAGGAGTAGGCCACTCGGCCCCTCGTGCCTGCTCCGCCATTCAATAAGTTCATGACTGAACTGATTATTCCACATTAAGAAGGTTAAGAGGTGATCTAACCAAGGTGTTTAAAACTATAAAGAGATTCAATAGGGTGTATACTGAGAAATTGTTTCCTCTGTTGAGGAAATCCAGAACAAGAGGGTAAAATTTTAAAATTAGAGCTAGGCAGAACATGTTTGAGGGGCTGAATGGCCTACTCCTGTTCCTGCTGGTTCACAATTCCTAAAAGTCATTTTTCTGGTGAGAAAATGCCATTACCATGGGCCTGTTATTTCCCAAACCATTTTGTTTCCTCATCTGTCCTCCTCCCAGGCACATACCTTGCCCGAGTGTACATCATGCTGGGCAGGGCTGCACCACCACACCAACCCCCCGTTCCCTCAACCTCCAGGCAACTCACAATTATCTTGTGACTTCCTGTCCCACCGAACCAAGCCCTTGCTCCAGCTTCTCAGCAGTATATCTGTATCTGCACTATGGCTTGTGTGCAATTGAGCAATACATGCAAAATCTTGACTCCTCCAACAGCCAACTCAATGTGACTCCTCTACTTCTGGAAACAAACAAAATTAGCAAAGTGTTTACATTTATTGCTAATAATAGAATCATAGATTTTTTTTTATTCATTCATGGGATGTGGGCATTGCTGGCCAGGCCAGCATTTATTGCCCATCCCTAATTGCCCTTGAGAAGGTGGTGGTAGCTGCCTTCTTGAACCGCTGCAGTCCAAGTGGGGTAGGTACACCCACAGTGCTGCTAGGGAGGGAGTTCCAGGATTTTGACCCAGTGACAGTGAAGGAACAGCGATATAGTTCCAAGTCAGGATGGTGTATGACTCGGAAGGGAACTTGCAGGTGGTGGTGTTCCCATGCATTTGCTGCCCTTGTCCTTGTAGATGGTAGAGGTCGCAGGTTTGGAAGGTGCTGTCTAAGGAGCCTTGGTGCATTGCTGCAGTGCATCTTGTAGATGGTACACACTGCTGCCACTGTGCGTCGGTGGTGGAGGGAGTGAATGTTTGTAGATGGGGTGCCAATCAAGTGGGCTGCTTTGTCCTGGATGGTTTCGAGCTTCTTGAGTGTTGTTGGAGCTGCACCCATCCAGGCAAGTGGAGAGTATTCTATCACACTCCTGACTTGTGCCTTGTAGATATAGGGCAGGCTTTGGGGAGTCAGGAGGTGAGTTACTCGCCACAGGATTCCTAGCCTCTGACCTGCTCTTGTGGCCACGGTATTTATATGGCTACTCCAGTTCAGTTTCTGGTCAATGGCAGCCCCTAGGATGTTGATAGTGGGGGATTCAGCGATGGTAATGCCATTGAATGTCAAGGGGAGATGGTTAGATTCTCTCTTGTTGGAGATGGTCATTGCCTGGCACTTGTGTGGCGTGAATGTTACTTGCCACTTATCAGCCCAAGCCTGGATATTATCCAGGTCTTGCTGCATTTCTACACTGACTGCTTCAGTATCTGAGAAGTCACAAATGGTGCTGAACATGTGCAATCATCAGCGAACATTCCCACTTCTGACCTTATGATTGAAGGAAGGTTATTGATGAAGCAGCTGAAGATGGTTGGGCCTAGGACACTACCCTGAGGAACTCCTGAAGTGATGTCCTGGAGCTCAGATGATTGACCTCCAACAACCACAACCATCTTCCTTTGCGCTAGGTATGACTCCAGCCAGCGGAAGGTTTTTCCCCTGATTCCCATTGACCTCAGTTTTGCTTGGGCTCCTTAATGCCATACTCGGTCAAATGCTGCCTTGATGTCAAGGGCAGTCACCTCACCTCTTGAGTTTAGCTCTTTTGTCCATGTTTGAACCAAGGCTGTAATGAGGTCAGGAGCTGAGTGGCCCTGGAGGAACCCAAACTGAGCATCACTGAGCAGCACAGCACAGCACAGAAGAGGCCATTCGGCCCATCAAGTCTGTGCCAGCTCTCTGCCAGAGTAATTCAGTTAGTCCCAATCCTTTCACTGTAGCCCTGCAAATGTTTTCTCTTCAGGTACTTATCCAATTCTCTTTTCGTAGACAAACAATATACTGGTAAAGAGTTTTGTGGTACTTTTTTATTTATTTACAGGATGTGGGCATTGCTGACAAGCCAGTATTTATTACCCATCCCTAATTGCCCTTTGAGAAGGTGTACTCAGTTACCTTTTTGACAACTGAGTGGCTTGTTTGGCTGTTTCAGAGGACAGTCAAGAGCCAACCACATTGCTTGGGTCTGGAGTCACATTTCGGCCAGACCTGGTAAAGATGGCAGATTTCTTTCCCTATAGGACATTAGTGAACCAAATGGTTGTAGATGACAATCCAGTAGTTATGCAGTCACCATTACTGATGTTATGGGCTGAATTTTCCCAGCACTTTGGGGGCGGCTTTGGAGGTGGGGGGTGGGTGGGGCATGTGGGAAAAGCAAGGAAAACTCGATCGACTTGCATGTTCCAGCCTCCGTATGCTTTTCCTGCTGGCAGGCTCGTAGCAGCGACAGCTACCTGCCCAGCATCAGCATGTTGTCAATGAGGGCACTTAATGGGGCAATTAGCCCTTATTGTGGAAACGGAGTGAAATTTCTCCAATGGCACATGGCCCCTTGCTGTGTCAGGTGCCCGGAAATGGAGAGGTGGCCTCGCAGTGTGGGGTCTGAGCCTTGAAACATGTGAGGCCTTTTATTAAGTTGTCAGCATTAAATCACAGTGCTCACATCTCCCAAAACAGAAAGCATACCATTGCAACCACTTCACAGAGACTGATGTCTCCATTAATGCAGCTCTTGCTGCAATGGCAGCCGCTGCAGTCCTGTTGAAAGCGTCTCCATGACACTGCTGCCCTCTTGATGCTGACCCCTCAGCAGTGCCCACGCTGCACGGACGGCCAGCTGATCTACCCATGGGCCCAGCTCAATGGACCTCCCGACATTGGAATCTGATTTCCGTCCCTAATTGGATGGAGCTTCTGGAGGCGGCTTCTTAATTGGCCACTTGCTGGAAGATTGCATTTGACGCCCCGACCCAGAATTGAGCTGATGCAGGATCATAACCCACCCGGGAAAATTCAGCCCTATCTTTTTATTCCAGGTTTATTCAGTTAACTGATTTTAAATTCCCCAGCTGCCATGTGGGATTTCAACTCATGTCTGCAGATGAGGAATATTTAAACCTTCACCAACATGACTTAAAAAAAAAGATGATTTGGCCATCATTTCATTGCTCTTGGGAGCTTGCTGTGTGCAAATTGGCTGCTGCTTTTCTTACATTAAAGAATGACTACACTCCAACAGGTCCTTCATTGGCTGTAAAGTGGGATGTCCTGGGGTCATGAAAGGTGCTGTATAAAGGCAAGTCTTTTTTTAACATTCAAAGGACTGAACAGGGGCCGGTGAACAGGAGGGTTGGGGAGGTACCAAATGCCTCGTCACAGAACAACTTCTCAGAGAGTTTCTAAAAGTAGAGAGACAGGTGGCAGACAGAACTCAGCAGGGAGTTCCAAGGGGCAGGAGCATAGTGTCTGTATTAACAGGCTCTAATGGTGGAATAAAGATCAAAAAGAAACCCAGTGTTTTCTTGGAATGAAGAGCAAGTGCAGATGTATGTCAGAAAGCGATCACTAAGGTTAAGGTGGAGCAAAGCCAGAGGAAGTTGACAAGGACAAGAAATTTGAAATCAGCTATTGTGGGGTACAGGGTGGGGGAGGCACTTTAATTCCTAAAAATTGATGTGGTTTGGTTGGGTGGGATGTTAAAATGTTAAACATCTCAAACACCAGCCCAATCTGCCTTGAACCCACCAACGTTCAGTTTTAACCAAGGCAGGATGGAGGACAGATGGCAAATTCGCTCGCAGGAGGCGGGTGGTTCATTTTAAATATTTTAACAAAGCTATTTGTCTCATTTTTTTCCCCCATTTTAAGTTTAATCCTGGACAGTCATATTTCCCGGGCCTGAAGAAACCCAGCAGCTAAAGGGAGACAAGGACTGCTGGATCCAGCAGGTACGTGCCTTTCCTGCACTGCTTGTGGCCCAGGAGGCATAGGTGTGCTTCCCCCCAAGCTTACCTGTAAACCACACTCATGATTGGCCAACCATCCCCTGTGATCGGACCCCCCCAGTTCCCCTGAGCCACAATGTCTCCCCGAGCTACGATCTCCCACTGTCCCTTTCGATCTCCCCTACCCGCGCCCCTAGCCTTTCCGATTTCCCACCCCAGCTTTCCAACTGGACTTTCCAATCACCCCCACCACGGATTCCAATCTCTCTAGCCTCCAATCTCCCTCCCACCCCCACTCAGCTTCCAATGTTGTCATCCCCACCCCCAATCTTTCCAGCCTCTTCCCCCAACCCTTCCTTCTGATCCCTCTTTCCCTCCACAGCTACAGTCTGGTGCCAAAAGGCTATCTACCTGACACTAGCCAGCCTGCCTCTCAGTCTGGATGGTTGTGGCCATGAAACAGAGACAAAAATGTGAATCAGATCCTGCCTTTAAATTTGACAGGATGACTGAGGGAAATCCATTCTTCCAGGTTTTTCAAATGCAAAACAGCCTTCCTACGAACATACAAATTAGGAGCAGGAGTAGGCCATTCAGCCCCTTCGTGCCTGCTCCACCATTTAATAAGATCATGGCTGATCTGATTGTGGCCTCAAATCCACTTTCCCGCCTACCCCCAATACCCTTTGACTCCCTTGTTAGTCAAGAATTTATCTACCTCTGCCTTAAAAATATTCAGTGATCCTGCCTCCACTGATCTCTGGGGAAGAGAGTTCCAACGACTCAAAACCCTCTGAGAGAAAAAAATTCTCATCTCCATCTTAAATGGGTGAGCCCTTATTTTTAAATTGTCTCACCTAGTTCTAGTTTCTCCCACAAGGGGAAACATCCTTTCAGCATCCACCCTGTCAAGTCCCCTCAGGATCTAATATGTTTCAAGAAGATCACCTCTCATTCTTCTAAACTCCAATGGATACCGAACCAACCTGTCCAACCTTTCCTCATAAGATAACCCTCTCATCCCAGGAATCAGTACTCTCCACTTCCCCATTCTGACTCCTGCAGATATCGGGGCCAGGGTGTCATTGGAGCGTGGAGAGATCTTTAAGGAGGAGTGAAAGCAGTCTGCATCACTTTTTATCAGTTGAAAGTTGTGGAGACTTGGGGCTGGCTAATAGAATACTAGAGAAGTTGAGTCTCAAGATAATGGAGGAATGAACCAGGGTTTTGGTGGCAGCAGATGTGGAAGATATAGAGGTATAGAATAAAAGAAAGCAATCTTGATGATGGAATTGATATAGAGGCAGACATTGAGTTCAAGGTTCGAACAGTAAATCAAAATTCTCGTCTTTCTGACTCAGCCAAGGGTGGGTGATGGAGACAAAGGGCAAAGACACATAGGTCCTGGCAGCAGCCGAAACGAGCTGTTACAGCCAGGTGAGGAGGGGGTCTCAGGCTCCCCTCTTGCCCTTCCTCTTATTTGACTGCAACAGGGTTTATTCCTTTTAAATAGAGGTTGTGCTTACCACTTCTCTGAGTGTTTTACCTTTTTCCTTTACTGTGATCTTGAAAGAAGCAATCGGACAAGTTTTCTTGAGTTTAAACAAGAAAGAGGTAAGTTTGTTATACTGTTATGACCAGGCGAGAAAGGGGTCTAGGGTTCCCTCTCAGCCTTTACCTGGTCTTACAGTAACAGGGTTTAATTTTAAACACACCAAGTTTTTAGCACCCCTTGGTGAATCCTTGTTCACCGCTTTCCAATTATAAGGCAAAGAAACCAGCCAAACAGGTTTTCTTAGGTTTAACGAAGAAAAGTTGAAATTTATTAAACGTAAACTTTAATTCGGTTAACGCCTACGGATACACAACACGCCCAAGCTAGCATGCATACACGATAAACACACATGCAGATAGAGACAGAAAAGTGCAGAAAAAATAAAGTGGAAAGGTTTGAGGCAATATCTGAAGATAGTTTTGGTTACTGTTCTTCAAGCTCGCTGTAGAGTCCTTGATCGTAGGTAGATCTTGCTGTTCGTTGGGGCCCAATATTCTTCTTAAACCTTGTTTGATGTAGGAGACTTTTTTCTCGAGGTTCACGTCTTCAGTGGATTTGGAGGTCTGTGAGAAAGCGATGGAGCAGACAGGAGAGGCTGTGGTGAGCCAGCCAGGAGAGATCTTTACAGTCCAGGAGCAAACAGTCTCTTTCTCTCAAACTGTCAGTACAATTCAGAAGAACTCAGGTTGCCCAGCAGGTTAGTCATGTGACTAGCTGGTTTGACCATGTCTGTTTGTGGATTCGGCCATCTTAGCAGTCATCCTGGAATGTGAGCTTCCTCACGTTCAATGTCTGGTGATCAAAGTCCATTGTGGGTTTAATGTGTCAGGGAATGGTCCTTTGTCTCCACAAGCACTGTCTGTAGTATGTAACTGTTTTTTCCAGCTATGACTGTTTAACAAGTCATTTCCTCGCTCCAGCAACAGTTTAAAATCAATGTTCATATGACAAAATTAATATGCCTCATTTTTGGCAGGTGGGGGTCTGCAGGACAACACTTAACAATCTAATCCTGATTTAAAAATAATAAAAATGCGCGACACATTCATGCACACATTCACACGAGAATCACACATACACAATTAGATTACAAAGTAGAAAGTAGGTTTTTGGATTGATTAAAGTCCAGAATAAATAATAGTTAAATACACAGTTTGAGGTTGGATAATTTGGTGGTTGTCCAGCTGCAGTTGTACTCTTGAAGTCGTTGGCTGATCAAAGTGCTCTTTGTGGTAGCCTGCTTTGCTCAGGGTTTTCTTGAAGGCAGACTAGTAGGTGGTTCTCTTCCCCTGGACTCTTGGCTGTAATAGTCTGTAGGCTTGGAGGGTCCACAGTCACAGACGGTTTTTAAACTTGATGTTTTCTGGAGAAAGAGGGAGGTACACAGCTTTCTCTGCTGCTGCACACTCAGTTACTGCTTGTTTCTTCTAAGTGTAACCAAACTCTCAGTTTTTTCAGAGAGGGACAGGTGGTCACATGGTTGTCTCAATCCCCTTTGTTTTTAATGAGGTCCAAAGTCTAAAACCCAAAAGCTTTCTCAGGTGGTGTTGTCAATATTCACCTCCGAAGGGACGCCTCCATTTATAATGCCTTGAGATGGCTTTGAATGTCCTGCTAATTAGGGTGATCTGGGTAATCTACTCAGTTAGCCAAAGCATTGTTCTGGCTGGGCTTCTTGTTAGACTTCTAGCTCTGGTTGGGGCCTTGTAATGTGCAAAGGTGTTTCAGATGCAAATGGCAGTGGCCATCTAGGCTGCCAGTTTTTTAAAAAAGTTAACTGCAAGATTTTCTCCATTAAAAGTCAAATGTAAGTTTCCAACCAATTAAATTAATATTTCTCATTTGGCACATAGGGTTTTCTTGACAGAACTATATATAGGCTGGAATTTTACCCTAGGCGGACAGGAGCTGGCCACCAACTTTTCAGTTGGTGGCAAAACTGCTTGCGCCTCACCTGGGGATCTGCCCCGGGCTTCAATTGGTGTGAGGCAGGACTTCCACCCGCTTGAGGTAGGTGTCCCGCCTAATAGAGCTGCCTGCCAATCAGCGGGCCGGCAGCTGTTAGTCCCAGCAGCACCACTGGGAGTGGCGGCCACTGCTGGGACTGCAGCCCAGCATGAACAGAAGATGCCTGGGAGCCAGGAAGGAAGGTAAGTTCTGGTTGCCTCGCCGGGGGTAATCAGTCGGGCCCCGGCGAGGCAAGTGTGGCCATTTGGGGGGTGGGGGGGGGGGGGGTGGCGGGTGTGTTGGATGCTGGGAAGCCGCCTGGTTTCATTAGGTGGCTTCTCCCAACTCCAGGAGGCCCGCTTGCTGCGTGGAGGTGGGCGAAGGCCCTTAAGTGGCCGTCAAGTGGCCACTTAAGGGACTTGATTGGCCTAGGGTGGGTGGGCTGATTTTCACCGCCGCTGCCACCCTGCATAAAGTGGCGACGGAGGCGAGAGCGGGTCAGGAAAGTCTCCCGGTGCCTCCAGCTCCATTTTACGCCACCCCCCTGCCACCATCCTGCTCGTAAAATTCCAGCCATAGAATTACATTGAATGTGCAGCACAAAACCTGACTATTCAACACAACTGGTCCATGCTGTTGTTTATGCTCCACATGAGCCTCTTTCTCTTTCCACCCCTCTTCATACAGCCTATCAGCTTTCTCCTCCATGTGTTTATCTAGCTTGCCTTTTCGTGCATTTATCCTGTTTGCCTCAACTAATTCCTGCGGTAGCACGTTCCACATTCTAACCATTCTCTAGGTAACAACATTTATTTTCAATTCCCTATTGTTAAAAAAAACAAAACAGCAAATACTTGCATTTATATTGTGCCTTTAATATAGGAAAAGTCCCAAAGTGTTTCACAGAGGCATAATCAGACAAAGATGGCAGCTGAGCCAAAGGAAATATTAGGAAGGATAAGGAAAACCTTCGTCAAAGAAATGAGGTTTTAAGGAGGTTCTTAAATGAGGAAATGGAGACGGAAAGGGATAAGGGATTAAGGATAGAATTCCAAACTGTGGGCCTAGATAGCTGAAGGAACAGCTGCCAATGATGGGATGAAGGGAATGGGATGCAAAAGCAGCTAGAATTGGAAGAATGGAGAGTTCAGGGTGGAGGTCTTGTAGAAGGGGAGGAGATTACAAAGATAGGTGGGGCAAGGACATGAAGGGATGTAAACATGAGGGTGACAATTTTCAATTGCAGGCATGGGGGACCGGGAGCCAATACAAGTCAACCAACGTAGCGAGTGATGGGTGAGCAAAATTTGGTGCAAGATACGGTATGGGCAGCAAGAGCTGCCATTTGCGGAGGAAGGAGGCTAGTCAGGAGAGCATTAGGATAATTGAGTCTGGAAGTGATAAAGACACAGATGAAGGTTTGTTGGAGCAAATGGGCTGAGATAAAGGCACAAGAGGACAAGGTTATGGAGGTGGACGTATGTAATCTTTATGAAGGAAAGGAAATGGAGTTGAAATCTCAGCTCAGAATCAAATAGGACACCAGGGTTGCGGATAGTTTGTTTTAACTTAGGATCGTTGACAGAAGGGGGATGGAGGCTAACAGATTAAATTTGTGACCGGGGCCGAAGACAGTAACTTCAGTCTTCCCAATATTTAACTGGAGAAAATTGTGGCTCATCCAAGACTGGATGTCGGACAAGCAATCTGAGAACACCTAGGCAAAGGAGGAGTTGAGAGAGATGGTGGAGAGCTAGAGATGGGAGTCCTCAGTGTACCTATGGGAGATGACCCCAGGTCCTTGTAGGATGTTGCCAAGGTGCAGCATGTAATTTAGAAAGAGGATGCAGCTAAAGATAAAGCCTTCAGTGACTCCAAAGTTAACAGTGCATAGGCAGAAAGAGAAGCCAATGATAGAGATGCTTTGGCTATGATTAGATATGTACAAGTTTAATCAATCAAGCGTCGTCTCACAGAACTGGACAATGGAGGAGCGATGTTGGAGGAGAAAGGTGCTGTCGACTGTGTTAAAGGCAGCAGAGAGGTCAAGGAGGACAAGAAGAGATAATGCATTAAGGTCACAGTCACAGAGGATATCATTTGTGAATTTGATTCAGATTGGTTTGTTGTGGAAGGGGTGGAACCTGTTGGAAATATTCAAACCTGGAGTTGCATCAAAGATGGACATGAGTTTGAGAGGCAACAACACGTGCACAGATTTGAGAGGAAAGGGAGGTTGCTAGTTTGCGGGGACAGAGGGCATGAAGGTGGGCTTTTTGAAGAGCGTATCATGGTTGATCTATACCTCAACTCCATTTACCCACCTTTGTTCCACTTCACTTGATACCCTTAACCAATAAAACTCTACCAATCGCAGTCTTGATCATTTCAATTGTTGCAGCATCCAGTGCCTTTTGTGGGACGTCCACTATCCTTTATGTGAAAAGTGATTCCTGAGGCACTCCTTCACTCCTAAAAGGGCCAGTGCTGACATCTCTCCACAAAAGAAGCAACAGCAGGAGATGTGTAGCTCCTCTATACATTCTAGCAGTATCAAGTCAACAATCCACTGGATTGCAAGGTACAGCAGACTTCATTCAGTGAAAGTAGCAACATTATCAATGAAAGGCTATTCCATCGGAGCGCTGAGAAAGGCTGAGGGGTGTTGTAGGGATGCCCAGCCGCTCCTATCCTTCTACAGACATGCCTCTCAGTGGATCCCTTTTGGCTACAGAATGCTGGACCATGCATATAATGCATCTGCATACATATGGCAAGATCCCGGACAAAATGATAGCAGATTTAGCATGTCAAATTTCTGTGGAGCAGCAATAAACAAAATTAATGAAATTTTGAGTTATTTTGCTAGGTTGGTTGAGCACACATCAGAAAATCTCACGCTAAAGCTCTCCCATGCCTTGGTCAGATCGCACTGTGTAGAGTTTTGATCACCAAGGCACAAAGCAAATATTCAAGTTATGCAGCCAGTGCAGGAAATATCTATCAAGCTGATATCTGACATTAAAGAACTGAGTTAAAGGAAAGATGGAAAACACTGGGCTGCTTAGCTTTGAGAGGAGGTGGATCAAAGGTCTCCTTTTAGAGGTACACAGATTATTAAATGGCATAGACCAGAGCACCATTTCAGGATACATCAGAATACTCAGATGTGGGAGCGTAGGTTAAGACTGTTAAAAGGACAATTAAGGATAGATGTCAGAAAAATCTTCATGCAAAGACTGGATAAGATTTGAATTCTTCTTGCTGGTAGGCTACTGGAGGCAAGAAAACAACTTATGTTTATGGAGGAGTTTTAAAAATAGGGCATCCCAAAGCACTTCACAATTAATGAAGTACTTCTGAAGCATAATTGTTGTTGTAATATAAGAAATGTGGCAGCCAATTTGCACACAGTAAGATCCCACAAACTGTAATAAGATACATGACACCAAATAATCTTTCTTACTAATGTTAATTGAGGGATAAATATTAACAGTACATGGGAGAACTCCCCTGCTCTTCTACGACTAGTGCCATGGGATCTTTTATGTCCAGCTCAGAGGGCCTCAGTTTAACATCTCATCCGAAAGATGGCATCTCCAGCAGTGTCAAGTCCTGGGAGTGGGTCTTAAACTCACAACCTCCTACACAGAAGTGAGAATGTTGTCACTGAGCCTAGGCTACACTAAATTGAAGCATGCTGATAAAAAGGCGGCACAGTGGCGCAGTGGTTAGCACTGCAGCCTCACAGCTCCAGGGACCCGGGTTCAGTTCTGGGTACTGCCTGTGCGGAGTTTGCAAGTTCTCCCTGTGACCGCGTGGGTTTTCGCTGGGTGCTCTGGTTTCCTCCCACAGCCAAAGACTTGCAGGTTGATAGGTAAATTGGCCATTGTAAATTGCCCCTAGTGTAGGTAGGTGGAAGGGAATATGGGATTACTGCTGGGTTTGTATAAATGGGTGGTTGTTGTTCGGCACAGACTTGGTGGGCTGAAGGGCCTGTTTCAGTGCTGTATCTCTAAATAAAATAAAAATAAATAAAAGTTCAATGACTGAGCACAAGGGTGTGGTTGTGAAAGGAAATACATCCTAATTGGTAAGATTCTTATCAAGAGTGGAGGAACAGCGAAATGCAAGTACGTTTGTCTGTGGAAGTGGAGGTAATCTGGCCTTAAAAAGGGAAAATGGGATTTTTATAAAGAAGGAGATTAATTATGAAAGCAAGAAGTATTGGTGAATTTGTGCATGACACTGGTTAGGCCACGGTTGGATCATGAAGTTCTGGGCACTTTATTGTAGAAATGTATATTGGAGCCACAGGGAGTATTGAAAATTCACAGAATAATACCAGGAATGAGAGGTATTAGTTCCCAAAAATGATTTTAAAAATGAGTCTTTATTCATTAGAACAGAAAAGATTGAGGTGGGGGTGGGGGGGTCTATGGAGGGTTTCAAGATGAAAGGTTCTGAGAGAGTCAATAGTGAAAGATTGTTTCCACTGTTGGTGAATCAATCACAAGGGAGTATGAATTCAAGAAAATCCTTATAATAGTGAGGAATAGTGATGGCGAAATGGCAGAAATATGCAATAATTTCTCTGGTTCAGTATTTACAGGGGAGTCAGATCAGGTGGATATGAAATCGGAAGATTGGATTAGAAATGATAAAACTGCATTTTAAATAAAAAGAGGAGAAATATTAAATAAACTAATCAAACTCAGAGGATAAAACCTCTGATCCAGATGGATTGCATCGCATATTTTAATAAAATAGAGGAGATAGCAAAGACACAATGACACATACTTAATAAAATATTATGTAAAGGTGTAGTGCCAGAGGACTGGCGGATAGCTAACATTATACCTATATTTAAAAAGGGAGATAGAACATGCCCAGTCAGCTTAACATCGGTGGTAGGAAAAATAATGGAATCCCTGCTAATGGAGAAAATAGAACATCTCGAAGCCAAAAATATAATAAATGAATAGTCAGCATGGATTTCAAAAGGAAAGTCTTGCTTGACCAACCTCATTGAACTCTTTGAAGAGCTAACAGAGGGAGTAGATAAGGGTAATAAAGTAACGGTGTCATGAAACTATCATTGATTGTCGTAAAATCCCATCTGGTTCACTAATGTGCTTTAGGGAAGGAAATCTGGCCTACATGTGACTCCAGACCCACAGCAATGTAGTTGACTCTTACTGCCGTCTGAAATGGCTGAGCCAGCCACTCAGTTGTCAAGAGCAATTAGGGATGGGCAACAAATGCTGGCCTTGCCAGCGATGTCCACAGTCCATAAAAGAATTTTTAAAATTATCTAGATTTCTAAAAGGCCTTTGATAAGATGCTACTTAATAGGCTAATGAATATGATCAGGGCATGCGGTGTCAGGGGACAAGGAGCAGAAAGGATAGCTAGCAGGCTCTGTGACATCCTTGGGATTGTAGTGAGGTTTAGCTGAGTTTAGTTTCAGGTATGAGGCAAAGACAGAGAGACCAAGACTGCAGCAGCTGAACTTAGAGGCTTCTTCATTTATTCTGTCTTGGTTTCATTTTCTCTTTGCTAGCATGTGTGCTCCACAGCAGCCTCTAGCGTACACAATGCAATTTCAATTTCAAAACACGACAACACTACATCCCTCCCCTTCTTAGTACGAGACACATAGCATGCTTCAATAATTTGTTTCTAAAACTTACGAGTAGGACATCGTCTGACATCAGATGTAGTCTTATTTGACTCATGTTCTTTATCTGAAGTGTTCATGTCGGAATCGGATTCAAGGTTTGCGAGTGGTGTTTTCAGTGCTTTGAAGAATGGCATGTTTCTCATGATGTTTGGGAAGCATGCTTAGCAGTGATCATTGATCCTTTTGTGTTGGTCACAACAAATGGTTGGAAGTCATAAGGAGTTGTCTGTTTCCAATATGACCATCATGTTTCACAAGTACTTTATCTCCTGGCTTTAGTGGCATAGCTCTAAGATTTATGTTGTGCTCTGCTTATACATTCACTCGATCCTTCTGTTCTCGATCGCATTCGCATACCTGTTGATCATTAACTCCACAAAATAGCTTAGGAAGATGTGTGAGCATAGGATGTGCAAAGATGAGTATAGCTGGAGGTTTTCCAGTGGTCAAATGAGGTGTTGTTCTGTAATTATGAAGAAATTAATAGAGCTCTTGCTTCCATGATTTGTTCGCAGCTGCCAGACCTGCTGAGTGGTTCCAGCATTTCTTGTTTTTATTTCAGATTTCCAGCATCCGCAGTATTTTGCTTTTATTTTAATGTAAGGTTAGTTTGCTAGAACCATCTAGCCATAAGCATTTCCTGTGATAAATTGAGCAGCGCCATCTTTAATCCTGGCAGCTGCCTGAATGTTGCAGACATTGACACTCTGGTTGAAGAGCTTGTATTTGCGCATGTGCAAGTACTGTGCCACCTACTGTTGCGTTGTCAGCAAACGCAGCCTAAGTTAAAGCACTATGCTGAAATTAAGAAAAATGGCTGAGCAGTGTGGGATCACTGTACGTGACAAGGCTAGGCGGTCTGAACTCTTAAAGCTAGTAGCCAGCCATTTTTCCCTTGAATCTGACATGTTAGAAGCAGACCCAGACAGGGTACTGCTAGCAAAGATACAATCTGAACAAAGGAAACTTGAATTAGAGGGAAAGCAGAGAGAGGGAAAAAGAGAGAGCCTTCCAAGTGGAATGTGAAGAGAAAGAAAGATAGGAGAAGAAAAGAGAGAGAGATAGAAAGGATATTCTGGAAAGAATGCAAAGAATGAGAGTTGAAGTGGCTTGAGTTAGCTAGGGGACGACAGTAACCCTAGTGAAAGCACAGCCAATATGGAGGATCAGAATTCAGGCGTGGGTATAAGATTGCTAAATCTCACCCAATTGATTCCAAAATTCAATGAGGAAGATGTGGAAGTGTCTTTCGAGAAACTGGCAAGGCAGCTAAAATGACCAACTGATACCTGGTCTCTTTTACTGCAAAGCAAACTAACTGAAAAAGCCCATGAGGTCTATTCCTCGCTGCCAGATGAGAGTTCATCAAACTATGAGCTGACCAAAAATGCTATCCTCGGGGCATACGAATTAGTACCTGAAGCCTCCCGCCAGAGGTTTAGAACCCTCAAAAAGCAAGCCAATCAAACCTATCTGGATTAAAAGCAAAATACTGCGGATGCTGGAAATCTGAAATAAAAACAAGAAATGCTGGAAATACTCAGCAGTTCTGGCAGCATTTGTGGAGAGAGAAGCAGAGTTAACGTTTCAGGTCAGTGACCCTTCTGGACCTATCTGGAGTTCGAAAGAAGCAAGCAGCTGGCTTTTGACCAGTGGCTGAGGGCTTTAAGAATACAACACAGCTGTGAGACACTCAGAGAAGTAATCCTGTTAGAGGAATTTAAAAACACTTTCCCATTGTCAATAAAAACTCATGTCGAGGAGCAGCGGGTTCAGGAAGCCCGGCAAGCAGCTGTTCCGGCCGATGAATTTTCTTTAATCTGTAAGTCGATTTCCCAGGGGAGAACCTTTCCTGATCATCCCCACAAACCCGAAAAGGACAAAGGGTGGGAAGGTGACAGAAGCCCAGGCAGTCCTGGAAGAGAAAGGAAAGTAGGAGACACAGGGGGCCCTCCTCCAGCCAAAAAGGAAGGTGCCGTGAGCAAGAGTGAGACCCGGAGATCTGTGTGCTTCCACTGTAACAAGGCAGGGCATTTAAAAGCTGACTGCTGGAAATTAAAGGGGAAACCGGCAGGGTTAATTAGGGCACACCTGCTCAGTGAAGACGAGGGCCTGATGGAAAACACGGAACGGGCAGTAGCTTTGACTGCAGTAAAGGTGCAACTCAGGAAGCTTACTATGGCCAGTGCAGGAAAAGTTAGTAGGATTCTTGAAGGTTACCAGGGTTTTGTTTCTGAAGGGAAAGTAACCCCATATCCCTCGAAAGGGGCAAGCAAGCCCACAGTGATTCTCAGGGACACAGGGGCCACCCCTTTTACTGGAAAAAGGCCTGACCTTTCTCCCTACAGTGCAGTGAACACCAAAATGGTGGTGAATGGTATTGGAGGGCAGCGTATGTCTGTACCTGTACACCAGAGTGCACCTGGCGTGCGACCGAGTTACGGGACCGGTGACTGTAGGGATTGCCCTAGTTTGCCCGTGGACGGGGTTGACCTGCTCCTAGGTAATGATATGGCAGGGGTGAAGGAGGCAGCCCCCCCAGTGGTGAAAGAAAGACCGCAGGAGGTCGGAGAGACAGAGCAACGGCAGGAGACGGTCTCCTGCAGAGTCCCTGAATGTGTAGTGGGTCAGGCCATGATCAAACCAGCTCCCCCAGAGGAGACTGCATTGACTCTGCAGGCAAATGACCATGAGGTCTGCCTGGCCGAGACGTTCTTTGGAAAGTTAGGAGACCCAGGGAATGAACTAAATGGAGTTTCCCTAGGTGAGGTTCAACGAGCCGACCCAGTATTGCGAGGGTTAGCACAGGCTGCCCAATCTGAAAGTGAAGCAGAGGAAGTTCCTGACTGCTATATTTTAAAGAATGAGGTACTGATGAGGAAATGGAGTTCTCCTCACAGACCTGAGGGCCAGGAGTGGACAGTAGTTCACCTGTTACTAGTGCCACAAAGGTACCGGGGAGAAATATTAAGAAGGGCCCACGAGACTACAGTGGCTGCACATGTCGGTATACGAATGACCAAAACCTGCATAAGGCAGCAGTTTGACTGGCCAGAACGCCACAAAGATGTGGTGGAGTACTGCAGGAGTTGCCACATGTGCCAGGTTGAGGAGAAACCCCAACCTACAGTGAAACCTGTACCAGTTTTAGGAGGACCCTCCAGCAGAGGGCTGGTGAATTGTAAGGGAACCCTGCCGAGAACAAAAGGGCACAGGCACATGGCTGGCAAAAGCCCAGACGACAGGTTAAAGGAAGTCCGGGAGGAATCCCCGATGAAATCCACTACCAACCAACCCAAACAAATGTGAAAAGGTGACTCCACATCCTCCGATGTAAATGCAGACTCTAGAAGTTCCCCAGCAGAGTTGCTAACAGCATTTACAAGAACCTGCAGAGACAAAGAAAGACCTCTAGGGGCAGAGAAACCATGAGGGTGATGCCTCACCTAGTCGAAGGGTCACTGGAAAATGCAGTTAAGTCTGCACAAATACCTGCAGGTAGGAGTGTCCCAGAGAACAAAGGAGAGAGTAACAGTCAGAGGAAAAGGGAACCACCTATCCCCTGAAGCCAAAAGTCTTTGCATGAATCAGGAGTTCAGCAATAGACCCACCCCCCTACTAACTCTCCTGGAGAAAAAATGGGGGAATTAAAGCAGCCCGGGCCCCCTCAGAACGGACAATTTTTAATGAGCTTCAAGAGTCATAGAGTTATACAGCACAGAAACAGGCCCTTCGGCCCATGGTGTCTGTGCCTGCGTTCAAGCACCTAACTATTCTAATCCCATTTTCCAACACTTGGCCCGTAGCCTTGTATGCTATGGCGTTTCAAGTGCTCATTTAAATACTTCTTAAATGTTGTGAGGGTTCCTGCTTCTACCACCTCTTTTCGCAGTGCGTTGCAAATTCCAACCATCCTCTGGGTGAAAAATGTTTTCCTCAAATCCCCTCTAAACCTCCTGCCCCTTACCTTAAATCTATGTCCCCTGGTTATTGACCCCTCCGCTAAGGGAAAAAGTTTCTTCCTATCTAACCTATCAATGCCCCTCATAATTTTGTATACCTCAATCATATCTCCCCTTTGCCTTCTCTGCTCTAAGGAAAACAACCCTAGCCTTTTCAGTCTTTCTTCATAGCTGAAATGCTCCAGCCCAGGCAACATCCTGGTGAATCTCCTCTGCACTCTCTCCAGTGCAATCACATCATTCCTAGAGTGTGGCAACCAGAACTGTACACAGTACTCCAGCTGTGGCCTAACCAGCATTTTATACAGCTCCATCATAACCTTCCTGCTCTTACATCCAATGCCTCGGCAAATAAAGGCAAGTATCCCATATGCCTTCCTAACCACCTTAACTACCTATGCTGCTGCCTTCACTGATCTATGGACAAGTACACCAAGGTCCCTCTGACCCTCTGTACTTCCTAGGGTCCTACCATCCATTGTATATTCCCTTGCCTTGTTAGTCCTCCCAAAATGCATCACCTGACACTTCTCAGGATTAAATTCCATTTGCCACTGCTCCGCCCATCTTACCAGTCCATCTATATCATCCTGCAATCTAAGGCTTTCCTCCTCACTATTTATGACACCACCAATTTTCGTGTCATCTGCGAACTTACTGATTATAATACCTCCCATATTCACGTATAAATCATTAATGTACACTATAAACAGCAAGGGTCCCAGGCTTCCACTCGCAAAAACAACCCTCAACCATTACCCTCTGCCTCCTGCCACTAAGCCAATTTTGGATCCAAATTGCCCTGGATCCCAGGGGTGTGGTGAATGAATGAAAATGAATGAGGGAAATGCATGGTTTTCTTTCTGTATCTTATATTTCTCTCAAACTCTGTAATGAAATGCGCCATTTTCTTCAAATCGCATTTCATTCCCCTGGGTGTGGAGGTGTCAGGCAATCCCCCATCTGCCAAGACTGAGGCACACATTATTTCGCCACAGGAACATTAAAACTTTAAAAATTGCAACCTCTGACTGGAAAAGGATTTCCATGGTAACAGACTATGTTGAAACAATGGAGACTCTGCAGTTGTTCTCCACTACACAGAAGTGGTCTGACGAGTTTTAATCACATGGCTAGCTGGCTGGGGCAGAGAAATTTGAGCCTCCAACAAGGGATGTGAAGAGACTGTTCCATATAAGGAACTAGTAACATGACTAACTTGCTGAGCACCCTGGGAGCTTTTTGAATTTGAACTCCCAAACAAAGGTATTGCCAGGCAGAACGCTGTGTGCTGTCCTGGAACTAAGAACATCTCCAATCCCTGTCTATCTCTCAGGGAACTGAAACCATTGAAGACACGTGAAACTCAAAGAGAGAAATGTTTGCCACGTGAACAAAGATTACTGGGCCCCAACGAAGCACAAGAATATAACTTCAATTAAGGACGACAGCAAGCGCAAGAAACAGTAACAAGATATTGCCTCAAACTGTTCTACTTATCTTTTTTACTCTTTTCTGACCCTATCTTGCATGTTTATATCGTGTGTGCATACTAGCGTGAGCGTGTCATATATCCGCAGGCGTGAACTGTATTAGAGTTAAGTTTAAAGTTTAATAAATTTCATCTTTCTGCTTTAAACCAATAATATTCCTGATAATTGGAAATTGTGAACACGGATTCACAAAAAGGGGAGTTCAAAACACTGTGTTTAAAATTAAACCCTATTCCTGTTACAATAAGACCAGGTGAAGACAGCAAGAGACCCTCTAGATGCATTGCTCACCTGGTCGTAACAGAATGCTTTACTATAACTTGCTATTAGGTAGAAACTATAACATAATTTAGAAGGAAATTAGATGACTATTTGAAAACAAAGGATAGAGAGAGAGTAGGGAATTGGACAAGAAAGTAGAAAGCTGAGGAGTTGCACTGGTACAGGACCGATGAACTAAGTGGCCACCTTCTCTGCTGCAAGCGTTCTGATTCTATATCTCTCACATCCAGACCTCCACCAGTTGTCTGACCATCTTGAAGGAATTATGCAAGAATCACCTATAATGATTTACTGATTTTCTTCTCAATGGAGGAGCTTCAAAGCCTTGTCATCATCCTTAAATTAGAGCAAGGGTCAGGAATTCACTATGCAGCTAATTATAGCAAGAATTCATATCTCAATGTGCTGAACAATTGATATAATGCACTGTTCTAGAACACACTGGAAGACTCCAAGAAATTAAGTTTACAACTATAATTAAAATACTAGTAATTATTGAATGGCAAATAAGCATTATAAATGTGATAGAGGTGTTATGGCATTGTAAGTGTAAAAAAAATCTGACACTGAAGTAGCAGATCTGTGCCAGAATGATGCTGCCATGATTTTTGCAAACTCATTCTGGGTTCCCTCCATTGTAGCATGCTGAGGCAGGCCTAGGAGCCAGTGGTCAATTAGACATGCAGACTCAAGTTTAATGTTCAAAACGAGTGAGCTTTATTCACCCACAGCAGTTGTGTCTTTAAGTGCAAAACAGTAACATACTTTCTAGCATACGCATTCTTATTCTCAGCTCCTTCTGCTCCAACCTCCCCAAACTGAACGATTTCCCTGTTTTTTATCCTTCCCGGTTGGGAGTTGTTCCTGATTGACCTTAATTGCCTTTAAAGATTTCTTAAGGCTATACCGCCTTGCCTTGGACATTCTGACATTTTAAACTATTTATGTTATTGTTATTTCTGCATCTCTCACTTCTGGACTGAGTGATTGGACATGGCAACTAAATAATGCATTCAAAGACCCACAACTGGACTCACAAGACATCAGTTGGCCACTCTTTATCCAGGTGTTTAGCTGCTTAGTTTGTTGCTGCAAGATGACTAGCAATGGGAATACCATTAAAAAAAGTAACAGCTGGAGCCAAGCAAGAAAATATTCCACTTGACTGAACAATATAGAGGCAAGAATACATGGTGTGCAAACGTCCTCAGCAGCTGAGGAAGTGTGTGGCTCAAATGGGGGACCCTGATTGAACTACCTGTAAAAGGATTAGATGCTTTCTAAACAATTCATGAAGAGCAAGATCACTCTGGCCAAGGTGTTGAATATCTCGCCACAAGTGGTGGGATCTGCTTGTGACTTTGGGGAAACTTCACATCACATCTGTAGTAAATGGACATTACAAGAAGTCAGCTTTCATTTGTCCTTTGGAATTTGTCTCAGATTCTGTTAGCTGAACAGAGATCCATGGACCTCCACTTCTGCTCAGATCGCTATCACTTCCAAATGTCCCTATTGAGAGTATCAAATCCCCACTTTCCCAAGTATTGATATCCAATAACCCTATAATCAACTGGGGAAAAAAAAGAGATTTGACACTTAATTCGGTTTTGATTGTGGAACAATTCAGGAGTAAATTTCAGAAACAGTGATGGCAGGGTACTGTATGATGGGAAAGTCATAACTGAAGGAATGAAACACATGCCTATTAAAGTATCTCAAATTATGTGTTGCCAGCACATTTGTTTTCTAAAAAGATAAATGTTTGAAGGCATATTTATTGAAATTTTGTATGGAGAGGATTAAGTAATACTGTGGATAAGCACACTATCTATCTCCTCTGAAGAACATGAGTTCAAATCTAGCTCAGAACTGTTGGGATGAATTTGGGTAGTCTTAAATTGGTTCCCAGAGGGCACAGCCCACAAAAAAAATCTCTGCCTCAAATTTTCTACAAATTGGCAATCTCTCTCAGGGAAGCCAGAATGAAGGCTGGAAGATGGAAAACTAGTATTAGCGCAGATGAAGACAATCTTTTGCGACACGTTTTAGGGAGCAGAGTAATACAAGGTTTACTTTGAATCTAGCCATTGTTATACCTGTGCAGTGCTTGATGCTGACACTAGGTTATCGTAATGCAAAAGTTTTTGATTTTTCTGTATTGAAACTGATAATGAGCATAGCAATTGCATATATAAATTTTTAAAAAGCATTCTTTGAAGCTGCTGGAAGATCAAATATTGATAGATTTAACTGGCTCAATGTGTGAAACATCAAGTCGTCGACTGCTTTCAGGCACTGTCCACATTGAATATTTTGGTTATAGGAATAATAGATAGCAAAGCAGATTTTAAAAATCAGAGCAGTTATTAGTAGTGGAGCAATACGACTAGGTAGATTGGTTGCCCCTTTTTAACAACAAATATGCACAGCACATGAAGTACAGTTCATTCCCATGCAATCTGAGCACAATAAAATATTGAAAAAAACATTCATAGTAACAATTCCAATGCCAACCAATAATGTTGATATTTTACAGCATTATTTTCTTATATTTTGTCAAGTAAAAACATCCAATATTCACTATTCTGACAAATAGTTCTGACGAAAGTTAATTCTGTTTTTCTCCACAGATGCTGCTTGACCAGCTGAGTATTGCAGCATTTTGTTTTTATTTCAATGTTCAGTATCCTTTGTTTTAAAATGTTACTGATGATCAAAGCAGCCTTAAGCAACTGATTTCGCAGCCCACTGCTGATACTATTTGAAATTGAGGGATTTACTGTTGTTTTCCGTCTCCACAACCCTGTCTGTGTATATTTGAGATCCTGGGTTCATACTGAGTCAAATTTTGTTTTTTTAAGTGGAATTCAGTGATTCCAGATATTTGTCTGTGAAAACCGTTTGCTTTGTGTTCAGATCCCCTTCATGTGGAAAATTACTAATTTGATGGCCAATTAAATTAAAATAATACGAAGAGTGCTAAGGCTTGTAGCCACTTGTTTTGGTTGCTTGGGAAGAAGGCGAATTGGTTTAAAAATATTGGGGGTTGGGAGAAGTGGAATACCTTAGATTCTCCACTTCTCTTTATTTTATAAAGCAGGATGCTAGAAAGATGCATTACCACCACCCCCCCACCAACCCCCAAATGAAGGGGTTCGCGGTTAAGGCTTTCATTTCTCACACTTGGTTTTACACAATAATATTGCAGCGTTTTTAAAGATTTATCAACGAAAGTCGGTCTAATTAATATAGCATATTCAATTCATCAGAGCATATATGTTTGTTTTCGAGAGTTGATGTGAACTGCGGCGCTTCGACCTGCTCCCCGCCGTTCATGATTTTTGCAAATTACCCACTTAATTTATATTTGCATTGTACAAAGGGTGTATGAATACGCTTCTGTGCACTGTCAGATCATTGTCTATTTAAAATATTGCCCTGCGCAGTTTGCACTTTAACAAACTCGTCAGGTTGCAAAAGCCGATAAGCTTTAGCGCAAATTGAATCACCAGTCCTGCCGATCAACGTCCGGTCGATCTCGTTATCTTGTCTTTCATGCATAAATTGTTTACAATGAAATTTGTTCGCTGTTTTAGTCGTTTTATTTGCTTAGACGCACCCGAAAGGATCTGAATGTCGGCTTGGAGTTTGGAATACTGACGGCATATTCGTTACATGCTCATTATCAATGTCAAATTTGGGGGAAATAACTATTCAAAGATCCCTCCAGGAGCATCGTGGTAACGATGCAATTCAAACACCCGTTATGCTCATACATTTACGTATTATGCTGGTGCGCTAAAAGCCTTACGTTATAAATCAAAAGATGCATTCGTTGGAAGGACCAATCCCTTTGTGTCTCGTACAGTGGTGAAACAAATATGGAGCTTTTAAGCCACCAGCTAAATCTCAGCCATATGGAATCTGATGTGTTTAGCGTTCATTGTCAATGTTACAGAAATAAGAGCGGTATGCTGATCCACATTGCACACAATAGCAACATACAAAACTTGCTCAATGCGTGTGGGCATACACACGTTACAGTCTGCAATTCATCTTTCAAACTGGCTCAGTTACAAAATCCATACAAGAGTCTGGAGATTTAGTAATTAAATGTAATTTTAGCATTTTATTTGAAAATGGAGTATGAATAAATAATAAAACGTAACTTATAGAATGCAGTAAAATTGAGTGTTTTCAGTATAGTAATGTCGCTGCTGTGATTTTACTGCGTTTGTAGCATTAAGTTTGATTTAAAATAAATTATTTTAAAAACTGGCTCTGAAATATGTCCCGACGGTCAAGGGTCATTGATATTTTTGGTCCATCACGTGACCTTGTCATATCCAACCATGACCGGGCTTTAATTAAATCTGGTTTGAGCCGGTTTGAGCAGCTTAACCGTTTTTATCTTAAAATTAATGTATTGCATTTTAGCATTGTCGTTTGGCTCATAAGAATCGCGCGAAATTTGCCGTCACCCATAACACGGACATAAAAACAAATGTTTTTAAACATAGTTTAAAAAAAAATCACAGCCGGCGGCGACATGAATTGGCTTCTTCTTCCCAACCGCTACTCGCACCTACTCGGTCAGCCGGGGGCAGGGCGCGCGCGCACACCTCGGGCCCCGCCCCTCCACACCTCTGATTGGCCCGTCGCTGCAGGGGCGGTGCCTGGTTGCTGGCATCCGGCCCGCCGATTGGCGGAGAGCGCCGTCAGTCAGCGCGTCGTGTGGCAGCGGTTGTGCGACTTGCTGTGAGTGGCCATTGGTGGTACTAGTGTGCAAAGGGGGAGGAAAAAAAGCCTGTGGTTTTTTTTAACATATATATTAACCGTTTGCACGAATAACCCACTCCTTGGGGTCATTTTCCCCTTGATTTTTTTTCCTTAATTGATTATTGTTTTGATCAATCGAGCCACCATGCCCAAGAGAAAGGTACGTGCAAATAGCGCCGAGGTATCGGGTGTTAAAGTTGCGTTCATGGCAGTTGCGAGTTGGGCAGCGTTTGACATTGGTGCCGCTGCTGTGCATCTTTTCCCCCATCACCCTCTCCACTCCTCCTTGAATCCCCCTACTGGCGGCCGGCCGTCTGCCCGACACCCGCCTTCGCACACTGCGCCCTGGCTTCCCTGCCCTCAGTCCCCCTTCATTCGGGCTCGGGCACTGCTGGAGTGAGGGGCCTGGCGGCGGGGGAGGGAAGCCAGCCGCGCTGTCCTTTGTTCTCGGGGCTCCGGCTGAGACGCAGTGTCGCCTTCCGGCCGTTAGACGGCGTGCGGCCGGGCGATTTGACGGTAGAAGGACGATTCGAATTTTTAACTGGCTCCTCGCGCCATTCCCGACCACTGGGATTTGCGCGCGCTTTTCTCTGAGGCGTCACACACGCAAGGGAAGGGCCGAAAGGCCGGCGGCTTTCAGACTTTGCCTGGTATTGCCAGAATTAATAGGAGCCGGCCTCGTGCTGGAGGCGGGAAAAGCGCCATTGACGGCAATGCTCGGGCAGACGGTGTTTGCAGTTCACTAAAGTGGTTGCAAACCTGACCGTGGTCCGCCGCCTCGGCCAGGGAAACTTTGGAGTATGAGCTGTTAAAGCCGCCTTTTGAATCGGGTGAGGGGACGGGGCCTCCGAAAAACGGCGGGAAACTTGAATGGACCCGATGACGTCACTGGGCTGCGTCAGTTTGCTCTTGGCCAAGCAGATAATGTGCAGAAATAAAAGAAATATAGTCAACTGAGTCGTACAGCCATAATGTAATGTTTGTACTCTCCACACTCCCGATAAAGATAATGATAAACTTTGATATACTTTAATATAGCTGGCTTGTATTAAGGCCATTATCTGATGGCTGCCATGTTCACAGAATCGTGTCCACATTTTTAAATAACTCGTTGTGATGCCTTGGTAGATTTTACATCTCTTTCGTCTTTTCCCATTCCCGTATCCCTCGAGAGGAACGTAATTTCTGCCGTCATAAGTTTTACATTGATTGAATTTGCTGCAATAAATATTCGAAGAAGTTCGTTTTAGTTCACGTTGAACCTATTTAACGTATGGCTTTTGGATTGTTTAGCAGACCCCAAAGTCTGCAGCTGGTATTAAATTACTTGAAAATCCAGTATTTTCTCCTCGGCTTGCTACATAAATTGTAAGACTCATTCTTGAGCTGTTGAATGTTTTGAGTCTGTATTATGCTTATGCAAGAATGCTGAAAGTGCTGCAGAATAGAATTTTTCAGCTTTTTTTCTATTCGTTGATTGGAATTTAATCTGATACTACAGGATTTTCCTGTTTGCTTTATCTAATTAGTACAACTTTCTGTTGTGTTTTTACTTTCTTCCAGTTATAGTCATTACAGCACAGAAGGAAGCCATTTGGTCCATGTTGTAATTGGTCAAGTGATTTTAGGTGGAGTTGGTGTTTCATGCTCTTAATCCTGAACCTATAATTTGATTAACTGTCAGCCAGTCTCATTGGTTGTTTTTTTTAAAACTACAATCCCAGCTTTGCGTTATGGGCATATACCTCTTGGAATTGAAAAAACCTTGGAAATACATGAAGACTCCTTCCAGTTTCATGTTGTTCATGAATTGCTTGTGGATTACAACATTGATAATAGATTGCACTACTTGATGTTTTGTGTTGATTCTCAACTATATTCCCTGCATTTGGATCATCCAGTAGAAGAGGCCTTGTAAGGACCATAGTGAAAACTGTAAATGTAATGGCTAACTCCAGATCTCTGATCTTTTAAACAAAAAATTACTTCAGGTCATAATAACAGAAAAATCTGAATTCATTTTTGTTGTAAAACCAGCATATTCAAAGTGCTTAAAGTAAGCTGTTTCAGATTTACTTAAGTCTAGAATCTGCCTTTGTTTAATAAAGTCACTATTGTAAATTGCTAGATCAGAACAGGAGCCATGTTCCTATAATAGATAAACTAAGCTGTAGCTCCAATTACCTTGTTTGGCAGATTGTCTGGAAAAGAATATCACTTTGTTTTTGAGAACTTAATTTTTAAATTAAACTGACAGGTGTAACCAATAGAAATGTATTCTTTTGTTTTGCAGCCTAGTGGAGATCCAAAAGAGGAGGTTGGTGCCTTTGCTTTGTAATTTTTATCAGGTTTAAAAACCTCTAAGCTTTTGGACATTTCTTCCTGTTAATACAGATTTAATCTGTTCTAAAATCAATGTATCTTTTATATTTTCTAAAGCCAAAAAGGAGGTCACCAAGATTGTCTGCAGTAAGTAACTTGTGTACATTATAGTACCCAATTTTTTAATGAAATAATTGGGCAGAAGATTAGTTGTATGTCTTTGCTTTATTGCAGAAACCTTCACTTCCAAAACCAGAGCCAAAACAAAAGAAGGCGCCAGCTAAAGTAAGTGGTTTGGTTTTACTGTTAGCACTTCACAAAGTGTATAAAACATGACGTGCAATTTATCTGTTTCTTGTCCTGTAACTTTTGTTTTTTAAAAAAAAACTTTTGTTATTTGGTTAGGGAAGGGGATTTAGAGAATTCATAGAATTGTACAGCACAGAAGGGGGACATTTGATCCATTGTACCTGTGCGAACTCTCTGAAAGAGCTACTGATTAGTCTCTCAGCCTTGCTCTTTTTTCCCCATAGCCCTGCAAATTTTTCCTTTTTAAGTATACATCCAATTTCCTTTTGAAAGTTACTATTGAATCTGCTTCACTACCATTTTCAGGTAACAACTTAATGAGTTTTGGTAAAAAATTCTCGCCTGTTTTTTTTGGCCAATTATCTTAAATCTGCCTGCTACCAACCCAGGCCACTAGAAACAGTTTATCCATATCTTCTCCATCAAAACACTTAAATTTTGAACACCTCTGTCAAATCTCCATTTGACCTTTACTACCAGAAAAACACTCCGGCTTTTCCGGTCTCTCTGCATAATTAAATTCCTTCAACTTTGGTACCATTCTGGTAAATCCCCCCTGCACCCTTTAAACCCTTGACCTCCTTTCTAAAGTATGGTACTAATAATTGGGCACAATACTGCAGCTGAGGCCTAACCAATGATTTATAAAGGTTTACTTGCTTTTGTTCACTCTGCCTCTATTAATAATGCACATGGGATCCTTGGGTTTATTAGCAGCTGTATTGACTTGTTGCACCTCTCACTTGATTTTATGTCCCCACCCCAGTCTCCAGCAGCCTCGTGGGGGAGGGGTGGGAGTATCATTCCAGCCTCTCTGTGTCACTCGTGCTTGGCTTAAAATATTAAGTGAGGGTGTTGTGTATTTTCTTATTAAAAAAATAACTAATAGCAATCTATTTGAATGGAAATCTGGCACCTTGATAAATTAGAAACCTGAGAAGAGGAAGTGCTTTCTTTGAGGTTGGGGTGGTGTGGTTGGGAGAAGGGTAGAGTTGGAAACGAATGGTGAAGGACAAAGCATCTTGCAGCTTGATTATCATCTGACAGCGACTCAAATACATAGAATTTACAGGTAGGTGCTTGGTGGCTGGCACAGACACGATGGGCCGAAGCGCCTGTTTCTGTGCTTTATAACTCTGACTCTAATTATAGGCCATTCTGCCCAGTGTTTGTATACTAGTGTTTATGTTCCACACGTGCCCCCTCACACCTTACTTCATCTCACCCTTTCAATGTATCCTTTTCTTCCTTTCTCCCTCCTGTACTTATCCAACCATAAGCAGTTAAAAATGGAAAATGCATAAATATAGTCGTATATCAGTTTTTTAATCTGTTAAATAGTTTAAACCATTGATTCACGCAAGTATGTTTTGTTTTGAATGAGATGTTTATTTCTAAAGTTTTAAAATTTCTCTCCTTTTCATTTGACCTCCATTTCTCTGTGACACAAGGTCAACCTTTAGCTTCTTATGGATGTCAGCAAAGATGGTTGCTTATATAAACTACTAAAACATTGCTGAGAGACATATGTGGAGCATGGATCCTTCATCTATTCATGACTTCTAATGGGCAGTTAAATGTTCTTTTCATGAAGTACTTGTATCAGCAATTTTTTTTTTAGTAATCATGTTCCTGAAATTGAAATAATTTAATTGAATAGTTTACAGTAATGGAACATGGGGAAGTAAACAATAAAGATTTATTTTACATCAAGTTTTCAGTAAAGACACATCAGTTATAGCTGAATATTTTTATTTACTGGCTTTTTATTGAAATGGAGAAGTCTTTTGAATTTTTTTGTCAAAGTTAACTGAACAGACTTGTTTCCAACAGTTTTTTCATTAGAAAGACAGACTTTGTACTACACCCTGCACGGTTCGTGCTGTATTAGAATTGAGATGATGGAGCAAGAGTTGTACACAGACAGATACAATTGGCACAATATTATATCTGTCTGTACCAGCACTTGGATGAATGCCAAAGCCAGTAGGTGTACTTTTTATTAATTTTTATCATTTTGGAAAGTAGCTGAAGCTAAGGTATCATGCACAGCAATAGGTAATGATTCCTATAGCATTTAAATAAAACTAAATTAAGATTACTACAGAGTATTCAATTACATGGCATCAATGAAACATGAAGTGAGGTAATGTAAATATTTCATATATTCAGAAATGACTTGTTTCTGCTTTTTACACTAACAATTGATTTGGCTGTAACATGCTGGATTCATCCTAATAGAAAGAAAAGGCTGCTAATGATAAGAAGGAGGAAAAGAAAGCACCAGCGAAAGGGAAAAAAGGAGCTAAAGGCAAAGAAGAGACTAACCAAGAGGATGCAAAAGAAGAAACTCCCTCTGAGAACGGAGAAGCCAAAAATGATGAGGTAAATTTCTAATTGGAAAGCAACAATGGTAATAATGTCTACTTCACATAAATGATGATCTACATGTGTTTTGAAAATCTATATCCAATTGGCTTTTGTTTGGTTCTCATTATTTAAATGTTTTCAATTCCATTTTTTCAACCAACCTTACACAAAGGTCCTTAATTGGAAAGGTCTAAACACATTGCTGGTTTACAGATGATAGGTTATCTGATCCAACCAGAAAGATCTTAGTCATCCTTCCTCATTATGTTAAAACAACCTTCCCAGTACCCTATCTGGAAGAATATTATTTTGTGTTAATCACCTTGTATGTTTTTTTAAAAACTTTTTTTTATCTGTCCTAAATTTTCCTTTTACTAATTCGAATGTCTCTTGTCTGACTACTGTTGATTTTGTTAGCAGAATCACATTTTGTAATACCATGTACAGTCTTGTATACCTTATTAGTCACTTCTCATCACTTCTTTCCAAGGCTGAAAATCTCAAGTTTTTCCAGTTAACAGGTTTCCAGGGCTTTAATACTTCCCTGGTCTGTGTGACCCAATTCTCAAGGCGTGAGCTATTAAAATTACTTCCTTTGACTTGTACTTGAACATTTTGGCCATATAGTTAGTACTCTGTGCTGCTCTGCAGTGATTGGACGTGCTAAGCTCTGTGCTAAACAGACTTTTCATCTTTATCTATTGCACCATCATTCAGTTCTTTTGACTACTCTGTTCAACGAGTAAACTAGAGCTGTTGGTCAGCTTTGAGAGAATGTCTGGGCCCCAGGTTGTTCATTTATTTCTGGGGTGATGGTGGTAGGTGCTTTGTTGCTGCTTCCAGCTTTCCATAAGCTGTAGCAAAGATCAGAAATATTTCAGGAGAATGTCTCCTGAGTGTAATTTCAAGTACATTTTTACTGAATCCTAATTTTTGGCTAATCTCATAACTAGTCTGTTGCCACTTTTAGGAAAAAAATACACGTATGCTTTTAATAAATTCAATTTCAAAAATTATTATAGAAATCCAAACTGGAAAAGTCAAACATTTAACAATAGTTGAGGGATCAACGCACCAAGTTGAGAATTCTGGCCGATGCCTGGAAGTGGGAAGGTAAAATGTTTCTGAAGGTCCACAGGGTACATTGCTGCAGGAGGAATAGGTTGCTGCTGAGGTTGGGGTGAATGCACTTTTATTTTTCCTATTGTCCCCATTTGCAAAAGAAAAGTGACACAACCCAGCAGTGCTTTCAAGTGAACTAACATCTATCCAAAAGTTCCTTTGCCCTCCCCTAAATCTCCTCTCCAGTGTGTTAACTGTATGAAAATGTATTTGCTATATGAAATTAAGTTGTTCCTTTGTCCAAGGTATAAGTAGTAACCCTAACCTACCTGTTTCTCACTGATGACTACTGTCTTCTGGTGAATAAGACAAATATGGAATGACAAATATGAAACTGAGTGTAGGTTTTGAATAAGGAGCTACATGTTTGTAATCCTTTACTCTGTAAAATAAATGTAAGACTGAGTAAAGATTGGCTCCAGCATCATCCTTCAACAACAAGCTTTCTAGAATAGAAACTATCTTGCGGCTCGCTCATTGTCAAAATGGGATGTTATTTTGAAAGGATGAATGAGGCTGGACATCTCCTGTGCAAAGCCATGGTGTCTGCTGTCCATTCATCAGATTGTTACTTTGTTATCCAGACCAGATGTATATTCTAACCAACAGCAAGTAACAATCAGTGATCTGCTAAATGTTTGCTTGAGATTTATGTCTTTAAGGCTTTTTGACATGCAAACTTCAACGTGACAATTTAAAACAGCACAATGTTTCACATGTCTTAGGAATACTGTGAGCTGAATGAGGAGGGATATAAGCTACATTTTTCAATTGTTTATGCATTTAACTGGTTACAAGTAGAAGTAATATCCTTTAAAGCCAACACTCATTTTCTGCAACTTTTTTTTTAATCTGTTCATAGGATGTGGGCATCACTGGCAAGATCTGTATTTTTTGGCCTTGTTACATTTTACCTTTTTTTACCTTTTTTTACATTTCAGGCACAGTCTACTGAAAGCTGTGAAGAGAAAGAAGCCAAGTCAGAGTAACTGCATCTGCCCGTCATCTCCATCAATGGCATCCATACCTCCATACTGTATTGTTAACAGAGAGGAATATTTTTATCAACTATTTTATAAATACAAGGTTTTTTTTTAGCATGAATTTAATTATGGAAACACCCACATCTCAAGATTATTTGGGAGTATGAAACCCTAAAGAATCATTGTTTTAAAATTGTGATTGTCGTAGTTAGTGTGATATGTGGGACAAGTAAATGGTGGTAGTTATTGACTTCTGTCAATGTTTGTCTTGTGTCATACTTAAAAGGTCTGATTTTAATTCACCAGGTATTTGTGGTGTTAGGCTATTACAAGTGGGGAAGAGTAAGGAGAAAGTTGTTTGTGTCAAAACATTCCAGTGGTTTTGTGGGTTAGTTTTGTAACCAGGTAAAATATTTTGGTGAAAAAAATAAAAATGTGGGGCCTGGAAATCTAATGTGAAAAATATTTTAATTTTAAATTTGTCATTTTTGTAAAGAAAAACCTTTGCAATCATGTAAAACTAGTTTCTAATGGAAATTAACATCTTTTAAAAGGGCAGATGGATGTATGTACCCACTTCCTGTCAGAATTTTTGCTGGATGATTTACCTTAATAAAAAAAAAGCTCCCCGAAGTTTCTCTACATGAAGTATCACTGATGCAATTTCATTCTGTTATTCAGTGCACTTTTTTAAGAATTGGAAAACCGCACGGAAGCACAATCCATCAATTTACAGTTTTCTGGAAATCTTTTGTTGATGAATAAATAGGGGAGAATCCCCCTGCAGTATTTGTAGCACAGTTGTGAACTAGTTGATAAATAATGTGTTTACAATTTTGCTGCAAACTGTGACTAATACACCATGTGGTATCTTGCATTCCTGACTGACATAGTATTTTTGGGCATAGGGAGCAACTTGCTTTTTAAAATGTTCTCTCATGACAGTTGAGGTGTCTACATGGAGGCATCCTGCTCCCTAGATAAAAGACATATTCTTTCATGGTCTCCGTCCACTTTTCTCAGAATAAGATATATGTATATTGCTCTCATGAGACTCCTTTTTCTCCTACCCCCACCAAATTAACTTTTTAAAACAGATTTTTTTTTGTCTAAGCCTGTCTCATCTTTGGAATGTGCTTTTTTAAAAGAAAAACTTACACTCGTTTCAAAGGTTGTTTGAAGTGCTTGAAACCATTCGTTGTGAACATACATGACTATTGCCTAAATATGATATGACTAACATGGCTGGGTTTCTGTGTAAATAGTGATGGCGTATGTTCGCATCAAGTCATAGTTACAGAAGAAAAATTGTAATGAGTCACTGCATACCTGTTGGTGTCACCCAAGTTTCTAACGATGCCCATTTTGGTGTGACTGCACAGCATGTGGTATCTGGTGTCAATAAGGAGACTGGTCGTTTCTCTCAGTCTGTGATTCTTTAATTCCTTTGTCAGATCTCATTCTAGGATGTGACAGCAATTTTGGCTCAAGCTACTTAGTCAGAGTGAGACAGCACAGCAACAGGCCCTACGGCCCATCGTGTCTGCTGGCCATCAACCACCTATCTATTCTAATCCCATTTTCCAGCACTTGGCCCATAGCCTTTTTATGCTATGGCATTTGAAGTGCTCATCTAAATACTTCTTAAATGTTGAGGGATCCTGCCTCTACCACCCCTTCAGGCAGTGTGTTCCAGATTCCAACCACCCTCTGGGTGAAAACATTTTTCCTCAAATCCCCTCTAAACCGGCTGCCCCTTACCTTAAATCTATGCTCCCTGGCTATTGGCACCTCCATTAAGGAAAAAGGTTTCTTCCTATCGATGCCCCTCATAAATTTGTACACCTCAAATCGGGTCCCTTCTCTGCTCTAAGGAAAACAACCCTAGTCCATCCAATCTCTCTTCATAGCTGAATTGCTCCAGCCCAGGCAACATCCTCGTAAATCTACTCTGCACCCTCTCCAGTGCAATCACATCCTTCCTATAATGTGGTGACCAGACCTGTACACAGTACTCCAGCTGTGGTCTAACTAGCGTTTTACATAGCTCCATCATAACCTCCCTGCTCTTGGCTAATAAAGGCAAGTATCCCATATGCCTTCCTAACCATCTTATCTACCTGTGCTGCTGCCTTCAGTAATTTATGGACAAGTACACCAAGGTCCCTCTGACCTTCTGTACTTGCTAGGGTCCTACCACCCATTGTATATTCCCTTGTCTTGTTAGTCCTCCCAAAATGCATCACCTCACGCTTCTCAGGATTAAATTCCATTTGCCACTGTCCATCTTACCAGCCCATCTGTATCGTCCTGTAATCTAAGGCTTTCCTCCTCACTATTTATGACACCACCAATTTTCGTGTCATCTGTGAACTTACTGATCATACCTCCTATATTCACATTTAAATCATTAATGTACACTACAAACAGCAAGGGTCCCAGCACCGATCCCTGTGGTACACCACCGGTCACAGGCTTCCAATTGCAAAAATAACCCTTGACCATCACCCTCTGTCTCATGCCACTAAGCCAAATTGCCCTGGATCCCATGGGCTCTTACCTTCTGAACCAATCTCCCATGTGAGACCTTATCAAAAGCCTTACTGAAGTCCATATAGACTATATGAACTGCTTTACCCTCATCCACACAACTACTCACCTCGAAAAATTCAATCAAGTTTGTTAGATGTGATCTCCCCCTGACAAAGCCATGCAGACTATCCTTCAATAATTTCCGCCTCACCAAGTGGAGATTAATCCTGTCCCTCAGAATTTTTTCCAGTCGTGTCCCTACCACTGATGTTAGACTCACTGACCTGTAATTACTTGGTTTAACCCTACTACCTTTCTTGAATAATGGTACCACATTCGCTATCCTCCAGTCCTCTGGCACCTCTCCTGTAGCAAGAGAGGATTTGAAAATTTGTGTCAGAACCCCTGCAATCTTCTCCCTTGCCTCACAGAACCTGGGATACATCTCATCTGGGCTGGGGATTTATTCACTTTTAAGCCCACTAAAACTGCTAATAACTCCTCCCTTTCAATGCTAATTTGTTCGAGTATATTATAGTCCCCCTCCCTGATCTCTACACCTACATCCTCCTCCTCCATAATGAACAAATATGAAAAGTAATCATTTAAAACCTCACCTACGTTCTCCAACTCCACAAACACATTGCCACTTTTGTCCCTAATGGGCCCTACTCTTTCCCTGGTTATCTTCTTGCCCTTAATATGCTTATAAAACACCTTTGGATTTTCCTTTATCTTGCCTGCCAGTGTTTTTTCATGCCCCCTTTTGCTCTCCTAATTACATTTCTATACTCCTCTAGGTCCTCTGCTGTTTTCAGCCCTCTGAATCTGCCTCCTTTTTCTTTCCTTATCCAATCCTCCATAACCCTTGACATCCAGGGTTCCCTGGACTTGTGGGACTTTCTACATACTGGCTCAAAAAGCTCTCCTGAATGCACTTTAAGAATTCCGCCCCCTTTAAGCCTTTTGCACTAAGATTATCCCAGTGAATATTGAAATATTGCTATTATTTCCCTATTATTTTTACACGTCTCTGAGATTTGCCTACACATCTACTACTATATCTCTCCCTGACTATTTGGAGGCCTGTAGTACACTCCCAGCCAAGTGATTGCCCCTTTTTTGTTTTTAAGTTTTACCCATATGGCCTCATTTGAGGAACCTTCTAAGATATCATCCCTCCTGACTGCAGTAATTGACTCCTTGATCAATAGTGCAATACCACCTCCTTTTTTACACCTCCCCCGCCCCTGGTCACGCCTGAAGATTCTATATCCTGGAATATTGAGCTGCCAGTCCGGTGCTTAGTGCAATTATGTTTATGACACAAGTATGCAGTATCTTTTTCAGCTACTACTTGTTGACTGTAAGCTTTGGACTGAGATGGCGAGTGGCTACTTGATAATTATTTTTTATGAATCTGATTCGCTATTCAATGTTTTAGTGCCATTGGTGTACTGAGCTGTCACCAAAGCTGGGAGCGTCTGCTAAACAGAGTGGCAACAGGAATTTGAGGGGGAAATTTGATGCACGGGGAAGAAAGTGTTTTAAACCAAGGTGCAACAATAAATAAGTAATGACACCAGAGGAAATGGAAAAAGTGACACCATAATCAGTGCACACAAAGGCAACAGAACCTGAAGAAATTAAGGTAAAGTATCCAGATATCCCTTTGTTTAGTATCTTTAATAGTTGGTGTTGAGCTTGGATTAGTAAGGTGCAAGTGTAAACCAAAAGGAAAACAAGTGATTTAAATTCTAACTGCATTTATAGATGTTAATAACTGATAAGTATCTATGTAATTTATTTACCATCAAGTTAAATCACCTGTTTTTAATAAAGCTAGACCTCAAGTGACCAATTACTTCAATATATAAATTGCAGATAACTAACAAATTAACTGATTAAGATCAGGCAGTGTGTTTGCCATTGTCGTATTATGGGAGTTTGTGACCCTTCAGCCACTCACCTCAGTTGAACTGAATTCCTGGCTAGAGATGCTTAAACACATAAGGGAGGAGGAGAAGGAATAGGAATTGCCAGCTAATTTACTCCTGAATACAGTCTCATATCAGAGGAAAGCACCAGTATAGGAAGGGGACAGTGTGACTCAGTCAGCCCAATAAGGGGATGGTAATGAAGGGGATCCAGCAGACACTGCTGCTGGCCAACAGGTACAAGCTACTCAGTACCTGTAAGAATGACAGACTGGAAAGGACAGCTGATAAGCAGGAGGCTGTCCAAGGGGAGGAGATGCAGAAGAGAAAGGTAGTTCTGGGAATCTATAATTCAGGAGTGAGATAGTATTCTTTGCAGTGAGCATCAAGAGCCCTGAAGGTGAGTTATTTACCTGGTGCCAGGGTAAAGGTCATCTTGAAACAGCTGAGAAGGAATTTGGAAAGGGGGGAGGGTCTAGTTGTTGTGTTCTTATGTATAGGAACCAACAATATAGTAAACATTAGGGAAGAGGTCCTGCAACAAGATTATCTGCTTTTAGGAACTAAATTAAAAAGCAGGACCTCACTGGTAATAATCTCAGGATTGGCATAAAGTCAAACAGATTGGGAAGGGCAACACATGGTGTGGGAAGAAGAGGTTCTATCTCACGGAACAATGGCACCAGAATTAGGTCAGGAAGGTGCGTACCATTGGACAGGCTGCACCTGAACCAGGCTTGGACCAAGGTCCTAGCAGAAAGAACTAGAGTAAATAAAATGTTAAACTAATAATATGGTGGGAGGGAACTGCTAGAAATGAGAGAAACCTAACTAAAAATCAGGATGAGAGTAAGGAAAAAATAAGGAAAGCACAAAAGACTAGCGATTTGAAAAGGTAATGGAGCATAAAGATCAAATAACGGCTTAAAAACAAGATTAACATAAAAATTGAAACTTGGCGCAGCAACGTATGTAGTATTCAAAACAAAAAAAGGATGAACTTGAGACAAATTGTACAGAGGATCCAGATAAAGTAGGGATGTCTGAATCTTGGCTGCACAGGGAATAGATTGGCAACTAAATATTGCAGGATACAACCAATTTAGGAAGAGGAATTGGAGTACTTGAACTAGTTAAAGGTAACTTAATAGCAGTAGGATTCAGAATCCAAATGGCTTGAGTTAAAAGATAAGGGATTCATCACCTCCTAGTGATATACAATAGACTACCAAATTATGGAAGAGATTGGAGGCAGAAATAATGTAGCAAATCTGAGGGGAGTAGCAGGCTTAGAATAATGATCATGGGAGATTCCCCCTCCCCCCTTTTTCCCCCTCCCCCCCTTTTTCCCCCTCCCCCCTTTTTCCCCCTCCCCCGCCCTCCGCTGTCTTCCCCCTCCCCCTTGTCTGAATGCTATGCACTCACACATACTCGAATAGAGGGGAGATATCAAAGTCACTAGTTTATGTTTTATGTGTAATTAAAATGTCAGCATGGATTTCAAAGGGTTAAATCATGCTTATGTCATGCAGGCCTCCACCTGCCAAGCATGAGGCATATTAATTTTGCCACATGGACATTAAATTTCAACCTTGTTGAAGTAAAGAAAGCACTTGCTTTGAAAAATATTGCCAGATCTTGGCTGGAAAGATATTTGCATATTAACAGGCAGTGCTTGGAAGGACAAAGCAGTCATTCCCCGACTCATTTAAAGCACAATGGACCCTTGGCACATTAACGGACAGTGCTTGGAAAGGCAATCAATCCACAATGGACTTTTGATCACCAGACGTTGAAGGTGGGGGAGCTCGCATTCCAGGTTGACTGCTAAGATGGCCCTATACACAAACAGACATGGTCGAACCAGCTAGTCACATGACTAACCTGCTGGTCAACCTGAGTTTTTTTGAATTTGCACAGTTTGCACAGAAAATCTGTTTGCTCCTGAACTGAGAAGACCTCTCTCTGTCTGTTCCCATCTCTTTCTCACAAGCCTCTGAAGACACATGAACTCCAAGAGAGAAAAGTCTCCTACAGCAAACAAGGTTTACGAAGAATACTGGGCCCTAACGAAAGGCAAGATCTACCTCCAATCAAGGATTCTGCAGTGAGCTGGAAGAACCGTAACAACAAGTCTTCAGATATTGCCTCAAACCTTTCCACTTTATTTTTCTTCTCTTTTCTGTCTCGATTTGCATGTGTGTATCGCGTATGCATGCTAGCGTGGGGCACGGCGTGTATCTGTAGTCGTTAACCGAATAAGTGTTTAATAATTTTCAACTTTTCTTCTTTAAAACTAAGAAAGCCTGTTTGTGCTGGTTTCTTTGCCTTATAATTGGAAAGTGGTGAACAAGGATTCACCAAGGGGGTGCTAACAACATGGTGTGTTTCAAATTAAACCCTGTTACAGTAAGACCAGGGGAAGGCTGAAAGGGACCCCCAGACACATTTCTCACCTGGTCATAACACTTAACAAACTGGATAGAGTTCTTTGAAGAGGTAACGGTATAACAAGGGTAATGCAGCAAATGTCATACTGGGGTTTTCAAAAAGCCATTGATGAGGTATCACACAGTGGGATCATGACAAAGGTTGGGGTATGTAGAGTCAGTGGAAAACCTGCTGAATGGATAGCAAATGTTTTTTTTTAATAAAGCAGAGAGTAGGGGTAAAGAGGAGTTATTCAGATTGGAGGAAGGTAGAAAGTGCTCCACAAGGATCAGAACTGTGACCACTTATTCATAATTTACATTAATAATATGGATTTATGAATAAGTAACTCGTATCAAAATTTGTAGTTTTGTATTATGTTGCATTCTTCCACACTGTTGTACCAAATTGGGATTTAGCTAACTTGGCAACAACGCAGCATAATACCAACAACATTGAAAAACTTGTGGTAAGTGAACTTCAACACAGATAAATGTGAGGTGATGCACTGAAGTGATATTTCTGTTTTTCCTACCAAAGCCTTAAAAAATAAGAAATTTAATGGGGTAGAAGAGTATAGGGATACAGGTGAACAAATCATTACAAGGATCACAGATCAACAAGAAATCAGAAATGCAAGAAAACACTGGGATTTGTTTCCAGGTGTATTGAATTCAAAGTAGTGAAGTCATGTTAAACTCATATAGGATTCTAGTCGGGGTGCTCTTTGTCATGCTAGGCCCCCACCTGCCAAGAATGAGGCATATTAATTTCACCATATGGGCATTAAATTTCAAATTGTTGCTGGGAAGAAGAGAAGGTCTATTACAAGGACTACCAGACACTTGGCTGCAAGCAATTTACATACCAATAGGGACAAGAGAGGTTACTTCTCTTATCCATTTAACCCACAATGGACTTTGATATTGAAGGCAGGAAAGCGCATTCCAGGCCCTGCTAAGATGATACAATCCACAGAGCCAAGATGTGCTCACACCAGTTAGTCACATGACTAACCTGCTTGGCAACCTGGGGTTTTCTCAATGGTACAAACAGTTTGAACTCAGAAAGTCTGTTTGCTCCTGAACTGAGAAGATCTCTCCTGTCTGCTCCCATTACAAGCCTTTGAATCCACTGAAGACACATGAACCCCAAGAGAGAAAAGTCTCCTACAGTGAACAAAGTTTAAGAAGAATACTGGGCCCCAATGAAAAGCACGATCTACCTACAATCAAAGACTCTACAGCGAACTCGAAGAACCATTACAAAAACTCTTCAGATATTGCCTCAAACTTTTTACTTTATTTTTCTTCTCTTTTTTGTCTCTATTTGCTTGTGTGTATCACACATGCATGCTAACATCAGCATGTTGTGTATCCATAGGCATTAACTGAATTAGAGAGAGAGAGAGAGAGATACACAGCACTGAAACAGGCCCTTCAGCCCACCAAGTCTGTGCCAACCATCAACCACCCATTTATACTAATCCTACATTAATCCTATATTTCCTACCACATCCCCACCTTGCTTCAATTCTCCTACTACCTACCTACACTAGGGGCAATTTACCTATCAACCTGCAAGTCTTTGGCTGTAGGAGGAAACCAGAGCACCCGGCAGAAACCCACGCAGTCACAGGAAGAGCTTGCAAACTCCGCACAGGCAGTACCCAGAATTGAACCTGGGTCACTGGAGCTGTGAGGCTGCGGTGCAAACCACTGCACCGAAATTTTTAGTTTAGTTTAGAGATACAGCACTGAAACAGGCCCTTCGGCCCACCGAGTCTGTGCCGACCATCAACCACCCATTTATACTAATCCTACACTAATCAATTATTCCTACTACATCCCCAACTGTCCCTATATTTCCCTACCACCTACCTATACTAGGGGCAATTTATAATGGCCAATTTACCTACCAACCTGCAAGTCTTTTGGCTTTTTTGGAGTTTTAGTTCCAGTTTATTAAGTTTCAACTTTTCTTCTTTAAACCTAAGAAAGCCTGTTTGTGCTGGTTTCTTTGCCTTATTATTGGAAAGTGATGAACAAGGATTCACCAAGAGGGAGCTAAAAACACAGTGTGTTTAAAATTAAACCCTGTTACAGTAAGACCAGGTGAAGGCTGAGAGGAACCCCTAGACACCTTTCTCACCTGGTCGTAACAACATACTGTGCATGGTTCGCGTCTCCATATTATAAAAAGGTCATAGAAACATTGCAGAATGTGCCAAAATGATTTACTAGAACTGGGAAATTATTGTTATTGGAAAAGATTGAACAGTTTGGGGTTTTGCTCTTTAGAAAAGATGGAGAGGAGACCTGATTAAGGTCTTTAAAATTATGTATGATTTGATGGGGTAGTTGTGAAATGTTTCTACTTGTGGGAGAATCAAAAACCAGGGCCATGAATAAGATAACTAATAAACTAGCAAAGACCTGCAAAACATTTGTGGTGCAATGAGTATCTTTATTGCAACAGTACTTCTTTAAATCCCCATAGTATGCCATTCCATCCTTCCCATTGCCATCCCTCTCATCATCTTCCATCCCACCCCTTCTTCCTATGCCAACCTCATCTCCCATTCCATACCTCCCTTTCTGTACCCTTCCCCCTGCCCCCAATCCCTTTTGCCAGGGTAACTTTGTTGGACTCCGTTCCACTGTTTTTCTCCACCAACCAGTGTCCCAATCATCTCTCCCCTGCTGTTCTCACCCCTCCAGCCAGGGTAACTTTGTTGTTGGGCTCCCTTTACCTTCTGCAGTTATTTTTCCCACCAACCGTTGGCAGCTGCACATGCATCACACATTCCAGTCCACCATATGCGCCAGGCTCCACCCACCAAATCAACCCACTGACCAATCAGAACAATGCCGACAGAAAAAAGCTGCATATTATAGATTCAATGAAGAAATAGAAAAAAATATTTACTTGGAGTGATTAGAATGTGAAAGTGATTCAGGCAAGTAGCTTGGATGCTTTCAAAAGGAAACTAGATGAGTACATGAGAGAAAAGAGAGTAGAAAGATATGTTGAAAGGTTGAGATGTGGTAGGTGGGATGGGAGGAGACCTTGGTGTATATATATTTTAAAAAACCCAGACTGGATGAGCCACAAGGGCTGTTTCTGTGCTGTAAATTCTAATACTTTATTTAAATGTTGGGGAATATCACTAGTTTGTTACAGTTGCTTCTCCAGAGTTGCCATTATAGGAGAAGGTACAGAGGAAGTTTACAGAGGATGGTTAAGTTGTGAAGAGATTCAAATAGCTGTAATTGTTCTCCTTAGAGCAAAGAAGGTTAAGGGGAGATCTAATAGATGTATTCAAAATTAAGGACTTTTGAATAAGGAGATACTGTTTCCTTTGCCAAATGGGTCGGTAAGCAGTTGTCATAGATTTAAAATAAAATGGGAAAATAATAATTAGAGGGGAATTTAGGCGAAATTTAATCACTTAGTGGATTAAGATCTTTAATGTACAACCTGAGAGGGTGATGAAAGCACATTCCATGGGAAATTTGGAACGAAAATTGGACATGTAATGACCTGGAACTCGCTGCCTATGAGGGTGGTGGAAGCGGAGATGATGAATGATTTGACAATGAAATTGGATGGGCATTTGAGGGAAATAATCCTGCAGTGCTACAGGGACAGAGCAGGGGAGTGGGACTGATTGAATTGCTCCACAGACAGCTGGCATAGACCTATTAGGCCAAATGGCCTCCTTCTGTGCAGTAATGACTGATTATGTACTTGAAGAGGACTAAGCTACAGGGTTTTGAGGGAAAAATGGGATGTGGGACTAAATTAGAGATCTCTTTCAAAGATGGCACAGGCACAATGGGCTGAATGGTCTCTCATACTACAAAATTCTATGATTCTATAATCAAGCCCTGTTCATTCTAAGGAAGGTCAAAACATTTGGGTCACACTCCTTGCACTTTTTTTGAAAAAAGCACTAGTCTCTATGTATTTTCTGTGTTGAACGGCCTTATATTTTATGCAGTAAATATATCTTGCTCTATCTCCCACTGAGTTCAGACAGTCCTTCACACATCATCAGTAGAAAACTTAGCACCAAATCCATATAGGCTGGTTTCTTTTACTAGTGGTCATTCTCGTTCAGTGCCTTCCCTCAAGCTTTTCTGACATTAGTCAGCTTCTAACAAAGGATCACCTTAATAGATGACCTAAACATATAAAGAAGAGCCTTCCAGAAGGAACGTGAGGAAAGGGGAAGCGAAAGACAGGAGAGAGAGAAAGAGAAAGAGCCTTCCAGAAGGAATGCAAAGAGAGAGAGCTGAGGCGGCTTGAGTTAACTAGGGGGCAATAGAGTAACCCCAGTGAAAGCACGGCCAATATGGAGGATCATAATTCAGGGCTGGGTACAGAATAGTTAAAATTTTCCCAATTGATTCCAAAATTCAATGAGGGAGATGTGGAAGCATTTTTTGTATCTTTTGAAAAACTTGTAAGGCAGTTAAAGTGACCAGCTGAGGTTTGGATCTGTTGCTATAAAGCAAGTTAATGGGAAAAGCCCATGAGGTTTATTCCCTGCTGCCAGATAAGAGTTCATCAGATTATGAACTGACAAAAATGCTATCCTCGGGGCATATGAGTTAGCACCAGAAGCCTATCGCCAGAAGTTTAGAACCCTCAAGAAGCAAGCTGATCAAATTTACCTGGAGTTTGAGAGAAATAAACAGCTGGCCTTTGACCAGTGGCTGAGGGCTCTTAAAGTGCAGCCCAGCTATGAAAATCTCAGAGAGGTAACTTCGCTAGAGGAATTTAAAAACTCTATCCCACTCTCCATAAAGTCACAAGTGGAGGAATATAAAGTTCATAGAGCCCAGCAAGCTGCAGTGCTAGCTGATGAATTTGCTTTAATCTATAAGTCGGTTTCTCAGGGAAAAACCTTTCCTAATCACCCCCACAAATCCGAAAAGGGCAAAGGGTGGGAAAGTGATAGAAGCCCAAGCAGACCTGGGTGAGAAGGAAAAGGAGGAGACACAAGGGGCCCTCCTCCAGCCAAAAAGGAAGGTGCTGTAAGTAGGAGTGAGACCCAGAGACCTGTGTGTTTCCATTGTAATAAAGCAGGGCATCTAAGAGCTGACTGCTGGAAACTAAAGGAAAAACCTGTAGGGTTAATCAGGGCACACCCACTCAGTGAAGGAGCAAGCACCCTGATGGAAAGCACAGCTGAACAAGCTGTGGCTTTAACTGCAGCAGTAGAAAGGCCTAGAAAATATATTGTTGTGGGTGCAGGAAAATTGAATACGATCCATTAAGGTTATCAGGATTTTGTGTCTGACGACAGAGTAATACCATACCCCTCGAGTGGAGCAAACAAGCCCATGGCAATCCTTAGGGACACAGCAGCGACTAGATCCCTTTCACTGGGAAAAGGTCTGACCTTTCCCCCAGAGAGTGCAATAAACTCCAGAATGGTGATGAATGGTATTGGAGGGCAGTGTACACCTGTATCTTTACACTGGGTGCACTTGGAGTGCGACCTAGTTTCAGGACCGGTGACTGTAGGGATTGTCCCTACTTAGCCTGTGGATGGAGTTGACCTGCTCCTAGGTAATGATCTGGTGGGGGGGCGAAGGTGGTAGCTTCCTCAGCAGTGAAAGAAAGACCGCAGGAGGTCAGCGAGGCAGAGCAGTGGCAGGAGATGGATCCTTGCAGTTTTCCTGACTGTATAGTGAATGGTGCCAAGATCAAACCAGCTCCCCCACAGGAGACTGTATTGGCACTGCAGGCAGATGACCACGAGGTCTGTCTGTCTGAGACTTTCTTTGGAAAGTTAGAAGACCCAGGGAATAAATTAAATCAATCTTCCCCAGCTGAGCTCAGCAAGGTAACCCAGTATTGAGAGAGTTAGCACAGGTTGCCCAGTTTGAAATTGAAGCAGAGGGAGTCTCTAAGTGCTACTATATAAAGAATGAGGTACTGATGAGGAAATGGAGTTCTCCTCACAGACCTGAGAGCAAGGACAGTTGTTCACCAGTTAGTAGTGCTGCAGAGGTACCGGAGAGAAATATTAAGAATGGCCCAGGAGATTACAGTGGCTGTACATGTGGTGGAGTACTATAGGAGTTTCCACATGTTCCAGGTTGAGGGAAACCCCAACCTGCAGTGAAATCTACACCCCTAAATCCTGTATCGGTTTTAGGAGGACCCTCCAGCAGAGGACTGATGAACTGTAAGGAATCACTGCCGAGAACAAAAGGGGACAGACCAGCACAAGGCTGGCAAAAAGTTAGAGAGGAAAGGGAAAAATGGGACAAAGAGGACAGGTTAAAGGAATTTCTGGAGGATTCCCAAATGGAACCCCTTACTCTCTGGTCAGCCAACCCAGAAATGTTTGAAAAGTTAGACCCCACAGCCTCCTATATAAGTGCAGACACCAGAAGCACCCCACGAGAGTTGCTAACAGCATTTACAGAAACCTTCAGAGACAAAGACAGTCCTCAAGAGGGCAGAGAAACTGTGAGGGTGATGCCTCACCCAGTGGAAGTGCCGCAGTGGAGTGCAGTAGAATCTGCAAAAATACCTGGAAGCAGGAGTGTCCCAGAGGACAAAGGGAGGATTAGCAAAAAATCCAACCCCACTGTCAGGAGAAAAGGGAACCACCTACCTCCTGAGGCGAAAAGCCCTTGTATGACTCTTCAAAGCACTGAAAGAGAGTTCAGAGTGGATCCACCCACTGCCGACGGCCATGAGCTGAACTCCAATCTAGGGCTGATTAAATCTAACCCTCCCCCTGCAGACCTCAACAGGAACAAAGAAACCCTAGGCAGTCATGCAAATGTGAAAACTGAAAAAAACTTCCCCAAAAATCACATTTATTGGGATGCCAAAATGGACAGTTTAAAGCAGCACTGCTGCCAAGAAAAGACAGGCTGTAACAATTTTTAGGCTTTCTGAATGAATGAGAGAGATGCCTGTGTATTTTCCTTTTCCTACTCTTCTCTCTAGTCCCTTTTAATGAAATGCTCTTCTAAAAATCGCATTTCATTCCACTGGGTGTGGAGGAGTCATGAAGACCCACCCACCATGAATGAAGCATATTAATTTTGTCACATAAACATTAATTTTAAACTGTTGCTGGACTGAAGTAATGAATTGATGAAAGAGATCAGCATGGGTGGTTGATGGTCAGCACAGACTCGGTGGGCCGAAGGGCCTGTTTCAGTGCTGTATCTCTCTATGCCTCTATGGCCGGAATTTTACGCTGCAGCAGGTGGATGGTGGCATGGGTGCGGCATAGAATTGAGTGGCAGGCTCCAGGAGGCCTAACCGCCCCGATTTAGCCTCCGACCAAGTTTACGGAGGTCCGAGGGGAGGTAAGAAGCGGCCCGCCTGCCCGAGGCCAATCAAGACCCTTAAGTGGCCACTTAACGGCACGACTAATTCCCCTAGTGAACCCAAACTTGCCTTCAGTACCGGTTCCTTGGTATCCTCCTTGGCCGGCGGGGTTGCAGTCCCAGCAGTGGCCACTGCTCCCAGTGGCGCTGCTAAGACTAAGAGCTGCCAGCCCGCTGATTGGCCGGCAGCTCACTGAGGCAGGACCTCTTCCCTCAAGTGGGTGGAAGTCCCTCCTTGGGCCAATTAAAGCCTGGGGATCCATAAAATACGGGACGGATCCCCAGGCTGGGCGGAAGCGGGTTCGGCACCGACATTTATGTCGCAGTCTGGCTCCCGTCTGCCCTCTGTAAAATTCCTGCCAGTAACTTTATGACTCTATGACTCAGCAGTAGGTGGAAAAATTTGCAGACTAAGAGACAGTTGCCTGGAGAGACAATAGAACGGCTCCCTCATCCAATTATCACAAATGGGTTTTGATCACCAGACATTGAATGTGAAACAAGCCAGCATTCCATTACCTATCACACCTCCCCACCACCCGTGCCCCCCACTGCGGGTGTCTGCGAAGATGAAAGGAATCCACAAAAATGCAGGAGTGTTTGTTAAAGAACAACTAGTCACATGACTAACCTGCTGGCCCAGGTTTGGTTTTGAACTGCTCACAGAACAGTTTGGGTCAGATTGCAACTGAACTTGAAGAAAGAGCCTCTCTCCTGCCTGTCTCTTTCTCTCTCTCTCACAAATTTCTAAATCCACTGAAATCACTTAAACCTCAAGAGAGAAGACTCCGACACCGAAACAAGTTTGAAAGCGTGCACTGGGCCCCAATGAAATGGCAAGAGTTACCTGCAATCAAAGACTCTACATCCAACTCAAAGGACAGTAAATAAACCCCAGCTATTGCTTCAAACTTTTCCACTTTATTCTTTCTACTTTTCTGTCTCTATTTGCATGTGTGTTTATCATGTATGCATGCTAGCGTGGTCATGTCACTTATTCATAGTAGTTTTAACTGAATTAGAGTTTTAAGGTTAATAAACTTACACCTTTCTTATTTAAATCTAAGAAAACCTGTCTGGTTGATTTGTTTGCCTTACAATTGGAGAGCAGTGAGCAAGGATTCACTGAGGGGGTGCTAAAAACACAATGTTTTAAAAATTACACCCTGTTACGGTTAAACAAGGCAAAGGCTGAGCGGGAACCCCCAGACCCCTTTCTCATCTGCTCGTAACAATATCATACGAATTTGCTAACATTACTAACTGTAACTTCCTGGTTTATATTGGGCAAACGGGACTCGACATTTGAGAGCTTCTCAGCAGCTTGGTTTGGAGACTCTTAAGCACAATGGTAGGTTTCATGAATGTCAGACACTTGGGTGACCAAAAAACAAACATCATGGGTATGTTGGGATCTTAGTTAGAGGAAAATATGAGATAATTGAGCACTTGAGCCCACAAAGTTTTCAATTTTTGATGTTATTGAAATCTGAAACCTACACTAGCTCAGCAGCATTGGGTCTGAAGAAGTATATCTTTAACAAATTCAACACTTTGAGATGTCCTGAGCCCTGAAGGTTCCCCACGAGTTCAAAATTATGAAAGGTTTTGATGGAACAAGTAGGAGGAGACTGTTTCCTCAGAGGTTGCAAATTTAAAATAATTGCGGAAAAAAATTAGAGGGGAAATGAGAATTGTTTTCACACAGAGTGTTGTTAAGATCTGGAATACATTACCTGAAAGACTGGTGAAAGCAGATTCTACAGAAACTTTCGAACAATTAGACATGCACTCAATCATCAGCGAGAATGGAGATTAAAAACCTCTATTCTCCAATAGTGCAAATTAAAAGGTACAAAGAACATCTTAAAACTATATATAACAGGTCAAATATCATTACTTCAGCCCAATTTTAAATCCATAAATCCACACTAATAAGGACTGACTTGTCGGGTTATTGGGGTAAAAAACTATGGTGTGGTACTAAATTGGATAGCTCTTTCAAAGAGCTGGCACAGGCACAGCTTACAGAACGACCTCCTTCAGTCCTGTATAATTCTATGATTCTAAGAAGGGTTGATGAATGGACAATAATCTTGAACATTCTCTGGCAGGAAGTCTCTGGTCTACTAGTGTACTTAGTTCAGTTGGTTACTTAGTTTCAAGCAAAACACTTTGGATATTGGAAATCTAAAATAAGACCAGAAATTGCTGGAAATACTCAGCAGCTCAGGCAACATTTGTGGAGAGAGAAACAATGTTAATGGCCAGAATTTTAGCTTAGCAAAGGGGTGCAGATTTGGGTATGGGCAGAGGGTTAAATTCCCAAAAAATGCTAATATGTTGGAAACCCAACATGATCCCACTCACTTCTGGCTTTTACCAGGGCACGTTCAGAGACATGTGGGAAACCTTTGTGGAGACTTTGGGTCTGTAATTTAAATGTCAAGAGACAATTAATGCAGACCTTAACCCAGCATTCTAGCATTAACAGCCAGCGCACAGGTTTCCCGAGCTATCTGAAACTGTCTGTAATTGAAAGCTAATCTCAGTAATGATGCCATGAAACTATCATCAATTGTCGTAAAAAAACCCGTCTGTTTCCCCGTCCTTACCTGCTCTGGCCTACATGTGATTCCAGACTCGCCGCAATGTGGTTGACTCTTAACTGCCCTCTGAAATGGCCTAGCAAGCCACTCAGTTGTCAAGAGAAGTTAGGGATGGACAACAAATGCTGGCCTTGCCAGTAACACCCACATCCCATGAAAAAATATTAAAATAAACCAGGGTCAAGCAGTCTAGAGCACAGTGGGGAGTGACTGTTCTGTGAAACTGACATACTGCATTTGAGAGTGTGCTTTACAGGTGATTTCCAACTTTTTGGAAGTCATTTCACTGAACTTGGACCTCACTCCCTTGATCTGCACTTCCCTTCACAGCAGCATGGAAGCAGCTTATGCAGCTTGGACGTCTAATGAAGAACAAGAGGAGCAACGACACAAACAGCAGCAGCTCCCTTTTCCCGAGCCATATGCCGCTCCACAGGACAGAGGGGATAGACACAGAGGTCCAGCTCAAAGGAGACGATATCCCAATGCAGAATATACAGACAGAGGGTCAGCTTCCTCGACAGAACAGAGCAATAGTTCGTCAGGAAGCTCAGGCTTTCGTGGCAGGTCATTGCTGACATCTGCAGTCTCCTGGAACAAGATATCTTTCCCCCAGATCAGCTAGGCAACGATTGCCAGTGGCCCTCAAGGTCACCATAACCCTGAATTCTTTCACCTGCAGCTCCTTCCAGGGATCTGTTGGTGACGTCTGCGGGATTTCACAGTCAGCTGTCCCCAGGTGACTGATGCCATGTCTGCCACTTATGTCTGCTTTGGTACTGATGAGGCCAGTCAGTCACAAAGAGCTCTTGCTTTTGCTGCAGTGGCCAGATTCCCACAGATAGAGGGAGTCATTGACTGCATACATGTAGCAATCAAGACATCCTCTGATCAACAAGTATATATGACTACCGGATGCTTTTCATGCATGTCTATGTAAGACATCCCAGCAGCTGCCTTTATGCCTTCATTATGCACCAGTCAAATCTCCCACAGGTCCTTATACCTCCAAGCAGAGTCAGCAGATGGCTCCTTGGAGACAAGGATTACCCTCTAAGATCGTGGCTGATGACACTTGTGAGGAGCCCGAACACTGATGCAGAGGAAAGTTACAACTGGAACCACATGAGCACAAGGGCAATCATAGAGCAAGCCATTGGGTTACTGAAGATGTGATTCAGGTGCTTGGACAGATGTAGCAGTACTGTTCATATGCACCAGCAAAGGTGTCGAGAATAGTAGTGGTCTGCTGTGCCTTGCACAATATTGCACTGCAGAGAGACCTGGAGCTGCAGGAGGAGGAAGGTGAGGACAGCTCAACATCCTGACAGAAGGAGCAGGCTGAGGAGGAGCCTGATGTGTCCAGGGTGCCTGCAGCCACTCACCTGGCTGCTAGAGAAGCCCATGACGAACTCATCCAGGCAAGGTCCAGGTAATCTGAGTGTGTGAAGCTTATGGCACAACATTGCTGACCCACTGCCGCCCCCCCCCCCCCTCCACTACCACCTCCCACTCCCATCACCCACCCCCAAATACAAATCATGTGAGGTAATGCATTTTGGAAGGTCTAATGCAGGTGAGAGGTATACATTAAATGGCAGAACCCTTAGGAGTATTGACAGGCAGAGAGATCTGGGCGTACAGGTCCACAGGTCACTGAAAGTAGCAACGCAGGTGGATAAGGTAGTCAAGAAGGCATACGGCATGCTTGCCTTCATCGGTCGGGGCACAGAGTATAAAAATTGGCAAGTCATGCTGCAGCTGTACAGAACTTTAGTTAGGCCACACTTAGAATATTGCGTGCAATTCTGGTCGCCACACTACCAGAAGGACGTGGAGGCTTTGGAGAGGGTACAGAGGAGGTTTACCAGGATGTTGCCTGGTCTGGAGGGCATTAGCTATGAGGAGAGGTTGGATAAACTCGGATTGTTTTCACTGGAACGACGGAGGTGGATGGGCGACATGATAGAGGTTTACAAAGTTATGAGCGGCATGGACAGATTGGATAGTCAGAAGCTTTTTCCTCGGGTGGAAGAGTCAGTTTCTAGGGGACATAGGTTTAAGGTGAGAGGGACAAAGTTTAGAGGGGATGTGCGAAGCAAGTTCTTTACACAGAGGGTGGTGAGTGCCTGGAACTTGCTGCCGGGGGAGGTGGTGGAAGCAGGTACGATAGCGATGTTTAAGAGGCATCTTGACAAATACATGAATAGGATGTGAATAGAGGGATATGGTCCCCGGAAGTGCAGAAGGTTTTAGTTTAAGCAGGCATCAAGATCGGCGCAGGCTTGGAGGGCCGAATGGCCTGTTCCTGTGCTGTACTGTTCTTTGTTCTTTGTTCTATTCCCACAGTCAGAAATCCCTCAATCTCATTCACAATCTTTGTGAGCCTGGTGACACCATTCTCCTCAAGCCTAATGTCCATTTGAAAGATGGGAGACAACAATGGAGCTGACTGGACAATGGAGACTTGAAATAAAGTACATGATTCATTTACATTTTGCAATACATTAACACAGGGACATTTTATAATCACCCAAGTGAATCCCTTTGTGCAATTAAAAAGTCTTTCTTTTCCTTTTCCTATTACTCCTATGTGACGCTACCCCTGTAGCTTCAGCAGTGCTAGAGGCAGGCTGCTCGTTCCCCTATTCTGACACCCGTGGTGGACTTCCTCTGTATTTTGGGGCCTGTGAGGCCCCCACCAAAGACTGTCCCACATTCACCTGTGCAAGGGCGGGCTCATCATAGGGGCAGAAGGCTCTGGCTGAGGGGCGGGTGGCAAGTGATGAGAAGTGAGAGCACCTTGAACAGATTTCTTATTTCCATGTACCTTTTCTCCATCTTCCCTCTTATGACTCACCCTCACGTTCCTGCTAGGCAAGAGCCAGAGAGCACTTTCTGTACTTTAGTGAGGTGCTGAACAGACAAGGCGAGGTTTTCTCCAGTCCTCTTTAAAGTGGCAGACTGAGTGTGCAGACAAGTGGTGAGGGTAATTATGTATGGTTACCTGCCTCGTCCGATGCTCCATGCAGGTGGACATCAGCACAAAGGCCTGCGACATCATGGCATTTATGTTTGAAGTGGACTCCTCTAGTCTCTCTCCAAGGGTGTGCTGGAAATGCTTCAGAACTTCACAAATTTTCTGCTGCTGCTCCAGAATAGTCCACCTCGTTGATGACTTCCGAAGCTCAACATCTGCATCCAGATGAGCAGAGCTGGGAGTTTCCTGTAGCGTCTGACGGTGACTCTTCACTGCTTTCTCTGTCTCCAGCACCTGCTCCTGCCCACGGCCGGGCTCCCAACGCCAGGCCGAAAAGGTGGGGGGAATCCCGCCTTGCTCAGCTGGAGCCCCCTCGGAGCGATTCTGTGGCAATTAATAGTATGGCGCCGGGATCCCCATCCCTTTAAAGATGGGAATCCCATCTCCAAAAGCTGCCAGCCAATCACAGGGCCAGCAACTCAGACGTATTGGCAGCACCACCAGCAGCAATGACCATTGCCGGTACTACAGAGGCCTTGCAACCAGGCCCAGAGCTGGAGAACCAGACCTCAGGTAAGTGAGGCGAGTTCGTTGGGGCCAGTTCTGGAAGGCCCCTCAATGGGGTGGGGAGAGGGTGGGCCTTGAGTACAGGGGGATGGTGGATACAGGGAGGTGTTTCTTTTGCTGGCGGGGGTTCTCTGTGGGCCACAGATGGCCCACAGAGGAAGGCCCCCCCTAAGACCGCAGGGAAGTTGCTTTGTTTTACTGGTCAACCTTCCCGCATGCTGGAAATCTCCCCCACCCCCAGCCCCCCTGCTGCTGGCTTAATGCCAGCGGTGGGGGGAAGAGCCCTTAAGGGCCTCAATTGGGCTCTGGGAGGCTCTGACAAAATTGTCCTGCGACGGGGAGTCAATGGGCCATCTGCCACCCCCAGCCCTGTCACAATTCCATGGGTGATTTCTAAATCTGTCACCAGGTATCTGCAAGAACCCCATCTCTCCATCGCCATTGGCCATGTGCTCCATCACTCTGCCAATTTCCATGGCCTCCTCCTCCACAGTGGGCAGGGTAGCTCTTTGGAGGACAACTGCACCCCCCTCCCCCTTCCCCCTGAATTCTTTGCTTCTCCCTGGAGTTGTACACTCTCTTCTGCAAGGAGAAAAGGTAGACAGTTATGACTATGAGAAATGGATTGTGTGGAGATGATGAAATGACAACATTTGTAGAGGGTGACAGTGAGGGATGAGTGTGAGATGTGACTAAGATGAGAGTGTTGGATGTTCAGATGGGAATGTGAGGAGGTGAACTATCAGAAATTTACAGCATGGAAGGAGGCCATTCGGCCCAGCATGTCTGTGCCAGCTGACAAGGAGCCATCCAGCCTAGTTCCACTTTCTGACTCTTGGTCCGTAGCCTTGTAGTTTACGGCACTTGAAATGCATATCCAAATACTTTTTAAATGTTATGAGGATTTCTGCGACTACTGCCCTTTCAGGCAGTAAGTTCCAAATCCCCACCCCCTGATTATAGACCCCTCAACTAAGGGGTATAGGGCCTTCCTATCTACTCTATCTAGACTCCTCATAACTTTATACAATTCAATTAGGCCTCCCCTCAGCCTCCTCTGTTCTAAAGAAAACAGCACAAGCCTATCCAATCTTTCCTCATACCTAAAGTTCTCCAGTCAAGCAACATCCTTGTCAATCTCCTCTGTACCCTCTCTAGTGCAATCACATCTTTCCTATCATGTGGTGACCAGAACTAAGCACAGTACTCTAAATGTGGCCTAACTAGTGCTAGACACAGGACCAACATAACCTCCCTACTCATATTCTATGCCTTGACTTATAAAGGCAAGTGTCCATAGGAATGATCCTTGACCATCTTATCTACCTATCTAGCCACCTTCAGTGATCTGTGGACATGCACTCCAAAGTCCCTATGTTTCCCTACACTTCTCAGGATGCTACCATTTATTGTGTATTCCCTTGTTAGCCTTCCCCAAATGCATTACCTCACAATTCTCTGGATTGAACTCCAGTTGCCACTGTTCCACCTACCTGACTAATCCATTAACATCTTCCTGCAGTCTATGGCTTTCTTCATTATCAACCACACGGCCAATCTTAGTATCAACTGCAGACTTCTTAATCATACCCCCTACATTCAAGTCCAAATTATTGCGATATACCACAAAAAGCAAGGGACCTATTATTGAGCCCTGTGGAACCTCACTGGAAGCAGCCTTCCAGTTATAAAAACACCCTTCGACCATTACCCTTTGCTACCTGCCTCTGAGCCAATTTTAGATCCAACTTTTCACTTTGCCTTGGATCCCATGGGCTTTAACTATTGTGACCAGTCTGCCATGTGGGAGCTTATCAAAAGCCTTGCTAAAATCCTCATAGACTACATCAAATGTACAACCGTCATCAATCCTTCTTGTTACCTCCTCAAAATATTCAACCATGTTAGTCAGACATGACCTTCCCTTAACAAATCTGTGCTGGCTGTCTTTGATAAATCCATGTCTTTCTAAGTGAAGATTTATCCTGTCCCTCAGAATTTTTTCCAATAATTTTCTCACCACCATGGTTAAGCTGACTGGCCTGTAATTACTTAGTCTATCCCTTTCTCCCTTTTTAAATAATGATACAACATTAGATGTCCTCCAGTCCTCTGGCACCACACCTGCAGCCAGAGAGGATTGGAAAATGATGGTGAGAGCCTCTGCTATTTCTTCTTTTGCTTCCCTAGCAGACTAGGATGCATTTCATCCACTTTCAAAGATGTTAAACCCTTAAATACTTCTTCTTTCACTATGTTAATTTCATCTAATATTACACACTCCTCATTCCTGATTGCAATGTCTGTATTGTCCCTGTCTTTTGTGAAAACAGATGATAAGTATTCATTAAGATCCATACCAACTTCCACACACAGGTACCCTATGGTCCCTAATAGGTCTTTCTTTAGTTATCCCCTTGTTCTTTATGTATTTATAAAAGAGCTTTGAGTTTTCCTTCATTTTATTTGACAATATTTTTCATGCCCTCTCTTTGCTTTCCTAATTTCCTTTTTAATTTCACACCTACACTTTTTATATTCCTCTAGGGTTTTTGCAGCATTGATCCCTTGATATCTGTCATAAGCTTCCCTTTTTTTCTTTATGTCCTTTAATCCCCTTGACATCCAGGGAGCTCTGGATTTGTTGGTGCCACCCTTTTTCTTTAAGGGAACATACTTGCTCAAAACCCGCACTATCTTTTCCTTGAATGCCTCCCACTGATCTGGCACTGATTTACTGTCAAGTAGCTGTTTCCTGTCAACTTCAGCTAAACCACATTTCAGCTTAGTAAAATTAGCTTTTCTTGAATTGAGAACTTTCATTCCTGGTCTATCTTTGTCCTTTTCCATAACTACCCTAAATCTAACTGAATTATGATCACTTGGACCAAAGTTCTCCCAACTGATACCCCTTCTACTGCTCAGCTTCATTTGCTAAAACTCAGTCCAGAGCTGCCCTCTCTCTTGTTGGGTTGCTATGTACTGGCGAAAACATTTTTCCCGAATGCATTTTAAGATTTTGCTCCCTCTATGCCTTTCACACTAATTCTATCCCAGTTAATATTAGGATACTTGAAATCCCTCACTATTACTGCTCCATTGTTTTTACACTTCTCAGAGATTTGCCAATGTATTTGCTCTTCTATCTCCCTCTGATTGTTTGGGGGTCTACAGTACACTGCCAGTAGTGTGATTGCCCCTTTTTTGTTCTTCAGTTCAACCCATATGGCCTCATTTGATGATCCTTCTCCCATAACATCCCTCCTCACAGCAATAATTGCTTCTTTAATCTATATTTCAACCACCCCCTTTCTTTTTTATCCACCTCTTTATCTCGACTGAAAACCCTGGAACCAGGAATATTGAGCTATCATTCCTGTCCTTCTTTCAGTTATGTCAGTAATAGCTATAACATCATACGACCCCATGTGTCAATTTGTGCTCTCAGCTCATCTACCTTATTCCCTAGGCTTCTTGCATTGAAGTATATACCATTTAACACTGCCAAATCCCCTTGTTGTCTATTTTCTAGCCTTTGTTTCCTCTGCCTTCCAAACATGCTTGCTAATTTTCTGCCTTTGGTTTTGAACTTCTCTTCCTTCTGAATCTACTCTCAGGTTCCCATCCCCCTATTAAGCTAGTTTAAACCCTACCCAACAGCACTAGAAAACCCACGCAAGGATATTGGTCCCAGCCCTGTTGAAGTGCAATCCGTCCCGCTTGTACAGGTCCCACCTACCCCAGAAGTGATCCCAATCTAAAGTCCTCCCTCCTGCACACCTCTCCAGCCATGTATTCATCAGCCCTATCTCCAGGTTCCTGGAGAGAGAAATGAGTGAAGCTGAAAGGTGTGTTGGTATGGGAAGTGCAGAATGCTGAGAAGTCAGGGTGAAAGTTTTATGCCACTCATCTTTCCCACCTTCCTGAGGTCCTAGATCCTCTTGGAACACTATATCCTGGTTTGAGGGGCCACACTTCACACTTCCTCAGCCACTTCTATCCAAGCCCTCTTGGCTTGAGAGACTGGCCTCTTCCTCCTGTCCACAGGAAACAGCAGTTCACTGCAGTCCCTCATAGCCCAGTGCAGGATCTCCAGAGAAGAGTGAGAGACCCAGTGGTTAGCCTTGCTATGTCTCACTTCCATTCCTGTTGTGGCTGCAGTCTCAAGAATCAAAGTAGAATTCAGCCAATCTGACTTTTGCCGGGGTCCCTTTAACAAGAAATCCTTCCATTGACAGATGCGGGTCGTCATCATGCCTGCACTCTCTGATTGGTCAGGAAACCCGGAAGCAACATGCTAATGCCTGCTGCAGCATCGATCAGGTTCCCAACTCCCTGCCGCCCCTCTCTGCTGCGAGCGAGTGGGTTTCATTAAAATTCTGCCCTATGTTTCAAGTCGATGACCTTTTGTCAGAACTGGAAAATGTTACAGATGTAACAGGTTTTAAGAAAGTCCGGTGGGGCGGGGGGTGGGGGGGGGGGTGGGGGGGAGCTAAAGGGAAGGCCTGTGATAGGGTCGAAGACAGGGGCGATTAAATGAAAAAAGGATGATGGTGCAAGACAAAGGGGGTGGTAATGTGACAAGTAAAGAAACAAAATATGGGTCTAGAGGAGGATCATTACCAGCAACTGCCATCTGAAAAGTGGGAAACAGTGGTTATGATCTGAAATTGCTGAATGCAGTTTTGAGTCTGGAAAGCTGCAAAGTGCCTAATTGAAAGATGAAGTGCTGTTCATTGGATTTCTGTGGTGTAGTGGTAATGTCACTGAACCTGGGATCCAGAGATCCAGGCTAATGCCCTGGGCAAATGGGTTCAAATTCCACCACAGCAGCTGGTGAAATTTAAATTCAATTAATTCATAAATTCAATTAATTAATAAATCTGGAATTGAAAGTTAGTTTTCAGTAATGGTGCCATGAAACTATCATCGATTGTTGTACAAACCCATCTGGTTCAATAATGCTCTTCAGGGAAGGAAATCTGTCGTGCTTACCTGGTATGACCTATATGTGACTCCAGACCCACAGCAATGTGGTTGGTTCTTAACTGCCCTCCAAAATGGCCTAGGAAGCAACTCAGTTGCCAAGAGCAATTAGGGATGAGCAACAAATGCTGGTCTTGCCAGCATCATTCACATCCCATGAAAGAGGAAAAAAAATTAGAACAGTGTAGGAAGCAAGGACAGAGTGGGAGTTCAGTGGAGAATTTAAATGACAAATTGCTCAGATAGGACTAATTCTACAGGGTGCCCATGATCAGCATTAGTCTTTGTTTTACCAGTTCAGACAAAGGAAATTGTAATTCGAGGAAATTGTAGTTCAAGGAACTCCCTCAAATTTGCAGAATTTGACAAGAAATTCCACATGTCGATACACTGCAGACATTAAGCCTTTCTTTAATGTTGCACTGCCGACAACGGCAGTACCTTAAGCAAAATGATGCAGATGCTGGAAATTTTTTTTTTATTCGTTCATGGGATGTGGACATCGCTAGCAAGGCCAGCATTTGTTGCCCTTGAGAAGGTGATGGTGAGCTGCCTTCTTGAACTGCTGCAGTCCATCTGGTGCAGATACAACCACAGTGCTGTTAGGGAGGGAGAATTCCCTAAATAGAAATGTCTGTTGCTTAGGTTAAACTGTGAGGCTGAAAAAATATTTTCTCTCCTGAATAATCAGTCACTCAAATGTTCCTATTATCACTGTCTTAAATCTACAATCTATTAGGTCTGTCAGACTAAGCAATCGGAAGCATACCAGGAAACTAGAAGGTGATACAGAAGACTTATTCTTGCCTTGAACTTCGGTGACAATACACATTTAATTTGCAGTATAAATAAATTGTAGAAAGCATGGGATTTTGGGAGTAATGGGAATTTGCAGGCTTGGTACTAGGTATAGTAAGGCCTGATCAAGATCTCAAAAGAAAGTTTTCATTAAGTTACCGAATAGGATTAAGAAAAAGAGGGGAGGATTCCAGCCGCCACATGTTTGAAACAAGGGAGAGAGGGTGCACAAACTAAAGGAACATAGGAATGTAGGAACAGAGGAGCAGGCCATTCAGCCCATCGAGTCTCATCCGCCATATCTCAGGTGTCTTCAAAGTGGATAGGTCCAGAATTTTTGGTATCCCACTTCCTCTGGAATGTGCCTTTGCAAAGAGGGTCTGGAAAGAAATGTGGTGGTTTTTTGTCAAGGTTCATCCTGAGCAGCTCCGTCATGCAGCACTCTGTGCTCTATGGGCTGTTCCTAGGGACACACACCGAGACGAAAATCAACTGCTGCTGGCAGACCATCAACTTGGTGAAAGACAGTCTTTGGTTTGCCAAAACTTGTTGGTCTTCTAGTGCAAAGAACTATCTAAGAACAAGTGTTGCAGATTGGAACAGGTTGGGGACATGTAATAATGGAAGGTTTCAAATGGGTCAAATTTACTCCAAGGAAAAACTATAAAGATTTTTCTGGATCACAAACCAAAGAGGTTGAATTCCATGTTCCACAGCTGTCACATCTTCCTGCGATTCTTTTTCAAGTCCTTTCTGAATAGTGAAGTTGTGCAAAGCATATCAAAAAACTATTCAGGAGCATACTGCTCATCCCGATCTGTCAAAGCAGTAAAACCATCCCTTCTGAACTCCAACAGTCTTCTTGACAAGCACTCATTGATAAAAGGGTCTTGTAATAGCAATGTTCAGTTGTCACTTTTGGCATTTGAACTTAAGTCATGGATCATGGATAGAAATGATACGCCTTGTTTCCCAGAAGCGATCCCGACACTGGCTATCTTCCCTTAGTAGAGCTGGGCGGCTGTAGTTCCTGATGGTAAAAGCATTTTGACAATTCCCTGTTAATTGGCATTGACATGCATGGTTCATTGTTACTACTTGCAATGTATTTGAGCAGTGAAAGATTGGAATTCCTTTCTATTTACGAAATTCATTGGGTCCACAGAGGCGTCAAGCACAGATTGATTAACCCTATTGACCCCTGAACATTGAGGAAACCAGCAACATGATAGAACAGGTACATAGGAACAGCAGTAGGCCAATTAGCCCCTTGAGCTTGTTCTGCCATTCAATAAGACCATGGCAGATTTGAGACCTAAGTCCACAAACCTGCCTTTACCCAATATGCGCCGGTATCTTTGGTTAACAAAAATCCATCAGATTAAAACGAACATTTGATCTAGCATCAATTGCCATTTGTGGAAGACAGCTCCAAACTTCTACCACCCTTTGTGTGCAGAGTTAATTCCTAGGCCAGGATTTTGTGTGGATCAGCAAGGAGGGGGAGGTGGGGCCAGAAGTGAGTGGCACTGGTGCTCCTGCTCCAATCCCTGAATTTGCCGAAATCTCACACCGGCCGGCCAATTAACAGGGGCAGGCAAGGGAGCCGACCATTCTGTGGTAGGAGGCGGGGATTGAAATGATGGCTGCATATTTTTTATTCATTCTTGGAATGTTGGAGACGCTGGCTAGGCCAGCATTTATTGCCCATCCTCAATTGCCCATGAGAAGGTGGTGGTGAGCTGCCTTTTTGAAGTGCTGCAGTCCATGTAGGGTAGGTACACCCACAGTGCTGTTAGGAAGGGAGTTCCAGGACTTTGACCCAGCGACAGTGAAGGAACAGCGATATAGTTCCAAGTCAGGATGATGTGTGACTTGGAGGGGAACTTGCAGATGGTGGTGTTTCCATGCATTTGCTGCCCTTGTCCTTCTAGGTGGTCGAGGTCACGGGTTTGGAAGGTGCTGTCTAAGATGCCTTGGTGCAATGCTGCAGTGTATCTTCTAGATGGTATGCACTGCTGCCACTGTGTGTTGGTGGTGGAGGGAGCGAATGTTTGTGGATGGGGTGCCAATCAAGCAGGCTGCTTTGTCCTGGATGGTGTTGAGCTTCTTGAGTGTTGTTGGGGCTGCACCCATCCAGGAAAGTGGAGAGGCATGCCAACGGATGTGCCTGTGCCATCTATAAAGGGCTGCCAGCACTTGAATTTAGCCACAGGCCTCCTTCTGACCTGCTTCAGTTATCCCCGGAAGACCTCCAGCCACCAATGCAGCCCTGCCAGTGCAAGAAGGCCAAGAGGACAGTGAGGTTGACATAGCGAAGGCCAATGAGGAGAGATGCAGTCTTTAACAATACTGCCCCTCTGACATCTGGAGATAGCTCATTCTCTGTCTGTACACCTTTGCCGCAGGGTACCTTTTTCTCTGCGCTGGCACCTGCTGGTGGCCCCTTCTGCTGTCACTTCCCCTTCCCAAGGCTGTCCTGCAAGTGACCAGGAGGTTGCTGCTGTCCAGATCCATGTGGCTGCATCTCCCTCCCTCTTAGGTTTTCCTCCTCGCTGGAGGACCAGCCTTCTGAGCGGACGATGCCCAAGGCAGGTGGCCACTGCCATTCTGAAGGGCCATGCTGCCAGATTCTTCCACCAAAAAACCCATCCCACCCCCCTCTCAGTACCTTCTCAAAGCACCCATGTGCCAGCAGCCAGATGGCACTATAGAGGCTCGACCACTAAGCCATGGCACCTGAACTCCCTCTCTTCAGTGTAAATTGTTCTGGCCACATGCCTCAGCCTTCCTGTGAATGCACACTGTCTCACCCCACAGCTGCAAAATTCAGCAATGACCTCAGCTGCCACCCCTTTGCTGCCCTGATATATCTGCCAAGGATTTGACGCCCTGTGACCCCTGTGCACTCGCTGGAAATTTCAAACGTGTCCATAAAAGACAGTCCAATTACAACTTTAATTACCTTAACGACCCCTTAATTGCAGTTTTTCCAAAAGCATTCACCGCTCACACTTAACTTGCCATCCGCCGCTGGTAAAATTTGGACTCGACGTGTTGACATTGGGCATCCGTGCCGATGCCACCCCATGTGATTTTTTTCGGCCCTCCACCTCCAAGGCAGTCCTCAAATGGGCCAGAAAATCCCGGTCCTAATTTCACTGCTGAAAGATCTGACTAATTTTTAGACTAGTCGTAGACTCCCCAACCGGTAGAAATAATTTCTCTCCATCTAATGGATCTGTTCCTTTTAATTACTTCAATTAAATCACCACTAACCCTTCTAAATTCCAGGGAATACAACCCTAGCTTGTGTATGCTATCTCATAAATTAAGCCTTGGGGTTTAGGTTCTGGTATATTGACACTGCACTCCCTCCAAGACCTTTCTAATATCCTTCCTAAGGTGTGGTGTCCAGAGGTTTTCACAGTACTCCAGGTGTGGTCCAACCAGGACTTTGTATAGCTAAAGAATGATTTCTACCCCCTTGTATTCCAGTCCTCGAGATATAAAGATATGGTGTTCTGTTACCTGAGAATGAATGAACCCCCCAGCATTCCTGAAGATGGTATCATGACTTATCATATACCATTCAACATCCTGACTGATGTTGCAGAAGTCCCCATTGCCGCCTAGAAGGAGCCAGGGCATAAAAGCACATTTTGATAACCCCTGGCAGTAAACTTGGGCCTCAAGCCAGCATGCCAAAGGTGGCACAGTTCATTCAAGTCTTCACTAGTGCATTGAAGTTGATAAAGGCATCACTCCACATTGATAAGATTTCAGGACCGAAAGGTTAAGAGTTGGAATAATATTGATTCAGCTTTATCCTTCTTTGATGCTATCTCACTCCTTGCTCTTCCTAAAACAAGATTGTAAACAGGGGATCACTATGGAGAAACTCAACCTGCCCTATAGTATCCTTGGGGGTCAAAAATATACTGGTGGCTAGAGAGTTCTAAACCTTGACAGTTTAAAATGCACATCAGTAACTCCATAAAACAAAGGAAAAGAAAGTGGTGAACATTGTGGTAAAATCCTAGGCTAAGTTAAACCTCATAAAAACAAGAAATGCTGGAAATACTCAGCAGGTCTGGCAGCATCTGTGGAAAGAGAAGCAGAGTTAACGTTTCGGGTCAGTGACCTTCAAGAAATGAGTTTCATGGATAAATACAGAGATTAATATTAAGGTTAATATTTAAAAATAAGGCTGAACAGTGCTAAAGATAACCATGAGAAGAACAGAAAGTGTATTGGGAAGGTAAAAAGGGTGATTAGAATGGATAAAAGGGGACTTGAAAAATGCAGATATTATATGAGGAAATATTTAGGGATTTAAGTGCGTACAAGGTTAAAGTAAGGAATGCTCAGGGATGGAGAAGAATCTATTTGTGGAGGATGAAGGTATAGCAGAGATATTAAGTATTTTGAGAGAGTAAGAAATGGAAAAATTGTTACTGTCATGCAGATCCCCACCTGCCAAGAATGATACATATTCATTTTGTCACATGAACATTGATTTTAAACTGTTGCTGGCGTGAGGAAATGACTTGTTAAACAGATTAGCTGTGGATGGAAAAAACATTTACATACTAACAGACAGTGCTTGTGGAGACAAAGGACCATTCCCTGACACATTCAAACCACAATGGACTTTGATCACCAGATATTGAAGGTGAGGAAGCTCACATTCCAGGATGACTGTTAAGATGGCCGAATCCACAAACAGACATGGTCAAACCAACTAGTCACATGACTAACCTGCTGGGCAACCTGAGTTTTTCTGAATTGTACAGACAGTTTGAGAGAGAGAAACTGTTTGCTCCTGGACTGCAAAGACCTCTCCTGGCTGGCTCACCACAGCCTCTCCTATCTGCTCCCATCTCTTTCTCACGGAACTTCAAATCCACTGAAGACGTGAACCTCAAGAGAGAAAAGTCTCCTACATCGGACAAGGGTTAAGAAGAATACTGGGCCTCAACGAAAAGCAAGATTTACCTCCAATCAAGGACTCTACAGTGAGCTCGAAGAACAGTAACCAAAACCATCTTCAGATATTGCCTCAAACTTTTCCACTTTATTTCTTCTGCTCTTTTCTATCTCTATCTTCATGTGTGTATCGCGTATGCATGCTAGCGTGGGTACGGCACATATCCGTAGGCGTTAACCGAATTAGAGTTTAAGTTTAATAAAAATTCAACCTTTCTTCTTTAAACATAAGAAAATCTGTTTGGCTGGTTTCTTAGCCTTATAATTGGAAAGCAGTGAACAAGGATTCACTAAGGGGGAGCTAAAATAAAAGTGTTTTAAATTAAACCCTGTTACAGTAAGACCAGGTGAAGGCTGAGAGGGAAGCCTAGACCCCTTTCTTGACTGGTCATAACAGTCACCAATAGCTCTATAAAAGGAACTGGTTCTAAAAAGAAATTAGAAGTCAGGGTGGATACGTAGCTTGGCTATTGCAATAAGGCAGAGAGGAAATAACGAGGGCTTTGGTGATAATTTGGGTTTTATATCTAGGCATGCAGAATACGAGTTTAAAAAAATGATAAATTTGTACAAAACATGGGTTAAGACTACTGTTGCAGTTTTGGGCACCAAGTTTGTAAAAAGGGCATTAAAGCAATAGAGAACACACAACGTATATTCACCAGGACGATGCCAGAGTTGGCAACGTATGATTATAAGGACAGATTAGAAATACTTGGACTATTTCCATTAATGAGATTTTATAGAAGTTTTTATTTAATTTTGAAGATCTTTTGATAGAGTCAATAGCAAAAGAAAAACAAATTCCTCTGGTTGGGAAGTTGGTGATGAGGGTTTATTTATTTTTAATTATTTCTAAGTAAAATTGAGGAGAGAGATTTGGAGAAATGTCTTTACACAGAGAATTGTTGATACATGGAATGTTTGGCCAGACACCATTGCATCTTTTAAGGGAAAATTGGTCAAATATTTCAGTCAGAAGAAGATATAGGACTAAGGGAGTAAGATTAGTTTTGGGTTGCTCAAGGAAAGAGATGGCACAGACAAAATAGGCCAAATAATCTCCTTCAGTGTCATAGTTCTATTACCACATGCAAGTAAAACAGAAAGATGGTATTATTACATTGCAATAATATTACTAGAGAAAATAAAATAAATATGTCAGAAATCTGAAATAAAAATAGAAAATTGTGGAAATACTGAGCAGGTCAGACAGCATCTGTGGAGAGAGAAATAGAGTTAACATTTCAGATCAATGACCTTTCACCAGAACTGGAAATTTTTAGAGATGTAGCTGGTTTTAAGAAAGTATAGAGCCAGGGAAATATGGGACAGCAGGGCCAAAAAAAGGCAGGAAAAAGCAATGAAGGTGCACAACGAGAAAATAAAAATCCCATCAGAGAAATAGTATATTCAGGACATTCAAAGAGATTTCTCTAAAAGGAAATAATCCTACCTAATTCTTTCATGCAGATACAGCAACTTTCTGTGGTGTATCCTTGGGCTGGATTTCCACTGCGGGGGCGGAAAACAGAAGTTGGAACCATTTCCGGGTGCTGAACCCATCCCAGAGGTAAACAAAATGGGCCCCGGGTTTCTTGATGCCGACCCCTTATTTGGTATAGAGCCAGATTTTGCAGCCAATTAATGGCCATGGGGGTGGGAACGGAGGCAGACCAACTCAAGTGATGGCCTGATTTAAACTGACCATGGCAACCATTACAGTGGCTGGTGTTTCACTGCTGTGACTGCACAGTGATAGATGACAGAAGACTTCATTCCCACAAACTTTCAGGAGAGCCAGAGGCCTGCAACCAGGGCAGGGCAGTGGCCCTGGAGGTCATGTTTGAGTCCATGAGAGAGAGGAGGGAGGTCTTCTTTATGGAGGGTGGCAGGAGGAGGCCACTGTGAGCAGCAGAAGTATATTCAGAAGAACTTGGATCCAGTGCAAGAAAAGGTTCAATGTCCCGATACACTCTGGCAGGAAGAGTGCTACCCACAACATTCAGGACAGGTCTCTGGATATTCACCCTCCAGTAGACATTCCAGTTGAGGAGCCTCAGGGTGCAGACAGCTCCTGAACATGGGAGGGGTGTGTGCACTGGCCAATTATTGACCCCTCAGAATGGCTCAGAGCCATCGAGCTGCTGAGGATCTGCCAGCACTGATACGTGCAACCTGTAATTAATAGGAGCAGCTTCCATTGGCCATAGAGGACAATAGTGCCTTATCTTGCTCTCTTTTGCCTTTGCAGGAGAAACAGGAACTTAATGCCCAGGAGAGGTCCCAGAGGTATGAAGCTGTCCCCTACCTTCACATCATCACACGGTTGGAGGAAGGAGCAATGGAAATCGCAAGGATCGCAGACCACAAGATGGCGAGATGGACACTCATGGTGGAAATGGTGTTTAGAGAGGGTGGTGTGGTGATTAAGGGGGTACATTGTACTCCACCCTGCTCCACAACATACCGAAGACTGAGTTGCAATGAGTTGCACTGCATAGGCTTCTGCTCTCCAAGGCAAGCTCTCATGATCTCTTCTTGTGCTGACCAAGGAGACCTTCTCCCTCACCATCACCCGGCCAAGAGGACCAGCAAAACTTTGAAGAGGCACAATCACACCTTACAAGCACACCGTCCACCAGCACAGATACACTCATCTTGGTGGGTTCTCACACGCCTTTAGATAGGGTGGCACTGGGTGAGGTGAATGGTACTAATGTGCAGGAGGAGGTGGCAGAGGCAGCTGTGGGCAGTTCCCCTCCGGGGAGGAAGGACAGACACAGCCCTGCTTAGCTGGGCACAGATGCAGGGCCTCAGGAATCACTGGAAAGGAGGCTGTACCTAGACCAGCAGCAACAAATGTGCTTGGAGTTCACTGAGGCAGCGTAGGGTCATGGGCTGAGAATAGCTCATGTGTGCCACCATGGCTAAGGGCTTTGAGTACATGACCTCTTCCATTGAGAGAGTGGCTAATCTCATGGAGAGCCACAATTGGCAGCATTTGGAGTGCATGCAGGAACTGTGCACTGTCGTACACAATCTAACCTGGATCAGTCAGTGGCACTGGTTGCACAAAGATGTTTGGAAGGGGACGTCTGTTGGACCCAGCTGGTGTCCCCCTCCAGTCATCCAGAGCACCATCCAAGGGCTGAGAATGTCACTGAGGTGGATAAAGGTGCTATCCCTCATGGGGCATCTTCATCATTTTTAACGTCCTTGGCTCCTCTGACAGCAGGACCATCTGAGAAGCAGGGCCCAATGACGGAGGCTGCCCCTGCAATGATGCAGGTGCAGCAGCCTCTGGCGATGCCCCCATGGGCACCTCCATGACAAGGATGACTGCCACGTGCATCTCAGCCGTAAGCTGAGACCAATGAGCAGACTGCCTCCACCTCCTCCGAGGCAACAACGGGAGCACCGCATTGAAGTGGCCAAGCCCAGAGGACATGACATCACACAATGCACTGAGTAGGTCACTGCGGTGTCTTCTTCCTTTAACTGTCTTCCTTTCTGAGCACAATGTAAATAATAATACTTGAAGGCATACATATGAGATTCCTTTTATTGATGGCAGGACAAGAAAAAGAGGTATCAGGTATTGAAAGCAATCAAGGGTTCCTCAACAGTAACAGCAAAACCTATGAGCACATGTTCATCTTTCAGTAGTGGTAAGAGTTTACATATTGCAGGCTGCATCCTGTTACGACCGAGGTTAGAGGAATGTACTGTCTTTCTCCAGTTCCACTACTCCACTGGTCACAACATATATTTAAATGTTTTGCCCAGTTACCAATACGGCCAATTAAATACTTTATCCATATTAGTTTCAGAATAAAAATCTGCCAACCAGGTTTCTTTAATAAACAACAAAATTGTTGATTTATAATAAAACAAGACTTATTCAATAAAGGTGCAAAGCTTATTAACACACAGTTTGAAATATGAAAATATAAATATCTATCCTTCTCAAGTAACCTAACACACCCACACACACACACGTGTTAAAGAAAAATTATAAAACTGGCTCGACAGACATCAACTTTTTAAAATAATACTTTGGTCAAGTTATTGTCAATTCTTGAAGAGAAAGGATAAGATATAGAATGTTCTAGATGGCCCTTTGGTCTGGCGTCCAGGTACAAGTAAACGCTCTCACTGGGAACTTTCTGCAGCAGTCCTGTTCAGGAAGACATCGAGGAGTAGTCTTGTAGGCTTTTCGGGAGAGTTACTGTATCAGTGGGTTCAGCTATCACACTGAATTCTCAGAAGATTTTCCAAAGCAGGTGGAAAAGGATGAGTTGGGTGGCTTCTCTCTTAGCAGGATACACACCTACTGAGCATTCGAACCGTCCACGCCCAAATCAGAAAGCTAAAAACTCCTGACAACCATAAATCTAGACATGTGACTTCTCTGTAAACAACTCCAATAACCAGCAAGGCTCCTTATGTTTATTTAGCACTTCATTGTCTCTTCCAGTCAGTTTAAAAAAAAATTTGAAGTGTCCTTCAAGTAACGTTTAAAAAAAAAACAAATCCAGCATCTCCTCAATCTTTCAAATGAACCAATTTTCACAATCCTTTAAACACAAGTCCTCAAAAAATGTTAATCATGGAAGCACCTTCATGACAATCCTCAATGGAAATGTTAGTACAGGCACCTCAGAGTCACTTCCATACCATGCCATTCATCCTGGGTCAGAGCGGCTTAATTGAAATGTTCCTGAATCAGAAGATTCCTAGCAGTCCTGGCATCCTGACGTGATCTTTGGGCCGTGCGCCATGCCCAGCCACTGCACTGTGCAGCCAAAGACTGTCCGTATTCTGCATCCTCCCCTGCGCCTCCGCTTCCTCCTCCTCTTCATTGTCCTCCTCCTCCTCTTCCTCCGATGAGTTTTGCCCTTCCAGGGCCTCACCATCCGTAGGGTCCACACTTTTCTGGAGGGCCATGCTATGGATAACACAGCAGACCACCACAATGAACGAGGCACTGGAACCATATCTTCAGAAGCCAGATGGCCTGCTCAATGGCTGTCCTAGTGAGCTTTGGTTGTATCGCCTCTGTGCCTCTGTCTGGGGCTATCGTAAAGGGTGAGCAGCTATCTCTTCAAGGGATATCCCTTCTACCCTAGAATCCATCCACAGATTTTGGGGTTTGGAGTGAAGAGCTGGGGCAGCTGGGACTGCAGGAGAATGATGGAGAAATGGCAGCTGTCAGGGAAGTGAGCACACACAGGGAGGGAATTCTTCTTATGCTCACAGACCAGCTGGATGTTGAAGTAGTGGAAGCCCTTCCTGTTGATGAATCTCACTGTCTGGCCACAGGGTGCCTTGATGGCCACATAGGTGCAATCGATGAAGACCTGCATCTGGGGGAATCCAGCGATGGCCCGCTGTGCCTGCAAGCCTGCGTCTGTCTGGAATTGAAAGTACTGCAGCACTGGAAAATAGGGTATCAGTGACCTGTGAGATGCAGGTTGTGCTGCCATTTGCGAGATGCAACCAAGATCTGCAGCTAACCCTTGGAAGGAGCCAGAAGCAAAGAAGCTCAAAGCGACAGTACTTTGACGGCTATTGGCAGGGCATAGTGACCAGTGCTATGAGGTGTGAGGTCTTCGGTGAAGAGGGCACAGATGTCTGTGACCATCTGCCAGGAGAGTTGCAGTCTCCTGTGACACTGGCTCTCGGTCATCTCCAGGTAGCTCCATCTTTGGTAGATCCTATACTAAGGGAATGGCCTCTGTGTCTTTCCTGTCCCAAGTGCCTCTACCCTTCCCTCCTGATGCCCGGCTCTCCAACCTTCCTGCGGAGGGTGTTGCTCCTCGTCGTCACTTGGCCCAAAATCTCAGAGCCATATCCCCATTTCCAACTACAGCCTTCCTTGTGCTCAGGTGGCCCCTCCCCATTTGTGGTTGTCAGCCTTTCCCCCTGCTCTTATGACCCCATGATGCCAGGATGACCCCTGCACTGCCCAAGCACTTACATCCACTCTCCCTGCCAGCTGCGATGCTGTGATGGCACTGTTCTGTAAAGCACCTTGGGATGTTTTATTATGTTAAAGGCACTATATAAATATAAGTTGTTATTGTTGTACCCGATGTCTAAGACCCTTCTGCACAGTTTATTTACCCTTTTATAGGACCAGCTAATCCCATGGGGCGGCCATGACTGTGTAATTGCGTGCATTCACCTCGACAGTGCGTGCAGCCCGTGCGCCTACTCAAAAATAACAACAGACCCATTAATGAGCTCTTAGTGAGCTCTTTAACAATGTTAATTGGTCTTCAACATGGATTGGGCGGGATCACGGGGCAGCCCACCCCCATCCTGGTGAACATACCCGGTGCTCAGAATGGCATTGGAAACCAGCACACCAGCTGGTGCTACCCCCACCTGCGTCTGTTCCCGCCCCGGGCAGGACCGGAAAATTCAGCCCCTTGTTTCTGGATCATTTTACTGATGTTACGACCAGGTGAAAAAGGCTTTTCCCATAAAAGGGATCTGGTGGCCCCTGTGTCCGTGAGAATCACTTTGGGTTTGCTTGCCCCACTCGAGGGATATGGGGTTACTTTCCCTTCAAACACAAAACCCTGAGCACCTTCAGGAATCCTATTAACTTTTCCTGCACTGGCCGTAGTAAGCTTCCTGGGTTGCACTCTTACTGCAGTTAAAGCCACAGCTTGTTTTGTGTTTTCCATCAAGGTCCCATCTTCACTGAGCGGGTGTGCCCTGGTTAATCCTACCGATTTTCCGTTTAGTTTCCAGCAGTCAGCTTTTAAATGCCCTGCATATTACAATGGAAGCACACAGGTCTCCGGGTCTCACTCTTGCTCACAGCCCCTTCCTTATTGGCTGGAGGAGGGTCCTCTGTATCTCCTGCTTTCCTTTCTCTTCCAGGGCTGCCTGGGCTTCTATCACCTTCCCATTCTTTGTCCTTTTCGGGTTTGTGGGGGTGATTAGGAAAGGTTCTGCCCTGGGAAACCGACTTATGAATTAAAGCAAACCCATCGGCTGCTTGCCGGGCTCCCTGAACCCATTGCTCCTCTACATGGGTCTTTATTGAGAATGGGAGAGAGTTTTTAAATTCCTCTAACAGGGATTGCTTCTATGAGATTCTCATAGTTCAGCTGTATTTTACAGCCTTCAGCCACTAGTCAAAAGCCAGCTGCTTACTTCTTTCAAACTCCAGATAAGTTTGATTAGCTTGCTTTTTGAGGGTTCTAAACTTTTGGTGATAAGTCTCCGGGTACTAATTCATATGCCTCGAGGATAGCATTTTTGGTCAGTTCATAATTTGATGAACTGTCATCTGGCAACAAGGAATAAACCTCATGGGCTTTTCCAGTTAGTTTGCTTTGCAATAAGAGAGACCAGGTCTCAGCTGGCCATTTTAGCTGCCTTGCCAGTTTCACAAATGACACAAAGAACACTTCCACATCTTCCTCATTGAATTTTGGAATTCATTGAGTGAGTTTTAGCAATTTTGTACCCAGCCCTGAATTCTGCTCTTCCATATTGACCATGCTTTCACTGGAGTTACTCTGTCATCCCCTAGTTAACTCAAGCCGCTTCAGTTCTCTCTCTTCGGATTCTTTCCGGAATATTCTTTCTCTCTCTCTCTCTCTCTCTCTCTTGTTCCTTCTGCTGTCTTTCTTTCTCACTGTCCTCTCTCTCTCATTCCTTCCCCTGTCTTTCATTTTCTTCACATTCCTTCTGGAAGGCTCTCTCTTTCTCGCTCTCTCTTTCCTCGAAAACAAGTTTCCTTTGTTCCAATTGTACTTTTGCTTGCAGTATCCTGTCTGGGTCTACTTTTAACCCTGTTTCTACATCTTCAGATTCAAGGGAAAAATGGTTGGCCACTAGCCTTAGGAGTTCAGACTTCCTAGCCTTGCCACGTACAGTGATCCCACACTGCTCAGCCATTTTTCAGAACTCCTCCATAGTCAGTGCTTTTAACTTATACCAAGTTACTTCACCCTGGCTTGGAGAGCTGCTAACTTCAGTTGCAGACATGTTAGTATTCAATCACACACAACCACAAGAAAATCTGTATTAATCTTGCTCTTTTTTGATTGGGAACAGTTTGGCTTCCCACTTCCAATTTCTCTCGTTCATCTGTGGGTATAATCCTGGGCGCTAGCACCCAAATTTCTATTACAACCAGGTGAGAAGGGTCTAGGGCTCTTTTACTGTCTTCACCTGGTTTATTTTTAAACACACTGTGTTTTGAGCTCCCACTTGGTGAATCCTTGTTCACCACTTTCCAATTATAAGGCAAATAAATGAGCACACCAGGTTTTCTTAGGTTTAAAGAAGAAAAGTGAAATTTATTATACCTTAAACTTAAACTCTAATTTGGTTAACACCTATGGATACACGCCGTGCCCCACGCTAGCATGTATATGAGATACGTACATGCAAATAGAGACAGAAAAGAGAAGAAAAGTAAAATGGAGAAGTTTGAGGCAATCTCTGAAGAGGGTTTTTTTAACTGTGCTTCGAGCTTGCTGTAGGGTCCTTGATTGTAGGTAGTCTTGCTTTTCGTTGGGACCCAGTATTTTTCTTAAACCTTTTTCACTGTAGGAAACTTTTCTCTCTTGGGGTTCATATGTCTTCAATGGTTTCGGAAGCTGGTGAGAATGAGATAAGAGCAGACAGGAGAGAGGTCTTTTCCAGTTCAGGAGCAAACAGCTTTCTGAGTTTTAACCCTGTGGCCAGTTGAAATTCAAAAAACTCCATCAGTCAGCCAGTCATGTGACCAAACTGGTCTGACCCATGTCTGTTTGTGTATTCGGCCATCTTAATAGTTAACCTGGAATGCTTCAATGTCTGGTAATCAGAAGTCCATTGTGGATTAAATTGGAGCAGGGAATAGCTGCTTTGTCCTTTGAAGTACTTGTCTGTTGATATGCTAATTCTCTCTCCAGCCAAATTCTCCAATTGTTTTTCAAAGCAAGTTCTTTCTTCACCCTCAGCAGTTTAAAATCAATGTCCATGTGGGAAAATTAATTTTCCTCATTCTTGGCAGGTGGGGGCTTGTTTGACACTGACTGGACTAGAAAGCTACCAATAATCACCTCCATAAATATAAAGTAGCGGATTTGAAACTGATTTATCCGTGCAATACAACTACAGTTTTTTTAAAACAATGTATGAAAAATCAGGTGCAGACAGATTTTAAGATTTAGGAATCAGGGTGGAATTTCCACTTTGAGTGCAATTGGCAATTCCAGCACAAATTGAGCCAAAACTGCATCCATTTTGAGAAGTGTTTTGTTGCAGAGTTTCTACTCAATGCCATTTGCATATCTACGAATGCAAAATCTGCCATTAATCATTGCATTCAAGCAGCTTTTTAACTTTTTAAAAAATTACTTTTGTTTCTAAAAATATTCCTTGATATAGTTAAAAACAATAATTGGTGTGGTTTGAATTTATCACAAAAAAAGCATTTTTAATCACGGTGTCAATCCACCACTCGAATTTTACATAACTGACAATGATTTTAAAAAACAATACAGAACCACTTGTTAGTCATATTGGGGTACAATAGTCAGTTCCTTACTATTTAAAAAAAATGAAATTTGAAAGCTTTTAAAACATACCTATTAGTGTCCTTGTACCCAAAAGATCCAGCTTAATATTCGAGGCTCCTCAAAGGCCCACAAACAAGTACATTTAGAGGAAACACCCAATGATGATTAATTCATCCTGGGGTTGTGCTCAATTTTGTAGGTGGGGCCTGCTTCTAGGGTGATGTTTTTAAACTCGTGCAAAAGATCACGAAAACTTGATTTGCACTGAACACAGTTTGCATTTAAAATTCTGCTGTCTTTTGCGACCGGTCTCGAGTGAATTGCTCTGAAAAAAACCAGGGCAATTGAGCAGAAGCTCCAGGCTGTTAGCTTTTAGCAAAATTTCATCTCCAGTAACATCAATTCCAATCAATTTTAATACTTTCAAACCTACTGTTGCTCACCCTGTTCAGAAAAAGAATAAATCTGAATTTCTGTCATTGATGTCTGTGTTTGTTTTAGGGTGATTACAATATCTGAAACTATTTGGGAATCTCTCAGAATCCAAAACGTATAGATTGGAGGTGCTTTCCATAAAGTAAATTTGAATGCAAACACCTTAAGCTGAATTTTACGAGCCCCTCGATGCCATGGGTCGCGGTGGGGGGGGGCGGCCTGTAAAATTCTGTGGGGAGGGGCCCGCCTCGACCCCCTGACGTCAAGAAGGGCCCGCCGCATATTACTGGCGGCGGGGGAACCTCGGTGCGGCCCCCTCCTGCCCCACCGCAAAGTGGCAGGGCCTTCATCTACATATTCAAATTAACCTAAATTAGATGCAAATTCACTTACCTGCTGGCGGCGGCTGTCCCTCGCCGATTTTACGGCTGCCATTCGTCCCTCGTGCGCCTTCGGAACTCCATATGGAATTCCGAGGTGAGAACCTGGTGGGGAGGGGGAGGAATAAAATTTTCAGAGCGGGAGGGGTGGGGGAGGGGAGAAAACACTTTGATTGGATGTGGGGATGGTGGGAAGGGTTTGAAGGGCATAAGTTAGAAGGTTGGGGGTAAAGCTCAGGTAGGGAAAAAGGCAAGTGTTGGCTATCTCGGGCAATGAAATGACCATTGGAGGGGTTGGGGAAGGGCCTCTATATCATTATTATTTGCAATCAAAAAATAAATGCTTATTTTACCTTTAAAAATTAAAATTACCTCTAAGGGCTTAAAGCCCTTTGAAAATGGCACCGGCGCCTGAGAGGGGGCACCGGATGTCATTGCCGGGGACGTGGCGGCTATCACCTTTACGTCATCAGGGGCAGACACTCCGCCCCCTCTATTTAAATCAGTCCCCGCGCGTAATATCATGGGGGCTGTGCGGTGGCCCTTTCATGTCGGAAGGTCGCCACTCTCACAGTGCGCCCCTTATTTCAATTCAGGCTGCTCACCCGTACTCTTTATTAATGCTCTCCACATAGGCAAACCTATTAACTGAACTTGCATTACGTTTAAAGTATCTGGGCCAGCAAGCTGCATGGTGAAGAATAAATCTTTATACCAATGAAGTATGCACTGGAAATAGTAGGGCAGAGTTTTACACGCTCCTGATCTCTCCAAATTAGTGGAATAACACCATGCTGATTGACTAGTGCTGGTTAAACTACTAATTTGATTTATTTTCCAAGAAGTAAAATCACACAGAAGCAAGAATAAATCAACTTTCGAAAGTACCTAAATATGTACTCTGAATCCAACAGAACAAAGCTGACATAACAGTCAAGAGTCTTCCTTGTGAAACCCTTCCTCCTTCAGAGAGACAGTCATTGCCCTGACTTTCATGAAAGACTTTCTTCCAAATTGAAACCGGATGGATCCTAGAGCTGTCATATTTCTCATAGTTAATAATACTTGTTATTATTTAGAACTTACTTAAATCGAGAAAAAAGTATTCTTAAAGTTCCCATATAATAGTTTTCCACTACTATTTTTTTATAAAATTGCAACAAGTTAAAAGCTGTGCCCTGAACATACACCCTTTATGTAGAAGTTTTTATATGATGAAGACACAGATTAGATATTTAAGGGTTTAAATCTTCCCCTATCTGTACAGCATTTCATAAAATATTGTAACCAAGTATTAGGAAGATCTAGACTGGATTGTGAATGGTGAATATAATTATCAACCCTTCCTAGGGATGGTGGATTGTGTAAAGATAATGATAATCCCTAGATTAAGCTTTTCAAATGGAATGGTTTTCCTAATGCCATGAAGCGAGTTGTTTACAAAATGATAAAAGGAATTTGTTTGGAATATAAGAAGCACAGCACCAAAAAGGCTGAAAAGGGTGGTGAGGTTTTCAAGTAATAGATTGTTACAGACCCGATTACATGTGAACTTAAGAGTTAGGCAGATAATAAACCTCTAGAAAACAAGATAAGGACCAAACACGTGGTAAAGGTAATCAGCTATCTTTAAATCAGGATCCTAATGCTTCCTTCAGGATACAAAAATCCTTCTTTTGAGGATAAACTCTGTAATTCCACACTCCCAGCAGGGAGCCACATTTGGAAGGAGTTTGCAATGAGGGATTTGTTATAGTCATAGAGTTCTACAGCACAGAAACAGACCCTTCGGCCCATTGTGTCCATGCTGGCCATTAAGCACTAATCTATTCTAACCCCATTTTCCAGCACTTAGCCCATAGTCTTGTATGCTTTGGCGTTTCTAAAAACTTCTTAAATGTTGGGCCGAATTTTCCGCCTCCCCAGCGGGTCGGATGGCAGCTTGGGGGCGGCAGGCTCCGGGAGGCCTACCCGCCCCGCTTCCGCCTCCGGACAGGTTTACGGCATCGGGCGGGGGGTGGGAAATGTCCCACCCGCCCGAGGCCAATCAAGGCACTTAAATGGCCACTTAATGGCCACTTTAGGGCCCTCGCTCACCTCTGCGGTATTTTACCCGTGGCAAGTGGTCGTGCTAGGGACGTGACAGGCTACCCAGCGGTAGCTGCCGGCCTTTCCGTGCCGGGCGGGCATGCCAGTCGGGCACAGGGTACAGCCCCCTCCCCCCAAAGACCACTGCAGCCTCACCAAGATGGGACCAATCCCCCTAGTGAGGCATGCCCCTACTTACCTTCCCTCCTGATCCATGGCTTTGACTGGGCTGCAGTCCCAGCAGTGGCCAACACTCCCGGTGGCCACTGCTGGGACTAAGAGCTGCTGGCCCGCTGATTGACTGGCAGCTCACTGAGGCGGGACCTCCTCTCTCAAGCAGGTGTAAGTCCCACCTCAGGACAATTAAAGCCCGGGGATCCATAAAATACAGGACGGATCCCCGGGCTAGGCAGAAGTGGGTTCACAATTGACTTTCACGTTGGAGTCCGGCTCCTGTCCATCTTCCATAAAATTCCGGCAGTTGTGAGGGTTCCTGCCTATACCACCCCTTCAGGCAGTGTGTTCCAGATTCCAAGAATCCTCTGGATGAAAAATGTCTCCCCAAATCCCCTCTAAACCTCCTGCCCCTTACTTTAAATCTATGCCCCCTGGTTATTGTCACCTCTGCTAAGGGAAAACGTTTCTTCCTATCTACCCTATCAATGCCCCTCATACTTTTGTATACCTCAATCAGGTCCCCCCTTCAGCCTTCTCTTCTATAACTAAAAAAACCCTAGCCTATCCAGTCTCTCTTCATAGCTGAAACGTGCCAGTCCAGGCAATATCCTGGTGAATCTCCTCTGCACCCTCTCCAGTGAAATCACATCCTTCCTAGAGAGTGGTGCCCAGAACTGTACACAGTACTCCAGCTTTGGCCTAACTAGCGTTTTATACAGCTCCATCATAACCTCCCTGCTCTTATATTCTATGCCTCGGCTAATAAAGGCAAGTATCCCATATACCTTCCTAACCACCTTATCTACCTGTGCCTTCAGTGATCTATGGACAAGTACACCAAGGTCCCTCTGACCCTCTGTACTTCCTAGGGTCCTACCGTTGTATATTCCCTTGCCTTGTTAGTCCTCCCAAAATGCATCACCTCACACTTCTCAGGATTAAATTCCATCTGATACTGCTCTTCCCATCTTACCAGTCCATCTATATTGTCCTGTAATCTCAGGCTTTCCTCCTCACTATTTACAACAGCACCAATTTTCACATCATCAGTGAACTTACTGATAATACCTCTAATGTTCAAATCTAAATTGGGTGGAGCAGTGGTTAGCACCGCAGCCTCACAGCTCCAGGGACCCTGGTTCGATTCTGGGTACTGCCTGTGCGGAGTTTGCAAGTTCTCCCTGTGTCTGCGTGGGTTTTTGACGGGTGCTCCGGTTTTCTCCCACATCCAAAGACTTGCAGGTGATAGGTAAATAGGCTGTTGTAAATTGCCCCTAGTGTAGGGAGGTGATAGGGAATATGGGATTACTGTAGGGTTAGTATAAATGGGTGGTTGTTGGTCGGCACAGACTCAGTGGGCCGAAGGGCCTGTTTCAGTGCTGTATCTCTAAATAAATAAAATAAAAAATAAATCATTAATGTACACTACAAGCAGCAAGGGTCCCAACACCGATCCCTGTGGTACACCACTGGTCATAGGCTTCCTATCGCAAAAACCCACCCTCGACCATCACCCTCTGCCTCCTGCCACTAAGCTAATTTTGGATCCAATTTGCCGAATTGCCCTGGATCCCATGGGCTCTTACTTTCTTAACCAATCTCCCATGTGGGACCTTATCAAAAGCCTTACTGAAGTCCATGTAGACGACATCGACTGCTTTACCCTCATCAACACAACTAGTCACCTCCTCAGAAAATTCAATCAAGTTTGTTAGACATGATCTCCCCCTGACAAAGCCATGCTGACTATCCCTGATTAATCCCTGCCTCTCCAAGTGGAGATTAATCCTGTCCCTCAGAATTTTTTCCAATAGTTTCCCTACCACTAATGTTAGACTCACTGGCTTGTAATTATCTGGTTTATCCCTACTACCCTTCTTGAATAATGGTACCATATTTGCAGTCCTCCATTCATCTGGCACCTGTGGTTGTAGAATTATCCTGCATAAAGCTACTCAAGTTCTTTGAGGAAGTAATCAAATTCAAAATAAAGACTTGCCAGCGAATTTGTTACAGAAAGATTATCATGGAACAAATACCATGGCTATTGAAAATTGATCTAACAATATAAAGGTGTCAATAAATTGAAAAGGCTCTGAACTGAATAAGCTTGTACTTTATCAGCTCACATATTTCCACCTAAATGGAAAACTCCTGGCTTTGTGTATTTTTATCTATGTCACAGTAGTTGTGCAAAGGGATTATAAAATGCAGCTAAAGCCTACACTGATGCAATGGCTTGAATTTTCCAAAACAACAGAAATCCATTCATCTTTATTAATTCAGGCTCAGGAAGTCAGGTTGCCATGCCCTGCCAGTAGCTGTCAAAATCACTGTGGTCATGTACAACTTCGCTTCTGGCTCCTTCAAAGGATCAACTGCAGACCTTGGTGGCACCTTGCATATGGCTGCACACCATTGCATCTCAATGTCACTGATGCCCTATTTGCCAGAGTTGGTCAGTACATTCAGTTCACAAAAGATCCAGCCTCGCAGCCACACAGGACAGTAGATTTTGCCGCCATTGCTGGCCAGTGAGATTCGTTAACAAGAGGGCTTCCACTCCCTCAATCTTCAGCTGGTCTGTGAGCACAGCAGGAGCTTCCTGCTCGCTTTCCTAGCAGAACACAAGGAAAAGGAGCAGGAGTAGACCATATGGCCATCGAGCCTGCTCCATCATTCAATTTTGTGGCTGATCTGAGGCTTCAACTCCACTTTCCTGCTCACTCACCGTATCTCTTGATTCCCTTAGAGACCAGAAATTTGTCTGTCCAAGCCTTATATATTCAACGATGAAGCATCCACAACCCTCTGGGGTAGAGAATTCCAAAGATTCACAACCCTTTGATCAGTTCTAAATGATCGGCCCCTTATCCTGAGATTGTGCCCCTGTGTTTTAGATACCCTGACCGGGGGAAAACAATCTCTCAACATCTACCCTATCCAACCCCTTTAGAATCTTGTATGTTTCAATGAGATCGCCTCTCATTCTTCTAAACTCCAGAGATTACAGTCCCAATTTACTCAGCCTCTCATCATAGGACAACCCCCTCATCCCAGGGACCAATTTAGTGAACCTTTGCTGTACTGCTTCCAATGCAAGTTTATCCTTTCTTAAATGTGGAGACCAAAACTGCATGTAGTATTCCAGATGTGGTCTCACCAAAACGCTGTACAATTGCAGCAAGTCTTCTTTATTCTTGTACTCCAATCCTGTTGTAATGAAGGCCAACATGCCATTTGCCTTCCTAATTGCTTGCTGTACCTGCATGTTAGCTTGTGGGGTTCCTTGTACGAGCAGCTGCTATGACTCCTTCATCCTCCAGCAGTCCAGGCTGCTGCAGCACTTCACTCCATTACCCCCACAAACTATGTGGATGGATCCTAGGAGACAAGGGATATCCCTTAAAGAGATGACTACTCACCCCTCTACAATAGCCCCAGACAGAGGCACAGAGGCAATACAACCAAAGCCTTCTGCTCACTAGGACAACCATTGAGCAGGCCAATGAGCTTCTGAAGATGTGGTTCCGGTGGGTGGACTGGACAGGTAGTGTCCTGCAGTACACTCTGCAAGAGTCTCGGTCACTGTGACGGTCTGTTGCACTCTCCATAACATGTCCCTCCTGAGATGAGTCTCCCTCCTGTGGGCCTTCATAGCAGTGAGTCTCTGGAAGGACAAAGCTCATCGGAGGAAGAGGAGGAGCAGGACGTGGAAGAGGAGGAGGAAAAGGAGGCGGAGGGGGAGGTTGCAGAACACCGAGGTGCCCCAGCTGCACAGGGAGGTGGATGGGTCCGGTGTGGGCTCGAGGGTCTGGTCAGAATGCCATCAACCTCAGGGATCATCTGATTCAGGCTCGTTTCAGCTGAGCCCCTCTGAAACAGGATAAATGACATGGCGCGGAACTCATTCTGAACTGCCTGTGCTAACTCTTCCATTGAAGATGCATCCTGGAACATGTAAACACTTAACGCCAATGAAGGATGCACATCTGCCCAGAGGTTTTAATGTCACCATTGATGTACCCTTGCTCCCCTCCATCACTTCATACCCCTTTTTTTGTCCCACCATTAATAAAAGGAGTCTCACATGTCTGGCTTCAAGTGTCAATATTTACACTGTGCTCATAAAGGAAAACCGTGCTCGGTTACAGGAAGAAGACACCCACTCAGTGATCTGCGCAATATGTTGGCCTCTGCAATCAGCCACCTCTACACCATGCTCCCCTTGTGGCCGCAGAGGAGGTGGAGGCAGCCTGCTTACTTTTGCTGCCTGTGGCTGAGATGCATGTGGCAGTTGTCCTCACCAGTATGGGCATCTCCAGAGGCTGTTGCACCTGAATCATTGTCGGGGCAGCCTCTGTCACTGGGCTCTGCTGCTCAGATGTTCCTTCTGTCAGAAGAGCCAAGGAGGCTGAAGATAATGATGGTGCCCCATGAGGGGTGACACCCTCATGCTCCTTGGTGACATCCTCAGCTCTTGGATGGCGCTCCGGATGGCTGGAGGGGAGCACTAACTGGGGTGCAACTGGCATCCTCTCCAGACATGCCTGCGCCATTAGCGCCACTGTCCGGTCCATACTAGATAGTGTGTCAGTGTGCAGTTCCTGCATGCACTCCAAATGCTGCCGCATATGGCTCTCCATGAGGTTGCCATTCTCTCATTGGAGGAGCTGATGCGCTGGATGGACTCCTCCATTCTCTGCCCATGAACCCCACACTGCCTCAGGGAACTGATATGTGGGAGCACATTGTTGCTGATCAAAGTAGAGCCTCCTTTCCTGTGACTCCTGATCCCCTGCACCTGTGCCCAGCTGTGCTGTGCTGTCCTCCCTCATCCGAGGGTAACTGCCCACAGTTGCCTCTGCCTCTGGCACCTTCTCCTGCACACTCCTCACCTAATGCTACCCTATCTAACTGCATGCAAAGACTCACTGAGGCGACTATATCTGCGATGGTTCCGTGTGTGCTTGTAAGGTGTGATGATGGTTCTTCAGAGCTCTGCTGCTTCTGCTCTTGGCCCAGTGATTTTGAGGGAGTTGGGCTCTGTGCCTCGACGTCTGAGATCATGAGAACTAGCCTTGGAGAGCAGAAGCCTCCCAGTGGAACTCAATGTTGGCTTTGCTGTCAGACAGGCTGGAGTGCAATGCTCCCCCTTAATGAATTCTTTGCACTCTCTAATCACCACCTCCACCACAGATTCTCATTTTGTCGTGCTCGACTTCCTCATAGTTAGTGATCCTGGTGATGTTGTTACAACCAAGGTGGGAGTAATGCACTGTTAATTCAGTCCCACTGCTCCACAGGTCACAGCATATCAAAAAAGTTTCCCACCTACTGAAGAATAGCCAAATTAGACACTCTATTGTCCCCCAGAATAAAGCACACCAAACCAGGTTTCTTTAAACAACAACAACATTAATTATTTATTAGAAAATAAATAATAAGTCTTAAACAATAATGAGATAAATCTATGTTTGAAAAGATTTTTTTAAAACTCCTTATTCTTCCTTGCCCTCATGCACACACACACATATATTCAAAAACCAGTTAACCAGGGAAAAATGATTTTTTGCTTTACAGCTGTTTCTTAAGAATAAAAAGGAAAAAATAAAATGATTAAGTTTATCATGTTCTGGCAGGATGTTTTCAGTATGGTGAGGTGTCCCAGAGTCAAATAGTCGGATGCCACTTGAAGTCTCTCCAGGCGAGGTTAGTGAACAGTCTGTGATGGGTAGGCATTCAAGGCAATTTGGCTGTAGCAGGTTTCACATAGGTCTTTCAGCAAGCGTGTAACAAAAGCTCTGCTTGGGTTTTAAATCAGCAGTCTAGCAGTAGAAGCTATCTTCAGATTTCAGGATCTCCCAAAACACAGGAGGCAACAGGAACCACTCTTGAGGCAGGGATTCCTCAAAGACAGGAGGCAATAGGAATTTGCTACCTCTGACATACAGGGGTTTCTTCTCTGAAAAGTAGTCTTCCTCTACAGAGGGAAGTAACTCTTTCCTTTCTGGGTCTTTTCTTTCTCTCCAGACAGCTCACAGCCAGATTTCAAATGCCTGCTCCTTGTTCATCTCACTGGTCCTTTACAATCCAAAAGTGAAACTAACTTCAACAATCAAGTCACATGACAATCATAACTCTTGACCTGTCATTCCAATGCTGCGTTGTTTGGAAACAGGTGCCTTACAGTCTGTATATTTCACTCCGTCCAAACCCACAAAGTTCAGCAATCAATGGCCAATCAAAATCCTTTTACAGTTTTTAAAAACACACAGAATTCTAAGTTTTTAATGCAAAACAAAGCCATGTAACAATGTCCATGGCTCTGCCATGGCTGTGGTCACCTGAAGGCAGGGAACCTCCCCATCGGTCTTGGGCATTGTGTGCCTGTTTCTCCAGCAGGACAGTTGAGACTGTGATAAGGCTCTGCTGTCCTCTATGGCCAATGCCAGTTGCTCCTACTCATTGGAAGCTGCATGTTTCATGCTGGCAGGTCCTCAGTAGCACTATGCTCTGAATCATTCTGAGGAGTCATGAAGTGCCATGGGCACAAATTGCTCCCATGTTCAGGAGCAGCATGTGCCCTGAGGTTCCTCAGCTGGTGTGTCTGCTGAAGGATGAATATCCAGAAGCCTGTCCTGAGCATATCAGGTCATTGAACCTCTTCTGGACACTGGATCCAACTTCTGCGCACCACACTAACTGTGTTAGCTATCTTCATCCAGGCCTTCTTAGTCTGGCTGGGTAGCCTCCTCCTGCCACTCTTTTGCAAGAGGGCTTCCCTCCTCTCCCTTACAGTCTCCAGGAGAATTACCATGTCCACATCAGACAATTGAGAACTGTCCTGCTCCGGGTTCCAGGCCTCTGGCTCTCCTGAGACAGTCCATGTTGCTCAAAATCTTCCAAATTGAAATAGTCAGTCAGCAGCCATGATAAATCAAATAATTCGAATTAAGCACTAGCTGTTGACCTCAAAGAAAGCCTCACTGAGAGATCTAGCAATCTCTGTAGTGAGAACTTTACCTCTCTGGCCATACAGTGGATTGTAGTGTAGTTTACTAGAGATTCCAAGTAGGGAGCTGCAGTGATGTCAGCAACCTATCCATGGTAATGGCTGCTGAGGTTTGTTTAAATCAGGCCACACTTGAGCAGACACACATCTGTTCCCAACCCCCGAGCTGCTATTTGGCCATTAAATCCGTCTCCATACCAATTAAGGGGCCCCCCCTTGAAACTTGAGGCCAATGACTGTTTCCACCTGGGGGCGTGTTTGGGACCTGGAAATAGTCCCAAGTTCTGTTTCCTGCCCCCAAAGGGAAAATCCTGCCCAGCGTGTTGGCTAGAATGTGGTGTTTGAAAATGGCAGCGTGGTATCAAATCAGCACTGAACACTGACTGATGTCATAATCTGCCTGTTCTGAATGCTGCGGGTGCTCATTAGGTGCACATCTGTAAACTCCTGTACCAAGATGGCTTCTGGTGCAGTTCCCATCAGAAGTGTGTGCTTGATTTTCAACCTTTAGGTGACAAATTAGTGCCTAAAAAAAGGGTGCATTGGAGCCCAATTGTTCTCCATACTGTCTACCTCAGATAATTCAAATTGATGTTTTGTGCTTAAGAAATGGACTTATCCAATAATTTAAATTAAGTAATATAAATAGTAGAGCAAAGTGCTGTTGGGGTGCTAAAAAGCTGATTTATCAAATAATTCGAATTAAGCACTAGCTGTTGACCTCAAAGAAAGCCTCACTGAGAGATCTAGCAATCTCTGTAGTGAGAACTTTACCTCTCTGGCCATGCAGTGGATTGTAGTGTAGTTTACTAGAGATTCCAAGTAGGGAGCTGCAGTGATGTCAGCAAGCTATCCAATCACATTAAGGAATTCTCACAGACAGCCAACCAGGAAATGAAAAGCACTAAAATAAATCACTGTTAAAAATTTTTACATAGAGCAAAATAAAGATTAGGAAATACATATGGGGTTAATGTAGAAGCTGAAATATCACAAAATTTTTTTTAAAAAATAGTTGTTTAAAATAACTAGTTAAAAATCTAGCAATTAATCATAATGGAGATATTTAACAACACTCCGCAAATATAAAATTATTTTTTCAGGGCCAGATCTGTTGTCCAGCAATAGTTATTACTCAGATTGCTGTTGAAAACCCAGTTAAACCTAAGTTCCCAAGGTGTAACTGTTTACAGTGTTTCTAATAGTGATGTGAGGAAAAGGGGAGGTTTTCGCTACATGAACTGAATTTACTAATTGCTGGCTTTGTGGGGGAGGGGGTGTTAATGGGAGGGTTCCACATCACGCTCTGTGACAGAGCAGTGAATGACACACCCCAAATTCAGGATTTCCGTGTTAATCTGTGCTTGCGCTAAATCCTGATGTTGTGGTCAGTTTCAGAGGGGTTATGCCAGTGAACACTGACAGTTTTCTGTCAAAAACCCCTGCAAAATCCAGGCCATTAGGAATCTAATATATGGAAAGATTCACAGGACTGAACTGATTTTTATTGGAAAAGATTACCTAGTAGCATCAGCTTATAGGCCAGTTGTTTTGGTAGAGTGTGAATAGTGCATATCCTATTTATGCACTAAGTATAACTTTTCTTAAATTACTTTAAGTTTTTTTCTTATTGCTCCTGAGAGCAATTGACATTGTGTATGAAGTGATAAGCAGTCATATGAATTGCCCCTGTAGGGTTTTCTGGAACAAGATGGGGCCTTACAGAGTGAGGTAAGAGCACAGGGTGCCATACTGTGGCTGGATATTATTCACAAAAAGATCCTCAAGTTAACATTTAGGGGAAGATTTCCTTTTAAAAAAAGGACATTGGAGCAGGAGTAAGCCTTTCGGCCCTTCAAGCCTGCTCTGCCATTCAATAAGATCATGGCTGATCTGGCTGTGGTCTCAACTCCACTCCACTTTCCTGTCTGCCCCCCATAACTCTTGACTTCCTTGTCTACCGCAAATCTAACTCAGCCTTGAATAAATTTAAAGACACATCTCCACCTTAAAAGGGAGACCTCTTATCCTTAAACTATGTCTCCTAGCTCTAGTCTCCTCCACAAGAGGAAACATCCTCCTGCTATCCACTCTATCAAGTCCTCTCAAGATTTTATATGTTTCAATATGGTCACCTCTCATTCTTCTAAACTCCAGTGGTTTCTTCATAAGATAAGCCCTTCATCCCCAGAATGAGTGGAGTGAACCTTCTCTGAATTGCTTCTCATGCAATTATTTCCTTTTTCAAATAAGGAGACCAAAACTGTACACAGTATTCCAGCTGTGGTCACATCAAGGTCCTGCATAGCTGTAGTAAAATGTCCCTACCTTTATACTCAATTCCCCTTGCAATAAACACCAACATTCCATTTGCCTTCCTAATCACTTGCTGTACCTGCTAACATTTTGTGATTCATGTACCACTTACATGTAACAAATTATGAACCAGTTCTTTATAAACTGTTTATGATTTTGTCATACATAGCACACAGAGATAAGCTATGAGGAATAGGAACTTTTAAAATAAATTTTCTAAATAAAAGTATTTTTTTCAAGAAGGCAAGCATTACAAATCCAAATAAGAAAACAGTCACACATGTAAAAGTCAAGGAATAAGCATATTGTTGAAAAACCTTTAAAAAGAAAGATTAAGCACTGATTTACATATTATGTAGTTGTAGTACAATATTTTAAAAACTTTTACAGTGAGATACATTGACAGCATGGTTGTGCATCCTTGTACAGTAGCTTAACATTCTTTGAGGTTTGAGCAGACACTGAGGAAATACTCAGAAACCAATGCACAAGTCCTACTCTATCTTTGTGGGACTGTTGTTAAGTCCCTATTCTTGTGCCTCTGGAAGGCATGGTACTTGTGTGACAAGTGAGGGAGATGTCAGTTTTGAAAATAGGTGTCAGTCAGCTGGATCTAGAAGAGAAGCCTGGTATTCCAGCAGCCACACAAGTATCTAGCCCGACCTATCAATGTATTTAATGGGGAATGGCTGTTCCGGGTAGATTTTGATTATTTGTGTCTATGCCTTTGTTCAGTTTTGTAGCTGGAATAGCTTAAGTGAAGTGATATCTTTTGCAGGTTGACAGGAGATGGAACTGATACATCTAATTCCTCTGATGACTCGAACACTAATGGGAATCAAGATGGTGATATGCAGATGTTAACACTACACAAGTGCAAGAGATGTCTTAAAAATCTAGTTGTAACATTAAAACATTTCCATGATGTAAAATAATACACAGATTGCTTGTCTTTAGTACTAATTTGTTTGAGAGTGCATTATTTTTCAACTTTTGATGCAAATGAGACTGTTTTGGTCTTCCCAGTGATGGATACCACAATTAGTGCATAATTATTAATCCTAACCACACTATCCTACTCAAGTCACTTAGGAGAGCATGGGTTCCAGTTGATAGAACGCCGGGGTGGTGAAATTGAGTACGGCAAAAGCTAATACTAGTGCCTAAAAGTGTATGGTTAAATGTGAGACCGCTTATTGTTTCCACTCTGGATCAAGTCCTTTCTTAACCCACTACTGAAATCGACTGAGTGACTTGAAAAGCTTCCCATAAAGGAACACCTGACTATATTCTGCCAAGAGTCTTGGATTCACCCGGAACAGAAATCTCTGATAGAATTTAATGGTGAATTTAACCAAACTGTACCTGCTTGTTTCACTAGGTCTAAGGCTATTTCAGTTTCTCTCGCTGAATTAGCTGAATTTACTGAAGGGTCTAGATGACAAGGAAAGCATTAAAGAAGTGCACCCTTCAGATGATGAAAAAGGGAGTGAGGGTGTCAGCAGCAGAGAGCTGGATATAGGGGTGTAATTAGAGAATGCTCAGGATGTGAGATAAAGTCTTCTTGCCGACAGACTGAATATGAGGTAAACAGTTCAACTTGAGTGCAGAGAATGCTGAGATTGCGAATCCATTATGCCCAACCAGGGAGGTTGATATAGTGGGTGTAGAGGCCTAGCTGCTAGAGAGAACTGCAAAGTATAACTTTAGCTTCGCTGACGTTGTGCCTTAGGAAGTTTCAGTTCCTCCAGGATTTGATTCAGATAGACTGTCGAATGACTGCAATAGCTACGATGATGTCATTTTCTTTAGATGCATTGCCAACTAGCATCTGTTGTTTGCCTAATGGTCACAAAATTGTTATGATAAGCAATGTGAATTCATCTCCTCTTGTGAGAAAAAAGCCTTTAAAGTATAAGTAACAGTTGTCTGTTTTAGAATAAGAATTTTGATTAGGCTCTTTGTCTTTAATCCTTTACATGCACACTAGCTCCTTAGCTATCTCCCTTTGCTGCACAATGCCATTCAATTATATGTCTGCCACACTTCTATCATGCCATCTTTGAGGAAACTGATTCTCCAGTTTCAATAAAAAGTGGTCTAAGTCATGCTCTTTTCTTTACTTAACTATTGAGTTTTTCAGCAATAGATTATTCATTTAATATTTCAAGATTCATGGACTGCCACTCCATTTGGGGCATGCTCCAACCTTCACTGTTGAGTGATCGAACCTTTCCCATACAAGCCGTTCAAGGGCAAATATTATGAGATAGCATACTGCCATCCCATGTGATAAAGTAAGTGCCAATGCCAGAAACTCCATTCTTGGCAATGAAGATGTTTAGAGCCTTAACGGCCCAACTCAGAAAGAAAGGAGCAAAAAAGATTATTCCAAAATATCCTATCATCCTTGCTGCCCACATTTTTCTTCTGATTATCCAACCCTGTGTGTCTTCAGTTGATGTGGTGCATCAAGTGTGTTAGCATAGTGGGTGGTATGTGGGGTAGTCTGCTCGACACCTCTTGCTTTCAGCTCTCATCGCTGGCTAGCAGTACAAGTATTGCAAAAAAGAGAGCCGAGTGTGTAAGCCTTTCCCAGTGGTACATAGCCTCTCAATCAGTAAGACCAATGTAGTGCCTCTCCATGGCGACATATGTAAATTGGGTATCCCCCCGATCCCAGGCTAAACTACAGGGGATTCAGAGGAGGCCTGGCCCCCAGACATGGTAGCATGCAGGCCCACTGGCATGTGGTTCTGCTCTGGTGCCCACGAACCAGATCCCAGCTATGGACAAATAGCCTCATTGCCTTGTAGGTGTCTCTGGAGAGAAGGCGAAGGGAGAAAACCCCGACAAAAAATCCAGAGTGGAGTCCCACAGGCTATTATCTGTCATTTATCAGGCAGCTTTCCGGCAACTCCTGCAGCAGAGCTGGTACCAAACAGTACTGTTTTTTCCCCCTCTCCCTTAGATAATGCTAGCAATGCCAAGACGGGTGCCCTGATGCTTGGGCAACCCAGGGTGTCCATACTATTTGTACAGGCCTGTGCCCTGGAGAGGACACTCCAGCTTCATGGTTTACATTGGCACAACACAGGAAGCAACAGTTATCCATTATAAGCTCTCACTTGATTAGAGTAGAGCATGACTGCCAGGGGTTACTTCCGACAGCAGGAGAGATCATCACGTATCATTGGATAGCTACCGCCAACTCCAAGCTGAGCAGCCCCCAGTAAGTCAGGTGCTGTCCTGCCATGGCCTGCTTGTTCCAACGGGTGCTTGGAGATTCATCTCTTGACAGGTCGATCGATAATAAATACACCATGTCACGCTAATGAAGGAAACAGTGAGGAAATATGAAATGAACCAGAGGAATTATGAAATAAAAGTTAACTGTTGAACTGAATCACAAGAAAGTGGATACATTTATGCCACAGACAAACTGGAGTCGAGGTCAGGTGACCCCTCCTGTACTGTTAAAACCAGATCTGTCTGTTGAAGACAAAACCCATTATCCACATCTGAATTTGCTTTGGGGAAAACACATTGAAATGTAAAACAGCCCATTCTGTGCAAGCAACTCCTATCTTTAGGAATGGAGGTAACAAAGACTGTTGTTGACAGACTGACTCCGCAGCCAAGAGTAAAATAATAGGTGTGAAGTAGCACCTATTCATCAGAATAGACCACATTTAGACACCATCATGGAACAATGGTTCTCATATCCTGGAACATTGTTTGATTCACGCTAAGGGAGCGAGCCCTTTGTCGTCTGAACAACATCCTAACCTGACAAGTTTCTACTTTAAAAGGTATCTCTCTGGAGACAGAGCAATAGAATAGCAGAACAGCCTACAAAGGTCTTTTCCAGCAGAACAGCTGTGAGGCAGTTCCAGCTAAGCAGAGGCCCTGCTGACAACACCCTTTTAACTACTGCAGCACAGAAATTGAAAGGTGACTTTGGAACTTGCGAACGTGAACAAGGATTTCAGCCATCGACTTTGGATTAAAGCTTAACCACAAGGAGCCTGCAACACTTCATCCTTTTCAAGACAAAGAACTTCCAGACCTGCACCATTGAAAGATTTTCTCCCGAAAAGCTTCTAAAGATTTTTTTAAAACAACCAGCTTTTTTATCATAATTAAACTCTAACTACACACTATCACTCTACCTTTTCTTGTGTGAGTGTGTGTGTTTGTTTGTGTGTATGTGTGTGGGTGAATGCATGAGTGGGTGAGGTTGCAAACATTTTTGGTTATTGTGTAAAATAAATGTTTATCTTTCTTTTTTAACCTACGAGAAAACATGTCATTTGTCTATTTATTTGACTCTTAAAGCACTCAGGGACTAAAACACTATTTTTAAAAACATTATCTGCAGTCAGTTGAAAGGTGAAAAGTGGAAGTCACCCACACCACCTCCCACCTGTCCGTAACAACCAGGCAAGACAAACTCCACAAAGAAGATACCAGTCTTTCATGTCGCAAGCTGGAATGTAAGGCATTACCGATGTTCTTTTGCAGGCCGATGATGCACGCAAGACAGCTGTAATCAACAAAGAACTTACAAGTCTCAATGTGGATATTGCTGCGCTGCAAGAAACTAGATTTGCTCAAAGTGGACCCCTTAAAGAGAAACACTACTTTAGCCAAGGAAGCTATGCCACTCCATGAAGGAAGGTCGTCCTCAGATCAACACTTGCCAAATCATTGACCCAAAAAGGACCCAGGAGTTCCTCAACATCCTCAATCTGGCTCTTTTGGACAACAATGCCCAAGGCCTGAGTGCAGTGTCAAAATGGAATCATCTGCACGTCACCATCTATAACTCTGCACTCACCGCATACGGGAAAAAAGATCGGAGGAATGCTGACTGGTTTGAGGCTTCTTGGACTGAAATGGAGTCAGTTACTGCATCTAAGAGGAGAGCCCTCTTGAACTACAAGCAAGTCCCCAGCAAACAAAACTTAGATGATCTCAGAGTTGCCAGACTCAAGTCTCAGCAGACTGCTCGGCACTGTGCCAATCAATATTGAATGAAATGCTTCAACAGCATACAATCTGCTGATCAATCCCAGGGATGCTAGTGTGATGTAAGAAGGAATTAAGAAAGCAACAGGCCCAGCAGCAACCAAATCGGCTACCTTGAAGGAGTGATCATCACTGAACCTAGCAAGCAGATGGAAAGGTGGGTTGGGCATTACCTTGAACTCTAGGCAACGGAGAATGTTGTCATTGAAGAAGCTCTCAGCACCATTCCAGACTTCCCTGTTATGGAGGAGCTGGACAGCGAACCCACCGTAGTAGAGCTCAACAAGGTTATTGACCATTTTGCTAGTGGTAAAGCCCTGTGAAATGATGGCACCCCACCTGAAATCATCAGAAGTGGAAAATCAGCACTGCTGCAGCATTTCTACAAAAGGTTGTGTCTCTGTTGGAAGGAAAGATCTGTGCCTCAGCCATACGCGATGCAAACATAATCACCTTGTACTAAAACAAGGGGGATCGCAATGACTGCATTTCCTTGCTAAGTATTGTGAGGAAGGTCTTTGCTTGCATTGCTGTGACCAGATTGTAGACCCTGGCATCACGCATCTATGCTGAGTCTCAGTGCGGCTTCAGAGCTGGCAGATCGACGGTCGACATAATTATCTCACTTCAGTAGTTACAGGAGAAGTACTGCGAACAGTGCAGACCACTCTACATTGCCTTCATAGACCTCACCAAGGCTCTTCAAACAGCTAAGGAAAATAGGTTGCCCTCCTGGACTCCTGGGCATTATTTCTTCTTTACATGAGAATACACACAGTTCCACAGTTACAATGGAGCAACATCAGGCGCTTTCAAGATCAGCAGCGGGTTAAAGCGGGCTGTATCTGGTGCCAACATTCTTTGGCATATTTTTGTCAGTGCTGCTATTGCTGCTCAAATGAGGGTGGCTATCTGCATACCTGAGCTAATGGCAAGCTGTTCAACTTGGCAAGACTGCGTACCAGTTAAACTGTGTAATGTCCTAGTCCATGAGTTGCTGTTTGCTGATGACACCGCGCTGGCATCCCATACCAAATTTCACTTGCAACAGCTTGTCGATTGGTTCCCCCAGGTCTGCAAGGAGTTTCGACTGACAATCTGTGTCAGGAAGACCAAAGTTATGGGCCAGGATGTACAGACTCCACCTTCCATCAACATTGGCAACATCACTCTGGAAGTCATCAATAGCTCACATGCCTTGGATCAACAATCACCAGCAACCTGTCCCTTGATGCCAAAATCAGCACCAGAGTTGCCGAGTGTGCAGCTGTCATGTCAAATTTGAGAAGGAAAGTGTGGACCAACAGCAAAATAACCGAAAATATGAAACTCTGCATGTACCCAGGCTTGTGTTCTAAGCACCCCCTTTATATCAGTGAAACATGGACAACTTAGGCAACCACAGAAAAGTGCCTGAACAGCTTCCACCTCCTCTGCCTCAAATGAATATTGGGCATCTCCTGGCAGGACAGAGTTCTGAATATGGAAGTACATCAGCGTGCAGGGATCCCCAGCGTGTTTGCCCTCTTGATTCAGCAGCGACTCTGTTCGCTGGGTCATGAGAACCGAATGATGGCTGCATCCCCAAAGACATGCTCTATGGCGAGCTTGTTATCGACATGAGACCAGCAGGTCGCCCACGTCTGCAATACAAGGATGTCTGCAAGAAAGACCTCAAGTTGATCGAGATCAGTGTCGATGCATGGGAAGTCCTTGCTGCTGTCCAGAGTTCCTGAAGAATGGCAGTTAGGAAGGGCATGGAAAAAGCAGAGGACAAAAGAAATGACCAGATGGCAGAAAAGAGAGCCCAGCAGAAGGAAAAAACATCACTTGACCTCGAGCCAACAATATTCATCTGTGCCAGCTGTGGAAGGGATTGCCACGCACAAGTCAGCCTCTACAGCCACAACTGATGATCTTCAATCCAGAAATGACGTACACCCCGGGCACATTGCATCATCTCCCAAGACAGATGGATGCCATCGTTATCCAAACCTACCAATTAGATCCTTTCTTCTTTTATTTAACCTGTAAACCGAACCTGCAGTTTTCCCTTTCTCTTTACAACATTACAACGTTAATGTTTACTTCAGCATTCCGCAGCACGAGACAGAATGCAATCACCTAGCTGAATTCAGTGTGGTTCTCGGTCACCGCCACCTGTCTTCCAAGATTATTTGCCTGCATCCCTAGTCAATATCAAATCAATCAGGTATAAAGTTTGCAAATTCGAAACAGTGAAACAAATGAACATAAAAAAGGGAAATGCTTGGTGGAATTATTGTTAATTGGAACACATTCTTTCTCTTCCCCTCTGCCAAATGCCATAAAGTTTTAAATTGCCAAGTCCAACCATGTTTATTTTAATTTTCCTCTTCCTCCTCACTGTACCTCCCACCTCTTTTTGATTAACTGTTGAATCATGTTAATCACTCCAGAAAATCAAAAATGACTGAGGTAAACTATTAATCTTAATGAATACTGAAGGAGTTGACTCTCTCCTGTTCGTTCTGTCAGGTTAAAACTGTTAGAAAAGAAACAAAGAAAAATAGCAATTGAGGCCTCTACTCTGACTGTCATGACTGAAAATTGTTATTTGCTCTAACCTGTTAATTTCCACGCTGTACTGCAGAAATTATAATATTGCTACCTTAGCAGATATGAAAATTTGCAGGCTAGATTGAACTAAAACCATTTCAAAAACTCTATACAGACTTTTACCCACAGTTGTGCCTAATTTAGGGGTTGACAGTTGAATATGCAATTTCTTAAATTCAACAATTATACAAAGCCACAAATTCACAAACTAATCCCCCATAGTAGTGTCTCACTCAAGCTGCCTTGGTGCAAATGCTTTTTTAAAAAATTGAAGAATTCAACATCAGGTTGAGCTTAATTGGTCATCATAAAAGCTTGGGACTCCTGTTTGTAAAGGTAAGTCCAGATGAGGAAGGTTATTGATCTTATGTAGCTCATCTTTCCAATAGAAAACCATAGCATTTAACTGCTTCTTGAATGAATCCATAGTGCTCAGATTATCATTTTTCTATTCCACTTGATACCTTACAAACCTCTAGAAATGTTGAATATTGCTGAAAATAGAGACATGCTGAAGCTTTTCATCTTGCACTCAGCAGGGTAATCTGAAAGAATACCAAAGTAAGGGAAAACAACAACTTTATACTGTATGAGAAGAGATCGGTTGGCAATGAACTCTGATTGGTAGAGGCGTTGCCATGGAGAATGCCCCAGTTTATGGTGACTGACAGTTAACTGCCAAGCTTTGTTTGAAATTTAAACCAGGCAGCTTGACTCTGATTGGCCAAAGCAATGCCGTGAGGAATGAACCATATTGACTAACTATTCTATATGGGTCAGCAGCATCCTGTTTCTGCCAATATCGTCCCTACTACACCATACTCTTGTATTCATGAGGACCTTACAGTGCTGCCTTCTGGAGATATAAAAACAGCAAAGAATGACTAAAAGATTGATGTGGACGGAGAAATTAGAGTATGAGGAAAAGCTCGTTAGAAATATAAAAACAGATAGTAAGAGTTTCTGGAGCTATTTTTAAAAAAAACAGTTAACAAAGTGAGCGTTGGTCCTACACATGATTTGTACAGGTATTTTGCATCAATCTTCACTATAGATGATGCAAGTAATATCCCAGAAATAGCTGTATATCAGGAAATGGAAGGGAGAGAGGAACTCAAGAAAATTACGATCACCAGGGAAGTGGTACTGAGCAATTTATTGGAGCTGCGGGCTGACAAGTCCCCGGGTCCTGATGGACCTCATCCTAGGGTCCTAAAAGAAGTGTCTAGTGGGATAGTTGATGCGTTGGTTTTAATTTTCCAAAATTTCCTAGATTCTGGGAAGGTTCCATTAGATTGGAAAATAGCAAATGTAATTCCTTTATTCAAAAAAGAAGGGAGACAGAAAACAGGAAACTACAGGCCAGTTAGCTTAACATCTGTCTTAGGGCAAATGTTAGAAGCGATTGTTAAAGACCTTATAGTAGGGTACTTGGAAGATTCAAGGTAATCAGGCAGAGTCAAGATGGTTTTGAGAAAGGGAAATCATGTTTAACCAATCTATTGGAGTTCTTTGAAGAAGTAGCATGTGCTGTGGATAAAGGAGAACCGGTGGATGTATTGGACTTAGATTTCCAGAATGTATTTGATAAGGTGCCACATCAAAGGTTATTGCAGAAAATAAAAGCTCATGGTGTAGAGGGTAACATATTGGCATGGATAGAAGGTTAGCTAGCTAACAGGAAACAGCGAATAAGCATAAATGGGTCATTTTCTATTTGGCAAGATGTAACAAGTGGTGTGCCACAGGGATCTGTGCCGGGGCCTCAACCTTTTACAATTTATATAAATGACTTGGATGAAGGGACCAAAGGTATGGTTGCTAAGTTTGCTGATGATACAAAGATAGGTAGGAAAGTAAGTTGTGCAGACAACATAAGGAGGCTGCAAAGGGTTATTGATAGGTTAAGTGAGTGGGCAAAGATCTGGCAAATGGAGTATAATGTGGGAAAATGTGAAATTATCCATTTTGACAGGAAGAATAAACAAAAAGCATATTACCTAAATGGTGAGAGATTGCAGAGCTCTGAGATGCAGAGGGATCTGGATTTCCTAATGCATGAATCACAAAAGGTTAATATGCAGGTTCAGCAAGTAATTAGGAAAGCTAATCGAATGTTATCATTTATTATGAGGGGAATTGAACACAAAAGTAGAGAGGTTATACAGGGCATTGGTGAGACCACATCTGGTGTACTGTGTACAGTATTGGTCTCCCTATTTAAGGAAGGATGTAAATGCATTGGAAGCAGTTCAGAGAAGGATTACTAGACTAATACCTGGAATGCGTGGGTTGGCTTATGAGTAAAGATTGGACAGGCTGGGCTTGTATCTGCTGGAGTTTAGAAGAGTAAGAGGTGACTTGATTGAAACATAAAAGATCCTGAGGGGTCTTGACAGGGTGGATGTGGAAAGGATGTTTCCCTTTGTGGAAGAATCTAAAACTAGGGGTCACTATTTAAAAATAAGGGGTCACCCATTTAAGACAGAGATGAGGAGAACTTTTTTCTCTCAAAAGGTTGTGAGTCTTTGGAATTCGCTTCCTCAAAACGTAGTGGAAGCAGAGTCTTTAAATATTTTTAAGGCAGAGGTAAATAAATTCTTGATAAGCAAGGGGGGTTAAAGGTTATCGGGGCAGGCGGGAATGTGGAGTTGAGGTTACAATCAGATCAGCCATGATCTTATTGAATGGTGGACCAGGCACAAGGGGCCGAGTGGCGTACTCCTGCTCTTAATTCCTATGTTTGAATGTTCAAGATTCTTTGGGTTTTCTTGCCTATTTTCCCCTCAGTATAAGTTCTGAAAGAATGTGATTCGAAATGGATAGCAGTGGAATTGCAACATTTATATAGAAATAAAAGTTCAGCAACTTTCAACGTGTCACTGAACTTGTGTCCCAACTGAAAGTAATGTGTGCCAGAGCATAGAAATCAAGACATTCCTTCGTGACTTTTGCCATTTTAAAATGAGTTTACATAGCACAAGCCTTTTAACTTGTGTTTTAAAATAACCGAGCTGCTAGGTTAAAGTCTTGGAATAGGAGTGGCCAAAGTTTTCGTGTGGGGGTCACATTACAATTTTTGTCTTACTTAGGGGGCCGGTGAAAGATAAAGGCATTAAAAATTTATCTTACTATTCATCAAAACAACAACAAATGTGCATTTTTGTGAAGAAATTTCAAATGAGAAGAAAACTTATTGACTTACTTTCTCGCCACTATGTTGGAAACTGATTTAGTGGGATACCCGGCACTTTATTTTTGCTTGCACAAGCAGCCACACTTGCAGTGATGTATCGAGGATTCTAGTTAGATGTCTACAACTACATTTATATAGAAGTAAAAGTTCAACAACTTTCAACATGTCACTGAACTTGTGTCCCAACTGAAAGTAATGTGTGCCTACTGTGGAAACAACTACCGTGGAATCTCCCTGCTCAGCATAGTGGGGAAAGTCTTTGCTCGAGTCGCTTTAAACAGGCTCCAGAAGCTGGCCGAGCGCGTCTACCCTGAGGCACAGTGTGACTTGCGTGCAGAGAGATCGACCATTGACATGCTGTTCTCCCTTCGTCAGATACAGGAGAAATGCCGTGAACAACAGATGCCCCTCTACATTGCTTTCATTGATCTCACCAAAGCCTTTGACGTCGTCAGCAGACGTGGTCTCTTCAGACTACTAGATAAGATCGGATGTCCACCAAAGCTACTAAGTATCATCACCTCATTCCATGACAATATGAAAGGCACAATTCAACATAGCGGCACCTCATCAGACCCCTTTCCTATCCTGAGTGGCGTGAAACAGGGCTGTGTTCTTGCACCCACACTTTTTGGGATTTTCTTCTCCCTGCTGCTTTCACATGCGTTCCAGTCTTCTGAAGAAGGAATTTTCCTCCACAGAAGATCAGGGGGCAGGTTGTTCAACCTTGCCCGTCTAAGAGCGAAGTCCAAAGTACGGAAAGTCTTCATCAGGGAACTCCTCTTTGCTGACGATGCTGCTTTAACATCTCACACTGAAGAGTGTCTGCAGAGTCTCACCATCAGCCTCAAGAAAACGGACATCATGGGACAGGACGTCAGAAATGCTCCATCCATCAATATTGGCAACCACGCTCTGGAGGTGGTTCAAGAGTTCACCTACCGAGGCTCAACTATCACCAGTAACCTGTCTCTAGATGCAGAAATCAACAAGCGTATGGGAAAGGCTTCCACTGCTATGTCCAGACTGGCCAAGAGAGTGTGGGAAAATGGCGCACTGACACGGAACACAAAAGTCAGAGTGTATCAAGCCTGTGTCCTCAGTACCTTGCTCTATGGCAGCGAGGCCTGGACAACGTATGTCAGCCAAGAGCGACGTCTCAATTCATTCCATCTTCGTTGCCTCCAGAGAATACTTGGCATCAGGTGGCAGGACCGTATCTCCAACACAGAAGTCCTCGAGGCGGCCAACACCCCCAGCTTATACACACTACTGAGTCAGCGGCGCTTGAGATGGCTTGGCCATGTGAGCCGCATGGAAGATGGCAGGATCCCCAAAGACACATTGTACAGTGAGCTCGCCACTGGTATCAGACCCACCGGCCGTCCATGTCTCCGCTTTAAAGACGTCTGCAAACACGACATGAAGTCCTGTGACATTGATCACAAGTCGTGGGAGTCAGTTGCCAGCATTCGCCAGAGCTGGCGGGCAGCCATAAAGGCAGGGCTAAAGTGTGGCCAGTCGAAGAGGCTTAGCAGTTGGCAGGAAAAAAGACAGAAGCGCAAGGGGAGAGCCAACTGTGTAACAGCCCCGACAAACAAATTTTTCTGCAGCACCTGTGGAAGAGCCTGTCATTCTAGAATTGGCCTTTATAGCCACTCCAGGCGCTGCTCCACACACCACTGACCACCTCCAGGCGCTTACCCATTGTCTCTCGAGATAAGGAGGCCAAAGAAGAAAAAAAAAAGTTAGATGTCCATCTGTCAGGAGTGATCTTTATCGCTCTCTCTCCCTCCTCTCTCTCTCTGTCTGTCTCTCTCTCCCTCCCTCTCTGTCTCCTCCCTCTCAGCGTTCCCCATTCAACATGTTCCACCACCTCTGTTTCCCCCCCACCGTGTTGTCCCCCTTTCTGTATCACCACCCCCCACACTGTGTAATTCCTGCTCTCTCTGCCCCCTCTTTCTCTCTGTCCCCCCCTCTCTCTCTGTACCCCCTTTCTCTTTCCCTCTCTCTCTCTCTGTCCCCTTCCCTCTCTCCGCCTGCAGCTTTGTGGTTTTCCGGCGGGCTTTAAAAAAAATTCGAACAGCCGGAAAACCCCGAATCTGTCTGAAGTTTGAAAGCCACTATTCCTGCAATTAGCACATGTCAGCTGTGAAGATGGCAAGGTACGTTAATGAGCATTAGATAAAGATCTGAGTTTAGAAATGCCAATTCAGCCGTGAAACATGGTAGTGCGATTTTTTTTAAAAGTCGGTCTGGAGAAAGAAGAAGCCAATGGGAAATTTCTCATCCCTGAAATTAACAGTCACGGAGCTCAAATTTTTTACCGTGGACAGTGGGGTTTGTGTATGGACACGTTGCCGATCCGTGGCCACCCATATGTGAAATATTAACCCGCCTCCCCTTCACCCATCATACTTATTCTCTAATATATCCTATACCAAAGAAACAATGGACTTAGTTAATTTGTATCCTTTAGTGCTTCTGGAATATGGAGAGTTAAACTGAATAACCCCTGAAAATGGGCACAGAGGTATCGTGATGCGAGATTAACTCATGTCTGTCCATTGCGATGCAGACAGCACATCAAATTCATTACTGCATACTGCCAGCACTGCCCATGATGTTCATTGGCTGCATGCATCAGCAGGGTGGCCCAATATCGCATATGCCTATCGCTACTAAAAGACAGCCTGCACTCTTAAAGTAGAGGTGCATTTTGGCTGGAATAGATGCTGGGAGTCATTTTAGAAGCGAATCTGTCTCGTGAAAGAGTGAATAATTGTTGACTGTGGTAGAGAGCATGAGCTGGAGGCATTGGTGGAAGAGGTGGAATGGAGGAGCGTTGTCCTGTATCTGCTGGGCGTGAGTAATGGGTGGTAGGGTGGGGGATGGTGGTGTGAGTTGAGGACACATGCTCAGGAAGCATTGGGAAGAAATAATGCTGGAGGTCAATGCCAGGAGTGCTGCTCCTTGAATATGGAAGCAGTTCAGGAAGAAGTTTAATGATCTCACACGAGTTGTCAAGGTCAATGAGTTCATTTCAAATGACGTATTCTACCAGCTGCAGCAATATTCTCATCCACGGCATTGTTCACTACAACCCCATCACCCACCTACTTTTAAGTGTGTATCAATTGTTCAATTATATGCAGGTGGAGGGTTTTAACTGAGGTCTTACTTGGGCACTTATAAGGAGACTCTGAGACTGGTGGAGGGTATTTTAGTGAGGAGCTACATGTTTGTTATCCTTTTACTCTGTACAATAAATGTGAAACTGAGCGAAGATAGGCTCCAGTATTATCCTTCCACAACAAGCTATCTGGAATTTAACACCTAACACCAATCAATCAGGCCTCAATCCTGCCATTCATATGCTTTATCTCACCCTCACTTAGCATTGTGACAATCCTCAAGTCCACAACTCACAGCTTGCACACATTGGTAGCTATTCAAGCATGACAGCCACATCACCCAAACATATTGCATGACACTCACTGATACAGATCTGTTTTTTTGGCAGGAGAAGTTGGTGCATAACAACAGGTAGTAGCACCAAACTCTAGGAGAACAAGCATGCCAGCATGTTTTCATCCCCATGGAGGAGATAGTGCTGGCCATGGGAAGGGGCATCATTGAGTGGGGGCCACTGGTAGGACTGAAGTGATTAATAAAGAGAGTATCCGCATAACTTATCCTCCTCTCTCATCCCACTTCCCCTTCATTCCTCAATATCTTCTGAGTGAGAAGTTGCAGGCGGTGTAAGCACACACTTCTTATCTTCTTCAACCCCCTCATCACAACCCAAACCTTGTCCCTTTTTCATTTTCCATGAACTGGAACTTGCCCTGGCAGTGGTGGAATAGTAGGAAGACAGTGAAGATGGACAGTGTCATGAAAGTGTTCTTTTTTCTCTGCTTAATAACTAAAGGGGGGGTCTGTGTATCTTTAAGACTGAGAGGTGTTTGTCTCTCTGAAGACAGTGCGTGTGAGCTCCAAGCCTGTTTCCTAAGCAACAGCAAGAGAGAGAGAGGTCACATCCGCATTGTATCAGTTTGACTGTGAGTAAAGACTAGCTAGAACAGGCTTGAACTGGCAGATTAGCGAAGCGTGCTACTTGAAGAAAGGAAGGATTTGTCTTTCTCAGCAGAAGATCTACATTGACCTACAGGCTGTGTTTTTCCTAAAGAAGAAAAGACCCCTGGAAAGGAATATTTGTATTATTGAAGGTAGAAAATTCCTTCTTACTCCCATCTCTAAGAAGTCTCTGCCTTAGGACTTACTTTCTGTTGCCTTTTGTGTTTCTGGGAGTTCTGGAAACACAGTAAAGTTTCTACTGATAGACTTCTAATTCAAAACTTAAATAGACCTATTGTTATACTCCTTGTTGAATGATCTGTGTGACACCTACTACAGCCAAAGTACCATGAACGCCTATCCATTACAGACTGTTCATCAAACTCACCTGGAGACTTTGAGTGGCATCTGACTATTTGATTCTGGGACACCTCACCGAACTGGGAACGTAACCCACTAGGACTTACAACTCAGCAATTTATTTATTCCTAAGAAACAGCTCTAATTTAAAACATCATTTTTTAAATCAGTTAACCGTTGGTTTTTGAATGTATGTGTGTGTGCGTGAGGGTTAGGAGGAATAAGAAGTTATAAAGTCTTTTCAGACATAGATTTATCTCAGCATTGCTTAAGATTTAGTCCATTGATAAATAGTTAGTTTGTTGTTGTTTAAAGATATCTGGTTTGGAGTGTTTTATTCTAGGGGTTAATAATGTGTTTAATTTGGCTAATTTCCGGTAGGTGGGAAACTTTAATAATATGCTGTGACCTGTGGAGTATTGGGACTGCTTTGACAGTGCATTAGTCCCGCCTCGGTCATAACAACAGACACAGTCACTCAATCTCACAGTTGCAGCCACCAACTCAGATACTGACACTGCAATTATGACATTGCGGATAAAAGAGGCACAGTGTGCAGGAGCTAGATTAGGAGAAAGGTTAGCTCAGGTGTTCAGTTCCATTAGTACACCTGTGAACCCATAATGATGCAGCATCTGATGGCTGATGGCAGAAACATTGGACCACCAGCACCTGTAAGTTCTCCTCCAAGCCACATACCATCCTGACTTGGAATTATATTACCATTCCTTCACTGTTGCTGAGTCAAAAACCTGGAATTCCCTTCCTAACAGCACTGTGGGTGCACATACACCAAATGGGCTGTAGCAGTTCAAGAAGGCAGCTCACCATCACCTTCTCAAGGGCAATTAAGGATGGGCAACAAATATTGGCCTTGCCAACAATGTTCACATCCCAGGGATGAATAAAAAAAATGTTAATCTCGGACTGTGATCTGTACACCCAATTTTGGGTGTTACCTAATGTAACACCCCATTGCTTGTCCAACATCCAATATTGCATGAGCAGCAAGTTCCTCCAACTACATATTGGGAAGACCAAAGGTATTGTCTTCAGTGCCCACCACAAACTCTGCTCCCTTGCTGCCAACTCCATCCCTCTCCGTGGCCACTGTTTGACGCTGAATCGGAATGTTCACAACCTTGGCAACCTATTTGATCCTGAACTGAGCTTCTGACCCCATATCCTCTCCACTACCAAAATCGTTTAATTCCATCTACATGACACCACCTGTCACCACCCCTGTCTCAGTTCATCTACTGCTGAAACCTTCATCCATGCCTTTGTTACACCTAAACATATCTATTCCAAACCTCTCCTGGCTGGCCTTTACCTTGCACCCTCCATAACTCACACCAAATTCCGTTCACCCATCACTCCTGTGCTTTCTGAGATACGTTGAGTCCTGGTCCGGCAACACCTCAGTTTCAAAATTCTCATCCTTGTTTTCAAATCTCTCCCTACCTTTGTAACCTCTTCCAGCCCAACCACCCTCCATGATTTCTGCGTCCTCCAATTCTGACTCGTTGTTCCAATTTTAATTGCTTCACCATTGGTGGCTGTACTTTCAGCTGCCTAGGCTCTAAACATGAATTCCCTCCCTAAACCTCTCAACCTCTACCTCTCTTTCCTCCTATAAGATGCTCCTTAAAAGTATCTCTTTTACCAAGCTTTTGGTCACCTGACTGAATATCTCCTTATGTGTTTTAGTGTCAAATTTTGCTGATAATGCTTCTGTGAAGCACCTCAAAATGTTTTACTACATTAAAAGCATTATATAAATGCAAATTGTTATTGCTGTTGTAAGTTATTGCAGTGAAAGTATATTATAGGAAATTCAGGTCTAATTTCATCAGGGCCACTCGACTCCAGACCTCATTGCAGCCTTGGTCCAAACATGGACAAAAGAGCTGAATTCCAAGGGTGAGCTGAGCGTGAGTGCCTTTGACATCATGGCAGAACTTGACTGATTGAGGCATCAAAGAGTCTAGCAAAATTGAAGTCAATGGGAATCAGGAGGAAAACTCTTCACTGGTTGGAGGCATACCTAGCAGAAAGGAAGATGGTTGTGGTTGTCGGACGCCAATCATCTGAGCCCTAGGGAATCCTTGCAGGAGCTCCTCAGGGAAATGTCCTAGGCCCAACCATCTACAGCTGCTTCATCAATGGCCTTCCCTCCAGCATGTCAGAGTGGGAATGTTCACAGATGATTGCACACTGCTCAGTACCATCCGCAACTTCTCAGAAACTAAAGCAGTTTGTGCCTACATGTAGCAAGACCTGGACAACATTCAAGCTTGGGCTAATAAGTAGTAAGTAACATTCGTGACATGCAGGTGCCAGGCAATGACCATGCCCAACAAGAGAGATTCTAACCATCTCCCCTTGACATTCAATGGCATTACATCACTGGATCCATCATCAACACGCTGGGGGTTATCATTGATCAGAAACTTAACTGCGCCAGCCCTATAAATACTATGTCTACAAGGGCAGGTCAGAGGCTGGGAATTCTGAGACCAGTTACTCACCCCCTGACCCCACAAAACCTGTTCACAATCTACAAGTGTTCCGACCAAGGCCAGAGTAATGCACTGTTCATTCAGTCCCACTACTCCACATGTCACAGAATATCAAGAAAGTTTCCCACCTACCGAAGAATAGCCAAATTAGACACTCTATTTGTTCCCCAGAATTAAGCACACCAAACCAGATTTCTTTAAACAACAACAACATTAACTATTTATTAGAAAAGAAATAATACATCTTAATTATTAACAAGATAAACCTATGTTTATGAGAAACTCCTTATTTCCTTAACCCTCATGCACACACACATCCATTCAAAAAACTGGTTAACTGGGGTAAAAGGATTTTTTGGTTTACAGCTGCTTCCTGGCTTATCCCTAAAGATTCTTTTAGTAGTCTTTTTAGGTCTTCTTGTTGCTCTGCAGCTAAGTACAAAAGCATGTTGTCCAATTTTGCTAACCATTCTGCATTAGCTAACCAAATAGTCGGATGTTCAATTTACAAATTGTCTAGGCCTCCTTCTGCCTCATCCTCACTATACCTTTCATTCTTATCTGTCCCTATTACCTGACATTTCTATACCTGTCTATCCTCCTCCCACGATAATATTGCTTTAACATATTGATATGACACAACCGATTCTTTTTCCGGTGATCTGGGGTGTCAATCAAGTAATTTACCTTACCAACTCTTTTGACCACTTTATACGGACCACTGAACCGTGCTTTTAATGGTTCACCCTGTAAAAGTAATAATACAAATATTTCATCCCCTGGTTGAAACGTTCGGGTCTTTGCGTTCCTGTCTATCCATTTTTTCATAGTGGTTTGGGATGCTTTAATGTATTCCTGAGCTACATTACGAGCTTTCGTGAGCCTTTCACGGAACATGGATACATAGGCTGGGACCGAAGATGCATCCCATTGTTCTAAGAACCTGTCTTTGATGAGTTTTAGAGGACCTCTTACCTCATGTCCATAAACCAATTTGGAAGGACTAAAACATGTAGACTCATTCGGTGAATCTCTCATGGCAAATAAAAGAAAGTCTAGCCCTTTATCCCAATCATGGGGATATTCGTGACAGTATATTCTAATCATTGTTATGAGAGTTTGATGGTACCTCTCTAAAGCTCCCTGTGCCTATGCGTGATATGCTGAAGATTTTAACTGTTTGATACCCAGATTACTCATGACATCTTGAAATATCTTAGGCGTAAAATTAGAACCTTGATCCAATTGAACTTCAAGTGGTAATTCATATCTCGTAAAGAATTGGGTTAACTTCTCGACTACTACTTTAGCAGTAATTCCCCTCAAAGGAATGGCCTCTATAAATCGAGTAGCCACATCGATGATAGTGAGTATGTATTGATGTCCCGCTTTTGTTTTTGGCAAGGATCCTACGCAGTCTACCAACACCTTACTAAGTGCTTCCTCAATAACTGGCATGAGAATTAGAGGTAAAAGCAAAATACTGCAGATGCTGGAAATCTGAAATAAAAACAGAAAGTGCTGGAAAAATTCAGCAGGTCTGACAGCATCTGTGGAGAGAGAAGCAGAGTTAATGTTTCAGGTCAATGATCTTTCATCAGAACTGGTTCTTCATTTTCCATGGTCCACCACTTTATCATATTCATAACAGTCCTTTTCGCTCTCTGCTTCTTTGGGGTTTGTACAGTTTCATTTGATTGATGTGGAACCATTTTACTGACTTGGATAGTTGTACCACATATACCATTGGGCTCACTTTTTCCACCATATTGTACGGTCCCATATATAACGGTTCAAACACTCCTACTCAAGCATAATTGCTTACCATCACCTGATTCCCTGGTCCTGTGCATTATGTGTTTCTAAATTCATTTTATTAGTTTGATGTTTTCTGCCAATATTCCCTGCAGTTTACCTCCAGAGCTCCTCTAATTGTTTCTTCAGGTCTCTTACAAATCTGTCCTGAGCTACTTCTTTCTCCTGTCTTTCAGTCAAAAGAGGTAACAATAAGTGTGTTGGTGTTCTCATGGGTCTCCCTAATATTCATCAAGACCAGTGGTAACACTTTATCCCATTTCTTCTTTTTTTCTTTCATAAGTCTTTCTTCTGGTGTTCTATTCATGCGCTCTACAATTCCTGAGGACTGCAGATGATGAATTACATGCCATTTACCTTCAATACCTAGCTGTTTCAAAGTCGCTTGCATTATTTATCCACTAAAAAACAGCAAAAAATGACTCAAAGTTTAATAAGGAAGCAAAATTAAGAGTGCTATCTAGAAATATAAAAACAGATAGTAAGAGTTTCTATAGATATTTAAAAAAGGAAAGAGTTAACAAAGTGAGTGTTGGTCCTATAGAAAGTGAGTCAAGGGAATTAATAATGGAAAATAAGGAGATGGTAGATGAATTGAACTGGTATTTTGCTTCGGTCTTCACTATAGAGGATACAAGTAACACCAGAAATAGCTGTAAATCAGGAAATGGAAGGGAGGGAGGAACTCAAGAAAATTACAATCACCAGGGAAGTGGAACTGAGCAAATTGTTGGAGCTGCAGCTGACAAGTTCCCGGGTTCTGACAGACTTCATTCTAGGGATTTGAAAAAGTGGCTAGTGAGATAGTTGGTTTTAATTTTCCAAAATTCCCTAGATTCAGGGAAGGTTCCATTAGATTGGAAAATAGTGAATGTAATCACTTTATTCAAAAACGAAGGGAGACAGAAAGTAGGAAACTACAGGCCAGAAAGCTTAATATCTGTCTTAGGGAAAATGTTGGAAGCTATTATTAAAGACATTATAGCAGGGCATTTGGAAGAAATCAAGGTAATCAGGCAGAGTCAATATGGTTTTGTGAAAGGGAAATCATGTTTAACCAATTTATTGGAGTTCTTTGAAGAAATAACATGTACTGTGGATAAAGGGGAACTGGTGGATTTATTGTACTTAGATTACCAGAAGGCGCCACATCAAAGGTAATAAATGGAAAATAAAAGCTCATGATGTATGGGGTAACATATTGGCATGGATAGAAGATTGGCTAGCTAACAGGAAACAGAGAGTAGGCATAAATGGGTCATTTTCTGGTTGATAAGATGTAACAAGTGGTGTGTCACAGGGATCAGTGCTGGGGCCTCAACATTTTACCATTTATATAAATGACTTGGATGATGGGACTGTATGCTTGCTAAATTTGCTGATGAAACAAAGATAGGTAAAAAGTATGTTGTGAAGAGGACATAAGGAGTCTACAAAGGGATATAGATAGGTTAAGTGAATGAGCAAAGATCTGGCAAATGGAATATAATGTGGAAAAATGTGAAATTGTCCACTTTGGCAGGAAGAAAAAAAAGCATATTATCTAAATGGTGAGAGATTGCAGAACTCTGAGATGCAAAGGGATCTGGGTGTTCTGGTGCATGAATCGCAAAAGGTTAGTGTTACGACCAGGTGAGGAAGGGGCCTAGGGCTCCCCTCCCGCCTTTTCCTGGTATGGCTGTAACAGGGTTTGACTTTTAAAACACTGTGTTTTTAGCTTCCCCTCAGTGAGTCAGTGAGAGCTCACTGCTCTCTAATTGTAATTGTAAAGAAATCAACCAGACAGGTTTTCTCAGATTTAAACAAGAAAGGTGTAAGTTTATTACTTTAAAACTCTTACTCATTTAAAACTACTAAGAATACATGACGCGACCATACTAGCATGCATATGTGATAAACACACACACAGATAGAGACAGAGGAGGAGAAAGAATTAAAGGGGAAATGTTTGAAGTAGTTGATGGAATTCAGTTACTGGTTTTGGGTTGGATGTAAAGTTTTTGATTGAAGTTAAGTCTTACAGTCCTCATTGGGGCCCAGTGCACACTTTCAAACTTGTTTCACTGGTACCAGATAGTTGCAGGGGTCTTTCGTCTTGAGGCTTAAGTTACTTCCATGGGTCCCTGGAACTTGGCGTGAGAGAGACAGAGAGAGAGAGGTGCTTTCTTCTTTAAGTTCAATTGCAGTCTGTCTCAAAACTTTACTGTGAGCACAATTTAATCAATTCCAGGTTGACCAGCAGGTTAGTCATGTGACTAGCTTTTTGTTTGAAACAGCATCGCCTGAAAAGTCTGTTAATTCTTTCAAGCTTATTAGTTTGATCATCACTATTGACAAAACCCATCTGGCTAATTGAATCCGGGACTACTTCCATTGTCGCTGTAGGCAAATGTCTCTCAGAATGCAAATATGCAGCCATGTTTTCAGCCACCTGTGGTTTTTTTAAACAAGTTTATTCAAGGTTTAGTATCAGTTCAAATAGTGTTCCACATGACAAAATTAATGTTTCCATTTGGCAGGTGCGGTTTCTGTCACACCTCCACATCTGGCCGAATGAAATGCGACATTAAGGGAAGCATTTCATTATAAAATAGAAAGAAGAGAAAGTACAGGAAAACACACATGCATTTCTCTCATTCATTCAGAAATCTTAAAATTGTTACAGTCTGTCTTTCCTTTAAACTGCCATTTTCTTGAGGTGGGTCTGAGATAGTTATACGTTGCCCCAGAGGTTTAAAGTTTTTTTACTATCAACCTGCAATGCATTGGGAATGGGCATTTCAATAAACATGTGAGTTTTGGGGAGGCTTGCAGTTTGCACATTTCCATGACTGTCTAGGGTGCCTTTGTTCTTGTTGAGGTCTGCAGGGTGAAGGTTAGATTTAATTAGCCATGGTTTGGAGTTCTGACCATGAGAGTCGGCAGTGGGTGGATCCACTCTGATCTCTCTTTCAGTGCTCTGATGAGTCATGCCAGTACTTTTCACATTAGGGTATGGTTGGTTCCCTTTTTGCCTGACTGTGGGGGAGGATTCTTTGCTAATCTTCCCTTTGCTTGCAGGTATTTCTCCAGATTCTACTGCACTATACTGCAGCACATCGACTCGGCGAGGCATCACCCTCAGAGTTTCTCTACCCTCTTGAGGACTTTCTTTGCCTTTGCAGGTTCCTGTAAATGCTGTTAGCAACTCTGGTGGAGTGCTTCTGATGTTTGCATTTACATAGGAAGATGTGGTGTCTAATTTTACAAACATTTCAGGGTTGGTTGACCAGACAGTAGGGGTTTTCATTTAGGAATCCACCAGGACTTCCTTTAACCTGTCGTCTTTGTCCCTTTTTTCCCTTTCCTCTCTAACCTTTTGCCAGCCCTGTGCCTGTCTGTCCCTTTTTGTTCAGGCAGTGGTCCCTTACAATTAACCACCCCTCTGCTGGAGGATTTCCCAAATGCTGATACAGGAATTAGGGGTTCAGATTTCACTGTGGGTTTGGCTTTCCCCTCAACCTGGCACATGTGGCAACTCCCACAGTACTCCGCCACATCTTTGTGGAGTTTTGGCTAGTCAAACTGTTGTCTTATGCGGACTTTGGTTTATCGTATACTGGCATGTACAGCCATTGTAACCTCATGGGCCGTTCTTAATATTTCTCTCCGGTATCTCTGTGGCTCCACTAACTGGTGAACCACTGTCCACTCTTAGTCCTCAGGTTTGTGAGGATAACTGCACTTCCTCATCAGTACCTCATTCTTTAAATAGTAACAATCAGGGGCTCCCTCTGGTTCAATTTCAGACTGGGCAGCCTGTGCTAACTCTTTCAATACCGGTCAGCTCGCTGAGTCTCAGCTAGGGAAGATCCATTTAATCCATTCCCTGGGTCATCTAACTTTCCAAAGAAAGTTTCAGACAGACAGACCTCATGGTCATCTGTCTGCAGTGTCAATTCAGTCTCCTCTGGGGGAGCTGGTTTGGTCATGGCCCAATTCATTACACATTCATGGGAACTGCAGGGGACCGTCTCCTGCCACTGCTTTGTCTCTCTGACTTCCTGCGGTCTCTTTTTCACTACTGGGGAAGCTACCACCTTCACCCCTGCCAGATCATTACCTAGGAGCAGGTCAGCCCCATCCACAGGCAAACTAGGGACACTCCCTACCGTCACCGGTCCTGAAATAAGGTTGCAATCTAAGTGCATCTGGTGTAAAGATACAGGCATACACTGCCCTCTAATAAGATTCACCACCATTCTGGTATTTACTGCACTCTGGGGGAAAGGTCAGGCCTTTTCCCAGCAAAAGGGATGTGGTGGCCCCCGTGTCTCTGAAGATTACTCTGGGCTTGCTTGCCCCATTTGAGGGGTATGTGGTTACTCTCCCTTCAGGCACAAAATCCTGATAACCTTAATGGATCGTATTAAATTTTCCTGCACCCACAACAGTATGTTTTCTGGGCCTTTCTACTGCTGCAGTTAAAGCCACAGCTTGTTCAGCTGTGCTTTCCATCAGGATCCTTGCTCCTTCACTGAGCAGGTGTGCCCTGATTAACCCTCCAGGCTTTCCCCATAGTTTCCAGCAGTCAGCTCTTAGATGCCCTGCTTTATTACAATGGAAGCACACAGGTCTACAGGTCTCAATCCTACTCACAGCACCTTCCGTTTTGGCTGGAGGAGGCCCCCTGTGTCTCCTAATTTTCCTTCTCTCCCAGGACTGCTTGGGCTTCTATCACCTTCCCATCCTTTGTCCTTTTCGGATTTGTGGGGGTGATTAGGAAAGGTTTCCCCCTGGGGAACCGACTTGTATATTAGAGAAAAGTCATCAGCCTGAACTGCGGCTTGCCTCGCTCGATGCACTTTTTGTTCCTTCACATGGGTCTTTATGGCGAGTGGGAGACAGTTTTATACTTCCTCTAGCAAAATCACCTCTCTGAGGCTTTCATAGCTGGGCTGTACTTTAAGAGCCCTCAGTCACTGGTCAAAAACCAGCTGCTTGCTTCTCTCAAACTCCAAGTAAGTTTGATCAGCTTGCTTCCTGGGGGTTCTAAACTTCTGGTGGTAGGCTTCCGGTACTAGCTCATATGCCCCGAGGATAGAGTTTTTTGTCAGTTCATAATTTGATGACCTCTCATCTGACAACAGGGAATAAACCTCATTGGCCTTTCCGATTAGCTTACTTTGCAGCAGAAGAAGCCATTTTAACTGCCTGGCAAGTTTCTCAAAAGATACAAAAAAATGCTTTCACGTCTCCCTCATTGAATTTTGGAATCAATTGGGAAAACTTTAAAAACTTCCGTACACAGCCCAGCACCACTTGTATTTTTTATGCTTTCACTGGGGTTACTCTGTCACCCCCTAGTTAACTCAAGACACCTCAGCTCTCTTTCCTCCCGTTTCTTCTGGAAGGTTCTTTCTCTCTTCTAACTCAAGTTTCCTCTGTTCTAATTGTATCTTTGTTAGCAATACCCTGTCGGAATCTATTTCTAACTCTGTCTCTGTTGCTTCAGAATCGAGGGAAAAATGGTTGGCCACTAGTCTTAGGAGTTCCAATTTACTAGCTTTGGCCCGGAAAGTGATCCCACACTGCTCAGCCATATTTCTCAATGGTTCCATAGACAGTGCCTTTAGCTTATTTCCAAGTTACTTCACCCTGACTTGGGAGTGTACTGGCTTCAGTCGCGGACGTGTTAGTATTCTAGCACACACAATCACAAGAAAACCTGTATTGAAATCTTTTCTGTTTTTGATAGGATCGATTTGATTTCCCACTTCCAATTTCTCATTTGCCTGTGGTCCAATCTGGGTCACTAGCTCCCAAATCTCAGTTACGACTGGGTGAGGAAGGGGCCTAGGGCTCCCCTCTTGGCCTTTTCCTGGTTTGACTGTAACAGGGTTTGACTTTTAAAACACCGTGTTTTTAGCTTCCCTTCAGTGAGTCCTTGCTCACTGCTCTCTAATTGTAATTGTAAAGAAATCAACCAGACAGGTTTTCTCAGATTTAAACAAGAAAGATGTAAGTTTATTACTTTAAAACTCTAACTCATTTAAAACTACTAAGAATACATGACGCGACCATGCTAGCATGCATATGTGATAAACACACGCAGATAGAGACAGAGGAGGAGAAAGAATTAAAGGGGAAATGTTTGAAGTAGTTGATGGAATTCAGTTACTGATTTTGGGCTGGATGTAAAGTCTTTGAATGAAGTTAAGTCTTGCAGTCCTCTTTGGGGCCCAGTGCACATCACTGGTACCAGAAAGTTGCAGGGGTCTTTTGTCTTGAGGTTTCCGTGGGTCCCTGGAACTTGGTGTGAGAGAGAGACTGAGAGAGAGACGTGCTTTCTTCTTGAAGTTCAATTGCAGTCTCTAAACTTTACTGTGAGCACAATTTAATCAATTCCAGGTTGACCAGCAGGTTAGTCATGTGACTAGCTTTTTTTGAAACAGCATCGTCTGCGAAGCTTATTATTTTTTTCATGTTTACCAGACACACTCAGTGGGGTGGGGGCTCGGAGTCGGGGGGTGGGGGGTGTGTGGTGGAGGGTTGGAATGCTGGCTATTACACATTCAATGATACTCAATGTCTCTTGATCGTCACTATTGACAAAACCCATTTGGCTAATTGAATCCTGGAGTACTTCCATTGTGTCTCTGGCAACTGTCTCTCAGAATGCAAATATGCAACCATGTTTTCAGCCACTCAATCCTGTGGTCTTTTTTAAACAAGTTTGTTCAAGGTTCAGTGCCAGTTCAAATAGTGTTCCATATGAAATTAATGTTTCCATTTGGTAGGTGTGGTTTCTGTCACATTAATATGCAGGTACAGCAAGTAATTAGGAAAGCTAATAGAATGTTATTGTTTATTGTGAGGCGAATTGAATGCAAAAACATTCCTTTATAAGACCACTGACTCCCACAGCTACCTCGACAACACTTCTTCACACCCTGCCTCCTGTAAGGACTCCATTCCATTTTCCCAGTTTCTCCGTCTCCGAAGCATCTGCTCTGATGATGCTACCTTCCATGACAGGGCTTCTGATATGTCTTCCTTTTTCCTCAACCGAGGATTCCCCCCGACTGTGGTTGACAGGGCCCTCAACCGTGTCCAGCCCATTTCCCGCACCTCTACTCTCACCCCTTCCCCTCCCTTCCAGAATCGCAACAAGTTCCCCTTGTCCTCACTTTCCACCCCATCACCCTTCATATCCAAAGGATCATCCTCCGCCATTTCTGCCACCTCCAGCGTGAAGCCACTACCAAACGCATCTTCCCCTCCCTTCCCCTGTCAACATTCCAAAGGGATCGTTCCCTCCGTGACACCTTGGTCCACTCCTCCATTACCCCCACCACCTCGTCCCCTTCCCATGGCACCTTCCCCTGCAATCGCAGGAGGTGTAATACCTGCCCATTTACCTCCTCTCTCCTCACTATCCCAGGCCCCAAACACTCCTTTCAGGTGAAGCAGCAATTTACTTGTACGTCTTTCAATGTAGTATACTGTATTCGCTGCTCACAATGTGGTCTCCTCTATATTGGGGAGACCAAACGCAGACTGGGTGACCACTTTGTGGAACACCTCCACTCAGTCCGGAAGCAGGACCCTGAGCTTCCGGTTGCTTGCCATTTCAACACTCCCCCCTGCTCTCATGCTCACATCTCTGTCCTGGGATTGCTGCAGTGTTCCAGTGAACATCAACGCAAGCTCGGGGAACAGCATTTCATTTACCAATTAGGCACACTACAGCCTGCCGGACTGAACATTGAATTCAATAATTTCAGAGCATGACGGGCCCCCCATTTTACTTTTATTTTTAGTTATTTTTTTCTTTTTCCTTTTTAAAATTTTTTTTGTGTGTTTATTTTATTTTATTTCATCTTAGTTTGTTCAGTTTGCTTACCCACTGTTTTTTTTCATGTTTGTACTTGTGGCTGTTCAATTTTCAGTCCGTTAACACCCTATCTGTACTAATGCTTTGTCTTTCAACACACCATTAATATATTGTTTGCCTTTGCTCCACGACCTTCTGGTCAGCTATTCTGTGACCTTGTCCTAGCTACACCTTCTCCTTTGTTATCTCTTGCCCCACCCCCGCTTTACTTGCTTATAACCTTTTATATTTCTAATATTTGCCAGTTCTGAAGATGGGTCACTGACCTGAAACATTCACTTTGCTTCTCTCTCCACAGATGCTGCCAGACCTGCTGAGTATTTCCAGCATTTCTTGTTTTTATTTCAGATTTCCAGCATCCGCAGTATTTTGCTTTTCAAAAGTAGAGAGGTTATGCTACAGTTATACAGAGCATTGGTGAGACCACATCTGGAGTACTGTGTACAGTATTGGCCACCTTATTTAAGGATGGGTGCAAATGTGTTGGAAGCAGTTCATAGAAGGTTTACTGGAGTAATACCTGGAATAGGTGGGTTGTCTTATGAGGGGAGGTTTGACAGGCTAGGCTTGTATCCGCTGGAGTTTATGAGAGTAAGAGGCAACTTGACTGAAACATCTAAGACCCTGAAGGGTCTTGACAGGGTCGATGTGGAAAGGATGTTTCCTCTTGTGGGAGAAGCTAGAACTAGGGGTCACTATTTAAGAATAAGGGATCGCCCATTTAAGACAGAGATGAGGAGAATTTTTCTCTCTCAGAGGATCGTGCCTCTTTAGAACTCTCTTCCTCAAAAGGCAGTGGAAGCAAAGTCTTTAAATATTTTTAAAGCAAAGGTAGATAGATTCTTGATAAGCAAGGGAGTGAAAGGTTAGTGGGGGTAGGCGGGAAAGTGGAGTTGAGGTTACAATCAGATCAGCCATGATCTTGTTGAATGGCGGAGCACGCTCAAGGGCATATGGCCTACTCCTGCTCCTAATTCGTATGTTTGTACGAAAGTGGACTCCCTGATCTGGTTTTACGATCCGTGATAGTTCCCATGTAGAGATTACCTACTCCACCAAGATTTTCACGGTAGCTGCCTTACTTGGAAATGCCTCAACCCATTTGGTAAACTTATGTCCCAGAACTATACAGTAAGTATTCCTTCTGCTGACCAAAACCCATTAGAAATGTCCAACACAGTGTATATTTTTGCAGAGCTTGGTATACTGCCAATCAAATCTGTGACAGTAGTGACTGTTGGGGCGCATGCTGGAATGTTCTAATTTAATATCTTATAATCTATTGTCATCCTCCATGATCCATTTGGTTTCTTAACAGGCCAAATTGGTCAATTTACATGTGTCGCCAGAGGTCTTAAAACCCCTTGATTCACATTAGAATTTACTGCTAACTCTAAATACCGCTGCTTCTTTTGGGGAAATTATATTGCCTCTCAAGGGTTTTCATAGATCCTCCTTCCACTCCTACCACTACTCCTGGCATTCTTCCACAATCTTGTTTGTGTTGGGCAAACACTACCTTCTCCTGCTCTATAATGGTTTTACTCCACTCCGGGCTCCTTTTTACTAATGCTTGCCAGTCATATGCCCGCTTTCCTGAAACCACACAAATCTTTCCTTGCCCATCCAGCAGAATGCACTGCCCTTCATTCCCCTTCTGTAACCAGTGATCAATTAGATCTATCACTAATCTATACATGCTTCCATACAGTCTGATTTCAATACTCCTCTCTCGTCTTCCCAATTCATTAATATGCATATCCACTTTGTTTCAAGTATCCTCACTTGTATGCGAAGAGGTTTTGATACTGTGCCAGCCAGCATATTTCCCGTAAATCCTTCCAAAATGTAGGGCTCACCACTAGACCAATTGGACTATCGCGGACCCTTTGCATGCGATGCCCCTATATCTATCAGGGATTCCCCTTTCTTTCCTTCTACTATTAAATCTACAGTCGGGTCTTCCATGGCTGTCACATCTGAGTGTGCACAGATATGATAGCTGGCTGTTACGGCTCTTTCATTGCTCAGAGGGTGCAGAGGGCTCTAGCTTAGGTTCCCTGAAGTGGGACCAGTAGGGCAATATTAGTAGATTATTTAGCATTAGGATACATTAACAGTCTTGGAAGGAATATGGAAGCACTATTATTGTGGAGAACCAGGGCATGATGGGATGCATGGCAATGGTCATGGGAAACTGAACAATCCAGAGCCTAATTGCCTCCACATCTGTGTAAATATACTGTCCTTGCTTCACTAATCAAGGAGATAAGGGTGCAAGTACAGATGAAACAGGAGACTATAAACCGTGGGAGATGTCAGCTTCAAGGCTGGGAAAAGAGACGACACTGGAATGTCAGTGGGGCAATACAATCCAGTTTATTGATCAAGCTGCAGACCTGAAATATGTTAGGGTAGTGTGAACAAATGAGTAATGGGTATTGTATTCTATAAATTTGTACTACAGACTCTGTTTCACCGAGAAGCCTCTGGATGTTTCACCAGACACTTCTCCCTTGCACCAGTGTTTGAATAAAAACCTTTATTTACTTTAATCCCGTGGACTCGAAAGAGTGGTTATTTTCTCCACAACATTCCTTTCCACCTCCTGTGAATTAGTTATCTGGTGGGTTCATTATTGTGAGAGGGAGCTTCTTGTGACACCTGATGGTACATTCGCATAGTGGACAAGGGGTTAATACAGTCAATTGAGAGTCCCCTGCAATGCATCAGAGGGTCAGCTGTCATTTCAGGGTGGTGACTTTGATTGACAACTATGTATGAGTCACTTGAAGAAAGGAATAGGTCATTATTTAGCTGGAGTCCACAATGATTGACAGGTTGGTGGGCAAAGATCCCCATCTCAAGGACATGAAGAATAATTTACAGAGAGATTGGGTGTGAAATTGGACTCAATGGCACCCATTGTTTGGGCACTATGGGCACTGTTCGGGGACCAAAATGTCGTCCGATGTGCACGTGCCCCCTTCTGCATAAACTTGCCAGAAGCCATCTTGGTGAGGGCGTCAGTGTGCACGCAGCTAATGTCTACTGGAAAAATGCAGCACAGGCAGATCTTGATGTCAGTCAGTGTGCAATGCAGGTTTGTTGCCAGTGCTGCCATTTTGGAGCTCAATGTTTCAGCTAATGCCGTCTCTTAATCTTCCACAACTGAACACTTGTTAAGCAACAGGAAGTACCCCACCACCAGGGATCATCAAGTACTTTCAAGTTAGTTACTGGTTGAATTCTTCTGGATATTGCTACGATTGCACAACTGCTTTCCATATTTCTTTGATGTTGCAAGAGTCTACAGGTAGTGGTGTGGCAGCTGTTGAAGGGCTTCATCCTGACTTCAAAGTTTCTGCACTTATCAGTTGCTCCCAGAAATGGGTGCAGCAGTAAGCATTCCCCTTGGAATAATGCATGACTGGAAGAATGAGCAAAGGTCATACAGAACAGGATAAGCTTCTAGAAGAGGGAGGAGAAGGGAGAGAAGGTCTATCAGAAGCAGACCATATCCACCCAAGGTATTCAGAGAGCAATTCTCCAACCTGAACCTCTGCAAGGAACAGAGTGTGAGACATGTGCACTTCACCAAAGAGGTGATCACTGAAATCTGACACCCTCTGCTGCCACAACTACAACCTCAGAGCAAGGCAGGGACTGCATTGCCGGTGGCTGTGAAGGTGACTGTGGCAATAAACCTTTACACAGCTGGCTCCTTCTAGGCTGGAACTGGAGATATTTGCAACATCTCACAGTTTGCCACCCACTGTCGTGTGAAGGATGTCACTGAGGCATTCTACTCAAAGAGAGCTAAATACATTTGCTTCTCCCTTCCCAGAGACCAAGCATGCGGCTTTGCTAAGTTTTCAGGCTTCCCCAGGGTGCCATTGATTGCATGCATATTCCTTTGCAGGCAGCATGTCAACTCCGCCATGTATAGGTACCAAAAGGGATTAAATTCCCTTAATGTCCAGCTGGTGCATGACCATAGACAGCCCTTCATTCTGCAGCAGTACTCTGTGCCATGTGCATTTCAGTCACCACAGCAATCCAAAGGGTAACTACTGGATGGCAAAGGCCATCTGCTGATGACATGGCTCATGACTCCGGTGTGTAACACATGCACACATGCACAGCATGCATACAATGAGAGCCATGCTGCCATATGAAATGTTATAGAGCAGACCATTGCTGTGCTGAAACAATGCTTTCACTGCCTGGACCATTCTGGAGGAGTCCTGCAGTACTCAGCAAAGTGTCAGGATTCGTGTAGTCTAAGGTTGTCCAACCTTTTCGGGCGGAGGGCCACATTGCCATTTTTGCTTGGCCTGGGTGGGGGGGGGGCGGGGGTCGGTGAGCAAATTTTGAAAGATAAAGGCATTAAAAATTTATCTTACTAATAAAAACAACGACAAATATGCATTTTTGTGAAGAAGCTTTAAATGAGAATACTAATTTATTGACTTACTTTCTTGTCGCTATATTGAAAACTGATTTAGTGACATACCTGGCATTGTTTTTGCTTGCATAAGTAGTCAATCTCTGCCCACACACTTGATGTAACGATGCAGAGTATTCTGGATAGATATCCATCTGTCAGAAGTGATCTTGATCTCTCTCTCTGTCTCTCCCTCTCCTTGTGTTGCCCCCTCTCTCTTTCTTCCCCCTCTCTCTCTGTTTTGCCCCTCTCTTTGATCCCCCCATTCTGTTTCCCCTTCTCTCTCTCTGTTCCCCTCTCTCGTTGTTTCCCCCTCTCTCTTTGTTCCCCCCTCTTTCTGTTTTCCCCCTCTATCTCTGTCCTTCTTTCTCCCTTTTCCACCCCACTTTGTTTCCACCATCTGTCTCTCTGTTTCCCTTGCCCCCCGCCGTCTCCACCGCCCCCCACCCCCCACCCCCACTGACAGTTGCACTGTGTGGGAATGCTCAGCACAGCAGCTTTGTGCTAGGTCAGTTTAAAAAACATTGCGCTGAGTTTCATGGCTCAGCTGCTGAAGCATTAACGCACTTCCTAACATCGGACAGGTTCAGGGTTTTCTGGTGGGCTTTTAAAAAAAAGTCAGAAAACCCTGAATCTGTCAAAGTTGGGAAGCGCGTTCCTACTTCAGCAACTGAGCTGTGAAACTGACAGTGTGATGTTTTTAAAAAAGGCCGCACTGCAAGAAGAAGACAAAAGAAAATTTCCCATCTCCAGTTACGGAGACTTGGGGAGGATGAGGAACAGCTCCGAGTATAGTTTACACCCGCAGGCTAGATGGAAACCTTTCATGGGCTGGATTCTGGCCCGCGGGCCATATGTTGGACAACCCTGGTGTAGTCTGTTTAATGCTGCACAACCTCACCATCATAAGAACATCAGAACAAAGAGCAGGAGTAGGCAATTCAGTCCCTCGAGCCTGCCCCGCCATTGAATACGATCATGGCTGATCTCATCTCGGCCTCAACTCCACTTTCCTGCCTGTTCTCCATAACCCTTCAACCTATTACTAATTAAAAATCTGTCTACCGCCTCCTTAAATTTACTCAATGTCCCGGCATCCACCGCACTCTGGGGTAGTGAATTCCACAGATTCACGACCCTTTGAGAAAAGTAATTTCTCCTCATCTCTGTTTTAAATCTGCTAACCTTTATCCTAAAACTATGACCTCTCATTCTAGATTGCCCCACCAGAGGAAACATCCTCTCTACGTCTACTTTGTCAATCCCCTTAATCTTCTTATATACCTCAATTAGGTCTCCTCTCATTCTTCTAAACTCCAGAGAATAAAGGCCTAAACTGTTCAATCTCTCTTCATAAGACAAACCCCTCATCTCTGGAATCAATCTCGTGAACCTCCTCTGAACTTCCTCTAATGCAACTACATCCCTCCTCAAGTAAGGGGACCAAAACTGCACGCAATACTCCAGGTGTGGTCTCACTAATGCTTTGTACAGTTGCAGCAACACTTCCCTACTTTTATACTCTATTCCTTTAGCAATAAATGCCAAAATTCCATTTGTCTTCCTTATTACCTGCTGCACTTGCATACTAGTTTTCTGCGATTCATGCACGAGGACACCCAGATCTCTCTGCACCGAAGCACTCTGAAGTTTCTCTCCATTTAGATAATAATTTGCCTTTCTATTCTTCCGACCAAAATGGATAACCTCACACTTATCCATGTTAAACTCCATCTGCCAAATTTTGGCCCATTCACCTAACCTATCTATATCCATTTGTAAATTTCTTATTTCTTTATTGCAACTTACTATCCCAACTATTTTAGTGTCATCTGCAGATTTGGCAATAGTACCTTCTATCCCTGCATCCAAGTCATTTATCTAGATTGTAAATAGATGGGGCCTGAGGATCAAACCCTGTGGCACCCCACTAGTTACATCTTGCCAACCAGAAAAGGACCCATTTATAAGGGGACAGTTCTTGCCACCAGTTATGCAGAAAGCACCTGAAGAGCAGGAGCATGAGGAGGGACAGGAGGAGAAAGTAGAGGAGCAGAAAATGGAACAGAAGAGGCATCCTGGACAGCTGATTTCTGCCCAGGCTGTCCGTGAAGAACTAATTCAAGTGCAATACCAATAACCACAAACCCAATCTCTCATTCACCTACAGTCCCATGATTTCCCTTTCCTCAACCACTGACCATCACAACAAAAGCTTGGCCACACTGGAAAAACAAAAGCCACCACATAAATAAACATTCCAAAACAAATTTATAAATCAAAGCCTGTCGTATTGAATGCAAACGTAAACTAACCACCCTTGTGCATTCCCTGAGAGCCTGTTTTCTCTGCGCTCTTGCCTGTCCCAGTGCTCCTAAGCAGTACTACCCCAGTAACTATAGCATGGCTGGTGGAAGGCTTCTGGCTTTCAGTGGCAGAAATGGCATACATTGGAGAATGTTCTTGAGCAGCTCTGACCCTAGAAAGCCCAGCTGCGGGCTGTATCATCTCAGCTGGGCAGCCGCAGCTGGGCTGGCTGGCTGACTGACAGGCAATAACAAGGGCAATGGGGGGGGGGGGTGGCAGGGGTGGGAGGGCAAATGTTCTCATGCCGAGGGAGATCAGCAAGTTCATACTCCATGGAGCCAATGCCACTCACCTAGAGTAACACCTCAGCAGTCATAGTAATCTGTTGGAGGCCAGATTGCTGGACTGCTGTGACACCCTACTCCACAACCACAATGTGTTTCCACTGCAACACTCAGATGGTTACAATAGAAGTTGCAACATCAGTCATCAGACGCTGCATCATGGTTGGGTCCACAAGTGTGCAAGCAGTGTTGGCCATCACTTCCATATGGAAAGGATGGGCTCCAAGCTCTGCATAAAACCTGTGCCAAGTTGGTGCTGGACTCCTCTCTTTTTTGATATTGAATACAGGCTTTCTGCCAGACTTCCCAGTACACCAAGCATTTTGTCGTGCATACCCATCAACATTCCTCTGCAGGCTGCCCCTTTGAACTCCTCATCTGAGTCTTCTGCAGCAGAACCCGTGTGCCACTCCCATCCTTTGGCAAGCTGGCAGCTGCGCTACCTTTGCCTCCTGCCCTGGCTGGAGTGCACATGTGCCCAGTGTCTCACCACATGCAGATCCTGCCTCTAATCTATCCTCTAAGATACATGCTGTGTCAGTATCTGAGCTGGTGGCTGCGAGTGTGAAATCAAGTGATGGTGCTATGTCTTGATCACCACTGTCTTCTTGGTGTTCCTCCACTACCTGGCCAGCTTTCACCTTTTGGGTATGTGAAACGAAAAAGGCACAAAGGTGAGGTTGTGATGAGGTTAGGAGGGTAAAGCAAGAGGTGCATGCTTACGCCATCTTTGGCTTGTAAATCAGTACAGAGTGTGGGATGAGGGGAAGTGTGAATGTGAAGGTGGATTGAGTATGAGGATAGTGTCTTCTTCAATGACTTCAGCTGGTGCAATTGGTGGGATATGGTATTGATGATGCATTCACTGACCTTGATCACTCATGTGAGATCATTGAACATCTTGCGGCACTGTGTCCAGTTTTTCGGGCTTGACTCCTGGCATTGATGCCAACAACTATCTGCTCCCATTGCTTTTTGACTGTGTGTCTTGAGGGCCTCCTGTACCCTTGCAGATACAGGATGTCTCTCCTTTCCACCTCCTCCACCAAGAACTCCAGTACAGTCCAAATACCTTGCAGCCCACTCTCTCCCATGTTGTGCTATTCTTCACTGTTTCCCGGGTCAGACTCACTCCCTGCTCAACTGCCAGCACCTGCTCCAGCTAAAATGCACCTCCCCTTTAAGGGGTGCTGGCTCGCTTTCAGCAGTGTAGGCTAGCTTTAAGTGGTGCTAGGAAGTTATAATTTTGGGACCCCTGCTGATGTGTGCAGTTAATGAAAAGCAGTTAATGCAGGGCTGCACACATAAATCATTATAATGAGCAGACACCATGTAGTTGGCATGCTGCCTGCATGGGCATGGGTTAATTGCGCATCACAATCCCTGTGTCCATTTTCAGGGGTTATCCAATTTAGCCCCCATTGAGTCTTGTGACTTTTGCATCTATCAGCAAAAGGGAGTCTGTATTCTAAAATTTGAGCTAACTAAGCTTCAAAGGGTTAAGCTCACTTAAGTTTTCTTCTGTCTTACGGCCCATGTTTCAGGAGTAAGAAAGTTGTGTCTTTATTGGTCCGGATTTTGCGGTCAACAGCGAAGTGGAGATGCTCACCACTGACCTTGAAGAAAGCTGTCCATAAAGATCTAGCAAGCTCTGTAGTATGGATTTTACCTTTCCAGAAATTAATTTCACCCTGGCGCCAGCTATAGGGGATGTCCGGGCATCCAGGATAAATGATATCATTAATAATGTTCTGATGAAAGGTCACTGACCTGCAACATTAACTCTGCTTCTCTCTGCACAGATGCTGCCAGACCTGCTGAGTACTTCCAGCACTTTCTGTCTTTATTTCAGATTTCCAGCATCCGCAGTATTTTGATTTCATTATAATGACATCATTAAGCAGGTTAAGCGGCCAATGTCATTGAAGAATTCTAGCACAGCAAACCAAGAATTAACCAATAGGCTTTACCATTCACTTTTATAATTTTATAGAAAGCGAAATTAATATTGAGACATACACATGGGATTAAGGTGGAAGCTAAACTATCATAAACAAATTAAAAAATATATTATTTTAAAAGCCTATGGAATTTTTTATCATAGAATGAAGAAATTTGACATTCCACAAATATATAATTAGGTTTTCAGGATCAGAGACTGGAGAATTGCAAACATTACACCCTTGTTCAACAAAGGGTTTAAAGATAAGCCCAGCAACTACAGGCCAGTCATTTTAACTTTGGTCTCTCACCCTTCTCTCACCTTTACATGGTCCATCTCTGACACTTCCTTTCCCTTCCTCGACTTCTCTGTCTCCATCTCTGGGGATAGGTTGTCTACTAATATCCATTATAAGCCCACCGACTCCCACAGCTACCTCGACTACACTTCTTCACACCCTGCCTCCTGTAAGGACTCCATTCCATTCTCCCAATTTCTCCGTCTCCGACGCAACTGCTCTGATGATGCTACCTTCCATGACGGTGCTTCTGATATGACCTCCTTTTTCCTCAACCGAGGATTTCCCCCCACTGTGGTTGACAGGGCCCTCAACCGTGTCCGGCCCATTCCCCGCACCTCTACCCTCACCCCTTCCCCTCCCTCCCAGAACCGTGACAGGGTTCCCCTTGTCCTCACTTTTCACCCCACCAGCCTCCATATCCAAAGGATCATCCTCCGCCATTTCCGCCACCTCCAGCGTGATGCCACTACCAGTCGCATCTTCCCCTCCCTTCCCCTGTCAGCATTCCGAAGGGATCGTTCCCTCCGCGACACCCTGGTCCACTCCTCCATTACCCCCACCACCTCGTCCCCGTCCCAGGGCACCTTCCCCTGCAATCGCAGGAGGTGTAATACCTGCCCATTTACCTCCTCTCTCCTCACTATCCCAGGCCCCAAACACTCCTTTCAGGTGAAGCAGCGATTTACTTGTACTTCTTTCAATGTAGTATACTGTATTCGCTGCCCACAGTGTGGTCTCCTCTACATTGGGGAGACCAAGCGCAGACTGGGTGACCGCTTTGCGGAACATCTCCGCTCAGTCCGCAAGCAGGACCCTGAGCTTCCGGTTGCTTGCCATTTCAACACTCCCCCCTGCTCTCATGCTCACATCTCTGTCCTGGGATTGCTGCAGTGTTCCAGCGAATATCAACACAAGTTCGAGGAACAGCATCTCATTTACCGATTAGGCACACTACAGCCTGCCGGACTGAACATTGAGTTCAATAATTTCAGAGCATGACAGCCCCCCATTTTACTTTCATTTTTAGTTATTTTTTCTTCCTTTTTTTTTTACATTCTTTTTTACATTTTTTACAATCTTTTTTTTGCATTTATTTCATTTCATCTTATTTTGTTCAGTTTGCTTACCCACTGTTTTTTTTCAGGTTTTCCCTTGCTGCTGTTCAATATTCAGTGTATTTATACCTAATCTGTACTAATGCTTTGTCTTTCAACACACCATTAACATATTGTTTGCCTTTGCTCCGTGACCTTTTGGTCAGCTATGTGGCCTGGTCCAATCTAGACTTCCTTTGTTATCTCTTGCCCCACCCCCACCTCACTTGCTTATAACCTGTGACTTTTCTAATATTTGTCAGTTCCGATGAAGGGTCACTGACCCGAAACGTTAACTCTGCTTCTCTTTCCACAGATGCTGCCAGACCTGCTGAGTGGTTCCAGCATTTCTTGTTTTTATTTTAACTTTCGTTATTTTCCAATCTAATGGAATTGCCCAAATCTAGGCAATTTTGGAAAATCAAAACCAACGCATCAACTATCTTACTAGCCACTTCTGTTAAGACCCTAGGGTGAGGTCCATCCGGACCTGGGACTTGTCAGCCCGCAGTTCCAACAATTTGCTCACTGGTGATTGTAGTTTTCTTGAGTTTCTCCCTCCCTTCCATGTCCTGATTTATAGCTATTTCTGGGATGTTATTTGTATCCCGAATAGGGAAGACTGATGCAAAATACCTATTCAATTCATCTCCTCATTTTCCCTTATTAATTCTCCAGACTCACTTTCTATAGGACCGATGCTCACTTTGTTAACCCTTTCCTTTTTTAAGTATCTACACACCAGCTTTCTCTCATACTCTAATTCTTCCCTCCTTCTTAATCTTTTAGTCGCCTTTGCTGCTTTTTATATTCTGTCCAATCATCTGACCTGCCACCAAGCTTTGCGCTATTATATATTTTTTCTTTAAGTTTGATACTATCTTTAACTGTTTTAGTTAACCATGGATGGCGGGTATCATTCTTGGAATTTTTATTTCCAGTTGAAATGTATCTATTCTGTGTATTCTGAAATATCCCCTTAAATGTCTGCCACTGCATCTCTATTGACCTATCCCTTAACCTACTTGGTAAGTTGACTTTTGCTAGCTCTGCCTTCATGCCCTCATAATTGCCCTTATTTAACTTTAAAATACTAGTCTTGGACCCACTCTTCTCTCCCTCAAACTGAATGTAAAATTCAATGCTATTATGATCACTGCTGCCTCGGGGCGCCTTCACTATGAGGTCATTAATTAATCCTATCTCATTGCACAATGCTAAGTCTAGTATCACCTGCTCTCTGGTTGGCTCCAGAACGTGCTGTTCCAAGAAACTATCCTAAAAACATTATATGAACTCCTCATCTAGGCTACCTTTGCCCATCTGATTTTTCCAGTCTATATGTAGATTAAAATCCCCCATGATTATCGCCGTACCTTTCTGACAAGCACCCATTATTCCTTCCTTGATACCCCATCCTACTGCGTGGTTCCTGTTAGAGGGCCTGCATACCACTCCCAAGTGCCTTCTTTCCTTTATTATTTCTTGACCCAAACTACTTTTACATCCTGGTTTCCTGAACTTAGGTCATCCCTCTCTATTGTGCTCATACCATAGTTAATTAACAGAACGACCCCTCCACCTTTTGTTTACTTCCTGTCCTTCCTAAATGTCATGTACCCTTCAATATTCGGGTCCCAATCTATGTCATCCTGCAGCCATGTCTCTGTAATGGCTAACAGATCATACTTATTTATCTCTATTTGCACTATCAGTTCATTTGTTTTGTTTTGAATGCTATGTGCATTCAGATACAGAGCCTTTAGTTTTATTTTTGTAACCTCTAGCCTTATCTGCTGATTTACTCTTAGATTTGTAATTATTGTCCCTTCCGGTCACGGTCTGTTTATCTTTTCCCATATTAATACTTTTCTTTCTTGCCTTATATCTACTCTTTGCTTTAACACATCTTCCCAAATTTAATCCTTTGCCCTCATTATTTAGTTCAAACCCCTCTCTACTTCCTTAGTTACGTGATTCGCTAGAACACCAGTCCCTACATGGTTCAGGTGTAGACCGTCCCAACAGTACAGCCCCCACTTTTCCCAGTACTGGTGCCATTGTCCCATGAATTGGAATCCGCTTCTACCACACCAGTCTTTGAGCCATACATTCATTTCTTTAATTTTATTTGCCCTACCCCAATTTGCACTTGGCTCAGGTAATAGTCCAGAGATTATTACCTTTGAGATAAAAACAAGAAATGCTGGAATCACTCAGCAGGTCTGGCAGCATCTGTGGAAAGAGAAGCAGAGTTAACGTTTCGGGTCACTGACCCGAAACGTTAACTCTGCTTCTGTTTCCACAGATGCTGCCAGACCTGCTGAGTGATTCCAGCATTTCTTGTTTTTATTTCAGATTTCCAGCATCCGCAGTATTTTGCTTTTATTACCTTTGAAGTTCTGTATTTTAATTTGGTGCCTAGCTCCTCATACTTACTATGCAGAACCTCTTTCCTTGTCCTGCCTGTGTTGTTGGTACCTACATGGACCATGACGACTGGATTGTCCCCCTCCCACTGTAAGCTCCTCTCCAGTGCTGAGCAGATGTCCCGAACCCTGGCACTAGGCAGGCAACACAGCCTTCTGGACTCTTGTTCTTTGCTGCAGAGAACAGTGTCAATCCCTCTCACTATACTATCCCTGACTACCACTACTTTCCTTTTTGCTCCCCCCAGTTGAACGGCTTCCTGTACCATGGTGCCATTGTCAGCCTGCTCATCCACACTACAGCCCTCTCTTTTGTCTATACAAGCTGCAAGGACCTTGAACTTGTTGCAAGGGCTGAGGCTCATCCACTCCCACCTTCTCGATCCCCTTACCTGCCTGACTCGCAGTCACACCCTCGTGTCCCTGACCACTGGCAAAAACAGATGACCCTATCCTAAGGGGTGTGACTGCTTTCTGGAACAAAGTGTCCAGGTAGCTTTCCCCCTCCCTGATAAATCGCACTGTGTGCAGCTCAGCCTCCAGCTCAATGACTATGAACCGAAGCTCCTCAAGTCACAGACACTTACTACAGATGTGGTTGCCATGGATTGCAGTGTCATCCAGGAGTTCCCACATACTGCAGCTGTGACACATCACCTGTTCTGCCATCTTTATGGTACTAATTTATTGAAATTTATTTTCTCTTAATTAATATATAGCTCCCCTCCTTACCGAACTCCCTCATTTACCAAACTCCCTCCTTCACACTCTGTGCCCTCCAGCAACATTAAGTGCAGACAAGCAGCACCGGGAGTCCCCTGAATTTATACTCTCTGAAAACAATGATGTGTTCATGGGGTAAAGCACATCTGACATTAATGCTTGGATTTTCCTCTGAGCCATTGCCCATTCTGGGTGTATTTGGAGTGGTAAACAAGAGTAAAACGTACCTCATTTATCCTCTCAAAAAAGGCCTGCGCCTTCCAAGGCACTCCAAGAGATTTATCCGACTCTTATAAATGGGGCCAACTCCTCTGACCCAGTTCTCCCAACTTTCACCTTAATGCCACCACCCCCTAATAATTTCCAGCATCTGTAGATGCAATGTATCCCTGATGTAGATAGAGCATTGAAGAAGCTATTTAATTTTAATCATAGAAATTATAGAAATTTGGCCCATCATGTCCATACTGGCCGACAAGGAGCCATCCAGCCTACAAAGAACAAAGAATAAAGAACAAAGAACAGTACAGCACAGGTACAGGCCATTCGGCCCTTGAAGCCTGCGCCGATCTTGATGCCTGTCTAAACTAAAACCTTCTGCACTTCCGGGGACCGTATCCCTCTATTCCCATCCTATTCATGTATTTGTCAAGATGCCTCTTAAACATCGCTATCGTACCTGCTTCCACCACCTCCCCCGGCAGCAAGTTCCAGGCACTCACCACCCTCTGTGTAAAGAACTTGCCTCGCACATCCCCTCTAAACTTTGCCCCTCTCACCTTAAACCTATGTCCCCTAGTAACTGACTCTTCCACCCTGGGAAAAAGCTTCTGACTATCCACTCCGTCCATGCCACTCATAACTTTGTAAACCTCTATCATGTCGCCCCTCCACCTCCGTCATTCCAGTGAAAACAATCCGAGTTTATCCAACCTCTCCTCAGAGCTAATGCCCTCCAGACCAGGCAACATCCTGGTAAACCTCTTCTGTACCCTCTCCAAAGCCTCCACGTCCTTCTGGTAGTGTGGCGACCAGAATTGCACGCAATATTCTAAGTGTGGCCTAACTAAAGTTCTGTACAGCTGCAGCATGACCTGCCAATTTTTATACTCTATGCCCCGACCGATGAAGGTAAGCATGCCGTATGCCTTCTTGACTACCTTATCCACCTGCGTTGCCACTTTCAGTGACCTGTGGACCTGTACGCCCAGATCTCTCTGCCTGTCAATACTCCGAAGGGTTCTGCCACTTACTGTATACTTCCCACCTGCATTAGATCTTCCAAAATGCATTACCTCACATTTGTCCGGATTAAACTCCATCTGCCATTTCTCCGCCCAAGTCTCCAACCGATCGATATCCTGCTGTATCCTCTGACAATCCTCATTACTATTCGCAACTCCACCAACCTTTGTGTCGTTCGCAAACTTACTAATCAACCAGCTACATTTCCCACTTTCCAGCACTTGGTCCATAGCCTTGTAGGTTACGACATTTCAAGTGCATGTCCCAATACTTTTTAAATGTTATGAGGATTTCTGCCTCTATTATGCCTTCAGGCAGTGAGTACCAGATACCCACCACCCTCTAGGTGAAAGAATGTCCCCTTGAGTCCTCTCTAAACCTTTTCCCTCTTTGCTAAATCTATGTCTCCAGGAACTGGACCCCTCAACCAAGGGGAATTGAGCCTTCCGATCCAATCTATCCAGACCCCTCATAATTTTATACATTTCAATTTGGTCTTCCCTCAGCTTCCTCTGTGCCAAAAAAAACCCTTGCCTATAAATCTTTCCTCTTAACAAAAATTCTCCAGTCCAGGAAACATCCTCGTCAATCTCCTTTATACCCTTTCCAGTGCAATCACATCTTTCCTATAGTGCAGTGACCAGAACCGCACACAATGCTCCAGCTTTGGCCTAACTGGTGTTTTATACAGTTCCAGCATAATTTTCCATCTCTTATATTTTATGCCTCAGCTAATAAAGGCAAATATCCCATATGCCCTCTTGACCACCTTATCTACCTGTCCTGACACCTTCAGTGATCTGTGGATATGCACTGTAAGGTCCCTCTGTTCCTCTACAATTCACAGCATTTATTGTATATTCATTTGCCTTATTAAACTTTCCCAAATGCATTACCTCACAATTCTCCACATTGAATTCCATTTACCACTGTTCCACCCACTTCACTAGCGCATTGATATCTTCCTGCTGTCTACAGCTTTCTTCTTCATTATCAACCGCAAGGCAAATTTTTGTATCGTCTGCAAACCTCTTAATCATACGCCTACAGTTAAGTCCAAATCATTGATACATAACATAAAAAACAAGGGACACAGTGATGCGCCCTGTGGAACCTCACTGGAAGCAGTCTTCCTGTCACAAAAACACCCATTGGCCATTACACTTTGCTTCCTGCCTCTGAGTCAATTTTGGATTCAACTTTCCCTCTCTCTCTCCCCCCAATTCTCTCTCCCCCCCCCCCACCCTTCTCTCTCTCCCCCACCTCTCTCTCTCTCTCCCTCCCCTCTCTCTCTCTCCCCCCTTCCCTCTCTCTCTCCCTCTCCCTCCCCTCTCTCAATCTCCTCTCTCTCCCTCCTCTATCTCTCTCTGTCCCCCCTCCCATCCTCTCTCTTTCCCCTCTCTCTCTTCCCCGCCTCTCTCTACCCTTCTCTCTCTCTCCCCCATCCCTCTCTCTCTCCGCCTCTCTCCTTCCCCCCTCTCTCTCTCCCCCCTCCCCTCTTTCTCTCTACAACTCTCTCCCCACCCCTCTGTCTCTCTGCCCTCTCTCTCTCTGTCCTCTCTCCCCCCTCTCTCTCACGCCCTCTCTCTCCCCCTCTGTCTCTCTCTTCCCCCTCTCTTTCTCTCTCTGCTCCCTCTCTCTCTACCCCCTCTCTCTCACTCCCCTCTCTCTACTCCACTCTCTCCCCATCCCTCTTCCTCTCTCCCCTTTCCCCCCCTCTCTCTCTCCCTCTCCTCTCTCTCTCTCACCCCCCTCCCTCCCACCTTTCTATCTCTCCCCTCTCCCACTCCTTCCCCCTCCCCCATCTCTCTCTCTCTCCCCCCTCTCTGTTCCCCCCTACCCCACCACACTCACCCCCCACTCTCACCCCCTCCCTTCTCTCTGCCCCACTCTCCCTCTCCCCCAATCTCTCTCTCCCCCAATCTCTCTCATCCCCCTCCCCTTTCTCTATTCTCTCTCTTTCTCCCCCAATCTCTTTCTTTCCCCCAATTCTATATCTCCCCCCACCTCTCTCTCTCACTCACCCACCCTCTCTCTCTTCCCCTCTTTCTCTCTCCCACTCTCTTTCTCCCTCTCGCTCTCTCGCCCCCTCTCTCTCCCCCATCTCTCTCTCTCTCCCCACCTCTCTCTCTCTCTCTCTCCCCCCACTTCTCTCTCTCTCTCTCCCCACCTCTCTCTCTTTCTCCCCCCACCTCTCTCTCTCCCTCACCCCAACCTCTCTCTCCCCACCTCCCTATTTCCCCCCACCTCTCTCCCTCCCCCATCACTCTCTCTCACCCCAACCTCTCTCTCTCTTCCCCCCAACCACTCGCTCTCCCCCTGACCTCTCTCTCTCCCCCCTACACCTCTCTCTCTCCCCCCAACTCTCTCTCATCCCACCTCTCTCTGTTCCCCCACTATCTCTCGCCCCCCACTATCTCCCTCCTCTCCTTCTCTCTCTTCCCCTTCTCTCTCTCTCTCCTCCGCTCTCCATTCTTTCTCTCTACCCCTCTCTCTCCCCACCCCTCTGTCTCTCTGCCCTCGCCTCACTCTCTCCCTTCTCTCTCTCTCTCCCCTCTGTCTCTAATTCCCCCCTTCCCTCTCTCTCCCTCTCCCTCTCTTTCCCCACTCTCTCCCCACTCTCCCCCTCTCTCACTCTCTCTCTCTCCCTCCCCTCTCTTTCTCTCTCTGTCCCCCCACCCGTCCTCTCTCTTTTCCCTCTCTCTTTTCCCCGCCTCTCTCTACCCTTCTCTCTCTCTCTCCCCCTCCCCTCTTTCTCTCTACCACTCTCTCCCCACCCCTCTGTGTCTCTGCCCTCTCTCTTTCCCCTCTCTCCCCCCATCTCTCTCTCGCCCTCTCTCTCACCCTCTGTCTCTCTCTCCCCCCTCTCGCACTCCCTCTCCCCCTCTCTCTCTCTCTCTAATCCCTCTCTGTCTACCGCCTCTCTCTCTACCCCCTCTCTCTACCCCACTCTCCCCCGTTCTCTCCCCAACCCTCTCCCTCTCTCCCCCTCTTTCCCCCCTCTCTCTCCCTCTCTCCTCTCTCTCTCCCCTCTCCTCCCCCTCCCTCCCATCTCTCTCTCTTCCCCCCTCTCTGTTCCCCCCTACCCCACCACGCTCACAACCCACTCTCACCCCCCTCCCCCTTCTCTGCACCACTCTCTCTCCCCACCTCTCTCACCCCCACCTCTCTCTCTCTCCCTGCCTCTCTCTCCCTCCACCCACCTCTCTCTCTCTCTCTCTCCCCACCTCTCTCTCTCTCTCCCTCTCCCCCTCAACCTCTCTCTCTTCCCCCACACGTCTCCCCCCAACCTCTCTCTCCCCCCACCTCCCTATTCTCCCCCACCTCTCTCTCTCCCCCCCCACCTCTCTCTCTCTGCTCCCCCACCTCTCTCCTTCTCCCCCCCAACCTCTCTCTCTCTCCCCATCACTCTCTCTCACCCCTAACCTCTCTCTCGCTCCCCCCCAACCTCTCTCTCGCTCCCCCCCAACCTCTCTCTCTCTCCCCGCGCACCTCTCTCTCTCTCCCCGCGCACCTCTCTCTCTCCCCGCGCACCTCTCTCTCTCCCCCCGCACCTCTCTCTCTCCCCCCGCACCTCTCTCTCTCCCCCCACTATCTTTCGCCCCCCGCACCTCTCTCTCTCCCCCACCTCTCTCTGTCCCCCCACTATCTTTCGCCCCCCACTATCTCTCCCTGCTCTCTCTCCCCTTCTCTCTCTCCCACTTCTCTCTCTCCTCCGCTCTTCACTCTTTCTCTCTACCCCTCTCTCTCCCCACCCCTCTCTCTCCACCCTCTCGCTCTCCTCACTCTCTCCCCTCTGTCCCTCTCTCCCCCTTCCCTCTCTCTCCCTCTCCCTCCCTCTCTCCTCACTCTCTCCCCTCTCTCCCCCTCTCTCACTCTTTACTCTCTCTCTCCCTCCCTTCTCTCTCTCCACATCCCTCTCTCTCCGCTCCTCTCCCTCCCCCCTCTCTATCTCTCCTCTTCCCTCCCCCTCTCTCCCACCCATCCCCCACCACTCTCACCCCTTCCCCCTACCCCTTCTCTGCCCCCTCTCTCTGCCCTACTCTCTCTCTCCCCCCTCTCTCTCATCCACCTCCTCTCTCTCTCCCACCTCCTCTCTCTCTCCCACCTCCTCTCTCTCTCTCCCATCCTCTTGCGCTCTCTCTCTCCCTCCTCTCTCTCTCTCCCCTTGTGATGGAATATAGGTATAATAGGCTTAATTAAGTAGAATTTGGAAATTGTGTATTATGCCTTTTAGAATTCGGGATTGAATGGATGGTGAGTTTTTAGAACTCACTGAGATTCCCCTTTAATAAAGTAGAGTTAAAGAAAATCAAGGTCCCTTGATTCTGAACCAGAAACAAGTTGGGAAATCCATTTGTGTCTCTGTTGTCAGGGGCTCGGAAGATAAACACACACATTGAAATATCCTGTCAGTAAGCTGTAGCAATAAACTTAATTGGTTTTTGCAGACAAGTCGGCTCCGCAGGTTGCTTTAAGGTGCCAAGGAAAGGGCAATTATAGATAATGAAGCAATAAATGGAATGGACTAACAGGAACGAGAGGTTAAGTAAACACAATTATAATCATTTTGACCAGATAAATGCTCACAACTTCAACAGCAAAGGAATTTCAGTAAAACATTAAGTGGAAATGGTAATTAAAAATACAGATTTTAAAAGGAAGCAAAACACACACAGGAAGGTCACATTTAAATGCTAAAAGTCAGATGACACTTCAGAAACAGTATAAACGTGAAAGGTTTTGAAGCAATGATTAGAAGGGTAGAATCCTTAAACAATGTCTCTCAACTAAGGGGAATATAAGGTTAAAAGTTTATAGAGTCATAGAGTTACACAGCACAGAAACAGGCCCTTCGGCCCATCGTGTCTGTGCCGGCCATCAAGCACCTATCCATTCTAATCCCATTTTCAAGCACTTGGCCCATAGCCTTGTATGCTATGGTGTTTCAAGTGCTCATCTAAATACTTCTTAATTGTTGTGAGGGTTCCTGCCTCTACCACCCCTTTAGGCAGTGTGTTCCAGATTACAACCACCCTCTGGGTGAAAAGTTTTTTCCTCAAATCCCCTCTAAATCTCCTGCCCCTTACCTTAAGTCTATGCCCCCTGGTTATTGACATCTCTGCTGAGGGAAAAAGTTTCTTCCTATCTACCCTATCTTTGCCCCTCATAATTTTGTATACCTCAATCAGGTCCTTTCTCAGCCTTCTCTGCTCTAAGGAAAACAACCCGAGCCTATTAAATCTCTCTTCATAGATGAAATGCTCCAGCCTAGGCAACATCCTGATGAATCTCCTCTGCACCCTCTCCAGTGCAATCACATCCTTCCTATAGTGTGGCGACCAGAACTGTACACGGTACTCCAGCTGTGGCCTAACTAGCGTTTTATACAGCTCCATCATAACCTCCCTGCTCTTATATTCTATGCCTCGGCTAATAAAGGCAAGTACCCCATATGCCTTCCTAATCACCTTATCTACCTGTGCTGCTGCCTTCAGTGATCAATGGACAAGTACACCAAGCACCCTCTGTACTTCCTAGGGTCCTACCATCCATTGTTTATTCCCTTGCCTTATTAGTCCTCCCAAAAGGGGCGGCACAGTGGCGCAGTGGTTAGCACCGCAGCCTCACAGCTCCAGGGACCCGGGTTCGATTCCGGGTACTGCCTGTGTGGAGTTTGCAAGTTCTCCCTGTGTCTGTGTGGGTTTTCTCCGGGTGCTCCGGTTTCCTCCCACAAGCCAAAAGACTTGCAGGTTGATAGGTAAATTGGCCATTATAAATTGTCACCAGTATAGGTAGGTGGTAGGGAAATATAGGGACAGGTGGGGATGTTTGTTGGGAATATGGGATTAGTGTAGGATTAGTATAAATGGGTGGTTGATGTTCGGCACAGACTCGGTGGGCCGAAGGGCCTGTTTCAGTGCTGTATCTCTAATCTAAAAAAAAAAAAATGCATCACCTCACACTTCTCAGGATTAAATTTCATTTGCCACTATTCTGCCCACCTTAACAGCCTATATATATCATCCTTTCCTCCTCACTATTTACGACACCACCAATTTTCGTGTCATTTGCAAACTTATTGATCATACCTCTTATATTCACGTCTAAATCATTAATGTACGCTACAAACAGCAAGGGTCCCAGCACCGATCCCTGCGGTACACCACTGGTCACATGCTTTCACTCACAAAAACAACTCTCGACCATCACCCTCTGCCTCCTGCCACTAAGCCAATTTTGAATCCAATTTGCCAAATTGCCCTGGATCCCATGGGCTCTTACCTTCTTGGCCAATCTTCCATGAAGGACATTATCAAAAGGCTTACTGAAGTCCAAGTAGTCTACATCATCTACACACCTAGTCACCTCCTCGAAAAATTCAATCAAATTTGTTAGACGTAATCTCCCCCTGACAAAGCCATGCTGACTATCCCTGATTAATCCCTTCTTCTCCAAGTGGAGATTAATCCTGTCCCTCAGAATTTTTTCCAATATTTTCCCAACCACTGATGTTAGACTCACCAACCTGTAATTACCTGGTTTATCCCTGCTACCCTTCTTGAATAATGGTACCACATTCGCTGTCCTCCAGTCCTCTGGTACCTCTCCTGTGGCCAGAGAGGATTTGAAAATTTGTATCAGAGCCCCTGCAATCTCCTCCCTTGCCGCACATAGCAGCCTGGGATACATCTCATCTGGGCCCGCCAAAATTTCTTAAACCTCCTCTCTTTCAATGCTAATTTGTTCAAGTATATCACAATCCCCCTCCCTGATCTCTACACCTACATCATCCTTCTTCATAGTGAACAGAGATGAAAAGTAATCATTTAAAACCTCACCTACGTCCTTTAATTTAATTTTAATTTACTTTAAATTTTGATGGATATTCTGGATATTCTAAGATATTTTTGCTGTAACATTAGCAAGGTTAAACTTTTGGATTCTTTGTTAGAAATAAGATTATGTGTTACATCTTTTGATATTATGATATACTTATTACTTAGAAGTGTATTGAATGTTAAATTCTTTAATAAATCTATAAAAGTTAATAAATAGTCTCCTGTAGCATTTTTTATACAACTACAAAGAAACCCCTCTCTTTGTCTCTTTATGTGAAGAGATACGTATTGAAGAGAGTTCCCACACCCTTATAATATCTGGGATATTTATGACTTAGCCATAATTATTAAAATAGGCTATCCAAAAGATGGTAATGTTCTCTGTTGGTTTTCTTTCTTTGAGGAAAAGCTAGTACAATTCTTCGGACCCACAGCAACAGGCATGGTTGGCACCCAGGGCACCCCAATTTTCCAATACTACATTTAAAGTCCTATTGAAGAGGTCAAGGCCAGGGAAGAGGCCCTGTTTCCCCTAGACAGCAGATGAGTCCCACAAACAAATAATTCAGCATACACAATGAGAGGTGGCTAAACTATATCATCACTCCCAGAATGTGACTGCAAAGGTTTAATGACCTTACCAGGCTCAGCAAAGTAAGACTCCTCTTCACATCTTTCTTATTCTGAATGCATCTTTTCAACAGCTACTTACTCCTTGTCTCCCACACTGCACAAGTCTCCTCCCAACACAACAGGATACTTGGCTGCACCTCCATTTGTTTCCAAACACACATTCAACACTTGCTGGCACAGGCCATATTCTGTTTTTATTTTGTGTGAAATTGAATTAATTCTCACATTTATTAAGATCTTTGATACTTCACACTTCCTTTCATCCAACAACTTTCCCCTCATGCACACAATTGTTACATCTTTCTCTCAGCATGCAAACTGTGCGAAGCTGCCTCACACATATTCACAACTCTTTCACACGCCACATATTAACCCATTGCCATTCGTCTTGAAGGTGAAGCTTGGGCAAAAAGGGAGTCTGGAAGAACTGAGTGAAAAGCAGTCAAGTTGCAAACTGTCACTGCAACAGAAGCCTTCGCCATTGACATCATTAGTAGAGCAATGTTGGAGATGGCAAGGCCACGCACAGCAGGGTGTATGGTTATTTTCCCTCCCTTTACTTTTGAATTTAACTTGAACTCACACAGATGTGTGTGCGCGTGCGTACACACACACAAACACACACACAGACACACACACAGTCTTAGCTCTGTTGAAGGAGGCAGAGGTGCAAACTTTAGCGACCCACCTTTACAATGAAAAATTCGTTCTGTGTGCCAGCAATGTGCCAAATTGTGACTGCCACATGCCAGAGATGATGGAGGAGTCCACTTCTAACTTGTGTGGGCTTCTGGAACATTACCTTAACACCCTGCAGTCAGTCATGGAGCTTTTGGTCACCTCAATGGACTCTGCAGCTGGGAGCTCCTTGGATGAGCCTATGGTACCAGTAGTAGCATCTATTATCAGTGCTTTGCGATCCACCATTTCCTTTGCCTCAGACAGGCTGGGAGATTGAATGGATAGGGGCTGCAGTCACATCATGGATTTCCCACAGTCTGCTCTCTCATAGATCAGTGAGACGACTGAGCTACAGTTCCCTAGCAGGACATGACTGTTAATGTAAGGATGGGGATAGGATCTGTTCGGCTGAAGCACTGTTCAGTCAGTTGCAGCTAAACAGCTCCAGCTCCTGGCAAGTGCTGGGCCCCCTCTGATTTCATATCCTCAATGTCATCTGTGTCATCTTCATCATCTGGTTGAAGGTTCTCCTCCAATAATTGCTCTATCTGTTGTTCCTTCTTGCACTGCAAACTTATGCAGCATGTAGCAAGCCACTAAAAGATGGGATAATAAAAACAGAAAGTGCTGGAAATACCCAGCAGGTCTGGTAGCATCTGTCGAGAGAGAAACAGAGTTAATGTTTCAGGTCTGTGACCTTGCATCAGAACAGATCTGAAACGTTAACTCTGCTTCTCTGTCCACAGATGCTGCCAGATCTGCTGAGTATTTCGAGCACTTTCTGTTTTTATTTTAGATTTCCAGCATTCGCAGTATTTTGCTTTATGAGAGGGTAAGGATGTCTGCTCGAGATTCTCCTCCTCTGCGGTTTCCCTGCAACGGCATTCCATATGGTTTTTCCAACAGTTGCTGCTGCTCCTCTTCCTCCTTTCTGTCATCGGAATGACACGTCCAAAAAGACCCCCATTTGCAGACAAAGAACATTCACAGTACCGTCTTTTGAGCCCATTACATTACAGTTGTCACATCTCAAAGTGCCAAGACAGTCAAAAAAGGAAAAGCAGTCATTTCCCATTAGTTTCTTCTGGCCTTCAGCCAGGAATTTAAAATATTGGTGTCAGTCCTTTTTTTTAGATTAGAGATACAGCACTGAAACAGGCCCTTCGGCCCACCGAGTCTGTGCCGAACATCAACCACCCATTTATACTAATGCTACACTAATCCCATATTCCTACCAAACATCCCCACCTGTCCCTACATTCCCTACCACCTACCTATACTAGTGACAATTTATACTGGCCAATTTACCTATCAACCTGCAAGTCTTTTGGCTTGTGGGAGGAAACCGGAGCACCCGGAGAAAACCCACGCAGACACAGGGAGAACTTGCAAACTCCACACAGGCAGTACCCGGAATCGAACCCGGGTCCCTGGAGCTGTGAGGCTGCGGTGCTAACCACTGCGCCACTGTGCCGCCCAAACCTAACTGTCTCACCTCCGGGATCTGGAGGGCTAGTAAAAAGTTTCAGACGTGTATTTGTGCTGGCAAGTCTAATTCCTATACAAATACCGTTTCACTGGGGTATATATGGATGCAACAGTATTGAAACAATTTACAGCATTTCAACTAGTTCCCCTAAAAATCCATTTTGATTCAAGTGGGGGATGCAGCTATCATTTGTGGAGTCTGGTGTGATCCAGTGGTCCTCAGGTAAATGAGGAAGGGGAAACAGGGTTGGGGGTTAGAGATATTTCATTGGATTGGGGATGCATGGGGAGTGGTGCTGGTGGGGGGTAGGTAGCAGTGGTAATCGGGGGAAGGTAGCAGTGGTGATCAGGGGGAAGGTAGCAGTGGTGATCAGGGGGAAGGTAGCAGTGGTGATCAGGGGGAGGTAGCAGTGATGATCAGGGGAGGTAGCAGTGATGATCAGGGGGAAGGTAGCAGTGGTGATCAGGGGGAAGGTAGCAGTGGTGATCAGGGGGAGGTAGCAGTGATGATCAGGGGAGGTAGCAGTGATGATCAGGGGGAAGGTAGCAGTGGTGATCAGGGGGAAGGTAGCAGTGGTGATCAGGGGGAAGGTAGCAGTGGTGATCAGGGGGAAGGTAGCAGTGATGATCAGGGGGAAGGTAGCATTGGTGATCAGGGGGAGGTAGCAGTGATGATCAGGGGGATGGTAGCAGTGATGATCAGGGGGAAGGTAGCATTGGTGATCAGGGGGAGGCAGCAGTGATGATCAGGGGGAAGGTAGCAGTGGTGATCAGGGGGAAGGTAGCAGTGGTGATCAGGGGGAAGGTAGCAGTGGTGATCAGGGGGAAGGTAGCAGTGATGATCAGGGGGAAGGTAGCATTGGTGATCAGGGGGAGGTAGCAGTGATGATCAGGGGGATGGTAGCAGTGGTGATCAGGGGGAGGGTAGCAGTGGTGATCAGGGGTAAGGTAGCAGTGGTGATCAGGGGGAGGTAGCAGTGGTGATCAAGGGAGGTAGCAGTGGTGATCAGGGGGAGGTAGCAGTGATGATCAGGGGAGGTAGCAGTGGTGATCAGGGGAAGGTAGCAGTGGTGATCAGGGGGAAGGTAGCAGTGGTGATCGGGGGAAGGTAGCAGTGGAGATCAGGTGGAAGGTAGCAGTGGTACTCAGGGGGAAGGTAGCAGTGGTGATCAGGGGAGGTAGCAGTGGTGATCGGGGGAGGTAGCAGTGATGATCGGGGGAGGTAGCAGTGGTGATCAGGGGAGGTAGCAGTGGTGATCAGGGGAGGTAGCAGTGGTGATCAGGGGGAAGGTAGCAGTGGTGATCAGGGGGAAGGTAGCACTGGTGATCAGGGGGAAGGTAGCACTGGTGATCAGGGGGAGGTAGCACTGGTGATCAGGGGGCAGGTAGCAGTGGTGATCAGGGGGAGGTAGCAGTGGTGATCAGGGGGAAGGTAGCAGTGATGATCAGGGGAGGTAGCAGTGGTAATCAGGGGGAAGGTAGCACTGGTGATCAGGGGAGGTAGCAGTGGTGATCAGGGGGAGGTTGCAGTGGTGATCAGGGGGAAGGTAGCAGTGATGATCAGGGGGAAGGTAGCAGTGATGATCAGGGGGAAGGTAGCAGTGGTGATCAGGGAGAAGGTAGCAGTGATGATCAGGGGGAAGGTAGCAGTGGTGATCAGGGGGAAGGTAGCAGTGGTGATCAGGGGAGGTAGCAGTGGTGATCAGGGGAGGTAGCAGTGGCGATCAGGGGAAGGTAGCAGTGGCGATCAGGGGAAGGTAGCAGTGATGATCAGGGGGAAGGTAGCACTGGTGATCAGGGGGAGGTAGCACTGGTGATCAGGGGGCAGGTAGCAGTGGTGATCAGGGGGAGGTAGCAGTGGTGATCAGGGGGAAGGTAGCAGTGATGATCAGGGGAGGTAGCAGTGGTAATCAGGGGGAAGGTAGCACTGGTGATCAGGGGAGGTAGCAGTGGTGATCAGGGGGAGGTTGCAGTGGTGATCAGGGGGAAGGTAGCAGTGATGATCAGGGGGAAGGTAGCAGTGATGATCAGGGGGAAGGTAGCAGTGATGATCAGGGGGAAGGTAGCAGTGGTGATCAGGGAGAAGGTAGCAGTGATGATCAGGGGGAAGGTAGCAGTGGTGATCAGGGGGAAGGTAGCAGTGGTGATCAGGGGAGGTAGCAGTGGTGATCAGGGGAGGTAGCAGTGGCGATCAGGGGAAGGTAGCAGTGGCGATCAGGGGAAGGTAGCAGTGGTGATCAGGGAGAAGGTAGCAGTGATGATCAGGGGGAAGGTAGCAGTGGTGATCAGGGGGAAGGTAGCAGTGGTGATCAGGGGAGGTAGCAGTGGTGATCAGGGGAGGTAGCAGTGGCGATCAGGGGAAGGTAGCAGTGGTGATCAGGGGAAGGTAGCAGTGGTGATCAGGGGAAGGTAGCAGTGGGGATCGGGGGAGGTAGCAGTGATGATCAGGGGGGAATAGCAGTGGTGATCAGGGGAAGGTAGCAGTGGCGATCAGGGGAAGGTAGCAGTGGCGATCAGGGGAAGGTAGCAGTGGCGATCAGGGGAAGGTAGCAGTGGTGATCAGGGGAAGGTCGCAGTGGTGATCAGGGGAGGTAGCAGTGATGATCAGGGGGAGGTAGCAGTGATGGTCAGGAGAAGGTAGCAGTGGTGATCAGGGGAAGGTAGCAGTGGTGATCAGGGGAGGTAGCAGTGATGATCAGGGGGAGGTAGCAGTGGTGATCAGAGGGAAGGTAGCAGTGGTGATCAGGGGGAGGTAGCAGTGATGATCAGGGGAGGTAGCAGTGGTGTTCGGGGGAGGTAGCAGTGGTAATTTGGAAGATGGTGGTGGTGATTGCAAGGGGGGTTAGTGGTGGTGATCGGGGGAGGAAATGGTGGTGATCGGGAGCTGGGTAGTGTTGGTGATTGGATGGGTTAGTGCTGATTGGGGGGAGGTAGTGGTGGGGATTGGATGGGTTAGTGCTGATTGGGGGGAGGTAGTGGTGGGGATTGGATGGGTTAGTGCTGATTGGGGGTGGTAGTGGTGGGGATGGGCAGGTGGTCGTGGTGATCCACTACCCCTCCGTTCACCATCACTACACCCCCCGATCACCATCACTACCCCCCTGATCACCATCACTACCCCCCTGATCACCATCACTACACCCCCTGATCACCATCACTACCCCCCCGATCACCATCACTACCCCCCTGATTACCATCACTACCCCCCTGATCACCATCACTACACCCCCTGATCACCATCACTACACCCCCTGATCACCATCACTACACCCCCGATCACCATCACTACCCCCGCGATCACCATCACTACCCCCCTGATTACCATCACTACCCCCCCCTGATCACCATCACTACCCCCTGATCACCATCACGACCCCACCGATCACCATCACTATCCCCCCAATCACCATCACTACCCCCCTGATCACCATCACTACCCCCCCGATCACCATCACTACCCCCGATCACCATCACTACCCCACCGATCACCATCACTATCCCCCCGATCACCATCACTACCCCCCTGATTACCATCACAACCCCCCCGATCACCATCACTACCCCCGATCACCATCACTACCCCCGATCACCATCACTATCCCCCCGATCACCATCACGACCCCCTGATCACCATCACTACCCCCCCGATCACCATCACTACCCCACCGATCACCATCACTATCCCCCCAATCACCATCACTACCCCCCTGATTACCATCACTACCCCCCCGATCACCATCACTACCCCCGATCACCATCACTACCCCCGATCACCATCACTACCCCACCGATCACCATCACTATCCCCCCGATCACCATCACTACCCCCCTGATTACCATCACAACCCCCCCGATCACCAACACTACCCCCGATCAGCATCACTACCCCCGATCACCATCACTATCCCCCCGATCACCATCACGACCCCCTGATCACCATCACAACCCCCCCGATCACCATCACTACCCCCGATCACCATCACTACCCCACCGATCACCATCACTATCCCCCCGATCACCATCACTATCCCCCCGATCACCATCACTACCCCTCTGATTACCATCACAATCCCCCTGATTACCATCACTACCCCGTCCCCTGATCACCATCACTACCCCCTGATCACCATCACTACCCCCCCGATCACCATCACTACCCCCCCGATCACCATCACTACCCCCTGATCACCATCACTACCCCCGATCACCATCACTACCCCCGATCACCATCACTAACCCCTGATCACCACCACTACCCCCCCGATCACCATCACTACCCCGCTGATTACCATCACTAACCCCTTATCACCACCACTACCCCGTCCCGATCACCGTCACTACCCCCTGATCACCACCACTACTCTCCCTCAATTACCACCACCACTTGATCACATCTACCACCTGCCCATCACCACCACTACCTCCCGATCACCATCACTACCCCCGTTGATCACCATCACAACTCCCCCTCGATCACCTCCACTAGTCAAAAGCATGAGGGGATAGCCAAAGTTCTAATTTTTGCATTCCGTACGCCATCAACATTCTATGTTAGCAATCTGTCGAGGTTGTAATTATGCTGAATTTTTTACTTTTCATTTTTGCCAGTATCATTTATCAGGGGGTTAGTGGTGCTGATCAGGGGACGGGGGTAGTGGTGGTGATCAGGGGGGTAGTGATGGTGATCAGGGGGGTAGTGATGGTGATCGGGGGGGTAGTGATGGTGATCGGGGGGGTAGTGATGGTGATCGGGGGGTAGTGATGATGATCTGAGGGGTAGTGATGGTGACTGGGGGGATAGTAATGGTGATCAGGGGGTAATGGTGGTGATCGGGGGGGTAGTGATGGTGATCAAGGGGGTAGTGATGGTGATCAGGGGGGTAGTGGTTTTGTTGATTGGGGCGAGAGGGTGGTGGTGATTAGTGAAGGTAGTAGTGCTGATCCGAAGGAAGGAACAGTGGTGATCAGTGAGGGTGTAGGTAGTGGTGGTGACTGGGGGTGGGGGGAACAAAGAACAAAGAACAAAGAACAAAGATAATTACAGCACAGGAACAGGCCCTTCGGCCCTCCAAGCCTGCGCCGATCCAGATCCTCTCTCTAAACATGTCGCCTATTTTCTAAGGTTCTGTATCTCTTTTCTTCCTGCCCATTCATGTATCTGTCTAGATACATCTTAAAAGACTCCATCGTGCCCGCGTCTACCACCTCCGCTGGCAACGCGTTCCAGGTGCCCACCACCCTCTGCGTAAAGAACTTTCCACGCATATCCCCCCTAAACATTTCCCCTTTCACTTTGAACTCATGTCCTCTAGTAATTGAAACCCCCACTCTGGGAAAAAGCCTCTTGCTGTCCACCCTGTCTATACCTCTCATGATTTTGTACACCTCAATCAGGTCCCCCCTCAACCTCCGTCTTTCTAATGAAAATAATCCTAATCTACTCAACCTCTCTTCATAGCTAGCGCCCTCCATACCAGGCAACATCCTGGTGAACCTCCTCTGCACCCTCTCCAAAGCATCCACATCCTTTTGATAATGTGGCGACCAGAACTGTACGCAGTATTCCAAATGTGGCCGAACCAAAGTCCTATACAACTGTAACATGACCTGCCAACTCTTGTACTCAATGCCCCGTCAGATGAAGGAAAGCATGCCGTATGCCTTCTTGACCACTCTATTTACCTGCGTTGCCACCTTCAGGGAACAGTGGACCTGAACACCCAAATCTCTCTGGACATCAATTTTCCCCAGGATAGTGGTGGTGATCCGGGGGTTGGGCAGAGTGGATGGTAGAACTCAGTGTTTTCTGAATGTGGGGTTGTGAGTAGCTGCTCCTCTTGGTACCATGTTCTGGTAAGTACATTTTAAAATCTTACTTTGTTGATTGCGCTCTTTAGAGACCACCAGTTCGGTTGTATTTTGACCTGGTTTTCCTCGGTGTATCTTCAGGGTAAACCAATCTCGCCTCAAACATGTTTTTGGCTGCTTATTTTCGTATGCAATGGACCTTTCATTTGTTTCAGGTGTGAGCACAATAGGCTGATTGACCTTTAACAATATGGCAGGCTTCCCATGCACCATGTTGGAAGCTTATGAGGCTGTACATTGCCCATTAAATGGGTGCGGTACAGCCACATTTCTAGGCCAGTATTTCTATATCTGAATGAAGAAGCATTCTATTCTTGGAGTGTTGTATCTGTGCTGTTAGCTGCTAAATTTTAATTTCTGTTAAACATTTTATCAACATATCTTAATTGGATCCATGTAAAGGCAACCTCAGATCTAATATGAGAATACTGTGATTTACATATCCTGGTGCATAGAAATATGTATGTTTTCATGGCTAAAACAAACTGTGACACATAGTTGGATCAGTGTTTGCAAACTGCTTTAATTTAGTAATAGAAGTATAATAGGGCTTCCCTTTAAATGTAAAGTATGTCAGAATTAAACTATCTGCTTTTATCTTTTATCTGACAATTCAACAGATAAGCAGGTCTCTAATCCCTTCCAGCTGGATGAAGTCGGGAGGAAGAAAGGAATGTTAGCAAACAGTAAAGAAAGATATTTATTAATGTTTGATTGCATCTTCTGGAACACAGATAAACTAAAAATCCTCTTAATTTTTCTGCTTTAAACCCCTTAGGATTATAATGTTTAAGATAAAATAAACATGTTCTGAATTGCAGCTAAAATGTATAGCAGTACATTGTGAAGGCATGAAAGGCTTATTGAGGTGTGCTGGGGTGTGAGGGTCCTTTTTGTTGTGATGTATGATTTGTTCCCAAAAAAACTGTTTCCGAGCTCACAGACTTCTTCACCGGTTTTTTTTTGGCTATAGAGATGGGGGTGACTTTCACTGAAACAATTTCCCGGGACAATTATGAAACCCTAAACTCTTGTAGAATCTCGATTCTGATCTCTGAATGTATGGAGCTTCACTTTTTCTCGATGAACCACAACACCTGACAAAACACATTGCATCACTCATCTGGAACAAATTGTTCTGTAGCTGACTGAATCTTTATCGGTGGCTAAAAATATGCCAGAGTCTGACGTGAAACCTTGGTTTTTATACAAATATTTCAGGAATTTTCTTCATTTCCAAAGGGGGTGAAATGGGGGAAGCATTAAAGATCAAATTATATCAACAGATGTGGATGCTGGAGGTAAATAGCAGAGATTTCTGCAACTTACGAATGCAGCTTTCCTAGACAAAGCCCTAAAATCCCTTTTCATGCCTAGCTGCTGCAGCTAGTGAGGCATGAAAAGGAAGCGTAGTGTCATGGCAATGGCAGATGGCTCAGGGAAAGCAGAAAGTTTCAGGCTATTGTGATTTTATTTATTTTTCTATGAGAAGAACCACCTGCCTAATCGGTAAATGGTTTGAAAATGTGTTATGAATAGGCAAGGCAAGCAAACACAATTTTTTTTGAAGAGGGAAGGAGCTAGATGCAGCTGAAACTGTACCCAAGTGCTTGAGCCTAAAGCAGCTGAGGCACTACTTACTGAGGCCTGATTAATGTTTTCCCAACAATTGCTCCCATGTGGTACAGTCCAAAGGGTGCCTGAAATGTTTGTTAATAATGTGCCAACTATATTTGACGTTTAACTAGGGAAAGTTATAATATTCAATCTGATGTACACTTCCATCAAATTAAAATCTTAAAGCTATTTATTCTGTTTCTCTCCTGAAGCAGTGTGCTGTGGAGTATGTTGGGTGCTGCTATCTGATCTGTTGTTTATAACAGTATTTAGATAGAAGCTCTGCAGTCGCTGTGAAAGAGAATCAGCTTGTATGATAGCGTCACATCATTATTCTGTACTGTGTTTTTTATGACTGTCAAACATTAACATGAAGTCTTTCAACGACATGGTTATAATTTAACAAAAAGAAAAGCAACAAAGGCTTCTGTGTGTAATGAGTGGGTCGTGTAATATATCACATCATGCACTGTAAAGCCAATTAAAATGGCATTGTTTGTGTTTTCTCTGTTGTGGTAATTATTGTCTCTTGATACCAAACTCTGTCTCTAAATGGCTGCATTATTTATTTCTTACTATAAGAAGCAGAACTACAGTCTGTAAAAAATAGGAGATAGTGAGAAAGGAAATTAATCTGGTGTCTGGGCTGGGACTCACTGCAACACACCTCAGGTGAGGTGGCTGAATAAATTAAAATACAAAATCGAAAAGCCAGTCAGAAATTCAGAAATGAGTGTTTGATACCAGATTTTCCAGGAGAGTTGCATTTAGCCTTGTTCTAGAATAGCATTGGTGGAGAATATGAATATAGGTTCTCAATGCCTTTCTCAGTGAGATCAGAAAACACCAGAATATTTCATTTATGGTATTGAACCCTATGGAGCTTGCAAGGGAATAAGGTGCACTGGACGAGAAAAAGGTAAGAAACATAAGCATAATCATTTACAATTGTGGCAAGAGAGAATCATAAGATAATAATTAGAATTATCAATTAAATTTGTTTTTCTTGTTACTTAAGTCTTCTCCCTCTCCCTTGTGACAGTCCAATATACTATAATGTATATCGTTTATGGGTCTCTCTGTAATAGAGAACCCATATTAAGCATTTTGTAATTGGTGTGTATGTGCCTGGCGTCCACTTGGTACTTTGTCACAAATAACATTGTGGACAATTCGTGCCATCTGTCATGCTTACGAGAAATGTGACAATGAAAAAATACAGGCACAAACAGAAGAGTTATCAAAATTGGCTTTACCTTTTCAAAAAATAGTCCATATGAAAGTAGTAGCAAGAAGCTATTTTTGGTATTCAAAGGTAGATAGAGATATTGGTGAAAAGTTATGAAGTGTGTCATAGAATGAGAAATGATCCAACCAAAGTTCCTTTTATTCCGTAGTCAAACACAAGAAAACCATGGGAACGAGTACATGTCGATTTATTTAAAGTGGAAGGGAAAGAGTATTTTGTTTTGGTTGATAGCTATAGCAAGTGGATAAATGTTGAGTTTATTCCCAATATCACTTGTGCCGAAACTACTGAGAGTTTGAGAAGTTGGTTTGTAACTTATTGGTTGCAGGAGGTGTTGGTGTCAGGCAATGATCCACAGTTTACATCAGAAGAGTTTGAAATATTTCTGAGTAAGAATGGAGTCAAACACACTCTGATACCACCATATCACCCAGCGTCAAATGGTGCTGCAGAAAGAAATGGAAATATTGTGAAGATGTCTTTGCAGAAGTATTTGCTAGGTGGCAAGCTAGGCAGTAATTTCCATGTTTCTCTTCAACACAGGCGAAACAATTTTCTGTTCTCTTACAGAATAACCCCATAGTCTACAACAGGTTGTTCACCTTATGTGTTAGGACAAAATTTAGTTTGCTTAAACCAGACATCAATAGCAAGGTAAGAGAAAAGCATGACAGAGTGAAGATGAGTCATGATATCTGAGGCATGAAACTTATAGAGTTCAGTGCAGGTCAGAAGGTAATGCTGAAAAACCACTGAGGTGATAAAGAGAAGTATGTGCTTGGTGTTGTTGTAAAAAGACTAGGTGTATTCACATAACTAGTGAGGGTTGGAGAGAGACTCCATCAGTTTCATGTAGATCATTTGCTTGAAAGAGAAAATTTGACAAAGGGAAAGCAGGAGGAAAATGCAATTCACAAAGAAACTGAAAGTTTGTCAGTATTACAGAATTCACTGGTAGAGCAAAGTGAGTCAGGGTCTTTGATTAAGACTAATCAATCAATTAAACAGTCCCAAGCATTAAGTGGAGTTGGTAGTCAAAGTTAAAGTTCAGCGTCGACACAGTCTGAAATGTTGGAGAGCAGAGTCAAGCGAAAGAAAATGGAAGAAGATACCCAGACAAAGAGGAAGAAGCCAGATAGGTTAGTTGAAAGTAGGTAGGAAGGAAGAAGAAACAAGTTGTTCCTTCCATTATTTTTTTGTCAATGATGATATTTTTGTTAAAGACATACTGGTGTTAAGGAAGAACACCTTTTTCCATGTAAATTATCCTGCAAGTATTGACTATATGTGTTTTAGTTGTGATTACAGTAACGAGAGTGCAACCCAACCTGTTAAATTTCAGGGTCTTGTTGTATTCTGGGAATTTATCTACACTTACTGTCCAAGTTTTTTTAAGTGGGAAGGGAGTGTGGTACATTGCAATATCTTTTGTATACTGCCTCTCTGCTGCGCTCTCTGTTGGGAGGTGTAAATAAAGCATTCCAACATGGTTGCTCCCAGTTAAGACCTCATGTTAACTGAATACACAACAATATTGTTTGCTTACCCTGGGACCTGGGTTCCAATTGGATAGCATTATGGTCTCCCACTTCGAAATGGTAATACAGATCCTATGAGAAACAAACCTGGACAATCTCAATCCAGCTTTTAGCGAACAGAAGTGAAGTACATTAGTCAACGTTAATGTTGTTAATTAACACTAAATTCATAGCTCAGTCACAAAAGCAGGTCTGGGAAATGGAAAAAAAATCATCCCAGTGCAGGAGAAAGGGCTTGTCCTCAGGCTCAATTTAAAATAGTTGTGGGGAAAGATTTGAAGAAACCTTTCTCTGTATGTGGCCAGGCTAGATTTGAGCAAAAGGAGCAAAACTGTCCCATTTCCCAGCACTGACTTCCCTCACCTGGATGACCACAAGAAGGGTAACTAACTCAATATGTAACTATCCTGAATTGTTCCTAATTTAAATAATAGTGATTTGGCTCAGCCGACATCTTAAGTGAAGTTCCACATTTACTGTTGCGTGACTGGCTGCCCAAGTATTTCAGTTCTACATAAAAAGTCCTCAAGACAATGTTCATGCCAGTTAATGAGTGGGAACCAATCACTTGCCCCAGTTACTAGGATCTAGCTGGACAATGAGAATGCCCAGTTGCAATTCTGAGCTCAGGAAATCTTTTCTGCACAGAAGTGACTGCAGTTTGTGACATTCTCTGAGGAAAGATATTGGGAAACATTTTCACCAAACCTGCCCACCGGCAGCTGGCGGAAATAGGTGTAAGGCTGTTTTGTCACCCCATCTGATTTTATTCTTCATTAAAGTTAGTGGGGAGTAATACTTGTCAGGGTGTAAACCCACTGTTGCATCATATTCCATGGGGTTCACATCCGGTAAATTAGGTTAAGATTATCCATTGAGTTACATTATGTTCATTGTGTTGTTCAGTCATTGATCATTTCAATAAGTCCACTAAATTATTGTCAGGAAATGTCCTGAGCAGGGGCTGTGCTTCTGTGGCTCAGGAAGTTCTGAGGAATACTGACAGCTTAAGTAACATAATATTATGGCAGCCTGGCCATAAATATCAACAAAGTGTCAGTAAAAATAATTTTCAATGCATATAAGGCATGGGGAGGTGGTGACGTAGTGGTAATGTCACAGGACTAGTAATCCAGACGCCCAGGCTAATGCTCTGGGGACATGAGTTCAAATCCCACCATAGCAGACGGTGAAATTTGAATTCAACTAATAAATCTGGAATTAAAGCAAGTCTAATGGTGACCAAGAAATCATTGTCGATTGTCAATTGTAAAAACCCATCTGGTTCACTAATGTCCTTTAGGGAAGGAAATCTGCCATCCTTATCTGGTCTGGCTTACATGTGACTCTGGACCCACAGCAATGTGGTTGACTCTTAAGTGCCCTCTGAAATGGCCCAGCAAGCCACTTAGTTGTACTAAACTGCTACAAGGTGTAAGAAAAGGAATGAAACTGGACAGGCCACCCGGCATCGACCTAGGCACCGGAACGACAATAGCAAACCCAGCCCTGTCGACCCTGCAAAGTCCTGCTTACTAACATCTGGGCCAAAACTGGAAGAGCTAGACTAGTCAAGCCTGACATAATCATACTCACAGAATCATACCTTACAGACAATGTCCCTGACACCACCATCACTGGGTAAGTCAAAGAGTGATACAGCACTGAAACAGGCCCTTCGGCCCACCGAGACTGTGCCGACCAACAACCACCCATTTATACTAATCCTACATTAATCCCATATTCCCTACCACATACCCACCATTCTCCTACCACCTACTTACACTAGGAGCAATTTACAAGGGCCAATTTGCCTATCAACCTGCAAGTCTTTGGCTGTGGGAGGAAACCAGAGCACCCGACGGAAACCCACGCGGTCACTGGGAGAACTTGCAAACTCCACACAGGCAGTACCCAGAACTGAACCTGGGTCACTGGAGCTGTGAGGCTGCGGTGCTAACCACTGCAACACTGTGCCACCCTTAAGTCCTGTCCCACTGGCAAGATAGACTCACCAGAGGTAGTGGCACAGTGGTATACAGTTGGGAGGGTGTTTCCCTGGGAATCCTCAACATTGACTCCGGACCCCATGAAGTCTCATGGCATCAGGTCAAACATGGGTAAGAAAACCTCCTGCTGATTACCACCAACCACACCCCCCTCTGCTGATGAATCAGTTCTTCTCCATGTTGAACACCAACTGGAAGAAGCACTAAGGGTAGCAAGGGAATAGCATATACTCTAGGTAGGGGATTTCAATTTCCATCACCAAGAGTGGCTCGGTATCACCACTACTAATCGAGCTGGCCGAGTCATAAAGGATATAGCTGCCAGACTGGCTCTGCCAATCTGTTGCAGATGCATCTATCCATGCAGTATTGATAGGAAAGACTGCCACACATTGGGGAGGGGAAGTTCCATCTTCACATTGAGGATACCCTCCATCGTGTTATGTGGCACTACCACTGTGCTAAATGGGACAGATTTCAAACAGATCTCGCAACGCAAAACTGGGCATCCATGAGCCATTGTGGGCCATCAGCAGCAGCAGAATTGTATTCAACCATAATCTGTCACCTCATGGCCCAGCCTATCCCCCACTCTACCACTACCATCAAGCCAGGGGACCAACCCTGGTTCAATGAAGAGTACAGGAGAGCATGCTAAGAGCAACACCAGGCATATCTCAAAATGAGGTGTCAAGCTGATGAAGCTACAACCCAGGACTACTTGCATTCCAAACAGCGGAAGCAGCATGTGATAGACAGGGCTAAGCGATCACACAACTAATGGATCAGATCCAAGCTCTGCAGTCTTGCCATCCAGTCGTGAATGGTGGTGGACAATTAAACAACTAACAGGAGGAGGAGGCTCTACAAATATCTCCATCCTCAATGATGGGGGAGCCCAGCATATGAGTGCAAACGACAAGGCTGAAGCATTTGCATCAGCCAGAAGTGCCGAGTGGATGATCCATCTCGGCCTCCTCCTGAGGTCCCCAGCATCACAGATGTCAGTTTACAGCCAATCCGATTCACACCACGTGATATCAAGAAACTGCTGAAGGCACTGAATACTGCAAAGGCTATAGGCCCTGACAATATTTCGGCAATAGTACTGAAGACCTGTGCTCCAGAATTAGCTGCGCCCTTAGCCAAGCCATTCCAGTACAGCTACAACTCTGGCATCTATCAGCAATGCAGAAAATTGCCCCCAAGTATCTCCTGAACACAAAAAGCAGGACAAATCCAACCTGGCCAATAACCATCCTATCAGTCTAGTCTCGATCATCAGCACAGTGATGGAAGGGGTCGTCGACAGTGCTATGAAGCACCACTTGCTCAGCAATAACCTGCTCACTGACGCTCAGTTTGGGTTCCGTCAGGGCCACTCAGCCCCTGACCTCATTACAGCCTTTGTCCAAATGTGGGCAAAAGAGCTGAACTCAAGAAACATAGAAACATAGAAAAATAGGAGCAGGAGTAGGCCATTTGGTCATTTGGGCCTGCTCCGCCATTCAAAAAAGATCATGGCTGATTGTCTAACTCACTACCCTGTTCCCGCTTTCTCCCTATATCCCTTGATCCCTTTGGCATTAAGAAATATATCTATCTCCTTCTTGAATATATTTAATGACTTGGCCTCCACTGCCTTCTGCGGTAGAGAATTCCACAGGTTCACCACCCTCTGAGTGAAGAAATTTCTCCTTCCAAAATTCTACAGACTCTGGAGCAGTTCTTACAGATTGAAGGGTGGCAAATGTAACCCCACTATTTAAAAAAGGAGGGAGAGAAAAAACAGGGAACTACAGACCAGTGAGCCTTACATCAGAAGTGGGGAAAATGCTAGAGTCTATTATAAAGGATGTGATAGCAGAACACCTGGAAAGCATAATCCTGAGATTACTACCTTTGAGGTGCTACTTTTTAATTTACATCCTAACTCACTATATTCAGCTTGGAGGATCTCATCCCTTTTTTTTACCTATGTCATTGGTACCGATATGTACCATGACAAATGGCTGCTCGTCCTCCCCCCTCAGGATGCCCAGCAGCCACTCAGAGACCTCCTTAACCAAGCACCAGGGAGGCAACATACCATCCTGCAGTCTCTTTTGCAGCCGCAGAAATGCCTGTCTGTTCCCCTTACGATTGAATCCCCTATCACTATAGCCCTGCCACTCTTCTTCCTCCCATCCTGTGCAGCAGAGCCACCTATGGTGCCATGAACTTGGCTCTTGAAGCTTTCCTCTGAGTCATCTCCCCCAACAATATCCAAAGCAATATATCAGTTAGAGAGGGGGATGGCCACAGTGGATTACCTGCACTACCTGCCTTCCTCTACTCTGCCTGGTGGTCACCCATTCCCTTTCTGCCTTTGCAACGTTTGCCTGTGATGTGACCACCTCACTAAATGTGCTATCTACGATGATCTCAGCATCGCGGATGCTCCACAGTGAATCCACCTGCAGCTCCGTAACGTGGGTAGCCAGTAGCTGCAGACGGATACACTTCCTGCACACATGGTCGTCAGGCACACTGGAAGCGTCCCTGATTTCCCACATATTACAGGAGGAGCATATCACGGGTGCAAGAGGTGAGGTGAGAGTGACTGCCCTTGATATCAAGGCAGCTTTTGACCGAGTATGGCATCAAGGAGCCCAAGCAAAACTGGAGTTAATGGGAATCAGGGGAAAAATCTCCACTGGTTGGAGTCCTACCTAGCACAAAGGAAGATGGTTGTGGTTGTTGGAGGTCAATCATCTCAGCTCCAGGACATCACTGTGGGAATTGCTCAGGGTAATGTTCTAGGCCCAACCATATTCAGCTGCTTCATCAATGACCTTCTCTCCATCATAAGGTCAGAGGTGGGGATGTTCACTTGCCTGGATGTGGGACTTCAATGTCCATCACCAAGAGTGGCTCGGTAGTGGCTCCAACAACACTCAAGAAGGTCGACACAATCCAAGACAAAGCAGCCCACTTGATTGGCACCCCATGCACCACCTTCAATATTCAGTCCTTCATTGCCGACGCACATTGGCAGTAGTGTGTACCATCTACAAGATGCATTGCAGAAACTCACTGAGGCTCCTTCGACAGCAATTTCCAAACCCGCAACCTCTACCATCTGAAAGGACAAGGGCAGCAGATGCATGGGAACACCACCACCTGTAGGTGCTCCTCCAAGCCGCACACCATCCTGACTTGGAACTATATCGCCGTTCCTTCATTGTCGCTGGATCAAAATCCTGGAACTCCCTTCCTAACAGCACTGTGGTTGTACCTACACCCCAAGGACTGCAGCAATTCAAGAAGGAAGCTCACCACAGGCAATTAGGGAAGGGCCATAAATGCTGGCCCGTGAATGAATTTTTAAAAAAGAACTGAGCTGCAGTCAGGTCAAAATATGCCTGTAGACTGACACTCAGCCCATGCCTACAATAGAAAAGTGATAGCCTAATCCTGCCAAGTCAGCTAATTAACATGTTAACAAGAATATCTAGGCAGAGGGGCTGTCTCAGAAACTTTATAAATCTTTCTCCCCAGAGGATTAGGAGTTCAGTGCTGAGTACACTGAGGTCTACTCACCCAACGCTACAAACTGTGCACACTGCTGGCAAAAGACCACGCACCATTGTGAAATCAGCCCCGTTATTCTAGTGACTTCCTAAACTTTCACCGTGGTGTGAAGACTCCATGTAAAAGCCAGTCACTTGCTGGCGGAGTTTGTATTCTCCCTGCAACAACATGAGAGAATAACAGTTGAGCACACCCATCGAAACAGTTTTGTGTGTCAAGAGATTGCACTATGTCAGGTTGGGAGGGTACAACTTCTGCTTGTGCATGAGGGAGGGAGTGAATGAATGAATGGATAAAGAGATAAGCAATGCAAAGTAATAGATGTTAATCATCAGCTTCTGGGAGACCCCTGATCTCATTCTCTCGCATCCTTCTATTGTCTCCATGCCCAAAATCTCCACACCATTTCCCTTAGAAGTCTGGTTAAAGGTGATTGGAACTGTTGGTACATGTAGATGATAAAGAAGAAGCACAGCAACACTGACACAGACTGGTTGGGGCAAATGGCTTGTTTCCATGTTATAAATTATATATATTTCTATAAGTCAAACATCATGACCTTGCATATCTGTATGTGCTGACTTGGGTTATGTGCAAACATCTCCTGCAAACAAATATAAAAGGGATGTCTATTGGAGAGAGGATAATGTTAGGTGTGTGGTGCCAAAGTAGCCAGCCCACCAGCCATTTTCTGAGAGTGTGATAATGCAGCATTTGAGGCTCTGATAATAGAAACATATTTAACTCTTGCTCATGCAATACAAAGTTATGAACTATAAATATGAACTTATGAAGTATAAACCCAAACAGACACTTTGCTGTTAAATAAAATGGAGTCAAGAGGTCAGGTAACCTTTTCTTTCCTGCCAATACACATGGAACAGCATGAACCCCAAGCTAATTTTCATGTCTGGACAAGTCTTGGCGAAGTCTTATAATGCAAATGACCTATCTGGGAATATCTTTGAGAAGTCATTAAAATGCAAACGACCCTTCCTGTGGTAATTGCTGTATTTCTCTAATTAATTAAAGAAAATGGATCCACAATACTGTTGCAGACTCTTCGAGGGGGAATTTTATGCTCTCCCCCACATCGGGTTTGGAGGCGGGGAGAGGATATAATTGGGCAGGATGGTGGCAGGGGAAAACCCGCCACCTTCCCGCCTCTACCCAAATTAAGTCCGAGGCAGAAAGGCCTTTTGAGGCTCTAAATGGGCAATTAATGTCCAATTAAGGGCCTCATGCCACAGTCTCCGCAATTAGCCCAGCAACAGGTGGGCCTGTAGCCACATGGGGAGCACGCCAAACAAACCCGTGCAGGTTGCTAGCCATCTCCGGGGGTGGGGTGGGAGGGGGGTGTTCCCTTGTTAAAAGCCACTTATGCCTGAATGACCAACAAGGCATTGGGAACAGGGTTGCTGGCTGAGAGTCACCCCCCTACCCTTGCAGCTGAGCCCCCTAGCCCTTCTCCCCAAGGATCCTCACCCCGTGAAACCCCTCCCGTCCTGAGTACCTGTGGCCTGGGTCCAGGGCCTCAGTTGAGTCCAGTACCAACAGCAGCTATTGCCTCAGCGGTGGTGCAGCTCAGTTGGCTGACAGCACAAAGCGGGCGGGACTTCCACTGCTGGGGTCCTTGATCCTGGGGAAGGCCTGCCATTGTCTACGTAAGTTCCTAATTGTCACTCCATCCGGTGGGCCTTCCCCAGAGGAGGAGACGCAGGGTTCTCACTGACGCTTTTGCTGGTAGTCGAGATGCCCGTTGTCCAGATAAAACCCCGGCTTTCGACTCCAAACTTGAAATCCAGAAAATGGGTGTGAAAAGCTCTATTTTATCAACATGGTATGTGGATGACTGATACCCAAACTCCATTGTCTGACAATGGCCTAATCATCAGAAACTATTTATGAGGACAATGGAAAGAGATGCTCTGGTCACATGACAGAAACTTGGGCCAGGATTTTTGTGCCCCCTGAGGCGGGGTCAGAGGCAGGGAGGCACGGAGTATCGCATGGGTGACGAAAGGGCAGAGGGCCCATTGCCTCCAAGTCAGCAAGCGATCTTCCCAGTGGTGGGATAGGCTGGCGACGGCCTTTCTGCCCAGTGGCCAATTGAGGTCTTTAAGTGGCCTATTAATGGCCAATTAAGGGCCTCTTCCCACTGCCACTAGGATCTTACCAGTGGCGGGATGCCTTCATCACAGGGAAGGATGCCTTGTAACATGAAGCGCCCTCCCTGCAGGCTGGGGAGGGGGGGTCCCTCCTCTGTGGGCAATCTGTGGCCATGGAGGACCCTTGCTGAGAACCACTTTACCTCCTGGGACACCCCTCTCCCTGGATTGCACAACCATCCTCCCAACCCCCCTTCTGGACTGGCCCCGGTGACCCCACCTCAGTTACCTGAGGTCTGGGGTTCCAGCACTGGACCTGGGTCCAAGGCCTCTGCAGTACCAGCAACAGCCACCGCTCCTAGTGAAGCTGCCAATACTGCTGAACGACCACCACTCTGATTGGCCAGCAGCTCTTGGAGGTGGGATCCCCATCTTCAAAGTGACAGGGGTCCTGTTACAGGACAATAGGCATTGAAAACATTGGAGGATTGCTGCGGGGGAGGGGGGGGGGCGGTGCACGAAAAGGCAGAGGCAAGCTTTCCCCCATCTTTTTGGTCTGGTGCGGGGAGCCCTGCCTCCAACACAAAACCCAGTCCTAGGTTTCTGATAAGACGTTTTAATGAGGCACATTCTGGGCAGACAGAGACAGAGAAAGACATTATGCCAGCAAAGGGAAAGGACCCTGCCTAAGACCACCAGCTTTAAGCCACATGTAGACAGAGACTGAACTTAGCCCTGAAAAAAAAACAAAAAAAAAAATCACCTGAGGAACTGTACCAGGGCTTTGCCATTGAAACCTGACTGGAGTATAACAAGAGAAATCTGCTGCTGCAAACATAAAACAACCGCGAAGTTGTTCTCCCGAACCTCCAGAGCTTTTCTTCAGTGGACAAAAGAAGGATTACAGGGCTGCATTGTTTCAAGTTTTCACTCCGGGGAAAAGTAAGTGTAACAGACAACTCTTGAAATCACAAGATCTAAATGTATGCTACTTTTATAATCGCTATCTTTTCTTGAGCGTGTGTGTATCTGAATGAGTGTGAGAGTGGGTGTAGTTGCGCATATTCGGGTGTTGAACAATAAATAATTATCTTTCTTCTAAAACTTACAAGAAAACCTGTCATTTGTCTATTCCTAACAGTTAAAGCACTGAGGAGCTAAAACACTTTTTTTAAACATGATTTCTTCGGTCAGTCGAGAGGTGAAAAGTGGGAGTCATCCCTATCATCTCTCACATGTTTGTAACAACGCTTATTGTTTGTCACATTTAATGTGCTAGAACAGCATGGCAAGGTAACATCATATTGTATAAGGATTCCTGTGCATTTAGAAAGATGAACAGTTAGCATAGTTTCAGTGCATTCTGCCTTTGTGATGGTGCACCAAGTTTAGAATTAATATGCATTGTGGGCCAACATTTTGCAATAAAACTACATGTTAATACAGCTGCCTTGGCAACCTTTTGTAGCACAACAAACTTCTTTCTCACAAGCTAACAGATTTTACCCAAAGGTGAGACAGTATTCACTGGCTCTGTTCCTTCCATCCAAGCTGCTCTAATGCTGCCATTTATCACAGGATGTCCCTCACCTCCAAGATAAGCCAACCTGATCTGCAAGACCTCATCCAGCAGAGCCTTCAGAGCTGTGTCACTAAATGGGGAAGCTCTCATTCTTTGTCTCCCTTCAGTCATTTTTATACTCTCCATTGGCAGGACTACTTTAAGAATGACTAGCAGCCCTTTAAGAATTGCCTGTATCTAATAATTTGACTCCCCCCTCAACTCTTCAGTACTTGCAGCATGCTATGTGCTGAACACAGAAATCCCCAATTATTTAATATAATGAGCTAACCTCACATCATAGCACGAGGTCAGCAGAATGCACCACACTGTGCCTGAAAAGCAGCACACACAATACCATTGTACTAGGGCGGCATTATTCTAAAGGATAATTGCTATTAAATGGACTTGCCCTCCAGCCAGTGGGAAGATAGCAAACCAGATTAAAAATTGGTTAGAAGGGACAAAACAGAGAGTACAAATCAAAGGCTATTTTACAGAGTGATAAGATGTTAAGTACTGGTGTCCTGTGGGGTTTAGTTCGGGGGTCATTTCAGTTCACTGTGTGTATCAATGATTTGTATTTAGGCCTAGAGGGAGTGGTGTTAAAATTTGCAGATGATCCCAAACTAGGAGGTATAGTTGATTCTTTAAAGACCAAAGCAATCTGCTAATGGATAGTGATAAATTGGGGGAATGGGCTAAAAAGTTTGAGTCCATCACACTTCAGTTGTCACACTAAAAAGTGGCAGGCAGTATTTAATGATGAGGTGATATATTTTTGTAAAAAAAATCATCAGTAATTATACTCTTCATGGAATATGCTCAGTGCTATGCAGAGCAAAGGGATCTGGGAGTTTAGGGTTCACAGGGCATTGAAGGCAGCATCTCATGTCAATAAGGCTGTAAAACAATATAATGGAGTTCTAGATTTATTACAATAGATAAAAGCCAAGAGGTAATAATGATCCTATATAAAATCTGAACAAGAGTACTGTGTACAGTATTGGGCTCCACACTATAGGAAGGATATTAAGGCTTTAGAGAAGATACAATGCAAATTTACTGGGATACTGCCTGACATGAGGAAATACAAAAACAAAGAAAGTCTCAAAAACCTGCAGCTGTTTTTATTAGAATGGCACAGATTATGGGGTGATATGATAGAAGTGCTTAAAAAAAGAAAGATGAAAGCAGATTCTGGTAGATGGAACACCACAGGAGATTGACCGATAATAGACGAAAAATACACAGTCTGCATACACTTCATGTCCACACTCACTCACTCAATCGTCTGCCTTGGGGGTAGCCCCTCCCAACTTTAGCACTGCTCTGATCACCCAGATACACAGGGTTGGATTTTACCATCCTTTGATGTCATGATCCGTGGTGGGGGGGGCCTGAAAATGCCTCCGGATGAGGCCCACCACGGACCTCAACGCCGAGAGGGACTGGCCCGATCCTCCCGACGGTGGTGAGGTTCCATGGCAGCTCTCCTGCTTCTGGGTGATAGGACAATAATTTAAATATGCAAATGAATAAAATTAATTAATTTACATACACTTACTTCCAATCTTGAGGGCCTGCCACGATCTTCGGTGCCGGAGCTGGCACTCCCACGCTTTCAGATCCCCGTCCGGGAAAACGCGGCACCACACTGGTGGGGAGGGTTGAGGAGGTAAGTTTGCCAGTGCGGGAAGCGGGGAAACAGGGTCAAATAAACATAATGCATGTAGCGGATGGTGGGAAGGATTGAACCTTAAACTTTGTGTAGTTTGGGAGGGAAAGATCAGATGTTAAAAGTATGTGTTTTTGGGGTGAAGGGCAAATAGCTATTGTAATTGTTATTGGGGCAGGTGGGAAAGGTGCATTAGAAATTTATTTATTTAATTTTGGGAGAGTGGACTTTAAAAATTTTAATTGGTGGCAGGGCTGGCTGCCCTTTAAAAATGGCGCCAGCATCTGTGCACAGGCAGCTGCCGCCATTGCTGGGATGAACGGCCTGCCCTCCCCACAGGACTGGGGGCGGGCCGCCCCAGCTATTTAAATGAGCCACCATGCTTGAGATTGCGGTGGCTCTTAACCGCGGGCCACCATGTTTGGAGCTTGCTGCCAATGCTCTTAAAATCCAGCCCACTGAGTCCACACCAACTCCTGGATTTCTCAGTGGGTTTTGTAAAAAGACACCCTTTTCAAAACCAATTAAGCCAGGGACGGGGACTCCCAATGCTGAGAGTTCCTTCTTTCTCAGCACAGAAGGAACCCTAAGAAAGACTGGAGGCTAATGCAGTAAGAGAGTTGGGGTGTAGTGCAATATACTCCACAACGACTTCAGCATGAAAACCAGATGCACAATTTTTCTCTGTTGTACAAAGAAAACGTTTAAAATTGTTTTAGTTCAGAAAAGCCAATTTTCCTGCTCTCGTCCTGTCCTAGGACTACACAGATTTTGCTCCAGATCAGGAGTGTCAAGATTTCCTGCTCCCAGCACAGGTCTCAGAGATTTGTAGCTATATTCCCAGGTACTCGGGATTACTTCAAGTGAGCAGCAGCGAGAAGCCCTAAAGCCCAAAGATCCAATGGGCAAGATGGAAAATGTTGGGGACTTACGTTTTTGGTGTTCTCTTTGGCTAGCAACCAGCTCCCATAAAATATTCCAGTCTACATGCATTGCACAAGTTAATTTTGCTGCACCTGTAGGCATTCCATTCAAGCAGCAAATCACCTGGACTTGATACTGAAGTAGAGGAAATACTGGCACCGTAAAAAATGCATCTTAATTATATTCTACTCCCTCCAGAAAGCTTTGCATGAAGGCAGTGGGGAACACATCTTCTGCCAAGTGTTCCAAAGTAAATATTGCAGCATGCACACTCTTCCTTACTGCTAGCCTGTCCAAAATCCATCACTGTCATTACAACAACAACTTGCATTAAAATAGTTGCACAGGAGCATTAACAGCCAAAAGAAGTCACACTGAGCCAAAAAGGAGACATTAGAACAGGTAATGAAAAAGTTGGTCAAGGAGGTAGGTTTTAAGAAGCGTCTTGTAGGAAGAGAGAGAGAGATAAAGAGACAGAAGTTGAGGGAGGGAACTCCAGAGCTTAAGGCCTAGATAGCTGAAGACATGGCTGCCAATCTTGAGGGTGAGGAAAATCAGTGAATGCACAGGCGCCTAGAGTTGGAGAAATGCAGATTTCTCAGATGAATGTAGGACTGGAGGAGGATACAAACATAGGGAGGAGTGAGGTCATGGAGGGATTTGAACACAAGGATGGGAATATTAATATCAAGGTGCTAGGGGACCAGGAACCAATGTAGGCCAGTGTTACCCACAGGAAGAGAGTGCTCTTATATAGACAAAGACAGCTCAGTGACAAGATAATAAGAAGCAACTTCACTTCCTATCACTTACTAATTATTCCGTAAAAGATAATTATCACATCATAATGTAACGTCTCATATTTAGAAGCATATTGACCAAGATTTCATTTCCAAATGAATTAACTTTAAACATGCTTCTTTGCAAATGTAGCCCTACCAAATATTACATTTCTTATCATCATAAAACCTGCCTGATTTCTAGGTTATAGATCATCCAAGCATACGAATTAGGAGCAAGAGTAGGCCATTCATTCCCTTGAGCCTGCTCCGCCATTTGATAAGATCATGACTGATCTGATTGTGGCCTCTACTTTCCTGTTTACCCCCTATAACCTTTGATTCCCCTGTCAATCAAGAATCTATCTAGCTCTGCCTTAAAAATATTCAATGACCCCGCCTCCACCGCTCTCTGGGGAAGAAATTCCACTGACTAACGACTCTCTGGGAGAAAAACATTTCTCCTCATCTTTGTCTTTAATGGGAGACCCCTTATTTTTAAACTGTGTCCCCGAGTTCTAGCCTATCCCATAAGGGGAAGCATCCTTTCAGCATCCACCCTCTCAAGGCCCCTCAGGATCTTGTATGTTTCAATAAGATCACCTCTCATTCTTCTAAATTCCAATGGATACAGGCCCAACCTGTCCAACCTTTCCTCATATGATAACCCCTTCATTACAGGAATCAGTCAAGTGTACCTTCTCTGAACTACTTCTAATGCAATTACATCCTTTATTAAGTAAGGAGACCAAAACTGTACACAGTACTCCAGATATGGTCTCACTAACACCCTGTATAACTGTAGCAGAACTTCCCTATTTTTATATTCCATTCCTGTTGCAATAAATGACAACATTCCATTTGCCTTCCTAATCACTTGCTGTACCTGCATGCCAACATTTCGTGATTCATGTATCAGGACACAGATTCCCCCTGTACCGCAGAGTTCTGCAATCTCTCTCCATTTAACTAATATTCTGCTTTTCTATTCTTCCTGACAAAGTGGACAAGTTCACATTTTCCCACATTATACTCCATCTGCTATATTTCTGCTCACTCACTTAACCTACCTTAGTGTCATCAGCAAATTTAGCAACTATACATTCTCTCCCTTCATCCAAGTTAGGAATCCCAGCCAGAAAGCACCTTTCAAAGCTACAGTATCCATCACATGATGCACTACATCTTCGGCTTGAATGTGAGAATCCAGTGGTAATATCCTTTGTCTTATGTCACAGCACACTCATATATTTTATACTAAATTGTACTGCTCGTGAGGTACTGCTACAACAACAACAATTTGTATTTATATAGAGCCTTTAACATAATAAAACATGCCAAGCCACTTCATAGGAGCATTATCAAACAAAGTTTAACACAGAGCCACATAACGTGATAATAAGGCAGATGACCAAAGAAATGGGCTTTAAGGAGCATCTTAAAGGAAGAAACTAATTGCCTGAGCCATGTAAAATAGCATTGTGGCTTTCAGGGCTGGTGGAGTCAGGCTCACCCCTGACATTCCAGCCGGTGGACAGGGCCACTGCCTCCTCGTTAAATCCCGACCAATGACACCATGACTCTATGATTCTATAATCTGCACTCTGCTAATTCTGACCTCTTGACCAGACCCGATTTTAGTCGCATGGTGGTCATGCCTTCTGCTGCCAAGGCCCTAAGCTCTGGAATTCCCTCCCTAAATTTCTCCAGTTCCCTACCTCGCTTTCCTCCTCTAAGGCACTCCTTAAAACCTACCTCTTGGACCAAGCTTTTGGGCAGAGGGTCATTTATGGCATAGGAGGCCATTTGGCCCTTCAAATCCATTCTGGCATTCGCAATCCAGTCAGTCCCACTCCCGGCTCGACCTCCATAGCCCTACAAGTTTATTTTCTTCAAGTGCCCATCAGATTTCCTTTTGAAATCATTGATTGTCTCCGCTTGCACCACTCTTGTAGGCAGCAAGTTCCAGATCGGCCCTAATATCACCTTATGTGGCTTGGTGTCATATGTTGTTTTATAATGCCTCTGTGAAGTGCTTTGGGATGTTTTATTATGTTAAAGGCAGTATATAAATATAAGTTGTTGTTGTAGCCAGTCTTGCTCACGAATGGGTCTGTCCCAGCAAAGTAAACCTGTTGTTGGGAATTGGGATTCTTCCAACCCAGCTACAGATAACCCTGTAGGTCAATGCCCTTCTGGATAGAATGGTCTTAGTTCACAAGCAGTGGGAAAATTAGAAATGTTCTGTATTTGTATGCTGTGTGGATTTAGGGGGTTAAACTCCAGAAAGTAGAAATACGAACATAGATACGAACATACGAATTAGGGGCAGGAATAGGACACTTGGCCCTTTGAGCCTGCTCCGTCATTCAATAAGTTCATGGCTGAACTGATTAATCCACAATTCCACCTACCGCTGATAACCTTCCACCCCCTTGCTTATCAACAGTCTATCTACCTCGCCTTAAAAATATTCAAAGACTCTGCTTCCACCACCTTTTGAGGAAGAGAACTCCAAAGACTCACCACCCTCTGAGAGAAAAAATTCCTCCTCATCTCTGTCTTAAATGGGCGACCCCTTATTTTTAAACAGTGACCCCTAGTTCTAGATTCTCCCAGAAGGGGAAACATCTTTTCCACATCCAACCTGTCAATACCCCTCAGGATCTTATATGTTTCAATCAAGTCACCTCTTACTCTTCTAAATTCCACCAGATACAAGCCTAGCCTGTCTAATCTTTCCTCGTAAGACAGCCCTCCCATTCCAGGTATTAGTCTAGTAAACCTTCTTTATACTGCCTCCAACGCATTTACATCCTTCCTTAAATAAGGAGACCAATACTGTACACAGTACTCCAGATGTGGTCTCACCAATGCCCTGTATAACTGAAGCATAACCTCCCTACTTTTGTATTCAATTCCCCTCATGATAAATGATAACATTCTATTATTTTTCCTAATTACCTGCTGTACCTGCAAACTAACCTTTTGCAATTTATGCACTAGGACATCCAGATCCCTCTGCATCTCAGAGCTCTGCAATCTCTCACCATTTAGATCATACGCTTCTTTTTTATTCTTCCTGCCAAAATGGACAATTTCACACTTTCCCACATTATACTCCATTTGCCAGGTCTTTGCCCATTCACTTAACCTATCTATATCCCTTTGTAGCCTCCTTATGTCCTCTCCACAAGTTACGTTCCTACCTATCTTTGTGTCATCAGCAAATTTAGTAACCATACCTTTGGTCCCTTCATCCTAGTCATTTATATAAATTGTAAACATTTGAGGCCTCAGCACTGATCCCTGTGGCACACCACTCATTACATCTTGCTAACCAGAAAATGACCCATTTATGCCTACTCTCTGTTCCCTGTTTATTTTATTTTATTTTATTTTATTTAGAGATACAGCACTGAAACAGCACTGTTAACTAGCCAATCTTCTATCCATGCCAATATGTTACCCCCTACATCATGAGCTTTTATTTTCTGCAATAACCTTTGATGTGGCACCTTATCAAATGCTTTCTGGAAACCTAAGTACAATACATCCACCAGTTCCCCTTTATCCACAGCACATGTAACACCCTCAAAAAACTCCAATAAATTGGTTAAGCATGATTTCCCTTTCACAAAACCATGTTGACGCTGCCTGATTACCTTGAATTTTTTTTAATGCCCTGCTATAACGTCTTTAATAATAGATTCTAACATTTTCCCCAACACAGATGTCAAGCTAACTATAGTTTCCTGCTTTCTGTCAACAATTGTAGCATTTAGCGCCCTGACGACAGTACCTGGCTCCAATCCATAAGCACGGAATACGATTAAAGGAACACACTTACATTACAAAGCAAGTGGAATTGAATGAAGCATAGAGACCAGTGAATCCCTTGTCCAGCTCTTGTTGAACAGATAATGCAGAAGAGTCAAACCAACCCTAAACCAAGTAAATGCCCCATTCTCTTCCTTCCCACTACCACTATCATTTGGCAGTACTTAAAACTTGCCTATTTGCTTCTCAGCACTCGACTTTGGTAAGTGGAGTGTGTCTCCACAGGATGAGAGGATGAGCTCCATATCAAGTCAAGAGAAACTACCTATATACATTCAGAGTAGCTCGGTTTGGAGATGCTTAAGTATGGTGATGAGTTTCTGCACATCTCAAACACCACGCTGTTCAAACAAAATGTCACTTCAGCTTCACATCCAATCTTGAGCATATTTAGACCAAAGATAGAATGAAAGTGCACATAATTTATTTTTTTTTAATCAGTTACCAAACATCATTTGCAAACTACTCATGTTTTGATCCTGTGAAATACAACGTCGCCCCAACCTCTCAAAGTCAGTTTCAGTCAATAGGTTGCTCAGTGGTTGTCAGTGTTGAAAGTGTTGAAAGCAACTGCTGTGTGTTGTTGTTGTAGTAGTAGCGTCGCTAGGGCCTTATTGATAAAGCCTCAGAGTCTGGATAAGTTCAACTAATAATTCTTTTATTATTTACACATCTCTATTTACACTCCCCACAAGCCTCTCTAGCTAGCATCCTTCGTGCTGCTACTCTCTTCTCCCAAAGCCCAATACCATATGACTGTTGCAGCATCATCATACTCTCACTGTCTCTAACATTAACCCTTTTGGGTCCTGTACATCATCTCCCCTCAAGTCTTTATCCATTTTCTTTAACATATATATATTCTTGACTTTACCTACTATTCTTTCTACCCCCAAGTCTCTGACTTTTGTTACGGCCGACCGCTCCTGTCAAAGCCCTCAATCAAAATATACGGTTCTGATTGTGGCGGGAGAAACGCAGTTAATTCAGTCCCGTCGCTCCACAGATTGCCTAACATATCATTTAAAATTTTCCAAATTAAAGAAAGACCCAGCCAAATTGTACCATCTATTAACCCCCAAATGAGGCTAAAAAAAACCAGGTGTCTTTAAATCAACAAATTAACGGTTTAATTAGAAAAAAAGCTAAATTTTTAAATACTATGAAGATATAAACAACATTTAAAATAGAAAAAATCAGAGTCCTTGCAAACTTACAGTTGCTTGAAGTCCTCGCAGCCATCCGATGGGGAAAAAAGATTCTTCCACAGTAGAACAGTCTGTAATCTAACTCCAGCAGTAAGTGATGCTTCCTTCTTCAGTGATGGATTTCAACAATTAACAACTTGCGAACACTTTCAATGGAATTAATCTGACTTTGGAGCTTTTTAGGGATCAAAGATTGTCACAGGGGCGGCACAGTGGCGCAGTGGTTAGCACTGCAGCCTCACAGCTCCAGGGACCCGGGTTCGATTCCGGGTACTGCCTGCGTGGAGTTTGCAAGTTCTCCCTGTGTCTGCGTGGGTTTTCTCCGGGTGCTCCGGTTTCCTCCCACAAGCCAAAAGACTTGCAGGTTGATAGGTAAATTGGCCATTATAAATTGTCACTAGTATAGGTAGGTGGTAGGGAAATATAGGGACAGGTGGGGATGTTTGGTAGGAATATGGGATTAGTGTAGGATTAGTATAAATGGGTGGTTGATGGTCGGCACAGACTTGGTGGGCCGAAGGGCCTGTTTCAGTGCTGTATCTCTAATCTAACTTCCCTTCCTTCAGTTCAAATGATCAGAGATCTCTGTTTTGACTTGACTTTTTTTTTAGAATTTTTTTTAGAATTAGAATTAGAACATTACAGCACAGTACAGGCCCTTCGGCCCTCGATGTTGCGCCGACCATCTGACCTACACTATTCCATTTTCATCCATATGTCTATCCAATGACCACTTAAATGCCCTTAAAGTTGGCGAGTCTACTACTGTTGCAGGCAGGGCGTTCCACGCCCCTACTACTCTCTGCGTAAAGAAACTACCTCTGACATCTGTCCTATATCTTTCACCCCTCAACTTAAAGCTATGTCCCCTTGTGTTTGCCATCATCATCCGAGGAAAAAGACTCTCACTATCCACCCTATCTAACCCTCTGATTATCTTGTATGTCTCTATTAAGTCACCTCTCCTCCTCCTTCTCTCCAACGAAAACAACCCCAAGTCCCTCAGAGACCTTTGAGAGATAATAATAATTAAACAGACTAAAATTCTCTTCCTTCAGTTTAAATGGCTGAGAGCTCTTTTTTCAGGTGCTAACACCACAGCTGTCTGTTTATGTTCTGTTAGAACAGGCTGTCTTCAACGAAAAAACCAGTTCAAAATTGAATTATAACAAATGTATCGCTTGATACTCACTCCAAGTGGCTGTATCCATGGTAATGAGAATGTACCCTTTGAATCGCAGTCTCCCAACGGTTGTATCCAATGGCAAATGAAAAGGTATTTTCTCTAACTCCTGAGGCTTGCTGGTTCTTAAAGCAGTACTGATCCTTTGCCAGCCTTAAAGGCAAACTGCATATTCCCCGGAGAAAATAAAACTACTGGACCATGACACTTTACAGATTTAGTCTGTTAGGAGGTTTCACAATTCTCTCTGATCTTGTTCTATTCTGAATAGGATGATCAGTAGTCTTCTTTGTATGTCTTGATCACTGACTTGGTTGATTTTTTACTAAGAACTGTACTATTCTGTTTGCTCTGTGCTTCTTCATCATCATCTGGTTCTTCCAAATAAATGATTGACTGTTGCTTCTAGGGAATAAGGATAATGTTTCTCCTATTTCTACGTATGTTCCCTTTAGCCATACATGATCTCTGGTAGTTTTCATCTCTGGATTGCAGTTCCTTCCCTTTCTAAGTCACGTATCCATGCTCTCTGGCCTTCATTCAGTTTCGGAAAGTCTCTGGCATGAAATCTTTTGCTGTAATTTTGAGTTTGTTGCCTTCTATAAGCATTTTCCACTCTTACTCTCTTGTCGTCCCGGATATCCAATCCTGGAAGCAATTTTTTTACGCAACCTACTGCCCATCAGTAACTCTGCAGATGATAGTCTATACATCAACAGTGTAGATCGATAAATTAGAAGTGAGGTTGGAAAGTCTTCATTCTTCTTCAGTAAGGACTTTATGGTTCTTACACCTCCTTCTGCTTCACCACTCGACTGTGGATAACATGGTGAGTTCCGAAGAAGGATCACTGACCCGAAACGTTAACTCTGCTTCTCTTTCCACAGATGCTGCCAGACCTGCTGAGTGGTTCTAGCATTTCTTGTTTTTATTTCAGATTTCCAGCATCCACAGTATTTTGCTTTTATAACATGGTGAACTTGTGCGCTGTTGAAAAATATTCATTGTGTGAAATAGTCATTCACAGACTGTGGTCCGTTGTCTGACAGTACTTCGTCAAGGATACCATGTGTCACAAAGATGTCTTATAACTGCTTCTGTGGTTGTTGAATATAACCTTCTCACTTCTATCCACCTTGACAGGTAATCAATGATGAGTATGTAGGTCTTTCTGTTGAACATGAATAAATGCATAATGAAAGCAAAATACTGCAGATGCTGGAAATCTGAAATAAAAACAGAAAGTGCTGCAAATACTCAGCAGGTCTGCCAGAATCTGTGGAGAGAGAGGCAGAGTTAACGTTTCAGATATGTGACCTTTCACCAGAACTGGCAAAGGTTAGAAAATAATTAGGTTTTAAGCAAGTGAGGTGGGGTGGTGGTGGGGGTGGGAAAGAGAACAAAAGGGAAGATATGAGATAGGGCAAAGGAGAGGAAAGATTAAGTAACAAAGCTGTCCTGGGACAGAGGCTAAGGGTGTGTTAATGCTCGTGGGGAAAGACAAAGCATTAGTCCAGAAATAGGGTGTTAATAGCAGAATAATGTGCAGCTCTGTCTACATGAAAAACAGGCGCATGGTGAAAAAGTAAAATAATATAAAAATATAAAAAAGGCCAGTCATGCTCTGAAATTATTGAACTCAATGTTCAGTCTGCAAAGCTGTAGAGTGCCTAATCGAAAGGTTAAGTGCTGCTCCTCGAGCTTGCATTGATGTTCACTGGATCACTGGAGCAGGCCAAGGACAGACATGTTGACATGAGAGCAGGGGGGAGTGTTGAAATGGCAAGCAACCGGAAGCTCAGGGTCATGCTTTCAGACTGAGTAGAGGTGTTCTGCAAAGCAGTTACCCAATCTGCATATGGTCTCCCCAATATAGAACCAACCACATTGTGAGCAGCGAATACAGTATACTAAATTGAAGGAAGTACAAGTAAATCGCGGCTTCACCTGGAAGGAGTGTTTGGGACTTTGGATGGTGAGGAGAGAGGAGGTAAAAGGGCAGATATTACACCTCCTGCAACTGCATGGGAAGGTGCCGTGGAAAGGGGACGAGGTGTCGGGGGTGATGGAGGAGTGGACCAGGGTGTAGCGGAGGGAAAGATCTCTTTGGAATGCTGACTGGAGGGGAAGGGAAGATGTGTTTAGTGGTGGCATCATGCGGGAGGTGACGGAAAAGGTGGAGGAATAAAATAAAAGGTGTTGCTATGGGTACCCTCATGGGTTCTAGTTATGCCTGTCTTTTTGTGGGATATGTCGAACATTCCTTGTTCCAGTCCTATTCAGGCCCCCTCTCTCACCTCTTTTTCCGGTACATTGATGACTGTATCAGTGCCGCTTCCTGCTCTCGCCCGAACTGGAAAACTTCATCAACTTCGCTTCCAATTTCCACCCTTCTCTCACCTATACATGGTCTATTTCCGACACATCCCTTCCCTTCCTTGACTTCTCTGTCTCCATCTCTGGGGATAGGCAGTCTACTAATATTTATTTTAAACCCACCGGCTCCCACGGCTACCTTAACTACACTTCTTCACACCCAGTTTTTCCGTCTCCGACGCATCTGTTCTGATGATGCAACCTTCCATTACAGAGCTTCTGACATGTCTTCCTTTTTCCTCAACCGAGGATTCTCCCCACTGTAGCTGATAGGGCCCTTAACCCTGTCCGACCTATTTCCGGTACTTCTGCCCTCACCCCTTCCCCTCCCTCCCAGAACCATGACAGGGTTCCCCTTGCCCTCAGTTTCCACCCCGCCAGCCTCCACATCCAAAGGATCATCACATGCTATTTCCGCCACCTCCAGCGTGATACCACCACCAAACACATCTACCCCTCCCCTCACCTGTCAGCATTCTGAAGGGATGGTTCCCTCCACGAAACCCTGGTCCACTCCTACATCACCCACAATATCTTGTCTCCTTCCCACAGCGTCTTCCCATGCAATACAAGGAGGTATAATACCTGCCCTTTTATCTCCTCTCTCCTCACTATCCAAGGCCCCAAACACTCCTTCCAGGTGAAGCAGCGATTTACTTGTACTTCCTTCAATTCCTTCTGTATTCACTGCTCACAATGCGGTCGCCTCTATATCGGGGAGACCAAATGCAGATTGGGTGACCGCTTTGCGGAACACCTCCGCTCAGTCCGAAAGCACGACCCCAAGTTTCCAGTTGCTTGCCACTTCAACACCTCCCCCACTCTCATGCCTACATGTCTGTCCTTGGACTGCTCCTGTGTTCCAGTGAACATCAATGCAAGCTCGTGGAACAGCACCTGATCTGCAACAGCCTTGCAGACTGAACATTGAGTTCAATAATTTCAGAGCATGACTGGCTTTTTAAAAATATTTTTATATTATTTTACTTTATTTTTTAACCATGTGCCTGTTTTTCATGTAGACAGAGCTGCTCATTATTCTGCTATTAACACTCTCTCTGGACTAATGCTTTGTCTTTCACCACAATCATTAACATGCTCTTTGCCTTTTCCCCAGGACAGCTTTGTTATTTAATCTCTCCTGCCCTCTGCCCTATCACACACCTTCCCTTTTGTTCTTTCCCCCCACCCCCCTCCCCGCACCCCCTACTTCACTTGCTTGAAACCTCATTCTTTTCTCACCTTTGCCAGTTCTGATGAAAGGTCAGAGACCTGAACGTTAACTTTGCTTCTCTCTCCAAAGATGCTGCCTGACCTGCTGAGTATTTGCAACACTTTCGGTTTTTATTTTATGAATAAATCCATACTGTCAGGCAAACCCCCCAACTGCCAAGACTGAGGCACACATCATTTCACGACATGAACATTAAAACTTAAAATTGTAAGCCCCTGACTGTAAAGACATTTGAATAGTAACAGACAGTGTTGGAACAATGGGGACCCAGTTTTTGCTTTCCCAACACACAGCAGAAGTGATCAGACCAGTTTTAGTCACATGACTAACTGGCTGTTGAGAGAGTTTTAAATTGGAGAAAACAGGATTTGAACTGAGAAATCCGTGTGCTTCTGGAACTGAAGCAGAACCTCTCCAGTCCTGCCTGCCTCCATCTCTTTCCCATGGAACTGAATCTTTTGAAAACACATGAACTTCAAAAAGAGTAAAGTCTCCTACGTGAACAAGGTTTAAGAAGAACACTGGGCCCCAATGAACAGCAAGACTACCTACAATCAGGTGAGCTTGAGGCACAGTAAACAAGAAACTCTTCTGCTATTGCCTCAAACCCCTCTCTACTACATTTTCCTCTTCTCTTTTCTGTCTCTATCTGCATGTGTATATCGCATGTTTATGCTAGCATGGGTGCGTCGTATATCCATAGGTGTGAACCATATTAAAGTTTAAGTTTAAGTTTTAATAAACTTCACTTTTCTTCTTTAAACCTGAGAAAACCTGGTTGGTTCCTTTTGCCTTATAATTGGAAAGCTGTGAGCAAGGATTTACAAAAAGGAGGGAGCTCAAAATGTTTAAAAATAAAACCCTGTTACAATAAAACCAGGTAAAGACAACAAAAGACCCGTCGACACATTTCTCACCTCGTCGTAACAATACCTAGACGTTTCCATGATCTGGTCAGAAATTGAATAGTTATCAGAGGTTCACGCTGTCCTGGTCTTTGTATTGCACAGATCTGGCAGTTCTGGATCGGATTTGATGTCTTTGGATATTCCTGGCCATCACACTGATGATTGTGCCCTTGCTCTGCACTTTGTTATTCCCATATGGTCTTGATGTAGACGTTCTAAGATATCCCATCTAAGTGAACCGGGAATGACTAGTCTGTCATTATAATTTCATAAATCATTGATGATTGTCGAGTATTTTCTCTATTCATAGAAAATTTTCATTGCCTTCCCACTATTCTTGCGACCACCCTTGTGTGCAATACTGCCTTATATGAATACATTCTTCATTTTTTTGGGTGTGACGAATTTCTTGCAGTTTCTGTATACTTGCCAGCCATTGTGTAGTATATTGTGAATATATACTGCACTATGTTGTCCAAAAAATTCACGTCCTGTTGAGTCGGATGGTTTTCCATCGCTCTTGATAGCGCATCAATGAACATTTGCAACTTCCACTCATAAGATCTGTTGTTTGCTTTAATTTAATTGTAAGACTAAGGTCAATTACAATTACAGACTAAGTTGGGACAGCAGATCTAAAAGGGACTTCCAGCTCAGACTAGCTACAAAACCACATGGGTACGAGGGTGTTTTCACAAGCTTCGCAGACTTTATTAAGTTTTCTACAATAAGCACAAAATCATGATAGTTAGCAAAGGATAGTGGTCAGCAATTGAGTTCATGATAGAACACTAGTCGTCAACCTATGGTTAACTGGGTGCTTTGTCTCTTGATTGAAGTTTATCTTCTGTCTTCCCTTCTTCGAGATGATGATGTGCGCTTAGTATCTTACAAATCCTTATTTTATACACTGTTCCCAGCTTGGTTCTGTGCCATATTCGGTAAAACTCTGTTTCTGTCCGTCTGATTGGTCAGTCATTACCTAACTGCCTTTCCATGATGGTACCTTGAGCCTAGTTTAGGTCACTGTCATTGTCATTCAGGGGAGCTCCAGATTTGTACTTCCTTGCTGTTTATTCATCAACAATGACCACTTAACAAGATTGATATGCACTTGTCTTGTTTCACAGCTATTTGGCTTAGACATGTTTATGATATTTTACCAGTTCAAAAGACAACAGTCTCCCTGGGGTAATCCACAGTCTAATGACTTTTAAATAAAGCGTCTTTACATAATCTGAATTAACCCTTTCCATTGCTTCTCAAAATGTCATGACTTGTACAGACCTTTAGCTAGCATCATGCTTTGTGGTCACGTTGCATACAGAAAACAATTTTAACTGATATACTTACAACTAAGTTCTAACAGTCCTATAATAAAATAAACTCAGTTCTACACTGTGAACATATACAGTCTGGTATATATATCTCATCAATCTTTGGATTCCTTTGATCTTCGTTTCATCCAACAAAGATACCAAAAGTTTATGGTCTCTTTCGATGATGACTCTCAATCCAACAATGTAATCAGAAAACTTCTCACATGCCCCTGCAATGGTAAGTGCTTCTTTTTCAATTACTGAATATCTTGTCTCTGTCTTGGACAATGCATAGTTTATTGGTCTGCGAGAACCATCAAGTTACTCCTGGAAAAGGACTGCCTCTAACCCAGTAGAGGAGGTGTCTGCAGCTGTTGATGTTGGTAGTGTAAGGTTATAGTGTGCCAAGATGTCTGGCGATATGAGCATTTCTTTAATCTTCTTTAATCTTCCTGGCTATCACACTGATGATTGTGCCCTTGCTCTGCACTTCATTATTCCCACATGGTTTTGATGTAGACATTCTAAGATATACCATCTAAGTGAACTGGGAATGACTGGTCTTCTTGATGTGAACTCCAACAGCACACTTGATCGTTTTTGAGAAGTTGTCTTTGCGGTCGTGTTACCTGCTCTAAATGAGGTGGAAATTTGGCTAACTGATTCACCATTCCAATGAATCTTTGGAGCTGTTGAACGGAAGTAGGAGTAGGGAATTCTTTAAAGGCCCATGTCTTCTATGGGTCTGCCATAATACCTTTACAGCTCACAAATGTCCCAAGAAATGGGTTGATGTCTTGGAGAATCTTTACTTCTCGTTCAGTGTTAGCTCTGCTTCTTGGAGCCATTGTAAAATTGCTCGAACTCTTTGGTCATGTTCTTCTACTGACTGCCCATGTATCAGGATGTCATCCATGTGACAAATAACTCCCTTGAGCTCTTCTAAGATGTTAGACATAGGCCTTTGGAAGATCTCTGGTGCAAAAGTTATCCCAAACAGTAACCGATTGAAACGAAAGCTTCCGAATGGTTTTATAAATGTGGTTTATAATCTTGAGGTCTCATCTAAGGGTGCCTGCCAAAATCCGCTATTGGCTTCGAGTTTGGTAAACATGATGCTCTGAGATAATTTTGCCAAGCACTGTGGACATTGGGTGAATTTCACACACCACTGCTTTCCTAAGCTGTGTTAAATCCACACAGATATGAAGAGTACCATTTTGTTTTGGGACTGGAACCATAGCCGAACACCATTCCATTGGTTTCGTAACAGGAGAAATGACTCCCATCCTGGTCATCTCTTCCAGCTGGTCTTCAACTTGGTTCATCAACGGATGTGGTATCTTTCTGGGTGCAAAGATACAAACTCTTCTGCATCTTCTTTAAGTGCAATTCTATACTCTGTGTTCCATCTTCCTAGACCTGAGAAAAGTTTCGGATGGTCTACTTGAAAGCGACTGTTTACCTGTGGTTGTTTGACTTCATCGATCTTCTTGATCAGATGCAGGTCTAAGCACAGTTTTCTGTTTAGGAGGGAACATTTTTGGTTTTGCAAGACATATAGGGTTACCAATAATTTGTCTCCCTTTATATTGGAGAGTTGCTTCAAGCTTACCCTTCACTTTCAGTTGATTCCTGCCTGGACCATGCATCTGTGTATCTGCCAGTTGTAGGCAATGTCTCATCAACCATGGCTCATGGTCTGACAGAACTGTGACACTAGCACCTGTGTCCAATTTGAAATTCATCAGGTGTATATTTATGTAAATGTTCACTGTCCAAAATGCTTGATTTGAGTCATTAATTTCTCCTAGGAAATCTCCTGGTTTCTTTTCTGCTGGAAGTTGATGCACTTCATTCATTGCTCTTTACGATTTTGAATGAAGAGGTCTTTCCCATGGCATATTTTTCCATAATGGCCTGTCTTTTTACAATTGAAACATTCCGCTTTATTAGCAGGACACTGTTCCTGGCTTTGGGTCTTCCTGGCTCTGCAACACTGGCAAGGTTTCCCAGTGTCATGCACCTTCCTATTTGTGTGTGTCTTCTTCTCAATAGATTGCCTCCCTGTCTTTGGCTTCGAGAACTGTACAGTTATTGGATTTCTTCTAATCCAAGGCTTCTCTTCAGCCCGCAGAACGGCTCCGTTTTGCCTTTGGACTTGTGCCTGTCATACAATCTGAATTGCCTTCTCGAGTGTAAGGTCATCTTTCGACTGTAAGAGATCTAATAAAGACTCATCAGCTATTCCAACAACTATTCGGTCCCTCATCAATTCTGCCTTCAATTCTCCATGGTCACATCCCTCAGCCAATCTGTACAGATTATTTATAAAAGATTCACTTATCTTCTGGACTCGCTAGTTAAATGTTCAGAATTTTGTTACTTTGTAAATTGAAATATTTATCAAATACTTTGGAGCACATCCTCAAATTTGTCAGAAGCCCCATTTTTGCCTTGCCCCACAATCACGTCATCCACAATTGCACCCATAGAGTATTAAAAGGTATTTATTTGTTCTGTTTCCAATTTAGTATGCAGCTGGGAAGCTATCCTAAATTGTATAAATTTTTGTCTCCATAAGGAAAAAGTTTGCACCTGATTGGGTCCTTCCTGATTGTGGAAGCTTTCAGGCATTCTGAATCTCATATTCATTTGTTTTCCTAGGCTTTGTTAGGCTTTTTAGTGTATCCCCTTTCTTTTTAAATCGTTTTAGCTTCAGTGGAGGTGGTCATGCTCTTTCTGGGGGTTTCCTCCACTTTCCAGGAGCTCCCATGCTTTCTCTGTGCATTCTGGTTGCGTATTGGCTGCCAACTCCGCCTGACTCCCGATTTGCCTGTTCGCTAGAAATCGATCTCTCTCCCCGCTTTTCCAACTCAGTGCACCATTATCCAATAATGTCTCCTTTTAAAATTCTCTCACCCAATCCTGGACTGTCGCCCAACACTGTGACTCGGATTGCTGGACCTTTCGTTGCAGACCACCACCCTTCTGTGGTACAGTCTGAATGCCTGCCCAGCTATCTCACTGACTGTCCATGACTTCTTCAGCTATGGAGCAGTTCTATAGCTCTTTGCAGTCCCCCAATGAGATCTGCTGTTCTCTTGGTACTACTTCACGAGGTAACGCGTTCTCATTTTTTCTGGTAATTTTAAGCGATGCCACCATATTGTATAGTATAGCTGGGGCATTGTTGATAAAGTCTCAGAGTCTGGATAGGTCAACTAATAACTCTTTTATTCTTTACACATCTCTATTTACACTCTTCACAAGCTTCTCTTGCTAGCATCCCTTGTGCTGCTACTCTCTTCTACCAAAGCCCAATACCATGTGACTATTACATCATCATCACTACAGTGGGAGGGGTTGCTCTCACTGTCTCCAACATTAACCCTTTCAGGTCCTTATACTACAGCAACTACCATGGCTGCACAGCACATCTTAAAGTACAAAATAACTAAATAAGAGAAAATGCTGCTAGCACAAACTGGTTCATCAGCATCTGAAAAGAAAAAAGACAGAGCGCAACTTTGGGTGTAGACCTCTGATCAGAGCTCTATATATCACTGTCCAAAATTAAGCTGGAAGTGTAGACTCCACTAGCACAGAGAAGGCTTGATGAATTTAATAGTCACCAAGCATGTTTCTTGAAAGTTGGAAAATAGTGAAAGTCGATAATGTACAGAAAATTATTGCAACAACACAGGAATATGAAAAAGTTCAGGAAATTAATGAAAAGGCTTGGCAAAGATGTACACAAAATTGCTTCTCCAAAGTAGAGGTAATTAAGCAGAAGGTTGGTAGGAAAAACAGGCAAGTAAACAAAGGATAATAAAAGCAAAATACTGCGGATGCTGGAAATCTGAAATAAAAACAAGAAATGCTGGAACCACTCAGCAGGTCTGGCAGCATCTGTGGAAAGAGAAGCAGAGTTAACGTTTCGGGTCAGTGACCATTAAGCAAAGGAAATGGCTAAGTCTATGTTGTTAAAGTTAGGAGGCCTGATGATATGCGTTGTGGTATAATCCTGTGTGCATCCAAGTCCTACTGTGTTCCCACTGTACACTGTGCTTAGAGCCGACACATTCACTATGTGCAAGGTTTCATTGTTTACTTAATTAAGACAAACTCTCATAATGCCCCTTGAGTGCCTGAACAGTGCTTCAGATGTACAACATCTTTTTATAACTGGCACTTCGAAGGGAGGCCCCTTCACCAAAGTTTTACACTGTCATTACCTGCTGTTCGTTTTTTTCTTACTTAACGTTGGTGCTTTACTACAGACCTAGACAGTTGTTTATCAGCTTTTCAGTTTTGCTGCTCAGGAACTTAGGGGCTTTAATCTGTACAATTTGCCTCTTAAAGCTGCACTCCATCTGCTGTTTCAGTCTTTGGACCAAGAGTGTGCTGTAAATATGCATCTGTACATTATTCGATTTTGTTCGCAAGATTTAGTAGGAGAATTAGCAGAGATATGACAGACTATTGGGTTGCCATCTTCTGTAGTCACTTAGGATTCACAGGTTATGTTTTTGAGTCTGTTGCACCCTTATTCCTCCAAATTCTTCAGCTTATATATCTTAGTTTATTCTAGTGGGGAGGCGAGACAGGTTAACACTTGCGGTGGAAGCCCTTCATCAGAACACAGTGCTGGAAGAGGAAGGATGTGTGTCCTTAGTGTTGACCAATTTTATTTACTCTTGGTGGACTGGTGGACCCAATATGTTTGCTGACAGTTTCTGTTTTACCTTTTGTAGCTGATTGGCAGGCTTTTCAATCAGTCCCTTTTACTCGTTTCCTTTTCCTTTGGTTGTGCTCCACACTGCCATAGTTAATCACACATTCCTTGTTTGATTTATACCTTTATTGTTTCTTTCTGTTGTCTGGCTGAGATAACCTTTTACCTCATCTGATATTCTTGGAGTCATATTTTAAGGATCTATTTGTTTTTCTCTTTCTCCTCCACTCCTTTATTGTCTATTAACATTCATCTGGCATTTCGCAGTTCTTTAAAAAGGGCCTGATCCAAAACATTGACCCATCAATTCTCTCCATGTATGCCGTGTGTGCTCCTGTATATATTGCTGTTAGTTCAGATTTCCCAAATTTTTATTCACACTTTTTTGCTTGTTCTTAGATCACTCTCAGCTCCCTATGCTTTCGACACTAGCTTCACTATCTTAATAGGGAGGCGGTGGCGGAGTGGTATTGTCACTGGACTAGTAACCCAGAGACCCAGGATATTGCTTTGGGGACATGGGCTTGAATCCCACCACAGCAGAAGGTGGAAGTGAATTCAATTAATAAATCTGGAATTTAAAAAGCTAGTCAAATGATGGTCATGAAGCCATTGTCAATTGTTGTAAAAACACATCTGGTTCACTAATGTCCTTTAGGGAAGGAAATCTGCTGTCCTTACCTGGTCTGGCTCACATGTGACTCAAGACTCACAGCAATGTGGTTAACTCTTACATGCCTTCTGAAATGGCCTAGCAAGCCATTCAGTTGTATCTAACTGCTACGAAGTCCATAAAAAGGAATGAAGACGGACGGACCACCCGGCATCGACCTAGGCACCGGAAACAACAATGGCAAACCCATCCCTGTCAACCCTGCAAAATCCTCCTTACTATCATCTGACGGCTTGTGCCAAAGTTGGGAGAGCTGTCCCATAGACTAGTCAAGCAACAGCCTGACATAGTCATATTCACGGAATCATAACTGACAGACAATGTCCCAGACTCTGCCATCACCATCCCCGGGTGTGTCCTGTCCCTCCAGCTGGACAGATCCAGCAGAGGTGGTGGCACAGTGGTAAACAGCAGGGATGGAGTTGCCCTGGGAATCCTCAACAGTGACTCTGGACCCCATGAAGTCTCATGGCATCAGGTCAAACATGGACAAGGAAACCTCCTACTGATTACCACCTTCCCTCAGCTGATGAGTCAGTACTCCTCCATGTTGAACAGCGCTTGGAGGAAGCACTGAGGGTGGCAAGGGCACAGAATGTACTCTGGGTGGGGGACTTCAATGTCCATCACCAGGAGTGGCTTGGTAGCACCACTACTGACCGAGCTGGCCGAGTCCTAAAGCACATATCTGCTAGACTGGGTATGTGGCAGGTGGTGAGGGAACCAACAAAAGGGGAAAACATACTTGACCTCGTCCTCACCAATCTGCCTGCCGCAGATGCATCGGTCCATGACAGTATTGGTAGGAGTGACCACCGCACAGTCCTTGTGGAGACAAAGTCCCACCTTCACGTTGAGGATACCCTCCATCATGTTGTGTGGCACTACCACCGAGCTAAATGGGATAGATGTCGAACAGATCTAGTAATGCAAAACCGGGCATCCATGAGGCACTGTTGGCCATCAGCAGCAGCAGAATTGTACTCAACCACAATCTGTAACCTCATGGCCCGGCATATCCCCCACTCTACCATTACCATCAAGCCAGGAGATCAACCCTCGTTCAATGAAGAGTGCAGGAGGGCATGCCAGGAGCAGCACCAGGCATACCTCAAAATGAGGTGTCAATCTGGTGAAGTTACAACACAGGACTATCTGCGTGCCAAACTGCATAAGCAGCATGCGATAGACAGAGGTAAGTGATCCCATAACCAACGGATCAGATCTAAGCTCTGCAGTCCTGCCACATCCAGCCGTGAATGGTGGTGGACAATTAAACAACTCACTGGAGGAGGTGGCTCCACAAATATCCCCATCCTCAATGATGGGGGAGCCCAGCACATCAGTGCGAAAGATAAGGCTGAAGCATTTGCAACAATCTTCAGCCAGAGGTGACAAGTTGATGATCCATCTCGGCCTCCTTCTGAAGTCCCCAGCATCACAGATGCCAGATTTCAGCCAAATCGATTCACTCCGCGTAATATCAAGAAACGAATGAAGGCACTGGATACTGCAAAGGCTATGGGCCCTGACAATATTTCGGTAATAGTACTGAAGACCTGTGCTCCAGAACCTGCTGCGGCATTAGCCAAGCTGTTCTAGTACAGCTACAACACTGGCATCTGACCTGCAATGTGGAATTTTGCCCAGGTGTGTCCTGCACACAAAAAGCAGGACAAGTCCAACCCGGCCAATTACCGCCCCATCAGCCTACTCTCAATCATCAGTAAAGTGATGGAAGCTGTCATCAACAGTGCCATCAAGCAGCACTTGCTTAGCAATAACCTGCTCAGTGACGCTCAGTTTGGTTTCCACCAGGGCCACTCAGCTCCTGACCTCATTACAGCCTTGGTTCAAACATGAACAAAAGAGCTGAAATCAAGAGGTGAGGTGAGAGTGTCTGCCCTTGACATCAACGCAGCTTTTGACCGAGTATGGCATCAAGGAGCCCTAGTAAAACTGGAGTCAATGGGAATCATCAGGAAAACCCTCCGCTGGTTGGAGTCATACCTAACGCAAAGGAAGATGGTTGTTGGAGGTCAATCATCTGAGCTCCAGGACATCACTGCAGGAGTACCTCAGGGTAGTGTCCTTTTTTTATTATTCATTCATGGGAAGTGGGCATCACTGGCTATGCCAGCATTTATTGCCCATCCCTAATTGCCCTTGAGAAGGTGAGCTGCCTTCTTGAACCGCTGCAGTCCATGTGAGGTAGGTACACCCACAGTGCTGTTAGGAAGGGAGTTCCAGGACTTTGATTGAGTGACAGTGAAGGAGCGGCGATATAGTTCCAAGTGAGGATGGTGTGTGACTTGGAGGGGAACTTGCAGGTGGTGATGTTCCCTTGAATCTGCTGTTCTTGTCCTTCGAGGTGGTTGAGGTTGTGGGTTTGGAAGGTGCTGTCTAAGGAGCCTTGATGCGTTGCTGCAGTGCATCTTGTAGATGGTACAGACTGCTGCCACTGTGCGTCGGTGGTGGAGGCAGTGAATGTTTGCGGATGGGGTGTCAATCAAGCGGGCTGCTTTGTCCTGGATGGTGTCGAGCTTCTTGAGTGTTGTTGGAGCTGCACCCATCCAGGCAAGTGGAGCATATTCCATCACACTCCTGATTTGTGCCTTGTAGATGGTGGACAGGCTTTGGGGAGTCAGGAGGTGAGTTACTCGCCGCAGGTAGGGTGGGTTACTCGCCAGGGTAGGCAGTGGCGTAGTGGTATTATCACTGGACTAGTAAACCAGAGACCCAGGGTATTGCCCTGGGGACATGGGTTCGAATCCCACCACAGCAGAAGGTGGAATTTGAATTAATAAATCTGGAATTAAAAGCTAGTCGAATGATGGCCATGAAACCATTGTCGATTGTTGTAAAAACACATCTGGTTCACTAATGTCCTTTAGGGAAGGAAATCTGCTGTCCTTACCGGGTCTGGCCTGCATGTGAATCCAGACCCACAGCAATGTGGTTAATTCTTACATGCCCTCTGAAATGGCCTAGGAAGCCACTCAGTTGTACCGAACCGCTACGAAGTTAATAAAAAGGAATGAAACCGGACGGACCACCCGGCATCGACCTAGGAAACGACAACGGCAAACACAGCCTTGTCGACCCTGCAAAGTCCTCCTTCCTAACATCTGGGAGCTTGTGCCAAAGTTGGGGGAGCTGTCCCACAGACTAGTCAAGCAACAGCCTGATATAGTCATACTCACGGAATCATACCTTACAGACAATGTCCCAGACACTGCAATCATTATGTCTGGGTATGTCCTGTCCAACCGGCAGGACAGACCCAGCAGAGGTGGTGGCACAGTGGTATACAGTAGGAAGGGAGTTGCCCTGGGAGTCCTCAACATCGACTCCGGACGCGGCAAGCTCTGGACCACAGGTCTTCAGTACTATTGCCGGAATATTGTCAGGGCCCATAGCCTTTGCAGTATCCATTGCCTTCAGTCGTTTCTTGATATCACGCTGAGTGAAACGAATTGGCTGAAATCTGGCATCTGTGATGTTGGGGACTTCAGGAGGGGGCCGAGATGGATCATCAACTCGGCACTTCTGGCTGAAGATTTTTGCAAATGTTTCAGCTTTATCTTTCGTACTGATATGCTGTGCACCCCCATCATTGAGGATGGGGATATTTGTGGAGCCACCTCCTCCAGTGAGTTGTTTAATTGTCCACCACCATTCACAGATGGATGTGGCAGGACTGCAGAGCTTAGATCTGATCCGTTGGTTATGGGATCGCTTAGCTCTGTCTATTGCATGCTGCTTACGCAGTTTGGCATGCAGATAGTCCTGTGTTGTAGCTTCACCAGGTTGACACCTCATTTTGAGGTATGCCTGGTGCTGCTCCTGGCATGCCCTCCTGCACTCTTCATTGAACCAGGGTGGTCTCCTGGCTTGATGGTAATGGTAAAGCGGGGGATATGCCAGGCCATGAGGTTACAGATTGTGGTTGAGTACAATTCTGCTGCTGCTGATGGCCCACAGCGCCTCATGGTTTCCCAGTTTTGCATTGCTAGATCTGTTCAAAATCTATCCCATTTCGCACGGTGATAGTGTCACACAACACGATGGACGGTATCCTCAATGTGAAGGCGGATCTTTGTCTCCACAAGGACTGTGCGGTGGTCACTCCTACCAATACTATCATGGACAGAAGCATCTGCAGCAGGCAGATTGGTGAGAACAATGTCAAGTATGTTTTTCCCTCTTGTTGTTTCTCTCACCACCTGCCGCAGACCCTGTCTAGCAGCTATGTCCTTTAGGACTCAGCCAGCTCGGTCAGTAGTGGTGCTGCTGTTGGTGATGGACATTGAAGTGCATTTTGTGCCCTTGCCACCCTCAGTGCTTCCTCCAAATGCTGTTCAACATGGAGTAGTACTGACTCATCAGCTGAGGGAGGGCGGTAGGTGGTAATCAAGAGGAGTTTACCTTGCCCATGTTTGACCTGATGCCATGAGACTTCATGGGGTCCGGAGTTGATGTTGAGGATTCCCAGGGCTACTCCGTCCCTACTGTAAACCACTGTCCCACCACCTCTGCTGGGTCTGTCCTGCCGGTGGGACAGGACATACCCAGGCATAGTGATTGCAGTGTCTGGGACATTGTCTGTAAGATATGATTCCGTGAGTATGACCATGTCAGGCTGTTGCTTGACTACTCTGTGGGACAGCTCTTCCAACTTTGGCACAAGCCGTCAGTTGTTAGTAAGGAGGACTTTGCAGGGTTGACAGGGCTGTGTTTGCCGTTGTCGTTTCCGGTGCCTAGGTCGATGCCGGGTGGTCCGTCCTGTTTCATTCCTTTTTATTAACTTTGTAGCGGTTAGGTACAACTGAGTGGCTTGCTAGGCCATTTCAGAGGGCATGTAAGAGTTAACCACATTGCTGTGGGTCTGGAGTCACATGTAGGAGAGACCCGGTAAGGACAGCAGATTTCCTTCCCTAAAGGACATTGGTGAACCAGATGTGTTTTTACAACAATCGACAATGGTTTCATGGCTATCATTACACTAGCTTTTAATTCCAGATTTATTAATACAATTCAAATTCCACCTTCTGCTGTGGTGGGATTCGAACCCATGTCTCTAGATCAATACCCTGGGTCTCTGGGTTACAAGTCCAGTGATAAAAGCACTACGCCACCGCCTCCCCTAGGCCCAACCATCTTCAGCTGCTTCATCAATGACCTTCCTTCAATCATAAGTTCAGAAGTGGGGTGTTCGCTGATGATTGCACAATGTTCAGCACCATTCGTGACTCCTCAGATACTGAAGCAGCCCATGTAGAAATGCAGCAAGACTTGGACAATATCCAGGCTTGGGCTGATAAGTGGCAAGTAACATTCGCGCCACACAAGTGCCAGGCAATGACCATCTCCAACAAGAGAGAATCTAACCATCTCCCCTTGATATTTAATGCATTACCATCACTGAATCCCCCACTATCAACATCCTGGCAGCTACCATTGACCAGAAACTGAACTGGAGTAGCCATATAAATACCATGGCTACAAGAGCAGGTCAGAGGCTAGGAATCCTGCGGTGAGTAACTTACCTCCTGACTCCCCGAAGCCTTCTACAAGGCACAAGTCAGGAGTGTGATGGAATACTCTCCACTTGTCTGGATGGGTGCAGCTCCAACAACACTCAAGAAGCTCGACATCATCCAGGATAAAGCAGCCCATTTGTTTGGCACACCATCCACAAACATTCACTCCCTCCATCACCGACGCACAGTGGCAGCAGTGTTTACCATCTGCAAGATGCACTGCAGCAATGCACCAAGGCTCCTTAGACAGCAGCTTCCAAACCCGCGACCTCTACCAACTAGAAGGACAAGAGCAGCAAATGCATGGGAATACCACCACCTGCAAGTTCCCCTCCAAGTAACACACCATCCTGACTTGGAACTATATCGCCGTTCCTTCACTGTTGCTGGGTCAAAATCCTGGAACTCCCTTCCTAACAGCACTGTGGGTGTACCTACCTCACATGGACTGCAGTGGTTCAAGAAGGCAGCTCACTACCACCTTCTCAAGGGCAATTAGGGATGGTCAATAAATGCTGGCCTGGCCAGTGATGCCCACATCCCTTGAATGAATAAAAAATAAAAAATCTAAATAAACTTTCAGTAACATAGCCAGGATAATTAAGAGAACAAGCTCTCTCTTAAATATTCTAGCTACTGGAATCATCCTCTGCCTTTATTAGATCTCTCTTCCATCTTTGATAAGTGGTAGAGCCTCACAATAACATGCCAGGTTTAAGGTTGAATCTGTCAAGCAAATTTATTTCATAAATGGTGAATAAGTGCATAAATATACAATATAAATCCTTCTATCGGGCTCCTTAACAGAAAAGCGAAAAAAAATTCTGCACTATTCTTTTATATCCAAATCATATTATAAATATGACTTTTATGTGCACTTCCTGTCTACAACCCATGTTTTCTGTTGTCATGTCATGTTTCTGCTTATATATTGCTTCAGCTTTACTCATTGTAACTTCCTATGCCTATGTTTTCTATTCAATTTTCTTACATCAACTTTCAATAACATTTTCACTTGTTGATGAATGATTCGAAACAAAATACAATTTCAGTCTGCTGTTTTTTTCCCTCAGTAACTGAAATTTTTAATGCCCAAAATAAAAATTTGAATAAGATGTCCCCAGAACCAGGGGACATGATTTCAAAATAAGGGGGAAGTCACTTAGGACAGAGATGAGGAGAAATTTCTTTACTCAGAGGGTTGTGAATCTTTGGAATTCTCTACCCAAGAGGGTTGTGGAAGCTCAGTCATTGAATATGTTTAAAGTAGAGATTGACAGATTTCTAAATACCAATGACATAAAGGGATATGGGGATAGTGTGGGAAAAAGGCATTGAAGTGGCTGATCAGCCATGATTGTACTGAATAGCGGTGCAGGCTTGATGGGCTGAATGGCCTACTCCTGCTCCTATGTTCCTATGAAAGATTATGGGGTTAAGTTTGTTCACCACCAAAAATGGATGTAGGGACCACAATGTGCTGTTAACCTGCGCCTGTTAAGCGCAATGTCAACAGCATGCCAACTTTGTATTGCCTGCTGATGATAATGATTTCTGCGTGCAGCCAGCACTACCCGTGATGTTCATTGGCTGCATGCATCAGCAGGGGGCCTAATATCATGAGTGCATGGCACTATTTAAAGTCAGCTTGCACCTCTTAAAGGGGAGGTGCATAGCAGTTGGAATAGGTACTGAGATCACTCTGAAGTTTGTGCTGTGCAACCAGCAATAATGGTTGGGCATGGAGAGAGCAGGCCCACAGGCCTACAGATGGAATCTAGTGGAAGAGGTGGAAAGGAGGAGAAATATCCTGTATCCTTAATGAGAAGGCAGTGGGAACAGATAGCTACAAAGGTCAATGCCAGGAGTATAGCCCCAAGGACCTGGATGCAGTGCAGGAAGATGTTTAAAGATTTCATACAGGTGGTCAAGGTCAGTGAATACATCTTCAAATGCTATATCCTACCAACTGCATGACTAACCTCAGCCACTGCCCAACTCATCACACCCCATTAAGGATTCAACTCTACCATTCAAATGCTTTACCTTACCTTCACACATTTAGCATGCACACACTATCAGCTATTTAACCATTATAAACGCAGCATCCAAACAGATTGCACAACACTTACTGACACACTTCCCTCTCTCTTGCAGGAGAAGGTGTTGCAGAACCTCAGACAGCAGGAACTGACTGGAGGGGGAGATATATGCCTGCATACTCCAAACACAATTGAGGAGACGGCCCTGGCCATTATGGGGAGAGGCATCACTAAGGTTGTAGCTACTGATGGGACTGAAGCAATTGAAGATGATGGTATCCTCATGTCTAATCTTCCTTCTCTCATTCCACTTCTCCCTCAACTGGCCTTTTTTTTTGACTGAGAAACTGCTGATGGTGTAAGCATGCACTCTTACTTTCTCCTCTCCCTTCAACACAACCCAATCTTTGTCTCCTTTCATTTCAGATACTCAAGAAATAGAACCTTTCCAGTCAGTGGAGGAAGAGGAAGAAAACAGTGAAGTTGAAGACACACTGTCACTTGATTTCACTGTTGCAGAAACCAGCTCAGATAGACAGTGCGCAAAATATAGTGGAAAGCATGGGGCGGATGTGACACGGGTTGGGGAAATTTATAGTGCAGGTGCCAGCTCACCAGAAGTCGAGGTCACACACTAATTGGACTGCAGAGGAGTCAGATGAGGAATTCAATGGGCCAGGCTACAAAGAAGGCTGATGGGTTTACACATTAAAATTCTTGGGGCATTGGGAAGTCTGCCAAAAAGTCTGTACACGATGTCAAGGAACATGTAGGAGTCCAGCACCAACATGGCACAGGGCTTTGCGCAGAGCTTGGTGCCTGACCTGTCCAACATGGAATGGGTGATCATCTCCATCAACACAATTATGGAACCCACCATGATGCAGCATCTGATGGCTAATGGCACCACTTGCATGCAGCACAAGCAGCTTCCAGCAAAGGTCCAAATGCTGCAGTGCAAACTCAGAATGCTGCCATCATTGTTCTGGTTACCAGCAAGCAAAAGGGCTTACAGGGTGTCACAGCAGTTCATCAACCTGTTCTCCAACAGATAACTAGGATTGTTAATTCGCTGTCTCAGGAGAATGACCATGATCCCACTGAACATGAATGCTGCCCTCTCTCAGGAGCTTCTATCATATATGGGCGGCACAGTGGCGCAGTGGTTAGCACTACAGCCTCACAGCTCCAGGGACCCGGGTTCGATTCTGGGTACTGCCTGTGTGGAGTTTGCAAGTTCTCCCTGTGTCTGTGTGGGTTTTCTCCGGGTGCTCCGGTTTCCTCCCACAAGCCAAAAGACTTGCAGGTTGGTAGGTAAATTGGCCATTATAAATTGTCACTAGTATAGGTAGGTGGTAGGGAAATATAGGGACAGGTGGGGATGTTTGGTAGGAATATGGGATTAGTGTAGGATTAGTATAAATGGGTGGTTGATGGTCGGCACAGACTCGGTGGGCCGAAGGGCCTGTTTCAGTGCTGTATCGCTAATCTAATCTAATCTATCAGTGCCCTTGGCATTGCCTGTGAGTCAACCAGTCCTGATTGCTGCAGCCCATGCCTTCTAGGCCCTAAGCTGCTCAAGGTCACCCTTCCAGTATGTTTTTATTCATTCATAGGATGTGGGCATCACTGGCAAGGCCAGCATTTATTGAGCATCCCTAATTGCCCTTGAGAAGTTGGTTGTCATGCCCAGCGCAGGCATGTCCTATTCATAACTTTACACATGGACTCTATTCAGTGCAGCATCTTCTGGAACTGAATTTTCCTTTTGTTTTAAATGAATCACAATGGACATTAAAAGTGGACATGGACTGCAAAGGTGGTTGCTGAAGATCAGCTGACCTTGACCTGTGTATTCAAAAACTGACCCACTGTCTGAAAGGACAAAAAAAACCTTCTAGACTAAGAGGTGTCATCAACGCCCATCTTGAAACCATAAGGAGACATTCCTGAATTAAATGGTTTTCTCCTGAAACAAAGAAGGTCTTAACCCTCCTCAGGATGAATGTCTTAGAAGAATAAACAGGATGAGGCTGATCAACCTAGACCCCCACCATATTTGAAAAAGGAACTGTGAGAAGTCACACGGTGGGGCAGTTATGTTGGTCTCCTTTTAAAAATCTTTAAAATACTGACTGCAGAAGAAAGCAGCAAGCAGACAAGGCAGTACCATCATGTGTTAAAAAAACTGTAGGCTGTAATATCTTAAGGTCTCCGAGCCTGTCTCTTTTCAAGTCCACCAGTACAGAAAACCAACCTCCTAATGATGAGACTACAAGCAACTAACTGAAAATCCACCTCTTCCGCAGGCTCCTGCATTGACTTCGATATATAACTCCAGCTATCGAATCCACCTAACTACACTTCAGCAGTGAAAACACCTTCTTCACCGGGTCCGCAATGCATGCCTTTTCCCCGAGACGAGCCAAAACATGTGACTTATGAACTATTCCTTTGCTTGTATTTTGTTAAAGTGCACTATCCTTTTTAACGGCTTTCTTTCTTAAGTGTGTGTCAGTAGTGAATGACATAGTGTTAGATCTTTGGGTTGAACGTGTCAATAAAAATATTCCTCTTTATTTAAACCCATGAAAAGTATACTGCTGGTTATTCACATTGGCCATATACTTAGAGGTTAGGAAACACACACATCTTCCTTCTCAAAAACACACTGATTACAGATAGTGAAGGAGAAAGAACTGGATATTTCAGTTCTCTCTACAATCTGTCCATAACAGAATTGGGAGCTGCATCCAGGATCTGAACCAATTGGACTATAATGAGTTGAAACTGACCTTAAAGGAATTAATTGGAAGCAAGAAGGAAAAGTTCAATAATTTTATTTGAAAAAAAAGAGGACTGCAGCAGCAGGCTTTGTGTATATTAACAATAGAAAATAGAATCACTGACTTCAATGTGAAATCATTCATGGAACAGGTGGATTTAACTTGCCATAAGTTAGCGATCTTAAACGTTGAACAGCTCAGAGCAGTAGCTGACCAGGTAGGACTTATTGTGAGGAAAAGGGCAAGAAGCCCCCAGATGCTAAAAATGCTGGTTGAACATTTTTCCCTCACCCCAGAACTGGAACAGGCAGGAGATATAGAATCTGAACAGACCTGGTTACCCTAGCAAAAATTCACCTGGAAGAGTGGAGGCTAGAGTTAGAATTTCAGGAGACATAGGAGGAACAAGAATGCCAGGAGAGACAAAGAGAGAGAGAGCTTTCCACAGGGAAAAGTTCGAGAAGGAATTACAAGCACAAAAAGACAGTGATATGAAACAGATTGAATTGGCTAGGAAAAAATTGTCTTTACGCAGTGGAGAAGCTGCTGGTAATTCAAGTGATCCCAGTCCAGAGACAAGCTTTGATGTCTTAAAGTATTCCAGGTTAGTACCCAAATTTGAAGAAGGTGATATTGACGCCTTCTTTGTATCCTTTGAGAAGCTTGCAGATCAGTTGAAGTGGCCTGAAGGAATAAGGACTCTCATGCTGCAAGGCCAGTTAATAGGAAAAGCCCAAGAGGTTTATTCCCTGTTGTCGGCCAAGAGGTCCTCAAACTACAAGCAAACAAAAATTTTTATCTTGAGGACAGGATAAACTGCCACTTAGAAAGGCATGGATTAATCAGGGATAGTCAGCATAGATTTGTTAAGGGAATGTCAAGTCTTATTAACTTGATTGAGTTTTTTTGAAGAAGTAACAAGGAGGATTGATGAAGGTAGTGCAGTGGATGTGGTCTACATGGATTTTAGTAAGGCATTTGACAAAGGTCTCACATGGCAGACTGGTCAGTAAAATGAAAGCCCATGGGATACAGGGGAATGTTGCAGGTTGGATCCAAAATTGGCTCAGGGACAGGAAACAAAGGGTAGTAGTTGACAGATGTTTTTGCGATTGGAAAGCAGTTTCCAGTGGTGTTCCACATGGCTCAATGTTGGGTCCCTTGCTGTTTGTGGTATATATTAATGATTTGGACTTAAATGTGGGAGGCATGATCGGGAGATTTGCTGATGGCACAAAAATTGGCCGTGTAGTTGACAGTGAAGAGGATAACTGTAGACTCCAGAATTATATCAATGGTTTGGTTGAGTGGGCGGAAAAATGACAAATGGAATTCAATCCAGAGAAGTGTGAGGAAATGCATTTGGGGAGGGCAAACAAAGCAAGGGAATACACAATAAACGGGAGGATATTGTTATGAGCAGGTGAGAAAGGTGTTTAGGGGTATTTTACTGTCTTCACCTGGTCTTATTGTAACAGGGTTTAATTTTAAACACACTGTATTTTGATCTCCCTATTTGTGAATCCTTGTTCATACCTTTCCAATTATAAGGCAAAGAAACCAATTCACACAAGTTTTAAGGTTTAAAGAAGAAAGATGAAATGTTATTGAAACTTAAACTTAAACTCTAATACAGTTCACGCCTACAGATATACGACAAGCCCACGCAAGCATGCACATGCGATACATGCAAATAGGGACAGACAAGAGGAGAGGAAAATATAGAGAGAGGGGTTTGAGGCAATATCAGAAGAATTTCTTGTTTACTGTGTTTCGAGCTCACTTGATTGTAGGTAGTCTTGCTGTTGGTCAGGGCCCAGTGTTCTTCTTAAACTTGTTCACATAGGAGACTTTTCTCTCTTTGAGGTTCACGTGTTTTCACAAGATTCAGTTCCGTGGGAAAGAGATGAAGACTGGCAGGACTGGAGAGGAGGTTCAGTTCCAACTGGGAGCACACGGCTTTCTGAGTTCAAATCCTCTGTTGGAAGTTCAAATTCAAAACCATTAACAGTCAGTCAGTCATGTGACCAAAACTGGTCTGACTACTTCTTCTGTGTATTGGGGAAGCAATGACTGGGTCTCCATTGTTCCAACACTGTCCGTTACTATTCAAATGTCCTTCTAGTCAGGGGCCGGCAATTTTAAGTTTTTACATTCACCTGGCAAATTAATATGTGCCTCAGTCTTGGCAGTTGAGGGGGTTTGCCTGACAATATTGAGAGGGGTACAAGAAGTGAGAGACCTTGGAGTGCATGTCCACAGGTTCCTGAAAATGGCAGGACAGGCAGATAGAGTGGTGAAGAAGGTATATGAAATGCTTTCCTTTATTGGCCGAGGTATAGAATACAAAATACAAAATGTAATGCTGGAACTGTATAAAACATTGGTTAGGCCACAGCTGGAGTATTGTGTACAGTTCTGTTCACCACATTACAGAAAGGACATAATTGATCTGGGGAGAGTACAGAGGAGATTTACAAGAATGTTTCCAGGGCTTGAAAGTTGCAGCTATGAGGAAAGATTGGATAGGCTAAGGTTGTTTTCCTTAGAACAGAGGAGGCTGATTGGTGACTTAATTGAGGTGTACAAAATTATGAGGGGCCTAGATAGAGTAGGCAGGAAGGACCTGTTTCCCGTAGCAGAGATGTCAATTACCAGGGGGCACAGATTTAAGGTGATTGGTAGAAGGATTAGAGGGGACATGAGGAAAAACTTTTTCAACCAGAGGGTGGTGGCTGTCTGGAATTCGCTGCCGAAATGGTGGTGGAGGCAGAAACCTTCAATTCTTTTAAATGATACCTGGACATGCACCTGAAGTGTTGTAACCTGCAAGGCTATGGACCAGGTGCTGGAAGGTGGGATTAGATTGGGCAATTAGTTTTTTCGGCCAGCAAGGACATGATGGGCTGAATGGCCTCCTTCCATGCCATAATGTGTCGATGGTTCTTCTTTGGTTCTGTGGAATGCTTCTGAGTTAGTACTGGTAGCCTATCACCCAGAAGTTTGGAAACACTGGCAGAAAGCCCATTCAAACCTTCCTTGAATTTGACAGAATTTAACAACTCACCTTCAACCAGTGGGTGTGGACATTCAAAATTGACCACACGTACGAGGGATTAAGAGAGGTAATCCTGTTGGAGGAGTTCAAAAATTGCCTCCATACAGCCTTAAAACTCATATAGAAGAACAAAGTGTTTCAAAAGCCAGGGAAGCAGCCATCATTGCAGATAGCTATGAATAACACGCAGACCTCCAACTCCAGATGAACTTGTGTCTAGTAACTCTTACAGGCTAGGGAGAGAAAGGATGGATATAGATGAAGCAGAAAGGGGCTCAAGTGAAAAGAAGAGCTGAGAAGGAAAAACAGAACAGTCTCCAACTTTTAAAAGAAGGAGACAAGATTGTAAACCCAGTAGGGGCATGCCCTGTGTTTTCAGTGTGGGAAATCTAGGCACATCAAGACATATTGTTGGTACTTGAAAAAACCAACAAGAGGCTTTGCAGTCAAGCCAGTATCTGTCGCGATGAAAGTGGGGAGCATGTGTGCTAAGGTGGCATCGGATCAAAACACCTATAAAAACTTTTTGCATCAAGGAAAACCGACTCTTGTTGTATCACAGGCACCAGGCAACCATCCTCAGGGATACTGGTTGTTTTCAAACACTACTGGCAGCCAAGATTACAGAGATACCCCTGAAAGCAGAACAGGTACTACGGTATTGGTGAAAGGGCTTACTGGTAAATGCTTAAGGGTTCCCTTAAAGTTTATCTGCAGAGTAAGTTGGTCACTGGGGTAGTGACAGTTGGAGTCATTCTGAGCTTAACAATGCAGGGGGGTCAACCTTTTGCTGGGCAATGACTTGGCAGGAAACATGGTATTGTTTCCAGAGGGTCCAGAACAGTCCATGGAGACTGGGGAAACTGAGCAGAACAAATGAAATTCTGCACAGATGTAGAGGGCTGGGGAAGTCTCAAAAATCCCACAAGAGGCCAAGATAGAGCCAGAGGAAAGTAAAAAGAACTGAGATGAAAGCAGCAGAGGTTGAAGGAAACACACCAGAGAGATGGTTAGCAGAAAATTTTATTTACAAATTTAAATAGGGACAAGGAAAGTTCCCAAACAGACAAGCCAACAGTGAGAGAGATGCCTCACCTAGTTGCAGTGCCACAGGGGAGTGCAGTGAAAGCTGGACAACTACCTGTGAGCAGTAGTGTCCTAGAGGACATGGGGCAGATTAGGGAAAAAACCTTCCCCAAAGTAAAGGAAAAAGGGATGGAAAAATGCCCGAAGGTAAACCCACACTTGTGAAAATCACAAGAAAACTAAAAGTGAGGTCAGTAAGGATCTACCCATTGAAGAATCAAATGTCATTTTCCAAATGGAAAGCAAATCAAACCCAACAATTTAGATTCAGAACTCAGCAAGAATAAGGGCCAGGAAGAAATCCCAGATGCCCCACAGGGGCTAAAAACAATTTATCACGCACTATCAGCCTAGAAATAAGAACTATCAATATGCCGGAACCTGAATTGTTAAAGCCATGTGTTGTGGAAACAGCACTTAAGCTTGTACAGACAGGGAAACCTCCACCAGCAGTAATGGAAATTTGCATACTCCAGCCTTCACCAACAACCACATGTTTATTGAGATTCACATGCCCAAAGTACCACCAATTGGTGCGGGAGAAACTCTAACCAAATTTGATGACACGCAACCAAAAGAAATGCAATTTTTTTTAATGGTACCTAATCCAAAGGAGGGATGATGAAAAAAACCTCCAAACTTGAACAAGAACTGTTTCTTACAGACAATGACAGCTGCAGCAGTTATAAGATTGATGTGTGGAATGACTGTGCACAGAATACGTGTGTTCATATTTCTCTTGCTTTACCAGGAAAGCAATGTAAAAAAAAATGTAATTGAAATTGCATTTTTTTTCTCGTACAGTGGAGGTGTGTCATGCCCAGTACAGCCATGTCCGATTGATAACTTTACACATGGTCTTTATTCTGGAACTGAATTTCCCTTTTGTCTTAAATGAATCTCAATAGATATTAAAAGTGGACATAGGCTGCAAAGGTGGCCATCGTAGTTCAACTGACCTTGACCTGTGTATTCAAAAACTGACTCACTATCCGAAAGGATAGAAGAATACCTTCCAGGCTAAGAGGTGTCATCAACACCCATTCTAAAACCATAGGGAGACATTCCTGAATTGAATGGGTTTCTACTGAAACAAAGAAGGTGATTGTCTTAACCCTCCTCAGGATGAATGTCTTAGAACAATAAACAGGATAAGGCTAATCAACCTAGACCCCCACCATATTTGGAAAAGGAACAGAGAAGTCACATGGCGGGGCAGCCATGTTTGGCTCCTTTTAAAAATCTTTTAAAATACTGATTGCAGAAAAAGCAGCGAGCAGACCAGGCAGTATCATTGTGCCTTAAAAGAACTGGAGCCTATAAGATCTTAAGGGCTCCGAATGTGTTCCTTTTCAAGTCCACCAGTGCAGAAAACCAACCTCCTAGTGATGAACTTCACGTCCTGCTGAAAATCCACCAACACTTCAGGAATGAAAACGCCTTCATCACCAGGCCCGCAATGCATGCCTTTTCCTAAGACGAGCCAAATCACGTGACTTATGAACTATTCCTTTGCTTGTAATTTGTTAAACTGCACTACCCTTTTTAACAGCTTTCTTTCACAGGTGTGTGTGTGTGTGAGTGGTGAGTGAGTGACGCAGCATTAGACTTTCAAAGTGAGCGTATGAATAAAAATAATCCTCTTTATTTAAACCCACAAAAGGTGTACCGCTGGTTATTCACATTGTCCATACACTCAAGGCTAAAGAAACACACACATCTTCCTTGTCAAAAACACACTGATTACAGACAGTGAATGGGAAAGAACTGAGGTTTCAGTTCTCTCTCAATTCTGTCCGTAACAGTGGTGATGATCTACCTCTTGAACCGCTGCAGTCCATGTGGTATAGGTAAATACAGTGCTGTTAGGGAGGGAGTTGCAGGATTTTGACCTGGTAACAGTGAAAGAATGGTGATATATTTCCAAGTGAGCATGTTGTGTTACTTGGAGGGGAACTTGAAGATGGTGGTGTTCCCTTGTGCCTGCTGCCCTTATTGAACTAGGTGGTCATGGCTGTGGGTTTGGAAGGTGTTGTTGAAGAAGCCTTGATGAGTTGCTGCAGTACATCTTGTGGTAACAATGCAGCCATGGTGCACTCATGTTGGAGGAAGTGAATGCTTAAGATGGTGAATGGAGTGACAATCAAGCAGGCAGCTTTGATCTGGATGGTGTAGAGCTTCTTGAGTATTGTTTGAGCTGCACTCTCCAGGCAATTGGAGACTACTCCATCACACTCCTCACTTGTGCCTTGCAGATGGTGGACATGCTTTGGGGAATCAGGAGGTGAGTTACTTGCCACAGAATACGCAGCCTCTGACCTGCTCTTGTAGCCATAGTATTTATGTGGGTGGTCCAGTTAAGTTTCTGGTCAATAGTGACCCCCAAGAAGTTGATGATGGGGCATCAGTGATGGTAATGTTGTTGAACGTCAAGGGGAGATGGTTCGATTATCTCTTGTTGGAGATGGTCATTGTCTGGCACTTGTGTGTTGTGATTTTTACTTGTCACTTTGCAGCCCAAGCCTAAATGTTGTCCGGGTCTTGCTAATTGCAGGCACGGACTGCTTCAGTATCTGAGGAGTTGCAAATAGTACTGAACAGTGTGCAGTCATCAGCAAACATCCCCACTTCTGACCTTATGATGGACGGAAGGCTATTGATGAAGCAGCTAAAGATAGTTGTGCCGAGGACACTGCACTGAGGAACTCCTGCAGCAATGTCCTGTGGCTGCTATGATTGGTCTCCAACAGCCACAACTATCTTTGTTTGGCGAGGTGAATTTCCCCCTGATTCCCATTGACTTTACTTCTGCTGGGGCTCTTTGATGCTACACTTTTTCACAGAAAGTCATCAGCCATTGGGATAGCACCTCATAATCACAACAACAACTTATATTTTTTAGTACCTTTTAATGTAATAAAACATCCAAAGGTGCTTCACTGAAGCATTATAAATCAAAACGTTGCTTGACCGGGAGCCAATGGGTGATAGGCAAACGGGACTTGGCGCGAGTTAATACACGGGCAGCAGAGTTTTGGATGATTTCAAGTTTAGGGAGTGTAGAATGTGGAAAATCAGCCAGGAGTGCATTGGAATAGTCAAGTCTAATAGTACTGAAGGCATGAGGGTTTCAGCAGCCGATGAGCTGAGGCAGCGGAAAAGTTGGACAAAGTTACGGAGGTGGAAATAGGTGGTCTTAGTGATGGCACAAATATGAGGTGAGAATCACATCTCGTGGTCAAATGTGACACCAAGGCTGCACACAGACTGGCTTAATCTCAAACTGTTGCCAAGCAGAGGGATGGAGTCCGTAGCTAGGGAATGGAGTTTGGAGTGGGGACTAAAAATAATGGCTTCAGTCTTCCCAAAATTTAATTGAAGGAAATTTCTGCTCATCTAGTACTGGATGTCGGCTAAGAAGTCTGATAATTTAGCAACAGTGAGGAGTTGAGGTGGTGGTGAGGTAGAGCTGAGTGTTGTCAGCATGCATATGAAAACTCACACTGTGCTTTTGGATGAAGTCACCGAGGGACAGCATGTAGTTGAGAAATAGGAAGTGGGCAAGGATAGATCCTTGGGGGACACCAGAGGAAACAATGCGGGAGCAGGAAGAGAAGCCATTGCAAATGATTCTCTGGTTATGATTAGATAAAAATGGAACGAGGTGAGAGCAGTCCCACCCAGCTGAATGACAGTGGAGAGGCGTTGGAGGAGGATGGTATGGTCAACCGTATCAAAGGTTGCAGACAGGTGGAGAAAGATGAGGGAAAGTTTGCCTTTGTCACAGTCACGTAGGATGTTATTTGTGACTTTGATAAGAGCTGTTTTGATACTGTGATGGGGTGGAAATCTAATTGGATGGGTTCAAACATGGAGCACCGGGAAAGATGGGAATGGATTTGGAAGGTGACAACGCATTCAAGAACTTTGAAGAGGAAAGGGAATTTGAAGATGGTAGTTTGCAAGGACAGTGAGTTCATGGCAGTCACTCTGATTCAAACATAGCAGATAGCAGTATTTCTCTCTTGCTAAAAGAACAGGTAGTTCCCTTAAACTTCCTGGGTCTTGGTTCTTGCTGGGAAATGAGCAGACATTTTGTATACCTCCTCACAGGCCTTGCAATGTAGGATGCAGCGTTGTATATTAGGTGGCCATCCTAAGCTGTCAGCAAAATCATCTTTTTTATCTATTCTTTTTTTAAATTTCTTCAGAAAATATAAATTCAGATCTCCAGTCAGTGGATTAAAGAAAATCATCATTCAACAAAGCCAGTTGGCATGATAAAGGTTATTCACTTTGATGGTAATAATACAAAAGCAGAATATTTTTTAAAAGGCATAAAACTTGTAAATGTTGATGTTCAGAGAGACTTGGGTATACTTATACAAGGAACATAGAAAGTTAGCATACAGATACAGCTACAATAAGGAAGGCAAATGGCACATTGGCCTTTATTGCAAGGGGATCGGAGTACAAGAATAAGGAAATTTTGCTACAATTATATAGGGCTTTGGCGAGACCACACTTGGACCAGCTTATGTCTCCATATCTGAAGGATGATATACTTGCCTTGGAGATGGTACAGCAAAGGTTCACTGGATTGGTTTGTGGGATGAGAGGATTGTCCTTTGATGAGAGGTTGAGTAGATTGGGCCTATACTCTCTGAAGTTTAGAAGAATGAGAGGTGATTTCATTGAATCTTATACGATTGACAGGGTAGATGCTGATGGGTTGTTTCCCCTGGCTGGAGAGTCTAGCACCAGGGGACATAATTTCAGGATAAGGGGTTGATAATTTAAAACTGAGATGTGGAGGAATTTTTTCACTTAGAGGGTTGTGAATATTTGGAATTTATTACCCCAGTATATTCAAGGCTGAGATAAATGAATTTTTAAACTCGAAGGGAATGGGCGAGAAAGTGGAGTTGAGGTCAAAGATCAGCCAAGAGCTTAATGTCTTGCAATCAAAAGTCCATTGTGGATTAAATTGAAGCAGGGAGTAGCCCCTTTGTCCTTTTCAAGTACTGTCAGTTAATATGCAAAAAAATGTCTCTCCAGCCAAGGATCCATTGTGTTTTTTTTAACCCAGTTCTTTCTTCACTCCAGTAACAGTTCAAAATCAATGTTCATGTGGAAAAATTAATATTCCTCATTCTTGGCAGATGGGGGCCTGCATGACAATGCCCTGGTTCGAGGCTAGAGTTGTGGCTGCAGCAGGCGATATAGCTCAGTGACAGCTTGCTTGATGAAATGAAACCACCTGACACATTGCTCCTCAGTGGAGTTTAAGTAAGAGAAATGCTCCCTGCTGTGGGTATGGCCTCTGTGTAGTGCCCTCCTCCTCCCTCTTCTCCCAGTTGTGTCCTGTCTTCTTTGCTGCTCACCCTCATCCTCCAACTCCAAAGGCAGAGCTACCATAACTGCAACAAAACTGTTCTGAGGGGCAAATAAAAGCAGTCCAGCAACAGCAAAACCTTGCCAGAAATCAGTTGTAGAAGCCAGAAAATAGCTTTAAAAAAGTTAACCAGTAGCCTAAAAGGACAAACAAGCAACCAAACTGTATGGAGTAGATGAGCCCTTTAAATAGCACTGCTGCAGTTTTCTTGCTGTCCGATAGTGCTGTGATTTGCTGAGCGAGTTTGTCATGTAACGAGTCAGACACTAGGGCAGCTCAATTTCACAAAAAGGTACTACAACAAGCACAGATCTTTTATTTCAATATTATAATGAGATTTTTACATGCCTCTGGCCCAGGCCCTGTACACCTAGAGGAGCTCAATCCAATATGGCGGACAGAGTACCTCCAGTGTGGATTGAGTGTATGCATGCTGCTTGCCGTATTAGACCCTTAGACACACATCACATGTCTTTAAAATGGGCACAGTGATCAGATTTCTAGATCTTTGTTTATTTGCTAAGCTTATGTGTAGGTTGGTGTAGACAAGACTTTTTCTTATTAGTTCTTGGGATGTGAGCATTGCTGGCAAGGCCAGCATTTATTGCCCATCTCTAATTGCCCTTGAGCAGGTGGTGGTGAGCTGCCTTCTGGAACAGCTGCAGTCCATGTAGTGTAGGTAAAACCACAATGCTGCTAAGGAGGGAGTTCTTGGATTTTGACACAGATGCAGTAAAGGAATGGTGATATTGTACCAAGTCAGGATGGTGTGTGATTTGGAGGGGAACTTGCAGGTGGTGGTGCTCCCATGTGTCTACTGCTCTTGTTCTTCTAAGTGGTAGAGGTCGAGGGTTTGGAAGATACTGTCGGAGGAGCCTTAGCGAGTTGCTGCAATGCATTTTGTAGGTGGTACACATGGTTCACTGTGCACCGTTGGTGGAGGGATTGAATGTTTATGATGGTGGATGGTGCTGATCAAGTGGGCTGCTTTATCCTGGATGGTGTTGAGCTTCTTCAGTGTTGGAGGTGTGTTCATCCAGGCAAGTGGAGAGTATTCCATCAGACTCCTGACCTGCGCTTTGTAGATGGTGACTTTGGGGAGTCAAGAAGTGAGTTACTCATTGGAGAATTCCCAGGGCCTGCTCTTGTAGCCACGGTATTTATATGGCTTGTCCAGTTAAGTTTATAGTCAATGGTAACCCCAGGATGTTAATAGTGGGTGATTCAGCGATGGTAATGCTGTTGAATGTCAAGGAGAGATGGCTATATTTTCTCTTGTTGGAGATGGCCATTGCCCAGCACTTGTGTGGTGTGACTATTACTTGTGTCACGCTCATGCAAGGAGCTATATATTGAACTTATAAATAAAACACAAAATGGGCACTTTTCCTGAAAAACAAGATGGAGAGGAGACACCGGGTGACCTTATCCTGTACTACCAATACACATGGAAACTACAAGAACCCTGAGTCAATCTTTATGTCTGGACCAGCCTTGGAAAAGGCATCAAAATGTAAAAGGCGCATTATGTGTTAATGGCTACCTCTCTTCAACAAATTGGGTTAACAATGACATAGCAGATGGCAGACATGGTGTCTCCATATTCAAACTCAAATGAATGGGTGTGAAAAAATTCTACTTTATCAAAATGTAATGAAGATGGGTAATGCCAGATCCCATTGTCGAAGAATGGCCCCATCAGACACCATTTATGAGGACAATGGTAAAGAATAACCATGGTCACATGACAAAAAAACAGGGGTCTGATAAGGAACTTAATAAAAGTATATGCTGGGCAGACAAAGGCAGAGTCAGAGAGAGAGGGAGACCATTTGCTCCAGTGGAAGAAGAAGGATCCTGCCAAGAACACAACATTAAACTATCTGTAGGCAGAGAGTGGAAATGGCTTTGAGACTCTGTACCTGAGAAATTGTACCATGTTTTCGACATTGAACTGTGACTTAGATGCAACAAAATGAAGTCTGCAATAATGCATTCACTTTCCTGAAACTTTCTAAGTTTTGTCTTTAGTGAACCAGGAAAAAGGAAAAACAGGCCTGCACTGTTCTTTAAATCTTCACCCCCTGGGGAAGAATGCAAGGTTTACGACGAACACTTTTAAAACCCATCAGACCTGAACACATGTTATCTTTTAATCTCTCTCTTTTCTTGTGTGTGTGTGTCTCTGTGTGCATGTGAGTGTGGGTGGAGTTGCGAATATTTTTGGGTGTTGTTTGATAAACATTTATCTTTCTTTAAACCTACAAGAAAATCTGTCATTCGTCTGTTTGTTGACCATTAAAACATTCAAGAGTTAAAACACATTTCTAATAAAAATGCTGTATTCAGTCAGTTGAAGGGTGAAAAAGGGAAACCATTCCCAGCATTTTCCACCTGACCTTAACACTTGACACTTATCAGCTCCAGTCTGAATGTTGTCCAGGTTTTGGTACATGTGGGCACGGACTGCTTCAGTATCTGAGGAGTTGTGAACACCACGCAATCATCAGCGAACATCCCCACTTCTGACCTTATGTTGGAGGGAAGACTTAAGGACCCCTTGTGTGCACAAACTATTGATAAACCGTAACTATCTAACACCATGCAGTGTAACAGTACAGAACCCTGATATGGTTCCTGTTGCTTGTCCAGGGAAGTCCATCCTATACATTACGGCAAAGCCTTACTATTACTGCTTTCTGTGACATTGTATGAACAAAATATAAACAGGTTCCAATTTAATCAAAATCTGTATTAAAGAGAAATTGACAAACAGTAATACAATAAATCATTAAACCAAGTTTCAAGTTGTCCAGAAGACATTTCCATAATAAGCGCTTAATATTATTTAAGCATAATGACCCAATAGGAATGCAAAAGGTGCCATAAAAGTGCCCGTTGGCAGATCCTGAACAAACACAGTACACATACTGTACACTGGTTCTAAAAGGTTTATTATAATATTAAGGACATTATATGCATTAATTGTGTAAAGCAACTATGATTTCAGCTGCAGTGCATCACTCATTGTTACAGAATGGCACAATGTGATGTGCAAGCAAATTTGTGAGGCTTAAGGCAATCATTATTAATAATTATGCACTGAAGTAAAAGCTTCATTGACAAACTGTCCCCCATGAGAGATGGTCCAATGTAAGGTTCAAAGGATGCTGATATGATAGCTTAGTGCACAATAGGCTTGCAAAGATTATGGAAAGACTTGTTTAAGTAAATAACACACCCACAACAAGACTGAAGAATTAGTGGCACACCTCTCGCTATAATCCTCCGAGCTCTGGTCAGGATGAAGCTTTAGCCTCTGACACAGTGAATTGTGAACATCCTTGTAGCACTTGTAGTACAATGAAATGCTCAGATTCCACACCGTCATCGCATATTGCTGTCTTCTTATCTGGTCAATAAGCTGTGGGGATTCAGGGAACAACTTGGCTATCGATATGAAATTGGCTGCAGGATAGAAAAACAACAGCGACTCAATAGAGAAATTATGTTGGGGTGGGGGTGAAGTACTGAGTGAAATGCCTCAGGGGTCTGTCTTGGGACCTCTACTTCTCATTTGCATCAATAATTTGGACTCAGAAACCCAATACAAATTGATCAAATTTGAAGATCATACCAAACTAGGAGAGGCAGATGAATTGGAAGAGGCAACTTAAAAATTACAGAATGCATTGTACAAAATATATAAGTGGGCAGGCAGAACAATGGCAGATGACATTTAATGCAGACATGTCTATGGCATGTCACCTATAAAGGTAAAATATACAACACATGGATTCCATGAAACCATGTTGAAATAGCTCATGATGAAATTGAAAGAGACCCAGGCACCTCAGTAGAAATAATGCTCAACCTGTCCAATCAATGCAGAGCAGCAATCTGCAACAACAATAGAAAAGTGAACGATATAGCCAAAAGAGTAGAATGTAAGCTGGTCATGATAAAACATTATTGTGCTCTGGACAGACTGCACCTGGAACACTGTGTTCAGTTCTGGCCTCCGAGACACAAGAAATACATTGAAGCACTGGAGGTTTTGCAGAGAAGAGCATAAGGTTGATCCCTAGTGTTAGAAATCTTAGTTATGTGGAAATATTGGAGAAGTTTTGGGTCTTTGAGCTTGAAAGGAGATGTCAGAGAGGTGATCTAACGGAGGTATATAAGATTGTAAATGATGTGTAAAATGTAAATCCAGAAAATTATCCTAAATTAATTTGCAAGAGCAGAACTCAGGTTCAAACTAGTAAAATGTAAATTAAGGACTGATGTCAGGAAGGTTTACTTCACATAAAAAGTGATTAATTCTTGGAACGGAACGCAAGCTGGAGCAGTGGACGCCACTACCCTGCGAGCAGGAGTAGGTCACTTGGCCCCTCAAGCATTCAACAAGATCGTGGCTGATCTGATTGTAACATCAACTCCACATTCCCACCTACCCCCGATAACCTTTCACCCCCTTGATTATCAAGAATCTATCTTCCTCTGCCTTAAAAATATTCAAAGACTTTGCTTCCACCGCCATTTGAGAGAGTTCCAAAGACTCACGACCCAGACAGAAAAAATTTCTCCTCATCTCTGCCTTAAATGGGCAACCTCTTGTTTTTAAACAGTGACCCTGAGTTCTAGATTCTCTCACAAGAGGAAACATACTTTCCACATCCACCCTCTGAAGACCCCTCAGGGTCTTATATGTTTCAATCAAGTCGCCTCTTACTGTTCTAAACTCCAGAGGATACAAGCCTAGCCTGAGCAACCGTTCCTCATAAGACAACCCACCCATTCCAGGTATTAGTCTAGTAAATAAAAACAAGAAATGCTGGAAACACTCAGCCGGTCTGGCAGCATCTGTGGAGAGAGAAGCAGAGTTAACGTTTCAGGTCAGTGACCCTTCTTCAGAACTGGCAAATATTAGAAATGTAAAAGGTTATAAGCAAGTAAAGTGGGGGTGGGGCAAGAGATAACAAAGGAGAAGGTGTAGATAGGACAAGGTCACAGAATAGCTGACCAGAAGGTCATGGAGCAAAGATATGTTAATGGTGTGTTGAAAGACAAAGCATTAGTACAGAAACGGTGTTAACGGACTGAAAATTGAACAGCCGCAAGTACAAACATGAAAAAAAACAGTGGGTAAGCCTAGTCTAGTAAACCTTCTCTGAACTGCTTCCAACGCATTCACATCCTTCCTTAAATAAGGAGACCAATACTGTACACAGTACTCCAGATGTAGTGTCACCAATGCCCTGTATAACTGAAGCATAAGCTCCCTACTTTTGTATTCAATTCCCCTCACATTCTATTAGTTTTACCTGTACCTGCATACTAACCTTTTACAATTCATGCACTAGGATACCCAGATCCCTCCGCATCACAGAGCTCTGCAATCTCTCACCATTTGAATAATATGCTTCTTTTTTATTCTTCCTGCCAAAATAGGCAATTTCACATTTTCCCACCTTATTATTCATTTGTCAGATCTTTGCCCACTCACTTAACCTATCTATATCCATTTGTAGCCTCCTTATGTCCTCTTCACAACTTACTTTCCTACCTATCATTGTGTCATCAGCAAATTTAGCAACTATACCTTCGGCCCCTTCATCCAAATCATTTATATAAATAGTAAAAAGTTGAGGCCCCAGCACTGATCCCTGTGGAAAACCACTCCTTACACCTTGCCAACCAGCAAATGACCCATTTATGCTACTTTCAGTTTCCTGTTAGTTAGCCAATCTTCTATCCATGCCAATATGTTACCCTATACCATGAGCTTTTATCTTCCACAACAACCTTTGATGTGGCACCTTATAAAATGCCTTCTGGAAATCTAAGTACAGTACATCCACCAGTTCCCCTTTATCCACAGCACATGTTACCTCTTCAAAGAACTCCACTAAATTGGTTAACATGATTTCCCTTTCACAAAACCATATTGACTCTGCCTGATTACCTTGAATTTTTCTATGTGCCTTACCATAACATCTTTAATAATAGTTTCTAATATTTTCCTTTGACACTTGTTAAGTTAACTGGCTTGTAGTTTCCTGCTTTCTGTCTCATAGAAACATAGAAAAATAGGAGCAGGAGTAGGCCATTTGGCCCTTTGAGCCTGCACCGCCATTCAATAGTATCATGGCTGATCATCCAAACTCAGTACCCTGTTCCTGCTTTCTCCCCGTATCCCTTGATCCCTTTATCCCTAAGAACTATATATAACTCTTTCTTGAATATATTTAATGATTTGGCCTCAACTGCTTTCTGTGTAGAGAATTCCACAGGTTCACTGCTCTCTGGGTGAAGAAATCCCTTCTCATCTCAGTCCTAAATGGCTTACCCCTTATCCTTAGACTGTGACCCCTAGTCCTGGACTCCCCCGTCATCGGGAACATCCTTCCTGCATCTAGTCTGTCCAGTCCAGTTAGAATTTTGTAGGTTTCTACGAGATCCCCTCTCATTCTTCTCCCTGCCTTTTTGAATAAAGGAGTTACATTTGCTATTTTCCAATCTAATGGAACCTTCTCCAAATCTAGGGAATTTTGGAAAATTAAAAACAATGCATTAACTATCTCACTAGCCACTTCTTTTAAGACCCTAGGATGAAGTCCATCAGGACCCGGGGATTTGTCAGCCAGCAGCTCCAACAATTTGCTCAGTACCACTTCCCTGGTGATTGTAATTTTCTTGAGTTCCTCCGTCCCTTCCATTTCCTAATTTACAGCTATTTCTGGGATGTTACTTATATCCTCTATAGTGAAGACCGATACAAAATACCTGTTCAATTCATCTGCCATCTCCTTATTTTCCATTATTAATTCCCCAGACTCACTTTCTATAGGGCCAATGCTCACCTTGTGAACTCTTCTTTTTAAATATCTATAGAAACCCTTCCAATCTGTTTTTATATTTCTCGCGAGCTTTCTCTCGTACTGTAATTTTTCCCTCCTTATTAATATTTTCGTCATCCTTTGCTGTTTTTATATTGTGTCCAATCTTCTGACCTGTTGCCCATCTTTGCACAATTGTATGCTTTTTCTCTAAGGTTGATACCATCTTTAACTGTTTTAGTTAACCATGGATGGTGGGTCCTCCCCTTAGAATTTTTCTTTCTCGTTGGAATATATCTATTCTGTGTATTATAAAGTATACCCTTAAATGTCTGACACTGCATCTCTATTGACCTATCCCTTAACTTAATTTGCCAGTTCACTTTAGCTAATCTGCTTTCATGCCCTCATAATTGCCCTTATTTAAGTTTAAAATACTAGTCTTAGACCCACTCTTCTCTCCCTCAAATTGAATGCAAAATTCAATCATATTATGATCGCTGCTGCTTAGGGACACCTTCACTAAGAGGTCATTAATTAATCCTATCTCATTGCACAATACCAGGTCTAGTATAGCCTGCTCTCTGGTTGACTCCAGAACGTGCTGTTCTAAGAAACTATCCTGAAAACATTCTATGAACTCTTCATCTAGTCTACCTTTGCCCAGCTGATTTTTCCAGTCTATACATAGATTACAACCTGCCATGATTATCAGCAAACCTTTCTGACAAGCTCACATTATTTCTTCCTTTATACCCCATCCAGAGAGTGGTGAGCCTATGGAATTCACTACCACAGAAAGCAGTTGAGGCCAAAACATTGTATGTTTTCAAGAAGGAGTTAGATATAGCTCTTGGGGTGAAAGGGATCAAAGGATATGGGGGGAAACAGGTTACTGAGTTGGATGATCAGCCATGATCATAATGAATGGCAAAGCAGGCTCGAAGGGCCAAATGGCCTACTCCTGCTCCTATCTTCTATGTTTCTATGTTACCATGTGGTTACTGTTAGGGAGCCTGTACACCACTCCCATGAGTGCCTTCTTGCCTTTATAATTTCTCATCTCTACCCAAACCACTTCTACATCCTGGTTTCCGAACTTAGGTCATCTCTCACTATTGTGCTTATACCATAATTAATTAACAGAGCCACACCTCCACCTTTTCCTAGTTTCCTGTCCTCCTAAATATCATGTACCCTTCATTATTCATGTCCTAATCAATGTCATCCTGCAGCCATGTCTCTGTAATGGGTATTAGATCATACTTATTTATTTCTATTTTTGCTCTCAGTTCATCTGTTTTGTTTCAAATGCTACGAGCATTCAGATGCAGAGCCTTTAGTCTTGTCCTTTTATTATTTTTGTAGCCTCTAGCCCTTTCTGCTAATTTACTCTTAGATTTGTACTCTCTATCCCTTCCTGTCACAGTCTGTTTATCATTTCCCATATAAATACCTTTCCCTCTTGCCTTGTCTCTCTTCTTTGATTTATCACCTCTTCCCAAATTTGATCCCTTGCCCTCACTATTTAGTTTAAAACTCTCTCTACTGCCCTAGTTATGCGGCTCACTAGAACACTGGTCCCAGCATGGTTCAGGTATAGACCATCCCAATGGTATCGCCCCCACTTTCCCCAGTACTGGTGCCAGTGCCCCACGAACAGAACCCACATTTACTACACCAGTCTTTGAGATGCACATTCATCTCTCTAATCTTATTTGCCCTATGCCAATTATCATGCAGGGCACCACCTGCCAAGAATGAGGCACATTAATTTTGCCACATGGACATTAAACTTCAAATTGTTGCTGGGAAGAAAAGAGGGCCTGTGACAAGGAATTGTGAGGCCCCTAGTCGGAAAAATATTTTTGCATACTAGCAGACAGTGTTGGAACAAAGGAACCAGTCATTGCTCCCAAGACACAGAACAGACATGGTCAGACCAGTTTAGTCACATGACTAACTGGCTGTTGCAGAGTGTTGAACTGAGAGTTTTAAATTGGAGTAACAGTGTTTGAACACAAAAGGCTCCTGGCACCTGGATTGAGAACATCTCTCTCCTGTCTGCTCCCATCTCTTTCTCACCAGCTTTGGAATCCATTGAAGACACATGAGCCCCAAGAGAGAAAAGTCTCCTACAGTGAACAAGGTTTAAGAAGAATACTGGGCCCCAACAAGAAGCAAGAATTACCAACAAGCAAGGACTCTACAGTGAGCTCGAAGAACTGTAACAACTCTTCAGATATTGCCTCAAACTTTTCCATTTAGTTTTTCTTCTGCTCTTTACTGTCCCTCTCTGCAAGTGTGTATCACATATGCATGCTAGCATGGGTGCATCGCGTATCCGTAGGTGTTAACCGAATTAGAGTTTTAAGTTTAAGTTTTAATAAATTTCACTTTTCTTCTTTAAACCTAAGAAAGCCGGTTTGTGCTCATTTCTTTGCCTTATAATTGGAATGCGGTGAACAAGGATTCACCAAGATGGAGCTCAAAATACAGTGTGTTTAAAATTAAACCCTGTTACAGTAAGACCAGGTGAAGGCTGAGAGGGACACCTAGACATCTTTCTCACCTGATTATAACACAATTTGCAGATGGCTCAGCTAATAATGCAGAGATTATTAACTTTGAATTTCTTCTTAATTTGGTGCCTTGCTCCTCATACTGACTAAGCAAAATATCTTTCCTTATCCTGCCTATGTCATTGGTACCTAAATGGATCACAATGGCTAGATCCTCCCCCTCCCATTGCAAGTTCCTCTCCAACCCTGAGCAGATGTCCCGAACCCTGGCAGGCAACACAGCCTTCTGAACTTTTTCACTCTTTGCTGCAGAGAACAGTGTCAATCCCCCTCACTAGCTGTCCTCTACTACCACTACTTTCCTCTTTGCTTCCCCCCTCCGCCACTTGAACAGCTTCCTGTACCATGGTGCCATGGCCAATCTGCTTGTCTACCCAGCAGACCTCGCTTTCGTTCACACAGATTGCAAGCACCTTAAACCTGTTTGACAATTGCAAAGGTTGAGGCTCCTCCACTAGTGTCTGCTTGGTCCCTTTACCTGCCTCACTCATGGTCACACCCTCCTGTCCCTCACTACTGACCAAAACAGATGATGCTACTCTAAGGCATATAACTGTCTTCTAGTACAAAGTTCAAGTATCTCTCCCCCTCCCTGATGTTGCACAGTTTCTGCAGTTCACCTTCCAGATCAATAATCCTGATCCGGAATTCCTCTTGCTGTTTACACTTTCTGCAGACGTGTTTGTCCTGGATTGCATTGGCGTCCAGGAGATCCCACATTCCACAGCTGCAAACCACCTGTCCTGCCACTGTTACTTATGCAATTTAGTTAATTTAATTTAATTACTTTCTGAATTAACTTAGAATAATTCCTATGTATACTGTAATTTACTGTGCTTATTAAATGCTAGTAACACCTACAACTAACAGTGATATGTTTCTTAATTAGACAGGTATCTGTTTTAGGTATTTATTTTAAAGTCTTAGTTCTTTTTATTTATAGCTCATCCCTAACTCCAGTGTCCTAAGCTGGCTATTAATACACCAAGCACTTACACCAAGCACATACCGCCCAATCAACTTACTAGTTTCCTGTGATGGCACAATTAATTTCTTCAAACTGCATGCCTGCTGGCTCACAGCAGCTGAAATGGTGGTGTTGATCCTGACGGTCTCCCGCAAGTCTGCTCCGACTCCCAGGTGGGTTAGGCCGCACCCTGGGCTTTATTTATAGGTGTTCCGCTGCTCCCGACTGTCTCCTGAAGATCTGCTCTGACTCCTAGGTAGGTTAAGCTGCACTCCGATCCACAGGCTTTATTTATAGATGCTTTGTTGCTCCTGACTGTCTCCCGCAGGTCTGCTCCAACTCCCAAGTAGGTCATTCTGGATGGATGAGTAAAGATGAGCTGAAATACATTCCTCATTTCTGATTATATTGTGATCTTACATAAATCAGACACAGTGTGCACATAGCTGGAGACTTGTGCTGAGATATTTCTGGTAAATGTTAGGGCTCTGAATCTTGTTACGTTTATGTTGTTTCTCCGTGGTTCACCCGAACTCCCACCAGGGAACGCTCATGGAAATTCCAGATGCGAGGTATTTTCATTTAATTTTATTGTCCCACTCTTTCCCCTTCAGAAAATTTTAATAATGGTTAGAGAGGTACAAAAATGTGGCCAAAGTAACTCTGTGTCATCTTTCGATGAAGTCACAGAGAAGGTTGATGAAGGGAATGCAACGGATTTTCTCTTTATGGAAAGCATTTGACAAATTACCACATAAAGGCTGGTTACCAAAATTGAGGCTCATGGAATAGGATGGTTCAGTGGCAATATGGATTTTTAAAAATGGCTTTAGATTTAGAGATACAGCACTGAAACAGGCCCTTCAGCCCACCGAGTCTGTGCCAACCATTAACCACCCATTTATACTAATCTTATACTAATCCCATATTCCTACCACGTCCTCACCTGTCCCTATATTCCCCTACCACCTACCTATACTAGTGACAATTTATAATGGCCAATTTACCTATCAACCTGCAAGTCTTTTGGCTTGTGGGAGGAAACCGGAGCACCCGGAGAAAACCCACGCAGACACAGGGAGAACTTGCAAACTCCACACAGGCAGTACCCGGAATCGAACCCGGGTCGCTGGAGCTGTGAGGCTGCGGTGCTAACCACTGCACCACTGTGCCGCCCTTAATGACAGAAAACTGTGGTAAATGGTTGTTTTTCAGACTGAAGGATGGTAGACAGTGGCGTTCCCCAAGTTTCAGTGCAAGGACCATTTCTTTTTTTTGAGATATATAAATGACTTGGAATAGAGAGTAACATTTCAAAATTTGTCAATGATACCAACTTGGAGGAGTGACAGACAGTGAGGATGATACCAATCAACTGCAACAGGACATAGATAGGCTAGTAGAATAGGCAGGCAAGTGGCAGATGGCCATAATGATCAATACTAGCAGTCTAGCTCCAAGGGCTTGGGTGCAGTGCAGGAAGAAGTTTAATAACCTCATAACCTCATGTGAGTAGTCAAAGTTAGTGGATGCATCTTCACATGCCAGATGCTTACAAATGAACCACTACTCTCACACATTGTTAAATTTGCCGTAACTCCTCCATTCAGTTACCAACAGTCTCTATCAAGTATGACTCAGATGTCACATTCATACTTGCATCTCACCCTCACACACTTAGCGCCACTGCAAGTCTCACACCCACATCTCAAAGTTTGCATACAATAGGCTGGCTGTTGTGTTTCCCCCAGAGATGGGCTAGGAAGCCAGGGGGCCATTGAATTGCAACGGGAGGCAGGAGGCGGACAGCTTGTCGCTTTCCCATCGCAATGTGATTAATTCGGGAATAGGAAAGGCCGAAGATAGCCTTCCCACCCAGAGGCCAATTAATGGCTAATAATAGGCCATTTAAGGGCCTCTTCCTGCCACCGGTGGAATTAAACCAGCGACAGAGGGGACTCCGCCATAGGGGCCGCCTCCCTGCAGGCTCGTGGGGGGCGGTCAGGGGTGACCTCCTCCATGGGCAATCTGTGCCCCAGAGAGGGGCCAGCAAACAACCCATCTCCCTTAACACCCACCCCAACACTTGTTGCTGGGGCCTGCCACACTGGTCCAATTGACCCCGCCTCACTTACCTTTAGTCCCGGTCTCCAGCGATGGGCCTGCTTCCAGGCCTGTTGCAGTACAGGCAGTGGTCACCATTTTCGGTGCTGCTGACAATACTTCTGAGTTGTGGGCCCTCTGATTGGCTAGCAGCTCTGGGAGGTGGGATCCCAGCATTGGGCTGTTAATTGCCTGGGCACCATTGAATCACACTAGGGGGCTCCAAAAGGCTGAGTAGGGTTCCCACCCACTTTTCGGCCCAATGCCGGGAGCACCACTGGCACAACTAAATCCAGCCCACTGTTAGCTTTTCAACAATGACAGGCTCATCACCAAAACATATTGCTCCACACTCATTGACACACTTTCCTCTCTCTTGCAGGAAAAGGTAGCCCATAGCAGCACCTAACAGGTAGGGGACAGGCATGGCTACATGCCCTTACCCCCTCATGGAGGAGAAAGTGCTGGCAATCATTGGTATGGCCACGACTGAGGCCGTGGACAGAATCGGGGCTGCAACTGTAGAGGGTGATGGCGTGTTCCTACCTAATCCACCTTTTCACATCCCACTTCCCCCTCATCTCACATTCTCTTCTGATTTACAAGCTGCAGAATGTGTAACCTTGCACCTCTTGCTTTCTCCCTGTTCCTTCACCCAAACCCTATCTTTGTGTCTTTATCCTTTCGATATCTAAGAACTGCCACCCGTCAAGCACTGTTGCGGGAACACAAAGTGCATGAGAAGCAGAACAAGATGAAGAAGAAACACTGTCACTTGCTCTTGTATAGACAGGCTGGATAGCAAGAAGCTTTTTCCCAGAGTGGGGTATTCAATTACTAGGGGTCACGAGTTCAAAGTGAGAGGGGAAAAGTTTAGGGGGGATATGCGTGGAAAGTTCTTTACGCAGAGGGTGGTGGGTGCCTGGAATGCGTTGCCAGAGGAGGTGGTAGACGCGGGCACGATAGCGTCTTTTAAGATCTATCTAGACAGATACATGAATGGGCAGGAAGCAAGGAGATACAGACCCTCAGAAAATAGGCGACATGTTTAGATAGAGGATCTGGATCGGCGCAGGCTTGGAGGGCCGAAGGGCCTGTTCCTGTGCTGTAATTTTCTTTGTTCTTTTTCTTTGCTCTCACACTCACAGCCACCAGCTCAGATACTGGCACTGCACAAACATTAGAGGGTAGCTTAGAGGCAGGATCTGTGCATGGTGAGTAACCGGGCATAAGTGACCTTCAGCCATGGCAGGGGGGAAGGAAAGCGCAGGTGCCAGCTCCCAGACAACAAGGTCGCACATGACTTCTGCTGCAGAGGACTCAGACGAGGACTTCAAAGGGCAGCATACAGAAAAAGGCTGATGGGCATGCATAGTGAAATGCTTGGTGCATTGGCCAGCCTATCAGAAAGGCTGATGTCACTGTCAAGGAGCATGGAGGAGCCTGGTACCATTCTGACTCAGAGCTTTGCACAGAGCTTGAAGCCCAGCCTTTCCAGCATGGAAGTGGTGGCCAACTCCATGAAAACACTTGTGGATTTCACCATGATGCAGTGCCTGATGGCTGTAGTCTCAGCTTCCTTTGCAGCTTAAGCACAAGCTACCCAATGTCAGTGCTGCGGGGGAAGCTCAGACTGAGGTCATGACATGTCAGCTTGTTGCCATGCAGGCTCACACTGCTGCCATCATGGTTATGGACACCAGCTTTCAGTGTCTCACAGCAGTCCAATAATCTCTGTTCAAGCAGCTCACTCGGATTTCTGAGGCACCACCGAGAGGGAGTGGCAGTGTCTCCTTGGAGCATGAACCTACTATCCTCTCTTAGGATGACAGCATTCCTGCTTCCATCACTGCCACCCCAGCAGTGTCCCCTGCTGTTGCCTGTAAGTCAGTCAGCCCAGACTGCAGCTGCCCATGTCGAGGTGGTGCAGTCCAGAGCCAGGCCTTCTAGACCCATAGCTGCTCAAGGCCATCCTGTAAAGCCATCTGCAGGCTCCCCCACTGAAAGTCAGCAGCCTTCTACCAGCCATGCTGCAATTAGTTGGTATGGAGTTTTTGTTTCGTAGTGGCTTTTATTTCAGCATTGTGACCAAGAGGACACTGTCATTTTCCATACCAGAGGATTGATAAAGTCTATGACTGCTGTACAATGAGGATTTGGGGTTGTGTTCATGGGAACTAGAATCGAATAAGACGATCATGAACAGCCCAGAGGAACTTGGATATGCTGGCTCCCTCCTTTCTTCCTCCTCCTCTATTTCCATCTCCCATCCTCCTCCTCCTCCTGAGGTGCTTGCTGCATCCCTGGTGGCAAGGCTGTGTCGTCATGATGGCTAGGCTGTGGCGGGAACAGCAGAATACCACAAATAGGGACCCCCCCCCCCCCACCCCACCCTCCTGCGAGTACTGGAGGGCTTCTCCTGAGCAGGCGAAGCATCAGATCCATTGCTTTAACATCCCAATGTCTGCTCTGTGATGTTTCTCATGGCAGCATGTCTCTTGTTGTATACATGCTAACCACATGTGGTTGGGTTGAGGAGTGGAGTCATGAGCCAGGTATAAAGGGATAGCCCTTATCGCCAAGGAGCCACTCAGTAAAATTGCATATTTACCCCATCCCCAATATTTTTGCAATGAATAAACAAAACTGCTTAAAGAAAATGTAAAAAAAAACACACAATATTTTAATATCCCTATGATGTTTTTCCTGGGTTCCTTGCAACAGCGTTGAAGAGATTGATTTTTAATTCCTGGAGACTCCAGGATAATCTTGGAGGGTTGGTGATGCAATGACAGACTGTAATGCAGTCAATATAGATGCTAACTTGATAATGTCATAATACTGCATGTTATGTCACTGAGCCAACTGTGCCCTAGTAACCTACAACTTGCTGTTACTCTCAAGGTGCATATATACTCCATTTGATTTCAGACATGTAGCTGTGGTATAAATGCACTGTAAGTATATAATAAAAACTTCATTTTTCTGGCAAAACCAGAATAATTTCATGTGCTTGCAAAAAAAGTTTAATTTTAAAAGTAAGTTTCTCTTCCTCTTTCAGGTTTTCATTTGTCAATAAAGCCCCAGCTGCGAGGTCAGACAGAAACCTAACATTGGGCCTTTGCCAAAACCATTTCCTAACCAAAAGTCTGCAGTGGGCACCCTGGATGATATTCCCCTACATAGCCTAGTGGCACTGAGGCCAATTGTAGCAGCCCTAACACCACTTCTTGCTGAGACCAGCTAACTCTGCAAACTTAAGATCTTCCTGATCTTTATGGATCAGGGCCTTACTACAGAGATAATCTTATCTACTGCCTTAGGTTTATGCACACGCGAGTACACATACATACAAGAGTAGGGACTTTACAATACTGAACCCTTACAGAGCTTGTTAAAATACTTGGTAGCCTGTGTACATTAAGAAAGAAACACAGCAAATGACCAGATCATACAGCTTCAGGCTGCTAGTTTGGAAGCAGGTTATCTGCAAGTGGGACATCTCCCCTTGCATGAAAATTAGAGATTAAAAATATGGATGAATCTGCAAAACACTGTTAAGATATAAAGATTAGTGTTTCTTGACAAGATTCAGTGTAAGCTCAATTGAAGCCTCCCTAGTATTGTATTGATATTATTCTATACCAGGCGAGATTTCTATTCCGATTATACTCACAAATCATTGTGACAAACTCAAAGGGAATATTCCAGTCAATGTTTCTATGATCAGACTCATCTTGTCAATTCTGAGGTTTCTCTATTGATTATGAGTTTTAGCTAGGTGAAGCAAAAAAAATTGTTATGAGAAAGAAAGATAGAAAGACTTACACTTATATAGTGCTTTTGATGATCGCAATAAGTCCTAAAGCACTTTACAGCCAATTACATAGAATGGCATGGAATTTACTGCACATAAACAGACCATTCCGCCCAACTAGTCTATGCCGATGTTTATGTTCCACATGAGCATCTTCCAACTGTACTTTATCTAACCCTATCAGCATAACCTTCTACTCCTTTCTCCCTCACGGACTTATCTAGCTTCCTCATAAATGCATCTATGCCAATTGCTGCAATTGATTGAAATATAGTCACTGTTATAATGTAAGAAATACAACAGCCAATTTTCACACTGCAAGATCCCACAAACAACAATTAAATAAATGACCAACTAATTTGTTTCAGTAACGATGACTGATGTTGGCCAGGACATCAGGGAGAACTCCCCAGCTCTTTTTCAAAGTAGTGCCATAGCTTTTTTTACAAACACCTGAGAGTGCAGATGGGGCCTTAGTTTAACATCTCATATAAAGATACGAATTAGGAGCAGGAGTTGGCCACTCGGCCCTTCAAGCGTGCTCCGCCATCCAATAAGTTCATGGCTGAAATGATTACTCCATATTTCCACCTCCCTCCGATAACCTTCCACCCATCTCATCCAAAAGACAGCACCTACAACAACAACTTACATTCATACAGAACCTTTAACGTGGTAAAAACATTCCAAGGAGCTTCACCAGAGCATAATTAGGCAATGCAAACTACCTCAGTGCTGTTTTGAAGGGCCAGCTTAAATTTTGTGCTCAAGTCTCAGGAGGTAATTGAAGTCATGCCCTTCTAACTCAGAGGTGAGCATGCTGCCACTGGGGCAAGGCTAAATCCTAGGCTTATTACATCAGAGTCAGTTACAATGAGGAGTTAATAATAAGCAAGAAATTTCACCTTGCCACATAAAGACTTATATCTTGCCAAGTTTAAAAGCCCACAGTTGAGCATTATTACTTTGCATTGTTAGTTGTCTTGCACCTTGGAAGGAGATATTAGCTTTGAAGAGGGGGAAGCATAGATTCAGAAGACAGGTTGCATAGACTAGGCTTGTATAAAAAATTAAGGGGTGAATTGAGGTGTTTAAGATGATCAAAGGAGTTTCAAAGGTTAAAAGCCCCCATTTAAAATTTATTACTTTGCATAGACTGTTAGCTGCTGCATACATTATGTGCATTATGGACACTGATAGCTCAAAATTGCTCACACATCTAGCACCTTCTCCTCCAAAAATCTGTTGAGGCTTTGTCAATTGAAAAATCTGAAAACTGAGATTGATGGATTGTTGTCAGGCAAATGTTATGGAACCAAAGCGGGTGGATGGAGTTAGGACACAGATCAGGCTTGGTGGGACAGACTCGTGCAGCTGAATGGCCTACTCTTGTTCCAATATTCCTATATCAGCTTGAGCTTTAAATAAAAATCTTCCTGTTTAATTAAAATACAAAAAAAACCTCAGCCTCCATTTACATGAAATAAGTGCAACTGAACAGTTAGAGGCGATCTTGCAGTATGATTTAAGGCTCCAATTAATTAGCTAACCTCACAATTACATTGAGTAGGGTTTATTTGTGTGTATTCATTAGTCTATTGCACAACAATGACTACAATTAAATTCAGTGACTGTTTCAAAAGAACATTGATCCTCAACAGCATCAGCTTTAGCTCTTTAAGCTCCAGTTGTACCACAGCATTCTAGTTATTTAACCAATCTGTGTAGAATAAAATATCTTGCTCAAAAATGGAATCTCTGCATCAACTCCATGAATCCCACAATGCTTTAAGGCATATGCAATCATGTCTCTGGGGCATATCAGTAGGCCCTGCCCACAGTAAGTGATCTGAATATTAATTTAAAATCTTGTTCACACAGTGGTGAAAAATATGTTTTGCTGAAAATCATAAATACTGATCAGTATATGAGGTAAATTAAATCTGTAAAAAACAAATCTCTGATGTCAGATGTTGCAATACTAATATTCACTTAATTTGCTCATTTAATATTATTGTACAGCAAGACCTCCATTTACTGTGCTCTCAATTTCATTTGTAGAACAAAGCCTTATGCAAGTTGTCACGTCAGCACACAGTCTCCCTCCCTCTAACATAAATTGACCTCACATCCCAGCAAATATTAAATTCAAATCGATTGTATTTGTCCTTGTTCCCATGCCTCGGGTGTTATGTGCCAAATGGGTAAGACCAAAATGTGGGTCTCTTTGTCAGCAATCAGTGTCCATAATGCACTAATAGGTCCCTTCCATGATGAAGGGTCATAGAGATTCTACTGCATGCAGAAGTGAAATGCCAATAATATTAATCTATAAATCATGGAATTATTCTGTTCTAATTAAAGCAAATTAAATTCAGGAATGCAAGATTTACACTTGAAAAACTTCAATATCATCCATAATTGTAAAGCACAACAAACATCAACAATATTGTCCTTTCACAGTTTAATCTGCATGGCATGGGGAAAAGTGTTCAGGAGATGCATGGTCACAAAGCAGCTTGCAAAACCTAACTGGGTCTTGATATCCGAGTGTATAACATTTCATATTAATCTGCACAACACTAAGCTACATCTGCTCGTAGGCCTATATTACAGCTCATTAAACAGGCCCTAAATTAAATGACCTATTTAAAAAGAACAATGCAAATTTAAGTGTATTCTCAGTTAAATTTATATCTAGTGTAGAATTATCTATACGAGGGGGATAATTTTTGACTTTGTGCGATGATACAAAATGAGTGACAATGAATCTTAAGCCCATTTTACATCCCTCCTGATTTGTACCTCCATTGACTTCAATATTGGGAGAGATATAAAATGGGTTGGTGACTCAGTATCACCCAAAGTCAAAATTAAACCCAATATTTTCTTATACTGCAACAACTTTCTTTTGAATGTGCGAGTGTCCCATTTGCTAAAAAATATCATTGTTCAGTTATAAGATCTGTTAAATCACAGACTGAGTTAAGACAGGCACGAAAAGACTGCTTCGCTTGACTGAAATGTATTTTCTGTGACTGCAATAATAGCTTTTTATGAAGAGAAGCATTTTAAAAGGATACTCTAAATATTCAATTCCATTTTTTTTAAAAGTGACAACACATGCCACTCCTTAATTACAATTAATAGTTGTCATACTGACTGACACAAAGCAGTGACTGAATCCCAGCAGATGGCATTATGATCTTTGCACACAGATGGTGTTTTGCAGTGTTAATGACTTTCTTGGGGTTCTCAGTATATTGATCCTTTCATCCTATTTTATAAATTGTTAACCCTGCCATTCATATTTACTTTATAGCAAAAGGAAATACAGTATTGAACGTCGGGGAAGTAAATTTTTCGCTTTTCTCCTGATACTGTATTTCTTGGCTAATGGAAGGTTAGAAAAAGAAGCTCCCTGGTGTTTTTATACCCCCTGCAGGAGAACATGGTTTCTACACCTCATATTTGTTACTTTACAAAGGCCTTTTCTTAGATAAATCATGAGATTGCAATATAATGTCATTCATTTTTTAAAGGAAACATGGAGACAAAAATCTCTTGGGGTAGCATTAACATTATTTATATTATTTTAGTGATGCTGCTTAAATTGATTAAAGTTAAAAAAACGTGAGTTTAAAAATAAATAATTAAATTCAAACAGTGCAAACAAAAGCTTCCAACTGTTTGTAAAGGAACATGCAATGACCCTGCAATTACACTGTGGGGTATTGGCATAGGAACTGTTAAAATAGCAGAAAGAAGAATTTCAGACAGAATTGCTGTGACCGTATGTGGTTTACCTGTGCTCCTGTGTGAGGTGTGGAGATATTAATAGCCCCAACTGGAGTTAGATTCTGGTGAGTAAGGAGTTGGGCAAGGGGACTACCCCCTTGAACTCGGTAGCATCTGACCCAGGTAACTGTACCTCGTGGGCCTGATGTACACTCTGCCAATAAACTGGTGTAATTAGATTGTGATCTGATCTTATTTTGACTGGTTTCAGAAGTTACAACTAAAGATTGCAAATCCAATTTAACTGTCTGAGGCAAGGAGTTGGAGTCACCCCTAATCTGTTAATGTCTGTACCAGGTCAAGCACTTGGAAAATTAGTTGACTTATAGAAATCACTTTCTGCACTGCATGAAACTGTCCTAAAGATTTTTTTGATTATTTTGGACATTATATTGTTATATTTAAAATGCATAATGGAATGGATCGGAATGTCAGCAGGCATCCTTTCTTGATACTTTAGCTGAGGTTAAGTAATGATGCAGAATTGTGGCAAATCTTGAAGAAACTAATGGCAGCCTGGATACTTTAACTTATCGGCAAATAAAACTGACATTCCTAGCATTGCCGGTACATTGTAATACTTTTGACATCTCAAAAAGGGCCCAAGAGATCACAACAGATCATAGGAATAAGTCCCTGATGGATTGCTACCCATTTTATGTACTGTCCTTGTATCTGATTGGCTTACGGTAAGAAATGGAAGCTCCCAGCCAAAACATCATTTAAATATAAAAATAGAGTGCAGTGTATTAAGGTGGAAATTTTGGAAAAGGCCAGTAATCAGGAATGGGGATCGTGATGTGTGATTAACCCGCACCCATTCATAGGGATGCATGCAGCCCAGTGCTAAGCACGCTACTGAGTGGCTGCATGCTTCAACAAGGGGCCTAAGTTCGCACAAGGCTAGAACCACTAAAGTTAGCCTCCACTACTTAAAGCTAGCCTGTGCCTCTTAAGGATAATGTGTATTATGGCTGTAGCAGATGCAGGAAATGGCTAAAGAAGTGTTTATGAGCAGAAAAATGAGTGGAATGGCACAATAAGCCAGAGACCGAGTATCAGGCAAACCCCACCTGCCAAGACTGACGCACACATTATTTCGTCACACGGACATTAAAACTTAAAATTGCAAGCCCTGACCAGAAAGACATTTCCATGGTAACAGACAATGTTGAAGCAATGGGGATCCAGCAGTGGTTTCTCCAATACACAGGAGTGGTCGGGCCAGTTTTGGTCACATGACTAGCTGGCTGGAGTTTTTAAATTTGAACTTCAGACAAAGGGATCAGAATGCCATGCGCTCATGGACTGAGGATATCTCCTCTCCTGCCTGTTCATCTCTCAGGGAACTGAAATCATTGAAGACACGTAAACTCAGAGAGAGAAAAGTTTTCCAACGTGAACAGGGTTTTAAGAAGACTAATACTGGGCCCCAACAAAACGCAAGACCATATCTTCAATCATGGACTACAGCAAGCTCAAGAAACAGTAACAAGATATTGCCTCAAACTGTTCTACTTATCTTTTCTTCTGCTCTTTTCTGTCCCTTTTTTTGCGTGTTTATATCGCGTGTGAATGCTAGTGTCGTATATCCATAGGCATGAACCGTATCAGAGTTTATGTTTAAGGTTTAATAAATTTCATCTTACTGCTTTAAACCAAAGAAAACCTGTTTGTGCTCAGTTATTTGTTTGATAATTGGATACTGTGAACAAGGAATCACAAAGGTGAGCTCAAAACACAGTGTGTTCAAAATTAAACACTGTTACAATAAAACCAGGTGAATACAGCAAGAGACCCCGAGACACATTGCGCAGCTGGTGGTAACAGAAATTGGATGCTAGCGTCCGGATTGTTACCCACAAACAAACGAGTGAAAATTGACATGGGAAGCCAAATAGTTCCCAATCAAAAAGAGCAAATCAATACAGGTATTGTGTGATTGTATGCTAACATGTCTGTAAGTGAAGCAAGTAGCTCTCCAGGCCAGGGTGAAGTAACGTGGGATAAGTTGAAAGCACTGTCTATGGAGGAGTTGAGAAAAATGGCTGAGCAGTGTAGAATCACTGTAAGCAGCAAGGCTAGGAAGCCTGAACTCCTAGGGCTAGTAGCCCATCATTTTTCCCTTGAATCTGAAGAAGGAGAAACAGGCTTAGAAGCAGAATCCGACAGGGTAGTATTAGCAAAGATACAATTGGAACAGAGGAAATATGAATTAGAGGAAAGAAAAAAGAGAGAGAGGCAGGAGAGGGAGAAAGAAAAAGCCTTCTCGAAGGAATGGGAAGAGAAAGAAAGAGCCTTCCAAATGGAATGCAGCAGCTTTTTCTGAAGCAGCGATAGTGCGAGCGAGGTGTCAGCTGGGAAGGTGAGTTTCAGTTTAAAATAACTTACCTTTTGTTTCGGCGGACAAGGGGACTGCTGGGTAAGTAAACCTATATATTCGGGCAGTGGCTAAACCCGAAACACTACACGTGTAGTGTCTCCCACCCATCCTCCTCCTCCAACCAAAAAAAAAAGGACTCTTGTGTGGAGGGTTTGGTAAGGTAAGGTTTTCCTTTGTTTTTAAATATCTGTTGTCAATTTAGTGCAGAGGGGATGGAAGCTAGGGCAGTTGCATGCTCCTCTTGCAGGATGTGGGAAGTGAGGGTCACCACTTGTGTCCCTGCTGACTTCACCTGTGAGAAGTGCACCCAACTCCAGCTCCTCGCAGACCGCGTTAGGGAGCTGGAACTGGATGAACTTCGAATCATTCAGGATGCTGAGGGGGTGATAGCGAGCAGTTATAGGGAAGTAGTGACACCTAAATTACAGGATAAAGGTAGCTGGGTGACTGTCAGGGGAGGGAAAGGGAATAGGCGCACAGTGCAGGGATCCCCTGTGGCCGTTCCCCTCAATAATACGTATACCGTTTTGGATACGGTTGGGGGGGATGACCTACCAGAGGAAAGCCACAGTGGCCAGGTCTCTGGCACTGAGCCTGGCTCAGTGGCTCAGAAGGGAAGGGGGGAGAATAGGAGAGCGATAGTGATAGGAGATTCAATGGTTAGAGGAACAGACAGGAGATTCTGTGGTTGCGAACGAGACTCCCGGATGGTATGTTGCCTCCCGGGTACCAGGGTCAGGGATGTCTCGGATCGAGTCCACAGAATTCTTAAGGGGGAGGGGGAGCAGCCAGAGGTTGTGGTACATATCGGTACCAATGACATAGCTAGGAAAAGGGATGAGGACCTGAAAAGCGAATATAGGGAGTTAGGTTGGAAGCTGAAAGGCAGGACGAGCAGAGTAGTAATCTCAGGATTGTTACCGGTGCCACGTGCTAGTGAGGCTAGAAACAGGGAGCGAGTGCAGCTGAACACATGGCTACAGAACTGGTGTAGGAGGGAGGGATTCAGATATGTGGATCATTGGGATACCTTCTGGGGAAGGTGGGACCTGTACAAGAAGGACGGGTTGCATCTGAACTGGAGGGGCACCAATATCCTGGGCGGGAGGTTTGCTAGAGCTCTTCGGGAGGGTTTAAACTAGTTTGGCAGGGGGATGGGAACTGGAGCCACGGATCAGTGGATGGGGTAGCTGTTGAACAGGCAGATACCGAGTGCAGAGAGTCTGTGAGGAAGGTTAGACAGTTGACAGGACAAAGTTGCAGCCAGTATGATGGGTTGAAGTGTGTCCATTTTAACGCAATAAGTGTCAGGAATAAGGGTGATGAACTTAGAGCATGGATCAGTACTTGGAGCTACGATGTTGTGGCCATTACGGAGACGTGGATAGCACAGGGGCAGGAATGGATGTTGGATGTTCCGGGGTTTAGATGTTTCAAAAGGAATAGGGAGGGAGGTAAAAGAGGTGGGGGAGTGGCATTGTTAATCAGGGATAGTATCACAGCTGCAGAAAGGGAGGTCATCGAGGAGGGTTTGTCTACTGAGTCATTATGGGTGGAAGTCAGAAACAGGAAAGGAGCAGTCACTTTGTTGGGAGGTTTCTATAGACCCCCCAATAGCAACAGAGACATGGAGGAACAGATTGGGAGGCAGATTTTGGAAAGGTGCAGAAGTAACAGGGTTGTTGTCATGGGTGACTTCAACTTCCCTAATATTGATTGGAACCTCCTTAGTGGTGGATGGAGCAGTTTTTGTTAGGTGTGTCCAGGAAGGTTTCCTGACTCAATATGTAGATAGGCCGACTAGAGGGGAGACTATGTTGGACTTGGTGCTTGGCAACGAACCAGGCCAGGTGGCAGATCTCTCAGTGAGACAGCATTTCAGTGATAGTGATCACAACTCCCTGACCTTTACTATAGTCATGGAGAGGGACAGGAGCAGACGGGATGGGAAAATATTTAATTGGGGGAGGGGGAATTACAATGCTATTAGGCAGGAACTGGGGAGCATAAATTGGGAACAGATGTTCTCAGGGAAATGCACGACAGAAATGTGGAGGTTGTTTAGGGAGCACTTGCTGCGACTGCTGGATAGGTTTGTCCCGATGAGGCAGGGAAGGGTAAAGGAACCTTGGATGACAAGAGATGTGGAACTACTAGGCAAGAGGAAGAAGTAAGCTTACTTAAGGTTGAGGAATCAAGGATCAGACAGGGCTCTAGAGGGTTACAAGGTAGCCAGGAAGGAACTGAAGAATGGACTTAGGAGAGCTAGAAGGGGACATGAAAAAGTCTTGGCGGGTAGGATTAAGGAAAATCCCAAGGCGTTCTACACTTAAGTGAGGAACAAGAGGATGACCAGAGTGAGGGTAGGGCCGATCAGGGAAAGTGAGGGAGCTTGTGCCTGGAGTCGGAGGAGGTAGGGGAGGTCCTAAATGAATACTTTGCTTCAGTATTCACTCGTGAGAGGGACCTGGTCATTTGTGAGGACAGTGTGGAACAGGCTGATATGCTCGAACAGGTTGAGGTTAAGAGGGAGGATGTGCTGGAAATTTTGAATGATATGAGGACAGATAAGTCCCCGGGGCCAGACGGGATATACCCAAGGATATTACGGGAAGCGAGGGAAGAGATTGCTGTGCCTTTGGCGATGATCTTTGCGTCTTCACTGTCCACTGGAGTAGTACCGGATGATTGGAGGGTGGCAAATGTTGTTCCCTTGTTCAAGAAAGGGAATAGGGATAACCCTGGGAATTATAGACCAGTCAGTCTTACGTCGGTAGTGGGCAAATTATTGGAGAGGATTCTGAGAGACAGGATTTATGATTATTTGGAAAAGCATGGTTTGATTAGAGACAGTCAGCATGGCTTTGTGAGCGGCAGGTCATGCCTCACAAGCCTTATTGAATTCTTTGAAGATGGAACAAAACACATTGATGAAGGAAGAGCAGTGTATGTGGTGTATATGGATTTTAGCAAGGCGTTTGATAAGGTTCCACATGGTAGGCTCATTCAGAAAGTAAGGAGGCATGGGATTCAGGGAAAGTTGGCTGTCTGGATACAAAATTGGCTGGCCCATAGAAGTCAGAGGGTGGTAGTAGATGGAAAGTATTCAGCATGGAGCTCGGTGACCAGTGGTGTTCCACAAGGATCTGTTCTGGGACCTCTGCTCTTTGTGATTTTTATAAATGACTTGGATGAGGAAGTGGAAGGCTGGGTTAGCAAGTTTGCCGATGACACAAAGGTTGCTGGAGTTGTGGATAGTGTGGAAGGCTGTTGTAGGTTGCAACGGGACATTGACAGGATGCAGAGCTGGGCTGAGAAGTGGCAGATGGAGTTCAACCTGGAAAAGTGTGAAGTGATTCATTTTGGAAGGTCGAATTTGAATGCGGAATACAGGCTTAAAGACAGGATTCTTGGTAGTGTGGAGGAACAGAGGGATCTTGGGGTCCATGTCCATAGATCGCTCAAAGTTGCCACCCAAGTTGATAGGGTTGTTAAGAAGGTGGATGGTGTGTTGGCTTTCATTAACAGGGGGATTGAGTTTAAGAGCCGCGAGGTTATGCTGCAGCTCTATAAGGCCCTGGTTCGACCACACTTGGAATATTGTGTTCAGTTCTGGTCGCCTCATTATAGGAAGGATGTGGAAGCTTTAGAGAGGGTGCAGAGGAGATTTACCAGGATGCTGCCTGGACTGGAGGGCATGTCCTACGAAGAAAGATTGAGGGAGCTAGGGCTTTTCTCATTGGAGCGAAGAAGGATGAGAGGTGACTTGATAGAGGGGTACAAGATGATGAGAGGCATAGATAGAGTGGATAGTCAGAGACTTTTTTCCAGGGTGGAAAGGGCTATCACCAGGGGGCATAATTTTAAGGTGATTGGAGGAAGGTTTCGGGGAGATGTCAGAGGTAGGTTCTTTACACAGAGAGTGGTGGGTGCGTGGAATGCGCTGCCAGCGGTGGTAGTAGAAGCAGATACATTAGGGGCATTTAAGCAACTCTTGGATAGGTACATGGATGATAGTAGAATGAAGGGTAGGTAGTTAGTTTGATCTTAGAGTAGGTTAAAGGTTCGGCACAACATTGTGGGCCGAAGGGCCTGTACTGTGCTGTACTGTTCTATGTTCTATGTTCTAAAGACAGGAGAAGGAAAGAGAGAAAGAGGAGAGAGAGAGAGAGGCTATTCCGGAAAGAATCTGAGGAGCGAGAGCTGACGCTGCTTGAGTTAGCTAGGGAACGACAGAGTAACCCGAGTGAAAGCATGGCCAATATGGAGGATCAGAATTCAGGCTTGGGTACAAGATTGCTAAAACTCACCCAATTGATTCCCAAATTCAATGAGAAAGATGTGGAAGCATTTTTCGTGTCTTTCGAGAAAATGGCAAGGCAGTTAAAATGGCCAGCTGAGACCTGGTCTCTTTTACTGCAAAGCCAACTGTCTGGAAAAGCCCATGAAGTCTATTCCTCATTGCCAGAGGAGAGTTCATCAAACTATGAACTGACCAAAACTGCTATCCTCGGGGCATATGAATGAGTACCTGAAGCCTACCGCCAGACCTTTAGAACCCTCAAAAAGCAAGCCAATAAAACCTATCTGGAGTTTGAAAGAAGTAAGCAGCTGACTTTTGACCAGTGGCTGAGGGCTTTAAAAATACAGCTCAGCTACGAGACACTCAGAGAAGTAATCCTGTTCGAGGAATTTAAAAACTCTCTCCCATTCTCAATAAAAATTCATGTCGAGGAACAGCAGATTCAGGGAGCCCAGCAAGCAGCCGTTCTGGCCGATGAATTATCATTAAAACATCAGTCGGTCTTCCAGGGGAAAAGCTTTCCTGATCACCCCCACAAGTCCAAAAGGGACAAAGGGTGGGAAGGTGACAGAAGTCCAGGCAGTCCTGAAAGAGAAATGAAAGCAGGAGACAGAAAGGGCCCTCCTCCAGCCAATAAGGAAGGTGCTGTGAGCAAGAGTGAGACCCGGAGACCTGTGTGCTTCCATTATAACAAAGCAGGGCATTTAAAAGCTGACTGCTGGAAATTAAAGGGGAAACCAGTAGGGTTAATCAGGGGTCACCTGCTCAGTGAAGACGAGGGTCTGATGGAAAACACTGAACAGGCTGTGGCTTTAACTGCAGTCAGGGTGCAACCCAGGAAGCTTACTACGGCCAGTGTAGGAAAAGTTAATAGGATTCCTGACGGTTATCAGGATATTGTATCTGAAGGGAAAGTAATCCCATATCCCTCAAGTGGGGCAAGAGTGATTCTCAGGGACACAGGGGCCACCAGATCCCTTTTACTGGAAAAAGGCCTGACCTTTCCCCCAGAGAGTTCAGTAAACACCAAAATTGTGGTGAATGGTATTGGAGGGCAGTGTATATCTATGCCTGTACAACAGGTGCACCTGGAGTGTGACCTAGTTTCAGGACCGGCGACTGTAGGGATTGTCCCTAGTTTGCCTGTGGATGGGGTTGACCTGCTCCTTGGTAATGATCTGGCAGGGGTGAAGGTGGTAGCCCCCCCCCGCCCCAGTAGTGAAAGAAAGGCCACAGGAGGTCAGAGAGACAGGGTGGTGGAAGGAGACGGTCTCCTGCAGAGTCCCTGAATGTGTAGTGGGTCAGGCCATGATCGAACCAGCTCCCCTAAAGGAGACTGCATTGACACTGCAGGCAAATGACCATGAGGTCTGCCTGTCCAAGACTTTCTTTGGAAAGTTAGGAGATCCAGGGAATGAATTAAATGCATTTTCCCTCTGTGAGGCTCAGTGAGCCGACCCAGTATTGTGAGGGTTAGCACAGGCTGCCCAGTCTGAAAGTGAAGCAGCGGGAGTCCCTGACTGCTACTATTTAAAGAATGAGGTGCTGATGGAGTTCTCCTCACAGACCTGAGGGCAAGGAGTGAACAGTAGTTTGCCAGTTAGTGGTGCCATAAAGGTATGGGGAAAAATATTAAGAAGGGCCCACGAGACTACAGTAGCTGTACATGCCAGTGTACGAAAGACCAAAACCCGCGTAAAGCAGCAGTTTGACTGCCCAGAACTCCATGAGGATGTGGTGGAGTACTGCAGGACTTGCCACGTGTGCCAAGTTGAGGGGAAACCCCAATCTACAGTGAAACCAGCACCCCTAAGTCCTGTACTGGTGTTAGGAGGACCCTCCAGCAGAGGGCTGGTGAACTGTAAGTGACCCCCGCCAAGAACAAAAGGGGACAGACAGGCACACAGCTAGCAAAAGTTTACAAAGAGAAGGGGAAAAAGTATCCCAGAAGGCAGGTTAAAGGAAGTCCAGGAAGACTCCCAGATGAAAACCCTACCACACGGTCAACCAACCCAGAAGAATGTGAAAAGTTAGAACCCACATCCTCTTATATAAATGCAGACTCTAGAAGCACCCCACCAGAGTTGCTGACAGCAGTTACAGGAACCTGCAGGGACAAAGTGAGACCTCTAGGGGACAGAGAAACCATGAGGGTGATGCCTCACCTAGTTGAAGGGGCACTGGAAAATGCAGTTAATAGATTTATAGAGAAATACAGCACTGAAACAGGCCCTTCAGACCACCGAGTCTGTGCCACCCATTTATACTAATCCTACATTAATCCCATATTCCCTCTCACATCCCCACAATTCTCCTACCTACCTACACTAGGGGCAATTTACAATGGCCAATTTACCTATCAACCTGCAAGTCCTTGGCTGTGGGAGGAAACAGGAGAACCTGGTAGAAACCCACGCAGTCACAGGAAGAACTTGCAAACTCCACACAGGCAGTACCCAGAACTGAACCTGGGTCACTAGAGCTGTGAGGCTGCGGTGCTAACCACTGCGCTACTGTGCCGCCCAAAAAGTTGGAACAAATACTTGCAGGTAGCAGTGTCCCGAGAACAAAGGGGAGAGTTACAGAGGCTCCTCCTCCATAGTCAGAGGAAATGGGAAGCACCCATCCCCTGAAGCCAAAAGTCTTTGCATGAATCAGAGAGTACAGGATAGACCCGCACCATTCACCAACCCCCGCTCCCGCACGAACTCTCCTGGAGAAAGAAAAGGGGGAAATTAAAGCAACCCTGGCGCCCCCAGATCAGACCATCTTAATGAGCTTCAAGACTGGTGAATGAATGGAAATGAATGAGAGAAATGCATGGTTTCTTTGCTGAAAGCCTTCTGAAAGTCCAAATAAACCACATCCACTGGCTCCCCTTCATCAATTCTACCAGTTACATCCTCGAAGAATTCTAGTAGATTTGTCAAGCATGATTTTCCGTTCGTAAATCCATGCTGACTCTGCCCGATTCTACAACTGCTCTCCAAGTGCTCTGCTATAAAATCTTTGATAATGGACTCTAGAATTTTCCCCAAAACCAACATCAGGCTGACTGGTCTATAATTCTCTGCTTTCTCTCTACCTCCCTTTTTAAATAGTGGGGTTACATTAGCTACCCTCTAATCTGTAGGAACTGTTCCAGAGTCTATAGAATCTTGGAAGATGACCACCAATGCATCCACTATTTCTAGGGCCACTTCCTTAAGTACCCTGGGATGCATACCATCAAACCCTGGGGATTTATCAGCCTTCAATCCCATCAATTTCCCCAACACCATTTCTCTACTAATACTGATTTCCTTCAGTTCCTCCCTCTCACTAAGCCCTGTGTTCCCCAACATTTCTGGTATGATATTTGTGTCCTCCTTTGTGAAGACAGAACCAAAGTATGCATTTATTTGGTCAGCCACTTCTTTGTTCCCCATAATAAATTCCCCTGTTTCTGACTGTGAGGGATCTACATTTGTCTTGACCAATCTTTTTCTCTTCACATACCTATAGAAACTTTTACAGTCAGTTTTTATGTTCCCCGCAAGCTTGCTCTCAAACTGTATTTTCCCCTTCTTAATCAATCCCTTGGTCCCCTTTTGCTGAATTCTAAACTGCTCCCAATCCTCAGGTCTGTTGTTTTTTTTCTGGTGAATTTATATGCCTCTTCTTGGATTTAATGTTATCTCTAATTTCCCTTGTAAGGCATGGTTTGGCTACCTTTCCCGTTTTACTTTTGCACCAGACAGGGATAAACAATTGTCGCAGTTCATCCATGTGCTCTTTAACTGTTTGCCATTGCCTATCCACCATCATCCCTTTAAGCAACGGTTCCCAATCCATCATAGACAACTTGCGCCTCATACCTTCATAGTTTACTAAGATTCAGAACCCTAGTCTCAGAATCAACTACATCACTCTCCATCTTGATGAAGAATTCCATCATATTATGGTCGCTCATCCCCAGGAGTCTCGCAACACTAGAGTATCAATTATTCCTCTCTCATTACACAATACCCAGTCTAGGATGGCCTGTTCTCTAGTTGGTTCCTCAATGTATTGGTCCAGAAAACCATCCCGTATACACTCCAAGAATTCCTCCACACGGTATTGTGACTAATTTGATTTGCCCAATCTATATGCAGATTAAAGTCACCCATAATTACAGATATTCCTTTGTTGCATGCATCTCTAATTTCCTGTTAATGCCATTCCCAACATCACCACTACAGTTTGGGGGTCTATATACAACCCCCACTAACATTTTTTGCCCCTTAGTGTTTCTCAGCTCTACCCATACAGATTCTACATCGTCAGAGCTAATATCTTTCCTCACTATTGCTTTAATTTCTTCTTTAACCAGCAATGCAACTCCACCACCTTTTGCTTTTTGTCTGTCCTTCCTAAATACTGAATACGCTTGGATGTTCATTTCCCATCCCTGGTCACCTTGCAGCCATGTCTGCGTAATCCTGACTATATCATACCTGTTTACATCTATTTGTGCGATTAATTCATCCACTTTATTGCGAATGCTCTGCCTATTTAGGCACAAAGCCTTAAGGCTTGTCTTTTTAACATTACTTGTCCCCTTCCCACTATTTTTCACTGTGGCCCTGTTTGATTCTGGCCCTTGATTTCTCTGCCTATCACTTTTCTTATTCCCCTTACTGTCTTTTGTTCTTTTCTTTGATCCCCCCTTCTCTGACTCCTTGCAAAGGTTCCCATCCCCCTGCCATTTTAGTTTAAACCCTCCCCAACCACTCTAGCAAATACTCCCCCTAGGGCATCAGTCCCGGTCTTGCCCAGGTGTAAACCGTCCAGTTTGTATTGGTCCCATCTCCCCCAGAACTGGTCCCAATGTCCCAGGAATCTAAAACCCTCCCCTTCACACCATCTCTTTAGCCATGTATTCATCCAATATATCCTGCTATTTCTACTCTGACTAGCACGTGGCACTGCTAGTAATCCTGAGATCACTACCTTTGAGGTCCTACTTTTCAACTTACTTCCTAGCTCCCTATATTCTGCTTTTAGGACCTCATTTTTTTTTACCTACGTCGTTTGTACCAATGTGTACCACGACCACTGGTTGTTCACCCTCCCCCTTCAGAATGTCCCGTAACCCCTCTGAGACATCTTTGACCTGAGCACCAGGGAGGCAACATACCATCCTGGAGTCTCTTTTGCGGCCACAGAAATGCCTATCTATTCCCCTTACAATTGAATCCCCTGTAACTATCGCTTGGTTATAACACCGCCAGAAAGCTAAATATTTAACAATACGTGCACTCTCCTAATGCTCAGCCCACTTATGGGAATGACTAGCACTGTATCTGGGAGACAATCTAAGGCAAGACCCTAAACTTGTAGCAACTTGGCTTAGTTGGTTGTATTCTCACCCCACTCCAAGACTTAGGATATGTTCTAAGATGACACTGAGAGATTGCTAAGATGACACTGAGAGATTAATGTTAAAGATCCCACAGTAGTATTCAAAAAAGGAAGGAATTCCACAGTGTCAGTCCAATATTCTTCCCTTACTCACGCTACCAAAACCAGATTAAACTGATCATTCAACTCATTGCTGTTTGTGGGAACTTGCGGTGTACAAAATGGCTCCTGCATTTGCCTACACAGCAACAGTGACTGTGCTTCAAAATAGTTCATTCATTGTATGTGAAGCAGTTTAGGATGTATCTGAGAGACATGATAAAGCATGTTTTTTTTTCCTTTCAAAATAAATTTCATTGCTGCTGACAAATATAAAGAAAAGAATGCGATAAGTTTAGAGATACAGCACTGAAACAGGCCCTTTGGCCCACTGAGTCTGTGCCAACCATCAACCACCCATTTATACTAATCCTACACTAATTCCATGTTCCTACCACATCCCCACCTGTCCCTATATTTCCCTACCACCTACCTATACTAGGGGCAATTTATAATGGCCAATTTACCTATCAACCTGCAAGTCTTTGGCATGTGGGAGGAAACTGGAGCACCTGGAGGAAACCCATGCAGACACAGGGAGAACTTGCAAACTCCACACAGACAGTACCTGGAATTGAACCTGGGTTGCTGGAGCTGTGAGGCTGTGGTGCTAACCACTGCGCCACTGTGCCACACAGATAAAATATATGATTGGGTACCCTGGAAATGTTCTAATCCAAAACTGATCAGATTATACACAAACATGAAATTTTGTTGGATTGTGTTAGACTTGTCAAATATGGTAAATTATATAGCCTATGTTATAATATTCATGCATCTGATACATGTCAAATAAATGTTAATTATTTCTCCTGTTCACATACTTCACTGAACACTGCATCAACTAGTTCAAATGAGATTTTACTATGGGCTGAATTTTTTGTAGGAGGCGGGGCTACCGACACCAGGCCGAAAAGATGGGGGGAGCCCCGCCTCTGCATTTTTGTGCCCCCCCCCACCCCCCCGTCCCCCGAGTAATCCTCCAGTATTTTTAAATGTAAGTTTCAGGAGGCAGAATCCTCGTGCCTTTATAGACGGGTATCCCGCCTCCATGAGCTGTCAGCCAGTCAGAGGGCCTGCAGCTCAGCAGTATTGGCAGTGCCACCGGGAGCAATGGTCACTGTCGGTACTGCAGAGTTCTCGGACCCAGGCCCAGCAGTGGAACCCCGGACCTGAGCTAGGTGAGGCGGGGTCACCTGGGCCATTCTGCAAGATCCCGGTGAGGGGGAGCTGGGGGTGGTCTTGCGGTCCAGGGGAGGAGGGTCCTGGAGGGTGAATTGGTTCCCATTGTGGGTCCTCCATGGGCCACAAACTGCCCATGGAGGAGGAAAACCTCCCCAAGCCCACAAGGAGGGTGCCTCATTTTACAAGACATGCTCCTCACGTGGAGGAGGCCACCCTGCTGTTTGTAAGGTGCCAGTGGCAGCGGGAAAAGACCCCTAATTGGCTGTTAATAGATCACTTAAGGACCTCAGTTGGCCTCTGGGCAGGAGGTCCATCATCAGCCTATCCCGCCCTGGGTACATCCCTGGGAGACGGGGAGGCGATGGGCTCTCCGGCCCACCACCGCACCCCCCCCCCCCACCCACATTCCCGCCACCCATTGCGATACTCTGTGCCCCCCATCTCTGATCCCGTCCTAGGGGGCGGGGCCTGTAAAATCCAGCCTTATGTGTGTGTATTTGGAGTACATTTTTTAACTGGGAAATTGTTAAGTCCTTTCCTAACTTCTTTCATTTTTGAAAGGGGAAATGAGGGTTGAATTTGTAGTCACTAAGTTGAGGAATATCAGCACTAGGAAATGTTTACAGTCTTTGAAAGACATCAGAATGGCATTTTAAGCTGAGGTTTAACACTAACCGGATTCTACCCCAACAATGTATCTAAACTCCAGCCTCAGACACTTTCTCCCCCTCCTCCCTCAATATCAGTCTGAATTTTTCTATTGCTGACACAAGCCTTCTTTAGGACTTCTGAGTAATATTAATAAAAGATCTTTAGAAGCAAATTCTAAGCAGTTCTGTGCTGCAAAATCATGTTTCTCCAACTCCTAGTAACAAGATTTTGTACTATCTTGTCAATGTGCTATTTGAATTGAATAAGGAAAACAGTCTCTGGGCCAAATTAACAGTTTATTTTCAGGGTTCTTCTTATCAGGGTATCTACATGAACACTTAGCATGAGGTATAGACCCGTGACATCACATCCTGTGAGATGCTTATGGTCTATATACGTAATCTATCCAGCAACCACTTATGTACATCTCCCCCCAATTCTTTGACTTCATTCATCAGGTCTGTAACTCTATAGGGTTATCATGACTCTGCAATATCATGTTCTTCTTTCATTTGTTTGGGGTATTGGGTCTTTCAGTTCTTCTCCCTCACTTTCCTGTGTGTGAGTGGAACTATCGGAAGACTCATGTTCTCTGTCTTCACTGTCGTGTGGGTGATCTGTTGTTGGTTGTGTCACCAGCTCATCAGCTCTCTCTGGCAGCTGATTCTTTTGATCTTTTTTCAATTCTTTATTCAGATGTGACAGTACTGAAGATTTTCTATTTCTCCTTATCCATACTTGGTCTGTCTGAACTCTGTAGGACCGAAGATATGGAGATTTCTCTATCACTTCCCCCATATCAGCCCTGGTCTTTAATCCAAACCAAATCTCCAGGTCGTTGGTCTGTTTGATTCTTTGCTCTGTAACGCCTATCATGATTCTCTGTTTTAGATGACCTTTTATTCTTTTCACTCTCCCTTACCCTTTCCCGGTCGTCGGCACCGACTCGTGGCTGAAGAGTTCTTGGGAGTGTGGGTAATTGTGTCCTCAACCTCCTACCCATTAGCAACTCACATGGCGCCCCTTCTGGAGTGGCGTTGATCGGTAATTTAACAGTGCTAGCTGAAAATCCTCGTTCTTCTTCAGTAGCATTTTCATGGTTCAAATGCTTCTCTCCACTTCTCCATTGTCCTGGAGGTACCTCAGTGAATTCATAACATGGACAAACCCAAACGTTACTACGAACTGCTGGAATGTCTAATTTGCAAATTGTGGACCATTATCAAAGATCACTAGTACTGGAATGCCATGTGTGGCGAAAACCTCTTTCAGTGACTTTATCACGGCTTCAGAACTCTGGCCATGTATTGGTTTGACTTCAACCCATCTAAAGTAATAATCCACGACAATTCAAACAGGTCCATTCCTAGGCACTCCCCTGGCCCGGACGAAAACAAAGTCAACATCCGTGGCTCTCTGGAGTCCTGTCTGGTAGTAGCACATGTAATACAATTGGAGATCATGTCTTCAATCTCCTTGGAAATCCCCAGCCACCATACCAAGTTCCTAGTTCTTTGCTCTACACTTGGTGATTCCTAAGTGCCCTTGGTCTAGTTTCTTTAGGATGTCTAATCGGAAAGCACTAGGAATAACTAGTCTTTCGTCGCAGACTAGTAAGTCGTTGACAATAGTAAGAGGGCTTCTTTGCTCATAATACTTTTGCAGGATTGGGTTATTCAGCATATATTCTGGCCAACCTTCTTGGCAGAACTGTCTTACTTTTTCGCAGACTTCGTCCTCTTTCTGTAGGTTTCGAATTTGGCATAATCTTTGAGCAGTTGCCGGCAAATCTTGGGTTATCGCTAAAGCAAAGACTTCCACTTCCTCCAAAAATGAGACATCTCCCAGTTCAGGTAAATCCCTTGATGCTCTCGATAGTGCGTCAGCTGTCACCTGCTTTTTCCCTGGGACATATTCAGTTGTTGTGTCATACCTCATTAGTCGTAGTCGCAATCTCTGTACCTTTGGGGGTAATTTTGTTAACTCCTTGGAATTAAGCAACATTTCTAGTGGCTTGTGGTCAGTTTCGATCTTGACCTTGAGGTCCAAAATTTTTTCGCATGACCACATTGCTGCTAATACTTCCTTTTCAATCACTGTGTACCTTCGTTCTGTCTCTGACAGCGAACAAGAGGCAAAATGCACTGGCCTGCATTGTCCATCTTTTTGAACCTGGAACAGGGCAGCACCTAATCCTGTTGACGATGCACCTGCTGCAATAATGGTCTCTAGTTCTAGATCATAATGTGCCAAAATGTCCGGTGAAGTCAACATTTCTTTGATCTTCTCAAAAGAATCTTTCTGTCCGTCTCCCCAGCACCAGGCACTGCTGTTCTTTAGCAGTTGTAGAGGCTCGTTAATAGTTGCTAGATTTGTCAGAGATTTCCCTACCTGGTTAACCATACCCATAAATCACTATAGATCTGTTCCATTCCTTGGCTCTGGGAAATTATTTATTGCCTTCATCTTCTGGGAATTTATCGTAATTTCAGACCCATCAATTATAGAGTCATAGAGACATGGAGAGATACAGCACTGAAACAGGCCCTTCAGCCCACCGAGTCTGTGCCGACCATCAACCACCCATTTATACTAATCCTACATTAACCCCATATTTCCTACCACATCCCCACAATTCTCCTACCTCCTACCTACACTAGGGGCAATTTACAATGGCCAATTTACCTATCAACCTGCAAGTCTTTGGCGGTGGGAGGAAACCCATGTGATCACAGGGAGAACTTGCAAACTCTGCACAGGCAGGACCCAGAACTGAACCCGGGTCGCTGGAGCTGTGAGGCTGCGGTGCTAACCAGTGTGTGACCAAGGAACCTCACAGTCAACTGTGAGAATGCGCACTTGTCAGTTAATGTGAGCCCTGCCTCCTGTAATCTATGTAATGCTGCTTTTACCCTTGTGTTGTGCTCTTCTTGGTTTGCTCCATGAATCAGAACATCATCCATGTGGCAGATGATTCTATCCAACCCTTCTAGGATTGTTGACATTGTCGGCTGGAATATCTCTGGTGCCAACGATACCGAAAGGCAATCTGTTGAAGCAGAATCTGCCAAAGGGCATGATAAAAGCGGTTAACAGTTTAGACTCCTCATCTAAAGGTAATTGCCAGAACCCGCCTTATGCATCCAACTTTGTGAATATGGAACTTTTTCCCAATTTTGCAAGGCTGTTGACGACTGATGCCATCAGGTGAACTTCCCTCTGTACCACCTTTTATGATCCTAAAGTGTTTTTTTCTTTTCCAGGAAATATGTGGTATGTCTTTAAGGCTGGAAAAGGATTGGTACCACTTTAAAACAGCAAGCTGCAGGGACTGAGTCAAAGTCAGGCTTTTGAGAGACAGTTGGCAGACACAGACAGACAGCTGGACCAGCATGAATGGAACAGAGATCTCTGATAAGTTAAACTGAAGGAAGGGAAGTTAGACTGTGACAATCTTTTATCCCTCAAAAATTCTAAAGCCAAATAAATTCATTAAAAAGAGTTTGCAAGTTGTTAATTGCTGAATTCATTGCTGGAGAAGAAAAGCATAATTTCAACTGCTAAACTAGACTATGGACTGTCTACTGTTGAAGAACCTTCCCCCCACCCCCATCGGATGGCTGAGAGAACTTCAAGCAACCTCAGACTGTTTCACATTGGAAAATTTTACTTCGGCAGGAGCGTAAATCTGCAAGGACACTAATATTTCAATTTTAAATGTTGTTTATATCTTAGCGGTGTTTAAGAATTTAGTTTTTCTAATTAAACAGTTAATTTGTTAATCTAAAGACAACTGGTTTGGTTCGCTTCATTTGGGGGTTAATAGATGGTACAGCTTGGCTGGGTTTTTCTTTAATTTGGAAAGTATAAAATGATATCTTAGGCGATCTGTGGAGGGGTGGGACTGAATCAACAGTGTGTTTCTCCCACCACAATCAGAATCATATCTTTTGATTGGGGGCTTTGACTTGAGCGGCCGGTCGTAACATATTAAATTGGGGGCTCGTCCAGGATTGAATCATATTTAATTAAGCGCTTGTGTCTGGGATCAGAATCAGACTAATTTGGAGGGTTCGCATTTGGAATCATATTAATTACTTGTCTCTGGGATAACATATTTAAATTGGGGTCTTGCATCTGGCATCGTATTTAATTTCTCTTGCATTTGGGATCATATCAATTGGAAACTCAATTGTTGGGATCTAAATCTAACACCAATTACAAAGAAATAAAAGAACCAGGTCTCTTGTATAATAAGATACAGGCCATACCATTGTAATGGCATTAGCGTTTGCAGCAGAGTTTTTGGGAAAGCAGATTGTTTCCCTGAGTGACTTGATAACTTTAACCAAGAACAAATGAAAAGAATTGGCAGTGAAATTGGGGTTGGAATTGAAATTAGGTGCCAAAAAAGTGGAGCTAATTGATATAATAGCCAAACATCAGAAAGTATTGAAAGAAGCTGCTGCTGCTGTTGATGATGATGATGATGAAGGACAATATGAAGAACAAGAAGGTAGTAGGTCTTAGAGTGATGAAGTGGTATTGTCTAGGATTCAGGTAGAAATTAAAAAACTTGAGACTGGAAAAGAATTAAGAAAACTTGAATTGGAAAAAGAGGAAAGGGAAAAAGAAAAAGCAATAGCAATAAGAAAACTTGAATTGGAGGAAAGGGAGAAAGAGAGATCATTTCAGAGAGACAGTGAAAGAGAAGAAAGGGAATTTAAGTTAAAAGAAATGGAACTAAGACAAAAGGGCAGTCTTAAATCCAGGGAAAATTCGGGTCAGGAAGAATCTGAATTTATCTCAGGACCCAGCGAAAAGTCATTTAAATTTATAGAGGCTCTTCCTAAGTTTGAGGAAAGGGACATGGAGGCATTTTTCATATCTTTTGAAAAAATAGCCAAACAGATAAAATGGCCGAAAGAAAGTTGGACACTGGTAGGTTGGTAGGCAGAGCTCATGAAGCTAATGCCATGCTTCCTGAAGAGGCTTCTGCAGATTATGAGATGGCAAAAAAGGCTACTCTCGCTGCCTATGAGTTAGTCCCTGAAGTTACCTCAGAAGTTTAGGAACTTATGGAGATTGGCTGGGCAGACATACTTAGAATTTGAGAGGGTGAAGCAAATTAATTTTGACCGTTGGATATGGGCATTAAAGATAGAAACCAGATATGAGAAACTTCGAGAATTGATTCTCTTAGAAGAGTTTAAAAACTCCATTCCTTCAGTAGTGAGAACTCATATAGATAACCTGAAAGTTTTGAAAGTGAGGCAAGCAGCAGAAATTGCTGATGATTTTGAGCTTGTGAATAAGCCAAACTATTTTGTTCGCCACCTCCATAAACCCAAGATGGATAGAAAGTGGGAGAGTGAAAGGAAGGCAAGTAGCTGGGGACAAGAAGGAACAGTTGGGAATGCCCCAGGATCACCCCCTCAGGTCAGAAAAGAAGGTGCTGAGGGTAGAAGTGAGGTTCGCAAGCCAACGTGTTATCATTGCAACAAAACAGGTCATATTCGTTCAGAGTGCTGGAAATTGCAAGGTAAACCCATAGGACTTGTTGGGGTATGCAAAGTTAATGCAGAGGAAAAGACTCTGACTGAGAGTATAGCAGACCAGCCTATAGCTTTAACGACATACAAAAACTAAAAGGAATGTAGAGGTTAATAATAAAATACCTGAGCGTTATAATGAATTTTTGTCAAAGGGGAGAGTAACTTTGTATCCTTAAGTGAGGCAGGAAAACCTATCATTATACTCAGGAGCACAGGAGCAACCCAAACACTCATGCTGGGAAAAGATATAACGTTTCCACCAGAGAGCGCCTTGAATGCTAAAGTTTTAGCTAATGGAATTGTCGGGGACAATATACCCGTACTTTTGTATAAAGTACACCTAGAGAGTGACTTAATATCTGGGATAGTAACTGTAGGTCCACAGTTTACCAGTAAAGGGAATTGATCTACTCCGAGGAAATGATTTGGCTGGATCAAAAGTATTAATTTCTCCTACAGTTACAGAAGAAACAAGTGAAATTAAGGAAACGGAGCAATTACAGGAATAAGTTCCAGGAATAGTTTCTGCATGTGTAGTCACCCGAGCAATGACTAAACAGGATCCATTGTTGGAGGTAAAAGGGGCACCACAAATAGATAGCCAAGTATCTGAAACCTTATTTGGGGATTTAGATAATCCAAATGAGATGTTTAACAGATCACCTATCATTGCAGTACAGCAAGCTGATCCAGAGATATACCAAATAGCACAGACGGCTCTGTCAGAAGCTGAGGTGAAAGGAGTTCTGGAAGGCTATTACATTGCAAACGGTGTTTTGAGGAGGAAATGGAGACCGCCTCATAGACCTGCCAGTGAAGACTGGACAGTTATTGAACAGATAGTGGTACCATCTAAATATCGACAAGGATTATTAAGGTCATCACACGACATTCCTTTTGCAGAACATAGGGGAATCCGGAAGACCAAATCACGCATAAGCCAACATTATTACTGGCCAGATCTTACAAAGGATGTGAGACAATTTTGTAGAACATGCCATACCTGCCAAATGGTGGGAAAACCACAACCTACCATAAAAATAGGGGATGAAGTATTAGTGTTGTTACTATTACAGGGAGAACGATTAAAAGCACGGTTCAGTGCCCAATATAGAGTGATCAAAAGAGTGGGTAAGGTAGATTACTTGATTTACACCCCTGAGCGCTGGAAGAACCATCGGTTGTGTCACATTAATATGCTGTTATAACCAGGTGAGAAAGAGGTCTAGGGTTCCCTTTCAGCTTCACCTGGTCTTACTGTAACAGGGTTTTAATTTTAAACACATCATGTTTTTAGCTTCGCCTTGGTGAATCCTTGTTCGCCACTTTCCAATTATAAGACAAAGAATACAGCACAAACATGCTTTCTTAAATTTAAAGAAGAAAAGTTGAAATTTATGCCTATGGATATATGACACGCCCACGCGATACACACATGCAGATAGAGACAGAAAGAATACAAAAGAAATAAAGTGGAAAGGTTTGAGGCAATATTGAGGAGGTTTTTTCTGTTACGGTTCTAGTGTCCTCTATTGTATGTAGACCTTGCTTTTCGTTGGGGCCCAGCATTCTTCTTAAACCTTGTTCACTGTGGGAGACTTTTCTCTCTTGGCATTCATGTGTCTTCAGTGGATTTGGAGTTCCATGAGAAAGAGATGGGAGCAGTCAGACAGGAGAGGCTGTGGCGAGCCAGCCAGAAGAGATCTTCTCAGTCTAGGAGCATTCTGCTCAGGTTGCCCAGCAGGTTAGTCACGTGACTAGCTGGTTTGATCATGTCCATTTGTGTATTCGGCCATCTTAGCAGTCAACTTGGAATGCGAGCACCCCCCACCTTCAACGTCTGGTGACCAAAATTCCATTGTGGGTTGAATGTGTCAGCGAATGGCCTTTGTCCTTCCAAACACTGTCTGTTAATATGCAAATGTCTTTCCAGCCAACATCTGGCAATTTTTTAAAGCAAGTCCTTTCTTCACATCAACAACAGTTTAAAATTTAATGTCCATGTGGCGAATTTAATACGCCTCATGCTTGGCAGGTGGGGGCCTGCATGATAATGCTTAAACAATATTACTGCAGGGAGGAGCATAAGCCAGTACTGGTATGTCTGGTAATTTAGACTGTTGAGAAGGAAAAGGATAGTGAAGATGGGGCAGAAGCAGTCCTAGGAAATTCTCATATTGAACCTCCAACTATCAGATTAGCGAATACAGAGTGGCTAGGAAAATTAAACAATGGACTTTTACACTTAGAGGCGAAACAGTGTGAAGTTCTAACCAGGGCTTTCACAATGTTTCAAAACGTTTGTAGGGATAAGCTGGGATGTACAACCTTATCTACACATGATGTGGGTATAGGGAGAACCATTCCTTTAAAACAACATCCTTGCCACTTAGATCCAGACAGACAGGCTCAAGTGGAAGCAGAGGTACAATGCATGCTGAAGGGCAGCTTAGTTGAACCTAGTCAGGACAGCTGGAATTCGCAGGTGGTCTTGATGACTAAACCTGGTGGGACGGCTCAAACTGGCATAGACTCTAGAAAAGTCACTGTGGTAAAGAAGGCAGACTCCGACCCAAATTCTCATTTAAAGGACTGTATGGACAGAGTGAGCAACATAATGTGGCTTAAAGAGACAGATGTGTTGGAGGGATACTGTCAAATTCCTTTGACACCCCAGGGTAAGAGAAAGTCAGCTTCTGTTACACCGGACAGGGTTTTCCTGTGTCAAGTGATGCCACATAGGTTAAGAAACTTCTCAGAGAATAGTGAACCCAGTTGTGGTCAGTGCTGCGAGCTGTGCAGTTCACCTGGCTGAGGTGATGGACAATAAGGACACTTGGAAGGAAAACACAAAACAACTGGAAAGCAATCCTTGGAAATTTGAAATGGGTTAATTGGAACAACCTTTTTGGCAAATTTAAAGCCGAAAATGTTCTGGTGGAACTTGTTGCTGTAATCTTACCATTTTAGGGAAATTGTATGTCTGTAAATGCGGGAAAAAATTTTAGCTTTTTTTTTTCAATTTGTATTTTTTACCCATTGTAATGAAACGCATTTCGGGAATGGCATTCCATTCTGCCAGGGGTGGAGGTGTTATGATCCTGTAGTTTTTTATTTTCTGGGAAGTATGCTGTGTGCCTTTAAGGCTGGAAAAGGATCAGTACTGCTTGAAGGCAGCAAGCTCCAGGGACTGAGTCAAAGAATGCATTCTCATTGCCGTAGGATATAGCATGCTTCAAATGTGCATTCTGGGTGACTTAGGATACAGCCACTCAGATCCAAGAACACAAGATACAATGTTGCTGATTGACGTTTGAAACTAGCTAAAACAAAAACTGGTTTCTGAGAGACAGTTGACAGACAGACAGACAGTTGGACCAGCATGAACGGAAACGATCTCTGATAATTTAAACTGAAGGAAGGGAAGTTAGACTATGACAATCTTTTCTCCTTCAAAAATTCTAAAGTCAAATTGATGCATTAAAAAGAGTTTGTAAGTTGTTAATTGCTGAATTCATTGCTGGAGAAGAAACGCATCATTTCAACTGCTGATCTAGACTATGGACTGTTCTACTGTTGAAGAACCTATTTTCCCCCCATCAGATGGCTGTGAGAACTTCAGCAACCTTGGACTGTTCCACATTGGAAGATTTCACTTCGGCAGGAGTGTAAATCTGCAAGGACACTAATCTTTCTATTTAAATGTTGTTTATATCTTAGTAGCGTTTAAGAATTTAGTTTTTCTAATTAAACAGTTAATTTGTTGATTTAAAGACACCTGGTTTGGTTAGCCTCATTTGGGGGTTAATAGATGGTACAATTTGGCTGGGTCTTTCTTTAATTTGAGAAGTTTAAAATGATATGTTAGGCAATTTATGGAGAGGTGGGACTGAATTAACAGTCACAATCTTATATTTTGATTGGGGGCTTTGTCTTAAGCACTCGGTTGTAACACACTTTATTCAGTTGGGTAAGGTCCACACAAATCCTAATATACCCACTTGGTTTCCTCACTGGGACAACCCCAGAGCACCACCTAGTGGGTTTTGTCACTGCAGAGATAACTTCTTGGTTGAGCATGGCATCAATTTCCTTCTTTACCTTTTCTAGGAACTGTGAACAAACACATCAGTTCTGCCTCTGTGTTGAGAGTAATATTATAACTATGTTTTTAATTTCCCTAAGCCTTCGAATAGTTTGGGGAATTCTGCTCTAAAATTGTTGAGCATCTGTCCTGTCCCTTGATCTCTTCCACCCTACAAAACAGCTTTAAGGCTTGGCAGGCTTTTTTGCTAAGGAGCAAAAAGACTTGGTTGATAATGATATATAGGGTTTGCAGGAACTTGTTGTTTCTATGGCCAGGATCTTATGCCTGACCTGGAAGCGGGCTGGAAGCAGGGTTTAGGGGGGGGTGTAAAATCGAGTGGGAGGCGGGATGTACTGTTTCCGTCACCTACCCACCCCTGCTGCCATTATACCAACAGCAGGGGAGGTGGCAAACAGCCCGCCAGCCTCAGGCCAACTGAGGCTCTTAAGTGACCAATTAATTGCCACTTCAGAGCCTCCTGCCTCCACCATTGATATTTTACCATCAGCCGCCAGGCACTTCGACAGCTGAGAAGGCTGCCCAGTAATACTCGGTGGCCTCCTTGCAGGCCCGGGCAAGGGGGTGTGGGGAGGGGAAAAATGACTCTCCTGATTGGGCACCCTGTGCCCCAGAAAGGGCCTCCCAGCAGCTCAAGCCACCCACACTAGAGCACTTCCTCTTGCCCGCCTGATTGACCCCCACCGCCCTCGCTGCGGCCCAGACAATTGTCCCTGGCAAGGCCTGAAAATTCCACTTACCTTTCACGGGGCTGGCATCCATGCTGTTGCTCAAGCTGGGTGCAGTCCCAGCAGTGGCCACTGCGCCGGATGGCACTGCGGGGACAGAAGAACCGCCAGCCCGCTGTTTGGCCGGCAGCTCTTGGAGGCGCAAGTCCCGCCCCAGGCCAGGTAAGAGCCTGGGCCAAGCAAATTCAATGCGTGGCTTCCAGACCCGGTGGAGGCGGGCTCTCTCCCAACTTTTAAGCCAATGGGTTGGGCCTCCGCCTCCACGTAAAATTCCAGCCTTGATGTTAAGGTTGTCTGTATTTCTCCCAGCACCTTCAACTGGATCCCTCCTGACAAGTATAATTTTTTGATAGTTTTCCTAAGATTTTCTTTTCTCAGCCAAGGTGTTTGATCAGACAGGATAGAAACCGCTGCTCCTGTATCTAATTTAAAAGTCATTTTATTTTCTTCCATGAGAATTTCGGCTTCCCAGCAATATTTTTTTTCCCTGTACTTCCCCCAGGGAGCATTAATTGTTGGACCCTCCTTTATTTCCTCCATCTTTTTACCAATCTGCAGTGTTTGTTTACTGCTGAAAGTGCCCCTTTCTCTTGCACCAGAAACATACAGCTTCCTGGGCTGGGCAATTTTCCTGCTGGTGCCACTCCCAGCCACACCTACTGCAATTCAGTGTTGCTGCCTGTATGTGTCTTTCTCACCTGTTGGGCTTTCAGGCACCATTACTCTCTGCCTTCTGAACAGACCCAACTGATTCCAGAATTTTCGCGGCTGGACTCCCCCAATCCCCCCAAACTAGTAGTTGATCTGAAAGTAACCTTCTAATGTTTTAAGCACCTCACAGTATGGGGTTTCATTTTTGTCGATCCTCCAAGTAGTCAGGATGTCGCCCTCACTGTCCCCCATGGCGTAAAGCAAAACACTGACCTGTTCTTTGTCTGATCGTGCTGTTAAACCTGACGGAAATGGTACCTGTTGAGTCTTCAAATTCGTCTCGGCCACACTTCGGTCTGGTTGGGCCCTGCTGCTCACTCGAAGCTTTCTGGTAATGGAATCGATTTTTCCATGTTTCTTCGAAGTCTTCGATCTCTTCTGTTTTCCTTTGCTGGGGAAGTCATTTTTACCACTGCCACCATATACTATCTTGTCAATGTGCTATGAGTATTGAATGAGGAAAGCAGTCTCTGGGCCAAAGTAACAGTTGTTTATTTACACTGAGCAGCGCGAGGTACAGACTCGTGACATCACATCCTATGATGATGCTTAAGGTCTGTATACATAATCTACCCAGCAACAGCTTATGTACATTATACTACAGATTTAACCTGCACAAGTTTGTTTTGTGTTGGACTCTTACAGCCATTTTGAAGAGGAAATTCATCTGATCAGCCTGGGCTGCATCTCAACCCAAAATCCCAAACTGAAAGGTTGGTGTGCTAACCATTCCATTAGCAACTTCCACAGGTAAAAAGTGTAAAACAGCACAATTGAGGTATCTTTTGGTCTACCTTTTCAATATTTGGGATTGACTTCTCTCTGTTATCCTAATGAAATACACTGAACAATTGCCACCATTTTTCCATTTACTAAAGATATGTCAAGTGTACTTGGTTTCACGTTCTCACGTTCTCTCCTTGTGTTGGTCTGCAATTAGCTCATATCATTCTGCATTTCAACAATGCAAGTAGAAAGCATTGAAATCAAGAAATATCTTTTTACCAAGAAACTCTCTAGTGATGTAGCTACAAGGTTCGAGTTTTAAAAAAATATGGATTGTACTTCTAAGAAATTCCATACAATTAAAAGTAATATATGAGGTTGAACAATTAATATTTAGAGCAAACACATGTTATATATGAAATCAAAATTTATGAAGATGCATTTGATGATTCATGTGGAAATCAGATCGACGACCATTTGGGTGATTCAAAAGGCTGTCATTGTACGCCCTCTAATGGACAAACCCAGGTAGATAGGAAGGTCAAAGAAATAGCTGTTAACTCCAGCAGAAATAAGCAGCATAGTCTGGCATATGCAAATCCTTGCTGTATGCAAGTTCTTATGTTGGGCATAATTCCACATGTCAGGACTTTTTCTGAGAGTAGCCTGACCTGCTGTGTGGTCAATGTATTTGCCCCGTGGTGACAGTTTTCAAAACTTTTTTGTGACAGTAAGTTATTGGAAAGCTACTAATTATGACTCATGAACAGCAGGGGGGAGTTGTAGTCTCCGAGGGCTATAAATTTATCTGACTTGTTTTGTGGGCACGGGGGTCAGAATTTGCGAACTGCCCACACCAGTTCTGTTAGAGGTGAGCAGCATGCAAACTTGGTGCTCCCAGCTCATTACCGTAATTGTAGTATATGCCCAAGCATCTTCCTCGCTGCTGGTTTCCTCTTTGCACTGTCTCTGCATTTAGCAGGGTGCTGAACAGCGTTGTGCTGATAGCATGTGACACAGTCAGCCTTATTTTCTTAAAGGCAGTCTGTCTCTCTTAAAGGGAAGCTGCACTGAATGATGATGCTGGAATTTAAAACATGGTAAATGGAACACCAGGGCATTCAAAGGGTTCCAGAGTGATGGATTTGGCACTGGAGGCACTAGTGATGAAAGTGGGAAGAAGGAGGGTTGCCACTGTTCTGCAGGGGGCCAGTAGGCCCTCAAGGACCACCCTGATAAGGAAGTGGGAGCAAGTGGCCAGGGAGGCCAACTCCCAGAGTCTGGCCCTGAGGATCTGGCAGCAGTGCCACAAGATGTTTAATGACCTCACGCGAGTGATTAAAGTCAGTGAATGCATCTTCACATGACATCTCATCCCCACCACACCATCAACCTCTCACGCTGCTCAACGCACCACACCCCATCACTCACCCAGCAGCACTCCTTGGCACTCAGTACTCAGGCCTAACATCCAGATACTCTACTGATGCTGCTAGCCTCACACCCACCTCTCATTGCCTCCAAGCACCTCCAGCTATTCAACATTAGCAGGCACATCTCACAACTGCAACGTTATACAATCAGATATTCTGCCCTCTCTCTTGCAGAACAAGATGGCACATGGTCGAAGGGAACTGGCTGGGGACAAGGATGCCTGGACCTGTTGATGGCTCTCAGCATCATGGGGCCGGCTGTGACAGAGACTGTGTCATTTGGCATCGCGGAGAATAGTGAGAATGACAGTATACTCCTGCCTTATGATCCTTCTCAACTCCCAGCTCACCATCATCCTGCTATCTGACATGATGAGCAAGCAGCTAATGGTGCTTCCTACCCCAGCCCCTTTCCCTTACACCAAGCTTTCCCTTCTGATTTCCTGCTTTCAGACACCTGAGAACAGCCAGTTGCCCAGTCACAACAGCCCCAGGAAGAAGAGAAGGGGCACTAATGAAGAGGCCCCATCACTTCATCTGAGATTCACAGCCAGCAGGTCAGATATTAGCACTGCATGTACCTTGGAGACAAGAGTAGAGTTGGAATCAACACATGGTGGGCTGCAGCCAGGCTGCGAGGGAAAGGATGGTTCATTTGCGAGCTCACTCGAGGGCGATGTGGCAGACGAGCTGCTGACTGTTCAGATGAGGACCTCGATGGGACGGCATACACTGAAAGCTGAATGGGCTCATACACTGAGATGTTGGGGTACATGGACTGGCCTGCCAGACAGCCTCCTGTCACTGTCAGGCAGCATGGAGGAGTCCGACTCCAAGTAGGCAGAAGATATTGTTCAGAACTTGCTTTCTCTGTAGCCTCTGTTCCATCTCCACATTGTGTTGCAAACCCAGAAGCACTGTCACTGCTGCAACCTTTGGGTGGACAGGTCAACTGCTCCTCTGCCCGCCACGTGAGGATGCAGCAACACTCTCTGGTAAATCCAGCAACTCACCACAACACCTCCAAAAACACTCCAGAGTACTTTTCAATAGCAAAAATTCTTCAAACACCTTACCTGCAATTTGGGTGCTTGGCCCTTTAAATAACATGAGTTCAGGGCACTTCTTGAAGCTTAGCAGTTGTTGTCTGAACAGTAATGTGCAAATTTGTTGCCTGGACCTTTGTGGTCCAAATCAGGTATCCTGGCGTTGCTCAGCCTATTGAGTTGTTTGACATCAGCATAGTGCTCCTTCACAGATTTCTAGCACATACTGGGGATGCGTACATAGGTGCACACTGTGCAGGCCATGCCAGAAGCAGCATTCCAGTGAAACAGCACTAAGCCTCCATAGCGCTGCTGGATGGTAATAACATTTTTGCTCTGAATATTTAAGGGGCCCTCAACATAGAATCTTACAGCACAGAAAGAGGCCATTTGAACCCTCAGAGGGAGACATTTGGGCACTGTAGGCATTACAGAGGAGAACCACGAGGTTATCCACAAGGTTAAATGGAAAAGTTCAACCTGGAATGCTACTTTATATGAAATTGTGAGAGTACTACAAAGGAACACATGTTCTAATTAATAAAAGGTAAATTTAGGACACAAATCAAGAATTTTTTCTTCACACAAAGATTGATTAACATTTGGAATGGTTAGAGAAGTGAAGATATAAATTCTTGAAATCATTTAAGAAAACAGATGCAGCTTTGTAGAGTCTTTCTGAATGGGTGAACCAAGATGGGCCAAATAGTCTTGCTCATCTAAGAAAGACCTGTATTTATATAGCACCTTTCACACCCTCAGACAACCCAATGAAGTATTTTGAAGTGTAGTTACTATTGTAACATAGGAAATTTTGCAGCCAATTTGCACATAGCAAGGTCCCACAAACACCAATGCAGTGATGACCAGACAATCTGTTTTAGTGATGCTGTTTGAGAGATAAATATTGGCCAGGACAATGGCAGAACCCCCTGTTCTTCTTCACAATAACATCATGGGAATTGTTTTACAATCCCCCACCCCACCACCACCACCACCACAACAGGGCAGATGGGACCTTGGTTTAATGTCTCCTCAGATAGATCACACTTCTGACAGTGTAGCACTCCCTCAGTACTGCACTGCAGTGTTAACCTAGATTGGGCACTCAAGTCTCTAGAGTGTCTCTTGAACTCACAATCCTCTGACTGAGCCACAAATAATACTGCTTTCCCATGCAATCGCAAGAGGTGTAATACCTGCCCTTTTACCTCCTCTCTCCTCACTATTCAAGGCCCCAAACACTCCATCCAGGTGAAGCAGCAATTTACTTGCACTTCCTTCAATTTATTGTACAGTATTCGCTGTTCACAATACAGTCGCCTCTACACTGGGGAGACCAAATGCAGACTGGGTGACCGCTTTGCAGAACACCTTCACTCACTTCAAACCAAGCTTCCAGTCGCTTGCCATTTCAAAACACCCCCCTGCTCTTATGTCCATATTTCTGTCCTTGTCCTGCTGCAGTGTTCCAGTGAACATCAATGCAAGTTCAAGAAGCAGCAACAGATCTTTCGATTAGGCACTCTACAGCCTCACGGACTCAACCTTGAGTTCAACAATTTCAGAGCATGACTGGCCTTTGTTTTATATTTTTCTTTTTTAAAAAATTATTTTATGTTATTTTTTAACCATGTGCCTGTTTTTTCATGTGGACAGTGTTGCTCATTACTCGACCATTAACACTTTCTCTGGACTAATGCATTGTCTTTCACCACAAGCATTAACACTCTTTGTCTTTGTCCCATGACATCTTTGTTATTTAATCTCTCCTGCCCTCTGCCCTATCACACACCTTCCCTCTTGTTCTCTTCCCCACCAAGCCTACCCGCCCTCCCCCCCCCCACCCTTACTTGCTTAAAACCTAATTATTTTCTGATCTTTGCCACTGATGAAAGGTCATAGACCTGGAACATTAACTCTGCTTCTTGTTCCACAAATGCTGCCAGACCGGCTGAATATTTCCAGCACTTTCTGTTTTTATTTCAGCTTTCCAGAATCTGCAGTATTTTGCTTTTATTTTGAAATTATCTGGTGTTCATTCTATGAACCTATTATTTTCTAGTTCGTCACACTAAGGATATGAAAATATTGCCTTACCCAGCAAAGTTCAAGATCAGCTAAAGTCAGTTGCCATCAACCTTTCAGATTTTTTTGGAAGCTCTGGGAATTCCGATGGCCACCTGTTTCAGTTCAGAGAATCTCTTATGCATCTGCAGAATGCAGTGAATCATTAACCATGGTTAAACTTGTCTTTCTCAATTTGTCACACTAGAACTGCTACCATTGTTTAAATTATTGCAACTATATGCCTAAACATAAGCACATGTGCTTAAAGGAACACAAGCAAAGAATGTAATATGTTGTTTTATTTGCATAATTAAATATACACCTACTGTTTGTTTACCAGTAGACCCCATGTCAGATATAGCAACTATCAGAACATTGTGGAGCTCAGTCCTTGTATCAATACTTGATGAATGTAAGAGAGGTAGGTAGGTACTCTTCTCTGAGATGCAGTGTTCAGTTCAGATATGGAAGCCTCTGTGATGAATTATGCCCAGCCTCTCATCCAACACAGGATGCATGCTGGCTGCAAAACAGTTCTACTGTTCTCCTTCTGTTATTTTCAAGGCAGGTCCATTGATCTCTGTATCTACCACTCTTTCTATCCGGGACATGTGGAACCCCTCATTGGCTTCTCCAAAATAAGGTCATAGAGGAACTACAGCCTCCATTATCTATGAGTTTGTTCTGTTAACTTACTACATTGTGGAGGGAAAGATAGCTTTGTTTCTTGCTTGTGCCTGATATAATGGTGAGTTGTCTTCCTGTGTTTTGTGTGATGCTGTTCTGTGATATGTGGGCAGTCCAGTGCATTCTGTAGAAAAAGGAACAGAAGATTAAATAACATTTGGCTACTTCACAGGTACAGTATGAGAATCCAAAATATTGCTTGTGTGTACCTAATGTTCATATTAATTCTAAAATTAGCCAATTTCAATTACAGACTTATTTATCTTGTTAGGTGCATGGGAAAGTCTAAGATGTTGCAAAGTGTAAAAGTGTTAGATACGCCCATTTCAGCAATTGTCACCCCTTGACACTTTCAGACTAAACAGGTCCCCATCAGCTTCTGTGGCTATTGTGAATGTTTTATGTTTAATCTCCAGCATCCTACCATTCATGTGCCAAGAGTTTCCTGGTACCAGGAGTACTGATGTTAAATTATAAGTATGGGTATATGGCTGGGGAGGGGAGCAGGGGCAGTGGTTAAATGGCTGCTGCTGCGGATGGTCATTGCTTGAAGAAGGTCGATGGGGCAGGCAACCTGATGCAAAAAAAACTCTACTGGACCAAAGAAGAAGCAGCATGCACTCATGTTGATTTGTAGATTACCACCCTACGTTTTTCACAAAATGTTTTGGTTCCACCATCATTATATAAACTATATATAAACTCGAAACTACATGGTGTCAGTTGTGGCTCAGTTGGTAACTCTCTTGTCTCTAAGGTTCTGGGTTCAAGCCCCACGCCAGGTCTTGAGCATAAAAGTCAAATCTAACTCTCCAGTGCTGCACTGTTGGACGTGTTATCTTTTGGATGAGACGTTAAACTGAGGCCTCATCTGCTTGCTTGGGTAGATGTAAAAGATCCCATGCACTATTTCGAAGAACAGCATGGGAGTTATCTCTGGTGTCCTGCCCAATATTTATCCTTCAATCAACATTACAAAAAACAGATTAAGTGGTCATTATCATGTTGCTGTTTGTGGGAGTTTGCTGTGTTCATACTGGCTGCTACGTTGCCTGCAATACAGTAGTGCTTACATTTCAAAAAGTACTTAATTGGCTGTAAAGTGCTTTGAGACATCCAACTAGTCATGAAAGGCACTATATAAAAGCAAGCCTTTCTTTTAAATGCACTGTACATGTTGTAATTCAGCGATATATTTGCAAGTTCTTTCTCTCTCTCTTCTCCAGGATCTTCCCGGAGAGCAAAGATAACAGCCAGCTTCTTTTCTCAACGACTAGCCATTTTCTTAAACCTCACTCCTCTGTTCATTCTGTCCTCACATCCAACCAGTCCCAGGAGTGCATGGACTTTGTAGTATTTTGAAATTACAATTGTATTATGCTTTGTGTACAATTGCAGCTGCTGTAGAACACACATGCTAGCAAAGGGAAAGTAAAACAGAATAAAGAAGAAGCCTTTATGTTGAACAGCTTGCTGCTTCTGTCTCAGTCTCTGTCTCAGTCTAAGCCTAATCTCAGTCAGACCTCACTACAGTCCCATGAGACATCACAATGAAGACGCGGTAAATAGCAAAGGATGGTGAAAAACCAAAAACAATGCTTACAGGTATGAAATTTTTGGAAGATTTATATCTACTTTTACAGACAGTATTTTAAGTTGGAGACTGTGTTAGAGTGACACACAGGAAGTTTGTACTGTATATACACACACACTGATCTCTCCAAAATAACATCCAATCAAAAAATATATATATAACCTTGGATTGTTGCAGAGAAGCTTCCTCTGAAAAGGAACACAATCCTGGATCCTTTATCACTGTATTGCTGATCAGTAAGGCATTGTCAATCTCAATTTATCACCTTTTAATGTGCGTTCAGAGCCATCATTCGTATCTCCACTTTGACAAAGGTGGCTGCAGCGTTTCAAAGGCACAATGGCAGGTTTCTCAATCACAGGTGGCACAAGGAAAAAAGGCCTTGCTTCTACACATTGGAGGTGAAAAATTAGTGGATATCTTTGAGACACTTATGCCTGAGTAAAATGACTACAAATCAGCAAAAAATGCACTAAGGACCTACTTCATGCCCAAGAAAAGCACCATATATGAAACCATTGTATTCTGATACACTAAACAAGAATCAGATGAGGCAATTGATCAATGTAGCACACGATTGAGACAACTAGCAAACTTTGGTGTGTTGAACATATTGAACGTGAAATCAAAACACAAATTATCGAAGGCTGTCTCTAGGGTCAACTATGCTGAAAAGCACTCGAGAAAGACAAAAATCTGTCAAAGCTGTTGGAGTTAGCAAGATCACTGTCACTCTCAGAGTCCAGAGGTGCTGAAGTGGAGGCTGCTAACAGTAACTACCACACTCCAATTTCAACTCCTGTGAATACTGTTCATCGCTTATGTGCCAGGAAACCACCTGCAAAGTAACAACAGCCTTCTCACGAACAGAGTTGTGACTTATCCAAAGAATGTTTCCATAGTGGTGGTACTTACCCACACCAACAGTATCCTGCTACTGCTCAACAGTGTAAAGTCTGTGGAAAACCCAACCACTTTGTTCTTGTTTGTAGCTCATCAGTAAAATCGACTACTAAGACCAATACCAACAAATGGGTGTTACGTATGCGTACAAAGCAAAAAAGTGAGTGAATGTAGCCAAAGTAGAGTCAGATGACCCTGAAAATACTTTTGAGCTCTCTCTCAGACACAGCAAACAGCCACATGTGACAGTGACCATTGGCTGCTTGGACATAGATGCTTTCATAGACACAGCAGTGTCAGTCAATGTCATGGGAGACAAAACATTCAACAAACTTCAGGACTGCTCCATTCTCTGCAAAGAAGGGAACATGAAAATTTTCCCTTACAACAATGACAAACCACTGAAATTTCTCAGAACTTTTGAAATGGCACTCTCATTCAAAGACACTAGAACACTATTCTATTCTGTCATATCTGGAGAATGTGACACACTTGTCAGTTTCAACATGGCAACAGATCTGCATAGGATTGCAGTCACATACATGATTCCTTTGCATAACAAAAACATTCTTGAACTGTACGCTGATCACTGCACTGGTATAAGCAAGCTGAAAAGTCTTGCATGCTAGCTGCATGTAGACCCTAATGTGCTCCCTGTTGCACATCAATGGCACGAATACCATTTCACATTAGGAAATGCCTTCTTGACCTTGAAATTATTGAGAAAGTTGGGATCTCGCCCATACAAGTTGTCAAGAAACCCAAGAGCGAGAACCAGATTAGAATCTGTGTTGATATGTGATCACCAAACCAAGCCATACAACGAGAAAGACACTTGACATCGACAATCGATGATATCATAGAGAAAGTGAACGGTGCGAAACACTTTGTAAACTTGATCTCAATGCAGCCTACCATCAAATCCAGCTTGCAGAAGAATCAAGATATCTTACTGTATTCTCTACTCACATCGGTCTTTTCCGATACAAGAGGCTGAACTTTGGAGTCAGCTCAGCAGCTGAGGTATTTTAGTATTTACTGCATTTGTTGACAATGCAACCACTAGGTGGCGCTGCACTAGCATATGCACAAATTCAGCCTCATCCACTTAAACACCACTCTCTGCGATGTTCAAGTTGCTGCCAGGATTAAAGATGGCACTGCTCAACTTATCACAGAAAGACAACTTCAACCCATGGCAGCACACAATGGACATGTTTGATACATGGAGAACATTGAGCTGTTTAAAGTCTCATCAGAAGGACAGCACCTCTGACAGTGCTGCACACCCTCCGCCATTCTTTGAGGTTTCATTGCCATCCCACTCTCCAGCTGCCCACTCCCTGCTTCCCCCCACCCTCCCATCCCGCTCTCTGGCCGCTCCCTCCCCGCTTCCCTCCCCTCTCATCACTCCAGATGCTACCAGATGCTAGCTCTAGGCTGTGCCGCTTCCCTCCTCTCGGACACTCACTCCTACATCGCCTCGTCACCCCTCGTGGCCCGCTTTGTGGCATACAGAGACCCTGTGAAGGAACTCATTCACATCGCTGTTTTACAGGAGGACCACTGAATCTGCTGGCCACTTCTACAAGCCGGAAGCTTCAGGACCACTGAGTTCATCCGGAAGACAACCGAGTCACAAATTCCACAGGCTGTATACTCCTTTTTATTGCTCCAGGCTCTAATCTGAACTAATCTATCCTTCCCCACACCTATTTGTGTGTGCATGTGACCCTTGACTGTGTGTGTGTGTGTGTATGTGAAATTTGGAGCAGAGTTTATTATTTGCTTAGATTGGTTTAGGTACAATAAAGCTAACCTATTTATTTGTTAAACACAAGAAACCCTGTCTGATTGGTTCTTTTATGATCATAGCAAGTAAATAGTGAAACACTCACTGAATTGGCAAGTACATTCACTTTTAAAAAGAAATAAACCCTGTTGCGGTCAAACAAGGAGAGGGAAAAGAGGGAGTCCTTCAACCCCTCCTCACCTGATCGTAACAAGGTTCTTCTTTCCCCACAAGTTTTCACGAGTTTTCAAAATCAGCAGAGCATTACATCTTGTTACAAGTTAAAATCAAAGAGCAAGTTTATTTTACAATAAATTAGAAAACACCTAAGTAGCCATCATTTAATGCAATTACCCATTTCTCGTAAACATCATGCAACTAACTCAAGTAGAGGAAATAGTAATATGATTGTTGGGTTGAATTTCCATTAGACTGACTGTTAGATGGGGATGCTGGAGGAAGGTCCGTAGCTGAGTGTGATATAAGTTTTGTGGTTAGTGGGGGTAGAAATCCACAGTTAGGAGAAGAGGGAGTTGTCAGGGAAGATCATGGGTTATTGGGGATGGTTAGAGGGGGATTGGGAGAAGAGTCGGAGATTGTGGGAGTGATTGTGGGTTGGTGATCGTGCAGAGTGGGTCTGGGATTTGGTCATGGGGAATTGTCGAGGAGAATCATGGAGTTGGGGGCGTTGGGGGGAGTGGGTGAGAAGTGGGAAATTCAGCCAACATGGGTTAAAGGTAGAAACACTATAAAAATAGAAGCATGCAGCCTCCTTAGAAGGTTTCAACGACCCCCTTGGCTCCTGAGAGCAGATTGGTCACATAGCCCTCATCCCACGTCTGTTAAAACCGGAAATGGACTGGTTAAAGGCAGGTTGGTACCTGTTTCATATCTTTTACATCTTAATCTACCTCCTGACCAAATCCACTTGTTATTGACGGTTAAAATTAGCCACATTGTTTCCTTACCCAATTGGACATAATATGGCCTCTGTACAAGAGCAATGCAACAGAACAAGGCAGACAAATAATATACAAGATTTAGAATGATAGAACAACACAGCACTGACTGAGGCCATTCAGTCCATGGTGCCTGTCCTGCCTCTTTGGTAGACCTTTCCAATTAATCCCCATTCCCCGCTCTTTCCCCTTAGCCCTGTAATATTTTTCCTTCAAGTATTTATCCAATTCTCTTTCAAATGTTCCTATTGAATCTGCTTCCACTACCCTTTCAGGCAGTGCATTCTGGGTCACAGCAACTCACTTTGTAAAAAAAAAATGTTTCCTCATGTCGCCTCTGGTTCTTTTACCAATTACCTTAAATCTATATCCTCTAGTTACCGACCCTTCTACAACTTGAAACAGTTTCTCCTAATTCACTCTATTGAAATCATTCATGATTGCACCATTTAGATCATTATTACCTCTCCTCATTCTTCCAACCAAAATGTACCACTTCACACTTTTCTGTGCTAAATTTCATTTACCATTTGTCTACCCATTTACCGGTTTGTTTATGTCCTCCTGAAGTCTCATAATATCCTCCTCATTGTTTACTACATTTCCGAGTTTCATATCATCTGCCAACTTTGAAATCGTGCTTTGTATGCCCAAGTCAAGGTCAAAAAGAGCAATGTCTAATACTGACCCCTGGGAAACAGCACTGTATTAGCTCCCTCCAGTCTGAAAATCAACTGTTCACCACTACTCTCTGCTTTCTGTTCCTTTGCCAATTTTGTATTCATGCTGCCATGGTCCCTTTAATGCCAATGGGCTTTAATTTCATTAACAAATCTATTACGTGATACTTTGTCAAATGCCTTTTGAAAGACCATACTGACAACGCCAACTGTTCTATCCTCATCGACATTTTTCATTACTTCAAAGCACTTGATCACGTTAGTTAAATAGGCTTTGCCTTTAAAGATCTCTGCTGACTTTCATTTAGTAGTCCAAACTTTCCAAATTAATTTTGTCCCAGATTATTGTATGAAAGTTTCCCCACCAGTAACGTTGGGCTGACAGCCCTGCCATTGCTAGGTTTATTCCTCTGCCCCTTTTTTAAACAAGTGTGTAACATTTGCAATCCTCCAGTCCTCTGGCACCACTCCATATCTAAGGTTGATTGAAAGATTGTGGCCACAGCCTCTACAATTTCCACCCTTACTTCCCTCAGTAAACAAGGGTGCACACTCTCTGGACAGGGTAACTTTCTATAATAAAAGCAAAATACTGCGGATGCTGGAAATCTGAAATAAAAACAAGAAATGCTGGAACCACTCAGCAGGTCTGGCAGCATCTGTGGAAAGAGAAGCACAGTTAACGTTTCGGGTCAGTGACCCTTCTTCGGAACTGACAAATATTAAAAATGTCACAGGTTATAAGCAAGTGAGGTGGGGGTGGGGCAAGAGATAACAAAGGAGAAGGTGTAGATTGGACAAGGCCACATAGCGGACCAAAAGGTCATGGAGCAAAGGCAAACAATATGTTAATAGTGTGTTGAAAGACAAAGCATTAGTACAGAATAGGTGTTAACGGACTGAATATTGAACAGCAGCAAATGCAAACATGAAAAAAAACAGTGGGTAAGCAAACTGAACAAACTAAGATGAAATGAAACAAATGCAAAAAAAAAAGGTTGTAAAAAATGTAAAAAAGAAAAAAAGAAAAAAGAAAAAACAACTAAAAATGAAAGTAAAATGGGGGGCTGTCATGTTCTGAAATTATTGAACTCAATGTTCAGTCCGGCAGGCTGTAGTGTGCCTAATCGGTAGATGAGATGCTGTTCTTCGAGATTGCGTTGATGTTCACTGGAACACTGCAGCAATCCCAGGACAGAGATGTGAGCATGAGAGCAGGGGGGAGTGTTGAAATGGCAAGCAACCGGAAGCTCAGGGTCCTGAGCGTAACTTTCTACTTTGAGGAATGTCAACCTTTTGAGTACATCCTTGCAGATGCTTCCTACTTTACTGTTACATTGGTTGAAGAGAGATGAAAAGTCCTTATTTAGTACCTCAGTGATGCCCTCTGAGCCTCCATAAGTAAATCTTTTTGATCCCTAATTGGCTTCACCCTTCCTTTGACCATCTTTTTACTATTTGTATGTTTATAACGGCTTTTGCGGTCCTATTTATGTCAGACGCTAATCTGTTTTCATGCTCAATGTCCTTTTCCCCATTAAAACCATTACACTCTCTCTCTGTCACGCTGGCTGTTCCCCATGGTATGGCCCTTATCTCCGTTCCCTTAAGTCCAAGGGATGCAGACTTGAATGGGCATGGCAGACAACTGGTTTAGTCACTCACTGCCAGATCTGGATAGAGCACATAAATCACTACTGGGACCTGATCACATCTGTGAAAATTGCCCAGTATTCCAGGATTATCATGGAATGCAAACTCCAGGCTTCATTTCTCTTTTCAAACTATCTTTTTAAACCTGTCTCCTTCACCCTCACTTTCAATAAACAGTGCGAGGCACTCATTGACTTCTTTGTCACTGTGATTGAGATCATCCGATCAGCTGCCTCTGTCATTTCCCTCCCTTCCCCTCGCCCACTGGGCCAAACCTCCTCTAAGGCTCTCCCCTTGGCCTAGCCCTGAACTTGTAACTTTCTCTAGTTTTTCTCCTATCTCCCTTCATGCCCTCTCTGAGCTTATCTTGTCCATGAAACCAACTTCTTGCTCTCTCGACCCTATTCCTACTAAAATATTAACCACCCAACTTCTCTTCCTGTTAGCTGCCATGTTAGCTGATATTGTTAATGGTTCTTTCCCTTCAGGTACCGTACACCTCTCCTTCAAGTCTGCTGTCATCACACTTCCTCAAAAAACCAATCCTTGAACCCTCCAGCCTTGAAAACTATCCTCCAACCTCCCTTTCCTCTCCAAAGCCCTTGATCATGTTGTCACCTCTCAAATTCGTGCTCATCTCTCCCAGAACTCCATGTTTCAATCCCTCCAATCAGGTTTCCGTCCCTGCCACAGTACTGAAATGACTCTCATCAAAGTCGCAGTCAACATCCCATGAGACCACGGCAAAGGATCCCCGAAGGATCTATCTTGGCCCCCTTCTATTTCTCACCTACTGGCTGCCCCAGGTGACATCATCCAAAAAGAATCCAGGTTTCACGTGCATGCTGGTGTACCCAGTTCTACCTCAATACCACCTCTCTCAACCCCTCCACCATCTCGAAATTGTCAGACTGCATGTCCAACATCCAGTATTAGATGAGCAGAAATTCCCTCCAAATAAATATGAGAAAGACCAAAGCTATTGTCCTTGGTCCTTGCCACAGACACTGCTCCCTAGCCACTGGCTCCATTCCTCTCCATGTCAACTGCCTGAGGCTGAACCAGACTGTTGGTAACCTTGGTTCATATTTGACCCAAGATGAGCTTCCAACCTCATATGCATGCCATCATTAAATCCACTTATTTGCACCTCTGTAACTTCACCTGACTCTGCCCCTGCCTTAGCTCCTCTGCTGCTGAAACCCTCTTCCATGCCTTTGTTACCTCTAAACCTAGCTATTCCAACACCTCCTGGCTGGCCTCCCATGTTCTACGCTCTGTAAATTTGAAGTCATCGTAAACTCTGAAGCCTGTGTCTTAACTTGTACCTATTAATCTAACATCCCTGTGCTCGCTGACCTACATTGGGTCCCAGTTAAACATGACAGTTCTAAAATTCTGATCCTTGTTTTCACATCTGCTCCATAACCTCGCCCCTCCCTATATCTGTAATCTCCTCCAGCCCCACAATTCTCTGAGGTATCTGCATTCCTCTAATTCTGGCCTCTTCTGCATTGCCAATTTTCATCGCTCCGTGTCTTTAGCTGCCTGGGCCCTAAGCTCTAGAATTCCCTCCTTTAACGTCTCCCCCCCTCTATCTCACCTACCTCCTTTAAAGCGCTCCTTAAAACCAAGCTTTTGGTCATCTGCCCTAATCTCTCCTTATGCGGTTTGGTGTCATGTTTTGTTTTATAATGTCCCTGTGAAATGTCTTGAGATGTTTTATTATGCTAAATAATAGTGTAATAGGATAGGCTCAGGCACAGCTGTGATGTCAACATTCATTGCCTAGACATTCACAAGAAGAAAGTTAGTAACACATCAGACAGCCTGTGGAAAGATTTTCTGGGAATCACTGCCTGCAGGGCATGAGAGAGAGAAAATTAGAAAAATTGGCAAAAAAAGCGTGGCGGCACTAGAAAAAGAATCTTAAAAGCTCAAGAAAATGGCAGCATGAAGACATTGAAATTAAGAATGAAACAAATTAAATGCACTGCACAGCTATCCCATTGCTATTTCATCAGTATGTTTCAGTATCAGAACAACAACTCTGTCTTGCATCATTGAGCAATTTTATCACCATTGAATTGTTCAGTGTGGTATATGATAAATTATCATATTCATGAAAATAAAGTGATGAATTTTGAACAGTTCTACTCTTTGGATTCATATTTGATAGAAAATGATTAAACACTTGCCAAAATGAACAGTCCAACTGTGGTCAGAGAATAGCACTCTCACCTCTGAGTCAGAAGGTTTGGGGTCAAGTCCCACTGAAGGGACTTGAGCCTGTAACATAGGCTGACCATTCAGTGCAGTACTAGGGGAGCGCAGTACTGTTGGAGATGCTATATATGGATGAGATGTTAAACTGAAACCCCGTCTGCACTCTCATGTTAGCATAAAAGATCCCATGGCATTATTGGAAAAACAGCAAAGTGTTTTCCTGATGTGCTGGTCAATAATTATCTCTTAACCACACCTAAAACAGATGATTTGGTCATTTATTCATTACTGTTTGTGAGAGCTAATTGTGTGCAAATTGGCTGACATGTTTTCTATATTATAAGAATGATTACTCTTCAGAAGTCCTTAATTGGTTGTTGTCACGAAAACATGCTTGGTTAAATGATGATTTTTTAAAATCTACTGACTGGAAACCTGAATATTAAACTGGTGGAGATGAACCACTCAAACCTTGCAAGCTTCAAATCTGTCTGCTGAACATGAGCACCGAGTCATATCCCCTGCTGCAGACTGTAGTGTTCAGTGGTTTAATTGATCTGTGTTTGATTGTGTTAGTCTGTTCACGGACCGATGTTCACTGAACTTAATGACTTAAGCCTGAAGGGAAGCTAGAGAGACAGAAACCTCCTTCAGTTGCACAGTTTAGAGAACTTTTCGGAAAGAACAGACAGAGATCTCCCTCGAAGAAACTCAGTCACATTCTGTATCCCAGAGAACCACTGAATCAGCGACCACGTCTTCAAAGTGGAAGCCTCAGGACACCGAATTCAGCCTGAAGCCAGCTGAGTCACCAACCTCCACAGACTGCACACCCCTTTTATTTCTCTGGACCCTAATTTGACCAATCTATCCTTCCACACTCTGTAACGTGTGTGTGTGTGTGTGTGTGTGTGTGTGTGTGAAAGAAAAGGAGAGAAAGTGGGAGCATATTTTTATTATCATTACTTAGATCAGTTGAGGTACAATAAAGTTAACACATCAGATTGGCTCTTTATGACCATGGCACTGAAAAAGTTAAATAATCACTGAACTGGAAAGTATATCCACTTAAAAAGGAAATAAATCTGTAGCGGTCAAACAAGGAAAAGAGGGAAAAGAGGGGACCCCTCCTCACCTAATTGTAACAGTTGTAAATCAGTTTGGGATGTTCTGAGATTGTGAAATGCACTATATAAATTCAAGCCTTATGTATGTGAATGACAGGTTCAGATTGGTCACCCATCTTACATCTCATCTGATGCTTTTCCAGTGTGGAAAATAAATTTGATTGTGCAACAGTCCGCCGATCTGATCATGGCAGTATTGTGCTGGATGGTTTGGGTTAAAATCACTGCACATGTATAGACTTAAGCTAAATACCCGAATATAAAATTACTAAAGACAATGAAGAAGGAAAGATTGCATCGATATAGGCCGGAAGTTTGCGCTTACCGGTGGCTCCGGGGCCGATGCACCCGAAGCGGATAAGGCCCCTGATCCCGCTCCGTGTCGCCTGGCCACCGGCACCACGCGCTGATCACCTAATCAGCGGACCCGCAGCGCAATTCCGAGAAGAAATGGCGCACTCCAGCATCATTGGGGACGGGGCCACATACGCGGAAGGCTGATTGTAAGCCCTACATAAAGGATTACTGAAGTTAAACAGAGCAGTGAGTTCTTCATCGGATGTCAAGGAAGATACAAGTGTCATAAGGTCTGGAGATTTCAAAGGCTCCATACCTTGAAACACAGTAAGACTGGGAGACAACAATATTGCTGGTAGAGGTGATGGAGGGCAGAAGCAATCGCGTTGCCCCCCCGATTCTCTGATGATTCACTGCAGGTCCTCCTCCAAGCCGTTGAGGAGAGGAGAGACATTCTATTCAGCTCAGATGGAAGAAGGAGACCCTCCGAAGTGACCAAGAGGGCCTGGCTGGAGGTTGCAGAGGAGGTCAGCAGCCAAGGCGTAGTGAGGCGTACATGGATACAGTGCCACAATCGCCTCAATGACCTGCTTCGCTCTGCCTGGGTAAGGGGCATTCCTCATTCATCTAATCGGTTATGTGCCAAGCAAGGTTTTTTATGTACCCATGATGCAATGTGGAAGCCCTGTATGATCAATGCCTGGCTGCTGCCTTGAAATGGGACGCATGATGGGCAAGTCTGAGATGAACGCTGATGCTGTGGTGTTAAAGTTGTGCCCAACACTGTCACAGCAGTGAAATGCAACATCAACCCTTTGGGTGACAGCGTCATATGCTATTGACTATGTATAAAATAAGTATTTTTGTTTATTCAGGAAAAGAGGGCACACAATGCCCGGGAGAGGTCACGTACTGGTGGCAGCGTAGCCACCCAGGCATTCCTCACCAGAATGGAGGAGGATGCCTTAACTATAGCAGGGGAGGAAGGAGGAAGCACCGTGGCCGATGGCGAGGCTGGTGTACCTGGTCATGAGAGTGAGTGTTCCAGAATGTGGTGTAACACATCATTATGTGGGGAGGAGGGGGTGGGGGGTGGTGATGAGGCTGCGCTACTGTGCCAATGATTTGGTGAATGTCAAATGCACTGAATGTTGCCCTCAATTGTAACATCACCCAGATGTAACCATGCTGCAGGCACAAACTTGTGCTTAAGTCTGGATTGATGATGAAACTGATCACAATGCTTTTCCCAACATGTGAAACACAGCATGTGCCAGGTGCCAGGAAGCATTACCGTTGCCCGACCATCCACCTCTGAGGTGGAGGAGGGCGCCTCAGAGGGTGCCTGGTCACATCATGTCGCACCAAGTACCACAGCAGATACTGACACTTCGGTTGGGATGACTGTGTCTGGAGAATCAATGTCACATACTGGTGTGAGCACAGCACAGTTACCGGGACAGACACCAGAGGCAGAATCGGCCGATGCATCACACACTCGGAAGAGAGTGGGATACCAGGTCAGTGCACAGCCGCAAGCTGATGATGTGCCTCTGAGATCATCCTTTCGTCGGGCGATGTTGCAGGTGCAGAATGCGGTCCGTGGAAATCTGGCAGAGTTGCCTGAGACGTTGCGCACGATGACTCATAGGAGACATCCATCCAGAGTATGAGTTCAGCAAACTCACAGGCCTTTGAACATCTGGCTTCCTCCATTGAAAGACTGGCAGCTGCAGTGGAAGGACCAGTTCTTCATGCAATTCGGGACCTCAGAGCGACAGTGGCCTCCCTGGACCAGAGCATCAGAGAGCATAATCTGATGCGACTGCACCAGGTTGAGGACATTCAGCGCACTGATGCCACCATTGAGGACCACCAGAGCCTCACAAGGGCACAGGGGCAGCAGATTGCATATGGCAGTTCCTCTCACGGCGCCTCTGATGCATCCTGCAGCTTCTTTCTCCCTCCGCCAGGGAGATGTGAACCGCTAAATCCCGGGGTGATAGAGGGTGCTCATGATATTTGTCATGAGAACCCTGAGATGTCAGGGCCCTCCCGGCCGCGAGCATGCAGAGAATGTCCACCCAAGTCATCAAAAGCAGGGCGGCAACAAGATCAGCCACCTGCTTCTGGTAAGTCTGGTGGCGAGGGATCATGCACACGAATGAGCACGCGTAAACGGATTAAGAAAACACTTTAATTTCACTACTGGTGCGAAGGCTGACTTGAAATACTATTATTTAACAAATCAAATAAAAGTATTTGATTAAATTGGAGATTTTATCATTGGACATGTCATTCCTGAAGTCAGATATTACATAATTAGTCAACTCAAGTTGTCTCAAATGTGAGGCCACACACTTGGGTCGCGTCCCTCATGATGTGATGCATTGGTTCGGCACATTGTTTCACCCCCTAAAGGTTAGAGATTTTGCACTGTCAGATTAATGTTATAAAGCAGTTTGAAATGTGTGAAGATTTATATCATTTCAATTGAAACGCATTCCTATTGGAGAATCCTTTGTTTCTCCAGCACTTAGAGCCAAGTTACATTCAGCTTCCTCTCTATGATCATCTTTCGACTGATGCCCATCTTTCTCATCAGAAACATCGTCATCATCTGATGACACATCACGCTGACATTGATCATCCTCTAGGGCATCTCCATGTTCAATCGCCAGGTTATGCAAGACACAGCAGACGACAATGATTCTTGAAACCCTCGATGGTGCGTACTGCAGTGATCCACCAGAGTGGTCAAGACACCTAAATCTCATCTTTAGGAGGCCTATAATTTGCTCGAATGTCACTCTGGTGGCCGCATGGCTCCTGTTGTATCGTTTCTCCGCCTCACCCCTTGGGTTCCTCACTGGTGTCATGAGCCATGTCTTCAGAGGATAATCTCTGTCGCCAAATATCCATCCCTCCATTCTTTGTGGAGGACTGAAAATTGCAGACACATGTGAGTTGTGGAGAATGAAAGAATCATGACAACTAGCAGGGTAACGTGCACACACCTGCATGATTCGCTTCCGATGATCACAGACGAGCTGAACGTTCATTGAATGGAATCCCTTGAGGTTCATGAATGCCCCCAACTGTCCAGCTGGTGCTCTAAGGGCCACATGAGTACAGTCTATCACGCCCTGTACCATTGGGAAGCCAGATATAATACTGAAGCCTCTGGCTCTCTCGGCCTGATTGGTGTTGTCCGTCTTGAACGTGATGAAATGGTCAGCACATTGAAACAATGCATCAGTCACAACCTTTATGCAATGGTGCGCTGCTGATTGTGAGACACCGCACAAGTCTGCAGATGAGGCTTGGAAGGAGCCAGGTGCATAGTAGTTAAGAGCTATTGTAACCTTTAGAGCGACTGGCATTGGATGGCCACCGAGACAGTTTCATGCAACATCCAATAACAGCATCTCACAAAGAGATGTGACAGTCTCCCGTGACAGCCGCAATCTTCTGCTGCACTGGCGTTCAGTCAGGCTGAGAGAGCCTATGAATCATTGTCCTCCTCATCTGATGATCCACCTCCAGAGTGAATAATTCCCATTGAATAGCAGAAGAAATGCTTTGACCACAGGTAATAGCTTCCAGCTTTTGCGACTGGCTCACTTCAGGTACTTTCTTTCAGGCAATAATTAATATTACATGGGTCCCGATCAGCAGTGCATAACATTCAGATTAAACCTTCTGCACAACCTGCAAGTTACAACCCTTGTTAGGCACACAGATAACATCAGCATTAATAAAGTTCAATAAATACATTTTTACCTTCAACTGCCTCACGATTCAATGCCTGCCTCCCTTTTGAACCTGCCGAGTTCCCGACACGCCCCACAACCCGATTAACGGCCGTAAAATCAGATATGTAGCATAAAATCTCTGTCAATTGGATTCTGAATCACCTTAAGGACTTCTCAATTGATATTAATTGGGCGGCGAGCGCAAGCTCAATCGCGCCCGACTTCCCACGCTGGTTAAATTGCGTCAGCACGTAATGACGCCAGGGACCCAGCCCGACGTCTTCGTGCGCCATTTTTCCCTCCGCATGACCCCGACGGGACCCGATTCTTAACGGTAAAATTCCGGCAATAGTGTCTTATCACATCTCTTGCAAACTTTTCAAAGAGCTTCATGCACATGTAACTATTTGAAGTGCAGTCACTGCCTTTATGTAGGCAAAGTATATCATAGCTGTTACTGATACATGGCTTAAAGAAGGGCAGGAATGGCAGCTCAACATTCCTGATTACAGGGCTGTCAGATGGGATAGAGAAGAGGATAAAAAAGGAGTGGGGGGGGGGGGAGTCGCAATATTGGTTTAAAAAGAAGGAACATCAAATTAGGCCATATGAGTTGAACTAAGGAACAAAACATGGGCAATCACACTGATGGGACTATTCTATAGACCCCCAGCTAGAGAGATATAGAACAGCAAACATGTAGGCAAATTGCTGAGAAGTTTAGAAACAATCGGACAGTATTAGTAGGGGATTTCAACTACCCTAATATTAACTGGGATAAAATCAGTGTAAAAGGCATAGAGGGCACAGAGCTCTCAAAATTCATTCAGGAGTACCTTTTTAGCTAGTACGTAGCAATCCTAACAAGAGAAGGGGTAGTTCTGGATTTAGTTTAGGGAATGAAGCTGGGCATGTGGAAGGGATGTCAATGAGAGAGCATTTAGTGGTAGTGGTCATAATTCAGTTACATTTATAGTAGTAATGGAAAAAAGATAAAGATAGAGTAAAAGTTCTGATTTGGGGACACACCAGTTTTACTAGGCTGAGATGTGATTTCGCAAAAGTGGAATGGAAACAGCTACTTGAATCTAAATCAGTGTCACAAAAGTGGGAGGCATTCAAGGAAGAGGTAAAGAGAGTTTAAAGTAAACCTTTACCACAAAGGAAAAGGGTGGTACTTCCAAATCTAGAGCTTCCTGGATGTCAAAGAGCATACAGTGTTGTATGATCGCTTTAGAGTGATGTCCCTTTAAGAACTCAGTATGCTAATGAGTTAAGTATCTGATGTAGTCATGTGACAAGAAGCCATAGTCACTCTGCACAGCAACACCCGGACAATGGTTTTGTATATAGTTTGTTCTGTATTGTGTCTAGTAGTTTTGTTGTTAATAAACCTTCTAGAGATCTTCAAGGAACTGGAATCCATGTACCTCATTGTGTAGCTTAAGATAACACAAAGAAACTCATGACATGGTGGCAGCGGTGGTGAAAAAAACAAGATATAAGCTTGAAAACCATGGGGTAACAGCAAACAAAATGTAAAAGCAATACAGAAAACAGAAAAGAACATTTGAAGCAATAAATGAAGAAACTTTAAAGCAAGTTCCTGAAAAGACTGAAAGAAAGCTACATATCATAGAAGGCTGAGAACAGCTCCATATAATGGAAGCATGGCTGAAAAGCAAGCGATCGGGTGAGTCATTGTGCCAATGATTGAGCAATCCCAATAAAAAAAAGCCTATGAAGAGTTTAAAAAAAAATAATTTTCCAAAGGCTCCTTGTCAGTGAGAGAAAAAAAAGGGAAATCCGTGAAAAGTGCATGAACTGAAAAAATAGTCCAGATAGTGGAAAAAAGCGTGAGAAACCCCCAAGCTAAATTAAAGCAGTTAAACTGAAAGAAATAATTAAAGCAGTCAAGCATGAAGAAGATAAATAAACTCTAGCAAAAAAAGCAATGGGGAAAAATCTTGAACTGCCTATCGAACATTTGTGTAAACATACAAGCCAAGTGCAAAAAGAGAAAAAAAGAGAACACTGTCAAACACATGTTAAGCTACATTAAATAAGTCAATCTAAAAAAAAATTCTTAAAAGGGAGAACAGCACAGACTTAATAGAACAAGTTTTAAAACATGTTTAAAGCAACAAATAAGAAAGTCATAATAAGTACAGTGCTGAAGGCACACACAGAGCTGAACAAAGTAAAATATAGAGCAGAAGCAAAAGAACAGAAGAAGGATCGATATCTCATTTCCCAGCATGAACTTGAAGGCCATTAATATCCTATCTGAGTTCAAACTTTTTAAACAAAGAATGCAGTTATGCTTCATAGACCAAGCAGTTGCAGAACCACAGAAGCAGTCTGTGAAAACACTGATAGCAGTTGGAAAGGAGGGGCAGAAAATAGGAGCAGGAGTAGGCTATTCTGCCCTTCGGGGCTGCTCCATCATTCAAAAAAGACCATGGCTGATTGTCTAATTCAGTACCCTGTTCCTGCTTTCTCCCTATATCCCTTGATCCCTTTGGCATTAAGAAACATATCTATCTCCATCTGGAATATATCTAATGACTTGGCCTTCATTGCCTTCTGCAGTAGAGAATTCCACAGGTTCACCACCCTCTGAGTGAAGAAATTTCTCCTCATCTCGAATCTAAATGGCATACCCCGTATCCTGGTTCTGGACTACCCAGACATCGGCAAGATCCTCCCTGCATCTAGCCTGTCTAGTCCTGTTCGAATTCTATAGGTTTCTATGAGATTCACCTCTCATTCTTCTAAACTCTAGTGAACACAGGCCTAGTTGACCCAATTTCTCCTCATACGTCAATCCTGCCATCCCAGGAATCAGTCTAGTGAATCTTCTTTGCACTCCCTCCATGGCAAAAGCATCCTTCCTCAGATAAGGAGACCAAAACTGCACACAATACTCCAGATGTGGTCTCACCAAGGCCCTGTATAATTGCAGTAAGCCATCCTTGATCCTGTACTCAAATCCTCTTGCAATGAAGATCAACATACCATTTGCCTTCCTAATTGCTTGCTGCACCTGAATGCTTGCTTTCAGCAACTGGTGTACAAAGACACCTAGGTCTCGTTGCACCTCCCTCTTTCCCAATCTATCACCATTCAGATAATAATCCACCATTCTGTTTTTACAATCAAAGTGGATAACCTCACAATTATCCATGTTATACTGCATCTGCCATGCATTTGCCCACTCACCCAACTTGTCCAAATCACATTGGAGCCTCTTTGCATCCTTCTTACAGCTTACATTCCCCCCCAGCATTTTGCACACTAGCCTCTTATGTGGGACCTTATCAAAAGCCTTCTGAAAATCCAAATACACCACTTCTACTGGTTCTTCCTTATCTATTCGACCAGTTACATCCTCAAAAAACTCCAGTAGATTTGTTAAGCATGATTTCCCTTTCGTAAACCCATGCTGACTTTGTCCAATTCCATTTATGCTTTCCAGGTGTTCTGCTATCACAGCCTTTATAATAGACTCTAGCATTTTCCCCACTACTGATGTAAGGCTTTTTCATCAATACCTCTGACTTATCTGAAGAGGACCAGAAAGATGGCACAAAGATATGGAAAGTGCTCGAAGATCAGCTTCAGGTAAGAGTGAATTTTAGAATTCATCACGTGGACTTGATGTCCTACAGGCAACAGCCACAGGAATCAATAGATTAATTCTACAGTAGATGCCATAGTAAGGGCAATGAATGCAATTTTCAAAAACTGAGTTGTCAGAGTGAATAATGGTGATTGTCTCAACACCTATGAAGGAATTTCTAAAAGGCTTTTCTTGGGGCAAAAGAAAGGTCACAGCATTGGTGCACTGCTAGAAGATGGCAGGAAATACGAAGCCATTGTAGCTGGACAATGGCATCTGCAAACACTAGGTGCAGCCGACAATATCGGCACAGTAACCAGGTCACAAAAAGCAAGCAAGCTGTGTGGTAAGTGTGGTTTGTCTCATTCACTGCAACGTTGTCCTGCATTTCAAGATCTGTGCAAGGCATGCTGTGCAAAAGGACACTGGGCCCGCCCATGCAAGAAGTCTGGCTGCAAAGACACTGCCAGAAGTTACAATAGGACACAAACAAACAGAAGACAGGTGCAGCAATATGGCAACAGCAGCAAGAAGAGCGCCAGAGATCTGCGTAAATGCAAGCACAGTAAAAACCCCTCTTCAGAGATTACCTCAAACTTTTGAAATTTATTTTTCTTCTGCTCTTTTCTGTCTCCATTTGCATGTGTGTATCGCATATGCATGCTAACGTGGGGCACGGTGTGTATCTGTAGGCATTAACTGAATTAGAGTTTAAGTTTAAGTTAGAATAAATTTCACTTTTCTTCTTTAAACCTAAGAAAACCTGCTATGCTCATTTCTTTGCCTTATAATTGGAAAGCAGTGAGCAAGGATTCACCAAGGGAGGAGTTCAAAACACAGCGTGTATAAAATTAAATCCTGTTACAATTAAGACCAGGTGAAGATAGTAAAAGACCCCTTGACACCTTTCTCACCTGGTCGTAACAGCGATGCTCAGTCATAAGATGAGCAGGCATTTCATATTGTGACACCTGACACATTGTGTTGATGAAGTCAAATAACTGGAAGCTTTGCTACTTTTAATATCATGTGCCCAAAGAAAGTTGGCAAACACACATTCAGGTTGAAGATTGACAAGGGAGCTAGTGCAATCCTACCAGTTTGAATCCTGAAGGATATGTACTGGGGTTGTTGGAAATTAATGATACAACCAACAACTACAAAGTTAACTGCATACCCATCCCTTGCACACTAACAATGCAATTCAGCTCCGGCAAGTTGGCATGGCAATATTTTACCTTGCAGACCTGAGTGGACCAGCAATGGCATGACTACCAGCGTGTAAGGACCTCAACATTGTGACTATCCACAAGATCACCAAAGTACCCATTACAGCAGAAGAGACCAAGAGTACCTGCATTGAGTCAGTCCAGGACTGACAATAAATGTACCTTGACAGCTTTGATGCCATAGCATATTTCAAAGGCAATGCCGTACTGCACCACAGAGAGAATGCAATTCCGTCTATCAACCCTCCCAGAAACTGCATCGTGCACGTACAAGAAAAGCTTAAACACCATTTGGATGACATGGAACACAATGGCATTATCCATCGCGTGCATCATCACACAGACTGGTGCACCTCAATAAAGAAGGATGGAGCAATTAGGTTATGTCCAAATCCAAGGCATCTAACCCTCTCCCTAAAGAGATGCCTCCACAAGATTTCAACATTATAGAATTGAATCCCAAGTTCACAGGAGCCAAATTCCTCTCCAAGTTGGAGGCTAAACATGGATATTGGTCAGTACATCTAGCTAAGGAATCTCAGGAAGTCACCACATTCGGAACACCATTTGGAAGATATTACTTCCAGAGACTACCCTTCAGCTTATCTAACAGTCAAGATCTGTTTCAGCAGTATATGGACAGAACTGTAGGAAATGTGCCTGGATGTATATGCAATGCCGATGATATTGCGGTAATGGGCAAAACCAAAGAAGAGCATGATTGAAATCTTCACTCACTGAAGGCAGCAGCTCATTTTTAACAGCAAGAAGTGCCTGGTTAATGTAAGTCAGATCAATTTCTTTGGCTCCATCTATACAGGTCGAGGAATCTGTCCTGATCCAGGCAAAGTTGAAGATGTAAGGCATATGCCTACTCTATAAGACATAGAAGATCTACAGAGATGACTTGGATTTTTCAAATTCTTGGCACCATACATTCCAAATATCTGACAAAGCATCATCACTGAGAGAGCTCTTAAAGAAAGATGTGCCATATGTATGACAGGAGGACCATCAGCATATGCTTGAGTCCCTCAAACAAGCATTGTCAGCAGAAACCTGTACCCTGCAGTACTATGAGCCAAGGAAGAAAAAAAATCCTGGAAGTCGACGCCTCACAGAAAGGGCTAGAAGTGTGCATCCTGCAGGATGGCAAACCAATTGCATTCGGGACCAAAGGTTTATCCTCAACACAATTCAATTAATCAAACATAGAGCGTGAAACACTTACTCTGGAGTTTGGGGTCACAAGGTTCCACACCTACCTGTTTGGTAAGCAGTTCACTGTGGAAACTGACCACAGATCACTGAGGATGATATAAGTAAAAGCAAAATACTGCGGATGCCGGAAATCTGAAATAAAAACAAGAATTGCTGCAAATACTCAGCACAGCTGGCAGCATCTGTGGAGAGAGAAGCAGAGTTAACATTTCAGGTCAGTGACCCTTCTTCAGAACTAGCAGATATTAGAAATGTGAAAGGTTTTAAGCAAGTAAAGTAGGTGTGTGGCAAGAGATAACAAAGGAGAAGGTGTTGATAAGATAAGGTCACAGAGAATAACCAACCAGAAGGTCATGGAGCAAAGGCAAACAATATGTTAATGGTGTGTTGAAAGACAAAAAAAGCATTAGTACCGATAGGGTGTTAATGGACTGAAAACTGAACAGCCATAAGTACAAACATGAAAAAAAAACAGCGGGTAGGCAAACTGAACAAACTAAGATAAAATGAAATAAAATAAACACAAAAAAAAGAATAAAGAAAAAATAATTAAAAATAAAAGTAAAATGGGGGGCCCATCATGCTCTGAAATTATTGAACTCAATGTTCAGTCCGGCAGGCTGTAGTGTGCCAAATCGGTAAATGAAATGCTGTTCCTCGAGCTTGCGTTGATGTTCACTGGAACACTGCAGCAATTCCAGGACAGAGATGTGAGCATGAGAGCAGGGGGGAGTGTTGAAAGGGCAAGCAACGGAAGCTCGGGGTCATGCTTGTGGACTGAGCAGAGGTGTTCCACAAAGCGGTCACCCAGTTTGCGTTTGGTCTCCCCAGTGTAGAGGAGACCACATTGTGAGCAGCAAATACAGTATACTACATTGAAAGAAGTACAAGTAAATCACTGCTTCACCTGAAAGGAGTGTTTGGGGCCTGGGATAGTGAGGAGAGAGGAGGTAAATGGGCAGGTATTACACCTCCTGCGATTGCAGGGGAAGGTGCCGTGGGAAGGGGACGAGGTGGTAGGGGTAATGGAGGAGTGGACCAGGGTGTTGCGGAGGGAGCGATCCCTTCGGAATGCGGACAGGGGAAGGGAGGGGAAGATGCGTTTGGTAATGGCATCACGCTGGAGGTGGCGGAAATGGCGGAGGATGATCCTTTGGATATGGAGGCTGATGGGGTGGAAAGTGAGGATAAGGGGAACCCTGTCACGGTTCTGGAAGGGAGGGGAAGGGGTGAGGTTAGAGGTGCGGGAAATGGGCCGGACATGATTGAGGGCCCTGTCAACCACAGTGAGGGGGAATCCTCGGTTGAGGAAAAAGGAAGACATATCAGAAGCGCTGTCATGGAAGGTAGCATCATTAGAGCAGATGCGTTGGAGTTGGAGAAACTGGGAGGATGGAATGGAGTCCTTACAGGAGGCAGGGTGTGAAGAAGTGTAGTTGAGGTAGCTGTGGGAGTCAGTGGGCTTATAATGGATATTAGTAGACAGCCTATCCCCAGAGATGGAGGCAGAGAAGTCGAGGAAGGGAAGGAAGTGTTGGAGATGGACCATATAAAGGTGAGAGAAGGGTGGAAATTAGAAGCAAAGTCGACAAAGTTTTCCAGTTCAGGGCGGGAGCAGGAAATGGCACCGATGCAGTCATCAGTGTACCAAAAATAGAGTTGGGGGAGGGGGCCTGAGTAGGACTGAAACAAGGAATGTTCAACATATCCCACAAAAAAACAGGCATAATTAGGACCCATGCGGGTACCCATAGCAACACCTTTTACTTGACGGAGGTGAGTGGAGCTGAAGGGGAAGTTGTTCAATGTGAGAACAAGTTCAGCCAGGCGGAGGAGGGTAGTGGTGGATGGGGACTGGTTGGGCCTCTGTTCAAGGAAGAAGCGGAGAGCCCTCAAACCGTCCTGGCGGGGGATGGAAGTGTAGAGAGATTGGACGTCCATAGTGAAGAGGAGGTGGTTGGGGCCAGGAAACTGGAAATTGTCAAAGTGACATAGGGTGTCAGAAGAGTCACGGATGTAGGTGGGAAGAGACTGGACCAGCGGAGAAAAGATAGAGTCAAGATAGGAAGAAATAAGTTCAGTGGGGCAGGAGCAGGCTGAAACAATGGGTCTGCCGGGACAGTCCTGTTTGTGGATTTTGGGAAGGAGGTAGAAGCGGGCTGTCCAGGGTTATGGGACTATGAGGTTGGAAGCTGTAGAGGGAAGATCTCCAGAGGAGATGAGGTCAGTGACAGTCCTGTGGACAGTCCCTTAGTGTTTGGTGGTGGGGTCATGGTCCAGGGGGAGGTAGGAAGAAGTGTCTGAAAATTGGCGCTGAGCCTCTGCAAGGTAGAGGTCTGTATGCCATACAACAACAGCACCACCCTTGTCTGCAGGTTTGATGACCGTGTCGGGGTTAGACCTGAGAGAACGGAGTGCCTCAAGTTCAGAGGGCAGGTTAGAGTGAGTGAGGGGGGCAGAGAAATTGAGATGACCAATGTCTCGCCGACAGTTTTCAATTAAATAGATCAAGAGCGGGTAAGAGGCCAGGGGAGGGGTCCAGGTAGAGTGAGAATGCTGAATGGTGAATGGGTCTGCTGATCGGGGGGAGGACTCCTGGTCAAAGTGGCGTCACATAGCACTGAGTGTGGATCTCAGGATGTGGCGAGAATAGCAGTCCGAGTAATGTTGTATTTCTCAAAGATACCTGTAATCCTGGGTGGATTCAAAACATGATGGGTGAAACTGCAGTTGGAATCCACATGGAATAAGTCGGAGCTGGAGACAGTCATGAGGAAGGAGATGTGGCTGTGAAAACGAGTTTTGGTAGACACTTTATCAAACTCCAGGAGGGAAATAGAAATCAATGAAGGTGAACAAGGTAAAAGAGACAATGAAAATAGATCATAGAAGGATGGCCTGACACGATAAAAAAGGTTCCAGAAACCCTCAGATGCTTTTGGCCTTATAGAGATGAACTTGGTATCTTGAGAGATGTAACTTTCAAAGGAAAACAAGTGATTATGCCCAAAGCTGTCTGACTGGACATCTTTTCACAACTTCACCAAGGCTATATGCGTAGACAGTGAATGAAACAACTGGCACGAGACACTGTTTATTGCCCAGGGATCAACGGTGACATTGCCAGAGCCGCCAACAACAACGTAAAGAACCTCTACACCCTCACAAGATTCCGTTAGTCCCTTGGTCCAAAATCTGATCTATTGACCGTGAATAGAGATGACTTTATCTTAGCCACCAATTATTTCTCCAAACTTCCATTGTCAGACAGGTAAAAGATACTTCAAGCACGGTCGTCACAGACACATTGAGTGCCATATTCAGTCTGTTTGGTGCACCTGAAGAAATGACTTCTGACAATGGGCCACAGTTTCCGGGCAGACCTTTCAGGGATATGTGTGCCAAATGGGGCATAAACCATGTGATATCCTCACCACATTACCCCAGATTTAAAGTCTTGCCAAGCAAATGGTTCACACAGTTAAATCACTTACCCCGAACTGTAGGTAAACGAAACAAGATTTTGTGTTGCCATGCTACACCTCACAGCTACACCTTTGGATATGAGCTTACCGTCACCAGTAGAAATCATGTTTGTCAGACAAGTGAGAATGATTCTGCCAAGCCATCATCAGTCCAAATTCTCCAAAATGCAGGAGACACTGCTCAAAAAACAAGGTAGAATGAAGATGGTGCATGACCGACATGTGGGGCTGAACTACCTCAGCTACACGTAGGACACAAGGTCAGGGTCATACACCCCACAATGAGAACATGGTTACCCACAGAGGTACCCAAAGTATGCAGTGAGCCTAGGTCTTACGAGGTTACAACATTTAACGAAGCAGTGTTGAGGAGGAACCGAAGCCAACTAAGAGAAGTGTGCAATACTCCAATTGCGCACAGCAGACTTGAAAAAACACAATCCAATGACAAGGGTGTGATGGAATAACAGGACAACAACCAACACATTGACAACATGTATGCAAGCCAAAAACAGCCAAGGATGAAATCCACATCCCCAGAAAGTTATACCAGAACAAGATCTGGAAGAGTTGTTAAACCAACGAAACGATGTATGGATTCTTAAGCTTCTGCACTCGTAAATTTCACAATCCCTATCTTTATACTTGTAACTTTTATAACCTTTATCCCTGTATAACTAATTTTGATATTATCCTATCTTATATGTTTTTACTTGTAGCGTACGGGACTTATCTTTGGAAAGAAAGGAGATGTATAAGAGTGATGTCCCTTTAAGAACTCAGTATGCTAATGACTAAGTACCAGGATGTAGTCATGTGACTAGAAACCATAGTCACTCTACACAGCAACACCCTGGACAAAGGTTCTGCATATAGTTTGTTCTGTATCGTGTGCAGTAGTTTAGCTGTTAATAAACCTTCTAGAGTTATTCAAGGAACTGGAATCCACATACCTCATCGTGTTGCTTAAGATAACACATTGACATACAGAGTAGGATAACACAAATAAGAAAGCTTATGTCAAATGCCAAAAGCTCAATACTGCAGAAAGCCGAGAGGAGTTTAGAAAATGTAAGGGTGAAATTAAAAAGGAAATTAGGAAAGCAAAGAGAGGGCATGAAAAAATATTGGCATGTAAAATCAAGGAAAACCCAAATATGTCTTCTAAATACATAGAGAGCAAGAGGATAACTCAGGAAAGAGTAGACTGATTAGACACCAAAAAGGTAACTGCATGTGGAGGCACAAAATGTGGGCATGGTTCTTAATGAATACTTTGTGTCTGTTTTCACAGAAGCAGAAGACATAGCAAACATTGTAGTTAAATAAGAGGGCTGTGAAATATTGAATGGGATAAACATAGTGAGGGAGAAAACATAACATGTTTAGCATCCTCAAAAGTGAATAAATCATCAAGCCTGGATGAAATGTAGCCCAAGCTGCTAAGGGAAGAAATAGCAGAGACTCTGACCACCATTTTCCAATCAACTCTGGCTACAGGCAAGATGCAAGAGGACTGGAGGACTGCTAATGTTGTACCATTGCTTGAAAAGCGAGGAAGGGGTAACCAGAGTAATTTCAGGCCAGTCAACCTAACCTTGGTGGTAGGCAAATCATTGATAAAAAATTCTGAGAGATTGTATAACTCATCATTCAGAAAGGCACAGCTTAATCAAGGACAGTCAGCATGGATTTGCTAAGGGAAGGCTGTGTCTGACGAACTTGATTGAATGTTTTGAGATGGTAACAAGTAGGGTCAATGAGTGTAGTGTGTTTGATATAATCTATATTGATTTTAGCAAGGGTTTTAACAAGGCCCCACATGGCAACTTGTCAGAAAAGTAAAAGTTCATGGGATCCAAGGGAAAGTGGCAAGTTGGATCCAAAACTGGCTCAGTGGCAGGAAGCAAAGGGTAATGGTCGACAGGTGTTTTTGTGATTGGAAGGCTGTTTCCAGTGGGGTTCTGCAGAGCTCAGTACTGGGTCCCTTGCTGTTCGTGGTATATATCAATGATTTAGACATGATTAAGAAGTTTTCAGATGATACAAACATTGGTTGTGCAGTTGATAGTGAGGAAGAAAGCTGTAGATTGCAGGAAGATATCGATGGATCAGTCAGGTGAGCAGAAAAGTGGCACATGGAATTCAATCCAGAAAAGTGTGAGGTAATGCATTTGGGAAGCCAAACAAGGCAAAAGAATACACAATAAATGGCAGGGTTCTAAGAAGCATATGGGAACAGAGGGCCCTTGAAGTGCATGCCCACTGATCCCCGAAGTATCAGGACAGGTAGTTAAGAAGGCATACAAGATATTTTCCTTCATTGGTCAAGGCATAGAGAATAAGAGCAACTAGAACTGCAAAAAATGCTATTTAGAACACGTAGCTAGAGTACTGCATACCGTTCTGGTTGCCGTATTACAGGAAGTATGTGGTCGCACTAGAGAGGGTACAGAGAAGATTTACAAAGATGTTGCTAGGAATAGAGAATTTTAGCTATGAGGAAAGATTGAATAGGCTGGGGTTGTTTTATTTGGAACAGAGGAGGCTGAGGGACAATTTAATCAAGGTGTCTAAAATCATGAGGGGCCTAGATAGAGTGGATAAGAAGGACATATTTCCATTAGTAGAACAGTCAAAAACCAGGAGGCATAGATTTAAAATAATTGGTAGAAGATTAGAGGGGAGTTGAGGAGAATTATTTTCACCCAGAGGGTAGTAGGGGTCTGGAATTCACTGCCTGAAAGTGTGGTAGAGATAGAAATCGTATAACATTTCAAAAACACTTGAATATGCACTTGAGGTGCCATGACTTACAGGACTATGGATAAAGAGCTGGAAGGTGGGACTTAGCTGGATAACTCCTTTTTGACTGGCATTAACACAATGGGCTGAATGGCCTTCTTCAGTGCTGTAAATTTTTCTATGTTTCTATATTCTATGTTTTTAAACAAGGCAGCAATCTCTCAAGGACAGCACTGAGATGAATGACCAGATAATCAGTTTTTGGTAGTATTGGCTGAGGAAAAAATGTTACCAGGACAACAGACTTTAAATAGTGCCATGGGATCTTTATCATCTTCCTGAACCATTGGAAAGGCAGATGGAGCCTTGGTTTAACACCTCCTCCAAAGCAAATTCAGGTATATTCTATATATATATATATATATATAAATATATAGAAAGGAGCAATTTAATTCTTGTTTTTGCAAAGTTTTTTATGATGCAAATCAGTTTACATGTTGGTTTGCAATGTTGGTCAGAAATTGTCCTGGGACACAACATAGTGCAGCACGGGTGGTCATCATTGCCTTTTGGAGAGAAGATCACTACAGATGTAAAGGAAAATGAGCAAAAGTATTCACTAGGGATGAATGGAAAGCAAGACACAAAACAGCAGAGTTATGGAGGAATCGTCCCCATTTAATTCATGAGCACATTGTTAGCAAGTCATCTCTTTCATTGGATAACATATTCACCACATCAGTTATCCTTCCTCCATGGTGGAGGTGAATTGTGAATTTCTTGAAGAGGACAACAACATGGTGGCACTTGGGTTGCACATTAACTAAGAATTTTGTTTCACGTTTCTTCCTGTTAAAATACGGTTCTAATACTGCTAATCTGCTCTTCTTGTCCACTAGGTTGCCGAACAAGTTTTCAGGCAGGGCAGCCAGGTATCGTGATTTCCAATTTCCCCCTCAATACTTTTCTCACTGAGCTTAAAATATAGACAATAACCCCTTAAAATATAACAATAATTAGGCATAGCAGTGCAATAAACATTAAACTGTTTCCTCAAAATGGGGTTTTACTTCTATGGCCTGGAAGGGGTTTTATTTTTTGTTATTGATATAAAATCTGATTCACCTTGCAAAGTGTTAACTCCCAGAAATATTAATACCACTTAGACTGTTGATTAGGATGGTTCACAAGATGGGGTACCAGACAGGTTAGCTACCATAGGCATCTGACTGTTTACTTTTTGATATTATGTTTAACTCACTGCAGAAAATTAAATGATATTCTAACTGTTTTCTTTAACGTCAGAGTACAAATGAATGATAAGTTTAACTTTGAAAATGGAGGACATTAAGGGCTGGTTCAAAGTATCTCGTACCATTGTGATGGAGTGGTTTTCATTCATTATGCCTAACAAAGGGCTCGGCTGAACAGACATACTGATACTCCAAGCTTCCACATCAAGAGGACAGATTTGTGTACAAGATGATAACTATGATTGCTTGCCCAGTGGACCAATCCTCAACATATAGAGTTGAGAGGCAGCTCAAAGGACAGTTTTAGTATTTTCTCTTCCTTTCTTTAGAGTGAGACTCTGAGATAGTGAGATACACAGAGACCACCTCTTGCCAGTGAGGTTGTTGGCCAGAGATGCACACAGGCTCTTGAATGTTGTTCAAATCCCGACTCCTTCTAACCAAAACTTAGCAACCCTAATTTTACCTGAACTCTACGATATTCAGTGACTTAGGGTGCATTGTAAAAATGGTGAAATGGGGTGCAGGAGAGTTGCTGGAACTATGTTTATGAGTAGGTTAGTTTTGTTGTGAAGTTTTTATCTGTTGATGCGGTATGTTTTATTTTTAAGAGATATATAGCACATGGGTGAGGAACTGTCATGCCAGCTCTGCCTTTGGGATTTATTTTGCCAGCATGTGATTTAGTAATTTTTGTGGAGTGGTGGGTGATGCTGCAGAATATAGAGTCATAGAGAGATACAGCACCGAAACAGGCCCTTTGGCCCAACGAGTCCGCGCCAACCATCAACCACCCATTTATACTAATCCTACATTAATCCCATATCCCTCTCACATCTCCACCTTCCCTCAATTCTCATACCCCCTACCTACACTAGGGGCAATTTACAATGGCCAATTTACCTATCAACCCACAAGTCTTTGGCACGTGGGAGGAGGCTGGAGCACCCGGAGGAAACCCACGCGGTCACAGAGAGAACTTGCAAACTCCACACAGGCAGTACCCAGAACCTGGGTCACTGGAGCTGCGAGGCTGCAGTGCTTTTCACTGTGCCACCCTTCAATATAATTGAGATCAAAACTGAAACTAAGTGGAACAGAAGTAGGAAATAACTAGCTGGTGAGGAGAAGAGCAGCCAATGAGGAAGAAGGAAATAGGAACAATTCAAATAGATGAGTCACGTGAGCAGCTTCACTGCGCTGATCTCCCCGGCCCCCGCGCTGATCTCCCCGGCCCCCGCGCTGATCTCCCCGGCCCCTGCGCTGATCTCCCCGGCCCCCGCGCTGATCTCCCCGGCCCCCGCGCTGCTCTCCCCGCCCCCCGCGCTGCTCTCCCCGGCCCGCTCCACTCTCTCACTCCGGCCATTGATTTCTGCCACGTGTTTGTTAGGTTTCATCTCTGTGATTTTTTGAGCAGCGCCATCTTTAGTCCTGGCAGCTGCAACAGTCGCAGGCTGTGACGTTTTCGTGGCACATGCTGTATCTGCGCATGTGCCAAAACAGCGCCACCTACCGATCGCGTTGTCAACAATTGCGGTCTTTGAGAAACAATGATTTGTGCCCTCAGGCTTCCTGGCTTTTTCGGGACCAAGCTTTTAGAAATCAGGCTTAATGTTTTTTGCTTGATCTTCATTTAGCATCAACAAAACTATTGGCAAAACTATTGAACTTGGATACCAAATTACTTTGCAGCCAACATGCACCTGGATTTTCTTAATGAACTGTGTTTTCAGTAGGGCATAACTTTTCACTGCCCAGAGATGCCACCCCCCACCCCCCCCCAAGCTTGACCTGACCATATTTCTGACCTGGGTAATTTGTATGTGGGAGGGAATTATGCCAGACCGGGAGCACGGACTTAATGTAATTGGACCTTGCGGCCTTTCATTACTGGAGGGAGGCAACTATTGAGGTGCCTACAAATTAATTTTCTTCATGATGTTGATCAGGTCTGAGCACAGGCATACTTTGAGAGCTGACCACCAATTCTAACAGGCCCAACAGGTGCCCCCAGTGGCCAGCATTCAATTGTAGCAAACAATGGGAAATACAGTAGAGGCCACCTCACCTTAATTTTATTTGAATGCACTGCTCACGTAACAACTGGAGAATTTTAGTCTGCAGAGTTCACTCACCAGGAAATGTTGGGGTTGGGGGGGCGGGGAAGTGGGGTGCAGGGCAGGGGGGAAGGCAAATAGTGGGTGGATGTGGGATGTAATGGATCGTGTCCACAAGCGAGTTCCTGCCCTTGCTTGCCAAAGGTTGTGGTGGATAGATGCATGTGAAAAGTCTAGGCAATGGTGTTCATAGTGTCAGCTGTGGCTCAGTTGGTAGTGCTCTTGCCTCTAAGTCTCTGGGTTCAAGTCCCACTCCAGGTCTTGCGCACAAAAATCAGCACTGACACGCCAGTGCAATACTGAGGGAGCGCTGCACTGTCAGAGGTGCTGTCTTTCAGATGCAATGTTAGGCTGAGGGCCCCATCTGCTTGCTTGGGTGGATGTAAATGATCCAATGGTGCTATTTTGAGGACGAGAAGGGGAGTTATCCCTGGTGTCTGCCCAATATTTATCCCTCAATCAATATCACAAAAATCTGGTTATTATTATGTTGCTGTTTGTGGCAGCTTGCTGTGTACGTACTGGCTGCCATGTTTCCTGCATTACAATAGTGACTACACTTCAAAAAAGTACTTCATTGGCTGTAAGGTTCTTTGAGACATCTGGTGGTCATGAAAAGTGATATATAAATGCAAGTCTTTCTTTTTTTCATAACTTAGCCTTGACCCCATTGAATTTGACACTTTGTTTTTCTCAAGAAGATGACCTGATGTCACTCACCTAGAGTCAGCCTTGACTCAGTGAAAACCGAGGAGCTTTGCATTCAAGTCCTACTCAGAGATTAAGCACATAATCTAGACTGACACTTCAAAGCAGTAAAGAGACAGTGCTGTTGAAGGTGGTCTTTTGGATGAGATGCTAAAATGTCTACCATTTCACGTAAAAGATCACATGGCACTATTCGAAGAGCAGATTTCTTCTCTCAATATCCTGGTTAAAATTTATCCCTCAATTAATATCAGAAAAAAAGGCTAACTGGTCATTATCTCATTGCTGTTGTGCAATTTTGCTGTGAGCAAATTGGCTGCCACGCTTCATACATTACAACAGTGATTACATTTCAAAAGTACTCCATTGACTGTAAAGTGCTTTGGGACATCCAGAAGTCATGAATAGAGAGAAGTCTTTCTTTCAAAAAATACTTCATTGATTTTAAAGTATTTGTTGTATGAACAATGACTGACAGGTAAAGACCCTTCGGTCCATCAAGATGATTCCACACTATTGCGATACCCTGTATACCACAATATATACATCCCAGCTGAAACCATGTGATCTCCTGGGAGAAGTGAAAATCCAGGTGGAAATATAGGCCAATCCAAATTTGGGGGGAAAATAATCTGTGAAATTTCTCTTCGTCTCATTGGGCAATTGAAACTAGGCCACATCATCACTCTGACCCTGAATTATCTATTTTTTGTAAGAATTCTCTAACTAGAAATAGGTCCAACTCTTGTTTCAAGGAATTCAGCATTCACCACACGAGACAGCAACCTGTTCCAGAGGTTCACTATTCTCTGGGAAAAGAACCACCTCCTGACACCTAACCTAGACCTGGCCTTACACAAAATGAAATTGTGACATGAAAACAAAATATTGTGGTTGCCAGAAATCTGAAATAAAAACAGAAAATTCCAGAAATACTCAGCAGGTCTGGTGGCATCTTTGGAAAGAGAAACAGGGTTAATGTTTCAGGTTGACAGCCTGTTTCTTTCTCCACAGATGCTGTCAGACCAGCCAAGTGTGTCCAGCAGTTTCACTTTTTATTTAAAATTGTGACCACTGGTCCTCCCTAACCTATTAAATTGCCAACAAACTGCCAATTGGAACACGATTGCCTAGCTAAGGCAGAGGGAAATTTCAGATATTTTCCCCCCAAATTGGTTGTTCACCTCCACTAATCTCTTCCTTTTTAAATACATGCAGAAGATTTTACATCTGTTTCTATGTCTCTTGCTGGTTTACTCTCATGTTCTATTTTCTCTCTCCATCAATTTCTTGGTCATGCTCTGGAGAATTCTAAAATCCTCCCATTCCTCTGGCTTACTACCCTTTTTTGGCAACATTATAAGCCACTTCCTTTAATCTGTGAGCCACAGTTAGATAACTTTTTCTGTAGTCCATTAAGATTTATAAGATGATGAAGGGAACATCCTGGCCAATATTTATCCCTCAATCAATACCATAAAAAAGAACAGGCTAACTGGTCATTATCTCACTGCTGTTGTGCAATCTTGCTGTGAGCAAATTGGCTGCTGTATTTTCTACATTACAACAGTGATTATATTTCAAAAGTACTCCATTGGCTTTGGGACAACCAGAAATCATGAAAAGTGGAAAAAGTCTTTCTTTCAAAAAATACTTAACTGGTTTTAAAGCATTTGTTGTACAAACAATGATGGACAGGTAAAGACCCTCCGATCCATCCAGCTGATTCCACACAATTGCGATACCCTGTGTATCACAATATAGACATCCCACCTGAAACCATGTGATCTCCTGGGAGAAGTGAAAATCCAGGTGGAAATATAGGCCAATCCATTAGAGGCAAAGACAGAGGAAATTATAATGGGCAATATAAGGAAATGGCAGAGACATTAAAAAAACAATTTGCATCTGTCTTCACAGTGGAAGATAACAAAATAAAATCCAGAAATAATGGGAAACCAAGGGTCTAGCGAGAATTAGGAACTTAAAGAAATTAGTATTCGCAAAGAAATAGTAATGGAGAAATTAATAGGACTAAAAGCTGACAAATCCCCTGGACCTGATGTCTGCATCCTAGGGTTTTAAAAGAAGTGGTTACAAAGATAGTGGATGCACTGATTTTGATCTTCCAAAATTCTCTAGATTTTAAAATGGTCCCACGGATTGGGAGGTAGCAAATGTAACCCCCCTGTTCAAGAAAGGATGGGGGAAGAGAAACAGGGCACTAAAGGCCAGTTAACTTGACATCAGAGCTAGGGAAAATGCTCTATTAGGGCTGTGGTTAACAGGGTCATGAGAAAATCATAATATAATTGGGCAGCATCAACACAGATTTATGAAAAGGAAATCTTGTTTGACTGATCTGTTAAGAGGTTTGTGAGGTTGTAACTAGCAGGGTAGAAGGTGGGGTGGGGTGGTGTTGGAGGAAACCAGTGGATGCGATGTATTCAGATTTACAAAAAGCATTTGATAAGGTGCTGCCGAAGAAATTATTACACTAAATTAGGACTCATTGGACTGGGGGTAATATACTAGCATGGATTGAGGATTGATTAATGGACAGAAAACAGAGTAGGAATAAATGGGTCATTTTCAGGTTGGCAGGCTGTGAGATACTGCAAGGATCAGAGCTTGGGCCTCAGCTATTTACAATCTATAATCTATATCAATGACTCAGTGAGGGAACCAAGTGTAATCTAACTAGGTTTGCTGATGATACAAAACTAAGTGGGAAAGTAAGCTGTGAGGAGAGGCTGCAAAGGGATATAGATGGGTTAAATGTGCAAGAATGTGGCAGATGGAATATAACGTAGAGAAATTTGAAGTTATCCACGTTGTTACAATCAGATGAGAAAGGAGTCTTTGGTTCCCTTTCAGCCTTCACCTGGTCTTACTGTAACAGGGTTTTATTTTTAAACACACTGTTTTTAGCTCCCCCTTAGTGAGTCCTTGTTCACCGCTTTCCAATTATAAGGCAAAGAAATGAGCACAAACAGGCTTTCTTCAGTTTAAAGAAAGGTGAAATTTTATTAAACTTAAACTCTAATGCGGTTGGCGCCTATGGATCTATAACGCGCCCATGCTAGCATGCATACATGATACACACATGCAAATAGAGACAGAAAAGAGCAGAAGAAAAATAAAGCAGAAAGGTTTGAGGCAATATCTGGAGAGTTGTTGTAATGGTTCTTCAAGCTCACTGTAGAGTCCTTGATTGTAGGTAGATTCTTGCTTTTTGTTGGGGCCCAGTATTCTTCTTAAATCTTGTTCACTGTAGGAGACTTTTCTCTCTTGGTGTTCATGTGTCTTCAGTCGGGTTTTGGAGTTCCATGAGAAAGAGATGGGAGCAGACAGGAGAGGATGTGGCGAGCCAGCCAGGAGAGGTCTTTTCAATCCAGGAGCAAAAAGCTTTCTACCAGTTCAAATGCTGTCTCTATAATTTAAAACTCCCCAAGTTGGCCAGCAGGGTAGTCACATGACTGAATGGTATAACTACTTCTGGCTTTGTGTATTGTGTGTGTCAGGGAATGGTCCTTTGTCTACAAACAGTGTCTGTTGATATGCAAAAATGTCTTTCCAGCCTAGGGCCTGGCAACCCCTTGTAACAGGCCTGCTCTTCGTACCAGCAACAATTTGAAATTTAATGTCCATGTGGCAAAATTAACGTGCTTCATTCTTGGCAGGTGGGCGCCTGCATGGCAATGTGGATAGGAAAAACAGAAAAGCAAAATATTTTTTAAAAGGTAGGAGACTGAGAATTGCTGGTATTCAGAGGGACCTGAGTGTCCTTGAATATGAATCACAGAAAGTTAACATGAAGGTACCACAAGCATTAGGAAAGCAAATGGTATGCTAGCCTTTATTACAAAGGGATTGAAGTACAAAAGTAAAGAAGCTTTCTGGAATTATGTAGGGCTTTGGTGACCCCACAGCTGGAGTACTGTATACGGTTTTGCTCTTCTTACCTAAGGAAGGATAGACTTGCTGGAGGGGTGCAATGAAGGTTCACTAGACTGATTTCTGGGATATGGGGATTGTCTTATGAGGAGAGGTTGAGTAGACTAGGCAGATGTTCCCTAGAGTTTAGAAAAATGAGAGGTGATGTCATTGAAAGTTATAAAAATTTTAAGGGGTTTGACAGGGTAAATGCTGGTAGGATGTTTCCCCTGGCTGGGGAGTTTAGGTCTTGGGGTCACAGTTTCAGAATAAGAGGTGGGCCATTCAAGACTGAGAAGAGGAGAAATTTCTTCACTCAAAGGGTTGGGAATCTTTGGAATTCTCTACCCCAGAGGGCTGTGGATGCTCGGTCATTGAGTATATTTAAGACAGAAATCAATATAATTTTGGACACTAAGGAAATCAAGGGATATGGGGATAGAGTAGGAAAGTGGAGTTCAGGTAGATCAGACATAATCTTACTGAATGGCGGAGTTGGCTCAAAGGGCCGAATGGCCTACTGCTCCTATTTCTTATGTTCAGTCAGATCACACCCGAAGTCAATGCTTCTCTGAAGTGTCAAGTCTCAACTCTTTTAGCCTTTCATAATAACTCATACTTTATACTGAGAATTATTCTAGTGACTGTCCTCTGCACCCTTTCTCAACATCAGCCACCATGAGGGGAGATGGCCAAAACTGTTCCAAGTGAGGCCTGGCTAAGGTCTTGTACAAGGACAAAATAGCAGGCCTCATCTTGTACCCAATTGCCCTATGTATGCACCCCAACATCCTACTTGCTCCAGTTATTGTTTCACGGCATTACTTATTTATCTTTAGAGTTGTATGCACTAGAATGCCCAGATCTAGGGCGGCACAGTGGCGCAGTGGTTAGCACCGCAGCCTCACAGCTCCAGGGACCCGGGTTCGATTCCGGGTACTGCCTGTGTGGAGTTTGCAAGTTCTCCCTGTGTCTGCGTGGGTTTTCTCCGGGTGCTCCGGTTTCCTCCCACAAGCCAAAAGACTTGCAGGTTGATAGGTAAATTGGCCATTATAAATTGTCACTAGTATAGGTAGGTGGTAGGGAAATATAGGGACAGGTGGGGATGTTTGGTAGGAATATGGGATTAGTGTAGGATTAGTATAAATGGGTGGTTGATGTTCGGCACAGACTCGGTGGGCCGAAGGGCCTGTTTCAGTGCTGTATCTCTAATCTAATCTAATCTCTCTTTTTCTCCACTTTCCTTAATGATTTTCCATGAAGGGTGTATGAATGTCAAGCATTCGCCCCACCTATATCCACCTGAGCCCAATCTTCCAACACATTAAGATCCACAAGAAGCAGCTGAACATTAGTCCTAACAGTCCGAACACTTGCACAGATCTTATCATCTGCAAATTTGCAAATTGTGCCAACACTTACATCATTATTAAAAATAGTAAAGAACATGATCTCTAAGGGCCATCACTGTTGATAGGTCTCTAAACCTATCAATAACTACTTTCTGCCTATATCCTGCCAGTCAGTTCTCAATTCAGTTCAATATATTACCACTAATACCAGAGGCCTCAATTTTAGAGAAGCCTTTTGTACACTATCTTATCAAATGTTTTTTGGATGTCTTTCTTATCTTATAATGTTGAAAACAAAGTTTGAATCCTTTAAGGCTTGTCTGAGAGTCACACATAGCAGCTGAACTCAAATTTGTACATGTTTCAGTTGTTGACAGGTTATTTTCATAAAAGGATTTAGCACGACTGCATAATTCTGGGATCTTTCTCAAAGGAAAATGGCATCTGAATTCAAATGATACCATATGAAACTATTCTCCTTGACGAGATACAAGAATATATGAGTACTTGCAAAAATGGAATGCAGTAACTCAATGCATATCTGAGCAAAGCTTTGTTCTCACAATATTGAAAGACTTAGCGCATTGATGCATGAACTATTTTACTACTCACGAACAAAATTTAGCCCTTTAATTTTCAAAAATAAAGAAAACGGTGGCATCATTCCTGTTACTTCAAAGTTGCTAGTGGCATTTTGCTGGATTGGACAGCTGTCTAGCAGCTGCACAGAAATGCTGTGATTTATGTTGAGAATGTTTGACATGCTGAATAATCTGGATTGTGGTCTCCTCTCTATAGGGCACAGAAATTCTGTACATAAGTGAAAACAAAAAAACACAATTGCACAGCAAACACAAGTTAGTGAGTGAAGTAATGCATTAAATATTGCCTGTTGAATCATAGTTACACTTGACCTCCTCTTAGGAAATGAGGATGGGCAGGTGGTTGATGTGTCAGTGGGGGAGCACTTTGGGACCAGTGACCATAACTCTATTAACTTCAAGATAGTTATGGAAAAGGATAGGACTGGTCCTCAGGTTGAAGTCCTAAATTGGGGGAATGCTAATTTCGATGGCATCAGACAGGAACTCTCAAAAGTTGAATGGGAGAGGCTGTTTACAGGTAAAGGGATGTCTGGCAAGTGGGAAGATTTTAAAAGTGAGATAGGAAGAGTTCAGGGCCGGCATGTTCCTGTTAGATGGAAGGGCAAGGCTGGCAAGTTTAGGGAACCTTGGTTGACGAGGGATATTGAGGGTCTGGTCAGGACAAAGAAGGAGGCATATTTCAGGTATAGGCAGCTGGGATCAAGTGAGTCCCTCGAGGAGTAGAGGGGATGTAGGACTATACTTAAGAAGGAAATTAGGAGGGCAAAAAGGGGCCATGAGATTTCCCTGGCACATAAGATAAAGGAGAATCCTAAAAGATTCTATAAGTATATTAAGAGTAAAAGGGTAGCTAGAGAGAGAGTAGGTCCCCTTAAGGATCAGTGTGGCAATCTATGTGTGGAGCCACGGGAAATGGGCGAGGTCTTAAATAAATATTTCTCGTCTGTATTTACCGTGGAGAAGGTCATGGAAGCTAGTGAGTTCAAGGGAGGGAACAGCGATATCCTGGAGCATATCAACATTACAAAGGATGAGATGTTGGAGGTTTTGAAGCGCATTAAGGTAGATAAATCCCCAGGGCCTGACCAGGTGTATCCTAGGATGCTATGGGAAGCAAGGGAGGAGATTGTTGGGGCCCTGGCAGAGATTTTTGTATCATCATTAGCCAGGGGTGAGGTACCGGAAGACTGGAGGATAGCTAATGCTGTGCCTTTATTTAAGAAGGGCAGCAGGGCTAAGCCAGGGAACTACAGGCCGGTGAGCCTTACATCAGTGGTGGGAAAGTTATTGGAAGGGATTCTGAGAGACAGGATTTATATGCATTTGGAAAGGCATGGTCTGATTAGGGATAGTCAGCATGGCTTTGTGCGTGGGAAATCATGTCTCATGAATTTGATTGAGTTTTTTGAGGAGATGACCAAGAGGATTGACGAAGGCAGGGCGATGGACGTTGTCTACATGGACTTTAGCAAGGCCTTTGACAAGGTCCCGCATGGTCGGCTGGTCCAGAAGGTTCGAACACATGGGATTCAGGGTGAACTAGCAAATTGGATACAAAATTGGCTTGGTGATAGGAGGCAGAGGGTGGTAGTGGAGGGTTGTTTTTCTGATTGGAGGCCGGTGACCAGTGGTGTGCCGCAGGGATCGGTGCTGGGCCCTCTGTTGTTTGTCATATATATTAATGACTTGGATGTGAATGTAGGGGGCATGATTAGTAAGTTTGCAGATGACACCAAAATTGGTGGTATAGTGGTCAGTGAAGAAGGTTGTCTAGGATTACAACAGGATATAGATAAACTGGGAAAGTGGGCAAGGGATTAGCAAATGGAATTTAATGCAGACAAGTGTGAAGTGATGCATTTTGGGAAGTTAAACCAGGGCAGGACATATACAGTGAATGGCAGGGCCCTGGGGAGTGTTGTTGAGCAAGGAGACCTTGGGGTGCAAATACATAGTTCCCAGAAAGTGGCAACACAGGTAGACAGGATGGTGAAGAAGGCGTATGGCATGCTTGCCTTCATCGGCCGCGGCATTGAGTACAAGAGTTGGGATGTCATGTTACAGTTGTACATAACATTGGTTAGGCTGCACTTGGAGTACTGTGTGCAGTTCTGGTCGCCGCACTACAGGAAAGATATGATTAAGCTAGAGAGGGTGCAGAAAAGATTCACGAAGATGTTGCCTGGTTTGGAGGGCTTGAGTTATAAAGAGAGATTGGATAGGCTGGGTCTGTTTTCCCTGGAACGAAGGAGGCTGAGAGGGGACATGATAGAGGTATATAAAATTATGAGAAGCATAGATAGGATAGATAGCCGGAGTCTATTTCCCATAGTACGGATGACTAAAACTAGAGGGCATAGATTTAAGGTGAGAGGGAGGAGGTTTAAAGGTTATCAAAGGGGTAAATTTTTCACACAAAGAATAGTGGGTATCTGGAATGAGCTGCCTGAGGTGGTGGTGGAGGCAGGAACAGTAGCAACATTTAAGAGGCATTTGGACAGGTACTTGAATGAGCAAGGCATAGAGGGATATGGAATTAATGCAGACAGGTGGGATTAGTATAGATAGGCATTATGCTCAGCATGGACGCGGTGGGCTGAAGGGCCTGTTTCTATGCTGTACAACTCTGACTGTACGAAATTATCAACTGGCAAACAGAAAGAGGTAAACTGAAAAACTTATATTTCAACTGTGCTTTGTCCCATTATTTTTGGTGGGGATGTAATTACATCTTTGTTTCAGTATGGTGGGCACTAACTTAAGGGAGGAAAAGATTTCCTTTTTGCAGTCCAGTACTGCAGTTTTCATTATAAGGTATAGGTTCAGTGAGATTGGTCAAGAGCTCAAATTAGCAGATACACATCAACATGCAGTTGAAAGGAATGCTTTGTATGGTTTACATGATCAATAATTTAATGAAGTGCTCCAACAATGTTAAAGGTGGGCTATATAAGTTACCAACATTTTTAAAATCTCAAATAACACAAACTGTCAACATGACTGCAAAGTGTTCATTCTACACAGAGGATGAATTAATTATTATAACAATTCTATGTTACAGAGGTCATTCATTCTTCAGGGAGATTTCATCTTAAATTTTGGTGTATTTTCTTTTTGATACACCAAAAAAATAATAAAATCCCACGGTAGGCTATTGCAGAAAATACGGAAGTATGGGGTTGAAGGTGATTTAGAGCTTTGGATCAGAAATTGGCTAGCTGAAAGAAGACAGAGGGTGGTGGTTGATGGCAAATGTTCATCCTGGAGTTTAGTTACTAGTGGTGTACCGCAAGGATCTGTTTTGGGGCCATTGCTGTTTGTCATTTTTATAAATGACCTGGAAGAGGGTGTAGAAGGGTGGGTTAGTAAATTTGCAGATGACACTAAGGTCGGTGGAGTTGTGGATAGTGCCGAAGGATGTTGTAGGGTACAGAGAGACATAGATAGGCTGCAGAGCTGGGCTGAGAGATGGCAAATGGAGTTTAATGCGGAAAAGTGTGAGGTGATTCACTTTGGAAGGAGTAACAGGAATGCAGAGTACTGGGCTAATGGGAAGATTCTTGTTAGTGTAGATGAGCAGAGAGATCTTGGTGTCCAGGTGCATAAATCCCTGAAGGTTGCTAACCAGGTTAATAGGGCTGTCAAGAAGGCATATGGTGTGTTAGCTTTTATTAGTAGGGGGGTCGAGTTTCGGAGCCACGAGGTCATGCTGCAGCTGTACAAGACTCTGGTGAGACCGCACCTGGAGTATTGCGTGCAGTTCTGGTCACCGCATTATAGAAAGGATGTGGAAGCTATGGAAAGGGTGCAGAGGAGATTTACTAGGATGTTGCCTGGTATGGAGGGAAGGTCTTACGAGGAAAGGCTGAGGGACTTGAGGTTGTTTTCGTTGGAGAGAAGGAGGAGGAGAGGTGACTTAATAGAGACATATAAGATAATCAGAGGGTTAGATAGGGTGGATAGTGAGCGTCTTTTTCCTCGGATGGTGATGGCAAACACGAGGGGACATAGCTTCAAGTTGAGGGGTGATAGATATAGGACAGATGTGAGAGGTAGTTTCTTTACTCAGAGAGTAGTAAGGGCGTGGAATGCCCTGCCTGCAGCAGTAGTAGATTCGCCAACTTTAAGGGCATTTAAGTGGACATTGGATAGACACATGGATGAAAATGGAATAGTGTAGGTCAGATGGTTTCACAGCTCGGCGCAACATCGAGGGCCGAAGGGCCTGTACTGCGCTGTAATATTCTAATTCTAATTCAAACATGTCGTCCCTGCCTGATTACCTTGAGTTTTTCTAAATGTCCTGCTATAATGTCTTTAATAATAGCTAACATTTTCCCTCAGACAGATGTTAAGCTAACTGGCCTGTAGTTTCCTGCTTTCTGTCTCCCTCCCTTTTTGAATAAATGAGTTACATTCGCTATTTTCCAACCTAATGGAACCTTCCCCAAATCTAGGGAATTTTGGAAAATTAAAACTAACGCATCAACTATCTCACTAGCCACTTCGTTTAAGACCCTAGGATGAAGTCCATCAGGACCCAGGGACTTGTCAGCCCACAGCTCCAACAATTTGTTCGGTCCCACTTCCCCAGTGACTGTAATTTTCTTGAGTTCCTCCCTCCCTTCCATTTCCTGATTTACAGCTATTTCTGGGATGTTACTTGAATCCTCTATGGTGAAGACCTGTTCAAAATACCAGTTCAATTCATCTGCCATCTCCTTATTTACCATTAATTCCCCAGACTCACTTTCTATAGGACTAACGCTCACTTTGTTAATTTTAAAAAAAAGTATCTACAGAAACTTACTATCTGTTTTTATATTTATTTTCTTTTTTAGTTTATCTTTGCACAATTATATGCTTTTTCTTTCAGTTTGATACTATCTTTAACTTTTTAAATTAACTACGGATGGAGGGTTGTAATTGGAATTTCTTTCTCGTTGGAATGTATCTATTCTGTGCATTCTGAAATATCCCCTTAAATGTCTGTCACTGCATTTCCATTGACCTATCCCTTAACCTAATTTGCCAGTTCACTTTTGCTAGCTCTGCTTTCATGCCCTCATAATTGTCCTTATTTAAGTTTAAAATACTAGTCTTACACCCAATCTTCTCTCCCTCAAACTGAATGTAAAATTCAATATTATAAATCGCTGCCTAGGGGTGCCTTCACTATGAGGTCATTAATTACTCCCATCTCATTGCACAATACCATGCTATACAGGCTATAAATCCAAAGTGTGCGATGACACAAAACACAGGAATGTAGCAAGCAGGATAACACAGTTCAGGAGGACAGACAGACTGGTGAAATGGACAGATGCACAGCAGATGAAGTTTAATGCAGTGAAATGATACATTTTGGTAGCAATAAGGAAAGGCAATATGAACTAAATCATACAATTTTATGGTGTACAGGAGCAGACACAGGTGGGTGTACATACACATATCTTTGAAGATGGCAGAACAAGTTGAAAAGGCTGTTAAAAAGGCATACAAGATCCTTGTCTTTACAAATAGAGGCAAAAACAAAGGAAAGTACAAAAGCAAGGAAGTTATGCTAAACCTTTATAGAATACTGGTTAAGCCTCAGCTTGAGTATCATGTTCAATTCTTGGTACCACACTTTAGGAAGCCTTGGAGAGGCTGCAAAACAGCTTTACTAGACTGGCACCAGGGATGAGGACAGACTACAGAAGCTGTACCTGTTCTTACTGTCAAGAAGGTTAACAGATTTGATAGAGGTGTTCAAAGTCAATTGAGATAGTTTCTCCTTACTTGCTGTTTCCATCCAGTAGCAGAAGGGTCAGAAACCAGAGGACACAGATGAAAGTGATTGGCAAAAGAACCAGAGGCAAGAAGAGGAAACATTTTCAATGCAGAGCTCTTGTGATCTGGAATGCACAGTCTGAAAGGGTGATGGAATCAGATTCAATAGTAACTTTCAAAAGGGAATTGGATAAGGAGAAAAAAAACTACAGAGCTACAGAGAAAGAGCATGCAGTGAGACTAATTGGATAGCTCTATCAAAAAGCCAGCACAGGTACAATGGGCAAAATGGAGTGCTGTATTATTTCCATCTTGTTAGAATCATAAAACACTACATTTACCAATTTTACAAAAATAAGCATTAGAAAGTAAAAAACAGAACTGACTAATTTAGTATTACTGATCCAGTAGTCTGGAGTACACTATATGAAAAAGGTAGGAGAGGTTGATAAGGTAAGGCAGCATACTGGATACTTCCCTTTATCAGCAAAAGCAAAGAATACAAGAGCAGGGAGGTTATGCTAAAACTGTATAAAACACTAGTTAGGGCACAGCTAAAGTACTGCATACTGTTCTAATCACCACATTACAAGAAAGATGTGATTGTACTAGACAGGAGGATGCTGCCCAGAATGGAGAGTTTTAGCTATGAGAAAAGATTGGATAGGGTTTGTTTTCTTCAGAACAGGAAGCTGAGGGCAGATTTAATTGAGCTGTATTAAAATTCAGGAGCCGAGGATATCAAGGACTTATTTCCCTGAACAGAGAGGGGGGCAGGTTTAAAGTAATTGGTGGAAGAATTAGAGAAGAGTTGAGGATAACATTTTCACCCAGAGACTGGTGGAGATCTGGAAGTCACTACCTGAAAGGCTGGTGAAGGTAGACCACAATATCTTAAAAGTACTGAATATGCATTTTAGGTGCCATAACCTATAGAGCTAGACCAAGAACTAGAAAGTGGGATTAGGCTAGATAGCTTTTTTTTGGCCAGCCTATTCAGGATGGACCGAATAGCCTCCTTATTTGTAGTAAACTTTTCCACTTTAGCAAAATGACCCTTATTTCTATAAAAATTTAACGCATCAAGTATAGCAGAGAGAATAGTGAGCTCAGTCTACTGGTGCCCTGTCGAGTAGTTTTAATCAGTTCGCTAATAAAGGGCGAGTGCGGCATTGGAAGCTTCCTTCATTCAGCCGCGGCTACAGTCGGATGGATCTGGCTTGTCATGGCGAGTTACCAAGAACAAATCCCATTTGCCATCCACCGGTACACGGAGCTTCCACAATCCAACCCCCCGGGGCCTGACCCCACGGTTTATGGGGTTCCTATACACCATCCAGCCGCAGCCGTGAACCATGGAAATACCGAGGCCTGCAGCATAGTCTGAAGATTAACCAGAGCCATTCGCCAGAATGATCAGGCACTAAATGAGCTCTTTGTCCAAACACAAGCCTTCAAACCAGCCACTACACCACCACTTCCACCGGACAAACCGCCGCCACCTCGCCCTGCAAAATAACGTCATAAACCGCAGTCCCGCCCACATGCTCCTCACCGATTGGCTCGACTGCCTCTTTAAAGCGTTTAAAAACCCAGTCAGACGCTTCCTATTGGTCCATGTCACTGTCAATCAGCCTGCCGCACGGTCTCTTCCTCCATCACGTTCCGTCCACTCGAGCCCAGAGCGTGTAGAAAATAAGAACGTATCCCTCCGCTAGATCGGCTTTTCACCCCCCGCCACCTCCTATAGTCAACAACAGGCGTCGAATCCCCATTTATTACTAAATTAGAATCCTATAGCGATCGAGCACCATCGGTCAGGTGACTTTTGCCATCGCGTGTTGAGGAAAAACGGGGTGAAAGAGAGGGAAAAATTCGTGAACTATTTGTGGGCGGCGGAAGGCTGAAGGGAGGCGGTGTGAGGGGGGTGTGATGCGGCCGCCGTACCCTGAATGGCGACGGAGGCAAGCGGTGGGGGAGCCGGGAAGTGAGAGACGGCGACACCGCACCGGAGCTGCAGATCCACCGGGAACATGGCGGATAAACGCGCCGACTCCAGCCGAGCCTCGCAGCTGGAGTGGGGTGGGTGTTGGTTGGTTATTTTGTTTTGGGGGGGGGGTCATGGCGGGTAAGGGGGGATGAGATTGTGTTGCTGCGGTTTTAATCAGTGAAAAGCCGGCGTCCTGTTGACTTTTCCTTCTCTCTCTCTCACGCGGCAGAGCTTTACTACCTGATCGCCCGCTTCCTCCTATCCGGACCCTGTCAGAAGTCGGCACGGGTAAGTAGATCCTCCTGTGTGGAGGCCGGTTTGTAAAGTGACGGCCTCTTTCCCCGGTGTTTCAACCCCTCACTGACTCAGTTTCTGTCTCTTATTACAGGTCTTGATCCAGGAACTGGAGGAATATCAGGTAAAAACAGCTGCTGCCCGTTTTTGCTCACCTTTCTTCCCACCCCCTTTCAATCCCTTTAACCTCCCCTTTCTGCGGGTAATTTTAATGTCGATTGACGGCCCGAAACGTTTCAGCGGCAAATATTTTATTCTCTTTTTCTTTTCACATCTCTCTCCTCCCCCTCTCCCCCCCCCCCCCCACCCCCGGTCCTCCAACATTTCCTTTTTCCTCAGCTGATCCCGAAGCGCCTGGACTGGGAAGGGAAGGAACACCGCAGGAGTTTCGAGAGCCTGGTGAGTGTTTTTTTTTAAAGGACTTAGACGAAAAAACTTTTCTTTTCGGTCAAATTGAATCTCCCGCAAAAAAAAGCTCCTTAACAAAAAGGGAACTCTTTTTAAAAGGAAAACAACTCGGGCCATTTAACATTTTGATGCTGCTGAATCGACACGGCCCGCTTTGGTTGAGTGACACGTACCCTCAGAAATCGATGTGAAAATCGGGGTTTAAAATTAAAGGAAATAAAGCGATTTCGGTGAAAATAAAGCGCTTATTGCAGATAATGGTTTTGGGGGCGATGGAGATTACGTCGGCATATTGGGATCTCCTCCAATCGGAAAGCAGCTCTGATCTGTTGCTAAGGCTGAGTGGAATGTGACGCCTTCTCCCATTGGCCGCTTGACGGGGCAGACTCTGATACAGGAAGCTGATGGCGAGCACGTCTGCCAATTCATTAGCATTGCCTTATACTGACTGCACATAATAGACAGCTGGAATATCTTACAGCAATGACTAGTCCATTGTTTGCCATCTTTTCCTTTTTTCCATTGGTTACTTTGGAAATTGTGCTGCAACACTTAAAACATGTTCCTCTGCATGTAATGAAGTGTAGGGTGCTTGGCGATGTGTGTTTTTAGTCCTGTCCCTCATTGTTTCAGCAATAGATGAGTGACAGTACAGGTTGAAAATAGTACAAAAGAATGCACAAAGATACTTGGAAGGGAAATAAAAATTACTTCGTTTTTCGTTCTAAACCTATCCCATTTCAGATTTCATAACATGTAATTAAATTAAACAAAGAATAACTGAATATTTGTTTTTTGTCCTTTGTTTCTATTTTGCACTAAATTGTGCTTTCAATTCAGTGATTAAAATTTTGTTCACTGGCTATTCATAGTCATAGGTTATACATTGTTTGTTTCAAGGGATATATTTTATTGTAGGGTCATTTGGAAGGATTAATTCTTAGAATTAATTTGATTTGTTAATGTAATTTGTTTCTTCCAGGTATTGCATTTTTATTTAACAGTGCAGTGGATTTCCTATACTAAACAATTTCATTTATTCGAACAAATTTGAAACATTGAAAATCCTTCCAAGTTACAATTTAACTGTACGTTTATAAATTAGTTGTCTTAGTTGCAAGTATTAAAAGCTTCAGTCTCTTCAATTAAGAATAGGATTTATTTTCATTATATTTAGTTTATTATAAACTATAACATTAATTTGGCATAAAAACTCTGTGGATATTTGCGAATGCAGTTACTTTAGCATATTGCCAACTTATCCAGTTAGTTACATATGTCCATACTGATGATTTTCAGGTATTAAATGCTGTAGAGAAGCAGCTGTCTGGATTTCCCTATTCAATGCATCAGTTGTTTGCCACATTTGCAATCAACATTCCTGAATCCCCTTTGACCATATTATCTACAGTCTTACCACTGTGACCCTCACATAGTTCTTTGTTAGTAGGTCTCATCTAGGCAGTAACTCTTGAGCAGTTTGGATTTCTAGAGCTCAGAGACCCCAAGGGCCTTTATATGCCACATCTGGATCCTGTACTTAAGGGGTGTACCGTTGTGCAGTTTGCTGCAAAGCTGTACCTTGTTTCGAAATGTCTGATGCTGAGTACATGACCAAAAAAGGGTGTTGAGGATCTTGTAGTTGTTACAACAAGAAATAACTTACAGAAGATGTTGTTCATCTGGCTGCAAGATGGTTGAATATTGTACTTCAGTCAGGTGAAGGTTTGGTTTGGTACTGAGTGAAACATGTGATCCCATTTCTGACTATTTAAAAGCCTCTGCTTGATTTTTATGCACTCGCTGGCATTGCTCTAACAACAATTTGGAGAGGTGAATTATGGTGAATGCTTAAGACCATTTGGGTGCAGTGGTGATTCATTAATGTGAAAATATGAACATAGGATAGCAGAAGCACAGTTGGTTCTTAAGTGACAAGTTGGACTAGTTTCAATGGCATACGGTACTGTTCAATTGAGTTTTGTGGCATGCTGTGACAACATAAGCAATTGAAGGTTTATAGTGCAGTGGGAATGAAATTCCCTTCTGCCATGATTTTTTTAAAATTTGATTGTAAACATTCATGTGAATTCGTAATGTAGCCAAACTTCTCTTGTAAGCTTATACCAAATTGCATTAGAGAAATCAAAACAGTGAAGAAAAGTAATGCATTGCGAAAGAAAATTGTGAAAATATTGTGCAATGAGAGAGCTGGAATTTGTATTGAGTATTGTAAGTTGCTGTGTGTTTAGGGTTTTTAGCGTATAAAAGAATTTACATTTGGATTAAATGTTTGCATTCATAGTTGCACCTAATGAGCTTATGGTATTGTGCAACCATGAGAAACCATTTTGATTTAGTGTGGTGTATGAAAATAGTTTTTATATAAACATCTGATGAAGGATGGTCTAAGACTCTGCACTTTGATATGAAACATGGGTGTGTACAACATTTTCATACTGTAAGTTAAATTTCATGTATGTATAATTGCAGCCTGTTATTTGCGACATACTTCTTAAGTGTTTTTCTAAGAACAATCGCTAAATGGTTGAAACTAAACTGATGGAGATATATATAAAAAAATGTAGATGAGGTAAAATTGCAAAAGTGAGTTGTAGAAATGTGATACCAAAGTAAGAGTGGCATGTGCCAAAGTATCCATGGAGCATAAATTGATTATAATATGTTTTCTGACTGAATTTGTGGTGGCTAACCAAGTTGTTTTAATCTAGAAACATTTAACAATGTGCATCCAAAATAAATTTTCTGTGAATTTGGTATTTGTCTATTCTGTTAGCGTGTGTAATATTTGAACTTTTGAGCAACCTTTAATCATGTAGCGTAAATCCTGGAAGGATAGAAATGTTTACCTGGTCGTTCTTCATTTAGGTTGGTGATGTTGCATATGATTTATTTGTTCATTATTCAGATTAAGATTGCATGACTCTGAATTTGAAACTGATGTATTTAGACTCCAGTTTGACATATGAAATTGTTCTTTGAAAGAACTGCCTATTGGCAAGACATTTCTGGTGGCTGTTCAGATGTGTTAAATGCCTTTTAGTGGCAAAGAGTGTGAATTTTGAAATATGGGAATGGGAAGTTTATGCACCTAGCACTGAGCTTAAGATCTGAATGTTGGATTTGATTTTTTTTCATAATTTACAGGCCTCTATTTGGCAACTGATATTCTCATAAATGTGTCGTAATATTTAAGTTGGTGTGTGAAATGTGCAGTTCAGTAGCAAGTATTCATTGATCAGTAACTTTTGGTGCTTTGTACATGTAATTTTTGGATTAATTCATGTGTATTAAAAAGAAATCATGAGTCAGGAGCTCCCAGATTTAACCATATTATCTTTTTTGAGGGCTGATTAAAAAAAAAATTAGATTAAATGATAACAGTTGAGGTGGGGTGGTTTTATTTTTAGCGTATGGGCTGCCAAAATTATTGTTTGCTGTGATTTTGCATCAGTTTTGGTCTGGTAATAGAACTGTTTCAATCCAAAAATTGCTGATCTGGAAAAATATATTTAAAGTACTGTTATACTACTTTTGTTCTATATAAAGTAGTTTGAGATGCTAGTCAATGCAAGCCCAGCATTATAACTTCGGAGTTAGGTTAGTGATTAATGGTTTCATTTGTCACTGAAGGCAGATTATGCAAGATCACTTTAGTAGTTAATCTCATAGTACCTAAACTTTTTCCAGGGTGAAGTACGACTCCAGCTTAGTGTGAAGCTGCAATGTTCAGTCTGCATGATAACTTGGGTTTTCTAGCTACATGTTACAAATAACTACTATCTGTAGTATAACACCTCCTTAGAGTCACTCTGAATTATATAGTGCAATCTATTTTAATACAATTTGTATCCGGTTGTCCCTGGAAACAGGAGTTGGGAAGAACACTGGTATATGCGACATAGAACTTTTTCTCTCTGGAATTCCCACATGTTTCTTTGTCTTATGTTTTTAAATTGCTGACTAGGTTTATTTGCAGCGTGCGTTCCCATCTGATTGAGGTTAATTTTATGTTGTGACCTTGTGCCCACCACACCCTGGGCGAAGACAGCCCAAACTCATTGCAATAAGGACATTTTTGATCCAACAGCTTGGAATGGAATCAAACTTGAGGAGAATGGCTACCCACTGAGCAACCAATCTCTCCATTCTCTTATTGATTCAATCTAACTGTTGTAATATCTAAAACCTAGGAACAAGAGAGAATTGAATGATGCCATTAAGGGTTCAGAACTCCATTTGTAACTTTGTAGAATTATTTGGCAATTGAGAAGTATAGCCTCCTTCTGTTACCCTGGAGTTAGTTATCCTTCAGTGGGATCCTGGCTGTGCAAAGCATGAAACTACATTTCTATGGCTTGGTCCATTCAGTTAAAACCTGAATGAATGCTAAAGTAAAAGGATTGTATACTTATTCGACTACTGGGCTGTGTCATCATTCCAAAGGAAGTTGCACTTCTGGTCACTTTGGTGAAATTTATAGCATTTTGCTATAAGTAGTAAACAGAGGAATCATCTCTGGGCTAAATCAGCCTCTCAAAATTTCATTTCAAATTGGAATTTATCTGAAGTTGGCTGTCAGGTCAAGCAGATATGGCATTTCGCTTTGTGTAGGTGAGTCTTTTGAGCGGGTTGGGGGTGTGCTTATTGAAGAACTGCATTTTTTTTCCCACTAATGCTTTTTTGTAGTCATAAACATACACTAAGGTATAATTCTGGTATGTCCTTTTAACCTCTGCAGATTTACTCCACAGATGGGAGGCATAAATTTAATGCCAACTTAGCTGCTGAAGTCAGTAGCAGATTTGTACTACAAGAGGTTTTTTGGATTGAGACGTTAGGATGCGAGGGACATAACGAAAGTTGTTACATAGCTAATTTTATTGGTAAATAGGATAACTTAATTTACTTAAACTCTAATATAAAATGTATTTACTGATTGTGTTCTATCCTAAAATATGCTGGACCCTGCTTGGTTAGTCCTGAGTATAAATACTGGAAATTAGTCCAAGCTTTTAATATCTCTTCATATGTTTGATATACTTCTGAGGTTGTGCAAATTTAACTCAAGTCACTTTTCAGTTTTTGATCAGTTTCTTTATTAGTGGTGGAAGTAATAAAAACTGTTAATTTATCTAAAGAACTAAAGAAAGAAATACTTGCAATTATATAGCGCCTTGCACGATCACTGGACATCTCAAAGCGCTTTACAACCAATTAAGTACTTTTTGAAGTGTAGTCATTGTTTTAATGCAGGAAGTGCAGCAGCCAGTGTGCGCACAGGAAACTCCCATAAACAACAATGTGATAATGACCAGGTAATCTGTTTGTGTGATGTTGATTTGAGGATAAATATTGGCCAGGACACCAGCGATAACTCCCTTGCTCATCTTTAAAATAGTGCCATGAGATCTTTTACATCCACCCGAGCATGCAGATGGGACCTCGGTTTAACGTCTCATCCGAGAGATGGCACCTCCAACAGTGCAGCGCTCCCTCAGTACTGCACTGGAGTATTAGCCTTGATTTTTGCGCTCAAGCCCTGGAGTGGGACTTGAACCCGGAACGTTGTGACTCAGATGAGAGTGCTACAACTGAGCCACAGCTGACATGTTAACTCTTTAATAAGCTTGAACTTTTTTCGAATGTGTAAGTAATATCTACTAAGAGTAATTTCTAATCCAGTTTTCTGATTCTGTAATGATTTGCAGCAATGTGAAAAAAAAATTGAGTCAAAGGGACTTGAGTGGAAATGTGAGTGAGCCAACATAATTCTTTTTGACTTTGTTTAGGTTTTAGCTAATAAACATGTGTCTTCAGATCACTTACTGCAAATTTGTCAGCGAATTGGTCCCCTTTTGGATAAAGAGATACCACCCAGTGTCCCTGGAGTGCAAACATTACTGGGAGTGGGACGACAGTCATTATTACGGACTGCAAAAGGTAAATAAAATGGAAGATGCATTCTCTTGTTTAGTGTGCTACTGACTTTCATTGGTGACTAATTTAATTCATTGTGAGTTTAAATGCACTGGTTATTTTGCGGAAAATAATGTACTTCTCTGATCTATTGTACTTTTAGAAACTCCTCGAGTATATTTATTGAAAGGATTGCTAAAATGAAAAATTATAATTGATGAATGCATCACCTTTGACACACCACATACACTTGTGATCTTGATAGAACTGGAAAATTATCTAGCATCATTAGGCAGCTGCACTGTCTTTATCAAATTTTAAAAAATCACTTTTTAATTTGCGATATTTAAAGTAGCTGCAAAACGACTGCCACCTTAACATAAATCAAACCAGTGCATTTAGATGGTACTTGTGGGCTTGATTGGGTCTTTTGGCATTAAATGCAGTCTCTCTTTGCTTAAAATTCTGCAAGTTACTAAGGATGAACTAAAAGCTGAATACAATCAAACTTACACACAACCTTTGGTATTATGAAGCTTTTGACACAACCCGGTTTATATATACCTTGCCTGAAGCTCCACTAAGAAGTGTGGTTAAGAACTATTGTTCAGTCACTTTCCAACCATGTATAACACAGATTATACTTAAATTCGCATGATTCAGTGGTAACTTTTTTTGTTACAGATTGCAAACATATAGCATGGAAAGGTTCAGCCTTTGCTGCCCTTCATCGAGGCAGGCCACCAGAACCACCTGTGCATTATGGGAAACCTCCAAATGTTGGTAAGTCAGAAAGATAGTGTTAAAGCTATTGATAGCCTGGTGTGCTCATAATTATTATTTCTGCATTGTGAAATTGTGGTGGGCAAACAAACATGAATTTAATGGAATGGGGGCTACAGAATCACTCAGGTTTTGCTGGTGTTATGTAACGCTTAGTATTCTGTTGCTAAAATGTATCTCTTAAGGTCCCAAGTTGTGATTCCTGGGCCAGTTAAAGGTTAGTTGTTCTTGGGTAGATCCTCTGGCCAAACTGGCGTTTTTAAAACTGTTGCTGAGAAGAGTGATTCCATGCTACCAGCAGAAGCATAAATAAAACTGCATTATAAAGTGCATATAGAAAGTATGAAATTCATGAAAAAATGCGAAATTAGATATTTATATTTTAAAATACTATGAATTGAATAGCCTATTTTCTGTTGTCTTTGTTTTGGCATACCTATTCACAAAATCATTTCTCAATATTTAGTATCAGGTACGAGGAAGAGAAAGAAAGCTATAAAACTGTGAATCTAACTTGGCATTTTACTCCTTGGGCTGGATTTTATGTCGGGCTGGTGGGAGTTGGCCACCGACGTAGAAGTCGGGGGCGACCCCGCTTCTGCCCAGCCTGGGGGTCGTCCTGCATTTTACTGGTCCCCAGGCTTTGATTGTTCCAAGGTGGAACTTCCACCCACTTGAGGGAGGAAGTCCTGCCTCATTGATCTGCCAGCCAATCATCGGGCTGGCAGCTCTTAGTCCCAGCAGCGCCACCGGGAGCGGTGGCCACTGCCGTGACTGCAGCCCAGCCAAGGATCTGGAGCCAGGAGTGCAGGTAAGTTTGGTTTGCCTCGCCGGGGGTTATTGTTTGGGCCCCGGCGAGGTAAGGGTGGTCTTTTGGGGGGAAGGGAGGCGTCTTGGGTCCTGTGGCTGGTTGGGGAAGCGGGGGTGGTCTCAATTGGGCACCCTGTAAAATTCCGGCCCTTGTTTAAACTGCTGACTGACAACAGGTTGTAGTTCAGATAATGGCTGGAGAAGGTTTATTTCAGTCTTTTGGGTTGAGGGACTCCAATAAATTATTCTTGAACCCAATTTAATTAACAAAGGATACAATACATGAGAGAATGGAAGTTTAATTTCAAGGCATGGTAAAGAATTAGCTAATGCAGCTTCATAGCACAGTGAAGGAGTGTACATCCTTTACAGGTCCATTGCACATTTAAAAATCTATTTTTTTAAATACAGAGAATACTTTCTCCCTCTCGACATAAACATATATTGCCATAGTTCTTTTTTAATTTGGGAAGATTGATATTACATGAAGTATGACTATGGGGTCTCCACATTTCTCATTATTTGCTATTTCAGCTAATATCACTAATGCCAAACAGCTGACAGGATGTGGACGGCACAGCCATGTTTTTCCTGTTGTTGTGTACCAGCATGTGAAAATGTACAAGAGGATACTTGGGCATCTTTCTTCTGTGTATTGTGTAGCTTTCGACCGTACAGGGAGGAGAATTTTCACGGTGAGAAGACCATTGAGCATTTAATATGAGCAATAATCAAAAAGCATAGAAAATACATTATTGAATGGAGTTGAATGGTAATCTTGCTGCTCAGTGACGTAGTGAATTACTGCAGTTCAATTTCAAAAATATTTTGTAAAAATTGTAAAAATACTTAATGTTTTACTTGGGATATAAATACAAGGTATGCATTTCATTAAGTTACTAGTTAAATATTTAAAACATGCAGTTTATTTTTCATAAAGCAAATGCTGCTCATGATAGATTTGACAATACTTTCTAAGTGTGGGTGGTATATTATGTAATTCACAGTGTATTATTCTGTTGCTAAAGAGGGTGTGTTTGTGTGTGTGTGTAGCTTAGTGCATCCCCTTAAGGGCCCAAGCTGTGATTCCTTTCTGGGTCAGTTAGAGTTTAATTGTTGGCCAGCTCCTCTGGTCAGACTGAAATTTTAAAAAAAACTTGAATTTACTTCATGAAACCAATTAGAGGGTATTTTCTGTTGAACTTTCTCTGGACATTAGAAGTTACATTTTCTTAAAATAATAAAAAGAAAGGCAATGCAACCTGTTGCACATGCATGATTAGTATCACTTTTGAAGTAGCTTGGTTCAAATATATATTTAAAATGAGAATATGGCATTTGTTAGCACATGAAGTGGCTGAGACAAATTGCAAAGATGATAATGGGAAGTAGGCGATGGAGAAAGGAATAGAAGGATATATTGACGTGAAATGACAAGGTGGGAGGAGGCTTGTCTGGAGTATAAAAGCTGACATAGACCTCCTGGGCTGAATGGCCTTGTTGTGCTGTAAATTTCTGTATAACAATATGTCATAACAAACCTACTAATGAACAAAACAGAAACATCCTACTAGTTTCTTTTGGCTGCTCCCCAAAGGAAGAAGCTGGGAATTTACAGGTAGCTGCCAATCTGGACGCAAACTTCCTTTAGCAACAGCAGTTAGCTTCCAATTGACTTCGGGCTATTATATTCACAGAAGGGCAAATTGTTAATATTTATGTATCAATTTGAATGCACATTGAGGTATATGTTTGTATTGGTCTATAGCACGAATATAACGTTATCTACGTTTAAAAGAAGTTTCGTGCATTTGTGCAGCTATGGCTATGGATTGCAAGATTGATTTTGAAGCAAAGTTCAATACTTGGATATTCATGTAATGTGATTTTAGCTTAAACATTGAGCAGCTTATATTCCAGTATTTAAAATCTGCTGTACTATTTCTAGGGTTCAGATGATTGCTTGGTGAAGATTTGGGCCACTGATGATGGACGACTCCTGTCCACTCTGCGTGGGCACTCAGCTGAGATTTCTGATATGGCTGTTAACTACGAGAACACATTAATTGCTGCAGGCAGCTGTGATAAAGTGATCCGTGTTTGGTGCTTACGGACGTGTGCTCCTGTTGCTGTATTACAAGGGCATACTGGATCTATAACCTCTTTATTGGTAATGGGATTGGATCCTGTTCCATGTCTGTTTGTTTCTTCTGAATTGCCTATTTTTGGAAATAACAATGAAAATACTTTCATAAATAATGCCATGAAAAGTAAAATGAGTTTTAAATAGCCTTGTTGCGATTCTTAAAAAACATATCTTAGTATCATAGATTGATGCAGCACACAGGAAGCCATTGGGCCTATTATGCCTATGTTGGCTCATTGAAAGAGCCAACATAGTCATATGAACATAGCCTCATGCCCATCTCTATCCCCATAGCCAGCAATTTTTTTCCTTTTCCAGTATTTATCCAAATCCCTTTTGAAAGTTGAGTCCTTTAGGCAGTGTATTCCAGATCGTAACTCGTTGCATGACATCTTGCTGTGAATTTTTTTTCTTGCCCCCTCTGGTTCTTTTGCCAGTCACCTCAAACTTGTGTTCTCTGGTTATCAACCCATCTGCCACTAGAATCAATTCTCTTTATTTACTCTATCATGCCCTTCAAGATTGTGCATAGGACTATCGCATCTCTCCATAACCTTCTCTGCTCTAAGAAGAACAATCCCAATTACTTTAGTCTTTCCACATAACTGAAGTGTTTCACCCTGATACTGTTCTCCCCTGCACACGCTAAAGCTTTGCCATCGTTCCTAATAAAGTGTGATGCACAAAAGTGACCACTCCAGTTGAGGCCTAACCAGCATTTTATAAAGTTTTAGCATAACTTCCTTTCTCTTGTACTGTATGCCTCTATTTATAAAACATAGGATTGTGTATGTCTTTTTAACAGCCATTGCAACTTGTCCTTCACTTTCAAAGATTTGTGTATGTACGCGCTTCGGTCTCTCTGCTCCTGCACCTCTTTTATTTAATTTATATTGCCTTGTTTCTCCTCATTCTCTGTACTAAAATGTAGCATTTCACACATCCCTACTCTAAATTTTATCTGCTTTGTATCTGCCTGCTATACAAGTCTGTCTATGTCCTCCTGAAATCTTTTACTATCCTCTTCACTGTTCACTACATTTCCAAGTTTCATGTCAACTGCAAACTTTAGAATTATGGCCTGTATACCCAAGTCCAGGCCATTAATGTATATCAAAAAGAGCAGTAGTTCTAACATTGATCCTTGGGGAACATCACTGTGCACTTCTCTCTAGTCCGAAAACAACCTTTCACCATGACTCTGCTTTCTGTCAGTTAGCTAATTTTGTATCCATGCATCCACCACCTGTTTAATGCAATGGGCTTCAAATTTGCTAACAAATCTATTACGTGACACTTTACCAAATTAATTCTGAAAGTCCATGTACAAATCAACTTCACTACCTTCATCAACCCATTCTGTTTTTCATCGAAAAATTCAAATCCAGTCAGAAGCAATTTACCTTTAACAAATCCATGTTGGCTGTCATTTATTAAACATCATTCTTCCAAGTGACAGTTGATTCCCTCCCAGTTTCCCCACCACTGACATTAGGCTGATGGATCCTAACTGCCAGTTTTATCTCTCTCTACTTTTTGAATAGGGGTGTAACATTTACAATCCTTCACTCCTCTGGTACCACTGTCGTATCTAAGGAGGATTGGAAGTTTGTGGCCAGAGCCTTCGCAATATCCACCCTTACTTCCCTCAGCAACCTAGATGCATCTCAAACAAAAACAGAAAGTGCTGGAAGCACTCAGCATGTCAGGCAGCATCCATGGAGAGGGAAGCAGAGTCAACACCTGTGACCTGAGGCATTGACTCTGCTTTTCTCTCCACGGATGCTGCCTGACCTGTTTAGTGTTTCCGTCGCTTCCTGTTTTTGTTTCAGATTTTCAGCATCTGCAGTATTTTGCTTTTATTTTAGGATGCATCTCATCTGGACTGGGTGTAAAGGGCTGCTCAGATCACGAAAAGAAAAACCCGACCCGAGCCCAACAGTACCACATCAGACCCCAGCCCGACCTGGACCGAGTCCCTCCATTTTTTTCCCGCGCCCGACCTGACCCGACCCGAGTCGGACCCAACCACCAGAATGTTCCCTTTACCTACCTTGCAACTCCGAATCTGCAGGAAGCTGCAGCATGAGCGTGATGACGTCATAGAGACGCTCGCTGCGCAGACTTGGAGTTTCCCTCTTTGACGTCCCGGACTCCCAGCCCAGGTAGGTTTTTTACTTGTAACACTACTTGCTGTGTGTGTCCGACCGGGAAAGGTGACCCATCCCGGACCGGAGCCGACACGTCGTCTGGTCCCATTGGGTTCGGTCGGGTAGCAGGCCTTTAACTGGGTGACTTTTCTACTTGGTGCACTTTTTCTTTGCAATTTATGCAATCTTTTAATTACCTTCTCTTTTATCTATTTTTATCTTAGCCAATTTCTCTACTACTCTTTTACTGTGGCATTGGCAACAAAGCACTCATTTTGTACCACAGCCATGCCCTCTGACTCCATAACGAGACCTATTTTTGTCCCTAATTGACTCCATGCTTCCTTTGACTACCTTTTTACTATTTATGCGATTTGTAAAAGATTTTTGGGTTCCCTTTTCTGTTAAGTGTTCATCTGTTCTATTCTCATACATTCTTTGCCCCACATTTCCTTTATCAGTTCTTTGCGTAGTTTTTGTATTCAGCACTTTTCGCTGCTGAATTATGAACTCAACATTTATCATAAGCTTGCTTTTTCTGTTTCATTTTAAGCTCTATCTTTAGTCATCCAGGTAGCTCTAGCTTTGGATGTGCTTCCTTTCCCCTTTTGGAAATGTCTAGTCTGTATCCAAACTATCTCCTCTTTGAAGACCTCTTATTGCTCATTTAATGTTTTATCGGCCAGTCTTTGATTCTAATTCATCTGGACCAGATTCCTTTTCAAATCACTGAAATTAGCCCTCCAGTTGAATATTTTCATATTTGATTTTCCCATGCTCTTTTCCATGACTACTGTAAACATAATATTGTGATCACTGTTTCCCAAATGTTCTCCCATTGAAACATGCTCCACTGAATCCCACTTCATTCCCCTCACTTCAGTTGTAGAATTAATTCTCCACATCAAGTGCAACTACTTTGGTCTAATTTAGTTGGAGAATTATAATATTAGGTTTAAATGCAATCTTACATTTTTACCTTATTTTATACTACAGTCACAATGTGAAATTTGTATGATGTCATCAAAAGCAGCCACGCGCAGTGGATACATATAGATATATTACTGTGTTTTGTTGCTAATATGGACATAATCAGAAATGGGAAGGAAAATGAGCAGACAGAGAATTAGACTAAATTTCCCATCTTGATTATTAAGTTGGGAGCAATGTTATTCTTAGCTAGATTACAGTTAGACACATGTCCCTTGCCCAAGTCAACATTCATACCTTGCCTGAGTGGTGGGCTTATACAGTCATGAGAAGCATCACTGGTGAGCCTGATTTTCTTCTCACCTAATGCTTGTGCGTGCATCCATAAGGGGTCTTTGGATAGATTTCAAGGGCAGAAAACTTGACTGAAGTTCACCTCCCAAGCCTGGGAAACTGAGGTTAATTGCAGTGCCTCTAGTACTTCCCCTGTCAAAATCAGCAAGCAAAACCCAGAATGGGGATCAAACTACAACTTCCCAGCCTCTATGGATCAGTTACTGGATGAACTTGCTGAACCATCGGGGAATGTGCTGACATCTTCCACAATGGTACTAATTGACTAATGTGATGTGGGGGCAACCTATTTGTATAATGAAATTGAAAATCTTTGGTGCTTTGGACCCATGCCCAACTAAGGAATTGGTATCTGAAGGAGGAGAGGAGGGAAATTGCAATTATTGGAAGTCATTTCTCTCAACTTTTGCAAATCAAATTTACAGATTAAAATAAAAAAATAGCTTCATAATCCTGTTTGGAGTTTCAAATATCTTGTGTAAGATTCCATTTTCTGTACTCAGTTTTGCCCAGGGACCAGAGGAATGACACGGTACTTGACGTCCACTGGGGCTGATGGGACCATCTGCTTTTGGCAGTGGAATACAGAGACCATCAAATTTAAGTAGGTTTCTTGAGAAATCTGTCTGCTGCTGCTTTGTGGACATGAATCTGCTGGCTTTCATTTGCAACTTTTGCTATTTGATTTATATATAATAAAATGGTCTGACTGTTTTTAATTCATACAAGCTTCTATTTCATGTTTTTATCACTGCTGTGTGTTTGTGAATATAACTTATTTGATTTGTTAATTGAGTAATTAAGCATGGTCTATCAGGTAAAGCTACCAGTGCACTTGTCTGTTGGTAACCTCAGTTGTCTAGCCTTGTTGACTTGTAGATGCTGGAATTACTGTTTGAATGATGTTTCTCAGCCCTCGTGCCTGGAATTATTTTTTTTTGTTTGCTGTACTTACTGATAAGTAATGGGTAATCTCAACTTTATTTCTAGATATGCGTTGGCATCTCGTTTATTTGGCAGAGCACTGATGGAAACATAATATTTTAAGTATTAAAAGGCGCTCTCTTCAGTTTTTCCCTCCTTAGAATGATGAATGGTAGAGATGGAAAAATCAAACATGTCTGCAGCCATCAAGCTCACAGGAGAACTGTCCTTAACTCAAATGGCTTAGTTTTCCCAGCTTGTGAACTTACTAGCTCCTCTGCATATGCTGTGATAATACCAAGACATGTTCAAACAATTGTTACAGGTTCCTGCATTAAAGCTGACAAATACTGCAGGTGCCCTTAAGACTAGTATCAAGTACTATTGGCTAAACCATGAGCCATGTTTCTAATTACTGCATTAAGGCTCAAACAACAGAGCTTGCCTTTTAACAAGAACCTGAAACATATCCTCAGCTTCACATGCAATTAATTATAATTTGCAGTTACTGTTATGAAGACAATGTCATGGCCATTTTGCTAAAAAGCAAAATCCCACAAACAGAAAATGGGATTAAAGAGGAATGTTGTCAGGAACTTGGGAGTGCTAACTGCTATAATAAAAACAGAAAGTGCTGGAAGTATTCAGCAGGTCAGGCAGCATCTGTGGAGAGAGAAACAGTGTTAACGTTTCAGGTCTGTGAGTTTTCATCAGACCTTGATGAAAGGTCACAGACCTGAAACGTTAACTCTGTTTCTCGCTCCTTAGATGCTGCCCTACCTGCTGAGTATTTCCAGCACTTTCTGTTTTTATTTCAGATTCCAGCATCTGCAGTATTTTGCTTTTATTTGAGAGCTAGCTGCTGTTCACGAAATATCCATGAACCATCTTTGTCTCCCATAAAAGGCAGATGGAACCTCGGTTTAATGTTGCATCTGAAAGACTGTTCTGTACAGTCTTGAATGCATAGGAATTCCATGGTAGTAATTTGCTAATGCTGTGACTTTGCTTTGTATTAAAATTAATGCTGTTACTTTACAGTGAACATCCAGTAAAATTTACAGATAGATCCAGGCCAGGAAGTCAAATTTCTTGCTCCTCTTTTAGTTCTGGTAAGTTTTTCTTCTTGTTTCACAGGGATAGAGTCATAGAGGAGATACAGCACTGAAACAGGCCCTTCGGCCCACTGAGTCTGTGCCGACCATCAACCACCCATTTATACTAATCCTACATTAATCCCATATTCCCTAACACATCGCCACCTTCCCTCAATTCTCCTCCTACCACCTATCTACACTAGGGGCAATTTTTACAATGGCCAATTTACCTATCAACCTGCAAGTCTTTGGCTGTTGGAGGAAACCGGAGCACCCGGCAGAAACCCACACGGTCACAGGGAGAACTTGCAAACTTTGCACAGGCAGTACCCAGAACCAAACCCGGGCCGCTGGAGCTGTGAGGCTGCGGTGCTAACCACTACGCCACTGTGCCGCCCATCAACTTTTTTTTTTGAGTTCCCGCTTCTCTCCGCCTCTTATTTTCTATCGTCTGTCTGCCTTTTGAGAAATGAATAACTAAAATTATGCAAACTTTGCCTTTCCAAGCCAAAAGAAAATTAATTGGGCTAATGAGTCACTAGGTATTTGATTGCAGAGATTCCTAATTATTTGTGAGAACAGACCCAACTATAGTCGTTGACTGCATTGCAGTTTAAAGTTTGTGTTTTATCTGTGTACCATTCTTTGAATGTTTTACCTAGTATGGTCCTTGCAAGGGAATGTAAATACATCTTTGCAGCATGATTGCCAAGTGTTGCACAATGACCTTTATGTGTAGAGAGGTCAGAGTTCAAATTCCAAACCTCCTGGATTTCCTTTGGTAACCTATAGTAGCTGGGCTGTTTTGTATAGCATTGAGGGGAAGCCACATACTGGGCCAAAAGAAAGGAGGGATGAGACCTATTATTGGACCTTTCAGTGACCAAATGGGGAGTGGCTTTGACTGGCTAGGTGTTTCAAGAGATAACAATAACCCAAGTATAGGTGGCTGTGTTTTGTGACTTTAGTGAGTGGTCAGAGCAACGAAGGATTGGAATAATTGAAGTTTTAAAAGAATTTAAAAAAAAATGAAGGCAGGCGTTTTATATGAATAGCAATTTTATTATAGGATTAGAATGGGAATGAGAATTTCTGATTGTTCAGATCAGCTGTGCTTTGTTAAAACCTTTTCAATTACAATTATAGGTGGAATGTTCATAGCAACTGGCAGCACAGATCATGTGATTAGGGTTTATTACTTGGGCGCTGGCTCCCCAGAGAAAATTTCTGAACTGGTGTCACATACGGTAAGATGCTGAACAGTGAAGTAAGTCTTACACATTATGCCTCAATTTTTTTTTTACTGAGATGACTTGTTTAGAGAGGACATCCTCTCACTCTGTATGACCCCTTTAAAAAAAAAATTGAACAAACCTCAAAATAATTAACTTGAGCACACCTGTTTTTAAAAGATAATTGGGGAATAATTTAAAGAGGTGATTGTGAGGGAGTTGAATTAACAGCATGTCTGGGTATGTATTCACGTGCACTGGGGAAGGATGATCTGTTTTTTAAATTTTGCACCACAATTGCACCTTACATTAGGTTATTAACTGAGGTTCTTAACTACAGCATGGACAAGCAGTAGTTTTGAACTTTGTTATAAATCCAGAGTTGATAAATTATCTGACAGTGAAGTGAGACTCCCTTCTCCAAGAAATCTTGCTGTATGAGGCTGGCTATTGACTCTGGATTTACATTACAACTTTAGCACCATTCTAAAGTCTGCATACAATTATAATGTGAACACGACCTTACTATTCCAAAATAGTTTCTCATTTTAGTAATGTTGCACTCATTGGGCTGGATTTTTATTGTGGGGTTAGGACCCCAACATAGGGCTGCATTTCCAAGTTCTGATCCTGCATCGAGGCCTAATGCGATTTTTGACCAGCTGGCTAGTTAGTGGCCAGGTTGCATGCTAGCTCCTGAGGCTGGAGAGCCAATACGGTGTCTTCCAGCAATGACTGCTACTTCAAGCTGGAGGTGCTCTCTGATGACTTTTTGAAGGTAAAAATAAAACTAGCTACAGATGTCAGATTGCTATGGTGGCGGGGAAACCCCTCCACGCTGTGGCCATTCAACATTCGCGACCACGGGGGGAGATAAAAATGTTATATGGAACGCTGCCATTCATTAGCATGGATTCAGTCTCAGCAGGAAGGTTGATTGTGTCTGCAGTGTGCCCTTACTAGGCCCTTTAAGAGCCTTAATTGGCTACCCGCCGTTGTTGGGGAGGTAGTCGTCAGCCTCCACCCACCCCCCAATCAACCATCCGTTTCTAAAATGGTCTGGAAGTGGGAACATGCCTGCAAGTCGCACACGGGCTGGTGCCAGGAAATTGCGCAACTGTCTGCTTCTGGTCCGGCCTCCACCACCATTTAAAAATTCGTCCCATTATTTCAGAGGAAAAGTATTCAGTAAACTTAGTTATTTTAATCTTAATGTGATGTAACTGTTTTTTTTTGTCAACATTTTCCTGTATACATCTGTAAGTAAAACGCCTCAAAAGTTTGAAAATACTGACATTGCTGCATCCCAATAAATAATAAAGAAACGCCTGTCTTTAACAGACAACCATCATATTATTTGACTGATGAATGAAATGTGTGCTGTCCTTGTAGGTTCTAGGGCTGCACAATGTTTTGGTTAACAATGATTTTAGGACTAATATTTACCCTATTTTTTCCATGTTGGTTCACGCAGCCTACATTAGAAGGAAGTAACAATTAAAAGAGCAATAGAGTAGAGATAACATTTTTGCCATATCCGTGAACAAATGGTCTTTTGCAGTCTTGCACCATTCCATTGTTTGCTATTTTACTAGAGGCCCTTACCCATTTATTTTAAATAGGTTATATTTTCTGATAAAATGAAAAGGAGAATGTCCTACAAATGAATTAAAACATTTGTCTGCTGTTACATATTTGGCAACCCTGGGCTATGGCTGGCATTGGAATGAATGCAGCATTACATAACTGGTGGTAGAGCTGAAAATACAGCACTTAGAACATTCAGGGAAGGTGTTTCTCCTCATGCATACTAGACCTCTAGGTTTAGCTTGGGGTTGAGCATTAGTCATACAATTTTCATTAACAGTTTTTTCCTGTATAATGCACAACTATATTCAATTCTGGAAAACAACAGATTTTTTTGTTTCCCTCAATCTCCTTTAGGATAAAGTGATCGCTATTCAATTCTGCAACAATAGCCACAGGTAAGATTTTATGCCTTGGAGGTGGTGGTGTGCTTGTTGTGCTGGTTGCTTTTTGTTTGCATATCAAAGGCATTGCTACTTAAAAATGTTCTTGCATATTAGAAAATGTTATAAAACTATTAAATTTAAACTTGCCCTTGTATTTTTTGATATACTGGTGTCTGTAATATATTAACTGTTTCACAAACATTTAAAACCTTTTTCTTACTTCCTCCCCAACACTGGCTAGTTTGAGATTTGTTAGTGGTAGCCGAGATGGAACAGCTAGAATCTGGCAATACCAACACCAAGAATGGAAGAGTATAGTCCTGGATATGTTTACGAAGCTGCCAGGGTAAGTTATCACAGTATTGAAGCATTTTATACCAAAATATAATGTACAGATTTTCATATTTACTGTCACCCCACCACCAAAAACATAAATCAAACTGTTTCATATGGTTATCTACCTTGGACATAAAAAGGTCCTATTGTAGAAGTTGTGTGACAAAATATAATTTGAACATTGAGAATATAGATAAGCTCTCACCATTTAAAGCAACTACAGAAGCTAATGTAACTTTAATAAACTGATTCTGGTATAAGCTTCTGGTATTTTTAACCTGTTTCCTGTACAATATCAGCAAATATGGACCTGTTTTGTTACAGAATACAGAAATAGATATACTTGCAGTTTGTCCTCATGATTCAAGAGCAAAATATTGCAGATGCTGGAAATCTGAATTGTCCTCATGATTGTTTGGTCTTTAAAGGTCTTTTTTGTTCAGTCACAGTCATTAGCTTTGCATTATTCATTACTAGCAGAGACCCACAAAATATTTGCTGTCAAATTAATATCTCTATTGCAACAAGATTTCTTTAAATATTGAATTTCTAGTTATTCTTTCACCGAAGGCTTTAACAGAATCACAACTTGTCACTCTGCATAAAGCTGTCCACGCATAAAAACAGGCCTAGGAATATTAATACAAATTTTGTCAAGAGTCTAGCATTGTGACTTGTTTATAGTCTTCGTATATTAAAATCTAATTGAGAACTGTTTTCACCTGAGTTGAAAAGGCAGGTTTACAATTGATGAGCTCAATATTATTCGAGGAATAAACACACTCTATTTCCTTGAAATCTTCCTGTTATAATTTCAGCATCTGCCATTGAAAAAAACGGCTTCCTAACTTCCAATCTTGTTCTACGACGCAGTCCTTGTTAGAATTCAAGAATTAATGTAGAACATTATAACTGCTCGTTGTTTGAGTCGAAGTTTGCAGTGGCATGTCCATTATGTAGAAACTCTAGAGGGTATGGACTGCTATCATCTTTTTTGTCTATAGAAACAACGCTGATATATTTTAATGTAAGAAATGCTGGAAATACTCAGCAGGTCTGGCAGCATCTGTGGAGAGAGAAGCAGAGTTAACGTTTCAGGCGTTTAACCGAAACGTTAACTCTGCTTCTCTCTCCACAGTTGCTACCAGACCTGCTGAGTATTTCCAGCAGTTCTTGTTTTTATTTCAGATTTCTAGCATCCGCAGTATTTTGCTTCTTTTTTTTAATGCACCTGACAGCTTCTGTAAAACATTTTCATTTAAATCTAGCGAATCTTCATTTTTAGCACAAAGAATGGCTTTCAAATAATGAGTTGTATCGAATAATTGTCCCTGCCATTTTGCTACACTTAACTAATTCCGGCATCTTATCCACCCCTCCCTTGCCATCCCCATCCCTCCATCAATCCCATCCCGTCCCTTATGGAAACAATATCTCCAGCCAGGGTAACTTTATTGTTGCGCTCCCCTTCTGCTGTTTTTGTTCTTCACCACCACCACCCACCAACAGACACACCCCTTAAACTGACAGATCAAAACAGTTTGGATAGACAAAAACTATTATTATAAGTTGCCAACTTAGGAATCAAGATGTTGCTGTTTTATTTAATGTTGGAATGTGGGGTATTGCTAGCAAGGCTGGCATGTATTGCCAATTTATTTTTAATCCTGCACCAAGGAGGAGGCGATAAATTTGTTTTGGAGAACTGCCTCCTGTTTATCTGAATAGTAAGTTGCCACCTTATATCACTGGGTTCCCTTGTCAGTGAGGAAATCTTTTTTCTAATTGAGAGTGTGATTGATTAAGAAATTGTTCACCCTACCATTTTGATTTTACTTGCGATCTCATCAAGACATTAATTATTAAGTTCAGTTAGCTATTTTCTACATCGTGTGTCTCAAAATAGTAAGATTCAAGATTGCTGTGTCATATTGGTTTTTAGTGTTGCCTCAAATCCTAGAATTAATGCTTAGTGTGTGAAGTTTTCAATGTGAGCTTCTGGTTTGAAATGTTTAGATTATTGTTTTGTGTTGTCTTGTACATTATTGACAAATTTCCTTCTATTGGCTTAGCATCACCCTTCAAATTTCCCTTCACTCATTGGTATCATTCTCACTTCTTAAGTCAGGAGGTCATAGGTTCACGTTCCACTCCAGGATTTGAGCAAGTTACAGAGCAGTGCAGTACTGAGCGAGTACTGCATTCTCAGTGGTGGTGATTTTCAGATGAGATATTAAACTGAGGTCTCTAAGGAGGATGTAAAAGATTCCATGGCATTATTTGAAGAATACCAAGGGAATTTTCCTGGATTTCTGACCAACATTTATCCTTCAAACAACATGAGGGAAAAAAAACGGATTTGCTTCAGAGGGAACTTTTGTTGTGCACAAGCTGCATGCTGTGATGACCTACAATACAATTATGACAGCCTTCATTGGCTGCAAAGCACTTTGGGATGTTCTGAGGATGTGAAAGATGCTATATGAATGTAAATTTGTTCTTTTTCATTGATTATTTTATTACACATTGGCTGTTTTTTTTCACCTCCATACCTTGAGAAACCATTGACATAATGGAATAAATTCATGTATAAGGCATGTCCTTTTTTTTATTCATTCAGGGATGTGGGCGTCGCTGGCTAGGCCAGCATTTATTGCCCATCCCTAATTGCCCTTGAGAAGGTGGTGGTGAGCTGCCTTCTTGAACCACTGCAGTCTATTTGGGGTAGGTACACCCACAGTGCTGTTAGGAAGGGAGTTCCAGGATTTTGACCCAGCGACAGTGAAGGAACGGCTAAATAGTTCCAAGTCAGGATGGTGTGTGACTTGGAGGGGAACTTGCAGGTGGTGGTGTTCCCATGCATTTGCTGCCCTTGTCCTTCTAGTTGGTAGAGGTCGTGGGTTTGGAAGGTGCTGTCTCAGGAGCCTTGGTGCATTGCTGCAGTGCATCTTGTAGATAGTACACACTGCTGCCACTATGCGTCGGTGGTGGAGGGAGTGAATGATGGAGTGCCAATCAAGCGGGCTGCTTTGTCCTGGATGGTGTCGAGCTTCTTGAGTGTTGTTGGAGCTGCACCCATCCAGGCAAGTGGAGAGTATTCCATCACACTCCAGACTTGTGCCTTGTTTGGTGGACAGGCTTTGAGGAGTCAGGAGGTGAGTTACTCGCCTCAGGATTCCCAGCCTCTGACCTGCTCTTGTAGCCACGGTATTTATATGGCTATTCCAGTTCAGTTTTTGGTCAATGGTGGCCCCTAGGATGTTGATAGTGGGGGATTCAGCGATGGTAATGCCATTGAATGTCAAGGGGAGGTGGTTAGATTCTCTCTTGTTGGAGTTGGTCATTGCCTGGCACTTGTGTGGCTCAAATGTTACTTTCCACTTATCAGCCCAAGCCTGGATATTGTCCAGGACTTGCTGCATTTCTACACAGACTGCTTCAGTATCTGAGGAGTCACGAATGGTGCTGAGCATTGTGCAATCATCAGCGAACATCCCCACTTCTGACCTTATGATTGAAGGTAGGTCATTGATGAAGCAGCTGAAGATGGTTGGGCCGAGGACATTACCCTGAGGAACTCCTGCAGTGATGTCCTGGAGCTGAGATGATTGACCTCCAACAACCACAACCATCTTCCTTTGTGCTAGGTATGACTCCAGCCAGTGGAGGGTTTCCCCCTGATTCCCATTGACCTCAGTTTTGCTTGGGCTCCTTGATGCCATACTCGGTCAAATGCTGCCTTGATGTCAAGGGCAGTCACTCTCACCTCACCTCTTGAGTTCAGCTCTTTTGTCCATGTTTGAACCAAGGCTGTAATGAGGTCAGGAGCTGAGTGGCCCTGGCGGAACCCAAACTGGGTATCACTGAGCAGGTTATTGCTAAGCAAGTGCTGCTTGATGGCACTGTTGACACCTTCCATCACTTTACTGATGATTGAGAGTAGGCTGATGGGGCGATAATTGGCCGGGTTGGACTTATCCTGCTTTTTGTGTACAGGACATAGCTGGGCAATTTTCCACATTGCAGGGTAGTTGCCAGTGTTGTTGCTGTACTGGAACAGCTTGGCTAGGGGCACGGCAAGTTCTGGAGCACAGGTCTTCAGTACTATTTCCGGAATATTGTCAGGGCCCATAGCTTTTGCAGTATCCAGTGCCTTCAGTCGTTCCTTGATATCACGCGGAGTGAATCGAATTGGCTGAAGTCTGGCATCTGTGATGCTGGGGACTTCAGGAGGAGGCCGAGATAGATCATCAACTCGGCACTTCTGGCTGAAGATTGTTGCAAATGCTTCAGCCTTATCTTTTGCACTGATGTGCTGGGCTCCCCCATCTTTGAGGATGGGGATATTTGTGGAGCCACCTCCTCCAGTTAGTTGTTTAATTGTCCACCACCATTTATGGCAGGATGTGGCAGGACTGCAGAGCTTAGATCTGATTCGTTGGTTATGGGATTGCTTAGCTCTGTCTATCGCATGCTGTTTACGCAGTTTGGCATGCAGATAGTCTTGTGCTGTAGCTTCACCAGGTTGATGTCGCATTTTGAGGTATGCCTGGTGCTGCTCCTGGCATGCCCTCCTGCACTTTTCATTGAACCAGGGTTGGTCTCCTGGCTTGATGGTAATGGTAGAGTGGAGGATATGCCGGGCTGTGAGGTTACAGATTGTGGTTGAGTACAATTCTGCTGCTACTGATATCCCACAGCGCCTCATGGATGCCCAGTTTTGCATTGTAAGATCTGTTCGAAATCTATCCCATTTAGCACAGTGGTGGTGCCACACAACAGGATGGACGGTATCCTCAATGTGAAGGCGGGACTTCGTCTCCATAAGGACTGTGCGGTGGTCACTCCTACCAATGCTGTCATGGACAGAAGCATCTGCGGCAGGCAGATTGGTGAGGACGAGGTCAAGTATGTTTTTCCCTCTTGTTGGTTCCCTCACCACCTGCCGCAGACCCAGTCTAGCAGCTATGTCCTTCAGGACTCGGCCCGCTCGGTCAGTAGTGATGCTACCGAGCCACTCTTGGTGATGAACATTGAAGTCCCCCACCCAGAGTACATTTTGTGCCCTTGCCACCCTCAGTGCTTCCTCCAAGTGGTGTTCAACATGGAGGAGTACTGAGTCATCAGCTGAGGGAGGGTGGTAGTTGGTAATCAGTAGGAGGTTACCTTGCCTATGTTTGACCTGAAGCCATGAGACTTCATGGGGTCCGGAGTCAATGTTGAGGACTCCCAGGGCAACTCCCACCCTACTGTATACCACTGTGCCACCACCTCTGGTGGGTCTGTCCTGCCGGTGGGACAGGACATACCCGGGGATGGTGATGGCAGTGTCTGGGACATTGTCTGTAAGGTATGATTCCATGAGTATGACTATGTCAGGCTGTTGCTTGACTAGTCTGTGGTTCAGCTCTCCCAACTTTGGCACAAGCCCCCAAATGTTAGTAAGGAGGACTTTGCAGGGTCGACAGGGCTGGGTTTGCTGTTGTCGTTTCTGGTGCCTAGATCAATGCTGGGTGGTCCGTCCGGTTTCATTCCTTTTTATTGACGGTTAGGTAGTGGTTAGGTGCAACTGAGTGGCTTGCTAGGCCATTTCAGAGGGAATGTAAGTTAACCACATTGCTGTGGGTCTGGAGTCACATGTAGGCCAGAACAGGTAAGGACAGCAGATTTCCTTCCCTAAAGGACCACCTAAAGGACCAGATGGGTTTTTACCAATCGTCAATGGTTTCATGGCCATCATTAGACTAGATTTTAATTCCAGATTTATTAATTAAACTCAAATTCCACCTTCTGCTGTGATGGGATTCGAACCCATGTCCCCAGAGAAGTACCCTGGGTCTCTGGGTTTCTATTCCAGTGATAATATCACTGCGCCATTGCCTACCCCAAGCTTTGTGAAGCTTCAAACATGATAAATTAATAGATGAATTACTTTACTGCCGATAATATTCTGCACATTTAGCCAGTTCCCTAAGTAAATGTTCACATCAAACAATTGTATATTTTGTTACAAAATTTCTATTCACTGAATAGAATATTGTAATTATTTCTGTAGTCCTAAGGAGATTTTAAAATGTATGTCACTACAAAAAGTGTAAAATCTGTTTGATCCTTTCTGTATTAGTGTGAATGGTTAATTGAGAAGAAGTGGAATGTGTCTAATTTTTGTTCTTTATGGTAGGAGCAATTCAGTTCCTATGGAAGACAAAGTCAGTAAGTTGAAAGTCACCATGGTAGCGTGGGATCGCTGTGACAGCACAGTCATCACAGCAGTGAATAATTTTCATTTGAAAGTGTGGAACTCCTACACTGGCCAGCTGCTTCATATCCTTTCGGTAGGTACACTAAATAAATATTGTAAATTAAATGGTACGTAATTGAATCAGAGATCATGTTACCCGAAAGTCTTGGAGGGGCAGCAGACCTATTCTTGACATCGACTGCTTCTGCTGAGGTATCCCCTTCCCAGTGCTGAGGGCAGACTGAATGTTGCACCAGAAACTCCAATGTCCAGTTGGACTGGGGGCAAAATAAAATGCGCAGGATAGTGTGTGACTTGTCTACCAACAGTAAATTCAGATCTGAAATTTCCGAGTGATTATAAAATAGTACTCGTTGGCAAATTTGCATGAGTCATGGTTTTGGCTGTAAATATTGTAAACGCAGTGACATAATGAATGTAAATCAGATGATTTAAAATATCAATCATGTTTAAATGTGGTTGAGTTTACTGTGCTGTGCTTTTTCTATAGGGTCATGATGATGAAGTTTTTGTTCTGGAAGCTCATCCATTTGACTCCAGGATTATGTTGTCTGCAGGGCATGATGGCAATATATTCATCTGGGACCTTTCAAAAGGTACCAAACTCCGGAACTTTTTCAACATGGTAAGCATTTTCTCTAGTCTGTGGGTGAAAAATGAGCTGGGTCTAAATATCTAGACATGCCCATTCTGTATCTAGTCTCAATTCACTTGAATAAAGTGTCCAGTGAACCCGCTTCATAACGGGGTCCTGACAGCCAACAGCCAGAGTAAACTTAATTCCGCCAAGCTCAGTTGAAATTGAAAAGCTAGTGTCTTATTTATTCTACCATCAGTTCTTTGTTTTCAGTTTTAATGCTTATTTCACAATGTTACTACTTGTTCCATCTAAATCTAACTTGTAGAGTTTTACTAATTTTAGTACATGGTCTGGGGTTGTCAGACCTATAGGGGGAATTTAAGATGCAAAGCATTATTTAATCCATCAGTGTAACCAAAAGAGATTTTATTTATTTTCTACAGATTGAAGGTCAGGGTCATGGTGCTGTGTTTGATTGTAAATTCTCTGCAGATGGACAGCATTTTGCATGCACTGACTCTCATGGACATTTACTGATCTTTGGATTTGGCTGCAGTAGATCATATGAAAAGGTATGTTGGTGAGTGTATGTATTCTAGAAGTAGCATTTACTTAATTGAACTCATAGATTGGCTGGTACATGGAAATAAGTTTCTGAAGCTTGCTGATCAGCTCATGCACCATGATGCTGGAACAAATGCTAATATTACAGTAATCATCAGCTCCACTGTCTGGAAGAGCTTTATTATCAAATTTTAACTTTAAGCTAGAAAACTAAGCATGTAAAACTATTTTACGTGGAACGTGAAACACATTAAATGCACCATTGTGCCTTTGTCCCACTATTCTTTATCATTTTATCTTTGTCCTTGTTTGCTTGTTAATCTGAATTAACTACTCTTAACTGACATGAATATTAAACATTTTACTTAACACCTTTATTCTTTCTGGTTCCTATCCTCCATTTTGGAGGTGGGAACAAGATGAAAATGCAGCCTGCAAAGAGGCTGGACTTTGCTCAGTTAAATAACCTTGGCGGTTGCCTGTAAAGGAGAAGTTTGGGTTTAGAGTCAGGGAAGATGTAAGAAATGACCTTTATGGGTTTTGATAAGAATCTGAATGGTTAAGTGTGCTAAAGAAATTGATTGATTCCATCATTGGTGATCACATCTGTATCGGTTTCCTAGGGAAGATGCAGAGAATGGTTGGTACTATTGCTAGAGTTCATTCTAGAGTAGTAGTAACTTGATGTGGAATTGCAGAACTACAGAGTGCAGTATGGAAACTTAGCTGGAGAATGAAAGTTCACAATCTAATCCGCATACAGGAAATTTAAGGAGAAAGTCTAGCAAAGCAGTAGAAATGTGAGAATTATTAAAGTGTAGTAAAAGTATTGTAATGACTTTTAGAATATGTAAAACTAATTAAAAGAAAAATACGTGTAGTGTAAATATCCCTTTAGACAGAAATGTTAAATGTCATGTATGGGGGAAGGAGAATTGGCACTGCGCAAAACTTAATTGGAATTCTTGTGTTTGAATACTGGTAAGGGTGTATAGATTTTTTTTTAAACCATTTCATTGAATGAAGTGATTATAGAAAGAGATCAAGTTCTTTTCCTTCTTTTCTATTATACTGTTAACATGCTGTTTTAAACAGTTCAAATTGTGTAACAGCAGTGCAACTCTCCCTGATGATTGCACTGGTTAAGAACAGGGCTCCCTAATAGTGCTACAGGTTACGACAATGACTTGGAAATATATCGCCATTCCTTCATCGTTGCTGGGTTGAAAACATGGAACTCCCTGCCTAACAGCACTGTGGGAGTACCTTCACTCCATGCACTGCAGAGGTTCGAGAAGGTGAATTACCACCACCTTCTCTGGGGCAATTAGAGTTGGGCAATAAATGCTGGCCTTGCCAATGATACCCACATCCCATGAATGAATTAAAAAGAAAAACGACTGAGTATCTGAACCGTTCAGTGAAAAAAGTTCTGAGGATAAAAGCAAAATACTGTAGATGGTAGAAATCTGAAATAAAAACAAAGTATTGGAAATACTCGGCAGGTCTGGCAGCGTCTGTGGAGAGCAAAACAGAGTTAACATTGCAGTTCAGTGACCTTCCAGCAGAGTTCTGATGAACAGTCATTGAACTGAAACGTTAACTGTTTCTGAAGTTCTGAGGATATGTTGTTAGCTTATCTTAGCTAGGTGTAATCTGGGACATTAATAGTTGGTCGAGCTGCCCCTAGATGAGGGAGACGCAAAATAATCAGAATTTCTGTTACTAATTATTATCCATTTTTTTTCCCCAACCCCCCAAACTATCCAGTATTTTGTTGGCACTCAGACTAAATTCAAGTTTGAGAATGCCCATTTGGGTGAGGTGGTTCTAGCTCTGAGCTGTTGCGGTGTGATTGGTAGCCACTGGACTGTGCTCCAAGCAAAACATCTCTGCCTTCAGGGAAGGAAGGCATGGAAGTTAGAAAAAGAGTAGAATAAAACTGCAATCTTTTTCTGTAGTCTTTTTCAAAAGAAAACTGGTAACATATACAATCTAAAATCAAAGCCTATACATGCAGGTGTTAATGATGAAAGTAGACACACATTGAAGTAAATAAATATGATCTGATAGCCAACACAGGGACAAGGCTGCAGGATGACGAGGATTGGGTCCTGAATATTGAGGGGTATATGACGTTCAAGAAGAATAGGAAGCTGGTAAAGGTGGAGGGGTAGCACTCTTAATTGAGGATGGCATTGGTGCAATAGTTAGAGATGACCTTGGTTCAGGAGATCAGGATGTAGAATCGGTTTGGGTGGAGATGAAGAATAGTAGGGGGAAGAAGTCACTAGTGGGAGTTGTCTACAGGACCCCTAACAGTAACCATAATGTAGGATGAAGTATACAAGAAGAAATATTGGGTGCTTGTGATAAAGGGGCGGCAGTAATCATGGGTGATTTTAATCTACATATAAACTGGAAAAATCAGATTGGCATTAGTAGCCTGGAGTTCATAGAATGGAGCTAGTTTCTTAGAGCAGCACATTCTGGATCCAACCACAGATCAGGTTGTATTAGACTTGGTATTGTAAAATGTGACAGGATTAATTAATGACATCAGAGTAAAGACACCTCTTGGGAGCAGCAACCACAATATGATTGAATTTTACATCCAGTTTGAAAGCGAAAAGAGTGGATCTAAGACTAGTATTTTAAAATTAAATAAGGGCAACTATGTGGGCATGAAAGCTGAGCTAGCTGAAGTGAACTGGGTTACTAGGCTCGGAGATAGATCAATAGAGAAGAAGTGGCAGACATTCAAGGAGATATTTCAGAATACTCAGGATATGTATATTCCTACTATAAAGAAAAATTCTAAGGGGAGGACCCACCATCCATGGTTAATTAAGGAAGTTAAGGAAAGCATTAAACTTAAGGAAGAAGCATATAATTGCACAATAATGAGTGGCAGGTCAGATGATCAGTCAGAATATAAAGAATGGCAGAGAATGACTAAGGTTAACCGGGAGAAAGAGATTGGAGTATGAGGAAGCTAACTAGAAATGTAAAAACGGATAGCAAGAGTTTCTACAGGTATTTAAAAAGGAAAAGAGTAAGCAAAGTGAGTGTTGGTCCTCTAGAGAGTGAGAATGGGGAGTTAATAGTAGATAAGGAAATAGTGGATGAAATGAACACATATTTTGCTTCTGTCTTCACTATAGAGGATACAAATATATTCCAGTAATAGCTGTAAATCAGGAGGTGGAAGGAAGAGAGGAACTTGGTGAAATTACAATCACCAAGAAAGCAGTACTGGCCAAACTGATGGAGCTGCAGGCTGACAAGTCCCCGGGTCCTGATGGGCTTCATCCTAGGGTCTTAAAATAAGTGGCTAATGAGGTAGTAGATGCATTGATAATTTTTCAAAATTCGCTAGATTCTGGAAAGGTTCCATCAGACTGGAAAATAGCAAATATAACCCCTCTATTCAAGAAGGGGGGAGGCAGAAAACGGGTAACTATAGGCCAGTTAGCTAGACGTCTGTCGTGGGAAAGATGTTAGAATCGATCATTAAGGAGGCTATAGCTGGGCACTTAGAAAAATTCAAGGTAATCTGGAATAGTCAGCATGGTTAACCAATTTATTGGAGTTCTTTGAAGGAGTAACATGTGCCGTGGATAAAGGGGAGCCTGTTGACGTACTGTACTTGGATTTCCAGAAGGAATTTGACAAGGTGCCACATAAAAGGTTATTGTGCAAAGTAGGAGCTCATGGCATAGTGGGTAACATATTAGCATGGATAGAAGATTGGCTGGCTGGTAGAAAACAGAGTATGCATAAATGGGTCCTTTTCTGATTGTTGGGATGTGACGAGTGGAGTCCCGCAGGCGTCTGCGCTGGGGCCTCAACTTTTTACAATTTATATCAATAACTTAGATGAGGGGAGCAATGGCATGGTAGCTAAATTTGTAGGTGACACAAAGATAGGTAGGACGGTATGTTGTGTAGCGGACATAAGGAGTTTGCAGACTGATTATAGATATGTTGAGTGAGTGGGCAAAAATCTGGCAGATAGAGTATAATGTGGGAAAATGTGAAGTTGTTCACTTTGGCAGGAAAAATAAAAAAAGCAGAGTATTACTTAAATGGAGAACGACTGCAGAACTGTGAGGTGCAGAGGGATCTAGGTGTTTTAGTGCATGAGTCACAAAAAGTTAGTATGCAGGTACAGCAAGTAATAAAGAAGGCTAATGAAATGCTATCCTTTATTACTAGAGGAATTGAAAATAAAAATAAGGATGTTATGCTTCAGTTATACAGGGCATTGGTGAGACCACATCTCGAATACTGTGTGCAGTTTTGGTCTCCTTATTTAAGGAAGGATGTAAAGGCGTTGGAGGTGGTTCAGAGGAGGTTTACTAAATTGATACCTGGAATGAGCGGGTTGTCTTATGAGGAAAGGTTGACCAGACCGAGCTTGTTTTCACTGGAGTTTAGAAGAATGAGGGGAGACTTAATTGAAGTATATAAGATCCTGAACGGTCTTGACAAGGTGGATGTGGAAAGGATGTTCCCTCTTGTGGGGGAGTCCAATGCTAGGGGGCACTTTTAAAATTAGGGGTTGCCCTTTTAGGACAGAGACGAGGAGAAATTTTTTTCTCTGAGGATTATGTGACTTTGGAACACTCAGAAGCTGGTGGTGGTGGGAGTCATTGAATATTTTTAAAGTGGGGGTAGATAGATTCTTGTTAGGCAAGGGAATCAAAGGTTATCAGGGGTAGATGGGAGTGTGGAATTTGAGACACAATCAGATCAGCCGTGATCATCTTGAATGGCAGAGCAGGCTAGTGGGGCCGAATGGCCGCCTCCTGCTCCAAATTCATATGTTCGTAATGAACTACTCCCCTTTGTTGCCATTACCTTGAATTCAATTGTAAACATTTTCTTCCCCCAACAATAGATTCCAGACCAAATGTTTTTTCACACTGATTACCGTCCTCTTATCCGTGATTCCAACAATTATGTCCTGGACGAACAGACACAGCAGGCGCCTCATCTCATGCCTCCCCCATTTCTAGTTGATGTGGATGGAAACCCCCACCTAACACGCTATCAACGGCTGGTGCCTGGTCGGGAAAATTGCATGGATGAGCAACTTGTTCCACAGTTGGGGTACATGGCAAATGGTGAGAATGAGGGCTGTTTGATGGTTTTATAAAAATATATAGATCTTCATTTCTGAGCATTCTGTCCTGTGCTAAATAAAATAGAGTAGTTCCCTGTTGAGTACTGGGCACGTAGTTTCACTCATCAGAGACTTACAAATGTAAACATTTGCAGTGATTGAGAACTGTAGCTTTTTTTCATGAGTGTGAATATCCCCTTATTGAGCTTCTGAGTTGTCATTGTGTGAGTGGTGTAGTTTCTAATCCTGTTGGATACTTTTTGTAATACAGTGAAGCTGTGCTCCGTGAATAGTATCAGGTAATTGAGTTCATTGAAGCAAGACAGTTCTGAACATTGCTGGGCCAGATGCATGAAGGTCTTGTGGTCAGGTACAGGAAGTTGCTGTAGTGCTGTGGCCTTGTGTACTGTAATCAATTAACATTGGTCACCAGTTCATGACGTACTTTCATGATGTCAATATTTGTTTTAAACATATAAATAATTTCCATATCAGAACTACTTTTCTTTTAATCACAAAGAACCCTGACTGCCTGCACCTTGCATATACTTCCGTATAATTCGAAGTAACTTTTGATAAATTCAAGCTTTGTCTAAATTTGTATAGAAATGTACATGAATTGGATGCATTTCAAGAACAGCAGTATACTGCATTTTTCCTACTCAAAAAAGACTTTCAGGATTCATGTTTCATTTAGTGGGATGACTCTTAAGTGGAACGGGTTATATTTTCCCTGTGTATGAGGTAATTTATGCCACTTTTCATTGAAAGTTTGATATTTTGCACTCACTATTTTTTCTTTTAGAAAAAGGGATTGAAGGTTCATAGCCAGTTCTGTCAGAACATAGGACCATTAGGAGCAGGGGTAGGCCATTCAGCCCCTTGGCCTCAACTTAACCTCAACTCCATTTTTCTCACTTTTGCTCCATATCCCTTGATATCCATACCCAACAAAAAAGATTATCAAGCTACAATTGACCAAGCATCCACAGCCTTTTGGGGAAAGAGAGTTCCAAATTTGTACACCATTTGTGTGTAAAAGTGCTTTCTGATTTTGCTCTTGAATGGCCTACCTCTAATTTCAAGATTATGTCCCCTTGCTCTTGATTCCCCCACCAGGGGAAATAGGTTAGATATAGCGAAACTATCAAATCCTCTTCATTTTAAACACCTCAATCAGATTACCCCTCAATCTTGTATACTCAAAGGAATACAAACTAAGTTTATGCAACCTGCCCTTACAATTTAATCCTCTAAACCCTGGTATTGTTTTGGTGAATCTGCACTGCATTCCCTCCAAGGCCAATATATCCTTCCTGAAGTGTGGTGCCCAAAAGTGAATGCAGTACTCCAGATAGGGTCTGACTAAGGCTCTGTACAACTAAAGCACAATTACCTCCCCTTTATAATCTAGCCCTCTTGAGATAAAGGGCAACATTCCATTAGTCGTTTTGATTTTTTTTTTGTACCTATCTACTAGCTTTTAATTTTTGAACTTGGACTTTCAAATCTGTTTGCTCGACAATTTCTAGTTACTCACTATTTAGAAAATACTCTGATTTATTTTTCTCTGGTCCAAACTTCCCCACATTGAACTCTATTTGCCATAGTTTTTCCTGTTCATTTAATCTTCTTATGACCCTTAGTTACTTCCTGCTTCCATCTGCACTGTTTACTGTCCTTCCCAACTTAGTGTCACCTGAAAACTTGGATATGAAACTCTTATTCCTTCATCCAAATCTTTTAATAAATATGGTGAAAAGTTGAAGCCCCAGAACAGATCCCTGGGAAACAACACTTGTCACATCTCGGCAATCTTTAACGGCCTTTCTCCCCACTCTCTTGTCTCGTACCTCCCCAGTCAATTTTCTAACCCAACTCAGAAGGCTACCTTGAATTATGTACACTTTCATTTTTGCTAATAATTTCTTTGAGATTAAAGAGACAACTGAAAATATTTGTAAATAAAAGCAAAATACTGCAGATGCTGGAAATCTGAAATAAAAACAAGCAATGCTGGAAATACTCGGGTCTGGCAGCATCTGTGGAGAGAGAAGCAGAGTTAATGTTGCAGGTTAACTCTGCTTCTCTCTTCACAGATGCTGCCAGACCTGCTGAGTATTTCCAACATTTCTTGTTTATATTGAAAATATTTGTAATGCCAGTGACTTTTTTTCTAGCCCCTGTCTGCTATAAAATGTGTATGAATTCAACTGTATTTTTTGTTTCAAAGTTGGATGTTCCATGTCTTCAGTAGCTTATTGATTCCTAAGTTAATATTTGGGAGGAAAGAGGAAGTTTGCTTGTATTTGGAGTGAAAATGTAAGAGCTAAAGGCTATGATTCTCTTCCAGGTGATGGTGATGTTGTGGAGCAGGTCATTAGCCAACAGACAGATGATCAGTATGAGAATGGCCAGGAACCCAGCGTTCTAGATGATGCTATTAGGGAGCTCCAGCGAGAACATGACCTGCGGCAGGGAAATGAAGGAGCAGCAGTACTGGATGGCCTTTACAATAGACCAAACTTGTTGAACAGTGGTGAGTAACGCTGCAGATATGGTAAATGGCAGAGCTCATAATTCTATCCCATAATATTGCCTCATCCACTGAAAGCAAATAAATTAACTAATTAAAAAAAATACTGATTATATTGAAAATGTGTAAGATATAGTACATTTTTATTTAAAAAAAAGTTAATGCACCAAACTGTGGTCTTGACTTGCAGTTATACTGTAGTTATTTGAATCCTCTTTGAGGTGGTCTCATAACTGTTGACTTATGTGCTGACTGTAATTTAATTTAATCTGACTGTAGAGTTAGGGCGATCTGCAAACGCTTCAGTTTTTTTTGAATATGGAGCAGATCTTTTCATCTCCTGTGTCAATGAAGTACATGCTGTCATCTGTCCTTTTAGACTCAAGATCACAGACAGTGATTATAGTGCAAAAGATACAGTTCAATACAAATAGTGCATTATAACTGGTCTATTGAAAATTGTGCCAATCTGTTTTTGAAAGAGGATGAAATATTACTGAAATTTTGTACCTTCATTGAGTCTTAATACCATAAACATTAAGGGAAGGGGGAAAATGGTCTTCGCATATCTAAAGATTTGAGAGATTGTGGGGATAAATTTAAGCTAGCCTATCCAGCATGTAACTTTAGGGTTTGGGTTGGCCACTTGTTTATACCTTGTTTGATTTTACTGTGCGTTGAAGCCATTGGAAAGTACAATTGGGTGTGGTATGAAACGGTGTCCAAGCTGGCCATTTCCCATCAGGGTGGTTAGGCTAACCACCACATGCCCCTCCCTCCTCCTAACCACCCGATTTAATCGGATTTTATCATCCGTTGTACAATTATAGAGGGTATATTGATCAGGTCAATATAAGAATACTTTATATGTGCCGGTTTGCATTCCTTTTGTTTCCCATTAATATTCTGTTCTGATTCCATACAGTGCTGATGAGTTGTATGCTTTAGTAGTGTAGCCCAAGCATCACTACATCAACAAATGCATTAGATTTTGATAGCATGAATAAAAAGATGTGGTTATTTTTAATGTGAAGTGCTTCTCCTTGTAAATCCACTTTTTTTTATCAAATTCAGGAAATGTTAAAGTTATAAAGGTTATTTTTATGCTAAGGATGTATATGGCTTACAGCTACATTCATAATGAATTATAGTTGGAATCAACAGTGCCTGATCTAATTTACTGGGAATAATATCTGTGGGAGGCTGGCAGATGATATTTACATATGCATTTGTCTGTGGTAACAAAAAATAATAGTTTGTTCATTTAAATGTTACCTACTGAAATTATGAAACTTTGCTAATGCCAAACGGTTATAGCTCAAGTTAATTAGCCATACTGCTCACAGAACTCGCTTTAATCAATCTTATTAGTAAAGCCTAGTTTGGAACAAACTTCTTTTGATTTGAGAACATTTGGATTTTACTGTTTTAATTGGAAACTTGCAACATTTTAAACGCAAGTTTTTTTTGTGGATGTATTGATGTGAATCTTTAGTTATTCAGTTGTAATTCCTTTGTATAAGTGTTGTGGTCAAGTGAGTAAGGGTCGAAGGGTTTCCCTCTTATCCCTCTCCTTGTTTGACCACAGCAGGTTCAATTCTTAAAGTGAATGTATTGGCCAGTTCCGTATTACTTACTTGCTATGATCAAAACGAGAACCAATCGGACTGGTTTTCTTGAGTTTAACAGAGAAAGAGGTTAACTCACCAAACCAGTCATCTACCTCTTTAAACTAAAAGCATCAGGACCACTGAATTCAGCTAGAAGCCAGCTTGTCTTTCAAAAATGCCTTTTTAAAAAAAAAAAATGAATTCAGATCTCCAGTCAGTGGATTAAAGAAAATTATCAGTCAACAAAGCACGTTGACATAAGTGTCTGATTGTTCTGAATATTTTTGCACTCTTTGTTCAAATATATATTTAAAATAACCATTTTATGTTTTAGCCTTGCTGTCTCCACCAAACATTGGACTTCGACGCAGTGGTCAGATAGAAGGTGTTCGCCAAATGCATAATAATGCCCCGAGGAGTCAGATGGCGACAGAGAGAGACCTGATGGCTTGGAGCAGAAGGGTTGTCGTCATGGAGCTTCCATCTGGTATTAGCAGGTAGAGATAAATTAGGTATTTTCAACACTAAATGTACTCCAGATTTTCCCTGTATGAGAACAATTACTTCAATGTAAACACTTTAAGATGTTTCGACAAACTTAAGGCACATAGAATATACATCTTTTTCTCTTTTTTTATAACGAGAAGAAATTGAGAGTATATTTCTATTTAATTTTAGCCTATGCTGTTCACCAGCAGAGATGTGCACTTCCGTTTCATTGCTACTGGAAATTATACAAGGGTAATATCTAGGAGTCAAACTGTCATTTGTGGATTTCAAGGCCATATCTATTTAATACTGAAATAGGGCTTTTCACTCAAAAGTACCTGAGATTCAATATGTAAGAGACCAGTTGATAATACAAGTCCTCTCTCAGTCTGACTTCAGCACTCTTGAGCCTTCATGACGCTATTTGCTAGATCTGGGTTGTCCAAACTTTTCGGGCGGAGGGCCGTATTAGGATATTTGATCAGCCTGGGGGGGCTGGTGAGCAAATTTCGTAAGATAAAGGCATTGAAAATGTAATTGTGCCAATAAAAACAACAAATGTGCATTTTTGTGAAGAGGCTTTAAATGAGAAGAGTAATTTATTGACCTACTTTCCTGTCCCTATATTGAAAACTGATTTATTGACATACCTAGCATTGTTTTTGCTTGCATAAGTAGTCAATTCCCCCCCCCCCCCCCCAACCCCAGCCATCTCTCTCTGTGGTTTTCCGATGGGCTTTTTAAAAAAAGTAGGAAAACCCCAAATCTGTCAAAGTTGGGAAGTGCAACTCAGCGCGATGCTTTTAGAAAGGCTGCTCTGCAAGAAGACAAAGGGAAAGTTCCCATTTCTAGTCACAGAGCCCTGCGAGGACGAGGAACAGCCTTAGTACAGTTTACACCTGCGGGCCGAATGGAAACCTTTGGCAGGTCGAATACTGGCCCGCGGGCCATAAGTTGGACAACCCTGTGCTAGATCATCGTCATCATTCTTGAAATGGAAAGATTCTCCATATATAATGCACATACCCCTTTGAATCATGCCTGCGCATTTCAGGATTAATATAGCTGTATTTTTATTTGTATTGTGGCTACTTGAATACAGAGGTCAAGATTTTACTTCTGGGAAAGGATTGATAAATTGCCAGAATGAATGTGCCATTATGGGACCACTTTGTGGTGTCAACACTCAAACCATTTTAATGTGGTGGTCCTCAAATTCTCCTTGGCATCCTGAAGGTGCTTGAATTGGATAGTCATTTTTTTTTCTTTGAAGCTAGGGGACAGTCCATGTTACGTAACCACTTTTAAATTCTGTATTTATCAGGATTCAGTTTTATTTTCCTTGACACATGACCCACGCAAGTTTAGGACAGCATAATAAATATGTACATAAACGTTTTTAGGAAGTAATAACGAATATTCACGAAAAAGTTGTCTGTTTTCAGGTTTCAGGAGGAACTGAGACTAGGTAAAGGTGATGGAGAAATTAACTTGTACACAACTGAGAAAAAACGTAAACCACTGCAACCAACACAGAAGGTAAACAGAAAAAATGTGCTTTTTGTGCAAAGTTCTGCCAACAATGTTCAGTGTTATCAGTGCCCTCCTATTTATTTATGTCATCTTGTTTGCAGTGTTGTTGGATTTGACTTTGAAAATTTCAGCTGTAACTGAAAATTCTTTTTGTACTGTGATCTTAAGTAACAAATGAATGATGAAACTCTATGCATTTTCAGTTGTGACTTTAAGGAGGCCCAGTGACAGTTGAAAGAATTAAAAATTTTAACATTCAAAGTTTGAGAATTTACTGGAGCAGCAAATTGCATTTCTTGCCACAAATTGAGCAAATACTTGCCACACATTGGTAGGAGGAATATACCTAAGTGTATCTTTTCTGGAGAACCAGCATAAGTACAGTAAATAGAATTGCCTCCTTGTGCTGCAAATTTTATGATTTTTGACATTGAGAATGGGCTGTTCTTACAGACATTTAAAATGTTTTAGTAATGGAAAAAAATGTAAAGTAGCATATATGGGAAAGAGAAAGGATTGGATATTTTTGTATTTAAATTTACAGCTTTTATACTTCTGGTGTTTTGTTTCTTGTTTTAGTAAAAAGTGGAATGCGAGAGTTAACAAACTAAACTCACCACAGAAAGTTAAATCTTGTCCATTTCAGTCTAAGTTTTCTCTTACCGATGCAATAAGTCTCAATCATTGATAGCCAACTTCTCTTATGCTGAAAGTTAATGACTAAAAATGTGGAGTCTCATTCCTTCAGGATTTAATTGTTGGACTTTTTAAAATTGTAATTTTTAAACTTTTTTTTGTGTTCTCAATCTAATCTTTCTTTCCCTGTCTTTCTGTACCTGATTTAACACTGAATTCATCCACTCCAATTTACACTTCCTTTTCAGTCCTTGCCCTGTTATGAAAAGTGAGAATTATGGTCCAGTTAGGCGAACATCTGTTTTCAACAAATTGCTAGTCTATATTTAAGATAGGGTGACTGAACACTTTGAAAATTTTCAGCTGATCAGAGAGCGGCAGAATGGATTTGGAAAGGGTACGTCATGCCTGATGAGCCTGATTAAAATTTTGAAGAGATGACTAAAGTAGTGGACAGGGGAATGTCTATGGATTTTATTTATATGGACTTATAGAGGGCATTTGATTAAGTCCCTTATAAGAGACTGTTAATTAAATTTGCAGCTCATGGAATCGAAGGCAAAACTATTGACCTGGTTAGAAAATTGAGCAACAGTAAACAAAGAGTAGGGATAATGGGTGGGTACTCTAATTGGCAGGATATGACTAGTTGTGTTCAGCAAGGATCTGTGTTGGAACCTCAACAGTTCACCATATTAACTACTTAGATGATGTGGCAGGGAGCCACAAATCCAAATTTGCCAATGACACAAAGATGGGCGATATTATAAGCAGTGTAGGTAGAAGTCTAAAATTACAGAAATTGATAGGTTAAGAGAGCAAAAATCTGGCAAATAAATATAAGTAAATATGAGGGCATCCACTTTGGACCTAAAAGGATAGAACAGGGTACTTTCTAAATGGTGAAAAGCTAAAAATGCTGGAGGACCAAAGAGACTTGGAGGACCAGGTATATAGATTATTACAATGTCATGAACAGGTACAGAAGATAATCAAAAGGCTAAAGGAATGCTAGCCATTAGCTCTAGAGGGCTAGAATACAAGGAACTAGAAGTCTGCTTCAGCTGTACAAAACCCTGGCTAGACCACACCTGGAAGACTGCGAGAAGTTCTGGGGACACAGCTTAGAATATATTGGCCTTGGAGAGATTGAAGTGCAGATTTACCAGAATGATACCTGGACCCCAACGGTTAAATTACAAGAAGAGATTACACAAACTAAGGTTCTATTCCTAGAATTTAGAAGGTTGGAGGATGATTGGATCAGAGCTTTTAGATATAAAGGGGAACAGGTAGGGTAGATAGAGAGAAAGTGGGCTGAATTCTGCCACAAATCCTGCCGTCGAGGCTGAAAGCGGGAGGTGACACCGCGTCGGTGGGTGTGGGACCTGGGGTGATATACTACCCATGACGGCCAATTAATAGGCACGTCACCAAGAGCTGCTGGCCCGCAGTGCCACTGCTAACAGTGGCCATTGCTGAGGCTGTAGTTCCAGGAAGAGGGCGCTTCAATGGCATGGAGTTGAGGTAGGCTGGGAACTGATACTGGGCTGCTGCAATCGGGTGGTTGGTGGTTATAGAGCACCGACAGCATCGTTGCTGCGAGGGTGCCCATTGCTGCTGGGGATCCCATCCATGAGCCATCAAGTGCCCATTTGGGTGCTGGCTGTAGCTTAGTTGGTAGCATTCCCACCTCTGAATCACAGGCTTCTTTGTTCAAGTCTGAATTCAAGGCTTGAGCATAAAAATCATGGCTGACACTGTTGGAGGTGCTGTCTTTCGGATGAGATGTTAATCGAGCCCAATCTGTCTGCTTAGGTGGATATAAAAGACCTCATGGCATGATACCGCCCTCTGGCGCGCGTTGCCCCTCCCCTGCGCTCTTGTTCAATTTTTCTCTTGCGTGCGCCCTCTGCCCGCCCTCCCTATGCCTGTCCGCCACCCGTATGTCCCACTTGCCCTCCCTCCCCCGTGATTTCTCCCCCCCCTCCTCCCCGCCCCGCGCCACCCCCTCCCCGCGCCTCCCCGTCCCGTGCCTCCCCCTCCCCTGTTTCCGTTGATTGGTGAGTCTAGGACTGGGGTATAGTCTTCCAAAATTAAAGCCAAACCTTTCAGGAATGAAATTAAGAAATGCATCTACATACAAAGGGTGGTACAGATTTGGCACACTATTCCACAAATGGTAATTGTTGCTATATGAATTGCTAACTTTAAATCTGAGTGTTCTTTTTGTTAACGAAATTTATTCAGGGATATGGGACAACGGTGTGGGTATATGGAGTTAGGTTGCCAATCAGCCATGATCTCTGAATGGTGGAACAAACTCGAGGGGCTAAATGGCCTACTGTTCCTATGTTCACAATCCTTCAGTCTGTTTGGCTAAGGAATTGAACAGTTGCTTGCCTTGTTCGCTCTGATTCCAGATGCCAGGTTTCCCTCACTACCATGTTATCAGTTGACACTTTCAGCAACTGTACACATGAAAGAATTGACTTAGTCAAATGGTGGAAAAACACTCCGACTGTCCCTTTGAAGAATTTAACATGATACTGGAGATACTTGAGGCATGTGATTTCCTCACCCCCAGTAACTCGAGTGCCTCTTATGGAAGCAGACTTTTTTTTTACTGTAGACCACAGTTCTGTTCTCGATACAGCAAGAAAAAAGGTAGCCACTTTAAAATCTTTTTCTCACATGCTTATTTGTGGTAAGAAAGAAAGTGCGCCATTATGCACAGCTTTTGTGATATTCACGTGTCTTACTGGGTTTCAACATTTTGAAGTCCCTGTCAAATTTGAATATTAAACAATTATTTTTCATATTTCATGTTCATTAAGAAAACCTTGCACATACTGAACATCATATATGTAAATACGTCTCTCTCTTGTTCAACATTTAATTTATGCTGGCTCCTGAATTAAAGGTAGGTACATCTTTGCCCAGGGATTTTTCCAGTGGCAGAAAGTCATGAAAATGATCCGAATTGTCTTCTGGCATTGCAAAATTTCCAAAAATGAGTACTTTGTCCCAAGTAAGCTTGTGAGTTAACTGAAAGGAAACCTCACAGGCTATGTTGACTTAGTTGATGCTTGAGAAGTCCTTAGGTATTTAGTCTGGGGTCTGGATCTTGGAAGGGGGTGGGAGTGTTGTCTGAGCTAATCAGATTTCTAACTACATGTGAGCAGATTTCTGAATTATTCCTTTGTTGATGTAGGAGCATGTTACTTCTGCTGCTGTATACTAATAAACAATTGCTTTCTGCAGTGAGCCTGTTTTCCTTTGAGTAGTTTACACTTCCTTTTCAGAAGTTAGAACAAATGGCACACATGCCAATGCATTTTCAGGAGGGCTGTCTGGGAACGTGTCAATGTTTGCAGAGGGCTGACTGTACAGAAAAGTTTGAAAAGCACTAGTGCGGACACATTTGGAATTCAGCTTAAGGAATTTAATGTTAGATGAAGAATTTAGTACAGTCCAAGTTGGAAACCTTTACTTATTCATGTTTGGCATGAGTTCAAGGTTTGGGAAGGTGTTGGGATCTTTCAGAATTTGATCTCTTCTGGATTTCCACATCTGATACTGTAATAGTATAGCCTGTATTGAAGCTCCCTTTTGAGCTATGATTGGTACTTCTTCAGATTTTCCTAACTACCTTACTGACTGTGAACCACAGGCACTGATTTCTCTTCATCTCCATCCTCACTTCAACGTGCACTGCAAACTGAGATTTTTTTTCCTTTCATGCAATAATGTTGTACGTTCAGCTACAGGTCACATGAACTCCTGTTCTGAGCAGGATTAATGTCATCTGTCAAAGCCAGTGTTGTGAACACCACCTTTAAATAAAAGTGTTGATTCACTGTGCTGAATGAAATGACCTTTCTGACTCTTAAATGGCTCTGGGGCCTTATGAGACCTTGAGCCTAGTGAGGAGGAAATGAGAAGTCATGACTTCGAGATGACTACAAAGCTGGTATAAATGTGTGAATCTTTTTCTTTTAAAAAGAGTCTCACAATTCTTTGTTACTTTGATCTATGGAATTGCCCCTCCCTACCTCAGTAATCTCCTCCTGCCCTACAATTCTCTGGGATATCTAAGCTCTTCTAATTCTGGCCTCTTGATCATCTCAATTTTTAATTGCTACTACCTACTTCTTTGACTAAGTCTGCCTTATTGTCTCCTTGTGTAGCTCGATGTCATATTTTGTTTTATAATGCCTCTATGAAGTGCCTTGAGACGTTTTATTATATTAAAGGCCTTGCATAAATACAATTGGTTGAGTATCAAGGAGAAAATAGAGCAGGGTTTGAGAGTTGGGAGCTGGTGGGTGGTGAAGATAGATCATTGTAACTGGCTAGGAATAATTAGATGTCTGGGTGGGTGGGGTGTGGGAGTGGATAATACTCCTGTGAAGGGCCTTGGGATGGTTTACAATGTTAAAGATGCTATATTAATGCAATTTGTTGTGGATGCACATATGCAGGTGTGAGCGAGATGCCAGCTTCAAGAAATTTTAAAAATTAAGTAAGTTTTTTTTGAGAAATTTGTCCCAGTGAGGTAGCATTAGTGGCCAATAATAGACTAGATGCTGACCATTTGTATCAAAGAAACACATAGATCAAATGCAACTGAGTGCAGGCTGGGTGTACCACAGACCAAAAACAAGCCAAGACACAGTTGCATGTGGAGCATGGGCTGCGAGCCAGAGGCCAATGAGAACAGCCAGCAACAAATTAGGTGAAATGCCAAGTCAGACTTGGGTAACGGGAGCCTCAGCGGGTGACGACCTGTGGGGAAGAAAGCATCGCATAATAGTGCCCTTGATGGCCCACAACAATTAGTGTTCTCATGAAAAAAAATTATTTCAAGTCAGTACAATATTTGCCTGAAACAGGAGAGCAAAGGGTGGAAAAAAATGAGGCTTCAGAGTCGATCCATTACTGGAATTGCACAGTATGACATTAAAAAAAAATTAACTAAAATGTTGCAGAAACTCAATATTAGTCAATGCTGTTATAGCAAGGTTTGGATGCCGTTAACTTTTAAACTGCATGTGAAATGTTTACAGATGACTGCATACTGATTTTAATATTATGCTAGTTGATCTCATGGGGGTTCAACATGGAATCAAGTCCAGTGTAGTCTTTAGGTGAAGCAGGGGATACTTGGAGCAGGGTTCCCACATGTAATACACTCTACATTTTAAAGTCATACATTGTCATATTTATATTTGCATTATAATATCTACTTTTTATAATTGAAACTAGCTTTGCAATGCCAGTCACATAGTAATTGCACCTTGCTAGTGGTGTGCAGGCGTATTTCAACTGCAGGAGGGAATAATCACAGTTTAAATGTGCAGTTTGCATTTTAAATGTCGACATTGGAATTTATTGGGAGAACAGTTTTGGGAAGTATGTGCAAATACAAGGATTTTAATATATTAAATAGGCAAAAACATATTCACATTTTAGCACTAGTATAGTGTTAAAACTGGTCTTTTTTATGTTCAAATTGTCGAGGTGAAATAAAGGACTTATTGAATCCTTGACATTCTTTCGTTTAGCTGTGATTCTTAACCCAGTTACGAAAAAGGCTGAGTTTGCTGACAACAAACCACTAGGTGGCACAGTACTGGCACATGTGCAAATGCAGCCTCGTCCACTGAGATATCACTGTCTGCGACATCTCAGGCAGCTGCCAGTAATAAAATGGCGCTGCTCAATTTGTCACAAAAAGCAAACGCAGCCTTAAACCCAAATCCCCACAGTGGCTGCAATCGCCACCTCCATCCCATCCCCAACAGTACCCTGCTCCATCCTGCTATCGCGCTTCTCTTCGCTGCTCCCTCCCACGCCCGTATTCTCGCCGCTCGCTCCCCGCCTAGCCGCTTCTCCCTCCTCGGCCACTCCCCCTCTTGCCGCTGCCTTCCCTCAGCCACTCGCTCCTGCCCTTGCCGCTTCCCCACTCCTCGGCCACTTGCTCCCCACCTTGCTGCTTTGGTCGCTCGCTCCCTGTTTCAACCTCCCTCCCCCCGACCCCCCCCCCCCCCCCCCCCCGCACACCTGTTCCCTCTTTTTGGCCACTGACTCCCACGTTGCCCCGTCACCCCTTGGCCACTCGCTTCCCACCTTGCCACATCAGCGGCTGGTTCCCTGCCCCCTTGCCCCTTCTTCGGGTGGTGCGGTGGGTAGCGATCGGCTGACGGGGGAAGTGACGAGGCCAGGACAGAGCGGCCGAGGGGAGTTTGTGGGGTGGGGGGGGTGGTGAGTGCAAGGGTGGGAGCGAATGGCTGAGGGGAGAAGCGTGAGGCCTGCAGCTAACGGCGGGGGGTTGCGGGGGAAGCGGCGAGGATGGAAGCGAGTGACTGGCTGTGGGGAGAGCGGGGACGTGGGAAGCGAGGGGCGGGGGACAAGTGGTGAGGGAAGGTAGCGACGCGGCGGGGAGTGAGTGACCGAGGGGGGGAAGCAGCGAGGGCAAGTGGCTGAGGAAAGGCAGTGGCGATTGAAGCGGGGTTGGCGGGAGGGTGCGGGGTATTGTTAGGGGGAAGGGATGGCTACTATTGAGGGGTGATGTCATTGCGTTACGACATCAGCGGTGCATGCGCACATTCGTGCTGGCAAATGTTCGCACGCACTGCTGACGTCCGCGATCACTCTGCGCATGCTCTGCGTTGTCAGGAGTCACTTTATACTGCAAAAGCAAAGCAAATGAGTCGTATGGTAATCCTGGAAGTTGCACATCCCAGCATTTCATTATGAACCAAGATAGTGACATTGCTCAGCATTTGAAATTTCTGGTATTGATATCTAGCAACAGCTTGTTTAGGTGACTGTGGCTGGAGATTTGAGGATATTTATGGCACATTAATTATTATGCCATAATGTAATGGGAACTTTATTCATTACTTTGTAGACCGATAGTCAGGATTATTTTCAACGCTCAGGGAGGCGGACTCAACGCCGTAATCAACATTTCTACCAGACACGGTCAACTGTAGAACGTCGTAATTGCAATATTCGTCGGATGGAAGAACCGAATAATTCGTCAGAGGTCAGTAACTATGGACTTTAATTTGACTATTGTAAATCCTGTGCTAACTACTCTTGCTCCGCTTAAAGAATCGTAGAATCTTACACCACAGAAGGAGGCTATTTGTCCCATTATGTCTATGCTAGCTTTTTGAAAGAGCGATCCAATTCAACCCACCTCCATGCTTTTTCCCCATAGTCTTGCAAATCTTTCCTTATGTATTTATTCATTTCTCTTCTGAAAGTTACCTTGATTTGACCTGCTTTGCAGGTTTTCCAGTGACCGACCTGATTTCCCAGGAAAACCTGGCTACTGAAGGAAGGCAAGGACAGCTTTAGGGAGAAGATAAGTGTCTTTAAAGCACTGCTTGTGGGCCAGGAAGAGCAGGGTTACTTCCTCCAGCCTCCCACCCCGCCCCATGCCCCCCAGGTCGTGAATTTTACCTACTTGCTTCTGTGGCCTACTTCGGAGTCCTGTGCGCCTGACTGGAAGCCAAGCCTGTCACTCAAGCAGACTTCAATATAGTGAACCTATCAAGCACAAAAAGTGCACACTGTGGAGTTGAAACTCCACAGCATGTGGGCAAGCCTGTCTGAATCTCTCCCCCTCCTGTCTATTCTACTTAACCTTCCCCTGTTAATGTCCAGGCTGTGATCTCTAGTTTTCTCACCACCAACGTTAGGCCAGCTGACCTGCCGTTAAGTGGCTTATATCTCTCCCCTTTTTTGAACAGCTATGTAGCAGTTGTAACCCTTCAAGTCTTCTGGCACTATTTCTGTATCCTCAGAGTACTGAAAGATTTTTGCCAAAGCCTCCGCTATTTCCATCCATCCTTCTATCAGCAACCTAGGATGCATCCCATCAGGACTGGGTGACTTTTCTACTTTGAGCCCTGCCAGCTGTTGAAGTGCCTTTATCTGTTTCTATCCTATCCATTATCTCTGCTGCTTCCTCCTTTACTGTGATATTGGCAGCACTCTTTAGTGAAGTCCATTGAAAAATACTCATTGAGTGCAAAAGTAAATTGCTGTGGATGCTGGAAATCTGAAATAAAAGCAGAAAATGCTCAAAGACATCAGCCTGAAATGTTAACTGGTCTTGTCTCCACAGATGTTGCCAGGTCTGCTGAATATTCCAGCATTTTCTGTTTTTTACTCATTTAGTACCTCGACCATGCCCTTTACCGCGACAAGATTATTTCCTTTTTTTGGGTCCCTGATCAGCCACAGCCACTCTTTGACAATCCTTTTACTCTTTTAAATGTATATAAAATGCTTAATGTTCCCTTTTATGTTACCTGCTAATCTTATCTCATGCAATCTCTTTGCACCCCACCCCCCCACCTCCCCTATATTTTTTCATTTTTCTTCTGCTCTTTCTGTATTCTGCTTGGCTCTCGACTATTATGAAACTGACATTTATTATGTGGCAGATGTGCATCTTGTAGTAATTTCAAGTTACTGTGCAATTAGTGCAGCCACAATATAAACAGGTAATTGGAGAATCTTGGCCACAAAGGAAGGAAGAAAGCTTGCATTTATATAACACCTTTCACTGACCACTAGGCGTGCCAAAGCGCTTTACAGCTAATGATTAAAGTGTAGTCCTTGATGTAATGGAGGAAACGGGGCAGCCAATTTACACATAGCAAGATCCCACTCATGGCAAAGTGATAATGATCAGATAATCTGTTTTTGTGATGTTGATTAAAGGATAGCTATTGGCCAGGACAACGGGGATAACTCCCTTGCTCTTATTTGACATTCACCTGAGAGGGCAGACAGGGCCTCAGTTTAATGACTCACCCAAAAGATAGCACTTCCGACGGTGCAGCACTCCCTCAGTACTGCACTGGAGTGTCGGCCTTGATTTTTTGCTCAAGTCCTGGAATGGGATTTGAGCCCTCAACCTTCTGATTCAGGCGAGAGTGCTACCAACTGTGCCATAGCTGACACAAGCTATCCATCAGAGAGGTCTACAACCAGTGACCTGCCCCCTTCTGAAAACTCTTAAACACAGCTGTCAGTCAACCCCACAAGTTCAGATGATCCTTTGATCTGTCGTGTTATCACGAGAACATCACTGCAATCAAGCTTATTTACAGAATCTGATCTGAAGCCTTGAAATTAACTTGAAACAAAAAACAATAGATGACTGCGTCTCCCATTACGATCTGAAGTCATCAGCCAGACATCAATATTGAATGGATAGTTTGAGTTGATGGCATTTCTGTTGAGAAATGTGTGTAACCTTTGGTGTTTAATCTCTAACATAGGAAAAGGAGTAGGCCATGGAGCTTGTTTTACCATTCAGTTAGATCATGGATGATTTGTACCGTAACTCCCTCTACCCATCTTGGTTCTGTAACCCTTGTCTAACAGAAATCTATCAATCTCATTTTTGAACTTTTCAATTGACCTAACTTCAGCTTTTTTTTGCGGCTGGGTAGATAGAAAAGTGTTTCAGATTTCCACCATCCTTCATATAAAGATGTGCTTCTGGACATCGCCCTAAATGACCTGTATCTAATTTTAAGGTTATGATGTTTCTTGCAACGCAAAATACATGTTTAAAAAATTCAGTACAGGCAAAAGTCTTTTTGGCTCTAGGTGGCTTCATATCGTCTATGACTGGGGCAAAAATCAAGATCTTAAGACAAGCTAGTAGCCTTTATGCATCTTGGGCTTAAAAACCATTGCATCACAGGTGGCGAGCAAAAGCTCTGGTATTTGGTACTTAAAGGTTATTTGGACTTTGTTCAAAGTTATTTTTATTGGCCGGTTTAATGAAGATGGTATCTGGTGGCATTTTATCTTATTTTAGGACTTCACCTTTCCCTTGCTCCAACTCCAAATAAATGACATATCGTTTAATGGAAATAACCACTAGTATATTGTCTTTTTCAATACTTTGCTTCTTATGGCAAGCAGGAAATGGAGACAATAGATGGAAGTGACGGGTCTTCTGATGAGGCTGAAGAAGAGTGGCAGAGTGAGAGCAGTTCTAGGTAGGAGGCCTTAGATTTGAATTCTGTCATTGGACTGTAAATAGTAACTTGAATTTATGTACACAATTGAACTGGCCTGTACTGTATGTTACACCCATCGTCATGTACCACCCCTACAACCAGACAGGAGGACTGACATAATAAAATAAGAAATAGGATTAGGAGTAGGCCATTCCTCCCCTCGAATCTGCTCCTCCATTCAATATAATCGATTTAAGACCTCAGCTACACCTTCCTGCATGATTCCCGCAGTACCCAACAATCTGTCAATCTCTGTCTTGAATATACTCGACAACTGAGCATCCACAGCTGTCTGCAGTAGAGAATTCCTTGAGTGAATTCCTTGAGTGAAGACATTTCTTCCCATCTCAGTCCTAAAGACTAACCTCTTATTCTGAGACTGTGACCCCTAGTTCTAGACTCCTCTTTACCCTATCAAACTGCTTAATTTTGTATGTTTCAATGACATCACTTCTCATTCTTCAAACTTGAAGGAATATGGAGCTAGTCTACTCAATCTCTCCTCATAGGGCAATCCCCTCATCCCAGGAATCAGTCTAGTGAGCCTACATTGTACTCTGTCTAAGGCAAGTATCTCCTTCCTTAAGTAGGAGACCAAAACAGTACACAGTAATAAAGATGTGGTCTCACCAAGGCCCTGTATAATTACAGTAAGACTTCTTTACTCTTATACCAATCTCTTTGTAATATAGGCTAACATACCATTTGTTTTTGCTGTACCTGCATGTTAACTTTGTGATTGGTGTACAAGGGCACCCAGGTCCCTCTGAATACCAACATTTCCCAGTCTTTCTCAATTTAAAAACTATTCTGCTTTTCTATTCGTCCCATCAAAATAGATAACTTCACATTTCTCCACATTATATTCCATCTGCCATATTCTTGTCCACCCAGTTAACCTGTCTAAATCCTTTTGCAGCCCCATTTGTGCCATCATCACAGCTTATTTTCCTGCCTTACTTTGTATTATCAGCAAACTTGAATATATTACACTTGGGCTCCTCCTGTAAGTCATTGATAAAGATTGTAAGTAGCTGAAGCCCAAGCATTGGTCCTTGTACCCCACTAGTTACAATCTGCAAACCCGAATGAGACTCATTTATTCCTAGTCTCCGCTTTTTGTCCGTTAACCAAACCTCAATCTGTGCTAATATTTTACCCACAATCCCTTGAGCCTGATATTGTGTAATAACTTCTGGTGTGGCAACTGATTGAATGCTTTTGAAAATCTAAATTCACTGGCTCTCCCTTACCCACCCATCCTTAAAAAACTCAGATTTATTACACACAATTTCGCTTTCATCATTTTGACTTCTAAGTGCCTTGGGACATTTTTAATATGTTAAAGGAATGCAAGTAGTTGTTGTTATCACATCTCTAAAACTATATTCTAGCATTTTCCCTACTATTGATGTTGGCTATCTGGCCTCTAGTTCCCTGTTTTCTCTCTCCCTCCTTTCTTGAATAACAAGGTTACTTTTTTTAATTCAATCTTGGGATGTGAGTGTCATTGGCAAGGCCAGCATTTATTGCCCATCCCTAATTGCCCTTGGCAAGGTGGTGGTGAGTTGCCTTCTTGAACCTCTGCAGTCCATGTGGTATAGGTACACCCACAGTGCTGTTAGGAAGAGAGTTCCAGGATTTTGACCCAGCGACAGTGACGCAACAAAGATACAGTTCCAAGTCAGAATGGTGTGTAACTTGGAGGGGAACTTGCGGGTGGTGGTGTTCCCATCCATCCGCTGCCCTTGTCCTTCTAGGTGGTAGCTGTCACGAGTTTGGAACGTGCTGTCAAAGGCACCTTGGTGAGTTCCTGCAGTGCATCTTGTAGATGGTACACGCTGCTGCCACTGAGAGTCAGTGGTGGAGGAAGTGAATGTTGAAAGTGGTGGGTGGGGTGCCAATCAAGCGGGCTGCTTTGCCTTGGATGGTGTTGAGCTTCTTGAGTGTTGTTGGAGCTGCCCCCATCCAGGGAATTGCAGAGTATTCACACTCCTGAGTTGTCCCTTTAGTTGGTGGACAGGTTTTGGGGAGTCAGGAGGTGAGTTCCTCGCTTCAGAATTCCCAGCCTCTGACCAGCTCTTGGAGCCACAGTGTTTCTATGGCTGATCCAGTTCAGTTTCTGGTCAATGGTAACCCCCAGCTGTTGATGGTGGGGGATTCAGCGATGGTAATCCAGTTGAATGTCAAGAGGCAATGGTTAGATTCTCTCTTGTTGGAGATGGTCATTGACACTTGTGTGGTACGTATGTTACTTTTGCTACCTTCCAGTCCACAGGGACCATTCTAGAACCTAGGAAATTCTGGAAGATCAAAGCCAAAAGGATCCATTATCTCTACAGCCCCCTCTCTTAAAACCCCCTGATGGATGTAGGCCATCAGGTCCAAGGGATTTGTCAGATTTTAGACCCATTAATTTCTTCAGTAATATTTTACTAATACTAACATCCTTAAGTTCCTCATTATTTCCAGAATGTTTTTTGTGTCATCTACTATGAAAACAGATACAAAGCATTCATTTGAAGTTTCTGCTATTTCCTTATTCCCCATCATAATTTCCCCTGTCTCAGCCTCTAAGAGATCCACATTTATTCTCACTAAGCTTTTCCTTTTTATATACCTATAGAAGCTTTTACAATCTTATGTTTCCAGCTAATTTACTCTCGTATCCTTTTTTACCAGTTTCTTTGTCATCCTGTGCTGAATCTTAAAAATCCTTCCAGTCCTCAGGCTTACTATTTTTTTGGTGACAGTATAAGCTCTTCCTTTAACCTAATATTGTCTTTAACTTCTCTTGTTCTCTTGTTGGCCCACTTTTCCTGAGGGGCTTTCATTCCTTCAGGGAGCATATAATCATTGCAAATCAATGAATTAATTTTTAAATATTTGCCATTGTGTATCTACTGTCGTATCTTTTAATCTAGTTTCCCAATCTCAGAATCGTTACAGCGCAGAAGGAGGCTATTCAGCCCATCATGTCTGCACCAGCGCTCTGAAAGAGCAACTCTCTCAGTTCCATTCTCCTGCTTTCCCCTCATAACCCTGCACATTCTTCCTTTTCATATAACTGTCTAATTCCCTTTTGAATGCTTCAATTGAACCTGCCTCCAGCACGTTCTCAGGCAGCACATTCCAGATCTTAACCACTTGCTGCATGAAAAAGTTTTTCCTCATGTCACTTTTGCTTCTCTTACCAAATACTTTAAATCTGTGCCCTGTCGTTCGTGATCCTTTCACGCGTAGGAACAGTTTCTCTCTATCTACTCTGTCCAGATCCCTCATGATTTTGAATACCTCTATCAAATTACCTCTCAGCCTTTTCTTCTCCAAGGAAAACAGTCCTAACTTCTCCAATTTATCTTCATAACTGAAATTCCTCATCCCTGGAACCATTCTCGTGAATCTTTTCTGTACCCTCTCCAATGCCCTCGCGTCTTTCCTCAAGCACGGCGCCCAGAATTGGACGCAGTACTCTAACTGAGGCTGAACTAGTGTCTTATACAAGTTCAATATAACTTCCTTGCTTGTGTATTTTATGCCCCTATTAATAAAGCCCAGGATACTGTATGCGTTAACTGCTCTCTCACCCTGTCCTGCCACCTTCAATGACTTATGCACATATACACCTAGGTCCTTCTGCCCCTGCACCCCCTTTAGAATTGTACCCTTTATTTTATATTTCCATGTTCTTCCTACCAGAATGAATCATGTTACATTTCCCTGCATTGAACTTCATCTGCCACCTGTCTGCCCATTCCACCAACTTGTCTATGTCCTTTTGAAGTTCTACACTATCCTCCTCATGGTTCACAATACTTCCAGGTTTCATATCATCTGCAAATTTTGAAATTGTGCCCTGTACGCCAAGGTCTAGGTCATTAATATAGATCAGGAAAAGCAAGGGTCCCAACACTGATCTCTGGGGAACTCCATTACAAACCTTCCTCCAGCCCGATAAACATCCATTAACCACTACTCTTTGTTTCCTGTCGCTCAGATAATTTCGTATCCATGTTGCTACTGTCCCTTTTATTCCATGAGCTACAAGTTTGTTCACAAGTCTGTTGTGTGGCACTGTATCAAATGCCTTTTGAAAGTCCATGTACACCACATCAGCATCATTGCCCTCATTAACTGTCTCTGTTACCTCCTCAAAAAGCTCCAGCAAGTTAGTTAAACATAATTTTCCCTTCAGAAATCCATGCTGGCTTTCCTTAATTAACTCACATTTGTCCACGTGACTATTGATTTTGTCCCCAGTTATTTTTTCTAGAAGTTTTTTCACCACCAAAGTTAAATTGACTGGCCTGTAGTTGTTGGGCTTATCTTTACACCCTTTTTTGAACAATGGTGTAACATTTGCCAGCTCATTGCTTGTATCTACATAATTTGCTTTAAGATTTCAGACCCTAGTTTTATGCTCAACTAAATCACTCTCAAACTCAATATAAAATTCTGTCATATTATGATCACTGTTCCCTAGAGGCTTCCTTACTACAAGCTTATTAATTAACCCTGTCTCATTGCACAAAACTAGATCTAAAATCGCAAGCTCCCTTGTTAGTTCCTTGGCATACTGATCTAGAAAACCGTCTTGAATGCATTCCATGAACTAGTCCCCCCACACACTTGCTGCATATTTGGTTTGCCCAGTCTTTATGAAGATTAAAGTCCTTCATGATTGTTATATTATGCAACTCTAATTTTCTGATTTATACTCTGCCCGTCACTACAAGAACTGTTAAGGAGGCCTATAATCTACTCCCACTATTGTTTCTGCCGTTTAGCTCCACCCAAACTGATTCGACATCTTGATTTTCCGAACTAAGATCCTTTCTACTGTCCTTATCCCATCCTTTTGTTCTTTACTCTTTCTCGTTTGTTTTTCTTTTGTTTCTAAGCCTTTATTGTACTTCACACGAGATCAGCAGATCTAAACAGGCTGTGAAAATTATTTTCCAGTTCGTAGTTGACTTAAGTTCTACTCTCTGCAGATCAAGAACAGTCCTCCGACTGTGTCTTCTCCACCTTCCAGATTGGATTTTTCTGTAGCCAAATTTTCTGGCCTATTTGTGGCCCTCTTAAATCCCATCAAAAGTATTGAATCATTGTTACATACGAACATATGAAGTAGGAGCAGGAGTAGGCCACTCGGCCCCTCGAGGCTGCTCCGCCATTATGTAACTTCATGGTGGAACTGATTAATCCACATTTCCACCTACCCCCCATAATCTTCCACCCTCTTGCTTATCAAGAATCTATTTACTTCTGCCTTAAAAATATTCAAAGACTCTGCTTCTACTGCCTTTTGAGTAAGAGAATTCCAAAGACTTTCAACCCTCAGAGAAAAAATTTCTCCTCATCTCTGTCTTAAATGGGCGACCCCTTATTTTTAAACAGTGACCCCCCTAGTTCTAGATTCTCCCACAAGGGTAATCATCCTTTCCACATTCACTCTGTTAAGACCCCTCAGGATCTTATATGTTTCAATCAAGTCACCTCTTACTCTTCTAAATTCCAACGGATACAAGCCTAGCCTGTCCAATTTTTCCTCGTAAGACAGCCTGCCCATTCCAGGTATTCGTCTAGTAAACCTTCTCTGTGCTGCCTCCAACGCATTTACATCCTTCCTTAAATAAGGAGACCAGTACTGTACACAGTACTCCAGATATGGTCTCACCAATGCCCTGTATAGCTGAAGCATAACTGCCCTACTTCTGTATTCAATTCCCCTCGCGATAAACGATAACATTCTGTTAGCTTTCCTAGTTACGTGTTGTACCTGCATACTAACCTTTTGCAATTCATGCACTAGGACACCCAGATCCCTCAGCATCTCAGAGCTCTGCAGACTCTCACCATTTAGATAATATGCTTTTTTATTCTTCCAGTCAAAGTGGACAGTTTAATATTTTCCCACATTATACTCCATTTGCCAGGTCTTTGTCCACTCACTTAACCTATCTATATCCCTTTGTAGCCTTCTTGTGTCCTCTTCACAAGTTACTTTCCTACTTATCTTTGTGTCATCAGTAAATTTAGCAACCATACCTTCTGTCCCTTCTAAGTCATTTATATAAATTGTAAAAAGTTGAGGCCCCAGCACAGCTCCCTGTGGCACACCACTCATTACATCTTGCCAACCAGAAAATGACCCATTAATGCCGACTCTCTGTTTCCTGTTAACTAGCCAATCTTCTATCCATGTCAATATGTTACCCCCTACACAATGAGCTTTTATTTTCTGTAATAACCTTTGATGTGGCACCTTATCAAATGCCTTCTGGAAATCTAAGTATAATACATCCACCGGCTCCCCTTTATCCACAGCACATGGAACTCTCTCCAAGAACTCCAATAAGTTGGTTAAACATGATTTCCCTTTCACAAAACCATGTTGACTCTGCCTGATTACCTTGAATTTTTCTAAATGTCCTGCTATACCATCTTTAATAACAGCTTTTAACATTTTCCCTAAGATAGATGTTAAGCTAGCTGGCCTGTAGTTTCCTGCTTTCTGTCTCACTACCTTGTTGGGTATAGTTCAGTGGGCACTTGGCCATTGGTATTCGTCCAAGTGACCACTATTCATGCATGCATGTTGGCAGGCTGCTGGACCAATGGGGTCAAAGTGCATCACAGCTGAGTCCAATTCAGTTCTTTCCCAAAGTCCATACATGTGTACTTCCAACAGGAGTTGCTGAATGCCAATCAGGAGTAAGTTCTCTGGTTGGGTTGTCTATGCTGCTACTTTTGTTGAGGTCAGCTAATTCAGCACAGATCAGATATAGAACCTAAGACCTTCCTATTGTGTATGGCTCAGCAACTCCTTGGTTAAGTTACAATGGTGTCTCACATATAATTTTTAAAATGAAGCTACATTTAAACCCCATTTCCTGTTATGGTCAATGAAATGACTCATTCCATTTAATTGTCAGCTGAGAGGATCCTCCCAAAAGAATGTTTGTTTCCTATTGATGACATTTTGCGCATTTTGTGCTTTGAGGCAAATCACAGACCTGTCCCTAAAATATTTTAGATTTTTTAGAAAATCACAGGACATAAAGAGAAATCAATAATATCTCAAGGGAAATCTAAAAATTGCATTAAGAATTCAGTGTTTGAAAGAAGGTAAGATATGACTGAATCTATTTAAAAGCAGGGATCAATGGATTGTGTCCACTTCACTGAACAAATTGAGTTTAAGCGAATCTTGCTGGAAACCCTCAAGATGTATGTTTAGGTACTGTTTTTAGTGGGGAGAGAAGAGGCAAGAAATGTGTCCCGTTTTGGGGGGAAATACTTCAGCATTCAGCCAGTCAGTTTCAGTAAAACCAGTTATCTACTGTCCCTTACTGGATCCAGGTCTGAATGTTCATCTTAAAAGCTTAAATATCCCTTCTCAACATTCAAAATTTAGTGACTCATCAAGTGAGTATTCGGATTGGACAGCAGATGCAGGTATTAACCTCCAACCACCCAAACGATTGGTGAGACGAATAGTACGGCACAATAGCAGCAGCTCTGAAGATGAGAAGCTGGGAGAAAGATTGGCTGTAAAACGCAAGAAGTCCAGACAGAAGGTACAAGAATGTGTGCATCATTTTGTAATTTTTACCTATATGACATGGAAGGGATTTTTGCATTAAATTGTATTGATAAGGTAAGATTCAATTTACAACAGATAACTCCCGGAGTTCTACAAGACTTTTAGGTCTCGAACTTCATCTCCAGTACTGGCACAAAATGGGAGGTATCTGATCAGCCACCCGTTATAAGCAGCGTCTTATATTCAGGTCCATTGCAGTCAATGCTGCATATAATGTGGGCCGATCACATATCACCCGCTTTGTGCCATTGCCGAGATGAATGTCTGGCTCTTGGAATGTTAATTAGGATGCATCGGGTTGTATCAGTTTGAAATGAACGTTATTGCAGATATCTCTTGAATTTATAATAGAGTTTTTATTCATTATGCCTGGCAGGAATTTAACTGAATGGCTTGCAGATACTGCAAGTTTTCATATCAAGGGGTTGACCTTGGTAACTGATTTGGCAGCTCAGTGAACCAGTTGTCAATACCCAGAGTTGAGGGCAGTATCAAAGGATAGTCTTTTCTTTCTTTCAGGGATACTGTAACCCAAGACCTAGATATGAACATGTACAGTCTGTTGAGGTGCAAGGAGTGACGGGAAATAAATGTAACTCATTGGAAAACTCTTGTCAATTCATTTCATACTCTGTGTAAAATAAACAAAAACAAAGCAGCTTTGCTTCCGCGCGTTTCAAGTCTGCATCCTGTAAAGACGAGAACACATGCGGTGGCATGTGAGAGATCATAGTACGCGCATCAGTGGGTCTGTCATCATCCCTGGGCCCAGGCTATTGGGCAGTAAACTGGTTATTGCAGGGTGCATTTAATCTTCCTAACGAAGGTGACGGGTATGGCTGAACTTGAGCGACTCTCTAATGCAGACTGCTGTAATTCTTAAATTGTCTTCCAATTCATGTAGGTTCTGAAGAGTTTGCTCAGAGACGATATTGATTTGTAACTTTCCCCCATTGCCAGAAGGTAGACCTGTTTTGCAATGACATGCTGAGGTCAGATGCATAACAAAAAGAAATTGTATGGATATTGCTGTATCTGTCTTTCAGAATGTACAGGCTAAGATGAGTTGATTCATTACTTGCTCTCATTCTGCATAATGCATGAATGCTAACCTATACTTAAATTATGGGTTATTAAAGACTAGAGATTTGTTAAATATCATAACTATAAATCTTAATCTGCACACCTGAATGTGACTTTTATTAAATAGTGTAAATGGCTTCCATTCACAGTAGAGCTCAGCAAGGATCTACCTGACTTGCACGTGGCATTTTGTTCTTGTTTAACCTAAGTCAATTAAGGTTTCTGACTAGAATTTTATTTTTACAGTTCTTACCCGTGTTGCTTCTTCTATCGTTTCAATCTTATCAATGTTTTTGCTGCACCAAATGAGCATTAAGAAGTCTACTTGTAAATAACAAAGTCCCATACCTTCTCCTTTGCGTGGGTGTGGTGAACTATTAAAAGGATTTTACATTTCCTACTTTCATTATAAATATAGCACTGGCACTTTCAAATCCAATCCTGTTTTCTCAAATTGGAATGTTATATATACAAATATAATAGAGGCCAAGTGAACTCCTTGCAGTGGAAGGTGCCCCCTCTGAAGAATGGATTCCTCCAGCTTGGATCAGAGATACAACACCACGCAGGTCACCATTTGTGCCACAGATGGGTGATGAGGTGAGTGTTTGATTCTTTTCAAATGTACAAAATATGTCTGCTTTTTGAAGTTAACAGCTGTTTGATGTTTCTTGCAAAATACTGTTGCACAGCCTGCCAACACTTTGTTTTATTTCTGAAAATTGTTTGGCTGCATAAATTTATTCGCACCTTGATTTATCTAATGGTATATGCACTAGATAAATGTAGTTCTTTGATCCACTTTTTTAATCACTTATGTGCAATTTTTAGCAAAGCATGAAAGACTCTTAAGTGAACCAGCTTTTTCAATCAGTGCACCTAGATGCCAATAGAACGTCTTGGGCAACGTTCCCTCTAAGCTGCGCGACTATGCAGAAACCCAGAAGTGCCTATGCAGACTGCACACAAGTTGTCCCTTTTGTTATTGCGCATGCATGGCCGTGCAAAAAGTTAACAAGTACCGCACACTTAAACAAGTCCCCCGCATGCTACAAAAATTGAAGAGGGTATGGTGATATTTGATCCCACTCTTTTTTTTTTTATTCATCCGTTATTAATGAACTACCCTATTGTGCAGCATCCTGTCCAGATGCAGCCTTGTGTGCATCGTGTGATATCCTTTGTTTTCAGAGTATGCCCTGTGACACATTCCTGTTTAACATACTTAACATTTTTCTGACTCTTCAGATTCTGGTGAATTTTTTTTTAATTTCGTGGAATTGAGCGTCACTGGCAAGGCCAGCATTTGTTGCCCATCCCTAATTGCTCTTAAGGTGATGGTGAGCTCTGGTGAGTTGACAGTAAACATTCGTGCACCAGTCCTCTACATATTGCTGGCCTATACTTTGGTACCTGCATGGTGTATCCATCCATTCAAACCTCACTATGGGCTGAATTTTGTTGAGCCCCCGACGTCGGGCTCTGTGGCGGGTGTCGGGGGGCTGGAAGATCGCAGTGGCAGCGGCCCTCCACGGAGCCCAACGCTGATCTTCATGGCAGCCGCCCCCCACTGCTCGCTGACGGGACCTGACTTTAAATGTTTAAATAAAGGAAATACATCTACCTACAATTTCCCGCCATCTTACCGGCTGTCCAGGATCTGTGGTGCGATGGGCAGCACTCACGTGCCTTCACATTCCCGTCCAGGGGAAGCAGGCGCCACCGAAGTGGGGAAAGGGGGAGCTTAGGAATTTTTGGTGTGGGGGGTGGAATGGATGACTTCTGCACTTTGTGCAGTTGTAGGGGGGGAGAGGTCAAATGTTCAATGTAAGTGTTTTTGGGGGGAGGGAGTAACAGGGCAGCCATATATTTTCATTGTATTGGTGAGGATACAGGTCAGAAACTTATTTACAGTATAGTAGGGGGGTATGGGGTTCAACTGTGCAAGAGTGGCAGCGCTTTAAAAATGGCGCCAACGCCTGCGTAGAGGCAGCTGACGCCATTCACATGTTGCAGAGCCCACCCCCACCACATGCTAGATCATGGTGGCGTGGCAGTGCGCAGACCATGCATGTGGGTCGCCATTTTTTCCACACATTCAGCCCTGTGGGTTTAGTTTGGTCATCAATCTGGAAGGATGTCCTTGGTTTTCTGGTTGTCTAGTATTCCTTTTGTCTGTTACTTTGTGATGTGCTACAGACCTAATTTAGATAGAGTTGGCCTACCACATAATGCCACAGATTCAATATATGACCACAACAATCAAAACTGCAATGGATAGTGTAATCTTGATATCACATCTTCTTTGACTCAGGGATGAAAGAGTGCTACTTCAGTACAGTAAGAAAGGAGCTGTGTTGTCAGAGATGGTGTCCTTCAGTTGAGACATGGCACCAAGGCCCTTGTGTTGGTACAGGTGGTCGTTAAAGATCCCATTTATTATTTGAAGTGAGCAAGGAGTGTTTTTTTGAGTTCTGACCAATATTTTTCCTTCAAGTATCATCAAAAGCAGATTAATTGATTATTCATCTTACTGCATTTGTTTTGCTAAAAATTGCTGCTGTGTTTGCCTCTACAACAATGGTTGATACATTTCAAATTTAATTGTATATGAAATGCTTTGGGATTTGATTAGAGACTTTATAAATGCAAATCTATCTGCATTCTATCTGTCTTATCTTGCTCCAGGTGGATAATACTTTTGTCTTTTTAACCTTTCAGCAGTTTTACAAATTTCAATGTGGTAAAGCAGTTTTTGCAAAAAAAAACTGCAAACACTAGGGTATATAGCAACAGCAGCAAAAAATAAGTATTCAAAGTTATGCTGACATTGCCAGACCACACTTGAAATGTTGTACTGTGTTTGGTCATCTCACCACAAAAAGGCCTGATTTGGATCCTTCATCCCATGGGAATGTTGACCAGCTTGATATGCTGTGCTGAAAATGTGAGATCTCTTGCACCTAAGAGGAGGAAGTAGTGAGGAGGAAAATGGTAATGAATTACCTGAAGAAGCCATTGTTAGTCCACAGCTTCAAGAGCACAGAGGTGTTTTATGTGAGAGTCTCTTAAACCTTAATATGTTGATCTGAGGTCCTCGACTCCCAGCGTGGAAGTCTTCCTCCAAGCCTTGCATAGGCTACAGTAAGATTCCTCATGACTGCTTCCTTATGAATTACAACAACAAAGGTCTGATTCAGCTGATGCAAATTATTGACAGTTAGCAATAAATGAGATCAGTATATAACATCCACTTAGAAACCTGAGCATCTTGACAGAGTGAAACAAGTAGATTCACTGATTAATTTAGCAGCAAGGTCCTCATCAGATTAGAAATAAAAACAAAAAGTGCTGGAAATACTCAGCATGTCTGGCAGCATGTGTGGAGAGCGAAGCAGAGTTAACATTTCAGGTCGGTGACCTTTCATCAGAACTGGCAAAGGTTAGAAATGTAATAGGTTTTAAGCAAATAAAGCGGGGGTGGGGGAAAAGAGAACAAAAGGGAAGGTGCTGTTAGGACAGAGGGTCAGAGCGATTAACTGACAAGGACGGTCATTGGGCAAAGGCATAGATTGTGCTAATGGTGTGGTGAAAGACAAAGCATTAGTGCAAAGAGGGTGTTAAATGACAGAATAATAAACAGCACTAGCCAAAAGCACAAACATTAAAAAAAACAGTGGGCAGGCACATGGTTAAAAAAAAAAGAATGATGAAACAAACTAAAATAAAATAAAAATAAAAAAGGGCCAGTCATGCTCTGAAATTATTGAACTCAATGTTCAGTCTGGTAGGCTGTAGCGTGCTTAATCGGTAAATGAGGTGCTGTTCCTCGAGCTTGTGCTGATGTTCAATGGATCAGATTAGGATGATTTCCCACCAGGCCCTTTCATAAGTTTATTTGCCAAAGGATCATTCATCTTCAAGCAATTGGACATTTTCCGAAGTTAGTTGCTGACACTAAGTGAAGGAAGGCTGCCATGCTGCAGAAGAAAATAGTGGCCATGCTCTGGACTCAGCAGTGAGACCCATGACTTTTGGATTGCTTCTCCACAGGCAGGCATGGAGCTGTTTTGCATCACTTCCACATTAGCTATAGGAGTAATTTTTACAACTGCTTTATGATAGGAGAAAATTTATTTTGGTGGGCTTGGTGGAACAATTGCTGGAACTGTTCACAAATTACAGTAGGATATGTTTTGACTAGAATATCTGTGAAGCAGAATTCCATTTGATAACTTCCCTTTGCTTAACTGCTAGGCTATGTTGAAATCTAGTTTAGCCATAGGTTTTTGCACCACCATCATAAGATTCTGGGTATTTTATCCTGGAGTGTAATTTTCATGATATCACTCACTGCTTTCCCACCTCCATGGTATGGTTAAGGCTTGGTATGCATGTGTGCACTATTCATTTCACAAGCATCCATAGGGTATTCCTACCTGTAGGGCCTTGCATGATAGCAGTATGATCGGCCAGAATATAGAAATTACATAAATCTGATGTTAGCCATGGCTCAGTGGTAGTACTCGTTTCTGAGTTAGAAGGTTGGGGGTTCAAGTCCCATTACAGAGACCTGAGAACAACAATCTCGGCTGGCACTTCAGTACAGTACTGAGGGGGTGTTGCAGTGTTGGGGGATGCTGTCTTTTGGCTGAGACATTCAGCTGAGGCCCCATCTGCCCCTTCATGTGGAAGTGAAGGATCACATGTCACTATTCGAAGAAGAGCAGGAGTTCTCCTTGGTGCCAACATTTATCCCTCAATCAATATTGCTAAAACAGATTACTTGGTCTGTATGTCATTATTGTTTGTGTGTAAATTGGCTGCCATGATTCCTCCATTATAACAGTAAGTGCACTTCAAAAGTACTTAATTGACTCTGAAGTGCTTTGGGATGCCCTGAGGTTGTGATAGGAACTCTGTATATTGCATGTTTTTTCTTATGTAATAGAAATAATTCACCCTGCTCAGAAGAGAATATTTACATTCTAGGTATTCCATAGTCATAGTTAAGAAATGTGAAATCAGTAGACAAGTAGCAGAATGGATAATAAGCTGACCACAATACAGAAAACAAAATGGTGTTAAAGGTAATAAAAACAAAATGTTGGAAATACTCAGCAGGTCTGGCAGCATCTGTAGAGAAAGAAAGATGATTTTTTGAGTTGAATATGACTTTTCGAGTGATATCCAACTCGAAACGTCAACTTTGTTCTCTCTCCACAGATGCTGCCAGACCTGCTATTCCCAGCATTTCCTGTTTTTATTTCAGAATTTCAGCATCTGCAGTATTTTGCTTTTATTGTGTTAAAGGTAGTTACTCAGATTGGCAAAAAGTGGGAACTCGTGTTCCACAAGGATTGCTGCAAACCACTATTGTTCACCATTTACATAAACTACTTGGGCTCGGGAGTCACAAGTACAATTTGTAGGTGGTGCTGGGGCTATAGTTATTACAGAGGAAGACTGTGATAAAATATAGGAAGACATTAATAAACTTGCAGAATCAGTGAGTAAGTGGCAAAATAATTTCAATATAGCTAAGTGTGAGGTGGTATATTTTAGTAAGAAGAATAAGGAGGCCACATACTCCTTGGAAAATAAGTGTCTAAATGAGGTAGGGGGCCGAGGGATCTGGGATACAGATGCCCAGATCATTTAAAAGTAGTCATGCAGGTTAGTAAGGTCTTTATAAAAAGCAAACAAAGCACTAAGCTTCATTTCCAGAGAGATAGAATTGAAAAGCAGGGAAGTTATTCTCAACTTGTGTATATACCATGGTTAGACCACATTTGGAGTACTGTGAACAGTTCTGTTCTCCATATTTTAGAAAGGATGTAGAGGCACTGGAGAAAGTGTAAACAAAAAAAAGTATTGGATGATATCAGCACTGAAAAGTTAAACCTATCAGGAAAGATTGAACAGGCTTAAACTCTTTTTTTTGAAAAGAGAAGACTGAAGGGTGACCTGAAAGAGGTCTTGCAGATTATGAAAGGATTTGATAGAGCTAATGTGGAGAAGAGATTTACACTTGTGGGCGAGACTGGGACTAGGTGCCATTAATGTAAGAAAATCGCTAATAAATCTAATGGGGAAATTCAGGAGAAACTTCTTTACCCGGAGAGCATTTAGAATGTAAAACTTGCTACCACAAGGAGTAATTGAGGCGACTAGCATAGATACATTTAAGGGGAAGCTAGATAAACACAAGGGAGAAAGGAATAGGAAGATAAGTTGATGGAGTTAGATGAAGTAGGGTGCAAATAAGGCTCGTCAGGAGCATAAACACTGGCATGAACCAGTTAGACCAAATGGTCTGTTGCTGTGCTGTAAATATGCTATGCTATGTAATATTACTTTCCAAAAGAACTTGCCAATAATAGATCTGATCTAATCCTATAGAGCAAGATGAGGGGAAACGGGAGCTTTTCAGAAAGACTCAGCAGAAAGGAAGATTACTTTCTTTGTTATGAATAAGTCCTGTTGAGAAATCTGAACAGAAAGTTGGTATGGATGAGTGTAGAGAGAGAACTGTTAATTGGAACAGAAATTGATACATTAACAGAAAATTCACACCCAAATTGAATACCTGTGTTTTTAAGAATTTTGGTTACCCTTTCAGGTTGTATATTTTCGTCAAGGGCATGAAGCATATGTGAAAGCTGTTAAAAAAGCAAAGGTCTACAGTGTAAACCTTCAGAAGCAACCATGGATCAAATTAGAACTCAGGGTGAGTGTGGTTGTTTATAAAAAATAACTGCTATTTATGCTCGAGTGGGTAAGACAACTTGTTGCGCTCTTGCCTCCTTCCCCCCACACACCCCCCCACATGCAAACCTCCAAATTCCACCTATTTTTAAAAAAAATCCATGGCTTGAGATTAAGATTAAATAGCTTTTACTCACTACAGTTATCCTTTCATATCAGCTGGTTGGTGTCTGTAAATATATTTTCCATTTACTCTTTGTAGTTTTAATTGCTGCATTTTGTTAGTGATATTCAGCTATAGAAGCTGTGTAGTTTTTAAAGTTTTGGATTTAGTGATTTGAGAAAAAAAAGCTGATAAATACCAATAACCAGAATCCAGTGAATTTAAACTTAAATCCAAAAGAAAGCTGCCAATCAAAAATATATTTGAACAAATTACACAGTATTTGTATTTAATGACTTGACTCCTCCTTTGGGCACCAGTTTCCAACAAGCTAATTACCAAATTTGTATTAAGTAGAAGAGCTTCTTTTAACTTGTGGTGTATTGAAATTAGGGAATTGTTTTCAGAAGTGGTTACCCTTTCACAATAAGTACAAATAACTTCATGATTTCCAGGAAAAATAGAAAAGGTGGGCTGGATCTTGTTCTCCCCCAGGCGTTGGGTTCTATGGTGGTGGGGGCCTGAAGATGGCTCCGGATGAGGCCCACCACAAATTTGACGCCATGAGGGCCCGGCCTGATAATCTTGGCGGTGGCAAGGCTCCGTGGCAGCCCCCCTGCTGCTGGGCAATGGAACCACAATTAAAATATTGAAATCAATAATATGAATGAATTAACATGCACTTACCTGCGATCTTGAGTGCCTGCCGCGATCTTTGGCATGGCAGCTGGCACTCCCGCATGTTCAAATCCCCATCCGGGGAAAGGCGGCACCACACTGGTGGGGAGGGGGTAGGAGGTAAGATTTTAAGTGTTTGGTGGGGGGGGTGCAGGATCAAATAAAGGTAATAGGTGTAGAGGATGGTGGGAAGGGCTGAACTGTAAACTTTGTGCACTTTGGGGGGGTGGGGGGGGGGAGTTAAAGGTCAGATGTTAAAGTTAAGTGTTTTGGGGGCAAAGGGCAAATAGTTCATATAATTGTTATTGGGGGAGTGGGAAAGGGACGTTAGAAATTTATTTAATTTTGGGGGGATGGTTTCTGTCTTTAAAAATTTAAACTAGGTGGCAGGGTTGGCTGCCCGCCCTTTAAAAATGGCGCCAGGGCCTGCGCGCAGGCAGCTGATGCCATTGCCGGGGATGGACAGTCCGTCCCTCCACGAGATTGGTGGGGGGAGGGGGGTGCTCTGGCCAGTTAAATGAACAGTTGTCCTAAAGATTGCGGCGGCTCTTAGGCATGCGCATTTTCTGAGCTCGCCGCAGCCCGGTGCCTAAAATTTATGAACTACTGATTTTTCATTTAACCCAATAGATCTTGTGTCTCTGCTAATTGTGTAGTCAAAACATTTTTCATATTGTTTCACTAATCACCAGGAACAAGAGATTGTAAAGGTTGTTGGAATCAAGTATGAAGTTGGGCCACCTACATTATGCTGTCTGAAGCTTTCTCTTTTAAACCCTATCACTGGCAAAATGACTGGAGAATCTTTCTCTATTAAGTAAGTAACTCTTAAGTTTCAACTAGAAAGACATACAGTTTCATATTTTAGGCAGACACTCTGACCTTTCCAAAAACGATGAACTTCAATTTTGTTTTTATTTGTTTATGGGATGTGACCGTTGCTGGTAAGGCCAACACCCCTAATTGCCCTTGATGGTGGTGGTGAGCCCTGCCTTGAAACGCTGCAGTTCATATGGTGTGAGTATACCCACAGTGTTGTTAGGGAGGGAGTTCCAGAATTTTGACCCAGCGACAATGAAGGAGTGGCGATATAGATCCAATTCCGCATGGTATATGACTTGGAGGGGAGCTTGCGGGTGGTGATGTTCACACGTGTCTGCTGCCTTTGTTCTTCTAGGTGTTAGAGGTTCCGGGTTCAGAAGGTGCTGTCGAAGGAGTCCTGGCAAAATGCTGCAGTGTATCTTGTATGTGGAACACACTGCTGGTTGTGAAGGGAGTGAATGTTTAAGGTGCTGGATGGGGTGCCAATCCAGCAGACAGCTTTGTCCTGGATGGGGTTGAGCTTCTTGAATGTTGTTGGAGCTGCACTCATCCAGGCATGTCGAAAGTATTCAATCACACTCCTGAGTTGTTCCCTGTCGATGTTGGATAGGCTTTGGGGAAATCAGGTGGTGAGTTACTCAACGCAAAATTCCCTGCCTCTGATCTGCTCTAGTAACCACAGTATTTATATGACTGGCTTAGTTATGTTTCTGGTCTGTGGTAAACCTCATGATGTTGGAGAAAGAGGATTTAGCGATAGTAATGCTATTGAATGTCAAGGGGAGATGGTCATTGCCTGTCACTTGTGTGGTATGAATGTTAATTGCCACTTAACAGCCTAAGCTTGAATGCTGTCTGTCTTTCTGTGTGTGGACACGGACTGCTTCGGTGTCCGAGGAGTTCTGAATGGTACTGAACACTGCAATCATCAGCAAACATCCCTACTTCTGACATTATGTTGTAGGGAAAGTCACTGATCAAGCAGTTGAAGATGGTTGGGCCTCGGACGCTACCCTGAGGAACTCCTACAGTGATGTCCTGAGGCTGAGATGATTGGCCTCCAACAAACACAACCATCCTCCTTTGTGCTAGGTATGACTCCAATCAGTAGGGAGTTTTCCCCCGATTCCCATTGACTTCAATTTTGCCAAAGCTCCTTGATGCCACACTCAGTCAAGTGCTGCTTGATGTCAAGTGATGTCAAGGGCAGCCATTCTCACCTCACCTGTGGAATACAGCTCTTTTGCCCATGTTTGGACCAAGGCTGTAATGAGGTCTGGAGCAGAGTGGCCCTGGTGGAACCCAAACTGAGCATCGGTAAGCAGGTTATTGCTGAGTAAGTGCCGCTTGATAGCACGGTCAGTGACACCTTCCATCAATTTGCTGATGATTGAGAGTAGACTGATTGGGCAGAACTTAGACGGATTGAATTTGTCCTGCTTTTTATGGAGAGGATGTATGTGGGCAATTTTCCACATTGCCGATGTAGCTATACTGGAACAACTTGGCTAGTTGTGGAGCACAAATCTTCAGTACTACAGCCAGGGTGTTGTCGGGGCCCATACTTTTTGCTGTATGTTATGTTCTTAGATATTCAAAGCTGAGTTAGACAGATTTTTGATTGGCAAGGGAGTCGAGGGTTATGGGGGACAGGCAGGAAATTGGAGTTCAGGCCACAGTGAGATCAGCCATGATCTTATTGAATGGTGGAGCAGGCTTGAGGGGCCGATTGGTCTACTCCTGCTCCTATGTATCCAGTGCCTTCAGCCACTTGTCAAATTAACTCTTTGTCAAGTTTTCTAAGTAAGTACAGTGTATTTTTTTATCTTCATTTTTTGTGGCATGTGGGCGTCGCTGGCTAGGCCAGCATTTATTACCCATCCCTAATTTCCCTTGAACTGAGGGCTTGCTAGGCCATTTCAGAGGTTTTTTTTTAAAGAATCAACCACATTACAGTGGGCCTGGAGTCACACGGAGGCCTGACCAGGTACAGACGGCAGATTTCCTTTCCTAAAGGGCATTAGTGAACCAGATGGGTTTTTACAACAATCGACAATGGTTTCATGGTCACCATGAGACTAACTTTGAAATTCCCAGGTTAATTAAATTTCACCATCTGCCGTGGTGGAATTCAAACCCATGTCCCCAGAGCAGTAGCTTGGGTCTCTGGGTTATTAGTCCAGTGACATTACCACTATGCCACTGCCTCCCCAAGAAATGGAGCTTGTAAGTTCTAGTATTTATAGTTATAGTATATTTTATAATGTGCGTATACCCAATGATATTTAGCAAAAAAGGAATGACGCAGCAGTGATTGAGAAGAGTTGCAATAATGTCCTCGAGTTTTGTGGGATGTTGGTTTGCAACGATAATTCTCCCCATGATGCCAAGAGTTAGTTATGAAACATTAGAAGCTGCACTTTTCCACAGTTGAAGCTTAATGTGTGAGTAACCTTTTGTAACTCAGAATTGTAAACATTTTTTGAATTAGATTGCAATTTTTGTTGGAGGACATTCCAAAGCACTTTTTTTGTGTTTTTTATTGTATTCTTACAAAATTATTTAGATGTTTAACTTCTGAATATACTGGATCCTTGTCCAATGCAATGCTTAGTGTTCCTTTTCATTCAAATGCAGACTCTAAATAAGCAATGTGAATTTCCGAATGTGAACATAGATTTCTTTTTGTATTATATTATAAAAGTGATTCTATATCCATTTTTATTGGCAACTATCCACTACTTCACAATTTAAGGGGCTGTGGAGAAATTGAAGTAAATGTAACAATTCCTTCTGATCCCTTCGGTCATCTCCCATTTAACAATAAGAAGGAAAATAGTTCTGTCCTATAGAGGCTATGATGTGAAACTGCTTTTTCAATCACTAACATCCTTAAAGGGATGTATGAAGTTATATACAAACTTGCCATTTCAGATAACTGGAGGGTGAATCGAATCAGATAGTTCAAGAGCAGCTGGAATTTAACCACAGTCACTTCAGACTCAGGGACAGTTTAACTCATGAATTAGACTGTGGCCAGGAGGTTCTACAGATCTGATTTTCTACAGTTACATTCTTGTGTTTTTTTGTCGTATTCCTTGGTGGGGAAGAGGAAGGGAGCCAAAGCAGTACAAGATGTAATTCCTTTCTCTTCCATCTGTCCCTTGTCCCCTACCTAACATGCTCTTTTATCAGTTGCCTAACCTCAAGACCCCACTTTGGATGTTAAATTGTTGGATTCTGATCTTTTAGAAAAAATTTTTATTTTAGATTAATTTTTAAATGTCTGATTGCTCTGACCTCCTTTTGGTGGTCTTACAGAGTATCTTTCAATTTTTCAGATACCATGATATGCCAGATGTCATTGACTTTTTAGTGTTGCGGCAATTTTATGAAGAAGCAAAAAAGAGAAACTGGCAAGTTGGTGAGTTTTCCTCAGTTGGATTCCTATTGTCACTTTAGAGCTGCCAGCTTAAAAAAATTGCTTTTACCACTTATTCAATCTTTCTCTCCTGGTTAATGAGTTATTTTGGAAAAAAAAACCTTGGATTAAAAAATGGTTTTAATCAAAGGCCAATCAGTTTAGCTCCAATAAAATCCCATTTTTTTCCAAAACTGCACTGATTTCCAAAATGGAAAGTGGGCATCCGAATGAATCCATGCCAACTAAATAAAGTTTTGCAACAGTAAAATAAACAGCATATCACTTGCAGTATTGCTGACAGTGAGTAAGGTACTCTTTAATAATGGGGCTGTTTATTCCATGAGAAGGAAAATATTAGGGCTATTAATTTAGAGGCTGAATAATGCAAAATCCACTTTTCGTTAAATGATATTCTGGCATTTATTTTAATGGTGATTTAGATATCAAATTCCACAACTGCTCATTATTCTGTGGAAACAGTATTGAGATACACCAGTGTATGGTATCTAATATTTAGCAGTATTGGGTATTTGATCTTTAATATGGCCATATTGGCTACACTGGAATTGGTTCTGGGCTTTAACGGAACTGGGTTAGAAATCCTAGAGTATGGCAGCACTGCGTTGGAGCTGCTGTGGATTAGCTATGTGGAAAGATGACTTAACTAATTTACATGGATGTTGCCAGGAATGGAGAATTTTAACTATGAGGAAAGATTGGATAGGCTGGGGTTGTTTTCTCTGGAACAGAGGAGGCTGAAGGGAGACTTAATTGAGGTGTGTTAAAATTCTGAGGGGCCTAGAAAGCGTGGATAGGAATTAGCAGAGGGGTCAATAAATAGGACGCACAGATTTCGATTGACAGAAGGATTAGAGGGGCGTTGAGAATTTTTTTCACTGAGCAGTTGATGGAGGTCTGGAACTCACTGCCTGCAAGGCTGGTGGAGACAGAAACAATCATTGCTTTAGAAAAAATACTTGAGTATGCACTTAAAGTGCCATAACCTACAGGGCTACAGACCAAGAGCTGGAAAGTGGGGTTAGGCTCTCTTTCATCCAGCACAGACACGACGGCCAGGATTTTGTCTGGCTCCGTGGCGAGGGATGCCAGAAGATTGTACCAGCAGCGGCCCACCATGGTGGCACCCCGCCACTCAGCGACAGGACCCAGCTTTAAATATTGAGATAAAGGACATGAATAAATTGGCATACAATTCCCCACGATTTTACTGGCTGTCTGAAATCTTCCATGCGACGGCCGGCATTCGCCGCCTTCTCTTTCCCATCCAGGAAAAGCTGGTGCCACTGAAGTGGGGAAGGGGGGATCTTAGGATTTTTAGTGTAGTGGGGAATGGAAGGGAATGGGGTCAACTCTGCATTTCTAGTGTGGGGGGATGTGGGAAGGTGTGATCGCTGCACTTTGTGCAAGTGGGGGTAAAGGCTGGCTCGGGTCTGCAAATGAAACCCGACCCGAGCCCGACAGAACCACATCCGACCCGGCCCAAGTCCTTTCATTTTTTCCCATGCCCGACCCGACCATCAGTTAACCTAGCTTCCGTTTTCCACTTTGTTGCTGATCTGCATAAGCTTAAAAAAACTGTATCTAAACAACCTTTCAAGTCCAAAAAGTACATTAGCATTGGAGCTACATACTGGAGGTGGTGATAAAGTGTATCCAACCTGGCCTGGCCCAACCCGAGCCCGAATGCCACACCTGGAAGAGCGACCCGACCCGATTGGGGGACAGACCGCACTGCATATGGAAATGAACCGCCATACGCTAGAGTGCTCGTGTGCGGGTAGCGATGGCGGGAGAATAAAATTCAACCTGATGGGTGGGATGCTCTCCTGTGCAATATATTTTAAATTTTTCTATATATATATGAAGGGGGATGTTGGTTTTTTGGCAGAAGGAGAGCAGCATGTGAGAGTTTGCTTGCTGTTGGATTCCTGGTGTCTGATAATGGAGAGGGGCATGAGAGCACTGGTGGGAGGGGCTGTGCCAGTTCTAGGATAGCGATATGACACTTCCTGAGAGATATCTACAAATATTAAATTTGTCATTTCGCGATTGGCTCTTACAAGTGCATTTGCATGTGTGACTCTCACTATTCTCTTGCCTGGTCTCTCTGGTGTAAATAATTAGTGTTTATATGTTCTAACCAAAAGGCAGGTAATGATTTGAGACTTTGTTTACAAAATTCAATATAGTTTTGCAAGAAATCAACTTGGCATGAGGAAAGACAGTAAGCTGAATTTTGTTCAGCTCCCGACGCTGGGCTCTGTGGTGGGGGTGGGTGGGTGGGTGGAAGATCGGAGCGGCAGTGGCCCACCACAGAACCCGATGCCAGAATTACTGGGCCCAATCTTCCCGGTGGTGGGGAGGCTCTGTGGTGGGCCCTCTGCTGCTTTGCGATGGGACCGAACTTTAAGGGCTGGATTTTGTTCTTCCCCAGGCGTTGGGGTCCGTGGCAGGTGGGGGGGCCTGAAGATGCCTCCAAGAGAGGGTCGCCACGCACCCCGACGCCGGGAGGGCCCAACCCGATATTGCCGGCGGCAGCGAGGCTTGATAGCAAATGGACCCCTATTTGAATATTTAAATAAATGAAAATGAATGAATAAATAATGTTTACGCCACCGCCTCATGTCCCGCTGTGATCTTCGGCTCGTGCCTTTGGATCCCCGTCGGGATGAACGAGGTGGCACACTGGCAGGGAGGAGGTAAATTTATCTGTGCGGGGGAGGGGGAACAGGGTCAAAGTAACATCATGGGTGTAGGGGATGGTGGGAAGGGTTAAAGTTTTGGCAGTTTGTTGGTGGGGGGAAGGTCAGATGGACAGGCTTAAGTGTTTTGGGGGGAAAGGGCAACTAATTAAATTATCATTGGGGGGGGGTTGGGTAAGGGGCAGAAGAAATGTCTTTATTTTTATTTTCTTTATCTTTAAATATTTATACTTCACGGTTGGGCTGACAGCCCTCTAAAAATGGGGTTAGTGCCTGCGCACAGGCAACTGACGCCATTGCCTGGGACGTATGGCCTTCCCTCTCCATGTGATCAGGGGCGGAGCGGTGGCAGCCTGCCCGGCTATTTAAATGAGTCACCGCATGGAAGATTGTGGCGGTTCTGCAACATGCGGCCCGCATGGGCAACATCGGCGGGCACAGAAGATTCAGCCCTAAATATTTAAATGAAGTGTTTGCATGAATTAAAATCAAACCCGCTGCAATCTTGCCTGTGGTTCTGGATCATCAGTGCGACAGGTGGCAATCGCATGCCTTCGCTTTCCCGTCCAGGGAAAGCTGGTGCCACCAAGATGGGGAAGTGGGATACTCATCATTTGAAGTGTAGTGGGGGTGGGAACGGGGTGAAATCTGTAATTTTAGTGTAGTGGGGTGGGGAGAGGAGGGATGGGCTCTGCACTTAGTGCAGTTGGGGGGAGAAGGGGTGGGATGAACTCTGCAATTTTAATGTAGTGGGGAGAAGGCAAGCATTTATTTTCAATGTAATTGGGGGTGGGACGGGGGCAACTCTGAATTCTCTATGCAGGGCTGGCAGCCCTTTAAAAGTGACGCCAGTGCCTGTACAGAGATAGTTGATGCTGCTCATGGTGTGCCACATGATTGGGGGGGCTGCCCCCCGCATATTCTAATGCGCAGCTGGGCTCAAGATGGTGGCGGCGCACACGTGCCGGCTGCCACAAAATCCAGCTCAGTGTGTGTCTTTCTCTTTGTCTCTCCCCTTCGTTCTGAACAACAACTACTACTTATATTTATATAGTGCCTTTAATGTAATAAAATTAAATTAAAATTGGGAAGGCGGTGGCATAATGGTAATGTCACTAGATTAGTAATGCAGAGCCCAGGCTAATCCTCTGGTGACGGGTTCGAATCCCACCACAGCAGATGGTGAAATTTAAATTCAATTAATAAATCTGAAATTAAAAGCTAGTCTAATGGTGACCACGAACCATTGTCGATTGTTGTAAAAACCCATCTGGTTCACTAATGTCCTTTAGGTAAGGAAATCTGCCGTTCTTACCTGGTCGAGGAATTAAGAGGGCTAAAAGGGGTCATGAAATATCTTTAGCAGACAGGGTTAAGGAAAATCCCAAAGCCTTTTATTCATAAATAAGGAGCAAGTGGGTAACTAGAGAAAGGATTGGCCCACTCAAGGACAAAGGAGGAAAATTATGCGTGGAGTCGGAGAAAATGGGTGAGATTCTAAACGAGTACTTTGCATCGGTATTCACCGAGGAGAGGGACATGACGGATGTTGAGGTTAGGGATAGATGTTTGATTACTCTAGGTCAAGTCGGCATAAGGAGGGAGGAAGTGTTGGGTATTCTAAAAGGCATTAAGGTGGACAAGCCCCCAGGTCCGGATGGGATCTATCCCAGGTTACTGTGGGAAGCGAGAGAGGAAATAGCTGCGGCCTTAACAGATATCTTTGCAGCATCCTTAAACACGGGTGAGGTCCCGGAGGACTGGAGAATTGCTAATGTTGTCCCCTTGTTTAAGAAGGGTAGCAGGGATAATCCAGGTAATTATAGACTGGTGAGCCTGACGTCAGTGGTAGGGAAGCTGCTGGAGAAGATACTGAGGGATAGGATCTATTTCCATTTGGAAGAAAATGGGCTTATCAGTGATAGGCAACATGGTTTTGTGCAGGGAAGGTCATGTCTGACCAACTTAATAGAATTCTTTGAGGAAGTGACAAAGTTGATTGATGAGGGAAGGGCTGTAGATGTCATATACATGGACTTCAGTAAGGTGTTTGATAAAGTTCCCCATGGTAGGTTGATGGAGAAAGTGAAGTCACATGGGGTCCAGGGTGTACTAGCTAGATGGATAAAGAACTGGCTGGGCAACAGGGGACAGAGAGTAGCAGTGGAAGGGAGTTTCTCAAAATGGAGACGTGTGACCAGTGGTGTTCCACAGGGATCCGTGCTGGGACCACTGTTGTTTGTGATATACATAAATGATTTGGAGGAAAGTATAGGTGGTCTGATTAGCAAGTTTGCAGACGACACTAAGATTGGTGGAGTAGCAGATAGTGAAGGGGACTGTCAGAGAATACAGCAGAATATAGATAGATTGGAGAGTTGGGCGGAGAAATGGCAGATGGAGTTCAATCCGGGCAAATGCGGGGTGATGCATTTTGGAAGATCCAATTCAAGAGTGAACTATACAATAAATGGAAAAGTCCTGGGGAAAATTGATGTACAGAGAGATTTGGGTGTTTAGGTCCATTGTTCCCTGAAGGTGGCAACGCAGGTCAGTAGAGTGGTCAAGAAGGCATACGGCATGCTTTCCTTCATCGGACGGGGTATTGAGTACAAGAGCTGGCAGGTCATGTTACAGTTGTATAAGACTTTGGTTCGGCCACATTTGGAATACTGCGTGCAGTTCTGGTCGCCACATTACCAAAAGGATGTAGATGCTTTGGAGAGGGTGCCGAGGAGGTTCACCAGGATGTTGCCTGGTATGGAGAGCGCTAGCTATGAAGAGAGGTTGAGTAGATTAGGATTATTTTCATTAGAAAGACGGAGGTTGAGGGGGGACCTGATTGAGGTGTACAAAATCATGAGAGGTATAGACAGGGTGGATAGCAAGAAGCTTTTTCCCAGAGTGGGGGATTCAATTACTAGGGGTCACGAGTTCAAAGTGAGAGGGGAAATGTTTAGGGGGAATATGCGTGGAAAGTTCTTTACACAGAGGGTGGTGTGTGCCTGGAACGCGTTGCCAGCGGAGGTGGTAGACGCGGGCACGATAGCGTCTTTTAAGATGTATCTAGACAGATACATGAATGGGCAGGAAGCAAAGAGATACAGACCCTTAGAAAATAGGCGACATGTTTAGATAGAGGATCTGGATCGGCGTAGGCTTGGAGGGCCGAAGGGCCTGTTCCTGTGCTGTAATTTTCTTTGTTCTTTGTTCTTCTTTGGTCTGGCCTACACTGGACTCCAGACCCACAGCAATGTGGTTGACTCTTAAAATGTCCTCTGAAATGGCCAAGCAAGCCACTCAGTTCAAGGGCAATTTGGGATGGGCAGTAAATGCTGGCCTAGCCAGCGGCATCCACATCCCACAAACGAATAAAAAACAAATGACCCAAGGCACTTCACAGTAAAGGCTGGCTACCCGACCCGAACCCGACAAGACCCGACGACGTGGGGTTCGGGCCAGGTCAGATTGCACTTCCAGGTCCGGCATTTGGGTTCGGGTCGGGCCAAGTCGGACATGCTCTATCACAGGTAAGTGGCTGCAATGTTAATTTAATTTTTGGACTAGAAAAGTGGTTTTGTTACAGTTATTAAGCTTGTGCAGATCAGCAACAAAGTGAAAAACAGAAGGTAAGTTAACTGATGGGTCGGGCGTAGGAAAAAATGGAAGGACTTGGGCCGGGTCGGGCTTGGGTCAGATGTGGTTCTGTCGGGCTCGGGTCGAGTTTTTTTTTTTTTGCAGACCCGAGCAGATCTTTACTTCACAGGAGCATTTCCAAACAAAATATGACACCAAACCACACAAGGAGATATTCGACCAGATGACCAAAAACGTGGTCAAAGAGGTAGGTTTTAAGGAGCATCTTAGAGGGGAAAGTGAGGTAGAAAGCTGGAGAGATGTAGGGAGGGAATGCCAGAGCTTGGGACCGAGACAGCTGAAGGCTGGTGGAGTGATTAAAATTGCGGAGGCACAAGAGGCCAGAATTAGATGAGTGCAGATATCTCAGTGGGTTGTGGGGCTGGAGGAGATCACAGAGATCGGGAGGGTTGAGGCCATGGAGGGATTTCGGGATTTGAAAACAAGGATGAGAATTTTTAAATCAAGGTGTTGCTTAATCTGAAGCCAGTGGGTAGGGCAGTGTGCACAGGTGTGATAGATGAACTGGACTTGGTGTGAGTAAGGACACAGGCAGCAGAGTTTTGGATGGCCTCATGTTTACAGAGGGTAGAATGTGGGAAACCAGCCAGGAGTGCTTTGGTGTCTAGAGGTAACAAAAGCAAGAATGAGTGTTTCAGCAGCTGATGGGCTGAGGCAGGGTGGAGTCGGGTGATAATGGGCTGGAAATAGGCAGTCTTAATGATGGATATGTGGTCAGAAGCTCATCTCAGATATGACACCAAGGTAGCGAACAATCTTGTTCGGCCTTTGACAGTTGTCAGGAAGAAGGATGGAGTCAGTAGTTAGGCAATGGATTTGGAGCAGGGAACGAAGGCAATGGCATCAGTCTTCCCAATATTTAATTGGAGGAAATTTCTGCTCATCCACTACTGGATGTTGGATAAGCAGTCTGATAACTTCGCATCAGTGGAGGAGTCGAGCAAGAGAGTGGTGAGGTGGAGCTGGGTGTTGCCAGCTTCTATGTTAAAGCTAATGCTGTGCTTTCGGTTGATGTCGCTGTAGAACAGCATGTAGATGAGCAACAAGGGGGTGGGGGTGGGGTGATGCCAAGGATAGATCCTTGGAGGACACCAGAGGTAATGGTGTGGGAGCAGGCAGAGAAGTTATTGCACATGATTCTCTGTTTATGGTTAGATAAGTAAGAATGGAACCAGGCAATTGCAGTCCCACCCAGCTGGATGACAGAGGAGAGGCATTCGAGGAGGCTGGTGTGGTCAGCCATATCAAAGGCTGCAGATAGGGCAAGAAGGTCGAGGAGGGATAGTTTACCTTTGTCACAGTAGCAGGATGTCAGTTGTGACTCTGATGAGGGCCGTTTCGGTACTGTGGCAGGGTGGAAACCTGATTGGAGGGATTCAAACATGGGAAAGATGGGCATGGATTTGGGAGGCAACAATATGTTCAAGGACTTTGGAGAGGAACAGGAAGTTGGAGATCTGGTGATGGTTTCCAAGGTGGGGTCTAGGATTGGCTTTTTGAGGAAAGGAGTGATGACAGAATTAAAGGAGAAAGGAACAGCACATGAAGCGAGAGAATTGTTAGCAGTATCAACTAACATGGGCAAGGAGGGAAAGTTAGTGGTCTGCTGTTTCTTGGGAATAGGGTCAAGGGAGCAGGAGGTGGGTCTTGTTGACGAGATCAGCTCGGAGCGGGCATGGTGAGGGGAGAGAAATTAGAGTAAGATGGGAGTTCAGGGCCTAGGGCAGGGGAACCTTTCAGAAAGTTTGTCTGGTGCACGAGTGGAAAGGGGGCTGCGGCAGAGGTAACTGGATGGTCTCAATCTTAATAACAAAGAAGTTTGTGAGTTCCTCGCACTTACTGTAGGAGGTGAGGTGAGGCCTAAGGTGGAGTCAAGCCTGGGACAGTGGAAAGATAGTGGAAATGTTGGAGTACTGAAGGGTTGAGGTAGAGGATTGGGAAGGCAAAATACCTGAGGGGAGAAGTAAAAGGAGGGAGGCTTGACCTTCAAAGAGAGGGGTCTTGGAGGGGTAATGAGAAAAGAAGTTTTTTTTTAAAGTATAAATTTGGGTCTTTTTTTTCTTCAAATAATTCTGTAAAACAACTTAATAGATTTCGTTACACATATGAGCAATCCAACATGTGGCTTGTTAAATGGTATTGATGCCTTCTGGAAAATTGTGCACACTGTACATGCCAATGGAGGAGCTGCAGTCAGTTGTGGACAAAAATGTGAAGTTGAAAGCTCAGGTTTTTGGTCGAAGCTGGTGCCTTCAAGTGAACTTTAATAAAGGTATTAAAGCATACAAAAAAATTGATAAATTTAGTTTTTGTTGTAAAATATGTAATTATTTGCATGTATCTTGTTTAAGGCCTTATTTAGACATTAGAAATTTAAGTTACACCAAATCATATAAAACAATTTTGAAAATAAGTTATCTATGATTTGGTTGATCAAGAAACAGTGTGAAAGTTGACCTACAGTTTTTCTATTATGAAATGTTAACATGAATTTTCCAGCATGGTACAGGAGGAAATAAGGTTAATGTGTATAGGAGGTGTGTGCCATATGAAAAAATGTAAAGTGTAGATAAGGCATGGAACGGTTAGTTAGGGAAGTAAAAGTAAAGTTAAATAGGAGATAGTGAAGAGAAAGGGATGATACGGAACAGATTACTTTTATTTCTAATTGCAATTGTTTCATCTTGGTAGTTTAGGAATATTACAGTGACATAGCTCTCCTGACATTTGAGAAACCTTAATGTTGCAGAAAAGAATAAAAAAAGACTTGCATTTATATAACGCGTTTCACGACCACTGGAGGTCTCAAAGTGCTTTACAGCCAATGAAGTACTTTTGAAGTGCAGTCACTGTTGTAATGTAGAAAACATAGCCAATTTGTGCACAGCAAACTCCCACAAACAGCAGTGTGATAATAACCAGATCATCTGTTAACCATGGAGGGTTAAATATTGGCCAGGACACTGGGGGATAACTCCCCTGCTCTTCTTCGAGATAGGGCTATGGGCTCTATTACATCCACCCAAGCAGGCAGATGGGGCCTCAGTTTAACATCTCATCCAAAAGGCGACTCCTCTGACAGTGCAATGCTCCCTCAGACCTGCGCTGGGGTGTCGACCTTGATTTTTGTGCTCGAGCTCTGGAGTGGGATCTTGTGACTCAGAGGTGACCGTACCAGCAGCTGAGCCACGGCTGACACTTGCAAGTGAGCATCACAGTTGGTGAGCAAAAATACTGCGAAACAGCCTGGTGCAGCAGGACATTCATATGAGTTTCTGTTTTGAGGCAGTGGTGGTGAAAATTGAGCAAGGGAGCAATGATTGATTGGGGAGGTAATGAAGCTTTAAACTGGTATGAGAAAGCCATTTAAATGACATGCTAGAAATACAGAGTCTGTATGTTAGGACTTGAAAAGGGCAAAAAACAGTTTCATGTTTTGGGTGTTTGCCCAATGAATACAAAGGTAATTTTTTTACAAATTAAAGCACTGAAGGTTTATGACAGTTCTAAGCTCATTTTGTGTTCCTATGTTTGGCATTGCCAAGAAAATGCAGCTATTTATTGTGATGAACCTTTGCATTTCTTACATTCAGTCAGACAACAATCTCCATTGGCTCAGCACAATATGCTTCATAATGAATGTAAATTGTACCTCACATCTAACACATTACGGTTTCTGACTCTGCGTACACAGCTTCTGACATGTATGATAGTTTTGTAACTTCAATATATAATTACATTGAACTGTTAAAACTGTAGTAGTGCGGATTTGCAGCAGGGGAAAAATGAGCTTGAGGTTAGGTTTCCATCACAATTAAAAGTGCTTATAAAGGATGTTTAAAATTATTCTGTTACTTTTTTTACCAGGAGACAAGTTTCGCAGTATAATAGACGATGCCTGGTGGTTTGGATCAGTGCAGAGTCAGCAACCTTTTCAGCTTGAGTATCCTGACAGTTTATTCCAATGTTACAATGTTTGGTGAGGAACTGTTATCTTTTTGGATGTTGTTAATAACTTGCATAAATGTATTGTACTTGATTTAAACAGGATCAAGACACGGGACTGAATACTATCCTAAAGTGATTTATATACTAGGACAGGGGTCGGCAACTTTTTTTACCTGTAAAAACTGCCTAAAGTAAAAACTATTTGGAACGGCAAGATGGAAATTTGGTATTTTTAAACCAAATACTTGGCAAATTGCCAGGTATTTTTGGTTGAATGCATACTTTTCATATGTAATAACTAAAAAAAAAAGTATTGCATTAATGTAGCAATAGGAAAAAAAAATCAAAATTCAAATAGACCTAGCTCTAGATTATCACGTTGCTTTGACTTTATTAAAACTATAATTTTGTCTGTAAAGTCATCTCTAAAACAAACACTAACTTAAGATGCATAGAATTAAGACAGTTTTTCTGGCTATTGATTCTCATGATTTAAAAAAAAAGCTTCTAATAGCACATTCAAAATGTTTTTTTCTCTCAGCTATATTGGTAACAATAATGGTTGCAACCATAAAACCTGTTCCTCGAACCAAAGGCATTATCTATAACCATGGTGTAGCTATACCACTCAAGTAGGTTTATTTCAAGCACAGTGATGTTTTCCGTTAAAATAATCATTTGAAACCATAAAGTGCATCATGGTTAGTTAACTTTTTATCCCCACAATAAAAATATGGCTCTTTTTTTGACATTTTTGTTTTTGGCTTTTTTCGTGTTATGCGATCCAACTGTAAAAGAATGGGAGCTGCAAATGAGATTAAAGAGCTGCATGCAGCTCTGCAACCGCAGGTTACAGAACACTGTACTAGGAGAAACACTGTTTACTCCAGATATCCAGCACTTCAAATCAATTGCAATGATCCTCTGGCATCCTGAATTTTAAGTGTCTAACTCCCACTTGCTATTGGCCTGTCTTCACTTGCTCCTCCACTTCCCCTTTGTTAAAAATGTTTGCTTTGAAGTAGAATATTTTCATTGCTTTTTTTAAATAAAGAAAAAGTTGTATTATTTAAGCAGAAAATAGCAGATTGGAAACTGATCTTCCTGTGGAGAGTTTGATATTTTATCTGCTACAAGGGGAGTAAGAAGATTTTAACAAAGTAAATTCTCTGATGGCCTAAAGGGATTAAAACTACAAGTTACACTTGAGAGGGTTTCAAATTGCCTTATTTGCTACTTTTGTAAATCCGACAATTTAGTTTTAAATTAAATGCAGTCTCTGAGAATATTGCAGTGCAGGAAAGATGTCCTGGGGGGGGGACAAGGACAGAATCTATTAGGTTAGAGCTAAGAAGCAATAGTAGTCTCATTACATGACCTGGTGTATTCTGTAGGCCACCAACGAGTGGGAAAGATATAGAGGAACAAATTTGCAAGGAAATTAGAGGTGCAAAAACTATCGAGCGCAGTGGTTAGCATTGCAGCCTCACAGCTCCAGGGACCTGGGTTCGATTCTGGGTACTGCCTGTGCGGAGTTTGCAAGTTCTCCCTGTGTCTGCGTGGGTTTCCTCCCACATCCAAAAGACTGGCAGGTGATAGGTAAATTGGCCGTTGTAAATTGCCCCTAGTTTAGGGAGGTGATGGGGAATATGGGATTACTGTAGGTTTAGTATAAATGTGTGGTTGTTGGTCGGCAGACTCGGTGAGCCGAAGGGCCTGTTACAGTGCTGTATCTCTAAATAAATAAATGGGCTTTAATTATCCTAATATAGACTGGGATAGTAATAGTGTGAAGGACAGCGAGAGGGAGGAGTTTTTGAAGTGTGTTTGGGAGAATTTTCTAGATTAGTATGTTTCCGGCTCAATGAGCAAGGAGGCATTGCTGGATCTGGTTTTGGGGAATGAGTTGAGTCAAGTGGATCAAGTGCCAATAGGGGAACATTTAGGGTGCAGTGATCGTAGCCAACTTAAACCATGTAATGCCATGGCACAGGACAAGGAGCAGTCCACAGAGTAAAAATAATTAATTCAATGAGGTGAGAATAGATCTGTCCCAGGTAAATTGGAATCAAAGGTTAGCAGGGAAAACTGTAACATCAATGGGCTGCCATTAAAGAGGAGGTAGTCTGGGTATGGTCAGGGTACGTTCCCATGAGGGGGAAAGGTAGGACAAACAAAGCCAGAGCTCCCTGGATGATGAAAGCGATATAGAGTAAGTTGAAGCAGATAAAGGATGCATATGACAGATGTCACATTGATAATACATGTGAGAACCAGGCTGAATATAGAAAGTTTAGAGGGCAAGTGAAAAAAGACATGAAAAGAGACTGGCATCTAATAGAAAAGGGAATCCAAAAGTCTTCTATAGGCATATAAATAGTAAAATGGCGGTGAAAAGCAGTGGGGCTAATTAGGGATCAAAAACGGAATTTACACATGGAGGCAGAGGGCAAGGCTGAAGTACTAAATGAGTACTTTGTATTCTAAGGGAGAAGATGCCGTCCAAGTCATAGTGAAAGAGGAGGTAGTTGAGACACTGGGTGGGCTAAACGTTGATTGAGGAGGTATTAGAAAGGCTGACAAGTCACCAGGAACAAATCAGATGCATCCGAGGAAACAGAAGGCAGTAAGGGTAAAAATTACGGAGGCACTAACAATCTTCCAATTCTTCTTAGATACAGTGGTGGTACCAGAGGACTAGAGAATGCAAATGTTACATCCTTGTTCAAAAAAGGTTATTAGGATAAGCCCAACAACTCCAGGCCTGCCTGTTTAACCTCGGTGGTGGAAAAGCTTTTAGAAACAATAATGCGGGACAAAATTAGCAGTCGCTTGGACAAATGTGAATTAATTAAGGAAAGTCAGCACGAACCTGTTGCAGGCAAAAGGTTTTTACCTAACTTGATTGAGTTTTTGCTGAGGTAACAGAGTATTGATGAGCATAATGCAGTTGATGTGCAGTACATGAACTTCTAAAAGGCAGTTGATAAAAGTGCCACATAACAGGCTTGTCAGCAAAGTTAAAACCCATGGAATAAAGGGGACTGTGTCAACATGGATATGAAGTTGGTTGAGTGCAGGAAATGGAATAGTGGTGACGGTTGTTTTTTGGACTGGAGGAAGGTATGTAGTGGAGTCCCCCAGGGGGTTGGTATTAGGACCACTGCTTTTCTTTATCTATATTAATGAGCTAAACTTGGGTGTGCAGGGCACAATTTCAAAATTTGCAGATGGCACAAAGCTTGGAAGTATTGTGAACTGTAAGGAGGCAAGATGACATAGACAAGCTAATGGAATGGGCGAGCACATGGCAGATGGAATTTAATGCAGAGAAGTGTGAAGTGATACATTTAGTAGGAAGAATGAGGCTAGACAATATAAAATAAAGGATATAATTCTAAAGGGGGTGCAGAAGCAGAGGGACCTGGCGGTATATGTGCACAAATCGTTGAAGGTGACGAGGTAGGTTGAGAAAGGTTAATAAGGCATGCAGAATTCTGTGCTTTATAAATAGAGGTGTAGAGTACAAAAGCAAGGGCGCTATGGTGATCCTTTATAAAACACTGGTTCGACCTCAACTGTTTTATTGTGTCTAATTCTGGGTACTGCACTTTAGGAAGAATGTGAAGGCATTAGAGAGGTTGCAGGAAAGATTTACAAGAATGGTTCCTGGGATGAGGGACTTCAGTTATGAAGGTAAATTGGAGAAGCTGGGGCTCTTCTCATTAGAGAAAGTTGAAAGGAGATTTATAGAAGTGTTCAAAATCATGAGGGACCGAAACAGAGTCGATAGGGAGAAACTGTTCCCATTGGCAGAAGGGTCAAGAACCAGAGAACACTGATTTAAGGTGAATGGCAAAAAAACCAAAGGCGACATGACCAAGTGGTTATGATCTGGAATGCACTGCCTGAGTGTGGTGGAGGCAGATTCAATCGTGGCTTTCAAAAGGGAATTGGACAGTTCCCTGCAGAGAAACAAATTGCAGGGCTACAGGAAAAGGGCGGGGGAGTGGGGCTAGCTGAGTTGCTATTGCAGAGAGGCAGCAGGGACATGCTCGGCCGAATGGTCTCCTGTGCTGTATCCATTCTATGATCCATGAATTTTCTCATTCAAAACTTTGTTGACCAATGCTAGATAAATGCGGAGAAGAATTTTAAAATTAGAAATTTTTAAATAAATTTATAATCTATTTAATTTCTTTCTAAATTTCCTAACTGTAAGTCAAAATATATGGGCACCCAAAACCAATGAGGTTTAAAATCTATGACCTACCATATATACAATGCAGGTAATGGGAGAGTTAATAATAGACTACAGTCTTCTATCAATCCTTTTTTTTTCACAGTCTCTTTGCCATTTTTGAAGTGCCCATCTGTCCCTGAGGTTATTCCCCTGTTCAACCCATCGACATTCTTGTGTTTGTACTATATCCAAGAACAGATTCATAATCTGAGTGCTAACTCCAGACTATTTTTGCTGGGCACTATTGGGTCTGCTGGAGTTACAATAAGAGTGAACTGCGGCTACTCATTGAAATCCAGCAAAAGTGCAATCCAGGACACCAGCTTCATATTTAAATGAATGATGTTGACCGTATATAGATACCGTTGAGTCTTTTTTTGGGTTATATATTGAGAAATGGGCGATAGTTTTGGATAAGACCTGATAATCAAAACAGTTGTTATGACCACTTGAGAAATGTGTCTAGGGGTCTTTTACTGTCTTCACCTGGTCTTATTGCACAGGGTTTAATTTTTAAACACTGTTGAGTTTAGAGATACAGCACTGAAACAGGCCCTTCAGCCCACCGAATCTGTGCCGACCATCAACCACCCATTTATACTAATCCTACACTAATTCCATATTCCTACCACATCCCCACCTGTCCCTATATTCCCCTACCACCTACCTATACTAGGGGCAATTTATAATGGCCAATTAACCTATCAACCTGCAAGTCTTTGGCATGTGGGAGGAAACCGGAGCACCCGGAGGAAACCCACGCAGACACAGGGAGAACTTGCAAACTCCACACAGGCAGTACCCAGAATTGAACCCGGGTCGCTGGAGCTGTGAGGCTGCAGTGCTAACCACTGTGCCGCCCTGTGTTTTGAGCTCCCCCTTGGAGTCTCCTTTTTCACCACTTTCCAATTATAAGGCAAAGAAATGAGCATAAACAGACTTTCTTAGGTTTAAAGAAGAAAAATTAAATTTTATTAAAACTTAAACTTAGACTTTAATTCGGTTAGCGCCTACGGATACACACCACGCCCCATGCTAGCATGCATACGCGATACGCACATGCAAATAGGGACAGAAAAAAGCAAAAGAAAAATAAAATGGGGAGGTTTGAGGCAATATCAGAAGAGTTTCTTCTTTATTGTGCTTCGAGCTCACTGTAATCGTTTTGTAAGTAGTCTGCCTTTTATTGAGGCCCAGTTGTTATCTTAAACCTTGTTCGCTGTAGGAGACTTTTCTCTGTTGGCGTTCATATGTCTTCACTGATTTCTGAAGCTGGTGAGAGCGAGATGAGAGCGGACAGGAGAGAGGTCTTTTCAATCTAGGAGCTAACAGCCTTCTGAGTTTTAACCCTGTGGCCAGTTCAAATTCAAAAAAACTCCCAACAGTCAGCCAGTCACGTGACTAAACTGATCTGACCACGTCTGTTTGTGTATTCGGCGATCTTAGTAGTTAACCTGGAATGCTTCAACGTCTGGTAATCAGAAGTCCATTGTAGATTAAATTGGAGCAGGGAATAGCCCCTTTGTCCTTCCAAGTACTGCTTGTTGATATGCTAATGTCTCTGTCCAGCCAAAGTCTCCAATTGTTTTTTAAAGCAAGTTCTTCCTTCAACAGCAGTTTAAAATCAATGTTCATGTGGCGAAATTAATTTTCCTCATTCTTGGCAGGTCGGGGCTTGCCTGAGATAGTTGGAAATGCATCAGTTACATATACAGTTTACTTCAAGAAAGAGAGAAGATTTGCTTTTATATAGAACCTTATTGCATCTTTGAAGTTCTGTGATTGGTTTGTAAGCAATCCCAGCAGCCAGTTATAGTTTTGTTGGTGTCGAATGTTGGCAAGGGCACTTGGTGAGATTGCTATTTGTGTACTGCTATGGGAACTTAACGACCTGAGCCAAGAGATCCAGAAATTGGGCCTCAGTTTAATGATCCGTGTAAAGGGTGGCACCTCTGGTGCACCATTCTTTCAGTATTACAGTGGCCTGTTGACTTAAATTATATGCTTAAATCTGGAAGAGGGCTTGAATCCACAACCCTTTGTCTTGGAGGTGAGAGTGTTAACAGCTGAGTCAAAATAGCACAATTTAAAAAGGATCCAAGTTTTGCCGCTTGAACTATCTTCATTAGTAGCAGTTCGTTCTGTTTTGTAAAAATCCAGCTTTTAAAATGTGACATGGTTGTGGTAGGATCTTGGGTGCATCCTTTAAAGCTTTAAATCTGCATTTTAAAAAGTTTTAAATTGGTCTGTCATATTTCTAGCTGGGATAATAACGAGCTGGAGAAGATGAGCCCATGGGACATGGAACAAATTCCTGACAATGGTAGGACACTTAATTTTTACAGTACAGTGCTGAAAATGCTTATACAGCACTAGAATTATTTGTACATGGAATCCTGCACTATTCTTTGCATATTTGATAACTAAAATTTTATTTTAATAAATTTGGGTCATTTTTCCCTGGTACATGCATTTTGGGAATTCAGAAAAAGAAAAGCTGCTGTAGGAGCAATTGTAAAATGTTTTCCCAGATAAATTCAGTTTTTGAGATTCTCAGCTCTGTTCCAAATTACATTATTCAATTATGATGCCACCCGATTAGTCTATTTGAAAGTTAATGCCTCAAAAATAGATGCATTTACAGACAATAGTTGCAAATTTGCAATTTAATACACCTTTTCTGCAGTTTATTGTATTTTTTAATATAAATGTTTTAGAATCTGCTTGATTGAATTTAAGTGGGTATGTTTTTTTCACTCCTATTAAAATATGGAAAGCAACTACCTTTTTAGCATCTATTGTGTATGCTTTTGCAGCTACCTACCCTGAAGAAATTGGTGCCAGTGTTCCTGTCACTCCAGAGGAGCTTAAAGACTTGTTATATAAACCTCAGGAGGGTGAATGGGGATCTGGCTCTGCAGATGAAGAACATAAACGTATCATTCAGGGAATCGATCAACTGCTTACACTTGGTAATTGCCCAATGCAGTTAAATTCAATTTCAAATCATTAACTCTCTATTGTGTAGAAAATCTTAAAGTTCATGTTTCTGTCATTAATTTAGTTCAGACGTTTGTGAGATAAATACTTTTTAGAGGAACTAACCAAATAGTAGGTTTATAAACTTTCATTTATTTGACAGAAATAGCCACACCTTTTTGTGCCCCAGTGGATCTCTCTGCCTACCCGCTGTATTGTACTGTGGTTGCATATCCAACAGACCTAAGCACCATCAAGAAGAAATTAGAAAACGGGTTTTATAGGTGAGTTTTCATTTCTACTTCAGAAAAGTTTGCTTTGATTCTTTGCATTGATTATTCCTTATTACCCTGGGAAGGTGGTAGTGAGAGCTCGTGAATGATTTTTTTTTAAAAACAACTGAGGAGTCCAGCATATAGTGTGGGACTAGAGTCACCTGTAAACAGACTGAATAGGAACATAGTAGCAGGAGTAGGCCACACAACCTGTTGAGCCTGCTCTACCATTCAGTTAGATCATGGCTGAACATCACTTTCCCGCACTATCCCCATATTCCTTGATGTCATTAGTCTCCAAATATCTATCAATTTCTGTCTTGAACGTACTCAGTGATTGAGCTTCCACAGCCCTCTGGGTTAGAGAATTCCAAAGATTCACCACCCTCTGAGTGAAGAAATTCCTCGTCATCTCAGTTTTAAATGGCCTATCCCTTATTCTGAATGGGGTAGTAGGTTTCTTAACCTGAAGGACATTAATGAACAAATTACCAGGTTTATTGAATTCAGTTTCAGATTCATTTTGAATTCAGGGATGTGAACCTATGATCTCTGCGTACTAGTCCAGTGCAATAATTAATGTTTTGCATTTCTGAATATAAGCACCTGTGTCCTGAAGTTAACAGTCAATGGATTAAATATCAGGTGTTGTGTAGAATGGGCATCCGATTTGATACGCCCCCATTTTGCACCACCCACTGCGACAAATTTCTACCCCTAAGATTTTTCAGCTGAATTCCCTTCTCGACTGTTTTCTTGGAAACATGAACTTATGTTTGTACTATCTGGTGTAATTTCAGGGCTCGAGTCTTTTGTTTTCTACCTTATGTTCACATTGTTTTTCATGTTGTCTTATATGGTTGGCTGCAAGTTTAGTAAACTGAATATCAAAACCAAAAGTTGAATCCTGTTCTGTTCATGGATCAAGGTTCTGTTACCAGTTAAAGCTTTTGTTTTCTTTTAATCTTATCGTTCCTCAGTTTACACTCTATATGCAAATAGAATGACCCACTTATCCAATGAGGGGAAATATAAGACTGTGATTCCCTTCAAAAATATTTTTACATTTATTTCTCAGCATTAAGGAATATAGAAACCTACATTGTACACTTCAGCAACAGCATTAGAATTCTTGGCCACATATTTCATCATTTTGTTTCATGCCAAATGCATATCATTAGTTTGGTTTCTAGACTAGTTGTAATGTAAAAGCTCCAATGAACCTCATTCAACATATTTAATTAGGAGTTGCCTCTGAAAAGAGGATGCAAGGGTGGCCCATCCTTTTAATCACATTCTAGGACCCCCGTAGCTCTGCAATTTTATTTCCTTCAAGTGCCCATCCAATTTCCTTTCGAAATCATTGTCTCTGTTTCCACCACCCTCGTGGGCAGTGATGTCCAGCTCATTACCACTCGCTGCGTAAAAAAGTTCTTCTTTACATTCATTCTACCTGCATCTCTTCCCAAAGCCTTCCATCTGTGTCCCCTAGTCTTTGTACTATCAGTTAATGGGGACAGTTTTTCCTTGTCTAATTCATCTAAGCCTATCATAATTTTGTATACCTCTATTAAATCTCCCCTCAATCTCCTTTGCTCCAGGAAGAACAACCCCAGCTTTTCCAACCTAACCTTGTAATTAAAATCCCCCTCCCTGGAACCATTCTGGTAAATCTCTACACCCCCTCACATCCTTCCTAAAGTGTGGCAACCAGAACTGGAAGCAGTACTGTAGTTGGGGCCTAACCAGAGCTTATAACGGTTCAGCATAACTTCCCTGCTTTTGTACTCTCTGACACTATTTATGAAGCATATGATCCCATATGCTTTGCTAATCACTTTCAATATGTCCTGCCATCGTCAAAGATGGATGTGCATGCACCCCCAGATCCCTCTGTTCATCTAGAACTGTACCATTATTCATTTTTTTTTTCATTATATCTGTATTGCCTCACCCTATCCCTTCTACCAAAGTGCATCACCTCATACTTCTCTGTATTAAATTCCATCTGCCACTTGTCTGCCTATTCTGCTAGCCGACTATGTCCTGTTGCAGGTGGCTCATATCATCGTCACTGCTTGATGGTCCTCCAAGTTTGGTATCATCGGCAAATTTTGAAATTCTATTCTATTCCAAGATCCAAGTCATTAAATATAGCAAAAAAGAAGCGGTCCTAGCACTGACCCTTGGGGTACACCACAGTCTGCCATCCTCCAGTCTGATAAACTACCACTCGGCTTTTCTAGCATCCTCCTTTCTCCGAAGCGACTTCCCTCTCATGACCAAAATGGCTGAGACTGGCAGTTGAGTGGTGTGGGTATTAAATCAATGTCATCACAATCTGTTTGGTTTTATTTTTTGTGAAGGAATAGCAATAAAGTGAAGCATTATTGCTTGTGACAAGTAATTGGTGCATTTCACAGTGAAGTTGTAAACAGCTGGATTGACAGTGGACATGCTATTAACTTGTTAACATTTGAATTACAGGACAATTTCTGCCCTGATGTGGGAAGTAAGATACATCGAACATAATGCTAGGACTTTTAATGAGCTTGACAGTCCTATTGTCAAGTCTGCAAAATTAATTACAGATGTGTTACTTCAGTTTATTGGGTGAGTTTGGTGGTTTCTTTGAGCTTAAGAAGATACAGCAAACTTTGTTCATTATGTTTGATTTTATGCTGTGGTTTACCACTTTTGTTTTTATTTATAGGGACCAGAGCTACACCAATATGTTAGAGATGTATGAAAAAATTAAGGCAGAGGAACTTAGTAGTGATGAAAATGACCAGGTAAAAGATATTCCCAAGAAATTGGATCATTAGCTGCACTAACATCAAAAATGATCAAACACATCTGGTTTATTTTCTGTAAAGAGATTGGAGATAGGGTCCTCTGAGTATCAGATTCATCGAAAAGAAATTTTATTAATTGGAATGGTTGCCCCTTTAGTTCAAGTCATATATGAAGTAGATATTCTCTCTATAGAAGATGATTGTGTAACATATTTAACTTCAGTTATGAGGGGAGGTTGGAAAAGTTAGGACTGTTCTCCTTGGAACAGAGAAGATTAAGAGGTGACCTGATAGAGGTTTTCAAGATTGAGAGGTTTGGATAGAGTAGATAAAGAAAATCTTTTCCCTTTGGTGAGTGGGTCAATATCCAGAGGTTGTAGATTTAGACAGGAGATAATCTGGAATGCTGTACCTAATGTGGAATCTAATTCTATAATTTTAAAATTGAGTTGAAGTTATTCGTGGATGAGAAACTTAAAGGGTTACGGACAAGAAATGGGATATGGGACTGAGCGTGACTGCTCTTTCAAGGATCCAGCATAGGCACAATGGGCCGAATGGCCTCCCTACGTGCTGTTAATTTCTATGATAATTGCAGGAATCTTGGCATTGTTATGACTGGGTGAGGAGGGGGACTCGGGCTCTCCTCTTGCCCCTTTCCTGGTTTGGCCGTAACAGGGTTTATTTTTTTTAAACAGTGATTTTTAGCTTACCCCCTCAGTGAGCCCTTGCTGACTGCACTCTAATTGTAATTGCAAATGAGCCAAACAGACAGGTTTTCTTGAGTTTAAAGAAGAAAGATGTAAGTTTATTAACCTTATTACCCTAACCTGGTTAAAATTACCACAATATTCGACACAACCACACTTGCATGCATACGAGAGGCATACACACACAAATAGATACAAAGAGGGAGAAAAAATTAAGCGGGGGGGGGGGGTTCGTTGAAGTAGAGTTCATAATAAATGGAATACAGATACAGTTATTAGTGTCCTTGCGGTAGTGTCCTTGATTGAAATGAAGGTCTTGGAGTTCTTGCTGGGGCCCAGTGCACAATTTCAGACTTGCTTCTATGGTACCAGAAGGCCAAAGAGGTGCTTTATCTGTAGTCTTGAAGTCTAAGCTGCCACCATGGGTTCCCTGGAACTTTGCTGGAGAGACAGACAGGGAGAGAAAGAGGAACTTTTCCTCTGCCAGTCCAGTTGCAGTCTTTTCCTTTCTGTGAGGCACAATTCAAAAACCCCCAGTCTTGTCAACAGGTAGGTCATGTGACCATCTGTTTGAAACAGCAGCTTCCGGGAGAGTTGTTGGATTTCAAAGCTTTCCAGACACACTCAGTGGATTGGAGGAGGGGGGCCATGAAGGTCTGGCTCTTACATGGTCAAAGGTTGTTGATCACCTCTATTGTCCAGACCAATCTTGTGAATTGAATCAAGGAGCACCCCTTTTGTCTCTCCATTCTTGTCTCTCAGAATGCAAATGTGCGACCATATTTCAGTCGCTCAGCTCTGCTTTTTTTAAACAAGTTATTTGCAATATCCAGTAAAAAGTTTCCAGTATTGTCCCAGATGACAAAATTAATGTGTTTTCACTTGGCAGGTGTGATTTCCATCACAGCATAGATTTCTAATCCACTGCCACTCTAGCAACTAGAGCTAGCTTCCACTGTCCCTTCCTACCCGTTAAACCTCTCGCCATGTTCCATCTTGTTGGTAATTCTTTGAACATGAAACAACAGCTTCCTCTTTTAATGCAGTCAAGCCCTCTGATGACAGGTCTACGGGCCTGCAAGCCTAAAGACTCTGATAGCATCGGAGCATGGCAACCTCCACCAGAAAACTCTCTCACAAGCACTGAAGATGATGTCAGCCAACAGTCAGATGCCCTTCTACCCATCAGACCTTAGCTCTAACCTCATCCCTCCTCCAGATCAGGGCATAACTGAGTGTCAGCAAGTTAGGATCCAAACTTCTGCTTTGTCCACTATTCTTAGTGAACTATAACATGGACCTGTATAGTCAGCCCATGTCATCCAATTTGTACATGTGACACAAAGCCGTTTCTCTGTCCATCATTGTGTATGTTTCCGTATTGTTCCCAAGCTCGCTCTCCTAATGTCAACCATCTCTCGGTCCAGCTGTGCTCTTTCCTCTCTTTTATCCCTTTTTATTTGTTGTTGTCACCAACACCTGTTACTTCTCTTTACTGTATCATGCCCATAACAATTGACACTACCACCGCCCCAAGAGTTAATCCCTCCTGGATATGGCCAGGGCCTCCTTTCCTCTTCGCCCACCATGGCTCCTTGAAGTAGAATCCTGCAGTGCTTAATTTTTCTCTCTCAGCTCAATGACTACCCACCCCTCCTCCTGGGAGCATACATCTCATCTTCTCCTGTCCTTCAGCCTTCTCATATAGCAGTAGTAGCAGTGGTGATGGCAAAAATTGAGTACAGGTCATGGCTATTTTAGGGTTTAGTCATAGAAAGATGCCTTACAGCCAACAAAATACTTTTGTAGCGGAGCTTCTGTTGCAGTGTAGGAAATGTACTCCGAACTGATGAGGACCTTGGGAGCTACTGAGGCTGATGTATTCTTCTCAAGTATAAACTAATCGCTATTATTGAATCAGTACTAAGATGCCAAATGGTAGTTATCTCCTCGAGCAGGACCATCACCTGTTGGATTGAGGCATTCCTTGGTAGGTATCAACTCAGCTCTGCTACTATTGGTGGTTGTGCCTTGAGTTGTCTATATATAATATCTATAAGTTGTTGTGATCAGAATCCAATCACCATGGCCTCGACTGTCTGTGTTCAGAATCAGTTCTGAACCAGAAGTATGAATTGCTTCCCCACCAGAGCATCTGGAGTTCATGTTGACTGATCGCGTCAGTGCTAGTCTTGTGTTTGCAAAGACGTTGACTGATGCTCACGTCCCCAAAGCTTTCAGTCTGTTTCGACTGAGAAATTTCTTGCCTATGCCTACTTGTGCAGTCATTTAATGAACAAAATTTTCTGAACGTTGGATGTTAAATGATAAAAGTATAATATTGAGCAAAGCATACAAGCAGTACCTACTGCCTGAGTAATGCACAAATTTTATGAAAAACTTCACCCAGATACACTTACTTTAACTTTTTTTTTAAAATTAGGAACCATCTGCAGAACTAGATTCTGATGCTCCTGGGACCTCCTCAGACACAATAGTGAGTATATAAGAATACACCTATTTAAAATGACTGTCTTTATTGTACTGTTTTATTGATTTTTCCTGTCCACCTATTTCAATGTAAAAATTGTTACCCATTATTCTGTGTAATGTGTTACACCTTAATCTGGTAACATAATGTAGCCTCAGCTATTGCTAGGAATTTTCACTAGCTTTACAGTATTCATTATAATTCTGCTATTTTAAAAAATTCTGACCCATGCTTCCTTTGAGTGCAGCTCCCAACTTGATGTGGATGACTGATGAATTCACTCCTCATTTCTCCTGAAAACATTGTGTAAACAGTTTTTCACCATTTATCCTTTCGTGTGGATAGAGCCTTTTCATTCTATGGTCACGCTGTTCCTTTGTTTCCTCGCCATGAGAGGGAATTCCCTATACATCACCACATTTCCCTGAAAACTAGGGATGCTAGGTCCCAAAGGTAAAAAGACAGTAATGATGACTTGCTGCACCGCCCTATCTCCCAGGATTTCTAAATACAATGCCAATCTAACTGTTTGAATAGTTTATAAAGTGTAATCAATTCCCCAAACCTGCCCCCTGCTGCCAAAGTGAATTAAGTTTAATTGAGTGTATTTCTTTTTTAACCTTAGCATCGACTCCCAAGGCAGTTGAACAGAAGACCAGCATTCAGCATTGACGTGAATGCTTGGAAAGAACAGTGCAGAGAATTTCTGAACCTCATGTTTCAGTGCGAGGACTCTGAACCTTTTAGGCAGCCAGTGGATCTCTTTGCATATCCTGTACGTGGGAAATATTTTTGAAATTATTACTATTTTAAAGTTCACATCAGCTTTTATCAAGTTCCTGTTTTAGGATGTGTCTTTTTATAGCACTTAAAGGGATGTGCTACACCTTACAGCAGAGTAATATATTACATATAGTTCTCCTTTCTTTACGTAGGGCATCCTCTGAGTTGCAATGAACAATGGCGCAGGAGATCTTTTGTTCTGATAGCTTCACATTTTAGCTGAAGCGTTTTAATAGAAAAATCATTTGTATTAACACAAAATCCTAATCAGGTAGTTAAGCTCCAGTCCTAATGAATGATTAAAAAAATAATGCAGGTTAAAATTAAACATATCCATGATAGCTGGTGTTGTACAGCAATTTTGTATAGTTCAGGGTGCAGTTCCATAACAGTTAGCATTGATGTGAAGCACATGCAGCTTCACAGTGATGTTAAAGTTTTGTAGTGTTAGTTGGCCTGAGCGGATTCCAAAGCAAAGCAGCGTGAGACTCTAGGGAATCTTGTTCGCTTCGCTTTTGGATAGGAGTGCAACCCCCAAATTCAGATTGCAATTATGGTGTAAATGCAGTAAAACCTCTCATACTAGCATTGCAGTTGTAGTTAAAATATACCTGCCGTTCCATTGGAGTTAATTTCTGAAAACTAGTTTGTTCAGAATTAATCTTGGAGAAAATGGTTTCTTAAAGTCTGATTATCCATTGATTACAAATGCAACACTGCCTGCAGTACAGCTCACAACAGGTTGAGGGAAAATTCAGTACTTGGAGCATGTTTTTTCCTTATTTGATACAAATATTGTAACTTTTTTATTCTTTCATGGGATGTGGGTGTCGCTGACTTGGTCAGTATTTATTGCCCATCCTGAATTGCCCTTGAGAAGCCTTCTTGAACTGCTGTAGTCCTTAGTAGGTACACCAACAGTGCTGTTAGGCAGGGAGTTCCAGGATTTTAACCCAGTGACAGTGAAGGAACAACAATATATTTCCAAGTCAGGATGGTGTGTGGCTTGGAGGGGAACTTTCAGTTGGTGGTGTTGCCATGCATCTGTGAGTTGCTGCATCATGTAGATGGTACACGCTGCTGCCAGTATGCATCAGTGGTGGAGGGAGTGAATGTTGAAAGTGGTGGATAGAATGCCAGTGAAGCGGGCTGGTTTGTCCTGGATGGTGTCGAGCTTCTTGCGTGTTGCTGGAGCTGCTCTCATCCAGGCAAGTGGAGAGTATTCCATCACACTCCTGACTTACGAACATATGAATTAGGAGCAGGAGTAGGCCCCTCGAGCCTGCTCCGCCATTCAATAAGATCATGGCTGATCTAATTGTAACCACAACTCCACATTCCCGCCTATCCCCAATAACTTGTCACCCCCTTGCTTATCAAGAATCTATCTACCTCAGCCTTAAAAATATTTAAAGATTTTGCTTTCACTACCTTTGAGGAAGAGAGTTCCAAAGACTCACGACCCTCTGAGAGAAAAAAAATTAAATGGGCGACCCTTTATTTTTAAACAGTGACCCTTAGTTCTAGATTCTCCCACAAGGGAAATATCCTTTCCTTATCGGCCCTGTCGAGACCCCTCAGGATCTTGTATGCTTCAATCAAGTCACCTCCTCTCCTAAACTCCAGTGGATACAAGCCTTGCCTGCCCAACCTTTCCCATTAAGACGACCCACCCATTCCAGCATTAGTGTAATAAACCTTCTCTGAACTGCTTCCAGTGCATTTGCTTCCTTAAATAAGGAGACCAATACTGTGCACAGTACTCCAGATGTGTTCTCACCAATGTTTCCTGTTAGCTAGCCAATCTTCTATCCATGCCAATACATTACCCCCACACCATGAGCTTTTCCGCTATAACCTTTAATTTGGCACCTTATCAAATGCCTTGTCGATGGTGGATAGGCTTTGGGGAGTCAGGAGGTGAGTTACTTATGTTAATCTGGTATCAGTGGTTTGATTATATGCAGGTGAAGGGTGTTAATTGGGGTCTTAGTTGAGCACTTGTGGGCAGACACTCACGGAGACTGGTGCAGGGTTTGGGTGAGGAGCTACATGTTTGAGAATCAAAAGTGACATGAGGAAAAACTTTTCACGCAGCGAGTAGTTAAGGTCTGGAATGCGCTGCCTGAGAACGTCATGGAGGCAGGTTCAATTGAAGCATTAAAAAGGGAATTAGACAGTTATATGAAAAGGAAGAATGTGCAGGGTTATGGGGAGAAGGCAGGGGAATGCAGCTGAGGGAATTGCTCTTTCGGAGAGTCAGTGCGGACACGATGGGCTGAATGGCCTCCTACACTGTAATGATTCTGTGGTGTTTGTAATCCTCTGCACAATAAATGTGAAACTGAGTAAATATAGGCTCCAGCATTATCCTTCCATAATAAGCTTTCTGGAGTTTAGCAACTTGCTTCAAAATTCCCAGCCTCTGACCTGCTCTTGCAGCCACAGTATTTCTGTGGCTGGTCCAGTTCACTTTCTGGTCAACCCCTCTCAGGATGTTGATACTGGGAGATTCAGTGATGGTAATGCCATTGAATGTCAAGGGGAAATGGTTGGATTCTCTCGTTGGCGATTAGTCATTGTTTGACACTGGTGTGCCGCAAATGTAACTTGCCACTTATAAGCCCGAGCCTGAATATTGGCATTGCTGCATATGGACATGGACTGCTTCAGTATCTGAGGAGTCACAAGTGGTGCTGAACATTGTGCAATCATCATCAAACATCCCCACTTGTGACCTTATGATGAAGGGAAGGTCATTGAAGCAGCTGAAGATGGTTGGGCCTCAGACACTACCCTGAGGAACTCCTGTAGTGATGCCCTCGGACTGAGATGATTGGCCTCCCAACAACCGCAACCATCTTGCTTTGTGCTCGGTATGACTTCGACCAGTGGAGAGCTTTCCCCCTGGTTCCCATTGACTCCACTTTTGCTAGGACTCTTTGATGCCATACTCAGTTAAATGCTACCCTGATATCCAAGGCAATCATTTTCACCTCATCTTTTGAGTTCAGCTCTTTTGTCCATGTTTGGATCAAGGCTGTAATGAGGTCTGGAGATGAGTAGACCTGTCGGAACCCAAACTGAGCATCAGTGAGCAGGTTATTATTGAATAAGTGCTATTTGATAGCACTGTCAACGACATCTTCCATCACTTTGCGGATGATCGAGAGTAGACTGAGGTAATTGGCTAGGTTGGATTTGTTCTGCTTTTCTTGTACGGTACGTACCTGGGCAATTTTCCATATTGACCAGTAGATGCCAGTGTTGTAGCTGTTCCGGAACAGCTTGCTATATCAGTTGCTATATGTATTCTTACACTTCCAATTCCCTTTGTAGGACTATCGGGATATCATAGACACTCCAATGGACTTCAACACTGTGAAAGAAACTCTAGAAGAAGGAAATTATGAAACTCCTTTGGAATTTTGTAAGGATGTTCGGTTAATATTCAGCAACGCCAAAGCCTACACACCCAACAAGAAATCAAGGGTAAAAGGAATATTTTCTTTTGGAAAGGTTTGTAAGACATTAGATTTACTGTTGATCTGTTCCTCACTGGGAGACTAGTTATCAAAAAGCATTAACATCGAGGGACAATTTAAAAAAAAAAAAAAATTCTAGTGAAGGTAAATGGTTAAAGTTCTTATTTTCATTATTGACTGAATTGATGTTTCTATATATTAGATTATTTTAATAAGTTGGTAAGCTACTTCCACTGGTTTTGAACATCTACATCAAACAGAAATTATTTCTGGTGCTATCATTTTATAAAATAAAATGTCTGACTTTATCGTATGGCTGTTATGTTGATGCTTATCTCAACTCTGCAACAAATTTGACTTGTTCCAGCAAGTTGTTACAGAAAGTATTACCTAATCAAATCGATTTATATATTTTAAAATAATGGCAAAAATGAAAGTTAGTAGATAATGCTGTCAGGATGCAACCAGTAAGATTTTGGCTTTGGTGTTCTAACAGTTGAAAAGATGTTTTCTATTTGGATGCATTTTAAGTTACAAATGTTTACTTGGTACAATCGTTGTGGTTACAGATATACAGCATGACACTCAGGTTATCTGCCTTATTTGAAACTCAAATTAAAAAAATTATTTCGGACTACAAGTTTGCCTTGAAGTGCCAAAAAAAGAATAAACCAAGACAAAAGTATAGAAAGAGATTCAAAAGCAGCAGCAGTAGCAACAGCAGTAGCAGCAGGAGCAGTTCTCGGTCCGGCAGCAGGAGCAGTTCTCGGTCCGGCAGCAGGAGCAGTTCGCATTGCAGCAGCAGAGCATCCAGGTAAAACAGTAAAAGCATTAGTCCCCTGGTTCCTGGTGGAGTGGTATAACATGGCATGTGTGTTTGCTGCTAAATAACCAGGAACATTTTTGTGTGGTTAGCATGCCAAATGCAGTACCAGTACAGAAACGTTTGATCTTTGCTTATTTTGTACATTGTGCTAGTAGTGTTTAATCCTGTGTTGCTGTAGTGTGGGGGTAGGGAAGAAAAAGCAATTACTTTTACTGATGGGCAAAATCTTTCCACTTCTGCCACAGTTCTCTTATCTGAACACTCTGTTCTTGGGCAGTTTGGCTGATACCAAATGATGCAAATTGCATACCTACTTGGCAACTAACTTGTGTGACTTGTTTTGTTGTGAATCTGTCAACTGAGAAAAGATGATGTTGGATTTCCAAAGCTGCATAATTCCCCTTTGTTGCAACAAGTTTAGTACTTTGGATGTAAAATGTTGCTTGGAGTGGGAGATTTTGACTTGGGAAACAAAAGGAGCAATGGGTTGAAGGGGTATTGATAAAATTCGAATGGATATGAAGTAGGGATAGTGAATTATACAATACTATGAAGATTAAAAACTATGATGACCAGAATCTTATCCAGTATCAGCAGTTAAAAACAATGACCAAAATTTGAACATTTCAGTTGCTGACTGCGTATAGGTTAGGGAGACATGGCCATTTTTAAATTGATCCACATACATTCAAGTTTCGCATGATTGTTTGCGTGAGAAACAAAGTCATCAAGAAAGTTCTCTTTAGTGGCAATTTAATTCTTGGCTGTTTAAAGAAAACCCCTGCTCTGTTGTATTCCAGTTACACTTTTACACCATCAATACTGTTTTGGATTGACGTGTAGGATATGAAAACACCTAACGATCTTCACAATTTTACTACAACATTGAAACATAATTGATAATGGATGCACTTCAGAATTTTTTCTTCATACTGGAATTGTTGCTTACTTTTTCTTAATTATCATTTACAATTCTGTTTCTTTTCTTTTAGTCTAGAGCACAAATCAGCAAACACTCCACCTAAAGCAGACCTGAATACCTCGCCATCCTGTTTAGTTAGAGGCATTTCATCAAGATCATCTCAAGGTGAGAGTCCGAATTTGTCCAGTGTTGCAATTTAATTTACTATTAGCAGGTATTAATTTTTACACTCCTAAAGTAGGAAACTATCTTTATAGATGCAGTCAAGCCCTATCATAAATGTTATTTTATGCACTTGTGCCAGTTAAATGGGCAAGAGTTTTAATATTGATTGTTCCTTTATTACTCTCCTGCCTTTAATTTCATGCAGTATTGGAAGTGCAGGACAAAAGAGAAGGAAATGGATCTCAAAACTGCAGTAGAGTTTTAAAAAACCCAAGAGACTGAACTTCCTCCGACTGAAGGGCTAATTAACATGGAGTAGGAGATACTGAGAATGAAGAGGCATATAAATCAACTAAAGTTAGTTAAATAAATTCAGTAAGCACTTACAGATAAATACAGGGAAATTAGACTAAACTAGATAGTTCTAAAGTAAAGATGGCTTTGGTTAAAGCAAGAGGTTTGAATGGCTACCTCTTATGTTGAAATTTTTATTAAGTGCCATTATTTCCCCATCAGCTTTAGTGTAGCAACAATTGATAACGCTTAGCACATTTTCAGTTGTGCTTAAAAAAACAAAGTTAAACTTTAGCTCTTTTCAAAGAAATTTACAAGCCCATTTTTGGCAGTAAACTGAAGTGTAAGCAGCTTCCACTGTAGCTGTTTTACACATAATAACCTTCTGCTACAACCAAAATTAGTCTTTGTCGAGATCTCAATTCTTTAGTTCAACTTTGACAGTTCTAAAATGAAGTAGTCTTCAGCCATACAACTGTGTAAAGCTGTACTTCGGTTGCACAATATTATAGTTTATAGCATGAAATTTATTGGATTGTTGGTAAAAATCCAGCCAGTTCACTAATTTCCTTTAGGGAAAGAAGCCTGCTGTCCTTGTCTGGCCTATATCTGACTGCAGACTCACAGCAATGTAGTTGACCCTTAACTGCCCTCAGGAATGGCCTAGCTAGTTATTCAGTTATATCAAACCATTACAAAAAAATCCAAAAATAAAGCCAGAAGGACCACTCGGCATTGACCGAGGCATTGGATTCAGACATGGCAAAGGCACATAAGTCCCAGTCCACCCTGCAAAGTCCTCCTTACTAACATCTGGGGATGTGCCAATATTGTGAGAGCTGTCTATAGTCAAGTCAGGCTGCAGCCTGATGGTTATGTTTCTGTGAGTACGACTATCGGGTAGCACCCAAACTCTTCCATCGCCATCCCTGGGTGTAACCTGTCCCACTGGCAGGACCCATCAGAGATTTTGCCACACTGGTATATAATCAGGAGGTAGTGGCCCTGGGAGTCCTCAACGTAAGAACAGAAAATGCTGGAAATACGCAGCAGGTCTTGCAGCATCTGTGGAGGTAGAAACAGAGTTAACGTCTTAATCGATGACCTTTTATTAGATCTTCCTTGAGTTCTGATGAAAGGTTATAACCTGAAAAGTTATCACTGTTTCTCTCACCACAGATACTGCCTGACCTGCTGAGTATTTCCAGTGTTTTGTGTTCGTTTCAGATTTCCCATCCACAGTATTTTGCTTTTGTTCCTAACATTGACCCCAGACCTTATGATGATTCATGGCATCAGGTCAAACATGGGCAAAGACACCTGCTGATTACTAAACACTGCCCTCCTACAGCTGATGGATCAGTACTCCTCCATTTTGAACACAGTTTGGAAAGTCTGTGGGGGTCGTTGGGGAACAAATTGTATTCTGGTTTGCGGGGGGGACCTTCATTGTCCATTACCAGGAATGGCTTGATACTACCCACAAAGCTTGTCAAGTCCTGAAGGACATAGCTTCCAAACTGGGTTTGTGACGGGTGGTAAGAGAACAAACACGAGAGGAAAACCTACCTGACCTTCACCTCACCGATCTGCCTGTTAGAGATGCATCCATCCATAACAGTATTGGTAGGAGTTACCACTGCACCTTCATAATGAGGACACCCTCCATCATGTGTGACATACCACCGTGCTAAATGAGATAGATTCAGAACAGGTCTCGCAGCTCAGAACCGGGCATCCATGAGGTGCTGTGGGCCATCAATGGCAACAGAATTATATTTTTCCACAATCTGTAACCTCATATTTCTCACTCTACCATTGCCATCAAGATAAGCAATAGACCCTGGTTCAATGAGTAGAGTAAAGAAGCACGACAGGAGCAGCGCCAGGTGTACCTAAAAATGAGGTGCCTAGTAAAGCTACAATGTAAGATGACATGCATACTAAACAGTGGAAGCAGCATACAGAGCTAAATGATTCCACAAACAACAGATCAGTTCAAAGCTCTGCAATCCTACGAGATCCAGTCATGAAAGCTGATGCACAATTAAACAACTAGTCAGGGTGGGGTGGCGGCAGGAGGCTCCATGAACATCCCATCGTCAACAATGGCAGAGCCCAGCATGTGAGTGCAAAAGACAAGGCTGAAGCATTTGCAATCGGTTTCAGCCTGAAGATCCAAGAGGAAGATCCTTCTCAGCCTCGTGGGGTCCCCACCATCACAGATATGCAGCAAAAGGGTGTGTGCCCCTGACAACATCATGGCTGTGGTGCTGAAGACTTGTGCTCCAGAACTAGCTGTGCCTTGAGCCAAGATCTTCAGTACACTCACATCTGCTCAATAATGTAAAAAATTGCTCGGTTATGTTCTGTCCACAAAGAGCAGAACAAATTCATTCCTGCCAATTACCACCCCATCAGTCTACTCTCAATCATCAGCAAAGTGACAGAAGTTGTTGTTGACAGTACTATCAAGTGGCATTTACTCAGCAACAGCCTGCTCACCGATACTCTAATTTGGGTTCCACGAGGACCACTCGGCTCCCGATCTCATTCACAGCCTTGGTCCAAACTTGGACAAAAAGCTGAATTCCAGAGGTGAAGTGAAAGTGACTGCTCTTGATATCAAGGCAGTATTTGATCAAGTGTGCATAAAGGTGCCTGAGTAAAACTGAAGTCGTTGAGGATTGGGGGAAATCTCTGCACTGCCTAGAGTCATACCTAGCACAAAGGAAGATGGTTGTGGTTGTTGGAGGCCAATTATCTTAGCCATAGGATATCACTACAGGAGGTCCTCAGAGCAGTGTTCTAAACCTAACCATCTTCACCTGCTTCATCAGTGACCTTCCTTCCATCATAGGTCAGAAGTGAGAATGTTTGCTGATGATTACACAGAGTTGTACCATTCACTATTCCTCATATAATGAAGCAGTCTGTGACCACGTGCAGAAAGACCTGGACAACATCCAGGCTTGGACTGATAAGTGGCAAGTAATATTCACACCACACAAGTGCTAGGCAATGACCATCTCCAACTAGAGAGAATGTAATAGCCTCCCCTTGACGTTCAGTGGCATTACCATTGTCAGATTCCCCCACTGTCAACATCTTGAGGGTTAACATTGACCAGAAACTTAACTAGACCAGCCACATAAATACTGTGAGAACAAGAGCAGGACAGAATTTGGTTATCTGTGGGGAATGACTCTCCTGACCACCTAAAGCCTTTCCACAATCTACAAGTCTAGCTTGTGATGGAATGCTCTCTATTTGCCTGGATAAGTGCAGCTCCAACAACACTCGAGGCTCAACACCATCCAGGACAAATCAGAAAACAGTCTGTTTGTTTGGTTGGCATCTCATCCACCACCTTCTTCCACCGCTAGCGCTATGTGACTGCAATGTTTATTGCCTGCAAGGTTCTTTGCAGCAACTTGCCATGGCTTTTCGATAGCACCTCCCAAACCCTTAACCTCTACCATCTAGAAGAATACAGGTAACAGGCACATGGGAGCACCACCACCTGCAAGTTCCCCTTCAAGCCACGCACTATCGCGACATGGAAATATATCACTGTTTCTTCTTCGTCGCTGGGTCAAAATCCTGGAACACTCTGCCTAATAGCATTGTAGGAGTGCCTTCACCACAATGACTGCAGTGGGTCAAGAAGGTGGCTTAGCCACTGCCTTCTCGAGGACAACCAGGGATGGGCAGTGAATGCTGGCCCTACCAGTGAGGCCTGCATCCTGAGAATGAATTAAAAAGAAAAGTCTGATTGCATGCCAGAGTGTTGGGTTAGAGGTTCATTTATCCTACTCTACATTGGCTATGTTACAATGAGGAACCAGATGGGAGGTGGGTCTCTTTCTCACAGGGAGAGAAAAATCATCCTGGGAGTAACTGACTTTGCTTGCCTACTGCAAATACATATCCAGCTTTTAAAAAGAAAAATTGCCGGTTTTTGCCCTTTTTTTCCCTGAAGGCATTTCCTCCTTGCGGTAACTCGAGCACAGTAGTGAGATTGGCCATATGAACATATGCATTGGGAGCAGGAGTAGGCCACATGGCCCTTCAATAAGCCATTCAATAAGTTCATGGCTGAACTGATTAATCTACATTTCCACCTAGCCTCAATAACCTTCCACTCCCTTGCATATCAAGAATCTAGCTACCTCTGCCTTAAAAAATATTCAATGACTCTGCCTCCACTACCTTTTGAGGCAGAGAATTCCAGAGACACTCAACCCACAAACAAAAAATTTCTCCTCATATCTGTCTTAAATAGGTGACCCCTTATTTTTAAACAGTGACCCCTAGTTCTAGATTCTCCCACAAGGGAAAATACCCTTTCCACATCCACCCTGTCACAACCCCTCAGGATCTTGTATGTTTCAATCAAGTCGCCTCTTACTTTTCTAAATTCCAACGGATACAAGCCTTGCCTGTCCAATCGTTTCTCGTAAGACAGCCCACCCATACCAGGTATTAGTCTAGTAAACCTTCTCTGTACTGCCTCCAATGCATTTACATCCTTCCTTAAATAAGGAGACCAGCACTATACACAGTGCTCCAGATGTTGTTTCACCAATGCTCTATAGCTGAAGCATAACCTCCCTACCTTTGTATTCGATTCCCATCACAATAAATGATAACATTCTATTAGCTTTCCTAATTACGTCCTGTACCTGCATACCAACCTTTTGAGATTCATGCACTAGGACACCCAGATCCCTCTGCATCTCAAAGCTCTGCAATCTCCCACCATTTAGATGATATGCCTCTTTTTTTATTCTTCCTGCCAAAGTGGACAATTTCACACATTCCCACATTATACTCCATTTGCCAGGTCTTTGCCCACTCACTTAATCTATCTATATCCCTTTGCAGCCCTCTTCACAAGTTACTTTCCTGCCTATATTTGTGTCATCAGCAAGTTTAGCAACCATACCTTTGGTCTCTTCATCTAAGTCATTCATATAAATTGTAAAAATTTGAGGCCCCAGCACAGATCCCTGTGGCACACCACTCGTTACATCTTGCCAACCAGAAAATGACCTATTTATGCCTACTCTCTGTTTCTTGTTAGCTAGCCAATCTTCTATCCATGCCAATATGTTACCCCCTACACCATGAGCTTCTATTTTCTGCAATAACCTTTGATGTGGCACCTTATCAAATGCCTTCTGGAAATCTAAGTACAATACCGGTTTCCCTTTATCCATAGCACATGTAACTCCCTCCAAGAACTCCAATAAATTGGTTAAACATGATTTCCCTTTCACAAAACCATGTTGACTCTGCCTGTTTACCTTGAATTTTTCTCATGCCCTGCTATAACGTCTTTAATAATAGCTTCTAACGTTTTCCCTAAGACAGATGTCAAGTTAACTGGCCTGTAGTTTCCTGCTTTCTGTCTCCCTTTTTTAATTCAGGAGTTACATTTGCTATTTTCCAATCTAATTGAACCTTCCCCGAATCTAGGGAATTTTGGAAAATTAAAACTAGCGCATCCACTAGCGTCTCAACTATCTCACTAGCCACTTCTTTTAACACCCTAGGATGAAGTCCATCAGGACCCGCAGTTCCAACAATTTGTTCAGTACTACTTCTCTGGTGATTGTAATTTTCTTGAGTTCCTCCCTGCCTTCCAATTCCTAACTTACAGCTATTTCTGGGATATTACTTGTATCCTCAATAGTGAAGACCGATGCAAAATATCTGTTCAGTTCATCTGCCGCCTCCTTATCATCCAATATTAATTCCCCAAACTCATTTCTATAGGACCAACGCTCACTTTAAGTTTTCTTCTTAAATATCTATAGAAACTCTTAATATCTGTCTTTATATTTCTAGTTAGCTTTCTCTCGTACTCTAATTTTACCTTCCTTATCAATCTTATAGTCATTCTTTGCTGTTTTTTAATATTCTGTCCAATCTTCTGACCTGTCTCCCATCTTTGTACAATTATAGGCTTTTTCTTTAAGTTTTATACTATCTTTAACTGTTTTAGTTAACAATGGATGGCAGGTATCACCCTTGGAGTTTTCCTTTCTAGTTGAAATGTATCTATTCTGTGTATTCTGAAATATCCCCTTTATTGTCTGCACTGCATCTCTATTGACCTATCTTTTAAGCTGATTTGTCAGATCACTTTAGCTAGCTCTGCTTTCATGCCCTCATAATTGCCCTTATTTAAGTTTAAAATACTAGTCTTGGACCCACTCTTCTCTCCCTCAAACTGAGTATAAAATTCAATCATATTATGATCGCTGCTACCTAGGGTGCCTTAACTATGAGGTCATTAATTAATCCTATCTTGTTGCACAATACCAGGTCCAGTGTAGCCTGCTCTCTGGTTGACTCCAGAATGTATCCTTCCAAGAAATTATCCCGAAAACATTCTATGTACTCCTCATCTCTGCTATCTCTGCCCATCTGATTTTTCCAGTCTATATGAAGGTTAAAATCCCCCATAATTATCGCTGTACCTTTCTGACAAGCTGCCATTATTTCTTCCTTTATACCCCGTCCTACAGTGGAGCTAATGTTTGGTAGCCTGTACACCACTCCCACAAGTGACTTCTTGCCTTTATGATTTCTTATCTATACTCAAACCGCTTCTGCATTCTGGTCTCCTGAACTTAGGTCATCCCTCTCTATTGTGCTAATACCATTATTAATTAACAGAGATACCCCTCCACCTTTTCCCAGCTTAATGATGCACATTATAAGCTTTGTTATTGCATGCTCGCAGTCTTATTTGTCCCTGCACATATCACTTCAGAGATGAGTCACTTCTAGCAGGAATTGCTAGACAGAGGGGATGTTAGTTTTTTTTTTATTCCTCTATCCTTAGCACTTTGACCAATTATAGTCATGCCGTTATAAACGACATTTGCGAATTTGCAAGTATGCTGACTGATTTTAATTTTCCAGCTTCGGAAACAGATGATCTTTCAGGACCACTAAATAATGGAGTTGAGCATCCACGGGTGCAACCACTTCCTGAGTGGGATGTGCAGAATAGGATTGGAAATGATTCAGAGCCTGGAAGTACTAGAGTAACCAGAAACACATCTACACCTGTAAAACAAGGTAATGGGTAATAAATCTGTACCTTGTAGTGCAAGGACTGCCAGTTATGTAGGTGCTTCTTCTGGGAAAAGGAACAAAATGAGAATCTGGCAGTGGTCTATGTTCTCCTACATGTTTATTAACCCTCCAAGCACTTGCAACGTATGTTGCTATTTATATCATTATGCCATTTATGCAGATGCCCAGTCTAGGTTATCTATAATGTATTGCTGCCCCAAGAATTACGACACATTGCAGGAGATAACGGGCACGATGCAAACTTACACAAAACCATCTTCAGATTCCCCAGCTCAGTGTCACTGTGCTTTTGTAATATTTGATTTGGATTTTAAAAGTCCACATCTGGCTTTTTCTGGGACTACATTTTGGTGACCCTTATGTTGGTCCATGAAATGATTTTGAAAATGATTCAGCAGCATCAGTTGACTGTTCCTGCCTATTTTCTGGCATAGCCCTGTCATTTGCACCAAGATGCTGGATGGGTTGAACATGGCAATATTATGAGTGTGGCATTATGAGACAGCAACCTGAAGGTTGCCAACTTCAGGCATGCCCCAACTGCTGGGCACATTCTCAGCATGTTTGTTGATCTATGTGGGAGCAGACCTTTGGTCAGTAATGGGTCTGTGAACCCTACCTCAAGGCGCTCAGTCCACTCCCTCAATGCATTGAAGCCAAACAAGAAAGCATAAAGTCATTTACGGCTTAGAAGGCATCTTGTAAAATTGTTCCCAAAGCCTTCACAGCAGAAATCTAAACATTCATTAGAAATGCTGCCATTATCTTTGGGACACATGCCACACAGGGTTCCTATGGTGTTGCCACACATTCTATGATAGACAGCAGTGCAGCCCACTGTTCATCAATGACTGCAAAATCCAGATAGTGGGCATCGTCATAAGAGAAAAGGATCATCGATAGGAGTCACTAGAGTCCCTTAGAATACCCTGCAAAGTCAAACGAGTGACTCTTGTGGATGATCCTGTTCACACAAGGATTTCTTTTTATAAGTAGACCCTGTAAAGTCAAAATCTCTGGACCTTGTAACAGGAAAGAAATGTGCTAATCCTCCAGGCATTAGGTGCTTGCATCTCATCCACCACCACTACTCCACTCTTCTACATAGAATTTACAGCACAGAAACTGGCCATTCAGTCCTATTGTCTATGGTGGTATTTATGCTTCACATGCACCTCCTCCCACCCTACTTCATCTAACCCTATCAGCATATCCTTCTATTCCTTTCTCCCTCATGCATTTATCTAGCTTCCCCTTAAATTCAGGTATGGTATTTGCCCCAGCTACCCCATGTGGTTAAAAAGTTCCACATTCTGAGCACCCTCTGGGTAGAAACGTTTCCCCGAATACCTTATTGGATTTATTAGTGACTATTTTATAATTTACCCCTAGTTTTGGACTCCGTCACACATGAAAATATCTTCTGAGCATCTCCTGGACAGCCTCCACCTTCTTGTTAAATTTAGCTTAGCCAAATTCTGCTGCTTGTATCCTATTCTGTACCAAATCATGCTCGTTCATCACTGCACTCCTTGCTGACCTACCTTTGTTCCTGGTTCCCCAGTACCTCAACATTAAAATGGTCATGCTTGTATTTAAATCCTTCTTTACACTTCCCTATCTCTGTAACCTCATCCAGCCCTACATCCCTACCAAGCTTCCATTTCTCTGGCTTTGGTTTTTCTGCGCCCATCATTGGATGGTGTTTCCTTCAGTTGTCTCAGCCCCATGCTCTAGAATTCTCCCTCTAACAGCTTCAGCCTCTCCATCTCCTCTCTTTCCTTCAAAATCCAATTCTTTAACTACGTTTTTCATCACTCTTTCTGATCTTTCCTTTGGCTCAGTGTCAATTTTTTGATTACACCTCTGAAGTTCGTTGGGATGCTTTTCTACATTAAAATCTCTATAAAAATGCAAGTTGATGTCATTTCTTCTTTGTCACGCAGTTACATCAGTTAGAACTAATGGGAACACTTTGAATATTTCAGTTCACATACGAGCTTTATCTCATACATGTTACAAGAATAATTAGAATTAGAATATTACAGAATTAGAATATTACAGCGCAGTACAGGCCCTTCGGCCCTCGATGTTGCGCCGATCATCTGACCTACACTATTCCATTTACATCCATATGTCTATCCAATGACCACTTAAATGCCCTTAAAGTTGGCGAGTCTACTACTGTTGCAGGCAGGGCGTTCCACGCCCCTACTACTCTCTGCGTAAAGAAACTACCTCTGACATCTGTCCTATATCTTTCACCCCTCAACTTAAAGCTATGTCCCCTCGTGTTTGCCATCCTCATCCGAGGAAAAAGACTCTCACTATCCACCCTATCTAACCCGATTATCTTGTATGTCTCTATTAAGTCACCTCTCCTCCTCCTTCTCTCTAACGAAAACAACCCCAAGTCCCTCAGCCTTTCCTCGTAAGACCTTCCTTCCATACCAGGCAACATCCTAGTAAATCTCCTCTGCACCCTTTCCAAAGCTTCGACATCCTTCCTATAATGCGGTGACCAGAACTGCACGCAATACTCCAGGTGCGGCCTCACCAGAGTTTTGTACAGCTGCATCATGACCCCGTGGCTCTGAAACTCGATCCCCCTACTAATAAAGGCTAACACACCATATGCCTTCTTAACAGCCCTATTAACCTGGGTAGCAACTTTCAGGGATTTATGTACCTGGATACCAAGATCTCTCTGCTCATCTACACTACCAAGAATCTTCCCATTAGCCCAGTACTCTGCATTGCTGTTACTCCTTCCAAAGTGAATCACCTCACACTTCTCCGCATTAAACTCCATTTGCCATCTCTCAGCCCAGCTCTGCAGCCTATCTATGTCCCTCTGTACCCTACAACACCCTTCGACACTATCCACAACTCCACCGACCTTCGTGTCATCCGCAAATTTACTAACCCACTCTTCTACACCCTCATCCAGGTCGTTTATAAAAATGACAAACAGTAGTGGCCCCAAAACAGAACCTTGCGGTACACCACTAGTAACTAAACTCCAGGATGAACATTTGCCATCAACCACCACCCTCTGTCTTCTTTCAGCTAGCCAATTTCTGATCCAAAGCTCTAAATCACCTTCAACCCCATACTTCCGTATTTTCTGCAATAGCCTACCGTGGGGAACCTTATCAAACGCCTTACTGAAATCCATATACACCACATCCACGGCTTTACCCTCATCCACCTGTTTGGTCACCTTCTCGAAAAACTCAATAAGGTTTGTGAGGCACGACCTACCTTTCACAAAACCGTGCTGACTATCGCAAATGGACTTATTCTTTTCAAGATGATTATAAATCCTGTCTCTTATAACCTTTTCCAACATTTTACCCACAACCGAAGTAAGGCTCACAGGTCTATAATTACCAGGGCTGTCTCTACTCCCCTTCTTGAACAAGGGGACAACATTTGCTATCCTCCAGTCCTCCGGCACTACTCCTGTCGACAATGACGACTTAAAGATCAACAACAACGGCTCTGCAATCTCCTCCCTGGCTTCCCAGAGAATCCTAGGATAAATCCCATCTGGCCCAGGGGACTTATCTATTTTCACTCTTTCCAAAATTGCTAACACCTCCTCCTTGTGAATCTCAATCCCATCTAGCCTAGTAGGCTGTATCTCAGTAATCTCCTCGGCAACATTTTCTTTCTCTACTGTAAATACTGACGAAAAATATTCATTTAACGCTTCCCCTATCTCCTCTGATTCCGCACACAATTTCCCACTACTATCCTTGATTGGCCCTGTTCTATCTCTTATCATTCGTTTATTCCTGATATACCTATAGAAAGCCTTAGGGTTTTCTTTGATCCTATCCGCCAATGACTTCTCGTGTCCTCTCCTTGCTCTTCTTAGCCCTCCCTTTAGATCCTTCCTGGCTAGCTTGTAACTCTCAAGCGCCCTAACTGAGCCTTCACGTCTCATCCTAACATAAGCCGCCCTCTTCCTCTTGACAAGCGCTTCAACTTCTTGAGTAAACCACGGCTCCCTCGCTCGACAACTTCCTCCCTGCCTGACAGGTACATACTTATCAAGGACACGCATTAGCTGCTCCTTGAATAAGCTCCACATTTCGTTTGTGCCCATCCCCTGCAGTTTCCTTCCCCATCCTACACATCCTAAATCTTGCCTAATCGCATCATAATTTCCTTTCCCCCAGCTATAATTCTTCCCCTGCGGTATATACCTGTCCCTGCCCATCGCTAAGGTAAACCTAACCGAATTGTGATCACTATCGCCAAAGTGCTCACCTACATCTAAATCGAACACCTGGCCGGGTTCATTACCCAGTACCAAATCCAATGTGGCATCGCCCCTGGTTGGCCTGTCCACATACTGTGTCAGAAAACCCTCCTGCACACACTGGACAAAAACAGACCCATCTAAAGTACTTTTTAAATTCTTTTTAAAGAGTTTAAATTACTGGTGAAAAATCAGGCACTTTACAATTTGAGAGATCTGCTTGTTTGTTCTTCTGTTTAATCATACTTGATAAAGTTGTTTCAAAGCTTATAGTCTCATTTGTAGAGTTTGAGTGTTAATAGCCAGCCTAATCAAAGATGAGAAAAGTGTGAGACGTTTTATACTATTTGAAGTTTCAGGAATTTATTATTCATCCAAGGAACACGACATCCTACAGTACTTTCCATCAGGTCACTTCACATAGAAAGTGTGGACTTAACAGTGGAGCCTGGCCCTTCTGCACAAGGTGCAAAGAAAAATCTCTGGAAGACATTCAGATTACAAGAGTATTATAATTTGAGGTTGAAGGCATGGAAAACTTTAAAGCTAAATAGGCATTTTATACATTTTACTGTAAATGTATATTTTCTTTTCAGATCAATCCTCTAATAGTCCTTTAGTTAATGGCCATGGAATACGTACTTCTACAAAGAGGAAGGTGATGAGTGATTCAGAGGAAAGTAGTTTGGAGAATCCAAACAAAGAGATGGAAGATATTGCACAATTAGGTAGCAATGCATCAGCCAAATCTGGACCAGGATCTGAAAGCGGGTCAGAATCATGCTCTGGGTCAGATAAAGACCACATTGAAGGAGATCATGATTACAGCAAGGTTGTGAGAAGAAAAATGACAGGAAAAGGAAGTATAAAAAGTAGGGTAGGAGTAAGAAGGAGGAGAAGGCGGAGGAGGAAAGGCTTCAGATTTTCCACACCAACGAACAGATATAAACGAGCAAGATTGTTGGATGATTGGTTTGATGAAGACGAATTGTGCGTTGATCGATTGAATAAATGCTCCACTATTAGAACTAGAAACCAAGGCAGAAGAACTGTTTTGTATAATGATGACTCTGATGATGATGGCTTTGTACCAGCTGATGAGCCTCTAAATCTTGGTATGTCACGGTCAGGAAGAATGCGACGAATGACAGAAAAGGCTAAGGCAAGTCACTTAATGGGATGGAGTCACTGATCGTTAAAGCAGAGAACTTTTTAAACTGAACTTATTACATTTGTACTGCAGGGATTTGATATGCATATTACTTTTACTAATTTATGTGGGTGGGTTGGGGGGAATTATCACTTTTTGTCATGGTTCTTATCCGGTTGTCAAAATGCACTTCGGTCTTCCAGACCGATGCTTACCAACTGCTGAATCCAACCTCAAAGCCTTATGCATTGAAAAATATCTCTCTGCATCAGTGGCTTCAAAGTCATCAGCAGTTAGGTAATAGAAAACTTCTATTTACCATGGCAATTTTAGCATACCTGGGCAGTATTCTTGATCTCTAAGTCTAACACCCAGCAGAATTTATTTAAATTCCAGCCATAACTTCTCACAATACAGTAATAAGCCTGTCCAAGTTTTTGCACAATTCTTCCAGTCTCACTGGCAGCTATTAAAGGTTTACAGCATGAATATCCTTTCCACTAATTAAGTTTATGACTTATTTGATCTGCACTGGCTTTTTAAAAAATAGGATTGAATTGTAATATATGTTACATGTGCTAACTTGTTTTTATTTTGAAGTTGAATTTTGCATTCACTAGTGGATTTTGTCTTCCAGTGATGGAGATAATGAGCAAATAATGATCGGTGCCTTTGTAAATGTGTTGGATTTAATTTAAGTACCTGAGTGATATCATAATGTTTTGCATTAACTCTGTACAAATTGAGGAATATGAATTTCAAAGCATTCTGAAATGCTTTTCAAATGTTTACACCCACCAACATTGAGACATTTAAAAATGTCTCTCTTCATTTGTGTTTTAGTTTTTATAACTTCCCATTTTGATGGTCTTTTCTCCCACCATTTCTACACTCTCCTCTTTCAGCAAAGAAAAATAATCCAATAATGTATTGCAAATTGCTTTGTTGCTGCTGACAATGCTAGTCCTTGATCATCTCAGCATATCTTTGTGAGACAAGAGACATCTGATTTATTATCACCTGTCAAGTGGAGTATCTTGCAATAGTGTGAGTCACCACATCTAGAAGTTCAACCAGCAAAAAAAGCTTATGGGTCGCCAATGAGGTTATTCTAGGAACTTCGTTTTGACTTCAAACTGCTTTTCCATCAATGTAAAATTCTGAAGTCGCTGTACGTTTTGCCTGTGTGACATTTGTAGGTGTGTAGTGCATGAGATGACTTGCAGTGTCTGCACAATCTCTCTCTCTCTGTCTGCCCCCCCCACTCCCATCGTCTGCACTCCCCCTTCCCCAGCATATCCAAAATTTGGGTTAGAATTTGATTTCAGACTATTGGAATTATATGGGAAAATGGACTTACGGCTTTCACCAGTAAAGAAGCGCATGTGGGGCCTCTTCTCCCCAAAGGAAATCATATCATCAGTAGAAACTACGCTTTAAAATGTTTTTTTTTACAAAGCTAAGTACACTTTAAAGCATTATCATTTTTATTTATTTTATGGCTGGCATCTGTCCACATTTAACTCACCATTTTCTGTTCATATATATTTGAGTCCTGAGAGGTTGATATGTGAAACACCAGTTTGTTTATATACAGAAAGCCAGCTGTATTATGTTAGGAGAGTTCCGTAGGAAAAAAAAATGATTACAAGATTTTCTGAGAAAATCGCAGTGTTATCAGTGTATAGGAATACATTTTAAGCAAATGATACAAATGATTTTCTCCCTGCAGTTCGCATGTGACATTAGCATGATGGAGGTGCTATAAAATTGTTTAAACAATGCTTTTGTAATGCAATGTGTTTCACTAAAGTTGCTTGAGGAACGATAACATATGTATCAGAGTTATATTGGACAAATCTGTAGTCCTGTTTATTTTTCTACGGAATGTGTACATTGAACACATTGATTCCATTATTTTGTATAAATTACACTCATCTTTGTAAACCAGTTTAGGTTTTTTTTGTAAATGTTTTAATCATGTCTGCACAATCAAACTTTCAATCTTAAGAATACATTAAAAAAAATTGCCCACAGCAATTGTTTAACCGCAACTCTAGTGAAATGCCTTATTAATTATTCTCCAAAGATTTGATGTTAGGAAGGTACTGTGTGCTCCCCCTCCTTGCCATAAAATCATGCAGCACATTTTTCTAATTTGTGAAGAAACAATATATTAACTTCTTTCAGTCCTTTCTGTCAATTTGAACCAAAATCTCCAGGTACGTGATTTAAAAATGGACCAGATTGTGTCAATAAATTGACTTTCGGGGACGCTTTTCACCAAATCCTTAAGATTGGTGACAGTCCCTTTTTATATATGTACACACACAAATATATTTTAAGAAGTCAGCATTTCAGGGATTTTTCTTGCCACATGGGCAGACCAAATGTAATGTTGATATGCAATGACTTACTGTGAGTTACATTTGATGACTTTTCTACTGTAAAAAGTGTATATATGGAAGCTTTTTGTTTATAAAATAGTTACTACACTTGTGTTCACAATGGTGTGAGTTCTTAATCGCTTTGTAAAGTTTTTCCCCAAACTACCTTTACTTGTGTTCAGATTTTCCTCTTGCTGACATTTTTTATGGAATCGTACGAGTCTCACTCCCAGAGTTGCATCCTCTACTGCCTCCCTGTCACCTAATGCATTGATTTTCAAAATCCTGGTTTGGATATGAATAGGAGCAGTTACGGGGTGGAGTGATGATGGTGGTTGTAGGGGTTTGGACAGAAAATCCACAAGTCCTGGTTCCTCGCATGCTATGGAGTTGTTTTGTACCTGACAGGTCCCCTTCCCAGAAGTCAGCCTGCAGCCTGATTGAAAGGTTTGGCTTCTAGTTGGGTGAGGAGTACTCTGGAGCTGGTCGCAGGTAGGTCCGATTCTAGACCAGGGATCGGGGGTTGACGGTCCAACCCTCAGTCTTGGGAGGGTTCGATCTCTGACCATGGGGGAGAGAGATGGAAGCACTCCTGCCCCATAAGCAGTGTTGTAAGGGAACTTGCCTTCTCCCTGAAGCTGTCCTCACCTGTAGGCGACCACCATCCAACCCATGAACTGTATGTAATCTGGTATGTGGGGTAAGTAGTGTGCGTGGCTAAAAGAGGTAAACAAGTGCACAGCAGGGAAGTAGGATATGTGATGAGACAGCAATGTGGTGTAACTGAACTGCTGAAGGGAAGTGGATGTACTAACACCTGTGAGGTCTGATGAAGGCATGCCTAATTTGCTGCTAAATTTGTAACAGACGCTCCATGTGGGCTGGTTGCTTGGAGACCAGGGGTCGGCGGAGTGAAGTAATGTCTTGTTATCAGACAAGGGCTGGAGAACAGAGAACTAGCTAAGCAATGTGGTCAAAACTTGAGGGATGAGGCTACCAAAAATAAGCAGATGTCAAAATCAGTGAAAGATTGACCGACTGGCTGATGTAGCGCACCCACGACGATAGCAACAGCTGACCAACCAACCACTGTACATCGGGTAGTCAGGTCCGGCCCATCCCAAGCATGCAGGTAGCATGCACGAAACAGGGTATAAGAAAGTGTGCTCCCAAGTGCTGGCTAGCTAGCTCAGGACTAAGTAGTCTGATCAACTACTTGAAGAATTGGAAGAGGAGGACTGATCATCTGCTCTGTTCCGACTCTCAGATGAACCTAAGTAACCTAGCTTACATGGATGCATGAGTATAATCTCTGTTGAAGATAAGATTTTGAAACGCTGAATAAACGTGCTATGTGTGAACAATAATTTGGTAGTCTTGAGTCGTTGATACCCAGAGTAAACCTCTGGACCAGTAGTGGGGATAAACTACACCTCTTTTCAGCTGTCAGGTTTCCAAGACCTGGGAATCCCAGCTGGCTACTGTTAAATCTGCAAAGTAGGTTTTTAACTCAAAGGCTACCAGCCTCATTAAAATATTTAAATTGCCTGCCCGGTTCCTGGCAGTGTGTTTGCTGCCTTCCCCCCCCCGCCCCCCATGCCACCTTTGTTTAACCTGGAAGTGGGCTTTTGGAGGTGGGTTGGGGACAGATTTCAGATTTTTTTAAAATTTTAACAACTGGCCCAAAGCCAACCCATCCATTTTTGGGTGTTACAATTCACCCCCTTGTCTTTGTCTACAGTCTCCCAATGCGACTTCCAGTCCTGCTTCCCAGCTAGACGCATTTCTTAGGCTTTTTGTGTGTGTATATTTTTTTCCTCACCGTACCATTGGTGCCTTGGACTTCAGTAACCTGCCCTTCTTGTTCTATCCGTGCACTGTCTCCCCAAACCTTTCCACTCTCCCTATCTGCAGAGTCTCCTTTGAAAAGTCCACTTTTTCAGCCATATCTTTAATCGCCTCCCCTAACTCTTCCTTTTCCCCCTTGTGAAGTGCCTTGGGAGATTTCACTAACAGTGCAGTAGAGGAGTAAATTGTTCATTGATCAAACACATTTTGACTGGAATTTTACACCCTCCATAAACGAGTGGGGGGGTAGTGTGTAAAATTGAGTGGGAGGTGAGGGGGCTGTTCCCGCCCAGCTGCAATTTTACATGGGGCAGCAGCGAGAAACAGCCCGCCCACCGCAGGCCAATCAAGGCCATAAAGTGGCTGATTAACTGGCATTTAAGGGCCTCAGCCTGCGCCGTGGGATATTTTACCCTTGGCAGGCGGGCCGCTGACGCCTCAAAAAGCACGCCTGGTGAAACCAGGCAGCCGCCTTGGGGGGTGGGGCCCTCCTAATCAGGCACCTGTGCCCCAGGGAGGGCCAGCCCCAACGCACACATCTCCCCCCGCTTCCCCAACGGACTCCCCTTGCCTCGCTGGGGCCCAACCGGTGATCCCCAGTGACCCTTTTTTTCTGGGGCTGTCCATCTTGCGATGGCTAGGTGCAGTCCCAGCAGTGGCCACCGCGTCCGGTCATGCTGTTGGGACAGAGAGCTACTGGCCTGCTGATTGGCCGCAGCTCCATTAGGCGGACTTCCCAAGGAGGCGCAAGTCCTGCCCAAGATCAATTAAGGGCCTGGGAAGCGAAAAATCCCAGTCTGGCTCCCAGGCCCTGTGGAGGCGGGCTCATCACTGACTTTTTGGCCGGTGGATGGGACACCCCCACCCAACAAAAATTCCGGCCTTTGACTTTTTTTCCGGCAAAAATGAAGACAAAACATTAGCACTTACCACAATGTATAATTTTAAAGTTTTTAAAAATAGAGCGATAGCTTTTTGATCCCTTAACACCAAAAGTTAAATCACATCAACATTCTCTCAGTTCCAGAAGTTTTCTTCAAAACCCAAACTGCTTTGGTTTTTTAACAATACGGTGTGGCATAAAAACATATTAAAAGCAATCCTATTTGATTTTGTTGAAGTCTGGGCAAAATTTATACAGCATTTAAGTTTGGTTCTCAGCGAGCCATCTTTATAGAACTATAGATTGAGTAAAAGAAAAAGGTTGGAACTCCAACTTTAGAAAGTGTTCTTCTTTAAGTACTCAATACCCAAATAAGGCTCATATTAATCCTTTTTAAGATTTTCCTCACTAAAATTTTCTGTGCAACTTCATTTTGGATTTGTAAGTACGCATGTCACATTGTTTTTACGGCAAGTTTTCAAAAAAACTGTTGTCAACAGTGAGATTGCTGGGGTTTTTTGAGGTTACATACATACCAACATACGAATTAAGAGCAGGAGTAGGGCACTCGGCCCCTCGAGCCTGCTCTGCCATTCAACAAGATCATGGCTGAGCTGATTGTAACCTCAACTCCACAATCCTGCCTACCCTGGATAACCTTTTACCCCCTTGCTTATCAAGAATCTATGTTCCTCTGCCTTAAAAATAATCTGCTTCCACCACCCTTTGAGGAAGAGAGTTTCAAAGCCTCACAACCCTCTGAGAAAAAATGTCTCCTCATCTCTGTCTTAAATGGGTGACCCCTTATTTTTAAACAGTGACCCCTAGTTCTAGATTCTCCCGCAAGAGTAAACATCCTTTCCACATTCAACCAGTCATGACCCCTCAGGATCTTCTATGTTTCAATCAAATCGCCTCCTACTCTTCTAAATTCCAGTGGATACAAGCCTAGCCTGTCCGATCTTTCCTCCTAAGACAAATCACCCATTCCAGGTTTTAGTCTAGTAAACCTCTGAATTGCTTCCAATGTATTTACATCCTGCCTTAAGTAAGGAGATCAATACTCTACACTACTCCAGATGTGGTCTCACCAATGCCCTGTATAACTGTAGCACAACCTCCCTACTTTTGTGTTCAATTCCTTTCGCGATAAACGATAATATTCCATTAGATTTGATAATTACTTGCTGAACCTGCATACTGACCTTTTGAGATTCATGCACTAGGACACCCAGATCCCTCTGCATCTCAAAGCTCTGCAATCTCTCACCATTTAGATAATATGCTTATTTTTTATTCTTCCTGTCAAAATGGACAATTTCACATTTTCCCACATTATACTCCATTTGCCAGATCTTTGTCCACTCACTTAACCTGTCTATATTCCTTTGATGCCTCCTTATGCCCTCTTCACAACTTATTTTCCTGCCTATCTTTGTGTCATCAGCAAATTTAGCAACTATACCTACTGTCCCTTCATCCAAGTCACTTATATAAATTGTAAAAAGTTGAGGCCCCAGCACTGATCCCTGTGGCACACCACTCCTTACACCTTGCCAACCAGAAAATGACCCATTTATGCCTACTCGGTTTCCTATTAGTTAGCCAATCTTCTATACATGCCAATATGTTACCTCCTACACCATGATCTTTTATTTTCTACAATAAACTTTGATGTGGCACCTTATCAAATGCCTTCTGGAAATCTAAGTACAGTACATCCACTAGTTTCCCTTTATCCATAGCACTTGTTACTTCTTCAAAGAACTCCAATAAATTGGTTAAACATGATTTTCCTTTCACAAAATCATGTTGACTCTGCCTGATTATCTTGAATTTTTCGAAGTGCCTTGCTATAATACCTTTAATAATAGGTTCTAACATTTTCATTATGACAGATGATAAGCTAACTGGCCTGTAGTTTCCTGTTTTCTGTCTCCCTTTTTGAATAAAGGAGTTACATTTGTTATTTTCCCATCAAATGGAACCTTCCCCATATCTAGGGAATTTTGGAAAATTAAAACCAACGTGTCAACCATCTCATTAGCCACTTCTTGTAAGACTTCTTGTAGGATGAAGTCCATCAGGACCCGGCTTCCAACAATTTGCTCAGTACCACTTCCCTGGTGAATATAATTTTCTTGGGTTCCTCCCTCCCTTCCATTTCCTGATTTACAGCTATTTCTGGGATGTTACTTGTATGCTCTTTCATGAAGACTGATGCAAAATGCCTGTTCAATTCATCTGCCATCTCCTTATTTTCCATTATTAATTCCTCAGATTCACTTTCTATAGGACCAATGTTCACTTTTCTTTTTAAAATATCTATAAAAACTCTTGCTATCTGTTTTTATATTTCTAGCTAGCTTTTTCCCGTACTCTATCTTTTCCCTCCTTCATTTTTTAGTCATTTTTTGTTTTTTTTATATTCTGTCCAACCTCTGACTTGCCACCCATCTTTGTACAAATATATGTTTTTTCTTTATGTTTGATACTATCTTTAAATTTTTTAGTTAACCACGGATGGTGGGTCTTCCCCTTGGAATTTTTCTTTCTTGTCAGAATGTATCTATCCTGTGTATTCTGAAATATCACCCTAAATGTCTGCCACTGCATCTCTGTTGACCTATCACTTAAGCTAATTTGCCAGTTCACTTTAGCTAGCTCTGCTTTCATGCCCTCATAATTGCCCTTATTTAAGTTTAAAATACTAGTCTTAGACCCACTATTCTCTCCCTCAAGCTGAATATAAAATTTAATTATATTATGATCGCTGCTGCCTAGGGACACCTTCACTAGGAGGTTATTAATTAATCCTATCTTGTTGCACAATACCAGGTCTAGTATAGCTGGCTCTCTGGTTGGCTCCAGAATGTGCTGTTCTCAGAAACTGTCCTGAAAACATTCCATGAACTCTTCATCTAAGCTGCCTTTGCCCATCTGATTTTTCCAGCCTAAAATCCCCATGATTAATGGCATATCTTTCTGACAAGAACAAAGAAAATTACAGCACAGGAACAGGCCCTTCGGCCCTCCAAGCCTACGCCGATCCAAATCCTATATCTAAACCTGTCGCCTATTTTCTAAGGGTCTGTATCTCTTTACTTCCTGCCCATTCATGTATCTGTCTAGATACATCTTAAAAGATGCTATCGTGCCTGCGTCTACCACCTCCGCTAGCAATGCGTTCCATGCACCCACCACCCTCTGCGTAAAGAACTTTCCACGCATATCCCCCCTAAACTTTTCCCCTTTCACTTTGAACTCGTGTCCCCTTGTAATTGAGTCCCCCACTCTGGGGGAAAAAGCTTCTTGCTATCCACCCTGTCTATACCTCTCATGATTTTGTACACCTCAATCAGGTCCCCCCTCAACCTCCGTCTTTCTAATGAAAATAATCCTAATCTACTCAACCTCTCTTCTGGTAATGGTGTTTAAAATGTTAAAAGGGTTTGATAGAGTAGATATAGAAAAAAATGTTTTCCTACTGATGGGGAATCAAGAATTAGGGGACATCATCTTTAAAATTAAAACTCGGCACATAGGGAAGTCACGATACAGGCATCCCATTGTGATTTGTTGAATAATATATGATGCATGAATGCTGCTTCAATCACCATGCAGGCAGACCAAGCACCCACTCAATGAGGCAAGGATTGATGCAAATCATTAAGCTGCTTTATTTTGCAGCAAGGTGAATGAACAGAGCAACAGTTATGAACCTATTCACTTTGTTCAATTGGTATCACATATCATTGTGCTACCCCACATCAGTGAGTCATGTTACTTGATTTACACAAGAGGTCTCTGTTTCCTTAATAAAAACTTGACTGGCCATAAGTGCCCCTTTTTCTACTTCCCGCAGACATTTGGGGCTTTCCTGTTGGCCCTGTCTTGTCTTAGGATTGGTCTCAGTTCTTACCCTACTGCCTTTTATTTTTGGAGCTTGCTTCATGTAAAGTTCAACCGGAAGGGACATCCCATCAGCCCAATCGCTACAGTGTGAAGTTTTGCTGAGATTCTGTGGTGCGATAGAGTTGCATGTATTCTTTTTGATCACCCTAGGTACCAGCAATGTCTGGCTTTAATACACATTCAAGCAAATGTCTACAGTCTGTGTCCTTCCTTTTTAAACGTCTGCCACTCCACTTTGATGTTCTAAAAACCCAACATTTAAAAGTAACCGTTTTCCAAATCATTTTGGTGGGAAAATTATCAATAAATCCTGAAATGTGGCAGAAATGAGTGACATAGTAGGGACACTAACCATGAGCTGCATTCAAAGAATGAGCAATGGCAGTAAATCGATATTTCAACTTAGAACAATCACTTTCTACTTTGAAAATTGTTCTACAAGCACTGGGCATATAAATTGTTGTCAACAGAAATGCCCATGACAGGAATTGCTCAAAGATGTGTTTCCCGATGGAAAGGAAAATCAAAGTGACGTCCTGCCTCACAGGTTTCCAATGAAAACTATTTTACTTGACGTCCAAATTTGACTATTTTTATCAATGAGGTCAGCACAACAAATTGGCACTTGTCTGGTTCCCCCGCCCCCACCCCCCTTTTTTCTTGGAAGGAAGTACAAAAAGAGAGGTGACCGGTAAGGATTCCTGTGCCTTACAATTTGTAAGAATAAAAGCATAGCTCTGGTCGTTGCAGTTTACTCCTCAATACAAATTTACTAAGTTCAAATTACCTGATAATTCATCTTTTTAGCACTTTGCTGTGTTGCCTATATTGTCTGATTAACTTACTGGTTAATTCACTTTTTAATCCCCTAAAAATTTTGAATTACCATTGGATGGTAGTTGGAGATGGCAGGCATGCCGTTACATTTTATCTAAGTTTTAATTGTAGTTGTTTTCATAATGTAAGTATAAACTTCTAACAAAGAACTCAGTGGCTCACAATAATCTGTGGTAAATATCACTTGATGCAAAGCTATTATTCTACCAATGGAAAAACTTCAACTATTGTGACCTATGAAACTCCACTTGTACAATACAATGCTCTGATATTTGCTATAAATCAGACCAAAATACAGTCACTCCATTTAAATTTCCACAATTCCTTGTTTGGATCCCTCCAATCAGGTTTCTTCCCCTCCCAGAGCACCAAAATATCCCTAACCAAAGTCATAAGTTTAACTGTGTCGATGATGCATTATCCCTCCTCGAGCTCAGCAGCCTTCAACATGGTAGATCACACTGATTGTCCATTATCCAGCTTGGTGAGACTGCCCTTATTTGGGTGTAGTCTTACCCATCTCTGCCAATGGCTTCTGTACCCATCACCATGTCATCCTGTTCAATCCTGAGTTGAGTTTCAGAACCTATATTCTCCATACCTACTCTTGCCTTTAACATTACCCTCCTCCGTCCATGCCTCAGTCCATCTATGGTTGAGGTTTTTGTGCATGCCTTTGTCACTTCTAAACAATTATTCCAATGGCTGTTCATATCCTATTTCTATACCAATCCATTCCTCCCCCAAAGCCCATGTCCACACTGACTTAATTAATAGCCTGCACCTTAATGCCTCATCCCCGTGTGTGTATCTCTCCTTATGTGCCTGCCTTTATCTTTGCAATATCTTCCTACCTTACACCCCAGCATATCCCAAACTTTGCAGTCCTCAGAATCCAATTCTTATTGTGACAGAAACCACACCTACCAAATGGAAACATATTAATTTCATCACATGGAACACTATTTGAATGCTTACTGGATATTAAAATAACTTGTTTAAAAAGACCACAGAGCAATGGGTGAAAACTGTCTGCACATTTGCACTCTGAGACAGTTGCATAGAGAGACAATGGAAGTGCTCCCTGACTCAATTAGCTAGATGGGTTTTGTCAATAGTGATCAAAAGCCATTTAGAATCATTGTCTGTGTAAGAGCCAGCATTTCACCAACCCCCCCAAGTGTGTCTAGGAAGCTTTGAGAAATCAACAAACCTCACAGGTGATGCTGTTTTAAACAAAGGCTCCCTAAGTCCAACTATCTGAAATTCTCTTCCTAAACCCGTTCACTTCCCTCTCCTTAAAAGCCATATCTTTATCCAAGGTTCTGGCTACCCCTTCCTCATTTCCCCTTCTTTGGCTCAGCATCTGCATTTTTATTCCTCGCACCTTTGTGAAGAACCTCAGTATTTTTTGACATTAAAGTTGCTATATAAATGCAAGTTGTGAAATAGGCTGGGAATAATAATATTTTCAAAATTGTATGATGTTGTGAAGATTTGGGGAAATAATTTTTGCCTGAAATAATGGCTTGCATTTATATGGTGACTTTAATGTAGTAAAATGTTCTTAGACACTTCTCAGGAGTGTTACCAAACAAAATTTGACACTGAGCCACATAAGGAGATATTAGGACACATAATTTAATGGTTTGTTAAGAGGTAGGTTTTATGAAGCATCTTAAAGGAGGAGAGATAGAGATGTTGAGGGAGGGAATCACAGCTTAGGGCCTTAACAACTGAAGGTCCAGCTGCCAATGGTAGAGCAATTAAAATCAGGGATGCGCAAGAGGCCAGAAATGGAGGAACACATATCTTGGAGCGGGGTGAAGGGCTGGATGAGGTTAGAATAAGGAGGGGCAAGGCTATGGACTGATTTGAAAACTGGGTTGAAGATTTTAAAATTGAGGGATTGCTTAACTAGGAGCCAATTTAAGTCAGCCAGTACAGGGGTAATGGGTGAATGGGATTTGGTGAGAGTTAGGCTAAGGCAGCAGAGTTTTGGATAACCTTAAACATATGGAGGGTGGAAGTCAGGAGGCTGGCCAGAGGAACTTTGGAATAGTCAAGTCTAGAGGTAACAAAGGCATGTATGAGGGTTTCGACAGCAGATGGTGTAAGACGGGCAGAGTCGGGCGATGTTAAGGAGGTGGAAATAGGCGGTCTTAATAATGGTGCTGACATGGTTAGAAGTTCATTTCGCAGTCAAATATGACGTCACAATTGTGAACAGTTTGGTTTCGTGTCAGATAGTTACCAGGGAGAGGGATGGAGTTGGTAGTCAGGCAACACAATGTGGTCAGGAACTAAGACAGTGGCTTTGGTTGTCCAATATTTAGTTGCAGGAAAGTTCTACTCATTCAGTACTGGATGTTGGACAAGCAGTCAGACAATTTAGAGATAGTGGAGGGGTCAAGGAAGGTGGTTGTCCATATCCAATCGACAGTCAAAAGTGGTAATGAGTTGCTTGTCCTAGTTATATGTTGGCTGTTATAAGCCCCTTACAGTTACACATAAATCTAATTTGTGTGTGTGTTTGTGATAACCTAATAAAGTGTAATCTTTACCCCTTGGGAGTCACTCAATTTTCAAAGGTTTTATGCCAATTCAACAACGCAATCTTGGGTGCCTCCATGAAACCTGGTGATAGGGTTTAGTATGAAAGAACGAGTTGGTGATGCAGAGGTTATGATAGGTACACAACTCAAGCAGTCTCTGCCCATTCTCATTCATCCTTCCAACGCCATAGTGCCCAAGGCAGGAGGGCCATGAGTCATGGTCGGCCCCAACCCTGGCATTAAAGTCCCCCAGCAGGAATAGGTGTTCGGTGTTGGGGATGCTGCTAATAATGTTTTTTTTTAGATTAGAGATACAGCACTGAAACAGGCCCTTCGGCCCACCGAGTCTGTGCCGAACATCAACCACCCATTTATACTAATCCTACACTAATCCCATATTCCTACCAAACATCCCCACCTGTCCCTATATTTCCCTACCACCTACCTATACTAGTGACAATTTATAATGGCCAATCTACCTATCAACCTGCAAGTCTTTTGGCTTGTGGGAGGAAACCGGAGCACCCGGAGAAAACCCACGCAGACACAGGGAGAACTTGCAAACTCCACATAGGCAGTACCCGGAATCGAACCCGGGTCCCTGGAGCTGTGAGGCTGCGGTGCTAACCACTGCGCCACTGTGCCGCCCTATGTTATGGAGTTCCTCGTAGAACTGATCTTTAGCTTCAGGTGGGGAGCAGAGTGTTGGAGCATAGATACTGAGTAGGTGTACTGGACCAGAGGTGGTGAGCAGTCAGATGGACAGTATGCGTTCCGAGCCATTTGAGGGAGGCTCTATCATGCTGAGCAAGGAGTTTCTGATGGTGAAGCCCACTCAATGCTGTCTTGGTTCTTCAGGATCCCTGCCCTGCCAGAAGAAGGTGTAGTCTTGCTCTGCTAGAGATCCACTCGCGGGGAGGCGTGGCTCCTGAAGTGCTGCAATGTCTACATTGAGTCTACTGAGCTCGTTGTTAATGATGGCGGTCTTCCGAGAATCGCTGATTTGTGTAAGGTCTTCCGACAGGCCAGGACACATAGTTCTGATGTTCCAGCTTGCAAAGCGAAGGGCTGGTATCTTCTTTCCTTTTTTCGTGTTGTTTGGTGCGGTGTATCAGTCCACCTTTTGGGCAGTGACCCTGAGCTCCAAGCACCCATTGAAGCAGGTAGACTGTGGCGGGACAGAACCTTATTGACCGGGGGCTTCCCGGTTTGAAGCGGGCGGTAGCTGTCCAGTGAGGTGCGATGATCTCTTCCAACGACAAAGGTAACCCGTGGCGCCCAGTTTCCACGCCAATTTATCTGGACATAACCCGTAACTGCTGCCTTCCGTGTTGTTTCAGTCGCTGTGAGGCAACTATGGAGTGATCTCTCCATGGCGCATGCCTGGGCGAATTTATGGAGGTTGAGAGTTGCCCAGTCGTCAAAACCCCCCTCTCGGCCTTTCTGGTGGGGTCCAAAGGAGTGCAGGACACGACGTTTGGCACCAGTATGGCTGCAGGAACTGCCGGAAACATGCCAAAGGTGACACATGACCGCCTACGGGGTTCCGCTCCGGATTATCTGTTAGGGTTTACTCCCTTAGCCTTGGTCTCTCCCGAGACGCCCACAAGGCAGTGGGGTTGTTAGGGCCCCTACACAGGTGTAGGAAGATGCCGGTGGGAGGAGGGGATGCGAGGGGGAGGGGTGGAGGGAGGGGGAGCTGGGAAGGGGGCTGTAAGGGGGTGGGGGGGTGCAGGGGAAGTGGGTGCAGGGGGAAGATGGTGCAGGGGGGGCTGGGATGGAGTTGTGAGGGGGTGAGCTGAGAGGGTGGAGCAGGGAAGGGGACGGGGGGGTTGTGGAAGGGGGAGAAGGGGGAGAAGGGGGAGGGGAAGGGGGGGAAAGCGGGTGCAGGTAATAAGCCATTTCCTCAATGCCCACCGTCGACGTCCGGAAAGCTCATCCGCGTCCTTCGGGAGGTGAAGCATCTTTTGGCAGACTTACAAAGGTGATTATATTCGCTAAGGGTTTTTTGATGTGGTTTATATAAAGGCATACCGCATTGCCGACAGTGCACTGCAGATGCTCTCCGAGCCATCTCCCGCGGGCACTTTGAAGTTGCGGCTGAGGAGCCGTTCGTGGATTTTTTGGGTGTTCGGGGCGCCTTTTCTCAATGCTTCTCTAGGGTCCCGCTGTTCCTTCTTCTCCTCAATGGACTTACCGCACGTCGTGGCTGCAGACACTCTGGACAGTGAAGACAGCAGGATCGGAGATTAAAGTATCGACAGCTGAGCTCTTCAGTTTCGTCCGGATCAATTTCGTTGAGAACTGTGAACTGACAACAGTGCGGACTGCGACACCGACCACTCCCTGGTGTGCAGCAAGGTTAGACTCAGACCAAAGAAGTTGCATCATTCCAAGCAGAAGGGCCACCTGCGCATCAACACGAGCAGAATTTCTCACCCACAGCTGGTACAAAAATTTCTAAATTCACTTGTAACAGCCCTTCAAAACACTCCCACAGGGGATGCTGAGACCAAGTGGGCCCACATCAGAGACGCCATCTATGAGTCAGCTTTGACCACCTACGGCAAAAGTGCAAAGAGAAATGCAGACTGGTTTCAATCTCATAATGAAGAGCTGGAACCTGTCATAGCCGCTAAGCGCATTGCACTGTTGAACTACAAGAAAGCCCCCAGCGAGTTAACATCCGCAGCACTTAAAGCAGCCAGAAGCACTGCACAAAGAACAGCCAGGCGCTGCGCAAACGACTACTGGCAACACCTATGCAGTCATATTCAGCTGGCCTCAGACACCGGAAACATCAGAGGAATGTATGATGGCATTAAGAGAGCTCTTGGGCCAACCATCAAGAAGATCGCCCCCCTCAAATCTAAATCAGGGGACATAATCACTGACCAACGCAAACAAATGGACCTCTGGGTTGAGCACTACCTAGAACTGTACTCCAGGGAGAATGTTGTCACTGAGACTGCCCTCAATGCAGCCCAGCCTCTACCAGTCATGGATGAGCTGGACATACAGCCAACCAAATCGGAACTCAGTGATGCCATTGATTCTCTAGCCAGTGGAAAAGCCCCTGGGAAGGACAGCATTACCCCTGAAATAATCAAGAGTGCCAAGCCTGCTATACTCTCAGCACAACATGAACTGCTATGCCTGTGCTGGGACGAGGGAGCAGTACCCCAGGACATGCGCGATGCCAATATCATCACCCTCTATAAAAACAAAGGTGACCGCGGTGACTGCAACAACTACCATGGAATCTCCCTGCTCAGCATAGTGCGGAAAGTCTTTGCTCGAGTTGCTCTAAACAGGCTCCAGAAGCTGGCCGAGCGCGTCTACCCTGAGGCACAGTGTGGCTTGCGTGCAGAGAGATCGACCATTGACATGCTGTTCTCCCTTCGTCAGATACAGGAGAAATGCCGTGAACAACAGATGCCCCTCTACATTGCTTTCATTGATCTCACCAAAGCCTTTGACCTCGTCAGCAGACATGGTCCCTTCAGACTACTAGAAAAGATTGGATGCCCACCAAAGCTACTAAGTATCATCACCTCATTTCATGACAATATGAAAGGCACAATTCAACATGGTGGCTCCTCATCAGACCCCTTTCCTATCCTGAGTGGCGTGAAACAGGGCTGTGTTCTTGCACCTACACTGTTTGGGATTTTCTTCTCCCTGCTGCTCTCACATGCGTTCAAGTCTTCAGAAGAAGGAATTTTCCTCCACACAAGATCAGGGGGCAGGTTGTTCAACCTTGCCCGTCTAAGAGCGAAGTCCAAAGTACGGAAAGTCCTCATCAGGGAACTCCTCTTTGCTGACGATGCTGCTTTAACATCACACTGAAGAGTGCCTGCAGAGTCTCATTGACAGGTTTGCGGCTGCCTGCAATGAATTTGGCCTAACCATCAGCCTCAAGAAAACGAACATCATGGGGCAGGACATCAGAAATGCTCCATCCATCAATATTGGCGACCACGCTCTGGAAGTGGTTCAAGAGTTCACCTACCTAGGCTCAACTATCACCAGTAACCTGTCTCTAGATGCAGAAAGCAACAAGCGAATGGGAAAGGCTTCCACTGCTATGTCCAGACTGGCCAAGAGAGTGTGGGAAAATGGCGCACTGACATGGAACACAAAAGTCCGAGTGTATCAAGCCTGTGTCCTCAGTACCTTGCTCTATGGACAACGTATGTCAGCCAAGAGCGACGTCTCAATTCATTCTATCTTCGCTGCCTCCGGAGAATACTTGGCATCAGGTGGCAGGACCGTATCTCCAACAGAGAAGTCCTCGAGGCGGCCAACATCCCTAGCTTATACACATTACTGAGTCAGCGGCGCTTGAGATGGCTTGGCCATGTGAGCCGCATGGAAGATGGCAGGATCCCCAAAGACACATTGTACAGCGAGCTCGCCACTGGCATCAGACCCACCGGCCGTCCATGTCTCCGCTTTAAAGACGTCTGCAAACGCGACATGAAATCCTCTGACATTGATCACAAGTCGTGGGCGTCAGTTGCCAGCGTTCGCCAGAGCTGGCGGGCAGCCACAAAGGCGGGGCTAAAGTGTGGCCAGTCGAAGAGACTTAGTAGCTGGCAGGAAAAAAGACAGAGGCGCAAGGGGAGAGCCAACTGTGTAACAGCTCCGACAAACAAATTTTTGTGCAGCACCTGTGGAAGAGCCTGTCACTCTAGAATTGGCCTTTATAGCCACTCCAGGCGCTGCTCCACACACCACTGACCACCTCCAGGCACTTACCCATTGTCTCTCGAGATAAGGAGGCCAAAGAGACTATGCCAATTCATTTTTTTTTAAAGCAGGATTCTTTGTTTTACTAAGCCTTGGTTTATCCAAGCAAAAACAAACTGGCCAGTAATGACAAACCATGGATGAATAAAGAAATGACAATATAAAGTTGTTATTAAAAAAAGGAAGGCCAAGAGTGAAATTAAATTATCAAGAAATATAAAAAGAAATAATTAAGTATTCTACAGACACAAATACAAAAGAAAAATCAGGATAGAGATGAGACCGCTAAGAGCTCCATGTGACAAACTCACAGACAATGACAGCAGAATTAATTTGCCTTGGTATTTACCAGGGAAACTAATATGGTGGACATGATATTAGAAGCAATCAAAAAAAGATATAAAGATATTTAAGATAGAATGAGGGAAGATAATTGATAACCTAATCAAACATAAGACCCCTGGTCCAGATGGATTACATCAGTGAATATAAAAATAAGTTAGGGAAGAGATAGCAGAGGCACTCTTACTTATATATGAAAGTTCATTAGAAAAGGGAATAGTGGTGAAGGGCTGGCAGACAGCAAATATGATTCCTATATCATATTATATATGATTGAACAAGTCCAGGGAAGTATAGACTAACTAGCTTAATGCCAGTGGTAGGAAAGATGATGGAATCCTTACTCAAAGATGGAATAGAAAAACATTGCGAAACTAAAAATGTAGCAAACAGGAGTCACCACAGATTTCAAAAAGGAAGGTCAGGCTTGACCAACCTTATGGAATTCTTTGAGGACGTAACTGAAACAGTAGGTAATGGTAATGTAGTAGACATAATATTTGGATTTCATAAAAGCCTTCAATAAAGTACCGCTTAGTAGACTCATGAGTAAGCTCAGAGTATGTGGAATGAGAGGCAAGTTGCAGAATGGATAGTAAAACTGGCCACAAAGCAGAAAACAAGAGTGTAGGGGTTCAAGGTAGTCAGTCAGTTTGGCAAATGATGGGGAGCAGTGTTCCACAAGATGGGTGCTGGGCCCACTGTGCACCATTTACATAAACAATTTGAACTCCGGGATTGGAAGTACAATATCAAAATTTATGGATGACACTGAATTGGGGAAGGGATGTAGTTAATATAGAGCAGGGCTGCAATTAAAATATAGGAAGATACTAATAAACTTACACAATGGGTGAGTAATTGTCAAATAAATATCAAGATAGACAAGTGTGAGGTGGTACATTTTGGAAGGAAGTTAAGGAGGTCACATACCATACACTTTGGAAAATGTGTATAAATGGGGTAAAAGAGCAGAGGGATCTGGGGATATGGCTACACAAATTGCTAAAAGTAGCGATGCGGGTTAATGAAGTCATTAAAAAAAAGTAAGCAAAGCAATGGAATTCATTTCTAGAGGGATAGAATTGGCAAATGGGATAATTTTTAAACTGGTATAGAACCTTGGTTAGACTACACTTGGAGTACAATGAACAGTTATGGTCTCCCTGGGGTGGATTATATCCTGATTGTCCTGCAGGTCACAGCAGTGGTACTGGAAATGGGTGCCATTTCTGTTTTTGAGTTAGGTGACTGACCAAATTCAGCAGCATGCGACACAGGCCACCCAATTAAGCAGAGCAAGGTACGGGAGTCACCTAATCCTGGCCTCAAGACAGTAACCAGGCAGAGAGGTCAGTGGCAGGTGCTGGCATCATATTTAAAGGACTGCCAGCCCTACATTCATTGCTACCTGCAGAGTTGACTCCTGCTGCTGCTGCTGGGCTGGTGTTCTACTGTTGCTGCTCCCCTCATTGAAGACTCAAAGCAACCAAGGTGCTCACTGGAAGGCAGCACCAATAACGGCAGAAGGAAGACCCTGGGTCACTCCACAGTTCAGCGATGCCTCACTGCAGACTCTCCTCCAGGCTGCAAAGGCAAGGCCTGTGGTCCTCTTCCCCAGGGATGAGAGGAGAGAGGGCCCTGCCTGACCAAGCAGCAAGCCTGGACAGAGATTGTAGAGGAGGTCAGCAGACTCGGGGTCACCCCCACATACCCTCCCACCTCCCCCCAGAAACCACTCTTGGTGCTCCTCATTCTAATTTTTGGCGCTCTGTGAGATCGCATCTATACCCTTAGTCCCGCATTAGGTTTGAAGTGGTGGAATAAGACGCACCCATTCAGCTCCACAGCCTTGCTATTGTGCGCTGTATACCTGGGCGATGGGCAGTGGAATGCCAAATGAAGGAGGTAACATCAGGGCCGGTGGAGGGTGCGGGTGATTGATGTGATGCTGCACCCTCTGAGGATCCCCCCTCCTCCTTAGAGGTGGTTGGCTGGCCCCCAGTCTCTCACTGTCTTCTGGCCTTGCCTTGACCCTGACTTGCAAGAGAGAACATAAACACATAAGGGTTAAGGGCTTCCCATATTCTCATTCCAACCATGCATGTCCAATGTTGATCACATGGGTATTATGCCTTCTGTGTGCCAGATGCACCCTTGCATCTAAGCATGTTAATGACCTAATTCGGTCTCTTTTCCTTTTGGAGATTGTATGCAGTCACACGAGAGGTTGGCTTGGTGCTGAGGGACTGACCACCCTGTCGGTAGCAAGGAGGTGAGGCAGCAGTATATGCTGGCAGAGACATGGCTGCATTTTGGTGAGAGTTGCCTGTTTATCAATGCTGAGCCCCACCATGTCCCTTGAGAATGGCTGTATGCAGATAACATCCATGGGCCCTCACCAGCTTGGACGTTGTGCTTGCCTCTCTGTGCAATATAGCAGTCTTCCTTTTTGCGCTTCCAGGAAAAGATGGCACACAACATCAAAGAGAGGTCCAAGACTGGCTCCACATCCTTACCCCCCACCACCCCCCACCCCCCCCAATGGAGGAGGAGGGCTTGGAGTTGCCAGGCCATCAGGGTGGCCACACAATCACCGATGGCAAATCAGGGTGCCAAGCCAGGAGTTTGAGTCGATGAATGTGGGTGCATGAGGGTGCATCTGGCACACAGAAGGCACAATACCCATGTGATCAACATTGGACAAGCATGGTTGGAATGAGAATATGGGAAGCCCTTAACCCTTACACGTTTATGATCTCTCTTGCAGGTCAGGGTCGAGCCAAGGCTAGAAGATGGTGAGAGACTGGGGGTCAGCCAGCTACCTCTGAGGAGGAGGGGGGGATCTTCAGAGGGTGCAGCATCACATCAATTGCCCGCACCCTCCACCAGTGCGGATACTCTCATGTCAGGGGGTATGCATTAGCGATTAGATTCAGGGTCACAACCTGGTGTGAACATCACAGACGCGCCCGAGCAACTGACCGAGGCCATAACAGCTGGGCCACTGACAGTTGGAGGACTATGGAAGGCCAGGCCCATGCTGAGCCCCAGGCTGATGACACGCCTTTGGAGTCAGCCATGACATGGCAACTGCTGTAGCTGCATCAAGAGGTGATGGAACGTCTGGTAGAGCTCCAAGAGGCTATGCATACCCATGGGCCGACGATGGAGGAGTCCATTCAGGCCATGAATACTGCTGTGTCTCTGATGGGTGCACGCTTAGCTGCCTCGATCAAGAATTTGTGACCCTCATGGAGTCACCACCAGGTCCTTGTCCTGCTCAGGTGATCAGGATGCTGTGCAAGGGAGGAGGAGTGGCTACCTTCCACTTCTGGGGGCTCCTCTCGGGGCACTCCTGATGTGGACAGTGGCTCCTCAGCCCCTCTGGACAATGTCTCCATTGCCTCAAAAAGCTGTGACAGCAGAGAAGGGTCCTGCAGCTGTGCAGGAGCCCCTCAGCATGCCAGGGCCCTCCAGGCCTCAGGCAGCCAGAACTCAGCCACCGAGCCATGGGGCAGGATGATCAGTAGCCTGCATCCACCTCAGCTGACAGCACAGGGGTGGCACCTCGTAGGAGCACCCGTAAGAAAGATAAGAACACCTAACTGCACTTGGGATTGACAGGTGATTACACTATCTAGATGTGAATTTTCCTCTCTGTTGCACACCACAATATCTTTCACTCACTCTTCCTGCTTCTCTTTGTAATTCTTTGTGCCCTGTTAGATCACATCCATTCAACTCCTCAGCCTTATTATTGTGCACTGTACATCTGGGTGATGGGCAGTGGAGTGCCAAATAAGGAGGTAACATCAGGACCGATTACAGCTAAGGCTTTGTTGGAATCTTTCTGAAAGGGCAAAAGGGTCACAGGAAATGGCTATGTATGAGGGCGTCCCAAGCCTCCCTTGTGTGTATCTCATTTTACCTTGCCTGTGATCCAAGGGGTTCCTCATCTTGCATCGCCTGGTCTTCTCCACATCCTCATCATCGGAGGAGCTCTCATGATCAGCGATGTCCTCATTGCTCAACGCCACCTAGGGTTTGCAGTGCGCAGCAGACCACCATGATATGCGAAACCCTCACTGGGGCATACTGAAGGGCTCCACCAGATTGATCAAGGCACCCAAATTGCATCTTCAAAAGGCCAATGGCCTTCTCGATGTTCGGTCTTGTTGAACCGCTCTGCATCCATGCATGGATTCTTCACAGGTGTGAGTTACTATACCTTCAGTAGATCGCTCTTGTCTCCAAGTATCCATCCCTGAAGGTGTGCGGGAAGCTGGAAAATCTGTGGACCTGGGACCAGCGGAGTATGTATTTGTGGTTGCTTCCCGCTAACCATGCACACACCTGAAGGATCCACTTTCAGCGGTCACAGACCAGTTGTACGTTGAACGAGTGGAAGCCCTTCCTGTCGATGGAGCCACTGGCTGGATTGGGACAGCTTTGATGGCCACGTGTGCAAAGAGTCACAGAGTCATTTTGGCACAAAAGGAGGCCATTCTGCCCATCAAGTTCATGCCAGCTCTCTGCAGAGCAATCTAATCAGTACTATTCCACGGCTCAATCCCCATAGCCCTGTAAGTTCATTTCCCTCCAATTTCATTTTGAAAGCACTCATTGTCTCTGCTTCCACCATCCTTGTTGGCAGAAAGTTCCAGGTCATTACCATTTACTGTGTCTCATCCCCTCTGCATCTCTTGCTCAAAACCTTAAATCTGTGTCCCCTAGTCCTTGTAACATCTGTTGATGGGAGTAGCTTTTCTTTGTCTACCTTATTCAAACCTGTCAGAATCTTGTACACCTCTATCAAATTTCCCCTCAATCTCTGTTGCTTCAAGGAGAACAGCCCCAGCTTCTCCAACCTAACCTTGTGGTTAAAATCCCTCATCCCTGAAACCATTCTGGTAAATCTCCTCTGGACCCTCACATCCTTCCTAAAGTGTGATGATCAGAACTGGATGCAATTCTCTAGTTGGGGCCTAACCAGAGCTTTATAGAGGTTTAGCATAGCTTCTCTGCTTTTGTACTCAATACCTCTATTTATGAAGCCCAACCTCCCATATGCTTTACTAACTACTCTCTCAATATGTCCTGCCACCTTCAAAAAACTATGCACATGAACCCGCAGATCCTTCTGTCCCTGCACACTCTTTAGAACTGTATCATTTAGTCTATATTTCCTCTTCCTATCCCTTTTGTCAAAATGCATTACTCCACATTTCTCTGTGTTCAATTCCATCTGCCACTTGTCTGCCCATTCTGCAAGCCTATCTATGTCCTGTTGCAGGCAGTTCATATCGTCCTCACTGTTTGCCACACCTCCAAGTTTGGTATCATTGGCAAATTTTGAAATTTTACTCCATCTTCCAAGATCCAAGCCATTTATATATATCAAAAAAAAACAGTCGTCCTAGTACTGAACATTGGGGAACACTGCTGTATGCCATCCTCCAGTCTGAAAAACACCCATTTACCACAACTTGCTGTTTTCTGTCCTTAAGTCAATTTTTTATTCAGGCTGACACTGACCTTCCTATTCCATGAGCCTCAATTTTGGTAACCAGCCTTTTCTATGGCACTTTATCAAACCCTTTCTTAAAATCCATTGCTTTCCCTTCATCAACCATCTTTGTTACTTCATCAAAAAAATCAATTAGATTAGTCAAGCATGATCACTTATTACAAATCTGTGCTGGCTGTCCCTAATTAACTCAAACCTCTCCAAGTGCCTGTTGATTTTCTCCCTGATTATTTTTCTAAAACCTTACCCACCACAGATGTTAAACTGACAGATTTGCAGTTACTAGGACTGTCCTTACACCCTTTCTTGAATAAGGGTGTTACTTTTGCCACTCTCCAATCCTCTGTCACATCCCCTGTATCTCAGGAAGATTGGAAGATTATGGCAAGCCCTTCCACAAGATCCACTATCTGTATTTCTCATAGTCCTTAGTCTGCTCCTAATATGGTACTATTTCCTTCTCTAGTACTATCCAACACTCTCACTCCTTTAGGCACCTTATTCCTCTTTTCTACTTCTATATGCTGGTGCCCATCACCTGCCACTTTAGCTTAAACCCTTCCCAACCACACTAGTGAAATCCCACGCGAGGACATTGGTCCCAGTCCTGTGGAGGTGCAACCTGTCCCTTTTGAATTGGCACCTCCTGCTGTGGAACTGGTCTCAATGCCCCAAGAATCTGAAGCCCTCCCTCCTGCACCATGCCTCAAGCCATGCAATGATCCTCCGTATCTTCCTATTTCTACTCTCGCTAACATGTGGCACTGGGAGTAATCTAGAGATTACAATCTTCGAGGTTCTACTTTTTAACTTCCTCCCTAGCTCTTGAAAATCTGACCATAGGACCTCAATACCTGATCTCTCTACGTCTTTGGTACTGACATGTAACACAATTTCTGGCTCACTCCCTTCCCCTTGCAGAATATTCTGCACTCTCTCCTTCGTGATGTTCTTTACTCTGGCACCAGGGAGGGAACACACCATGCAGAACTCATGATGACAGTTACAGAAATGCCTGTCTGTCCCCCCAACTATGGAACATCCTATTATGACTGCATTGCTATTCTTTGCTGTTCTCTCATGTGCAGTCCCATACTCATTGGCACCATGGTCTGGACTGCACTCCTTCAAGGTGTCGTTACTCCCAGCAGTCTCCAATGTTGAGTACCAGTTTGAGAGTGGCACACGCCCCAAAGACTCCTGCACTTCCTGTCTCTTCCTATTTTATCAGATGGCCACCTACCTACTATCCTGAACTCTCACTGCCTGTGGGATGAGTGCCTTCTGGAATGTACGATCCAGAAAACTCTCCTGCTCCCTGATGCTTAGCAATGACTGCAGCTACTCCTCAAGCTTGGAAATCCTGAACTCAAGCTCAAGCAGTTGGAGACACTTCCTACACACTTTGTGAAGTATCCTGAAGATCCCACATGGGACAGGAATTGCAAGCAACAGGTCTCAGCTGCCATCCATGACTTAAGAAAAATATCTCTCCTCTCTCTTATAATCTAGTTAGTACATTGTATAAACTATTTATTTTAATTAAAATGCCTCTAGATCTGCTCTGTGCTCAGAGTCTTATTAATTCAGTTACTTTTATACTTATCACAATTGGAATTCTAAGCTGTAAATTTAATACAGTACTTTATAGGTTCCGGTGCTAGTTTAGATGACTATCCTAGATCCTAGAGAGAGGAAAAACCCTTAACAACTCACCAACCAATCACCTACCTGCTATCCTCTGACGGCACTCCCTGCTTTTTCTGAAAAATGCCATGTAAGTTTCCTTGCTCTGATTTATCAGCCGCTGCTGTTGCTGCCAGTTCTCACTGTCTCCTGCTCCCACACTCGGACCATTCTTTGTTTTGTAAAAGACTAGAACAGCATCTCTTCTCTCATTGTGCCAAAATCCCTCTCTGACCAACTTCCCGAGTTACGTACCCTGTCACAGCAGAACTCTATTGAGCAGGACTTCATCACCTTGCACCTGGGGGAAATCCAGCAATGGCGCCAAACCCAATGGATCTCTTCGCCTGACTTTCCAGGTCTGTGCAGTATCGGACATAGTTGCTGGCCCTCTTGAACATGACATTGGTCACCTGCTTGATGATTTGATGGGCTGCAGACTGGGTGATGCTACACATGTCCCCCAGTGGATCCCTGGAAAGAGCCAGAGGTGTAGAAGTTGAGAGCCACAGTGATCTTCAGTGCCACTGGTATTGGGTATTCACTAATGTCCATGGGTCTCAACTCATCTTGCAGCATGGAGCAGAGATCAGTGACTGCCTCCATGAAGAGTTGCAGTCTTCGCTGACACTGCCATTTGGACATTTGGAGAAAGTTCAACCTCAGGCAGTAGACTCTTCCCTGGGGAGAGGCTCTCCTGCATGCATGTGGCTGTTGGCACGCGCCTCTGGGTTGTGCCCATTCCAAGGCTGGCCCACTTGATGGTGGGGAGGTTGATGTGCCCCCGCCAGTGCCTGGACCTTCCTCCCTCTAAGTTGATCTTCCTCCTCAACGGCGGGTGGTCTCTCTTTGAATCCTAGGCCTTCCATCTGGCTGCACCCTGCTGCCGCACCCCCCCCCCCCCCCCCCTTGTCAGTCCTATCCTCGGGGTAAGTGCCACTGTTCCTATGCGACTCTGGACTCAAGGCCCCACTCTCCTGGTACCTTCTCCCCAATTTTGTTGAGGTCTGCCAGTTCTCTTTGTGCACCTCTCTTCCTTCCACTGCATGCTGGCTGTCCCGAAAGCTTTGTTAGCTTATCCCCCGCTCCCCCTCCTCCCCCCACTTTGTTGCTGTGCCCCATTTCTCTGATGTCTCTTTTCACCAGGCAGGACTCTGAAACCCTGTGGTCTCTGGATGCCACTGGTAAAATCCAAAACACCCCATAAAATTTCAATTAATTGGCCTTTTAAATACCTTAATTGTTGTTTCCCCACCTTGATGTCAGAAGTCCATCTGGAAGTGATGTGAATACATTGGTCTTCTGGCCCAACTTGGTCCGATCCCATTTTTTACAGTTCCCACCACCCGCCCCCCCCACCACCCCCAACCTCTGACCCCGCTCTAAATGGCCCAGTAAAATTCTGGCCCATATTATTCAAAAAGACATTGAAGTACTGGTAAAGGTGCAAAACTAGAATGATATCAGAACTGAGGTTATATTATACCTATCAGGAAAGATTGAACAGCCTGGGTCTCTTTTTTCTATTAAAATAAAGACACGGGGTTGACCTGATTATTGGTCTTTAAGATTATGAAAGGATTTGACAAACTTTCCTTTTATTTTGAATTCAAATATATAGTCCTTTATGAGAGAGCATGTGACAAAATATAGTTAATTAAAGGAAACATTTACAATTAAAAAGAGCCCTATTATATCTGAAAAAAGTATCTAAAAGTGCATCACATGCAATGAATCACTGAGGTCCATTGACTTATGTATGCAATTATGTTTGGTTTATTACCTTTCCTGAGTATATAATTACTTTATCATCTGTTTGAATAGAAACACATTTTTCATTTCATTATATGGTCGAGTCTGCCTAATGTTACACTCTGTCAGATAGGACAAAATTATAGCATTATACATACTATAATAATAGGAAAACTTCCCTCATGAACATTTGCAAATGCTTCCAGATGATTTTGAAGGCGTTTACAATTTCAAGCATAAGGAAAAAAGTAAATATCAATATTTTACATTAATTTCATTGCAATAAAGATTATATTTTAACAAAATCAATGATTTTGGATTGTTTTATCTTCAAAATCATAACACTAGCAATTGCTTCTACAATTTTTGCCAGATTAGACATATTTTGGAGGCAAACAAGTCATTCGATGAGCACTACATATAATATCAAATGCCCGAGAGCATCTTCAGACATGCTGGTGAAGTCAAAGGATCAGCAACGAGATCATCTTTACTATCTTTGCTATCCTCATGAATTTCATTATTTGATTGCAGCTCAAGACAGCTCAATGCTGTGATGGAGGTTCTGGCAATCAAACAGCCATCAACTCTTACAAAATTCTTACAGGGCGTGACAGGGTAGATGTGGATAGGATGTTTCCCCTGGCTGGTGAGTCTAGAACCAGGGGACACAGTCTCAGAATAAGGGGCAGGCCATTTAAGACTGAGATGAGGAGGAATTTCTTTACTCAGAGGGTAGTGGATCTGTGGAATTCTCCAACCTAGAGGGCTGTGGATGCTCAATCATTGAGCATGTTCAAGACAGAAATTGATAGATTTCTGAATACGAACATCAAGGGATATGGGGATAGTGGGGAAAAATGTGTAGAGGTAGATGATCAGCCATGATCTGTTTGAATGGCGGAGCAGGCTCAACGGGCCGAATGGCCTACTCCTGCTTCTATTTCCTATGATCCTATGACTGTGATATAGCCAGACTGAGGAACACCAGCAGGGATCAGTCCTGCTTGCTGAAGTCTCTCCTAAATGCGCTGCAGCTCATGGTCAGAGGGTCAGCTTCAAGTTCTTTAAGCATGAGGTGCCAACCTGATGAAGCTACCACACAGGATGAAACAGCAGAAGCAACATGTGATAGAGCAAAGCCACAACTGACCAAAGCTCTGCAGTCCTGCCATATACATACATGAATGGTGGCAGACAGTTAACTAACAGGAGGAGGAGGCTCCACAAACATTCCCATCCTCAATGATGGCAGAACTCAGAACATCAATACAAGAGACAAGGCTGAAACATTCGCAACAATCTTCAGCCAAAACGGCTTCCTTCTGAGATCTCCACTATCACAGATGCCAGTCTTCATCCAATTCGATTCAGAACAGCTGAAGACACTGGATACAGCATATAGGTCCTGACAATATCTTGGCTGTAGTACTGAAGACTTGTGCTCCAGAGCTAGCCGTGCCCTTAGCCAATTAGTTGCAGTACAGCTACCCGAAATGTCCTGTGATTAAAAAGCAGGACAAATCCAATCTGGCCAATTACCGCCCCATCAGTCTACTCTCGATCATCAACAAAGTGATAGAAGATGTCGTCGATAGTGCTATCAAGCTGTGCTTACTCAGCAATAACTTGCTCACTAACGCGCAGTTTGGGTTCTGCCGGGGCACTTGGCTCCAAAATTCATTACAGCTTTGGTCCAAACATGGACTAAAGAACTGAATTCAAGAGATGAGGTGAGAGTGACTGCCCTTGACATCAATGCAGCATTTAACCGAGTATGGCATCAAGGAGCCCTAGCAAAATTGAAATCAATGGGAATCAAGAGGAAAACTCTACACTGGTTGGAGTCATATTAAGCAAAAAGGAAGATGCTTGTGGTTTTTGGAGGCCAGTTATCTCAGCTCCAGTACATCACTGCAGAATTTCCTCAGGGTAGTGACCTGGACTCAACTATCTTCAGCTACTTCATCAATGACCTTCCCTCTATCATAACGTCAGAAGTGGGGATGTTCGCTGATGATTGCACCAGTGTTCAGTACCATTCGAGATTCCTCAGATACTGAAGCAGTCTGTGTCTGCATGCAGCAAGACCTGGACAGCATTCAACCTTGTGCTGATAAGTGGCAAGTAACATTCACACCACACAAGTGCCAGGCAATGACCATCTCCAACAAGAGAGAATCTAACCACCTCCACTTGAAATTCAACAGCATTACTATCGTTGAATCCCCCACCATCAACAACCATTGATCAGAAACGTAACTGGACCAGCCATATAAATACTGTGGTGACAAGAGCAGGTCAGAAGTTGGAAATTCCGTGGTGAGTAACTCATCTCCAGACTCCTCAAAGCCTGTCCACCATCTCCAAGACAGAAGTCAGGAGTGTAATGGAATACTCTCCACTTACCTGGATAGGTGCAGCTCCAACAACACTCAAGAAGCTCGACACCACCCAGGACAAAGCAGCCCACTTGATCGGCATCCCATCCACCACCGCCACCTCCATCTCCACCATTTGACAGCACCTTCCAAACCTGCGACCTCTACCACCTAGAAGGACAAGAACAGCAGACACATGGGAACATGCAAGTTCCCCTCCAAGTCACACACCACCCTGACTTAGAAATATATCACCTTTCCTTTGCTGTTCCTGGGTCAAAATCCTGGAACCCCCTCCCTAACAGCACTGTGGGTGTACCTGCACCACATGTAGTGCAATGGTTCAAGAAGACAGCTCACCATCACCTTCTCAAGGGCAATTAGGGATGGGCAACAAATGCTGGCCTAGCCAGCGATGCTCACATCCTAGAAATGAATGAGAAAAAGCTCCACCAAATTCTCATTTTCGGGGCAACATAATGGAAGTGTTTACAATTATGAAAGGATATGACAAGATAGGCAAAAGCAGAAGCAGACTGTTTCCAGTAGCTGTCGGGTCGGGAACAAAGGGCCATAGAAAGCAGGAATTTAGGACAGAGAGTAGGAAAAATTTCTTGACAGAGTTGGGAGGCTGTAGAATAGAAACTATCAATATTCAAGATCGAATTGGATAGGATCATGAAGGAAAAGAAGTTGAAGAAATATAGGAGCAGGGTGGATCAATGTAATTGGAACTATATTTTTGCATGGAGGGTAAATGGTGTGTACTGTATTCCCTATGTTATGAGCATGCCCAGTGCGTGATGATGTCATTAAACATGCAATCTGGCCATCTTGGTGTCTGTCTTTCTTTACAAGTTCCTCCCAATATGTAACAGATTCTGGCGACAAAATCGGATTAAAGTGCAAAAGGTTTTGCAGCAAACAGTAGTAGAGACCGTGATGAGCAAAATAAGCTAACTCCCAGTGACCTACCTGCTAGGATGATGAAGATTTTCGACTAGATTGTGTTGAGCCTCATTGTTTCTGAAATCGTGCCGCTGCACTCTGTTGAATGAATTCTGCAAGGTCCTAGTGTCCATCGGATTCTTTTTTTTATTTTTAAAATTTTACTTTAAAAAAAAGTCAGCCTAATCAGAACAAACTCACCAAAGCCGGTGTAGTTGGTAGTTGAATCAGATAGACACCAGGACCCAGCTTCTCTATCACTGTTACAGACAGCCACAATAAAATGTTTACTGGGTCATTGTTACATTTGAAAACAGGACAAAATGGCTGCACCCATGGGATACATCAGAAGGCTAGGAATGTATGATAGTGCTCAAGAACCATGTAGTTCATAAATTGAAAGAATGGGCATGTTCTTCAGAACTAATAATATATTAGAAGTCGAAGTTGAAATTGAAGAGGCCCAGACTCAGAATAAGGCAATTCTTGAGCGCAGGAAGCAATTTTGCTAACAAAGATTGGCCCAGAAGTGTACGGCACACTAACAAACCTTCTTGCTCCCAACAAGGCAAAAGATGTGCCATTCAAAATAATTATCACCAAGTTGGAGGAACATTTTAATCCCAAGCCACTATAGATAGCGGAAAGCTACAAATTTGGAACCAGAAACCAGAGAAGTAGCAAAACAATTGGTGAGTACATTGTGGTGATGAAGAATTTATCAGTACACTGCAACCTTGGTACATTCTTACACCGTGCATTACAAGACAGATTTGTGTGTGGATTGGTGAATGAAAGAATCCAGTCGAAGTTACTGAACACACAAAATCTTACATTTGAGCTAATGTGTAAAATGGCTTCTACCCTGGATAAGGCATCAAAGAATGGTCAGGAATTTCGTCCTATGCAAGTGACTGGTACAGCTTCTGTCCACTGTCAGAAAGATTCTGCCAAGTCTAAAATGGGGAGACCTGATCAGAAGAGTCCTGTTGATAAAAGTTTAGTGACTTGTTATTGCTGTAATGGCAACCACACGGGACAGGCATATCAGTACAGAAATGGCAAATGCTTTAATTGCCAAAAGATAGGCTGTATTACAACTGTTTGCTGAGCAAAGGCCAAAGCTGGAAAGAGAACTCATTCCAGTGGTAACGGAAAGCATAACAAGGGTGGAGTTCACAATCTTGAAGTGAATCCAGAGTGCTTAAGTGAAGAGGAGCTTGGGCTGTACAGCATTTATACCACTATCAATCATTCAAATGACAGAGACTTTTGTACAAAGGTGTTGGTAAATCAACAGTACATCAACTTGCGAATTGATGCGGCTGCAGATTGCTCCATTATGAGTAGAGATACGTATGGCAGCAAATTCAGTGACGTACCTCTAACTGACAGCACAGTTCAGTTGAAAATCTGCTCTGGTGACGTGTTAGAAATGTGTGGACAAATGGAGTGAAGTGTCCAATAGAAAGGCAAGTCCCTCAAGTTACCGAGCAAAATACTGCAGATGCTGGTGATCTGAAACAAAAACAGAAAATGCTGGAAACACCCAGCAGGTCTGGCAGCATCTGTGGAGAGAAAAACAGAGGTAACGTTTCAGCTCGATGACCTTTCATCAGAACTGGCAAAGGTTAGAAATGTAATAGGCTTTGAGCAAGTGAAAGGGTGGCAGGTGGGAGAATAATAAAAGGGAAGGTCTGTGATAGGGTGGAGGGCAGGAGACAATAAATGACAAAAGGTTTTATAGTACAAAGCCAAGTAAAGAAACAAAAGATCTCGATGAGGTGTAAATGCTAGGAGAGCAGCTGTCCAAACACAAAGTAAAGGGATGAAGAAACAAATGGGGAGGGGTGGGGGGGTGCTAGAGAAACAAAACACAAACCAGCAAAATAAACATAAAAAAGGGGCAGAGGTTATGATCTAAAATTATTGAACTCACTGTTGAGTCTGGAAGGCTGTAAAGTTCCCGGTCAAAAGATGAGGTGCTGTTCCTCAAACTTGTCTTGAACTTCATTGGAACACTGGAGCAGGCCAAGGACAGAAAGGTCAGAGTTGAAGCAAGGTGGAGAATTGAAATGACAAGCGACAGGAAGCTTGGTATCGCGCTTGTAGACTGCATGGAGGTATTCTGCAAAGTGAGCACCCAGTCTGCGTTTAGTTTGTCCAATGTAGAGGAGAGCACATTGTGAGCAGCGAATATAGCGCACTAAATTGAAAGAAGTACAGGTAAATCGCTAATAAAAACAGAAAGTGCTGGAAATACTCTACAGGTCTGGCAGCATCTGTGGAGAGAGAAACAGCGTTAACGTTTCAGGTCTGTGACCTTTCATAAATCGCTTGGGGCTGTGGACAGTGAGAAAGGAGGAGGTAAAAGGGCAGGTGTTGCATCTCCTGCACTTGCATGGAAAGGCTAGGAAAGTGCTCGGAAAGAGGAGGTGTTGGGGGTGACTAAGGAGTGGACCAGCATGGTCCGTTTGGAATGCTGAAAGGGGAGGGGAGGGGACCATATCTTTGGAGGCAGCATCACTCTGGAGGTGGTAGAAATGGCGGAGGATGATCCATTGAATACAGAGGCTGGTGGTGTGGAATGTAAGACAAGGGATCCCTCCTATTGCTCTGGGAGGGAGAGGAAGGGATGAAGTGCGTGAATTAAATCAGACATGGTTGAGGGCCTCGGTGGAGAGGAATCCTCTGTTGAGAAAAAAGGAAGACGTAACAGAAGCGCTAGTATGGAAGGTTACATCGTCCAAACAGATGCAATAAAGATGGAAAAACTGGGAGAATGGAATCGAGTCCTTGCAGGAAGAAGGGTGTGAGGAAGTGTAGTCCAGGTAGCTGTAGGACTCTACGGGCTTAGAGTGAATATTGGTTGATAGCTTATCCCAGAAATGGAGACAGAGATGTCGAGGACAGGGAAATGTTGAATACTTTTGAAACATCTTGGCTGCTAACATTTGAAGAAAAGGAAGCTTCTCAGATCCATCTATGTTGGCACCTAGTAGAAGAGTCACAGGTTCCCTGCTCTGTTTCCTGCCAATCCACATCCTGTTGCAAAAGATACGAACACTTAAAGGAGAAGCTTCTGGAGCAGTCTCACTTCATCAAGGTTGAGCCCATCACAATGTCGTTCTTTTGAAGTAATGCAGGCAGAACTGATGGAAGCCATTTATTGAACATGACATCAATCACCTAATTGGCTCCTCCAACCATTTTCCTTTAAGGTCTGGCATAAGCTTTTTCACATTATTTGGGATTGGAATTTTAGCTGCCCCAAAGAGAGGTATGGTGTCGGTTGGGGGGGGGGGGGGGGGTGGGTGTCGGGTGTGCGGGGGGGGGGCTGCGTAAAATGGAGTAGGAGGCTCGGGGGGCCCTTTCCGACCTGCTGCCATCTCCACCACCAGATTCTTATCAGTACAGGAGACAGGGATAAGATTCATTTCATCTTAGTTTGTTCAGTTTGCTTACCCACTGTTTTTTTTTCACGTTTGCACTTGCTGCTGTTCAATATTCAGTGTATTAACACCTAATCTGTACTAATGCTTTGTCTTTCAACACACCATTAACATATTGTTTGCCTTTGCTCCGTGACCTTTTGGTCAGCTATGTGGCCTGGTCCAATCTAGACCTCCATTGTTATCTCTTGCCCCACCCCCACCTCACTTGCTTATAACCTGTGACTTTTCTAATATTTGTCAGGTCGGAAGAAGGGTCACTGACCCGAAACGTTAACTCTGCTTCTCATTTCACAGATGCTGCCAGACCTGCTGAGTGGTTCCAGCATTTCTTGTTTTTATTTCAGATTTCCAGCATCCGCAGTATTTTGCTTTTATTAGAATTAGAACATTACAGCGCAGTACAGGCCCTTCGGCCCTCGATGTTGCGCCGACCTGTGAAACCATCTGACCTACACTATTCCATTTTCATCCATATGTCTATCCAATGACCACTTAAATGCCCTTAAAGTTGGCGAGTCTACTACTGTTGCAGGCAGGGCGTTCCACGCCCCTACTACTCTCTGAGTGAAGAAACTACCTCTGACATCTGTCCTATATCTATCACCCCTCAACTTAAAGCTATGTCCCCTCGTGTTTGCCATCACCATCCGAGGAAAAAGACTCTCACTATCCACCCTATCCAACCCTCTGATTATCTTATATGTCTCTATTAAGTCACCTCTCCTCCTCCTTCTCTCCAACGAAAACAACCTCAAGTCCCTCAGCCTTTCCTCGTAAGACCTTCCCTCCATACCAGGCAACATCCTAGTAAATCTCCTCTGCACCCTTTCCATAGCTTCCACATCCTTCCTATAATGCGGTGATCAGAACTGCACGCAATACTCCAGGTGCGGTCTCACCAGAGTTTTGTACAGCTGCAGCATGACCTCGTGGCTCCGAAACTCGATCCCCCTACTAATAAAAGCTAACACACCATATGCCTTCTTAACAGCCCTATTAACCTGGGTAGCAACCTTCAGGGATTTATGCACCTGGACACCAAGATCTCTCTGTTCATCTACACTACCAAGAATCTTCCCATTAGCCCAGTACTCTGCATTCCTGTTACTCCTTCCAAAGTGAATCACCTCGCACTTTTCCGCATTAAACTCCATTTGCCATCTCTCAGCCCAGCTCTGCAGCCTATCTATGTCCCTCTGTACCCTACAACATCCTTCGGCACTATCCACAACTCCACCGACCTCAGTGTCATCCGCAAATTTACTAACCCACCCTTCTACACCCTCTTCCAGGTCATTTATAAAAATGACAAACAGCAGTGGCCCCAAAACAGATCCTTGCGGTACACCACTAGTAACTAAACTCCAGGATGAACATTTGCCATCAACCACCACCCTCTGTCTTCTTTCAGCTAGCCAATTTCTGATCCAAAGCTCTAAATCACCTTCAACCCCATACTTCCGTATTTTCTGCAATAGCCTACCATGGGGAACCTTATCAAACGCCTTACTGAAATTCATATACACCACATCCACTGCTTTACCCTCATCCACCTGTTTGGTCACCTTCTCGAAAAACTCAATAAGGTTTGTGAGGCACGACCTACCCGTCACAAAACCGTGCTGACTATCGCTAATGAACTTATTCTTTTCAAGATGATTATAAATCCTGTCTCTTATAACCTTTTCCAACATTTTACCCACAACCGAAGTAAGGCTCACAGGTCTATAATTACCAGGGCTGTCTCTACTCCCCTTCTTGAACAAGGGGACTACATTTTCTATCCTCCAGTCTTCCGGCACTATTCCTGTCGACAATGACGACATAAAGATCAAGGACAAAGGCTCTGCAATCTCCTCCCTAGCTTCCCAGAGAATCCTAGGATAAATCCCATCTGGCCCAGGGGACTTATCTATTTTCACACTTTCCAAAATTGATAACACCTCCTCCTTGTGAACCTCAATCCCATCTAGCCTAATAGTCTGTATCTCAGTATTCTCCTCGACAACATTTTCTTTCTCCACTGTAAATACTGACGAAAAATATACATTTAACGCTTCCCCTACCTCCTCTGATTCCACACACAACTTCCCACTACTATCCTTGATTGACCCTAATCTAACTCGAGTCATTCTTTTATTCCTGATATACCTATAGAAAGCCTTAGGGTTTTCCCTGATCCTATCCGCCAATGACTTCTCATGTCCTCTCCTTGCTCTTCTTAGCTCTCCCTTTAGATCCTTCCTGGCTAGCTTGTAACTCTCAAGCGCCCTAACTGAGCCTTCACGTCTCATCCTAACATAAGCCTTCTTCTTCCTCTTGACAAGCGCTTCAACTTCTTTAGTAAACCACGGCTCCCTCGCTCGACAACTTCCTCCCTGCCTCACAGGTTCATACTTATCAAGGACACGCAGTAGCTGCTCCTTGAATAAGCTCCACATTTCGATTGTTCCCATCCCCTGCAGTTTCCTTCCCCATCCTACGCATCCTAAATCTTGCCTAATCGCATCATAATTTCCTTTCCCCCAGCTATAATTTTTGCCCTGCGGTATATACCTGTCCCTGCCCATCGCTAAGGTAAACCTAACCGAATTGTGATCACTATCACCAAAGTGCTCACCTACATCTAAATCTAACACCTGGCCGGGTTCATTACCCAGTACCAAATCCAATGTGGCATCGCCCCTGGTTGGCCTGTCTACATACTGTGTCAGAAAACCCTCCTGCACACACTGGACAAAAACTGACCCATCTAAAGTACTCGAACTATAGTATTTCCAGTTGATATTTGGAAAGTTAAAGTCCCCCATAACAACTACCCTGTTACTCTCGCCCCTGTCGAGAATCATCTTTGCTATCCTTTCCTCTACATCTCTGGAACTATTTGGAGGTCTATAAAAGACTCCCAACAGGGTGACCTCACCTCTCCTGTTTCTAACCTCTGCCCATACTACCTCAGTAGACGAGTCCTCAAATGTCCTTTCTGTCGCTGTAATACTCTCCTTGATTAACAATGCCACCACCCCCCCCCCTCTTTTACCATCTTCTTTGTTCTTACTGAAACATCTAAATCCCTGAACCTGCAACATCCATTCCTGCCCCTGCTCTACCCATGTCTCCGAAATGGCCACTACATCGAGATCCCAGGTACCAACCCATGCTGCAAGCTCACCCACCTTATTCCGGATGCTCCTGGCGTTGAAGTAGACACACTTTAAACCAGGTTCTTGCTTGCCAGTGCCCTCTTGCGTCCTTGTAACCTTATCCCTGACCTCACTACTCTCAACATCCTGTACACTGGCACTACAATTTAGGTTCCCATTTCCCTGCTGAATTAGTTTAAACCCCCCCGAAGAGCACTAGCAAATCTCCCCCCCAGGATATTGGTACCCCTCTGGTTCAGGTGAAGACCATCCTGTTTATAGAGGTCCCACCTACCCCAGAAAGAGCCCCAATTATCCAGGAAACCAAAACCCTCCCTCCTGCACCATCCCTGCAGCCACGTGTTCAACTCCTCTCTCTCCCTATTCCTCGCTTCGCTATCACGTGGCACGGGCAACAACCCAGAGATAACAACTCTGTTTGTTCTCGCTCTAAGCTTCCACCCTAGCTCCCTGAATTTCTGTCTTAAATCCCCATCTCTCTTCCTACCTATGTCGTTGGTGTCTATGTGGACCACGGCTTGGGGCTGCTCCCCCTCCCCCTTAAGGATCCCATAAACATGATCCGAGACATCACGAACCCTGGCACCTGGGAGGCAACATACCAACCGTGAGTCTCTCTCGTTCCCACAGAACCTCCTATCTGTTCCCCTAACTATGGAGTCCCCAATGACTAATGCTCTGCTCCTCTTCCCCCTTCCCTTCTGAGCAACAGGGACAGACTCTGTGCCAGATACCTGTACCCCATTGCTTACCCCTGGTAAGTCGTCCCCCGCAACAGTATACAAAATGGTATACCTGTTGTTGAGGGAATCGGCCACAGGGGATCCCTGCACTGCCTGCTGGTTCCCTCTCCTTCCCCTGACGGTAACCCATCTACCTACTTCTTTTACCTGAGGTGTGACTACCTCCCCATAACTCCTCTCAATAACCCCCTCCGCCTCCCGAATGATCCGAAGTTCATCCAGCTCCAGCTCCAGTTCCCTAACGCGGTTCTCGAGGAGCTGGAGTTGGGTGCACTTCCCGCAGATGCAGTCATCAGGGACACTCTTGGCGACCCTTACCTCCCACATTCTGCAGGAGGAACATACAACTGCCTTAACTTCCATTCCCTCTATTCTAAATTCCCAACAAATCTACTGAAAAACCAAAAAAAAAAAATGTCAAAACTTGTTAGGTTAGCAATCCAACGGACAGAACTTCTTAAATAAAAAGCTGACCTTATCAACACAACAGAGTCCTTTTTTTTTGGTTCGAGGAGGAGGGTGGGTGGGAGACACTACACGTGTAGGGTCTCAGGTACAGCCACCACCCAAATATATAGCTTATACTTACCCAGCAGTCCCCTGCTCCTCCGAAAACAAAAGGGAATTAACTTTTAAACTTACACTGAAATTGACGTCCCAGCTGTAAGCACGCTCTCGCACCTCCGCTACTGTCAAAGCTGCAGTCACCAAAACTAAAAGAAAGTGTCAGATCTTTATCAGTGCAGGGGACAGGGATAAGATTCTAATTATTTATCAGTACAGGGGACAGGGATAAGATTCTGATCTTTATCAGTACAGGGGACAGGGATAAGATTCTGATCTTTATCAGTACAGGGGACAGGGATAAAAGTCTGATCTTTATCAGTACAGGGGACAGGGAAAAGATTCTGATCTTTATCAGTACAGGGGACAGGGATAAGATTCTGATATTTATCAGTACAGGGGGCAGGGATAAGATTCTGATCTTTATCAGTACAGGGGTCAGGGATAAGATTCTGATCTTTATCAGTACAGGGGACAGGGAAAAGATTCTGATCTTTATCAGTGCAGGGGACAGGGATAAAAGTCTGATCTTTATCAGTACAGGGGACAGGGATAAAAGTCTGATCTTTATCAGTACAGGGGACAGGGATAAAAGTCTGATCTTTATCAGTACAGGGGACAGGGATAAAAGTCTGATCTTTATCAGTACAGGGGACAGGGAAAAGATTCTGATCTTTATCAGTACAAGGGACAGGGATAAGAGTCTAATTTTTATCAGTACAGGGGACAGAGATAAGATTCTGATCTTTATTAGTACAGGGGACAGGGATAAGAGTCTGATCTTTATCAATACAGGGGACAGGGATAAGATTCTGATCTTTATCAGTACAGGGGACAGGGATAAGATTCTGATCTTTATCAGTACAGGGGACAGGGATAAGATTCTGATCTTTATCAGTACAGGGGACAGGGATAAGATTCTGATCTTTATCAGTACAGGGGACAGGGATAAGATTCTGATCTGTATCAGTGCAGGGGACAGGGAAAAGATTCTGATCTTTATCAGTACAGGGGACAGGGATACAATTCTGATCTTTATCAGTACAGGGGACAGGGATAAGTGTCTGATCTTTATCAGTACAGGGGACAGGGATAAGAGTCTGATCTTTATCAGTACAGGGGACAGGGATAAGATTCTGATCTTTATCAGTACAGGGGACAGGGATAAGATTCTGATCTTTATCAGTACAGGGGACAGGGATAAGAGTCTGATCTTTATCAGTACAGGGGACAGGGATAAGATTCTGATCTTTATCAGTACAAGGGACAGGGATAAGATTCTGATCTTTATCAGTACAGGGGACAGGGATAAGATTCTGATCTTTATCAGTACAGGGGACAGGGATAAGATTCTGATCTTTATCAGTACAGGGGACAGGGATAAGATTCTGATCTTTATCAGTACAAGGGACAGGGATAAGATTCTGATCTTTATCAGTACAGGGGCCAGGGATAAGAGTCTGATCTTTATCAGTAGAAGGGACAGGGATAAGATTCTGATCTTTATCAGTACAGGGGACAGGGATAACATTCTGATCTTTATCAGTACAAGGGACAGGGATAAGATTCTGATCTTTATCAGTACAGGGGCCAGGGATAAGAGTCTGATCTTTATCAGTAGAAGGGACAGGGATAAGAGTCTGATGTTAATCAGTACAGGGGACAGGGATAAGAGTCTGATGTTAATCAGTACAGGGGACAGGGATAAGAGTCTGATCTTTATCAGTACAGGGGACAGGGATAAGAGTCTGATGTTAATCAGTTCAGGGGACAGGGATAAGAGTCTGATCTTTATCAGTACAGGGGACAGGGATAAGAGTCTGATGTTAATCAGTACAGGGGACAGGGATAAGAGTCTGATGTTCATCAGTACAGGGGACAGGGATAAGAGTCTGATGTTAATCAGTACAGGGGACAGGGATAAGAGTCTGATGTTCATCAGTACAGGGGACAGGGATAAGAGTCTGATCTTTATCAGTACAGGGGACAGGGATAAGAGTCTGATCTTTATCAGTACAAGGGACAGGGATAAGATTCTGATCTTTATCAGTACAGGGGACAGGGATAAGAGTCTGATCTTTATCAGTACAGGGGACAGGGATAAGATTCTGATCTTTATCAGTACAAGGGACAGGGATAAGAGTCTGATCTTTATCAGTACAGGGGACAGGGATAAGAGTCTGATGTTTATCAGTACAAGGGACAGGGATAAGAGTCTGATCTTTATCAGTACAGGGGACAGGGATAAGAGTCTGATTTTTATCAGTACAGGGGACAGGGACAAGAGTCTGGTGCTCATCAGTTCAGGGGACAGGGAGAAGAGTCTGATGCTCATCAGTTCAGGGGACAGGGATAAGAGTCTGATCTTTATCAGTACAGGGGACAGGGTTAAGAGTCTGATCTTTATCAGTACAGGGGACAGGGAAAAGAGTCTGATCTTTATCAGTACAGGGGGCAGGGATAAGAGTCTGATCTTTATCAGTACAGGGGACAGGGATAAGAGTCTGATCTTTATCAGTACAGGGGGCAGGGATAAGAGTCTGATCTTTATCAGTACAGGGGACAGGGATAAGAGTCTGATCTTTATCAGTACAGGGGGCAGGGATAAGAGTCTGATCTTTATCAGTTCAGGGGACAGGGATAAGAGTCTGATCTTTATCAGTACAGGGGACAGGGTTAAGAGTCTGATCTTTATCAGTACAGGGGACAGGGAAAAGAGTCTGATCTTTATCAGTACAGGGGGCAGGGATAAGAGTCTGATCTTTATCAGTACAGGGGACAGGGATAAGAGTCTGATCTTTATCAGTACAGGGGGCAGGGATAAGAGTCTGATCTTTATCAGTACAGGGGACAGGGATAAGAGTCTGATCTTTATCAGTACAGGGGACAGGGATAAGATTCTGATCTTTATCAGTACAGGGGACAGGGATAAGAGTCTGATCTTTATCAGTACAGGGGGCAGGGATAAGAGTCTGATCTTTATCAGTACAGGGGACAGGGATAAGAGTCTCATCTTTATCAGTACAGGGGACAGGGATAAGAGTCTGATCTTTATCAGTACAGGGGACAGGGATAAGAGTCTGATCTTTATCAGTACAGGGGACAGGGATAAGTGTCTGATCTTTATCAGTACAGGGGACTGGGATAAGAGTCTGATCTTTATCAGTACAGGGGACAGGGATAAGAGTCTGATGCTCAACAGTTCAGGGGACAGGGATAAGAGTCTGATCTTTATCAGTACAGGGGACAGGGATAAGAGTCTGATGTTAATCAGTACAGGGGACAGGGATAAGAGTCTGATCTTTATCAGTACAGGGGACAGGGATAAGAGTCTGATCTTTATCAGTACAGGGGACAGGGATAAGAGTCTGATGTTAATCAGTACAGGGGACAGGGATAAGAGTCTGATCTTTATCAGTACAGGGGACAGGGATAAGAGTCTGATGTTAATCAGTTCAGGGGACAGGGATAAGAGTCTGATGCTCTTCAGTTCAGGGGACAGGGATAAGAGTCTGATGTTTATCAGTACAGGGGACAGGGATAAGAGTCTGATGTTTATCAGTACAGGGGACAGGGATAAGAGTCTGATGCTCTTCAGTTCAGGTGACAGGGATAAGAGTCTGATGTTAATCAGTACAGGGGACAGGGATAAGAGTCTGATGCTCTTTTCAGGGGACAGGGATAAGAGTCTGATGTTTATCAGTACAGGGGACAGGGATAAGAGTCTGATGTTTATCAGTACAGGGGACAGGGATAAGAGTCTGATGCTCTTCAGTTCAGGTGACAGGGATAAGAGTCTGATGTTCTTCAGTTCATGGGACAGGGACAAGAGTCTGATGCTCATCAGTTCAGGGGACAGGGACAAGAGTCTGATGCTCTTCAGTTCAGGGGACAGGGATAAGAGTCTGATGCTCATCAGTTCAGGGGACAGGGATAAGAGTCTGATCTTTATCAGTACAAGGGACAGGGATAAGAGTCTGATGCTCATCAGTTCAGGGGACAGGGATAAGAGTCTGATGCTCATCAGTTCAGGGGACAGGGATAAGATTCTGATCTTTATCAGTACAGGGGACAGGGATAAGAGTCTGATCTTTATCAGTACAGGGGACAGGGATAAGAGTCTGATCTTTATCAGTACAGGGGGCAGGGATAAGAGTCTGATCTTTATCAGTACAGGGGACAGGGATAAGAGTCTCATCTTTATCAGTACAGGGGACAGGGATAAGAGTCTGATCTTTATCAGTACAGGGGACAGGGATAAGAGTCTGATCTTTATCAGTACAGGGGACAGGGATAAGTGTCTGATCTTTATCAGTACAGGGGACTGGGATAAGAGTCTGATCTTTATCAGTACAGGGGACAGGGATAAGAGTCTGATGCTCAACAGTTCAGGGGACAGGGATAAGAGTCTGATCTTTATCAGTACAGGGGACAGGGATAAGAGTCTGATGTTAATCAGTACAGGGGACAGGGATAAGAGTCTGATCTTTATCAGTACAGGGGACAGGGATAAGAGTCTGATCTTTATCAGTACAGGGGACAGGGATAAGAGTCTGATGTTAATCAGTACAGGGGACAGGGATAAGAGTCTGATCTTTATCAGTACAGGGGACAGGGATAAGAGTCTGATGTTAATCAGTTCAGGGGACAGGGATAAGAGTCTGATGCTCTTCAGTTCAGGGGACAGGGATAAGAGTCTGATGTTTATCAGTACAGGGGACAGGGATAAGAGTCTGATGTTTATCAGTACAGGGGACAGGGATAAGAGTCTGATGCTCTTCAGTTCAGGTGACAGGGATAAGAGTCTGATGTTAATCAGTACAGGGGACAGGGATAAGAGTCTGATGCTCTTTTCAGGGGACAGGGATAAGAGTCTGATGTTTATCAGTACAGGGGACAGGGATAAGAGTCTGATGTTTATCAGTACAGGGGACAGGGATAAGAGTCTGATGCTCTTCAGTTCAGGTGACAGGGATAAGAGTCTGATGTTCTTCAGTTCATGGGACAGGGACAAGAGTCTGATGCTCATCAGTTCAGGGGACAGGGACAAGAGTCTGATGCTCTTCAGTTCAGGGGACAGGGATAAGAGTCTGATGCTCATCAGTTCAGGGGACAGGGATAAGAGTCTGATCTTTATCAGTACAAGGGACAGGGATAAGAGTCTGATGCTCATCAGTTCAGGGGACAGGGATAAGAGTCTGATGCTCATCAGTTCAGGGGACAGGGATAAGATTCTGATCTTTATCAGTACGGGGACAGGGATAAGAGTCTGATGCTCATCAGTACAGGGGACAGGGATAAGAGTCTGATGCTCATCAGTACAGGGGACAGGGATTAGAGTCTGATGTTTATCAGTACAGGGGACAGGGATAAGATTCTGATCTTTATCAGTACGGGGACAGGGATAAGAGTCTGATGCTCATCAGTACAGGGGACAGGGATAAGAGTCTGATGCTCATCAGTACAGGGGACAGGGATTAGAGTCTGATGTTTATCAGTACAGGGGACAGGGATAAGAGTCTGATGCTCATTAGTACAGGGGACAGGGATAAGAGTCTGATCTTTATCAGTACAGGGGACAGGGATAAGAGTCTGATGTTAATCAGTACAGGGGACAGGGATAAGAGTCTGATGTTAATCAGTACAGGGGACAGGGATAAGAGTCTGATCTTTATCAGTACAGGGGACAGGGATAAGAGTCTGATGTTAATCAGTACAGGGGACAGGGATAAGAGTCTGATGTTAATCAGTACAGGGGGCAGGGATAAGAGTCTGATCTTTATCAGTACAGGGGACAGGGATAAGAGTCTGATCTTTATCAGTACAGGGGACAGGGATAAGAGTCTGATCTTTATCAGTACAGGGGACAGGGATAAGATTCTGATCTTTATCAGTACAGGGGACAGGGATAAGATTCTGATCTTTATCAGTACAGGGGACAGGGATAAGATTCTGATCTTTATCAGTACAGGGGACAGGGATAAGAGTCTGATCTTTATCAGTACAGGGGACAGGGATAAGATTCTGATCTTTATCAGTACAGGGGACAGGGATAAGATTCTGATCTTTATCAGTACAGGGGACAGGGATAAGATTCTGATCTTTATCAGTACAGGGGACAGGGATAAGATTCTGATCTTTATCAGTACAGGGGACAGGGATAAGAGTCTGATCTTTATCAGTACAGGGGCAAGGGATAAGATTCTGATCTTTATCAGTACAGGGGACAGGGATAAGATTCTGATCTTTATCAGTACAGGGGACAGGGATAAGAGTCTGATCTTTATCAGTACAGGGGACAGGGATAAGATTCTGATCTTTATCAGTACAGGGGACAGGGATAAGATTCTGATCTTTATCAGTACAGGGGACAGGGATAAGATTCTGATCTTTATCAGTACAGGGGACAGGGTAAGATTCTGATCTTTATCAGTACAGGGGACAGGGATAAGAGTCTGATGTTCATCAGTACAGGGGACAGGGAAAAGATTCTGATCTTTATCAGTACAGGGGACAGGGATAAGAGTCTGATCTTTATCAGTACAGGGGACAGGGATAAGATTCTGATCTTTATCAGTACAGGGGACAGGGATAAGATTCTGATCTTTATCAGTACAGGGGACAGGGATAAGATTCTGATCTTTATCAGTACAGGGGACAGGGTAAGATTCTGATCTTTATCAGTACAGGGGACAGGGATAAGAGTCTGATGTTAATCAGTACAGGGGACAGGGATAAGAGTCTGATCTTTATCAGTACAGGGGACAGGGATAAGAGTCTGATGTTAATCAGTACAGGGGACAGGGATAAGAGTCTGATCTTTATCAGTACAGGGGACAGGGATAAGATTCTGATCTTTATCAGTACAGGGGACAGGGATAAGAGTCTGATGTTAATCAGTACAGGGGACAGGGATAAGAGTCTGATGTTAATCAGTACAGGGGACCGGGATAAGAGTCTGATCTTTATCAGTACAGGAGACAGGGATAAGAGTCTGATGTTAATCAGTACAGGGGACAGGGATAAGAGTCTGATCTTTATCAGTACAGGGGACAGGGATAAGAGTCTGATGTTCATCAGTACAGGGGACAGGGATAAGAGTCTGATGTTCATCAGTACAGGGGACAGGGATAAGAGTCTGATGTTCATCAGTACAGGGGACAGGGATAAGAGTCTGATCTTTCTCTGTACAGGGGACAGGGATAAGAGTCTGATGCTCATCATTCAGGGGACAGGGATAAGAGTCTGATGTTTATCAGTAGAAGGGACAGGGATAAGAGTCTGATCTTTATCAGTACAGGGGACAGGGATAAGAGTCTGATGTTCATCAGTACAGGGGACAGGGATAAGAGTCTGATGCTCATCAGTTCACGGGACAGGGATAAGATTCTGATGTTTATCAGTACGTTGGTGAGGGATAAGAACATTAGATCACAAGAACAGGCCATTCGGCCCTCCAAGCCTGCGCTGATCTTGATGCCTGCCTAAACTAAAACCTTCTGCACTTCCGGGGTCCGTATCCCTCTATTCCCATCCTATTCATGTATTTGTCAAGATGCCTCTTAAACGTCTCTTTGGTACCTGCTTCCACCACCTCCCTCGGCAACAAGTTCCAGGCACTCACCACCCTCTGTGTAAAGAACTTGTCTCGCACATCCCCTCTAAACTTTGCCCCTCTCATCTTAAACCTATGTCCCCTAGTAACTGACTCTTCCACCCTGGGAAAAAGCTTCTGACTATCCACTCTGTCCATGCCGCTCATAACTTTGTAAACCTCTATCATGTCGCCCCTCCACCTCCGTCGTTCCAGTGAAAACAATCTGAGTTTTTCCAACCTCTCCTCATAGCTAATGCCCTCCAGACCAGGCAACATCCTGGTAAACCTCTTCTGTACCCTCTCCAAAGCCTCCACGTCCTTCTGGTAATGTGGCGACCAGAATTGCACACAATATTCTAAGTGTGGCCTGACTGAAGTTCTGTACAGCTGCAGCATGACTTGCCAATTTTTATACTCTATGCCCCGACCGATGAAGGCAAGCATGCCGTATGCCTTCTTGACTACCTTATCCACCTGCGTTGCCACTTTCAGTGACCTGTGGACCTGTACGCCCAGAGCTGTCTGCCTCTCAATATTCCTATGTGTTCTGCTATTTACTGTATACTTCCCACCTGCATTAGACCTTCCAAAATGCATTACCTCACATTTGTCCGGATTAAACTCCATCTGCCATTTCTCCGTCCAAGTCTCCAACCAATCTATATCCTGCTGTATCCTCTGACAATCCTCATCACTGTCCGCAACTGCACCAACCTTTGTGTCATCTGCAAACTTATTAATCAGACCAGCTACATTTTCCTCCAAATCATTTATATATACTACAAACAGCAAAGGTTCCAGCACTGATCCCTGCGGAACACCACTAGTCACATCCCTCCATTCAGAAAAGCACCCTTCCACTGCTACCCTCTGTCTATGACTGAGCCAGTTCTGTATCTATCTTGCCAGCTCACCTCTGATCCCGTGTGACTTCACCTTTTGCACCAGTCTGCCATGCGGGACCTCGTTAAAGGCTTTACTAAAGTCCATATAGATAACATCCACTGCCCTTCCTTCATCAATCATCTTTGTCACTTCCTCAAAAAACTCAATCAAATTCGTGAGACACGACCTCCCCTTCACAAAACAATGCTGCCTCTTGCTAATAAGTCCATTTGTTTCCAAATGGGAGTAAATCCTGTCCCGAAGAATCCTCTCTAATAATTTCCCTACCACTGATGTAAGGCTCACTGGCCTATAATTTCCTGAATTATCCTTGCTACCCTTCTTAAACAAAGGAACAACATTGGCTATTCTCCAGTCCTCTGGGACCTCACCTGCAGCCAATGAGGATGCAAAAATTTCTGTCAAGGCCCCAGCAATTTCTTCCCTTGCCTCCCTCCGTATTCTGGGGTAGATCCCATCAGGCCCTGGGGACTTCTCCTTCAATACAGGGGACAGGGATAAAAGACTGATCCTCATCAGTACAGGGGACAGGGATAGAAGTCTGATCCTTATTTGTAAAAGGGAGAGGGATAAGATTCTGATCCTTATTTGTACGTGGGGAAGGGATAAAGGGCTTCTCTGCCTTAGTACCACTGCTTCTAGTATGGCCCATCGAGCACACTATCTTTCGAAAGGTTCTTGCGAGGGCAAAACCTGTGTATGCCAAAGCAACTAAATTCATCCTATCATTGTGCTACGCAGCCCAACCAGATGGTTTGATGCCCATTTTCCAATTTGGACCATGCAGGTCTGTTGTATGAATTCACATTTCACTCACCAAAGCTCAGGCATTCAACTACAGGAGGGGCCCATTGCTATCTAACACTCAACTTGCAGGTAAGACAAATTTGAAGGACTTGCTATTGCCAATTCTCTGGATGTGCTCAGGAGGTGCAGTGATTAATTCTTGGATTTGACACCAAGTGTTGCTACATGCTCATAGGGAGGGCAGAGGATTTTGTGACTGGTCTGTCGGAAGGCTGCAACAGGTAAGGGGACTGCAGTGGCAGTGCCTCTGTCAGCAGTACAACAGGGGAGATCTAGCAGAGACTCCAGAGAGGGGAAGCTCTGTGCAATGCCCTCTGCCAAGTTGGTGTCGGACTTGTCCATCCTCCTTAACAGTGACAGCAGGCTGTCTGTCAAGCCCGCCAATACACCCATGATCTCAGTATGCATTCCATTACCATTTTTCTGTATGCTGCTCCATCAAGGTCCTTATCTCAGGCCTTTGGATCAGAAATCATCTGTGACCTCGTGGTCCAGGGAGCTGGCAAGCCTACCATCTTTTCCTCCTGGTCTGCCTGCAGCCCATTCATGCCTGGTGACTCACCACGTGCTGATCCCAACTCAATACTAGCCTCTAAGGTAAGTGCAGTGCCAATATCTGAGCTGGTGCCTCTGATTGTTAGGTCAAGTGATGGGGCCTCTTCATTAGTGCTTTGCTGTTGCTCTCTTTCCTTTTCTTTGAGCTGTTGTGGCTGAGCAGTTGGCAGTTCTTAGGTGTCTGAAAACAGAACATTAGAAGTGAAAGGTTGGTGAGGGAAGGGGGGAACAGCAAGATGTCTATGGTGAATTCATCACACCTGAAAGCAAGATAAGGGTGAGCTGGGAGTTGAGAAGGTGCATAAGACAGGAATATACCATCAACCTCCGTGTTCTCAGTGACGCCGGATACCAACGGTTCTGTCACAGTTGGCCCCATGATGCGGAGAGTTACCTCCTCCATAGGGCTTAAGAGATGCAGGAGTCCTTGTCCACCACTGGCTATGCTCTGCTCCCTTCTATTGTGTGCCACCTTGTCCTTCAAGAGGGAAGGAAAGATCATAATAAATGGGAGCAAGAGTCGCCCATTCGGCCCTCGGGCCTGCTCTGCCATTCAATAAGATCATGCTTGATCTGATTATTGCCTTAACTCCACTTTCCTGCCTGCCCCCCATAACTCTTGATTCCCTTGTAGATCAAAAATCTGTCTAACACAGCTTTAAACGTATTCAATGATCTAGCCTCCACTGCTCTCTGGGGAATTCCAAAGATTACTGACGCTCTGAAGAAATTCCTCCCCATTTCCATCTTAAATGGGAGACCTCTTATTTTGAAACTGTGCCCCTCGTTCTAGATTCCTCTACGAGGGGAAACTTCCTCTCAGCATCTACCCTGTCGAGCCCCCTCAGAATCTTGTGTTTCAATAAGATCACCTCTCATTCTTCTAAACTCCAATGAGTATAGGCCCAACCTGCTCAATCTTTCCTCATAAGACAACCCCTTCATCCCAGGAATTAGCCTAGTCAACCTTCTCTGAATTGCTTCCAATGCAAGTACACCCCTCAAGTAAGGAGACCAAAACTGTATGCAGTGCTCTAGGTGTAGTCTGACCAAAGCCCTGTACAGTGTAACAAGATTTCCATATTTTAATATTCCATCCCCCTTGCAATAAAGGCAAACATTCCATTTGCCTTTCTAATTACTTTCTGTACCTGCATACTAACTTTTTGTGATTCATGTACGAGGACACCCAGATCCCTCTGGATCGCAACATTTTGCAGTCTCTCTTAATTTAAATAATATTCTGCTTTCCTATTCTCCCTGCCAAAGTGGATAACCTCTCATTTTCCCACATTATACTCCATCTGCCAAATTTTGCCCACGAACTTAACCTATCTATATCCCTTTGCAGACTCTTTGTGGCCTCCTCACAACTTGCTTTCCTACATATCTTTGTATCATGCGCATAATTTGGCTACACTACACTCGGCCCCTTCATCCAAGTCATTAATACAGATCATAAGTAGTTGAGGCCCCAGCAAGGATCCCTGTGACACTCCACTAGTTGTTACAAGAATGTGTAGCACTGTGTTTGGGTGATGTGCCTGCAACAGCTGAATAGCTGGAGGTATGTGGAAGCAGCGAGAGGTGGATGTGAGGCTGGCAGCATTGATAGGTGTCAGAGGTGGAATAAATAGATGTTAGACGTGAGTCCTCAGTGCCAGGGTCTGTTGATGGCTAAGTGATGGGAGTGTGGTGCATTGAGAGGCTGGTGGAGCAGTGGGTAGAAGATATCACATGAAGATGCATTCACTGACCTTTACCACCTGCGTGAGGTCATTGGAGTTCTTCTAGAATTGCTGTCAAGTCCTCAGGGCCAGACACTAGGAATTGACCTCGTTGGTCACTTGCTCCTAATCCTGTCTAAGGGTGGTCTTCAAGGGCCTCCTGGCCCCCTGTGGAACCATGACCTCTCTCTTCCAGTCCCACTCCACCACAGACCTCTAGCGCTATGTCTGCAACCCTCTCTCTGCCCTGGTGTTCCATTTTCATTGTTTACAATTGCAGCAATAGTATTTGGCGGCAGTCTCCTGTAATTCACTACAGCTTCTCTTTAAAAATGACAGACTGCCTTTAAGAACAGAAGGCTGGTTGCACCACGTGCTATCTGCGAATGCTGCTTGGTTCCTTGCTGAGCGCAGAGGCAGCTAGCAGCGCGGGAGATGCTTGGTCCTACACTACAATCATGTGAACGAGGGGGCAGCGTCAAATTTACATGCTACCTAACTCCACTGAAATTGGTGAGTCGTGAACCCCGTACCCGAAAAAATGCCGCAAAGCCATTTTTAGCCCAAAATGTCCTATTCCTGATCTGTTTTACTGTAATTCATGTTAATGCTTTTGAGACCGTCATCTGCAGTGTCAAAAAAATGGCCGACCACTGCCTTCTCCGGTCAATAGAGATGGGCAATAAATGCTGGCCTTGCCAGTGATTCCCGTGTGACGAAGATGATTGATGAAGGAAGGGCAGTGGATGTTATCTATATGGACTTCAGTAAAGCCTTTGACAAGGTCCCTCATGGCAGACTGGTACAAAAGGTGAAGTCAGAGGGGAGCTGGCAAGATGGATACAGAACTGGCTCTGTCATAGAAGACAGAGGGTAGCAGTGGAAGGGTGCTTTTCTGAATGGAGGGATGTGACTAGTGGTGTTCCGCAGGGATCAGTGCTGGGACCTTTGCTGTTTGTAGTATATATAAATGATTTGGAGGAAAATGTAGCTGGTCTGATTAGTAAGTTTGCGGACGACACAAAGGTTGGTGGAGTTGCAGACAGTGATGAGGATTGTCAGAGGATACAGCAGGATATAGATTGGTTGGAGACTTGGGCGGAGAAATGGCAGATGGAGTTTAATCCGCACAAATGTGAGGTAATGCATTTTGGAAGGTCTAATGCAGGTGGGAAGTATACAGTAAATGGCAGAACCCTTAGGAGTATTGACAGGCAGAGAGATCTGGGCGTACAGGTCCACAGGTCACTGAAAGTGGCAACGCAGGTGGATAAGGTAGTCAAGAAGGCATATGGCATGCTTGCCTTCATCGGTTGGGGTATAGAGTATAAAAATTGGCAAGTCATGCTGCAGCTGTACAGAACTTTAGTTAGGCCACACTTAGAATATTGCGTGTAATTCTGGTCGCCACACTACCAGAAGGACGTGGAGGCTTTGGAGAGGGTACAGAAGAGGTTTACCAGGATGTTGCCTGGTCTGGAGGGCATTAGCTATGAAGAGAGGTTGGATAGACTCAGATTGTTTTCACTGAAACGACGGAGGTGGAGGGGCGACATGATAGAGGTTTACAAAGTTATGAGTGGCATGGACGGAGTGGATAGTCAGAAGCTTTTTCCCAGGGTGGAAGAGTCAGTTACGAGGGAACATAGGTTTAAGGTGAGAGGGGCAAAGTTTAGAGGGGATGTGCGAGGCAAGTTCTTTACAAAGAGGGTGGTGAGTGCCTGGAACTTGTTGCCGGGGGAGGTGGTGGAAGCAAGTACCATAGAGACGTTTAAGAGGCATCTTGACAAATACATGAATAGGATGTGAATAGAGGGATATGGTCCCCGGAAGTGCAGAAGGTTTTAGTTTAGGCAGGCATCAAGATCGGAGCAGGCTTGGAGGGCCGAATGGCCTGTTTCTGTGCTGTACTGTTCTTTGTTCTTTGAATAATAAAACTCATTATAATGAATTGACTTAGACCCAAAGTTAAAAATCATCCTTGTGCATTATCCTGATTCAGTAAGTACCTATGATTTCTACCATCAGAATTAAGAAAATACAAGAATTGACTTTTTTTCTGCCTGTTAATGAATATATAGCGATTAATTCCAGACACATTTTCAAGATTGTGGCCCAAAATCATCTAAAACTTAACAGATATGCACAGATAAGGTCTCAATCATGGTTCTGGTAACATTGCAGCACCCCAGTGGCAGAAAGCCTGAGGAAATTCAGGGCTATAAAGTCTATTTTCCAGCAAGTTAAAACAAACATCTCTCCACAGCAGCTTCATTGCTGTTAGAAAAAGCCAGAATTTTTTTTTTTTAACGATGTCAACTGGCTAGCTGAGAAATCTGTTGATGAATTGGAAACCTTGCTGGTGCCCAGATGAATCACTGGAATTTATTGATTCAGAAAGGATCTTTTGCCAGTTTGCAAAAGTAATAAGGGAATTGATGCCAATAGTGTCATTTACTTAATGGCATACAATTCCAGAACTGCAAAATCAAGTTGTACCCAATGGCTCAGTGATTAGCTCCTCTGTGTGGTGTGGTACTGAGCCACATTGACCAATCAAGAAAACCTCAGCACTTTCCCTCATCTGTGCAGGTTCACCAAGCTCATCCTGACCAAAGCATTAACATGAAGATTGACCTCAATGTCTCTGCCAGCAAAAGGAAAGAAAGTCAGCCTGGATTTCCAGTCCTCACTGGAATGCAGAAGCATCTGCTTGTGGTGCATGCATCCGGTTACCAGGTAAGTATGGGATAGGGCTTGGCTGTGATGCCCCACAGCGTTGAATATTTGGCACTCACGATCGAGGCTCATGTATGAAGGACGGTCACTTGATGAAGTGCCGAAGGGCTGCTTAGCTCAGCAGTTAACCGAAGCGTACCGTTGTAGAGATATCTACTGCTCTATTTTCCACCCCCGTCCCCTTCCCTGCTCCACCCTCTCAGCTCACCCCCTCACAACCCCGTCCCAGCCCGCCCCCCCCTCGCACCATCTTCACCCCGCACCCCCTTCCCCTGCACCCCCCCCCCACCCCCTCCCTCTACCCCTCCCCCTTGCATCCCCTCCTCCCACCGGCACCATCCTACACCTGTGTAGGGGCCCCAACAACCCCACTGCCTTGTGGGCGTCTCGGGAGAGACCAAGGCTAAGGGAGTAAACCCTAACAGAAAATCCGGAGCGGAACCCCGTAGGCGGTCATGTGTCACCTTTGGCATGTTTCCGGCAGTTCCTGCAGCCATACTGGTGCCAAACGTCGTGTCCTGCACTCCTTTGGACCCCACCAGAAAGGCCGAGAGGGGGGTTTTGACGACTGGGCAACACTCAACCTCCATAAATTTGCCCAGGCATGCGCCATGGAGAGGTCACTCCATAGTTGCCTCACAGCGACTGAAACAACACGGAAGGCAGCAGTTACGGGTTATAAGTCCAGATAAATTGGCGTAGAAACTGGGCGCCACGGGTTGCCTTTGTCGGTGGGAGAGGTCATTGCACCTCACTGGACAGCTACCGCCCGCCTCAAACCGGGCAGCCCCCGGTCAATAAGGTTCTGTCCCGCCACAGTCTGCCTGCTTCAATGGGTGCTTGGAGCTCAGGGTCATTGCCCGAAAGGTGGACTGATACACCGCACCAAACAACATGAAAAAAGGAAAGAAGGTACCAGCCCTTCGCTTTGCAAGCTGGAACGTCAGAACTATGTGTCCTGGCCTGTCGGAAGACCTTACACAAATCAACGATTCTCGGAAGACCGCCATCATTAACAACGAGCTCAGTAGACTCAATGTGGACATTGCAGCACTTCAGGAGACTCGCCTCCCCGCGAGTGGCTCTCTAGCAGAGCAAGACTACACCTTCTTCTGGCAGGGCAGGGATCCTGAAGAACCAAGACAGCATGGAGTGGGCTTCGCCATCAGAAACTCCTTGCTCAGCATGATAGAGCCTCCCTCAAATGGCTCGGAACGCATACTGTCCATCCGACTGCTCACCACCTCTGGTCCAGTACACCTACTCAGCATCTATGCTCCAACACTCTGTTCCGCACCTGAAGCTAAAGACCAGTTCTATGAACAACTCCATAACATCATTAGCAGCATCCCCAACACCGAACACCTATTCCTGCTGGGGGACTTTAATGCCAGGGTTGGGGCCGACCATGACTCATGGCCCTCCTGCCTTGGGCGCTATGGCGTTGGAAGGATGAATGAGAACGGGCAGAGACTGCTTGAGTTGTGTACCTATCATAACCTCTGCATCACCAACTCGTTCTTTCACACTAAATCCTGTCACCAGGTTTCATGGAGGCACCCAAGATCACGTCGTTGGCACCAGCTAGACCTCATTGTCACAAGGCGAGCCGCCTTAAACAGTGTTCAAATCACACGCAGCTTCCACAGTGCGGACTGTGACACCGACCACTCCCTGGTGTGCAGCAAGGTTAGACTCAGACCAAAGAAGTTGCATCATTCCAAGCAGAAGGGCCACCCGCGCATCAACACGAGCAGAATTTCTCACCCACAGCTGTTACAAAAATTTCTAAATTCACTTGTAACAGCCCTTCAAAACACTCCCACAGGGGATGCTGAGACCAAGTGGGCCCACATCAGAGACGCCATCTATGAGTCAGCTTTGACCACCTACGGCAAAAGTGCGAAGAGAAATGCAGACTGGTTTCAATCTCATAATGAAGAGCTGGAACCTGTCATAGCCGCTAAGCGCATTGCACTTTTGAACTACAAGAAAGCCCCCAGCGATTTAACATCCGCAGCACTTAAAGCAGCCAGAAGTACTGCACAAAGAACAGCTAGGCGTTGCGCAAACGACTACTGGCAACACCTATGCAGTCATATTCAGCTGGCCTCAGACACCGGAAACATCAGAGGAATGTATGATGGCATGAAGAGAGCTCTTGGGCCAACCATCAAGAAGATCACCCCCCTCAAATCTAAATCGGGGGACATAATCACTGACCAACGCAAACAGATGGACCGCTGGGTTGAGCACTACCTAGAACTGTACTCCAGGGAGAATGTTGTCACTGAGACTGCCCTCAATGCAGCCCAGCCTCTACCAGTCATGGATGAGCTGGACATACAGCCAACCAAATCGGAACTCAGTGATGCCATTGATTCCCTAGCCAGCGGAAAAGCCCCTGGGAAGGACAGCATTACCCCTGAAATAATCAAGAGTGCCAAGCCTGCTATACTCTCAGCACTACATGAACTGCTATGCCTGTGCTGGGACGAGGGAGCAGTACCCCAGGACATGCGCGATGCCAACATCATCACCCTCTATAAAAACAAAGGTGACCGCGGTGACTGCAACAACTACCGTGGAATCTCCCTGCTCAGCATAGTGGGGAAAGTCTTTGCTCGAGTCGCTCTGAACAGGCTCCAGAAGCTGGCCGAGCGCGTCTACCCTGAGGCACAGTGTGGCTTTCGTGCAGAGAGATCGACTATTGACATGCTGTTCTCCCTTCGTCAGATACAGGAGAAATGCCGTGAACAACAGATGCCCCTCTACATTGCTTTCATTGATCTCACCAAAGCCTTTGACCTCGTCAGCAGACGTGGTCTCTTCAGACTACTAGAAAAGATCGGATGTCCACCAAAGCTACTAAGTATCATCACCTCATTCCATGACAATATGAAAGGCACAATTCAACATGGTGGCTCCTCATCAGAGCCCTTTCCTATCCTGAGTGGTGTGAAACAGGGCTGTGTTCTCGCACCCACACTTTTTGGGATTTTCTTCTCCCTGCTGCTTTCACATGCGTTCAAATCCTCTGAAGAAGGAATTTTCCTCCACACAAGATCAGGGGGCAGGTTGTTCAACCTTGCCCGTCTAAGAGCGAAGTCCAAAGTACGGAAAGTCCTCATCAGAGAACTCCTCTTTGCTGACGATGCTGCTTTAACATCTCACACTGAAGAATGCCTGCAGAGTCTCATCGACAGGTTTGCGTCTGCCTGCAATGAATTTGGCCTAACCATCAGCCTCAAGAAAACGAACATCATGGGGCAGGATGTCAGAAATGCTCCATCCATCAATATTGGCGACCACGCTCTGGAAGTGGTTCAAGAGTTCACCTACCTAGGCTCAACTATCACCAGTAACCTGTCTCTAGATGCAGAAATCAACAAGCGCATGGGTAAGGCTTCCACTGCTATGTCCAGACTGGCCAAGAGAGTGTGGGAAAATGGCGCACTGACACGGAACACAAAAGTCCGAGTGTATCAGGCCTGTGTCCTCAGTACCTTGCTCTACGGCAGCGAGGCCTGGACAACGTATGCCAGCCAAGAGCGACGTCTCAATTCATTCCATCTTCGCTGCCTTCGGAGAATACTTGGCATCAGGTGGCAGGACTATATCTCCAACACAGAAGTCCTTGAAGCGGCCAACACCCCCAGCTTATACACACTACTGAGTCAGCGGCGCTTGAGATGGCTTGGCCATGTGAGCCGCATGGAAGATGGCAGGATCCCCAAAGACACATTGTACAGCGAGCTCGCCACTGGTATCAGACCCACCGGCCGTCCATGTCTCCGTTATAAAGACGTCTGCAAACGCGACATGAAATCGTGTGACATTGATCACAAGTCGTGGGAGTCAGTTGCCAGCATTCGCCAGAGCTGGCGGGCAGCCATAAAGACAGGGCTAAATTGTGGCGAGTCGAAGAGACTTAGTAGTTGGCAGGAAAAAAGACAGAGGCGCAAGGGGAGAGCCAACTGTGCAACAGCCCCAACAAACAAATTTCTCTGCAGCACCTGTGGAAGAGCCTGTCACTCCAGAATTGGCCTTTATAGCCACTCCAGGCGCTGCTTCACAAACCACTGACCACCTCCAGGCGCATATCCATTGTCTCTCGAGATAAGGAGGCCCAAAAGAAAAGAAAGAAACCTACTTACTTATGCATAGCATCCTTACCAAGTAAGGTGTAGTGATGTTGCCAATGAGCAATTGTGCTGGAAAAAGATAGAGAATAGGTTAAAATTACAAGATAGTTAATGAAAGGTGTGATTTTCATCCATTACAATATGAACAAAATGAATCCTCTTCGGATTTTAGCGACTAATTGTAAAATGTTCCTATAGCAAGCTTCTGTGATCAATTTCTGGCTGACACCTTCAAAACTCCTAATTTAACATTGATTTCGGACCACTGTATAATAAATTAATGGAGTACTGAAGGTAGCTATAGCGTTGGTGTTTGCTCGTTACCAGTGTCTTTATCACTGCAGTTTCTTTGCCGATAAGCAATTAGACATCAATATTGGTTTAGTCACGTTTTGTCGTGTTGCCACCAGCGACAAAGAATCAATTATACTTTCAGGATAATTTGCATTTCAATCTAAGGATTTGCTTTTAAGTCAACCAGTACACTCTGCATATGTAACCTCACCAGAATGTTCTTTTCTTCACCCTTTATGTGTTGAATTTCCATTTGTTTGGTTTTATTATTTCCCATCTGCGGGAATACAATTCTGGGAATTCAGTATCATGAAAGGGAAACAAGCACAAATGCATCTTTCAAATGAAACCCCTTGCTTCCAGTTTACATTTTGTTTTGTAACTACTGGAGCACTTATCCAGCTTGCAAAATGGGCACGACTTTCATTTAGAAAGCAAAGCAAATTTCTAAAAGTTGCTATTATAGAAATGAAATTGGTTTATAATTATACAGTCACTGTGCAGAGGTGTGAGACTGACTCTGAGGAGGATGATAACACCAATGCAATATCAGTGTGTTCAGGGAGTCCCATGTAGAATTGTTGTAAGGAAGTCACCGCCCACTCTACCAATACATTTAGAATGTGACAGTCAGCACACTGTTCACTCCTCGATCTAACCTTTAGCCTCCTCTTGAGGTCCCCAGCATCACATATGCCAGTCTTCAACCAATCCGATTCACTTCACGTGATATCAAGAAATGGCTGAAGAGACTGAATACAGCAAAGGCTATGGTAACATGCCAGCAATAGTACTGAAGACTTGTGCTGCAGAACTAGCTGCACCCCTAGACAAGCTGTTCTAGTACAGCTACAACACTGGCATCTACCCGACAATGTGGAAAATTGCTCAGGTATATCCTATCCACAAAAAGCAGAACAAGTCCAATCCACCCAATTACTGTAATAAAAGCAAAATACTGCGGATGCTGGAAATCTGAAATAAAAACAAGAAATGCTGGAAATACTCAGCAGGTCTGGCAGCATCTGTGGAGAGAGAAGCAGAGTTAATGTTTCGGGTCAGTGACCCTTCAGAACCACCCAATTACTGCCCCATCAGTCTACTCTTGATCATCAGTAAAGTGATGGAAAGTGACATCAACAGTGCTATCAAGCAGCAATTAAACAGCAATAACCAACTTTGCGATGCTTGGTTTGGCTTCCACGAGGGCCACTTAGCTCCTGACTTCATTACAGCCTTGGTCCAAACTTGGACAAAAGAGCTGAACTCAAGAGGTGAGGTGAGAGTGACTGCTGTTGATATCAAGGTAGCATTTGACTGAGTGTGGCATCAAGGGACCCTAGCAAAACTGGCGTCAATGGGAATCAAGGGGAAAACTTCACTAGTTGGAGTCATAACTAGCACAAAGGAAGGTGGTTGTGGTTGTTGGAGGCCAATCATCTCAGTCCCAGGACATCACTGCAGGAGATCCTCAGGGTAGTGTCCTCGGCCCAACCATCTTCAGCTGCTTCATCAATGACCTTCCCTCCATCATAAAGTCAGAAGTGGGGATGTTCGCTGATGATTGCACAGTGTTCAGTACCAATTGCAACTCCTCAGATACTGAAGCAGTCTGTGTCCATATGCAGCAAGACCTAGCTTGAGTTGCTAAGTGGCAAGTACATTTGTGCCACACAAGTGCCAGGCACTTCCAGACGTCCTCCAACAAAAGAGAATCTAGCCATCTCCCCTTGACATTCAATGGCATTACCATCACTAAATCCCCCACTATCAACATTTTGGGAGTTACCATTGATAAGAAACTGAACTGGAGCAGCCACATAAATACTGTGGCTACAAGAGCAGGTCAGAGGCTAGGAACTCTGCAGTGAGTAACTCACCTCCTGACTCCCCAAAGCCTGTCTACCATCTGCAAGACACAAGTCAGGAGTGTGATGGAATACTCTCCACTTGCCTGGATGGGTGCAGCTCCAACAACACTCAAGAAGCTCAACACTATCCAGGACAAAGCAGCCCACTTGATCGGCACCCCATCCACCACCTTAAACATTAACTCCCTCCACCACTGATGCACAGTGGCAGCAGTGTGTACCATCTATAAAATGCACAGCAACAACTCACCAAGACTCCTTCGACAGCACCTCTTCCACCTAGAAGAACAAGGACAGCAGACGCACGGGAACACCACCACCTGCAAGTTCCCCTCTAATCCACACACCATCCTGACTTGGAACTATATCACCATTCCTTCACTGTCGCTGGGTCAAAATCCTGGAACTTCCTTCCTAACAACACTGTTGGTGTACCTACAGCACATGGACTGCAGTGGTTCAAGAAGCTAGCTCACCACCACCTTCTCAAGGGCAATTAGGGATGGTGCAACAAATGCTGGCCTTGCCAGTGACTCCTTTATCCCAGGAAAGAATATTTTAAAAAATTGACTCACAAGCTGAGACTCAAATGCAATGGTGTGCAGCTGCCTATCTGAGGAGCTCCCCTCCCAGCATTTGTCTCATTTTGTCTTTGCAGGTAGAATCGACTGTAACTTTCAACAACCACACATGGTCCTGCCACTGATCTACTGCTGAGAAGAAGCAGCATATTAGATAAGTGGCACTGCATTTAGCAACCATTAAAAAGGGAGCAGCACCATAGTGGCAAACACTCAGCATGGGTACAGCTTATAAATATGCACAATAAATGACTTTTGGCAGTGCAGTTGTTGAGTACGGACTGACACGTGGATAGTTTTGTTGAGCAGGCAGCAGAGAAATATATAAAGTAGGTCTCGCTGGGAGAGCAATCGAGTACATAGTTCTTCATATTTATTGCTGGATTTTGGTGTAAATGTTGCTACTGGGAAGGGAAACGATTGCACATGGAAAGGTTTCAGTGGGTGTGGGCTTCAAAAATTGCTCTTAGATGGGTTTTCCAGTTTTCTAGCATCCACATCAGCAGCAACTGAAGATGGATATCCTTTCCATGGGAATATTATGAAAGCCGCAGCAAGGAAGTGATGCATAGAAAACTTTAATGCAGCACTTGTGCAAACATCAGAGACCTTGCGTCAGAATGCTGTAGTGTTTTTAAGGCAGAATGAACATTGATGTATCTTCTCCCAGCTTGCAGGCTGGAAGACACATGAGAATCATTAACCAAGACTGAAGGGGTTTACAGAAAATGGCTTCAAAATAAACTCACCATGACTGCTGCCTGGATGTCTGGCAGTCACCTGCATTATGCAGTGCTGGTGATCACACACCAGCAGGACATTGATGGAATAATAGCCTTTCCTCTTCATACTTCTGCCAGGAGAAGGCCAAAGGGCGACATAAGTTACATCTCATGTCCCATGTGCGCTGGAAAATCCTGCCATGTGGTGGATCTGTCTGTACATCCCTGCCCTCAGTTGGAACCTTAATATGGTGTCAGCTATGACTCCGTAGTAGCACTCGTGTTTGAGCCACAAGGTTGTGAATTCAAGTCCTACACCAGAGACTTGAGCATAATCTAGGCTGACACTGCAGTGCAGTGCTGAGGGAGCATAGCAGTGTTGAAGGTACTGTCCTTTGGGTGAGACATTAAACCAAGGGCACATCTGCCCTCAGGTGGATGGAATAGATCCTATGGCTCTTTTTGAGAAAGAACAGGGGAGTTCAACCTGATGTCCTGGCCAATATCATCCCTCAACAAACACCTTGCTGTGTGGAAGTGGCTGCCACATTTCCTAAATTACATTTTAAAAGTGCGTTATTGGTTCAAGGACATCCTGAGATCAAGAAAGGTACTACCCAAATGCAAGTCTTTCTTTCTCTGTAGTTGTTTGCTTGCTGGATGCACCTATGTACACCATGCCATCCTGGAATTACCCAAGGGAAAGAAGTTTGATGCAGTGGCAGCTTTCACAGCATAGAGGGAGGGCCAATCTTGCATGGATTGTGGCTGAAGGTCATCCTCCAAAAGGCACCAAATCTCTCACCACCTTCCCAGTAAAATAAAGCTTCAAAGGCACTGGTTTTCACGGAGATTCAAAAATATCCAACAGGCCCAACAATTCCATTATCACAGGAAGTGCCAGATAGGTTCCTTCCCCTTGTGCTGGTTTACATTCCTGGCATCCAAATGGGTCCAATTTCCCCACCCGCCTTTCTTCCTCCTCCTGAAAAGAAGTCAGGGTATAAGGGAATTCCAAAAGGAACCCTACTCAAGACTGCAGCTACAAGCCTCCCCTAAGATATTGGTACAGGGCTTTGTGGTAATCCTCTTTTACCACAGAAAATGCCCAGACCGTCTTGCCAGAGCTTGCTCAGTATATCTCAGAGACTTTCTCCCGAAGAAGACTAAAGGAATACTACAGACTGAAAGCCTGTGCCCTGCTTTCATAGGACCACCTAGTTCCAGATCTACAACCAAAAGAAATGCTGAAAAGGTGATTGCAGACAGGACTGGCTCAGGCCTTTCCTTGGGATCTTGGGTGGACAATATGAATGTCTGAGGTGAAATATCCACCCCAACAACCTCTTTTTGTACTTTGTCAGTAGCAGAAGGCCTCTTCATTTGAAGTATCTGAAGCACAACAGTTGGAAATTAATTCCTTTTTTTATCCATTGCTGAGAACATGGATGAGTCAGTCAACTAGCAAAAATTTAAACTGTGAGGGTGAATTAAAATGCTGGAGTTTTGCTATAATACCTTTTGAGACTCATGGAAAAATGTTATACAGTTTCATCTTTTTATAGGTTTACCTGTGGCTTTTTGCTTGCCTTGGTAAATTTGGAATGGATTGAATTCATTGTCGGGCAAAGTGGGTACTGTCTACAGGTGGGAACAGGCATGTTGGGCTGACTGGCCTTTTCTCATATCATACTTAATGTTCTTATCAGTTAAAAAAAAAGCTGGTTTTAGTGCATTAGTTCTTAAGGCAGTCTTAAAATCCAATTGTGAATTACTCAGTTCTATTTTGGTAACGTGGTACTGATGTAGTTAGATAAACAATAAAGAAATTATACAACTTAATTTTTCATGGGCTTTGTTGGTCTATTCTCTACCTGCATAGCCATGGCTTTCCTAACCCATTATTGCTCCCTGATTTGGAGAACTAGGAAGTAATTTTAACTTATTCTTTTGAGATATAATTTTTACTGTACCCTGTGGTCGCCCTTTAGCCTCATCAACAAACAATTGAGGCTGTATCCATGACATTGTTACTTGGGAATGGGAAGAATCATAGGGCTACTGTAAGAAAAGCTCACAAGGGGGTACTTACCTGCTTGATGATGGACTGATGCCAGTATATGTTGAAGATGAACATGAACCAAAGTATAATCAAGACCATGCAAAAGGAAGATGATCTGGCCTTCTGAAGTTGGTCATTAGAAATGTTTTTAATGTATTTTGAGTATTATTTTGCGTATCAGTTTAATACTAAATATTTTTCATTTCCTCCCACAAATTTTGTTCCCATTTCGGAATCCCTCTCATCATTTATCCACAGGATCAGTGATAAAATGCTCTCAATCACCTGCCTCTGCCATTTTGAAGCAATCAATAGGAGGCATAGAGGTCATCGGTTGATTTTTTTTTTCAATATTCCTTCAGAAGTAGAAGCACTCTTTCTGTTCAGGTGCAATGATGTTCCCCTATCACAACTCATTAGTTGGTTCATTACTGTCAGCATTTTTTTATGTCTGATATCTTCTCACAAACACACACTAGCTCACCACATCAAGATGTGTCTCTCAAAACTTGGTTCTGACTGGTCTGTACTTAATTAACTGCTGGGAATTATTGTAACTGCAGCAGCTACAAAACTGCATAGCAATCCCCAGGTCTGTCAGTCTGACGAATTTACAAATATCCTTCCACAGGGGCTTCACCAAGTTGAGAGCAAGAATTAATATGCATGTCATTCTGTACTGGGTTGTCTGAACCTTAGTCTTTAAGGGTTTAGTTCATGTTCTCACTGATTTGCATAGATCTTAAGTTGCTTATACTAACAAATCTTGGGGTTCTGAGGTGGTGGCAATTAAACAGACTTTACCAACCCTCTGGACCCACAAAATTCTAAAAAAGACAAACCAACAATTAGAAATTATAAACATAAATAGGAAAGAGCTGCCTGGACTTGGAAGGGCTGGAATAATAGGGTTATGGGGCTGTACATTGCCCTTGGGGCACAGGCTGGGCATCCCCATCCTACATGACTAAGACAACTAAAAACAAAGGTTTGAAAGCCAGCTTCTAAATTTCCCTGCCCTTCCCGCCTCTTTCAGCATTCCAAAGGGACTGTTCTCTCTGTAAAATCTTGGTCAACTCCTCAATCACCCCCAACACCCCTTCCCCTTCTCACAGAGCCTTTCCATGCAAGTGCAGGAGATACAACACCTGCCCTTTTACCTCCTCTCTCCTCACCATCCAAGGCCCCAAACATTCCTTCTAGGTGAAACAGCAATTTATGTGTACTTCTTTCAATTTAGTGTACTGTATTCACTTCCCGCAATGTGATCTGCTGTACATTGGGGAGACCAAATGCAGACTGGGTGACTGCCCTGCGGAACACCTCAGTTCAATTCACACGCATGACTCTGAGCTACTGGTCACTTGCCATTTTATTTCACACTTTTCTCCCACACTGCCTCTCCGTCCTTGGCCTCCTACAGTGTTCCAATGAAGCTCAATGTAAGCACAAGGAACAGCACCTCATGTTTTGATGAGGCACTTTACAGCCTTCTGGACTCAACATTGAGTTCAACAATTTCAGACCATAACCTTTGCCTCCATTTTGTTTCCTTTTACTTGGCTGGTTTTGGTTTTACTCTTGTTTTTTGTTCTTGTTTTTGCTTTGAATGGCAGCTGTTCATCATTCTGCCATTCACACCTCCTCTAAACATATCTATTTTGTTTATTTACTTGGCCCATTACCACTCCCTTTGGCCCTGCAGAACCAAACTCTTTTGTCATTTAATCTCTCCTATCTCCCACCCTATCACAGACATTTCCTTTTGTTCTTTTTTTCCACCCTCCCCCTTTCACTTGCTTAAAACCTATTACATTTCTTTCTTTTCCCAGTTCTAATGAAAGGTCATTCAACCTGAAACATTAACTCTGTTTCTCTCTCCACAAATGCTGCTTGACCTGAGTATTTCCAGCATTTTCTGTTTTTATTTCAGATTTCCAGCATCTGCAGTATTTTGCGTTTGTAGATTTTGCTAATTGGAATGAAGTATCAATCTTACAACGTGTCTCTGCCAAAGGATAGATGATAGTGCTGCAGTGAGGTAGCATCACACTGGAGTTTCATCACCTAACTCTTTAATGAATTTCAGCTTCTAAACAAAACTAAAAATCCACTGCTGCTGCTTTAATTCCATTCATGATAGTAATTTTTTTTTACTGTTTCTTGCCATTTATGTTGCGCTATTGAGTTAAGTCTTTATTATATCAGGCTGAGTCATTGCTGAAAGGAGTTCTATTTTGGGCCAAATGGGTATGGACCTCTGAATGCAATTTAATTCTTAATCTGCAGCAAGAGGCTGTCCAGTCTGGAGAAAACAGTTTGCTACTGCCTATCTGCCCAGAGATGAAGCTGAAAGTGCTGCTCAGCTGAATAATGTGGTTTGTTATTTTAAAATCAGCAAACTATTGAACAGAAGTTAGTCAATTTTTATTCTGTGGTCAGATAAATGGAAAAATACTCCTTCAGGATTTAATTTTTAAATTGTCTGCAAGAGAGGTGGGATATAATGAAAAGAAAGGTGTGTTTTTTAAGTTCTTTCATGGAATGTGGGCATCGCTGGCTAGGTCAGCATTTATTGTCCATCCCTAATTGCCCTTGTATTTTATATAGTCCTTTTCACAACCTCAGGCTATCACAAAGCACTTTACGCCCAATTAAGAACTTCTTTTGAAGTGTGCCCACTGTTGTAATGTATGAAAGGAGAGCTCCTGAATGGATGGTTTTCCATAACTTTACAATAATGCAAAGCTCTTAGCACAACTGAATGGTGTCAAATACTTGAATGTCAACATTCTGAGTGTGAATCACTCAATTTTTATTCATCCTTGGGATGTGAGTGTCAATGGTCAGGCCAGCATTTATTGCCCATAACCTAATTGCCCTTGAAACTGAGTGGTTTGTTATGTCATTTCTGAGCCAACCATATTGCTGTGGCCAGACCAGGTAAGGACAGCAGATTTCCTCCCCTGAAGGCCATTAGTAAACCCAAATGGGTTTTTATGACAATCCAATAGTTTCATGATTATTAATGAAAATAGCATTTTATTCCAGATTTATTAACTATTTGAATTAATATCTCTGGAATTTAAGTCTGAGCCTCTAGATTATTAGTCCAGTGGGATTACCACTATGCCACCATCCCCTACAATTTCCAGCCAATTGGGTTCATGCTGAAGCAGCTGTGGTTTTCTCCGTCCACCTGCCAAACTCTGGCAGATTAGCAGGAGTGTCACTGTCGTGGAAGCTATGTCTTCCAAGTAAAATATATAATTTTGATTGGCAAAATGTTGGTTGTCGAACTGAAATGTTCTATTGCTTTATTATCCAATTAAGAATTACTGCTTCTCCGAGGATAGTTGAGAAAAAATGGCCCCTGCTTTGTTTGCATTCTTTTTAATTGCCGGAGTGTATAATTCACTTAAATCTTACCTACTTTAAAGGAACTTGCAGAGAAGCTGATGGACAAAAGTGTCAGAGATATTTTGAGGTACTTGGCTGCGTATTAAATGTGAACATCTGTAATAAGTCAAAAGCAACTGAAAACTGATGACAAAAGATGTTTTCCAGCAAAAAGTAATTTCAACTAACTGGAGCAGGATGACATGAAAGGTACATGTACACTAAAGTGAACACTATGTGCTCTAATATTATTGTGGTGCAGGCATGGAGGCTAATTCTGGTCTATAGCTGATCTGGAATGACTGTTATTGAAGTAATTTTGAAGTCTGGTGAAACATGTAATTCCAAGTGTTCCCACTTGGATAGAGATTTCAGTAAGCTGTAGACAATTACAAAATAATCTTTAACAAAAAGATTCCAGCCTCTAAGTACTTCTGTTTAAAGGGACCACATTCCACCTTACAAAACAATTTCTATTCCATGCTCGGAATTCTCCTCCAATATCCAGTTCCCAATACAATCATTTAAATAATTTCATTCTTAAACTGATGTTTTTCACTTACGAAGGGAAGGTATTGATTGGTTTACAGATATTGGGCATTGGTTACCGTATCATGATGATTTCTTTGTGGGGAAGGAGGAACAGAAGTGTTTCCTCTAGGCCCAACAAGCTACACAGTAAGCCCTGTACTGCTCTCCCAACTGCTGTGATCTGTCTGTTCTTCTAAACACCATCTGCTACTCTCCCCCACCAACCCCCCACTACCACCTGCTCCCTGCCAACCATGACTTTCTCTCACATACTGCCCCCGCCACCCCCCCGCCCCCCCCACCAATGATCTCTCTCAATCCCCACTACACCGACCCAATCTCCTTATCTTGGGCCTTGTGAAGCAGGCTTCCTGCCCAAAAGGCCTCCAGCCTGTCAATCAGACTGCCAGTGGGTGGGAACTGACAGAAAAAATAATTCAAAGAACTCTGCAGTTAAAAATTACAGGATGTTCAGGAAACCCTTTCTTCCGGGTTTCCCACCTTCATAGCAGCAATTCCCCCAACTGCCTCTACTGACCCTGGCACAGAACTTGCCTTCATGCTAAATTCCAGTCCAAAGTACGTCCAAACTGTCACAATGATCAATTTTATTGTATACCTAATAGTAAAGTCAATGTCTTCTGACATCAAGGTTGTTCGGGTAGTGCAGTGGGAACTACACACTAAGGCCAGGATTTTGACTCGGCAATGGGGGTCTCAACTACCAGCAAAAGCACCAGCGAGAGCCCCACATCGCCTACTTTGGTGAAGGCCTGCCAAATCAAGTGCCGATTAGGCATATAAGGCCTTCCCCAGGATCAAGGACCTGGGTGACAGAAGTCCCTGCACTATAAGGGTCTGTAAGTGTTAATGTTTGAGACAGTGAGAGTAACCCCTCCCACTGTAGTGGTGATGTAGTAGTAGTCACATGGGTATTAGGCTTGGAAGAAGCTAGAAGCATCAAGGGAGATGTTAGCTGAAAAGGCTAAAAAAAGAGTGTAAATAGTTATGTATATATAATAAGAGTTACTATTTAGCCATACAAAGACTCTGAGACATCTGCAAACGATACTCAAATTACACTAACAACAATACACAATAAGGTGGAAATGGTGAAAACACCCAGAAATTAGTGAAAGACTTCACCTTGTACAGTAGCGCCAAGAAGACAGCAGATCTCGAAGGGAGACTGCAAGGAGCTCCACAGCTGCTCTGTAGCTGAAGGAAGACACAGACAGTTGGTGAGTCAGTGAGTAATCTTCGTATCTGTGTGGACTTAATGCAGCTTAACAAAGCCGTGGCGAGGGAAATCCATTCTATGTTTTCGGTGGATGACAGCCTAGCAAAGCTATCCAAAAGCATAATGTTCACTAAACTCGACGCAAATAGTGGCTTTTGGCAGGTTCCGTTCAACGAGAAGTCAAGATTACTCACAACATTTATCACACCTTTCGGAAGATTTTGCTTCAATTGGTTACCATTTGGTATAACATTTGCACCTGAAATCTTCCAAAGGACCATGCCCAATATTCTGCAAGGACTCAAAGGGGTGTTATGTCACATCCTGGTCCATGGGGAATCTATAAAGGAACATAAGCAGAGAGTAAAAGTGGTTCTACATCGTCTTCAAGAAGAAGGGCTGACACTTAACGACAAGTGTGAATTCTCCAAAACATCCATTGGTTTCTTACACCATATTGTAAGTAGTAATGGCATAATGGTAGACCTGCAAAAGACAAGAGCCATTAATGAGTTTCCAACACCAACTTCAATCCAACATATCCAAAAATTCCTTGGAATGGTGAATCAATTAGCAAAATTTTACCCAATTTGGCGCAGGTAACAGAACCATTACAACAACTCTTGAGAAGTGTTAAGGCTGTTAAGAAGGCATATGGTGTGTTAGCTTTTATTAGTAGGGGGATCGAGTTTCGGAGCCACGAGGTCATGCTGCAGCTGTACAAAACTCTAGTGAGACCGCACCTGGAGTATTGCGTGCAGTTCTGGTCACCGCATTATAGGAAGGATGTGGAAGCTATGGAAAGGGTGCAGAGGAGATTTACTAGGATGTTGCCTGGTATGGAGGGAAGGTCTTACGAGGAAAGGCTGAGGGACTTGAGGTTGTTTTCGTTGGAGAGAAGGAGGAGGAGAGGTGACTTAATAGAGACATATAAGATAATCAGAGGGTTAGATAGGGTGGATAGTGAGCGTCTTTTTCCTCGGATGGTGATGGCAAACACGAGGGGACATAGCTTCAAGTTGAGGGGTGATAGATATAGGACAGATGTGAGAGGTAGTTTCTTTACTCAGAGAGTAGTAAGGGCGTGGAACGCCCTGCCTGCAGCAGTAGTAGATTCGCCAACTTTAAGGGCATTTAAGTGGTCATTGGATAGACATATGGATGAAAATGGAATAGTGTAGGTCAGATGGTTTCACAGGTCGGCGCAACATCGAGGGCCGAAGGGCTTGTACTGCGCTGTAATGTTCTAATTCTAAAAGATCAAGTGTGGTGTTGGAACACACATCAAGAACAAACATTTTGAAGAATTAAGGAGGTGCTAGTCTCACCAGAGATATTAGTGCATTACACCTTTCATTACCAACTATAATCACAGCAGACGCCTCATCTACAGGGTTGGGGGCAGTCCTTCTTCAAGAACAGCAAAATGGATGGCGAAGACAAATCTATTATGCATATAAGAGCTTAGTCCAAGACAGAGACAAGGTATGATGTCATTGATAAAGAAGCACTTGCAGTCACATGGGCTTGTGTGAAGTTTTCTGATTACATTATTGCCTAAAAAGGGCGGCACAGTGGCGCAGTGGTTAGCACCGCAGCCTCACAGCTCCAGTGACCCGGGTTCAATTCTGGGTACTGCCTGTGTGGAGTTTGCAAGTTCTCCCTGTGTCTGTGTGGGTTTCCTCCGGGTGCTCCGGTTTCCTCCCACAGCCAAAAGACTTGCAGGTTGCTAGGTAAATTGGCCATTATAAATTGCCCCTAGTATAGGTAGGTGGTAGGGGAATATAGGGACAAGTGAGGATGTGGTAGGATTATGGGATTAGTGTAGGATTAGTATAAATGGGTGGTTAATGGTCGGCACAGACTCGGTGGGCCGAAGGGCCTGTTTCAGTGCTGTATCTCTAAATCTAAATCTAAAATCTAAAAGTGGTTATTGAGACATACCTTTGGTTTCCTTATTGGATGAGAAGGAATTTGCAAAGATGCCTCTTAGAATTCAGAGATTCTAGTTGAAATTGATGACATATACCTATGAGATTGGGTGCCCCCTGCCACTATCACGCCCTGATTATATGCTCTCCCTGCCTCCAAACCAGACGTGGGGGAGATCATAAAATTCCATACTACATTTGCAAATAGTCTACCTGACCTAGGAAAACAAAAATATATTTGCTGGGAGCAAGATACTGCCTTTGATATTTTCGGGGAATGAATGATGGGGTTGGGATCGGGTGAGGTGTAGGAAGCCTGGAAATCATGGGAAACTAGAAGTCCTGTTGAATTTGACAGGTTCACCATCTGCTGGCCGTGAAAGCCAGAGTTAGTAGGCCACAGCCGATCACCCTTTGGGAAGGTCTCGACTTCTGTCACCCCCGACCTCTCCTGCCCATCGTGGGGGGGGGGGTGGGGGGGGGGGGTTAATATCAACCCCATTGAATCCAGTGGACAGTTTGATTCAAGGTTGTTTGGAGCCTATTGTTTTCCCCTAAATTGTGTTCTGACTAACTTTTCTAATCCACTAAGAATTGCATAAGCAAATAGTGACGAATGGGGTTGAAAGTTTTAAGTGCAGACTGAGATAATGGAATAGTGGGTGCCACAGACTGGTGCCTGAGCTGGTGGACCTTGGTAATGTCACACAAAAGAAGACAATATATCAGGTATAAAAGATATAGGAAATAAGGTTTGATGCATAGATCAAGCAATATCTCCAATACAGCTTTGTAGGTAGGAAGAAACTTTCCTCAGGAGAATAAATGAGTTAGGTAGAGTCCATGGAAGAGTAGATTTCTTGTGACTAGTGGAAGGAACCAGCTGAATGGATTGAATGGCCTTTTTTTCTTTCTGTGCTCTCTTGTATCATCCCATGATTCAGTTGGCTGATAAGTGGCAAGTAACATTCACGCCACACAAATGCCAGGCAATGACCTTCTCCAACAAGAGAGAATCTAACCATCTCCCCTTGACATTCCCCCACCATCAACATCCTGGGGGGGGGAGGTCACAGAAAATTAACTGGACCAGCTACTTAAATACTATGGCTACAAGAGTAGGTCAGAAGCTAGGAATTCTGTGGCAAGTAATGCATGTCCTGACTCCCCAAACCCTGTCCACCATCTACAAGGCCCAAGTCAGGAGTGTGATGGAATACTCTCCACTTGCTTGGATGAGTGCAGCTCCAACAACACTCAAGTAGTTCAAGATTATCCAAAGCAAAGTAGCCTGCTTGATCAGCACCCAATAAACATTCACTCCCTCCACCACCAGTACAAAGCAGCAGTAGTGTGTACCATCTACAAGATGCACTGCAGCAACTTGCCAAGGCTTCTTTGACAGCACCTTCTAAACCTGCAATCTCTACCACCTCGAAGAGCAAGGGCAGCAGACGCATGGGAATACCACCACCTGCAAGCTCCCCTTGAAGTCATACACAATTGTGACTTGGAACTCTATCACTGTTCCTTCACTATTGCTGGGTCAAAATCCTGGAACTCCCTCCCGAACAACACTTTGGGTGGACCAACACCACATGGGCTGCTGCCATTCAAGAAGGTGGTTCACCACCTTCTCAAGGGCAATTAGGGATGGGCAATAAATGCTGGCCTTGCCAGAAGCACCCACATCCCAAGAACGAGTTAAAAAAAATTGCCTCTGAGTCAAAAGGTTGGGTCTTCAAGTCACCATCCAGAGACTTGAGCATAAAATCCAGGCCAACACTATAGTTCAATATTTTAGATTTTTTTTTTTAGATTTTTAAATTTAGAGATACAGCACTGAAACAGGTCCTTCGGCCCACCGAGTCTGTGCCGACCATTAACCACTCATTTATACTAATCCTACACTAATCCCATATTCCTACCACATCCTCACCTGTCCCTATATTTCCCTACCACCTACCTATACTCAGGGCAATTTATAATGGCCAATTTACCTATCAACCTGCAAGTCTTTTGGCTGTGGGAGGAAACCAGAGCACCCGGAGGAAACCCACGCAGACACAGGGAGAACTTGCAAACTCCACACAGGCAGTACCCAGAATTGAACCCAGGTTGCTGGAGCTGTGAGGCTGCGGTGCTAACCACTGCGCCACTGTGCCGCACCATCCTGCACCATCAGAGTTGCTGTTTTTTGGATGAGACGAGATCCACGGCACTATTTGAAGAAGAGCAGGGGAGTGTACTGGCCAACATTTATCCCTCAACCAATATAAAAAAAAACAGATTATCTGGTTGTAATCACATCGCTATTAATAGGAACGTGTGGTGAGGAAATTGGTTGCTGAAATCCTACATTACTACTGTTACAACCAAGGCGGGAGTAATGCACTGTTAATTAAGTCCCACTACTCCACAGGTTATAGTATATTATTAAAGTTTCCCACCTACCAGAAAATAGCCAAATTAAACACTCTATTTGTCCCCAGAATAAAGCACACCAAACCAGGTTTCTTTAAACAATAATAAAATTAACTGTTTATTCATCAACTAAGTCTTAAACTATAATGAGATAACTCTATATGTGAAAGGATTCTTTTCAAATTTCTTGTTCTTCCTAACCCTCATGCACACAAACATACATTAAAAAAATGGTTAACTGACTTTAAAAGGATGCTTTGGACTATAACTGTTTCTTAGGAATAATAAAATAACTGGGTTGTAATGTTCTGGTAGGATATTTCCAGGTTGGTGAGATGTTCCAGAGTCAAATAGTCAGATGCCACTCGCAGTCTCTCCAGGTGAGGTTGATGAACAGTCCGTGATGGGTAGATGGTCACGGCACTTAGTCTGCAGCAGGGGTCACATAGATCGTTCAACAAAGGGTGTACAACAGGTCTACTTGGGTTTTGAAATAGCAGTCTAGCAACAGAAGCTTTCTTGAGTGTTCAGGATCTCCCAAAACATAAGAGGCAACAGGAATCACTCCTGAGGCAGAGATTTTTCAGAGACTAGAGGCAATAGGAATCTGCTATCTTTAAAATGCAGGGCTTCCTCTCATCAAAAGAGCCTTCCTCCACAGAGAGTAGCTACTCCTCTTTTCCTGGGTCTTTTCCTCTCCAGGGGTATTTTCTCTCTCCAGGCAGACCATAGCCACCACCTCAAATGTGGAATTTCATTTTACAAGAGAGGCAAGCCTTCTTTTTCAGGAAGAGGTCTTTTTAACTCTGGTCTGCAAAAAACGGGTCCCAACCAGTTTGTTCTGCCTCCTGCCTGTCTAGCACTGGTTTTTCACAAAGCAAAAGTGAAACCAAAACTCTTAACAATAAGTCATGTGACCTGACATTTCCCTTGCTGTTGTTTGGAACAGGTGTCTTGCAGTCTGTCTCACTCAGTTCAAACAGCAAGTTTCAGCATTCAACGTTCACAGAAAAATCCTCTTTCTCAGTTTTTAAAAAGCACACAGAATTCTTAGCTTTCAATAAAAAAGAAACTCTTGTGACACTACAGTGACTGCACTTCAAAAAATAATAAATTGACTGTAAAGTGCTTTGGATATCCTGAGCTGAGGAAAGGCGCTACATAAATGCAAGTTTTTTTCCTATGTTTTAAATTCTTATTTCAATTAAATGCATTGTTTTGATGTACATGTTTTCATTGAGTTTTAATTCAGTTCTGTTATGTGCCTCACCTATCCTACAACATACTTTGGCCTATAACCCAACCTGCCTCCTTTGGCCTTTTGTGCACCCCTTTCTTCCCTCCACTCTATCATCAGTAGTAGAGCCTTCTTTTGCTTTGCTGTACTCTCTAGAAGGTATTCCCTAAAATCCTCTGCCTTGCTATTTCTTGCCTCACCTTCAAAAGCCTATCTTTTCAATCTGGCTTTCGGCCAACTCCCAAAAGTCTCCCATTATTGCTTGGTGCCCATTTTTCCTCTGTGAAGCTTTCTATGTTAAAGGCTGTATACAATTGCAAATTGTGGTTGTAATTAATTGTGGAAATTAAGTCAGGTGATATTTTACTTTTATCACACATGCATTACTTGTTAATCACTATGGCAAACTGTATTCTGATTGACAATGATTATTGGGTTACTTAAAATATTTATGGTACTTACATAGTAGTTTAACTATGGACGAGGCACATTGCAGTCAACAAGATCACATCAACCACTAACATGGAAGACTGGAGGTGAGAAAAAGGGATGGGTACAAACAAAATAGACTGATAAGACAAAATAGCACCATATTCAGAAGCTGTTATAGAGTAAGGTAACCTGATTCACTGTGTAATGTGGTTTGGTGGAAATTTCACTGTGGTGGAAATGAGTGCCGGATAAGGAGCAAATCTGGCTCCATAATGTTCATATTTGAGCATTGCTGTTCAAGGTCTATATGCTTTACTTGGCATGGGGTTATTTTCAGCAAGCAAGATTTATCCGGTTTACAGGAAAGAAAAAAGAGAGAATGACTTGTATTTATATAACTCCTTTCACAACTGCAGGATGTCTCAATTCATTTCACAGTGAATTATTACTTTCTGAAGTATTGTTACTACTGTTTTAAAGGGAAAAGAAGCAGGAGATAACATGATTGTGTGAAGCAAAGATGTCAGAATTTACTGTTCTAATACTACTGCTAATTTACATAATTCGAATGGATAAAGAACCATTCAAAATCTGTCACACATTTGTTCTTTCATATATTCCTTTTAGCAGAACCAGTCCCATGCGAAATGAAGTGTAATACCCCTTTTAAATATAAGGGGGCAGATTTTCATCTTCACTGCTTGGGCAGTAATTCAGCGGAGAGGATCATCTGCCTATCTAGAACCTGTCTAGTTTTCATTCCATTGATGCCCTCCAGGCAATGATGACTAAAAGCTACTCTAATGTGTTTTATAAGTGTTCACACCATAAACACCCATTCCCAATCAATGAATTTGGAGTTAGGTTGAAGACCATCCAACTCCATAGAGCTGGCCTCATGTATGGCAATAACAGGAGGCTGTGTATAATTGATCTGAGCTGTAAAGGTAGCTATACTTCTGCTCGCCCGTCACCCCTGGTGCTCACTGACCTTCATTGGTTTCTGGACTGGCAACACCTCAGTTTTAAAATTCTCATCCTTGTTTTCAAATCCCTCCATGGCCTCGCCTCTCCCTAAATCTGTAGTCACTTCCAGCCCTACCAGTATCTGAGATCTCTGTGCTCTTCCAATTCTTGAGCATCCCTGATTGTCCCATTGGCAACTGTGCCTTAAAATGCCAAGGCCCTAAACTCTGAAATTACCTCCTTATCCCTCTTTGCCTTACTACCTGTCAACCGTCCTTTCAGACATGTTGATTGAGAATACTCCTGTGAAGCAACATGGAACATTTTAAGATATTAAATGTGCAAGTTGTTGTTGTTTAGGGAGAAATCTATTCACTGCATATCACCAAAGGTCACGGTGCTCAGTTCCTTCATTCTTATGCTGTAATTATCACAATAAGTATGTTTTCTGAATATTTTCAAAAATATAATCTAGAATCTGTGTTCAACTCATGGCATCCTCAAAAGCAAAGAGCTGGGGTGACTCACCAACCTACCTCAGTTTCTGACATATTTGAATTACCCAATGTTTTTATATATAAAAGCATTTAAATTAGGTTCCTTATCACTCATCACCTGTACATCCGCCATGTCCTGAGGCTCTCATACTCTTAATGTATGAGCTTATTTTAGAAGTCACTCCATATCTCAACATTGTTCTTTAACTGCTTCATTCTTGTAGGCCAGGCTCTGCACTGACTTCACTGCTGATTGAAATTTGTTGATTCAGCATTTTCATTTATTCTCAGGGTAACTTGCTCTGTGTGAAGTGAGGCGGTGCAAGTGACTCATCCTCAGAGAAATTGGTTTTCTGCTACTTGTTCATCTTTAGTAAACCCTGTTATTTATTCTTGCATTCATTCAAAGCTCCAGAATATGTTGTTGGCTTCATATTTTCTGTTGCTAATGTGGAGATGAATCTGGACTGTTCATTTTCGAGGCCTGGAGTTTCTTCCATGGGTGCAATCTGAAATTATGTCCAAAGAGGTGCCTGTTTTGAAAAGCACCCAATAATTCTCCTGGTCTCGTTACATTACATCCAAACTCAAAATGTGCGTAATTTGGCATAAATCATAATAGACTATCAGGGCCCAAGGAAATGCCAAGATCATACCAGTGTATTTCTTTGAATCTTAAAATTTAAAGTTTTAGCTCATTTCACCATAATTTATGCACAGCATATTTAAGGACCTGCAATTGGGGAAGCTTTTCAATTTTTACTTGGTTTCTTTTAATACATTTTTATGGCAAAATGCAGATCAGGTCTCAGTGAGACTAAATTTTAAAAAAAACACAACTTGCAATTTAAAGATCAGAAAAATGACTGTTTCCTGCTGTGCCTGAAAATCTGGTTGCAATGTTGAGATTCCCTCAAACAAGCACAATTAGTGGATACTGTTATTTGAGTCAGGGGCATGGCCAGTGATTTGTTTGGATGGAGGGTTTGATGGACGGACACGAATGATCAAGGAAACTTAGGCGTACTGTAGTTATGCACGTAACTCACTCATCTTAAATTCTGTGATCTTTTAAGTCACTGAATTGGTTTGCACCCTGATTATACCGACCTATCTGGGCACAAATGCAGATGAAACTTCAGGACCAGGATTCCAGGTCTACCTTGCTTCTGAAACTATGTCGCAGGATATCAATGTATAAAAAATGCTTAATGCACTCAAATGAAATTCCTCTCCCTGCTCTGTGAGAGGAGGCATTAAACGGTCAATTTTAAATGTGCTAAAATAACAGAGAGGCATTTCACACGAATGCAGTATTTGGGAAGCCAGTATCCTACACTGTGACTTCAGGACCCATGTGAAGATCCAACACTAAAGAGGGTATATTTGAAAAAGAAGGTTGGATAAAGTTTATTATTAAAAGCAGAAAGTTCAGGATCACTGTGGAGTCAATTTTAATCTAACCCACCCAATGGGAAACTGATGAGGTCAGCTGCAACCGTGGTTTTACATCATACTCTATTTTACTGTCAGTTGAAGTTAATGGAGAGTAATATCAGGCAGCATGTAAAACTGGCGTTCCACCTGATCCTATGAGATTCTCAGCCAATGAGTTGAGATAAAATTCACCCCACGGAGTTTGGCAAAGTATGCAGTCCATCTCCAGTCAACTTTAACACTTGAAGAAGCAAAGAATGCAGTACTTTCTTTGGATTAAATCTTTGACTCTGTGTCAAAAGTTCAATAATTGACACCATTAAATGATGCGGTTAACATTTTTTCATTGTTTTACTATAATTTGAGGATTATGGATGGAAAAAATCAATTAGGGCTATTTGATCTGGCCTGGAATAACTGGGGACCATGTATATAAGCTGAAAAGGCTTATGACAGTATTGCTTCACTGAGAGGTTGTTTGATTTATTCTTTGGACAGCTTACTAAGGGAGCATTAGCAGGGCAAATAGCTCAGATCTATTCAAGGTCAGATTGAACAAGTATCTTGAGGAGAAACTGTTTATTGGTTACAACTGGTAGGACAACAGGAAAGTGGACTCAGTGGACCAATGTTTTTTTCTGACGTTGTGATTTTCCATGTTTCTAGTCAAAATGATTAGAAATAAAACAATTGCAGCAGATGACTGAAATTACTCATTTGTCATCTCAGAAATACAGCTGTTTGGCTGTATAATGTGGTGGCTCTGTTGGGCTGATGTAGCGCCATATGATGATGCAATCACATGGGCACTCCAATGCGTGCAGTGTAGTACAAAAGTAAGTCAAATCTTATGTCTAACCTGTCAGATATACATAGCTGCCTTGTAAGAAGGACTACATCTTGCATATATGAATGTTGAACAACCAGTCACAGACCTTTTGCAAAACTTGTGCCATCTTTGTTGATGAATCATTTACAAGATGTAATGAGTGTTGTGCCACAGGGATCAGTGCTGGGGCCTCAACTTTTTACAATTTATATAAGTGACTTAGATGAAGGGACTGAAGGTATGGTTGCTAAATTTGCTGATGACACAAAGATAGATCAGAAAGTTAACTTGTGAAGAGGACAGAAGGGGACTACAAAGGGATATAGGTAAGTTAAGTGAGTGGGCAAAGACCTAGCAAATGAAGTATAGTGTGGGAAAGTGGGAAATTGTCCACTTTGGCAGGAAGAATTAAAAAAAAGCATATTATCTAAATGGTGAGAGATTGCAGAGCTCTGAGGTGCAGAGGGATCTGGGAGTCTTAGTGCATGAACCGCAAAAGGTTAGTATGCAGGTACAGCACGTAATTAGGAAAGCTAAAAGAATGTTATTGTTTATCGCAAGGGCAATTGAATACAAAAGTAGTGAGGTTATGCTTCAGCTATACAGGGCATTGCTGAGACCACATCTGGAGTACAGTGTACAATACTGGTCTCCTTATTTAAGGAAGTATGTAAATGCATTGGAGGCAGTACAGAGAAGGTTTACTAGATTAATACTTGGAATGGGTGGGCTGTCTTACGAGGAAAGATTGGACAGGCTAGGCTTGTATCCACTGGAATTTAGAAGAGTAAGAGGCAACTTGATTGAAATATATAAGATCCTGAGGGGTCTTGACAGGGTGGATGTTCTCCCTTGTGGGAGAACATAGAACTAGGGGTCACTGTTTAAAAATAAGGGGTCGCCCATTTAAGACAGATATGAGGAGAAATTTTTTCTCTCAGAGGGTCATGAGTCTTTGGAATTCTCTTCCTCAAAAGGTAGTGGAAGCAAAGTCTTTGAATATTTTTAAGGCAGAGGTAGCTAGATTCTTGATAAGCAAGAGGGTGAAAGGTTATTGGCGGTAGGTGGAAATGTCGGGTAATCAGTTCAGCCATGAACTTATTGAATGGTGGAGCAGGCGCAATGGGCCGAATAGCCTACTCCTGCTCCTAATTCGTAAGTTCGTATGTACTACAAAACTATGTATGATTTTTTTTTCATTCTCAGGATATGGGTGTTGCTGGCAAGGCTGGGATTTATTCACATTCCCTAAATCTGGCATTTATTTCCCCATCCTGTCAGGAAAAAAACCCATATGCCAAATGAGAAATATTTAATTTCATCAGTTGGAAATTTACATTGGACCTTTAATGGAAAAAAAAACCCTGCAGTAACTTTTAAAAAACTAGCAGCCAAGATGGCCACTGCAATTTATATTTGAAATATCAGGAGATTGAACTGGAGACAAACAGTCTATCAAGAGGCCCAGCCAGAACAATGTTTTGGCTAACTGAGTAGATTAGCCAGATCACCCTCGTTAGCGGGACATTCCAAACCATCTTGAGGCATTCATAAATGGAAACTTCCCTCTGGGCATAAACACTGCCAACCCCACCGAAGAGAAGTTTTGGGCTTTAGACTTTGGACCTCATTAAAAACAAAGGCAATAACTGAGTATACAGCAGCACAGAAGGTGCTGCTGCTTCCCTGTCTCTCGCTCTTCTCTCTCTCCCCCCAGAAAACATCAAGTGAAAACCATTTGCGACTGGGGGATCCTCCAAGCCTATGGACTGCTACAGCCAGCAACCAGGAGAAGAGAGCCAACTACAGATTCTGATTTCAGGAAATCCCTGAGCAAAGCGAGCCAGCCAAAATACACTTTGACCAGCCAAGAACTTCAAGGATACAGCTTTAACCAAGGACTACTGGATCACCCACTTTAAAGATTGGATTTAAGTTCCATTTATCCTGGACTTTAATCCAGCCACCAAATCTATTTTCCTTCCTGTAAACTATTTGTGTGTGCGTGATTCTCATGCGAATATGTGTGTTAATGTATAGTGTATCTTAAGCAATTTTAAATTGGTTAGATCGTTAAGTATAATAAACTTACCTCTTTCTTGTTTAAACTCAAGAAAACCTGTCTGATTGGTTCTTTCACAATCACATTAAAGGAAAAAGGTAAAACACTCACGGAGGTGGTAAGAACAAACACTGTTTAAATGAATAAATCCTGTTGCAGTCAAATAAGAGGAAGGGGCAAGAGGGGAGCTTGAGAGCCCCTCCTCACCTGGCTGTAACAATCCCCTAATTCTAATTGCCCTGAGATGCGATACAACTGAGTGGCTTGGTGTTTTTTTCTGACAGTGACCTAAGGCTTTTTCATCTATTTTTGCCTCTTCCTGGGAGATAAGTTGACAGTACAGCCTATGTGTACCATGTGTGGATAGTTCAGGCTTTAACAGGTGGCATAACTAAAAATTAACAATCAACAAATTAGCAATTTGCAAAAATTAACAATTGGTCTAGGGGCTTGTTATGTTTTGTGATCCAGATTCCCTGCAGCCATTTGTTTTTAACTGAGTGACATTAGTACTGTAAACATGGAATCAAACTCTGATTCCATGCTGCAACTTGATAAGGACATTAACACAGGCATGGCGAAACAACTGCTAATCTAACTTAAACTGCATGGCACAAATTGGCAGTAGTAAGTGTAAGTCAGCATAATGTAAATTCAATCGGCTGAAAACTGAGATTTTTCCATTTAGCTTTGCTTGTATTTCTCTGTGCAAATAGATAATAGATTCCAGACACATACTCTTGACAGAGAATGCTTTTACCTGCTTTTACTGAATGAAGAGACCATAAGAAATGCACACATTCATTCTTTTAATTTAAACTGATTCTAAAAACTTAAAGTGGGACACTTGCATTGCTTATATTACAACAGTGACTGCACTTCGAAAGTACTTTCTTCTTAACTGATTATCACTAATCATAATGGGAAATGGATCACAAAAGTTTATACTTGTCGGTACACTGGAGACTTAAAGATATACAATAGAATTCTACTGTTGATAAATCAAAAATTTAATAGGTAGATTATGAACTGAAATGGACTGTCCTTTTGTCGAGCTGTGTATTTTCGGAGTACTGGAGTAAGAGCAATTCTGCAGCCATCTTGGGACATCACGCATTGGGCTTTCATCTTACATGTGTTTGAATATTCATGTTTAGGTGTTTGAACATCAATATCTTCCCATGGGAAATCAGGACAAAATGTAAGCTTCAGGTGACGTGAAAGGCTGAGTAAATTGGACTTACACTCTCTGGGGTTTAGAAGAATGAGAAGTGATCTCATTGAAACATACAAGACACTGAAGGGACTTGGCAGCGTAGACACTGAGAGAAATAAAAACAAGAAATGCTGGAAATACTCAGCAGGTCTGGCAGCATCTGTGGAGAGAGAAGCAGAGTTAACGTTTCAGGTCAGTGACCCTTCTTCAGAACTGGCAAATATTAGAAATGTACAAGGTTATAAGCAAGTAAAGCGGGGGTAGGGCAAGAGATAACAAAGGAGAAGGTGTAGATAGGACAAGATCACAGAATAGCTGACCAGAAGGTCGTGGTGCAAAGGCAAACAATATGTTAATGGTGTGTTGAAAGACAAAGCGTTAGTACAGATAAGGTGAAAACTGAACAGCCGCAAGTACAAGCATGAAAAAAAAGTGGGTAAGAAAACTGAACAAACTAAGATGAAATAAAACAAAATAAACACAAAAAATATATTAAAAAAAAGGAAAAAGGAAAAAGAAAAAAATAACTAAAAATAAAAGTAAAATGGGGGGCCCGTCATGCTCTGACATTATTGAAGTCAATGTTCAGTCCGGAAGGCTGTAGTCTGCCTAATCGGTAAATGAGATGCTGTTCCTCGAGCTTGCGTTGATGTTCACTAGAACACTGCAACAATCCTAGGACAGAGATGTGAGCATGAGAGCAGGGGGGAGTGTTGAAATGGCCAGCAACCAGAAGCTCGGGGTCCTGCTTGCGGACTGAGCGGAGGTATTCCGTAAAGCAGTCACCCAGTCTGCGTTTGGTCTCCCCAATGTAGAGGAGACCACATTGTGAGCAGCAAATACAGTATACTACATTGAAAGACGTACAAGTAAATCGCTGCTTCACCTGAAAGGAGTGTTTGGGACCTGGGATAATGAGGAGAGAGGAGGTAAATGGGCAGGTATTACACCTCCTGCAATTGCAGGGGAAGGTACCGTGGGAAGGGGACGAGGTGGTGGGGGTAATGGAGGAGTGGACCAGGGTGTCACGGAGGGACTGATCCCTTTAGAATGCTGACAGGGGAAGGGAGGGGAAGATGCATTTGGTAGTGGCATCATCTTGGAGGTGGCGGAAATGGCGGAGGATGATCCTTTGGATATGGAGGCTGATGGGGTGGAAAGTGAGGACAAGGGGAACCCTGTCGCCATTCTGGGAGGGAGGGGAAGGGGTGAAGGTAGAGGTGCGGGAAATGGGCCGGACACGGTTGAGGGCCCTGCCAACCACAGTAGGGGGGAATCCTCGGTTGAGGAAAAAGGAAGACACTGAGAGGAAAAAGGAAGACACTGAGAGATTGTTTCCCCAGCCTGGGGAATCTAGAACACAGGGGCACAGTCTCAGGATAAGGGGCCAATCATTTAGGAGTGAGATGAGAAGAAATTTCTTCACTCAAAGGGTTATGAATCTTTGGAATTGTCTGCCCCAGAGGGTTGTGGATGCTTCATCGTAGAGTATATTTAAGGCTAAGATAGACAGTTTTTGATCTCTAAGGGAATTGAGGGATATAGGGAACGGGGGAAATCAGAAGATCAATCAGGACCATATTGTATGGTGAAGCATGCTCGATGGGTCGTATGGTCTACTCCTGCTCCTATTTCTTTGTTCTATGTAAGTGGGATTAGTGGCTGGGGAATAACTGGACCAGGGTGTACAGCTATCAGTCCGCCTTCACTTTGTCCTCCATTTTTATACCATTCCATTATAAATTCTAAGGTCCAATTTATGGCTGCATATATTGACACCGCTATTCCCAGCCAGGATAGAGATGATTGGATAATTTCCCTGTCAATCTTGCCTGGAGACCACACCACTGTAAATGACTGGGATTGATTTTATGCACATAATTTGTATTAAGTAACTATCCTCCGCTCACTGTATTTTAAAGAAAGAAAGTAGCGTTTTTCATGACCGCATAGCGTCCTAAAGGGCTTTACAGCCAATTAAGTACTTTTCTTTGATTCAAGATGGCTCCTGGGCTGGAGGCTCCCTAGGAAGCTCCCTTGCTGTTCAACTCTATCCATGGCCATCTGCTCCCATCCCTAACGTTTTCTCCCCCAATCTGCCCTCTTAAACTGTTTAAATTCCCCTGGCTCTTTAAATCAGTTTATTTTAGCCCTATCTAAAAGTTAACAGTTAGTTTTAGTGTATGTTACCTGGGCCCACTGCCCTCCCCCAGCCACACCTGCTCTTTGTTTTCTCAATGAAATTGATCCGGATGAAACTGACGAGCACAGCTGCCGATACTTCAATCTCCGATCCTGCTGTCTTCACAGTCCAGAGTGTCTGCAGCCACGGCATGCGGTAAATCCATTGAGGTGAAGAAGGAGCTGCGGGACCCGAGAGAAGTCCTGTGAAAAGGTGCCCCGAACACCCAAAACATCCACGAACGGCCCCCCGGCCGCAACTTCAAAGCGCCTGCAGGAGATGGCTCGGAGAGCATCTGCAGCGCACTGTCGGCAATGCTGCATGCCTTTATTTAAACCACTGCAAAACAAAAAACCCTTAGCAAATGTAATCACCTCTAAGTCTGCCAAATGATGCTTCACCTCCCGAAGGACGTGGATGAGCTTTCCGGACGTCGATGGTGGGCACTGAGGAAATGGCTTATTACCTGCACCAGATTCCACCCCCCCTCCCCCCCCCTTTACCCCCCTTCCACCCCCCCCCCACCCCCGTCCCCTTCCCTGCTCCACCCTCTCAGCTCACCCCCTCACAACCCCGTCCCAGCCCGCCCCCCCCGCACCATCTTCACCCCGCACCCCCTTCCCCTGCACCCCCCCCACCCCCTCCCTCTACCCCTCCCCCTTGCATCCCCTCCTCCCACCGGCACCATCCTACACCTGTGTAGGGGCCCCAACAACCCCACTGCCTTGTGGGCGTCTCGGGAGAGACCAAGGCTAAGGGAGTAAACCCTAACAGAAAATCCGGAGCGGAACCCCGTAGGCGGTCATGTGTCACCTTTGGCATGTTTCCGGCAGTTCCTGCAGCCATACTGGTGCCAAACGTCGTGTCCTGCACTCCTTTGGACCCCACCAGAAAGGCCGAGAGGGGGGTTTTGACGACTGGGCAACTCTCAACCTCCATAAATTTGCCCAGGCATGCGCCATGGAGAGGTCACTCCATAGTTGCCTCACAGCGACTAAAACAACACGGAAGGCAGCAGTTACGGGTTATAAGTCCAGATAAATTGGCGTAGAAACTGGGCGCCACGGGTTGCCTTTGTCGGTGGGAGAGGTCATTGCACCTCACTGGACAGCTACCGCCCGCCTCAAACCGGGCAGCCCCCGGTCAATAAGGTTCTGTCCCGCCACAGTCTGCCTGCTTCAATGGGTGCTTGGAGCTCAGGGTCATTGCCCGAAAGGTGGACTGATACACCGCACCAAACAACATGAAAAAAGGAAAGAAGGTGCCAGCCCTTCGCTTTGCAAGCTGGAACGTCAGAACTATGTGTCCTGGCCTGTCGGAAGACCTTACACAAATCAACGATTCTCGGAAGACCGCCATCATTAACAACGAGCTCAGTAGGCTCAATGTGGACATTGCAGCACTTCAGGAGACTCGCCTCCCCGCGAGTGGCTCTCTAGCAGAGCAAGACTACACCTTCTTCTGGCAGGGCAGGGATCCTGAAGAACCAAGACAGCATGGAGTGGGCTTCGCCATCAGAAACTCCTTGCTCAGCATGATAGAGCCTCCCTCAAATGGCTCGGAACGCATACTGTCCATCCGACTGCTCACCACCTCTGGTCCAGTACACCTACTCAGCATCTATGCTCCAACACTCTGTTCCGCACCTGAAGCTAAAGACCAGTTCTATGAACAACTCCATAACATCATTAGCAGCATCCCCAACACCGAACACCTATTCCTGCTGGGGGACTTTAATGCCAGGGTTGGGGCCGACCATGACTCATGGCCCTCCTGCCTTGGGCGCTATGGCGTTGGAAGGATGAATGAGAACGGACAGAGACTGCTTGAGTTGTGTACCTATCATAACCTCTGCATCACCAACTCGTTCTTTCACACTAAACCCTGTCACCAGGTTTCATGGAGGCACCCAAGATCACGTCGTTGGCACCAGCTAGACCTCATTGTCACAAGGCGAGCCGCCTTAAACAGTGTTCAAATCACACGCAGCTTCCACAGTGCGGACTGCGACACCGACCACTCCCTGGTGTGCAGCAAGGTTAGACTCAGACCAAAGAAGTTGCATCATTCCGAGCAGAAGGGCCACCCGCGCATCAACACGAGCAGAATTTCTCACCCACAGCTGTTACAAAAATTTCTAAATTCACTTGTAACAGCCCTTCAAAACACTCCCACAGGGGATGCTGAGACCAAGTGGGCCCACATCAGAGACGCCATCTATGAGTCAGCTTTGACCACCTACGGCAAAAGTGCGAAGAGAAATGCAGACTGGTTTCAATCTCATAATGAAGAGCTGGAACCTGTCATAGCCGCTAAGCGCATTGCACTTTTGAACTACAAGAAAGCCCCCAGCGATTTAACATCCGCAGCACTTAAAGCAGCCAGAAGTACTGCACAAAGAACAGCTAGGCGTTGCGCAAACGACTACTGGCAACACCTATGCAGTCATATTCAGCTGGCCTCAGACACCGGAAACATCAGAGGAATGTATGATGGCATGAAGAGAGCTCTTGGGCCAACCATCAAGAAGATCACCCCCCTCAAATCTAAATCGGGGGACATAATCACTGACCAACGCAAACAGATGGACCGCTGGGTTGAGCACTACCTAGAACTGTACTCCAGGGAGAATGCTGTCACTGAGACTGCCCTCAATGCAGCCCAGCCTCTACCAGTCATGGATGAGCTGGACATACAGCCAACCAAATCGGAACTCAGTGATGCCATTGATTCCCTAGCCAGCGGAAAAGCCCCTGGGAAGGACAGCATTACCCCTGAAATAATCAAGAGTGCCAAGCCTGCTATACTCTCAGCACTACATGAACTGCTATGCCTGTGCTGGGACGAGGGAGCAGTACCCCAGGACATGCGCGATGCCAATATCATCACCCTCTATAAAAACAAAGGTGACCGCGGTGACTGCAACAACTACCGTGGAATCTCCCTGCTCAGCATAGTGGGGAAAGTCTTTGCTCGAGTCGCTCTGAACAGGCTCCAGAAGCTGGCCGAGCGCGTCTACCCTGAGGCACAGTGTGGCTTTCGTGCAGAGAGATCGACTATTGACATGCTGTTCTCCCTTCGTCAGATACAGGAGAAATGCCGTGAACAACAGATGCCCCTCTACATTGCTTTCATTGATCTCACCAAAGCCTTTGACCTCGTCAGCAGACGTGGTCTCTTCAGACTACTAGAAAAGATCGGATGTCCACCAAAGCTACTAAGTATCATCACCTCATTCCATGACAATATGAAAGGCACAATTCAACATGGTGGCTCCTCATCAGAGCCCTTTCCTGTCCTGAGTGGTGTGAAACAGGGCTGTGTTCTCGCACCCACACTTTTTGGGATTTTCTTCTCCCTGCTGCTTTCACATGCGTTCAAATCCTCTGAAGAAGGAATTTTCCTCCACACAAGATCAGGGGGCAGGTTGTTCAACCTTGCCCGTCTAAGAGCGAAGTCCAAAGTACGGAAAGTCCTCATCAGAGAACTCCTCTTTGCTGACGATGCTGCTTTAACATCTCACACTGAAGAATGCCTGCAGAGTCTCATCGACAGGTTTGCGTCTGCCTGCAATGAATTTGGCCTAACCATCAGCCTCAAGAAAACGAACATCATGGGGCAGGATGTCAGAAATGCTCCATCCATCAATATTGGCGACCACGCTCTGGAAGTGGTTCAAGAGTTCACCTACCTAGGCTCAACTATCACCAGTAACCTGTCTCTAGATGCAGAAATCAACAAGCGCATGGGAAAGGCTTCCACTGCTATGTCCAGACTGGCCAAGAGAGTGTGGGAAAATGGCGCACTGACACGGAACACAAAAGTCCGAGTGTATCAGACCTGTGTCCTCAGTACCTTGCTCTACGGCAGCGAGGCCTGGACAACGTATGCCAGCCAAGAGCGACGTCTCAATTCATTCCATCTTCGCTGCCTTCGGAGAATACTTGGCATCAGGTGGCAGGACTATATCTCCAACACAGAAGTCCTTGAAGCGGCCAACACCCCCAGCTTATACACACTACTGAGTCAGCGGCGCTTGAGATGGCTTGGCCATGTGAGCCGCATGGAAGATGGCAGGATCCCCAAAGACACATTGTACAGCGAGCTCGCCACTGGTATCAGACCCACCGGCCGTCCATGTCTCCGTTATAAAGACGTCTGCAAACGCGACATGAAATCGTGTGACATTGATCACAAGTCGTGGGAGTCAGTTGCCAGCATTCGCCAGAGCTGGCGGGCAGCCATAAAGACAGGGCTAAATTGTGGCGAGTCGAAGAGACTTAGTAGTTGGCAGGAAAAAAGACAGAGGCGCAAGGGGAGAGCCAACTGTGCAACAGCCCCAACAAACAAATTTCTCTGCAGCACCTGTGGAAGAGCCTGTCACTCCAGAATTGGCCTTTATAGCCACTCCAGGCGCTGCTTCACAAACCACTGACCACCTCCAGGCGCGTATCCATTGTCTCTCGAGATAAGGAGGCCCAAAAGAAAGAAAGAAAAGAAAAAGAATTCACTGTTGTAATGTCGGCAATGTGGCAGCTAACTTGTGCCCAGCAAGCCCCCACAAATATCTAGTTGGAGAGGTTTTAAACAGGGCCACAGCTGAAAAACAGCCCTCAGTACTGCAGTAGAGCAACAGCCTTGATTTTCACATTTAGCTTTCTGGAGTGTGACTTGAACCCACAATCTTCTAAGTTAGAGGCCGGAGAGCTACTAACTGAACCAAAGCTGACAGTTAAAGTCACAGCTGGAGAAATAACTGCTTTTATTTGGAGGTGTTGCTGTACTTTCAGTCATGAGTTCTGTTTGCTGTGTTCACATTTGTGAAATAGATTCTGCTTGCTAAGTAAATTGATTGTTTGCTGCATTGTGCTATTTAAATAGACTTGTTTGCTGAGTAAATAGAATTTTTTTTGCTGTAAAATAGACTATTTGTTGTAATCCCACCACTCCTCAAATTCATTGGCTGACACAGTGCAACTCGTTGTTGACGCCCCGCGTCAGTCAGACACTCTGCCAATGGAAAATAGATACAGCTGCTCTAAATTTGTAATTATGTCCTTTTGCCAGTGGTTGATGAATAAACTTGTAATTACATCTGTCTGCCAATGGTGGTGCTGCAGAGCTTCCATTGTGAGAGGCAAGGGAAGAGGTGAGTGTAGTGTGACAAGTTACATAAGTAGTTTTTTTCATAATTACAGGCATAGAAATTTATGGAGGTGTGCACTGAAGTAAGATTTTTAATATTTAAATATGTAATATTTTTAATATTCAGATTTTTATCTGCGCATGCTTGAATTTGAATGAGTAATTATTATCTATGGTGTTTCAAGATTGATATGTAAGTGTGCAAAATACTTTGTAGGTAGGTGTGTTGGCTATTTATGTATTGGAATGGATGGAGAGCCCGTGATTCTGTTAAATTATGTGCATCTTTATGCCACTCCTCATGTGCGGAATTCTCTGTCTGTGGGCGCGGACCATTCAATAGTAATTGAGAGATGACCTCCCTTTTGGTTGGCTACATGGGTGCAGTGAATGATGGCCAGCATCATTGGAATGCCAAGTCTTTTGGGGGAAAAACACTGTTCACCTCCCCTGCAGCTCCTGCACATCCATGCTGAAATAATGTATTCTAATGTCCTTTAGCGACGGAAATCTGCTGTCCTTACCTGGTCTGGCCTACATGTGATTCGAGATCCACAGCAATGTGGTTGACTCCTCAATAGCCTCTGAAATGGCCCAGCAAGCCACTCAATTGTACCAAACTTCTAGAGAAAAGACTCAAAAAAATGAAACTGGACAGGCCACCCAGCATCGACATAGGCACCGGAAAAAACATCGGAAAACACAGCACTGTCGAACCTACAAAGTCCTCCTTACTGACATCTGAGGACTTGTGCCAAAATTGGGAGAGCTGTCCCACAGATTACTGAAGCAACAGCCTGACATGGTCATACTTATGGAATCATACGTTATGGAGAATGTTAGAGACATCACCATCACCATCCCTGGGTATATCCTGTCCCACCGACAGGACAGACCCACCAGATGTGTCGGCACAGTGGTATACAGTTGGGAGGGAGTTGCCCTGGGAGTCTTCAACATTGACTCCACACCCCATGAAGTTTCATGGCATCAGGTCAAACATGGGCAAGGAAACCTACTGCTGATTAACATCTATTGCCTCCGCTCCCCCCCCGCCCCCGCCCCACCCCCCCCAGCTGATGAATCAGTACTCCTCCATGATGAGCACCACTTGGAAGAAGCACTGAGGGTGGCAAGGGCAGAGAATGTACTCTGATGGGGGATTTCAATGTCCATCACCACTATGACCATGACTTTCTCATAAGAATGGCTCGGTAGCACCATGACTGACTGAGCTGGCTGAGGCTAAAAGGACATAGCTGCCCCAATAATTCCAAACAAACCGCTACTGGACAAGTATCCTGTTGTTGCCAGGGAAAAGCCTGTGGTAAAAATACGTATTCTACCGACAGCATGATTCTGACGTTGCTTAACCCATTCACTCATTATTTACCATTTCATCTTGAATGCATGGTCAATAGTAGTTACATATCATTGCTTGCTGCCTGTATTGTTAATTTTCACTCTGCTTTTTATATTCATCCACACTCCACCCAGCCTGGTAGGCCTATACATTTTCTTAGCTTCGTTTTCTGTTGGTAGTATCTGAGACTTTTCATCATCTACATTGCCTCAATCCCACTAACAATTTTGCATCAAAAACTTGGCTTCCTATTTGGTTGACCTTGCTTCCTGGAGATGGAGAATGATATTATCCGTGTATTCTCTGGTTCTGATGAGGATGGGAGATGAAACTAACAGTGGAGGAACAACTATGTGAGGGAAGGAAAAGAGAATAAACAACAAGGAATGGAAATTAGAGGACAGGAAATAATTGGAAAGAAAAACAAAAAAGGATTCGGAAAGAGGAAAGATTTGAAAAGTAAATATAAAAAAGGATTAACCGAAAAATGATGATCAAAGGATAATGATAGACTTCAAGATGACAAAGTCAGACTGATGGAATTGGTGAACATGTGGCAGATGAAATTTAATGCAGAGATGTGTGAAGTGATACATTTTGGTAGGAAGAACAAGGAGAAGCAATATAAAATAAATGGTACAATTCTAAATGGGTTGCAGGAACAGAGAGACCTGTGAGCATACGTGCATAAATCATTGAATGTGGCAGGGCAGGTTGAGAAAGGGATTAATTAGGCATACGGGAACCTAGACTTTATAAACAGAAGCATAGACTACAAAAGCAGGGACGTTATGATGAACATATATAAAATACTAGTTCGGCCTCAACTGGAGTTTTGTGTCCAATTCTGGGCACTGTACTTTAGGAACGATGTGAAGGCTTTAGAGAGAGTGCCAAAAACGTTTATGAGAATGGTTCCAGGGATGTGGAACTTCAGTTACATGGATAGATTGGAGAAGCTGGGGTTGTTCTTCTTAGAGAAGAGGAGGGTGAGAGGAGATTTGAAAGAGTTGTTCAAAATCAAGAGGGGTTCAGACAGAATAGATAGAGTCGTAGAGTCATAGAGTTATACAGCACAGAAACAGGCCCTTTGGCCCATCATGTCTGTGCCGGCCATCAAGCACCTAACTATTCTAATTCCATTTTCCAGAACTTGGCCCATAGCCTTGTATGCTATGGCGTTTCAATTGCTCATCTAAATACTTCTTAAATGTTGTGAGGGTTCCTGCCTCTACCACCTGTTCAGGCAGTGCGTTCCAGATTCCAACCATCCTCTGGGTGAAAATTTTTTTCCTCTAAACCTCCTGCACCTTACCTTAAATCTATGCCCCCTGGTTATTGAACCCTCTGCTAAGGGAAAATGTTTCTTCCTATCGATCCTATCAATGCCCCTCATAATTTTGTATACCTCAATCATATCAGCCTTCTCTACTCTAAGGAAAGCAACCCTAGCCTTTTCAGTCTCTCTTCATAGCTGAAATGCTCCAGCTCAGGCAACATCCTGGTGAATCTCCTCTGCACCCTCTCCAGTGCAATCACATCCTTCCTATGGGGTGGTGCCCAGAACTGTACACAGTACTCCAGCTGTGGCCTAACTAGCATTTTATACAGCTCCATCATAACCTCCCTGCTCTTATATTCTATGCCTCGGCTAATAAAGGCAAGTATCCTATATGCTTTTCTAACCACCTTATCTACCTGTGCTGCTGCCTTCAGTGATCTATGGACAAGTGCACCAAGGTCCCTCTGATTCTCTGTACTTCCTAGGGTCCTACCATCCATTGTATATTCCTTTGCCTTGTGTAGTCCTCCCAAAATGCATCACCTCACACTTCTCAGGATTAAATTCCATTTGCCACAGCTCCGCCCATCTTACCAGCCCATCTATATTGTCCTGTAACCTAAGGCTTTCCTCCTCACTATTTACGACACCACCAATTTTCGTGTCATCTGCGAACTTACTGATCATACCTCCTATATTCACATCTAAATCATTAATGTACACTATAAACAGCAAGGATCCCAGCACTGATCCCTGTGGTACACCACTGGTCACAGGCTTCCACTCGCAAAAACAACCCTCAGCCATTACCCTCTGCCTCCTGCCACTGAGCCAATTTTGGATCCAATTTGCCAAATTGCCCTGGAACCCATGGGCTCTTACCACTTTAACCAATCTCCCATTTGGGACCTTATCAAAAGCCTTACTGAAGTCCATGTGGACTACATCAACTGCTTTACCCTCATCTACACATTTTGTCACCGCCTCAAAAAATTCAATCAAGTTAGTCAGACACGATCTCCTCCGACAAAGCCATGCTGACTATCCCTGATTAATCCCTGCCTCTCCAAGTGGAGATTAATCCCGTCCCTCAGAATTTTTTCCAATATTTTCCCAACCACTGATCTTAGACTCAGCAGCCTGTAATTACCTCGTATATCCCTGCTACCCTTCTTAAATAATGGTACCACATTCACTGTCCTCCAATCCTCTGGTACCTCTCCTGTGGCCATAGAGGATTTGAAAATTTGTGTCAGAGACCATTCAATCTCCTCCCTTGCCTCACATAACAGCCTGGGATACATCTCATCTGGGCTGGGGATTTATCCACTTTTTAGCCTGCTGAAACAGCTAATACCTCCTCCCTTTCAATGCGAATTTGTTCAACTATATCACAAACCCCCTCCCTGATCTCTACACCTACATCGTCCTTCTCCATAGTGAACACAGATGAAAAGTAATCATTTAAACGTCACCTATGTCCTCTGGCTCCACACACAGATTGCCACTTTGGTCCCTAATGGGCACTACTCCCTGGTTATCCTCTTGCCTTTAATATACTTATAAAATGCCTTAGGATTTTCCTTTATCTTGCCCGCCAGTGTTTTTTCATGTCCCCTCTTCACTCTCCTAATTAGTTTTTTAAATACCCTCCTACACTTTCTATACTCCTCTAGGGCCTCCGCTGTTTTCAGCGCTCTGAATCTGCCATAAGCCTCCTTTTTTTTCCTGATCCAATCCTCTATATCCCTTGACATCCAGGGTTCCCTGGACTTGTTGGTCCTACCCTTCACCTTAATGGGTACATGTTGGCTCTGAACTCTCACTATTTCCTCTTTGAATGACTCCCACTGATCTGATGTCGACTTTCCTAAAAGTAGCTGCTCCCAGTCCACTTTGGCCAGATCCTGTTTTAACATCTTAAAATTGGCCTTCCCCCAATTCAGTACCTTTATTTTCGGTCCATCTTTGTCCTTTTCCATAACTACCTTAAATCTTACAGAGTTATGGTCACTATCACAGAAATGTTCCCCCACTGACACTTCTACCACTTGTCTGGCTTCATTCCCTAGGATTAGGTCCAGCACCGCACCTTCTCTTGTAGAGAAACAGTTCCCATTGATAGAAAGGTCGAGAACCAGAGGACTCTGATTTAAGGTGAATGGTAAAAGAAAAAAATTGCAGGGCTAGGGGAAAGGGTGGGAGAGTGGGACTTGCTGAGTTGCTCTTGCAGAGAGCCAGCACAGATGTGACAGGCCAAATGGCCTCCTCCTGTGCTGTAGCCGTTCTATGGTTTCATGATATAGATAGAATTTATAGCACAGAAGCAAGACATTAGGCCAACTGGTTTGTACTGGTATCTCTGTTGTGCACAAGCCTCCACCTGCATTATTTCACCTAGCCCTGTCTGCATGTCTTTTCAAGGATATCACTAAGGTTTCAGCAAACTGTGAGTGATTGCATGAAATATAATGTGAAACTAGGGGAAATATTTTCACCCCTTCAGGCTTGGGAGGCTCTAGCACAGATGAGTTTACAGTCATTTTAAAAAAATCTGTAATTAAAACATGTTATGTCAAAAAAGGTGTATTAAAAATGAAATCTACACAATTTTCTTAAGGCTGATAGCCTTTTCAGGAGGCTGAACAGATCTTAGTATATGAAATCAAATGTAACCATAGTGCAAGCTGTGTTTTTCAGTTGAGTGAAAGCATACATTTTGGTGTATGATTCAGCCCATCATGTATTTACATCAGGGCACCATGTGATGAAGGGAAAGAAAAGACTGTTTAAGAATGGGTGTTGGCTGGAGCACACAAGCATTTGGCACTGACGTGGAGACAATCAGCTACAAAAACCAGATGATTCATTCAGGGAAGTTCATTACTTGACCAGAAAGTGTAGGAGGGAGTCACAAACACCTGCTCTAAAATGAAGGACAGACTGGAGGAGCTAATGAAAACTGCAAAGGAGAATCTTACAGAAATTGTGCTTGGTGAAATTGATAACCCAATGTTTGAAGGAGCAGGATTTAGTAAATTTGACCCATTTTTTAACGATGTTTCAGCCACTTCCTCAAACCTCAACAAACTGGAAGAGCTCATTTATGAAGTTCAAAAGAAGCAAACGAAGGTGCTTTGTGGGACTGATAAAAACAGTATATACAAGGAAAAGCAACATCTGAAAGATGCCACGTGTGAGTTGACTCACCAGGCCAAGATCATTCAGTCACAGCTGGATGAGATGAAAGTCGTACTTTCACAGAAAAGGAACGACGCAGAGCTGTCGGTTGAATACAGGATTCGCCAGTGCCAATTTAACGCGCTGTCAGCTCGCTATCGGGAGATCTTATCTTCTCACTACAAGAAGGAGACTGAATACGTTGGCAGGTTGAAACAGCAAATAGTTCGTCAGACTCAGCTGGCAGGCTTGCAACTGAAGGATGAGGATATTGACTATTTGGTGGAGAATCTTGCTGCCCCACAAATTGTTGGCCAGGACCTGGAGATCCTGAAAGCCAAGGAACATCTGGCTCTTGCCCATGAGCGCCACAAGCAACTGCTGGTCCTTGAATCTCAGATAGCTGAACTACATGGATTCTTCCTGTACTTTGAGGTACTGGTGACTGAGCAAGAGGCTGTAAACAGCATTGAGTATAATGTACTGCGAACAGTTGACTATACTTCGCAGTCGACAGACCATGTTAAAACTGCAATAAAGTATCAGAAGAAATCTCGAGTTACTGCAGCGGCGGCAGCAATATTGGGCCTGTGCATTTGTGCACCATGCATTGCTAAGTTGTCATTTTAAAAACAATCACACAGCTCATGATTTTTCAAGCTGTGGTCTTGGAACCTAATGAGTCCTTGGAGATATCCATATCCCCCCTCTGGGGCAGTATGTCTGTCATTGGATTTCTGTGCATTATTGACTTGCTAGCACATTTATTTCTGTTGATCCATATACTAAAGATGAAGCAGTGTTTCTGAATTGGGCACCTGGGAGTGTGTTAATGTTTTCACAGGGGAGCCTAGGGTTACGTCAATATTTATTCTGGGTTCCTGGGATGTGCCCCAATATTTATGGGGTTTGTGGGAGCATGCTCCTATTAATTAGGGTATTATCCCCAAGATAGACAAATTTGAAAATCACTGATACAGTTGACAAGAGACAATTAGTCTATACCTGTGTTGTTAACTTTGCACAATTCCCACGGGATCTTTTTATATCGATGATAGTTTCCTTGAGTTAATTGAGTTTTCATTTTATTTTAAAGATGATTTCTGTATGTTTTGGGAGTTCGCCCTCCAACTTTCCAAGTTCTTAAGAGTGTATCAAAAGCTAGGGTGAAAAACATGACTGTTAACTGTCCTAAACACTGCCAATCTTCTGCACTGATAGACCACTTACTTGCTATTATATGCTGGTCCACACCTTTGTGAAGCTCTGCAGCTTTTAAAAAATTCATTCTCAGGATGTGAGCATTGCTGGTGAGGCCAGCATTTATTGCCCATCTCTAGTTGCCCTTAAGAAGGTGGTGGTGGGCCTTCTTTTTGAACTACTGCAGTTGTGTATTGTGAAGGTGTTCTCACAATGCTGTTCAGCAGGGAGTTCCCATATCTTAACCCAGCAACAATCAAGGAACAGCAATGTGTATCCAGCTCAGGATGGTGGTGATTTGGAGGGTAACTTGGAGATGATGGTGTCCCCATGCACCTATTGCCTTGTGCTTCTAGGTGATGGAGGAATGGCATATATGACCAAGGTGGGATGAAAAAAAATAGAAACTGAAACTGTGCAAATACTCATCTGCCATACCCTCTCCAGTGCAATATCTATCTATAATATATTAAAAATCTTGCATGTGTGTGCACTTTGGGCTGGAATTTTGATCCCAGAGAGGTGGGACCAGAGGCGACCCAAGGGGACAAAATCAAAAATAGGTGTGGCCATCAACTCTCCGATGTGGTCCCGCCTCCCATCAGTTTTTGAACAGGTTTTGGGACCTGGATGCTGACAAGCAGCACTTGAGCATGCAAATAAGGCAATTAACAGCCACTTAAAAGGCTGTAAGCGATTTTTGTTCTCAGGTACAGGGACCATGAAGGGAAGTGACCACGTCCCTGAATAGGAAGGGGTAGCCAGTGGGGAGAGCCAGTCATGGAGTTGGGTCCATTTAGTATGAGTGAATTAAAGGGGAATGGCTGAGAGAGCTGCTCAGGCAGAGATACATAGTGCCCAATATGTGTGCAAAGGTAGCACAGAGGTAGCTCTGTAGGCACTAGAGTACTTGGTAGGGAGTGATCCCACAAGGGCATAGTAGGAGGTTCAGGCAGCCGTGACCTCACTTCTGGAGGCAAGGGTGGACAAACGTGGAGATGGGGCTGAGCTACTCGGATATGGGATGAGGAACAGCCACTCACACAACGAGTGCAGGGCAGTGCTGCTGAAGCGTGCAGAGGTATTGGACGATTTTGTCTTCACCACCCCTAATTGGGTGTTCAACTTGCTGTCTGGCCATTAATAAGTCTGCTCGTTTAAAATCACGTTACTCATCACACAACGTGAGGTCAGGACCCGGAAATGTGTCCAACGTTGGTGTCCCGACTGCGGATCCAAAATTCTGCCCCTTATGTCAACTTTTTTCTATGTATAAATTCCTTTGTCCATATATTGTAATGAAAATGACTGTAAACTTCTCATTGCTGTAATTACACCTTTTCCTCCAGTTCTGGTGCTGCTGTACCATAACTATACAATTACCAGGAAGGGTATAATTACAGCGTGCCATGTTTACATCGGCAATGTTCATTTTAAAAGTAGGCATAGGTATTTATATTAGAAATATAAAGATAGAAATGTACGGCATTAAAAAGAAGGCTGAACTCAGTCTGGGTACTCTTGTCCAAATGTCCAGCACCCTATAACCTTGGTTTGCTTGAGCAGATCATGTGGCCTTGTCTCTCCGTGCATCAATACCATGGGAAATCTTCTAGTCTTGACAAATTTTTTTCCTATTGCTATTTTACAGAGATACTGAGAAGGTCCAAATACCAGTAAATGCAATCAAAACTGTTTTAGTCACAGTACAGACAGGAGCAGAAGGGTCGCAGAAGATGCTTTCTGTCTCAACTAATTTTGCATTCACTACATCCGCTGTTTATAAGTGACAAGAAAACATAATCTGAATGTGAACTGGGTGTCTCTGACCATCTGCCAATTCACCAGAAGAATTCCTAAAAGGCCACTTTCTATTGTATTGTGTATACTGACAGAAGGGAAAGCACATTATTGTGATCTTTGAGTTTGTTTTTACTACTGTAACAGTTCATGATTTTGTGGGAAAAATGTACAGGAGCATGGAATTAGATTCCCAAAGTCCCTAAATGCTATGTAGTAAAATTGGAATTTACTCGGTCACTGTTGACCAAAGCCTGTTAGAATAAGAATGGAAGGATGCGATCCCAAATTATGAGGAATACTCTTGGAATCTCTTGTAACAGAAACAGAATTTGACCTATTCTGTCACCATAAATCAGTGACCTTGAGTATAAGTCTGTAATTTAACAATGCACATGAGCTGTGTAATTAAGCAGATAAAAAACTAAAAAATGCTTTAGTCTATATGTCACTATCTGATTATTCAATGTTAAATTTTGCAGAGCAGATTTATTTGTAAAGTGTGCAGTGGTTAACAGATGGAATAATCTTCCAAGTAGTGTAATAGAGGCAAAATACTCTGCGCTCACTTGAGAGGCAGTTGGATGGTGTAATCAAGAGGATTGTATATTTATATGGAAGTGTGATTTAGATGGGCCAATGTCACTATGTGATCAGATTTGCTCCCTTCTTTATGGCACCAGATGTGGTAGAACTAGTATTTGTGTTATAAGGAGAGGACACTGGCAGTATGAGTAATTCACCTGAGATGTCACCTCTTATTGCTTTCTAAGAATTTATTTGAATCAACCCCAGCTCACACTAAACCCAAAGATTATAATACATTTCATCAGGTCTTGCACAAATTGAACAATGGAAGATCGCATTGATCCTGACTTCCCATCCATTAATTTCAAAGGAGGCAAAACTCCTAAAACTATTCCTCCTCATTCTTCTCGACCTGCCTGCAACCTTTGACACAGTTGATCACACCATCCTCCTCCAACGCCACCCTACCATTGTCCAGCTGGGTGGGAAGGCACTGGCCTGGTTTTATTCTTCTCTATCTAATCGTTGCCAGAGAATCATTTGCAAAGGCTTCTCTTCCCGCTCTTGCACCGTTACCTCTGCTATCTCCAAGGATCTGTCCTTGTCCCGCTCCTAATTCTTATCTACATGCTGCCCCTTGATGACACCATCTGAAAGCACAGTGTTAGTTTTCACATGTATGTTGATTACACGCATCTCTACCTCACCACTATCTCTCTTGAGTCCTCTACTGTTGCTAAATTATCAGACTGCTTATACGACATCCAGTACTGGATGAGCACAAATTTCCTTCGGTTAAATATTGGGAAGACTGAAGCCATTGTATTCAGTCCCTGTTCCAAACTCCGTTCCCTAGCTTCCGACTCCACCTGGCAACAGTATGAGATTAAACTAGTCTGTTCACAACCTTGGTGTCATATTTGACCCCAAGATGAGCTTCCAATCACACATCAGTGCTGTCACTAAGGCCACCTATTTCCACCTCTGTAACAATGCCTGACTTCGTCCAGGCCTCAACTCATCTACTGCTGAAACCCTCATTCGTACCTTTGTTATCTCCAGACTTGACTATTCCAACACAGTCCTGGCTGGTCTTCCACATTCTACCCTCCATTGTCTTGAGAGCATCCAAACCTCTGCTGCCCATGTCCTTTATTATGGATAGGAGAGGAATGATAGGAATGGCTCCCCCTATTCACCTCTCGACTGACGGTGAAGACAGCGGGCTTAAAAAAGTGTTTTAGCCCTTGAGAGCTTTAATTGTCAGGAACAGACAAATGACAGGTTTTCTTGTAAGTTTTAAAAGAAAGATAAATGTTTATTGTTCAAAACCCAAATATACACAACTGCACTCATACTCATACAGATAAACACATACACTCAAGAAAAGATTGCGATTATAAAAGTAGCATGCGATTAGCTCTTATGATTTCAAGAATTCTCTGTTACACTTGCTTTTCCCCGGGGTGAAGACTTGAAACGATGCAGGCCTGCAATTCTTTTTTGCCAGCTGAAGAAAAGCTCTGGAGGTTTATGAGGATGGATTCGCTGTTGTTTTATGTCCGCAGGAGCAGATTTCTCTTGTTATACTCCGGTCAAGGCTCAATGGCGAAGCCCTGGTACAGTTCCTCAGGTGACGAGTTCAAGGCCAACTCAAGTCTCTGCCTACATGAAGCTGGTGGTCTTAGGCAGGGTCTTTACTCTTCATTGGTACAGATGTTTTCTGTCCTCTCTGTCTGCCCAGAATGTGCCTTATTAAAACCCCTAATCAGAAACATAGTTTCTATCATGTGACCAGAGCATCTCTTTCCATTATTCTTATAGTTTCTGATGATTAGGCCATTATCAGACAATGGAGTTCAGGTATCAGTTATCCACATACCATCTTGATAAAATAGAGCTTTTCACACCCATTTTCTGGATTTCAAGCTTGGAGTCGAAGAGTCTGCAACGGTATTGTGAACCCAGTCTTTTTTTATTTAGTTGGAGAAATGCAGCCATTACCACAGAAAGGGTTACTTGCATTTTAATGACTTCTCAAAGATATGTCCAGAAAGGTCATTTCCATTTTCATAACTTTGCCAAGACTGTCCCGATATGACAATTAGCTTGGGGTTCTTGCAGTTCCATGTGTATTAATAGAAAAGAAAAGGTCACCTGACCTCTCAACTCCATTTTGTTTTACAGGAACGTGCCCATTTCAAGTTTACTTCATAAGTTCATGTTTATCGTTCATAAGTTTATATTGCATGAGCATGACATCTTACACTCTCTAAGTTCCATTCACCTATCATCTCTGTGCTTGCTGACCTACATTGGCTCCCAGTTAAGCAAACCCTTGATTTTAAAATTTTCATCCTTGTTTCTAAATGGCTCCATGGCTTTGCCCCTCCCTATCTCTGTAATCTCCTCCAGCCCCACAACCCTCTGAGATATCTGTGCTAATCTAATTCTGGCCGATTGAGATTCCATGACTAATCGCTCCACCATTGGCAGCTGTGCCTTCAGTTGCCTAGGCCCTAAGCTTTGGAATACCCTCACTACACCTCTCCACCTCTCTACTTTGCTTTCTTCCTTTAAGACACTCCTTAAAACCTATCTGTATAACCAAGCTTTTGCTTATCTGACCCAATATCTCCATTATGTGGCTTCATATCTTGTTTTATGTTGCTCCTGTGAAACACCTTGAGATATTTTATTATTTGAAGGCGTTATCTTAATGTAAATTGTTGTTGAAACAGAGGGTTACACCTCCGCAATAATCTGATTTGTGCTGGTAGTGCAGGGCCTTATAAAATGATGGCCTGGAGTGTGCGCTGAGAGGTTCACCATTATTGAGAACTGGAACGGCACCATAACTTCTGGGGATCACAGAGGCACCGAAAACCAAAAGTTGCTGTGTACCTCAATGGGCTCCAGAGGAGTGTACAATGGGACCAGTGCTGCATGAATTTGAGCTAATTGCCCACAACTTGCACATATTTTTATATGCCTTGCATTCGAGCTGATATTAGCAGGTGTAAAGACTGCTGGGTAGCAGATTAGACAATTAACGTTACAATAAGCAGAAGGCACTCAGCGAATCTTGATCTAAACTTTTAGCCCAAATTTAGCGGGAATAAACTTTTGTCAGACAGGGGTGTTGAATGCTACAGTCTGTTTTCCATTTTTATGTTCTTCTTTCTTCAGTTCCTGACTGAATGCATTGTATGTCTGAATTTTGATTTATCGCTAAAATTTTTAGAAGTTTTGCCTTTGCACTTTATGCCTATTGTGTTGCTCACATTGGTCTTTTCAATATAGCACTAGTTATAAAAACATTTTTAGTTTGTACGAATTACTCCACTCTCTTTTTCCAACAAAAATGAAGTTAAGGCCAGTTTTAACTTTGTGGTTAATTTGACAAACCCCATCAAACAGTATAATTCAAGGTCATGTTGACCTGACCTTTTTTAAATGAATGCACTGAGGGTCCTCATTAAGGAAGAGGTTGTTTAATGTAACCTCAATGTTGATTTTTTTTCCCCTTGTTCCTGTGTTCTGAAGTATTTTGGTATTTCAGATTTGTCTGGGAAATCGGATAAATATAAATTGTGCAGTTACCTATCAGGGGACACTGGGCTGAATTTTACCGTCCTCTTGATGCTGCGGGTCGCGACGGGGGTGGGGGGGGGGCCGGTAAAATGTTGCAGGGAGAGGCCCGCCTCGACCCGCAACGTCGAAAAGGGACGCCACATATTACCGGTGGAGGCGGGACCTCGGTGCAGCCCCCCCTGCTGCACGGCGGTGGCACCACAATTAGCATATGGTAGAGAGTACTTACCTTTGCTGATTATGCAGCCTGCCGCCTCTCCACTGACATTTCTAGATTTTTTGCTGAACGGGTGACCGTCAGGTGCCATCCCGTTCAGGATTTGAAAAGCCGGTGGGTCCACAGAAGCAAAAGTTGTCACCAGCGAAGGTAAGTTCAGTTATTCAGGTGTCTCACTCTGCATTACGGAAGGGAGGAGGGAGGGAGATATTCAGGGGTCTAACTCTCCATCCTGAAAGGGAGGGGGTCTGGGATTACTGGAGGGAAAGCTGTGCTGGCATGAAGGGAAGTGTGGTATTGTGTACTGTACTATCCCTCTGATAACAGTGTACACTCTGTGTTTGTGAGGGGGCAATGGCACACTAGGCACCGTGTGAGGGGAGGGTGCCAGAAAGGGCAGGAGCATTAAGGTGTTATGGATGGTGGGGGCAATCGATTCAGCTGGTAGGATCTTGATGTGGTCATGCTGTGCCACTCTGAGTGGTGGCCAAGATGGGCAATGCCATGGCACGCCATATAGTTGAACCAGGAAAGCAGCTGATGTACCCGTCAACACCAATCCCTGCCCTGTTAGGAACCTTCAAATACATACAGGGTTCAAATTTATTTATCACATGGAAATAGGATGGCTCATCCTACATTGTGTGATCCTCTGCACGTGAGGATCTGTATGCGCTGGAGCCAAAATCAACAGGCAGGTGTGATCCACGTAGAGGCCCCTGGTCGTGAGCAGCAGCCCCCAAAGGGAGCTCGCTATTATGTTTTCCGTGCATCTACAGGCCCCACATGACATGCCATCGGATGTCAGAGCCCCAGTGTCAGAGGAGATTGCGCATATCGAGAGGTTGGTGACACATCTGTGTGCCCTGCTCAAGGATGACCTGCAGCCCATGGGCTCTGGTGGACATCCCATGCCTTTGTTCCTCATAGTGGCAGTGGTTCTCAAGCCTGATGCCTCTGCAGCCTTTTAGGGGCCCACCAGAGACCTTTGTGGGGTCACACAGTCAGCAGTGCACCGCTGCATCAGGGAGGTCACCAATGCCCTGCACTGGAGGGTCAGTGAGGATGTCCGCCTCAGGACGGACTCTCACAGCCAGGCCCAGAGGGCCATTAGTTCTGGCACCATTGCCGGAGAACCATAGGTTGTAATGTTCATAGACTGCACTCATGTGGCCATCAGGCCTCCCACCAGGCTACCACCTGCAGACGTCACCATTAAAGGAGCCCTCTCAATCTAAGTGAAGCTGGTATGTGATCACCACAGATGCCTGCAGCGAATGTGTGACCCCTTCTCAGGCAGCTGCCATGACACATGGGTCTTGCGCCAGTCCCGGCTGCCACTGCTGTTCACTGAACTGGCTCAGATGGAGGGGTGGCTTCTTGGAGATAAGGGCTATCCTTTGCAGACATGGCTCCCCACACCAGTGAGAGACTCCACCACTGCTGCAGAGGAGAGATACAATGCCAGCTACTGAAGTACAAGAGCCACCATTGACCAGGAGATTGGCATGCTGAAAATGCACCTCCAATGCCTGGATGGATAGGGTGATGCCCTATACTACAGGCCGAAAAGACCAGCTCCTTTCTTTGATGCTCTGCACAACAACGCACCCAACAGGGGCCAGGCCTGGCATGATGTGGAGAGATGTCAACAGGATTCCTCCTTGGACTATGAGGATGCTGAGGACCAACAACATGAAAGACACAAGGGAGGGCAGATGGTCCCAGGCTCTACATGCAGGGCTAGCAGTGAGGTAGGGATGTACGGAAGTGGCTTATCAGACAAAGGCTGTCTGCTCCATAGGAATGACATGAGCTGTGCAAGACACATATCACCCTCGCTCACCTGGCATGCACCAGTCCACATCTGCAGCATCCCTGTGTAAACCATTAGAGGCAGTAGCTGACTGAGCCAGTGTCCATGTCACTGCATCCGTGGAGATGCTCATGAGTAATGGTGGCATAGCAATGATGTTATTGCATACATTGGCTCTCCTGAAAGGCCAACGGTGCAAAGGGATGTGACATTGGTGCTACATGCTGGCACACATCATTTGCACAGAGAAAAGGACACACATGTTGGTGAGAAACATTTAGTCAAAGACGTACTTACATTGCTGTGACACCCGTGCATTCCCATTTGTGTCGGTGCATTCTCCGTAAACCTCAGTAATACCTTTTATGGTCTATTTAAGTCTCACATCCTGGAATGTGCAAAATTAAGATGATTCAGCCAGGTACGGCATGCTAACTTTCGGGTCTGTGAACTTGGACAAGTTAACTCTGCTTCTCTCTCCACAGATGCTGCCTGACCTGCTGGATTTCTGCAGCACTTTCTGCTTTGCTGCCAGATTGGCAGCAGCCCCACTCTTCAGCAGTCAGGTAAGTATTTCTTTGAAAGCTGTCAGGAAGCAGGTGCTGGGGTGCTTAAAATAGGGCCCCAGCACCTGCTGCACAGCAGTCAAAAGGTCTCTCACTGTGCCAAATGTCCCACTTCTCCCCACGTAACATGGGGAGGGTGGCTCGGCACCGTGATTCTAATGAGCCCTCGCACGTAATATCGCGGGGACTCAGTGGCAGCCGCTAAATGTGGGCACGGCACCGAGTTCAAAGGGTGCCGTTGCAGAGCGCAGTACCCCAATAAAATTCAGCCCATTTTGTCATCTCAGGGTATTCGTGATCTTTAAAGATTGATTACACAATAGAAATAGGAATAATCTGCAGGCAAATTCCCTTCCCTCTGTTAGACAATGTATTTAAACCCCACAAAAACAAGAAATGCTGGAAATATTCAGCAGGTCTGGCAGCATCTGTGGAGAGAGAAGCAGAGTTAACGTTTCAGGTCAGTGACCCTTCTTCAGAACTAGCAAATATTAGAAATGTGAAAGGTTATAAGCAAGTAAAGTGTTCTTATGTTCTTATGTACTCTGCCCAGACCCCTCATAATTTTGAATACTTCTGTCAAATCACCTCTCAGCTTTCTCTTCTCCAAGGAAGACAGTCCCAACTTCTCCAATCTATCTTCATAACTGAAGTTCCTCATCCCTGGAACCATTCTCGTGAATCTTTTCTTCACCCTCTCTAACGCCTTCACATCCTTCATAAAGCATGACGCATAGAACTGGACTCAATACTCCAGGTGAGGCCAAACTATTAATTTTATCCCAAATTATTATTTCCAGAAGTTTCCCCACCACCAAAGTTAAACTAAAAACAAGAAATGCTGGAAATACTCAGCAGGTCTGGCAGCATCTGTTGAGTATTTCCAGTGTTTCTTGTTTTTATTTCAGATTTCCAGCATCAGCAGTATTTTGCATTTATATTACCGAAGTTAAACTGACTGGCCTGTAGTTGCTGGGCTTATCTTTACATCCTTTTTTGAACAAGGGTGTAACATTTGCAATTCTCCAGTTCTCTGTCATCACCCCCGAGTTTAAGGAAGACTGGAAAATTATGACCAGTGCCTCTGCAATTTCCACTCTCACTTCCCTCAGTATCCCTGGATGCATCTTATCTGGTCCACTTTAAGTACAGATAGCCTATCCAACACTTTCTTCTTATCAATTTTAAACCCCTCTCGTGTCTGAATTACCTCCTTTTTCACCATCTTCTTCCTCGGTAAAGACCAATGCAAAGTATTCATTTAATACCTCAGCTATGCCCTCTGCCTCCATGTGCAAATTCCCTTGTTGGTCCTTAATCAGTCCCACTCCTCCTTTTACCACCCTTTTACTATTTGTATGTCTATAGAAAACTTTGAGATTCCCTTTTATTTTCGCTGAAAGATTTCATGCATACTTGTTTGGCATCGAATTTGAGTTGCTGACACACTAAGGCAATATACTCTGAGGTCAAAACCACGTGCTCGCATTGAGAGATGGGTACTTAGACTCCAGTAATACAAGTACAAGATTAATCACATTGTGGGGAAGATGAATGTTGTGGATTTGCTTGCAAGACTGCTGAAGGTGGAGAAGGTGGAATGGTCTACACTAGAGAAGGAAGCGAAATTGCTTGTGCAATTTTTAGAGGTATGCTCAACACCCAGAGCAGTGAAAACTAGGGAGATAGAGAGAGTTAGAAAGAGATCCAGAACTACAAGACAGGAGAGTGGGAGAAGTGTATATGTTGTTGTGAGAGATGAACTGTGCACAATGGGGAAATGTGTACTCAGAGGCAACAGACTTGTCATGCCAAGGCAGCTAAAGAATGAATGGTGGCACTGGCTCATGAAGATCAGTTAGGAGTGGTCGGTACAAAGCAGAAGCTGAGAACCAAGGTTTGGTGGCCTGGAATGGAGAAGGATGCAGAAAAATCCTGTCAATGATGTCAAGTTGTTAGCCAACTCAACCCACCTGAACCAATACGCAGCACATTGCTACCAGCTGAACCGTGGCAAGATGTAGCCTTAGATTTTTTTTAGGTCCTTTTCCATCAGGAGAGTCAATTCTGGTTGTGATTGACTATTACAGTCAGTATTGTGAGTATGTTGTGATGAAGCCTGCAACAGCAGAGGAAACAGTAACAGTACTGACTGAGATATTTGTGAAGCATGGTTTGTCAGTTACTTTGTATTCGAACAATGGGCCGCAATTTATCTCACAAATGATTGCTGACTACATGCAGGTTACCGGGAATCATCACCACAGAGTGATGCCAAAATGGTCACAAGCTAATGGAGAAGTGGAACGTCAGAACCAATCTCTCGAGAAGTGGATGAGAATTCCCAAGCTGAAGGCAAAGGCTGGAAGGAGGCACTTCTGTCATATGTGACTGTGTACAGAGTAATTCCACATACTACAAAATGGAAGAGCCCAGCAGAGTTGCTGTTTGGATACAAGATCCGCACCAAGATGGCAGAAATCAGAGATGTGACTGATGATCAAGAAGTTTGAGACCATGAAGGGTGGGTCAGTGTTTGCTGAGAAGAAGGGTGAGTCAGTGTTTTAAGCTGATCATAGATGGGGTGCCAGAGTCTGATATGATGCCCGGTGATGAAGTGTTGGTTAGATGAGAGAGACTGAACAAGATAGACACAGCATTCTTTCCAGAACTGTATCATGTTATTTCCAAGACTAGAAATAGGGTGACTGTGAGGTCACCAGACAGAGTAGAATATGACAGAAATACATCATATGTTAAGAAATATTAGCATCACAGTAGTTTTATGATGCAGAACCAAGAGTCTGAGATAAATCTAATTCCAGATCAAGATGCGCAGATGGGGGAGCTGCAAACAACAGTTTGACATCGAGATGAGGTTCAGATTGTGGCTGGGACTGATGAGGTACCTGGACCAGGGACCAGAGACTCCAGAGATTCTGACAGCAGGCTGACAGCTTGCAGTCCAGAGACACGGATGAAGACTCATGAAAGGAAGCTGATACTGTCAAGTCTAGGGACGACAACCACAGTTCCCGAGATGTCAGGCCTAACCAGGCAACAGAGGAGGCCACCCAAGACATATGAGAATTTATTTAATGTGCATGTATCCATTTTTGTAATGCCAGAAAAATCAGGACATGTATTCAGTTTGATGAGGGGGAATGTCACGATGATAACTGAGTGTTTTGCAGACTTGCACATTAGATCCAACACAGTGCTCACATATTAGATACAATACGGTACATGCTGTATTAGTTCGGAGGTCATATGAACTGGGGTTCAAAGGTTAAATAGTACATGTTGAAGGGCTGTATCTGAAGAGTGAAGATGGCTGAATAAAGTCTGAAGCAAAGTTCAATCTCAGTCTTGCTAAGTGTCAGTTCTGAAGGATCTGACACCTCTGATCTGTCAGCACCTGAGCAACAAGAGACCCTCTGACCTTCCTCTGAAGAAATCCACTGGGGACACCTGCTTGTAGGCATGGCAGAGACAAGGTACAGGGTGTCCCCATGGTTCAGTGATGACTCCCTGCGTATTCTCCTCCAGGCTGCTTGGGCAAGACGAGAGGTCCTCTTCCCCAGGGACAGAAGGAGGAGACCTCCCTGCCTAACCAAGCATATCTGGACAGAGATCACAAAGGAGGTCAGTCGACGTGGGGGGTCATCAGGAGAACCTGGCTGCAGTGCTGCAAGTGCGTCAATGACCTTCTCCACTCCGCAAGGGTGAGAAGCCCACTCAGTGTCGTTTGGGCACCAGCAAATGGAAAAGTGTTAGGACGTGGATGGTTGGGAAGGAGAGACCACCATGTTGTTGACAATGAGTGACGGGTGCTGTATTTCCTTCATAAGGAATGGATGCTGCTCTGTCTAGGGGAGTGACCCTTGCACTACCGACCCTTGCCGGGTGGCTCAAGATATATCCAATGGTACATATATGCCATTGGCCCCTGACAAAGCAGCAACCGTGCAAGGTGATTAGATGTTCTTCTTGCTCTGTTGTGGCAACTAGCATTCTTCTTCTGTACTCCCACAGGGGATGATGTCACAGAACGTGAAGGAGAGGGCCCAGACTGGAGGCAGACTACCATTGATTGTCATCCTGATACCCTTGGAGGAGGAGGCTCTGGAGCTGGCATGTGATAATGGCGGCCACTCCATCATGGATGGTGAGGCCGGAGTGCAGTGCAGGAGGGTGGGTTGCCTCATCAGCAGGCACGAGGGAAGTCGCAGGCTGCCTTTTGTGTCTGGGGGCTCCTCTCAGGGCGCTCTTGGATTGGAAATTGGCTCCTCAGGCCCTCTGCCAGTGACACCAGCACCTCAGGTTGCCATAATGACAGAGGAGCCTCCTGCACTTATACAGCAGCTCCTCAGCATGCTGGGGCCCACCAGCCTCAGGCAGCCAGAGGACAGCCTTCAAGGTCATCTCAGGTCACGGGGCGACAAGGTCAGCAGCCTGCCTCCACTGCAGTTGGCAGCGAAGAGGGAGCACCACGCAGGAGCACTCGTAAAATAATTAAGCAAAAACACGAGATGCACTTGGACCTCGAGGGTGAATGAACAGGTAAATACTCTGCTCGTGTCAATTTTTTTTGTAATAGTTGGACTTAGATGACGAACCTTTGCATTCAGTGTTGGTAACCCTCTGTTAGTGCAAGAGTAGCATGAATTGACCCAAAGGACGGATGGGGGCGGCCAGTACTTATATGTTAATCCTTTACACATTGCTGAAGCACGAGTCAGTACTGTCTAAGGAGCTCTGGACTAAGAGCTGAGGTAAGTGCCATTGGTGTGTTTGGAATGTGGATCTTTGTTTGAATGGTGGCTGCTGGGGCCTATGTCATGCCTATGTCATTGTGCCCTCCATGCGGACCCTTGTGATTCAGGATGCTGCAGCTGGTCATCAGATTTCTCACCTTCCTCAGCTGAGGACTTCTCATGCTGCACTAAGTCCTCATCAGCCAAGGCCTCTACCTTCTGCAGTGCAAGTTTGTGTAAAGCACAGCAGACCACCACTAACCGGGAGACTCTTGCTGGATCGTATTGAAATGTCCACCAGAATGATCCAGGCACCTGAATCTCATCTTGATGAGACCAATGGTCTCTCGAAGATGGCACAGGTTACCGCATGGCTCGCGTTGTATCATTCCTCAGCCTCTGCCCTAGTCTTCCTCACAGGTGTCAGCAGCTACCTTTTCAGTGGGTATCTCTTGTCAGCATGTATCCATCTTTGAAGGTGAGCAGGAGTTGTGAAAAGCTGTGGCCTCTGGGACTGCCAGAGAATGTAAGCGTTGTGGCTGCTCCCAAGGTACCGTGCACACACCTGCAGAATCTGTTGATGGTGGTGACAGACGAGTTGTACGTTGAGGGAATGAAATCCCTTCCAGTTAATGAAGGACGCTGGCTGGCCTGTGGGAGCCTTGATGGCCACATGTGTGCAGTCTATCACATCTTGAACCTTAGAGGAAATCTGCCATGGCAGTGAATTCTCTGGCTCTCTCAGCCTGACTGTCCACATCAGTTCAGTAATTAATGTACTGGTTGGCCCCCCTGAAGAGATCATTTGCACCCACCTTGATGCAGGGATGTGTGGCTGATTGGGAGATGCCACACAGGTCTCCAGTGGGCCCTTGGAATTCACCGGATGCATAGAAATTCAGAGCCACAGTGGCCTTAATGGTCACTGGCATCAGGCGACAACCACTGCAAACAGAGGTCACCTCCTCTGCCATCATGGCACACAGAGTGGGCACAGCCTCTGTCTGTATACTCTTGCTGCAGGAGATCTTCGTCTCTGAGCTGGCGCCTGCTTGAGGTTCCCTTTGTAGTCTTCTGCCACTTGCCCATCAGTACGCTGCCCCTGCAACTGCCTAGGAGGTCTTTGCTGTCTTGATGTGTGAGGCTGCACCTCCATTCCTTTGAGGTTGTCGTTCTTACTGGAGGACCCTCTACCAGAATGCAGGATGCCCATGGCACTTGGGCACTGCTACTCAGACTTGCACAACCTGTCACTAGCTGCTCCAATCCATCCACCTCTCTGGCCTCTCTCTAGTGAGCCCCCTACCCGAAGCACAATCTCATCAAGGGGGCCATAACCCCAAATTGATGGCTCCCCAACTCCTTTACACTGAATGACATGAAAAGCCTTACTGCACAGTTGCCAAGTACAGTAATGGCAGCAGCTCCTCCTTTGTTGCCACATTTTAAAGGCTGCTGAGACTTTGACACCCCATACAGCCTGTGCGCTTAATGTAAAATCCCTTTCAACGTCCTTAATGAGTTACTTAAATGCCTCTCAGTTGCTGATTATTGAAGTGCGGAGTCGCCGTGCATCTTGCCAGCTGCCATGCGTAGAATGCTACTGATGCGAGATAAGATCGGGACTCCATCATGAAGCCATTCCGCGCAATTTTACAGTCCCCCCCACGTCCATTGCCGTCCGCTTATGGATCGTAAAATCCCGGCTTCTGTTTTCACATTTTTCCTCAACCAGTCTCCCCCTCTCACAACACAGGATTTCAAAAAGCCTCTAACAACACTTCTAGTGGAATAACATATCTCGAGAGAGGTCCAAACAGGTCCCGCCTATGTGTATGGAGTAGGATAGAATGTTTTCTTCAATAACATGTTGAGGAACAAATGTTGTGTGTGGATTACAAGATCATGTTAATCATATAAGAGCTATGATGTAACCATTTGATTCTGAGTGTTGGTCCATCTTGAAGACATACCTGTAAAGAAACCATCTCAATGTAATCGCTGCTGTCTCAGTAATCAATAAAGAACCCACAATATTATGTTACTGATCCCATTTTGATTGATCAATCTTTGTGTACAGTCTATACAAGCATAGAGGTTCAAGGAACACGCAACACAAATCTCTTCACATGTGTCCCGTTGGTTCTGAATTGATTCAAAGGGGTTGAACTCACAAGTTTAGTGTCATCCTTAGTTAAGGTCAAGAGTAAAATTTCAATGAAGGCAATCAATTTTAGAAAGAATCTGAAAATTCACAAAGCTGAGACTGAAGATTCCATTGTGCTGTTTGGTGTACAGCTCCCTAGATCACCAGCAAAAATAGACGTCAATAGACCACAAGAAAAATAGATTTAAGCAACTCTTATGGCTTCCATGAATTAGATTCCTCATCCACATTCCAGACTATCTCTTCAGGTTGAGGGAAAATTAATAGACACGAGTATTTACACAGATAGGGACATTAATGAGGGGAGGAAGGAGTGTGGTGAAGCATAAAGAAGATGCTTCAGAAAACAGTATTTTAATTATCTCAGCAACAATGACAAAACTAGGAAAATAGATGACTGAATTTGTTTATATCTGTTTGCAGAATATGGGAAATGCTGGCAAGGTCACATTTATTACTCGCCCCGAGTTGCCCTGAAGACATTAAGAGTCAGTCATGCAGTGTTGAAAGAAATTGTAAATACTGCTCCTATGGTCTCTAAATTTCTTTTTAATGTTCTCTGCAAAACTATTTTCAGTTGCCCTATTGTACTTCAGCTTTAGTTGGAAGTACACATGCAACTACATTTGATATTCTCCAAGGAACCCAGTATATTATGTTTGAAAGCAAAAAAAAAGGAAAAAGTAAGGATTATTTAGCTGACCCAGTTTGCTCCCTCATCTTGATTCAGTTTTCGGACCTTTTATTTGACTATTTTTCATCTTTTTCTTACCCATAACTAGGATGCTATAATAGGGTCCCGGAGGGGACATGGCAGCTCTAGAATGTTTCTGAATGAAAGAGCTAAGATTGGATCAAGTGGTCATGCTCAGCGAGGCATCTCTACTACCTGCTGAATCAAGAATTGGCTCATTTTGTTGCATAAATCAATGATGTATTTACAATAAGAATTTGTTGCCAACCCCGTTAATTTAATAGATTAAAGCAAACATGTTTCCATATTGAGCTACTGAAAAGTACCCTGGACGGTAACCTTTGATCTGTGGAGCAGTCACCTCATGTGGTATTCTGAAAACTATAGCTTTTTGATTGAATAACACTTGTTACATCCACAACTTTCTGGATGGTAAAATTCTGTGATTCTATTTACCAGAGTAACTTTGGTTATCAACATCATCACTCCCATTCCCTTTTAACTAATGGGATGTGATAATATGAATCTTTTGTGCCTATATTTGTAGCAGTAATTTCAGGCCTGTGATCTCAGCTCTGCTCCCATGGTCACTGAGGCTTGGAGGGGAGGACTGTGATAGGTGGGATCATGGGGAAGATTAGGGTTTGGGTGCCCTATCATGGGGGTTTGCTCAGGCAGGTATAGTGAAGCCAGGAAGCAGGTTTAATAGTGTTCACTTCCTGGATCTGTCAAGCCCTTGCCTGGATGTGCTGCCAGATTTACTGAGGCTCAGGAAACCCAGCCAACCACAGTTAAAGTTGAAAAGTTGAATAACAATGAGGCTCACAGCCTCATCATGATATTTCAAGTGCCAACCTGCCTCCTGGGAGCAGGATTGGCCACTCACGCACCTTCCCGCCTCAGCTAAAGCTGGAAGTGGGCCAATTCAAAGCTGTTTTGGGTTGTAAGTCTGACTATTAAGACTTTAACCTGCCACCCAACCCAATCCCACTTGATTTTATTTTGTTTACAATTCCCCCCTTAGTCTTAAGATGCCTGGACAAGGGAAAAAAATAAAACAGCCAGATAAACTTGCACTTAGCATGTTTGACAGAAAAATTGTACATTGCTTAACATATTTGAAAATATCTCAATGTACAGTGATTGTTGTTCCATAGCCAAATGCAGCAGCCATTTTGCACACAGCAAGATCCTATCAGAGGGACCATCAGAATGTAGGAACTAGAAGCAGAAATAGACCATATGGCCCCTGGAGCCTGCTCCGCCATCTATCTATCTCAGCCTCAAATATATTCAACGATGGAATAACCACAAAACTCTGGGTAGAGAATGCCAAATATTCACAACCCTTTTGAGTGAAGAAATGTCTCCTCATCTCAGTCCTATGTGATCAGCCCCTTATCCTGAGACTGTTCTCTCGTGTTATAGATTCCCCAGGCAAGGGAAGCAACCTTTCAGTGTCTACCCTGTCAAGCCCCTTCATAGGAACATAGAAGCAGGAGTAGGCCATTCAGCCCATCGAGCCTACACTGCCATTCAATATGATCATGGCTGATCATCCACTTCAATGCCTTTTTCCCACACTATCCTCATATCCCTTATGTCATTTATATTTAGAAATCTGTCAATCTCTGCTTTAAACACACTCAATGACTGAGCTTCCACAGCCCTCTGGAGTAGAGAATTCGAAAGATTCACAACCCTCTGAGTAAAGAAATTTCTCCTCATCTCTGTCCTAAGTGGCTTCCCCCTTATTTTGAAATTGTGTCCCCTGGTTCTAGACTCCCCAACCAGGGGAAACATCTTACCTGCATCTACCCTGTCTATCCCTTTAAGTATTTTGTAGGTTTCAATGAGATCACCTCTCATTCATCAAAACTCTAGAGAATGCAGGCCCAGTTTCCCCAATCTCTCTTCATATGACAGTCCCGCCATCCCGGGAACAAGCCTAGTGAAACTTCGTTGCACTCCCTCTATGGCAATAATATCCTTCCTAAGGTAAGGGGGCCAAAACTGCACACAGTACTCCAGGTATGGTCTAACTAAGGTTCTATACAATTGAAGCAAGACTTCACTACCCCTGCACTCAAATCCTCTTGCTATAAAGGCTAACATACCATTAACCTTCCTAATTGCTTGCTGAACCTGCATGTTAGCTTTCAGTGACTTATTGACAAGAACAGCCAGGCCCCTTTGTACATCTACACTTTCTAATCTCTTACCATTTAAAAATACTCTGCACATCTATTCCTCCTACCAAAGTGGATAACCTCACATTTTTCCACATTATATTCCATCTGCCACATTCTTGCCCACTCCCTAAGTCTGTTCAAATCCCCTTGAAGTCACTTTGCATCTTCCTCACAACACACATTCCCACCTAGTTTTGTGTCATCTTGGAACTTGGAAATATTACATTTGGTCCCCACATCCAAATCATTGATATATATTGTGAATAGCTGGGGCCCAAGCACTGATCCTGCGGTACCCCACTAGTCACAGCCTGCCAACACGAGAATGACCCATTTATTCCTACTCTCTGCTCTCTGCCTGTTAACCAATCCTTAATCCATGCCAGTATATTACCTCCTGTCCCATGTGCTTTAATTTTGCTAACCAACCTCCTGTGGGGGACTTTATCAAAAGCCTTCTGAAAATCCAAGTATACCACGTCCACCAACTCCCCTTTATAAATTCAGTTAGTAACATCCTCAAAAAACTCCAACAGGTTTGTCAAACATGATTTCCCATTCATAAATCCATGTTGACTATGCCCAATCAGATCATTATTATCTAAGTGCCCATTTATCACATCCTTTAGAATAGATTCTAGCATTTTCCCAATGATTAATGTCAGGCTAACAGGTCTGTAATTCCCTGTTTTCTCTCTCCCTCCCTTCTTAAATAGTGGGGTGACATTTGCGACCTTCCAATCTGCAGGAACCGCTCCAGAATTGATAGAATTTTGGAAGATAATCACCAATGCATCCGTTATCTCCTTAACTACCTCTTTCAATTCTGGGATGTAGAATATCAGGTCCTGGGGACTTATCAACATTCAGTCCCATTAATTTCTCCAATACAGCCTTCTTACTAATACTAATTTCCTTCAATAGCTCATTCCCCCTAATCCCTTGGATCTCTAATTCTGGGAGATTACTTGTATCTTCCTCAGTGAAGACAGACACAAAGTAATCATTTAGCTTCTCTGCCATTTCTCTATTCTCCATTATAAGTTCTCCTGTCTCTGCCTGTAACAGACCCACATTTGTCTTCGCCAAACGTTTCCTTTTTACATCCCTATAGAAGCTTTTACAGTCCGTTTTTATATTTTTTGCTAGCTTATATTCATATTCTATTCTCCCTTTCTTTATCAGTTTCATCGTCCTCCTTTGCTGCATTCTGAAATCCTCTCAATCCTCAGGGTTGCTACTATTTCTGACAGCTTTATAGGCCTTTTCTTTTAATCTTATGCAATCCTTAACTTCCTTTGTTATCCACGGTTTACTGCCTTTACTTTTGGGTTTTTTGTGCCTTGAAGGAATGTATAGTTGCTGTAAACTATGTAATACTTCTTTAAAGACTATCCATTGCCTATGTAATGTCAAAACTTTTAATACCTCACACCTTCATAATTTCCTTTGTTCAAATTCAACACCCTGGCTCAGATTGAACTACCTCACTTTCAAACATAATGTAAAATTCTATCATATTATGATCACTCATTCCTAAGGGTTCTTTTACAACAAGATTATTAATTAACCTTTCTCATTATATAATACTAGATCTAAAATAGCCTGTTTTCTAGATGATTCCTCAACTTCTCTATAAAGCCATCCCTAATGCACTCTAGAAACTCGTCCTCACAGCATTAGTGCTCATTAGTCTATATGCAGATTGAGATCACCCATGATTACTGTATTACCCATGTCACATACTTCTCTAATCTCCTGATTAATACCATGCCCCACACTACCACTACTATTTGGTGGCCTATAACCAACTCCTACCAATGTTTGCTGCCTCTTGCTGTTTCTTACCTCCACCCAAACAGATTCCACATTTTGTTCTTCCAATCTGATTTCCTCCCTTATGAATGTACTGATCCCATCTCCACCTCCTTATCCTTTTTGCCTGTCCTTCCTAAGAATCTTGTATGTTTTAGTAAAATCACCTCTCACACTTTTAAACTCCAGAAAATATAGGCCCAATTTACTCAGCCTCTCATCATAGGACAACTCTCTCATCTCAGGGACCGATATAGAGAGCTTTTACTGTACTGCCTCCAATGCAAATATCCTTCCTTGGATATGGAGACCAAAACTACATACAGTACTCTCAATGTGGTCTCACCAAAGCCCTATACAATTGTCGCAAGACTTCCTCATTGTTGCACTCCAATCCCCTTCCAATAAAGGCCAACATGCCTTTTGCCTTCCTAATTGTTTGCTATACCTGCATGCTAACTTTCTGTGTTCCTTGTATGAGTACACCCAAGTCCCTCTAAATATCAAAATTTAAAAGTTTCACACCTTTTAAAAATATACTGCTTTTCTGTTCTGACTACCAAAGTGAATAACCTCACACTTTCCCACATTATACTCCATCTGCCAACTTGTTGCCCACTCACTTAACCTGTCTGTATCGCTTTGCAGCATCTTTGTGTCCACCTCTCAGCTTACATTCCCACCTAGCTTTGTATCATCACTGAACTTAGATACATTAGGCTCGGTCTCTTCATCTAAATCATAAATATAGATTCTAAATAGATGAGGCCCCAGCACAGATCCTTGCAGAACTCCACTAGTTACAACCTGCCAACTTGAAAATTCCCTGTTTATCCATACTCTCTGCTTCCTGTCTGTTAACCAATTCTCTGTCCATGCTAATATATTACCCCCAACTCCATGAGCCGTTATCTTGCATATTCATCTTTTCTGTACCACCTTATTGAATGACATCTCTTTAGGTAATTTTGGAAAATCAAAACCCGTGCATCCACTATCTTTGTGTGATGCAGTTGGGTAAAGGAAGAGTGTTAGCCAGGACACCAGGTGAGCTTCCTTTTCTTGTAATGTGACCTTTTACTGTTTACCCAAAAGACTAGAATAGTTGGATGAGGCTCTGCTTAGTGTCTCAATCTTAGGATGGTACATCTGAGAATGAGGCATTCCTTCAGAGTTGCACTGAGATGTCAGCCTATACCAGGTGCTCAATTCCTTGAGTGGAACGTGTACCCACATCTTTCTTACTCCTAGGCCCAACCATCTGCAGCTGCTACATCAATGACCTTCCCTTCATCATAAGGTCAGAAGTGGGGACATTCATTGATGATTGCACGATGTTCAGATACTGAAGCAGTCTATGTCCACATGCGGCAAGACCTGGACAACGTTCAGGCTTGGGCTGATAAGTGGTAAATAACATCCGTGCCACACAAGTGCCAGGCAATGACCATCTCCAACGTGTGAGAATCTAACCATTTCCCCTTGACATTCAATGGCATTACCATCGCTGAATCCTCCACTACCAACATCCTGAAAGTTACCATTGACTAAGAACTTTGGGTGGCGCAGTGGTTAGCACTGCAGCCTCACAGCTCCAGCGACCCAGGTTCGATTCTGGGTACTGCCTGTGCGGAGTTTGCAGGTTCTCCCTGTGACCGGGTGGGTTTTTGCCTGGCGCTCCGGTTTCCTCGCACAGCCAAAGACTTGCAGGTTGATAGGTAAATTGGCCATTATAAATTGCCCCTAGTATTGGTGAGGGAAGGTGGGGATGTGGTAGGAATATGGGATTAATGTAGGCTTAGTATAAATGGGTGGTTGATGGTCGGCACAGACTCGGTGGGCCGAAAGGCCTGTTTCAGTGCTGTATCTCTAAATAAATAATAAATAAATAAATTAACTGGACTAGCCACAAAAATACTGTGGCTACAAGAGCAGGTCAGAGGCCAGGAATACTGCAGTGAGTAACTCACCTCCTGACTCCCCTAAGCCTGTCCATCATCTACAAGGCACAGGTCAGGAGTGCACTTGCCTGGATAGGTGCAGCTTTAACAACACTCAAGAAGCTCGATACCATCCAGGACAAAGCAGCCTGCTTGATCGGCACTCCCTCCACCACCTTAAACATTCACTCCCTTCACCACCAGTGCACAGTGGCAGCAGTGTGTACCATATACAACAGGGTTGTCCAACCTTTTTGGGCAGAGGACCGCATTATGATTTTTGCTCAGTCTGGGGTCAGTGAGCAAATTTCGAAAGATAAGGACATTAAAAATGTATCTTACTAATAAAAACAAATGTGCATTTTTGTGAAGAAGCTTTAAATAAGAATACTAATTTATTCACTTACCTTCTCATCACTATATTGAAAACTGATTCAGTGACATACCGGGCATTGTTTTTGCTTGCATAAGTCATCAATCTCTGCCCGCACACTTGATGTAGCGATGTAGAGTATTCTGGATAGATGTCCATCCATCAGAAGAGACCTTGATTTCTCTCCCCCCTCTCCCCTGCACTCCGCCCCCCCCCCCCCCCCCCACCCCCACCACTCCAGGACTAGGGAACACAGATTGAAAGTTTTGTGCAAAAAATGCAGTGGGAATATGAGGAAGCAGTTTTTTATGCAGTGGGTGTTAATGACTTGGAACTCGCTGCCCACAAGGGTGGTGGAAGCAGAGACGATCAATGACTGCAAGAGGAAGTTGGATGGCCACCTGAGAGAAATACACTTGCAGGGCTACGGGGATCGAGCTAGGGAGTGGGACTGACTGCATAGCTCTGTGGAGAGCTGGCATGGGCTTGATGGACAGAATGGCCTCCTTCTGTGCCTTATGTAAATGACTCTGACTCTCTCTCCCCTTCTCTCTCTCTCTCTCTCCTCCCCTCTGTCTGTCTGTCTCCCTCTTCCCCTCTGTCTCCTTCTCCCCGCTTTCTCTGTCCCTTTTCTCCCCCTCTCTGTCTCTCTCCACCCACCTTCTCTTTGTATCTCTCCCCCACCTCTTTCTTCACCCCCCTGTCTCCAGTATTCCCCACCCCCCGGTCAGTGTTGTCTGCTCAGTGTTTCCCCCTCCCCACTCAGTGTCCCTCCCACCCCCCACCGTCTCTCTGCACCCCCCATCTCTCTGCCCCCTCTCTGTGTGTCTCTCTTCCTCTCCTCTCTCTCTCTCGCTGTTTCCCTCCTCTCTTTCTCTCTGTTTCTCCTCTCCCTCTCTCTGCTCCCCCTCTCCCTCTGTCTCTCCCCCAACCCCCTTATACAGCGTCAGAGAGCGGATGCTCAGCAGATGGTTGGTCAGTTCCTTTTTAAAAACATCGCACTGTCAGTTTTAAGCTGACAGCTGCTGACATCAGGAACAACTATTTTTCAACAGACTCTGGATTTTCCAGTGTGCTTTAAAAAAAAAGTGAGAACCCGTTGGAAAACCGAGTCTGTTTGAAAACAGCTGTTTGCAATATCAACAGCTGTCAGCTTGAAACTGACAGCACAATGTTTTTAAAAAGGCCACTTTGTAAAAAGAAGACAACGGGAAATTTCTAATCTCCAGTCACGGTGAGGTTGAGGAACGGCCCGGATCCTGGCCTGCGAGCTGTATGTTGGACAACCCTGATTTACAAGATGCCTGCAGCAACTCGCCAAGGCTCCTTCGACAGCACCTTCCAAACTTGTGACCTCTACCACCTAGAAGGCCAACGGCAGCAGATGCATGGGAACACCACCACCTGTAAGTTCCCCTCCAAGCAACATACCATCCTGACTTGGAACTATGTTGCCATTCCTTCACCACTGCTGCGTCAAAACCTTGGAACTCTCTTCCAAATGGCACTGTGGCTGTACTTACACCAGATGCACTGCAACGGTTCAAGAAGATGGCTCACTACCTCCTTCTCAAGGGCAATTAGGGATGGGCAACAAATGCTGGCCTTGCCAGTGATGCTCACATCCAAAGAAAGAATGAAGAAAATCTCAGAGAGAGAGGTCTATTAAGTCAACCAAACTGACATTGAGATCTTGCTCCCGACACCTGTTGGAAAAGTGGATATGTGAAAAGCAGGCTGGGCTGGCTATGGTGTAAATAGCTGGGTGAAAGCGTCTCAACAACTGGCAGACTAAAAAAATTATGTATTAATAATAAGGAACCAGTGTGTAGATGGTGAGGTTTTTTTTGAGTAAGGTTTATTTTAACTAGTGAACTGTATTGATTATTAGTGGATGTATCATTACTATAAAGGTTTTATTAATAATTCTAGGGTGTTGTAGGTTTCGTATTGGTAAGGTTTCTTTTTTTTTTGCAGTAGCAAAGGGTCAACGAATAAATGAAGGAATGGCAGGGGTGTGTGCTATGTGGGAGTTCCAGGATGCTTCCCATATCCTGGAGAGTCATTTATGCAGGTAGTGTTGTCAATTGCAGCAGCTTGAGCTCTGGGTTTTAGAACTTAAGCGGCAGCTGGCGACACTGCGGTGCATTCATAAGGATGAGAGCTACGTGGATAGCGTGTTCAGAGATGTGGTCAGCCCGCAGCTTAAGAGTATGCAGGGAATGGGTGACTGCCAGGCAGTCAAAAAGAATCAGGCAGGGAGTGCAGGAGACCTCTGAGTGCATCTTACTCTCCAACAGGTATTCAATTCTGAATTTTGGTGAAGGGTCACAGACCTGAAATGTTAACTCTGCTTCTCTCTCCACAGATGCTGCCAGATCTGTTGAGTATTTCCAGCATTTCTTGTTTTTAATTCAATTCTCAATACTGAGGAATGTGATATTTCACCTGGGGAGTGCAGCCAGAGCCAAGTCCATGGCACCACGGGTGGTTCAGCTGCACAGTGGGGTACAGGGAAGACTGGAAGAGCCATAGTGATAGATGATTCAATAGTCAGGGGAACAGGCAGGTGTTTCCGTGGCTGTGGACGTGAATCCAGGATGGTGTGTTGCCTCCCTGGTGCCAGGGTCAAGGATGCCACTAAGCGGTTGCAGAGCACCCTGAAGGGGGAGGGTGAACAGCCAGCAGTCGTGGTCCACAGCAGAACCAATAACATAGGTAGAAAGAGGGATGTGGTCCTGCAGTCAGAATTTAGGGAGCTAGGTAAGAAATTAACAAGCAGGACCTCAAACGTAGTCATCTCCGGATTACTCCCAGTGCCACGCGCAAGTGAGTTGTCATGAAGACACCACCTGCCATGAATGAGGCATATTAATTTCGTCATATGAACATTAATTTTAAACTTGCTGGAATGAAGTGATGACTTGTTTAAACAAATCCGTAGTGGCTGGAAAACATTTGCATACTAAGAGACAGTGCCTGGAGACAATAGAACTGCTCCCTGATCCAATTAACCCAAACGGATTTTGATCATCAGACATGGAATGTGTAAGAAAGCCAGCATTCCAGGGTGTCTGCTAAGATGGAGAATCCACAAAATGCAGGAGTTTGTTCAAAAAAAACAACTAGCCGCATGACTAACGTGTTGGTCCAGGTCTGGTTTTGAACTGCTCACAGCACAGTTTGGGAGATTGCAACTGAGCTGGTCTGATGGGCAGAAAAGTGGCAAATGGAATTCAACCCAGAGAAGTGTGAGGTGATGCATTTGGGGAGGTCAAACAAGGCAAAGGAATACACAATTAATAAGAAAATACTGAGAAATGGAAAGGAATTGAGGGACCTTGGAGTGAACGTCCACAGATCCCCGAAGGTAGCAGGGCAGGTCAATAAGGCGGTTAAGAAGGTATATGGAATCCTTTCCTTTATTAGCTGAGGTATAGAATATAAAAGCAGGGAGGTTATGCTGGAACTGTATAACTCATTGGTTAGGCCTCAACTTGAGTACTATGTGCAGATCTGATCACCTCATTACAGAAAGGATGTAGTTGCAGGTGAGAGGGTACAGAGGAGATTTACGAGAATGTTGCCAGGACTGGAAAAATGCAGCTATGAGGAAAGATTGGATAGACTGGGGTTATTCTGCTTGGAACAGAGAAGGCTGAGGGGAGATCTGATTGAAATATATAAAATTTTGAGGGGCCTGGATCGAGTGGAGGTGAAGGGCCTACTCACCTTAGCAGAGAGGTCAATGACTAGGGGGCATAGATTTAAGGTGATTGGTAGAAAAATTAGAGGGGCGATGAGGAAAAAGTTTTTCACCCAGAGCGGATTGGGTTCTGGAACTCACTGCCTGAAAGGGTAGTTGAGGCAGAAACCCTCAACTCATTCAAAAGGAGTCTGGATAAGCATCTCAAGTGCCGTAACCTGCAGGGCTACGAACCAAATGCTGGAAGGTGGGATTAGAATGGGTGGATTGTTTTACGGCCGGCACAGACACGATGGGCCATGTGGTCTCTTGCTGTGTTTTAAACTTTCTATGATTCTATGATTCTACATGGAAAATGGCCACTTGTATGAGACACCAGAGAGTTGCTGCTCACTATAGAATCAAGAGTCACTGGCTTCAGGAGGCAAGAGAAGAAAACTGAAGGGGAAGAAACATGCACAAAGAACCTTTTTTCCCTCTTGGTCCAGCATTACCTATAGTCTTCAGTGGCTTGGCTGAGTGATAACAGTTGTATGTTTGAATTTAATATTCATAGCCTTGAAATTAATGTTCGCAATATCAATGGATGAGTATAATGTCATCCCTCGGTCTACTTTTACGTTAGGTAGGTAGCACCTGGATTAAAGTAATAGGAATGTCATAGGAAATTATTAAGTCTTTGTCTGCTAAATGTCCAGGCTAACGATTCTAAAACAAGGCTATGGAGAACTATAAGCGAAGTATGAAATATAGCACAAAACATGAACACTAATTGATTCTAAAGAGATTTAAGAACATTGGGTTTGAATGGCACTTATGCATTATCATTTAAATTCACTTTTAATTGATTTTCGCTGATTAAATTACAGGATTATTTTCAGTTGCTGAACTAATTAAAAACCAATTTCCTCCCACAGTTGAGAGAACAATGGTTTCTTGTGAAGAGTCTGCACATTACATCTGTCACGTCAGTAGAGGCACTGTGTGCTGTACATGCCATGCTGATGTCACAGATATGGTTTGTGTGTATTTCCAGACCTGATTTTTGGCAAGGAAAGAAACTCAAGGCTGTGCAATATGGACTTCGGGACCATCTTTAGGCCCTGCTCCAAGGATTGCATTTCTTTGTACTCCAGTAAACATCAGTGAGAGTTTAAAATGTTAAAAGAATTCGATAGATACAAAGAAATTATGTCCAACATTGAGGGAATCAAAAACAGGAACAGAGGCACATAATCTTAATATTAGAGCTACAACGCAAGGAAAATTGGGAAGCATACACAGAACAGTAGAAATCTAGAATTCTCTGCCCCAGAAGGTTCTGAATGCCTGGACAATTGGAACTTACAAGACTGAGATATTAATGGCTGCCAATCAAGGGAGGATAAGACGGAGGGTAAAAATCCACAGGGTTCTCTTGTCTGAACTTTAGTAGCAGGTTAGTGGAGCCCCTTAACCAGCAGACATTATTAGCCTTTTGTGCCATTTTCTCAAACTGATGTTTTGGTAGGAGATCTAGAGAATGCTTCTCCCCTTCCTCTTCCCCCACCCATGGAAAATTCCAGGTCATGTTCTTCAATTTTAATTTTTTTAACCTGCGATTTAAGTGAAGGTCTGATGGTGAGCCCTACAAAAATGGTATCTGTGTAAATAACTGAGTTCTCATTTAGCTTGTTAGCACTGTTGCTTAAGTTCCTCAAATAATTTTGTGAGTCCTCATGATTTAAAAATTTGAGTGGGTGTGAAAGATCCAATGGCACTATTTCAAAGAGCTGGGAAGTTTTCTCTTGTGTAATAAAAGTAAAATACTGCAGATGCTAGAAATCTGAAATGCAAACAGAAAGTGCTGGAAATACTCAGCAGGTCTGGCAGCATCCGTGGAGCGAAAATAACCTTTGCCATTTCTGATAAAAGATCACAGACCTGAAATGTTAACTTTGCTTCTCTCTCCACAGATGCTGTCAGACCTGCTGAGTATTTCCAGCATTTCTGTTCTCTCTTGGGTGCTGGCTTATATCTATCCTTCGACCAACATCACTAAAACAGATTATCTGGTCATTATCACATTGCTCTTTGTGGGACCTTGCTGTGTGCAATGTGATCGTCATGTGTCTACACTTCAAAACTTCCCTTCCTTCCTTTTTCATATTTTCTTTCTTAATCCATGCTGTCATGCCCAGTAAAGACATATCCTATTTATAACTTTAAACATGTTTAAACATGAACTGTATTCAACATAACATCTTCTGGAACTGTATTTGCCATTTTGTTTTGAACAACAATGCACCTTAAAAGGATACATAGAATGGCTACTGAGGGTCAGGTGACTTTTGCAATTTTGGCCCAGACTTGGAAGTATCTCAAGCCTTCAGAAAGTTCCTAATTGATTGACCATGGCTGAAGTGCCTCCCTTGAATGGACATACCAAGACAAAACCAGTTTTCATACCTCCTATTGTTTGCAGTCTGACCCAAAACTCAATATCTATGGACTCCTCGACTCACTGTCTCCAAACTCAAAATTTAAAGAGAGCTTTAAGAAAACAGTTAAATAATAATTAGGTGCAAATGGCCACCATCCATCCCCACTGTGTAACAATTTCTTCGACCTTCAAATCAGTCTGGGTGGCAATAGAAGTATTGATCAAGTGGCTACCTGACTGAAACGCATTACAAATAACGAATCTTATTACTCCAAGCACCAGAGAGAAACTCGGGAGTCTGCAAACAGCTGGAGAGACAGCAACAAAGGAAAAACACTTATGATTTAAAACTGGAGACTGTAACATCTTAAAGTCTCCAAGCTTGATCCTTTTCAAGTCCAGAAAACTGAGCTCCTGGTAATGAGACTACAAGCAACTAACTTCATGACCTGCTGAAAATCCACCTCTTTGAGAGAGTCCTACAACGACTTCGATATACAACTCTGCCTATTGAGTCCACCTAACTACACCTCAGGACTGAAAACGCCTTCTTCATCTGGCCCACAACACATGCCTTTTCCCCAGGATGAGCCAAAATCATGCGACTTATGGACCGGAATTTTTCGTTAGGCAGGAGGCCCCATGCACCAGCCGAAGAGTCAATGGCCAGCCCGCCTCCATCGGGCCTGGGGAGCCAGATTGGGATTTTTCGCTCCTCAGGCCTTTAATTGGTCTTGGGTGAGACTTCCACCTCCTTGAGCTAGGTAGTCCCGCCTAATGGAGCTGCCGGCCAATCAGCGGGCTGGCAGATCTTAGTCCCACCAGTGCACCGGGTGTGGTGGCCACTGCTGGGACTATACCCAGCCATTGGGGACAAGAGGAAGGACGGCGCCGAATCAAGGTAAGTGTTTAGGGCCTCACTGGGGACAATTGGTAAGGCCCCAGCGAGGCAGTTGGGGCTTAGGGGGCGGCCCTCCATGGGGCACAGGGTGTCTGATCAGGAGGGCCCCCCGCCAGCCTGTTTCACCGGGCTGGCTTTTTGAGGCTTGTGCCATCTGGCCGCCAAGGGTAAAAGGGTAAAATGCCTACGGCAGCGGGTGGAGGCCCTTAAGTGTCAGTTAATTGGCCACTTAAGGGCCTTGATTGGCCTGGGGCATGCAGGCCATTTCTTGCAACTGCTGCCCCGTGTAAAATTGCAGTAGGGACGGGAGAGGGTCGGGAACGGAGCCACCGGCATCCCACTCAATTTTAAGCCGCCACCCACCCCCCACCCCGCCATCAGCCTGCTCATTTGTGGGGGGAGTAAAATTCCAGGCCATGAAGTATTCCTTTGCTTGTAATTTGTAAAAGTGCACTATCCTCTTTCTCAAGTATGTGTGTGTGTGACATAGTGTTAGACTTTCGGGGTGAACGTGTGAATAAAGAAAAATAATCCTTTCTATTTAAACCCACAACAAGTGTGCTGCTGGTTATTCAAATTGGCCACACACTCAGGGGTTAAGTAACACACACATCTTCCTTGTCCAAAACACACTGATTACAGACAGTAAAGGGAAGGGAACTGGGGTTTCAGTTCTCTCTCAATTCTGTCCGTAACAATGGAATTTTCATCTTAGTGACTTTAGCTTTTTTATTTGGAAATGTGCTTAGTGAAAAAAATAGAAAATTAAAAAGGTTCCAGTGTAATAACTTCTGAGTCTGCTGCTCATGTCTCCCTCATTGTTCAATAATTGGCTTGGTCTTGGCATCCTTTATGCATCTGTTCATTGTGAAAGCAAAGCAGAATCTCTTTGAATTGCCGCAGAGATTTGCTCGACTTTGCTTGGAGACGTGTTGGGAATGAATCATTCCCACACGGGATACACTTCGTCTGATATGTACCTGAAATGAGATACTGGGAAAGGAAGCCAGGATTGCATTTGAAACACACCACAAACTTCAGCATTAAGCCAGATGTCGAACATGTTTTGAGTACCCCAAAATGTCAAGCATTCAGGCTGCTGGTTCCTGACTGATGGCTTTGAAGGAGGAAAGAAATGGTTCAATTTGATCTGTTAGTGTTGTGTGGGTTGGCTGTTTGGAATCAGTTATTGTTCCTACCTATCCACTAGTTTTGCCTCCCATTTATATTTGAGCAATCAGCATGATTGAGGCAATGAGGTGCAATCTGGCATTTTCAAGCAGGTCCTGCACTGCAAATGCACAATAAATGTAAGACTTCCGCCAATGTGGATAAGGCATTGGTTTATTTTGAAAGATGTGGTTCCTCATCAGCCTCTGAAAGGCAGCTGTGAGGCTAGACGGTAGTTAATTAATTAATTATTTTGTGGGATGTGAGCATCACTGGCTAGGCCAGCATTTATTGCCCATCTCAAATCGCCCTTGAACTGAATGGCTTGTTATGTGATATTGATCTCCATGGCCACCCCCCCCCCCTGCCACAATCTTCACTCAGCACCCTTTATACTGTGCTGAGGAAGTACTGAACTGTTGGAGGTGCCTACTGTCAGAGGAGATGCCAACTCAACATATTAAACCAAGATGAAACATCTACCCTTCTGGGTGGATGCAAAAGGTCCCATGGCATGTTTCTAAGGAGTTCTCCCCGCTATCCAGCCAATATTTATCTCTCAACCAATATCATTAAAATAGATATAAAAACAGAAAGTGCTGGAAATACTCAACATCTGTGGAGGGAGAAACAGAGGGGCGAATTTTACCGGCCCCTCAATTTCGGGGGTCGTGGTGGGGGGGCCGGAAAATGCCTCCGGGAGACGCCCGGCGTGGGCCTCGATGCGGGGAAGGCCCCACCCCATATTACCAGTGGCGGCGAGGCCTCATGGCAGCACCCCCACTGTTCGGCAAGGGGAGTAGGATCTAAATATTTAAATTAATGAATTAATGATCTACCTGCTCCCGTCGACTGTCCCGCTGCAATATTCCAGTCATTTGCCGGGACCCCTGTGCCTTCAGATCTCCATTCGGAGATCCAAGGTGGAACACTGGTTGGGAGGTGGTAGCAGGTAGGTTTTCAGGGCGGTGGGGGGGAGCGGGAAAAACTATTGCGATTGGTAGAAGGGTTGGTGGAAAGGGGTTGAAGGTAAAAGTTCATAAACTTTGGGGAGGGAAAGGTCGGGATGGCAAGGTAAGTTTTTTTGGGGAAGAGGGCAATTAATAAATTGTTTCGTCATGGGGGAGCTGGGAGAGGGGTTTCAATCCTTTATTAAGTTTTTACTTTATTTTGTCATGCATACAACTTTAAAAATTCAAATGCCATGGAAGGGCCTGTAGCCTTTTAAAAATGGCACCGGCTCTTGCGCAGTGGCGCTGGACGCCATTGCCGGGGACAGAGCACCTGCCCCCTCCACATCATTGGGGATGGGGTGGGGGGCGATCCACCCTGGCCATGTAAATGAGCCACCACACTAAATATCGCATCAGCTCCGCAGTGTAAAAGCTGCTTGTGCAGACCGCCATCAGCCCAGAGTTAATGGGTGGAATTTTATGCTCTCCCCCATGGCAGATTTGGAAGCGGGGAGAGCATAAAATTGGGTGGGACGGTGGCGGGGGGAACCCGCCACCAACCTGCCTCCACCCAAATTCAGTCCGGAGTGGGAAGGCCTTCCTGCCCTGCCACCAATTGAGGCCCTTAACTGGCTAATTAACCCCTAATTAAGGGCTTCTTCCCTCTGCAGCCGCAATTACCCGTGCAGCGGATGGCCCTGTTGCAACACGGGAAGCATGGCACAAGAAACCGTACAGGCTGTTTCCCAGCTGCCGAGGTGGGGGGGTCTCTCATTCAAGTGCATTTACTGCTTGAATGAGGGTCCCGGTAATGGGAAGAGGGGGCCCACTGAAGGCCACCCCTCTGCCCTTGCTGCAGACCCCCCCCCTTAACCCTCTCCCCCGCAACCCCCACCCCATGAGACCCTTAAGCCTTCTTCCAGCGCCACTCCTCCGTGTCTGGTTGCTGCAGCTACAGCAGCAGCCACTGCCTCTATGGTGGTGCTGCAGATGCTGGCCTCTGATTGGCCGGCAGCTCTACAAGGCCAGGACCTCCAGTGATAGGATCCTAAATCATCCCATAGAGTTGTGGAAGACCTGCTGCTGTCCTGTTAAGTGCCTGATTGGCACTAAATTTGGAGGAAATAAAAACAAGAAATGTTGGAATCACTCAGCAGGTCTGGCAGCATCTGTGGAAAGAGAAGCAGAGTTAACGTTCGGGTCAGTGACCCTTCATCGGAACTGACAAATATTAGAAAAGTCACAGGTTATAAGCAAGTGAGGTGGGGGTGGGGCAAGAGATAACAAAGGAGAAGGTGCAGATTGGACCAGGCCACATAGCTGACCAAAAGGTCACGGAGCAAAGGCAAACAATATGTTAATGGTGTGTTGAAAGACAAAGCATTAGCACAGATTAGGTGTAAATACACTGAATATTGAACAGCAGCAAGTGCAAACTTGAAAAAAAGTGGGTAAGCAAACTGAACAAACAAAGATGAAATGAAATAAATGCAAAAAAAAAAGATTGTAAAAAATGTAAAAAAGAATGTTAAAAAAAGGAAGAAAAAATAACTAAAAATGAAAGTAAAATGGGGGGCTGTCATGCTCTGAAATTATTGAACTCAATGTTCAGTCCGGCAGGCTGTATAGTGTGCCAAATCAGTAAATGAGATGCTGTTCCTCGAGCTTGCGTTGATGTTCACTGGAACACTGCAGCAATCCCAGGACAGAGATGTGAGCATGAGAGCAGGGGGGAGTGTTGAAATGGCAAGCAACCGGAAGCTCAGGGTCCTGCTTGCGGACTGAGCGGAGATGTTCCGCAAAGCGGTAATGTAGAGGAGACCACACTGTGAGCAGCGAATACAGTATACTACATTGAAAGAAGTACAAGTAAATCGCTGCTTCACCTAAATTTGGAGGACCTTCCGTACAAGAGGCGATGCGGGGATCTCAGCGTCGGTTTCTCCCTATGTCGAGACCACTGCACCAGCAGAAAGTTCTACTCAATGTTTCAGGTTGGTGACTTTTCATCAGAAATGAGAAAAGTTCAAAATGTAAGAGATTTTAAGCAAGTGAAAGGGGGGAAGGGGGGTAAAGAACAAAACGGAAGGTCTGTGATAGGGTAGAAGACGGGAGAGATTAAATGATAATGGTTCGCAGTGCAGGTTGTCTTTACATTTCTAACTTCTTCCAGTTCTATGAAATTTTCTCTCAACCTTTTCCACTCTAAGCAGTAAAACCTCAGTATCTCCAATCTCACCGCATAACTGAAGTCCCTCATCCCTGGTACTGTTCTAGTAAATCTCTTCTGCAATCTGTAAGGCCTTGACATCCTTCCTGAAGTGATTTGTACTTAATTCCCTCTTTTCTGTTGGTTAAATTACTGGATAATTCTATTTTGTTTTTATGGTGTGAAAAGGGGATGTTAAATTATTAGTCTACTGTATTTAAATGGGTGGGTAAGCCAAAGGCCAGGAGCACTGACAAGGGAAATGTGCTCTCTGAAATCTATTGCCATTTAAATAATACTACTTACTGCTACACAAAAACCATGGCATTTAAAATCTCCCCATTCTCACTTCTGCAGAATTTCCACACCTCAATGGGACAGGAATAGGAATCAATGTAGCAGCGATCAGTAAAAATGCTTTGATTTTTTTCTGGCAATGCTCAATTCAATAACAGCACCTTGGATACAATGTTTAAGTTCCCTTCCTGCGAAATCACGTGATTACTGTCCATTGAGTGAGTTTATTTTTCATTTTTTAATCTACTCGCTGTGCCAAATAATTTTAATTCTCTCAATTGAACACCTTTTGCACTCTGTGCTGCTTCATTTATTCATACACACTCCATCCAGGCCTGCCACACACTCTCTCTTCTGCCTTGCTTCTCTATGCTACTCACATTTACATTCCACATGCTGAGGGGGCCATTTTGCAAGACCCCCATGCTGCTCCCAAGGGTGGGCGGATTGTGAATGGTGATGGGTAGTCTTAAAACTGATGCCTGCTTTGACATGTGGCCTATTTTCCCATGGTGCAATTTGGGCCACTGCAGGTAGGAACCCCCACTCCTGATACAAGCTGGTCCTTCTTTTATGTTTTTAAACAAGGCCAGAGAGGTCCCATGGCAGATTTTCTGAGTTCAGGTGAGGCTCTGGTGATCAAGTTAGACTCTTCTATTAAAACACACACAGAGCCAATATACCAAGTATGGCCTACTCAGTATCCACCAAAAGCTGGATTTCTGTTCAATTTGTTTTTCCTTTTTTGCTAGGAGCATCAGTAAGGGTCTGCATTTTTCAATGTGCCTATCTTTTTAGGGGTTTTCAGTGATGTCCTCTTGCACAGCATTCACTTTTGTTCTGTTGCAACTGTTAAAGTAACAAACAGCTGCAGCAATCTGAGCAACAGAAGGAAAGTGGGGATGGGTCCTGGCTTGGTTACCTCCCAAGCATGTTCTGGATGGGGAGAACCATGGGTCAGCAGAATTGCACCACATTACCTAGTTAAAATCTCCTGTGCTTAATGGTACTAGAGACAACCCAGTTCCTCCACTCATGTGTGTTCACAGCAACAGATTTGACTCCAATGGTGTATCATTTTCCTTGCGTACAGTAGATCATGCCTCTCCACAGTCCAGTCTCCAAACTGCTGTTTTGACTGCTTCCAGTAAGCAATACTTCCTCCTTTCATTCAAACTCTGATACTCCATGCATTCCCTGTTCTCATGCTGACCTGGCAGCTGGCCATTAAACCCTGCAGTCACAGCTGTCAACCCACCACAACCCAAAACAGCACTGGAACTACAAACAAAGTTGAAAGGAAATTATTATTATTTATTGGCATGCCTCCACAACATTACCTTTTATATTCCCTACCCTCTCGTACTTATATTGATGGATACATGCATGTCGCACCCTCAAGCTTTTTACTATTGAGATAGAAACAATAAATGCTGGAAATTTTCAGCAGGTCTGGCAGCATCTGTGGAGGGAATAGCAGAGTTTTTTAAAAATTCATTCATGGGATGTGGGCGTCGCTGGCCAGGCCAGCATTTATTGCCCATCCCTAATTGCCCTTGAGAAGGTGGTGGTGGTGAGCTGCCTTCCTGAACTGCTGCAGTCCATGTGGGCTAGGTACACCCACAGTGCTGTTAGGAAGGGAGCTCCAGGATTTTGACCCAGCTACAGTGAAGGAATGGCAATATAGTTCCAAGTCAGGATGGTGTGTGACTTGGAGGGGAACCTGCAGATGATGGTATTCCCATGCATTTGCTGCCCTTGTCCTTCTCGTTGGTAGAGGTCGCGGGTTTGGAAGGTGCTGTCTAAGGAATCTTGGTGCATTGCTGCAGTGCATCTTGTAGATGGTACACACTGCTGCCACTGTGCGTCGGTGGTGGAGGGAGTGAATGTTTGTGGATGAGCTGCCAATCAAGCGGGCTGCTTTGTCCTGGATGGTGTCGAGCTTCTTGAGTGTTGTTGGAGCTGCACCCATCCAGGCAAGTGGAGAGTATTCCATCACACTCCTGACTAGTGTCTTGTAGATTGTGGACAGGCTTTGGGGAGTCAGGAGGTGAGTTACTCGCCGCAGGATTCCTAGCCTCTGACCTGCTCTTGTCGCCATGGTATTTATATGGCTACTCCAGTTCAGTTTCTGGTCAAGGGTAGCACCTAGCATGTTGATAGTGGGGGATTCAGCGATGGTAATGCCATTGAATGTCAAGGGGAGATGGTTAGATTCTCTCGTTGGAGATGGTCATTGCCTGGCACTTGTGTGGCACGAATGTATTTGCCACTTATCAGCCCAAGCTTGGATATCGTCCAGGTCTTGCTGCATTTTTACAGGGACTGCTTCAGTATCTGAGGAGTCACGAATGATGCTGAACATTGTGCAATCATCAGCGAACATCCCCACTTCTGACTTTATGATTGAAGTCATTGATGTAGCAGCTGAAGATGGTTGGGCCTAGGACACTACCCTGACGAACTCCTGCAGTGATGTCCTGGAGCTCAGATGATTGACCTCCAACAACCACAATCATCTTACTTTGCGCTAGTTATGACTCCAGCCAGCGGAAGGTTTTCCACCTGATTCCCATTGACTTCAGTTTTGCTAGAGCTCCTTGATGCCATACTCGGTCAAATACTGCCTTGATGTCAAGGGCAGTCACTCTCACCTCACCTCTTGCGTTCAGCTCTTTTGTCCATGTTTGAACCAAGGCTGTAATGAGGTCAGGAGCTGAGTGGCCCAGGCGGAACCCAAACTGAGCGTCACTGAGTAGGTTATTGCTAAGCAAGTGCCGCTTGACGGCACTGTCGATGACACCTTCCATCACTTTACTGATGATTGAGAGTAGGCTAATGGGCGGGTAATTGGCCGGGTTGGACTTGTCCTGCTTTTTGTGTACAGGACATAGCTGGGCAATTTTCCACATTGCAGGGTGGATGTTAGTGTTGTAGCTGTACTGGAACAGCTTGGCTAGGGGCGCGGCAAGTTCTGGAGCACAGGTCTTCAGTACTATTGCCAGAATATTGTCAGGGCCCGTAGCCTTTGCAGTATCCAGTGCCTTCAGTCGTTTCTTGATATCACGCGGTGTCAATCATATTGGCTGAAGTCTGGCATTTGTGATGCTGGGGACGTTTCAGGTCAGTGACCCTTCATCAGAACTGGCAATATTAGAAATGTGATAGGTTTTAAGCAAATAAAGTGGGGGTGAAGCAAGAGATAACAAAAGAGAAGGTGTTGATAGACAAGGTCACAGAGAATAACTGACCAGAAGGCCATGGAGTAAAGGCAAATGATATGTTAATGGTGTGCTGAAAGACAAAGCGTTAGTGCAGAGAGGGTGTTAATTGACAGAAAAATGAACAGCCCTGGCTTAAAGCACAAACATAAGAAAAACTGTGGGTAGGCACAGTAGAAACAAACTAAAATAACATAAACAAATAAAAAAGAAAAAAAGAAAAATAACAAAAAATAAAAGTAAAAATAAAAAAGGGGGGCCCATCATGCTCAGAAATTATTGAACTCAATGTTCAGTCCAGCAGGCTGTAGCCTAATTGATAAATGAGATGCTGTTCCTTGAGCTTGCGTTGATGTTCAATGGAACACTGCAGCAGTCCCAGGACAGAGATATGGGTATGAGAGCGCATTGTGGGCGGGGCGGGGGGTGGGTGTGGGGGGGGTGCGTGGGAGGTTGTTGAAACGTCTAGCAACCGGAAGCTTGTGGTCATGCTTTCGGACTGAGCAGAGGTGTTCCGCAAAGTGGTCACCCAATCTGCATTTGGTCTTCTCAATGTAGAGGAGACCACATTTTGAGCAGTGAATACAGTATACTAAATTGAAAGAAGTACAAATAAATCGCTGCTTCACCTGAAAGGAGTGTTTGGGGCCTTGGATAGTGAGGAGAGAGGAGGTAAATGGGCAGGTAATACACCTCCTGCGATTGCATGGGAAGGTGCTGTGGGAAGGGGACGAGGTGGTGGGGGTAATGAAGGAGTGGACCAGGGTGTCACGGAGGGAACAATCCCTTCAGAATGCTGACAGGGGAAGGGAAGATGTGTTTGGTGGTGGCATCATGCTGGAGGTGGCGGAAATGGCAGAGGATACTCCTTTGGGTGTGGAGGCTGGTGGGGTGGAAAGTGAGGACAAGGGGAACCCTGTCGCGGTTCTACGAGGGAGGGAGGGGCTGTGGGTAGAGGTGCGAGAAATGGGCCAGACATGGTTGAGGGCCCTGTCAACAACAGGGGTGAATCCTCGGTTGAGGAAAAAGGAAGACATATCAGAAGCACTGTCATGGCAGGTTGCATCATCGGAGCAGATGCACAGAGAATGGAATGGAGTCCTTACAGGAAGCAGGGTGTGAAGAAGTGTAGTTGAGGTAGCTGTGGGAGTCAGTGGGCTTATAATGGATATTAGTAGACAGCCTATCCCCAGAGATGGAGACAGAGAAGTCGCGGATGGGAAGAGAAGTGTCGGAGATGGACCATGTAAAGGTGAGAGTAGGGTGGAAAATAGAAGCAAAGTTAATAAGTTTTCTAGTTCCTGGCGGGAGCAGGAAACGGCATCGATGCAGTCATCAATGTACTGGAAATTTGGGGGAGGGGGCCTGAGTAGGACTGGAACAAGGAATGTTCAACATATCCCACAAAAAGACAGGCATAACTAGGGCCCATGCGGGTACCCATAGTAACACCTTTTACTTGAAGGAAGTGAGTGGAGTTGAAGGAAAAGTTGTCCAATATGAGAACAAGTTCAGCCAGGCAGAGGAGGATGGTGATGGATGGGGACTGGTTGGGCCTCTGTTCATGGAAGAAGTGGAGAGCCCTCAGACCATCCTGGCGGGGGATGGAGGCATAGAGAGATTGGACATCCATAGTGAAGAGGAGGCAGTTGGGGCCAGGAAACTGGAAATTGTCAAAATGACGTACGGTGTCAGAAGCGTCACAGATGTAGGTGGGAAGAGACTGGACCGAGGAGAAAAGATAGAGTCAAGATAGGAAGAAATAAGTTCAGTGGGGCAGGAACAGGCTGAAACAATGGGTCTGCCGGGACAGTGCTGTTTGTGGCCCTACGTCATTTTGACAATTTTGTCGAACATTTCATGTTTGGGCCAGAGCTGTTCATTTTTCTGTCAATTAACACCCTCTCTGCCCTAACGCTTTGTCTTTCACCACACCATTAACATACTGTTTGCCTTTGCTCCATGACCTTCTGGTCAGTTATTCTTTGTGACCTTGTCCTATCAACATCTTCTCTGTTGTTATCTCTTGCCCCACCCCTCCTTTATTTGCTTAAAATCTATTACATTTCTAATATTTGCCAGTTCTGATGAAGGGTCACTGACCTGAAACGTTAACTCTGTTTCTCTCTCCACAGATGCTGCCAGACCTGCTGAGTATTTCCAGCATTTCTTTTTTTTATTTCAGATTTCCAGCATCTGCAATATTTTGCTTTTATTTTTACTACTGAGGTTTGAATCATCTTTGAACAGCAGTGACCGTTGTTATTTAGGCAAATGGACCACTATTCTAGGCCAGCAATATCCTTCACACAACAGGAGATGAGAGATCAGTTATTCTGTTTGTTTTGATGGTTGTTAAACACAAACATTGGGACAAATCCTTGATATTCTTTGTACATTATCAACAGATCTCTATTGTCCACTTTCACCACTGGAATGTTTGGTTTATTGTCTCACCTCTGACAGTACAGCACTCCCTCAGTGCTTCACTGGAGCTTCAGCCTCGATTATAAACTCAACCCCTGGTTATGGGGCTCAAGGTCTAAGATCAAAACATGGTGTTCTCATTTGAGCTTAACTGACACCTAATTTCTCATTTACTTCTTACCTGCCCTGTTTTTCTCATCTCCCATTTGCACTTTGTTATTCCTCTCTTTCTTATTCTTTCCAAAGTTCAGAATCTCATATAACGTTTAAAATATCTGTCGATTATATTCATAAATAATTATCAGACTACAGTTCCTTAACTGAAAGCAAGCAGCTGTGGCTTCCCATCCTCCTGAAACAGGAGCCCTCGCACTTTCCTACTCTGTGTGAGGAGGAATCTGTTAACTCAATTCATAGCCCAAGACAGATTTGTTTTAAATTAAACATTTCTCCTATTTTGTAATTGTATACTAACTACGAATTTGGCCTTGTTGGAAGCAGCTGCCTTTTGGGTCAAAAACACAAAAATCAAGAGAATCAAAAATATCCGTTTTTCTCATGAAATTGTAAGGCAAAGCAATTGCTTTTTTCATATTCATTTAATCAGCAAATGAAGTATCTCCCATCCATGTCGATCACTTTAAAGGCAAGAAACTGAGGTACGTTATAAAGCCCCACCAAATCATAGGGAGAGGAGGGAAGGAAGGGGAATGTTTGCAACTTCTTTCAAACAACTCCAAAACAGTTTTATCTCCCTCACACTATCCCTTTGTTTTCTTTCTCTCTAGCTCTTTGTAGCAAATTCTGGAGTGACGTGATTAAAATATGATGCCAATGGTTGATTTGAATAAAAGACTAACTCCTACTTTCTGGATTAAGTTGATGCCAGGGCTGTTACTTAATTGTGCCTTTGTCAGTTCATATAACAGCGATCCTATTTGAAGCACCATGAGATGAGATAAGGTGATGCATGAATGCAGGAAGGTTATTTTTCTTCTATGCAGCCAGGGTTTTAAATTCACCTTTATTCTAGGCTATTAAAATAATAGGCAAACATTGGTATCTCTATGTTGAAGAAAGCAAAGTGATCTACATGCATCATGTGCAAACAACGTAAGGTATAATACACCTGTCCAGTTGAAACATGTAGGAGATAGCACTAAAATGGCCATCATTCATTACGCATCAGTGTAAGATGCTTAATGGGGCTGCAAAATTTGGGTTAGAATAGGTGCAGCAACTGACTAAATTTGATGAACAGGTAGCAGCACTGAATCTATCTCTGCTCTAATTTTGCATTCTGTTGCACTTCAGTACAGGTTGGTACGCAGCAAGTTGTGCCAGATGACATATTGATGGGGGTGTCAGTGCATGCACAGTGAACAGTTGGCGGAAGTATGCAGAGTAGGCAGATCATGATGCCAATCAGTGTGCAATGCTGATTTGACACCAGCGTTGCCATTTTGGAGCTCAATACTCCAGCTGACATCTTAATCTCACTGCACATGTGTTCAGCAGCAGGAAGGATTCTCTCCCCAATAATGCTATTTAAAGGGATCAGCAGCTGCTTACAGATTAGTTGTTGATTTCTTTCTTCTGGCTATTGTTACGATTCTACAAGTGTTTAGTGCTTTTCATAGTTGTGTAAAGTGGCAAAAGTCTACAGGGAGTGGTGTGGCAGGTATGGAAGGACTTTTTGAAGACGTCAAGGCTTCTGGACAAGCAGTTGTTCCCAGACTTGAGTGTACTGGTAGGCATTCCCCTTGGAATACAGCTTGACAGGGAGTTAGAGCAGGACAAGCTGCTGCAAGAGGAAGGAGGGGGAGAAGGGGTCTCAATAGGTGAGATCCGCCAAGGGTGTTCAGGGAGTAATTCTCCCATCTGAACTCCAGTGGGAAATGATGGGGGGTATTATTATGCTGTCCCCCGTGTCTAGTGTGGAGGCAGCAAGAGCATATAATCAGGTGAGATGGTGGCAGTGGGGGACCCCGCCACTTCCTGCCTCCACCCAAATTAAGTTCCGGGGTGGGAAGGCCTGTGTATGGCCTTCCTGCTCCACTGCCAATTGACACCCTTAAGTGGGCAATTAATTCCCAATTAAGGACCTCAACCCACCGCCACCGGAATTAGCCCAGCAGCAGGTGTGCCTGTCGCCGCACAGGGCTACCCCAGTGGCTGCAGCATGGCGATGGAAGTTGCTGACTTTCGGTGGCGAGGACTCCAGATGGCATTGGAGGATGACCTCAAGCGGCTGTGGGCCTAGAAAGTCTGACTGTGGACTGCAGCATCTCAATGTGGGCTGGCTAACAGGCAACAGCAAGGGCACTGGTGGAGGATAGTGGAAGGACGAATGCTGTCACCCTGAGAGGGGATAGCAGGCTCATGCTCCATGCAGGCACTGACACTCCCCCAGGGCAGCTTCTCAGCAATCCTATTAATCTTTTGGAATACAGATATCCTGGACTGCTGTGATAGATACCCTACAAGGCCTTTTGCACACTGTAATCCACAGCCATGATGGCAGTAGTCTGAGCTTGCAAAGCAGCAAGCTGACCTTGCATGACTTCAGTCTAAGCTTTTACTGCAGAACTGAGACTTCTGATGGAAGCTGCTTGTTCCGCAATGGAAGCTGAGAAATTAGCCATCAGATGCTTCATCTGGGTGCGGTCCACATGAGTGCTGATGGAGTTGGCCACCACTTCCATGCTGGAAAGGCTGGGCTCTAAGCTCTGCATATAACTCTGTGCCAAGTTGATGCTGGACTCCTCCATGAACACAGGTTTTCTGATAGGTTTCCCAATGCACAAAGCATTTTGCTGTGAATACCCAACAGTGTTCTTCTATAAGTTTCCAAATCAAAGTCTTCATCTGAGTCTTCTGCAGCAGAACTCATGTGACCTCACCCTTGGATGAGCTGGCAGCTTTGATGTCCATGCCTCCTGCCAGGCTGAAGACCCCTTGTGCCCAGTGTCTTACCACGTGCAGACCCTGCCTCTGTGCTATCCTATAAATGTTGCACAGTTTCAGTACCTGAGCTGGTGGCTGCGAGTTTAAAATCGAGTGATGGGGTGTCTTCATCATCACTATCGTCTGGCTGTTCCTCCACTGTCTGGCCAGGTTGCACTACTTGAGTATCTGAAAGGAGAAAGGCACAAAGGTAAGATTATGGTGCGGAGAGGGGGAAAAAAATAAGAGGTGCATGTTACACCATCTGCAGCTTGTAAATGAGAAGACAGTGTGGAAGGTGGGATGTGGGAAGGAGGGTTAGGTATGAGAATACCATTATCGTCGATGATTTCAGCCCCATTACTGACCACAACCTCAGCAATGAGTGACCCAATGATGGCAAGCACCATCCCCTCCATGGGGGTTAGGACATTAAGGTGCAACTGTCCTACTCCAGCTATCTCTGGCTGCCTCTGGTTGTGCGTCACCTTGTCCTTCAAGAGAGATGGAAGTGTATCAGTGAGTGTCATGCAATCTGTTTGTGTTGTCGCGAGCACCTGCTATACCGAATCTTGTTTTTTTTAATCCATCAGCTGGAAACCTGAATTAAAATTTTAAAAAAGGTGACTTCTAGCAGCTAAACTTGGCCACCAAAATTTGCATCAAAATCCCCTAAGTTCCAATGCATTGAGAGGGAGTCGAATTGTCTGGCCAGTCCCCTCCAGGACAATGACTTGGGAAGTTTGGATTGCATCACCTGGCCAATCCCCATTAACAAGACATTTAAAGGCAAACACTTGGGACATTAAACTGTTGAAGATGAACCACTCAGATGTAATCACTTGTACAGTGGGACCCTGATTGAGTTGCAAGAGGAAATATGCGCTGAACCATCATGAGACAGGCCCACCATCTGTGTGTTTTAAGCTGGAATTTCTCTCTCAGCAGCAGGTAAGCAACTGGACACTGATCAGAAGAGACCTAAGTGGGGTCCCTCTCTCTCCGTCTCTCTCTCTCCTCAGTCCACCTGGCAAGTTTCGAACCTGCTTTCTTGCTGTAACCACCTATGTCTATCATTGCGGTAGACAGAGACCCCATGAAGGAACTCATCCACGTCGCTGTTTTCAGGACGACCACCAAACCTGCTGACTACATCTGCAAGCCGGAAGCCTCAGGACCACTGAGTTCATCTGGAAGTCAACCGAGTCACCAAACTCCACAGACTGTATGCCCCTTTTTATTGCTCTGGCCTCTAATCCAATCAGTCTGTGTGTGTGTGTGAGAAAATTGGAGCGTAGTTATTATTTTACTTACATCGGTTGAAGTATAATAAAGCTAACCTCTTTCTTTGTAAACTCAAGAAAACCTGTCCAATTGGTTATTTTGTGATCAGACACAAAAATAGTGAAACACTCATTGAATTGGCAAGTACATTCACTTTAAAAAAGGAAATAAACCCTGTTGCAGTCAAGCAAGGAGAGGGACAAGAAGTGTGCCCTTCGACCCCTCCTCACCAGTGTGATGTACCTGTCATGGTTCAATAGCTGGCAGTATGTGCAAGCTGTGCGGGTGTGAGGCTTGCAGCAGTGCTGATTGTGTAAGGGTACAGTTGAGCATGTAACTATGAGTCATGATTGAGAGAGATTGTTAGTAGGTGAGTGATAGGGGTGTGGTGAGGCTAGTGGTGCAGTTGTTAGGATATGGCATTTGATGATGCATTCACTGACCTTGACAACTTATGCAGTCATTGAACTTCTTGTGGCACTGTATGCAGGTCCTCGATGCTTGATTCCTGGCTTTGATGTCCACAGCTATCTTCCTATTGCCTTTTGAGCATGTGGCTGGAGGCCCACCTGGCCCCATGTGGATACAGGACATCTCTCCTACTTTCCACCACCTCTACTAAAGCCTCCAGTAAAATGTCTGAAAAAACTTGGAGCCTGTGCTCTCCCATGTTGTGTCATTCTTCACTATTTCCCAGGTTGAATTAAATTTATGCACGACTGCCTGCACCTGCTCCAGCCACAATGCACCTCCCCTTTAAGAGGTGCAGTCTAGCTTTAAGCAGTGCAGGGCTAGCCACACAGAATATTGGCCATAAGCTCAGGTGTCCAACATCCACCCAATCAGCAGGACAGTTAGCACTGGCCGGATATTGAAATAATTCAAAACAGCAGGCATCACAAAGTTGTTACAGACAATGGGTGTGGGTTAATCATATATTGTGATCCCTGTGCTGGTTTTCGGACTGCGCAAGTATTATTGCAAAGCCAAAATCACTTTGGACTGACAATAAGCTGGAGTATAAATGCACCATCGTGGGGAGGTCCCAAGGGACACTGGTGTAGGAAGTGGTAAAATGCACACTGGTGTGGTAGAGATAAAGTCCGAGCTGAAGAATCTTAGTTGGGCCAAGTAGATGGAGCTGTGTTTCTCATAGGGCTGTTCTTTGCTGACCTAACAGTGTTTGGTTATGACTTTTGGTTTCGAAAAAGTATCTTTTTGAAAGTGATTGACTGTATTGACATCCTTTACTTTGAGGAAAAAAATCCCCCTCCACAAAATAAAATTAATTTTAGGATGTATGACCCTTTTACTTTTATTTTTAGAAGTTCATTCTGAGGATGTGAGCACCACTGGCAGGGCCTGTATTTATTGTCCACCTCTCGTTGCCCTCTTTGGACTAAAAATCAGTATAAAGAATACTGAAGTCTTGCATCAGCCTGCACCCCAAGAAGAAGATAGACCACCAAGCATTGTCATTGAGGGAACCGAGCTAAATGCCGTCAAGCAATTTACTTATTTGGGGAGAGTCATCTCATTTGATGCCACCATAGACAAGGAAATGGACAACAGGCTCTCATGGGTAGGCGGTGGCGTAGTGGGATTATCACTGAACTAGTAACCCAGAGACCCAGGGTATTCCTCTGGGGACATGGGTTCAAATCCCACCACAGCAGAAGGTGGAATTTGAACTTAATAAAAATCTGGAATTAAAACTGGTCTAATGATAGCCATGAAACCATTGTCGATTGTTGTAAAAACCCATCTGGTTCACTACTGTCCTTCAGGGAAGAAAATCTGCTGTCCTGACCTGGTCTGGCCCACATGTGACTCCAGACCCACAGCAATGTGGTTAACTCTTACATGCCCTCTGAAATGGCCTAGCAAGTCACTCAGTTGTAACTAACTGCTACAAAGTCTATAAAAGGGAACGAAACCGGACGGACCACCCGGCATCGACCTAGGCACCGGAAACGACTATGGCAAACCCAGCCCTGTCGACCCTGCAAAGTCCTCCTTACTAACATCTGGGGGCTTGTGCCAAAGTTGGGAGAGCTGTCCCACAGACTAGACAAGCAACAGCCTGACATAGTTGTACTCACGGAATCATACCTAACAGACAATGTCCCAGACACTGCCATCACCATCCCTGGTACGTCCTGTCCCACCGGCAGGACAGACCCAGCAGAGGTGGTGGCACAGTGGTATACAGTAGGGAGGGAGTTGCCGTGGGAGTCCTCAACATCGACTCCGGACCTCATGAAGTCTCATGGCATCAGATCAAATTTGGGCAAGGTAACCTCCTATTGATTATCATCCACCGCCCTCCCTCAGCTGATGACTCAGTACTCCTCCATGTTGAACAGCACTTGGAGGAAGCACTGAGGGTGGCAAGGGCACAAAATGTACTCTGGGTGGGGGACTTCAATGTCCATCACCATGAGTGGCTCGGTAGCACCACTATTGACCGAGCTGGCCGAGTCCCAAAGGACATGGCTGCTAGACTGGGTCTGCGGCAGGTGGTGAGGGAACCAACACGAGGGAACAACATACTCGACCTCGTCCTCACCAATCTGCCTGCCGCAGATGCATCTGTCCATGACAGTATTGGTAGGAGTGACCATCGCACAGTCCTTGTGGAGACGAAGTCCCGGCCTTCACATTGAGGATACCGTCCATCGTGTTGTGTGACACTGTCACCGTGCTAAATGGGATAGATTTCGAACAGATCTAGCGATGCAAAACTGGGCATCGATGAGGCGCTGTGGGCCATCAGCAGCAGCAGAATTGTACTCAACGACAATCTGTAACCTCATGGTCCGGCATATCCTCCACTCTACCATTACCATCAAGCCAGGAGACCAATCCTGGTTCAATGAAGAGTGCAGGAGGGCATGCCAGGAGCAGCACCAGGCATACCTCAAAATGAGGTGTCAACCTGGTGAAGCTACAACACAGGACTACTTGCATGCCAAACTGCGTAAGCAGCATGCGATAGACAGAGCTAAGCGATCCCATAACCAATGGATCAGATCGAAGCTCTGCAGTTCTGCCACATCCAGCCGAGAATGGTGGTGGACAATTAAACAACGAACTGGAGGAGGTGGCTCCACAAATATCCCCATCCTCAATGATGGGGGAGCCCAGCACATCAGTGCGAAAGATAAGGCTGAAGCATTTGCAACAATCTTCAGCCAGAAGTGCCGAGTTGATGATCCATCTCATCCTCCTCCTGAAGTCCCCAGCATCACAAATGCCAGACTTCAGCCAATTCGATTCACTCCACGTGATATCAAGAAACGACTGAAGGCACTGGATACTGCAAAAGCTATGGCGCCTGACAATATTCCGGCAATAGTACTGAAGACCTGTGCTCCAGAACTTGCCGCGCCCCTAGCCAAGCTGTTCCAGTACAGCTACAACACTGGCATCTACCCTGCAATGTGGAAAATTGCCCAGGTATGTCCTGTACACAAAAAGCAGGACAAATCCAACCCGGCCAACTACGGCCCCATTAGCCTACTCTCAATCATCAGTAAAGTGATGGAAGGTGTCATCAACAGTGCCATCAAGCGGCACTTGCTTAGCAACAACCTGCTCAGTGATGCTCACTTTGGGTGCTGCCAGGGCCACTCAGCTCCTGACCTCATTACAGCCTTGGTTCAAACATGGACAAAAGAGCTGAACGCAAGAGGTGAGGTGAGAGTGACTGCCCTTGACATCAAGGCAGCATTTGACCGAGTATGGCATCAAGGAGCCCTAGTAAAACCGAGGTCAATGGGAATCAGGGGGAAAACCCTCCACTGGCTGGAGTCATACCTAGTGCAAAGGAAGATGGTTGTGGTTGTTGGAGGTCAATCATCTGAGCTCCAGGACATCGCTGCAGGAGTACCTCAGGGTAGTGTCCTAGGCCCAACCATCTTCAGCTGCTTCATCAATGACCTTCCTTCAATCATAAGGTCAGAAGTGGGGATGTTCGCTGATGATTGCACAATATTCAGCACCATTCACGACACCTCAGATACTGAAGCAGTCCGTGTAGAAATGCAGCAAGACCTGGACAATATCCAGGCTTGGGTTGATAAGTGGCAAGTAACACTCGCGCCACACAAGTGCCAGGCAATGACCATCTCCAACAAGAGAGAATCTAACCATCTCCCATTGACATTCAACGGCATTACCATCGCTGAATCCCCCACTATCAACATCCTAGGGGCTACCATTGACCGAAAACTGAACTGGAGTAGCCATATAAATACTGTGGCTACAAGAGCAGGTCAGAGGCTAGGAATCCGGAGGTGAGTAACTCACCTCCTGACTCCCCAAAGCCTGTCCACAATCTACAAGGCACAAGTCAGGAGTGTTGTGGAATACACTCCACTTGCCTGGATGGGTGCAGCTCCAACAACACTCAAGAAGCTCGACACCATCCAGGACCCAGCAGCCCGCTTGATTGGCAGCTCATCCACAAACATTCACTCCCTCCACCACCGACGCACAGTGGCAGCAGTGTGTACCATCTACAAGATGCACTGCAGCAATGCACCAAGGCTCCTCAGACAGCACCTTCCAAACCCACGACCTCTACCAACTAGAAGGACAAGGGCAGCAAATACATGGGAACGCCACCATCTGCAAGTTCCCCTCCAAGTCACACACCATCCTGACTTGGAACTATATCGCCGTTCCTTCACTGTTGCTGGGTCAAAATCCTGGAACTCCCTTCCTAACAGCACTGTGGGTGTACCTAGCCCACATGGACTGCAGCGGTTCAAGAAGGCAGCTCACCACCACCTTCTCAAGGGCAATTAGAGATGGGCAATAAATGCTGGCCTGGCCAGCGACGCCCACATCCCGTGAATGAATAATTTAAAAAAAAGCAAACAGTACATTCGGCAGTAATAAAAACAAAAAGTGCTGGAAATACACAGCAGGTCTGGCAGCATCTGTGGTGAGAGAAGCAGAGTTAACATTTCAGGTCTGTGACCTGTCATCAGAACTGGAAAAGGTTAGAAAAGAATTAGGTTTTAAGCATGTGAAGGAGAGCGGGTGGGGGAGAGAACAAAGGGGAAAGTGTTTGATCGGGTCGAGGGCAGGAGAGATTAAATAACAAAGCTGTCCGGGGGCAAAATACATTCGGCAGACTTTACAAAAAAGTGTGGAGCAACCACAGCCTCAGAGCACAGACCAAACTCAAAATTGTACAAAGTCGTAGTCCTTACCACCCTTCTATATGGCACTCATGGGTCCTGTACCGCCGTCATGTACGCCTTCTAGAGCGCTTCCATTAGTGTTGCCTCTGCACCATCCTCAAGATCCACTGGCAGGACCGCATCACAAACATTGAAGTCCTGGAAACAGCCAACATCACCAGCATCGAGGCCATCCTCCTGCAAAGCCAACTGCATTGGGTGTGTCATGTTGCCTGGATAGACGATGGTCACCTGCTCAAGATCGCGTTGTACACAGAGCTGACCACTGGTAAAAGGAACAGAGGGGCCCCATGCAAACATTTCAAGGACTCCCCGAAGAGGTCCCTCTCTGTGTGCCACATTGACCATCGCCAGTGGGAAGCACAGGCCATAGATCGTGATGCCTGGAGATGCTACATCAGTAGGGCTACAGACACCTTTGAGACTGAGTGAAAAACCAGCATGAAAGAGAAAAGGAGGAGAATGATAGTTCCATTTGCTCCCAGCAGTATCTATACCTTCACTTACACCCTCTGTAGGAGAATCTGCCGGTCACGGATAGGTCTGACTAACCACCAGCGGGCCTGCAACCGATGAGTACAACCTTCCTAAAATCTTCCTCTGCAAAGAAATGCCAAGAGAGAGTTGCACTTGAGAAGGTGATGGTGTGCTGCCTTCTTCAACCACTGCAGTCTGTCTGGTGAAGGAATTCCCACAGTGCTGTTAGGAAGGGAATTCCAGGATTTTGACCCAGCAATGATTATATTTATTTGTCCCCAGAATAAACAACAAAATTGCAGCCTCTGTGATGTTGAGTGCCAAAGACCACATTATTATATAGCTGAATAATATTTTTGCTGGTCCCAAACAAAAGGTTAAGCCTAAAACATTAGCTCATCTTTCTCCTTCACATGCTGATTGACCTGTTGAGCTTTTGCAACGTTTTCTAGTTTAACTTTTGCCATTTGGTGGGGGGACAAGAACAGTGTCAGTGTGACTGAATCAGAAGGCTGTGGGTTCAAATCCCACTCCAGTGACTTGAGCACAGAATCTAGGCTGCCATTCCAGTATTGTACTGATGAAATGCTACACTGTGTGAGGTGCTGTCTTTTGGATGAGACATTATACTGAGGCCCTGTCTGCCCTCTCAGGGATGTATAAGATCCCATGGCACCATTTTGAAGAAAAACAAGGGAATTCTCTCTGATGTCTTGGTCAATATTTATCCCTCAACTAATATCACCAGAACAGATTTTCTGGTCATTTATCTCATTGCTTCTTGTGGGTACTTGCACAAAATGTCTGCCATGTTTACTACATTACAACAGCGACTGTACTTCAGAAGTACTTCATTGGTTGGTAAGAGTTTTGCAACATTCTGAGGTAATGAAATGCACTATATAAATCCATCCATTCTGATGAAAGGTCACAGACCTGAAACATTAGCTCTGAAACAGATGCTGCCAGACCTGTTGAGTATTTCCATCATTTTCTGTGTTTATTTCAGAATTCCAAAATCTACAGTATTTTGCTTTTATATAAATCCAAGTCCTTCTCTCCTTTTCTTTCCTCCTTTAGGCCAGAGTCTTAATCTATGGATCCCTCACTTTAGTGACAAAATGTACTTTGATTACAGAAATAATAAGTGGAATTTTCCTTTAGTTTGTGCAGGCACATTCTGATATTAGTAAATGATTGTACTCAGTCCTCTATTACTGGGAACTAACAAGGGTCTAATTATTGTGCATGAAACTCAATCCTATTTATTACGTCAAAGCCACCTCATTGATAGGGTAGTGACCTATTCTATGTAGTTTGTTGCTTGCATTTAAGGTGGATCCTTCTGAAAGCATTGTTGAATTTCATCCCTGAAGGCAAATATTCAGCTGCTCCCTGTGAAGAATTAAAGGTTAGCCACTGCATAATACGTGTGTTACCTGAATTCAAGATATCCAATGTACATAGCAACCTAAAATATAAATGAACTTACCGAACAATGCGATCATTTTATCTTCAGTACATGAGTAACAAACTAAAGCAGATCTCTTAATTACTGTGTACTCTCAAATGACATGCTAGTTTATGCAGTGTTTCTTGTAGCCGATGTAATAGTACTGTATGTTATGAGAACACAGTGATTTAAAGTATCAGATCTATGAGCATGTCTTATTTATGGAATAACACAGTGCTAAAGGCAGCTCTATAACAATTACATAAAAAGGGTGTTGTCAGATATTTTTGCTCTCAGTATATGAATATATGTTGTTTGCTATCATTGGGACTAGACACCTAATTAAAGCTTAAGATTTTTCTTGCAGACTTGTATTGTCATTCTCTTGCACATCTTAGTCTCAGACTGTATTTTTAGTAAGTGCAAAAATTAGATTGGCGAGCTAGGAATTGCAAGTGGCAATCTTAGTGACTGAAAGCTTAGTGTATCCATGTAACTTCCATCTGGTCGACATTTATTTGAGGTGTGACCCATTTAAAATAAATGCCTTTGTTAAAATAATGATGGAGGAATGTTGCATGAAAGCTTTAAGCACTTGTACATGAAAATTTCCACGATAATATGTACTCTACAATTATTTTGCTTGGATAACATTTTGGTGATGGGCAGGTCATTTTGTGACTTTGCAAAATGCCCCCAAAAGGAATGTTGGCTTGATGATTCTTGCATGTTTGTTTCTTATCAGAACAGCCTACTTATCTGTCTGTGGTGCAAAAATTAAAGCTTACAGGAAAAACACACCTAAACTCATCACCAAACTATCATCCAGCATGAAAGTAGGCTAGCAAAACATCTTGGGTACTAGATGTTAATTTCAGAGCTCAGAATAGAAGAACTTGCATTTGTATAACCTCAGTATATCACAAAGAATATCATACTGAAGAAAAATGAAGATATACTGAAAAGAATAATTGGAAAGTGATCATAAACAGGTGATAATAATTGAAACATGTTAAATACCAGCATCTTTATTAAAGGTTGCTGAAGAGTAAAGCATTGGATTTGAACAATGCCAACAGGTGGTGGTAACAGACAATCAATGCAGTATTTAACTCGATGCGAGTTTGTGCAAAATAGTGAACTTTTTGGCAGTGATTAGCAAAATGATGAGACAAGTTAAATATTACCTGTCATTCCTGTTTCTTCCAGAACTCGTCGAAGTGAAATGGAAAGAAAGAAACTGCATTTACATAATGCCTTCTCCCGCCCTTTGATGTCTCAAAACAATGTAGGATTTTACTAGAACTCTGACTTTTTAAAAACTGTTGTTAGCCGTATTCTTCATTGTCGTAAACTATAACATTGCAACAAAAGTATACTGTGCTTGGTTACAACTGAAGAAAATAATTCTCACTCATTGCTAATGTAAAGCATGAGTTGATGAGTTGGTCAATAATTAAAGTACAGTAATTAGTGTTTGCTGTACATCAATATAAGGGTCAAAAGGCAACAAAATCCCACATCCAATGCAGGGTAGGAGAAAACAAATTTAAATGAGCGTGAGGCTAGGATTGTTTGGCTCGGTGATTAATCATCTTATGAACAATGTTTTGCAATGCTGATCTTTGAGTGGAACTCTATTAACAGGTGTGACTTTTTTCCTAAAAGTATGCATTATTTATAACATTTATAAAAATACATTATATAATAGCTCAAATTTGACATTACATATAGTGCAATACAGAGCAGTTTATTTCAGTACAGTACGAGGTGCCTCACTACACTTGCCACGACAGGTTATATTTATAATGTATATTTACATTTCATGTCAAATATTCTCTGATGCACACAGCCTGAGGTGTTTTACATGGTGTACAGCCCCTTGGTATACTATGGCAGGAGGACCTTAGACAGTGGCCTTTCCCCATTGAGCCTTTGCAGTGGCTGCCCCAAACTTTAGTGCATCCCTCAGCACGTAGTCCTGGGCCGCAGAATGTGCAACACTCAGTCGTCGACAGTTCTGGAACTGGGAGTAGCCCGTAGAGGACTGAGTCCCGCGCTATGGAGCTGCTCAGGACGAACCTGGACAAAAAAACACTGCATTTCTTTCCAGACCTGCTTTGCAAAGGCACATTCCAGAGGGAGGTTGGCAACAGTCTCTTCCCCGGTGCAGCCGCCTCTCGGGAAGCATACAGAGGCGGTGAGACTCCAGGTGTGCAGGAAGGCTCTGAAGGGGAGGGCCCTTCTCACCACCAGCCAAGCTATGTCCTGGTGCTTGCTTCTAACGATGAGACATTCTGCCAAACCAGTTTGACAGTCTGCTCAGGGGACCATCCGACAGGATCCTCTATCTGCTTTACCGACAGGGTCTCGAGGACGTTACATGAGGACCATTGCCTGATGGACTTGTGGTCAAAGGTGTTTTTCTGCACAAACGTTTCTATGAGGGGCAGGTGGTACGGCACAGTCCAACTGAATGGAGCATTCTGTGGCAATGTGGCCAGACCCATCCTTCGCAACACTAGGGACAAGTAGAACCTCAGCATGCAGTGACACTAGGGCTGGGATTTTGTGTTGGAGGTGGGCCTCCTGATGCTGGGCCAAAGATGTGCCTGTGACTTTATGTGCAATCCTCTGGTCTTTGTAAATTTAAGTTTCATGAGACGGGGGTCCAGCTTGAAGAGCTGCCAGCCAAACAGAGGGCCAGCAACTTAGCAGTATCAGCAGCGCCACTGGGTGCAGTGGCCACCGCTGGTATTGCAAAAGCCTTGGACCCAGGCCAGGCACTGGAAGCTCAGGTAAGTGAGGTGGGGTCATTGGGGCCAGTCCAGAATGCCCTGGTGAGGCAAGGTAGGGGTGTTGTCAGGCAGGGTAGGGGTTTTGTCATGCAGTCCAGGGGAAGAAGGGTCCTGAGGGGTAAAGTGATTCCCTGCAGAAGTCCTCCTTAGGCCACAGATTGCCCACAGAGGAGGGACCCCCGCCCCCCACCTCCGCATGCCTGCAGGGAGGGCATCTCATGAAAAAGCACCCTTCCTGCCTAGTGGAAGCATAGCCGCCTCTGGTAAGATCTCAGCGGCAGAGGCAGAGGTCCTTAATTGACCGTTAATAGGCCACTTAAAGGCCTCATTTGGCCTCTGGGAAGGCCGTCATTGACCTATCCCATCCCCAGTAAGATAGCTTGACGATGAGCCCTCTGTTCCCCCGCTCCCCCCACCCCCACCACCCCCCACCACCCGTGGTGATTCTTCATGCCCTCCCGGCTCTGACCCTGCCTTGGGGGGCCCATAAAATCCAGCCCTAGGAGTTAGCACATGGAGGGTCTTTGCACAGCTTGATGCAGCTGATGTGACTTTTTAACCACTACATTCAATGGCTGTATCACCAGGCCTTGTCTGTAATTTGCTTTCTGACACTCCACAACATGGTTCTGGCAGTGTTCTCAAGCAGTCACCTCTACTGATATGAAAGAAAATCAGAAACACAAAAAGACACAGAAAAGCATGACTCAAAATCCTTTGCAAGCAGAGTTGGGCTAACCCACTGTCTCACGATGCTGAAGGACCTGCATGTGAAATCACAGACATCATCAATATACCTGTGCTGTTTTGTACTTTATACAGTCACCCTGATTGTAAGGTCATTTACACACTCATGGTGACAGAAATATTATCTCAGTTTGTTGAATAATTATTACCTTTCTGTCTACCATTTTTCATTTTTACAATCTTTTCCTGGTTTCTTTAAGTGTTTGCTTTTACATCACACTTTTTGTCACACAGTGAAGAATATCTGTTGAGGGGTGCAGGGTGGGCTGTGGGGGTGGGGGGGGTGGTGTGGTGTGTGGGGTGCGTGTGGAGGGGAGAATAAACATTCTGCATTTTGTCATCAGTGGTCAGCATCAGCTCAGGCTTGTGCAGAGTAAAGCTTCCTCCTGTACCCTAACAGTGAAACTGGAAATTGGCTTTAAGTTGATCCAGTATTGATCCAATATTTTGATTTCTAATCACTAAATTTCCTTGCGGCCTCTTGTTAAGTGAGGCTGTTTATTTAATACTAGTCGATGTTATTATGAGCAGTTTTGTGCTGGGTACTAGATTGGAATAATCCTAATGCATTTTTGCCTATTAGTCATAGAAAGGAATCTTTCATCTTATCACTTCAAAGTGGATCTTAAACTTTTTTAGCCCATTCATACCTGTTTAATATCTGTTTGCTGTCTTTACTTCACTGGAAATCTGGTGGAAACCTTGTTTATGAACATTAAGAGAGTTTCTGTTACTATTCCAATGATGTAACGCTGCAGAGTGGGAGCAGCTCCAAGGAATATCCTATATTTGCAGGAGAGATTACTTTCATAGTTCATCACTCCACCATTAGCAGCCTTTCCTTTAGATGCCTAGGCCATAAACTTTGGAGTTCCCTCCCTTAACCTCTCTATCTCTCTATCTTTCTTTTCCTTTAAGACGCACCTTAAGACCTAGCTGTTTGGCCAAACTTTTGGTCATCTGTCCTAGTATCTCTTTAGGTGGCTCGGTGTCAAATTTTGTCTGATTCAGCTCCTGTGAACCACTTTGGGACATTGTACGATATTAAAGGGTCTATATTAATGCCAGTTGCTGTTATTGTTATTGTGAGTCACAGCACTAAGTTCTCGTTCTTTGCACTTGGGTTCTGATTCTGTAATTTTCCAGAACCCAAGGCAGAAGAGAAAAGGTCAATGTAATAAAGTTTATGCAGACTTCATATTAATATTAATCTTATTGTAAAAAGTGTGTGTTTTATAATGGCTGACACTGAACAGATTTAATTAATAGCTGAGCTTGACAGCTGTCACTTTAGCTTGGTATTGGTCCATTTAATTCAACCATGAAACATAAGGATCTTAAAACCATCTGCAGGCAAAATTCTGTCCCGAGGGCAGCTTGAGACAAATGACATGAACGTTTATTCAGATTTCTCAAAGCTACAGAAGGCTTTAGCAGAGGTACCAGGGCACATTCAACCAAAAACATACTGGCCCTGATTTTACGATGGTAATCATGATGAAATCATCAGAGTCACTGTTATTACTCCACTGAAAATGACGGCAACTTTGGCGAGTCTATACATGTGCAGAATAATGTGAAAATCCAGAGATTGCTGTCAGTAATTCTGTGTTCCCCCAGAGGGAGCGTTGTTGAGGTCTCCGAGAATGCAATCCTGAAGCAATCAGTGATTTGATGAAAACTTCCACTTCTACGCTGTTAGGCTCACTGTAATAAACCCTGGATCAAGTTACACCTTGTTGATTGAGGTGTAAGTGGGTTTTTAATGGTATGCTAAATTTGTAATTACTGCTAAATTCTGTTAATAGCTCTGAAAAGCTAATTTTATATTTGTGAAATGTCAAATTTCTCCACTATTATTAAAAATTCATATTTTTATTTTTTCAAAGTTTATAATATTTTATAAACTTAATACATTTAGATTGTGACCATTTATTGCTTTTGATTGATCAGTATAATATTCATTGTTAATATATAGATGTGCTATGTTAAAACTGCAGGGGGCTTGTTATGGAAGGATAATGCTGGAGCCTATCTTTACTCAGTTTCACATTTATTGTACAGAGTAAAAGGATTACAAACATGTAGTTCCTCACTCAAACCCTCCACCAGTCTCAGCAAGTGTCTTCTTATAAGTGCTCACATAAAACCCCAATTAACACCCTCCACCTGCATATAATCAAAAAGTTGATGCCAGATTAACAGATTCCCTTCTTTCTTTTACAATACAATGTGGATTAATATGCTCAAACAACATTTCAAAATAAATTCCATATCATATACTAATTATTAACATCTTAAAGAACATTTCAAAATAAATCAAAATAAATTCCATATTGGGTACAAAGTATTACATTGAGACACCCCTCCTCTAGCACTCCTAACAATTTCTTTGTACTAGCATTTCTTTTTGTGAAACAATCGGATAGCTGATGACTTGCATCTACCATTTTAAGTTTGGAGATTTCTTTTCTCTCCAGCATTTGTTTCATTACAGCAAGGTCAATACATAGTCTTTTCTCACTCATACTTATTGTAGAGTGTACATTGTCCCACAAAGAATGATTATCCACATAACATTCAATGGGTATCCTATCTTCATATGTCCCTTGTTCAGAATTTCACCCAAAATATTTGACAAATAGAACCCATATCTACTGCCTCCACAAAGATCCAGTGTTACTGCAGCTAAAGTGCTTTTAATGACTCATTTTATTTTCTTAGCCTCCCAAGCTAAAGGACAACATTTCCCATTTTCACCCGTTAGAAATATTTATTATGAACCCATCAGCAAGATTAGCATGTGATGCATCACGAAACATTATTAGCTTCATGTTCTTTTGATCACCTAAGGATGGGAACTTCAGTATGCATTTTTCTAGATTTAGTTTTTTTAATGTTTTATTTGCCCTTAAAACATTCTCAACTTTCAGATGTTTCATCATCGTGCTGAACTCCAGCACATCAAAACTAAGCTGAGAGCACAACCAGTTTAATTGACCAATCAAGCTTCGCAATTACTCAGTCTCTGCTTTAGAAATATCATCATCTTTCTGTTGAGACCTAATACGATTAACCAGAATGGGAGGACCTTTCAAACCCGCGACCTCTACCGCCCAGAAGGATAAGGGCAGCAGATGCATGGGAACGCCCTCACCTGCAAGTTCTCCTTCAAGTCACACACCTTCTTGACTTGGAACTATATCACCGTTCCTTCACTGTCGCTGGGTCAAAATCCTGGAACTCCCTTCCTAACAGCACTGTGAGTGTACCGACACCCCAAGGTCTGCAGCAGTTCAAGATGGCAACTCACCACCACCTTCTCAAGGGCTATTATGGAGGGGCAATAAATGCTGGCCTAGCCAGCGACGCCCACATCCTATGAACGAATAAAAAAATAGTAAAATGTAAAAATTTGCTGGTGATACCAAACTTAGCGATGTGGCAAACAGTGAGGAGGATACCAAATGACTGCAACAGGATATAGACAGGCTAGCAGAATGGGCAGACAATTGGCAGATGGAATTTAATATGATGGGCCGAAGGGCCTTTTTCTGTGCTGTATAACTCTGTGACTCTATGAGAGAAGTGTGAGAAGTGTGAAATAGAGTATTGTGTCCATTCTGCATTTGGGCAGAACGGATAGGGAGAGGTGATATATACTTAATGGTACAGCTCTAAAGAGTTTGCAGAGACAGAAGGACCTGGGGAACATGTGCATCGATCTTTGAAGGTGGCAGGACATATTGAGAGAGTGGTTAGTAAAGCATATGGAATCCTGGGCTTCATAAATAGAGGTATTGAGTACAAAAGCAGGGAAGTTATGCTGGACCTTTATAAAGCTCTGGTTAGGCCCCAAATAGAGTATTGTGTCCAATTCTGGTCACCACACTTTGGGAAGGATGTGAGGGTCCTTGAGAGGGTGCAGAGGAGATTTTCCAGAATGGTTCGAGGGATGAGGGATTTTAGCTACAAGATTAGCTTGGAGAAGCTGGGGTTGTTCTCCTCGGAACAAAGGAGATTGAGGAGAGATTTAATAGAGGTGAATAAGATTATAACAGGTTTAGATAAGGTAGAGAAAGAAAAGCTGTTCCTATTAGCTAATGGTAAAAAGACGAGGGACACAGATTTAAGGTTTTGGGCAAGAGATGGATGGAGGATCTGCGAAAGAACTTTTACACGCAACAAGTGGTAATGACCTGGAAATCGCAGCCTGTAAGACTGGTGACAGCGGAGAAAATCAATGATTTCAACAGGAAATTGGGTAGGCACTTAAAGGGAATAGACCTGGAGGGATATGGGGATAGACCAGGGGAATGGGACTGACTGGATTGCTCTTCAGAGAGCCAGCTTGGAGTTGATGGGCTGTAATGACTCTATGGCTGGAATTTTATGCCCCCCGCGAGAGCAGGCTGAGGCAGGGGGAGCATAAAATTGTGTGGAGAGCTGCCACTCCCATTGCCTTCCCACCCACGCTCCAATTTTACGAGCGTCGGGGGAGGTGACAAATGGCCCACCCGCCCCAGGCCAATTGAGGCCCTTAAGTGGCCAATTAATTGCCACTTAAAGGCCTCCTCCCGCCACCACCGCTTGTATATTACCAGCAGCAGAGGGGTACTTTGTCAGCTGTCGAGGCCGCTCTGTAATACCTGGTGGCCTCGTTATGAGCCCAAGGTGGGGTGAGGGCCTCATGATCGAGCACCCTATGCCCAACTGATGGTCCCCACAGCAGCTCCTGCCATCCACACTGGCGCATCTACCCCCACCCTCCTGATCGACCCATTTTTGGCGTTTGCGTCCCTGATCCTCCTGAAGCTGGGTGCAGTCCCAGCAGGGGCCATTGCTCTTGATGGCGCTTCTGGGACTGAGGTGCTGCTGGCATGCTGATTGGCCAGCAGCTCCTGGAGGCGGGACTTCCTGCCTCAGAGGGGCAGAAGTCCCACCCAAGGCCAATTAATGGCCTGAGCCACGTAAAATCTCTGCGTCGTTCCCAGGCCCGGCGGAGGCAGGCTCATCCCCCACTTTTAAGCCGATGGGCGGGGCTTCCGCCCTGATGTAAAATTACTGCCTATGATTTACAGGTAGATCGCTATAACCTGTACACAACCTGTGAACACATTGCCCCTGATTCTGATAAATTCATGCTGGAAATCCTCTTTCCCAAACTGAATGTAAATTCTCTATTTTTTTAAGTTGATAGGTATGTGCGGTTAGGTACTTTTTTAGGTTTTGGAACAAACAAGCAACATCTGCTCTTTATGCGAGGTCTGACATTTATAATGGAAAATATCAGTAATGTGGAAAAGTAGATACTCACTGCAAGTAATTGTTCTCAGTGAGTCATCAAGATCTAATATGAATGTGCCAGCATTTTCTAAACTGAAATAAGGGACTGAAAGGTGATTAAAGAATGAAGAACTGCCAAGCACTTTAATCATCTCAAGATCCTCTTACTCTGATCTAATGGAAGCTAGGATATCAGGGTATATCTTTTTCTGTGCATTAGTTACTTGCGTCTTGCAGAATAAGTTAGTTGTTTTTGTTTACTAATGCCCAGTAACTTTCTGCAAATCCAACTGTTGCTTATGGCAAGCCTTGAATTTTCTCAGATTGGAAAGTCTAGCAATCAGTTCCAGCTCAGTGAATATTTAGTAAGCATTTCTATCAGGTACCGAAATACTTGAGAGCAGATGTGTCTCTAAAGAGAACACAAGACGTTGTTGGAAACACAGAAGGGTACATTCTTTCTATGTACTTTGCATTTTGTTCAAAATCAGTTGAATAAAATACTAAGTATAGTATTCCATAGTACATACAGCACAGAAACAGGTCATATGGCCCAACAGACCTCAGCCGCTATTTATGCTCCACATAAGCCTCCTTCCATCTTCATCCCACCCTATCAACATATCCATCCAATCCTTTCTCCCTCATGTGCTTATCTAGCTTCCCCTTAAGTGCAATTATGGATGTATAATACATATGAAAAGGACATATTCAATCAACATCATTTGAAACAGATTATCTGGCCATGATCACATTGCTGTTTATGGGACCTTGTTGTGCGCAAATTGGCTGCTAAATTTCCTACATTACAACAGTGACTAAACTTCAAAAAGTACTTCATTGGCTGTAAAGTGCTTTGGGATATTCCGAGGTCATGTAAGGTGCGATATAAACACAAGTGTTTTTGCTTTCCCTTTCTCTTTCTTACCATGTAGTATTCAATATGTTGAAAGACCAAGGCCTAGATTTTGGGTAAATGCCTCATGATCATAAGATGCTTATAACAGCTAATAAAATGATTTTTCTTCAGTTAAGTGTTGGGAAGATTGAAGTCTTTGTCTTCAGTCCCTGTTCCAAACTCTGTTCCCTAGCTACCCACTCCATCCTCTCCCTGGCAACTGTCTGAGACTAAATCAGACTGTTTGCAATCTTGGTGTCATATTTGACCCTGAGATGAGCTTCCGACCACTTATCTGTGCCATCACTAAAACTGCCTATTTCCACCTCCACCTTACAGCACAACTAGGGCTATTAACCTTGTAGAGTGAGCTTCCAGTGGATTTGCCTTACCAATGGGAGATCGCATACATGAAGGCAGCAGAATTTGCTTGCATCAGCTTTTTGAACGGGTGCACCAAAGGAAGGGTGCCCTGTTGGGAGTTGCATAGCAATTACTCCCCTCCACCCCAACACACATACATACACACACATACACACACAGATAGCCCAATTTAGCCCCTGTCTCAGGGCTTCTGTTGCTGAACACTTTATTCGTGCTTTTGCGACCTCTGGACTTGAATAATTCCAATGCATTCCCAGCTGGCCTCCCACATTCTACCCATCATAAGCTTGAGGGCATTCAAAACTCTGCAGCCCATGTCCTTACTCGTACCAAATCCTGTTCCGCTGTCACCCCTGTACTCTTCGACCTACATTGGCTCCTGGCCAAGCAACACCTTGATTTTAAAATTCTCATCCTGGCTTTCAAATCCCTCTATGGCTTTGCACCTCCCTGTCCTTGTAGTTTCCTCCAGCCCCCAACCCTCCGAGATTTCAACGCTCATCTAATTCTGGCCTTTTGAGCATCCTTGATTTTAATCTCTCCACCATTTGTGGTGGTACGTTCAACCGCCTCGGTCCTAAGTTCTGGAATTCCCTCCCTAAACCTCTCCAATTCTATCTCATTTTCCTGCTTTAAGACGCTCCCTAAAACCTACCTCTTTGAATAAACTTTTGGCCGTCTGCCTTAATATCGCCTTATGTGGCTTGTTCCTGGGACATTTTATTACATTAAAGGTGCTATATAAATATAAGTTGCTATTGTTTCTTGCTTGTGTTCATTCTTGTCTCATTTCTGGAAGAAACTGGTTGGGCTGGAAGAACTATCCTCCTGCTCCTGATTTTTCCAATTTTTAAAAAATAAAGTTTTCTGAAAGAAAAGGAAATTGAAAAAGTCTTCCTTCTCTTGGGCACAACCGCAGTTCTACACTGAATGGAAAGGAAGGAATTCAGCTGTGTGATTGGGGGAAGGAGAAAATTTTAATGAATTGCTAGCTGCATTGTGCTGTAAAGTGTTAAAAGGCAATGCTGGTGGAAAGATGCATTCAACAGGTGGTCGCTGATGTGATGGGATCAGTGTGATGCATGGTTGGCATCTGCCCAAATAATCCAGGTGGCAATGAGACCCAGTTTTCAGGGCCAGGGCTATTAAACTTGTAGCGTGAGCTTCCGGTGGGATTTGCCTTACCAATGGGAGATCGCATCGGTGAAGGCAGCAGGATTTGCTTGCATCGGCTGTTTGAACAGGTGCACCAGAGGAAGGGTGCCCTGTTAGGAGCTGTAAAGCAATTACCCCCCCTCCGCAACACACAGACATACACACATACATATACACACACAGACACACAGACACACAGACATACACACATACACACATATACACACACATAGGCACACAGATGTGCACACACATATACACACACAGGGCTGAATTCTATGCTCCTCTGTAAGGCGGGTTGTTAGGTGGAGTGGGGGGGGGGAGGAGGTGGAGAATCGGTGTGAATTTGTCTGCCATGGAATTCGACGCCGTAATGCTACGTTCTGATTCTGTTGGAGGTGGCGAAGTTCCGTGGTTGCACTTCGGCACTGCCGCGATGGCATTGCCATTTACATATGTTAAACACTCTTTAGTGTACATCTGAATGTAATTTATAGCAATCTTACCAGACGTTTGCAATTTTGTGTTGGACATGCCTTCAGATTCATGTCTTTAAAAAGCTGCCGGCACCAAGGTGAAAGTCCTCGGTGATTTGAAAGGGTAATTTACTTCAACGCTGTTATGTAGGGGAAGTGGTTACTTGGAAGAACTCGGCAACTGCATTGTCTATGGTGGGGGTGGGGGGCAGGGTAGTGGGGGTGTGGGTTGGGAGAACTCAGCATGTGTCGAGGTGGTTTTTTTCAGAAGGCCAGTGCAGAGCACTGAAATATGATTGGTTTGCTCATGATGACTTGCACTTTTGGAAATGTTGCAGGGCCAACATCTATCCATACCATGGAGCTAACGCAAGCCTCCCATAATCAAAATTCAAACATCTCTTTGCACAGATAGGTAAACTTAATCTTTGAAGGAAGCCGAAGGTCCAAGGAGGATAGAGATGTGTATGATTCAACCTGTTTTCTTGGAATCCTGTGCTGTGCTGAGGCGAACACGCAGAGGGGGCCCAAGAGGCAGCTGGGGCACTACAGGAGCCTCCCAGATGTGAGCAGCAGCAGCCGAGAACACGACGAAAATCACAGATAGAGCATTGACTATATAGAACCCGCCTGATATATCTGCAGATGTCTGAGCGAACTGCTGGAGAAGACTACGGCTGTTCAGAGAGGCTGTCACAGACCTCTGCGTACTGCTCAATGGCGATTTGCAACCAATGGGGTTTGGTGGTCACCCTATGCCTGTAGCCCTGAAGATTACTATGGCCTAAACCTTTATGCCCATGGATCATCCCAGGGATCCACCGGGGACATGTGTGGGGCCTCTCAAACCGCTGTGCACCACTGCATCAAAGAGGTGACCAATGCTCTGTTCAGGAGGGCTGGCGACTATGTGCACTACAGGACAGACCCTGAGAGTCAGGCTGAGAGGGCCATTTGATTTGGGGCCATTGCAGGACTTCCACAGGTCCAAGGTGTGATCGACTGTGTGCACATGGCCATCAAGGCTCCCATGGACCAACCAGCCACCTTCATCAAAAGGGTTTTCATTCCATTAATGTACAATTTGTATGAGACCACAGAAAGCTTTCTACAAGTGGGTGCCCATTTCCCAGGCAGCTGCCATGACTCACTCATACTTCGGCTGTCCCAAGTGCCATATCTTTTCACTCCCCCTGCTTGTCTTCAAGGGTGGATTCTCGGGAATAAGCACTACCCGTTGAGGACGTGCCTTCTGACACCTGTAAGGAACCCAGCAATGATGCAGAAGAGCGTTACAATGCCTGTCACAGCTCCAGCAGAGTGACCATTGAGCCAGCCATTGGTATGTTGAAGATGTGGTTCTGCTACCTCAATAGATATGGTCAAGTCCTACAGTATACCCCACAGAAGGCTGAGCGCTGTGTTCTACATAACTTAGCATTACAGAGCGGGGAGTTATTACGAGAGGAAAACATGTGGGAGTGTAAACTTACTCTGACAAAGAGGACACAGAGGGCACACAAGGCCAAGCAGCCAAGGAAGATCCCAGCAGAGTAATGGGGGGCAGACATCTTGAGCAGCGAGCTAGGGAGGCAAGATCATTTCCAAAATCCACGACTTGAAATAAATATACTTCCGACCAAAACTCACCCTCATGCATTTAGTGTCAAGTTTTCTGCCACTGTACTATCTTACCCTCCAGCATGAAAGGCAGCATCCAATTCATCCAGTGCCCACGTGACATCATTCGAGTAATGAAACAATCTTGCTCATTGACATGTTAATGATGTCCGTGGTCACTTTGCAAATGTATTAAGACATTTGAAGGGATTGCAGTAGGCACACTAACACCATATGGTAATCCATCAGTGAAGGATTTGCACCAATGAACTTTTACTTACATTAAACATGAGATATCTACTTCATCCATGTGTGTCAAGGTGTCTTTTTAAAATGTTTGTACTCCTGTGTGGTACATCCACTGCGACAGCAGCTGGACTGGAGGCAGGCTGCTGATCATTGATGCTCCTTCGGACGACTTTGATAGACGTCGTCTGGGTTCCTGAAGCACTGCTGCAGGAGTGCATTCATGTATCGCGGCTGCTGGAGCTTGGCTCACTGGCGAGGGGATGAGGAGCCGGTGTGCACACTCAAATCGACCTGAGGGGAGACCTGAGATGTGGAGTGCATCCTTTCCTCCTCCCTCTCAAGGCTCCTTGGAGCCTCCCTGCTCTCCAGCAAAGGACTAGGAGCTGGAACATTCTCCGGCCTCTTAGTCCTTCTCTTGCCCTGCCACTGCTGAATGGATCTCATGGCCAAGGCGAGTGTTTGCAGGTCATTGCACATTTGTGGAATATGGTTCTCCAAGAGGGTTGTCAACCTCTCGATGAATGAAGTCATGTGCTCACATGCCTGGCACATGGCAGCAGTCATGTTATGGATGGACTCCCCCACCATCCGCTCAAAGATGGCCTCTGGCATCCCTGCCAGATGTTGCCTTACCTCTCCTTGCAACTCCTGCATGCCCTGTGCTGCCAAAACCAGAGTCTCAGCATCAACCTGGGGCTCAGCATGGGCCTGGCCACATACAGTCCTCCGACTATCCGAGGTCTCAGCCAGCTGCTCGGATGCGTGTGTGGTGCTCTCACCAGGTTGTGACCCTGATTGTAAAGACGAGTGGATTCCCACTAAGGTGAAAGTATCTGCGCTGGTGGAAGGTGCAGGAGGGTCATGGGATGCTGCATCCTCTGAGTGCTCCTCGTCTTCAGAGGTTGCCGTCAGTCTCTCAGGGTCAGTGGTCTCCTGAGACCTGCAAGATACAATAAATACAATATATGTGTGGGTTAGGCTACACATATCCCATTAAGGAAACATGCCGGAGCTAATTCACCATGACTATTGCATTTTTATCTGATTGGCAATAATCACTCTCTTGCGCTGGGACCCTGAGCTCCACGTCTGAGATGGCGCAGCGTCTTTGGCTCCCGGCTAGTTCCAGTGCCTCATCTTTGGCTTCACTTAAAGGATGCAGGTCAAGCACTCTGCCATTGGTCCTGGCGGTCTCCCTCCTGTTATGGGCCCTCTTTTCTTTAAAGAGCAAGGTTGCAGACATTGAACATTACCAAATGTCAACACCACAGTTCTACTAACGTGGGCATTTCATTAAAACCTGGGGGATGCTTTGTCTGGCACACTAACTCAACCTGTCATGGGTCTAACTTGCTTTGAGGTATTAATGAGAGAGACCTGGTTCACTTATGCAACTAGTCATCTGTCATCAATCTGCTATGACCTACCTGTCTTTGAAATGGCAGTGACACCCGTGTGACATACCCTGTAGTGACAACCAGATCACATCAAGCAATGTGCCACTTACCTTTGCTGAACGCTGGAGGTCATTGACCCTCTTCCTACACTGGACCCAGTTTCATTGGGTGACCCCACAGCTACTGACCTCCTTTGCGATCAACATCCAGGCTTGTTTAGTCAGGTGGGAGGACCTCTTCTTGCCATCGCTGCCCTTGCAGCCTGGAGGAGAATAAGCAGAGAGGCATCACTGAACCATGGAGTCAACCTTATTCGGACCTCTGACACAATCAGTAGGACGCCCAGTGGGGCGGCTTACTGAGTCTTAACCTTTTGGAACAGCACAGAGTGTTTCTTTAGTGAACTTTTATAGAATGCAGGCTTTTAAAGATGGTGCCAGCACCTGGTCCTACATCAGGTGACACCGTCTCCATTTCCGCCCCCGCCATGTGATTGGAGGGGATGGCCACCTCCATCATGCAAAATGGCCTCCTGCCACGTCATTACAGTAGCACGGCCGATCATGGGACAAGTGGAAGCGCTGCCATTTTCGCCACTGCTTCTGGCAGCATGATCAGAAAATTCAGCCCACAGTGGGAAATTTTATGCTCTCCCCTGCATAGGATTTGGAGGCAGGGAGAGCATATCATCAGACGGGATGCTGGCAGGGGAGACCCCACCACCTTCTCGCCTCCACCTAAATTAAGTCAGAGGCAGGAAAGCTTGTGAATGGCCTTCCCACCCCGCTGCCAATTAAGGCCCTTAAGTGGGGAGCACGCGCTGAGAACCACCCCCCTGCCCTTGCTGATGACCCCCGACACACCCCACCCCCGTGAACCCCAACCCATTAAACCCCTCCCACCCTGACTTATCTCGAGCCTGGGTCCAGTGCCTCTGGTGAGTCCCCTACTGTCAGCAGCCACTGCCTCCGCAAAGGCGCTGCTCAGTTAAAGAGCTGCCAATCAAAGGCCGGCAGTTCTCAGCAAATGCAACTTCCGTTGTAGAGTCCTTGATCCCGGGGAAGGCCCGCCGCTGCCCACTTATGTGCCTAATTGGCACTTGATTTGGCAGGCATTCTCCAGAGGAGGTGATGGGCGGCTCTGGCCACAGGGTAGGACAATAGAGTGCCTTGTGGAGGAGGTGGCAGTTATTGGAAATGCTGACAGCTCTGTGTTGTTTACATTGCAGTAGATGCACAATAGGTTTTTACGCATACAAAATTAGACTTCCTAACATGATGCTGTAAGGTTATGGGCAACTTATGCATTCCACCAGATGTATGCTCTAAATCTATTAAACTCTGCTTGCATAAAGCAGTCCAACAACTGTGCAACTCTTCCAATCTGAAATCATAGTCATGCTGTAGCAGGGCACAGTTGAACATCTGCAAATTACACCTGGAAGTCTTAGTGCACTGAGTTCTTTTTAAAGCCTATTTTCCTCTTCCCTTTCACTCTGGGATGGAGGATGGGCACCTAGCTATCTCTGTATATCCCAACACCAATTCTCTGCTTGCAGGCCAAGTTGGGGCACACCCCCATGGAGGGCGGGCCCCTCTGCTTTATGCCTGTCAGCCTTCAAGAAGCTATGATCAGTATTGAAAGCTGCGCTGAAGTGGGGGAGGATGAACCTACAAGTCTCCCCAAAGCTGACCATCCTCCTTAATTGTTCTCTTGCTCAGTCTCATACAGGCACACCGTCAAGCACAATTGCCATGACTCTTCTGTGTAAGCACTGATTCAAGGGTGTCTTGTAGGTAACAACCTAACATGTGACCACCTGACAAGTGAGTCACCTCCTGACTCCCCTAAGTCTTTACACCATCTGCAAGGCACAGTTCATGTGATGGAATACTCTCCACTTGCCTGGATGGGTGCAGCTCCAGCAACACTCAAGAAGCTCGACACCATCCAGGCAAAGCAGCCTGCTTGATTGGCACCCCATCCACCACCTTAAACATTCACACCCTCCATCACCAGTGCACAGTGGCAGCAATGTGTACCATCTACAAGGTTCACTGCAGCAACTCACCAAAGTTTCTTCACTAGCCCCTCTCAAGCTCATGCCTACGACCACCTAGAAGGACAAGGGCAGCAGGCACATAGAAAACCATCACCTGCAAGTTCCCCTCCAAGTCATACACCATCCTGACTTGGAAGTATATCACTGTTCTTTCATCATCACTAGATCAAAGTGCTGGATAACCCTTCCTAACACCACTGTGTTTGTACCTACATAGCACAGACTGCAGCAGTTCAAGTAGGTGGCCCACCACTACCTTCTCAAGGGCATTTAAGGATGGGCAATAAATGCTGGCCTTGCCAGTGATGCCCACATCCTGTAAATGAATTAAAAAAGATAAACATTTTTCTTTCCCCGCCTCCTCCACCACACAATGCTGCAGATCCCTGGGTAGTGGAAGGAGCAATCACATCAGCACGCCCTGCTTCACTCACTCCACTGGATTACAAGCACCAGAACAGGTATTTCGTCATGGGGAATTATACAGATAATTTGAGGAGCAAGTGTTGAATGAATCGTATGTTGGTGGTAGTGCAGGAGCTGCTGGCTGGAGGGCCTGCTCATATTCTTCCTTAGTTACAATGCATAGGGATTCTGACCTTATGCAAAAATACATTTTAAATACAATCATCTTCTGATGCCATTAGTACTGTGCAGAACATCCTACAGCATTTGTTTTTGGGAACCGTGCAAGAGTCTACTAGCAACACTCGTGTAGTTGTGTAGGACTGATTATCCCAAATACAGTTTACCATGGAGTGTGTGACAACTCAATGGATATCTTCATGTGCTTGGACATCTTTTGTGAATCCTCATACTCTTGCAATAGAGGCCTTTGGCTGAAATCAAACAGGCTGGCTTCACTTCTGCGGGATTGGAGGAAATCATCACATGAGGCTTCACTGGTCAGCTCTCATATAGATCAATGCTGTGGGAGTGCCAGCACCACTGGCATGACTATAGTTGGCATGAGTGAGGTTGCTACCCATCAGAATGGTGCCACATCCAAACTGTGGAGCTTCCCATCTCAAATTACAGCACATGTACAAAAAGCAGGAACACACCACAGCAATGGACATAGCAGAACTAGATGTAGGGCCATTTGAAGACCCAGTACATAGAGTTACAGGACTACGTTTATTACCAGAAATAGACTCAACACACAGCCACTTCACTTAGTTTTGTCACTGGAGAGCACCCAGAAGAAACTCTAAAATAGGCTTGAAAAGCTACACATACTCTATTAGCAAACATGAGTACTGGACTAAAATATGTTAAGCACATATAGGCAACCGAGTTAATTTTACTTTATTTTGTCCAATCTATTTATTGCTGACAATGCAGAATAAGACATCATTCTTTTGTGGGATGTGGGTTTCGCTGGTAAGGCCAGTATCTGTTGTCCATCCCTAATTGCTCTTGCATTGCATGGCCATTTCAGAGGGCAACTAAGAGTCAACCACATTGCTGAGGGTCTGCAGTCACATGTAGGCCAGAGCAGGTAAAGATGGCAGATTTCCTTCCCTAAAGGACAGATGGGTTTTTACGAAAATCAATGATGGCTTCATGGCACCATCACTGAGACTAGCTTTTTTTATATGTTTGGTTCAGTATGCTGCCATTGTATTTAGTCAATCCAGAGAGGTTCTTAGACTGTAGTTTTTAAATGTTTATCTTTATTTCATAATAACTATATACACTCCACATTAGCCTGTATGGCTACTTCAAAAGCCATGCTGTATCTGTTCTCGAGTCTCTCCCATCTGATCTTTTACATTATCATGGCGGGCTTTACAGTCTCTCAAGATTAACCCTTTCAGACCCTTACACTACATCTCCCCCCAAGTTTTTATCCAGATATATAATTACATACATTCACTTTTTTATTTACATACTACCCCATCTCCCCCCAAGTCTCTGACCCCTTAGATTCAATCTGTCAGGAGGCTTCACAACTCTCCTTGATCTTGTCGTCAGCAGTCTTTCTCTGATCTTTTGTGTCTTGACTTGGACACTTGGACGGCCTTCATTGAGGTTTGTAGTATTTGGTGCTTTTTGAATTTCCAGTACATCATCTGATTCATGTAAATGTATGACCGATCAACATCTTTGCAGTAAAGGAATAAGATTCCTTCTATTTCTTCTTATAGTACCTTCATGAGTTCATAGTAAATAAGATCGCTGTAAATTCTCCTCTTTCTGGAGAATTACTCCTTCTCTGTTTTGGTCTCGTACCCCTACCTTTTGCCCCTCTGACAGCTTCGGTAGGTTTCTGGTATGGTGTTTCCTGCTATAATTATGGGTTTGTTTCTTTTGATACAACTTTTCTTTATCTTGTACTCTCTGATAATCCTTGTTTTGTAACCCTGTAAATAATTTCTTGGATAGAATTGGAAGTTGCATTCGAAGTTTCTTCCCATTAAGACTTCTGATGGTGCTAATCCCAATAACAATGGAGTAGTTCTATAGGTCAGCAGTGCTAATTGAAAATCTTGATTTTTCTTCAACATAGTTTTAATAGTTATGATTGCTCACTCAGCTTCTCCATTAAATTGTGGGTACTTAGGAGAACTTGTTCGTTGAACAAATCCACATTTTTCCACAAAATGCATGAAGTAATCATTTGCAAATTTTTAGTCCATTATCAGATACTATCTGATCAGGTATACAATGTGTTGCGAAAACTTGTAAAATTCTAATGACTGCTTTAGTTGTTGTTGTGTACATCTGTTTCACCTCAATCCATCTTGAGAAGTAATCAACTATAATTAGATTGACTCTCCCCTCAAAGAAGAATAAATCCATTGCCAACCGTTCCCACTGTCTAGTTGGGAATTTTGGTCGAAATTAGAGTTTGTCTTTGACCCTCTCTGTGAACTACACATATGTCACAATTCGAAATCAGTTCTTCGATATCCTTCAAGATTCTTGGCCACTACATGTTCTACATTTAGTTATGCCCATATTTTTTTCTTTCTTTTTTTTTCTTTCTTTTCTTTTGGGCCTCCTTATCTCGAGAGACAATGGATACGCGCCTGGAGGTGGTCAGTGGTTTGTGAAGCAGCGCCTGGAGTGGCTATAAAGGCCAATTCTGGAGTGACAGGCTCTTCCACAGGTGCTGCAGAGAAATTTGTTTGTTGGGGCTGTTGCACAGTTGGCTCTCCCCTTGCGCCTCTGTCTTTTTTCCTGCCAACTACTAAGTCTCTTCGACTCGCCACAATTTAGCCCTGTCTTTATGGCTGCCCGCCAGCTCTGGCGAATGCTGGCAACTGACTCCCACGACTTGTGATCAATGTCACACGGTTTCATGTCACGTTTGCAGACGTCTTTATAACGGAGACATGGACGGCCGGTGGGTCTGATACCAGTGGCGAGCTCGCTGTACAATGTGTCTTTGGGGATCCTGCCATCTTCCATGCGGCTCACATGGCCAAGCCATCTCAAGCGCCGCTGACTCAGTAGTGTGTATAAGCTGGGGGTGTTGGCCGCTTCAAGGACTTCTGTGTTGGAGATATAGTCCTGCCACCTGATGCCAAGTATTCTCCGAAGGCAGCGAAGATGGAATGAATTGAGATGTCGCTCTTGGCTGGCATACGTTGTTCAGGCCTCGCTGCCGTAGAGTAAGGTACTGAGGACACAGTATGACCCATATGACCCTGGTGTATTTTACCCAAGATGTTTGGATTGCTCTGCCACAGGAGGTTGTTTAACTTGGTTAACCACTCTATTCTTAAATGCTTTTCCTTTAGTGAAGATTTTTATTTTGGCACATCTTACTGAAATGCCCTTTTTTTCTGCAAAAAAAAAGAATTCTGCTCTATTTGCAGGACATTATTCGCACCTAGGGTACTTTTGGCACCACATTGCTGGTAGAGTTTAATGGTGTCTTACGCTTCCCCCCACAATGTACCATTTTTCCTGGTGCCTCTTTTTAAGCCCTCTTGTGAAGGAACTGAACAATTGCAGGAGGTATCTTGAACCGAGGTCTTTCTTCGCCTTGCAGGATTGTTATGTTGCTCTTTCGGACCTCAGCTTGCCTCACCAATTGAATAGCTTTGTCCAGGGTGAGGTCTTCTTTAGATTGTAAAGGATCTGATATGTTTTCATTGACAACACCCCAACAAATGATCTCTTATCAATTCATCTTTAAGGTATCCATACTCACATCCCTCTGCAAATCTGTAAAGGTCATTGATAAAAGCATTGACCATTTTACTTGCTTTCTGGACCCAGTTGTTGAATTTTACTAATTCTAAAATCTTATTACCCACAATTTGAAATAAGAATCAAAAGCTTTTATAACTTAATCAAAATTGGCAAATGTTTCATTAATACCTTGTCTTGCAATTATATCATCTGCTATATCCCCCAATTGAATATAACATTGTTTTCACTTGCTCTGCTTCAGACTTGCTGTCTAACTTAGATGTATTTTTGTATCTGAGAAACCTTTTTCTCCATAATATCCAGTTTGAAACTGATTGGGTCCCTCTTAACTTTTGAAACACTCTGGCATTCCCAATTTTTGATCCATATTGTTTTGTTTTATAGACTTTTTTAGAGCGTTCCCCTTTTTTCAGGCTAGCATGATTTGATGGAGTGTCCCACGCTGTTCTTAATAGGCTGTTTTAGGGGTTTTCCCTTTGCTTGAACACTTCACTTTGTTTGTTTATTCAGCTTGCCTCTTGGAGTTGACATAGCTGTTTGAGAGTTCCTTGCTGTTTTAATAGATTGTTTTAGGGTTTTCCCCTTTATTTGAAAACTGCAGTTTATTTGTTTTTCTTCTTCAGGCTTGGCTGCATTATTGGAGTCTCCCTGCTGTGTTTGGGGGTTTCCTGCACTTTTCAGCAGTTCGCGCACTTTTTGGGGGTTTCATGCTATTCGTCCTCGTGTTCAGCCCTAGCAAAGGATTGGGTTTTCCCTGTTTTTTTAACCCTTCAGAAAATTACTTTAAGCTCTTCAAAAGTTTTTTAACTGTGATTCCTCGACCATCGGCACTATGACTCACCCGATCAATGGAATTCATTAGCAGGAAGCCACGCTTCCATTCTGTGGAGCTTTTCTCTGCCTCTTAAGGTCTGCAGTTTTTTCTCTTTTCAGTTAGTTGTTTTAAATTTTCTGTTCTGAGTGTAGCATGGTAGTTGCTTCAAATTTGTTCTTTTGGGTATAGGATCTCACCACTGAGCAGCACGTTATATGTTTGGTTCTGTATACTGCCACCGTATTACGTCTAGCCAGAGAGATTCTTAGACTGTTCTCGAGTCCCTCCCACATGATCTCTTACATCATCATGGTGGGCGGTATCCTTTACACTCTCTCAAGATTAACCCTTGCAGACCCTTATACTACAGCTTTCATTTCCAGATTTTAATTAATGAAGTGAATTTGTATTAGTTAATTGAATTGCAAAACCAGCAGCTGCCATGTGCATCCATTGCAGTTGGCTCCTGCATCAATTCAGTTTGGGTTTGGAGATATTTGAAAACTGCATTGTGCACATGTGCACAAAGCTCTTGGTGCCATTGTTAGCTAGGGTAAATCTGTCGTCTGAGAATCTGGCATATTGCTCTTGCATGCTGCAAAGTGTTTTGGTAGCGACATCCTATGGGTCGTTGTCAGTCCTCAGTTGGCCTGGATGTGAATGAGCCTCTACCTACATCACAGCCATGGCTTTGCCTCTGGATGGGAAAACTGTGCAGCATGCAGTATACAGTGATGATCGTGGACTGCCCAGCAAGCAGTAATATAAGACACTTCTAATATGCCCAGGCACCTCAAGTGCTGCTTCAATAATTCATTCTATTATCACTTAGGCCTTGTCATTATCTGTGCTCAGCTTCCATCTGTGGCTCTTTCAAAGGTATTATGAATGCCTGCAGGGGTTAACCTTGATTAGCTCAAGCCATGTTTCCACAATTCTTCAAATAAGCCAGACACAGAAGATTACCTTGTGACTACTGCCTGAGAAGCAGGAATTCACCTGCATGATTCCAGTTGCTCGTTAACAGTCACCTAGGCAGTGATTGAATGGAGCCCCATGTTGTTCATGAGCATTGTGCTTAGTGACAAGAGAAGGATCACCTCAGCTTATGCACACCATTTCAACTAGAAATGTGCACCTGCTTTGATACGTGCTCTACATAGTAAGCCAGCAGGTGTTACAACTATAGAAAATCAGAAGACTTTTCCAGCATTGAGCACACAAGTTTCTGGATGGTAAAAATCCACATTAAAGTGCAATGATATGATATTATATGACTCATAGTACTGCAGTGAGCATCTGCCCTGAATCAAAGTCATAAGCTCTCTCTAAAGATGAACTGATACTAATTCCTGGCACTGACATTAGTAAAATTAGTGCACTTGAAATGAATTCTTTCTTGTTAATGGAAACTGGGCCTGCAGCAGTATCAGAGGATTAACAGGAAGTCTCTTTTTGTGTGAACCAAAATACGCTCAATAATGGAAACTGCATGTTTCAGATCTACCCACATTCCTGCATAAATATTGTGTACCAGATTAGAATTTCTTGCTCTGCTACCTCATGATGGCAATGATGATCCTACATTTGCATGTATAATAACTTATGGCATTTCTCTTGTATTTTCCCACTAAACAGCTCGAATGCTATGGAGGTGGGGTGAGCCCACATCTTCAGCTATAATGAAGGCCCTCGGGTAAAGGCTGCAGAACAGAAGGTTACGGATGGCTGCTGGGATGGCCACAACTCCATATTGTTTTATCGCTTTAATTTTTCTGTCAGAAAGCACCTGCAAATTTCATAGTCAGATAGGGTGTTAATAAAAGAGAAAGAGAGACAGTAAGTACAAGAAAACAAAAAAAAAAGGAGAGAATAGGACTATGGAGCAGATTTTCCTGTGCTTTGTGCTTAGGGCAGCATTTATCCCTTGGACATAAAGCAGAGACACAGCACCATGATATAGGGTGTCTTTCCCCTTCATTGCTGAAGGTTGGGGGTTGGTGGTGGGTGGTCAAGAGACTGGCTTTCAGCAGCAGCTATCTGTCAAAGGCCACTCCCCAGGTGGATTGGTCAACTTCATAGGCACATTGGGACCTGGACTGACAAATGCAGGTAGGTTTAGTTTGGGTCACTTTGGACCCCCAGGCACATGGGAGGGGGAAGGACAGGAAAATCAGTCTCTATATCACTGGTATTTGGACAACCATGAGAGCTTACAAGGTGGATAACAGTGACTTTTATCTTTTAACCAAAGCAGCACCTCCAATGAATAGCTTTCTATAGTGTTTGATTGATCTGAGTTTGATTGTATTAGTCTGGCCACTTATCTGTGTTCACTGTGCTTGATTAGGTGGAGCTTAAGAGTTGAAACTGAAACTAAAAGAAACAGAGCTAGAATGTTCTACTAAACAGTAATTGTTCTGAGAAGGTATTATACTGAAATCTTGTAAATGCTGAGATATTTAAAAGTTCTGTAAATAAACTAGTTGATGATTTAATACAAGTGTGATATCTGCATTGCTCTGAGATAAATCAGATATAATATTATATCCAGCAATGGTAAGCAATGGGGTGCAGGTCTCTGGCACAGAGTCTGTCCCTGTTGCTCAGAAGGGAAAGGGGAAGAGGAGCAGAGCATTAGTCATTGGGGACTCCATAGTTAGGGGAACAGATAGGAGGTTCTGTGGGAACGAGAGAGACTCACGGTTGGTGTGTTGCCTCCCAGGTGCCAGGGTACGTGATGTCTCTGATCGTGTTTTTGGGATCCTTAAGGGGGAGGGGGAGCACCCCCAAGTCGTGGTCCACATAGGCACCAACGACATAGGTAGGAAGAGAGATGGGGATTTAAGGCAGAAATTCAGGGAGCTAGGGTGGAAGCTTAGAGCGAGAACAACCAGAGTTGTTATCTCTGGGTTGTTGCCCGTGCCACGTGCTAGCGAAGAGAGGAATAGGGAGAGAGAGGAGTTGAACACGTGGCTGCAGGGATGGTGTAGGAGGGAGGGTTTTGGTTTCCTGGATAATTGGGGCTCTTTCTGGGGTAGGTGGGACCGCTACAAACAGGATGGTCTTCATCTGAACCAGAGGGGTACCAATATCCTGGGGGGGGAGATTTGTTAGTGCTCTTCGGGGGGGTTTAAACTAAATCAGCAGGGGAATGGAAACCTAAATTGTAGTTCCAGTGTGCAGGCTGTTGAGAGTAGTGAGGTCAGGGATAAGGTTACAGGGACGCAAGAGGGCACTGGCAAGCAAGAATTTGGTTTAAAGTGTGTCTACTTCAACGCCAGGAGCATCCGGAATAAGGTGGATGAGCTTGCAGCATGGGTTGGTACCTGGGATCCTGATGTTGTGGACATTTCGGAGACATGGGGAGAGCAGGGGCAGGACTGGATGTTGCAGGTTCCGGGATTTAGATGTTTCAGTAAGAACAGAGAAGAGGGTAAAAGAGGGGGGGGTGTGGCGTTGTTAATCAAGGAAAGTATTACAGCGGCAGAAAGGACGTTTGAGGACTCGTCTACTGAGGTAGTATGGGCCGAGGTTAGAAACAGGAGAGGAGAGGTCACCCTGTTGGGAGTTTTCTATAGACCTCCGAATAGTTCCAGAGATGTAGAGGAAAGGATAGCGAAGATGATTCTCGACAGGAGCGAGAGTAACAGGGTAGTGGTTATGGGGGACTTTAACTTTCCAAATATTGACTGGAAATACTATAGTTCGAGTACTTTAGATGGGTCTGTTTTTGTCCAGTGTGTGCAGGAGGGTTTTCTGACACAGTATGTGGACAGGCCAACCAGGGGCGATGCCACATTGGATTTGATACTGGGTAATGAACCCGGCCAGGTGTTCGATTTAGATGTAGGTGAGCACTTTGGCGACAGTGATCACAATTCGGTTAGGTTTACCTTAGCGATGGGCAGGGACAGGTATATACCGCAGGGCAAGAATTATAGCTGGGGGAAAGGAAATTATGACGCGATTAGGCAAGATTTAGGATGTGTAGGATGGGGAAGGAAACTGCAGGGGATGGGCACAAACGAAATGTGGAGCTTATTCAAGGAGCAGCTAATGCGTGTCCTTGATAAGTATGTACCTGTCAGGCAGGGAGGAAGTTGTCGAGCGAGGGAGCCGTGGTTTACTAAAGAAGTTGAAGCGCTTGTCAAGAGGAAGAAGGCGGCTTATGTTAGGATGAGACGTGAAGGCTCAGTTTGGGCGCTTGAGAGTTACAAGCTAGCCAGGAAGGATCTAAAGGGAGGGCTAAGAAGAGCAAGGAGAGGACACGAGAAGTCATTGGCGGATAGGATCAAAGAAAACCCTAAGGCTTTCTATAGGTATATCAGGAATAAAAGAATGACTAGAGTTAGAACAGGGCCAATCAAGGATAGTAGTGGGAAGTTGTGTATGGAATCAGAGGAGATAGGGGAAGCGTTAAATGAATATTTTTCATCAGTATTTACAGTAGAGAAAGAAAATGTTGTCGAGGAGATTACTGAGATACAGCCTACTAGGCTAGATGGGATTGAGATTCACAAGGATTCACAATGTTAGCAATTTTGGAAAGTGTGAAAATAGATAAGTCCCCTGGGCCAGATGGGATTTATCCTAGGATTCTCTGGGAAGCCAGGGAGGAGATGGCAGAGCCGTTGCTGTTGATCTTTATGTCGTCATTGTCGACAGGAGTAGTGCCGGAAGACTGGAGGATAGCAAATATTGTCCCCTTGTTCAAGAAGGGGAGTAGAGACAGCCCTGGTAATTATAGACCTGTGAGCCTTACTTCGGTTGTGGGTAAAATGTTGGAAAAGGTTATAAGAGATAGGATTTATAATCATCTTGAAAAGAATAAGTTCATTTGCGATAGTCAGCACGGTTTTGTGAAAGGTAGGTCGTGCCTCACAAACCTTATTGAGTTTTTCGAGAAGGTGACCAAACAGGTGGATGAGGGTAAAGCCGTGGATGTGGTGTATATGGATTTCAGTAAGGCGTTTGATAAGGTTCCCCACAGTCGGCTATTGCAGAAAATACGGAAGTATGGGGTTGAAGGTGATTTAGAGCTTTGGATCAGAAATTGGCTAGCTGAAAGAAGACAGAGGGTGGTGGTTGATGGCAAATGTTCATCCTGGAGTTTAGTTACTAGTGGTGTACCGCAAGGTTCTGTTTTGGGGCCACTGCTGTTTGTCATTTTTATAAATGACCTGGAAGAGGGTGTAGAAGGGTGGGTTAGTAAATTTGCGGATGACACGAAGGTCGGTGGAGTTGTGGATAGTGTCGAAGGGTGTTGTAGGGTACAGAGGGACATAGATAGGCTGCGGAGCTGGGCTGAGAGATGGCAAATGGAGTTTAATGCGGAGAAGTGTGAGGTGATTCACTTTGGAAGGAGTAACAGCAATGCAGAGTACTGGGCTAATGGGAAGATTCTTGGTAGTGTAGATGAGCAGAGAGATCTTGGTGTCCAGGTACATAAATCCCTGAAAGTTGCTACCCAGGTTAATAAGGCTGTTAAGAAGGCATATGGTGTGTTAGCTTTTATTAGTAGGGGGATCGAGTTTCGGAGCCACGAGGTCATGATGCAGCTGTACAAAACTCTGGTGAGGCCGCACCTTGAGTATTGCGTGCAGTTCTGGTCACCGTATTATAGGAAGGATGTGGAAGCTTTGGAAAGGGTGCAGAGGAGATTTACTAGGATGTTGCCTGGTATGGAGGGAAGGTCTTACGAGGAAAGGCTGAGGGACTTGGGGTTGTTTTCGTTAGAGAGAAGGAGGAGGAGAGGTGACTTAATAGAGACATACAAGATAATCAGAGGGTTAGATAGGGTGGATAGTGAGAGTCTTTTTCCTCGGATGATGATGGCAAACACGAGGGGACATAGCTTTAAGTTGAGGGGTGAAAGATATAGGACAGATGCCAGAGGTAGTTTCTTTACGCAGAGAGTAGTAGGGGCGTGGAACGCCCTGCCTGCAACAGTAGTAGACTCGCCAACTTTAAGGGCATTTAAGTGGTCATTGGATAGACATATGGATGAAAATGGAATAGTGTAGGTCAGATGGTTTCACAGGTCGGCGCAACATCGAGGGCCGAAGGGCCTGTACTGCGCTGTAATGTTCTAATTCTAAAAAAAAACCAGTGTTAACATAACAAAGATGTGGCAATGAGGATGATTCAGCAAAATGTAATGTTATCAGCTCCAGAACCATTTCTTTTGATGCTGGGAAATCCTCCCTTGTGCTGGGAGCAATGGATTTTCGGGTTCAAGACCTACTTGCTCGTTACGGGGATGGACAGCCAAGATGTAGCAGTGAACTGTAAGAATGCGATTTTCATACATTGTCTCGGAGCAGAAGGCCAGCGCATATTCAAGCAGCTCACAGAAGATATGTCTACATTTGATATGGTGATAAGTGCTCTCGAAAAATACTTTGGGCCAAAGAAAGTGTAATGGTAGAATGATACGCATTCCACCAGAGATCCCAGGGACATGGTGAGCCCATTAAACAATATGTGACAGCATTGCAGCTATTGGCATCTACATGTAAATTTGGCACACTAACCAATAAACTAATTCGTGACCAATTAATTGAAAAGACTTCAATTTGAAGTATTAGGGAATGTCTCCTCACGGAGGTTGATGATTTAACCTTGGAAAAAGCCATAGCCTTGGCAGTCCAGATCGAATCAGCCATGTCAGATTCAAAGAGGTTACACACACATGCATCCTTAGACTCAGGGTCGCTGACACAACTTGCCCAACCAGAATCAATGCAAGGGTTAAGAACAAGAAGACCTCAGCAACTTTATCAAAATGTGCCCCATCACAGTCAGTCACCTTCAAAACTGTGCCCAAATTGTGGATATGCTGATTGAGTCACAATGTCATGTCCAGCTCGAGAAAAAAAGTGCAACTCATGTTTAAAGTGGAACCATTTTGCAAAGATGTGCAGGTTGTTGAAGAAAAATACTTCATCAGTTTGACATGTGGGGGAGTCTCTTCCTGTGAGTGAGGTACAACATGTATTTACCATCACAAAAAATAAAGCGCTAGGTCATTTTCAGGAGTGCTCAGTCAAGGTCGCAGGTTCTCAATGTCACTTCTTATTGATATTGGCACGAAAGTATCTATTTTGAGTGACAAACTCTACCATCAGTATTTTTCACAACTCACTCTCACCCCTGCAACAGACACTCTTCAAGCTTATAACAATACTATCATTCCAGTTTCGGGGACAATCACAACTCCAGTACGCTACAAAAATGTCACCCGAGACAGGTTCAGTTTCTATGTAGCTAAAGGCCGAAGCCTTAGTGGGGTAAACCTTTATGATAGGCTTGGATTCAAACTTGAAGACCCTACCACATTAATGGGATTGATAATGCAGATTATACATGCCAGTATCCTTCCTTATTTACTGGATTTGGGGAGATCAAAGGGTACTGTCATGCTCCTCACGTTGACACATCAATTTGACCAATTTCACAAAAGTTGAGATTGTTGCCATTTGCAATCTGTGCTGAAGTGTCACAGGAGCTGAAACGACTTGAAGCAGATAGTATCATTGAGCGAATCGACTCATCACCATGGATATCAAATCTAGTCATTGCACGATGAAAACATGGCAAACTTAGACAATGCATTGACCTAAAGGCGGTCAACAAAGCTATCATACCAGACAAGTATTCACTTCCTATAATCTAAGAACTGTCAGCAATATTTCATGACTCGACAGTCTTCACAAAGCTTAATATGTGACCGAGCTATCTTCAGATACCTCCAGCAGAACAAAGTTGATACCTTACAGCTTTTGTTACCCATGAAGATGTGTTTCAGTACCGCAGAATGCCATCTGGACTAATTTCAGCACCTAGCACATTTCAGAAGATCGTTTCTTCAGTCTTGTCAGATGTTTAGGGGCCACTTTAATCTACTTGACGATGTCATGGTCCATGGAAGGGACAAAACTGAACATGATCAACGCTTATCGACTTACAAAACACTATTTGACGCTAAACAAGGACAAATGCACATTTGTGGCATCTGAGATTGACTTTCTAGGTTACAGAGTGACAGCAGCTGGAGGAAAGCCGACACACTCTCTGACCGGAAAGACATCAGCTGAACTTCTGATAGGTTATAACTTCCGCTTGCCACTGACCATCACTACCAGTTAACGAGGAGCGAAAGTACATGAAATCGCAGGGTGACACATTAAAACAGAAGCATACTTTGACAAACCTACGGGTGTAAGGGAACCACAATTTAAAGTTGAAGACTGGGTTTGAATAAAATGGCCAAATCATGACCACAAACTTGCTTCATCAGTATCAGGTCCAAAGCAGATTAAACATTTCCTAGGTCCCAATGCTTATCTGCTGTAAGATAACAGCAGGTGGAATGCGATATGTTTGAAAGGGAGCAGACCAGGATATTTTGAGGATAGTGGTTATGAGGATACATTTCCTTTTCCCATGAATGATATTGATCATCCACCTCATCAAGCTGATCAAACAGATCCACAATCAAATTTGTAAATCTAATCGCAGACTTAAGAGACCTTCCTATCTCAAAGACTATTTCTGTACTTAGAGAAAACAGACAAGTTGAACACTAAGAAATAACTTCATATAACTTCATGTTTGTTGTTTAGAATACTTTAATTCAAAAATAAGGTCTTTAGTCAAAAGGGGTGAAAATGTAATGTTTGATTGATCTGGGTTTGATTGTATTAGTCTGTCCACTTATTTGTGTTCACTGTGCTTGATTGCTTAAGCCTGTGGGTGGAACTTAAGAGTTGAAACTGAAACTAATAGAAACAGAGCTGGAATGTTCTACTAAATGGTGACTGTTCCAAGAAGGCATGTACTGAAATCCTGTAAGTGCTGATATATTTTAAAGTGCTGTACATAAACCAGTTGGTGATATAATACAAGTGTGATATCTGCATTGCTCTGAGACAAATAAAATATAAGACTGTATCCAGCAAACCAGCGTAAACATGACACTTGCCATTAAAATACTTCAAAGCTGGGACTTGTAAGAACACCAGAATTGTTGACTTTGGACATCACTTTACTAAAGGGTTGAAACTTCTGTTAAAGCTGGAGGCCTTATATTTTTCATAGAGCATTTCACTACAGCTACAGATGTGGGCTAGCCTCATCTCCATAGCATTCTAGCTATTTAGTAGGAAAACAAGAGAAATGCCATAAATTATCATTTCATACAAGTGTAGAATCATCATCACAGTCATGAAGTGGCAGAGCAATAAATTCTAATCTGATAATAAAATGTTAATCCTGGGCACCTTATCATCTCTGATCAGATGTTAGAGTTTGGTTGACTCCCCCTTAAAGTCTGTTCTCTTATTTAAGTCCATGCATTCAATCACAAAGAGAACGATAGCTGCTTGAGCAAAAGGTGAGAATATGGGAAATCACCTCCGAGCTGGCATGATGCTGAGAGATTGGACTAGCTCCACCAGCAACTGATAGGAGGGCATATGCTCATTTGTCATGTCAGAACTTTCAACCATTTTAAAGTACTGAAAGTAAAGCAGTACAAATAAATAACACATATTTCTGTATTGGTGTGCAGTAGACCATTTTGTTATTTTCCAATTTTCTTCATGTGCCAAAAATTGGATTTTGTTTTAATGCTTGGTTTTATGTGACTGGAGTACATCTGAAGATGATTGAGGAATTTTGGTCACATTCATAACTTGAAAAAGCCAATATCTTGCATGCAACTCATGTCTACAAAACCTGTTGCCACACTTTTGCACAGGAGTCTGGCTGTCAATTTAAATGTGAGTTACTGTTAACAGGCTACAGAAAATATATATTCCTGTCTGGCATGGTGCAGGCCCATTCTAAGGTACTGATATGTGATTGTTTAACTGCTTGCTGTGTCTACTAGATTCAAAGTGTCAACTGTAAGTTGCTCCTATGGTCAAAAAGTACTTTATATTTTAATTCAGCTTAGGGCAGAGCCACTAAATTAAAAAAAAACTTTTGAAATTTGAAGCTAACTAATTACCTTATCTGTTTTTGACCATTTTGTTGACCAGTAGAAAAAGTAAAAGCTAATTGCTTGAAACTGTGGGACAGAGATTCTAATTGTTAACACCACAGAGAGAGCGAGAGAGAGAGAGCGAGACAAGTAGAAAGATGGACAGAAAGGCAGGCATTGTGTCTTTCCTCATTCTACATTGACTTCTTGAAAGCTAACAGTGAGGGAAATAGATAGGAAGGGAAGGTAGTTGAGGAAGGAAGGTTAGAGCAGATGACGAGGGAAGCAGATTGAGGGTGAGGGCGCTTCTGGCTCCTCTGCCACTTTGAGTTCAGAGAGGATTGTGGAAAGTCAGACAATATGATCTCCCTTACACATTATCTCCATATTGCAGTTTCTCTCTGTTTCTCCTTTTCTGCTTCTGCTTGTCTGTCTGTTTGTATCACTTTTTTCTGCTTCTCTCTCCCGCTTTTCTCTTCTTTCCTTTCTATGGGGATGCAATGGGTACCATGGCACACTCTAGTGGGAATACCATCCTGCAGCAATTGGTGTGGAGGTTTGGGGATCAATCCAGTGCTATAGGGAGAGAGCAGGGAGTAATTTTTGATTGCTGTAGCAAACAGCTGACCCAGACTGCATTCCCTATCTCTGTGCTGTAAAACGTTATAGTTTGAAATGTGGTCCTCAGTGCTCTCTTCACCCTCTTCTTCTCACCCAAACAACAATTTGCATTTATATAACACCTTTTAATGTAGTAAAAATGTCCCTTGATTTAATTCCTACCCTTTCACATTCACATTACCCACTTCCCTGCCTACACCCCTTCAATCACATCATTATTTCGACCTCAACCCCTCTGAATTAAATCTACTGTTCACAATTAATATTGTTCACTTATCTGTTTAGTGTTTCATTAATCTTGCTAGTGGTTTACAGTTTAAGTCACAGTATGATGAATATTTATTATTCTATCTGCTGAAGTCCAGGAGCTTACATGAGAATATGCAGTATATCCAGTCAGTCAGAGTACTGTACCAAAGTTTCTTGGTTTGACTCTAGACTTACTACATTTGCTTAGATATTAGGGAAGTATAAGTACACTTCATAATATGAGAAGCTGGTGCTCTCTTGCAGAATGGTCTGTAGTCCTGAACAGAATGAAAATATTGAGGGTAAAATTCACCAAGACAGCATGATACCGACAGAAGCTTACACATTGGTGGATTATGAGCACCCTGGCCACAATTTCCATCCATCGTGACTTTATATACTCCGCTCCAGGGAACTTCACTTGGGCCCTAACTCTATTTTGAGATGAAATGTTGGTAAAGCCAAAACCGCTTTGCACTGGTGCTGCAGTTGTGTTGCAAATGCACCCAAAGAGCTTGTTGAGAGAAGCTGGAATTTCTAGGAACTCATTTTAAATGGTCAACCTGGTTTGAATGTAATGGAAGTTGTTCATGCTGTATAGTTTTGTATGATTGCCTTACAAGTGATGACCCTTTAAGATCTTGGTATGCTAATGAGCTAAGTACCAGGATGTTGTCATGTAACCCGAAGCCAAGGTCACTCTGCAACTGTAACACACAGATGAAGATTCTGTAATTAGTTTGCTCTGTACTGTATCTAAAAGTTTAGCTGTTAATAAACCTGTTGGAGATCTTCAGCAAACTGGGCTCCATGCATCTCATTTATGTTGCATCAGACAACAAAAAGAACTCATTATATGGTGGCAGCTGTGGTAAAAACACAAGATCTACACTTGAGGACCACAGGTAAAACAGCTTTGAAAACAACCCTTCTTACAAGTGTGAAGAAGAGTTTCCTTTCACACAGCCACAGCTAAAAAAAAAAATCATTAAACCACTTGGGCATGAACAACATAAACAAGCTCTAGCAAAAGAAAAAGCAATCGAACTACTTATTGAACAGCTGTGTAAACAGACAAGCTGAAGCGCTGCAAGCAAAATAAACAGAGAACACTATCAAACCCCTGTTACTCTTCATTGAAGCAGCTAGTTTAAGTAACAGAGAATTTGTTAAAGGAAAAACAGAGCTGAGTTAATAGAAGTTCTAATACCAATTTCAAACCCCAAAGAGAAATATAATAAATACAGTGCTGGAGGTACACACAGAATGGAACAAATTTAACTATACAGCAGAAAGCAAAAGAACAGCAGAAAGAAAGATTCCAAATTTCCCAAAATGAACTGGAAGGCTATTGATATCCTATCCAAGTTCAAACTTTTAAAACAAAGAATGCAGTTTTGCATCTCAGGCCAAGTGATTGTAGAACAGAAGAAGCAGGTGGTCAAAATAATGATTGCAGTTGGAAATGAGGAGTTACACAGAATCAACACCTCTGGCTTATCTGAAGAGGAACAGAAAGATTTATTTATTTATTTAGAGATATAGCACTGAAACAGGCCCTTCGGCCCACCGAGTCTGCGCCGACCATCAACCACCCATTTATACTAATCCTACGTTAATCCCATATTCCCTACCACATCCCTACAATTCTCCTACCACCTACCTACACTAGGGGCAACTTACAATGGCCAATTTACCTATCAATCTGCAAATCTTTGGCTGCAGGAGGAAACCGGAGCACCCGGCGGAAACTCACACGGTCACAGGGAGAACTTGCAAACTCCACACAGGCAGTACCCAGACTCGAACCCAGGTCGCTAGAGCTGTGAGGCTGCAGTGCTAGCCACTGCGTCACTGTGCTGCTCCAACATCCTGCCAAAATATACGAACATATGAATTAGGAGCAGAAGTAGGCCATTCAGCCTCTCTAGCCTACTCCTCAATTCAATAAGATCATGGCTGATCTGTTTGTGTCTCAAATTCTACACTCCCATCTACCCCTGATAACCTTTGATTCCCTTGCCTAACAAGAAACTATCTACCCCCGCCTTAAAAATATTTAATGACCCCACCTCCACCACCTTCTCAAGCAGAGAGATCCAAAGTTGCACAGCTCTCTGAGAGAAAAAAATTCTCCTCATCTCTGTCCTAAAAGGGCGGCCCCTAATTTTAAAACAGTGCCCCCTAGTTCTGGACTCACCCACAAGAGGAAACATCCTTTCCACATCCACCTTGTCAAGACCGTTCAGGATCTTATAAACTTCAATCAAGTCTCCCCTCACTCTTCTAAACTCCAGTGAAAACAAGCCCAGTCGGTCCAACCTTTCCTCATATGACAACCCGCTTATTTCAAGTGTCAATCTAGTAAACTTCCTTTGAACTGCCTCCGATGCATTCACATCCTTCCTTAAATAAGGAGACCAAAACTGCATATAGTATTCGAGATGTGGTCTCACCAATGCCCTGTATAACTGAAACATAACATCCTTACTTTTATTTTCAATTCCTCGCATAATAAAGGACAGCATTGTAATAGCCTTCTTTATTACTTGCTGTACCAGTATACTTTTTTCCCCCAAAATATACTTTATTCATAAAAATCTTAAAAAAAAATACATTACAACACAGTTCAAAACTGCATCAAGTTGACATTCCAAAAAGTGCAAAGGAAATCAGTTTTCTTCAATGCAGGACGTTTTTGTGACTCATGTACTAGACCATCTAGATCCCGCTGCACTTTGGAGTTCTGCAGTCATTCTCCATTTAAGTAATCCTCTTTTTATTCATTCTTCCTGCCAAAGTGAACAACTTCACATTTTCCCACATTATACTCCATCTGACAGATTTTTGCCCACTCACTCAACCTATCTATATCGGTCTGCAAGCTCCTTACAATGTCCTCTTCACAATGTCCTTTCCTACCTATCTTTGTGCCATATGGAAAGTGCTAGAAGATCAACTCCAATTAAGAGTGAATTTTATAATTCACCACCTGGAATTGATGTCCTACAGGCAGCAGCCACAGGAATGTATAGATCAGTTCATCTGTTGATGCCTTAGTCAGGGCAACAAATGAGATTTTTCAGAACCTGAGCTTTCAGAGCGACTAATGGGGCTGCTGATTGTCTCAACACCCATTGAAGCATTTCAGAAAGACCTGACACATTGACAACATGCCTGCAAACCAAAAACAGCCAGAAGTAAAATCTACATCCCCAGAAGGTTATACTACAACCAGATCTGGAAGAGTTGTCAAACAACCGAAACAAAATATGGACTCGTAAGCTTCTATACTTGTAAATTGCCTTAAGTCCCTTTAAGATCCCAGTATGCTAATGAACTAAGTACCAAAATGTAGTCATATGATTTGAAGCCTGGGTCACTCTGCAACTGTAACACCTAGAGGAAAGTTCTGTAAATAGTTTTCTCTGTCCCGTATCTAATAGTTTAGCTGTTAAAAAACCTGTTTGAGATCTTCAGCAAACTGGACTCCACGCGTCACATTTATGTTGCATCAGACAACATTAAGAAGTCATTACATATAGTATCTTGCCAATGTATTGTTGCTTGAGTTACCATGCTAATTGTGAATAAATTTGGAACAGTTATTCAGCTCTCTAAAGTGCTTGATAGTGTGATATTTTCCCTGCAAGGTAACAGGAGAACATGGTGGACATCCCTTGTATTTGGCAGTGTCATTGACTGGGTTGATTTTTAAACCTAGCCCACACCAGCTCACATGTAGGGGAGAATAAAAATACTGGTTTTGGTTTGTAATACAAGACTGTTTATGGAAAGTACTGTTTAACTAGTTAGACAGATGAACAATACTGGAGGAAAATGCTCAGGAATAATGTTCTCCTCTTGTCCTGAAAACACTGCTACTAACAGTGGATATTCTTCATGTGGGATCAAGTGTGGATGGTCTATTCGATTGTGGAGGGCATTAATCTGAGTCCACTGCTTCCCTCAGCAGACATCCACATACCGATACATTCCCGCAATAGATATTTTTGTCTTCACCGCTGAGATCTAATGGAGCAGATTACCCACACATTATAGAACCTGCACAATTTTTGTTTCATTGAAATCAATGGAGTACAAGTTGTATGGGTTTGATCAGCATATTCTACCAGCTTACCACCAGGAAGTGAAGACAAAAATTTTACCCCAAAGTTTTCCAGACCTAGTCAAGCAATCAAGAGCAGGGACCCCGGATGATTTTTGTTACTCCGAGGACATGAGACCAGTTTTTGCACTTCATTTGAGATCAACTGATTTAGCACAGGGTGGAACTAGGAAGCTGGCATCTTCTGTTTATTATTGTTTAATGGCATTCTGGTTGATGTCTTTACATCTCTCACCATTGAGGAAGCTATGAAAGGCAGTACTTGTTTATCACCATTCAAAGATTTATATAATAAAGCATGGGATAAAAAGGCCACTCAGCCCATCAATCATTTTCCATTGTATTATGTTCAATCTTTTAATTTGTGCAGGGAGATGACTAATAACAAGTGAAACTTTTTTTTTTAAACAAGATAAATATCAGTGACATTTCTCCCTGCCCACTAAAGGTAATCATTCAGAATTTACAGGATATCAATTTAATATCATTATTTGCATTATTCATTGCACAGATTACATTAATGTAGTTCAACAGGACTGAAACAATTATTGTTTGCTCCATTATCTGATCATCTATACCCATATGATGGAGGGATTTGTCATGATTTGGAAGCTGGAGAGCTAGGTGCTATAGGCATGCAGGGTTGTCAGGAAAGAAATATTGGGCTTGAACGGGTTACTATGGAAATTCACCAGAATGATGCCAGACCTTAAAGGCTTATACTATGGAGATATGTTGCATAATAGGGTAGTTATAGAGAGATTATTTTCTCTGGTGGTGGAATACAGAACAAGACACATAAGTTTAAAATTAGAGCTGTGCCATTTAGGAGTGTAATTAGGAAGCACTTTTTCACACAAACAGTAGTGGAAATTTCAAATTCTCCCCCCCCCCCCCCCATCACGAACCCCCTCCCCCCACCTCCCCCCACCACCAATAAAAAAAAGGCTGTGGATGCTGGGGGGGTCAATGGAAACTTTCATGGATCCATATATTTTTGCTGAGGTAAGGGTGTCAAGGGATATGGAATTAAGGTGGCTGAATGGAGTTGAGGTACAAATCATCCATTATGTAATTGAATCGTGGAGCAGGATTGAAGGGCTCAATGTTCCAGGCCAGAAGTCATGCCATAGACTGAATCCTGGAACCCATGATGGATGTGTCAGTTGGCCAAATGAGTGAAAAAAATAGCACAATGGATGCTGGAGAAGTTGATGCTTGATGTACAGGTCATTATGTAATCAGATGTGTGTATCAGAGGCTTAGTGAGTGGAACCTGAGAGAAAACTACCTCACAGATGGCAATAAAGAACTAAAGCATAAATATACTGAAATTGAAAGTTGTGCTCAGCCAGCTCCCAGCTACCTAGGAGAAACAATGTGAGCTGATGAAACGGTATTAACTACATGACACAATCTTTAATTTGAAGGTTATAATTTTCACATATTTGACTAATATCCAAAAGAGCTGTTTGCTTAATAAATCTTAATGTCGCTTCACAATCCAAACAGAAATTGTGCCAGTGATGGAGGGAGTGAATGTTTAAGGTGGTGGATGGGGTGCCAATTAAGCGGACTGCTTTGTCCTGGATGGTGTCAAGCTTCTTAACTGTTGTTGGAGCTGATGTCAAGGGCAGTTACTCTCACATCACCACTGGAATTATTTTGTCCATGTTTTGACCAAGGCTGCAATGACGTCTGGAGCTGAGTGGTCCTGGAGGAACCCAAGCTGAGAATTGGTGAGAAGATTATTGCTGAGTAAGTGCCGCTTGATAACACTGTCGACGATACCTGATGATTGAGCGTAGGCTGATGGGCGGTAATTGGCCAGATTGGATTTGTCCTGCTTTTTGTGGATTGGACATACCTGGGCAATGTTTCACTTTGTCAGGAAGATGCCTTTGATCTAGCTGTACTGGAACAGCTTGCCTAGAGGTCTGGCTAGTTCTGGAGCACAAGTCTTTAGTTTGGCAGGGCCCACGGTCTTTGCTATATCCAGTGCCTTCAGCCACTGCCGATGACACCAAACTTGGAGGCGTGGCAAACAATGAGGATGATATGAACTGTCTGCAACCGAACGTAGATAGGCTAGCAGAATGGGCAGACAAGTGGCAGATGGAATTTAATACTGACAAGTGTGAGGTGATGCATTTTGGCAGAAGGAATAGGGAGAGGTGACATATACTTAATGGCACAGTTCTAAAGAATGTGCAGGAACAGAAAAACCTGGGGTGCATGCACATTGATCTTTGAAGGTGGCAGGACATATTGCAAGATTGATTAATAAAGCATATGGGATCTTGGGCTTCATAAATAGAGGTACTGAGAACAAAAGCAGGGAAGTGATGCTGAACTTTTATAACACCCTGGTTAGGCCCAAACTGGAGTCATAGAGTCATAGAGTTATACAGCATAGAAACAGGCCCTTTGGCCCATCGTGTCTGTGCCGGCCATCAAGCACCTATCTATTCTAATCCCATTTTGCAACACTTGGCCCGTAGCCTTGTATGCTATGGCGTTTCAAGTGCTCATCTAAATACTTCTTAAATGTTGTGAGGGTTCCTGCTTCTACCACCCCTTCAGGCTGTGTGTTCCAGATTCCAACCACCCTCTGGGTGAAAAACTGTATCCTTATATCCCCTCTAAACCTCCTGCCCCTTACCTTAAATCTATGCCCCCGGTTATTGATCCCTCCACTAAGGGAATTAGTTTCTTCCTATCGACCCTATCTTTGCCCCTCATAATTTTGTATACTTCAATTAGGTCCCCCCACAGCCTCCTCTGTTCTAAGGAAAACAACCCTCGCCTATCCAGTCTCTCTTCATAGCTGAAATGCTCCAGCCCAGGCAACATCCTGGTGAATCTCCTCTGCACCCTCTCCAGTGCAATCACATCCTTTCTATAGTGTGGTGACCAGAACTGTACATAGTACTCCTGCTGTGACCTAACCAGCGTTTTATACAGCTCCATCATAACCTCCCTGCTCTTATATTCTATGCCTCGGCTAATAAAGGCAAGTATCCCATATGCCTTCCTAATCACCTTATCAACCTGTGCTGCTGCCTTCAGTGATCCATGGACAAGTACACCAAGGTCCTTCTGACCCTCTGTACTTCCTCGGGTCCTACCACCCATTGTATATTCCCTTGCCTTGTTAGTCCTATCAAAATGCATCACCTCACACTTCGCAGTATTAAATTCCATTTGCCATTGCTCTGCGCATCTTGCCAGCCCATCTATATCGTCCTGTAATCTAAGGCTTTCCTCCTCACTGTTTACAACACCACTAATTTACGTATTTTAGTATTGTCCAGTTCTGGTCACTACATTTTAGGAAGGATGTGAGGGTCCTTGAGAGGGTGCAGTGGAGATTTACCAGAATGACTTTAGGGATGAGGGATTTTATTTACAAGGTTAGGTTGGCAAAACTAGATTTAGGAACATAAGAACATAGGAGCAGGAGTAGGCCATTCAGCCCATTGAGCCTGCACCGCCATTCAATATGACCATGGCTGATCATCCACTTCAATGCCTTTTCCCACACTATCCCCATATCCCTTATGTCATTTGTATTTAGAAATCTGTCAATCTCTGCTTTAAACACACTCAATGTCTGAGCTTCCACAGCCGTCGGGGGTAGAGAATTCCAAAGATTCACAACCCTCTCAGCGAAGAAATTTCTCCTCCTCTCGGTCCTAAGTGGCTTTCCCCTTATTTTGAAATTGTGTCCCCTGGTTCTAGATTCCCCAACTAGGGGAAACATCTTACCTGCATCTACCCTGTCTAAACCCTTTAAGTATTTTGTAGGTTTCAATGAGATCACCTCTCATTCTTCAAAACTCTGGAGAATACAGGCCCAGTTTCCCCAATCTCTCTTCATAGGACAGTCCCGACATCCCAGAACAAGTCTGGTGAATCTTCGTTGCACTCCCTCTATGGCAATAATATCCTTTCTAAGGTAATGGGCCCAAAACTGCACACAGTACTCCAGGTGCGGTCTAATCAAGATTCTAAACGAATGAAGCAAGACTTCACTACTCTTGTACTCAAATCCTCTTGCGATAAAGCTAACATACCATTCGCCTTCCTAATTTCTTGTTTCACCTGTATGTTAGCTTTAAGTGACTTATTGACGACACCAAGCCTTTTACATCTACACTTTCTAATCTCTTACTATTTAAGAAATACTCTGCACATTTGTTCCTCCTACCAAAGTGGATAACCTCACATTTTTCCACATTATATTCCATCTGCCATGTTCTTGCTCACTCACTAAGTCTGCCCAAATCACCTTGAAGCCACGTTGTATCTTCCTCACAATACACATTCCCACTTAGTTTTGTGTCTTCGCAAACTTGAAAGTATTACATTTGATCCCCACATCCAAATCATTGATATATATTGTGAACAGCTAGGGCACAAGCACTGATCCTTGCAGTACCCCACTTGTCACAGCCTGCCAACACAAGAATGACCCGTTTATTCCTACTCTCTGTTTTGTGCCTGTTAACCAATCCTTAATCCATGCCAGTATATTACCTCCTATCCCGGGTGCTTTAATTTTGCTAATCAACCTTTTGTGGGGGACTTTATCAAAAGCCTTCTGAAAATCCAAATATACTTCTTCCACCAACTTCCCTTTATCAAATCTGTTAGTAACATCCTCAAAAAACACAAACTGGTTTGTCAAAGATAATTTCCCATTCGTAAATCCATGTTGACTATGCCCAATCAGATCATTATTATCTAAGTGTCCATTTATCACATCCTTTAGAATAGATTCTAACATTTTCGCTACTACTGATGTAAGGCTAACGGGTCTGTAATTCCCTGTTTTCTCTTGCTGTCCCTTCTTAAAAGGTGCGGTAACATTTGCTACCTTCCAATCTGCCAGAACTGTTCCAGAATCTATAGAATTTTGGAAGATGATCACCAATAGCTACCTCTTTCAACACTCTGGAATGTAGAATATCAGGTCCCGGGGACTTATCAACTTTTGGCCCCATTAATTTCTCCTTCTTACAATACTAATTTCCATGAATTCCTCATTCTCCTTAGTACCTTGGATCTCTAATTCTGGGAGATTTCTTGTATTTTCCTCAGTGAGGATAGACACAAAGTAATCATTTAGCTTCTCTGTCATTTCTCTATTCCCCATTATAAATTCTCCTGACTCTGCTTGTAATGGACCCACATTTGTCTTAGTCAAATGTTTCTTTTTTACATACCTATAGAAGCATTTACAGTCCATTTTTGTGCTTTTTGCTAGTTTACATTCATATTCTATTCTCCCTTTCTGTATCAGTTTCTTCATCCTCCTTTGCAGTATTCTAAAATCTTCCCAATCCTCAGGTTTACTACTGTTTCTGGCATATTTATGGGACTTTTCTTTTAATCTTATACAATGCTTAACTTCCTTGACTGACTTTTCTTTTGGGGTTTTTGTGTCTTGAAGGAATGTATAGGTGCTGTAAACTATGCCATAATTCTTTAAAGACCATCCATTGCCTATGTACTGTCATACATTTTAATGTATTTTCCCAATCAACCTCAACCAATTTGCCCCTCATACTTTCATAATTTCCTTTGTTCAATTTTAACACCCTGGCTTCAGATTGAGCTACCTCACTTTCAAACATAATGTAAAATTCTGTCTTATTATGATCACTCATCCCTAAAGGTTCTTTTACAACAAGATTATTAATGATCCCTTTCTTATTATATAATACTAGATCTAAAATAGCCTGTTCTCTAGTTGGTTCCTCAACATTCTACTCGAGAAAACCTTCCCTACTGCACTCCAGAAACTCATCCTCCACAGCATTAGTGCTCATTAGGTATACCCAGTCTATATACAGATTGAAGTCACCCATGATTACTGTATTACCCAAGCTATATGCTTCTTCAATCTCCTGATTAATACCATGCCTCATACTACCGCTACTGTTTGGTGGCCTATAAACAACTTCTACCAATGTTTGTTGCCCCTTGCTGTTTCCTAGTTTCACCCAAACAGATTCCACATTTTGCTCTTCTGATCTGAGATCCTCCCTTACTAATGTATTGAACCCATTCCTTATTATCAGCACAACACCACCTCCTTTTTCGTTTTGCCTGTCCTTCCTAAATGTCGAACATCCTTGAATATTCAGCTCCCAGTCTTGGTCACCCTGTAGCCACATTTCCATGATGGCAATTAGATCATATCCATTTACCTCTATCTGTGCCTTTAAATCATCTACCTTGTTGCAATCTCCTTCGAACCAAGGCGATTGAGGTGAGATTTAAAAGAGGTGTACAAGATTGTGGCAGGTTTAGATAAGTTAGACAAAGAAAAACTGTTCGCATTAACTAATGGTACAAGGACCAGGGCACACAGATTGAAGGTTTTGGGCAAGGGATGCAGGGGAAATATGAGGAAAAATCTTTTTAGCAGCGAGTGGTAATGACCTGGAACTCACTGCCTATGAGGATGGTGGAAGGTGAGACAGTCAATGACGTCTAAAGAAAATTGGAAGGTCACATGAAGGAAAAAAACTTGCAGGGCTACAGAGATCGAGCAGGGCAGTGGGACTGACTGGACAGCTCCGTGGAGAGCCGGGATGGCCTCATTGGACCGCATGGTCGTCTTCTGTGCCGTAAATGACTCCCACCCAGCAGAGAGTGAGGGAGAGGTTAACCAACAGATGGTGTTCTCCTTTAAATTCATTAGGGTGTGGTGCTAGTTACAATTCCATTACTGGCCAGGCAAGACTATCTGACCATAGACACTCTGATTGTGTAATAAGAATGATTCTTTGGGAATTCAATCAATTCCATTCATAATGTTTTGATGATTGGACATTTCTGTTTATTAAAAATAATTATCATGCAATAATGTAGAAAATGATTGCTCCCAATCTTTAATATTGCAAAAATGCAATGATCCTCAAATAATTAAGTTTTGATCTATGTAGGGAGACATCTACAAATGTGAAAGTAGAGGTGATCAGTGGTAATTAGAGTCCTGGCCTGCATTGATGAAGGTTGATTGTTGTCACAGAGATGTAAGAGGCTTTAAATAGAATGGAATCTCCAGGAGTTCAGAGGATGGGGAAATATTCTGTCTTTAGACAAATGCTATTAGGAAAGGAAAATACATTAGCTGAATGTCTGTCTCTCCCTGTGCCTCTGATTCTTTTTTAAATCGTTCATGGGATGTTGGCATCACTGGCAAGGCCAATGTTTGTTGCCCAACCCCAATTTCCCTTGAGAAAATTGTGGTGTGCCACCTTCTTGAATGGTTGCAGTCCATGTGGTATAGGTACACCTACAATGCTGTTCGGGAGGGAGTTCCAGGATTTTGATCCAGCAACAGTGAAGGAACGGCAATATATTTCCAAGTCAGGATGGTGTGTGACTTGGAGGAGAACTTGGAGGTGGTGGTGTTCCCATGCACCTACTGCCCTTGCTCTTCTAGGTGGTAGAGTTTGTGGGTTTGGAAGGTGCTGTTGAAGGAGCCTTGGCGAGTTGCTGCAGTGTATCTTGTAGATGGTATACACTGCAGCTACTGTGAGTCAGTGGTGTAGGGAGTGAATGTTTAAGGTGGTGGATGGGCTGCTTTGTCCTGGATGGTGTTGAGCTTCTTGAGTGTTGTTGGAGCTGCACTCATCCAGGCAAGTGGAGAGTATTTTATTTTACTCCTGACTTGTATCTTGCAGATGGTGGACAGGTTTTGGGGAGTCAGGCAGTGAGTTACTTGCTGCAGAATTCACAGCCTCTCTCCTGCTCTTGTAACCACAATATTTATATTGTTGGTCAATGGTAACACCCAGGATGTTGATGGTGGAGGATTCAGTGATGGTAATGCCATTGAATGCCAAGGGGAGATGATTAGATTCTCTTTTGTTGGAGCTGGTCATTGCCTGGCACTTGTGTCACGTGAATGTTACTTATCATTTATCAGTCCAAGCCTGTATGCTGTCCAGGTCTCACTGCATGCTGGCATGAACTGTTTCATCACCTGAGGAGTTGCGAATGGAACTGAGCATTGTGAAATCATCAGCAAACATTCTCACTGCTGACCTTATGATGGAGGTAAGGTAATTGATGAAGTAGCTGAAGATGGTTGAGCCTAGGACACTATCCTGAGAAACTCCTGCAGCAATGTCCTGAGATGATTGGCCTCCAACAACCACAACCATCTTCCATTGCACTAGGTATGACTCTAGCTATTCTCTCTGACACCCCCTCTCTCTTTCTCTCTCTCTGGCTCTGTCTCTCACTGAAAAACTCTCTCTGACATTCTTTAAATGGCACATTCTCTCTGACACTAACTCTTCTTTTCTTTGTCTGACTCATCTCACTTGGTCTCTCTCTCTCTCTTCCTCTCTAACTCTGGCTGTTCCTTTTGACTCTTCTCTCCTTTTTGTTTCTGTGGTTTCAGCCTGGGGATGGATTATGTGGATATCATATTGAGACATGCTTAGGCTATGTGACAAGCAAATTACTTGCAGCGCAGGATGTAGTAAAGAGTAAATTACCAGTTTGATCTGTTATGCATGTGTTGCTTTGGAGTACAACAAAATGAGACCTGATACTTCAGCTGTGAGAAAAACCTGAAATGTGCAAGAGCATAATGCTAAGCTATGTGGCACATCGTGTCCAAGTGAATTTCTCTCAAGTAAGTATGTATTTTATTCCATAGCTTTTTGTTGCTATAACTATGTCCACACACTGTCTGACTACATTGGGACAAAAAGGATTTGGGTCAACAAGGGTCCCTGTGAGATAAGCTTGACTTACGAGTAATGCCGAGAACATTAACATTTCAGGGATGTGAATTTCAGATGTGAGCATGACACTTTACTGATATCATGTAGAGGGATGAAACATCCCAGAAATGTATTTTTTTTTCCTGTTATAACAGGATCTAATAGAGACACTTCCAAACTTTATCCTTTCCTGCTTTGAGGTTCTATTAAAGGGTAAACAGTGCTTATATTTCCACGACATGGCATCTCACTAAATTGAAAGTACTTCAGCTGAGGCACTGCCATTAATTCTATAGCTGTACTGAAACCGGGCGGGATACTTTGGGCTCAGTATTTCAAAGCCATAAAGGTTATTCAGCACACCAGTTGGCAGCAGAATCCTGTCTTGATTTTGTGCAGCTGCAGATGGCTGCAAAGAATTCCAACATTGTCTCATTCCTTTTTAAATGATCAAAGGCATGGGTGGCATCCATGTACAAAGGAAGGGGAAGTGGCATGAGAAAGGGGGCGAGCTAGTGTCAGTATGGCGAGAATATTTGGGCTCCAGGCAGCTGCCATGTTGCGCTAGCATACCTCAGAATCCACACTGATTTGAAACCAAATGAGGTTGGCTTGACTTACAATGGTATGGGTTCAAAGTGCATAAACTAGTTTAATAATTTACAACAAAAACAAAAAGTGCTGGAAATACTCAGCAGTTCTGGCAACATCTGTGGCGAGAGAATGTTTCAGGTCTGTGGCCTGTGGCCTTTCATCATAACTGGCAAAAGTTAGACAAGGATTAGGTTTTAAGCAAGTGAAGGGGAGGGGGATGGGGGAGAGAACAAAGGGGAAGGCGTTTGATAGGGCAGAGGGTAATTAAATAACAAAGCTGTCCTGGGACAAAGGCAAAGTGTGTGTTAACGCTTGTGGTGAAAGACAAAGCATTAGTCCAGAGAGACTGTTAATAGCGGAATAATTAGATTAGATTAGATTAGAGATACAGCACTGAAACAGGCCCTTCGGCCCACTGAGTCTGTGCCGAACATCAACCACCCATTTATACTAATCCTACACTAATCCCATATTCCTACCAAACATCCCCACCTGTCCCTATATTTCCCTACCACCTACCTATACTAGTGACAATTTATAATGGCCAATTTACCTATCAACCTGCAAGTCTTTTGGCTTGTGGGAGGAAACCGGAGCACCCGGAGAAAACCCACGCAGACACAGGGAGAACTTGCAAACTCCACACAGGCAGTACCTGGAATCGAACCCGGGTCCCTGCAGCTGTGAGGCTGCGGTGCTAACCACTGCGCCACTGTGCCGCCCCAATAATGAGCAACTCTGACTACATGATAAACAGGCACATGGTTAAAAAATAAAATATTATAAGAAGGCCAATCATGCTCTGAAATTATTGAACTCGATGTTCAGTCCGCAAGGCTGTGGCGTGCCTAATCGAAAGATCAGGTTCTGCTCCTCGAGCTTGTGTTGATGTTCACTGGAACACTGGAGCAGGCCAAAGACAGAAATGTTGACATGAGAGCAGGCGGTGGGGAGGGGGGTTGTTGAAATGGCAAGCAACCAGAAGCTAGGGTTTATGCTTTTGAAGGTGTTCAGCAAAGCTGTCACCCAATCCGCATTTGGTCTGCCCAGCGTAGAGGAGACTGCATTGTGAGCAGCAACAACAGTATATCAAATTGAAAGAAGTACAAGAAATGACTACTTCACCTAAAAGGAGTGTGTGGGGCCTCAGATAGTGAGGAGAAAGGAGGTAAAAGGACAGGTATTACACCTCCTGCGATTGCATGGGAAGGTGCCGTGGGAAGGGGACAAGGTGTTGGGGGTAATGGAGGAGTGGACCAGGGTATCATGGAGGAATGGTCCCTTTGGAATGCTGATGGGGAGGGGAGGGGAAGATGCGTTTGGTGGTGGCATCATGCTGGACGTGGTGGAAATGGCGGAGGATGATCCTCTGGATGTGGAGGCTGGTGGGGTAGAAAGTGAGGACAAGGAGAACCCTGTCGTGGTTCTGGGAGGGAGGGGAAGGGGTGAGGGTGGAGGTGCAGGAAATGGGCCGGACACGGTCGAGGGCCCTGTCAACCACAGTAGGGGGGGGGAATCCTCGGTTGAGGAAAAAGGAAGACATATCAGAAGCACTGTTGTGGAAGGTTGCATCATCAGAGCAGATGTGTCAGAGATGGAGAAACTGGGAGAATGGAATGGAGTCCTTACAAGAGACAGGGTGTGAAGAAGTGTAGTCGAGGTAGCTGGAATAATGATGTTACACTGACAGACCTATGGTTGCCAGGTTTATCCATCTCCCTTTTTTTTTATATAGAGATGTAATATTTGCAATCTTCCACTCTTTTGGCATCACCTCCATATCCAGCGCCCATTTTTTCTTTTGTGTTTTGGAGGCCAGATTTTGGATCTGATCTTATATCACTTTGTAACTATTATACAAGATAATTTTCATTGCCCTACTTCCAAAGAAAGGGTGCAACACAAAAGGAAAAATGGGCACTGGATTTGGAGGTGATGCCAGAAGACTGGAGGATTGAAAATATTATACCTCTGTTTAAAAAAGGGGGAGATGGATAAGCCTGGCAACCATAGATCAGTCAGTCTAACATCATTGGTGGGGAAACCTTTAGAGACAGTAATCCTGAGTTTTCAAGGAAATAGGTGAAAACATTGCTGCTGCTCTCACTCTAATCTGCTAATGTTCACTAGATTCGGGAACCATTCCCTTAGATTGGAAAATTGTGCATAACTCTTTGCTATTTAAGGAAGGTGAGAGAGGGAAACTAAGGAATTATGAATTATTTAGCCTAACATCTGTTGTCAGGAAATTACTACAGTCTATAATTAAGGATAGGGTGACTAAACACTGTGAACATTTTCAGCAGATCACAGAAAGCCAGTATGAATTTGTAAAGGGTAGGTCAGCCTGACAAATTTGTTTGAACTTTTTGAGGAGGTTACTAAAGCACTGAACAGAGGAATGTCTATGGATATTATTTCTATGAACCTCCAGAAGGCATGTGCACGATCTTCGATCTTTGAAAGTGTCAGGACATATTGAGAGAGTGGTTAGTTAAAGCATATGGGATTTTGGGCTTCATAAAGAAAGGCATTGAGTGCAAAAGCAGGGAAGTTAGGCTGAACCTTTATAAAGCTCTAGTTAGGCCCAATTGGAGTACTGCATCCAGTCTGGTCACCACACTTCAGGAAGGATGTGAGGTTCCTTGAGAGGGTACAGAGGAGATTTACCAGAATGATTCCTGGGATGGGGAATTTTAGTTACAAGGTTAGGTTGGAAAAGCTGGGTTTGTTCCCCTTAGGAGAAAGGAGATTGAGGGGAGATTTAATGAGGTGTACAAGATTATGACAGGCTTAGATAAGTTAGACAAGGAAGAACTGTTCCCATTAGCAAATGGTACATGGACTAGGGGACACAAATTGAAAGTTTTGGGCAAAAGAGGCAGGGGGAATATGAGGAAGCACTTTTTAACACAACGGGTGGTAATAGCCTGGAACTCACTGCCTACAAGGGTGTTGGAAGCGGAGACAACCAGTGACTTCAAGAGGAAGTTGGATGGCCACCTGAGAGAAATAGATTTGCAGGGCAACAGGTATTGAGCTGGGGAGTGGGACTGAATGCATAGCTCTGTGGGGAGCCAGCATGGACTGGATGGGCTGAATGGCCTTCTTCTGTGCCATAAAGTCCCTCATAAGCGACTGTTAGCTAAAATTGATGCTCATGGAATTGAAGGCAAATTATTGACGTGGTTAGGAAATTGTCTGAGTGGCGGGAGACAGAGAGTAGGGATAATGGGCAGGTACTCTACTAGATGCATAGGGTGGCACAGTGGCGCAGTGGTTAGCACCACAGCCTCACAGCTCCAGCGACCCGGGTTCAATTCTGGGTACTGCCTGTGCGGAGTTTGCAAGTTCTTCCTGTGACTGCGTGGGTTTTCGCCGGGTGCTCCGGTTTCCTCCCACAGCTAAAGACTTGCAGGTTAATAGGTAAATTGGCCATTATAAATTGCCCCTAGTATAGGTAGGTGGTAGGGGGAGAAAGGGAAGGTGGGGATGCGGTAGGAATATGGGATTAGTGTAAATGGGTGGTTGATGGTCGGCACAGACTCGGTGGGCCGAAGGGCCTGTTACAGTGCTGTATCAATAAATAAATGTAAATAGACAGGATGTGACTTGTGGTGTCCAGCAAGGATATCAGTGTTGGGGCCTTAACTCTTCACAGTATGTACTAACGACTTAGATGATGGGATAGAAAGCCACATATCCAAATGTGCCGATGACACAAAGATGTGCGGCATTGTAAACAGTGTAGATGTAAGCATAAAATTACAGAGAGTTATTGATAGCTTTTGTGAATGGGAAAATCTGTGGCAAAGGGATTTCAATGTAGGCAAATGTGAGGCCATCCACTTTGGCCTATAAAGGATAGAACAGAATACTTTCTAAATGGTAAAATGCTAGAAACAGTGGAGGTCCAAAGAGACCTGGGGTGGGGGTGGGGGGGGGGGGGGGTGATGGTGGTGGTCTAGATACATTGATCCTTAAAATGTCATGAACAAGTACTGAAAATAATCAAAAGGGCTAACTGGTCTTTATATCTAGTTAATTAGAATATAATGGGGTAGAGGTGATACTTCAGCCTAACAAAGCCCTGGTTAGATTACACCTGGAGTACTATGAGCTGTCCTGGACACCACACCTTAACAAGGCCTTGGAGTGAGTGCAGCGAAGATTTACCAGACTGATACCTGGACTCCATTTAAATTATGAGGCAAGATTACACAAACAATGGCTGTATTCTCTGGAACGTAGAATGTTAAGGGGTGATTTGATCAAAGTTTTCAAGATATTAAGGGAAACAGATAGGGTAGATAAAGAGAAACTATTTCTGCTAGTTGGTGAGTCTAGGCCCAGAAGGCTTAGTCCAAAAATTGGAACCAGGCCTTTCAGGAGTGAAATTAGGAAACACTCCTACAAACGTCTTCTGCAAATGGCAATTGATACTAGGTCAATGTTGATTTTCAATCAGAAATTGATGGATGTTTGTGAACCAAAGGTATTAAGGGATATGGGGCAGAGGTGGGTATGTAGAGTCAGGTTGCAGATCAGCGATGATCTCATTGAATGCTGGAACAGGTTCAAGGGGCTAAATGGCTTACTCCCAATACTATGTTGCTATGGACAAAATTAATTGACATTTGGACAAAAAAATGAAAGTCAGCACGGATTTTTTAAAGGCAAATCCTTTTTGACTAACTTGATTTAGTTCTTTGTTGAAGGAATGGGGGGGTTGTTGAGGGCGATGTTGTGTCCATGGACTTCCAAAAGGCTTTTGACGAAGTGCTACATGTTTTTTTACATTCATAGGATGTAGAATTTGTTGCCCAACCCTAATTGCCCTTGACAACTTTGTGGCTTGCTAGGCCATTTCAGAGGGCAGTTAAGAGACAACCACATTGCTGTGGGCCTGGAGTCACATATAGGCCAGACCAGGTAAGGACAGCAGATTTCCTTCCCTGAAGTACATCAGTAAACCAGATGGGTTTTTACAACAAAAAATGATAGTTTCATGGCATCATTACTGAGACTAGCTCTCAAATCCAGAAACTCTTAAAAAATAAATTAACTTATAATTCCACCAGTTGCCATGGTGGGATTTGAACCCATGTCCCCAGGGAATTAGTCTGGGACTCTGGATTACTAGTTCAGTGACATTACCACTATGGCACCATCTCCCCACATAATAGACTTGGAAGTAAAATTATAGACTTTGGGATGAAAGGGACAGTGGCAGCATAGATACAACATAAGCTAAATGACAGAAAGCAGAGAGTAGTGGTGAACAGCTACTTTTTCAGACTGGAGGAAAGTATGCAGTGGTGCTCTCCAGGGGTCAGTATTGGGACCACTGCTCTTTTTGATATATATTAATGACCTGGACTTGGGTATGCAGGGCCTAATTTCAAAGTATGAAGATAATAAGAAACTCAAATATGTCATAAACAACGAGGAGAATAATAACAGAGGTCAGGAGGACATAGACAGACTGGTAAAATGGGAAGACAGATGGCAGTTGAAATTTAACCAAAGAAGTGTGAAGTGTCACTTTTAGGAGGAATGAGAAAAGGCAATATGAAATAAATGGAACCATTTTAAAGTGGGTGCAGGTATAGAGAAACCTGGGGGTGTACATACAGAAATCTTTGAAGGTGGCAAGACAAGTTGAGGCTGTTTTTAAAAAAAAAAGCAAATGGTATCCTTATTAATCAAATGGAGTACAAAAGTAAGGAAGTTCTGCTAAACCTTTACAAAACATTGGTTAGGCATCAGCTGGGGTATTGTGTTTAATTCTGAGCATCACAATTTAGATGTCAAGGTCTTCAAGAGAGTGCAGAAGAGATTTACTTGAATGGTACCAGGGATGAGGGACTTCAGTTATGTGAAGAAACTAGAGAAGTTGACATTGTTCTCCTTACAGCAGAGAAGATTCACAGGCGATTTGATAGAGGTGTCAAAATCATGAATAGTTTTAATAGGATAAATAAGGAGAAACTGTTTCCAATGGCAGGTGGGTTGGCAATCATAGGACACAGATGTAAGGTGATTGGCAAAAGAATCTGAGGCGGCATGTGGAAACTTTTTTTATACAGCGATTTCTTATGATCTGGAAAATTTTGTTAACCCCTGTGTTATGAACAGGTGAGAAAGAGGTCTAGGGTTCCCTTTCAGCCTTCACCCGGACTTACTGTAACAGGGTTTTAATTTTTTAAACACACTGTGTTTTTGCTCCCCCCGGTGAATCCTTGTTCACTGCTTTCCAATCATAAGGCAAAGAAGCAAGCACAAACAGGCTTTCTTAGGTTTAAAGAAGAAAGGTGAAATTTTATTAAACTTAAACTCTAATTCGGTTGACGCCTACGGATACACGACGCGTCCACGCTAGCATGCATACACGATACACACATGCAAATAGGGACAGAAAAGAGCAGAAGAAAAAATAAAATGGAAAGGTTTGAGGCAATATCTGAAGAGTTGTTGTTACGGTTCTTCAAGCTCACTGTAGAGTCCTTGATTGTAGGTTTTTGTTGGGGCCCAGTATTCTTCTTAAACCTTGTTCACTGTAGGAGACTTTTCTCTCTTGGGTTTCATGTGTCTTCAGTGGGTTTTTGAAGTTCCCGTTAGAAAGAGACAGGAGCGGACAGGAGAGGAGGTCTTTTCAATCCAGGAGCAGAGCTTTCTGCCAGTTCAAACATTGTCTCTACAATTTAAAACTCCTCGAGTTGGCCAGCAGGGTAGTCACGTGACTGGTATAACCACTTCTGGCTTTGTGTATTAGGTGGGTCAGGGAATGGTCCGTTGTCTTCAAATATTGTCTATTAATATGCAAAAATGTCGTTCCAGCCAGGGGCCTGGCAACTCCTCTTCTTCCCAGCAACACTTTGAAATTTAATGACCATGTGGTGAAATTAATGTGCCTCATTCTTGGCAGGTGGGGGCCTGCATGACACCCTGAGAAAGGACACAAGGATCGCGATGCATAATTAACCCATGTCCATTCAAAGTAATGCAGCTACCACACACACAAACTTTGTGCTGCCTGCTAATTATAATGATACTGGTGTGCAGGCCACTGCCAAACGCACTCTTGAGTGGCTGTGTGCCTCAGCAGGGGGCCCAAGTTTGTGTGACACTAGCACCATTAAAGCCACCCTGCACTACTTAAAGCCGCCCTGCATAACTTAAAGGCAGGGTGAATTCTGGCTACAGCAAGGACTGGAAGTGGTGAAAGAGGAAGTAATGAGCAATAAGAATCTTGAAAAGGCATAGCAAACCAGAGAACATGCCCCAAGTTTCTCTGATGCAGCACTAGAAGTCTTGGTGCAGAATGTGCACAGGATGAGAATAGTCCTTTTCCCTCTGTGGACCATGAGGCCCTCTAGACAGATACTATTAAGGAAGTCTCACAGTCAAACCTGCCCCCTCTATTCCCATACCATCATTCTTCATACCTACTCTTGTTTTCCCTGTTCCTTCACCTACTGCTTGGTACCACGCTGCCCGCTGGTTATATCATCTCCTTTCAAGACGGATTGCAGCCATCCCCAGATTCCTGCTTAAGGTGCTGCCATCCATGGCACAGCAGCACTGACATATTCACCATCAATGACGCATACAAATAAACACGAAGACTACAGAAAGGAAAAATGCAACTCATGGCTGGAACAACTGGATTTCAGAAACTATGGGCTGAATTTTATCAGCTCGTCGCGGGTCCTGGCAGCGGCAATGGGTGAGGGTGGCATCGCCACACATCACGTGTATGGCTGGTCATCCCATTTGAAAGGAGTAGACGCAGGGCCCATCCCATTGGAGGGTGGGGGCAGGCGGCAAGAGGTCAATGGCATCGTCAGCTGCGATGAACGCAGGTGCTGGCGCCATATTCACTTGAACTGCTGCTTCATTTAGTGAGTTTGATGCTGATTTGCCTTTGTGCTACTGTTCTGCTGACTAGAAACCCTGTGCGGCTGACCTCGCCTGGATGGAGTCCCGTGCTGCTGTGCTGCTGACCTCGCCTGGCTGGAGTCCCGTGCTGCTGTGCTGCTGACCTCGCCTGGCTGGAGACCTGTGCTGCTGTGCTGCTGACCTCGCCTGGCTGGAGACCCGTGCTGCTGTGCTGCTGACCTCGCCTGGCTGGAGACCCGTGCTGCTGTGCTGCTGCCCTCGCCTGGCTGGAGTCCCGTGCTGCTGTGCTGCTGACCTCGCCTGGCTGGAGTCCCGCGCTGCTGTGCTGTTGATCTCCTAGCTGGAATCCCTGTGCTGCTGTGCTGCTGACCAAGGCCTCACAAGGTCAGCTGACCAGGAGCCAAGAGGGACCATATCAGGTGGCAGACACTGGGCGGCCCCACAGTTTAGTGACACCTTCCTGCGGATTCTCCTCCAGACTGTAAGGGAAAGGCAGGAGGTCCTCTTCCCAAGGGAAGGCAGGAAGAGACCCTCCTGCCTGACCAAGCAAGCCTGGAGGAAGATCGTAGAGGAGGTCCGCAGCTGTGGGATCACCCTCTGAAACTTGATCCAGTGCCACAAAAGGGTCAGTGACGTCCTTCACTCTGCCAAGGAGAGTCCTCCATACGCATCTTATCATTGGGTCTTGCATGTGGCCACCCTCTGTGCCAAAGCTTGTCGTGAAGGCTGCACCACTCTCAAGCAATGGCCACCGCACCCCGCACCCCCCTCTCTCCCCCGATCCCTGTTCTTGCATTCAACCAACACTCTCCATGGTTGCTTTCATGGGCTGCACTGAAGCCTCGCCTCGGTAACGCTACCTTTAACTGGGTCTGAATCAGAAGGCACACGATCCCTATGCGCCATTGATTAAATTCAAAACACTTCATAAAATCAGAATGAGGTCCATGCAAATATTAAGTACCTGCTGTGCAAATCAAATTGCAGTCCCGCCACATCGCAGTGATAACGCCGCCTTGGACCTTTCCTGCCGCTGACAAAACCTGGAACTGACATCACAACGTCAGGTTTCCAGGTGAGTGCATCCCCTCCCGATATTCCACCCCCCACAACCCCCCACTGACGCATCCAATCCCACTGTTGTCTGACTGTATAATACTCTGAACCTGACAAAATAAAAGGCCCGCTCTCATCAGCTCTAACAATCAAAGTTCTTTTGGTTCTTTCATGGAGCTTCCATTTTACCAAGAAGGGTCCGAAGAAGGGTCACTGACCCGAAACGTTAACTCTGCTTCTCTTTCCACAGATGCTGCCAGACCTGCTGAGTGAATCCAGCATTTCTTGTTTTTGTTCCATTTTACCAGTCCTGTTTCAGATTGGTGCTCTTTTCAGGCCCAATAAGTGCCCAGATTTCTCTTCTCTTCCTGCCCTTTTACATAGCATACTAGAAACATTGAAATTCAGGCCAACAGGAAGATTAGGATCTGTGGTTGTCCGACCAGCAGATCACACTTTTGCTTCACCCTGCCCAATCTGACATTGCACAGTGTCTGCAGAAAATAATTGGGGCTCATGTGCTAAATAATAATCCATCTGTAATGCAAAAATATGTTTACAGTGTATTTCCTGGCAGAATTTTATCACAGCACAAATAATTTTCCTTAGTTCCCACTAATGGTGATGACCTTTCTATTTTGTGGTGCATTCTGAAGGAGGATCCAAGACAGGATTAATAAACAGCAATGGCTTGCATTTATGTAGTGCCTTTAATGTGCAAAAGTGCCCCAATGCTCATTAAGATAGCATGAAATTAATATATTGTTTTGGATGCACTTCCTTTGACTGACACATGATATGCTACTCCTCTGTAGAATATTGTGCTACATCATTTAAAAAAATAGAAAACTTGTATTAACCTGACCCTGATGGGATAAATATTGAAAAATTTATCTTGCTTTCTTTTCCATGCTTTTCTGTTTTTAAACTGTGGGGAGGGCTTCTCATACAAAGCTACTTCCTCAGTTAACGAGTCCAAAGTTTGAAATTATAATTATCCAATTAGTATTTATCTAGAGGCTGCTACATGGGTGAAAAGTACAGTGTCTGGAGGCACAATGTATTAATGCCCACATGAGGAAACAAATTAAGAACAGAATGCTGCCCAGTTAATACATTGCTAGGTGGTTCTTTGTAAACACACAAATTATTTATTTGTTTATGTTATAATAAACAACAGAACTGTAGAAAAATTAACATAATGAATCATACCCAGTTTTCTCACCAGTCTGTAATTTTCCATCAAGTTATAATACTGTTACACATTTCCAAATCCTCGGGGAAAGTTCCCAGAACTGTTCTTTATTACATATTTTTAACATTGCTTTCCAAATACAAATGTGTGTTTACATAAGAAATCCATCTGCCTCCAACATTATGATGGAATTTAATTCCCCCCTCAGGAGCGGGCGAGGAGGTGAGCGGGGCTGTTGAAGTGGGAGGGAAAGCGGGTGGGAAGGGGGGTGTGGAGTGCCTGTTCCCTTCCCGATTCCCCCGATTAAGTCCAGGGTAGGGAAGGCCATTTAAGAGCCTCACCCTGTCACCACTGGCATTTAACCAGTGGTGGGGGTAGGGGCCTTCTGCCACCTGGGGAGGCCACCCAGCAAAACCAGGCAGCCTCCCTGTGGGCTGGTTGGCAAGGGTTGCCTCCTCCATCGGCAATCAATAGTCCACAATTGGCCCCCAGTGGCAACAGCTGGCTCTGTGCCAACACACCACGCCTGCCCACAACAACTCACCAGCCCCCCACCCCTCGCCAGGACCTACCTGACTAGCCCCAATAAGCCTGCCCCACTCACCTCCAGTCCAGGGCTCCATGGCTGCTCATGGTCCCGGGGCCCCCTGCAGTCCAGAAGTGGCCACTGCTCCCAGTAGTATTGCTGGGATTACTGAGCTGCCATCCCTTTGATTGGTTGGCGGCACGGGACGCATTACCCCTGTCCTTTAAGGGACGGAAACACTGGTGCCAGGGAGTTAATTGCCCAGCACCATTATATACAGACAGGGATCCCCCGTATGACTGAGGCGGGGTTCTCCTCACCTTCCTGGCTTGGTGTAAGGACCCCCACTTCCTGCACAAAATTCTTCCCAATGTTACAGGCAACCTCTGTAGACTTATATTGCTATTCTCCATTCTTTTGGGCCTCCTTATCTCGAGAGACAATGGATACGCGCCTGGAGGTGGTCAGTGGTTTGTGAAGCAGCGCCTGGAGTGGCTATAAAGGCCAATTCTGGAGTGACAGGCTCTTCCACAGGTGCTGCAGAGAAATTTGTTTGTTGGGGCTGTTGCACAGTTGGCTCTCCCCTTGCGCCTCTGTCTTTTTTCCTGCCAACTACTAAGTCTCTTCGACTCGCCACAATTTAGCCCTGTCTTTATGGCTGCCCGCCAGCTCTGGCGAATGCTGGCATTGATGCCATGCAATCAATTCTCCATTGATGCCATGCAATCAAATAACCTACTATTTTAATGGCTATACTATTATTTATGTGCTTCCAACTGGTTTATTGTATTGTTATCATAGAATCATACACCACAGAAGGCAACCATTTGTCCTATCATGCCTTTGCTGGCACTTTGATAGAGCTATCCAATTAGTCCCGCACTCTTGTTCCTTCCACTTAGCCCTGCAAAATTTTTGTTTCCAAATATGAATCAATTCCCTTCGAATGTTATTATTGAACCTACTTCCACCACCCTTTCAGGCAATGCATTCCGGATCATAACAATTCGCTGTGCAAAAAAAATCTCCTCATCTACCCTTTGGTTCATTTGCCAATTTTCTTATATCTTAGACTCTCCTGCAAATGGAAACAATGGCTGGAATTTTACGTCATGGTGGAGGCCCCGCTCACCGGCTAAAAAGTCAGGAGCAAGCCTGCCTGCGTCTGGCCTGGAAGCTACACAGTAATTTTGCATGGCCCATGCTCTTAAATGGCTTTGGTTGGGGCGTCAGCCCCTCTGAGGCAGGAAGTCCTGCCTCCAAGAGCTACTGGCCAATCAGTGGGCCGGCAGCTCCTCAGTCCCAGCAGCGCCACCTGGGAGCGGTGGCCACTGCTGGGAATACACCCAGCGAGAGGAGTAAGAAGGACACCAACCCCGAAAACAGTGAGTGGGGTTTCGGGTCTCACTGGGGACAAACGGCTGGGCCCTGGGGCGGGGTGTTGGGGTTGATAGAGAGATTGGGTGAGGTGTTCCAGAGGAGCTGGCTTGTGCTGCTGGCAGAGCCCTCTACGGGGCACAGGGTGCCTAATCAGGAGGGCTATCCCCCATAGCCCACAAGGAGGCTTCCTCAGCTGGTGAACAGTCCATCCGCTGTGGATAAAATACCAGTGGTGGCAGGAGAAGGCCCTCAAGTAGCAATTAACTGGCCACTTAAGAGCTTCAGTTGGCCTGGGCCGGCAGGCTTAGACTGGCGGGCTGTTAACACCACCCTCCTTGCTGGTTAAATGGCAGCGGGTGCAGGTAGGCAACAGGAACAGTGCCCCCTACCTCTCACTCAATTTTAAGCCCTCATGTCTCCCAGCCCTCTCCCGGCATGGGGAGGGGGGTGGTGGGTGGTGTGCGTATAACTCCAGTCAATTTGTCTTTATTTGCTCTATCAAATTTGGAACACCTTTATTAAATCTTCCTTCAACCTTCTGTGCTCTAAGGGGAACAACAACAACTTCTCTAGTCTCTCTGCATAACTGAAGTCCCACATCCCCTTCCGGGAGAGCAGCAGAGAGGAGCAGACCTGCGGGAAGAACACAGAGTGGGGAGCAGTTAAATAAAGCCCAAGGATCATGGCCTATAGCACTTACCTTCCGGGAGAGCAGCTGACCTGCGGGAAGAATACAGAGCAGGGAGTCGATAAATAAAGCCCGAGGATCGCGGCTGACAGCACTTACCTTCCAGGAGAGCAGCGGAGAGGAGTCCAGGCGTGCCGGAGTTATGTCACAAAGTGAGCAGTGACATAACAGGAAAGCTGCAAGGTGATTGGTTGGTGAGTGACTGCTGTTAGGGAGTGTCAGTAAATAGCTGGATTAGTGCACAACTGTTAGGGTGCGTGTGTTAATAGCTAGGATATAGTGTCTCAACAACTGGCAGACTAAAATAGAGTAAAAATTAAGTGGTGTTCTGCAGGGCTCAGTACTGGGTCCCCTGCTTTTTGTGGTAGATATTAACGATTTGGACGTAAATGTAGGGTACATGATCAAGAGGTTTGCAGACGACACAAAGATTGGCCATGTGGTAGATAATGAGGAGGATAGCTGTAGACTGCAGGAAGATATTGATGGTCTGGTCAGATTGGTAGGAAAGTGGCAAATGGAATTCAACCTGGAGAAGTGTGGGGTGATGCATTTGGGGAGGTAAAACAAGGCAAAGGAATACACGATTAATAGGAAAATACTGAGAAGTGTAGAGGAAGTGAGGGACCTTGGAATGAAAGTCCACAGATCCCTGAAGGTAGCAGGACATGTCGATAAGGTGGTTAAGAAGGCATATGGAATTCTTTCCTTTATTAGCCGAGGTATAGAATATAAGAGCAGGGAGGTTATGCTGGAACTGTATAACTCATTGGTTAGGCCACAACTTGAGTACTGTATGCAGTTCTGGTCACCTCATTACAGAAAGGATGTAATTGCACTGGAGAGGTTTACAGAGGAGATTTACGAGGATGTTGCCAGGACTGGAAAAATGCAGCTATGAGGAAAGATTGATAGGCTGGGGTTGTTCTCCTTGGAACAGAGAAGTCTGAGGGGAGATCTGATTGAAATGTACAAAATTTTGAGGGGCCTGGATAGAGTGGAGGTGAAGGGCCTATTCACCTTAGCAGAGAGGGCAATGACAAGGGAGCATAGATTTCAAGTGATTGGTAGTAAAACTAGAACTTTTTCACCTAGAGGGTGGTGGGGGTCTGGAACTCACTGTCTGAAAGGGTAGTTGAGGCAGAAACCCTCAACTCATTCAAAAGTTGTCTGTATAGTGCCATTGTCTGCAGGGCTATGAACCAAATGCTGGAAGGTGGGATTAGAATAGGTGGATCGTTATTTGGCCGGCACAGACACAATGAGCCAAAGTGGCCTCTTTCTGTGCCTTAAACTTTCTGTGATTCTATGATTCTATCTCTGATGCCATTCTTGTAAATCTCCTCTGCACCCTCTCCAAGGTCTTGGCATCCTTCCTGCGATGCTCAGTATTGGGTACAGTACTCCACTGAGGCCTTACCAGCGAGTTTAGTATAACTTTTAATTATATAACTACTTCAAATTCAATTTAAGGAAGTTTCAAATTAAAAGAAAACAGCAAATACTAGAAACACTCAGCAGGCTAGACAGCAACTCTGGAGACAGAAACATGGGGTTAATGTTTCGGGTTGCTGCCCTTTCATCAGCATTGTGCAATGTGTTTCCAGTGCTTTTTCAGATTATCAGCATCTGCCATATTTTGCTTTTTATTTTAAGGTGGTTTCAATCAAGAATGTGCTTAATTTTTTCATATTTCTCAAATCAGAGGAATTCATACATGCCATTTTGATGTTTCATCATTTAACCTTCTTTCATCCCAGACTATCGCAACTCCCAAAAGAGACTTTGAGGGTAACAAGAGTCAGAGAAATGTTTTAAAATTCAGGATGACACTCAAATGTTAGGACAACAGTACACGGTTAAAATTAAGTTGAGAGAAATGAGGAGTATTGACAGAATTATGATTAAAACAGTAAGAAATAACATGATCACCAAATTGAATACTGAGAAAGAAGAAATAGCACATGTCAAATAGAAAGAAACATGAGATGACATAAAGCAGAAAAAGACAATACCAGGGGAAAACAGGAAAAAACAGAAATCAGAGAGCAAAGAAGAAAAGTCAAAGAAAGTAAGGTGAGAGGGCAGTAGTTTGATCCTCAGCTATTACATCACTGGAATTCAGAGGCTTGTAACCAGAATGAAGCACTTTTTTCTAGTTCTGGCTTCAGTGTTGGCTCAGTATAGATTCAGTCACAGGACATAAATCTTGATTTTGGCACTCCACTGCTCTTTCCCAGTAGCCCTACAAATTTCTTCTTTTGAAGTGTATGTTTTTTTTCACCTGCTCAAAAGATCAGTAGGGGACATTGGCGAATGAGTTTCATGGATGATTCTAACTGCCCTTCCGTCCCGTTTCTGTCCAATAATCAGGGTTAAAGGTACTCATTGTTTCTTGTTGGGGGAAGTGGAGGTTTGTATACTTGAGGTTTGCAAATCAGAATTCAATCATAAACAGAAAACTGGAATAAAAGTGCTTACAAAGTTTGCAGATAGACCTATTTTTCTGAATTATTTATCCCATCCATTTAACACAACCTCTCCTCCTGTTTCAAATTGGGTTGTTAATAGAAACAGCAGTTTTCCCTAATACCAACACCAACTTTTTATACAGATTAAACTGTTATCAAATGGCCATCAATTATAAGAGATATAATCAATGAAAGTTCCAGCTTTGTACATTATCAATTATGTTTCCATTTTATTATGAATGTCTATGACAGTATTAGCTATGTAACTGTTTTATAACTCAGAATCCTAATTGATAATTATTGATACTGATTAAGTGAATAGTCAAAACTGTGGCAAATGGGTTTCAATGTAGGCAAATATGAGGTCATCCACTATGAACTTAAAAAGGATATAGCAGAGTACTTTCTAAATGGTGAAAAGCTAGAGATAGTGGAGGTCCAAAGAGACTTTGGGGCCCGGATACGTAGATTATCAAAATCACATGAACAGGTACAGAAAGTAAACAAAAATGTTAATGGAATGCTGGCCTTTATTCCCAGAGCTCTAGAATGCAAGGGGGTAGAAGTCATGTTTCAGCTTTATAAAGCCCTGGTTAGACCACACCTGTGGAGTATTGTGAACAGTTCTGGCCATCACACCTTAGGAAGCGTATATTGACTTTGGAGAGAGTGCAGCATAGTTTATCAGAATGATACATGGACTCCAAGGGTTAAATTTTGAGGCAAGATTACACAAACTAATGTTGTATTCCCTGGAATTTAGAGTGTTATGGGGTGATTTGATTGAAGTTTTCAAGTTATTATGGGGAACTGATAGGGTAAATAGAGACGAAATATTTCCAGTGGTTGCAGGGGGGGTTCCAGGATAGAGGTTCACAAACTGTGATATGTGTACCCCTGGGGGCACATGAGACATCTCTGGGGGGAGGGGATGGTGGGGGGTTATGCAGGAGAAATTTTTCCTCACTTTTTTAATTCACAAATTTTTTATTGCACATCTGTGTATGCAAAAAAGTTAGTATGCTTGCTCTACCTGTTGTATTTTCCCAAATGCAAGGACATGCAGCAAACTCTAGGGACAAGCTGGTGGGTTTGTCTTAGGTGGGCAGGTCTCTCTGACATTTGATCACCTGTGACCCCGCCACTTGCTCTTTAAGCACCCTAGCGAGAGTTTTTTTACTCATTTGTGGGATGTGGGCATTGCTAGCTAGGCCAGCATTTGTTGCCCATCCCTAATTGCCCTTGAACTGAGTGGCTTGCGAGGCTATTTCAGAGTCAACCACATTGCCGTGGGTGTGGAGTCACATGTAGGCCAGACCAGGTAAGGACAGCAGGTTTCCTTCCCTAAAGGGCATGAGTGAACCAGATGGGATTTTACAACAATTAGTAATGACTTCATGGTCACTATTATGCTAGCTTTTAATTCCAGATTTATTAATTGAATTTAAATTTCACCATCTGGTGTGGTGGGATTCAAACCCATGTCTCTAGAGCATTAGCCTAGGCTCTGGATTAGTAGTCCAGTGACATTACCATTATGCCACCACCTCCCCTAAGGAGTTAGATGTCTTCTTGGAGGACACATCTTTTTCCAAATTACTTGGAGCTGGCAGGGTCACCTGGAGCAATGTACCATCCAAGAAGAGGAGACCATCACTCACACTTACCTGACTTTTTGCCTGGAGAAGTGAGACAACCTGTTGACTACTGACAGTTTCCTGAGAGTGCGGGACTCCCAGCTGGATATGGACTTGTGTGGTCTGAAGGAGAGGAAGTCAGTCTCTCCAGCCTGCTGACCTCAACCGCTGGTCATGAGCTCCAGGAGATCCGATATCTCCAGGCTGGTTCCTCCAAGGAAAGAGAAGCTTGTTGTCTGCCTCATGGGAAGTCTCTACACCCAGATAGGAACCTTGTTCCTCCAGGATCCCGCCACCACTGATTGGCAAAAGAAGCCTGGAGAAGCTGGCAAGGAAGGATGTTTCCTGATACCAGATGATGCAGGGCATGAGACTCTGCTGAAAGCTTCACTGACTTAAGTAAGAAATTTGTAGTGTTTCCATACATTTTTTGGAAGCCAACCAACTCTCAATATCACAGAATCACAGAATCTGCACAAAATTTAACATGCCATTAACAAATAAATCATTTAGATTTTATATAAATGTCTGTATGATGGTACCAATATTTAGAGGGGTATGGTCTTGATAAAAAAGTTCAGTTGATTTGTATGCAGATACAACACAATAACCTGAATAGCAAATTCCGACAAAAGAGTGCATTCATATAACACATTTAACGTAAAGAAAAATACCCCAAGGCATTTCATAAATGGAAGTTGGCAGTGTAATACAATTCAAATATAAGTTGAAAAGGGAATTGAAGAGGAAAATAAGACCGGCAAAGAGAGAATATGAGAGTAGAATGGCAGTCAACATAAAAGAGAACCTAAAGATTTTCTCCCGGCATATAAATAGTAAGCAGGTAGTAAGAGGCAGGGTGGGGCCTATTAAGAACAAAGAGAGTGATATTGCTTAGAGGCACAAGGCAAGGCTAGAGTATTTAATGTGTACTTTGTATCAGTGTTTATTAAGCAAGAGGATGCTGAAAAAATATTGGTAGAAGCAGAGATATTGGAGGTAATGGATGGGGTGAAAATTAAGAGACAGGAGGTATTGGAAAGGCTGGCTATGCTAAGAGTGGATAAGTCACCTGGTCCAGAGGGTTTGCATCCAAAGTTGCTAAAGGAAGTGGGTGTGGAGATAGTGGATGGGCTTACCATAATCTTCCAACCTTCCCTAGATATGGGTGAGGTGCCAGTGGATTGGAGAGTGGCAAATGTGACAGCCTTATTCAAGAAAGGGTGAAAAAACAGTCCAAGAAACTACAGTTCTGAAGAAGGGTCACTGACCTAAAACGTTAACTCTGCTTCTCTCTCCATAGATGGTGCCGGACCTGCTGAGTATTTCCGGCATTTCTTGTTTTTATTCCAAGTAACTACAGGCCAGTGGTGGATAAGGTTTTAGAAACAATAATCAGGGACAAAATCAACGGGCACTTAGAGAGGTTTGAACTAATTAAGGATAGCCAACACATATTTGTAAAAGGTAGATTACTCTTGACTAATCTAGAACACAAGAACACAATTCTAATTGAATTTTTGATGAAGTAATAGAGAAGGTTGCTGAAGGGAATACAATTGTTGTTGTCCATTTAGATTTTAAGACAGCATTTGACAAAATACCAAATAAAAGCTGGTTAACAAAATTGAGGCTTATGGAATAGGAGGATCAGCGTCAGCTGGGATTAAAAAAATTGGCCCAAGGACAGAAAACGACAAGTCATGGTTAATGGTTATTATTCAGATTGAAGGATAGTAGACCATGGTGTTCCCCAAGGGTCAGTGCTAGGACCATTGCTTTTTTTGATATATATAATGACTTGGATATTGGAATAAAGAGTCGCATTTCAAAATTTTCTGATGATACCAAATTTGGAAGCATGGTAAACTGTGAGGATGATACAAATTGACTGCAACAGGGCATAGATAGGTTAGCAGAATAGGCAAACAAGTGGCAGATCAAATTTAATACAAAGACGTGTAAGGTGATGCATTTTGGCAGAAGGGATAGGGTGAGGCAATACATACTTAATAGCACAGTTCTAAAAAGTGCACAGTGACAGAGGGACCTGGGTGCATGTGCATAGATCTTTCCAAGTGGCAGGACATATTGAGAGAGTGATTAGCAAAGTATATGGGATCTTAGGCTTCATAAATAGAGGTATTGAGTACAAAAGCAGGGAGCTTACGCTGAACCTTTATAAAGCTTTGATTCAGCCACAACTGGAGTATTGCATCCAGTTCTGGTCACCACACTTTAGGAAGTATGTGAGGATCCTTGAGAGGGTACAGAGGAGATTTACCAGAATGGTCCCAAGGCTGGGAGATTTTAGCTACAAGGTTAGGTTGGAGAAGCTGAAGTTGTTCTCCTTGGAGCAAAGGATATTACAGGGAGATTTAATAGAGTTGTACAAGATTACGACAGGTCAGGATTACGTAGACAAAAAAACTGTTCCCATTAATTGATGGTACAAAGACTATGAGACACAGATTGAAGGTTTTGGACAAGGAATGCAGAGGGAATGTGAGGAAGCACTTTTTTATGAAGTGGGTGGTAATGATCTGGAACTTGCTGCCTACCAGGTTGATGGTGGCAGAGACAATCAATGATTTCAAAAGGAAATTGAATGGACATATGAAGGAAATAAACTTGCAGGGCTCTGGGGATAGAGCAGGGAATGGAACTGATTGGATTGCTGTATGGAGAGCTAGCATGGGCCAAATAGCCTCCTTCTGTGCCATTAGTGACACTATGAAAAGTAAGTGAGCTATGGAGGGAGAGATTAGTAGGGGGTGACCAAAACCTAGCCACAAAGATGGGGTTCAAGAAGACTTTTAAAGGAGTATAGACAGGTGGACATGCAGGGGAGATTAGCAGATTACTGGAACCAATGTCACCAAAGGATCCATCACTGGGGAGGGAGTTGTATAAAAAAAATCCGAATCAGAGGACTGGAGGGTACCATGGAAGGTAATATAAGAATTGGAACATGTTGTAGAGCAAAGGTGCAGCAAGACCATGAAGAAATTTGATAGGAATGTGCAGGTTAATTTTAATATGTTGTGGGACTAGAGCTGGTGTAGGTTCATGATGGACGAATGGGACTTAGTGTAGAATAGAATACAGGTTGCTGTGTTTTGGACAAGTGTGAATTTGCAGAGGATGGGAGGACATTGGAATAGTTAAGTCTAGAGTTGGCAAAGAATGGATAAGGGCTTCCATGACAGAAGAGTGGCAATATTGCACAGGTGGAAATAGGTGCTGTTCATGACGGTTAGGATATGGGGTTTAAAACTCAGCTCAGTACCAAATAGAACGTCGAGTATTCATACAGTTTGTTTCAGTTTGAGTGAGTTGTTGGGAAGCTGACTGAAATCAAAGCTTGGAGAAACATGGGTTAATAAGGGAAGCCAGTAAGGATTTGTTAAAGGCAAATCATGTCTGACTCACCTGATTAAATTCTTTGATGAAGTAACAGATGAAGGTAGTGCAATGGATATTGCACATATGGACTCCAAAATGCATTTGATAAAGTATCACATAACAGATTTATTCGCAAACTAGAAATGGTTGGGATTAAAGGGATGGTTGTAACTTGAGTGCAAAATTGGCGAAGGACGAGGAGCCAGAGAGTGGTGATGAGTGGATGGTTTTCTACTTGGAGAGAAGGGTGCCGTGGGGCCCGTCAAAGGCACAGTATTGAGAACATTGGTTTTCTTGCTCTATATAAATGGCCTGGACTTGGTGATGGCTTCTTCCTGTGCTGTAAGATTCTATGATTCTAAGGGCGTGGAGTTTATAGCTGCCACTTTCATTTTTATCTGTCCCCACAGACTGCGTACAGTGATAGACAATGAGAGAAATGTTCCCATTGTCAGACTACTGGCAGCAATTCAATAAAGTGTAACTGAAAGAAGATAACGAGGAGGGATAGTCGATGGTTGTGGGGGGAAGGTGATGCGGGTGGTGCGGGTGGTAGTGGGTGGGGGATGGTGGGCAGGTGCAAAGGGTTAAGAAAAGCTTTGTTCACCCAATGACTGAGTGCACAAAAATTTGCCATTGTGTTTCAGTTTCCAATTTACTGAGCAACTTACAACCTAAACTATCAGCTATCACTCCAAACATTACACGCCTACGCTTGAACAAACAACCTCTTGGTGAGTAGTAGTATTCAGGCACCATTTAAGTTCAGTATGTGTATTATAATTTGACCATTTTTTACAATGCTTGAGCATTAAAAGGGTTAAAATATTAAACCTGCATGCTGGGAGGGGTACATGGGCAGCTGGTAGATCTGGAAGGAGGTACGCAATAGAAATGTTTGGAAATTTCTGGTTTAGGACTAGAGGGTACGGTCTAAAATTTAGAGCCAGACTTTTCAGGAGTGAAATTAGGAAACTCTTCGACACAAAAGGGGTTGGGTTTTATGCTCTCCCCCGCAGCAAGTTTGAAGACGGGGAGAGCAATTAATCGGGCCGGATGGTGGCGGGTGGGGACCCTGTCACCTTTCCGCCTCCACCTAATTAAGTCTGTGGCGGGAATGCGTGTGGATGGCCTTCCCGCCCCACTGTCAATTGAGGCCCTTAAGTGGGAAATTAATGCCCAAAGAAAGGCCTCAGCCCACCGCCGCCGGTATTAGCTTAGCAGCGGGCGGGCCTATCGCTACACAAGGAGCACGACAAGCAAATCTGTGCAGGTTGCTTGCTAGCACCCGGGTGGGTGGGGGTGTGTGGGTCCCTTGTTCAAAGGCATTTACTACTTGATCGAAGGGCCCAGCATCGGGAAGGGGGTGCCCGCTGAGAGCCACCCCCCTGCCCTTGCTGCCATCCCCCCTACACCTCCTCCCCTGTGACCCGCACCCCGTAAAACCTCTCGCTTCATGACTCACCTGTGGCCTGGGTCCCTCGATGAATCTGGGCCTCGGGTGGGTGCTCTACTGGCAGCAGCCTCCACAGTGACGCTGCTGAGTAAAAGAGCTGTCAGACACTGGTCAGGAGCTCTCAGCGGGCAGGACTTACATTGCCAGGGTCCTTAGTCCCAGGGTAGTCATACTGCTGGCCAGTTTATGCCTGATTGACACATGATGCAGCGGGCCTTCCCGAAATTTCTGGGATGTGGGCGTTGCTGGCGAGCATTTATTGCCCATCCCTAATTGCCCTTCAGAAGGTGGTGGTGAGCTGCCTTCTTGAACCGCTGCAGTCCATGTCGGGTAGGTACACCCACAGTGCTGTTAGGAAGGGAGTTCCAGGAGTTTGACCCAGCGACTGTGGAGGAACAGCGATATAGTTCCAAGTCAGGATGTTGTGTGACTTGGAGGGGAACTTGCAGGTGGTGGTGTTCCCATACATCTGCTGCCCTTGTCCTTCTAGGTGGTAGAGGTCGAGAGTTTGGAAGGTGATGTTGAAGGAGCCTTGGTGCATTGCTGCAATGCATTTTGTAGATGGTACACCCTGCTGTCACTATGTGTCGGTGGGAGAGGGAGTGAATGTTTGTTGCAGCCACGGTATTTATATGGCTACTCCAGTTCAGTTTCTGGTCAATGGTAACCCCCAGGATGTTGATAGTGGGGGACTCAGTGGTCATAATGCCATTGAATATCAAGGGGAGATGGTTAGATTCTCTCTTATTGGAGATGTCATTGCCTGGCACTTGTGTGGAGCGAATGTTACTTGTCACTTATCAGCCCAATCCTGGATATTGTCCAGGTCTTGCTGCATTTCTACACAGATTGCTTCAGTATCTGAGGAGTCGCGAATGGTGCTGAACATCGTGCAATCATCAGCGAACATCCCCACTTCTGACCTTGTGATTGAAGGAAGGTCATTGTTGAAGCAGCTGAAGATGGTTGGGCCTAGGACACTACCCTGAGGAACTCCTGTCGTGATGTCCTGGAGCTCAGATGACTGACCTCCAACAACCACAACCCTCTTCCTTTGCACTAGGTATGACTCCAGCCAGCGGAGGGTTTTCCCCCTGATTCCCATTGACTCCAGATTTACTGGGGCTCCTTGATGCCATACTTGGTCAAATGCTGCCTTGATGTCAAGGGCAGTCACTCTCATCTCACCTCTTGAGTTCAGCTCCTTTGTCCATGTTTGAACCAGGATGTACTGAGGTCAGGAGCTGAGTGGCCCTGGTGGAACCCAAACTGAGCGTCACTGAGCAGTTTATTGCTAAGCAAGTGCCGCTTGATAGCACTGTTGATGACACCTTCCATCACTTTACTGATGATTGAGAGTAGGCTGATAGGTCGATAATTGGCCGGGTTGGACTTGTCCTGCTTTTTGTGTACAGGACATACCTGGGCAATTTTTCACATTGCAGGGTAGATGCCAGTGTTGTAGCTGTACTGGAACAGCTTGGCTAGGGGCATAGAAAGTTCTGGAGCACAGGCCTTCAGTACTATCGCCAGAATGTTGTCAGGGCCCATAGCCTTTGCAGTATCCAGTGCCTTCAGTCGTTTCTTGATATCACGCGGAATGAATTGAATTAGCTGAAGATTGGCATCTCTGATGTTGGGGACTTCAGGAGGAGGCTGAGATAGATCATCAACTCAGCATTTCTGGCTGAAGATTCTTGCAAATGCTTCAGCTTTATCTTTTGCACTGATGTGTTGGGCTCCCCCGTCATTGAGGATGGGGATATTTGTGGAGCCACCTCCTCCAGTTAGTTAATGAATTGTCCATACACGACTGAATGTGGCAGGACTGCAGAGCTTAGATCTGATCCGTTGGTTATGGGATCACTTATCTCTGTCTATCACATGCTGCTTACACTGTTTGGCATGCAAGTAGTCCTGGGTTGCAGCTTCACCAGGTTGACCCCTCATTTTGAGGTATGCCTGGTGCTGCTCCTGGCATTCCCTCCTGCACTCTTCATTGAACCAGGATTGTTCTCCTGGCTTGATGGTAATGATAGAGTGGGGAATATGCCGGGCCATGAGGTTACAGATTGTGGTTGAGTACAATTCTGCTGCTGCTGATGGCCCACAGCGCCTCATGGATGCCCAGTTTTGCATTACTAGATCTGTTCGAAATCTATCCCATTTAGCACGGTGGTAGTGCCACACAATCAATCTCCGATCCTGCTGTCTTCACAGTCCAGAGTGTCTGCAGCCACGGCATGCGGTAAGTCCATTGAGGTGAAGAAGGAGCTGCGGGACCCGAGAGAAGTCCTGTGAAAAGGTGCCCCGAACACCCAAAACATCCACGAACGGCCCCCCCGGCCGCAACTTCAAAGCGCCCGCGGGAGATGGCTCGGAGAGCATCTGCAGCGCACTGTCGGCAATGCTGCATGCCTTTATTTAAACCACTGCAAAAAAAAAACCCTTAGCAAATGTAATCACCTCTAAGTCTGCCAAATGATGCTTCACCTCCCGAAGGACGTAGATGAGCTTTCCGGACGTCGATGGTGGGCACTGAGGAAATGGCTTATTACCTGCACCAGATTCCACCCCCCCTCCCCCCCTTTACCCCCCTTCCACCCCCCCCCCACCCCCGTCCCCTTCCCTGCTCCACCCTCTCAGCTCACCCCCTCACAACCCCGTCCCAGCCCGCCCCCCCCCCCGCACCATCTTCACCCCGCACCCCCTTCCCCTGCACCCCCCCCCACCCCCTCCCTCTACCCCTCCCCCTTGCATCCCCTCCTCCCACCGGCACCATCCTACACCTGTGTAGGGGCCCCAACAACCCCACTGCCTTGTGGGCGTCTCGGGAGAGACCAAGGCTAAGGGAGTAAACCCTAACAGAAAATCCAGAGCGGAACCCCGTAGGCGGTCATGTGTCACCTTTGGCATGTTTCCGGCAGTTCCTGCAGCCATACTGGTGCCAAACGTCGTGTCCTGCACTCCTTTGGACCCCACCAGAAAGGCCGAGAGGGGGGTTTTGACGACTGGGCAACTCTCAACCTCCATAAATTTGCCCAGGCATGCGCCATGGAGAGGTCACTCCATAGTTGCCTCACAGCGACTAAAACAACACGGAAGGCAGCAGTTACGGGTTATAAGTCCAGATAAATTGGCGTAGAAACTGGGCGCCACGGGTTGCCTTTGTCGGTGGGAGAGGTCATTGCACCTCACTGGACAGCTACCGCCCGCCTCAAACCGGGCAGCCCCCGGTCAATAAGGTTCTGTCCCGCCACAGTCTGCCTGCTTCAATGGGTGCTTGGAGCTCAGGGTCATTGCCCGAAAGGTGGACTGATACACCGCACCAAACAACATGAAAAAAGGAAAGAAGGTACCAGCCCTTCGCTTTGCAAGCTGGAACGTCAGAACTATGTGTCCTGGCCTGTCGGAAGACCTTACACAAATCAACGATTCTCGGAAGACCGCCATCATTAACAACGAGCTCAGTAGACTCAATGTGGACATTGCAGCACTTCAGGAGACTCGCCTCCCCGCGAGTGGCTCTCTAGCAGAGCAAGACTACACCTTCTTCTGGCAGGGCAGGGATCCTGAAGAACCAAGACAGCATGGAGTGGGCTTCGCCATCAGAAACTCCTTGCTCAGCATGATAGAGCCTCCCTCAAATGGCTCGGAACGCATACTGTCCATCCGACTGCTCACCACCTCTGGTCCAGTACACCTACTCAGCATCTATGCTCCAACACTCTGTTCCGCACCTGAAGCTAAAGACCAGTTCTATGAACAACTCCATAACATCATTAGCAGCATCCCCAACACCGAACACCTATTCCTGCTGGGGGACTTTAATGCCAGGGTTGGGGCCGACCATGACTCATGGCCCTCCTGCCTTGGGCGCTATGGCGTTGGAAGGATGAATGAGAACGGGCAGAGACTGCTTGAGTTGTGTACCTATCATAACCTCTGCATCACCAACTCGTTCTTTCACACTAAACCCTGTCACCAGGTTTCATGGAGGCACCCAAGATCACGTCGTTGGCACCAGCTAGACCTCATTGTCACAAGGCGAGCCGCCTTAAACAGTGTTCAAATCACACGCAGCTTCCACAGTGCGGACTGCGACACCGACCACTCCCTGGTGTGCAGCAAGGTTAGACTCAGACCAAAGAAGTTGCATCATTCCAAGCAGAAGGGCCACCCGCGCATCAACACGAGCAGAATTTCTCACCCACAGCTGTTACAAAAATTTCTAAATTCACTTGTAACAGCCCTTCAAAACACTCCCACAGGGGATGCTGAGACCAAGTGGGCCCACATCAGAGACGCCATCTATGAGTCAGCTTTGACCACCTACGGCAAAAGTGCGAAGAGAAATGCAGACTGGTTTCAATCTCATAATGAAGAGCTGGAACCTGTCATAGCCGCTAAGCGCATTGCACTTTTGAACTACAAGAAAGCCCCCAGCGATTTAACATCCGCAGCACTTAAAGCAGCCAGAAGTACTGCACAAAGAACAGCTAGGCGTTGCGCAAACGACTACTGGCAACACCTATGCAGCCATATTCAGCTGGCCTCAGACACCGGAAACATCAGAGGAATGTATGATGGCATGAAGAGAGCTCTTGGGCCAACCATCAAGAAGATCACCCCCCTCAAATCTAAATCGGGGGACATAATCACTGACCAACGCAAACAGATGGACCGCTGGGTTGAGCACTACCTAGAACTGTACTCCAGGGAGAATGCTGTCACTGAGACTGCCCTCAATGCAGCCCAGCCTCTACCAGTCATGGATGAGCTGGACATACAGCCAACCAAATCGGAACTCAGTGATGCCATTGATTCCCTAGCCAGCGGAAAAGCCCCTGGGAAGGACAGCATTACCCCTGAAATAATCAAGAGTGCCAAGCCTGCTATACTCTCAGCACTACATGAACTGCTATGCCTGTGCTGGGACGAGGGAGCAGTACCCCAGGACATGCGCGATGCCAACATCATCACCCTCTATAAAAACAAAGGTGACCGCGGTGACTGCAACAACTACCGTGGAATCTCCCTGCTCAGCATAGTGGGGAAAGTCTTTGCTCGAGTCGCTCTGAACAGGCTCCAGAAGCTGGCCGAGCGCGTCTACCCTGAGGCACAGTGTGGCTTTCGTGCAGAGAGATCGACTATTGACATGCTGTTCTCCCTTCGTCAGATACAGGAGAAATGCCGTGAACAACAGATGCCCCTCTACATTGCTTTCATTGATCTCACCAAAGCCTTTGACCTCGTCAGCAGACGTGGTCTCTTCAGACTACTAGAAAAGATCGGATGTCCACCAAAGCTACTAAGTATCATCACCTCATTCCATGACAATATGAAAGGCACAATTCAACATGGTGGCTCCTCATCAGAGCCCTTTCCTATCCTGAGTGGTGTGAAACAGGGCTGTGTTCTCGCACCCACACTTTTTGGGATTTTCTTCTCCCTGCTGCTTTCACATGCGTTCAAATCCACTGAAGAAGGAATTTTCCTCCACACAAGATCAGGGGGCAGGTTGTTCAACCTTGCCCGTCTAAGAGCGAAGTCCAAAGTACGGAAAGTCCTCATCAGAGAACTCCTCTTTGCTGACGATGCTGCTTTAACATCTCACACTGAAGAATGCCTGCAGAGTCTCATCGACAGGTTTGCGTCTGCTTGCAATGAATTTGGCCTAACCATCAGCCTCAAGAAAACGAACATCATGGGGCAGGATGTCAGAAATGCTCCATCCATCAATATTGGCGACCACGCTCTGGAAGTGGTTCAAGAGTTCACCTACCTAGGCTCAACTATCACCAGTAACCTGTCTCTAGATGCAGAAATCAACAAGCGCATGGGTAAGGCTTCCACTGCTATGTTCAGACTGGCCAAGAGAGTGTGGGAAAATGGCGCACTGACACGGAACACAAAAGTCCGAGTGTATCAGGCCTGTGTCCTCAGTACCTTGCTCTACGGCAGCGAGGCCTGGACAACGTATGCCAGCCAAGAGCGACGTCTCAATTCATTCCATCTTCGCTGCCTTCGGAGAATACTTGGCATCAGGTGGCAGGACTATATCTCCAACACAGAAGTCCTTGAAGCGGCCAACATCCCCAGCTTATACACACTACTGAGTCAGCGGCGCTTGAGATGGCTTGGCCATGTGAGCCGCATGGAAGATGGCAGGATCCCCAAAGACACATTGTACAGCGAGCTCGCCACTGGTATCAGACCCACCGGCCGTCCATGTCTCCGTTATAAAGACGTCTGCAAACGCGACATGAAATCGTGTGACATTGATCACAAGTCGTGGGTGTCAGTTGCCAGCATTCGCCAGAGCTGGCGGGCAGCCATAAAGACAGGGCTAAATTGTGGCGAGTCGAAGAGACTTAGTAGTTGGCAGGAAAAAAGACAGAGGCGCAAGGGGAGAGCCAACTGTGCAACAGCCCCAACAAACAAATTTCTCTGCAGCACCTGTGGAAGAGCCTGTCACTCCAGAATTGGCCTTTATAGCCACTCCAGGCGCTGCTTCACAAACCACTGACCACCTCCAGGCGCGTATCCATTGTCTCTCGAGATAAGGAGGCCCAAAAGAAGAAAAGAGTGCCACACAGCACGATGGAGGGTATTCTCAATGTGAAGATGGGACTTTATCTCCACAAGGACTGTGTGGTGGTCACTCCTGCCAATACTGTCAAGGATAGATTGGTGTGGCCGAGGTCAAGCATATTTTTCCCTCTTTTTGGTCCTCTCACCACCTGCCACAGACGCAATCTAGCAGCTATGTCCTTTAGGACTCAACCAGCTCAGTAGTGGTGCTACTGAGCCACTCTTGGTGATGGACAGTGAAGTTTCCCCCCCGTCCCCCCTGAGTACATTTTGTGCCCTTGTCACCCTCAGTGCTTTCTCCAAGTGCTGTTCAACATGGAGGAGTACTGATTCATCAGCTGAAGGGGGGGGCGCGGTAGGTGGTAATCAGCAGCAGGTTTTCTTGCCCATGTTTGACATTATGCCATGAGACTTCATGGGACCTGGAGTCGATGTTGAGGACTCCCAGGGCTACTCCCTCCCAACTGTATACCACTGTAGCACCACCTCTGCTGGGCCTGTCCTGTTGATGGGAGTGGACATACTCGGGGATGGTCATGGTGGTGTCTGGGACATTGTTTGTAAGGTATGATTCAGTGAGTATGACTATGTCAGGCTGTTGCTTGACTAGTCTGTCGGACAGCCCTCCCAACTTTGGCACAAGCCCCCATATGTTGGCAAGGACTACTTTGCAGGGTCGACAGGGCTGGGTTTGCCATTGTCGTTTCCGGTGCCGAGGTCGATGCTGGGTGTTCCGTCCGGTTTCATTCTTTATTGACTTCGTAGCAGTTAGATACAACTGAATGGCTTGCTAGGCCATTTCAGAGGACATGTAAGAGTCAACCACATTGCTGTGGGTCTAGAGTCACATGTAAGCCAGACTGGGTAAGGACAGAAGATTTTCTTCCCTCAAGGACATTAATGAACCAGATGGGTTTTTACAACAATCGCCAATGGTTTCATAGCCATCATTAGACTAGCTTTTTTTAAATTCCGGATTTTTATTAACTGAATTCAAATTCCGATGGCCAAGACAACCTTTGCCTAAATAAAATACCACCCAAAGGTTGGTCGAAGTTTGGAACTCTCTTTCACAAACAGCAATTGATGCTATGATAGGTTTTTGTTAACCAAAGGTATTAAGGAATTAGGGGCAAAAGCAGGTATATGGAGTTAGGTCATAGATCAGCCATGATCTCATTGAATGGCAGAACAGGCTCAAGGAACTAAATGGTCTATTCCTGTTCCTATGTTCCTACGTTACACCATCACCCATTACCATATGCACTGATTATACTTTTAATGCCTGATATTTTGTACATGTCAATGATCAACTGATTACAAAGCAATCAGTTAAATCTAGTGGCTGCTTCATTCAAAGTCTCCTTGCCAGACGTCAGCAGATTCAGGTTTCAGGGCCTCAATCACAGACTAGTCTTTGGTTTTACATCGGTCGTGATTACTCAGAATTACTCCCAGCTGCTAGTGAGTATCGAAACAGGATGATACTGTAGATAAATGCATGGCTGGAGAAGTGGTGCATAGGGGAGACTTTGAGATTTTTCGGGCACTGGGACTGGTTCTTGCAGAAGGGGAACCTATATAAGATGGACGGATTGGACCTGAAAAGAGCCAGAACCGATGTCTCACTGAAAGGTTAACCAGCACTGTTGGGGAGCATTTAAAATAATTTGGTTGGGGAAGAGGAATCAGAAAGTGGCAAAAAGGAGCAGTAATGAGATGGGAGGATGGAGAGATATAAACAGCAATAAAATTAGAAATGTCCAAAAAATTGCAGGGACAAGATTGAGCACTACAGTAATTGTGTTGAAGGAGGTGTCAAATTATATGCACGTCAATGTCCATACTGTAATTTATGAGATTTGTAAGCTGCAAGGGCAAGTTGCAACATGGGATTATGATGTGGTTGCATTAATAGGGAAATGGCTTAAACATGGCCAAGAATGTGTTCATAATATTCCTGGTTACAAAATATTCTGTAATGGTACAGAAGAACAAAGAGGAAAGGGCATGGCAGTATTGATGAAGGATGATGTTATGATTCCAAATAGATAGATTCAGTTCTGCCACTGAATTTATTTGGCTAGATTTAAGGAAGAGGGAGCTGTTACATTGTTGCAAGTTTTTTATAGAGAGCAAAACAGTGAGAAAGAGATAAATGAGAACATTTGCTGGCTCATTGTAAAGATGTGTAACAAGAATATAGTAGTAACATAGGGGACTTTAATTACCCTAATATAGATTGTGGGGGTGGGGCGGGGGGGGGGGGGGGAACATAACGCTAAGTGTAAGGAAGGTGGGAATTTTTGATATATACAGGAAAACCTTCTGAACCAATATTTCTGCAGTCCAACAAGAAAGGAAGTAGTTTTGGATCTGATTCTGGGAAATGAAGTAGGGCAAGTGGGATGTGTTACAGTACCAGATCATCTAGCTAACAGTGATCACAATGTAATTTGATTTGGAGTACCTATGGAAAGAGACCAGAAAATATTGAAGAGAAAAATCAGAAGAGCTAATATCAGTGATTTAAGAAGGGACCTGGTAATTGCAGGGTAAAGCAGTAACAGAGCAATGGAGGGAATGGAAGAGATAGTTCAGGTAAAAATTAGGCATATTCCTTTGAAGGGAAAAGGTAGAGCATCCAAAGCTAACATACCCTGGATTGCAAAGGAAATCAAATAAAACAGAAAAAGGAGGTTTATGACAAATGTAAGGAGCAAGATTCAATGAATAATCAGGATGATTATGGAATGTACAGGAGGGAACTGCAAAAGTCAATTCAGAGGGCAAAGAGAGATTACGAGAAAAGATTTGCAGCAACATTAAATTGAACCCTAAAATATTCTATAAACATAAAATGTATGAGGTTATCAAGGGAAAAATGGGTCTATTAAGGACCAAAGAGAAATTTTCATGTACAGGTACTGAATATGGTGAAAGTATCAAATGAGTACTTTCATCTATCTTCACAAAGGAAGCAGATGGCATAATAGTTACACTAAAAGAGAAGAGGAAAGTTATGGGCAGGATAGTATTAAATAGAGAAGACATGCTAAAAAGATTAGCATTACTGTAAGTTGGTAAGCCACTTGGTCCAGATGGAATGCATTCTAGGTTACTAAAAGAAGCAAAGGAAGAAATAGCAGGGGCATTGGTCATAATCTTTAAATCCCCATAAGATACAGATGTAGTGGAGACTGGCTAATCTTCTAACACTGTTCAAGGAAGGGGAGGGGGATAAACCAGAAAACTACAGACCAGTCAGTGGGGTAATGGGGAAGTTATTGAAAACTATTATTCGGAACAAAATAAACTTTCATTTGGAAAGGCATGGGTTAATCAAGGAGATTGTAAAGGCAAATTCTGTCTGACTAACTTGATTGAATTCTTTAATGAGGTAACAAGGAAGGTTGGTCAATCACAATGTTGTATATATAGACATTTGGAAGGCATTTGACCAAGTGCCACCACAGGAGGATTGTTATGTAGATGGAAGCCAGTGGAACTAAGGAGAAAGTGGCAGTATGAATGTGGAATTGGCTCAGTAAGAGGAAGCAGACCATGGTGGTAGTTAGATGTTTTCAGACTGGGAGGTGGTTTGCAGTGGTATTCCCAAGGGTCAGTTTGGGTCCATTGGTCTTTTCAGCTTTTATAAATGACCTAGATTCTGGTGCAGGGAGCAGCATTACAAAGATTACAGATACAAAACGTGTCAAAATAGTAGATAGTGATGGGGATAGTTGTAAATTTCAGGATGAGATAGACAGGATGGTGATATGGGCAGAAAGTTGGCAGATGGAGAAGTGTGAAGTGATCCACTTTGGGAGGACTGATATGGAAAGAGCGTATATGATAAATGACATGACTTTGAAAAATGTAGATGAGCAAAGATTTTGGTGTCTGTGTAGACAAATCTTTAATTGTGGTAGGGGAAGTTGATAAGGTGATTAAAAAAAACATATAGGTCACTGGGTTTATAAATAGAGGAATTGAATATAATAGCAAAGAGATTATGGTAGAAATTTATAAATCACTGGATAGGCCCTGGCTGGATTATTATGAGCAAATCTGGGCACCTCGCTACAGAAGCAGTGCAGAGGCCTTTGAAAGCTTTAGCAGGATGTAACCAGAGATGAGGGATTTCAGTTCTGAGGAAAGGTTGGAAAAGTTAAGACTGTTCTCCTTCAAACAGAGAAGGCTAATAGGTGATCTAATGAGAGGGTTTCAAGATAATCAGAGGTTTTGATAGAGTAGATGGAGAAAAACTATTCCCTCTGGTGAGTGGGTCAATAACTAGAGCTTAAAATCATTGGCAAAAGATCTAGAGAGGAGATGAAGAGAAGTGCTTTCACTCAAGGAGTTTTGAGGATCTGAAATGCTCTACATGTCAAAGCTGATTACATAAATAATTTTAAAAGGGAGTTGGACAGTTATTTGAGGATAAGGAACTTATTGGGTTATGGATAAAAACAAGGGGGATGTGAGATTAAGCACAACTGCTCTTTCAAATAGCTAGCACAGGCACAATGGGCCAAATTGAAGCCCAGGGGATAAAAGGGACAGTGGTAACATGGATACAAAATTGAATAAGTTTTGGTGAATGGCTGTTTTTCAGACTGGAGTGAGGTATACAGTGGTGTTCCCCAAGGTTCAGTACTAGGACCACTGCTGTTTTTGATACACATTAATGACTCGGACTTGGGGGTACAGGGCATAATTTTAAAATTGTGCAGATAGCACAAAAGTCAGCGTGGCTTTGTCAGGGGGAGATCATGTCTAACAAACTTGATTGAATTTTTCGAGGAGGTGACTAGATGTGTAGATGAAGGTAAGGTGGTTGATGTAGTTTACATGGACTTCAGTAAGGCTTTTGATAAGGTCCCCCATGGAATCCAGGGTAATTTGGCAAATTGGATCCAAAATTGGCTTAGTGGCAGGAGGCAGAGGATGATGATCGAGGGTTGTTTTTTCTAGTGGAAGCCTGTGACCAGCGGTGTACTGCAGGGATCGGTGCTGGGAGCCTTGCTGTATGTCGTGTGCGTTAATGATTTAGACGTGAATATAGAAGGTATGATCAGTAAGTTCACAGATGACACAAAAATTGGCAGTGTCGTAAACAGGGAGGAGGAAGGCTTAGATTACAGGATGATATAGATGGGCTGGTAAAATGGGCGGAGCAGTGACAAATGGAATTTAATCCTGAGAAGTGTGAGGTGATGCATTTTGAAAGGACTAACAAGGCAAGGGAATATACAATGGATGGTAGGACCCTAAGAAATGCAGAGGATCAGAGGGACCTTGGTGTACTTGTCCATAGATCACTGAAGGCAGCAGCACAGGTAGATAAGGTGATTAGGAAGGCGTATGGAATACTTGCCTTTATTAGCCAAGGCATAGAATATAAGAGCAGGGAAGTTATGATGGAGCTGTATAAAACACTAGTTAGGCCACAGCTGGAGTACTGTGTACAGTTCTGGTCATCGCACTATAGGAAGGATGTGATTGCACTGGAGAGGGTGAAGAGGAGATTCACCAGGATGTTGCCTGGGCTGGAGCATTTCAGCTATGAAGAAAGACTGGATAGGCTCGGGTTGTTTTCCTTAGAGCAGAGAAGGCTGAAGGGGACCTGATTGAGTGTTCAAAATTATGAGGGGCATTGATAGGTAGATAGGAAGAAACTTTTTCCCTTAGCAGAGGGATCAATAACCAGGGGGCATAGATTTAAGGTAAGGGGCAGGAGGTTTAGAGGGGATTTGAGGAAAAATGTTTTCACTCAGAGGGTGGTTGGAATCTGGAACACACTGCCTGAAGGGGTAGTAGAGGCAGGAACCCTCACAACATTTAAGAAGTATTTAGATAAGCACTTGAAATGCCATAGCATACAAGGCTACTGGCCAAGTGCTGGAAAATGGGATTAGAATAGATAGGTGCTTGATGGCCGGCACAGACACAATGGGCCGAAGGGCCTGTTTCTGTGCTGTATAACTTTGAGTCTATGACTCTAAAACTTAGAAGTGTAATAAATAGTGTGGAAGATAATATTAGACTTCAAGAGGATATAGACAGGCTGGTGGAATTGGCAGGTACATGACAAATGAAATTGAACACAGTAAAGTGTGAGGTCATACATGTTAGGAAGAATGAGGAGAGAGAATACAAATTAAATGGTACAATTTTAATGGGGATACAAAAAGAGAGAGATCTCAGGGCCTTTGTGTACAAATCTTTGAAGGTGGCAGGACAGGTTAACAAAGCAGTTAAAAAAGCATATGGGATCCTGGGCTTTATAAATCGAGGCATAGAGCATAAAAGCCAGGAAGGTATGCTAAACATATATAAAACACTAGTTCAGCCCAGTTGGACACCATATTTTAGGAGGAATGTGAAGACCTTGTAGGGTGTACGAGAATGGCTGCAGGGATGAGAGATTACAGCTACATGGAAAGACTAGAGAAACTTGGGTTGTTCTCCTTCGAGCAGTGAAGGCTAAGATTTGATAGAAGTGTTCAAAATCATGAAGCAGTTGGATAGATTAAATAAAGAGAAACTGTTTCCAATGGCTGAAGGGTTGATAACCAGTGAGCAAAGATTTAAGGCGAATGGAAAAGAATAAGAGGTGGCTTGAGGTAAATCTTGTTATGAAATGAGTGGTTAGGACCTGGAATGCAATGCTTAATCTGGTGGTGAAAACAGATTCAATAGGAACTTTCAAAAGGGAATTTGGTCAATACTTGGTTCAGTAAACATGGCAGGGATATGGGGAAATAGTCAGCCGTTCCCACTAACTGGATTCACTTTTAAAAAGAGCCGGTGCTGACAAAATGGACTGAATGGCCTTCTCGTGTTCTGTACTAGGTCATGATTCTATGGCTGTAAAATTTGGATGCATAGCGCCTGTTTTGTGGCACTATAGGTGCCATTTTGCCTGCAAAAGGGCATCGATGGGCATACATCTGGTGCTCGCAATGCCAGATGTCATTTTGATGAGGGTATTAGAGCATGTACAAGGAGTGTCCACCAGAAGTATGTAGATTAGGCAGATTATGGTGTCAATCAGCCAGGGCTGCCTTTTGGAAGTTCAATGTTCTAGCTGACACTGAGGAAACTGGAAAATGTTAATGTGACGGAGGGATCAGAAGACCCATGGGTGTAGGTGGGAAGAGGCAGGACAAAAAGAGAAAAGATAGAGTTAAGATAGGTAGAAATCTGTTCCATAGGGCAAGAACAGGCTGAAATGATGGGTCTATCAGTACAGTCCTGTCTGTGAATCTTGGGATGGAGGTAGAAGCGGGCTATGTGGTGTTGGGGGAACTATGAGCTTAGTGCTTTCCATTTTTCTGGCCCTAACTGTCTCCTTTTCACCATAGATGTCCAATCCCTCTATACTTCCATCCCCAATCAGAGGGTCCGAGAATCCTCCACTTCTTCCTTGAATGGAGGCCCAACCAGTCCCCATCATCACCATCCTCTGCCACCTGACTAAATTTGTTCTCACATTGAACAACTTCCCCTTTGATTCCACTCACTTTGATCAAATAACGTTTTTTGCTATGGGAACCCACATGAGTCCTAGTTATGCCTGTCTTTTTGTGGGATATCTGAAACATTCTTTGTTCCAGTCCTACTGAGGCCCTCTCCTTCACCTCTTTTTCCAGTACATTGATGACTGTATCATTGTCATCTCCTGCTCCCCACGGAACTGGAAAATTCAATCAACTTTGTTTCCAATTTCCACCATTCCCTTACCTTCACATGATCCATCTCTGACTTTCCCCTTCCTTCCTCCATTTCTCAGGATAGGCTATTAAGCAACATCCACTGTAAGCCCAACAACTCCCACAGCTACCTTGATTATACCTTGCTTTCTGTAAGGATTCTAGTCCATTCTCTCAGGTTCTGCATCTCCATCGCATCTGTTCTGACAATGCAACCTTCCAGAATAGCACTTCCTCTGATATGACTTCCATTTTCCTCTCCACCTTGGTTGACAGGGCCCTAAACTACGTCCTTTCCATTTCCAGCACTTCTGCTCTCACCCCTTACCACTCTCCCAGAACCACAATAGGGCCCCCCTCAGGGAGAGGCACCGACATGTTGCACCGTGGACATTTAACAAGATTATTGACTCAGCCATGGACATGGGGGTAATTAACTGTATATAAAGTGTAGAGTCAATCTAATGCCGTCAAAACACAATCCCATTTAAAACACATTCCTCCCTATAAATAAAGTAGCAAAGCATACAAACATCAAAGGAGAGTAGCACAAATGTATTAGCTAGCTAGCAAGCAAAAGAGTATACAATGCCAATATGAATTACTTTTGTTGACAGAATAGAGTTCATTACACAATGTTATGGGGTGGTAGATGGGCCTTATCGGATGACCTCTGTGGATTCACATTGTGTCAGGAGTGCAAATTCTTCCAATAAACCATGAAACTCAAGGAGAGGATTGTTATTGAGGTGAGGCAGTAGATAAATCAGCAATAGGAAGATGGGCCATTTCTCACACTGCTGTTGTCACAAGACAATTTAACCCGTGATGGTCAATGTTTGTGCAACTTCTCTACCTGCTTTTAATACGTGTCTGAAGATAGGGCAGCCAACAAAAGGGCAGTGATCTCCAAATCAGGAGACTTTTATAGGATGGAGCAGATACGAACATACGGATTAGGAGTAAGAGTAGGCCACTTGGCCCCTCAGGCCTACTCTGCCATTCAATAAGCGCATGGCTGAACTGATTGCTCCACATTCCCGCCTACCCGGATAACCTTTCACCCCCTTGATTATTAAGAATCTATCTACCTCTGCCTTAAAAATATTCAAGGATTCTGCTTCCACCACCCTTTGAGGAAGAGAATTCCAAAGACTCACGACCCTCTGAGAGAAAAAACATTTCTCCTCATCTCTGTCTTAAATGGGTGACCCTTTATTTTTAAACAGTGACCACGAGTTCTAGATTCTCCCACAAGGGAAAACATCCTTTCCACATCTACCCTGTCTAGACCCTTCAGGATCTTATCTGTTTCAATAAAATCGCCTCGAACTCGTCTAAGTTCCAGTGGATACAAGCCTAGCCTGTCCAATCTTTCCTCATAAGACAGCCCACCCATTCCAGATATTTAAGTCCTTCCTTAAATAAGGAGACCAGTACTGTACACAGTACTACAGATGTGGTCTCACCAATGGACTGTATAGCTGAAACATAACCTCCCTACTTTTGTATTCAATTCCCCTCACAATAAACGATTACATTCTATTAGCTTTCCTAATTACATGCAGGACCTGCATATTAACCTTTTGCGATTCATGCACTCGGACACCCAGATCCCACTGCATCTCGGAGCTCTCAACATTTAGATAGTATGCTTCTTTTTTTATTCTTCCTGCCAAAATGGACAATTTCACATTTTTCCACATTATACTCCATTTGCCATATCTTTGCCCATTCAATTTACCTTTCTTGCCTCCTTATGTCCACTTCACAGCTTACTTTCCTACCTATCTTTGTGTCATCAACAAATTTAGCAACCATACTTTCAGTCTCTTCATCTAAGTCATTTATATAAATTGTAAAAAGTTGAGGCCCCAGCACAGATCCCTGTGGTACACCACTCATTACATCTTGCCAACCAGAAAATAACCCATTTATGCCTACTCTCTGTTTCCTGTTGGCTAGCCAATCTTCTATCCATGCCAATATGTAAACCCCTACACCATGAGCTTTTATTTTCTGCAATGACCTTTGATGTGGCATCTTGTCAAATGCCATCTGGAAATCTAAATACAATACATCCACTGGCTCCCCTTCATTCACAGCACATGTAACTCTCTCAAAGAACTCCATTAAATTGGTTAAACATGATTGCCCTTTCACTAAATCCATGTTGACTCTGCCTGATTACCTTGAATTTTTCTAAGTGCCCTGCTATAACATCTTTCATAATAACTTCTAACATTTCCCCTAAGACAGACGTTAAGCTAACTGGCCTGTAGATTCCTGCTTTCTGTCTCCCTCGCTTTTTGAATAAAGGAGTTACGTTCGCTATTTTCCAATCTAATGGAACCTTCCCCGAATCAAGAGAATTTTGGAAAATTAAAACTTTAGAAGAATGATGTAAAACAGAAAAACAGAGTGCGACTGGAAGGGACAGAGAGGTGCACAGTAGTTAGCCAAGACTAGTTTATTCATCTTGGCAGGCTGTTAAACTGGATTCTAAAATACAGGAACAACAGAATCTCTCATGGACTAAAAGTCATTTGCTCACCAAAGATAGTGACAAAATTAGATAAACACAATTACAAATAAAGAGCGTGTTCAGTTCCTCCAATAAAATGATTGTCTTAAATTCACCTATGCGTATATCTCAGTCTATCAGTGTTGATTCTGATTCAGCTCTGACAAGATAATTATGTGCAAAAATCTTTTCTGCAAGAATTTGAGCATCTGTTATGCAAGTATTATCTTGTTACCAAATGTTTAGTCATTATCTGTAAGATTGCACTCCAGACTAACCAATTTATATCCACATCAAATCTTTTATCTGTTAGCAAAGGTGCACTTTTAACATAATGCAATCATGATACAGACAACTTTCAAATAGCATTGGCCACACCGATTATCTTCCCTCAAACTGGATAGTAAATGATGCACATTGCACTTACTGATTAGAATTAGAATTAGAATTAGAACATTACAGCGCAGTACAGGCCCTTCGGCCCTCGATGTTGCGCCGACCTGTGAAACCATCTGACCTACACTATTCCATTTTCATCCATATGTCTATCCAATGACCACTTAAATGCCCTTAAAGTTGGCGAGTCTACTACTGTTGCAGGCAGGGCGTTCCACGCCCCTACTACTCTCTGAGTAAAGAAACTACCTCTGATATCTGTCCTATATCTATCACCCCTCAACTTAAATCTTTGACATACTTGTAAAACTTATCCTTTAATTCAATTCACAGCAAAAAAAAAGCTTATGACTATTTCTATCGTGTTAATTGAAACATATGTTATGCCAATGTGCTTTGTTGAATGATAATTTTCTTTAATCCACTGCCTGGAAATCTAAATTTATATATTTTTAAAAAAGATATTTAAAAAAGAAAAGCTCCAAGGATGACTTTTCTGGCAGCTTAGGATGGTCACCTAATTTGCAACACTGCACCCTACACTGCAGTGCCATGAGGAGGGAGACAAAATGTCTGCTCATGCCCCAGCTAGAACCAAGACCCAGGAAGTTTAAAGGAACTACCTGTTCTTTTTAGCAAGAGAGAAATACTGCTAACTGCTCTGTTTGAATGACTGAGTGACTGTCATGTGACAAGCTCCTTTTGATCTGTGGTTTTAAGCTTGTGTCTTTCTGCAGCAGAGAGAGGAGAAGCAATAGGACTCTGACACATGCAGATCCAAGTGGGGGTCTCTCTTTCTCTCTCCATTCCAGCTTGAGAGCTTTCAAATCCTGCCTGTTGACTGACCACCTTTGCATACTCCGGCTACAATCAGAAACCCTGTTGGAGGAAATCATCCACATCGCTGTCTCCAAGAGATCCGCCAAACCAGTCATCTACATCTTCTAACTAAATACCTCAGGACCACTGAATTCAGCTAGAAGCCAGCCAAATCACCAAAAAACACAGAACTGTATGCACCTTTTTTTCTATGGACTATAACTCAGTTAATCTCCCTTTCCCTACTCTGTACCCTATTTGTGTGTATATAAACCTCCAGAATGTGTGTGTGTGTGACTGAAAGTTGGCACACTGTTTACTATTTTTATTAGTTTGGTTTAGGTACAATAAAGTTAACCACTTTCTTTGTTAACTTAGCTGCTAGGTTATTTTAAAACACAAGGTTAAAGGCTTGGAGTAGGGGTTTCCAACCTTTTCGCGTGGGGGACCACAGTACAACTTTTGTCTTACATAGGGGGCTGGGAAGGCTGTGTTGGAAAGATAAAGGCATTAAAAATTTATCTTGCTATTAATAAAAACAACAACAAATGTCCATTTTTGTGAAAAAGTTTTAAATGAGAAGACTAATTTATTGAGTCACTTTCTTGTCACAATGCTGGTCACTGATTTAGTGAGATAACTGTTATTTTTTTGCTTGCACAAGTAGTCAATGTCTTCCCACACTTGTTGTAGTGATGCGGAGTATTCCGGATAGACGTCCATTTATCAGGAATGATCTTGATCACTCTCTGTCCCTCCACTTTCGCTGTGTGTCTCTCTCCCGCTCTCTCTGTGAGTCTCTCTCCCGCTCTCTCTGTGTCCTTCCCACTCTGTGTCCTCCCTGCTCTGTGTCTTCCCCCTTCTGCGTTATGCCCTCCTCTGTGTTATTCCCCCCCTCTGTGTTATCTCCCCCATGTTATTCCCCCTCTGTGTTGTGCCCCTCTCTGTGTTGTTCCCCTTCTCTGTGTCATCCCTGCTCCATCTGTCCGCCTCTCTCTGTCCCCTTTCTCTCTGTCCCGCTTTCTTTCTGTCCCTCTTTCTCTCTTTGTCTCCTTTTCTGTTTCCTCCTCCCCTCTCTCTGCCTTCCCCACTCTCTCTCTCTGTCTCCCTCACTCTCTGACATTTGCTGAGAGAGGGAATTGTCAGCAGAGTAACTTTGTAGTTGGCCAACTTTTTAAAAATATCACTACTGTCAGTTTCACAGCTGACAGGAGCTGAGAGCAGGAACAGTGCTAAAAATATCAGAACTCGCTGGGAAACCACGTATCTATCCGAAGTTCGGAAGTGCTGTTCCTGCTCTCAGTACCTGTCAGCTGTGAAACTGACAGTTGTGATTTTGATTTTAAAGCCGACCTTTTTGGAAAAAAGAAGCCAATGGGAAATTTCTCATTTGTGAAATTACCAGTCACGGGCCTCAAAAGTTTTTACCATGTTGCTGACCCCTGCTCCCCTTGTCCTCAACTTTCATCCCCACCCTCTACATTCAATGGATCATTGTCCACCATTTCCACCATCTCCAGTGTGATGCCACCACCAATCACATCTTACCCTCCCTTTCTTTTTGAGCATTCCAAAGGGACTGTTCCCTCCATGACACTCTGGTCCACTTCCCAATCCACTCCACACCTCATCCCCTTCCCACAACAGCTTTCTGTGCAAGCACAGGAGATGGAACACCTGCATTTTGTTTTCTCTTTTCCCAGTGTCCAGTGCCCAAACACTCATTCTGGGCAAAACAGTGATTTCCTTGCACTTCTTTCAGTTGAGTATACTGTATTCTCTGCTCACGATGTGGTCTCTTCCACACTGGGGAGACTAAATGTAGATTGGGTGGCCATTTTATGGAACACCTCCATTCAGTCCACAAGTGTAACCCCCCAAGCTTCTGTTCACTTGTCATTTTAATTCTCTGCCCTACTCCCACTCTGACTTCTCTGTCCTTGGCCTCCTACACAACATAAGTACAACATAAGCTCAAGGAACAACACACTGGGCTGAATTTTCCCTGTGACTTCTGAACTCCACTGAAAGGTTCAAATGGGGTTCTGAAGCCCAAAATGTGTGGGAAATGGTCACTCAATGTGATTTTCCACGGAGCAACCAATTAATGCCAGAGGGTGGACTCGCTGTCCAATTAAGGATGACATGTGTGCTCTCGAAGCTGGAGGGCCAATCAGAGGCTTGAAAGCAGGATGTCATGGCAGGTAAGTGAGAGAGAGGGTACTTCAAAATGGAGGCACCCTTTCTCCAGCTTTTAAAAAATTAAATTCAAATATGGCCTTTGCAGCTAACCACCACTGTGGGGCGGTTATGGTGGATTTGGGGGAGCCCGTCAAGTGAGTGGCCTGTGGCTGCTGCTGCACCCAGGCAGGCAGGGAGTGCCTTGAAGCCTTCCTGGAGCACTGGCTACCACCAAACCGCTCCCCACCCTGATCTGAAGCTGGGAGACTGCCCCCAGCAGCTAAAGTATCCGCCGCCACTTACAGGCACCTGGAGGTTGACAGGGAAACCACAGACAGCCCCCTTTAATTGGTCTTAATTGGCCATTATTTAGTTTAATCGACCATCCACGGCATGCCGGAAGGTAGCCCTGACTTCAGCGCCCCTCACCCCACACCCTTCCCACCTCCAATCCTGCCTCTGGGAAAATGGCCCACGGATGAGATGGAGCTGGGGAACTGGCACATAGGCCGGCAGCACTATTTTTAGTTCATTCTTGGCCCTGTCAAGGGCTCAAAATCCAGCCCTCTATCTTTCAATTCGGCACTTTACAGCCTTCTGGACTCAACATCGAGTCCAAAAACTTCCTCTTTCTTTTGGACAGCAGCTGTTGGTGATGATTCTGCTGTTCTCATTTATACCTTCTCTAGACCCATCTTTTCTTTCTTTACTTGTCCCATCACCATCTCATTTGCTTTGCACCATCATCCCTTTTGTCATTTAATCTCTCCTGCCTTCCACCCTATCACAGACCTTTGATTTTGCTCTTTCCTCCCATCCCCCTTTTCCTCCCCTCTGAACTTGTTTAAAACCTGTAACATCTCTAACTTTTGCCAGTTTTGATGAAAGGTCATCGACCTGAAATGCTAACTGTTTCTCTCTCCACAGATGTTGTCCAGCCTGTTGAATATTTCCAGCATTTTCTGTTAAATAGTTGCAAGTTGTTGCAGTTGTCTTCAGCTAAAAGTTAATTTTTATTTCTATAAGGCCATAGTATGGTGTGACAGTGAAGCCTAAGTACAACTTACTCCCAAGGCTGCTCCTCCTTTCAGTCTGCAAAACACGCACAGTACTGATCCCTTTAAGCTTTTCCAATTCAAATGCTATTTCTTGCTCTAGGCTGAAGAAGTAAATGATAAATCAGTGAAAATGATCTAATTAGAGTAAAGTCCGAAATGTAGCATGTAATGCATATTTTTCTGCTCTAATGGAAGTCTTTCCACTTTGATGATGACAGAATTCAGATCTGATGAACATGTTTGCAGTAACTGATTTCAGAAACACTCCAAAACTAGCGTTCATATTCCCTTGTATCTCTGATCTAACTACATTAAAAGCAGGTATATGAACTTTTATGGGTGATGGGGTAGCCTTGAAAAAGATTCAGAGGAGGTCTACAAAAATGTTTCCCGGCTTAACAAAAACAATTTTCACTAATATAGTACCCTTAGCATTACAAAAACAACTGAAGGTGTTTCACAGGAGTGTTATCAAAAAAGATTTGACACCAACCCACATAAAAAGATATTGACCCTGATTTTGCAATCAGTCACAAAGCAACTGTGCTTGCTGCTGACCACAAAGTAAGTGTCGCTGAGAGATCTAGCAATCTCTCTGGCAAAACTTTCACCTCTATCACCACACAGTGGTACGACAACTGATTGCAGCGTTTTTTTACTGGGCATTCCCAGCAAGGAGCTGCAGTGATGTCATCAGGCTGTCCAAGAAGCCAATCACATTAAAGTATTTGCACAGACACATAAATAGGAAACTAACATAAAATCACTTTTAAAAACCTTTATCTGGAGATAGTTAAAGATTGGGATATGCACATGCAGAGAAGGTAGAAGCTAAAATCTGCTTTAAAAGCTTCTTAAAAAAAATTAGAAACATTTAGCTAAAAAATCTACTAATTAATGATTTAACAGCACTTCGCAAATATAAAATCACTTTTTCGCGGCCAGTTCTGGTGTTCAGCAATTTTTATTAATTGTATCACTGTTACGGCCACGTGGTGAGATTTTGGTGGTTCCCACTGTTCAACTCCCACCCTGACTGCAGCGAGTTTAACCCCTTTGTTTTTTATTTGTCAAATAAACAGATAGCGACAGATTCTCTTGTAGGTTTAAAACAGAAAATCAATTATTTATTCATTAATACGCCTTGTCCCGAAATTATCGCAATCTCATCCACTCACTCATTCACTTTCACGCACAAGAAGAGACAGATAGAGTGGAAAAGGGGTAAATGGTTGTAAGTGGGGGTAGGTTTCAGGCATCATGGTAAACCTGTTGAAGTCTCTTGGAAGTCAAGTTCTCATTGGTTGTAGGCCTGAGGTGTTTGTAGGTTTCCCTCTCGGTTGAAAGTTCAGTTGAAGACTGTGGATCACTTCTAATTCACTGCTGTATAAGTGCAGATGTAGAATTCTACAGCAGGATGCATCCCTTCTTGTTTGCTGGAAACAAGTTTCTTGGATGCTGCTTTCTTGGGTCTCCCTTTCTCTCTCTCCAGGCTGCCTTTCCAGGTAAAGATGTGTTACATCTCGACTCCAGGGAGGAGAGACTTTGGTCTCTCCCATGGTGATCGCACAATGATCCAGGATGTGGCTACTTCGCACCTTCTTTGTTTCAGAAGAACCCTTTCAATTCGAAAGTGTCTGTTGATGGGTTCAGGATGAGAATAATCCAATTGCGATGTTTCCACTTCACACCTTTTTTGTTTCAGAAGAACCCATTCAATTCTGGAATATTTTAGGAAGGTTGTAGGATGGGTGCAATTGACATTTCTTACCTTTGAAGATTTTCCTTTGTCCTTGTCAGACAGATTGAATATTCAAAGGCCAAGTCCTTTTCCTTTGGTGGCGATTTTGGAGGACATTGTTCACTTTCTAAAAGAAAGGTCCTTTTTTAAAAGACAAAGTCAGTTTTTTATAGCTTCAGTTTTTGTGCATAATTTTTCATCATCGCACATCTTGTACGCATGGCAATTATCATTTAAAATGCAGCTACACCTGATTGAACAATGGGTAACTTTTTAATGGATTTTCTAATGCGATGTGGGTGCGGGAAAGTTGAAATTTTCATGATTTCTGGCTCTGGTGATGGTGGGAGGGCAGTGTCCACAGTGTAGTCTATGATGGAGTCCTGAATGACAAGCTGCAACTTCAGGATTACCATGCTAATCTGTGCATACTCGACATCCTGAAGTTGCATCAGTTTCAGGGTGGTAATGACAACAAACACTGACAGTTCACCACCAACCCTCCCCCTGCAAAATCTGGGCCATTGTGAGTTGATCAACAGTTTGGTGAAAGAACTAGATTTTAAGGAGGGACATAAAGGAGGAAAGAGAAGTAGAGAGTCGGAGAGGTTTAGGGAGGAAATTCCAGAACTTGGGGCCTAGGTAGCTGATGACACAGTCACCAATGGTGGGGCAATTTAAATCACTGATATGCAAAAGAACAGACTTGGAGGAGCACAGAGATTTCGGAGGGTTTTAAAGCCGGCAGAGTTTTCAGAGATAGGGGCGGGCAAGGCCATGGAGGAATTTGAAAATGATGAAGAGAATTTTAAAATTGATGTATCCCTGGTGTGATATAACCATGTAAGTCAGGGAGTATAGTGCCGATGGGTGAATGGGATTTGATGCGAGTTAGGATACAGGCAGCAGAGTTTTGGATGAGTCCAAGTTTACCGAGGGTGAAAGAACATGCGCAACAACTATACCTTTGTATTTATATAGTGTCTTCAGCGTAACAAAACGATTCAAGGTGTTTCACAGGAGTGTTATAAAGCAAAATTTGGCACAGAGATACATAAAGAGATATTAGGGCAGATGACCAAAAACTTAGTCAAAGAGGTAGGTTTTAAGGCATGTCTTAAATGAGGAAAGAGAGATAGACAGGCAGAGAGGTTTAGGGAGGGAATTCCAGCGTTTAGGACTTTGGCAGCATAAGGCATGGCTGCCAGTGGTGGAGCGATTAAAGTCAGGATGCTCAAGAGGCCAGAATTAGAGGAGTTCAGATATCTCTGAGGGTTGTGGGGCTGGAGGAGATTACAGAGATAGGGAGCAGCGAGGCCATGGAGGGATTTGAAAACAAGGATGAGAATTTTAAAATCAAGGTATTGCTTAACAGGGAGCCAATGTAGGTCAGTGAGCAATGGGGTGAAGGGTGAATGGGACTAGATGCGAGTAAGAGCACAGACAGCAGTATTTTAGATAGCCTCAAGTTTACAGAGAGTAGAATGTAGGAGGCCAGCAGGAGTGCACTGGAATAGTCAAGTCTAGAGGTAACAAAGGCATGGATGAGGGTTTCAGTAGTTAATGAACTGAAGCAGGGGCGGAGTTGTGTGATGTTACAGAGGTGGAAATAGACAGTCTTAGTGATGCCGTAAATATGTAGTCGAAAGCTCACCTCAGTGTCAAATATGACACCAATGTTGCAATAGTCTGGTCTAGCCTCAGACAGTTGCCAGAGAGAGGACTGGAGTTTGTAGCAGGGATGGAAGACAATGGCTTCCGCCTTCGCAATATTTAATGGGATGAAATTTCTGTGCATCCAATACTGGATGTTGGGCAAAGCAGTCTGACAATTTAGAGACACTGGAGAGGTTGAGAGAGGTGGCAGTGAGGTGAGCTGAGTGTCATCAGTATACATGTGGTAACTAACGCTGTGCTTTCGGATGATCTCCGAGGGGCAGCATCTAGATGAGAAATCAGAGGAGGCCAAGGATAGATACTTGGTGGACACCCAGAGGTAACGCGTGGAAGAACTGGAAGAGAACCCTTTACTGGCGATTCTCTGGCTGCGATTCATTTAAGGTGGGAGACTGGCCAGGAGAGCATTGGAATTGTCGACTTTAGAGGTAACAAAGACAAGGCTGAGAGTTTCAGCAGCAGATGTGTTGAGGCAGGGGATGAGACAAATAATGTTACGGAGGTGGAATTAGGCTGTCTTAGTGGTGGCACGGATAGGGTTTGGAAGTTCATCTCATGATCAAATAGGATACCAAGGTTGTGACTGATCTCATTCAGACTCAGGCAGTGGCCAGTAAGAGGGATGGAGTTGGTGGTTAAGAATGGAGTATGTAGCAGGGACCAAAGGCAATATTTAGTTGGAGGAAATATTTTCTCATCTAGTCATAAATGTTGGACAAGTGCTTGACAAATCAAAAACAGTGGAGGTTTCGAGAAAGATGGTGGTGCGAGAGAGCAGAGTGTTGTCAGCATACCTGTGAAATTTGATGTTGTATTGTTAGATAATGTCCCTGAGGGGCAGCACATAGATGAGAAATAGGAGGGGTCAAGGATACAATCCCGAGGTAATGGAACTCTGGAAGTTTGTTATAAAACATCCAAAACTGTGAGCAATGGCATCGAAGATTCACTGTTAATATTGTAAAATAATGGATACACAGAATGGATTTTGAACATGTCTATTTCCAGTAGGTTTTGGCATTGAAAATGTCTGGCAGTAGAAAGTTTCTTGTTAAAGAAACAATAGGTACTGCATGGTTTAAATGATAGAGAGTTTGATGTTCCCTTTCTGTAAAACTGTTCCGATTACAAAGTATGGTGTACACTTTGTTTTTGCCATTAGAGTAGATGCCCCAGACTCTCAACTTCCACTAATGGAAAATCAGCAGGTCAGGGAATTATAATGGAAATGTTGGGTAAAATGACCCTGTCAGGATTCTAGGTTACCTCGTGGTCTTTTTAAAGTAATTGTCTTTTCAAATTTATTTTGTTTATGGAAACTACATTAGGGATACTTAATTGCATAGACTAATAACTATTGGGGATACTGATCATAGGGTAAATGTCATGTAATAATAGAATACAAAGTAGAGGCTGTAATGCTTCAGCTGTATGGAATCCATTCATCAAACCCATCTGGAGTACTGCATTTATTTTTGGGCATCGCACTTAGGGAAGGATATGTGGGCCTTGGAGGGAGTGCAGTGCAGATTCACCAGATTGATACTGGGGCTTAGAGGGTTAAATTATGAGGATAAGTTGCATAAACTTGGCTTGTATTACCTTGAGTATTGAGGGGTTTAAAATGTTAAAAGGATATGATAGGGTAGATACAGAGAAAATATTTCCTCAGGGGTGGGGGAATCAAGAACGGGGGGAAATATACTTATAGTTGATCTTGGACTTTTAGGAGGAGAAATCAGGAAGCTCTTTTTCCCACAAATTTGGAATTTTTCTCTCAAAATACTGCAGATGCTGGGACAATTAGAACTTTCAATATCGATACTGATAGATTTTTATCAAGTAAGTGTAGGAAGGGATGATCATGATCAAATTGAATGGCAGCGCAAGCTTGAGGGGCTGAATGGCCAACTTCTGTTCCTATGTTCGTTGGGAACAGTTCAACCATGTGAACATTTCTTTACTGAGATCATTTAGCGAGAATCATAGAATGGTTACAGCACAGAGGGAGGCCATTCGCCCATCATGTCCATGCCGGCTCTCTGCAAGAACAACTCAGCTAGTTCCTGCCCCTTCCTTGTACACCTGCAGATTTTCTCTCTTCGGATACTTATCCAATTCCCTTTTGAAAGCCATGATTGAATCTGCCTCCACCACACTCTCAGGCAGTGCCTTCCAGACCCTAACCACTCACTGCATAAAAAAGTTTTTCCTGATGTCACCATTGGTTCTTTTGCCAAACATCTTAAATTGGTGTCCTCTGGCTCTCGACCTATCTGCCAGTGGAACAGTTTCTCTCTATCTACTCCATCTAGACCCCTCATGGTTTTAAACACTCTATCAAATCTTCTCTCAACCTTCTCTTCTCGAAGGAGAACAATCCCAGCTTATCCAATCTATCCACATAAATGAAGTCCCTCATCCCTGGAACCATTCTTGTAAATCTTTTCTGCACCTTCTCTAAAGTCTTCACATCATCTAAAGTGTCGTGCCCAGAACTGGACACAAGTTGAGGCCAAACCAGTGTTTTATAAATTATTGGAGTATTCTTCTTATCATATGTTAACAATCAGTTTCTTTTTGTGGTATTCTCATTTTACATTTACTTTTCCAATTTTCTTTCTGATCTACTAACCCCCATCCCATTGTAATGGTGATATTCAGCCTCACATGTATGGGAATACAGAATATGGCCTGAATGAAGGTGTCTCACATGTAAGGTAAGCTTGTGTTATAATCCATGCTCAAAACGTATGAAACATGGGGCTCCGTGGCAGCAGCAGGGGGGCTGTATGATTGCAGCGGCAGTGGCCTGCCACGGTGCCTGACTCTGGGTCCTATCTACCGAGTGGTGGGGCTGCTCTGTGGCGGGAACCCCTCCCCCCCCACTCCCGGCTGCTTAGTGACGGGACCTGACTTTACATATTTAAATAAACCTGATGAATATATTTACCTACAATTCCCCGCGATTTTTACTGGCTGTCCGGGGTCTTCCGTTCGACGGATGGCACTCACCCGCCTTCACTTTCCCGTCCAGGGAAAGCTGGCGCCACTGCGCTGGGGAAGGGGGAACTTAGAATTTTGAGTGTAGTGGGGAGGTGGGGTGGAAACGGGGTCAACTCTGCATTTCTAGTGTGTTGGGGGGGAGGTAAGGGGTGGCCACTGCACTTTGTGCAGTTGTGGGGGGAGATGTCAAATCTTCAATTTAAGTACTTTTTTGGGGGAGAATGGGGCAGCCATTTATTTTCATTGAATTGGGTGTGGAGAAGGGTTAGAAATTTATTTACAGTGTAGTGGGGGGGGGGGGTGGGGTACGGGGTTCAACTCTATAGTTTCTGTGCAGGTCTGGCAGTGGCTGAGGCCACTCCCGTCATGTGATTGGAGAGGGGGGGGGGGGGGCCTGCCCGCCTGCGTATTTGAATGAGCTGTCACACGCTAGATCACGGCTGCGGGGTGGCACGTGGCCACTGCGTGCAGTCTGCCATTTTTTTACACCCGCTGCCGCTCCTGGTGGCGAGAGAATAAAATTCAGCCCATGGTATGACCAGTTTTGAAAACATAAAATAATATTAATTTATATTATAGGACCATGGATATTTAAGTATATTAGACCCTACAATTTGTATCCCACAACTGTTGGTAGATGATTTGAGTTTTGCTGTGCTACACAAGGTAGTATAAATAGATGCATAATGACCAATGTAATTTGTTGCACTCCTCCCTCCCCCACAGACCAGTTTTGTGTCATCTGCAAATTTGGAAATTGTAGCTGGAATTTTACGTGACTCCAGGAACTTCAGTTGCCGGGCCCAAAAAGCAGGTGCCGAGCCCGTGCGGGTGGTTGGCGGGAATCTGGGCAGGGGTAAGTTTACCAACGTCAGCCAAAAAAGAGGCTGCTGCTGGGACTGCCATCCAATTAAAGATGGCAGCCCACTTCTCAGAGCTACAAACCCAATCAGAGGGCCGTCAGCAGTTTTGGCAGCGCCACCAATAGTGGTGGCCGTTGCTAAGGTTGCATGGAGAAGGAGAGGGTGCCTCTATGTTGAGGCATCCGTGAAAGCAGGTACAAAGATTTTTAATCTGCCGGAGCTAGGCAGGCAGGCCCAGGTGATTGGAGGGATGAACTCTCCTGCAGCGGCATCAGAGCCACTGGAGCGGCCATTGACACTGGGTGGCCCCTCCGTGGGCCATACAGCGGTCAGATAGGAAGACCCACCCCCACCCCAGGGAGCCACTGGAAGGCCGTCTCAATATACCTGGCAGTCTCCCCACGTGTGGGGGGCCTGTCCCAATGCCAGTAAAATGCCGGTGGGGGTCAAAAGTGACCATTGGCAACTTAATTGAATTAATTGGCTATTGCCTCCCATTACATCTCCAGAGGGCTGGTAAAATTCACTCCAGCGTTTTTATTCCAAAGTTTAAATCATTGGTCTGATTTTAAAAGCCCACCACTGAAATAGGCGGCAGGGGGAAAAATCTGCAGCCCACACACACAGGGCCAACATCGCAGAGCCGCCAAGATTCCAAACATGGCGGCTCAGTAGCATGGCCAGAGTGGCCACCCCCTCCGATGACGTGGAGGGGGTGGGCAAACTGTCCCCAGAAATGACATCCGGTGCCAGTGCGCAGTCGTCGGTGCCATTTTTAAAGAGCTTCCAGCCCTCAATGACCATTTTAATTTTTAAAGTAACAGTGACTGTAACGTTTCTAAAAATGAATGGAAGAATCTTTCCATGCCCTCTCCCACCCTTCCCCCCAATGGCATTACACATCATTCCTGCCCTTCCCCCCTCCAGAATACCTAACGCCACCCCCCCGCCCCAAAGTTCAAAATCTTTCTCCTTTACCCCTTCCCATCACCCCCTCGACCAATCCAAAGATTCTGACCCCACTCCCAGCCTCCCGCACTGAGAAAACAACCTCCTCCCCAATCCCCATATGTGTCACGCCTCATTTCCCCGAACGGGGATTCGAAGGCGCGGCATTGCCGGCCGCCGGAATGAAGATCGGAACCTGCTCTCAGAATCGCTGTGGCCGGCATATTAATGGAAGATAAGTATCCATTTGCATATTTTGATGCAGGTCCCGTTGCCAAGCAGCGGGTGGGGGCTGCCACGAGGCTTTGCCGCCAGGATCGGTATGGGCCCTGCCAGCGTCAGGGTCAGGAGCGAGCCTCATCCGTTGCAATTGTCATCCCCCATGCCACCTTTCCCGGCATTGCAGAGCCTTTAAAATCCAGCCTAGTAATATAAATGATGAGTGACTGTTGTCCTAGCATTGATCCTTGTGGGACTTCACTTTCCCTCTTCTGCTATACATAGCTACATTTTACCTCTACTCTCTGTTTCCTGTCTTTCAGCCAGCTAGCAATCCATTATGCTACTTGCCCTCGACTTCATATGCTCTGACCTTATTCATTAGTCTGTTACAGACAAATGGGAGGTGGTGTGGGTGAATTCCACTTTTCACCTCTCAACTGACCACAGATGGTGTTTTTAAAATAATGTTTTAGTCCACGAGTGTTTTTAAGGGTCAAATAAATAGACAAACAGGAGGTTTTCTCATAGGTTAAAAAAGGATAAATATTTATTTTTACACAATAACTGAAAAATATTCGCGACTTCACCCACTCACACATTCACGCACATGCACACAAGAAAACATAGAGAGTAGAGTAGTAGAATGCAATTGGAGTCCAATTGTTGTAAAAGAGTTTGTTTTGTTTTAAAAAAAACTTTAGAACCTCTTTGGGAGGAAATCTTTCAACAGTGCAGGCCTGAAGGTTTGTTGTCTTGAAAGGATGAAGTGACACAGGCTCTGTGTGGTTAAGCTTCAGTTCAAAGTCAGTGGTGGGAAATCCTGTTCATTTTCACAGATGGGGAGTTCCAAAGTCACCTTGCAATTTCTCTGCTGCAGTAGTTAAACAATGTTATCAGCAGGGCTCCTGCTTAGCTGGAACTGTCTCATAGGTGTTCTGGCTGGAAAAAGACCTTCTCTGGCTGTTCTGCCTCTCTCTCTCCAGAGAGATACCTTTTAAGGTAGAAACTTGTTAGGTTGGGGTATTGGTCAGGTGACTAAGGGTTCTTTCTCCTGGGGTGATTCATATAATGTTCCAGGATATGGGAACCTTATTACAAATGGTGTCTGAATGTGGTCCATTTTGATAAGTAGGTGTTGTTTCACACCTATTATTTTGGCCTTGGCTTTGGAGTCAGTCTGTCTGCAAAAATCTTTGTTAGCTCTATTCCTGCAGATAAGAGTTGTTAGCATGGAATGAGCAGTTTTCCATTTCAGTGTGCTTTTTCCCAAAGTTAATTCCGACATGGATAAAGCCAAACATGTTTATTGACTGTAAAATAAAAGCAGAATACTGTAGATGCTGGAAATCTTCTTGAAGGCCTTTTGGAGATTTAGGTAAATTACATCTACTAGCTCATCTACTCTCTATGTTACCGCTTCAAAAAATTCAATGTGGTTGGCCAAGCAAGACTTTTCCCTTTGAAATCAATGCTATTCATTATTTTTTTTTTCTAGATGTAGGAATTAGTAGGGATTCCATTATTTTTCCTACCACCTGATGTTAAGCTGACTGGTCTATAGTTCTTTGATTATGTTCTATTTCACTTCATAAAAATAGGTATAATGTTAACTATCCATCAGTCCTCTGCATTACACCTTTTTCTTATGAATTATTAAATATGTGTAATAGTGCTTCTGCTATCTCTCTCCAAGATTCTTGAAACATATGCAAGCTATCTGGACCCACGATTTCATCTGCTTTGATTTTGGTTATTTTATATCATATTTCTCCTCTTTTTATTTTAAGTGAAGTTGTATCATTTCTAATCTCAACTGCTGATGTCATGTCCAGCTGATCTGTCTCCCTGGGAAATTATGAAGCAAAGTAATTATTTAATTTTAATATTTCTGCAATTTCGCTATAGCTGCCTTTGATTTAACCAATCGATCCCTTAGTGGCCCTCTTCCCATCCTGAATTCCCTTGCTTTTTTATGCGACTGTAGAATATATTACTATTTTGTTTTATGTTCCTTGATAATTTAATTTCATAGTTCGTCTTTGCCTTCCTAGTTGTTTTTTTGACTTCTCTCCTGATCTCTTATTCTGTCTTGTCATGTGTGTCCTGGCTGTCCATATACTTAATGATTGCCTTTTTCCTTACCCTCAGTTTTCCCTTATGTCTTTATTCATCCATGGTGTCTCTTTAGAATTTAGTATATTATTCCTGGACTTTGGTGAACACCATTTTACATGTTTCCCATTGTTGTTCTCCATCATTATTTGCCAATATTGTTGTCCATTTTATTTTTCCAAGTTCTATCCTCAGCCCCTCAGAATTGCTTTTTCTATATTCGGTTACCCTAGTCTTTGTCATGCTTATGTTCTTCCCAATTATTACCTTAAAGCATATTATATTATTAACTTCTATTGCTTAGAAGTTCTACTACTTTTATTTCTCTTATCTGCTCCGGGTCATTTTCCATTCCTAGATCCATTCGTGAATTATATTTTGATCATTATTGCTTAGACGTTCTGCTGCTTTTACTTCTCTTATCTGCTCCGTGTCATTTCCCATTACTAGATCCAGGAGTAAACCATTAGAATATAAGAAATAAGAGCAAGAGTAGGCTAATCTACTCTGCTCCACCATTCAATAAGATCATGGGTGCTCATCTACCTCAACTCCACCGTTCCACTTAATTCCCTTAGTACCCTAAAATATATCAGTCTCTGTCTTGATTATACTCAAAGACTTAGCATCTGTGGCTTTCCGGGCTAGAGAATTCGAAAGAATCACAACCCTTTGAGTGAAGAAATTTCTCCTCATCTCAGTCCTAAATATTTATACTGAGACTCTGACACCTAGTTCTAGACTTCCCAGCCAGCGTAAACATCTTCCTAGCATCTTGCTTGGCAATCCCCTGAAGAAATTTATCAGTTATCATTAGAACACTTCTCATTCTTCTAAATTCTAGAGAATATAGATCGAGTCTACGCAACCTCTCCTCATAGAACAATCCTCCCATTCCAGGAATCAGTCCAGTGAACCTTTGTTGCATACCCTCTTGGGCAAGTATATCCTTAGGTAAGGAAATCAAATCTACTGTGATGCTCACATAAAGTGCAGTGATTGAAAGTATAAGAACTCACCTTGAAAAGTGAACAATGTTTTAAAGAATGGCTGCCAAAGGTTAAAAGACCTGACTTTGTATATTCAAACTGTCTGGCAAAGACAAAAGATTCAAGTTGAAGAGGTGCCAATTACACCCATCCTGAACCCATCAAGAGACACTTTTGAATTGAATGGCTTCTTCTGAAACAAAGAATTTTGAAGTAGCCACATCCTGGGCCATTGTTGGTCACCCCAGCGAAGATCTATGACTCCCAACAGAGGCAGAGGTGTGAATCCATTTTTGAGTTTTAAAGGTAGCTCCCTGAAGAGAGAAAGAGAGAGAAACCCAAGAAGAAGCCTCACCAAGAGCTTGTCCAGCTAAGAGCGAGGAGGAAAATCCAACAAGCCAAGAAGAAGGGCGCCCTTCTGTGAATTGGAAGTGATCTTGTCTTCAAACCTACATAGAAACTTCCAAACACCTCAGGCCTACAACCAAAGATAACTTGACCTCTGAGAAAATTCAACAGGTTTACCTTGAACCCCGAAACTGTACCTCACTGAAAAACCACTCACCAGTCCACAGGTTGTATCACCATTTCCCTCTTTCACCAGCTAGTGACTCCGATGTGCGATAGTCAACCTTGAGGGCCTTCATGTCCTGCTTGCAGGCATCCTTGAAGCAGAGCTTTGGGCACCCCACTGATCGTCTGGCCCCAGCTACCTCATCATACAGAAGGTCCTTGGGTATGCGACCGTCTTCCATCCTGCGGAGTTGTCTGATCCACCGAAGCTGCCTCTGTTTGATTAGGGCCAATACACTTGGGAGGTCTGCCTTTGAGAGGACTGCCACATTTGTGATTTTGGCCTGCCAGGATATACCCACAATATGCTGCAGATTGCTTATCTACCACCATATCTTTTAATGTATTTTCCCAACCTACCTTAGCCAACCCTTCCCTCATACCCACGTAGTTTGCTTTGTTCAGATTTAAGACTCTAGTTTCAGATTTAACAAAATCACTTTCAAACTGAATACCAAATTCACCATATTATGATCATGCTTCCCTGGAGAGCCCTTTACTACAAGATTATTAATTAAACCTTTCTCATTGCACAATACTAGATATAAAATAGTCTGCTTCCTAGTAGGTTCCTCGACATAGAATCTAGAAAGTACGTTGTAAACATTCCATGAACATGTCCTCCACACTATTATTGCAATAGTATTCAGTTTATATGAGTTTCCCAGTCTATATGAAGATTAGCGTCTTCCATGATTACTCCATTACTCTTGTTACATGTGCCTCTAATTTCCTGATTTATATTCTGCCATACAGTATAACTACTGCTTGGGACCTGTAAACTACTTCTGCCAATGTTTTCTGTCCTTTGCTATCCCTTATCTCCACTCAAACTGTTTCTCTACTTCTTGATCTTTCGAGTTAAGATCCTTCCTCCCTATTGTTTTTATCCCATCCTTTATTATCAGGGCTACCCCTCCTCCTTTTGCATTTTGCCTATCTCTTCTAAAAGTCAAGTATTCTGGAATATTTAGTACCCAACCTTGGTCACTCTGCAATCACGGCTGAGACTTTATGGGGCAGGGGTGGCCCCATCCACTGGCCAGAAAGTCGGGAACAACCCCACTGCTGTGGTCATGGAAGCCACGACTGGATTTTATGTTGTTCAGGCAGTTAATTGCCTGACGTCATGGTTCCAGCCCTGTAAGGCAGGATGCCCTATCCCAAAGAGAGGCAGGCCAATCAGAGGGTTGTCAGCCCTTCAATCCCAGCAGCACCTCTGGGAACATGGCCACTGCTGGGACTGTAGCAGGCCATGGAGCAGCAGCCATCAAGGAGAGCCAGAGTGCAGGTAAGTGGGGTTGGGGCTCGCTGGGGCCAATCAGGCAGGTCCCGATGATTTGAGGGGGGGGGGGTAATTATGAGGGTGCCGGGGAGGTCTTCCAGTGTGGGTGGTCCTTGTCACAAGGGGGGCCGTTCGTGGGCCACAGGGTGCCCAATCGAGGAGACCCCCCTGCCGAGCCCACAGGGAGGCTGCCAGGGCAGTCTTTCCATGTGGCAAGGTGCCCACCCACTGCAGTAGCTGGAAGAGGCCCTAATGTTTCCTTAGTCACTAATGCCCTATTACAGTGGTGCAGTGGTTAGCACTGCAGCCTCACAGCTCCAGGGACCCGGGTTCGATTCTGGGCACTGCCTGTGTGGAGTTTGCAAGTTCTCCCTGTGTCTGCGTGGGTTTTCTCCGGGTGCTCCGGTTTCCTCCCACAAGCCAAAAGACTTGCAGGTTGGTAGGTAAATTGGCCATTATAAATTGTCACTAGTACAGGTAGGTGGTAGGGAAATATAGGGACAGATGGGGATGTTTGGTAGGAATGTGGGATTAGTGTAGGATTAGTATAAATGGGTGGTTGATGGTCGGCACAGACTCGGTGGGCCGAAGGGCCTGTTTCAGTGCTGTATCTCTAATCTAATCTAAATCTAATCTACCTTTGTTAAGCTTACTATCTGATCCTGAGCCACTCTGCTTATTTTCACCCAAATGCTACTCTGTGCTACAGTCTTGACATTTCTCTCACTGCTTTTGAAATTACCCTTTCCTGAAACCTCCCACCTCCACCCGCCCACCCCACATTAGTTTAAAGCCCTTTATACTACCCTAGTTATTTGATTCACCAGGAGACACGTCCCAGCCCTGTTTAAATGGAGCCCATCCCAATGAAACAACTCCCTCTTTCCCCATTACTGGGTGCCAGTGGCCAATGAAGTGAAATTCCTGCCTCCCACACAACTCTTTCAGCTAGGTATTTAACCTTTTAATCCTGCTTATCCCTATGCTAGTTTTCATGTGGCTCAGGTAACAATCCAGAGATGATTACCTGTGACGTTCTGCATTTTAATTTAGACCCTAGCTCTCAAACTCTCTCAACAGAACCACATTCCTGGTGTTACCTATGCCATTGGTTTCTATGTGGGCCATGTCAACTGGATCATCCCCTTCCCACTCTAAGTTCTTCTCCAGCCATAAGGAAATGTCCTGAATTCTGGCACTGGGCAACCTTCAGAACAGTAGCTATCCCCCTGACTATACTGTCTCCTACCACTGCCACATTCCTTTACATCTTTACGTCCCCCCCCCACAGTGGTCAGTTTGCTCATCCACCCTACATACTTTGCCCTCGTCCACACAGGCAGCAAGAACTTCATACCTGTTGGATAAGGACAAGGGCTGAGGTTCCTCCAGCACTGCAGCTGGAGTCCCCTTACCTGCCTGACTCACAGTCACACCCTCTTGTCCCTGATCATTAACCAGGCCTGCACCACTACCTAACCTAAGAGGTGTGATTGCCTCCTAGATCAAAGTATCCAGGTGACTCTTCGTCTCCCTGTTGCCTCTCAATATCTGCACATTGGACTCCAGCTCAACAAATCTCAGCTGAAGTTCCTCGAAATGTAAACACTTACTGGAGATGTGGTTGTCCAGGACCACATTGCTGTTCACAAACTCCCACATGATGCAGTTGCAGCACCCCACCTGCATTGCCATCCCTATATAACCCTGTAACCCTGTTTTATTTAATTCATTAATTAGTCTATGCATTTAATCAACTTGGCTTATATTTTTCAGTCTTTAAACAAATTACTTGATCTAGTTTAAGTGAAAGGTAGATTAAATTAAATATTTACTGGTAAAGCGACCCTCTACAAGTATCGGAGGTAAAAACCTGCACCTCGTTCCCCCTCTATACCAAATTCCCAACTGTTACCCACTGTTTGCAATGCACTCTGTTCTGCAACCAAGTTGTGCATCAGCGGATACTGTCTCTTTTTATAGAGCTTTTACAGGGTTGTGGTCTCATTACCATATTTTTTGGGTTTATGAGCCTCATGCACAAGACACGCAGAATCCCAGCACCAAAGGCACTTCCCCATTGCTGTGCAGTCTGTCTACTGAGCAGGCCTCAATGCCCAAAAACATGCGGCACTGGTGTCTGATGTGCAGCAGTGCTATGTATGCCAAGTCGAACAGCAGGGCGGCACAGTGGCGCAGTGGTTAGCACCGCAGCCTCACAGCTCCAGGGACCCGGGTTCGATTCTGGGTACTGCCTGTGTGGAGTTTGCAAGTTCTCCCTGTGTCTGCGTGGGTTTCCTCTGGGTGCTCCGGTTTCCTCCCACATGCCAAAGACTTGCAGGTTGATAGGTTAATTGGCCATTATAAATTGCCCCTAGTATAGGTAGGGAAATATATAGGGACAGGTGGGGATGTGGTAGGAATATGGGATTAGTGTAGGATTAGTATAAATGGGTGGTTGATGGTCGGCACAGACTCGGTGGGCCGAAGGGCCTGTTTCAGTGCTGTATCTCTAAACTAAAAATAAACATCACCCCATTTCAATTTAGAATGACATAGTTCTGTAATGCTGCATCATTAACACTTTGTGCTGCCAAATAGAATGTCTAAGAGCAACAATAAGGTTCTGCTTTTAGTTTTTCTACATGTGCTGGCCTTTAAGCCAGACTTCTCTGCATATCAAAAGTCGTTGGATTGTCCCTTTAATGCTTTGTTCTCATCTGAAGGCAACTTCCATGCAAGGGGCTAAAAGGGTTTATTTTAAAAATCTTGTTCTTCTTTTCTTCTGTGCAAAATTAATTTCCATTCTTGAATTGTGCAGCAGAAAAGCACTAGTCAGATCGCAGGTAAACAGGAGCATCTCAAGGTTTTTTCATTTACATAAGAGTGATGGAAACACTCAGGGTCGAGAGATCTTGAAAGTAATTGGTTAGCACTGTATTGCAGCTGCACTGCCAACTGGTAACTGACTCAACCTTGTGAATCAGAACAATTGTAGTTACAGCACCCTGTGGCTATATATCCAGGTTGAATCACAGTGCATTGTGTAAAAGACTACAAGAAATTATAGAAAGATCGCAATTTGGGTAGCATCAGAAAAAACTGCCTCTGAAATTTAACTTATTGATGAATTTCTTTTTAAAATTCTTGCTGATTTCAATATCCATCTCAGGTTCCCTTGCCGCTCTCCTCTGAATTTACTGCCCTCATTCTATTCCTAAATCTTTCGCTCCATCTAACCTCACCTATCCATATTCATGGCCATTGCCTTGACCCCAAGGGGTCTCTCTACCTTTGTGCTCTTGATCACAGGCAAGACCAAGACTGATCACTTCCTTGAATCCCTCATCATCCATATTCCACTACTCTCTCCCAAAACCACTTGCTTTTGCATCAATCCTTGGAGAGAAAAAAATTATTTCAAGTCACTTTAGAATTGCATTTTCAAGCTGTCAATTGCCAAATCGTTGAGCTTCCTTTCACCACAATACTTTTGCAGCTATTGCTGTGCTCAGTAACAACCTCATCTCTGCTTTTGATGCCCTTATCCTGAGAAAAACGCTTACACTCTCCCACCCTAGCTGTTCCCTTTGGGATGGTCCCCACCTTTGCTCCATTAAGTACAAGAGATGCAGATTTGAATGTATCTAATCATACAGCTTAGCCATTCATTGCCAGATCTGGCTGGACCACAACACTTTCAGGACTCATTCTCCTCTGCCAAACCATCCACTACTCCAAGAATCATCCTAGATAACACCCGGTTTCTTTTCTCCAATACCAATTGTCTCCTCAAAGCCCTGGCACCTCTCAAAAATGGCCTTAATAAGAGTCACAAATAGCATCCTGTGTGACTGTTACACTGTGATGCATTATCCCTCCTCAATTTCTCTGCAGCCTTAACGTGATTAGCAACACCATCTTGTTCCATCGTCTCTCCTGTTGGTCCACCTCAGTGGAACTGCCCTCACTTGGTTTCATTCTTGCCTGTTGGATTGCAGCCAGAACATTTCTAGTTATGGCTTCTCTTCCTGCCTCTGCAATGCTACCTCTAGAGTCCCTCAGAGATCTGTCTTTGGCCCGCTCATCTATCTCATCCAGATGGCAACATTGTCCTTAGACAAGGGATCATCTTCTACTTGTACTCTTATAACAACCAGCTCTACTTCTGCTGCACTTCTTGCCCCTCTACTGCTTCTGTGGTGTAAGACTCCTTGTCCATCATCTAGTGATGAAAGAGCTACAATTTCTTCCAGTTAAACATTCGGAATATCTAAGCAGCCATCTTTAGTTTCTGCCACAAAATCAGTACCCTTGCCACTGATTCTATCCATCTCTCTGACCATTGAATTAGACTGTTCACAACATGAGCATCCTATTTGACCCTGAGCTGAACTTCCAATGCCATAACCTCTCCATAACAAAGGCTTCCTACTTCCATCCCCATAACATTGCCTGTTTCTGCTCTACCTTAATCCATCTACTTCAGAAATCCTTATCCATAGCTTTATCATCCCCATACTTGACTATTTTAATGCTCTCCGAGCCAGCTTCTTATCTTCCGCACTCTGTAAACCTCAGCTCACCCAAAGCTCTGTTGTCTGAATCCTATCGTGTATCCTACTCTAAGTCCTGTTCACTCATCATCCCTTTCTTTACCAGCCTACATTGGCTCCCAGTCCCTCCACATCTTAAATTTAAAATTCTTATCCTTGTGTGTAAATACCTTCATGAACTTACCCTTCCCTATCGCTATAACCTCCTACAAACACCACTACAAAATTCAATGTTCCTTCACTCAACTCTGGTCTCTTGTGCACCTGCCCCCCTGTGCTGCACTATTGGTGTTCAGCTGCTTAGGTCCCACACTCTGGAATTCCCTTCCTTAACTACTTCACCTCTCTTTGAGGCAAATGTCAGGGAGGTAGATCCTAGCATGGGGAGTATCTACATCTGTTGTTCCCAGTAGTCCGGCTCTATTGGAATCTAATGTACCACTGGAGCCTGGTATGCTGAGTGAGCTGAGGCAGGGTGGCAACCAGAAAGATGAAGTGGGCCCCACCAGCCGAGCGGCCTGGACCCCAGAAGAAAGTTGATGTTTCTATATTGGCTGCTTAACACAGGAAGCCCAGGTGGACTCAGAGGGGCTGAGCAACTCACCACCATCCCACCTGCCCCACCGCTTGTGGATTTTCTGAATGCCTGGGATATTTAGGAATGTCACTGGGATTGCATCCCAAGGAATTTCGGGAGTGAGCTTTGTTACACATTTTCAGTAGATTTCTTCTTGTACATTTTACCTACCTTTCCTGCCAGTCAATTGCCTCTGCCTAAAGAAAATGGTTGATTGAATTATTGATTTATAAACCTTACAATTACTGTGGGTGGTAATAATGGGTGAAGACTATCAACAGTTAAACAATATTCCTTTATGTGGTATTTACATGGAGGATAAAGCCAGCTTATTTTAAATGGCCCAACATCTTGATTAAAATATCGATGAGAAGAATGTCATATAAATTTGTGCCGCTGATATCCCCAGCAGTAATGTCTGGTTAGTCTTTTCAAAAGCAAACTGATTGATTTGCATACAACGTTACAAGCTTCAGAGATAAACAAAATGGAGCTTGCATTATAGTAATTTGTTTTCTCTCCAAGTTAACAACATTCACTCTTCATCCCTTAATGCCAGTTGCCCATCATTTTAAATTCACTGACTGTAATGAAAAAGTGATGGATCCATTTTATGTGCCCATGACAGGACTCCATATCAGGGGAGGATTGCTTGAGAACCTGATGGCAGTAGAAGGCAGAATTCACAGGCTGATGTACTTCTAAAATCCTATTTCAGAATTTACGGGCAGTTTTTATACAACAGCTTGATGCTTCCTCAAAGATTCTGCATTATTTAAGTCTCCCTTGGAGTACAGAATAAGTCATCAGTAGAGCGCAGTGCTGCCTGGACTGCAGAGATAGCGTGACATGGAGACAAATGACATGTCTGACTCTAGTGATTCATTCTTTTAATTGATCACACAATGAGCATGATGCTTGTGCCATCTTTTGGAATGCTTTGTATAAGTGGCTGCATTTTTGTAGATTCTTTTGTTTATAAAACATGATTTTTTTAAAAAGCTGCCCTCAGTTTGAATAACCTTTCAGTGAAAACAAAATGCAATGGTTTATAGCCCTTTTTATAGGCTTGCCTTGTCTTTCGATGACACATGAAGGTACAAAATGTTAGTTATACTTGCAGTTCCTTTGTTACTGCCTAGTGTTCCTTATTGTCTTGTTCACTATTTTGTGTATGTGTTTGTATCAAATGTGTAGGGCTGAAGAAACAGGAAAAGTGCTTTGAAATCAAATTCTCTAACACACTTGTTCATTTGTAACAACAATACCAACCACTTAGTGGTCCCTCTGTTGAATGCCATCATTTTATTGTTGTGAGTTGGTGCTGGCAGCACTAACACAGTTCAACAAAGAATATTGAGATAAAAGCAAAATATTGCAGATGCTGGAAGTCTAAAATAAAAACAAGAAATGCTGGAAATACTCAGCAGGTCTGGCAGCATCTGTGGAGAGAGAAGCAGAGTTAACATTTCAGGTCAGTGACCCTTCATCAGAACTGGCAGAGCCAAAAATGTAATAGGTTTTAAGCAAGTAAATTGGGGATGGGGCAAGAGATAACAAATAAGAAGGTGTTGATGGGACAAGGTCATAGAGTATAACTGACAAAAAGGCCATGGAGCAAAGGCAAATGTTATGTTAATGGTGTGGTGAAAGACAAAGCGGTAGTACAGAGAGGGTGTTAATGGACAGAAAACTGAACAGCCCCAGGTAGGTTTGATCCCTGACTTCAGGGAGGAGCATGGGAGGGCATCTGATGCGTGACCACAGGGGTGGAGGGCTGTTCAGCCCTTGAGGGGTGTCCGATCCCTAAACCCTTGGGGATGGAAGGGGGAATTTGATGCTAGGGTCAGGTCCAACCCTTGACTCTGGGCACATTTGTATGGTGGGGAGCTGCTCTGATGTGGGGTAGCTTTAGGGGCTGTGGGAAGGACTCTTGCTCCTCTTGGCCCACAAGCAGTGCTGTGAAGGATCTTACCTTCTCTCCGAAGCCACCCTTGCTTCATTTCAGCTCCAAGGTTTCCCAAGTCCTAGTAAACCCAGCCGCCCAGGTTAAATCAGAGGCTGTCCCCCCCGCCCCCACCTTGCTCCCCCTCCATAAAATTCTGAAGTGTTCAGGTTGAGGTTCACACAGATGGAGAGTCTGTCACATGATGGACGAGTGTATTCCCTCTTTTGCAACTTAATTAGATCAGGTCTAAGAATTCCAAACTTTCTCAGATCCCATTGTTTCGGTGTTTACCATTTGAGTAATGTTCCAAGATTGTCTTTCATATTTTGTGAATGAAGACAAGGCAGGTGGCCCAATCAATCTTCTCAGGCTATTGTTCTTGTTTGAGATTTACCAGACCTATGCCTCCATTCTGATACATTCGTATGTAGGGTATTTGGATGCAAATTGCAGTGGCCATTTTAGCTGCTAGCAGTGGCCTTCTATTAGTTCTTTGTCTCTGCTTTCTTTTTAAAGTTAATTCATGTTTACAACCGATGGTTTAAAAAAATCATCATTTGGCACAGCACATGTGCATGACATGTAACTTTCTATTTGGCTCTGTTTGTTATAGAATGTTTCTATACTTTATTTTTTCAAACTATGTCTTGCGTGCATTGTGATAATGTTTATGAAGAAAAATGCTGAAGGCAAAACTTAATAAGCTCTCTACAATATATCAAATTCCCCCCAGTGTTGTCCTTAATCCTAAGAGAATATCACATCAGCTTGTGCTTTTGAAAGTCACTATCTACTCAGCAGGCTGTATTCATATTTGAGTCCGCAATGTGCACAGAGTTCATAACTGAGTAATGAAACAAGAAGTGAAATAACATTGCAGCAGAGGTGTACTTAATTCCTACTTTGAGTTTTAAATACTGCTCTAATTTTCTTTACCACATTTTGTTTATATTTTGTGTGTGTGTGCATGTGTCATAAAACATACTTGACTCTTCCTTCTTGTATGTTTTACAATTCTGTTCACACATTTATATTTAATGACAAGTGTTGTGGACGACCTTAAGAGCACCATCTTAAGAAGCTGTAATTGAAAGTCACTGGAGGAAGTGATGGCGTATCACACACGACCAGGGAATAGTGGGTGTAGCCCGACAGAGTAAGATGTGTGTTGGTGTGGTTGGATATTACTTGGAGTCCTGTGAGTCTTACAATAGTTCACATACCAAAGGAACAAGTAATATTACATTGTGGCAATATTTGGGATATATCTTTTCTGAAGACCATCAAATATTACATCGTGGCAATGTTTGATTTTTTTCTGAAGAACACATTAAGAGAGAACAAGGAACAGCTAATTGCTTACCTGGAGTGGCTGAAGATTCAGCTGGACAGCAATTGGCAGGAGACCCCACAACAGTGCAGTGAGCTAGGACCACAGACAGGACCCTAGGATGTGCTGAAACTCGATGAATACAATAGGAAATTTGCCAGGAGATCAGAACTTTCAACTGATCTGACAGTGGTCAAAAATTTGAAAAGAAATAGTACAGCCATAACTGCTTTAGCTTTCCCTTTTTTTGGCTTCAGGGGCAGGGCACAAGCCAAAAAGAGCGGGATGAGCTCAGCAGCGCCACAGAGGTCCAGCACAAAGTAAAAGGCTGGTTTGGCAGCTGCTGGTACTGCAAGCTGCAGTCCTCTGCAAAAGAAATGCTCTAAGTTTAAAAGAAATTGAAAAAGCTGTCTCAACAAAGAATTGCTCTCCCGGTTTTAAAAAAGTGTAAACAAAAAGCAGCTACTGTCCTCTCACTCTTAAAAGGGTCAGGCCTACAAAAATGAACCTGCCTAAAAAAGGAAACAAAAGGCTGTACCTGTCCTTTTTTTCCTTTTTGGCCTCCTTGTCTTGAGAGACAAAGGGTAAGCACCTAGAGGTGGTCAGTGGTTTGTGGACAGCACCTGGAGTGGCTATAAAGGCCAATTCTAAAGTGACAGACTCTTCCACAGGCGCTGCAGGTGAAGTTGGTTGTCAGCACTGTTACACAGTTGACTCTCTCCTTACACTGCTGTCTCTTTTCCTGCCAACTGCTGAGCCTCTTCGCCTCGCCTCTCTTTAGCTCCACCTTTATAGCTGTCAGCCAGCTCTGGTGATCGCTGGCAACTGGCTCCCACGACTTGTGGTCAATGTCGCAGGACTTCACGTCGTGTTTGCAAATGTCTTTAAAGCGGAGACATGGATGGCCGGTGGGTCTGATACCAGTGATAAGCTCGCTGTACAATACGTCATCTTCCATGTGGCTCATATGGCCAAGCCATCTCGAGCGCTGCTGTCTCAGTAGGGCATACATGCTGGGAATGTTGGCTGCCTTGAGGACTTCTGCATTGGAGATATGGTCCTGCCACTTGTTGCCAAGGATTCTCCGGAGACAGCGAAGATGGAATGCATTGAGACGTCGCTCTTGGCTGACATACATTGTCCAGGCCTTGTTGCCATAGAGCAAATTACTGAGGACACAGGCTTGAAACACTCAAACTTTTGTGTTTTGTGTCAGTGCGCTATATTCCCACACCTTCTTGGCCAGTCTGGACATAGCAGCAGACGCCTTTCCCATGCACATGTTGATTTCTGCATTGAGAGACAGGTTAGTGGTGATGGTTGAGCCTAGGTAGGTGAACTCTTGAACCATTTCCAGAGCGTGGTCGCGGATTTTGACGGATGGAGCATTTCTGATGTCCTGTCCCATGATGTTCATTTTCTTGAAACTGATGGTTAGGCCAAATTTGTTGCAGGCAGCCACAACCCTGTCGATGAGTCTCTGCAGACACTCTTCCATGCGGGATGTTAATGCAGCATTGTCAGCAAAGAGGAGTTCCCTGATGAGGACTTTCCATACTTTGGTCTTCGATCTAAGGCGGGCAAGGTTGAACAATCTGCCATCTGATCTTGTGTGGAGAAAAATTCATTCTTCTGAAGACTTGAATGCATGTGAGAGAAGCAGGGAGAAGAAGATCCCAAACAGTGTAGATGCGAGAACACAGCCCTGTTTCACACCACTCAGGATGGGAAAGGGGTCTGATGGGGCACCGTTATGCTGGATTGTGCCTTTCATATTGTCATGGAATGAGGTGATGATACTTAGTAGGTTTGGTGGACATCCGATCTTTGCTAGTAGTCTGATGAGACCACATCTGCTGACGAGGTCAAAGGCTTTGGTGAGATCTATGAAGGCAATGTAGAGGGGCATCTGTTGTTCACGGCATTTCTCCTGTAGCTGGCGAAGGGAGAACAGCATGTCAATGGTGGATCTCTCTGCTCGAAAGCCGCACTGTGCCTCAGGGTAGACACGCTCAACCAGTTTTTGGAGTCTGTTTAAAATGACTGTTTCAAAAAATGTAAACAAAAAGCAACTGCTGTCCTCTCACTCTTAAAAGGGTCAGGCCTACAAAAATGAACCTGCCTAAGAAAGGAAACAGAAGGCTGTACCTGTAAAAAGTCCTATATTTATAAAATATCAGGATCATCTGGAAAATGGCTCTCAGGTATCCAGTTATGGACAAGAAGGCGTCGGACATAGCGTCTGAATTTAAATTGTTTCGACAACGGATGGAACTGTATTTCCTGGATCATGAAATGAGCGAGCCAGAGAAACAAGCTATCAAAATCAAGAATGCATTGGGCAATGAGGGCCTGCAATGGATCAACACATCAGGATTGTTAGGCTGAGGATGAGAAGTACCCTAGCAAGATATGGTGAAGGTAAATTTATGAGTACATGGACTTGAGCTTATAACCTACTGGCAAAGGCAAAATGAGTCCATTGACCAGTTTGTTGCAAAGTGCCAAGACAAAGCTTAAGAATGCAACTTCACAGATATTGAATTGTTCGAGCTTGTAATCACGTCTACCCCAATACAGATCTTTCAAAAAGACCTGCTATAAAAGAAGAAAGGGCACATCATATACACACTACACAATGATGGAAGGAAATTTGAAGCCATCATGGCTGGGCGCCAACAGTTAGAAGCATTGGGGGTGGCTACGACGATTGGTATGGTAACCAAGGCTCAGAAGTCTGCTAAGCTTTGTGGCTAATGTGGCCTGACTCACCCAATTCACAGTTGTCCGGCAGACCAAGACCAGTGCAAAGCTTGTGACGTGCAAGGACATTGGGCAAGGCAGTGCAGACGGCCGAACTCAAATACTGCACACAGGAATGGTGGCAGATCACATGTAGAGAGAACGTCTGAACACAGGATGACAAACCCAACAAAAAATATGCCAACACACAGCAAAAGCCTAATCAGGTCAGCAGAGAGACAGATTGCCAGGAGGACCTGGATGAAGAGTGCACTTGTGTGAACAGTGAGCAAGCATTTCACATAGTTAATTTGAATCAACATGTCAACGTTATCACACAATCTGAGGCATTGATCATGATTGGGATTATCAGTGCACAGAAGAATGACAAGTGTAAGCTTAGAGTAAAAATCGACACCGGAGCAAGTGCAAATATTCTACCCATCTGTATACTGAAGAAGTGGGAATCTATGGTCCAACCCACCACGGCTCGGCTGACTACCTACAAGGGTTCTCCAGTCAAGTGCATTGGAACAATAACCTTGCACTGCAGCTATGGAAGCTCCGAATGGCTATCACACATGTTTTATATTGTAGACACAACTGGATCAGCTGTTGCAGAACTTCCAGTATTCCAAGGTTTACAAATTGCCACAATACATGAAGCCAGTAATGCACCAAAGATGGTAGAAAATATCCAGGTCAAGTGTATTGGGTAAGGACGACACAAAGGCTGGTAGTCTTGACATGAAGAGGCAATATGATCAAGAGTCTCTTCTCGGGCTTCAGTTCATTTCAGCAAGTACCCGGAGACCGAAGGGATTGCCGGTGATTGGTGAGGTTGCTAGTCATCATTTCTTTAAGCTTTCTAAACAAGAGAGGATGAAGGGATTATATGACAGGCAAGCAGGACCAGAACTGGCTCGATTGTGAGTAGGACAGAAGGTCAGAATCCTCAGTCATGCATTGTGAACTTGGTATCCTGCAGAGGTTGCAAGGATATGCATCCAGCCCAGAGTGTACGAGGTCCAAACATCCAATGGTGCGATTCTCAGACAGAACCAAAGTCAACTCAGAGAACTGTACAACAACACTACATGTGACAACCCTCTGGCATCGCAACATAATCAAAGACAAAGTCTAAAGATGAACGTACAGAGGCTACGAGCACAGAGGAAGAACATGCGAACCAGCGTTCTGAGTCACCAGAGTCTCAGAGGAGTCATCAAGCTAAGCTCAGCTCTGGGAAGAGGTTTACAATAACAAGATTAAAACGAATAAGCAAACGTCCTCCATGTTTTAGAGAGTGTTAAACTTGCCAATTTGTAAATAATATTTTGTATTAATCATGTATAGTTCGTCCAAACTGCAACATCATTGTATATTGTACATATGTGTTTATCTTTGAAAAAAGGGGGATGTTGTGGACGACCTTAAAGGACCACTTTATGAAGCTGGAAGTGAAGGTCACCGGAGGAAATGATGGTGCGCCACACATTTGGAGTCCTGTGAATTTTGTCATAGTTCACATACCAAAGGAACAAGTAATATTACAAAATGGAAACTTAAGAATGCAACTATTTTTTTCAAATTCTTATGGCTTTTAAGGTTTTAGTGCTGAAATGGAGTCCACACTTCCAACTAATTATTTTTGATTCTGAAATATGTTGTAACCTTTTCAATGAAGCCTACCAAGCAGAGAAAGCGAGCAGTCAACTTATATAGGTTTGCAGGATCTCCCCAGGTACAAAGTGCCATTGATGGCTCATATTTGCTATTGAAGATACAATATGAAAGGCCCTCAATTTTATCAGCAGGAAGTGGTATCATTCTATTGATGTCCAGTTAGTATGTAATGCTAATCACACTTTGCATGTGAATGTGTGTTACCCAAAATGCTGAATACAATTCATTTATATTTTGGCAACCTGTGGTACCTACATTGTTGAATCAGAGCCTGGGCAGAGCAGGCCAAACAGTTCCTATTAAGTCTTGGAAGCCCTTAGCTTTGGTGCTGTTAAGCATATCTCCCAAGGAATCAATGGGAACTGTCATTGTGCCGTTTTGGAGATCACAACTGTCCTTAGAGGCTGTAGATCTCTCCTGGACTGCCACGAGTGGTCTCAAACCTCCTCCATTGTATTGCAGATTCAAGTATTGGGCTCCTCCAACTTAACTCATCCATCATCTGCAGCACATACATCTTCACTGTTTGTGCATGAGTTCTATGTTCCTCTATCATTTCTGTTGGAAGACTGGTCTACTGAGATCTGCGTCACTAGACTTATCAGTCAAGGGCAATCATTTCTCACTCCTCCAGTCCGAATTGGATGCACCCTCATCTCCTACTCTCATGTCCTCTTGCTCACCAGTGCCCTGTGTCATCACATAGAATATTCCCCCTGAGTGGGTGTAACTGGGCTGTTGCTTGAGAAAGTAAGCTGCCAAGATGGTACAGGTGGGAAGGTGTGGGTCATGATTAAGCAGGTGAAGGTACCAGTCTGCTGTCCTGAATGAGGTCCAGAATCTTGCTGCAAATGATCTGCAAGTTATCAAAGGAAATAAATCTGAAGATTGATCAGGATTGATACCGGTGCCACGTGCTAGTGAGGCTAGAAACAGGGAGCGAGTGCAGCTGAACACGTGGCTACAGAGCTGGTGTAGGAGGGGGGGCTTCAGATATGTGGATCATTGGGATACCTTCTGGGGAAGGTGGGACCTGGACAAGAAGGACGGGTTGCTTCTGAACTGGAGGGGCACCAATATCCTGGGCGGGAGGTTTGCTAGAGCTCTTCGGGAGGGTTTAAACTAGTTTGGCAGGGGGATGGGAACCGGAGCTACGGATCAGTGGATGGGGTAGCTGTTGAACAGGCAGATACCGAGTGCAGAGAGTCTGTGAGGAACGTTAGACAGTTGACAGGGCAAAGTTTCAGCCAGTATGATGGGTTGAAGTGTGTCTATTTTAACGCAAGAAGTGTCAGGAATAAGGGTGATGAACTTAGAGCATGGATCAGTACTTGGAGCTACGATGTTGTGGCCATTACGGAAACTTGGATATCACAGGGGCAGGAATGGATGTTGGATGTTCCGGGGTTTAGATGTTTCAAAAGGAATAGGGAGGGAGGTAAAAGAGGTGGGGGAGTGGCATTGCTAATCAGGGATAGTATCACAGCTGCAGAAAGGGAGGTCGTCGAGGAGGGTTTGTCTACTGAGTCATTATGGGTGGAAGTCAGAAACAGGAAAGGAGCAGTCACTTTGTTGGGAGTTTTCTATAGACCCCCCAATAGCAACAGAGACACGGAGGAACAGACTGGGAGGCAGATTTTGGAAAGGTGCAGAAGTAACAGGGTTGTTGTCATGGGTGACTTCAACTTCCCTAATATTGATTGGAACCTCCTTAGTGCAAATAGTTTGGATGGAGCAGTTTTTGTCAGGTGTGTCCAGGAAGGTTTCCTGACTCAATATGTAGATAGGCCGACTAGAGGGGAGGCTATGTTGGACTTGGTGCTTGGCAACGAACCAGGCCAGGTGGCAGATCTCTCAGTGAGAGAGCATTTCGGTGATAGTGATCACAACTCCCTGATCTTTACTATAGTCATGGAGAGGGACAGGAGCAGACGGGATGGGAAAATATTTTATTGGGGGAGGGGGAATTACAATGATATTAGGCAGGAACTGGGGAGCATAAATTGGGAACAAATGTTCTCAGGGAAATGCACGACAGAAATGTGGAGGTTGTTTAGGGAGCACTTGCTGCGACTGCTGGATAGGTTTGTCCCGATGAGGCAAGGAAGGGATGGTAGGGTGAAGGAACCTTGGATGACAAGAGATGTGGAACAGCTAGTCAAGAGGAAGAAGGAAGCTTACTTAAGGTTGAGGAAGCAAGGATCAGACAGGGCTCTAGAGGGTTACAAGGTAGCCAGGAAGAAACTGAAAAATGGACTTAGGAGAGCTAGAAGGGGACATGAAAAAGTCTTGGCAGGTAGGATTAAGGAAAATCCCAAGGCGTTCTACACTTATGTGAGGAACAAGAGGATGACCAGAGTGAGGGTAGGGCCGATCAGGGATAGTGGAGGCAACTTGTGCCTGGAGTCGGAGGAGGTAGGGGAGGTCCTAAATGAATACTTTGCTTCAGTATTCACTAGTGAGAGGGACCTGGTCGTTTGTGAGGACAGCATGAAATAGGCTGATATGCTCGAGCAGGTTGATGTTAAGAGGGAGGATGTGCTGGAAATTTTGAATGATATGAGGACAGATAAGTCCCCGGGGCCAGACGGGATATACCCAAGGATATTACGGGAAGCGACGGAAGAGATTGCCGCGCCTTTGGCGATGATCTTTGCGTCCTCACTGTCCACTGGAGTAGTACCAGATGATTGGAGGGTGGCAAATGTTATTCCTTTGTTCAAGAAAGGGAATAGGGATAACCCTAGGAATTATAGACCAGTCAGTCTTACGTTGGTAGTGGGCAAATTATTGGAGAGGATTCTGAGAGACAGGATTTATGATTATTTGGAAAAGCATGGTTTGATTAGAGACAGTCAGCATGGCTTTGTGAGGGGCAGGTCATGCCTCACAAGCCTTATTGAATTCTTTGAAGATGTGACAAAACACATTGATGAAGGAAGAGCAGTGGATGTGGTGTATATGGATTTTAGCAAGGCGTTTGATAAGGTTCCCCATGGTAGGCTCATTCAGAAAGTTAGGAGGCATGGGATACAGGGAAAGTTGGCTGTCTGGATACAAAATTGGCTGGCCCATAGAAGACAGAGGGTGGTAGTAGATGGAAAGTATTCAGCCTGGAGCTCGGTGACCAGTGGTGTTCCACAGGGATCTGTTCTGGGAGCTCTGCTCTTCGTGATTTTTATAAATGACTTGGATGAGGAAGTGGAAGGCTGGGTTAGCAAGTTTGCCGATGACATGAAGGTTGCTGGAGTTGTGGATAGTGTGGAAGGCTGTTGTAGGTTGCAACGGGACATTGACAGGATGCAGAGCTGGGCTGAGAAGTGGCAGATGGAGTTCAACCTGGAAAAGTGTGAAGTGATTCATTTTGGGAGGTCGAATTTGAATGCGGAATACAGGCTTAAAGACAGGATTCTTGGTACTGTGGAGGAACAGAGGGATCTTGGGGTCCATGTCCATAGATCGCTCAAAGCTGCCACCCAAGTTGATAGGGTTGTTAAGAAGGTGTATGGTGTGTTGGCTTTCATTAACAGGGGGATAGAGTTTAAGAGCCGCGAGGTTATGCTGCAGCTCTAGAAAGTCCTGGTTAGACCACACTTGGATTATTGTGTTCAGTTCTGGTCGCCTCATTATAGGAAGGATGTGGAAGCTTTAGAGAGGGTGCAGAGGAGATTTAACAGGAAGCTGTCTGGACTGGAGGGCATGTCTTACGAAGAAAGTTTGAGGGAGCTAGGGCTTTTCTCATTGGAGCGAAGAAGGATGAGAGGTGACTTGATAGAGGGGTACAAGATGATGAGAGGCATAGATAGAGTGTATAGCCAGAGACTTTTTCCCAGGGCGGAAAGGGCTATCACCAGGGGGCATAATTCTAAGGTGATTGGAGGAAGGTTTCGGGGAGATGTCAGAGGTAGGTTCTTTACACAGAGAGTGGTGGGTGCGTGGAATGCACTGCCAGCGATGGTACTAGAAGCAGATACATTAGGGACATTTAAGCGACTCTTGGATAGGTACATGGATGATAGTAGAATGAAGGGTATGTAGGTAGTTTGATCTTAGAGTAGGTTAAAGGTTTGGCACAACATCGTGGGCCAAAGGGCCTGTTGTGTGCTGTACTGTTCTCTGTTCTATGTTCTCAGATAAGGAACACTCATCACAGACAGCAACACTGGTACAATGGACTAAATACCCTTCTTCTGTGCTGTGTGTTTCCATTTTTGTTTATTGGTTATAAAAATATTAAAGATGGGGGGAAGCTGTTTAATTGATGGTCAAAAGTCAACCAATCATCTAATCTAGGGTCAATTTGCTTTCCAATTTGCATGGGAAGGCAGGGTGCCATGAAAATGGGTGCAGCAGGAGCATGGGGACAGGGCAGTTGAAGGCAGGAGGTTATGTGATGAAACCTCCCTGGAATACATCCAGCCAGCATTGGCAACCCGAGGTGGGAATTTCACCCTATTGCCTCGCTGATGGATGACAAAATACAATCCAGAAAAGTCTGTGGCTTGGCTAATAATAAACAGAATGAAGTTGCATTTTGTTAACACTGAGTGTGAAGCACTGAGAGGAAATGTAAAAGTCGAGTATCCATAGTAACAATAAGCCTAAACTTTCATTTATATTTGTATGGGAGCTTGTACCTTGAGTTGCTGCTCTTTTAATTAACGCATCTCTTGTGATTATGCAGTGACTCCAGAAGAAAGCCTGAATTTACGATCAAGGTTTAATAAAAAAAAACACTGACCTATTCTTGAGGTAGATGCAAACAGGATGACACTAACCTTGCCTGCCAATTTATTGATTGTTGGTTTTCTCGGCAATCAGAATTAGTATGCAGGTCATTAGGCAGGTCTTCTAGCTCCTGGATTAAAGTACCTAAGAGTTTCGGGAGTGTATTTATACAGTAGTACAGAGAAGGGTGAGATATATACCTAACTAGCAGATACTGCATATGTTACTCCATAGAGGCAAGAATAATCAAGCTGTTCAGTTTTAAACTTGACAATTGTTTTGAAACCTTAAACAATAAAAATGCATATGTTATTCTCTTTTATATACCAAAGGCTTCATTTTATTATAAGATTATACAATGTTAAGCTCTGGGATCATCCCAGGCTACAATTTTAATGTTCAATTTTTCCACAAGCATTTTCATCTCAGGGTTTATATGTTACTACCAATAAAGTGGAGAAAAAAAATAATTGCCTCTTCAACCTGTAATGAAAGTGTAGTTAACCAACACTATTTTTTTAAAAAACTTCCAATATCAATAGAATGTATAAAGATGTGCTTGATGCCCAGACTGAACTGGTGATCTGTATACTTACCTAAATGTTATGACATTTAATTTTATGGTGCTGTTAAAAAAGTTATTAATATTCACTAGAGCCTCATTTATCTTCATAAATTAAATGAACCAAATTGAAGAACGTTTTCATGTCAATGCATTATCCATGGCAACACCGATTTTAATGAAAGGAGGCACTTGTTCAGCAAGACTAAATGGCTGCATAACCGAATGAGAATTTAAAACCTTTTCCTTTTAACAGTAGAAGGTCACTGACTGAGGAAATGCACCTGGGAGCACAGGATGTATCCAGATGTCAAGATACAAGAGTGAAGAGGCATTATATTAGGTTGTGTAGTTTTTCTTTTACAAAGTAAGCCAGTCTTGGTGCTTTACACTGTTCTGCCAGAAGCGAGGTCATCTGTATATCCTGAAAGGCTGTTAGCACTATTGCACTGAAATTTATTCTATATTCATTGATGCGGTTATGGGCTCTTATTAGTGAAGCAGTACACCTTCATTAAAATCACTCAAGCTCTGGTGATTTAGTTGACAGTGACTCCTTAACAAATGCATAGCAACTTATAGTTATATTACTTAGTAAATTAAAAATCTGACTCCAGTTCATTTTGACTAAATGTTCACCTCCTTACCTTTTTAATTTTAAACTTTGCGGCTTATTGTAAGATCAGAATTGTAGGAACAAGGGAAACAGAGGAATATGTGAAGTGCCCTTCAACCTTCAGGGGCTGTACTGCTATTTGGTTAGATCATGACTGATCTATACCTCGACTCCATTTACTCGCCTTAGCTCTGTATTGCTTTGTGTCATCTGCAAACTTGGATATATTACATTTAATTCCCTCATCTATATCATTAATATATATTGTGAATAGCTGGGGTCCTAGCACTGATCCCTGCGGTACCCCACTAGTCACTGCCTGCATCAGAAAAAGACCTGTTTATTCCTACTCTTTGTTTCCTGTCTGCCAGCCAGTTCTCTATCCATGTCAGTACCTAACCCCCAATCCCATGTCTTAAAGGAGAAGATAGAGATGAAGGTATTTACGGAGGAAATTTCAAAGCATGAGGCCTAGATGGTTGAACGTATGATTGTAAATGATGGGGCAGGAGGGGGTGCATGAAAGGCCAGATTCAAATGAACAGAGAATCAGGGGAGAAGGAGTGGTGAGGTTTACGGTTGAAGAAAGTTAAAGTTAGGGAGGCTATGAAAGGATTTAAACATAAGGATGAGTGTTTTGTAGACAATCAAACATGCATTTTATATGTATATATATTATGTTATTATTACATTGTGTTTGCATCTATATTAAGGTAATCTTTTTACCAAAATTATTTCTGTTTATATATATATATATATTCTGTCAAATTGAAATAATTTTTCATAGTTTGGGCAATAACACATTGAAAACGTGTCTCTCTTCATTATTGCATTGCATGTATACGGCAATAACAGCAAAGTACACGTCAACATCATTTTAAAACTGTAAACTTTAAATATGTTATTTATTATGATGTTGGCTTATTGGAATCTATTAGAGGAAGACAGCAGCATCTTACTTTAAATTTTCAGAAGTTTTATAACATTGTAAAATATTTCATCCTTTCTTAAGCCAATCAGATATCAGTGTTTCAGACTCACTGGAATCAGTGGCGGTGGCAGACCAGGATGGAGACTGAGCACAACGACTAAGGAGTTAAAGCAGAAGAGAGAGCCTCCAGCGAAATCACCAAGAACAAAAGCAACATCTACAAAACAGCAAAAGTGACATCAAAACCAGGGAAGGAGCCAATTGATGAGTAGCTGTTAATGTTTCTAGTTAATAGTCTCAAAAGTAAAGACAAGGCAGGGAAACTCAGCCCCATGGAATGCACATCCTGTGGCATGTGGGAAATCCTGGGTGCTTCTCATGGCCTGGACCACCACAGGTACAGGAAGTGCCACCAGCTAGAGCAGCTCGAGCTCCAGGTTACGGAGCTTGAGCAGCAGCTTGAGTCACTACAGGGTATCCGCGAGGCTGATAGCTTTATAGATAGCACATTTCTGGAGGTGGTCACCCCACAGCTTAAAAATGTGCAGGCACAGAGGAAATGGGTGACTGGCAGAAGGACAAGGAGGACCAGGCATGCAGGGCAGAAACCCAATGAGTGCATCTCATTCTCCAATTGGTATTCAATTCCGAATACTGGTGAGAGTGATGGTTCCTCTGGAATGTGGAGGCAAAGCTAAGTCCATGGCACTATGGATGGCTCAGCTGCACAGGGTGGATAGGAATAAGAGTGGAAGAGTAATAGTGTTGGAGGATTCGACAGTGAGGAGAACAGACAGAGGCTTCTGAGGCCACAGACATGACTCCAGAATGTTACGTTGCCTCCCTGGTGCCTGGGGCAAGGATATCACTGAGCAGCTGTAGGGCACTTTGATGCGGCATGGATGAACAGTCAGAGGTCATGGTCCATATTGGCACCAATGGCATGGGCAGAAAGAGGGAGCAGAGTTAAGGGAGCTAGGAGAGAGATTGGAAAGTGAGAACTCAAAGATAATAATCTCCAGATTACTCCCAGTGGCACATTCTAATGAAATAGGAAGTTACAGCTGATGAATATGTGGCTGGAAGTTGGTGCAGGAGGGAGGACTTTAGATTCCTCAGGCATTGGGACCACTTCTAGGGGAGGTGGGACCTGTACAAGCAGGTTGCACCTCAATGGGGCTGTAACCAATATCCTCACAGGGGCTTTTGCTAGTGCTGTTGGGAAGTGTTTAAACTAGTTGGCAGGGTGATAGGAACCTGAGAGTAGATTCAGGAGGAAAAGAAGAAAAGTTGGAAGTGGAAGGCAGAAAATTAGTAACTGTGTTGGAACAAAGGCGAGAAAATAGACAACAAGTGAGTCTGGCAGTGCTAAATGGTATACACTTCAATGCAAGAAGTTGAGGGAATAAGGGAGATGACCTGAGAGCACAGATTGGCACATCGGAGTATGGTATTATAGCTATTACTGAGACATGGCTGAAAGAAAGACAGGAATGGCAGCTCAACATTCCAGGGTTTTCAGACAAGATAGAGAGGAGGCTAAAATTGAGCGGTGGGGGGGCGAGATTGCAATATTGATTAAATAAATTATAGCTGTGATGAGGAATGATATGGTGGAAGGATCATCAAATGAGGTCATATGGGTTGAATTGAAGAACAAAAAATGAGTAATCGCACTACTATGAGTGTACTATCGACCCCCAAACAGTCAGAGGGAGATGGAAGAGCAAATATGCAGGCAAATCTCTGCGGAGTGCAAAAGCAATAGGACAGTAATAGTGGGTGATTTCAACTACACTAATAGTAACTGGGATAAAATTAGTGTGAAAGGCACAGAGGGAGCAAAATTCTTAAAATGCATTCAGAAGAAATATTTTAGCCAGTACGTAGCAGGCCAAATAAGAGAGGGTGCGGTTCTGGACTTAGTTTTAGCAAATGAAGCTGAGCAGGTGGAATAGGTTGGCAGCATTTTGGTGGAAATGATCATAATTCATAATTTAGTGTAGCGATGGAAAAGGACAAAGATAGTCCAGGAATAAAAGTTCTCAATTGGGGAAAAGCTAATTTTACTAAGCTGAGATGTGATTTAGCTGAAGTCGACTGGAAACAGCTACAAACTGTGGAAAGTGACAATGGACTGTTCCTCTGCTAATCTCAGCCAGATCAGTGGATGGCATTCAAGGAAGAGATAGTGAGGGTTCAGAATAAGTATGTTCCCTTAAAGAAAAAGGGTGGGACCTGTTGTATATCAAGGCCACAATATTGTATGCTGTTGGTAGCGTAGTTATAGGGTTCTTCACAAAGGTCTAAGAGTCTCTGGCTGGCTAAACATCAATGCTTTATTTACATTTACATTCTATTTACACTCTCCATGAGGATCTCGAGCTAGCACTTCTAAGCCTACTGCCCATATAACTATTACCACGTCATCACTACAGTGAAGGGGTTACTCTCACTGTGTCAACCATTAACCCTTTCAGATCCTTATGCTACATCTTCCGCAAGTCTTTGTCCTTATACATTTTTATTTTTTCATTCATTTTAACTTTACAAACTACCCCATCACCCCCCCCCCCCCCACCCCCACAAGTCTCTGACATCACAGACTCAGTCTGTCAGGTAGCTTCACGACTCTCCCTGATTGTGTTCTTGTCAGACTCGGAAGATCAATCGTCTTTCTTGAAAGTTTTGCTTGCTACCTTTAATGGCCTTTACCAATGTATGTATTATCCTGTTGTCTCTGGGTTTCTCTATCATCATCTGGTTCCTCCAGATATATGACTGGTTGCTGTTTTTGAGATATAGGGATAAGATTTCTCTTATTTCTGCATAGAGTACCCTTGGAAGTGTGTACTATGTACAACCTCGGATGAGCTTCATCTTGCTGGACAATTCTACCTTCACATTATAGTTCTCATATCCACACCTTCTCACCATACTTTAACCTTGGCAGGTTTCTGTTAAGAAATTGGTTATTATAATTGCGAACTGGTTGGTTCTGGTAAGACTTTTCTTTGTCTTTAACTTTTTCGTATTGTACGTCCATCCCGGGAAGTAGTTTTCTGGGTACAATGGGAAGTTGAGTTTTCAGCTTCCTGCCCATCAACAGCTCTGAAGGTGAAAGTCCACATAACAATGGAATAGATCAATAATTCAATAATGTAGTTGGAAGATCATCCTTCTGCTTCAGTAACAATTTAGTAGTTCGTACACCTCTCGCTGCTTCACCATTCACTTGAGGGAAATGAAGGGAACTTATGAGATGTTCAAATCCCCACTTGCTCGAAAATTTTGTGAAGTATTCATTTGCAAATTGTGGTCCGTTGTCTGACACAACCTCGTCAGAAATACCATGTGTTGCAAAGATCTCCTGTGAAGTTCTAATAACAGGTTCTGTTGTTGTTGAGTACAACCTTTTCACTCCTATCCATCATGAAAAATAATTGATCACTATGATGTAAGATTTTCCATTGTACATAAATAAATACATTCATAGACGTTCCCATGGTCTGGTTGGAAATTGTGTAGTTATCAGAGGTTCTCTCTGTTCTGGTCTAGCATCTTCTGTCAATGTTATGCTATACTCAGTCTTCAGTCTTCCTAGACCCAAGAACAGTTTTGGAAAGTCTGCTTGAAAGCGACCGTTGGAGTCTGGCCATTTAATTTCTTCCAGTCTTTCAAGTAGGTGTAGGTCTAAGCAGGCTCTCCTGCTTAACAATGAATATTCTTGATTTTTCAAAACATACAGGGTTTCCTTAATCTGCCTTCCTTTATATTTGAGTGTGGTTTGCAGCTTTCCTTTGACCATCAGTTGTATCCCACTTGGACCTTGTAACTGAGTATCTGCTGCTTGAAAGGAATGTCTCGTGGCTCTTGGTCTGACAGAACTGTGACACTTGTGCCTGTGTGCAATATAAAATTTGTAATATGTCCATTGACATAAATATATGCCATCCAGAATGCCTGATTGGGGTCAGCAATTTCCCCTAGAAAGTCTCCTAACTTTACTTGCACTGGGAATAGATGCAACTCATTCACAACTCTATGGGCTGACTTTTGTTGAGCTCCCCCGACGTTGGGCTTTGTGGTGGGGGGGCAGCGGCTGTAAGATTGCAGCGGCAGCAGACCGCCATGGAGTCCGACGCCAGGATTGCCGAACCTGATCTTCCTGGCGGCGGCGAGGCTCTATGGTGGCCCCCAACTCCGCACCCCCCCCCCCACCCCCGCTTGGCAATGGGGCCTGACTTTAAATAGTTAAATAAACCTCATGAATACATTTGCATACAATTCCACACGATTTTACCGGCTGTCCGGGATCCTCCATGCGACGGGCGGCACTCACGTGCCTTCACTTTCCCGTCCATGGAAAGCTGGTGCCATCGAGGTGGGGAAGGGGGAATCTTAGGATTTTCAGTGTAGTTTGGGGAGTCGGGGTATGGGGTCAACTCTACATTTCTAGTGTGGTGGGGGAGGGATGCACTTTGTGCAGTTGTGACAGGGGGAGGAAAAGTCAACTCAGCAATTTAAATGCTTTTTTGGTGGAAAGAGGGCAACTCTGTAATTTAAGTGTTTTGGTGGGGGGGAACGGGGCAATAATTTATTTGCGGTGTAGTGGGGGGGTTACGGGGTTCAATACTGCAGGTTTGGCAGCTCTTTAAAAATGGCGCCAGCGCCTGCGCAGAGGCAGCTGACACCGTTTATGGCCTTGCTGAGGCCGTGCCTGCCATATGGTTGGGGGCAGCCTGCCCTCAATATTTAAATGAGCTGCTGCGCACTAGATCACAGTGGCATGGTGGCGGGAAAAGAAAATTCAGCCTTATGTGTGGAAACTTTTTGTTTGGCACTTTCATGAGAAGGGGTCTTTCTCTGGCACATTTTCCCACAATGGCCTGACTTCTTGCACTTAAAGCATTCCGCTTTTCTAGCAGGACACTGTTCATGTGTGTACCTTCTTCTCTACAGTGTGTTTTTCCTTCTTGGGCTTGAGGAACTGTACTGTCGCCAGACTCTTTCCATTCCAAGGCTTCTCTTCAGCCTTCAGGATGGATCTATTTTGTCTTCTGTCTTCTGCCTGGCGGACAATCTGAATCGCTTTCTCCATAGTGAGGTCCTCTTTTGACTGTAAGAGACCTGATAAAGACTTGTCAGCTATTCCCACTACTATACAGTCTCTAATCAATTCGGACTTTAGTACTCCATACTCGCATCCTTCAGCCAACCTGTACAAATCATTCATGAAAGCATCCACTGATTCACCTAGTTTCTGAATCCTTTTATTGAACTTCACCCTTTTGAGGATCTTATTGCTTCTTAGCTGAAAATAATTACCTAGAAGTGTATAAAAACCCAGAAGAGTATAAAAAGTGTAGGTGTGAAATTAGAAAGGAAATTAGGAAAGCAAAGAGAGAACATGAAAAATATTGGCAAGTAAAATCAAAGAAAACCCATGAGTTTTTTTATGAATACATGAAGAGCAAAATAATAACTAAAGGAATAGTAGGGCCTATGATGGGCCATAAAAGTAACCTGTGTATGGAGGTGGAGAACATTGGTATGTTAATAAATACTTTGCATCTGTTTCACAAAAGAGAGGGACAATATAGACATTGCAATCAGGGAGCAGGTGTATGAAATATGAAATGAAATTAATATAGTGAGAGAGGAGGAATCAAGGTGTTTAATATCTTTAAAAATGGATAAATCCCCAGGGCTGGATGAAATGTATCTTCAGCTGTTAGGGAAAGCAAGAGAAGAAATAATGGAGGTCTTGACCATCTTTTTCCAAACTTCTCTGGCTATTGGTGTGGTGCCAGAGGACTGGAGGACAGCTAACACTGTACCATTGTTTAAAAAGGGAGAACGGGATAGACCAAGTCATTACAGGCCAGTCAGCCTAATCTTGATGGTGGGAAAACTTTGAAAAAATTCTGAGGGACAGGATAAATCTTCATTTGGAAAGATATGGATTAATCAAAGACAGCATAGATTTGTTAAAGGAAGGTTGTGTCTGCCTAACATCATTGAATATTTGAGGAGGTAACAAGGAGGGTCAATGAGGGTAATACATTTGATGTAGTCTATATGGATTTTAGCAAGACTTTTGATAAGGTCTCAAATGGCAGACTGGCTAGTAAACTAAAAGCCCATGGGATCCAAGGCAAAGTGGTACATTGGATCCAAAATTGGCTCAGAGGAAGGAAGCAAAGGGTAATAGTCGATGGGTGTTTTTGCGACTGGAAGACTGTTTCTAGTGGGTTCTGTAGGGTTCAGTATTAGGTCCCTTGCTTATTGTGTTATATATAATTGATTTGGAATTGAATGTAGGGGGTATGATTGAGAAGTTTGCAGACGATAGAAAAATTGGCTATATGGTTGATAATGAAGAAGAAAGCAGTAGACTGCAGGAAGATATCAATGAACTTATCAGGTGGGTGGAACAGTGGCAAATGGAGTGCAATCAGGAGAAGTGTGAGGTAATGCATTTGGGGAAGGCTACAAGGCAGGAGAATGCACAATGAAAAGTAGGATACTGAGAAGTGTAGAGGAACAGAAGGACCTTGGAGTGCATGTCTACAGATTCCTGAGGGTGGCTGGTGAAAAAGTGATCAAGAAGGCCTATAGGATACTTGCCTTTATTAACTGAGGCATAAAATATAAGAGCAGGGAGGCTATGCTGGAACTATATAAAATACTAGTTAAGCCACAGCTGGAGTACTGCATGCAGTTCTAGTCACTGCACTATAGTAAAGATGGGATTGCACTAGAGAGGGAACAGGGCAGATTTACGAGAATGTTGCCTGGACTGAAGAATTTTAGTTAAGAGGAAAGATTGGATAGGCTAGGTTGTTTTCTTTGGAACAGAGAAGTCTGAGGGGAGACCAAATTGAAGTGTTTAAAATTATGAGGGGTCGAAATAGAGTGGTTAAGAAGGTCCTATTTCCCTTGGTTGAGGGGTCCATAATGAGGTGGCATAGATTTGGAGTAAGAGGTAGGAGGTGTAGAGGGGATTTGAGGGGAAATGTTTTCACCCAGTGGGTGGTGAGGATCTGGAACTCACTATCTGAAAGTGTGGTAAAGGTAAAAACCCTCATGACATTTAAAAGGTACTTGGATATGGACTCTAAGTGCCGTAACCTATAAGACTATGAACCAAGAGCTGGAAAGTGGGATTAGACTGGATGGCTCCTTTTTGGCTAATTTTGACACGATGGGCTGAATGGCCTCCTTCTGTGTTGAAAATTTCTATTTCTGTTTCTTGTTTCCCTTTGAGTCTTCAATGAAATAGCAAACGCAAAGACTTGATGTGATCAAATCACAAGCAAACTGAAACTATTCTCTCCAAATGTTAGCATGCTCCCTTGATGCCAACTTCAGACCATTTAATAAGTTAAATTTAGACAGTCAGCATACATATAGTTCATTGGCATGTTGGGTAAATCCTATTTTATAAAAAAAAGTGGTTCTTGTTTAAGATCTGGGGCCAGATTTTCAATCCCTGCTGAGAGCAGGGATGGCAACGAACGCAATTTGAAGATCTCGTTCTTGGAGGTCAGCACTGGGTCCTGCCGACTCCAGAACATGATTCTATTTTTAAACTTCAACCAGCAGGGAGGGAATGGGTCGGGCGCCCACATCCAATTAATTACCTGCTGAGCTCATTAAAGAGCTCGTTAACAGGCTTGTCAGGAGCAGGGAGCTATTTGTAAATGCCGGGAACAGGGAAAACACCAGGGGGGGATCACGGCAGGGTACTGAGGACGTGAGCATTGTGGAGGAGGATGAGGGCAATGAAAATGGCTGTTTAATTTAAAGCAGAGGCAGCAAATGAAGCTTAGCTGCCTCAGATGTGTCTCACTGAGGATATTGTTGCAGATGTAGGAGTTAAATGTTACATTGGAGATTAACATGACGCCAGATAGTGAACTGAGCCTGCTGGCGTCACTGTAGCTGCTAGGCTTAGCATGAGAATGCCTGGTGAGTGTTAAAAGCCAAGGTGATGGAGGTCAGATGAGAACAGGTGACTCTGAGATTGGACAGAGCAGCCAGGATGAGCTGCGGCATACGTACCCTCCTGGACAGTTAGAGGCCAGAGGAACAGAGCAGGGGCTGCAAGGGGAGGAGGACGCTACCCAAGACATTGGTTGCACAGCCAAGACAGAGCTCCAGTGCTGTAGGAGGCTGCGTCTATCTAGGCAGATGGTCTCAGCCCTGTCTGCTCTGATCCACATTGACATGAGTCCTGACCTGCCTGCAGCTGTCAAGATCTCAAGTTCTCTGAACTTCTATGCAACCGGGTCATTCCTAGTATAGCTGAGGACCTAGGTGGCATTTTGCAATCAACATCTCATTAGGCCTCAGACAGGTCACGGATGCCATTTTCAGGAAGGCAAGGACTACATCCACTTTGAGACAGATGGGCCACACTGGCAAAGAGGGCATTGGGTTTTAACGCCATTGAAGGATTCCTTCAGGTGTAGGGCATCATCAATTGTACCCATGTGGCCATTAAGGTACCCAGTGACTGGCCAGTGAGATATATCAATATCCACACCATCAACGTCCAAATGGTTCACAACCACAGCAAGAGCTTCCTCCAATAAGAACAGAAAGTGCTGGAAATACTCAGCAGGACTGGCAGCATCTGTGGAGAGAGAAACAGGGGTAACATTTCAGTTCTGTGACCTGTCATCAGAACTGGCAAATATTAGAAATGTAATAGGCTTTGAGTAGGTGAAGGGGGGAGGTGGGGGAAGAAGAACTACAGGGAAGGTCTGTGATAGTGTAGAGAGCAGGAGAGATTAAATGAGAAAGATGTCATGGATCAAAAGGCAAAGGAAGTAGTAAAAGCCATAGTAAAAGACAAAACATTTGTCCAGGGAGAGAGTTAATGGCATAATAATGAACAGTTCTGTCCAAAAGCAAAAACATGAAAAACAAGTTTAAGACTGCTACATGGTAAAAAAAAATCAAAATGGCAGTCATGGTCTGAGGTTGTTGAACTCAATGTTGAGTCCAGAGGACTGTAAAGTGCCTAATTGGAAGATAAGATGCTGTTCCTTAAGCTTGTGTTGAGTTTCACAGGAACACTGCAACAGGCCAAGGACAGAAATGTGGTCGTGAAAGCAGTGTGGTGAATTGAAATGGCAAGCAACTGGAAACTGAGGGATGTGCTTGCGGATTGAATGGAGGTGTTCCACAAGGCAGTCACCAGATCTGCATTTGATCTCCCCACATTGGAGACCACATTGTGAGCAGCAAATACAGTATACTAAAATGAAAGAAGTATAAATATATCGCTGCTTCACCTGGTAGTAATGTTTGGGGCCCCGGATGCTGAGGAAAGAGGAGGTAAAAGGGCATGTTTTACTCCTCCTGTGATTGCATGGGAAGTGCCGTGGGAAGAGGATGGGTTGATGGAGGAGTGGACCAGGGTGTTGCAGAGGGAACGATCCCTTTACAATGCTGACATGGGAGGGGAAGGGAAGTTGTGTTTGGCAATGGCGTCACGCTGGAGATGCCGGAAATGGTGGAGGATGATCCATCCATTGAATTTGGAGGCTGTTGGGATGGGCAGTGAGGTCAAGGAGAACCCTATCATGTTTTTGGGAGGGAGAGGAAGGAGTAAGAGCTAAAGTGCGGGCAATGGAACAGACACAGTTGAGGGCCCTGTCTACCATGTTGGGGGGAATCCTCGGTTGAGGGAAAAGGAAGACATATCAGAAGTGCTGTTGTGGAAGGAAATGGAGAAACTGGAAGAATGGAATGGAGTCCTTACAGGAGGCAGGGTGTGAGGAAGTATCGTTGAGGTAGCTGTGGGAGTCGGTGGGCTTATAATGAATATTAGTAGACAGCCTATCCTCAGAAATGGAGACAGAGAAGTCGAGGAAGGGAAGGGACATGTCAGAGACAGACTATGTGAAGGTGAAAGAAGAGTGGAAGCGAGGTTGATGAAATTTTCCAGTTCCGAGCGAGAGTAGGAAACGGCACCAATACAGTCATCAAAGTACTGGAAAAAGAATTGGGGCAGGGGTCCTGAGTAGAACTGGAACAAGGAATGTTTGACATACCCCACAAAAAGACAAGCATAACTGGGACCCATGCAGGTACCCTTAGCAACGCCTTTTATTTGAAGGAAGTGAGTGTTGTTGAAAGAGAAGTTGTTCAATGTGAGAACAAGTTCAACCAGACGGAGGAGGGTGGTGGTCGATGGGGACTGGTTGGGCCTCTGTTGAAGGAAGAAGCAAAAAGCCCTCAGACCATCCTGGTGGGGGATGAATATGTAGAGAGATTGGACATTTCTCAGTGAAGAGGAGGAGCTTAGGGCCAGGAAACTGGAAATTGTCAAAATGGTGTAGGGTGTCGGAAGAGTCATAGATATAGGTGGGAAGAGACTGGACAAGGGGAGAAAAAATAGAATCAAGATAGGAAGAAATAAGTTCAGTGGGTCAAAAACAGGCTGAAATGATGGATCTACCAGGACAGTCCTGTTTGTGGATTTTAGGAAGGAGGTAGAAGCGGTCTGTCCAGGGTTGCGGGACTATGAAGTTGGAAGCTGTAGATGGAAGATCTCCGAAGGTGATGATGTCAGTGACAGTCCTGTGGACTGTAGCTTGATGTTTGGTAGTGGGGTCATGGTCCTGGGGAGGTAGGAAAAACTGTCTCAAAGTTGGCACTCAACCTCTGCAAGGTAGAGGTCGATATGCCAGATAACAGCACCACCCTTGTCAGCAGGTTCGATCACAATGTTGGAGTTAAACCTGACAGAATGATGCAGCAAGTTGAGAGGGAGACAGGTTAGAGTGAGTGAGGGGAGCAGAGAAGTTAAGGCGGCCAATGGCACGCCGACAGATCTCAATGAAAAGATCAAAAGCGGGTAAGAGGCCAGAGGGAGAGGTCCAGGTGGAGGGAGAATACTGGAGGTGGGTGAATGGATCCGCTGGTCGGGGGGGTGGGGAGGGGTCCTGGCCAAAGAAGTGAGCCCAGAGGTGAAGGCGATGGAAGAAGAGCTCAACATCATGCTGAGTGCAAAATTCATTGAGGTGGGGACGTATGGAGATAAAACTGAGCACTTTGCCATTTACAGATCGTTCTGCATCAGAAGGCCAGAGGGTATGGTAAGTACACAGCAAGGAGTGAGATTAGAAGAAAAGATGGAATCAGAGGAAAGTGAAGAAAAGAAAGGCCTGGAGGGACATTGGTAACCATGTGTAACTGGAGCTTGCACCTGAAGGAAAAGGAAAAGGTTTTGTTCATGTGTCGGATAAGATGGAGGATGAAATGAAACCTTCCACAACAGCATGTCTGATATGTCTTCCATTTTCCTCAGCCGAGGATTCCCCCCCACTGTGGTTGACAGAGCCCTCAACCGCATCTGACCCATTTCCTGCATTTCTGTCTTCACCCCTTCCCCTCCCTCCCAGAACCGTGACAAGGTTCCCTTGTCATCACTTTCCACCCAACCAAACTCATCCAAAGGATCATCCTCCACTGTTTCCACCACCTCCAGCGTGATGTCACCACCAAACACATCTTCCCCTCCCCTCTCCTGTCAGCATTCCGAAGGGATCGTTCCCTCTGCGACACCCTGGTCCACTCCTCCATCACCCCCCGATACCTCGCCCACTTCCCACGGCACCTTCCCATGCAATCGCAGGAGGTGTAACACCTGCCCTTTTATCTCCTCTCTCCTCACTATCCAAGGCTGTAAACACTCCTTCCGGGTGAAGCAGTGATTTATTTGTACTTCTTTCAATTTAGTATACTGTATTCGCTGCTCACAATGTGGTCTCATCAACGTTGGGGAAATCAAATGCAGATTGGGTAATCTCTTTGCAGAACACCTCCATTTAGTCAACTAGCACGACCCTGTGCTTCCGGTTGCTTGCCATTTTAATTCACCACCCTGCTTTCAAGACCACATTTCTGTCCTCGACCTGCTGCAGTGTTCCAGTGAATCTCAATGCAAGCTCAAGGAGCAGCATCTTACCTTCCAATTAAGCACTTCACAGCCTTCTGGACTCAACAATGAGTTCAACAACTGCATAGCATGACCAGCATTTTGAAGGAGGCCAGGCATCTTCACCAAGCAGGCATGATTGCAAGTTGCAGAGGAGGTAAGCAACCGACATGCAGTGCTAAGGATTTGGATCCAGTGCCATATAAGGTTCAATGACCTCATTAGGATCAGAAAGATGAGTACCATACCACTTTCAGGTGACATCCATCACTCTCTCACCTCCCTAGCATTCACCTACACAGCACTCCTCTGACAAACACACCTTGCTGTTACACACATTCCTTTCTCTCTAGCCTCCTCCTCATATCGATTTCCTTACAGTCACCCTCCTCAAATGTTCTCATTCCATCCTCAACACTCATTCAACTTTTCACTCTCATAACTCTCTGCCTTGTCTCATTTCAGAAGAGAATGCACAACTCCAGGGAGAGGCAGGGAACCAGGGGTGGATCTACAGCCATAGACATCTTAATCACTTTGGAGGAGGACACCCTAGAGATCGTCAGGGTGACACACACACTGGGTGTTGGCAATGGAGAAATGGGTGAGACCCAGAGACCTGGCGACAGCATTCAATGGTGCACTGCCACTTGGCTCTTAGCAGTCACTCATGTTGGATTGATGTCCCCTGTAGCTGAGCTGTCATGATATGCACTATGCTGAGTTTGTACCCGTTCCCAAAGTCAGCAGAAACTGAGGTCTTTGATCTCCCATGGGCCCTTCAAGGGTGTCAGAAGAGCTGATGAGGGAAAAGCCCAAGAAATCTTCAGGTGGGGGGCGCGCACTCTGATGATGCACAGTCTCATGACCGTTGCACACACTCCACCAGCACAGATACACATGCCTCAGTCGGCACTGCAGTACAGATAGCTAGATTCTCACATAGTGACTCACACATCACGTGTGGGTAGGAGCAGGTGCTGGAGATAAGGATAGCAACGGTGCGTACCCAGAGGGTGCAGGACATTCCAAGGTCTACTCAGCTGGACACTGGTGCTTTGCCTCAGGGGACATCCACAAGGAGGAAAATTCTGGAGCAGCATCAGGAAATGTCTATGGTTTTGTCAGCATATCCTGATGCCATGTGCACTCTTGGAGAGAGAATGGTGGACTCTGTCTCTAGCCTGAGTGCCATGAAACATCAGGCATTTGCACTGATGTCCACCTCCATGGAAAGAGTGGCCACCTGAATGGAGAACCAGAAGTGACAGGCCACCGAGTGCATGTTGGCCCAGACCAATGGCCTATACACTCTCTGTCTGCCACTTTACAAAGGATGGAGCAAAGCCTCAATGTTTCACTAACATGCAGCAACATGCTCTCCAGTTCTTTGTTAGCAGGGTTGTGTAGGTGGCCCACAAGAGGGAGGATGGAGAAAGGGTGCATGGAACTAGAGACTCTTCTCAAGGTGCTCCTACTTCTCATCCCTTGCCCACCCACCCCCAGACAGAGTCACATGCTGCCTCATGCCTCGAAGGCCAAGTTTGCCTCTGCACAATTGTAGGTGGGGCAGTATTTGGTGGGCTACTCATGAGCTCCAAAACTCAAAGGATGTTCACCATGGGCATCTCAGCTCTCAGAGAAGTGGTACGAGCTGCCTGCCTCTAGCTCAGCTGAAGTCACGGGGTAGCAGTGGATAGAAGTGATAGAAAGCGGAAGAGGAAGACTTCATAGTCACACAAGGGGATTCACTTGGTTGATTGTAACCATGTAAGTGTTGCTTAATTTGTGAAATAGTAAATGAGGATTTTTTTTTTATATGTCTTGCCATCTTCACTGCTGCATTTCAAATCTTCAGTGGACAATAGGCTTCCTCAGAATGGCACACCCAGGGCTGGATTAGTGCCAGAGGCAGGGCTCCCGGCACCAGGTTGAAAAGTCAGGTGGATCCCCATCTCTGCATTTTTTCATCCCTCCAGAGTGATCCTCCGGTCTTTTGCAGTCAGAGTTTAAGGAGGCGGGATCCCCATCCCTTTAAACACTTAATAGGGACAGGGATCCCGCCCCCAAGAGCTGCCGACCAACCACAGGGCCCACAGTTCAGCAGTATCGGCAGCACCGCTGGGAGCAGTGGGCACTGCCAGTTCTGCAGAGGCCTCGGACTCAGGTCCAGTGGTGGAAACCCGGGCAAGAGGTGGGTAAAGTGGGGTTGCTGGGGCCAATCTGGAAGACCCCGGTGAGGGGGTGTGGTGGGATAGGTGTTCAGTCCAGGGGGAGGGGGTTCCGGGGGGGGGGGGTACATTTGGTCCCGGTGGGGGTCCTCTGTGGGCCACAAATTACCCACGAATGAGGGACCACCCCACCCACCACCAAGCCTGCAGGGAGGGCACCACATTTTCCAAGGCATCTTCCCCACGCGGCAGAGACCCTCTCCCCGCCACTGGCCACTGGTAACATCCCAGCGGCAGCGGGAAGAGGCCCTATTTGACCTTTGGTCGGGAAGTCTGTCGTCAGCCTATCCCACCCCCAGGAGAATTGCAACAGGGACTCCCAGCATCGAATTCTGTGGCAGGCAAATTTGCAATGATTCTCTGGCCCCCCCTCCCCCCGCCATAAAACCTGCCATTGGGATGAGCATAAAATCCAGCCCCCAGGGTGGAGCCCATGAGGACTGTGTGCTTGCGATGTAACGATTTGTGATTGTGGGAATGCTTTGTGCAGGGGGTGGGCAGCTCAGAGGATTCAAGGTTGCAGTGCCATATGGCTTTAGGCTTATATGTTATCTGAACTGTGCCTCTCTGTGGACATTGCAAGCTTCCCTGGCAGATACCCTGTCCATATAATGCTCCTCTTCATCCAGCTCCTCTTCCTCCTCCTCATCGGAGGATGCCAAACAGCCCACAGCATCCTCCTCCAGCAGCTTCCTTCCTCTCTGCAATTGTATGTTGTCCAAGACACAGCAAACCACCAACATTCTGGAGACACTTGCTGGTGCATATTGAAGAGCTCACCCAGGTCTGTCAAGGCATCTGAATCTCATTTTCAGCAAATCAATGGCTTGTTCAATGATGTGGCAGCGATGAGGCAGCAGTTGTGCCTCTTCTTGACATCATTGACAGGTCGCCTGACATGTGTCATCAACCAGATCCTCTGAGGGTAGCCCTTGTCTCCAGGTAATCACCCACTCAATCTGCTTGGAGGTACAAACACCTCTGGTAGACTTGACTGAAGCAGGAGGTAAGAGTCATGGCAGCTTCCTAGAAATCTTGTGCACATAAGCATGATAAACATACAGTGATCACAAACCATCTGCCTATTGAGGGAATGAAATCCCTTCCATTTGATGAGCACTCCGGGATTAACTGATTGTTCTAATGAAAGGTCAACAGGGGCATAGAGTACAAAAACAAGGACGTTATGGTAAACCTGTATAAAACGCTGGCTCAGCCTCGACTGGAGTATTGTGTCCAGTTCTGGGCACCGCACAGTTGGAAGAATGTTAAGGCATTAGAGAGGATGCAGAAAAGATTCAGGAGAATGGTTCCAGGGATGAGGAACTTCAGTTATATGGATAGGCTGGAGAAGCTATGTCTGTTCTCATTGGAGAAGCAAAGATTAAGAGGAGATTTGATAGAGGTGTTCAAAATCATGAGGGGTCTGGACAGAGTAGATGGGGAGGAACTCTTCCGATTGACAGAAGGATCCAGGACCAGAGGACACCAATTTAAGATGATTGGCAAAAGAAGCAACAGTGACATGAGGAAAAACTTTTTTACGCAGCAGGTGGTTAGGATCTGGAATGCACTGCCTGAGAGTGTGGTGGAGGCAGATTCAATCGAAGCTTTCGAAAGAGAACTGGATAATTATCTGAAGAGAAAGAAATTGCAGGGCTACAAGGAAAAGATGGAGGAATGGGACTAAGTGAGTTGCTCTTACAGAGAGCTGGCATGGACATGATGGTCCGAAGGGCCTCCTTCTGTGCTATGACCAGTCTATGATTTGAAAACGTTAACTCTGTTTTTCTCTCCACAGATGCTGCCTGACAACATTTTCTGTTTTTGTTTCAGATATCCAGCATCCAGAATACTTTGCTTTTGTGTTATCCGATAGCGCCTTCATTGCCACATGTATCTCAACGATAGTTCCCTGAAGCTGTGGAAACGCCCCAATCCATATTCATGGCCATCCCCTTGACCTTGCCATCTCATGTGGTCTGACTAGTCCCATTGTGTCAATCACTATATCACAGATAGGCCATCTCTGATTACTTCCTTGTACTACTCTCCACTCACATTCCCTTTTCACGCCCCAATCCTACCTCCTTCTGTATCCATCCCTGGATAAAACTATCCCCCAATTATCTTACAAAAGCACTTTCAAAATCCCAACTGTCCAGCCTTTGGCCCTCCATTCGTCACAACATTACTGCAGCTACGGATTTGCTCAACTGCACCCTCACCTCCACCTTTGATGCCCTAGTCCCCAATAAAACCATCACTCTCTCTCACCTTTGCCTTTCCCCCTGGTGCAGCCCTCATTTCCACTCAGTTAAGTCCAAGGGACACAAACTTGAAAGAATATGGCAGACAACTGGTTTAACCATCCACTGTCAGATCTGGCTGGACCACATAAAGCACTACTGGGTCCTGCTCTTGTCGACTAAATTTGCTCACTATTCTAGGATCATTCTGGAATGCATAGATAACCCCTGACTTCTTTTCTCTACTGCAAACTGTCTTCTTAAACACGTCTCCCCGACCCCTCCAACAATAAGTGTGAGAGACTTTGTCACTAAGATTGAAACCATCCGATCAGCTGCCTCTGCTGCAGCCCTTCCTTCCACTCGCCCATCAGGCCAAACTTTCTCGAAAGCTCCCTAAACTTGCATCTTTCTCTAGCTTCTCTCCATCTCCCCTCAACCCTCTCTGAGCTCATCTTGTCTTGAGACCCACCTTCTGCTCCCTTGAGTCTATTCCCACTAAACTGCTGACCGCCCACTTCCTCTCCTGGTCCCTATATTAGCCAATAGTGCTAATGGTTCTCTCTCTTCAGGTATTGTCCTCTCTCATTCAAATCTGCCGTCATCACCCCTTTCCTCAAAAAAACCCTTGACCCCACTGTCCTTGCAAACTAGTATCCTATCTCCAACCAAAACCAGGCCTGTCTTTCCCAGAACTCCATGTTTGAATCCTTCCAATCAGGTTTCCGACCCTACCACACAACCAAAACATCTCTTATCAAAGTCACTAAAGACATCCTATGTGACTGTGACCAAGATGAATGTCCCCTCCTTGTTCTTCTCTTCCTGCTACTGCAATGTAATCACTGGTGTTCCTCAAGGATCTATTCTTGGCTCCCACCCATTTCTCATTTACATGCTGCAGCTCGGCGATATCATTTGAAAGCACAGCATTCGTTTTTCACATGTATGCTGACAACAACCAGTTTCCCAGCTTTACCTCACCACCACCTCTCTCGAATCCTCCACTGTTGCTAAATTATCAGACTGCTTATCCGACATCCAGTACTGGATAAGCAGAAATTCCCCCCAATTAAATATTGGGAAGACTGAAGTCATTTGGCCAGATTTTATTCCGATGACAGGGATCCCGGTGTGCTGGAAGGATGAGGGCAAACCTGCCTCTGCCCTCTGTCAAACCCCCAGTGGAATTTCACAGCGGGCAGGCAACTAACTGCCCACTGTCAGGGAAGTCATCCCGTTAAGGGTTGAGCTCCCACCTCCAGAGCTCTCGGCCAGTCGGAAGGCCAGCAGCTTTTCAGTGCCAGTAGCTCCACTGGGAGCAGTGGCCACGGCTGGTACTGCAGGAGGCCCTGCAATACGAAGACAGAAGATTCATGAGGATCCTGAGACACGTGAGTGGGTTCGGGGTTGCTGGGGCCAGTCAGGCAGGCCCTGCCAACGGGGTGGGGGGAGGTGTTGGTGAAGGTGGGGGTGGCATTCCCACCAGGCAGTGATTGCCACTGGGGTGTTGGGCGGGGTGGGGGTTGCTGTCTGGGGGCCCTGGATTGCCCCCAAAGGAGGGACCTCCCCAACCCTGCTAGGAGGCCACCAGTGCCTCCTGGCAGTGCCTCCCCGCAACTGCGGGCCCCTTGGCCTTCGACAAAATTGAGATGGAGGCTGGAAGAGGCCCCTAAGTGGCCATTAATTGGCCACTTGAAGGCCTCAATTGGTCTAGGGTGGGAAATCTGTCCTCGGCCAGGTTTCTTTACTGAACAACAAAATTAACAGTATATTATAAATTAAGTCTTAACTAGTAAAAAAGCAGTAAAACAATAGCACATTGATCAAGTTTTTAAATATCCAACATTAATTTTTAAAAAGCCCTCTTTTCTACCTTAACCAATTTTTAAAGTCCCTTTCTAACCTTAGTCCCTTCACACTCGCACTCACACACACACAATCATACACATATATATAAATATATATATATATATATATTCCTATACCTAAATTGGTGAACCAGAAAAAGTAAAAAAAAGGACTTTTATATCAGAGCTCTGTGACAGAGAAGAAAAAGACACAAATAAATCTCTTGCTCATTTCTTGAAGTTAACAGCAGATGAGATATGTTGTTCCAAACTGGTATTCAGTCTAATCTTCTGAGCATGTAGACAGGTCTTTAAAAAAACAGTTCTTTTACAGGCAGCGTTGAAAAGCAATTTAGCAGGCCTTCTCGAAATGCAGGAATAAGACAAAATGAAACACTAAAATTCACCAAGTGTTTTAGGGAATTGCGAAAAAACGGGATGGGTTATAATCTTCTGTTTTTCCTTGGAATTCTTTCCTTTTTGCTGTCCTTCTTTGGTACGTTAGCAACCCTTGACTTTTCTCCTTCCAGACTTGACGCATGGACACTCTGACTAACAGCCAAACAGTTTGACAGTTTTCCACCCAGATGTTCTGTGCCTGCTGCTGGGCTTGTCTAATCAAAGAGTGTTTGTCAGTTTTCTGCTCCTGTTGCCATGGTTTCTGCCTTAAGCTTAGCCCGAACCAGGTGACAAACTGTAACACTGTTGTGGTTCAGCCCTCACTGTCCCCTTGATTAAACATTTATTTAGCTTAACTAAAAATTCGTTTGATAAAAAATTATTTTTTAACAGAACAGAATCACTTGCATAACACCTCCACCCTTGGAGGAATGAAATGCCATTTTAAAAAAATGCGTTTCATTACCAAGTGTGAAAAAATAAGAAAAACACATCGCACACTCATACTCATTCACTCTCTTCATCCAAATAAATTGAACAAAGTTAAATTCTCGATAAAGCATCCGCAATAGCAATATTTTTGCTCGCAATGTGGATGATCTTTAAATGATAAGGTTGTAACAGTAAACTCCATCAGAAGAGTCTGGCATTCTGGTTTTTAAATTTTTCAGCAAAGGTTAGGTGGTTATGATCAGTATATACCAGTGCCTCTCTGTAGTCATGGCAGACATAGACTTCAAAATGTTTAAGAGCCAGTGGAATATATTTTCTGATGTTGATTTAACTTTTTGGGAAAGTATCACACTGGTCTTGCTGTGCCTGTTTCGTCATCTTGCAACAGGACTGTACTGACCCCCAGGTCACTAGCATCAACTGCTACCTTAAGGGCTTCATGAAATTTGGAGCAGCCAACACTGGTTCATTAATCAAATAGTTTTCAGCCTTTCGAAGGATGCTTGGCACTCCCCTGACAATGCTACCTTGGTTTTCTTTTTCTGTAGTAAATCTGTCAGCGGAGCAGCAAGGTACTAAAATTTGGTACAAACCTTCAGTAGAAACCACAAATCCCCAAAAACCTCATGATTTCTCACTTAGTCTTAGGGGTAGGGAACTCCACCAATGCTTGTACTTTCGCGGTTCTCAATAACACTTGTCCTTGCCCAACTACATGTCCAAGGTAGGTCACTCTCGCTTTCGCAAATTCACTTTTGGCAAAGTTGATTACTAAGTTAGCTGATTGTAAATTTTTGAACAGTTTCTAGTTGTTCCCAGTGGTCCTTCCAAGTGTCACTATAGATCAGCACATCATCAAGGTAAACTACACATTTAGGCACACTAGCTACCACTTGGTTCATTAGTCTCTGAAAGGTTGCTGGGGTATTTTTTAGCCCAAACTGCATCACTTGGCATTGGAAAAGACCGTCCTGTGTGACAAAAGCCGATACTTCTTTAGCTCGGGGTGTTAAACGTGTCAGTATCCCTTTAACAAATCTATTTTTGTAAGAAACATGGCAGTGCCCACTTTGTCAATACAGAGGGATTGCATAGGAGTCTGCCTCTGTTACTGCATTAACTTTTCTGTAGTCTATTCAAAGTCTGGTTGAATCATCAGGTTTAGGTACTAATGCTACTGGTGAACTTTGGAGCTTTAACTGGGTTGCACCTGATGCAAAGCTACGGATATATACTCCCTGCCAATACCATTCACTAAATCTTTGGCAGTAAATGCGCTCTCTGGTGGAAAAGCCATGCATTTCCCCAGCAAAAGAATTTGGGTGACTCCTGTATCCCTAAGTATAACTATAGGTTTACCTGTCTCATTTGAGGGATAAGGAGTTACTTTTCCTTTTGACAAGAATTAACCATTAATCTCAGTTATCTTGTTCACATCCCCCGCACTCACAGTGATTTTTGTACTTGGCCTTACAGCTGCAGTCAGAGATACAGCCTGATCTGTCATACTCTTAGTCACAGCCACTTTCACTGCATTGGCCTTATGTACCCCAATTAGTCCCATGGATTTATCCCACAACTTCCAGCATTCTGCATGACGGTGGCAATGAAAACACTTAGGCTTTCAGACCTCATTGCCACTGTCAACATCTTTCAGGCCTGAGGAGGAGATCCTGGGGCGTTGCAAGCTGTCCCTTCTTGTTCCTGGCTACTTGCCTTCCTTTTACCGTCCCATCTCTATCTTTCTTGGGTTTGTGGGGGTGACGGGCAAAGGTTTTGGGCTTGTAAACAAACTTATAATCATCATTTATCAGCTGCCTGTCTGGCTGTTGAAACCTCTGCTTCTCTATGTGGGTTCTTGTTAATGAAGGGAGTGAATTTTTAAATTCTTCCAGGAGAATTCTCAGGAGGCTGAGAAGCCTCCTCAGAAAGCATGGCATAAACTTCATAACCTGCTTTGCATGAGCAGTGTCCAGCTTTCCTTCGGCCACTTCATCTGTTTAACTAGCATTTCAAAAGAAATGAAAATATGCCTCTACATCCCTTTTCTCAAACTTCAGGAGGGCTTGCACAAACTTAAACAGCTCCCCACTGGGTCTTGGGTTGGAGTCAGATTCTTCCTCCTCAGAACTTTTTCTGGAGTCAAGGCCAGCCTTTTGTTTTAGTTCCAGCTTTTTAAAATTTGAATACCTCTTCTTGCTCCATTTTTCTTTCTTGTCTCTCTTCTTTTTCCTTTTGAAATGCTATTTCCTTTTCCTTTTTCTCTCTTTTTTCCTTTTCCCTTTCTTTTTCTCTTTCAAGTTCTATTTTTTTCACTTCTTTTTCTTTTTCAAGTTCAAGCTGCTTCATCTGCTACTGAATTCTAGTAATTCAACTGAACTACCATCTGGATTGCCTTTTCCTTCTTCCAATTTCATATGCTGTGCTATTACCTCAATTATGTCTGCTTTCTTAGCTCCTGGTTCTAACTCTAACTCCAACTTTTCTGCCAATGCTTTTAGCCTAGTCTTTGCTAAGATTTGCAAATCACTCAGGGATAAATCCTCCCTCTCCAGAAAGGTTGTAGCAACTGACAAAACCATTCCAGTAGTGTAAACTTTACTCCAATGCTCAAGAAAGCTGGTGTTTTCCTTTTCTCTGTTTCAATTATTATTACCCCACTGATAATTGCACATCGTCGGCTTTGGGTTATCCCGCACACAGCCCCCAATTATATGTTACAGCAAAGGCTGGAGGAGTGCACTGTCTTTCTCTGGTTACACTTCTCCACTGATCACAACATATATTTAAATGTTTTACCCAGTTACTGATATGGCCAATTATATACTTCATCTATTTTAGTTTCATAATAAAATCCATCAACCAGATTTCTTTAATAAACAACAAAATTACTAATTTATTATAAAACAAGACTTATTCAATAAAGATGCAAAGCACATTAACACACAGGTTGAAATATGAAAGTTCCCTTCTAAAATAACCCAATGCCCATGCACACACACACACACACACGCACACACACACTGGTTAAAGAAAAAACTAAAGAGTTTTTCTCTGCAGAGATCTCTTTACAAAAAGACAAAAAAATACTTTGGCCAAATACTTGTTACTTCTGCAATGATATCAGTTGTCCCTTTATTCTTACATCCCAAATACACATAGACAGTTGTCACTAGGATCTTTTTGGAGCAGTTCCCTTCTGGCGATGTCGTGGATTAGTCTGGCAGGACTTCCAGGAAAAATCGGGGTTTCAGCTATCACACTGAATTCTCAGGGTTTCTCAATGAGGCAGAAAAAGGATGAGCTTGTGTCTTCTCTCTTAGCAGGTTTACCTCCTCAACTGACTCAAACAATATCCAAAATGAAACCAAATTTTGACAACCATAAATCTTGACAAGTCACTTCTCTGTAAACAACTCGCCTAGTCAGAGGGCTCCTGCAGTTTACATAGCTGAAGACATGTGACTTCTAGTAAGTGTGTTTTTAAACAAAATCTCAAAGTCCTTCCAGTGACCTTTTTTTCAAAAAAAAGGCCAGCATCTATGGAATCTCTTCAGTCTTTCACATGAATCAATTTATACAATTTTTAAACACGAGTCCTCAAAAAATGTTGGCACTTTCATAACATCACAATGCGGGGGAAAAACAATGTAATTGCTGATGCTTTATCTAGAATCTAACTTTGCTTTGAATTATCTGAGTACAAAGTGGGTACAGGGCATAACTGTAATAGTTACAAGTAAGGAGTGAATGAGAATGAGTGTGTAAATGTGTTTTAATTTTTTTGTATTTTGTTTTTTGTCCGCACTTTATAATGAAATGCATTTAAAAATGGTATTTCATTCCTCCAAGGGTGGCGGCGTCATGAAGGTGCTTTCATTATTAATATTTTTTGAGGACTCATGTTTCAAAGATTATGAAAACTATTTCATTTGAAAGACAAAGGAGATGCCTGGATTTTTTTAAAGGGTTACTGGAAGGACACTTTGGATTTAAAAAAAAAAACACTTACTGGTATTGACAATGATGTGCTAAAAAACATAAGGAGCCTTGCTGGTTATTGGAGTTGTTTACAGAGAAGTCACATGTCTAGGTTTATAGTTGTTAGGAGTTTTGGCTTTTTGATTTGGTTTGAATGCTCAGTTAGTGTGTAGCCTGCTAAGAAAGAAGCCACCCAATTCATCCTTTTCCAACTGTTTTGGATAATCTTCTGAGAATCCAATGTGATAGCTGAAACCACTGATGCAGTAATTCTCCTGAAAAACCTGCAAGACTACTCCTTGATGTCTCCTGAGCAGGACTGCTCCAGAAAGATCCCAGTGACAGCCGTCTATGTGTACCCAGAACCAGACCAAAGGCCATCTGGAACATTCCATATCTTATCCTTTTTCTTCAAGAATTGACAATAACTTGGCAAAAGTATTTTTTTTAAGTTGATCTCTGCAGAGCCAGTTTTAAAATTTTTCTTTATTTTTTCTTTAACCGTTGCATGCGTGTGTTAGGTTATTTTAGAAGGGTATATATTTATACTTTCATATTTCAAACTGTGTGTTGATAAGCTTTACATCTTTATTGAATAAGTCTTGTTTTATAATAAATCAACAATTTTGTTGTTTATTAAAGAAACCTGGTCGGCAGATCTTTTATTCTGAAACTAATATATGTTGTGACCAGTGGAGTCGTGGAACTGGAGAAAGGCAGTGCATTCCTCCAGGCTCGGTTGTAGTTTCTGTATACTTGCAGGTCACTGTTGTGCAGTATATTGTGAGTACAACTCTATCTCATTCACAAAGTTTATGTCCTGTTGAGCCAGATGGTCTACTGTTGCTCTTGATAGCGCATCAGCGGAGGTTTGCATCTTTCCCTGAATATATATGGTCTCGTACGTGTAGTCTGCTTGAAGGCGACTGTTTGATTTTGACTGTTTGACTTCATCCACCTTTTTGAGTAGATGTTGGTCTAAGCACAGTTTTCTACTTAACAGGGAAAATTCTTGGTTTTTCAAAACGTATAGTGTTTCAATAATCTGTCTTCCTTTATATTGGAGAGATGCTTGAAGCTTATTCTTCACCTTCAGTTGGATCCCTCCTGGAGCATGCAAGTGTGTATCCACTGGTTGTAAGCAATGGCTCATCAACCATGGCTCTTGGTCTGACAGAACTGCAGCATTTGTACCTGTGTCCAATTTAAAATTAGTAATATGTCCATTGACACAGGTGTCTGCCATCCAAAATCCTTCATTGGGGTTATTAATTTCCCCTCGGAAGTCTCCTGGTTTATCTTCCCTGGAAGTTGTTCCATCTCATTCACCACTCTATGTGTGAAGGATTTTTGTTTTGTAAATTTGAGAGAAGAGGTCTTGCTCTGGCACATCTTTCTGAAATGACCAGTCTTTTTCCAATTAAAGCATTCCACTTTATTAGCAGGACACTGACTACGTCTGTGCGTCTTTCTGGCTCTACAGTGCTGGCACGGTTTCACAGTGTCATGTACCCCCTCACTTGTGGACGTTCTTATCCAGAGATAGCTTTTCCATCCCGGGCTTCAGGAACTGAACCGTCAATGGATTTTTTCTCATCAGAGCAGCTCTGTTTTGTCTTCAGACTTCTGCCTGTCACACCATTTGAACCGTTTTCTCGCGTGTGAGGTCATCTTTGGACTGCAAGAGGCCTGAGAAGGACTCATCAGTTATTCCCACTACTATTCAGTCCCTGGTCAACTCAGAATTCAGTTCTCCATACTAGCATCCCTCAGCTGACCTGTACAAATCATTAATGAAAGCATCCATAGATTTGCCTATCTTCTGGACTCTCTTATTAAATCTTTCTCTTTCCAGGATCTTATTACTCATCAAATTAAAATATTTGTCAAATGCTTGTAAGACATCTTCAAATTTGTCAGAAGCTTCATTTATGCCTTGCCTTATGCTCACATAATCACAGAGTATAAAAGAGTATTAACTTGCTCAGCCTCTGATTTACTATGTAGCTGAGAACCTATTTTAAATCTTCTCTCCATATTGACCAATTCTGTATCTGATTGGGTCCTTCCCAATTCTGCAAACTTTCAGGCATCATGGGCTGGATTTTACCAGCCCCACAACGTTAGGGGTCACGGTGGGGGGCCCAGAAAATACCTCTGGGAGAGGCATGCCACGGGCCTCAATGTCGGGAAGGCCCCACCCTATTATACAGGCAGCGGCGAGGTCTCATGGTGGCCCTCCCCATCGCTTGGCGACAGGAACCTCATCACACAATGTTAATTTATTTTAATTGCATGAGAAAGTACTTACTTCATTGCAACGGCCATCCCATTGCGATATTCCGCCATTTGCCAGAACTCCCGCACCTTTGGATCTCTGTTCGGAGATCCAATGCAGAACACTGATTGGGAGGGGGAGGAGTGAAGTTTTCAGTGTGGGAGGTGGGGGGGGGGGGGGGGTGGTAAAGTTGGGAGAACTAAAGAGATTGGTGGAGGGAATGGTGGGAAGAGGTTGAAGGTTAAAGGTTGTAAACTTTGAAGGTTGAGATTTTTTTTGGGTGAAGAGGGCAATAAATAGATTAATTAGTCATTGGGAGGATGGGAGAGGGGATTGAAACTGTGAAAAAATTTTAATTTTCAAAATACTGTGACTTTAAAAATTGAAATAAGTTGGAAGGACCTGAAGCCCTTTAAAAATGGTGCTCATGCCTGCGCGGTGCCGCTGGTCACCATTGCCAGGGATGGAGCGCTTGCTCCATCTACTTCATCGAGGTTGGTGGCGAGCTTGAAAAATTTCGGCCCATATGTTTCAAATCCAATCTTTGCTAGACATTTTTTTAATTTTTTTTTATTTAGAGTGTTGACCTTAAATTTATTTTTCTTTTTAGGTTTGCTTGCTTTAATGGAGGTGGCCCCGTTCTGTTTGGGAGTTCCTGTACTTTTGCGGGGGTTTCCTACTCTTCGGCAGTTCCCGTGCTTTTTCGGCGGTTTCCCACTCTTCGGTAGTTCCGACAGGATTTCCTGCAATTTTCAGGAGTTCTCGCGCTTTATTGAGGATTTTCCGCTCTTCATCCTCGCTGTCATGAGTTTCTTTGTGTTATCTTAAGCAACACAGTGAGCTACGTGGATTCCAGTTCCTTGAAGATCTCTAGAAGATTTATTAACAGCTAAACCAATAAATAAAATACAGAGCAAACTATATACAGAACCTTTGTTCAGCATGTTGCTGTGCAGAGAGACCATGGCTTGTAGTCACATGACCAAATCCTGGTACTTAGCTCATTAGCATACTGAGTTCTTAAAGGGATATCACTCTTAAAGCGATCATACATCATCCCCTTTCTTTCCAAAGATAAGTCTTGTAAGCTTCAAGGTAAAACACATACAATTGGAAAATATCAAAATTAGTTATACCAGGATAGCAATTATAAAATTGTCATGCTAGGCCCCCACCTGCCAAGAATGAGGCACATTAATTTTGTCATGAACATTGATTTTAAACTGTTACGAGAGTGAAGAAGACTTGTTAAACATATCAGCCGTGGCTGGAAAAGACCTGTGCATATTAACAGACAGTGTTTGGAAGGACAAAGCAGCCATTCCCTGACGTTCAACCCACAATGGACTTTTGATCACCAACGTTGAAGATGAGGAGCTCACATTCCAGGTTGACTGCTAAGATGGCTGAATACACAAACGGACATGGTCAAACTAGCTAGTCACATGACTAACCTGCTGGGCAACTTGAGTTTTTTGAATTTGTACAAACAGTTTGAACAGAAAGTCTGTTTGCTCCTGGACTGAGAAGATCTCTCCTGTCTGCTCCCATCTCTTTCTCACAAGCCTCTGAATCCACTGAAGACACATGAACCCCAAGAGAGAAAAGTCTCCTACAGTGAACAAGGTTTAAGAAGAATACTGGGCCCCAATGAAAAGCAAGATCTACCTACAATCAAGGACTCTACAATGTACTCAAAGAACCGTAACAGTAACTTTTCAGATATTGCCTCAAACTTTTCCACTTTATTTTCCTTCTGCTCTTTTCTGTCTCTATTTGCATGTGTGTATCATGTATGCATGCTAGTGTGGGTCTGTCCTGTATCCATAGGTGTTAAATGAATTCGAGTTTATGTTTAAATTTAATAAATTTCAACTTTTCTTCTTTAAACCTGAGAAAGCCTGTTCTGCTGGTTTCTTTGTCTTATAATTGGAAAGCGGTGAGCAAGGATTCACCAAGGGGAAGCTAAAAAAAAGTGTGTTTAAAATTAAACCCTGTTACAGTAAGACCAGGTGAAGGCTGAAAGGGAACCCTAAACTTCTTTCTCACCTGGTCGTAACAAAATTTTACAAGCATAAAGATCGGGATTGTGAAATTTACGAGCGCAGAAGCTTAAGAGTCCATACATCGTTTTGGTGGTTTGACAACTCTTCCACATCTTGTAATGGTATAACCTTCTGGGAATGTGGATTTCACCATGGCTGTTCTTGGCTTTCAAACGTGTTGTCAATGTGTTGATTGTTGTCCTGTTGTTCTGTCACACCCTCATTGTTGGAGTGTGTTCTTTCGAGTACACAGAGTGCAACTGGAGTATTGCACACTTCTTTTAATTGGCCTCGGTTCCTCCTCAACACTGCTCCATTAGATCTTATAACCACGTAAGACCTGGGCTCACGGCATATTTTTGATACTACTGCGGGTAATCATGTTCTCGTTGTGGGGTGTATGACCCTGACCTTTTGTCCTGCATGTAGTTGAGGTAGTTCCACCCCTGCATGTCGATCATGCACCATCTTCATTCTCCCTTGTTTTTCGAGCAGTGTTTCCTGCATCTCAGAGAATTTGGACAGATGATGGCTTGGCAGAATCGTTCACACTTGCTCACGAAACGTGATCTCTTTTGGTGACGGTAAGCCCATATTCATATGTGTAGCTCTGAGATGTAACATGACAACACAAAAATCTTGTTTCGTTGTCCTACACTTCGGGATAAGTGATTTAACTTTGCGAACCATTTGCGCGGTAAGACGGTTGGATCTAGGGTAATGTGGTGAGGATGTCACATAGTTTACGCCCCATTTGGCACACATATCCCTGAAAGGTCTGCCCATATACTGTGGCTCATTGTCAGAAATAATTTCTGCAGGTGCACTGGACAGACTGAATATGACACTCAATGTCTCTGCGACAACCACGCTTGAAGTGTCTTTTACCTGTCTGACAATTGGAAATTTGGAAAAATAATTGGTGATGAAGATAAAGTAGTCTCCATTCACAGAAACTAGATCAGTGTTGATTTTGGACCAATGGACTGATGGAATCTCGTGAGGATGTAGAGGTTTTTTATGTTGTTGTGTCTGGTGGTTCTGGCATGCCTCGCTAACCTTTCTATGTCACCGTTGATCCCTGGCCAATAAACAGTGTCTCGTCCCAGTTGTTTCATTCAGTCTATACCCATATGGCCTTCGTTGAGTTGTGACAGGATGTTCTGTCAGAGAGCTTTGGGCATAATCACTTGTTTTCCTTTGAAGGTTACATTTCTCAAGATACCAAGTTCATCTCTATATATGGCCAAAAGCATTAGGGTTTCTGGCGCCTCTTTTATTGTATCAATCCATCCTTCTATGATGACTCTCCAAAGTGCCTTCAGTTGTGGTCATTGGCTGTTTCTGATTGCAGTTGGTCACATTTGTGCAACCAAAATGCAATAAATTGATTTTAAGCACTTCTTTCACCTCGATGTCCGTGCTGTCTACTTGTAGATCCAGTGGAACTTCTTCATTCTTGTTTGGATTTGGCAATCTGCTCAGCGTATCCAAGGTGACCATTTTAGTACCCAGTTTGTAGCAGAAGTCGAAGTCATACCCCTGTACTTTCACTAAGAGTCACTGTAGTCAAGGTGGTGCGCTTGTCAACAGTTTGCGCCAGATCACCTCGAATGATTTGTGGTTGTTTTCCACAGTGAACTGCTTACTGAACAGGTAGGTGTGGAACCTTGGGATCCCAAAAACCAGAGCAGGTGCTTCACGCTCTACATTTGAGTAATTGGAATGTGCTAAAGATAAACCTTTGGACCTGAATGCAATTGGTTTGCCATCCTGCAGGATGCATGCTCCAAGCCTGTTCTGTGAGGTGTTGACTTCCAGGATTGTCTTCTTCCTTGGATTATAGTACTGCAGGATGCAGGTTTATCCTGACAATGCTTGTTTGAGAGACTCAAACGTATGCTGATGGTCCTTCTGCCATAAATACGGTACGTATTTCTTTAAGAGCTCTCTCTGTGATGATGTTTTGTCAGAAAAATTTGGAGTGTTTGGTGCCAAGAGGTTGAAAAATCCAAGTCATCTTTGTAGATCTTCTTTGTCTTGTGGACTAGACATTTGCATTATATCTTTGACTTTGCCTGGGTTAGGACAGATTCTGCAACTGGAATAGATGGAGCCAAATATATTGGTCTGACTTACATTCACCTGGCACGTCTTGCTGTTAAAAATGAGCCCTTCGCGATGAGCTACGTTCATTAGTGAATTAAAATATTGATCATGCTTTTCTTTGGTTTTGCCCATTAACGCAATATCATCAGCAATGCATATACATCCAGGAATCGGGCTGGATTTTATGTAGCTGCCACCGAGAGCAGCGGTGGCTGTAAAAGATAGCGGCCTGCACGCACAGCTTTCACTCCACGGAGCCTCCGCAATCTTAAATGCAGTGGCTCATTAACATATCTGGAGTGGACCGACCCCTTGATGACGTGGAGGGGGCAGGCGAGCCGTCCCCAGCAATGGTGTCTGGCGCCACTGTACCGCGTCGGTACCATTTTTAAAGGGCTCAGAGCCCTAAATGACAATTTACATTTTTAACGAAACAGTGAATTTTAATTTATTAGGAATAATTGAAAAACTCTTTCCAGCCCCTCTCCCACTCCCCCAATAGCATTACATGGCATTCCTGCCCTCCCCTCCCCCCCCCCCAAAATATATACCTTGAATGTGTGACCTTCCCCACCCCCCCGCAGAATTCAGAACCTTTTACCTTTGGCCCTTCCCATCACCCCCTAAATCAATCAAGTACGTTTGACCCCGCTTCCCTCCTCCCCACAGGTGTTGCGCCTCATTTCCTCGGACGGGGATTCCAAGGCGCGGAAGTGCCAGCTGCCAGGATAAAGATCATGGCAGCACTTCAGGAGATGACGGGAAAGTCATTAATTCAGGTAAATTAACTAATCTGAATATTTAATTGATGGTCCCGTCACTGAGTGTCGGGGGGGCCGTCATGTGTCTTCACCGCCGCCGTCAAGATCAGGACGAGCCCTGCCTGCGTTGAGGTCAATGACGGGCCTCATCCAGGAATCCTATCATCGAGGTCCCTACAAAATCCAGCCCATCTTTTATATAATTCTGTCCATATGCTGCTGAAACAGATCTTGACTGACAGATAAGCTGAAGGGTAGTCTCTGGAAGCAATATCTTCCAAATGGTGTTCTGAAGGTGATGACTTCCTGAGATTCCTTCGCTAGATGTACTGACCAATATCCATGTTTAGCATCCAAATTGGAGAAGAATTTGGCTCCTGTGAACATGGGGATTCAGTTCCTCTTGTGGGGGCATCTCTTTAGGGAAGGTTTAGATGCCCCAGATCTAGACACACCCTGATTGCTCCATCTTTCTTCAATACACACGTAATTGAGCTGCACCAGTGTGTGTCATGATGCACATGACGGATGATGACATTGCATTCCGTGTCATCTAACACGCACTTAAGCTTTTATTGTACGTGCACGCTGCACCTTCTGGGAGGGTCGATTAACTGTGCAGTTTGGCATCGCCTTTGAAATCCCTTATGGCGTTGAACCTGCCTGGGTACATTTGTTCTAGGTCGTGGACTGACTCAATGTGGGTACCCTTGGTCTCCTTCGCTGTAATGGGTACTTTGGTCATCTCGTGGATTGTCATGATGTTGAAGTCCTTACACGCTGGTAGTCCTATCACTGCTGATCTGCTTATGTCTACCAGGTAAAATATTTGTGGTTTCCATGCCAACTTGCCATGGTTGCATTGCATTGTTAGTGTGCCACTGCAAGGGATGGGTGATCCATTATTTACAGTTAACTTTGTAGTTGTCGCTGTATCATTAATTTCCAATGACCCTGGTTCTGGATTTAGACTGGTAGGATATTTGCACTAGCTCCCGGGTCAATCTTAGTCCTGAACTTTCTTTGGGCACATGAAATTAATAGTAGCAAAAGCTTCCAGTATGACTTCATCAACACAATATATCAGGTTCACAATGTGAAACACCTGCTCATCTTCTGGCTGAGAATCGCTCCACTCTGACTCGTGCCTCAGGTCTGTTTGGTTGTGGACTTCATGTATCGGCTTGCGTTTATGCAGGTCTCTGGTGCTCTCCTTGCTGCTGTTGCCATGTTGCTGCGCATGTCTTCTGTTTGTTTGTGTTCTAATGTGGTTTTTGGCTGCTTCTTTGGAGCCAGCTATCTTGCAGTGGTGGGCCCAGTGTCCTTTTGCATAACACGCCTTGCACAGATCTTAAAATGCAGGACAACATTGTAGTGAGTGGAACAATCACACTTAGCATACAGCTTGTTTACTTTTTTGTGACCTGGTTACCATGCCGACACTATCGACTGCACCTAGTGCTTGCAGATGCTGTTGTCCAGCTCCAATGGCTTCATATTTTCTACCATCTTCTAGTAGCGCATCAATGCTGTGACCTCTCTTTTTTCCCCAAGAGGTCTTTTTGAAACATTTCAATAGGTATTGAGACTATCACCAGCTCCATTATTTGCTCCGACTGCTCAGTTTCTGTAAAATCGCATTTGTTGCCCTTACTAGGGCATCTAATGATGAATTGATCTATTGAGTCCTGTGGCTGTTGCCTGTAGGATATCAATTCCAGGTGGTGAATTCTAAAATTCACTCGTAACCAGAAATGATCCTCTCGCATTTTCCATATCTTTGCAGGATCTTTCTGGTCCCCTTCAGATAAGCCAGAGGTATTGATTCTGTATAACCTCTCCTTTCCAACTGCTATCAGTATTTTCACAGCCTGCTTCTCTGGTTTTGCAACCGCATGGTCTATGAAGCATATCTGCATTCTTTGTTTAAAAGGTTTGAACTCAGATAGGATATCAAAGGTGTTCTAGTTCATGCTGGGAAATTTGATATCCCTCCTTCTGCTGTTCTTTTGCTTTCTTCTCTATATTTACATTTTTTCAGTGCTGTGTGTGCCTTTAGCACTGTACTTACTTTGACTTTTCTATTTGTGGCTAAAAACTTATTTTAAAATTTGTTCTATTATCTCTGTGCTGTTCCTCCTTTAAGACTTTTTTCAGGCGAGCTGCTTTGATGAAGTGTAACAGGTGCTTGACAGTATTCTCTGTGTCTCCTCTTTCAGTGCTTGGCTTGTATGTTTACACAGCTGTTTGATAGGCAGTTCAAGGGTTTTCCCCTTGGCTTTTTTTTTGCTGGAGTTTATTTATCTTCTTCACGCTTGACTGGTTTAATGATTTTATTCAGCTTGACTGCTTTAATGGAAACTCTGCTATGTTCAGGGGTTTCTCGCGCTTTTTTCACTATCGGACTTTGTTTTTTAGTTAGCATTTTTCAGAGTTTTCCTGTTCTTTTCTCACTCACATGGAGCCGTTAGAAAATGAATTTTTTAAAACTCTTAAAATTAAAGCTATGTCATTCAGGAGCAGAATTAGTAAGTACTTTTGAACATAAAGGACAGTACAAACCTGGAATTCTCTCCCCCAAAAGGCTGTGAATGCTGGGCGATCATTGGTGCTCTCAATTCTGAGATCGATAGATTTTTGTTGGGTAAGGGATATGAAGCTAAAATGGGTAAATGGAGTTGAGGTACCGATCAGCCATGATTTAATGATATGGCAGAGCCATATAGGCAGAATGATCAATTCCTGTCCCCAATAATCCAGAGAATATGAGTTCAACTCCCACTGTGGCAAGTGGAGAATTTGAATTCAGTTTTTAAAAAATCCAGAAATAAAAAACTGGTATCAGAAATAGTGATCATGAAGCTGTCAGAGTGTTGTAAAAAACAAAAATTTAGTGGAAAAAATACACTGTCCCTACCCAGTCTGGCCTATATATGACTCCAGTCTCACACAAACAAGATTGACTCCTAATTGCCCTCTGAAGTAGCTTAATAAACCACTGTTGTATTGAGGACAACTAGGGATGGGCAATAAATGCCAATGGTGCCCATATCCTGGGAATGAATTTTTAAAAATTAATAATCTTTGGAGTTGAGGGGAGATGAAAGCACATTATTTGGGAGGTCTCTTTACTCTGCTGTGTTATAATTGACCACATAATGGTTGATATTGATTGGTGACAAGGAGATGCAAAATGCTCAATTATCTATAACTGCCACCACTTACTTTCTGCTGAAAAATGTCCGTGCATAATTTCCCCACCCTTCCCAAAAAATCCTCTGATATTTAGAATGCTGTATTCGCAAAGTGTAAAATTAAACCATAGCAAAAGTTTACAAGGACCTCAAGAACATAACCCTGTTCCACTGAATCGGAAGTTGGATTTCAGAGGTGTGGGATTCACATAGAAATTCTATTTAAAGCATACGAGTGAGTAGCTACTCTGCATTTCTTGCACTCTATCCGGTATGGCACAATTAATTAGACAAAAAGTGTGTAAGTGCCAAAGAATCTGTACAATTAATTGGCTGAGGTTCCTTAATTACCAGAACGCTGTGTTATCTGGATTGTAATTTTCATTATACTCACTTTTTTATTTGGTTTCTTTTGCTGAGAACTACACCTGCCATATCTGCTATTGAAGGTTTTGTGAATACATAAAAGCAACACACATATTTCACATGGTACTGCATATCAAGACTCCAGGAAATAAGGACTTCCCCTCTCTCACGTTACACAAAATTTAAATGTTTAACTATTTATCCAGGGCATATTTGCCATACGTTACAGCCAGAATTTTACATTGGGCGGGAGGCCCTGCCCACCGGCTGAAAAGTCAGTGGCGAGCCTGCCTCCCCCAGGCCTGGGAGCCATACTGGAATTTTTCGCTCCCCGGGCCCTTAATTGGCCTTGGGAGGGACTTCCACCTCCTTGAGGCAGGAAGTCCTGCATAATGGAGCTGCCGGCCAATCAGCTCTCAGTGTCACTGGGAGCAGTGGCCACTGCTGGGACCACATCCGATCAACGGAACAAGAGGAAGGACAGCCCTGGAACTCAGGTTGAGTTTTTGGAGCCTCGCCGGGGACAATCGGCAGGGCTCTGGCGAGGCAAGGGGGGTGGCCTGGGGAGGGGAGAGTGCTGTTCGGTAGGGGCAGTTGGACCCTGGGAGGGCCCTCCATGTGGCACGGGGTTCCCAATCATGAGGTCCGACCCCACAGCCAGCCCGCAAGAAGGCAGCCAGGTTTTACCTGGTGATGTTCTTGGGACCTTTGCCATCTGGCCTCTGTGGGTAAATTTCCGGCAGTGGCGGGAGGAAGCCCTCAAGTAGCAGTTAATTGGCCAATTTCTAACCACTGCTGCCCCGTGTATAATTGCAGCGGGGGCAGGAAGGCATCGGGAACGGCCCCTGCCTCCCACTCAATTTTACAACCCCCACCACCAGCCTGCTTGTCGGAGGCCGTAAAATTCCGGCCTATATTTTCTACATAATGGTACCTTTTTTTAACCAAGTGACTCCTGACAACGCAGAGCATGCGCAGAGTGATCACCGACATAACCAGTGCGTGCGAACATTTGCCACATTGCCAACACAAATGCGCGCATGCGTGGGCATGATGCCACCCAGCAATGATGTCCTCACCCCTCAATCGTCGTCTCCATTCACCCGAACGGCACCCCGTTCCCTCCCACCATCCCTGCTTCAAACGCCACTTCACCCGGCTCGACCACTCGCTCCCCGCTACGGGGTTTCCTTCCCTCAGCCACTCGCTCCACTCACCCCTGGCCGCTTTCCCCCCTTAGCTACTTGCTCTCGCACACCGGCCATTCTTCCCCCCGGCCGCTTGCTCCAGGCCACCCTGCTTCCCCCCTCTCAGCCACTCTCTTCCTCCCTCGCCACTTTCCCTATCCCCACCCCCGCACCACTGGCCGCTTCTCACTTCGGCCGCCGCCTCCACCCCTCAGCCCCACTCGCTCCAGGCCTTGCTGCTACTCTCTCCCCACCCCTCAGCTGATCGTTCCCCGCTGCGCCACCCGAAGAAGCAAGGCATGCCGCGAGGCGAGACGGGGCAATGTGTGAGTGAGTGGCCGAGAGGAAAGAAGTAGCGTGGCCCGGAGCGAGCGACTGGAGGGGAGGGGGGAAGAGGGGAGCGAGCAGCTGGGGGTGGGGAAACGGGGAATGAGTGGCTAAGGGAAGGCAGCAGGGAGTGAGCGGCGAGAAGAGGCGCAGAAGGGAGCAGCGAAGAGAAGTGCGATGGCAGGAGGGAGTGGGGAACTGTTGGGGGTGGGATGGAGGCAGATGGCAACCATTGAGGGAATTTTGAATTTGTTTTTTTGTAATAAATTGAGTCGTACCATCTTTATTATTGGCAGCAGCCTGAGACGTTGCAGACAGTGATGTTTCAGTGGATGAGGCTGCATTTGCACTTGTGCTGGTACTGTGCTTGGAGTTCGGAGGCATGACACTGGTGGGGAGGGGGGAGGAGTGAAATACTCAGGGCGGGAGGGGGTAATGGGGGAAAACCCTTCCCTTGGCTGAGGGGATGGTGCAAAAGAGTTGAAGGACAAAGTTGATGATTAGGAAGAAGAGATTTTCCGGTGTGTAACTAACAGTCATTGGGGGTTGGGAGAGGGGCCTCAATCTGTTAATAAAGCTTTCAATTTTACTTTGCCCACAATGTGACTTTAAAAATGTAAAATACCGGTAAGGGCTTGAAGCCCTTTAAAAATGGCACTGGCGCCTGCACGGTGGCAACGGACGCCATTGCCGGGGTTGGAGCGGCCACCCCCCCATGTCATCGATTGCAACTGCTCTGCTCCCTCTATTTAAATGAGCTCCCACGCGCAACATCGCTGGGGCTCAGCGGCGCACATGAACGGCGAGCTTACAAAATTTAGCCAAATGTCTTTAATAATAGTTTCTAACATTTTCCCTACGACAGATGTTCAGATAACTGGTGGTTTCCTGTTTTCTGTCTCCCTCCCGTTTTGAATAAAGGAGTTACATTGGCTATTTTCCAATCTAAACGAACCTTCCCAGAATCTAAGGTAGTTTGGAAAATTAAAACCAACGCATTAACTGTCTCACTAGTCACTTCTTTAAAGCCCCTCGGATGAAGTCCATCAGGACCCGGGGACTTGTCAGCTCGCAGCTCCAACAATTTGTTCAGTACCACTTCCCTGGTGATTGTAATTTTCTTGAGTTCCTCCCTCCCTTCCATTTCCTTATTTACAGCTAATATTGGGATGTTACTGTATGTTCCATAATGAAGACTGATGCAAAATACCTGTTCAATTCATCTGCCATCTCCTTATTATTCATTATTAATTCCCCAGACTCACTCTCTATAGGACTGACACTCTCATTGTTAACTCCTTTCTTTTTTAACTATCTATAGAAACTCTTACTATCTGTTTTTATATTTCTATCTAACTTTCTCTCATACTCTATTTTTTCCCTCCTTATTAATCTTTTTGTCGTTCTTTGCTGTTTTTTATATTCTGTCCAATCTTCTGACCTGCCTCCCATCTTTGCGCAATTGTATGCTTTTTTTTAAAGTTTCATACTATCTTTAACTTTTTTAGTTAACCACAGATGGTGCGTCCTCGCCTTGGAATTTTAAATTCAGTTACTGGTGTTGGTAATGCTTTCTATGAGCTGGTGCTGTGACACTTGTAGATACTTAGGGTGACATTGGACATCGCAAATCCTACCAATTATTATTCTGTACAAAACACAGTACTTTGAATAAAAATTACTGGCAATTAGTATTGATACACAAAATTGACTGCAACAATTTGAGTTATTGTTCTTTATTTCTTGACCTTAATTTGAATAGAACACTTCCTATAGGGCATGTACATACAGATGCTCCTGGTAGGCCTGAGCTTTACCCAATCCCACTGTTCTATCTAAATAAACACTCATTTTAATGTGCTGTCTGCTTCCATCTCCATGATATTACCTGACTCCACCACTGCCTCAGCTCATCTGTGGCTGAAGCCCTCATCCATACCTTTGTTATCGCTGGACTCAACTACTTCAATGCTGTCCTAGCTGGCCTTGCATCTTCCACCCTACATAAGCTTGAGCTCATCTAAAATTCTGCTGCCTGTTTGTTAACTCACACCTAGTCCTGCTCACCCATCACCCCTGTGCTCACTTACCTATGCTGTTTCCAGGTCTGACAACATCTCAATTATAACATTCTAATTCTTGCTTTGAAATACCTCCTGGCCTGCCGCGCACCCTCCCCAACCCCCCCCCCCCCCCCCATCTCTGTAATGTCCTCTGGCCCTACAACCCTCTGAGATATCTTTGTTCCTCCATTTCTGGCCTCTTGCACATTCTTGATATTAATCACTTCACCATTGGTGACCATACCTTCAGCTGCCCTGTTGCTAAGCTCTGGAATTCCCTCCCTAAACCTCTCCACCTCTCTACTCTCTTCTCTTTTAAGGCACTCCTTAAAACCTAACTCTTTGTCCAAGTTTTTGGTCACCTTTCCTAATATCTCCTTGTGTGATTCTGTCAAATTTTGTGAAGCACTATCTTAGGTATTTTTTATTATGTTAAAGGCACTATATAAATGATGTTATGATGTTGTGGCAACAATGAGCTGCTTCCGCTTCCAGGTCCTTAAGAGTATTCCGGTCAAAACATAACAAAGTAATACAAGAAAAGATATTGGCTTGTAATTGTTACAATGTGCTTACTCCCATCAAGGCGCCGTCTAGTGTTCAGTTAGCCATATGCAAGGACCATATATTATCACTGCCATTTCGCAAACTATATTAGACTGTAAAGATTGCTTATTATGTTAACTTGCCTGCTCAGCTTTTCCCAATAACTTATTTAGTCAATTTTGATTCATTCAAAATAAACCAGCCACTATTCTGTGAGCAATAAAACTGGTTTATAAGTGTAACAGTAATAGAACTGGAATGAAGGGAGATAAATATTTCTGATTTTGTGGTTTATGAAGGGCTCTGGGGACTTGAGTACATAATGGCGGAAATGTAATGACATCTCTCACTGTTTTGGAAGTGCCTGCCAAGTTGGCTGCTGGCAGACAGAGCACATTATCTATCAGGGTTATGATGTGTGTATTGCTTATAGCCCCTGCCATCTCACTCAGATGTACGTCAGTAAACTTATCATTGCAAACATCTGATTTTTGGGTGATGTCATCTGCAAATATTCGTTGTCTGCCAAAATCAAACACAATTTAGCGTACCATTTAAAACTGGATTGATAGCTTGTCTCAATTGTTGGTAATTTGCAGCTATTGCTGGAAACATGTACTGCAGCTTGTAGCTCAGAGTACAAATTCATAATTGCCAGAAATTGTGTAAACTATTGGTACTCGGAAATTGAAGAGATGCTAAACTGAGGTTATACAAAAGCCCAGAGAAAATTGTTCAACAGAATGCGGCATGATCCAATATGAAATTGGCATTTGCTCACATAGATAATGGAAATCTCACGCCCAATACTATTTAAAGAATAATTGATAAAGGACAACATTTGGTAAGAAATCTGAAATTTAAATGTACAAGTAATGGTAAATGTTACTTTTTTAAGATTAATATTTGACTTGGTTTTGGAGGTCAAAGTTAATTAATATATGTTCAGAATAAATATATTCACAATAAATCTACTTGTGCTATTTCTTCAATTAGGAAGGTTCTCAGTAGCACAGAACATCCACAACCACACTAATGTAGAGGATAATGGTGATGTTCACTCCACTGCATTGCAGATAGTTCAATGCACCCGCAAGTCTCTTTTGACCTGGTTATAAGTCTGCATCAAGATCTCCCTGGTGAGGCTGAGCTGCTGCAGAGCCTCTCTTCTGCCATCCCTGGGCAACTCACTGTTGCCACATACCAGCTGCCTGGTATCAGATTGACTGCGAGCCATTTGAATTCTATGCCTTCTAAACACTTTGAACCACCCTCTGCTGCTTCTCTACTCTGTTGCAATATATCAGCCAAAGGCCACTGCATCCACACTATCAGACAGAAATCTCCCCCATGGGATCTTGTGTTATACTTTGGCATCAACTTTTCATTTAGTTCACTGATGCAAGGTCTAATTTGGAATAAGATATTTTCAATATGACTTTGCAGCTGTAGAAAGCTGCATAAATTCACCACTGATAATCTCCAGCAAGATAAATGAGCTTCTCTCCTTATTTTTCATTGGCCTCTTTACTCACATCTATGGTTTCACTGTGATCACTGAATGAAGGAATGTCATACTCCTCAATAGTTTACAAATTTAAATGAACAAATTGTGTTTCCAAGGCTTTGACCATGGATAGTCCAGGCTCTGGAGTATAGTTTCAGTTGTTGACTGTGACTCATTCATTGCTGTAATACAGTAAATTTACAGTATATCATATGACTGAAACAAGTTAAAAATAATTACCTACCTTAGCAATACTGAGAGAGGCCTCACAAATAAAAAGGCCTGTAACACTATTAATCTACCACTTTCCATTCCTCTGATCTTGTCTCTTATGCATCTCTCCATCGCCCACCATTGGCAGCCAGGCCTTAAATCACCTTGGCCTCATCCTCTGGAATTCCCTGCCTAAAAGCGTCTGCCTAATCATTTCATCTCCTTCTTTAAGACTCTTCTTAACACCCATCTCTTTGACCAAGCTTTTGGTCACCTCTTCTTATATCTCCATCTCAGCTCAGTGCACAGTTTTTTGTGATCAGGCTTCTGCATAAGAAATACTATAGAAATGCTGTTATAGCTCCAGATGTTGTAGTTTTGTCTAGTTTTGTTTGATGAGATGGTAAACTGCGAGAGTAGGTAGGTATACTCGCTACCTGTGAGGACAAAGAGAAAGACTGCAGGGAGGACAGCCTCAATGCAGACCGAGTCACTGTGGCCCGGAAGGCTGTCCAAGGGGTGGAAGAGCAGAAAGGAAATGCAGTAGTAATGGGGGACTCTATAATTAAGGGGATAGATAGCATCCTCTGCAGCCAAGAATGAGAATCCCAAAAGGTGTGTTGCCTACCCGTGCCAAGGTAAGGGGATAGCTCACGGCAGCTGGGGGAGGAACTTGGAAAGGGAAGGGGTAAATCCAGTTGTCTTGGTCGAACATAGGTAGGAACAGGGAGGTAGTCCTGCTGAAAGAGTATCGGGAGTTAGGTTCTAAATTAAAAAGCAGGATCTTGAGGGTAATAATCTCTGGCTAATTGCCTGAACCGTGTGCAAATTGGCATAGAAGTAGACAGATCAGGAGAATCAACACATGGCTAAAGGACTGGTGTGGGAAAGAGGGGTTCCTTTTCATGGGACACTGATACTGGTCAATAGGGAGGTGACAAAGGTTTTAAGCTAGTAAGATCGGCAGAGAAGGGCATCTACAAGAAACATAAACAGCCTAAATTTAAATAAAACAGGGAAGGAGAGCATAGGAAAGAATAAAGTAAGGGAGGACATTGATAGCGAGGGAATAAAAAGAGTTATAAAACAGGAGTCTAAAAAGATGGTTAACTATAAAGTGAGAGGAAATCCTATTAAAAATGAGATAAAACATCTGTGCAGCAATGTACACAGGACTGGATTTTACCAGCCCTTTAGGGATGGGTAGGATGGGGGTGTGGGGGGCGGGGTGGTGGTGGTGGTCATGTAAAATGGCAAGGAAAGGCAGGGGGTGGAGTGTCCATTGCTTTCCGAATGCATGGAATTTTACCAGGAGCAGGGAAGGTCGTGGACGGCCTTCCTGCCCAGAGGCCAATTGATGCCCTTGTGGCCAATTAAGGGCCACTTAAGGGCTTCAGCCCGCCGTCACTGGTAATTTATCAATGGCAGGGGTGGGGGTTTTAAGCCATGTGGGGAAGCCGCCCAGTAAAACCAGGCAGTCTCCTTGCGGGCTCAGGGCCACAGGGGCCCTCCTGATCGGGTGCCCTGTGGTCCATGGAGTGCCCCCCAGCAGCAAGGGTGGCCCCCTCAGAAATTACCCCCCATGCCCTTGATAATGACCCACCCATCACCGGGGTCTGACTGACTGGCCCCGGCAGGCCTAACCCCACTTACCTGCATTCTGGGCCTCTTCCATTGTTGCGGGGCCTGGCTGGCTGCAGTACTAGCAGTGGCCACTGCTCCTGGTGGTGCTGCTGAGACTGAACAGCTGCCTGCCCTCTATTTGGCCGGCAGCTCTTGTAGGTGGATCTCTGTCCTTAAAGGGACAGGAGCCCCAATGGCAAGCAGCAGACAGCCTGTTGGGGCCCCCGAAATGATAGCGGCAGTGTTGCCCTCGGGTTTCTGGCCCGTCATCTGGGCCTTCACCGCAGCCATTAAATTCAGCCCAGTGTCTGTAATAAAACAGAGGAGCTGGAGGCAATAATGTGTTGGGAGAAACCAGACATCGTAAGGATTCTTGAGACATGGCTGCAGAAAAATCTGGGACTAGGAATTAAACATTGCAGAGTATAACATATTCAGAAAAGATAGACAGAGAAAAAGGGAAGGTGGAATAGCTGTACTTCGTAGTGATAACATAATGGCAGTAGAAAAAAGGGATGCAGCTATAAGCAAGACAAAATAGAATCCATATGGATAGAGATAAAAGAAAATAAAGGATCAATTACACTATTCGATGTAGTCTACAGACCACCTAATAGTGGAAGGGAGGTGGTGGAAGAAATATACAGGCAAGTTAGGGAATTGAGTTAAAAATGAATAATAATCATTGGGGATTTGAAGTACCCTGATATTAATTGGGCACAGGGATATGCACAGAGCTTAGAGCCCATCCATCCATACCAGGGTAGACTTGGTGGCTAACTGCATTAGGACACTTGTGGACTCAACCATGATGATTGCAGCATCTGATGGCTGATGTCTCAGCATCCATTGCAGCCCATTCAGAATACCGCAGTAGAAGCTCAGACTGCTGACATCATGGCTGTAGATACTAGTGTTCAAAGGGACTTGCAGAGTGTCACAGCATTCCAGCAATCTGTTCTTCAGCAGATTGCTAAGATTACTGATCACTGCTTCAGCGAAGTTACAGTGGCTCCATGGAGCACGTGTCTGCTGTCCTTTCTCAGGATGACAGCATTCAGCCTCCACTGCTGCCATTCCACCAGTGCCTTTGCTGTTGCCTGTCAATCAGGCAGCTCTGACTGCTGCCAGCCATCCCATGATGGTACAGTTCAAAGCCGGGCCGTCTAGACCCAGAGATGCTGGATGTTGTCCTGCAAGGCCATCTGCAATCTCCTCAACTGAAAGTCAGCAGACTTCTTTCTACCAGTAATGCTGCAGCCACAGGAGTGGAACTGCAAAGGAGCACTCGGACAGGCAAAGGCACCAGTAAGAGAGGCACTAAGGAAATGCACAAGGGTAATTAGATCGATATTTGTATGTAATATGGCATGGTTTGATGCATAAATTTCATTTGGAATGTCTATTTTATGGTGGCTTTTAGTTTTCCATTATGGCCAAGTGAACAATGCAATGGTCAATAACAGAGGGGCGGTAAGGAGTGTGGGACTGTGGGTGAATGGGGAATTGACATTGCATTTACTGGTATCATGGTTGGATGAGGGGATCACAAACAGCCCACCCAGAAAGATATCGGTTGCCTCCACCGTTCCTCTTCCTCTTCTCCTCCTGCTCCCCAGCTGCTTACTGAATAGCTGATGACAAGTCTGTGCTGTCATGATGGTGAAGGATGTGCAGCATGCAGCAGATCAGCACAAATGTGGGCACTTGCTCTGACGAATACTGCAGGGCGTCTCCAGAGCAGTCCAAGCAGTGGAAGCATTGTTTCAGCATGCTAATGGTGTGCTCTATCACATTGATAGTGAAGCACAGACATCTCAGACATTGTTTTCCACTGAGGTTCAGGCAGGAGAATTTCTCCCTGAATACCCTGGACAGATATGGCCTCCTGCTGAAAGCCCTTTTCCCCTTCCTCCTCCTCTCTCTTCCAGCAGCTTGGACTGCTTTGTATTGCCTCTTCTCATTCTCCCTGTCTTACTGTGTTCCAAGAGGGATGCCTACTACCTTGCCCAGGTCTGGGAACAAGTGGTTTGTGCAGAATCCATGAAGTCAGGACAAAGTTCTTCAGCACATGCCACACCACTTCTTGTCAACTTTAGCAACCCTAAAGAGCAGCTCACCACCATCTTCTCAAGGGCAATTAGGGATGGGCAACAAATGCTGGCCTTACCAGTGATGCTCACATCCCATGAACGAATAAAAAACACACACACCTCTGGAATTGCAGCAGCAGCTGGTTGAAATCAATCAACAGCTAACCTGAAAGTAGTTGATGCTCCCATTAAATAATGTTGCTTGTAGGGAAGGGGGCCCTTCCTGTTGATGAATGCATGTTCAGCTGTGTGTGTTTAAGAGATGCCATTAGCTAGAGCATTGAACTCCAAATTGGCAGCAGTGGTGTCAAATCAGTGTTACTTTCTTTTATTCATTCATGGGATCTGAGCATCTCGAGCAAGGCAAGCAATTGATACCCATCCCTAATTGCCCTTGAGATGGTGGTGGTGAGCTTCCTTCTTGAACTGCTGCAGTCTTTGGGGTGTAGGTACACCCACAGTGCTGGTAGGAAGGGAGTTCCAGGATTTTGATCCAGTGACAGTGAAAGAACGGTGATATAGTTCCAAGTCAGGATGGTGTGTGATTTGGAAGGGAACATGCAGGTGGTGGTGTTCCCATGCATCTGCTGGCCTTGTCCTTCTAGATGGTAGAGGTCACAGGTTTGGAAGGTGCTGTTGAAGAAGTCTTGATGAGTTGCTGCAGTGCATCTTGTAGATGGTACACACTGCAGCCACTGTGCGTTGGTGGTGGAGGGAGTGAATGTTTAAGGTGGTGAATGGGGTGCCAATCAAGCAAGCTGCTTTGTCCTGGATGGTGTTGGCTTCTGGAGTGTTGTCGGAGCTGCACTCATCCAGGCAAGTGAAGGGTATTCCATCACACTCCTGACTTGTACCTTGTAAGATGGTGGACGGGTTTTGGGGAGGCAGGAGGTGAGTTACTCACCGCAGAATTCCCAGCCTCTGACCTGCTCTTGTAGTCATAATATTTATATGGCTGCTCCTGTTCAGTTTCGTGTCAATGGTAAATTACAGGATGTTGAGGGTGATTGACGCCATGAACTGTCTCCTCTGCACACTTCCAGCAAAAGCTCCCTTGGTGCACACTGACATGCTCACCAAAACGTTTTCTGGGGACGAATTTTCCGGTCAAAGATTTGTGAGATCTTTCTAATCATGTAACCTGTACTATACTGCCTGTAGTATACTGTCTTTTGAAGGAAACAATTTACAAGCTTATCTGTCACAGATGGAATTTAAAGTAGGACCAGTTTGTGTCAGCACTGGCAGTAAAATTTGATCTGACAGAGATTGGGGTTAAATTCTTCTTGAAAAGCAAAAATTGATATTATTTCATTGTCACTGATTCCTGAAGGAGAGAACAAAAGTACTGCACATGTTCTGCTAAAGAAAATGTTAAAAATGTTTGCAACTTTAATGAATGAACACTTAACATGTTTGTTTGGCATTCCTTTGCTATTTGAAAATAAAGGGCTAAATACCTGCTTTAAAATGATCAGAGAAATATCAAATACTTGAATGATAATATTGCAAACAATAATGTGAGGCTGTTATGGAATGCCAGAGGAGTCAACTGATTAATATCTTATTGTCAGGTTTGGGAAAGTATGCTGCATCAAAAGATATATATATATATAATATATCGAGAAGCAGCAGGAGAGGAGAGGATTTAAAAAGAGCGCCAAAACCTCGGAGATTCGGAGAGAAGCAGTGGGAGAGGAGCAGAGGAGGTTCGGTGTCAAATCAAATATCGAAAAGTGACATCGGAGTGACGTCACAATCAACAGAGAGCATGGGGAGACAGAAAGCCGGCCAAGGTGAGTATACTGGGAAGTTTTAATTTAATCTAAATTAATCAAATATAAAATATAAGTTGACCAATTCATTAGTATACAAACTAAAAACTAAGGTGGATTTTATAATATATATATATATATATAATAGAGAATGAGAGACCAGCAAAGAGTTTAAAAGAGCAGTGGTGGAGAGAGAGAGAGAGGGTATTGATTCAAATTAGGAGCTGGGAAATTAAAAATATTCAATTGGGGTAATGTAACAGTAGGTGTTGTAATAAGAGTACAAGCACAGAGCATGTCTAGAGGTAATAATTACAATGGATAATTTAAACAGTGTACTAAATAGATTGTTTAAAAAGAGAAAAGAGTGTTTTTTTTTAGATTATGGATGGGCAGCTGTGACCTGTTTCTTGCAATTCCTGCACCATGTGGGAACTTCAGGACACTTCATGTGTCTTGGGTGACCATGTGTGTAGGAAGTGTCTCCAGCCGCTCCAGCTCAGGATTTCAAAACATGAGGGACAACTGGAGTCACTGCGGAGCATCAGGGAGCAGGAGAGTATCCTAGATCGTACGTTTGAGGAGGTCGTCACCCCACAGACAGTAGGAGATCAGAATAATAGGAGGGTGGCCATCCAGAAGAGTAGGGAGAGGCAGCAAATGCAGGAGTCTTTGGGGTGTGTGCCACTATCAAACTACTATTCAGCTTTGGAGACTGCTGGGAGTGACTATACCTTGAAAGAGTACAGTCCAGAGCTTGGTACCAATAGACATGGGACTGTACAAGAGGGAGCAGCAAAGTGCAGAAATGCAGTTGTTATAGGTGACTCCATAGTTAGGGGGACAGATAGGTATTTCTGCAACCATTATCATGAGTCCCACATGGTGTGTTGCTTCCCTGGTGCCAGAGTAAAGACATCACGGAGAGTGTGCTGGATATTCTGCAGGGGAAAGGGAGTGAGCCAGAAATTGAGGTATACATTGGTACCAAAGAAATAGCAAAGGCAGGTATTGAGGTCCCACGGTCAGATTTTCAGGATCTAGGGAGGAAGTTAAAGAGTATGATGCTGAGGGTAGTAATGTCTGGATTACTCCCAGTATCACTTGGTAGCGAGAGTAGAAATAGGAAGATAGGGAAGATCAATGTGTGGCTTGAAGCATGATGCAGGAGTGAGGCTTCAAATTCTTAGGGCATTGGGACCAGTTCTGGGACAGAAGGCACCTATTCAAAATAGATGGGCTGCACCTCACCAGGACACTACCAATGTCCTCGTGGGGAGATTGCCTCGTGTGCTTGGGGAGGGTTTAAATTAAATTGGCAGGGGGGATGGGCACCAGCATATAGAAGTAGAAAAGAGAAATAAGGTGCATAATGTGAGAGTGTTAGACAGTACTAGAGAGGGAAGTAGTTTATATTAGATGGGAGTGGACTGAAAAGGACCATGTGGAACACAAAGACAGGATAACAACGCATATGTGTAAACGGACAAAGTGTAGTGAATAAAGTTGGTGAGCTACGAGCACAAATAACAGTGTGGGAATATGATGTAGTGGCAGTAATGGAAATGTGGCTTAAAAATGGCCAGGACTGGGCGCTTAATATACAAGGATATAAAGTGTTCAGAAAAGATAGAGAAGGATAAAAGGGAGGTGGGGTGGAAGTACTGATTAGGGAAGATATTGCAGTGTTGGAAAGGGAGGGTGTCCTTGAAGGGGCAAGGACAGAATCCATTTGGTTAGAGTTGAGAAGCAAAATGGATATGATCACACTACTGGGTCTCCAAATAGTGAGAGAGAGATAGAGGAAAAAATCTGCGAGGAAATCATGGAGACGCGCAAGAAGTATATAGATGATATTGGGGGGCTTTAATTACTCAAATATCAATTGGGATAATTTTAGACTAAAGGGTAAGGAGGGGGAAGAATTTCTGAAATGTGTTCAGCAGAACTTCCTTGATCAGTACATTCTCAACCCAACTAGAATGGAGGCACTGCTGAATCTGGTGCCGGAAATGAGGTGGGCCAAGTGTCTGTGGGGGAGCACTTGGGTAATAGTGATCATTATATCATAAGGATTAGACACATGATGCAGCAAAGCTAGGAACCAAATAAGATAGAATGTCTAGATTGCAAAAGGGATAATTTCAATGCAATGCGAAGGGATCTAGCCAGGGTAGAATGGAACAAAGAGATGCTTCAGGTACAGGCTAGGTACATTCCAACAAGGACAAAAAGTAAGAGAACCAAAAACCAGGTTCCTTGGATGACAAGGGAGATAGAGATTATGATGAAACAAAAAAGAAGAGGGTGTATGATGCATGTCAGGTGAATTCTTTAAGTGAGAACCAGTCCATATACAATTAGTTGAGAGGGGAGGTGAAGAGGAAAATTAGACTGGCAAAGAGAAAATATGAAAATAGAATGGCAGTCAACATGAAAGGGAACCCAAAAATCTTTTACCGGCATGTAAATAGTAAGTGGGTGGTAAGAGGTGGAGTGGGGCCTGTTAGGCACAAAGAGGATAATATATGCTTAGAGGCACAGGACAAAGCTAATATACTTAGCAAGTACTTTGTATCAGTGTTCACTAAGGAAGTGAAATCTGACAAAATATTGGTAGAAGTGGAGAAAGTAGAGGCAATGGAAAGGGTAAAAATTGAGAGCGGGGAGGAATTAAAAGGCTTTCTATGCTAAGGGTAGATAAGTCACCTGGTCCGGATAGCTTGTATCCCAGGTTGCTAAAGGAGGTGGGGGTGGAGATAGCGGAAGGGCTTGTTATAATCTTCCAATCTTCCCTGGATACAGGGAAGTAAAGTTCTGCAAAGGAAACCCAACCAAGCCCGAATGCCGGATCTGAAAGTGCGACCCGACCCAACACAAGCCCGACACATTTCATCGGGTCCTGTCAGGGTCGGGTCGGGTAGCAGGCCTTTACATCAGTACATGGGTAAAGTCCTGCTACCCAATCTGACCCCGGCAGGACCCAACGACATGTGTCGGGTTCGTTTTGGGTTGCATTTCTTGGTCCGGCATTCGGGCTCAGTCGGGTTTCCTTTGCAGACCTTTACCTCACATATAAGGCTATCCAACAGGGCATTGCAGTCCTTTATGAGAAAGGTGCCAGAGGATTGGAAGGTGGCAAATGTGCATGAAAGGGTGTAAGGACAGTCCTAGCAACTACAGGCCAGTTAGTTTAATATCAGTGGTGGGTAATGTTTCGAAACAATAATCAGGGGAAAAAAATCAATGGACACTTGGAGAGGTTTGAGTTAATTAGGGATAGACAGCATGGATTTGTAAAAGGCAGATCATGCCTAACTAATCTAATTGAATTTTTGATGAAGTAACAGAAAAGTTTGATGAAGGGAATGCGGTGGATGTTATTTATATGAACTTTAAGAAAGCATTTGATAAGGTACCACATAAAAGGCTGGTTAACAAAATTGAGGCTCATGAAAATAGGAGGGTCAGTGTCCAATTGGATCAAAATTGGCTTAAGGACAGAAAACAACGAGTCATTTGTTTTTTCAGACTGGTGGATGGTGGACAGTGGTGTTCCCCAAGGGTCAGTGCTAAGATCGCTGCTTTTTTTGCTATATATAAATGACTTGGATCTTGAAATTTAGAGTAGAATCGCAAAATTTACCAATGACACCAAACTTGAACAGTGAGGATGATATGAACTGCCTGCAACAGAACATGGATAGGCTAGAAGAATGGGCAGAGAGGTGGCAGATGGAAGTTAATAATGACAAGTGTGAGGTAATGTATTTTGGCAGAAGGAATAGGGAGAGGCAATGTAGACTTAATGGCACAGTTCTAAAGAGTGTGCACGAACAGAGGGACCTAGGGGTGCATGTGCATCGATCTTTGAAGCTGGCAGGATATATTAGAGAGTGATTAGTAAAGCATATAGGATCTTGAGCTTCATAAGCAGAGGCATCAAGTACAAAAGCAGGGAAGTTATACTGAACTTTTAAAAAAGCTCTGGTTCGGCTCCAACTAGAGTATTGCATCCAGTTCTGGTCACCACACTTTAGGAAGGATGTGAGGGCCCTTGCGAAAGTGCAGAGGAGATTTACCAGAAAGATTCTAGTGATGTGGGATGTTGTTACAAGGTTAGGTTGGAAAAACTCAGATTGTTCTCCTTAGAACAAAGGAGATTGAGGGGAGATTTAATAGAAGTGCACAAGATTATGACAGGCTTAGATAAGTTAGACAAGAAAAAACTGTTCCCATTAACTAATGGTAAAAGGACTAGGGGACACAGATTGAAGGTTTTGGGCAAGTGATGCAGGGGGAATATGAGGAAGAACTTTTTCATGAAGTGGGTAGTAATGACTGGAACTCACCACCCACAAGTGTGGTGGAAATGGAGACAATCAATGATTTCAAAAGGAAATTGGATGGCCTCTTGAAGGAAATAAAATTGTAGGGCTATGCGGATCGAGCGGTGGAGTGGGACTGATTGGATAGTTCCATGGAGAACTGGTATGGACTCGATGGGATGAATGGCCTCCCTCTGTGCCGTATATGACTCTATATGCCGTCTAGCCGCAGTGGAATTGACAGTCATGCTCTTCAGGTGCTGTAAGCCCTGCAGCGAACTGAGCTGATCTTGCCCCATGGTTTGCGGTCAGCTCACTAACTTCGAATGCAGCTGTGTGCAGCTCTACCAAGGGGCAGAAATGACAGTAGCATGGCCAAGTTGGAGAACATGTCGAATTAAGCCACAACGCTGGGTAGTCTTTAAACAAGTTAAAGTGTGGTAGGTGGGAGGTGGGGGCGGGCAGGATTAAGGGAAGGGTAAATTCAAAATCAGTACCAGAAATTTCAAGACTGTAGAGCAAAGCAGCAGAGTCAGTCAAGAAGGGACAAAGAGTTTAACAAAGGTAATAGGCTATTAGTGACTAAGGTGATGTCAGTGAAAATTAGAAAGAAGTTAAAGCTAAGGCACTATTTCTGACCGCACAAAGCATTCGCAAAGGAGAGACTGGGATCAGAGCAGTACAAAAAAGTGAGGCTGGGGATTGGAGAAGCACAAAAGTCTGAGTCTGAACCAAACAAGAGAAAAAAATTACAAAATGACATTGCAACAAGGAGCACGGGCGGGGGGAAAGTTAGGGGGGGGGGGGTGGTGGGATGGTGGGTGGGGGAATTGGCAAAGTTTTGATTTAATTTTAATTTAGTTTAAATTAATCAACTGTAAAGTAAGACTAGATCAATAAATTAGTATAAAAACTAAAGCCAATTTGATAATTTATCATATAATTACCATCTGTGTTCAATTAGTTAATCTGACCTGGGATAGTTAAAATTAAATAACAAGGGATAGTGACATTAAAGGATTCTGCATTTTCCAGTAAATTAAAATCTGAGATATATAGACAGTAAGAGTTCAATGAAAACATTTAAGTTAACCTCCAGATAAAATAAAGTGAAGTCAGCACAAGGGAAACAGCTGATTGGTGAGTATCAGGTGAGTCTATTTATTTAAGCCCTTAAGTTTGTTTCTGTCTCGAAAGTTAATAGCAAAATAAATAGAGGTATGGCAGGGCACCTCAGTCCTGTGGAATGTACATCCTGTGCTTCTCGTGTCCTGGACAATCACATCTGCAGGAAGTGCCATCAGCTGGAGCAGCTCCAGCTCTGGGTTTCCGAGCTTGAGCAGCAACTGGCATCATTGCGATGCATCTGCAAGGCTGACAGCTCCGTGGGTAGCATGTTTCTGGACATTGTCACTCTGCAGCTATAGGGTGTGCAGGCAGAGAGGGAATGGGTGACCATCAGGCAGTCATGGAGGACCAGGCAGATAGTACAGGGTGCCCTGAGTGCATCTCACTCTGACCGGTTTTCAGTTCTGAATACTGGTGAGAGTGATGGTTCATTTGAGGAGTACAGCCAGAGCCAAGTCCAAGGCACCACAGGTGTACTGGGGTGGCAGGCCGGGTGGGATGCAGGAAGAAGATTGGGAAAGCAAGAGTGTTAGGGGATTTTATAGTTAGGGGAACAGGCAGGATGTGACATTAAAAAGGAAAAAGAAGGTGCACTAAAGATTGGGAGAGACAGATAATAATTGCTTAAGAAATGGTACGGTATTAGGTGAGGTCAGAGTAAGAGGGAATGCAATAAGGTCTAAATTAAGTTTACAGTGCATGTATGTGAATGCACAGAGCGTGGTAAATAAGGTTAGTGAGCTGCAGCCGCAAATAGCCACATGGGACTATGATGTCATGGCGACAATGAAGACCTGGCTGAAAAAAGGGCAGGACTGGGTGCTAAGTATTCATGGACAGTAAGGTGTTCAGGAAAAGTAGGGAAGGAAAGACAGGAGAAGGGATGACAGTATTGATAAAGGAGAATGATACAGTGCTGGAGAAAAAGGATGTTTAGAAGGGTTAAGGACAGAATCTATTTGGTTGAAGCTAAGGAACAATAGAGGTACCATTACACTGCTGGGTGTTTTCTATTGGCCACCGAATAGTGGGAAAGATATAGAGGAACAAATTTGCAAGGAAATTACAGAGAGGTGCAAAAATTATAGAGTAGTTATGATGGGGGACTTTAATTATCCGAATATAGACTGGAATATTAATAGTGTAAAGGGCAGAGAGGGGTAAGAGTTTCTGAAGTGTGCTCAGGAGAATTATCTAGAATAGTATGTGTCCAGCTGAACATTGCTGGATCTGGTTCTGGGGAATGAGGTGGGTCAGGTGAATCAAATGTCAGTCAGGGAACATTTAGAGCACAACGATTATAGATTATATATAAGCTTTAGATTAGCTATGGAAAAGATCGAGGAGCAATCCAGAATAAAATAATTAATTAGGGAGGGACAATTTTAGTGGGGTGATAATGTATCTGACCCAGTAAATTGTTATCAAAGATTGGCAGGCAAATTGTAAAGCAACAATGAGCTGCCTTGAAAGAGGAGATGGTTTGGGTAGAGTTGAGGTACATTCCTACAAAGGGCAATGGGAGGGCAACCAAAGCCAGAGCTCCCTGGATGATGAAAGAGATAGAAAGTAAGATGAAGCAGAAAAAGGAGGCATATGACAGATGCCAGGTTGATAATACAAGGGAGAACCAGGCTAAATATAGAAAGTTTGGAGCAGAAGTGAAAAAAGAGATGAGAGGCAAAGAGAGAGTATGAGAAGAGGCTGGCAGCTGACATAAAAAGGAATTCAAAAGTTTTCTTTAGGCTTATAGTAAAAGGGTAGTAAGAGGATAGGAGGGAAAAAAAGGGAATTTACACATGGGGGTCAGGGGCATGGCTGAGGTACTAAATGAGCACTTTGTAACTGTTTTTATCAAGGAAGAAGATGCAGCCAAAGTCATAGTGAAAGAGGAGGCAGATAAGACACTGGATGGGCTAAAAATTAATAAAGAGGAAGTAATAGAAAGGTTGACTGTACCTGAAGTTGTTAAATAACCAGGACCAGATGAGATACATCTGAGGATACTACAGGAAGTAAGGGTTCAAATTGCAGAGGTACGGGCCATGTTCTTCCAGTTCTCCTTTAATGCAGGGCTAGTGCCAGAATACTGGAGAATTGCAAATGCTACACACTTGTTCAAAAAAGCGTGTAAGGATAAACCCAGCAACTATAGGCCAGTCAGTTGGTGGGAAAGTTTTAAGAAACAATACTCCCGGAGAAAATTAACATCACTTGGACAAATGTGGATTAATTCAGGAAAGCCAGCACGGATTTCTAAGGGCAAATTGTGTTTAACTGACTTGATTGAACTTTTTTTTGAGGTAATAGAGAGGGTTGATGAGTGTAATGCAGTTGATATGGTCCACATGGACTTCCAAAAGGCTTTTGATAAAGTGCCACATTATAGGCTGATCAACAAAGTTAAAGTCCATGGAATAAAAGGGACTGGGGTAGTATGGATATAAAGTTGGCTGAGTGACAGGACACAGAGAGTAGTGTTTTTTCGCAGGGTTCCCCAGGGGTCGATACTAGGACCACTGCTTTTCTTGATATATATTAGAGTTGGGTGTCCATGGCACAATTTCAATATTTGCAGATGACACAAAACTTGGAAGTATTGTGAACTGTGAGGAGAAAAGTGATAGACTTCAAGAGGACACAGACAGGCTGGTGGAATGGGCGGACATGTGGCAGATGAAATTTAATGCAGAAAATTGTGAAGTGATATATTTTGGTAGGAAACATGAGGAGAGGCAATTTGAAATAAAGGGTATAATGCTAAAAGGGGCGCAGGAACAGAAAGACCTGGGGGTACATGTGCACAAATCATTGAAGCTGGATGGCAGGTTGAGCAGGTGGTTAATGAGGCATACTGGATGCTGGGCTTTATAAATAGAGGCATAGAGTACAAAAGCAAGGAAGTTATGGTGAACCTTTATAAAACACTGATTTGGCCTCAACTGGGCAGTATTGTGTTCAAGTGTGGGCAGCACTGTTTCAGAAGGATGTGAAGGCATTGGAGAAGGTGCATAAAGATTTATGAGATCCAGAGATGAGGGACTTTAGTTATGTGGATAGATTGGAGACACTGTTGTTGTCTGGCGTACTGACCTCTACCTTGCAGAAGCTCAATGGCAACTCACAGACACTTCTTCCTGCCTCCCTCTGGACCATGACCCCACCATCGAACATCAAGCCACTGTCCAAAGGACTGTCACTGACCTCATCTCCTCTGGAGATCTTCCCTCTACAGCATCCAACCTCATAGTCCCGCAACCCCAAACAGCCCGCTTCTACCTCCTTCCCAAAATCCACAAACGGGACTGTCCCGGCAGACCCATTGTGTCAGCCTGCTCCTGCCCCACTGAACTAATTTCTTCCTATCTTGACTCTATTTCTTCTTCGCTGGCCCAGTCTCTTCCCACTGACATACGTGACTCTTCTGACGCCCTAAGTCATTTTGACAATTTCCAGTTTCCTGGTCCCAACTGCCTCCTCTTCACTATGGATGTCCAATCGCTCTACACCTCCATCCCCCACCAGGATGGTTTAAGGGCTCTTCGCATCTTCCTTGAACAGAGGCCCAACCAGTCCCCATCCACCACCACCCTCCTCCGCCTGGCTGAACTTGTTCTCACATTGAACAACTTCTCCTTCAACTCCACTTACTTCCTTCAAGTAAAAGGTGTTGCTATGGGTACCCGCATGGGTCCTAGTTATGCCTGTCTTTTTGTGGGATATGTCGAGCATTCTTTGTTCCAGTCCTACTCAGGCCCCTTCCCCCAACTCTTTTTCCGGTACATTGATGACTGTATCGGTGCCGCTTCCTGCTCCCGCCCCGAACTGGAAAACTTTATGAAGTTTGCTTCCAATTTCCACCCTTCTCTCACCTTTACATGGTCCATCCCCAACACTTCCCTTCCCTTCCCTTCCTCGACTTCTCAGTTTCCATCTCTGGGGATAGGTTGTCTACTAATATCCATTATAAGCCCACCGACTCCCACAGCTACCTCGACTACACTTCTTCACACCCTATCTCCTGTAAGGACTCCATTCCATTCTCCCAGTTTCTCCGTCTCCGACGCATCTGCTCTGATGATGCTACCTTCCATGACGGTGCTTCTGATATGACCTCCTTTTTCCTCAACCGAGGATTCCCCCCCACTGTTGTTGACAGGGCCCTCAACCGTGTCCAGCCCATTTTCCGCACCTCTACCCTCACCCCTTCCCCTCCCTCCCAGAACCGTGACAGGGTTCCTCTTGTCCTCACTTTCCACCCCATCAGCCTCCATATCCAAAGGATCATCCTCCGCCATTTCCGCCACCTCCTGCGTGATGCCACTACCAAACGCATCTTCCACTCCCTTCCCCTGTCAACATTCCGAAGGGATCGTTCCCTCCGCGACACCCTGGTCCACTCCTCCATTACCCCCACCACCTCGTCCCCATGGCACCTTCCCCTGCAATCACAGGAGGTGTAATACCTGCCCTTTTACCTCCTCTCTCCTCACCATCCAAGGCCCCAAACACTCCTTTCAGGTGAAGCAGTGATTTACTTGTACTTCTTTCAATTTAGTATACTGTATTCGCTGTTCACAATGTGGTCTCCTCTACATTGGGGAGACCAAACGCAGACTGGGTGATCGCTTTGCGGAACACCTCCGCTCAGTCCGCAAGCAGGACCCTGAGCTTCCGGTTGCTTGCCATTTCAACACTCCCCCCTGCTCTCATGCTCACATCTCTGTCCTGGGATTGCTGCAGTGTTCCAGTGAACATCAACGCAAGCTCGAGGAACAGCATCTCATTTACCGATTAGGCACACTACAGCCTGCCGGACTGAACATTGAGTTCAATCATTTCAGAGCATGACGGGCCCCCCATTTTACTTTTATTTTTAATTATTTTTTCTTTTTTACATTTTTTACAACTTTTTTTTCATGTTTATTTCATTTCATTTTAGTTTGTTCAGTTTGCTTACCCACTGTTTTTTTTCATGTTTGTACTTGCTGCTGTTCAACCTTCAGTCTGTTAACACCCTATCTGTACTAATGCTTTGTCTTTCAACACACCATTAAATATTGTTTGCCTTTGCTCCATGACCTTTTGGTCAGCTATGTGGCCTTGTCCAATCTACACCTTCTCCTTTGTTATCTCTTGCCCCACCACCGCCTCGCTTGCTTATAACCTTTGACATTTCTAATATTTGCTAGTTCCGAAGAAGGGTCACTGACCCGAAACGTTAACTCTGCTTCTCTTTCCACAGATGCTGCCAGATCTGCTGAGTGGTTCCAGCATTTCTTGTTTTTATTTCAGATTTCCAGCATCTGCAGTATTTTGCTTTTATTGTATTGGAGACACTGGGGCTGTTCTGTTTAGAGAAGAGAAGGTTGAGAGGATATTTGATAGAGGTGTTCAAAATCATGAAAGATCTGGACAGAGTAGATAGAGAGAAACTGTTCCCAGGAAGGGTCAAGAACCAGAAGACACTGATTTACGGTGAGTGAGAAAAGAACCAAAGGAAAACTTTTGTATGCAGTGAGTGGTTAAGATTTGGAATGAACAGCCTGAGAGTGTGGTGGAGGCAGAGTTAATCATGGCTTTCAAAAGGGAATTGGATAATTTTATGAAGAGAAAAAAAATTGCTGGTTTACAGGGAAAGGGCGGGGATGTGGGACAATTTGAGTTGCTCTTGCAGAGAGCCCACATAGACACTATGGGCCGAATGGCCTTCTTTTGTGCTGTAACCATTCTGTGATTCAAAGCAGCTGTTTTTATTTAGTGAAAAATCAATTCTATTGATTCCCACTTATAAAACATCTTCCAGTATTGATTCTTGGCCTTCATGTACACATAATTTGCAGCAAAATAGATTAATTAATAACACAGATATAAATTAATGGGTTTGATTGAACAGCCATTACAGTCACATGGATTTTCCAAAAAGCTTCAGAACCCTGACATCGGGACCAAATGGGAGTCGCGAGCCTGCACTCGCCGGCATTAAGACCAGGGAGCTATTTTCCTGGAGGTGGCCACATCCGAACTCGCTGTCCAATTAAGGATGATGGGTGGGCTACTGAGGCTGCTAGTCCAATCAGAGGACTTGCAGCTCTGAAGCCTCAGTAGCCCCACTGGGAAAGGTGGACGCTGCTGAGGCAGATCCGGGATCAAGAGGGTGCCTCAATAAGGAGGCTTCCTTGGAGGGGTAACTTTACAGAAAAATCTCAGAGGGGCCAAGCAGGCCCCTTGGATTAGAGGGGTAATGCCTCTGGATGGCTCAATGGGCCCTGGGTGCCCATGGCCCCCTCTTTGGGGGCTTGGAGACTCTGGCTGCGATGGCCCTCCAGACTGCCACAGAGAGGCTGCCTCTATTAAGCTGGTAATCTCTATACATGGCAGGGGGGCCATTCTGCAGGGGGCAAAATGCTGGTGGGCCCTCTAAATCACCAAATCACCCCTAATTGTGGCCTTAAACATGCAAATTGTCGGCCCGCCTTGGGCCTCAAGGGAAGAATGATTTTAATATGATAGAATTTTATATGAAGTTTGTAAGTGATTTTATTAAGTATGAAACTAGGGTTTTGAATCTGAACAAAGCAAACAACATAGGTATGCGGGGTGAGTTGGCATTAGGGAGATTGGGAAACAAATCAGAAGATATAATGATAGGTGAGCAATGGAAAACTTTAAAGAATTAATTCATAATTTACCGCTAATATATATTCCCTGAAGGAATAAAAACCTGACAGAAAAGTGGATCAAGTGTAGCCAAGAAACGTTAAAGATCATGGCCAGAATATTATGTTGGGTGGGAGGCCCCGCCTGCCAGCCAAAAAGTCGGGGGCGAGCCTGCCTCCACCAGGCCTGGAGAGCCACTTGAGGTTTTTACGCTCCCCAGGCCCTTAATTGGACTTGGGCAGGACTTCCACCTCTCTGACTGCACCCAGCCAACAGCAGGATTGTGGATGACAGCCTCGGAACAGAGGGAAGATTTGGAGCCTCACCGGGGGCAATCAGCCCGGCCCCGGCGAGGCAAGGGGGGGTCGGTTGGGAGGGGGGAGTATTTTATTTCAGTGGGGGCAGATGGGGCTTCGGAGGGCCCTCCGTAGGGCACCGAGTGCCCAATCAGGAGGCCCCACCCCCAGCCCACACCTGGCGGCCTTCTTTGGGGCCTAAGGTGCCTGTTGGCCACTGGTAAAATACTAGCGGCGGCGGGAGGAGGCCCTAAAGTGGCAGTTAATTGACCACATAAGAGCCTTGATTGGCCTGGGGTGAGCGGGCTGGCCCCTAGTAAAATTGCAGCAGGTGCGGGAAGGCATCGGGAATGGCACCCCACACCTCCCACTCAATTTTACGACTCACCCCTGCCACCAGCCCGCTCCCTGTGAGGGGTGTAAAATTCCAGCCAGTATTAGATTTAAGGAAGAGACTTATAATGTTGTCAAAATGAGTAGTAAACCTGAGGATTGGGAAGATTATATACTCCATGACTGCATGACTGAGCTGCAGACCATGATTGGGAAGTTGTGCACTTCAAGTTTACTGCATGCAAAGTTCCCCTGAGTTTGCCTAAAAGAATATTATGAATGTGGGTTGCAAACTGTAATATAGTTTATTCTCTGCATTCACTCTGTTGAGGAGTCAGATAATCAGGGCTTGACAAGTATCAGAACTTCCCAGCAGTCTGCCCCAACACGAAAACAAGCATCAACAGGGAAATAGAAAGAATTGGCACAGATGGGGCTATTGTCTATGAGGATGAAGCCATATCCATTTCAGTCAGCTGCTCTGCTCAAATGGCATCGGATGTGTTACACATCAGAGAGGCCCAGGCTGCCACCTTATCAATATCCACGGCTGTACTTATCTGCTGGGGTTCCGCCTTTACCAAATGATGCTTCTGCTGCTTCATAGATGATTGAGCTTTAGTGACTTCCAAACTTCATCAATGCCAGTATTAAGGCTTTGGTAGAGACAGTACGAAGTGCCGGTATTTGGCATCATTGCTTATGCAAGGGATGTTGACGCGTGGTGGACCGTCGTGTTTGGAGCTGTGGAAATTTCAGCAGTGCACCTTCACCCTTCTGCTAATAAGAGAGTGGTCGGTGTCACAATCTGTGCTATGGTCCGTGCGGGTGTGAAGAAACTGGGCAGATTGCGCCTCCTTGTGATGACTCGGTCTAGTTGGTGCCAATGACCAGATCTTGGGTGATGCCATGATACCTTGTGGCAATGTCTGTGCTGGAAGAAGTTGTTGGTGATGCAGAGTTCATTCAGGGCACAAAGCTCAAGAAGGTGTTGTTCATTATTGTTAATCTTGCCCACCCCATGACGACTGAGGCACGTTGGCCATGAATCACTGTCTGCCTCAACATGTGCTTTGAAGTGACCCAGGATGAATAGCCTCTCGCCTCAGAACTTCACCTTGGGAGTCATAGAAATGCTCTTTCTCTGAGATGCTGGCATTTAGAGTTGCTGCATAGATGCATTTAATGTTGACTGTGCCTCCATCAGGTGATAACCGCAGGGAGATGAGGTACTCCGAGGTTGCTACCAGTGGCTCAATTGACTGTGTCAGCCATTAGCTCACTGCGAAGCCTACACCATACTCAAGGTGATCTTCAATGCTCTTTCCATACCAGTAGAAGGTGTAATTAGCCTTTTGAATGAAGCCTCTGTGTTGGCTAATCTGGTTTCTTGTAGAGTGGCAATGCCGACACCAAGTTGTGCAGCTCATGGTCAATCAGGGCTGTCTTGCGTACACTTGCTGTGGAGTGTGAGTTGCTGTTCATTCCAGGACACATAGTCCTCATATTCCAACTTCCAAGCCAAAAGGTTACCTTTCTTTGTTTTCTGTGTAGTCCAGGTATGGTTTTCGGAGGTGCAGACTTGCCTAGTATATGCTCCCCCCTCTCGACCTCGTGAGCTGAGGAAAGATGAAAGCCTATACGTCTGGAGCTTATGCGGTTGCAGGAGTTGCCGGAAGGTGCTAACTTTGGGAAACACCCACCGTCTAGTGGACTCCACTCCAGATTTTGTCAGGTTTACTCCCTTAGCCATTAGCTCTTGATGTTGTTAATGTTGAAGGCACCGACCGGCAAGGCCCAAATTGACACAAAAGTAGGTGTGATCTTGTTCTCCAGGTGTGCGAATGGAGCAGCTCTAGGCTGCTGCTTCCCACCTCCAGGTTACCAACTCCATCCCCCAGACTCTCCAGCTACTATGCCCTCTTGCAGTCAGTCTGAGATGACTGCAGGTCGCTTGGGAGTGAACTCAGTGCAGGCGAGTGATTTTCAGTCCATGAACAGGCTGAAACAGAAAAGCCAGTATAACCAGTGGCCAGTCACAGGCTCAGCAGGAGATTGAAGTCTCTCAATCACAGCAGTGGTGGGGGAAGGGCAGTAAACTGATCAAAGTTACCTTAAAAATCACAACAGAGCAGCAATTTGGAGACAAAGTTGGGTCTTACATTATAACCAGTGTACTCCAGAGCAAAAGTGTCTTCTTGATGTTGAGAGAAGTCCAGAAATTTGAAGCCAAGTTTGAAAGAAGATCTAGAGCTAGATTTTTCCAGATCTTTTCCCCAGCTCACAGATCAGAGAAACAAAGAAATGGCAGCAGATTATAGACAGAAGCAGATTTTTTCACATTTTTTCTAATGTAGTCCAGCGCAGAAACAGGATCTTGATGTCCAGTGAAACCAGACATTTGAAGCCAGATTTGAGAGAAAAACCACACCCAGGTCTAATCCAGCTCTTTATCAGAGATCGCAAGGTAAGGTCGGGGAATGAGGTTTGTACCAGCAGACAGAGGCTGTTTAAATTAACAGTTAACTTGAAGTTTAGGCTAAAAATGCACCCACTGTTAGAATCAGGGGAACTCAAACAGCAGAATAGAGGATTGAGTGGGGAGAACAGATGGCAGCAGATGGCCATAGATAGATGTGAACAGTGAGGAGCTCCCTAGGGAGCTGAGTGCCCAGGAACCAGCTTAAGGATTTCTTTCTGTCCTGGAAAGTAGGCTCTGTACCACAGGAGATGCATGATGCCAAAATCATCACACTGTACAAAAACAAAGGTGACAGAGGAGACTGCAACAACTACAGGGGCATCTCACTCCTTAACATCACAGGAAAGCCTTTAGGGTTATACTTAAAAGACTCCATTTACTTGTAGACCGAGTGTACCCGGAAGCGCTGTGCAGTTTCCCTGCTAGCAGATCTACTGTGGATATGATCTTCTCTATATGCCAGCGACAAGGGAAGTGTAGGATATATCCCTTTACCTTTCTTTTGTAGACCTCACTAAGGTATTCAACTCTGTCAGCAGAGCAGGGCTGTCCAAAATTTTGGGAAAAACTGCCTATCCATCAAAGCTCCTCAGTCTCATCCGCTCCTTCCGTGACAATATGCACTGCACTGTACAGTTTGATGGCCCCCCTTGTGGATTGAAGAATGGAGTGAAACTGAGTTGTATCCTAGCTCCCACTCTGTTTAGCATATTCTTTTCCATACTCCTGACCTTTACCTTCCCTGCAGATATGGAAGGAGTCTACTATCACACTAGGTCAGACGGCAAGCTCTACAATCTATCAAGGCTGAAAGCGAAGACAAAAACACATCACGTCCTGATCAGAGAACTCCTCTATGCTGATGATGCTGCACTAGTCGCTCACATGGAAAGTCAGCTACAAAGACTCATGGACTGTCTCTCCCTGTAGCTTGTTCTCCTTGACTATAAGCATCAAGAAAACTGTGACCATGGGACAAGGTGTTGCATCTCTGCCCCTGATCACACTAAATAGCACTGGAAGTGGTTAGCAAATTCTGCTACCTTGAGTCCATGGTGACGGATATTCTGTCCCTTGATGCAGAGCTCGATACACGCTTAGGGAAAGCAGCTACCACCTTTGGCTGACTTGCAAAACACACATGGGATAACACCAAGCTGACCCTTAGGACCAAGCTGATGGTATATAAGGCCTGTGTTCTCAGCACTTTGCTGTATGGCTGTGAAACACAGCGACCAGGAAAAGAAGTTCAATAATTTCCATCTTCGCTGTCTGTGGTGCATTATGGGTATATCTTGGCAGGAGAAAATCACATATGTGACAGTCCTCTCAAAGTCAGAGCTCCCAAGTATGTTGGCACTAATCAAACAGAGGCGGCTTCGGTGGATCAGACACGTCTGCAGGATTGAAGACGGTCGTATACCTAAGGTCCTTCCGTATGGTGAGGTAGCCGAGGCTAGACGACGGGTGGGGTGCCCAAAGCTCCGCTTCAAGGATGGTTACAAGTGTGACATGAAAGCCCTAAATGTCGACTATCACACCTGGGAGTCACTAGCTGGTGAAAGAGTGAAATGGTGAAGCATCCTGTGGACTGGTGTGCACTACCATGAAGACCAGTTGCTACAGCAGCTTGGCAACAGGCACCAATGTCAAAAACAACAACTCACAGCGTCACTTGGCAGCTTCACGTGCAGCACTTGTGGCAGAATCTGCCTGTCAAGGATTGGCCTTCACAACTATCAACAAAGGTGCACCAAGAGAAGACACTCCACCTAAATGGATCTTTTGCTGTGTGTCCATCACCTTTCGTAGATGGAAGGATGACAACCAACCAACTTATCAACTGACCCAGAACAAGGAAATAATAGAACACCTCCATCCGCAGAGGCAACTATTGATGCCCAAAAATCCATTCATCTCACTTCTTCCTCCTGCTGGGGAAACGCTTAGAAGGAGCATGTAGTGAAGAAGTAAATACATCAAATTACGCTTACACAAAGGAGGAGCACTAGAGCAAAATACACTGAACATATTAATACACCAAACATTGCCAGGGTGAGTAAAATTTAGGTGAATGTGTCCTGACCAGGTGATTGGGAGAGAAATACTGTTGTATATACCGGTTTTGATGTAAGGCGGAGGCCAATGGAACCACCACTTTACTTGGTAGATGACTGTTGTACGTTGAATGTTAAAGGCACTTAACCAGATGTATGACCTATCGTGGCCTGCCTTACAACTCTTGCTGAGTGACTGGTACCTTGTGCAGACAAGTCTTGTGTCTCCTGCTTCAGTCTTCTACGGGCACTGGCTGCTGCTGCTGCCGCCTATCCTTTCTTAACTGCTCCATTACAAATTCTGTTTGTGAGGTGAAGTTGCATAAGATGCAGGAATCACCGGTGATAGTGGACGCTTTAGCCAGGCTGTACAGTGTGTCTGCTCTGATCCTGCCCTTACTCTTTCAGAAGCAAAGGTAGAGACCAATAACCAGCAAAATACTAATAGGTTCCATCCAAGCAGGACTAGATTACAGTCCTCACCACTGACAGCCACAGATGGCAGATGGGTTGAAGTTTTAAGAAAATGTGAGCAGCCACTGAAAGAAACCCATGGACATCACAATACATAAGCAAGATCAGCAAGCAGCTTCTTGATGCAACTGTCAGACTCCCCCCTTAAAGAAACAAAGGGCACGAAATGCATAGCCATAGTGCCGTTGGATGTGGCGCTATGGAAGCCGATCGTCCTCCTGGGCGTGCTTACTGTGCTGCCAGCTGCTTCTGGTGTGGCCTACGCAGTGTGCCCTTGTGAGAAAGGCACTTGCATGGGCATGCCCTTCATGTGCTGGAGCAACTGAACTGGTGCTATCGTCACACAGCCCAACCGATTAATGAGACACTCATTGCTCCAATTTGGACCATGCAGTTCCATTCAATGAATTCGGACATTGCTCACCAAAGACCAAGCATTCAGCTTCAGTTGGGCCTACCATTAACGTTATTTGAAGGGCCAAAGATCGAACTTCCAGGTAATGTAATTTTGAAGAACTTTGCTGTTTCAAAGTGCCTGCATGTACTCTGGAGTGTTTTTGGAGTTGGTTTCTGAGAGCTGGTGCTTACAGTCAGGAAGGACAGAGCAATACCTGACTCCAGTATGGGGGATGTGGTGGCTGTTGTGAAACCTCTTGGTCTGCAGTACAATCATGAAATAGAGCAGAGGATTCAGAGATGGGAAGCTCTGTGAAGAGGGAGGAGGAGGAGGAGCAATAGGAGGAGGCAAGAAGGAGGCATCCTGTACCCTTGGAACTGGACAGACAGGCTGTCAGAGAGTAGATTATCAGGCACTGTTTTCAATGATACAACCTCATCTGACCAACATGGACCCATCATTGCCCACCCTTACATCCATCAGAGACACCCCCTCACAGCGTCCTCTTGGCCACCATCCCAACAATAAAAGCCATGAACGGAAATCTTTACATTACATCTTTATCTGACAAAACATCCAATTGTACAAACCTTCATGCAATCCCTTAATGCTTTTCTTGCAGGTGCCCTTTCCTGTCCTACCCCAGTGGCTGCAGCATGGGTAATGGAAAGCTGCTGACTTTCACTGGGCGACACTGAAGATGGCCTTTGAGGATGAACTTACACAGCTCTGGACCTAGAAGGAGGCCATTCGGCTCACTGTGTCCACACCAGCTCTCTGAAAGAGCACCTCACTCGGTTCCATTCCCCTGCCTTCTAACCATAACCTTTCATATAACTGTCTAATTGCCTTTTGAATGCTTCAGTTGAACCTGCCTCCACCACACTCTCTGGCAACGCATTCCAGACCTTAACCACTCGTTGCGTGAAAAAGTTTGTCCTCATGTCACTTTTGCTTCTGTTACCAAATACTTTAAATCTGTGCCCTCTCGTTCTCGATCCTTTCACAAGTGGGGACAGTTTCACTCTATCTGCTCTGTCCAGACCCCTCATGATTTTGAATACCTCTATTAAATCACCTCTCAGCCTTCTCTTCTCCAAGGAAAACAGTCCTAACTTCTCCAATCTATCTTCATAACTGAAATTCCTCATCCCTGGAACCATTCTCATGAATCTTTTCTGTACTCTCTCCAATGCCCTCACGTCTTTCCTCGAGTTCGGCACCCAGAATTGGACGCAATACTCCAGCTGAGGCCGAACTAGTGTCTTATACAAGTTCAATATAACTTCCTTGCTCTTGTACACTATGCCCTATTAATAAAGCCCAGAATACTGTATGCTTTATTAACCGCTCTCTCAACCTGTCCTGCCACCTTCAATGACTTATGCACATATGTATCCAGGTCCCTCTGCTCCTGCACCCACTTTAGAATTGTACCCTTTATTCTATGTTATCTCTCCATGTTCTTCCTACCAAAATGAATCACTTCACATTTCTCTGCATTGAACTTGTCACCTGTCTGCCCATTCCACCAACTTGTCTATGTCCTTTTGAAGTTCTACACTATCCTCCTCACAGTTCACAATGCTTCCAAGTTTCATATCATCTGCAAACTTTGAAATTGTGCCCTGTACACCAAGGTCTAGGTCATTAATATATATCAGGAAAAGCAAGGGTCCCAACACTGATCCCTGGGGAACTCCACTACAAACCTTCCTCCAACCCGAAAAATATCCATTAACCACTACTCTTTGTTTCCTGTCACTCAGTCAATTTCGTATCTATGTTGCTACTGTCCTTTTTATTCCATGAGCTATAACTTTGTTCACAAGTCTGTTGTATGGCACTGTATCAAATGCCTTTTGAAAGTCCATGTACACCACGTCAACTGCATTGCCTTCATCAACCCTCTCTGTTACCTCCTCAAACAACTCCAGCAAGTTAGTTAAACATGATATTCCCTTAAGAAATCCATGCTGGCTTTCCTTAATTAACTCACATTTGTCCATGAGACTATTGATTTTCTCCCTAATAATTTTTTCTAGAAGTTTTCCCACCACCGAAGATAAAGTGACTGGCTTGTAGTTGCTGGGCTTATCTTTACACCTTTTTTTGAACAAGAATGTAACGTTTACAATTCTCCAGTCCTCTGGCACCACCACTGAATCTAAGAAGACTGAAAAATTATGACAACTACCTCTGCGATTTTCACCCTCACTTCCCTCAGTATCCTTGGATGCATCTCATCTGGCCCTGGTATTTTATCCAATTTAAGTACAGACAGCCTATCTAAAACTTCCTCTTCATCAATTTTAAACCCCTCAAGTGTCTGACTTACCTCCTCTTTCAACATTGTCTGGATTGCATCTTCTTCCTTGGTAAAGACAGATGCAAAGTATTCATTTAATACCTCAGCTATGCTCTCTGCCTCCATGTGTAAATCCCCTTTCTGGTCCCTAATTGGTCTTACTCCTCCTTTTACCACCCTTTTACTATTTATATGCCTATAGAAAACTTTGGGATTTCCTTTAATGCCAGCTGCCAGTCTCTTTTCATGCTCTCTCTTAGCTTCTCTTATTCACTTTTGCACTTCCCCTCTGGGGCTTCTATATTCAGCCTGGTTCTCAATCATATTTTCTACCTGGCATCTGTCATAAGCATACTTTTTCTTCTTTATCTTAATCTCTACCTCTTTTGTCCTCCAGGGAGCTCTGGATTTGTTTGCCTTACTTTTCCCTTTCAAGGGAACATACCTCAACTGTGCCTGAACTATCTCTTCTTTGAAGGTAGCCCATTGTTCATCTACCAGTTTTCCTGTCAGCCTTTGACTCCAATTTATTCGCCCCAGCTCCATTCTTACCCCATTGAAGTTGGCCTTCCCCCAGTTAATTATTCTTACTCTGGATTGTTCTTTGTTCTTTTCCATAGTCAGCCTAAACCTTATAATACAATGATCACTGTCCCCTAAATGCTCTCCAACAGATACTTGATCCACTTGGCCCACCTCATTCCCAAGAACCAAGTCTGGTAGTGCCTCCTTTCTCGTTGGACTAGCAACATACTGTTGTAGAAAATTTTCCTGAACATGCTCTAGCAACTCTTGACCCTCACTGCCCTTTACACCACTATTATCCCAGTCTATGTTTGTATAATTAAAGTCTCCCATTATAACTACCCTATAATTTTTGCACCTCTCTGTAATTTCCTTACAAATTTGTTCCTCCATGTCCTTCCCACTAGCTGGTGGTCTACAGACAATACTGAGCAATATAACCTCACCTGTTTTGTTCCTTAACTCTGGCCAAATTGATTCTGTCCTCGACCCCTCTGGGACATCCTTTTTCGCCAGCACTGCAATGCTCTCCTTAATCAATACCACCACCCCTCACCTTTTTTCCCTTTCCTATCTTTCCTGAACTCCTTGTATCCAGGAATATTTAACACCCAGTCTTGCCCTTCTTTGAGCTGGTGGGTTGATTTGGTGGGTGGAGACGTGAGGGGCATGCCGTGGACTGGAGTGCATAAAGCACTTATGGCAGTCAATGGTTAGTGGCGGCACTGGCAGCAGCGGCGACAGCAGCGGCTTGGGGAGGTCTTGGCAGAGACAAAGAAAAGAGGAAGGTAAGGGGTGTGCAACAACAAGTCATCCTGGCTGGAGGGATGGCAGAGGGGCACGGATGGCATGGGGGGAAATTACACTGCGGGGGAATGACATGGGAGAGAGGAATGGTGAGGAGACGAGGGAAAGCATGGGGGGAAATGGCATGGAAGGGGTACGGGATGGGAGGTGGCAGCATGGGGGTGGTGGCATGGGAGCAGGGGTATGTCATGGGAGGCGGTAACAGCATGGGAGAGGGGGACGGCATGGGGGGGCGCCGAATGGGAGGTGGAGTAGAGGGGGCGGCATGGGAGGGGGGATGGCATGGGCATGGGGAATGGTGTCGAGTGAGGGTGAATGATGAGGGGAGGGGAACAGTATGAGAGGGGATGGCATGGGAGGTGGGCACTGCATGGGAGACGGGTGGAGGGGTGGCATGTGAAGGGGATCGACATGGGGAGGTGGGGATGACATGGGAAGGGGGGCAGACAGCATTGGGCGGAAATGGCATTGGAGTGGGGGCAGTATGAGGGTGACGGCATGGGAGGAAGGGCGACATGGGAGGGGGAGGATGGCATGGAAGTTATGGAATGCGGGATGGGGATTGGATGGCATGGGAGGAATGCAAAGAGGGTTGGGGATAGCGTTGGAAGAAGGGGTGGCTTGGAGGATGGGATGGGGATGATATGAGAGTGATGGCATGAGAAGGATGGAATGACAAGGGATGTATGGGAATTTAAAGAAGTATTGTTGCTGTAAAGATATCAACTTCACCACAATCATTTTGCGGATCTCTGCTAGTGTTCAAGAATATCACTGTTTTGCAAATCAATTTGCATCTATAAGTACTTGTTAACCATTAGAAATATTTTAACCTGTTTGTAAGGCTAATTTCTTTAGTATTGTCCTGCAAAATGTACATGTGCTGTATGCCTTCACCTCCACAGGTTCTTCTGAAAGGTTTGCAGCTAGGCCTCGAAATTATGTAAGGGTTCTTCTGAGCTCCCGGTAAAAGTTAAGCAGTGGCTTGAAGAAGCTCCATAGAGAAATTACATAAACATTTGAAAACAGTCATTCAATCTGTTTTGGCCCATCTCCCTCCAAAGTTATGGCAGTAGATTGGGGCGGGCTATCCCTGTAGAGTTCCAAGCTTAAGAATCGTCAGCGAAAGATATTCAGGAGCAATTTTGACCTGACATCACATAACTGTGTAGAAATTGTGTAGTGTTGGACTGCTGGTATGGATAAAGAGCAGGGAATGATTCCTGCACAGGAACTGACAGGCCTAAGGCCCGATTGAAGTGACGTAAATTAGACTGGTGGGCTCTGGACATCTATTGCTCATCTCCAGACAGCTCACTGGCAAAGCAAACATCAATATCAGACTGCTGCTGGGAACACCCAGAACATGGGTTGGAACAAGCTACGAGGTTGGGAGTATTTACATTGTCTATGAAGTTGAAAGAGTATTCCTGCTGCTCCTGCTTCCACAGCAAGAATTTAAAAAAAAAAAGTTTTTTATTCTGAACTTGCCTTTCACTGTCAGGCGTGGCAGATGCTAAAGAATACTGGTGCCTGCCCTGCTTATCGCTGACTAATTTTGTAAAGAGCTCCTTCAACATATACTTGGCCCCTAATTTACATCTTCAAGGGACCAAACACATGTTTAGACATCCATCTGGGATGCTTAAAGAATTTAACATTAGTTCCACCGCCTGCAGAGATTGGGTGCAGGTGGTCCCACTGGTAAATTGCTTTGTGCTGCACCTGTTTGTGTCTTAATAGCAAGAGTAATGCTTACCCATTTTTACCCAAATATGTTTCAACTTGAGCATCAATGAATAGAATGGGACTGACTTTCCTCACCCTCTGACTCTTGACCCTCTCTCCTGATTGGTAACATCAAATTGGAAAATTGCCAAATTGTGATAAGGATTGTCTAAACTTTAGGGAATGGGCAAATAGGGGGATAATGCAGATTGATTTACAGGTATGTGAACTAATACATTTTGGAATGAAAAATAAAGAAAGATAATGGGCTAAAAATTGGATTGTGTCATAATTAGGGCATGGGGGTTGCGAATTGACATCTGCCCTCACTGGTTCCAGTGGAGCTGGGCAGCACACAAATTTGATGCTGCCACCACATTTATCTGATAGCAGCGTTGGGCTGAGTGGCAACTGCGATGCTGACTAGCTCTGTGCCAAGCACTGTTCAGCTGCCAGCACTGCCAGCCTTCTATCCTTAAAGGCAGTCTTTCCCTTTTAAAGGGAAGCTGCACAGTGTGATAGGAAGCTGCTACTGAATACTATTGCTTCAATTCTAAACAAGGAAAATGGAACACCAGGGCAGAGACAGGGCTCCAGGGTCAAGGAGGGGTGGAGACAGGGCTCCAGGGTCAAGGAGGGGTGGAGGTGGACAGAAAGAGTGATGCCATGGATTGATGGGAGGTGAGGAGGTCCTCAAAAACCACCCTCAGAAGGGAGTGGGAGCAGGTGAGCAGGGAAGTTAATGCCTGGAGTCTGGACCCGAGGATCTGGCAGTAGTGGGCGGTCATGGTCAATAAATGTATCTTCACATGACATCATAGACCCACCACTTCACTAACCTCTCACATTATTCAATGCACCACAGCCCCACCGCTCACCCTGCAGCACTCCCTGGCACTTAGGACTCATGCCTAATATCCAGATGCTCAACCTCATACACCAATGCTACCAGCCTCACATTTACATCTTGCTGCCTCCACATATCTCCAGTTATTCAGACATGACAGGCACATCACCAAAACACAGTATGACACAATCACTGACATTCTTCCCTCTCAGGACAAGGTGACACACAATAGAAGGGAGCAGAGCAGACCCAATGGGGAACAAGGATGCCTGCATCTCCTGAGCTCGATGGAGGGGATGGCTCTCAGCATCATGGGGCTAGCTGTGGAAGAGTCCATGGAATCCGGCATCACTGAGAACATTGAGGACAGTATGTTCCTGCCTACGCCCCTTCTGAACTCCCATCTCACCCTCATCCTGATATCTGGCATGATAAGCAAGCTGCTGATGGTGTGACCATGTGCCCCTTGCTTTACACCCCACATCCTTTCCCTCACATCAAACTTGCCTGCTGATTTTCTGCTTTCAGACACCCAAGAACTACTGCCTGCACAGCCACAGCAATCCAACGAGCAAGAGAGAGAGCAACACCACAGCAATGATGAAGAGGCTCTGTCATATGAGCTGACACTCACAACCACCAACTCAGATACTGACTGTGTACGTACCTTAGAGGCAGGTAGAGAGTTGAGACCAGCATTTGGTGAGTCATTCGGGCATGAGTGGGCTGCAGACAGGCCAAGGGTAAAGGACAGTTCATGTGCCAGCTGACCAGAGGAAAAGGTCGCAAGCAAGTCTAGGGGACTTAGATGAGGACCTTGATCAGGTGGCATACAGGAGAGCATTGATGAACATGCACACTGAATTGTTCCGTGCATTGTCTGACCTGCCAGGCAGTCTTCTGTCACTATCAAGGAGCATGGAGGAGTCCGGCTCCAAGTTGGCAGAGGGCATAGCACAAAGCTTGTCCTTTCCATGTCCTCTGCTCCATCTCCCTGTTTTGCTGCAGACCCAGAGGCACTGCCACTGCTTTCCCCATACCTGTTGCAGTCTTTGTGTGGACAGATCACCAACTCCTCTGACCTCTCTGTGAGGATACATCAACAGTCCCAGGCAAATCCAGGAACTCATGAGAACAGGTGGTAGGACAGGTAGATAACATGACGAAGAAGGCATATGGAATGCTTTCCTTTATTGCCCGAGGTGTAGAGTACAAAAGCAGGGATGTAATGCTGGAACTGCATAAAACGCTGGTTAGGCCACAGTTGGAGTATTGTATACAGTTCAAAAACACTCCAGAGTACTTTTAGAAAGTTTGCAATAGCAGAAGTTCCTCAAAATGACCTTACATGGAAGTTGTGTTTCTGTTCCTTTGAGTAACACTAACACAGGGCCCACCTTACAGCTGAACGCTTGATCTTTTGTGAGTGACGTACAAATTTGTTGAATGGAGCTGCCTGGACCAAATTTGGAACATGAGTGTCACATCAGCTGGTTGGGTTGCGTAACATCATGATAGTGCACATACAGTTGCTTCCGGAATTCTCGGGGATGCCCGTGCGAGTGCCCTTCTTGAGGTGATATGCCATGCAAGCTACACCGGAATTGGGTGGCAGTGTAGCGCCCACCGGCAGGTGGATGATCAGCTTCCATAGCACTGCCTTCAGTGGCACTACAGATAGAACCATAGAACAGTTAAGGTACAGAAAGAGGCCATTCAGCCCATCGTGTCTGCGCTGGCTGAAAAAACTAGCTGCCCAATCTAATCTCACCTTCCAGCACCTGGTCCGTAGCCTTGCAGGTTACAATACTTCAGGTGCATGTCCAGGTACCTTTTTTAAAATGAATTGAGGGTTTCTGCCTCCACGACCAATCTAGGCAGTGAATTCCAGACACCCACCACCCTCTGAGTGAAAAAGGTTTTTCCTCATGTCCCCTCTGATTCTTCTATCAATCACTTTAAATTTGTGCCCCTGCTAACTGACCTCTCTGCTGGGGCAACAGGTTCTTCCTGTCCACTCTATCTCTCATAATTTTATACACCTCAATTAAGTCACCCCTCAGCCTCCACTGTTCTAAGGAAAACAACCCTAGCCTACCCAATCTTACCTCATAGTTGCAATTTTCAAACCCTGGCAACATTTTTGTAAATCTCCTCCGTAATCTCTCCAGAGCAATTATTTCCTTCTTGTAATGTGGTGACCAGAACTGTATGCAATGTTCCAACTGTGGCCTAACCAGCATTTTATACAGTTCCAGCATTACATCCCTACTTTTGTATTCTATACCTCGGCCAATAAAGGAAAGCATTCCATATGCCTTCTTCACCACTCTATCTACCTGTCCTGCCACCTTCAGGGACCTGTGGACATGCATTCCAAGGTCTCTCACTTCCTCTACCCCTCTCAATATCCTCCTGTTTATTGTGTATTCCCTTGCTTTGTTTGCCGTCCCCAAATGCATTACCTCACATTTCTCTGGATTGAATTCCATTTGCCACTTTGCCGCCCACTCAAACATACCATTGATATCATTCTGGAGTCTACAGCTATCCTGTTCACTATCAACTGCATGACCAATTTTTGTGTCATCTGCAAATTTCCCAATCATGCCTCCCACATTTAAGTCCAAATCATTAATATATACCACAAACAGCAAGGGACCCAACACTGAGCCCTGTGGAATGCTACTGGAAACCACCATCCATTCACAAAAACATCCGTCGACCACTACCCTTTGTTTCCTGTCACTGAGCTAATTTTGGATCCAGCTCGGCACATTTCCTTGTCTCCCATGGGCTTTTACTTTTCTGACCAGTCTGCCATGTGAGACCTTGTCAAATGCCTTACTAAAATCCATGTAGACAACATCCACTGCACTCATCAATCCTCCTTGTTACTTCCTCAAAAAACTCAATTTAGTAAGACACAACATTCCCTTAACAAATCCATGCTGACTATCCTTGATTAATTTGTGCCTTTCTAAGTGGCAGTTTATCCTATCTAAATTGCATGGCCAATGCATCATAATTTATAAGGTTTTAAATAGAGCAGAGGAGGAGAAAGATGTCAGTGTGTAAATGCATAGGTTATGAAAGGTGACAACTCAAGCGGAAAAGAGCACGCAGAATCCTTGTTTCATTAATTTGAGCAGGTGATGTTGAACTTGTACACATAATTATTAGGATGTAGTTGGAACATTATGTGCAATTTTGGGTCCCCCATTTTTGGTAAAATATCAAAGTAATCTAAAAGATGCAGTTCAGGATGGTATTCGAGACGAGAGCTAACATTTATGAAGAGAAACTTGAGAAGTTGGGGCTTTGTCTCAATGGAGCTGAGGAGGTTAAGCGGTGCCTTCATGGCCGTCTTCAAGATTATGAAGGGTCATGATAAGATTGTAGTGATTTATTGGGTGGCAAAACAATACTGAGAGGGCATAAGTTTAAGAATAAAGTTGAGTTTAGAAAGAAGTTCTGTATAAAGGCCTGCTACCCGACTCGGACCCAATGGGACTCGACGACATGTGTCAGGTTTGGGTCGGGTTGGGTCGCACTTCCAGGTCCGGCATTTGGGCTCAGGTCGGGTCAGGCCAGGTCAGGCACGCTCTAACACCACCTCAGGTAAATGACTCTAATGTTAATTTACTTTTTGGAATTTAAAGGTGGTTTTGTTACAGTTATTTTAAGCTTGTGCAGGTAAGGAACAAAGTGAAAAATGGAAGGTAACTTAACTGATGGTTGGGTCGGGTCGGGTCGGGCGTGGGAAAAAATGGAAAGACTCGGGTCAGGTCGGGCTCGGGGTCGGATATGGTTTTGTCGGGCTCGGGTCGGGTCAGGTCTCATTTGCAAACCCAAGAAGGCCTTGAGTTCTTTACCCACAGTAATGGCTTGAATGTGAAATTAATTGTTTTGGAAGCCAAGTCCATAATTTATTTTAAAATATTATCGTACAGTTGCCTGATAAAAAGATATATTAAAGGTGGGGAATCAAGCAGGAGATGCAATAGCTTAAGTGGCTCATGTCGAGAAAAACATTGGTGCAGACTTGATGGTCCAAATGGTCTGTTTGTGTTCCAGAATATTCTATGTAAAGACTCTTGAGTTTGCATTTTGTATTCGATCACCACTTGATCTTGTGGGATTTATCAGATGGGTGACGACAGGAAATGAGACAGGGATCAATTAAGTTGAATCTCCCGCCAGTTTGAGCTGGCCCTATTTTTCACCATTATTTCTTGGGAGTGAGAGAAGTGTCTGCTCCAAAAAGATGCTGGCATAATTTAAGTATTCATATGAGAGTAGGGACATCCTGCACACCATTTTCTGCTGTTATGATGTGCAGGACATCACATACAAATCAAGCCAATGAAATGAGAACCCCAGGGTTGCTACATGCCATTAAGTATAGGCAATGTCATGGATGCACATAAGAATGTTAAGATAGGTATACATCAGCCATTTCTTAACCATTTTTTGATTTATTTTCTTTCTTGTTGGCACTTGACAATCATCCATTACCTCAGTCCTTGTCAACCTACATTGGCTTCAGTACCTCAAATTTAAAATTCTCATAAGCCTGATTAAATCCTTTCATCTCCTTACCCCACTCTATTTCTGTAACTTCCTCCAGCACAGTGGTGCAGTGGTTAGCACTGCAGCCTCACAGCTCCAGCGACCCGGGTTCAATTCTGGGTCCTGCCTATGTGGAGTTTGCAAGTTCTCCCTGTGTCTGCGTGGGTTTTCTCCGGGTGCTCCGGTTTCCTCCCACAAGCCAAAAGACTTGCAGGTTGGTAGGTAAATTGGCCATTATAAATTGCCCCTAATATAGGTAGGTGGTAGGGAAATATAGGGACAGGTGGGGATGTGGTAGGAATATGGGATTAGTGTAGGATTAGTATAAATGGGTGGTTGATGGTCGGCACAGACTCGGTGGGCCGAAGGGCCTGTTTCAGTGCTGTATCTCTAAACTAAACTAAACAATAACCCCTACAACTTTGTTCCTTTGATTCTAGTCTCTTGCGCATCATTTCCTTTGTCATCATTGGTAGCCGTACCTTAAACCAACTAGGTCCCATGCTCTGAAATCCCCTCTTTGAGCTCCTCTACCTGTCCACTTCCTGCTGTTCCTCTAGGGCCCTCCTTAAAAATCCATCTCTTTCACCAAGCTTTTCGTCACTTCTAATATCCCCTTCTTGGCTTAGTCTCCAGATTTAAGTGATCAAGCCTCTGCATAGTGCCTTGGAATGTTTTCTCTACATTATAAACAAGATGCTCTGGAACAATTGTTGTTGTAGCTTCATCTTTTGGATGAGGCCCCCTTGAAGGTCTCAGGTAAAAGATCCCATGGCACTATTCAAAGAATAATAGGGACTTGTGGTGTCCTGGTCAATACAATCACTAACTCAGTTTAATTGATCATTTATAATAAAAGCAGAATATTCTAGAAATACTCAGCATGTCTGGCAGCATCTGTGGAGAGAGAAACAGTTAACGACTCAGGTCCGTGACCTGCCAGACCAGCTGAGTATTTTGCCATTTTCTATCTTTATTTCAGATTTCCAGCATCTGTAGTATTTTGCTTTTGTAATTGCTCATTACTCTCATTGCCATTTATGGGACCTTGCTGTGGGCAAATTGGCTGCTGCATTTCTTTGACTGAAAACAACGACTAGACTTCAAAAGTAATTAATTTGATGTGTAATAGTTTAGGATGTTCTAAGGTCACGAAAGGCACAAGTTCTTTCTTTTAGTGGCAGTTGTAGCTGTAATTGAAGTTACTATTGTTGTTTCACTGGAAGTGCAACGTTGAACTGAAAGGATCAATTGTTTTTAAAACTTGAGAGTGATGAAACTCTGCTTCTATTTTGTTCTTCTAATGGCCTCCATTTCTATGGTTCTGCTGGCAGCTGTCATTGACATGTTATGGTCCAGTGAGGAAGGTGTCTAGGGGTCCCTGTCTGCCTTCATCTGGTCTTACCATCACAGGGTTTTATTTTTAAACACATCGTGCTGACTTTTATTGGGGCACCGCGCTCTGCGGCGACACCCTTTCAACTCAGCACGGCGCTCGCATTTAGTGGCCCCCGCAGAGTCCCCGCAATATTCTGCGCCAGAAATCATTAGAATAATGACGCTGAACTACCCTCCCCATGTTACGTGGGGAGAGGCAGGACATTTGGCACTGAGAGAGAGTCTTTGTCAGCTGTGCAGCAGGTGCTGGGGCCCTATTTTAAACACCCCAGCACCTGCTTCCTGACAGCTATCAAAGAATATATACCTGACTACTGAAGAGTGGGGCTGCTGTCAATCTGGCAGCAAAGCAGAAAGTGCTGCAGAAATCCAGCAGGTCAGGCAGCATCTGTGGAGAGAGAAGCAGAGTTAACTTGTCCAAGTTCACAGACCTGAAAGTTAACTCTGCTTCTCTCTCCACAGATGCTGTCTGACCTGTTGAGTTACCCCAGCACTTTCCACTTTGCTGCCACACACTTACCCTGCAGTGTTCCAGTGTCCTGTGAAGTTGTGGTCCTCTTCTTCCATTCAAGTATAACATTCCTTCTTGTAGGCGTGCCGCACCTGGGTGAATAATCTTAATTTTCCACATTCCAGGACGTGAGACTTAAATAGACCATAAAAGGTATTACTGAGGTTTACAGAGAACACACTGACACAAATGGGAATGCACAGGTGTCACAGCAATGTAAATACATCTTTCACTAAATGTTCCTCACCAACATGTGTGTCCTTTTCTCTGTGTGAATGATGTGTGTCAGCATGTAGCGCCAATGTCACATCCTTTTGCACCGTTGGCCTTTCAGGAGAGCCAACGTATGCAATAACAGCATTGCCATGCCACCATTACTCATGAGCGTCTCCACGGACTCGGTGACAAGGACACTGGTTCAGTCAGCTACTGCCTCTAATAGTTTACACAGGCATGCTGCAGATGTGGACTGGTGCACAGCAGGTGATCGAGGGTGATGTGTGTCTTGCAGAGCTCATGTCAGTTCCAATGGAGCAGATAGCCTTTGTCTGATAAGCCACTTCCGTACATCCCTAGCTCACTGCTAGCCCTACATGCAGATCCTGGGTGCCATCTGTCCTCCCATGCGTCTTTCATGTTGGAGGTCCTCAGCGTCCTCATAGTCCAAGGAGGAATCCTGTTGATGTCTCTCCTCATCATGCCAGGCCTGACCCCAATTGGGTGCGTTGTTGTGCAGAGCAGCAAAGAAAGGAGCTGGTCTTTTCAGCCCGTAGTACAGGGCATCACCCTATCCATACAGGCATTGGAGACGCTCTTTCAGCATGGTGTTCTCCTGCTCAATGGTGGCTCATGTAGCTCAGTGGCTGGCATTGTTTCTCTCCTCTGCAGCAGTGGTGGAGTCTCTCACTGGTGTGGGGAGCCATGTCTGCAAAGGATAGCCCTTATCTCCAAGAAGCCACCCCTCCATCTGAGCCAGTTCAGTGAACAGCAGTGGCAGCCGGGACTGGCGCAAGACCTAGGTGTCATGGCAGCTGCCTGAGAAGGGGTCACACATTCGCTGCAGGCATCTGTGGTGTTCACATACCAGCTTCACCTAGATTGAGAGGATTCCTTTAATGGTGACGTCTGCAGGTGGTAGCCTGGCAGTAGGCCTGATGGCCACATGAGTGCAGTCTAGGAACATTACAACCTATGGTTCTCCGGCAATGGTACCATAACGAATGGCCCTCTGGGCCTGGCTGTGAGAGTCCGTCCTGAAGCGGACATAGTCACTGGCCTTCCGGTGCAGGGCATTGGTGACCTCCCTGATGCAGCGGTGCACTGCTGACTGTGTGACCCCACAAAGGTCTCTGGTGGGCTCCTAAAAGGCTGCAGAGGCGTCAGGCTTGACAACCGCTGCCACTTTGAGGAACAAAGGCATGGCATGTCCACCGGAGCCCATGGGCAGCAGGTCATCCTTGAGCAGGGCACAGAGACATGTCATCACCCTCTAGATATGTGCAATCTCCTCTGACACTGGGGCTTTGACATCCGATGGCATGTCATGTGGGGCCTGTAGATGCACAGCAAATGTAATGTCGGGCTCCCCTTGGGGGCTGCTGCTCACGACCGGGGGCCTCTACATGGATCACATCTGCCTGTTGATATTGCCTCTGGCGCATACAGATCCTCACGTGCAGAGGATCACACAATGTAGGATGAGCCATACCTATTTCCATGTGATAAATAAAGTTGAACCATGCATGTATTCGAAGGTTCCTAACAGGGCATGGATTGGTTGACGGGTACATCAGCTGCTTTCCTGGATCAACTATGTGGCGTGCCATGGCATTGCCCATCTTGGCCAACACTCAGAGTGGCACAGCATGACCACATCAAGATCCTACCAGCTGAATTGATTTCCCCCACAATCCATATAACCTTAATGCTCCTGCCCTTTCTGGCACCTCCCCACACACAGGGTGCCTAGTGTGCCATTGCCCCCTCACAAACACAGAGTGTACACTGTTAATGGAGGGATGGCACACAGTACCTCCCTTCATGCCATCACAGCTTTCCCTCCAGTAATCCCAGACCCTCTCCCTTCCAGAATGCAGAGTGACACCCCTGTGTATCCCCCCCTCCTCCCTTTAAGAATGCAGAGTTAGCCCCCTGAATAACAGAACTTACCTTCGATGGTGAAAACATCTGCCTCTGAGGACCCCCCGACTTTTCAGCTTGTGAACGGGATGGCACGTGACGGCCGCCCGTTCAGTAAAAAATTCAGAAGTATCAGTGGTGAGGTAGCAGGCTGCATAATCAGCAAAGGTTTATCATATGTTGATTGTGGTGCCGACCCCGTGCGGCGGGGGTGTCGCACTGAGATCCCGCCACCGCTGGTAATATGTGGCGGGTCCTTCTCGACATCATGGGTCGAGGCAGGCTCTCCCCGCAGCATGTTACCAACCCCCACGCTGTGACCCGTGGCATCGAGGGGCTGGTAAAGTTCAGCCCACCGTGTTTTTAGCTCCCCCTTGGCGAATCCTTGTTCACCGCTTTTCAATTATAAGGCAAAGAAACCAGCACAAACAGGCTTTCTCAGGTTTAAAGAAGAAAAGTTGAAATTTATTAAACCTGAACTTATACTTTAATTTGATTGATGCCTACAGATACACATCGCGCCCACGCTAGCATGCATAGGCGATACACACATGCAAATAGAGACAGAAAAGAGCAGAAGAAAAATAAGGTGGAAAGGTTTGAGGCAATATCTGAAGAGGTTTTGTTACGATTCTTCGAGCTCACTGTCGAGTCCTTGATTATAGGTAGATCTTGCTTTTCGTTGGGGCCCAGTATTTTTCTGAAATCTTGTTCGCTGTAGGAGACTTTTCTCTCTGGGGGTTCATGTGTTCAGTGGATTCAGCAGCTTGCGAGAAAGAGATGGGAGCAGACGTGAAAGATCTTCTCAGTCCAGGAGCAAACAGACTTTCTGAGTTCAAACTCTCTGTGGCCAGTTCAAAAGAAAAGCCTGGAACAGCCAGTTAGTCATGTGACCAGCTGGTCTAACCAGTCCTGGCCCTTGTGGATTGTATCTTCCTTAGCAGGCCCTGGAATGCACTTCCTCACCTTCGATGTCTGTTAGTGTGTAAATGTTTTTTTCCAGCCACGGCTGATCTGTTTAACAAGTCATTTCCTTGCTCCAGCAACAGCTAAAAATCAATGTTCATGACAAAACCAATGTGCCTCATTCTTGGCAGGTGGGGGCCTGCATGACAGATGTCTGAAATATTTATTTTTACATCCAATAACTGAAGGAGAATGAGTCATGCACGCACACACCGTTACTGCTCCTTTTAAAGCTTATTCTTTCCAAACACTTAGACATCACATTAAACCAGTGACATATCAAACAGGACAACATCAAACTCGTCAGTTCTAAATATTGTTTAAATGGATTGTATAAATAGTCCACTGAGCCCCTAATAGAGCAATGAGAGCTGACTGATGGCAGACATTTTTCACACTTGACTGTTTTGTTGAACCTTTGTTCTGATTATAGATTTTTCTCTCTGCTTCTGTCCACTGGCTCTCCATAGGTCATACAAGAATCAGAATGCTTGTTATACAGTCCCTGTAAGTATTCTTGAGGTGAAAACAACATTTTGTTGATCCATATAGCTGAAGCATTTTCTATTGCTCTTTGGGTCTAAGAGGAATGCTGATTTGAAGGGTCACCAGAACTGAACCTTTTGCTGAAAAGTTTGATTTTGGGCTTTCTCAAAGACTCACGTGGTAAAGGCAGTGTGTTGCTGAGCAAATCAGGCCAGAGGGAGTTGAGTTTTGATTTCCAATCAGCTGATCTCTGCCTGGGTAGCACTAACGGTGCCATATGGCTATGATTTAGGACTTGTGGGGAAGGAAAAAAAGAAAAAATCACCAAGGATTCCGGCTCCTGATTGTTAAGTAGTAATGTTGCTCAAAAATGCTCATACATTGATGTTGGGTGAGGACAGGGCTACCCTGCCCCACACAGCAGAATAGTTTGACAACACTTGCTAACCAACCTCGCACCATGACTACAGCAGAAGCCAATACCTTCTAAAAAGAAGGGAGCATAACCAGTTGGTGGGAAGTTTAATTTTTGCTCATGTCCAGCTGAAATAATACAACGTCATCTCCCCCTTTCTCTGCAGTGCTCTTGACACCACTGACTCCTGCTGGGAAAGGAGTCCAGTATTTTGTCCAGTGGCTATTTTTAAGTGAGTGCTGGCAGGTGATATGACCACGGTCAAAATGTCCCCAATGAGATCATCATCCCTACTTTTTAGTAGCAATTGTTTGAAAGAAACGACTGGATAAAGACAATGTTTTGTTCACCACTGGGAGTGTTCATTCCACAAGCTTTCATCCATACATATGAAGTTGTTTTCTTTAGAAAGCTTTCTCTGTTATGAAGGAACCATAATCATTCAATATTTCATATGTTATGGCACAGCAGAGAACATTTAAAGGAGATTGAATGTATGATGTGGCTGTTTATGATGTAAAAGCAGAAAGTAAAAGTAGAAATTCAAAAGGTTCAATATCCCAGTGCATCAAAGCCAATGGTTAGGCCAATTAACCAAGACTGAAATGTTATAAATTCAAAACCTATGACTTTCATTCACAGTTTCCTTTTCAGGGAGAAATATTAACGGGAGGTGAGGTGCTTCCTTTACAGATACACAGACATGAATGAGTTATTCAGTCTCCATCTCTCATATTCAGTGCCGAACAACCAGTTGTAGAGCAGCACTTATAGAGCCTTGGGAATAATAACCTAGGAAGAGAAGTAGGTCATTCAGACACTCCCCCACCCCCCAACCCTGAGCCTGTTCCACCATTCATTTAGAACATGGCTGATTTGTATCCTAATTCTATCAATCCTATCAACTACCATCTTCCTTAATAACGTTGGTTAGCAAAAGTCCAGCAATCACAGATTTAGGAAACCCGTAATACAAAAGCAAAATACTGCAGATGACGGAAATCTGAAAGAAAAGCAGAAAATGATGGAAACACTCAGCAGGTCAGGTAGCAGCTGTGGAGAAAGAGAAATAGAGTTAACGTTTCAGGTCTGAGTAACCTTTCATCAGAACTGAGAGAAGTTAGAAAAGTAATAAGTTTTGAGCAAATGAAAAGGGAAGGTGCAGAGAAAAACAAATGGTATGGTCTGTAATAGGGTGGAGGGTAGGAGAAATTAAATGACAAGAGGTTTCATGGTATAAAGCCAATGAGACAAATAAAGAAACAATAGTTGTATCTAGATGAGATGTGAATGGTAGGATAGCAGCCACCTGAACAAAGTAAAGGGAATTAAGTAAAAAACAAGGGAAAAGACTGAACCAGCAAAAAAAAAAGAAACAAAATGGGGGCAGAGATTACAATCTAAAATTGTTGAACTCAATGTTGAGTCGCAAAGGCTGTAAAGTTCCCAGTCGAAAGATGAGGTGCTGTTCCTCGAGCTTGCACTGAGCTTCATTGGAACACTGTAGCGAGCCAAAGTCAGAAAGGTCGGAGTGGGAGCAAGGTAGAGAATTAAAATGACAAGCGACAGGAAGCTCGGGGTCACGCTTGCAGACTGAAAGGAGGTTCTGCAAAGTGATCACCGAGTCTGCATTTGGTCTCCCCAGTGTAGAGGAGACAACATTGTGAGCAGCGAATACAGTATACCAAACTGAAAAAAGTACAAGTAAATTGCTATTTCACTTGGACGGTGGGAAGGGAGGAGGTAAAAGGGCAAGTGTTGCTTACATGGAAAGGTCCCATAAGAAAGGGAGGGGCTGTAGTGGGTGACTGAGGATGGACCAGGGTGTTACGGGGGGAACAGTCCCTTCGGAATGCTGAAAGAGGAGTGGGGGGATGTGTTTGGTGGTAGCATCGAGATGGCGGATGATGATCCGTTGAATACGGAGGCTGGTGGGGTGGAAGGTGACGACAAGGGGAACCCTATTGTGGCTCTGGTTGGGAGACGAAGGGGTGAGAACAGAAGTGCATGGAATAGAACGGACATAGTCAAGAACCATGTCCACCTTAGTGGTGGGGGGGAATCCTCAGTTGAGGAGAAAGGAAGACACATCAGAAGCTTTAGTATTGAAGGTTGCATCATTTGAACAGATGCGATGGAGACTGAGAAACTGGGAGAATGGAATCAAGTCCTTACAGGAAGCAGGGTGTGAGGAAGTGTAGTCAAGGTAGCTGTGGGAGTCCATGGGCTTATAGTGAATATTGGTTGATAGCCTATCCCTAGAAACGGAGACAGCGAAGTCAAGGAAGGGAAGGGAAGAGAAGAGTAGAAGATGGACCATGTGAAGATGACAGAAGGGATGAAATTGGAAGTAAAGTCAATGAAATTTTCCGGTTCAGTGCGAGAGCAAGAAACAGCACTGGTACAGCCATCAAAATACCAGAAAAAGAGGTCAGGGAGGCAACATGAGTAGGATTGGAACAAGGAATGTTCCAGATATCCCTAAAAAGGCAAATATAGCTAGGACCTATAGCAACATTGTTTATTTAGAGGAAGTGAGTGGAGTTGATGGAGAAGTTGTTCAATGTGAAAATAAGTTGAGCCAGGTGAAGGAGGGGGAGGTAGATGGGGACTGGTTGGACCTCCATTCTAGAAAGAAGCAGAGAACTCTCAGACCATCCCAGTGAGGGATGGAGGTGTAGAGGGCTGGGACGTCTATGTTGGAAAAGAGACGTTAGGGCCAGGAAACTGGAAACTGGAAACTGTTGAAGTGACAGAGGGCATCGAATAAGTCAGGGGAGTTATCCACAATGTCCCGGCCAATACTTATCCCTCAACTATCATGACTAAGACAGTTTATATGGTGATTACCTTATTTCTCTTTATGAAACCTTGTTGTGTGCAAATTGTTGCCACATTTCCTACATTATAACAGTACTACATTTCGGAAAGGACTACATTGGCTGTATAGCTTTGGGACATCCTGAGGTTGTGAAAAGTGCTACATAAATGCAAGTTCTTTGTTTCTTTAACATAGGGAATTGTGACTGAGTGAAAAATAATGGAGTAACCCAGAAAGCAAAATGTGTCAATTTTTTGTAGATCACTCAGGCCACATTTTAAACTCAAAGGTTAAAGTGATTTTAATGGCTTTAGTGAAAGTTTTCGGAAGAGGTCTCTGACTGCCTAATCTCCACACGTCATAATTAGTCACATAGTCAGTAAGTATTAACTAAATAGCTAAGTGGTTACAGCAACATAGGAACATGAGTAGGCCATTCAGCCACTCAGTTCTGCTCCGCCACTCAGTTTAATCATGGTTCATCTGTACCTCAATGCCACTTACCCACCTTAGCTCCATATCATTTGATACCCTTCCCTTGCCAATATCTATCAATCTAGATCTTGAATATTCCAATTCTCTCCAATTGGTGGAGAGAGTTCAGATTTTCAAATTATCTTGCCTTATTTCACTTGTTTACTAGATGTCTAATAGTGAGCGATTTGAAAACCAACTCACTGTATCTATGGATTAATAATAATATATATATCAAGCAGCTAAGTGAGCTGGGATGGATTAATAATTAAATAAGTACTGTTCATTGGCCTTACTACAAGGTTCCTTGTATTTATGTTGATAAGCATTTGATTGAAATTCCATTTAGCACTGCAGCCTGAAACAGTAAATGACTCAATTATAACTTGGGGAGATAGTAGTGTTATGGAATGGATTTTCTATTACTTTGTGGAAAGTACAGAACTGGCCCATAAAAGCTAACAAAAGAGGTACTGCAACATTCAAATTAAGTTCTTCTATGCTTAAGAATATCACAATCATTACCGCAGAGCATTCCAAATGATAATTGGGCTGCGGATAAAAATCGGCTCAAAAATAATTGCATTGAGCCAGTGCACCAGATTTTCATCGGCAGTAATCTTTAATTGGACCTTGTATTTCTATGCATCATCTATAATCTGCTTAATTCTAATTTGTCAAAAATACAGTGACAATAGTCATGCTCTTTTCTCATGATGCATAAAAAAGTAGGTGAACAGTTCCACTCAGTCAGGGTTGCGTCTTCCGATGTCTTACCCCTTCAAAGTTTGACGAGAGTAAAGGAAATGTGAATATGCCTCTATAAATCACAAAGAGCTGACAATCAAGTAAAGATTCAAACAGAATCCAACAAGGGGCTTTTATTGCAACTGAATAGCTTGGCTCCTTCAGGCGTTCTTCTAAATTTTCTGAGTTTGGGCAAGCAGAGAGGTACCTTGGAAACGTTATTCAATAAATTTAATATTTTGGAGTTTTGTGTATCAAAACAAGCTGGTCATCCATCCTCTGTGAGTATCACAGCCAACACCTATTTCTCCAATAGTATCACTATTAAAAAAAAAGATTATCTGGTCATTATCACGTTGCAGTTTGTGGAAACTACCTGTGCGCAAATTGGCTGCCATATTTCCTACATTAAATCAGTGACTGGACTTCAAAAATACTTAATTGGTTGTAAAAAATTTTGGGACATCTTAAGGCCATGAAAGGCACTATTTAAATCCAAGTTCTTTCTTTTTCTTAACTGATAGAAATAATCTAATAGAAACAATGGACAAGACTATGCCCTTCGGGTTGGGACCCTGATGTCGGGGTCAAATGGGGGTCACAACCCTGCACTGTGTGGGGAACATTCATCTGGTTGTGATTTTCCCCGAGTTGACCAAATTGTGGCCAGAGGGCGAGCTCGCCATCCAGTTAAGGATGGAGGGCAATCTCTCAAAGCTGGAGGCCCACTCAGAGGCCTTCCAGCACTGAAGAAGCCATTCAGGTAAGTGAGAGAGAGGGCACCACCATTTTGAGGTGCCCTCTCTCCAACTTTTTAAACTTTTAAATTTAAAAGTTTCTTCAGCAGCAACAGCCACCATTGTGGAGGGGAAGCCCCTTCATAGGGCACCCTGTGACTGCAACTATGGCCAGGCACACAGGGAGAGCCTCAAAGCCTGCCTGGACACTGGTCCCCCAGTCTGCCACTGGGAGGATACCTCCAGGCAGCTGGCCTAGTGCCCAGAATTCCAGTCGACCTCTGACAATAGGCCTTAACAGGCCAAAGAGCCTTAATTGGATACCCGCCTCTTCTGAACCCACCCGACTCTGCACTGGGGCCTACAAATCCTGCCCCATATCTTAAAACATCATGAGAAAAGATGCTTGATTTTATGCTATAAATGTGTCCTCAGTTTGTAAAGCAACAGCACATATTTAAAAGATTGTGGATTCAAACACTCTTACTTGAGCATGAAATCTGGATTGACACTTCAGTGAAGGGGATTCTATCCTTCCGATGAGATGAAAACCAAGCCTCATCTGCCTGTTAAAAATACTGTGACATCATTCGACGAAACAGAAAATTTTCCTGAAGTCTGGGCAACAAAATAGCTTTCAGCCACTAACAAAAACTGATGAAAGTTCATTGGCCTGAAAGTCTACTCTGTTTCTCTCGCCACAGATGCTGCCAAACCTGCTGAGTATTTCCAGCATTCTCTATTTTTATTTCAAATTCCCAGCATCCACAGTATTTTGTTTTTGCACCAAAAAACTGATCATTCATTTCATTAATTGCTGTATGTACAAAATGGCTGCCATGTTCGTCTACATAGGAGGAATGTTTGTACTTTAATGAGTGATTGGTTTTATGTGAAATTGCTTGGGGATATCCTGAGACCCAAAAGGAACTAAATGAATGCATGTTATTTTTCTTCATCTATGGAAATATGCCACAGAACTGGTCTCCATACTATAAAAAGGATATAGAAACACTAGAAAAAGTACAAAAAGGATCTACAAGGCTGGTGCCAGAACTGAGATTACAACTATGGAGAAAGGTTGAACCAGTTGAAGCTCTTCTCTTGAGAAAAAAGAAGACTTAGAGGTGACCTGATAGAGGTGTTTAAAATTATGAATGGGTTGGACAGAGTAAATGTGGAGAGAATCCAAAATTAGGGACTATAAATATTAAATAGTTACTGATACGTCGAATCACGAAATAAGGAGAATTTCTTTACTCGGAGAATAGATAGAATGTAAAACTTGCTGCCAAAGGAAGTTGTTGAGATAAATAGCTTAGATGCTTTCAAAAGGAAACTAGACAATTACATGAGGGAAAAGAGAATAGAAAGATGTGCTGAAAGGTTGAGATGATGTAAATAGAATGGAAGGAGACTCATGTGGAGTATCAACCAGCACAGACTAGTTGGGCTGAATGCCCTGTTCTGTATTGTATATTCTATGGGGTTAAATTTCCCCATTACTTCTTTAAAAAGACTGACATGCTGCTTTACAAAAGCTTTTATGTTAATTATTTCGACTTAGTTCAATGGAACTTGTGACGTAACAACAAGAGCAACTTTTATTTATATAGCAACTGTAATGTATAAAATGTCCCATGACACTGTAACAACTCTCCCTGACAGTATCATCAATGGAAACTCTTGTTTTCATTTTACCCATGAATTCAAACAAGGACATGGGCATGGCCTATTAAATCAGGGTGCCTAAGCACTCATTTCTCCTGGTTCTTATGCAATTTTAGCATTAGATTTTCAAATTAGTGTCCCAGAACCTGATGCAGGTTTCAGCTGTCCGTGATGTCATCAGATTTCTATATTTGTGCATTTACAAGCACGTTATTCTGGTTGTGGTATTCTAAGTTTAAAAACAAATATTGTCTCAGAAGGTAGGAGAGGATGCCTGTGGAATTGTGTTAGTACTTGGAGAGAGCATCCCTGAGTGATTGGTATAGCAGTTATGTTACTGGACTATTAATCTGCAGGTATGAGTTCAAATTCCACCATGACAGCTACAAAATTTAGTTCATTAAATAAATCTGGAATGAGAAAAAAGCCAGCGTCAGTAATGGTGACCGTGAAATTACCAGATTGTTCTAATAACCCATCTGGTTCACGAGTGTCCTTTAGGGAAGGAAATCTGCTGTCCTTACCTGGTCTGGCCTACATGTGACTCTAGACTTACAGCAATGTGGCTGACACTTAACTGTCCACTGCATTGGCTTGGCATGCCACTCAGTTTTATCAAACTGATATAGAAAAGTCTAATAAGAATAATACAGGATGGATCTCACAGCATCAAACTAAGCACTGCACATTACAAAGGCACACACAGCCCTCTCAACCCAACAAAGTCCTCCTCACTAACATCTGGGGACTTGTGCCAAACTTAGGAGAGCTGTCTCACATACAACCAATGTCCCAAGCTTCTCCATCATCATCCTTTGGTATGCCCTGTCCCACCAGCAGGACAGACCCACCAGAATCAGAAGGGAGTGGCTCCTGATGGTCCATAACATTGACTCCAGACCTCATGACATCAGGACAAACCCAGACAAGGAAACCTCCTGCTGTTTACCACCTACCGCCCTCCCTCAACTGATGAATCAGTATTCCTCCATGTTCAACAATTCTTGGAAGAAGCAATGAGGGTAGCAAGGACACAGAATGTACTCTGGGTGGAGACTTCATTGTCCATTATCGGTAGAACCACTACTGATGGAGCTGGCCAAGTCCTGAAGTATTTGCCAGATGGGACCTGTGGCTGGTGGTTAGAGAGAAAAAGACAGAAAAACTTACTTGACCTCACCCTCACCAATCTACCTGTCGTAGATGCATCTGTCCATGCCATTATTGGTAGGAGTGACCATCACATAGTTTTTGTGGAGATGAAGTTCCGTTTTCAATTTGTGGGCACCCTCCATCGTGTTGTGTAGCATTCCTGCAGAACAGATCTAGCAGATCAAAATTGGGTATCCATGAGGCGCTGTGGGCCATTAACAGCAGCAGAATTGTATTCAAATGCAATATGTAAACTCATGGCCTGGCATATACCCCATTCTACCATTACTATCAAGCCAAGGGATCAAGCCTGGTTCAGTGAAGCGTGCAGGAGAGCATGTCAGGAGCAGCACCAGGCATACATAAAAATGAGGAGCCAACCTGGAGAAGCTACAAAACAGGATAACATGCATGCTAAACAACAAAAGAAGCATGCTAGAAACTGAGCTAAGAGGTCCCACAACTAATAGATTAGATCAAAGTTCTGCAGTCCTGCCACATCCAGTCATGAATGATGGTGGACAATTAAATAACTAACAGGAGCTGGGTTCCACAAATATCCCCATCCTCAATGTTGGGGATCCCAGCATGTCAGTGCAAAAGACAAGGCTGAAGCATTTGCAACCATCTTCAGCCAGAAGTGCAAAGTGGAAGATCCATCTCAGTCTACTCCTGAGGGCCCCGCTATCACAGATGGCAGTCTTCAGCCAATTCAATTCATTCCACATGATATCAAGAAACAGTTGAGTGTACAGGATACAGCAAAGACTGTACAGCAGTCTGGCTGTAGTGCTGAAGACTTGTGCTCCAGAACTTGCCATGGGCCTAGCCAAGCTGTTCCAGTAGAGCTACAAAACTGGCATCTACCCGGCAATGTGGAAAATTGCCCAGGCATATCCTGTCCACAAAAAGCAGGACAAATCCAACCTGGCCAATTATTGCCCCATCAGTCTACTCTCAATCAGCAGAGTGACAGAAGGGATTGTTGACAGTGCTAACAAGCAGCACTTGCTCAGCAATAACCTGCTCACAGATGCTCAGTTTGGGTTCTGCCAGGGCCACTCAGCCCCTGACCTCATTACAGCCTTGGTACAAATATGGACAAAGAGCTGAATTCCAGAGGTGAGGTGAGAGTGACTGCCCTTGACATCAAGGCAGCTCTTGAACTAGTGTGGCATCAAGAAGCCCAAACAAAACTGGAGTCAATAGGAATCGGGGGAAATTTCTCCAGTGGTTGGAGTCATACCTAGTACAAAGGAAGATGGTTGTGGTTGTTGGAGGCCAATCATCTCAGCTCCAGGATATCACTGCAGGAGGTTCTCAGGGTAGTATCCAAGGCCCAACCATCTTCAGCTGCTTCATCAATGACCTTCCCTCGATCATAATGTCAGAAGTGGGAATGTTTGCCGATGATTGCACAATGTTCAGTTCCATTCACAACTCCTTAGATAACGGGGCAGTCTGCGCCCACATGCAGCAAGACTTGAACAACATTCAGGCTAGGTCTGATAGTGGCAAGTAACATTCACATCCCAGAAGTGCCAGGCAATGACCATCGCCAACAAGAGAGAATCTAACCATCTCCCTTTAATGTGCAAAAGCATTACCGTCGCTGAATTCCCCACCATCAACATCCTGTGGGGGTGGGGAGGGGTGGGGTGGTCACCATTGACCAGAAACTTAACCTGTCCAGTCACATAAACACTGTGGCTACAACAGCAGGTCAGAGGCTGGGAATTCTGTGGTGAACAATTCACCTGCTGATTCCCCAAAGCCTGTCCACCATCGACAAGGCACAATTCTGGAGTGTGATGGAATACTCTCCCCTTGCCTGGAAGCATGACACTATCCAGGACAAAGCTGCCCGCTTAAGTTTCAGAACCAGCACTTTAAAGCAACTACCAGGGCCTGTTCATGAACCATCTTTCCTCATCATTGTCCTTTCTTGCTGTTCAATATTGTTGCAGCCTACTCTACAAAATGACTTAGAATGACAATTTTTCAATATAAAAGCTCTGATTGTTCATTACAAAACAAGGATCCCAATTTCAGCATTCATATCAATCCTCACATTCACATTAATTTCAGTTCAGTCAGGACTGAGGCTTTTATTAAAAAAACGATCTACCATCTGACCCAATTTGCAACTTGAACAACAAGGTCAAGGGGTTGGATCAGTTTACGGCTTCTGCAGTCTGATATTTGTTCCTCATTGATAAGCATTCTATTTAGAGAATTAAATATACTAGTAATTCAGTTTGAAGCAAAGGTCATAGGTTAAGTGTGTAATAATAAATAGAATGTTTTCTAACAAGCAGGAAGAAACATTGTTGAAAAGGTTTGCGTCTTGGAAGAGTTTCTACGACTGACCGCTGCATTTTGCTTTCAGCGCGAGGAACGTAGGCTGGATTTACAACGTGTACGCTACAAATTCAAACTGGTTTGAGACAGCTTCCTGGAGGGAGGGAGTGAGTGGGGAGGGGATGGGGTGCGACTCTTTGTCCCTCAGGAGTTTAGTGCATGAGTTGCATTGCCACCTTTGCACTGAAGTGCTCCCAAAGCTACTTTTCAAAAATGGCAGCCCTTGAATACATAATTCCAAGTTCAAGACTCTTGCCATGAAATTCCATAAGGATTCCACCAGTCTCGTACTTCAACTATCCTGGCAGAGCAGTGGAATCACCAGGCATATACAAGGCACAAGGTTTCAGTCTATTTTTAAAGCAGCCCAGTTAAGAGGTCACTGAGAACATATTGAGGACCATTCTGGGGAGAGACACAGCAAGCAACCTTACACTATGAGCAACATCCCCGCTCCCACTATACCTGTCCTGGAAAGTTTGAGCTGACATTCCCAGCATTTTTGCTCGAGGGTGGTGGTGGGTGCTTCAGTCTTACCTTCAACCCACCCAAGTCTTGCTTCTCCTCACCCATCCACCAGACTCCATGAACGTTGAGGTAACGGACAAGATGATGCTCCTATGGAAATTCAGGACCAAAATAATTCCTATCAATGACAACAAAAGGTGTGGTGATAGTAGCTGTGTCTATGGGAAAGGTCAGAGACTCTGAATGAGACCTGAATCCATAATATCCTCAATTAGCTGATTAAGTGTAGTGATCCATTTTGGTATAAGCGTGAGGAGAGGCAATTTGGACTAAATTGGACAATTTTAAGGGGATGAAGGAACAGAGAAACCTATGGTATACGTCCACAAATCTTTGAAGATAAAGTGGTTCCGTTTGGGGGTCCTCTGCAGGCCACAGATTGCCCATACAGAAGGAATTCCACCCACACAAGCCCACAGAGAGTGCACCTCGTGTTATATGGTGCCCTCCCCATGCGGCAGAGGCACCCCCGCTGCTGGGAAGATCCCAGAGGTGGCGGGAAGGGGCCCTTAATGGGCTGTTAATAGGCCACATAAGGGCTTCAACTGGCCTCTGGGCGGGAATGCCGTCATCGGCCTATCCCGCCTGTGGGAAGATCGCTTGGCGACAGGGCTCTCCAAACCCCATCACCTGTCGTGATATTCTGTCCCATCCCCGCACCCCCTCCCCTCCCCCCCACTCTGACCCCACCTCCGAGGGTCACATAAAATCCTGGCCATTGTGTCAACCCCCAACCCAGTGCTCTACAGTTGTACATAAGTTTCAAAAAGGGAAATGCTCAGATCATGCCAGTCTCCTGGCAGTTTCCAAAAGCAGAGTAGTAATGATGCCAAGCATATAGTTAAAGAACATTTTATAGACCCTGGATCTCCTCAATGGATAATAAACCTGGCAAATTACAACTTCCATGGGGCAACACTATTTAGGAACAAATCTAAGAACATAAGAAATAAGAGCAGGAGTAGGCCATTCGGCCCTTCGAACCTGCTCCACCATTTAATAAGATTATGGCTGATCTGATTGTGGCCTTAACTCCACTTTCCTGCCTGCCCCCCAATAACCCTTGACTCCCTTCTAGCTCAAAAATCTGTCTAACTCAGCCTTGAATATATTCAATGATCCAGCCTCCACTACTTTCTGGGGAAGAGAATTCCAAAGAAATTACAATCCTCTGACAGAAAAAAAGTCCTCCTCATTTCCATCTTAAAAGGGAGACCCTTTAGTTTGAAACTGTGCCCCGAGTTCTAGATTCCCCACTGAGGGGAACATCCTTTCAAAAACGTAAGGGACTAAAATTTGATAAACTCTTGGGACCGGATGGCCTACATCCTAGGGTTCTAAAAGCAATAGTTGCAGAGATAGTGGATGCTTTAGCTATGACTTTCTTAGATTCGGAAACAGTCCCATCAGATTGGAAGTTGGCAAATGTAACACCACTTTTCAAGAAAGGAGGAAGAGAGAAAACAAAGGACTCCAGGCCAGTTAGCCTAACATCAGTTGTTGAGAAAATGCTGGAATCCATTATTACTGAAGTCTTAACAATGCACTTAGAAAAGCATAGTATGATTAGACCAAAGAACAAAGAAGAACAAAGAAAATTACAGCACAGGAACAGGCCCTTCGGCCCTCCAAGCCTACGCCGATCCAAATCCTCTATCTAAACCTGTCGCCTATTTTCTAAGGGTCTGTATCTCTTTACTTCCTGCCCATTCATGTATCTGTCTAGATACATCTTAAAAGACGCTATCGTGCCCGCGTCCACCACCTCCGCTGGTAATGCGTTCCATGCACCCACCACCCTCTGCGTAAAGAACTTTCCACGCATATCCCCCCTAAACTTTTCCCCTTTCACTTTGAACTCATGTCCCCTTGTAATTGAATCCCCCACTCTGGGAAAAAGCTTCTTGCTATCCACCCATCATACCTCTCATGATTTTGTACACCTCAATCAGGTCCCCCCTCAACCTCCGTCTTTCTAATGAAAATAATCCTAATCTACTCAACCTCTCTTCATAGCTAGCGCCCTCCATACCAGGCAACATCCTGGTGAACCTCCTCTGCACCCTCTCCAAAGCATCCACATCCTTTTGGTAATGTGGCGACCAGAACTGCACGCAGTATTCCAAATGTGGCCGAACCAAAGTCCTATACAACTGTAACATGACCTGCCAACTCTTGTACTCAATACCCCGTCCGATGAAGGAAAGCATGCCGTATGCCTTCTTGACCACTCTATTTACCTGCGTTGCCACCTTCAGGGAACAATGGACCTGAACACCCAAATATCTCTGTACATCAATTTTCCCCAGGACTTTTCCATTTACTGTATAGTTCACTCTTGAATTGGATCTTCCAAAATGCATCACCTCGCATTTGCCCTGATTGAACTCCATCTGCCATTTCTCTGCCCAACTCTCCAATCTATCTATATTCTGCTGTATTCTCTGACAGTCCCCTTCACTATCTGCTACTCCACCAATCTTAGTGTCGTCTGCAAACTTGCTAATCAGTCCACCTATACTTTCCTCCAAATCATTAATGTATATCACAAACAACAGTGGTCCCAGCACGGATCCCTGTGGAACACCACTGGTCACACGTCTCCATTTTGAGAAACTCCCTTCCACTGCTACTCTCTGTCTCCTGTTGCCCAGCCAGTTCTTTATCCATCTAGCTAGTACACCTTGGACCCCATGCGCCTTCACTTTCTCCATCAGCCTACCATGGGGAACCTTATCAAACGCCTTACTGAAGTCCATGTATATGACATCTACAGCCCTTCCCTCATCAATCAACTTTGTCACTTCCTCAAAGAATTCTATTAAGTTGGTAAGACATGACCTTCCCTGCACAAAACCATGTTGCCTATCACTGATAAGCCCATTTTCTTCCAGATGGGAATAGATCCTATCCCTCAGTATCTTCTCCAGCAGCTTCCCTACCACTGACGTCAGGCTCACCGGTCTATAATTACCTGGATTTTCCCTGCTACCCTTCTTAAGCAAGGGGACAACATTGGCAATTCTCCAGTCCTCCGGGACCTCACCCGTGTTTAAGGATGTTGCAAAGATATCTGTTAAGGCCCCAACTATTTCCTCTCTCGCTTCCCACAGTAACCTGGGATAGATCCCATCCGGACCTGGGGACTTGTCCACCTTAATGCCTTTTAGAATACCCAACACTTCCTCCCTCCTTATGCCGACTTGACCTAGAGTAATCAAACATCTGTCCCTAACCTCAACATCCGTCATGTCCCTCTCCTCGGTGAATACCGATGCAAAGTACTCGTTTAGAATCTCACCCATTTTCTCTGACTCCACGCATAACTTTCCTCCTTTGTCCTTGAGTGGGCCAATCCTTTCTCCAGTTACCCTCTTGCTCCTTATATATGAATAAAAGGCTTTGGGATTTTCCTTAACCCTGTTTGCTAAAGATATTTCATGACCCCTTTTAGCCTTCTTAATTCCTCGTTTCAGATTGGGCCTACAATCCCGATATTCTTTCAAAGCTTCGTCTTTCTTCAGCTGCCTAGACCTTATGTGTGCTTCCTTTTTCCTATTAGCTAGTCTCACAATTTCACCTGTCATCCATGGTTCCCTAATCTTGCCATTTCTACCCCTCATTTTCACAGGAACATGTCTCTCCAAGTCAACATGATGTTACGAAAGGGAATTACAGCTTGAAAATTTTATTAGAGCTTTTTGATGATGTAACTAGTAGGGTAGATAAAAGGGAACCAGTAGATGTAGTATACCTGTACTTCCAAAAGGCATTCGATAGGGTGCCACACAAAAGGTTAATAGGCCAGATTAGGGTTCATGGAGTTGTGGGTAACATATTAGCATGGATAGAGGATTGGTTAATGGACAAGTAGCAAAGAGTAGGAATAAACGGCCATTTCCGCGTTGGCAGGCTGTGACTGTGGAGCGTTGCAAGGATCAATGCTGGGGCCTCAGCTACTTACCATCTATATTAGTGACTTAGATGAAGAGTCGGAGGGCTGGATTTTCCCTGGCTTCTGACATCGAGCTCCATGGTGGTGGGGTGGGAGGAGCTAAAAATGGTTCCGGCAGAAGCACGCCATGTAGCCCGACACTGAGAGGGCCAGGCCCGACCTTCCTGGCGGTGGTGAGGCTCCGTGGCGGCCCCCCGACCACTGGGCGAAGGGACTTGCATTTAAATATTTTAATGCATAAAATGAATATATATAAATAAAGTTACCTGGAATCTAACGTCTGCCGTGATCTTTGGAGTGACAGCCAGCACTCCCGTGCCTTCCATTCCCCCATCTGGGAAAAGCAGGCCTGACACTGGTTGGGAAGGGGGAGGAGTCAAGATTTTTAGAGCAGAGTAAAATACTCGTCATGAGCGTAGGGGATAGTAGGAAGGGGTGAAATTTAAACTTTGCACAGATGTTGAGGGGAGGGGGGCGGGTAAGGCCGTATTCCAAAGGTAAGTGTTTTGGGAGGGAAGGGAAAATACTTAATGTAATTATTATTAGAGAGTGGGAAAGGGGCATTAGAATTTTATTTGGTAAATTTGGGGGGGGTGGCGGTGGTGTTTCTTTAAAAATTTAAATTAACCAGCAGGGCTGGCTGCACTTTAAAAATGGCGGTAGCACCTGCGCACAGGCAGCTGATGCCATTGCTGGCACCAGACAGCCCGCCCCCTCCACGTGTTTGGGGGGAGTGGGGTGCGGGCTGACCTGGCTATTTAAATGAGCTGTCGCGTGGTAGATTGTGGCAGCTCAGTGGCACACGGCCTGCACATGCGGGCTGCCAATTTTTCAGGGGCTCTTCAGGTCCAGCTCAGACAGTAATGTATCTAAGTTTGCTGGCGATACAAAGCTAGGTGGAAAGGTAAGTTGTGGGGAGGACACAGCAAGGCTGCAAAGAGATGTTGGCAGGTTAAGTGAGTGGCAACAAGATGGCAGATGGAGTATAATGTGGGAAGTGTGAGGTTATTCACTTTGGTTGTAAGAATAGAAAAGCAAAATATTTTTTGAAAGATGTGAAACTTTCAAATGTTGATGTTCGGAGAGACTTGGGTGTGCTCGTACAAAGAACACAGAAACTTAACATTAAAGTACAACAAGCAATTAGGAAGGCAAATGGCATGTTGGCCTTTTTGCAAGGGGATTGGAGTACAGGAATAAAGAAGCTTTGCTGCAACTGAACAGAACTTTGGTGAGACCCCATCCGGAATACTGGCTGAAATTTAGTCATGCCAGCAGGGCTCCTGTCACCGGGCCGAAAGGGGTGAGAATCCCACCTCAGTCAGTTGGAGCCACCCAGCTCCCCGCCACCACCACCTCCACCACGTGATTCTACAGCGTTCAGGCAATTAACTGTCTGGTGCCAGAGTCCCAGTCCCTTTAAAGATGGGGATCCTGCCTCCAAGAGCTGCTGGCCAATCAGAGGGCTGACAATTCAGTTGTATTGGGCATGGTGGCCACTGGGGGTACTACAAGAGGCCTTGAAACCAGGCCCAGCGCTGGGGACGTGAACTAAAGGTAAGTGAGGCGGGGTCATCGGGACCAGTTTGGTAGGCCCAGGCAATAGGGAGGATGGGATCAAAGAGGGGTTTAGGGGTTTAGAGGAGGCCCCCCACCAAGCCCACAGGGAGTTCACCTCCTTTTACTGTGCGACCTCCTTGCTGGTATAATTCCACGGGTGGCGGGAAGAGGCCCTTAAGTGGCTGATTATAAACCTGAAGGGCCTTAATTGACCTCTGGGTGGGAAGGCTGTCTTTGGCCTAACCCGCCCTCAACTACATTCCAGTGCAATGGTAAGGCGACGGGCCCTTCACCCCCTGCCTCCCGCTGTAATTCTATGGGCCCATCCCACTCTTAACCCATCTTTAGGGAGCCCATTAAATTCAGTCCATATGTACAGTTTTGGTCTCAATATTTATGGAAGGATATACTTGCATTGGAGGTGTTACAGCAATGGTTCACTAGATTGGTCCCTGAGATGAGAGAGTTGTCCTATGATGAGAGGCTAAGTAAATTGAGCCTACATTCTCTGGAGTTTGGGAGAATGAGAGGTGATTTCATTGAAACTTACAAGATTCTGAAGGGGCTAGATAGGGTAGACGCTGAGAGATTGTTTCTGCTGGTCAGGGAATCTAAAACACAGCGGCACAGTCTCAGGATAAGGGGCCAATCACCTATGACTGAGATGAGGAGAAATTACTTGACTGAAAGGTTTGTTATTCTTTGGAATTCTCTACCCCAGAGGATAGTGGATGCTTCATTGTTGAATACAATGAAGGCTGGGATAAACAGATTTTTGGTCTCTCAGCGTATCAAGGGATATTGGGAATGGGCGGGAAAGTGGAATTGAAGCTGAAGATCGGCCATGATCATATTGAATGGTGGAGCACGCTCGACGGGCCGTATGATCTACTCCTATTTTTTGTGTTCTTGTGTTCTCAGCATCTACCCTGTCGAGCCCCCTCAGAATCTTACATATTTCAATAAGATCACCTCTCATTCTTCTAAACTGCCATGAGTATCAGCCCAACCTGCTCATCCTTTCCTCATAAGACATCTCAGGAATCAGCCATGAACCTTCTCTGAACTGCTTCCAATGCAAGTATATCCCTCCTTAAATAAGGAGACCAAAACTCTATGTAGTACTCTAGGTGCAGTCTCACCAATGCCCTGTGCAGTTGTAGCAAGACTTCTCTACTTTTATACTCCATCCCCCTTGCAAGGAAAGCCAACATTCCATTTGCTTTCCTAATTACTTGCTGTGCCTGCACGCTAACCTTTTGTGATTCATGTACGAGGACATCCAGGTCCCTCTGTAACGCAGCATTCTGCAGTCTCTCTGCATGTAAATAATATTTTGCTTTTCTATTCTTCCTGCCAAAGTGGACAACTTCACATTTTCTCACATTATACTCCATCTGCTAATTTTTTGCCCACTCATTTAACCTATCTATATATCTTTGCAGATATTTTGTGACCTCCTCACAATGGGCAGCACAGTGGCACAGGGGCGGCACAGTGGCACAGTGGTTAGCTCCAGGGACCCAGGTTCAATTCTGAGTACTGCCTGTGCAGAGTTTGCAAGTTCTCCCTGTGACCGCGTGGGTTTTCGCCAGGTGTTCTGGTTTCCTCCCACCACCAAAGACTTGCAGGTGATAGGTAAATTGGCCATTGTAAATTGCCCCTAGTGTAGATAGGTGGTAGAGAATATGGGATTACTGTAGGGTTAGTATAAATGGGTGGTTCTTGGTTGGCACAGACTCGATGGGCCAAAGAGCCTGTTTCAGTGCTATCTCTCTAAATAAAAATAAGTAAATAAAAACCTACTTTCTCACCTATCTTTGTGTTGTCCACAAATTTGGCTATAATACACTCAGTCCCTTCATCCAAGTCATTAATATAGATTGTAAATAGTTGAGGCCCCAGCACTGATCCCTGTGGCACTCCACTAGTTACAGTTTGCCAACCTGAAAATTACCCATTTATCCCAACTATTGCCTGTTAGTTAGTCAATCTACTATTGATGCTAATATATTACCCCCAACACCCTGAGCTCTTATTTTGTCCAGTAGCCTTTTATGTCGCACCTTATCGAATGTCTTTTGGAAATCCAAATACACTACATCTACTGTTTCCCCTTCATCCACCCTCCTTGTTACATCCTCAAAGAACTCTAATAAATTTGTCAAACACTATTTCCCTTTCATAAAACCACTCTGCCTGATTGCATTATGATTTTCTAAATGTCCTGCTACTACATCCTTAATAATGGATTCCAGCATTTTCCCAATGACAGATGTTAGGCTAAATGGCTTATAGTTTCCTGCTTTCAGAGGCTTCCACCCCCTTTGTTGAATAGAGATGTTACATTTGTGATTTTCCAGTCTACTGGGATCTTTCCAGAATCTAGGGAATTTTAGAAGATTACAACCAATGCATCCATATTCTCTTCAGCCACTTCTTTTAAAACCCTGGGATGCAGGCCATCAGGTCCAAGGGACTTGTCAGCCTTTAGTCCCATTAGTTTTCTTGGTACTTTTTCTCTAGTGATAGTGATTGTTGTAATTTCCTTCCTGCCTTTTGCCTCTTGATTTTCTGTTATTCTTGGGATGCTCTGTGTTGCTTGGGAATCTCTGGACAAGAGACAATCAACTATAGACAAAGACTGATGGACAGACATAATTCTCACACAGTTCACGCAAGCAAGCTGCTGGAAATTATTAATTTCAGTGGCATATAAATTCATCATGATGATGAATGGATTATTATGAAAATTAACACTTTATATTAGGATTTAAATAAGCCTGAACAGGTGTCCCTAATCTATCGAACACAGTATCAATCATCCTCTGGTATCAAATAGAAACTCCTAAATTTTCTAAAATTACTAATTTTTGTTAAATGCAGTACTGATGCTAATAATAAATAATCATACGCGCCCTCACTTTAGACATAATTCTATATAAATATAAATTGTTGTTGATAACGTATATAAAATTTATGATTTAAAAATCCTGCATATGTTACAACTTTTATAAGTGTCACTCTTCTTCTAAGGCTTTCCTGCCACCCTTATTTGTTACTCTTTTTCCATTACATTTTCTCATCATTTCTGCTTGGCATGCTTTGTCGCTCATGATTAAACTTAACTGATAATTTTACTTGCCTCAAATTGAATCCTTCAAGTTTTTTTTTCTTATTCTTTCATGGGATGTGGGCGTCGCAGGCCAGGCTGGCATTTATTGCCCATCCCTAATTGCCCTTGAACTGAGTGACTTGCTAGGCCATTTCGAGGGCATGTAAGAGTCAACCACATTGCTGTGGATCTGGAGTCACATGTAGGCCAGACCAGGTAAGGACAGCAGATTTCCTTCCCTGGAGGACATTAGTGAAGATCGACAATGGTTTCATGGCCATTATTAGACCAGCTTTAAATTCCAGATTTATTAATTGAATTCAAATTCCACCTTCTGCTGTGGTGGGATTCGAACCCATGTCCCCAGAGCAATACCTGGGTCTCTGGGTTACTAGTCCGGTGACAATACCAGTACGCCACCACCTTCCCCTACCTGTTTCCCAGGTAGGTGGTGCTGGTGAATAATTACCTTGGAAAACCTCCAGGTCTGTATCCAAGAAATGTGACACTGTTGGTCACAATGCCACTTGCTGTGGCGGTCTCAAAATGAGCCCTCTAGGCTCGATACTGCTTGTCACCTCTCTGCCGTCACCTCTTGTGGCTGCTAAACCCATGCTATTGCTGCTCCCTGTGACTGGACCTTAGCTCAGCTGGGAGTCTAAACCGCTCCCTCCCTTGATATCCCAAAATGGATTTTTCTGACTGCAGGTGGGAACCAGCTTAAGGGGAATAACAGCCATATGGTGGCAGGGGCCAATTAATTAAAAGCATATCCTTACTGGTGATTTGGGGAAATCTGTATTAGTTAATTAGTTTTTATTTAATTCTCAGGATGTGGGCATCACTGGCAAGGTGGCATTTACTGCCCATCCCTCATTGCCCAGAGAAACTGATATTGGGCTTCATTCTGGAACTGCTGCAGTGTAGCAGTTTGATACAACTAAGTGACTTGCAAGGCTTCTTCAGAGGCCAGTTAATGGTCAACCACATTGATGTGGGACTGGAGTCACATCGAGGCCAAAGCAGATAAGGACAGCAGGTTTCCTTCCCTAACAGACATTAGTAAAACCAATGTTCAACAGGTGTAACTGAAATAATACAGGTTGTACCAGCCCATTGTGCTGGGTAAAACCTTTGAAGAATTCTCTCACCTCCCCATACCACCACTGGAGCCTTAGCCTTGCTGCTACAAACTACATTTGAATTCGCTGCCATAGACCATTTTGAGTCTACAAATTAATTTAAAAAGAAGTTAAATAGTTGCTTGCGAAAGAGGAATATTAAATAATATAGGGATTAGATTGTTTCATGTGGAGAAAAATACTGGCTCAGACTTAATGGGCCAAATAGCCTGTTTCAGTCTTGTAGTAGCAGTTTCTGCTGCCTCCACAGAGCATTTTATAATAATGTTCCTTTTCTTTATCGTTTATTTATTTTTCATGTCTTTTCTACACCTCTTTCCCCACACTATTACTATGCCAAAACCTGATACCGATCACCAGCAGAGGGAGTTACACCAAGTTTCCTAGGATTAGTTAATTTCAATATTTTTCATGCATCTTTGCTGTAACTTAGATGTAGAAACTGCAAGTAGTTGACCAGCAGCCCCGACACATACCACAGCTTGGTGGAGACATCTCTTCTTGTTGTGCGCTCTCTTCACAATACCAAGACACAGGACAGAAAATTTAAGAATGTCCTTTACTGAGAATTAGGCTGCCCTTTACAATATAAAAGGTGACATAATTGAAAGAGGATACTACCATATAGATAACTAAAGCACTATTTGGAAAGGTAACAGAACACTGCTACTTACCCCATTCACAGTTGTATTGAAATTGAGGATTTCAATGGTTCTGTCTCAGGCTTCAGTCATCTTGCATGAGTCAAATGGTTTCATGCTTTTGTTAAAATATCAGATAAAGAATTTCATGTGACTGCAGTTCATGACATGATTAATGTCGTTTCACATTGAGATAGTTGGAAATATCATGAGAATTCATTCTGCTCACTTATCACTCTTGATCCTATCTACCATATATAGTTCATCTGATTGACCACAAATGTTATGCTCAGTTATATTATTTGAAAATATATATTCATGTTCATTGGTATAATCTAGCCTTCTCTAGATGCGTAAATAAATTATGTTGTTCAACTAAACATTAAAGGCTAAACAGGTGTGTCTATTGGTAAGGAATATTCAATGACAATGGCTGTCAGGGCAAAAAGGGGACTGACAACTGAAATGAAGGTGACCAGAGTGGGAATAGCTAAAAGCAGTCTCCTTTCTTGTATGTAAGGCCATAATGTTCCCTGTCACCAGTTGTCCCTGGATAGGTGAAACTCAGAGTGAATCAGAGGCCAAGCTGCTTGACACAGCTGTGTAAGATTTGGTAGGGGAGATACAGAGAGTGAGTAAATCTTTTTAAGATATGAGTGTTAATAAATATATATATGTACACAAGGCAGAAAGGAATAGAAGTAATGCTGAAAGGTTTATTTATTTATTTATTTATTTATTTAGAGATACAGCACTGAAACAGGCCCTTCGGCCCACTGAGTCTGTGCCGACCATCAACCACCCATTTATACTAACCCTACACTAATTCCATATTCCTACCACATCCCCATCTGTCCCTATATTTCCCTACCACCTACCTATACTAGGGGCAATTTACAATGGCCAATTTACCTATCAACCTGCAAGTCTTTGGCATGTGGGAGGAAACCGGAACACCCGGAGGAAACCCACCAGACACAGAGAGAACTTGCAAACTCCACACAGGCAGTACCCAGAATTAAACCCAGGTCGCTGGAGCTGTGAGGCTGCGGTGCTAACCACTGCGCCACTGTACCGCCCGATGAAGAGGGGTGAGAGGAGACTCCTTTGGAGCATAAATACTGACATGGATTAGTTTGGCCAAATGGCTTGTTTCTGTGCTATAAATTCTATAATCGAGTTATCTTGGGGAGAGGAAAAACTGGCTAGAAAAGTTATATTTATCCCGCTAAAGGGGTGTGAAATATTTTATTTTATATTTTAAGAGGAGTAATATTAAATTAAGTTGAAGTAGGGTGAGATTTACAATAAGTGTTACTCTGTATATTCATTTACCATAATTGAAACTTTGCTTCTTTTCTATCTCTTTCTATATATATATCGTCATTGATTGGCTAGCATCAGGTCTCCTGTGACTGTTTTAAAGAAGGGACTTGAACCCTGATGTTGCAATATGGACTGTTCACAGTCACTCTTTCATTGACTCATTCCGTACTGTGGCTCCATCATAGATTGCAGATAGTGGACAGTGTTGGTTAAATCAAGGATTACCTCATCTGCCTTTTGATGGCATTTCCTCCGTCAAGGGTCCCACTCCCCGGCTCCAGTAATTCATCCGCCTGAAGCCAGTGGCACATTCTGGGGGTGGCCAGCTTTCTCAACCCCCGCTCGGCACTGGACACTGAGCAGTTGCAGATTGTACTGTCTACTGTCATTATAGGTGGCAGATTTTAACACCTGAACTGATAGTGCATATTGTAACCACTTCCTCATTGCCTAGCAGCCTAGTAACACTGGATGACTGTTACATACAGCATGGGTAGTGCTTAGTGTTACTGAGACAAAATTAATTTAAAATTGATATTCCATAGATAATGGGCCAGGTGGAGTACAAAATTGAGTGGAGACCTCTTACGCTCGATCCATGACGATTTCACATTTGTTCCATTTTCCACAGGACACTGAAAGCATCCACTATGAGGCAACAATGATGGACTAACATTGTGTCACATTGGTAATACAAAGGAAAATCCTGCTGTATGTGTCAGAAAAGTATTTAAAATACAGATAAGATAACAAAACACATTGATCCTGACAGCACACATGACGCATACTGCATCTGTCCTGATCAGAGCATGCCTGAATTTAATAGGTCAGATTAGTTACAGGGTCCATCATGGTCCCAGCCACCAGCAGGGTCTTGCAGCTAGTAAGGGGGCTGGCTATACAGGTGCAGCTGCAGGCCTGCTTGTTGGTCTTGGGACCTTCTGATTGTTGTCAAAAACAGCAGGGTTGCTTGCCCTACTAAGATCCTGAAACCTCTTTCAGCACTGACTTGCAGTGTGCAGGATTGTGGGGTTGGTAGTTACGACGTATGCCAGCCAAGAGCGACGTCTCAATTCATTCCATCTTCGCTGCCTCCGGAGAATACTTGTCATCAGGTGGCAGGACCGTATCTCCAACACAGAAGTCCTCGAAGCGGCTAACATCCCCAGCTTGTACACACTACTGAGTCAGCGGCACTTGAGATGGCTTGGCCATGTGAGCCGCATGGAAGATGGCAGGATCCCCAAAGATACATTGTACAGCGAGCTCGCCACTGGTATCAGACCCACCGGCCATCCATGTTTCCGCTATAAAGACGTCTGCAAACGTGACATGAAATCCTGTGACATTGATCACAAGTCGTGGGAGTCAGTTGCCAGCGTTCGCCAGAGCTGGCGGGCAGCCATAAAGACAGGGCTAAATTGTGGCGAGTCAAAGAGACTTAGTAGTTGGCAGGAAAAAAGACAGAGGCGCAAGGGGAGAGCCAACTGTGCAACAGCCCAGACAAACAAATTTCTCTGCAGCACCTGTGGAAGAGCCTGTCACTCAAGAATTGGCCTTTATAGCCACTCCAGGCGCTGCTTCACAAACCACTGACCACCTCCAGGTGCGTATCCATTGTCTCTCGAGATAAGGAGGCCCAAAAGAAAGAGTTACAGAAATGACTTCCTCCCTCCATTGGCTTTCTATTTGCACTCATTGGAGGCCTTTGTCACTCCAATCCAAAATGGGCCCGTGCCCCTCTGACAGCAGCCCTTTCATATCTGATTCAGTACATCAGTAAAAGTTGCAGACAGCAGTTCTTTGTTGTTAATACAAAGAAATGCTTCTGAGATTAGCAGTTGCTGTAAGCTTTTGAACATAACATAAGAACATAAGAAATAGGAGCAGGAGTAGGCCATTCAGCCCCTCAAGTCTGCCCCGCCATTCAATACAATCATGACTGATCTGTCCCAGCCTCTTTCGGGCCTGCTCTGCATAACCCTCGACTCCCCAAGATTTCAAAAATCTATCTACCTCCTCCTTAAATACATTTAGTGACCTAGCCTCCACAACTCTCTGAGGTAGAGAATTCCAGAGATTCACCAGCCTCTGAGAGAAGAAATTCCTTCGCATCTCAGTTTTAAATGTGTGCCCCCTTATTCTGTAACTATGTCCTCTAGTTTGAGATTCCCCCACCAGTCAACATCTACCCTGTCAAGCCCCCTTAAAATCTTATATGTTTCAATCAGATTACTTCTCATTCTTCTAAACTCCAATGAATAAAGGCCTAACCTGTTCAGCCGTTCTTGATAAGACAACCCCTTCATCCCAGGAATCAGCCCAGTGAACCTTTTCTGAACTGCCTCCAATGCTAATATATCCTTCCTTAAATACAGGGACCAAAACTGTACGCAGTACTCCAGGTGTGGCCTCACCAACACCCTGTACAGTTGTAACTAGACTTCCCTATTCTTAAACTCTAACTCCCTAGCAATAAAGGCCAAAAATCCCATTCACCTTCCTAATTACTTGCTGCACCTGCATGTTAACTTTTTCTGTTTCCTGTACAAGAACACCCAGATCCCTCTGTACTGCAGTATTTTGTAGTCTTTCTCCATCTAAATAATAATCTGCCTTTTTATTCTTCCTACCAAAGTGGATAACCTCACACTTTCCCACATTGAACACCATCTGCCAAGTTTTTGCCCACTCACTTAACCTATCTATATCCCTTTGCAGATTCTTTGTGTCTTCATCACATCACATCAACATGCCTTCCCACCGATTTTTGTATTGTCAGCAAATTTGAATACACTACACTCCGTCCCTTCCTCCAAGTCATTAATATAGATAGTAAATAGTTGAGGCCCTAGGACTGATCCTTGTGGCGCCCCACTAGTTACTGCTTTCCAACCTGAAAAAGCCCCCTTTATCCCGACTCTCCGCCTTCCGAGTGTTAGCAAATCTTCAATCCATGCCAACACATTACCCCCAATACCCTGAGCTCCTATTTTGTGCAATAACCTTTTATGTGGCACCTTACCGAATGCCTTCTGAAAATCCAGATACGCTACATCTACCTGTTCCCCTTTATTCACCCTGCTTGTTATATCCTCAAAGAACTCGAACAAATTTGTCAAACATGATTTCCCTTTCATAAAACCATGTTGACTCTGTTTGATTGCACTATGTTTTTCTAAATGTCCTGCTATTTCTTCCTTAATAATGGACTCTAGCATTTTCCCAATGACTGATGTTAAGCTAACTGGTCTATAGTTTCCTGCTTTCTGTCTCCCTCCTTTCTTGAATAGGAGTGTTACACTCATGGTTTTCCAATCCACTGGTACCCTACCGGAATCCAGTGAGTTTTGGTATGTTATGACCAATGCCTCCACTATCTCTGCAGCCACTTCTTTTAAAACCCTGGTATGCAGGCCATCAGGTCCTGGCAACTTGTCTGCCTTTAGTCCCATCAGTTTGTCCAGCACCTTTTCCCTCATGATAGAGATTGTTACAAGTTCCTCCCTTCCATTTACACCTTGCTCATCTATTATTGTTGGGATGTTTATAGTGTCCTCCACCATGAAGACCGATGCAAAATATTGGTTTGAATTATCTGCCATTTCCCTGTTCCTTGTTCCCCACTCTCATCCTCTAAGGGTCCCACACTTACTTTAGCTACTGTCTTCCTTTTTATATACCTGTAGAAACTCTTTTTTTTAGATTAGATTAGATTAGAGATACAGCACTGAAACAGGCCCTTCGGCCCACCGAGTCTGTGCCGAACATCAACCACCCATTTATACTAATCCTACACTAATCCCATATTCCTACCAAACATCCCCACCTATTCCTACCAAACATCCCCACCTATTCCTATATTTCCCTACCACCTACCTATACTAGTGACAATTTATAATGGCCAATTTACCTATCAACCTGCAAGTCTTTTGGCTTGTGGGAGGAAACCGGAGCACCCGGAGAAAACCCACGCAGACACAGGGAGAACTTGCAAACTCCACACAGGCAGTACCCGGAATCGAACCCGGGTCCCTGGAGCTGTGAGGCTGCGGTGCTAACCACTGCGCCACTGTGCCGCCCTTTACTGTTTGTTTTTATATTTCTTGCCAATTTACTCTCATAATCACTTTTCTCCCTCTTTATTAGTTTTTTAGTCATCCCCTGCTGGTTTCTAAAAAAATTCACAATCCTCTGGCCTACCACTAGCTTCTGTCACTTTGTACGCCTTTGTTTTTGATTTGATACTCACCTTAACTTCCTGTGTTATCGGGTGATTCATCATTCTCTTCGAGTCCTTCCTTCTGACTGGAATAAATGTTTGCTGAGTGTTATGAAATATCTGCTTAAAAGTCTGCCACTGCTCATCTTCTGACGTCCCCTGTAGTCTATCTTCCCAGCCTGCTTTAGGCAACTCTTTCTTCATACCTCTGTAAATGCCCCTGAAGACAGTGTTGAAGACAGTGGTTTGAGACCTGAGTTACTCGCCCTCAAACTGAATTTGAAATTCTACCATGTTATGATTGCTTCCCCCTAGAGGATCCTTAACTACGAGATCTCTTATTAATCCTGCCTCAATATCCATTACCAAATCTAAAATAGCCAGTTCCCGGGTAGGTTCTGCAATGTATTGCTCTCAGTAACAATCCCTGATGCACTCTACAAATTCGTCTTCCATGCTACCCTTGCCAATTTGATTTGTCCAGACTCTATGCAGATTAAAATCACCCATGATAATTGCCATGTCCTTCTTACACGCCTCCATTATTTCCTGATTAATACCTTGTCTTACAGAGATGCTACTCTTCGGGGGCCTATAGACCACTCCCACCCGTGATTTTTTTCCCTTGTTATTCCTTATTTCCACCCAAACTGATTCTACATCACGATCTGTTACACCTATATCATTACAACCGCACTGATCCCTTCCTTTAATAACAAACCTACCCCACCTCCTTTCCCTCTCTGCCTATTCTTCTGGAATGTCGAAAATCCTTGAACATTGAGATTCCAGTCCTGGTCATCCTGCAACCACGTCTCAGTGATAGCTATCAAATCATATTCATTTATTTCTATCTGTGCTGTCAGCTCATCTATCTTGTTATAAATGCTATGTGCATTCAGATAAAGAGCCTTAAGCTTTGACTTTTTACCATTTTTACCTACTCTGGTTCTAATTTCTGCCATCCTCTTATGCTTGTATTCTCTGTCCCTTCCTGTCACTCTCTGATTAATGTATGCCCCTTCACTACCCTGCACTTCTGCTCTCTCGTTACTTTTCAACTTTTTAAACTTCCCTTCAATTGAACCCTCCCCCCCACTGTTTAGTTTAAAGCCTTATCTACAACTCTAGTTGTATTGCAACCATATAAAGTCTGCCACAGAATGCCATTTCCCACCCTCAAGTAAGCAAGTACGCCCTCAGAGGTATTTCCAATGTCTAGAGCTCGCTTGCAATTTGTAAATTACTCTGACTTGGAAAATTGCAATAGAATCAGTGGTGGCACCATTGGGTGAGTGGATGTCCCGTCACTCTTTACATTAATAAGTTTTTGAGGAGTGAAATATATGTCTGTATTCTGATGCAAAATTAAGGTAGCATTCTACATTTATATAGCACCTTTCATGAGCTCAAGGAGTCCCAAAGTGCTTTGCAGCCAATTAGGTACTTTTGAAGTTTAGTCACTATTGCAATGTAGGGAACACACAGTCAATTTGGGCATAGCAAGATCCCACAAAAACAATGAGGTAAATTAGATTAGATTAGAGATACAGCACTGAAACAGGCCCTTCGGCCCACCGAGTCTGTGCCGAACATCAACCACCCATTTATACTAATCCTACACTAATCCCATATTCCTACCAAACATCCCCACCTGTCCCTATATTTCCCTACCACCTACCTATACTAGTGACAATTTATAATGGCCAATTTACCTATCCACCTGCAAGTCTTATGGCTTGTGGGAGGAAACCGGAGCACCCGGAGAAAACCCACGCAGACACAGGGAGAACTTGCAAACTCCACACAGGCAGTACCCGGAATCGAACCCGGGTCCCTGGAGCTGTGAGGCTGCGGTGCTAACCACTGCGCCACTGTGCCGCCCAAAGATGTCAGTATCACTGGCAAGGCCAGCATTTGTTGCCCATCCCCAATTGCCCTCGAGAAGGTGGTGGTAAAGGTGTGCAAAGGAAACCCCACCGAGCCTGAATGCCAGACCCGGAAGTCCGACCTGGCCCAGCCCGAACCAGACACATCATCAGAGTCAGGTCAGGTAGCAGGCTTTTATCCATGTACTGATGTAGAGGCCTGCTACCCGACCCAACCTCGACGGGATCCAACAACACGTGTCGGGTTCGGGCCTGGTCAAGTCGGACTTGATCAGATAATTTTTTTTAGCGATGTAAGTTGAGGGATAAATATTGGCCAGGACAAAAGGGAGAGCTCTCCTGCCTTTCTTTGAAATAGTCATCAGTCATTTAAGGCATTGAAGTAGTCATTTGATCCATCAAGTCCATGCCATCCAGCAGTGCTGCAGGATATTTTCCGTGCACTTGAAAGGGCAGGCAGGGCCTCAATTTAACATCTATCCAGAACATAACACCTCCACCTAAATTCTGTGCTCAAGTACCTAGAGTGGGTGTTGAACCCACAATCTTCTGACTCAGAGCCAAGGCTGGCGCCTGTGTGACCTTTGATATTGATGCAAGCTATCCGGGGGCAGCTGATGAATTTGATTCCTATGATGAACAATCTGGCATTACTATGTGACAGGTTTCTTTGTAAAGCAAAATCTCTACAGGCACCTCTTCTTTGTAAAGTCCAGTGGGGAGCACTCCAGTGTGAGGGGTATCATTGTTGGGTACCATACTCCTGTATTGTAGTCCCACCAGCCTAGTCCTCCTGCATTTTTTCTCTTCTTCCTCCAGGAAGCAAAGGTAGAGGCAATGGCAAACACATTGTGCTCCGCCTGAAAGCAGGAGGTGGCAGATAAGCCTTGCAGACAGAGGCTTAAGATGAAGTAAATGGCAACAAAAATAACTTAATATAAGGTTTTACGGAAATGGAATAATATTTTCCATTTAGGCTTTAGGGTAGTGCCAAGCAACCCTGGCATCCATTTTCTCACTGGTGTGATTTTCACTTAGTGCAAACGAGATGGCATAAATACTGCCTCACTTACAAGCATCAGCCCATTTTGCTTTGTCTCAAAAATGATGGGGAAAGTTGGTTGGCTACTAAAGTGGAGGGGGTGGGGGTAGCAAGGGAGGGCATCTGGGATAATCAGTCCCTATGCTATTTCCCACACCCATCCACCCAGTCACTCTTCCAGAGTCAGGTGTAACACAGTTGGAAAGCTTGGTTAGAATTTTAAATGTAATTTATGTTGTGTTAATTAGGGACAGTACTGTTGTCAATTATAATATGAGCACAGTTAACACATTTATCTGACATTCCGCTGTCTGCTATTTCAACTGCAGCTCCAACCAAATTTCAATCAATAGGTTAACACCTGCAATAATTTGAGATTATATGGTGAATTTTAATTTTATAAATCAAATGAGTAGCTGTTCATCATTGCACTGGATGTACCTTTGAATATTCATTCATGGCCTATAGTAAATGTCAACTCCGCTGTTTTTTCCTTGTTTTTATCATGAGAGTGAAAGAACATAAATGTTCCTCCACAATTCAGATTACTCAATATTATTTCGATTAAGATCACAATTTGGTGGAAATACTAATTCCTTCTTATCTATATAAGGCATGGCTTTTATGTATGCTTTAGTTTGTAGAGATTTGAGTTCTTCAAGCAATCTATTATACAGAAGAACCAACCACACTCTTAAACATTGTGCTAAAAAAAGGGATAAAGTTAGACATGACAAAAGCAAGCAAGACCATAAACTGCAGCTGTAACTTTGATCAAAAATAGCTCTGATTTATATAGAATCGCTTAATATCTGATGTTAACAAGTTGAAACTGAGGTCTGTCTCAAACAACATCTCATTTCGTTTCTCATTGCATGGCCACCTCACAACATTGGATCAGAAATACATTCCTGTATACCTCTATCCACCCCAGTGATGGTAAATACATCTCTGTGCATATCTCAGTGATGATAGATATATTTGAAAGTTAGGTCTTTAAAGTGTGCTTTTTTTTGTAGAGGCATGGTTTGGTTAGTAGAACTGTTCCTGCTGAAGCCGCGAGTTGTGGGTTCAAATCTCCCTCAGACCCTTGAGCATAAAAATCTAGGTTGACACTCCAGTGTAGTCCTGGCGGTGTGCTGCACTGTTGGAGGTGCTGCATTTCAGATGAGTTGTTAAATTAAGGTCCTTTCTGTTCTTTTGGTGGATGTACTAGATCCAAGGGCACTATTTTGAAGAGGAGCAGGGGGGGCTATCCACAGTGTGCAAGTCAATATATATCCCTCAACTAACATCACGAAAACAGTCTGTTTGATCATTGCCACATTGCTGTTTGTGGGATCCTGCTGTGTACAAATGGGAGGCTGCATTTCCTAGATGACACCAGTGTCTGTATTTAATTGGCAATAAAGCACTTTGAGACATGAAAGGTGCTATATGAATGCAAGTTTCTTTTTTTATATGTCTATGCACCTCTATCTATCCCAATGATGGTAAATGTATTCCTGTAACCTCTATCTATCCCAATGATAGTAAATAGATCCCTGTACACCTCTATCTATCCCAATGATAGTAAATGTATCCCTGTACACCTCTATCTATCCCAATGATGGTAAGTGTATCCCTGTAACCTCTATCAAACCCAGTGATGGTAAATGTATCCCTGTAACCTCTATCTATCCCAATGATAGTAAATGTATCCCTGTACACCTCTATCTATCCCAATGATAGTAAATGTATCCCTGTAACCTCTATCTATCCCAATGATAGTAAATGTATCCCTGTAACCTCTATCTATCCCAATGATGGTAAATGTATCCCTGTAACCTCTATCTATCCCAATGATAGTAAATGTATCCCTGTACACCTCTATCTATCCCAATGATGGTAAATGTATCCCTGTAACCTCTATCTATCCCAATGATAGTAAATGTATCCCTGTAACCTCTATCTATCCCAATGATAGTAAATGTATCCCTGTACACCTCTATCTATCCCAATGATAGTAAATGTATCCCTGTAACCTCTATCTATCCCAATGATGGTAAGTGTATCCCTGTACACCTCTATCTATCCCAATGATGGTAAATGTATCCCTGTACACCTCTGTCTATCCCAGTGATAGTAAATGTATCCCTGTACACCTCTATCCCAGTGATGGTAAATGTATCCTTCTATACCTCTATCAAACCCAGTGATGGTAAATGTATCCCTGTAACCTCTATCTATCCCAATGATAGTAAATGTATCCCTGTACACCTCTATCTATCCCAATGATGGTAAATGTATCCCTGTAACCTCTATCTATCCCAATGATAGTAAATGTATCCCTGTACACCTCTATCTATCCCAATGATAGTAAATGTATCCCTGTAACCTCTATCTATCCCAATGATAGTAAATGTATCCCTATACACCTCTATCTATCCCAATGATAGTAAATGTATCCCTGTAACCTCTATCTATCCCAATGATAGTAAATGTATCCCTATACACCTCTATCTATCCCAATGATAGTAAATGTATCCCTGTACACCTCTATCTATCCCAATGATGGTAAATGTATCCCTGTAACCTCTATCTATCCCAATGATAGTAAATGTATCCCTATACACCTCTATCTATCCCAATGATAGTAAATGTATCCCTGTAACCTCTATCTATCCCAATGATAGTAAATGTATCCCTGTACACCTCTATCTATCCCAATGATGGTAAATGTATCCCTGTAACCTCTATCTATCCCAATGATAGTAAATGTATCCCTGTACACCTCTATCTATCCCAATGATAGTAAATGTATCCCTGTAACCTCTATCTATCCCAATGATGGTAAGTGTATCCCTGTACACCTCTATCTATCCCAATGATGGTAAATGTATCCCTGTACACCTCTGTCTATCCCAGTGATAGTAAATGTATCCCTGTACACCTCTATCCCAGTGATGGTAAATGTATCCTTCTATACCTCTATCAAACCCAGTGATTGTAAATGTATCCCTGTGTGCCTTTCTTTTTACTTATTTATTCACAGCAAGGGCAGCATTCTCTGTTCTTGTTGTCCTTGAGATGTTGTGGTGAGCTGCCTTCTTGAACCACTGCAGTCCATGTGGTGAATGTACTCCCTTTGAGCTGTTAGGTGGAGAGTTCCAGGGTTTTGACCCAACAGTGGTGAAGAACAATGATGTCAGGATGATCTATGTGACTTGGAGGGGAACTTCGAAGTGGTAGAATTGCTATGCAACTGTGGCCTTTATTCTTCCAGTTGCTGAGGTCACAGTTTTGGGAGGTGCTATAGAAGATGCAGTGTTGAGTTGGTGCAGTGCATCTTGTAAGTGGTACACAATGCAGAAACAGTGCACTGGTGGTGCCAGGACTGGATGTAAGGTGATGGGTGGGATGTTGATCAAGTGGGATGCTTTGTCCTGAATCGTGTTAAGTTACTCAGTGCTGTTCGAGCTGCACTCATCCAGGCAAGTGGAGAGTATTCCATCGCACTCCTGACTTGTGCCTTGTAGATGGTGGACAGGCTTTGGGGAGTCAGGAGGTGAGTTACTCACCGCAGAATTCCCAGCCTCTGACCTGCTCTTGTAGCCACAATATTTATGTGGCTGATCTAGTTAAGTCCTTAGTCAATGGTGACCCCCAGGATGTTGATGGTGTGGGATTCAATGAATGTAATGTCTTTGAATATCAAGGGAAGGTGGTTACACCCTCTCTTGTTGGAGACGGTTATTGCCTGACAGTTCTGTGGCGCGAATGTTACTTGACACTATTCAGCCCAAGTCTGAGCTTTGTCTGCATCTTGCTGCATGTGGGCCTGCTTCATTATCTGGGGAATTTTGAATGTCTTGAACACTATGCAATGATCTGACTTTATAAAGGAGAGAAGGTCGTCGATGAAGCAGCTGAAGATGGTTGGTCAATGACTGTACATTGAGGAACTCCTGCAGTGACATGCTGGGGCTGAGATGATTGGCTTCAAACAGCCAAAGCCAAACAAGCTTCCTTTGTACTAGGTATGACTCTAACCAGTGGAGAGTTTTCCCCTGATCCTCATTGATTTCTGCTTTACTAGGGCTCCTTCTTGCCACTCGCAGTTAAATGTCACCTTGATGTTAAGGGCAGTCACTCTTACCTCACCTCTGGAATGCAGCTTCTTTTTTCCATGTTTGGACTAAGGCTGTAATGAGGTCTGGAGCTGAGTGGTCCTGGTAGAACCCAAACTGATCATCGGTGAGCTGGTTATTGGTGAGTCAATGCTGCTTGACAGCATTGTCGATAATACCCACCATCACTTTGCTGATGATAGAGAGTAGATCGACATGATGCTTTTCTTCCGTCGCCTTCACCTCCGGGCTCACTTCTTTGGTCAGGAGTCCTCCTCCCGACCAGCAGACCCATTCGCCCACCACCAATGCTCTCCCTCCACTTGAACCCCTCCCTCTAGCCTCTCTTGATCTTTTCATTGAAAACTGTCAGCATGACATTGGCCGTCTTAATTTCTCTGTCCCCCTCATTCACTCTAACCTCATGTTGAGCATGAAATTGTTGAGGTGGGGGCATAAGTGTGGAAAACTGAGACCTTTGCTAAGTACAGACCATTCAGCATCAGAGAGAGGAAGGTCAGAGGGTATTGTGAATATACGGCAAGGGGTGAGATTAGGAGAATGGAAGGGAAGGGGAAGAAAGACCTGGAGGGGCGTTGGTACCCATGAGCTGCTGGAGCTTGCGTTCCTCAACACCTGAAAAGAAGAGAAAAAGTTTTGTTAATGCGTCGGATAAGGCGAAGGATGAAATGAAACTGCAGAGCAGGACAGCTTTGAGATAGGGTGAGTCAATGCTGCTGGAGAGAGAGGTCGAGTCTGTACATGTGTTGGAGCATGGCACTGAGTGTGGATCTCAGGATGCAGCGAGAACAGCAGTCCGAGGAATGTTGTATGTCTCGGAGATACCTGTAATCCTGGGTGAATTCGAAACATGAAGGATGAAACTTCAGTTGGAATCCATGTGGAATAAGTCGGAATCAGAGACAGTCGCTGAGGAAGGAAATGTGGCTGTGAAAATGAGTTTTAGCAGAAACCTTATCGAGCACCAAGAGGGAAATGGAAAGCAATGAAGGTGAGCAAGGTAAAAGAGATAAACGGAAATCCCATTGGAAAGAAGAGCAGAACTTCTTCAGGGTAGGCATTCCTGGAAGAGATCGTGTCTAACTAACTTGATTGAATTTTTCGAGGAGGTGACAAGAGGTGTAGATGAGGGTAAAGCAGTTGATGTAGTCTACATAGACTTCAGTAAGGCTTTTGATAAGGTCCCGCGTGGGAGATTGGTTAAGAAAGTAAGGGCCCATGGGATCCAGGGTAATTTGGCAAATTGGATTCAAAATTGGCTTAGTGGAAGGAGGCAGAAGATATGGTAGAGGGTTGTTTCTGCGAGTGGAAGCCTGTGACCAGTGGTATACCACAGGGATCGGTGCTGGGACCCTTGCTGTTTGTAGTGTACATTAATGATTTAGACATGAATATAGGAGGTATGATCAGTAAGTTCGCAGACGACACAAAAATTGGTGGTGCCGTAAATAGTGAGGAGGAAAGCGCTAGATTACAGGACGATATAGATGGGCTGGTAGGACGGGCGGAGTAGTGGCAAATGGAGTTTAATCCTGAGAAATGTGAGGTGATGCACTTAGGGACGTCTAACAAGGCAATGGAATGTAAAATGGATGGTAGAATCCTAGGGGGGTCAGAGGGACCTTGGGGTGTTTGTCCATAGATCACTGAAGACAGCAGCACAGGTAGATAAGGTGGTTAGGAAGGCATACGGGATACTTGCCTTTATTAGCCAAGGCATAGATTATAAGAGCAGAGAGGTTATGATGGAGCTGTATAAAACCCTGGTTAGGCCACAGTTGGAGTACTGTGTACAGTTCTGGTCGCCACCTTATAGGAAGGATGTGATTGCAATGGAGAGGGTACAGAGGAAATTCACCAAGATGTTGCGTGGGCTGGAGCATTTCAGTTATGAAGATAGACTCGATAGGCTGGGGTTGTTTTTCTTGGAGCGGAGAAGGCTGAGGGGGAACCTGATTGAGGTATACAAATTATGAGGGGCACTGATAGGATAGATAGGAAGAAACGTTTTCCCTTAGCAGAGATGTCAATAACTAGGGGGCATAGATTTAAGGTATGGGCAAGTGGTTTAGAGGGGAGTTGAGGAGGGATTTTTTCACCCAGAGGGTGGTTGGAATCTGGAACACACTGCCTGAAGGGGTGGTACAGGCAGGAACACTCACGACATTTAAGAAATATTTAGATGAGCACTTGAAACGCCATAGCATACAAGGCTACGGGCCAAGTGCGGGGAAATGGGATTAGTTAGGACGGGTGCTTGATGGTCGGCGCAGGCGCGTTGGGCCGAAGGGCCTGTTTCTGTGTTGTAAAACTCTATGACTCTATGAGAAGTTTTTTTTATTCATTCATGGAATGTGGGTGTCGCTGGCTAGGCCAGCATTTATTTCCCATCTCAAATTGCCCTTGAGCAGGTGGTGGTGAGCTGCCTTCTTGAACCGCTGCAGTCATGTGGGGTAGGTACACCCACTGTACCGTTAGGAAGGGAGTTCCAGGATTTTGACCCAGTGACAGTGAAGCAACGGCGATATAGTTCCAAGTCAGGATGGTGTGTGACTTGGAGGGGAACTTGCAGGTGGTGGTGTTCCCATACAGTTGCTGCCCTTGTCCTTCTCAGTGTTAGAGGTCGTGGGTTTGGAAGGTGCTGTTGAAGGAGCCTTGGTGCGTTGCTGCAGTGCATCTTTTAAATGGTACACACTGCCGCTATTGTGCGTTGGTGGTGGAGTGAGTGAATGTTTGTGGATGGGGTACCAATCAAGCGGGCTGCTTTGTTCTGGATGGTGTCGAGCTTCTTGAGTGTTGTTGGAGCTGCACCCATCCAGGCAAGTGGACAGTATTCCATCATGCTCCTGACTTGTGCCTTGTAGATGGTGGACAGGCTTTGGGGAGTCAGGAGGTGAGTTACTCACCGCAGGATTCCTAGCCTCTGACCTGCTCTTGTAGCCATGGTATTTATATGGGTACTCCAGTTCAGTTTCTGGTCAATGGTAACCCCCAGGATATTGATAGTGGGGGATTCAATGATAATAATGCCATTGAATGTCAAGGGGAGATGGTTAGATTCTCTCTTGTTTGAGTTGGTCATTGTGTGGCATGAAGTGGCAGTGAATTAAACACTAAACTAAGAGCAAATTACTGCAGATGCTGGAACTCTGAAATGAGAACAGAAAGTGCCAGAAATACTCAGGAGGTCTGGCAGCATCTGTGTAGAGAGAAACAGAGTTAATGTTTCAGGTCTGTGCCCTTGCATCAGACCTGACAAAAGTTAAAAATATAAATCTTTGAGCAAGTGAAAGTGAGGGGAGGAGGGGAAGAAGAACACAAAAGAAGGACGGTGATAGGAAGGAGGGGGGAAGAGATTAATTGACAGAGATGTTATGGAACAGAATGCAAATGGAGTGCTAAATAGTTGCAGTGAAAGTCAAAGCATGAGTCCAGAGAGAGTACTGATGGCAGAATAATGAACCGCTCTGTACGAAAGCAAAAACATGAAAAGTAAGTTTACGACTAGAACATGATTAAAAAATAAATAATTAAAAAGAGAATATACTTTAAAAATAAATAAATAAAATATAAAAAATAATGGGGCTCATAGTCTGAAATTATTGAACTCAATATTGAGTCCAGAAGGCTGTAGAGTGCCTAATCGGAAGGTGAGGTGCTGTTCCCCGAGCTTGCATTGATATTTACTGGAACACTGCAGCAGGCTGAGGACAGAAATGTGGGCATAAGAACAAGGTGGTGAATTAAAATGGCAAGCAACTGGAAGCTCAGGATCATGCCTGCGGACCAAGAGGGCGTGTTCTACAAAGCGGTCACCCGATCTGTATTTGGTCTCCCCAATGTAGAGGAGACCGCACTGTGAGCAGCGAATACAGTGTACTAAATTGAAAGAAGTACAAGTAAATCACTGCTTCACCTGAAAGGAGTGTTTGGGGCCTTGGATGGTGAGGAGAGAGGAGGTAAAAGGGCAGGTATTACACCTCCTGTGATTGCAGGGGAAGGTGCCATGGGAAGGGGACGAGGTGTCAGGGGTGATGGAGGAGTGGACCAGGGTGTCACGGAGGAAACGGTCCCTTTGGAATGCTGACAGCGGATGGGAGAGACAGATGTGTTTGGTAGTGGCATCGTGCTGGAGGTGGCAGAAATGGCGGCACTCGGCCTGCGCCGACGTCATGTCGATGAGCCGCTGAAGAAGAAGGTTCCGGCCTATATTACACATTATACCTTTTCAGTCAGCTTAGGAACATTTTTATTCCTCTGATGGAAACCTCGGTCATTGGCAATGCACTATCAGAATGTGAGAAATGCTCGCAGCTCCCTGATGGACATTGCCAGTGCACGAAGACCAAGCCGGCTGTGCAAACTAGGAAAATTGTTTCACAAATTTTTGTTGCTCTTTTAAATCTTTCAATTAGCTGGATGGGGCACTCACTGAGGTCACTCATTCATATCTTTTGTGTCCCAAACCACAGCATCATGTTACTGTACTTTTAAATATACGTGACAAGTTTCAAAAATGATACATTTTGTTGGTGTGCAATTTGAATATGTCCCTCCAGCTTGTTGATCTAAGGTTTTGATGGAATTCACAGGCTACTTTCTTCACTGGGGCACTCTGGTTTAAAGGTAAGTGACTGTCAAAGAAATATGTAATAAAAATCCATCGCATCAAACACACTTAGACTTCTCTTAACCTTTTATTGAAGTTCAGAGAACTGCAAACACATTTCAACAAATATATTTCCTGCAAAAAGCATCAATTTTCTTCACAGGTCCCTGAAGGTTCAAGCATTTAAACTGAATTGTCAAAGGATTTCCACATAGCGCTCTGCAAAGTTGATTTATTTTAAAATATATTGAAAATAGTGTAGTAAAAGCACACCCGTGTGGAGCAGAGTTAAACACATTGCTAAAGCTCTCCTCTCTGATTAGTCTATGAAAGCTTTTATCTGTGTCATGAGATATTGCAGCTTGTGGTGTAGTTCGACAACTCTCTTAGTCTTTCTAGTATCTGAGTGAAAGAATACCCTGAATAAAGATGTGCATTTGTCCTTGCTTTGGTCTGTCGGATCAGTCAGAGTCCACATTCATTGTGATATGAGAGCTGGATGGAATTTCTCAAGATGTGGATATTGTTGGCAATGTTAGCATTTATTGCCTGCCCGAGTTTCCCGAAGCAAACCTTCTAGAAGCTCTGCAGTCCATGAGGTATTTCTCATAATGTTTTGATACAACCAAAAGGCTTGCAGTTATGGGTCAAACTTGTTACCGTGAGACTGGAGTGACATATAGGCCAGACGACATTTCTAGGCAGAGCTGTACCCACCAGCAGGATGCTCGATTCTCGACAAACACTTCCAGCACAGAGCTGTACCCACCAGCAGGATGCTTGATTCTCAACATACACTTCCAGCACAGAGTTGTACCCACCAGCAGGATGCTTGATTCTCAACATACACTTCCAGCACAGAGTTGTACCCACCAGCAGGATGCTTGATTCTCTACATACACTTCCAGCACAGAGTTGTACCCACCAGCAGGATGCTCGATTCTCAACATACACTTCCAGCACAGAGCTGTACCCACCAGCAGGATGCTTGATTCTCAACATACACTTCCAGCACAGAGCTGTACCCACCAGCAGGATGCTTGATTCTCAACATACACTTCCAGCACAGAGCTGTACCCACCAGCAGGATGCTTGATTCTCAACATACACTTCCAGCACAGAATTGTACCCACCAGCAGGATGCTCGATTCTTAACATACACTTCCAGCACAGAGTTGTACCCACCAGCAGGGTGCTCGATTCTCAACATACACTTCCAGCACAGAGCTGTACCCACCAGCAGGATGCTTGATTCTCAACATACACTTCCAGCACAGAATTGTACCCACCAGCAGGATGCTCGATTCTTAACATACACTTCCAGCACAGAATTGTACCCACCAGCAGGATGCTCGATTCATAACATACACTTCCAGCACAGAGTTGTACCCACCAGCAGGATGCTCGATTCTCAACATACACTTCCAGCACAGAGTTGTACCCACCAGCAGGGTGCTCGATTCTCAACATACACTTCCAGCACAGAATTGTACCCACCAGCAGGATGCTCGATTCTCAACATACACTTCCAGCACAGAGCTGTACCCACCAGCAGGATGCTTGATTCTCAACATACACTTCCAGCACAGAATTGTACCCACCAGCAGGATGCTCGATTCTTAACATACACTTCCAGCACAGAATTGTACCCACCAGCAGGATGCTCGATTCTCAACATACACTTCCAGCACAGAATTGTACCCACCAGCAGGATGCACGATTCTCAACATACACTTCCAGCACAGAGCTGTACCCACCAGCAGGATGCTTGATTCTCAACATACACTTCCAGCACAGAATTGTACCCACCAGCAGGATGCTCGATTCTTAACATACACTTCCAGCACAGAATTGTAGCCACCAGCAGGATGCTTGATTCTCAACATACACTTCCAGCACAGAATTGTACCCACCAGCAGGATGCTCGATTCTTAACATACACTTCCAGCACAGAGCTGTACCCACCAGCAGGATGCTCGATTCTCAACATACACTTCCAGCACAGAGCTGTACCCACCAGCAGGATGCTCGATTCTCAACATACACTTCCAGCACAGAGCTGTATCCACCAGGATGCTCGATTCTCAACATACACTTCCAGCAGAGAGCTATACCCACCAGCAGGATGCTCGATTCTCAACATACACTTCCAGCCCTGAGTTGTCCCCACCAGCAGGATGCTCGATTCTCAACATACACTTCCAGCACAGAGCTGTCCCCACCAGCAGGATGCTTGATTCTCAACATACACTTCCAGCACAGAATTGTACCCACCAGCAGGATGCTCGATTCTCAACATACACTTCCAGCACAGAGCTGTACCCACCAGCAGGATGCTCGATTCTCAACATACGCTTCCAGCACAGAGCTGTACCCACCAGCAGGATTCTCGATTCTTAACATACACTTCCAGCACAGAGCTGTACCCACCAGCAGGATGCTCGATTCTTAACATATACTTCCAGCACAGAATTGTACCCACCAGCAGGATGCTCGAATCTCAACATACACTTCCAGCACAGAGCTGTACCCACCAGCAGGATGCTTGATTCTCAACATACAGTTCCAGCACAGAGCTGTACCCGCCAGCAGGATGCTCGATTCTCAACATACACTTCCAGCACAGAGCTGTACCCAACAGCAGGATGCTTGATTCTCAACATACACTTCCAGCACAGAGCTGTACCCACCAGCAGGATGCTTGATTCTCAACATACACTTCCAGCACAGAGCTGTACCCACCAGCAGGATGCTTGATTCTCAACATACACTTCCAGCACAGAGCTGTACCCACCAGCAGGATGCTTGATTCTCAACATACACTTCCAGCACAGAATTGTACCCACCAGCAGGATGCTCGATTTTTAACATACACTTCCAGCACAGAGTTGTACCCACCAGCAGGATGCTCGATTCTCAACATACACTTCCAGCACAGAGCTGTACCCACCAGCAGAATGCTCGATTCTCAACATACACTTCCAGCACAGAGCTGTACCCAACAGCAGGATGCTCAATTCTTAACATACACTTCCAGCACAGAATTGTACCCACCAGCAGGATGCTTGATTCTCAACATACACTTCCAGCACAGAATTGTACCCACCAGCAGGATGCTCGTTTCTCAACATACACTTCCAGCACAGAGCTGTACCCACCAGCAGGATGCTCGATTCTTAACATACACTTCCAGCACAGAATTGTACCCACCAGCTGGATGCTTGATTCTCAACATACACTTCCAGCACAGAGCTGTACCCACCAGCAGGATGCTTGATTCTCAACATACACTTCCAGCACAGAATTGTACCCACCAGCAGGATGCTCGATTCTTAACATACACTTCCAGCACAGAATTGAACCCACCAGCAGGATGCTCGATTCTCAACATACACTTCCAGCACAGAGCTGTACCCACCAGCAGGATGCTCGATTCTTAACATACACTTCCAGCACAGAATTGTACCCACCAGCAGGATGCTCGATTCTCAACATACACTTCCAGCACAGAGTTGTACCCACCAGCAGGATGCTTGATTCTCAACATACACTTCCAGCACAGAGTTGTACCCACCAGCAGGATGCTTGATTCTCAACATACACTTCCAGCACAGAGTTGTACCCACCAGCAGGATGCTCGATTCTTAACATACACTTCCAGCACAGAGTTCTACCCACCAGCAGGATGCTCGATTCTCAACATACACTTCCAGCACAGAGCTGTACCCACCAGCAGGATGCTCGATTCTCAACATACACTTCCAGCACAGAGCTGTACCCACCAGCAGGATGCTTGATTCTCAACATACACTTCCAGCACAGAGTTGTACCCACCAGCAGGATGCTTGATTCTCTACATACACTTCCAGCACAGAGCTTTACCCACCAGCAGGATGCTCGATTCTTAACATACACTTCCAGCAAAGAATTGTACCCACCAGCAGGATGCTCGATTCTTAACATACACTTCCAGCACAGAGTTGTACCCACCAGCAGGATGCTCGATTCTTAACATACACTTCCAGCACAGAGCTGTACCCACCAGCATGATGCTCGATTCTTAACATACACTTCCAGCACAGAGTTGTACCCACCAGCAGGATGCTTGATTCTTAACATACACTTCCAGCACAGAGTTGTACCCACCAGCAGGATGCTCGATTCTCAACATACACTTCCAGCACAGAGTTGTACCCACCAGCAGGATGCTTGATTCTCAACATACACTTCCAGCACAGAGTTGTACCCACCAGCAGGATGCTCGATTCTTAACATACACTTCCAGCACAGAGTTGTACCCACCAGCAGGATGCTTGATTCTCAACATACACTTCCAGCACAGAGTTGTACCCACCAGCAGGATGCTCGATTCTCAACATACACTTCCAGCACAGAGCTGTACCCACCAGCAGGATGCTCGATTCTTAACATACACTTCCAGCACAGAGCTGTACCCGCCAGCAGGATGCTCGATTCTCAACATACACTTCCAGCACAGAATTGTACCCACCAGCAGGATGCTCGATTCTTAACATACACTTCCAGCACAGAGTTGTACCCACCAGCAGGATGCTCGATTCTCAACATACACTTCCAGCACAGAATTGTACCCACCAGCAGGATGCTCGATTCTCAACATACACTTCCAGCACAGAGCTGTACCCACCAGCAGGATGCTCGATTCTTAACATACACTTCCAGCACAGAATTGGACCCACCAGCAGGATGCTCGATTCTCAACATACACTTCCAGCACAGAGTTGTACCCACCAGCAGGATGCTTGATTCTCAACATACACTTCCAGCACAGAGTTGTACCCACCAGCAGGATGCTTGATTCTCAACATACACTTCCAGCACAGAGTTGTACCCACCAGCAGGATGCTTGATTCTCAACATACACTTCCAGCACAGAGTTGTACCCACCAGCAGGATGCTTGATTCTCAAAATACACTTCCAGCACAGAGTTGTACCCACCAGCAGGATGCTCGATTCTTAACATACACTTCCAGCACAGAGTTGTACCCACCAGCAGGATGCTCGATTCTCAACATACACTTCCAGCACAGAGCTGTACCCACCAGCAGGATGCCCGATTCTTAACATACACTTCCAGCACAGAGCTGTACCCACCAGCAGGATGCTCGATTCTTAACATACACTTACAGCACAGAGTTGTACCCACCAGCAGGATGCTTGATTCTTAACATATACTTCCAGCACAGAGTTGTACCCACCAGCAGGATGCTCGATTCTCAACATACACTTCCAGCACAGAGTTGTACCCACCAGCAGGATGCTCGATTCTCAACATACACTTCCAGCACAGAGTTGTACCCACCAGCAGGATGCTTGATTCTCAACATACACTTCCAGCACAGAGTTGTACCCACCAGCAGGATGCTTGATTCTCAACATACACTTCCAGCACAGAGTTGTACCCACCAGCAGGATGCTTGATTCTCAACATACACTTCCAGCACAGAGTTGTACCCACCAGCAGGATGCTCGATTCTCAACATACACTTCCAGCACAGAGCTGTACCCACCAGCAGGATGCTCGATTCTTAACATACACTTCCAGCACAGAGCTGTACCCACCAGCAGGATGCTCGATTCTCAACATACACTTCCAGCACAGAATTGTACCCACCAGCAGGATGCTCGATTCTTAACATACACTTCCAGCACAGAGTTGTACCCACCAGCAGGATGCTCGATTCTCAACATACACTTCCAGCACAGAATTGTACCCACCAGCAGGATGCTCGATTCTCAACATACACTTCCAGCACAGAGCTGTACCCACCAGCAGGATGCTCGATTCTTAACATACACTTCCAGCACAGAATTGTACCCACCAGCAGGATGCTCAATTCTCAACATACACTTCCAGCACAGAGTTGTACCCACCAGCAGGATGCTTGATTCTCAACATACACTTCCAGCACAGAGTTGTACCCACCAGCAGGATGCTCGATTCTCAACATACACTTCCAGCACAGAGCTGTACCCACCAGCAGGATGCTCGATTCTCAACATACACTTCCAGCACAGAGCTGTACCCACCAGCAGGATGCTTGATTCTCAACATACACTTCCAGCACAGAGTTGTACCCACCAGCAGGATGCTTGATTCTCTACATACACTTCCAGCACAGAGCTTTACCCACCAGCAGGATGCTCGATTCTTAACATACACTTCCAGCAAAGAATTGTACCCACCAGCAGGATGCTCGATTCTTAACATACACTTCCAGCACAGAGTTGTACCCACCAGCAGGATGCTCGATTCTTAACATACACTTCCAGCACAGAGCTGTACCCACCAGCAGGATGCTCGATTCTTAACATACACTTCCAGCACAGAGTTGTACCCACCAGCAGGATGCTTGATTCTTAACATACACTTCCAGCACAGAGTTGTACCCACCAGCAGGATGCTCGATTCTCAACATACACTTCCAGCACAGAGTTGTACCCACCAGCAGGATGCTTGATTCTCAACATACACTTCCAGCACAGAGTTGTACCCACCAGCAGGATGCTCGATTCTTAACATACACTTCCAGCACAGAGTTGTACCCACCAGCAGGATGCTTGATTCTCAACATACACTTCCAGCACAGAGTTGTACCCACCAGCAGGATGCTCGATTCTCAACATACACTTCCAGCACAGAGCTGTACCCACCAGCAGGATGCTCGATTCTTAACATACACTTCCAGCACAGAGCTGTACCTGCCAGCAGGATGCTCGATTCTCAACATACACTTCCAGCACAGAATTGTACCCACCAGCAGGATGCTCGATTCTTAACATACACTTCCAGCACAGAGTTGTACCCACCAGCAGGATGCTCGATTCTCAACATACACTTCCAGCACAGAATTGTACCCACCAGCAGGATGCTCGATTCTCAACATACACTTCCAGCACAGAGCTGTACCCACCAGCAGGATGCTCGATTCTTAACATACACTTCCAGCACAGAATTGGACCCACCAGCAGGATGCTCGATTCTCAACATACACTTCCAGCACAGAGTTGTACCCACCAGCAGGATGCTTGATTCTCAACATACACTTCCAGCACAGAGTTGTACCCACCAGCAGGATGCTTGATTCTCAACATACACTTCCAGCACAGAGTTGTACCCACCAGCAGGATGCTTGATTCTCAACATACACTTCCAGCACAGAGTTGTACCCACCAGCAGGATGCTTGATTCTCAACATACACTTCCAGCACAGAGTTGTACCCACCAGCAGGATGCTCGATTCTTAACATACACTTCCAGCACAGAGTTGTACCCACCAGCAGGATGCTCGATTCTCAACATACACTTCCAGCACAGAGCTGTACCCACCAGCAGGATGCTCGATTCTTAACATACACTTCCAGCACAGAGTTGTACCCACCAGCAGGATGCTTGATTCTCTACATACACTTTCAGCACAGAGCTTTACCCACCAGCAGGATGCTCGATTCTGAACATACACTTCCAGCACAGAATTGTACCCACCCGCAGGATGCTCGATTCTTAACATACACTTCCAGCACAGAGTTGTTCCCACCAGCAGGATGCTCGATTCTCAACATACACTTCCAGCACAGAGCTGTACCCACCAGCAGGATGCTCGATTCTTAACATACACTTCCAGCACAGAGTTGTACCCACCAGCAGGATGCTCGATTCTTAACATACACTTCCAGCACAGAGCTGTACCCACCAGCAGGATGCTCGATTCTTAACATACACTTCCAGCACAGAGTTGTACCCACCAGCAGGATGCTTGATTCTTAACATACACTTCCAGCACAGAGTTGTACCTACCAGCAGGATGCTCGATTCTCAACATACACTTCCAGCACAGAGTTGTACCCACCAGCAGGATGCTTGATTCCCAACATACACTTCCAGCACAGAGTTGTACCCACCAGCAGGATGCTCGATTCTTAACATACACTTCCAGCACAGAGTTGTACCCACCAGCAGGATGCTTGATTCTCAACATACACTTCCAGCACAGAGTTGTACCCACCAGCAGGATGCTCGATTCTCAACATACACTTCCAGCACAGAGCTGTACCCGCCAGCAGGATGCTCGATTCTCAACATACACTTCCAGCACAGAATTGTACCCACCAGCAGGATGCTCGATTCTTAACATACACTTCCAGCACAGAGTTGTACCCACCAGCAGGATGCTCGATTCTCAACATACACTTCCAGCACAGAATTGTACCCACCAGCAGGATGCTCGATTCTCAACATACACTTCCAGCACAGAGCTGTACCCACCAGCAGGATGCTCGATTCTTAACATACACTTCCAGCACAGAATTGGACCCACCAGCAGGATGCTCGATTCTCAACATACACTTCCAGCACAGAGTTGTACCCACCAGCAGGATGCTTGATTCTCAACATACACTTCCAGCACAGAGTTGTACCCACCAGCAGGATGCTTGATTCTCAACATACACTTCCAGCACAGAGTTGTACCCACCAGCAGGATGCTTGATTCTCAACATAAACTTCCAGCACAGAGTTGTACCCACCAGCAGGATGCTTGATTCTCAACATACACTTCCAGCACAGAGTTGTACCCACCAGCAGGATGCTCGATTCTTAACATACACTTCCAGCACAGAGTTGTACCCACCAGCAGGATGCTCGATTCTCAACATACACTTCCAGCACAGAGCTGTACCCACCAGCAGGATGCCCGATTCTTAACATACACTTCCAGCACAGAGTTGTACCCACCAGCAGGATGCTTGATTCTCTACATACACTTTCAGCACAGAGCTTTACCCACCAGCAGGATGCTCGATTCTGAACATACACTTCCAGCACAGAATTGTACCCACCCGCAGGATGCTCGATTCTTAACATACACTTCCAGCACAGAGTTGTTCCCACCAGCAGGATGCTCGATTCTTAACATACACTTCCAGCACAGAGCTGTACCCACCAGCAGGATGCTCGATTCTTAACATACACTTACAGCACAGAGTTGTACCCACCAGCAGGATGCTTGATTCTTAACATACACTTCCAGCACAGAGTTGTACCCACCAGCAGGATGCTCGATTCTCAACATACACTTCCAGCACAGAGTTGTACCCACCAGCAGGATGCTTGATTCTCAACATACACTTCCAGCACAGAGTTGTACCCACCAGCAGGATGCTTGATTCTCAACATACACTTCCAGCACAGAGTTGTACCCACCAGCAGGATGCTCGATTCTTAACATACACTTCCAGCACAGAGTTGTACCCACCAGCAGGATGCTTGATTCTCAACATACACTTCCAGCACAGAGTTGTACCCACCAGCAGGATGCTCGATTCTCAACATACACTTCCAGCACAGAGCTGTACCCACCAGCAGGATGCTCGATTCTTAACATACACTTCCAGCACAGAGCTGTACCCACCAGCAGGATGCTCGATTCTCAACATACACTTCCAGCACAGAATTGTACCCACCAGCAGGATGCTCGATTCTTAACATACACTTCCAGCACAGAGTTGTACCCACCAGCAGGATGCTCGATTCTCAACATACACTTCCAGCACAGAATTGTACCCACCAGCAGGATGCTCGATTCTCAACATACACTTCCAGCACAGAGCTGTACCCACCAGCAGGATGCTCGATTCTTAACATACACTTCCAGCACAGAATTGTACCCACCAGCAGGATGCTCGATTCTCAACATACACTTCCAGCACAGAGTTGTACCCACCAGCAGGATGCTTGATTCTCAACATACACTTCCAGCACAGAGTTGTACCCACCAGCAGGATGCTTTATTCTCAACATACACTTCCAGCACAGAGTTGTACCCACCAGCAGGATGCTCGATTCTTAACATACACTTCCAGCACAGAGTTGTACCCACCAGCAGGATGCTCGATTCTCAACATACACTTCCAGCACAGAGCTGTACCCACCAGCAGGATGCTCGATTCTCAACATACACTTCCAGCACAGAGCTGTACCCACCAGCAGGATGCTCGATTCTCAACATACACTTCCAGCACAGAGTTGTACCCACCAGCAGGATGCTTGATTCTCTACATACACTTCCAGCACAGAGCTTTACCCACCAGCAGGATGCTCGATTCTTAACATACACTTCCAGCAAAGAATTGTACCCACCAGCAGGATGCTCGATTCTTAACATACACTTCCAGCACAGAGTTGTACCCACCAGCAGGATGCTCGATTCTTAACATACACTTCCAGCACAGAGCTGTACCCACCAGCAGGATGCTCGATTCTTAACATACACTTCCAGCACAGAGTTGTACCCACCAGCAGGATGCTTGATTCTTAACATACACTTCCAGCACAGAGTTGTACCCACCAGCAGGATGCTCGATTCTCAACATACACTTCCAGCACAGAGTTGTACCCACCAGCAGGATGCTTGATTCTCAACATACACTTCCAGCACAGAGTTGTACCCACCAGCAGGATGCTCGATTCTTAACATACACTTCCAGCACAGAGTTGTACCCACCAGCAGGATGCTTGATTCTCAACATACACTTCCAGCACAGAGTTGTACCCACCAGCAGGATGCTCGATTCTCAACATACACTTCCAGCACAGAGCTGTACCCACCAGCAGGATGCTCGATTCTTAACATACACTTCCAGCACAGAGTTGTACCCACCAGCAGGATGCTCGATTCTCAACATACACTTCCAGCACAGAATTGTACCCACCAGCAGGATGCTCGATTCTCAACATACACTTCCAGCACAGAGCTGTACCCACCAGCAGGATGCTCGATTCTTAACATACACTTCCAGCACAGAATTGGACCCACCAGCAGGATGCTCGATTCTCAACATACACTTCCAGCACAGAGTTGTACCCACCAGCAGGATGCTTGATTCTCAACATACACTTCCAGCACAGAGTTGTACCCACCAGCAGGATGCTTGATTCTCAACATACACTTCCAGCACAGAGTTGTACCCACCAGCAGGATGCTTGATTCTCAACATAAACTTCCAGCACAGAGTTGTACCCACCAGCAGGATGCTTGATTCTCAACATACACTTCCAGCACAGAGTTGTACCCACCAGCAGGATGCTCGATTCTTAACATACACTTCCAGCACAGAGTTGTACCCACCAGCAGGATGCTCGATTCTCAACATACACTTCCAGCACAGAGCTGTACCCACCAGCAGGATGCCCGATTCTTAACATACACTTCCAGCACAGAGTTGTACCCACCAGCAGGATGCTTGATTCTCTACATACACTTTCAGCACAGAGCTTTACCCACCAGCAGGATGCTCGATTCTGAACATACACTTCCAGCACAGAATTGTACCCACCCGCAGGATGCTCGATTCTTAACATACACTTCCAGCACAGAGTTGTTCCCACCAGCAGGATGCTCGATTCTTAACATACACTTCCAGCACAGAGCTGTACCCACCAGCAGGATGCTCGATTCTTAACATACACTTACAGCACAGAGTTGTACCCACCAGCAGGATGCTTGATTCTTAACATACACTTCCAGCACAGAGTTGTACCCACCAGCAGGATGCTCGATTCTCAACATACACTTCCAGCACAGAGTTGTACCCACCAGCAGGATGCTTGATTCTCAACATACACTTCCAGCACAGAGTTGTACCCACCAGCAGGATGCTTGATTCTCAACATACACTTCCAGCACAGAGTTGTACCCACCAGCAGGATGCTCGATTCTTAACATACACTTCCAGCACAGAGTTGTACCCACCAGCAGGATGCTTGATTCTCAACATACACTTCCAGCACAGAGTTGTACCCACCAGCAGGATGCTCGATTCTCAACATACACTTCCAGCACAGAGCTGTACCCACCAGCAGGATGCTCGATTCTTAACATACACTTCCAGCACAGAGCTGTACCCACCAGCAGGATGCTCGATTCTCAACATACACTTCCAGCACAGAATTGTACCCACCAGCAGGATGCTCGATTCTTAACATACACTTCCAGCACAGAGTTGTACCCACCAGCAGGATGCTCGATTCTCAACATACACTTCCAGCACAGAATTGTACCCACCAGCAGGATGCTCGATTCTCAACATACACTTCCAGCACAGAGCTGTACCCACCAGCAGGATGCTCGATTCTGAACATACACTTCCAGCACAGAATTGTACCCACCAGCAGGATGCTCGATTCTCAACATACACTTCCAGCACAGAGTTGTACCCACCAGCAGGATGCTTGATTCTCAACATACACTTCCAGCACAGAGTTGTACCCACCAGCAGGATGCTTTATTCTCAACATACACTTCCAGCACAGAGTTGTACCCACCAGCAGGATGCTCGATTCTTAACATACACTTCCAGCACAGAGTTGTACCCACCAGCAGGATGCTCGATTCTCAACATACACTTCCAGCACAGAGCTGTACCCACCAGCAGGATGCTCGATTCTCAACATACACTTCCAGCACAGAGCTGTACCCACCAGCAGGATGCTCGATTCTCAACATACACTTCCAGCACAGAGTTGTACCCACCAGCAGGATGCTTGATTCTCTACATACACTTCCAGCACAGAGCTTTACCCACCAGCAGGATGCTCGATTCTTAACATACACTTCCAGCAAAGAATTGTACCCACCAGCAGGATGCTCGATTCTTAACATACACTTCCAGCACAGAGTTGTACCCACCAGCAGGATGCTCGATTCTTAACATACACTTCCAGCACAGAGCTGTACCCACCAGCAGGATGCTCGATTCTTAACATACACTTCCAGCACAGAGTTGTACCCACCAGCAGGATGCTTGATTCTTAACATACACTTCCAGCACAGAGTTGTACCCACCAGCAGGATGCTCGATTCTCAACATACACTTCCAGCACAGAGTTGTACCCACCAGCAGGATGCTTGATTCTCAACATACACTTCCAGCACAGAGTTGTACCCACCAGCAGGATGCTCGATTCTTAACATACACTTCCAGCACAGAGTTGTACCCACCAGCAGGATGCTTGATTCTCAACATACACTTCCAGCACAGAGTTGTACCCACCAGCAGGATGCTCGAGTCTCAACATACACTTCCAGCACAGAGCTGTACCCACCAGCAGGATGCTCGATTCTTAACATACACTTCCAGCACAGAGCTGTACCCGCCAGCAGGATGCTCGATTCTCAACATACACTTCCAGCACAGAATTGTACCCACCAGCAGGATGCTCGATTCTTAACATACACTTCCAGCACAGAGTTGTACCCACCAGCAGGATGCTCGATTCTCAACATACACTTCCAGCACAGAATTGTACCCACCAGCAGGATGCTCGATTCTCAACATACACTTCCAGCACAGAGCTGTACCCACCAGCAGGATGCTCGATTCTTAACATACACTTCCAGCACAGAATTGGACCCACCAGCAGGATGCTCGATTCTCAACATACACTTCCAGCACAGAGTTGTACCCACCAGCAGGATGCTTGATTCTCAACATACACTTCCAGCACAGAGTTGTACCCACCAGCAGGATGCTTGATTCTCAACATACACTTCCAGCACAGAGTTGTACCCACCAGCAGGATGCTTGATTCTCAACATACACTTCCAGCACAGAGTTGTACCCACCAGCAGGATGCTTGATTCTCAACATACACTTCCAGCACAGAGTTGTACCCACCAGCAGGATGCTCGATTCTTGACATACACTTCCAGCACAGAGTTGTACCCACCAGCAGGATGCTCGATTCTCAACATACACTTCCAGCACAGAGCTGTACCCACCAGCAGGATGCTCGATTCTTAACATACACTTCCAGCACAGAGTTGTACCCACCAGCAGGATGCTTGATTCTCTACATACACTTTCAGCACAGAGCTTTACCCACCAGCAGGATGCTCGATTCTGAACATACACTTCCAGCACAGAATTGTACCCACCCGCAGGATGCTCGATTCTTAACATACACTTCCAGCACAGAGTTGTTCCCACCAGCAGGATGCTCGATTCTCAACATACACTTCCAGCACAGAGCTGTACCCACCAGCAGGATGCTCGATTCTTAACATACACTTCCAGCACAGAGTTGTACCCACCAGCAGGATGCTCGATTCTTAACATACACTTCCAGCACAGAGCTGTACCCACCAGCAGGATGCTCGATTCTTAACATACACTTCCAGCACAGAGTTGTACCCACCAGCAGGATGCTTGATTCTTAACATACACTTCCAGCACAGAGTTGTACCCACCAGCAGGATGCTCGATTCTCAACATACACTTCCAGCACAGAGTTGTACCCACCAGCAGGATGCTTGATTCCCAACATACACTTCCAGCACAGAGTTGTACCCACCAGCAGGATGCTCGATTCTTAACATACACTTCCAGCACAGAGTTGTACCCACCAGCAGGATGCTTGATTCTCAACATACACTTCCAGCACAGAGTTGTACCCACCAGCAGGATGCTCGATTCTCAACATACACTTCCAGCACAGAGCTGTACCCACCAGCAGGATGCTCGATTCTTAACATACACTTCCAGCACAGAGCTGTACCCGCCAGCAGGATGCTCGATTCTCAACATACACTTCCAGCACAGAATTGTACCCACCAGCAGGATGCTCGATTCTTAACATACACTTCCAGCACAGAGTTGTACCCACCAGCAGGATGCTCGATTCTCAACATACACTTCCAGCACAGAATTGTACCCACCAGCAGGATGCTCGATTCTCAACATACACTTCCAGCACAGAGCTGTACCCACCAGCAGGATGCTCGATTCTTAACATACACTTCCAGCACAGAATTGGACCCACCAGCAGGATGCTCGATTCTCAACATACACTTCCAGCACAGAGTTGTACCCACCAGCAGGATGCTTGATTCTCAACATACACTTCCAGCACAGAGTTGTACCCACCAGCAGGATGCTTGATTCTCAACATACACTTCCAGCACAGAGTTGTACCCACCAGCAGGATGCTTGATTCTCAACATAAACTTCCAGCACAGAGTTGTACCCACCAGCAGGATGCTTGATTCTCAACATACACTTCCAGCACAGAGTTGTACCCACCAGCAGGATGCTCGATTCTTAACATACACTTCCAGCACAGAGTTGTACCCACCAGCAGGATGCTCGATTCTCAACATAAACTTCCAGCACAGAGCTGTACCCACCAGCAGGATGCCCGATTCTTAACATACACTTCCAGCACAGAGTTGTACCCACCAGCAGGATGCTTGATTCTCTACATACACTTTCAGCACAGAGCTTTACCCACCAGCAGGATGCTCGATTCTGAACATACACTTCCAGCACAGAATTGTACCCACCCGCAGGATGCTCGATTCTTAACATACACTTCCAGCACAGAGTTGTTCCCACCAGCAGGATGCTCGATTCTTAACATACACTTCCAGCACAGAGCTGTACCCACCAGCAGGATGCTCGATTCTTAACATACACTTACAGCACAGAGTTGTACCCACCAGCAGGATGCTTGATTCTTAACATACACTTCCAGCACAGAGTTGTACCCACCAGCAGGATGCTCGATTCTCAACATACACTTCCAGCACAGAGTTGTACCCACCAGCAGGATGCTTGATTCTCAACATACACTTCCAGCACAGAGTTGTACCCACCAGCAGGATGCTTGATTCTCAACATACACTTCCAGCACAGAGTTGTACCCACCAGCAGGATGCTCGATTCTTAACATACACTTCCAGCACAGAGTTGTACCCACCAGCAGGATGCTTGATTCTCAACATACACTTCCAGCACAGAGTTGTACCCACCAGCAGGATGCTCGATTCTCAACATACACTTCCAGCACAGAGCTGTACCCACCAGCAGGATGCTCGATTCTTAACATACACTTCCAGCACAGAGCTGTACCCACCAGCAGGATGCTCGATTCTCAACATACACTTCCAGCACAGAATTGTACCCACCAGCAGGATGCTCGATTCTTAACATACACTTCCAGCACAGAGTTGTACCCACCAGCAGGATGCTCGATTCTCAACATACACTTCCAGCACAGAATTGTACCCACCAGCAGGATGCTCGATTCTCAACATACACTTCCAGCACAGAGCTGTACCCACCAGCAGGATGCTCGATTCTTAACATACACTTCCAGCACAGAATTGTACCCACCAGCAGGATGCTCGATTCTCAACATACACTTCCAGCACAGAGTTGTACCCACCAGCAGGATGCTTGATTCTCAACATACACTTCCAGCACAGAGTTGTACCCACCAGCAGGATGCTTTATTCTCAACATACACTTCCAGCACAGAGTTGTACCCACCAGCAGGATGCTCGATTCTTAACATACACTTCCAGCACAGAGTTGTACCCACCAGCAGGATGCTCGATTCTCAACATACACTTCCAGCACAGAGCTGTACCCACCAGCAGGATGCTCGATTCTCAACATACACTTCCAGCACAGAGCTGTACCCACCAGCAGGATGCTCGATTCTCAACATACACTTCCAGCACAGAGCTGTACCCACCAGCAGGATGCTCGATTCTCAACATACACTTCCAGCACAGAATTGTAACCACCAGCAGGATGCTCGATTCTCAACATACACTTCCAGCACAGAGCTGTACCCACCAGCAGGATGCTTGATTCTCAACATACACTTCCAGCACAGAGCTGTACCCACCAGCAGGATGCTCGATTCTTAACATACACTTCCAGCACAGAGCTGTACCCACCAGCAGGATGCTCGATTCTTAACATACACTTCCAGCACAGAGTTGTACCCACCAGCAGGATGCTTGATTCTCTACATACACTTCCAGCACAGAGCTTTACCCACCAGCAGGATGATCGATTCTTAACATACACTTCCAGCACAGAATTGTACCCACCAGCAGGATGCTCGATTCTCAACATACACTTCCAGCACAGAATTGTACCCACCAGCAGGATGCTCGATTCTCAACATACACTTCCAGCACAGAATTGTAACCACCAGCAGGATGCTCGATTCTCAACATACACTTCCAGCACAGAATTGTAACCACCAGCAGGATGCTCGATTCTCAACATACACTTCCAGCACAGAGCTGTACCCACCAGCAGGATGCTTGATTCTCAACATACACTTCCAGCACAGAGCTGTACCCACCAGCAGGATGCTCGATTCTTAACATACACTTCCAGCACAGAGCTGTACCCGCCAGCAGGATGCTCGATTCTCAACATACACTTCCAGCACAGAATTGTACCCACCAGCAGGATGCTCGATTCTTAACATACACTTCCAGCACAGAGTTGTACCCACCAGCAGGATGCTCGATTCTCAACATACACTTCCAGCACAGAATTGTACCCACCAGCAGGATGCTCGATTCTCAACATACACTTCCAGCACAGAGCTGTACCCACCAGCAGGATGCTCGATTCTTAACATACACTTCCAGCACAGAATTGGACCCACCAGCAGGATGCTCGATTCTCAACATACACTTCCAGCACAGAGTTGTACCCACCAGCAGGATGCTTGATTCTCAACATACACTTCCAGCACAGAGTTGTACCCACCAGCAGGATGCTTGATTCTCAACATACACTTCCAGCACAGAGTTGTACCCACCAGCAGGATGCTTGATTCTCAACATAAACTTCCAGCACAGAGTTGTACCCACCAGCAGGATGCTTGATTCTCAACATACACTTCCAGCACAGAGTTGTACCCACCAGCAGGATGCTCGATTCTTAACATACACTTCCAGCACAGAGTTGTACCCACCAGCAGGATGCTCGATTCTCAACATAAACTTCCAGCACAGAGCTGTACCCACCAGCAGGATGCCCGATTCTTAACATACACTTCCAGCACAGAGTTGTACCCACCAGCAGGATGCTTGATTCTCTACATACACTTTCAGCACAGAGCTTTACCCACCAGCAGGATGCTCGATTCTGAACATACACTTCCAGCACAGAATTGTACCCACCCGCAGGATGCTCGATTCTTAACATACACTTCCAGCACAGAGTTGTTCCCACCAGCAGGATGCTCGATTCTTAACATACACTTCCAGCACAGAGCTGTACCCACCAGCAGGATGCTCGATTCTTAACATACACTTACAGCACAGAGTTGTACCCACCAGCAGGATGCTTGATTCTTAACATACACTTCCAGCACAGAGTTGTACCCACCAGCAGGATGCTCGATTCTCAACATACACTTCCAGCACAGAGTTGTACCCACCAGCAGGATGCTTGATTCTCAACATACACTTCCAGCACAGAGTTGTACCCACCAGCAGGATGCTTGATTCTCAACATACACTTCCAGCACAGAGTTGTACCCACCAGCAGGATGCTCGATTCTTAACATACACTTCCAGCACAGAGTTGTACCCACCAGCAGGATGCTTGATTCTCAACATACACTTCCAGCACAGAGTTGTACCCACCAGCAGGATGCTCGATTCTCAACATACACTTCCAGCACAGAGCTGTACCCACCAGCAGGATGCTCGATTCTTAACATACACTTCCAGCACAGAGCTGTACCCACCAGCAGGATGCTCGATTCTCAACATACACTTCCAGCACAGAATTGTACCCACCAGCAGGATGCTCGATTCTTAACATACACTTCCAGCACAGAGTTGTACCCACCAGCAGGATGCTCGATTCTCAACATACACTTCCAGCACAGAATTGTACCCACCAGCAGGATGCTCGATTCTCAACATACACTTCCAGCACAGAGCTGTACCCACCAGCAGGATGCTCGATTCTTAACATACACTTCCAGCACAGAATTGTACCCACCAGCAGGATGCTCGATTCTCAACATACACTTCCAGCACAGAGTTGTACCCACCAGCAGGATGCTTGATTCTCAACATACACTTCCAGCACAGAGTTGTACCCACCAGCAGGATGCTTTATTCTCAACATACACTTCCAGCACAGAGTTGTACCCACCAGCAGGATGCTCGATTCTTAACATACACTTCCAGCACAGAGTTGTACCCACCAGCAGGATGCTCGATTCTCAACATACACTTCCAGCACAGAGCTGTACCCACCAGCAGGATGCTCGATTCTCAACATACACTTCCAGCACAGAGCTGTACCCACCAGCAGGATGCTCGATTCTCAACATACACTTCCAGCACAGAGCTGTACCCACCAGCAGGATGCTCGATTCTCAACATACACTTCCAGCACAGAATTGTAACCACCAGCAGGATGCTCGATTCTCAACATACACTTCCAGCACAGAGCTGTACCCACCAGCAGGATGCTTGATTCTCAACATACACTTCCAGCACAGAGCTGTACCCACCAGCAGGATGCTCGATTCTTAACATACACTTCCAGCACAGAGCTGTACCCACCAGCAGGATGCTCGATTCTTAACATACACTTCCAGCACAGAGTTGTACCCACCAGCAGGATGCTTGATTCTCTACATACACTTCCAGCACAGAGCTTTACCCACCAGCAGGATGATCGATTCTTAACATACACTTCCAGCACAGAATTGTACCCACCAGCAGGATGCTCGATTCTCAACATACACTTCCAGCACAGAATTGTACCCACCAGCAGGATGCTCGATTCTCAACATACACTTCCAGCACAGAATTGTACCCACCAGCAGGATGCTCGATTCTCAACATACACTTCCAGCACAGAGCTGTACCCACCAGCAGGATGCTCGATTCTTAACATACACTTCCAGCACAGAATTGTACCCACCAGCAGGATGCTCGATTCTCAACATACACTTCCAGCACAGAGTTGTACCCACCAGCAGGATGCTTGATTCTCAACATACACTTCCAGCACAGAGTTGTACCCACCAGCAGGATGCTTTATTATCAACATACACTTCCAGCACAGAGTTGTACCCACCAGCAGGATGCTCGATTCTTAACATACACTTCCAGCACAGAGTTGTACCCACCAGCAGGATGCTCGATTCTCAACATACACTTCCAGCACAGAGCTGTACCCACCAGCAGGATGCTCGATTCTCAACATACACTTCCAGCACAGAGCTGTACCCACCAGCAGGATGCTCGATTCTCAACATACACTTCCAGCACAGAGCTGTACCCACCAGCAGGATGCTCGATTCTCAACATACACTTCCAGCACAGAATTGTAACCACCAGCAGGATGCTTGATTCTCAACATACACTTCCAGCACAGAGCTTTACCCACCAGCAGGATGCTCGATTCTTAACATACACTTCCAGCACAGAGCTGTACCCACCAGCAGGATGCTCGATTCTTAACATACACTGCCAGCACAGAGTTGTACCCACCAGCAGGATGCTTGATTCTCTACATACACTTCCAGCACAGAGCTTTACCCACCAGCAGGATGCTCGATTCTTAACATACACTTCCAGCACAGAATTGTACCCACCAGCAGGATGCTTGATTCTTAACATACACTTCCAGCACAGAGTTGTACCCACCAGCAGGATGCTCGATTCTTAACATACACTTCCAGCACAGAGCTGTACCCACCAGCAGGATGCTCGATTCTTAACATACACTTCCAGCACAGAGTTGTACCCACCAGCAGGATGCTTGATTCTCAACATACACTTCCAGCACAGAGTTGTACCCACCAGCAGGATGCTTGATTCTCAACATACACTTCCAGCACAGAGTTGTACCCACCAGCAGGATGCTCGATTCTTAACATACACTTCCAGCACAGAGTTGTACCCACCAGCAGGATGCTAGATTCTCAACATACACTTCCAGCACAGATTTGTACCCACCAGCAGGATGCTCGATTCTCAACATACACTTCCAGCACAGAGCTGTACCCACCAGCAGGATGCTCGATTCTTAACATACACTTCCAGCACAGAGCTGTACCCACAGCAGGATGCTCGATTCTCAACATACACTTCCAGCACAGAGCTGTACCCACCAGCAGGATGCTCGATTCTTAACATACACTTCCAGCACAGAGTTGTACCTACCAGCAGGATGCTTGATTCTCTACATACACTTCCAGCACAGAGCTTTACCCACCAGCAGGATGCTCGATTCTTAACATACACTTCCAGCACAGAATTGTACCCACCAGCAGGATGCTCGATTCTCAACATACACTTCCAGCACAGAATTGTACCCACCAGCAGGATGCTCGATTCTCAACATACACTTCCAGCACAGAATTGTACCCACCAGCAGGATGCTCGATTCTCAACATACACTTCCAGCACAGAGCTGTACCCACCAGCAGGATGCTCGATTCTTAACATACACTTCCAGCACAGAATTGTACCCACCAGCAGGATGCTCGATTCTCAACATACACTTCCAGCACAGAGTTGTACCCACCAGCAGGATGCTCGATTCTCAACATACACTTCCAGCACAGAGTTGTACCCACCAGCAGGATGCTTTATTCTCAACATACACTTCCAGCACAGAGTTGTACCCACCAGCAGGATGCTCGATTCTTAACATACACTTCCAGCACAGAGTTGTACCCACCAGCAGGATGCTCGATTCTCAACATACACTTCCAGCACAGAATTGTACCCACCAGCAGGATGCTCGATTCTCTACATACACTTCCAGCACAGAGTTGTACCCACCAGCAGGATGCTCGATTCTCAACATACACTTCCAGCACAGAGTTGTACCCACCAGCAGGATGCTTGATTCTCAACATACACTTCCAGCACAGAGCTGTACCCACCAGCAGGATGCTCGATTCTTAACATACACTTCCAGCACCGAGCTGTACCCACCAGCAGGATGCTCGATTCTTAACATACACTTCCAGCACAGAGTTGTACCCACCAGCAGGATGCTTGATTCTCTACATACACTTCCAGCACAGAGCTTTACCCACCAGCAGGATGCTCGATTCTTAACATACACTTCCAGCACAGAATTGTACCCACCAGCAGGATGCTTGATTCTTAACATACACTTCCAGCACAGAATTGTACCCACCAGCAGGATGCTCGATTCTTAACATACACTTCCAGCACAGAGCTGTACCCACCAGCAGGATGCTCGATTCTTAACATACACTTCCAGCACAGAGTTGTACCCACCAGCAGGATGCTTGATTCTCAACATACACTTCCAGCACAGAGTTGTACCCACCAGCAGGATGCTTGATTCTCAACATACACTTCCAGCACAGAGTTGTACCCACCAGCAGGATGCTCGATTCTTAACATACACTTCCAGCACAGAGTTGTACCCACCAGCAGGATGCTTGATTCTCAACATACACTTCCAGCACAGATTTGTACCCACCAGCAGGATGCTCGATTCTCAACATACACTTCCAGCACAGAGCTGTACCCACCAGCAGGATGCTCGATTCTTAACATACACTTCCAGCACAGAGCTGTACCCACAGCAGGATGCTCGATTCTCAACATACACTTCCAGCACAGAGCTGTACCCACCAGCAGGATGCTCGATTCTTAACATACACTTCCAGCACAGAGCTTTACCCACCAGCAGGATGCTCGATTCTTAACATACACTTCCAGCACAGAGCTGTACCCACCAGCAGGATGCTCGATTCTCAACATACACTTCCAGCACAGAGCTGTCCCCACCAGCAGGATGCTCGATTCTTAACATACACTTCCAGCACAGAGCTGTACCCACCAGCAGGATGCTCGATTCTTAACATACACTTCCAGCACAGAGTTGTACCCACCAGCAGGATGCTTGATTCTCGACATACACTTCCAGCACAGAGCTTTACCCACCAGCAGGATGCTCGATTCTTAACATACACTTCCAGCACAGAATTGTACCCACCAGCAGGATGCTCGATTCTTAACATACACTTCCAGCACAGAGCTGTACCCACCAGCAGGATGCTCGATTCTCAACATACACTTCCAGCACAGAGTTGTACCCACCAGCAGGATGCTTGATTCTCGACATACACTTCCAGCACAGAGCTGTACCCACCAGCAGGATGCTCGATTCTCAACATACACTTCCAGCACAGAGCTGTCCCCACCAGCAGGATGCTCGATTCTTAACATACACTTCCAGCACAGAGCTGTCCCCACCAGCAGGATGCTCGATTCTCAACATACACTTCCAGCACAGAGCTGTCCCCACCAGCAGGATGCTCGATTCTCAACATACACTTCCAGCACAGAGCTGTACCCACCAGCAGGATGCTCGATTCTTAACATACACTTCCAGCACAGAGTTGTACCCACCAGCAGGATGCTTGATTCTCTACATACACTTCCAGCACAGAGCTTTACCCACCAGCAGGATGCTCGATTCTTAACATACACTTCCAGCACAGAATTGTACCCACCAGCAGGATGCTCGATTCTCAACATACACTTCCAGCACAGAATTGTACCCACCAGCAGGATGCTCGATTCTCAACATACACTTCCAGCACAGAATTGTACCCACCAGCAGGATGCTCGATTCTCAACATACACTTCCAGCACAGAGCTGTACCCACCAGCAGGATGCTCGATTCTTAACATACACTTCCAGCACAGAATTGTACCCACCAGCAGGATGCTCGATTCTCAACATACACTTCCAGCACAGAGTTGTACCCACCAGCAGGATGCTTGATTCTCGACATACACTTCCAGCACAGAGTTGTACCCACCAGCAGGATGCTTTATTCTCAACATACACTTCCAGCACAGAGTTGTACCCACCAGCAGGATGCTCGATTCTTAACATACACTTCCAGCACAGAGTTGTACCCACCAGCAGGATGCTCGATTCTCAACATACACTTCCAGCACAGAGCTGTACCCACCAGCAGGATGCTCGATTCTCAACATACACTTCCAGCACAGAGCTGTACCCACCAGCAGGATGCTCGATTCTCAACATACACTTCCAGCACAGAGCTGTACCCACCAGCAGGATGCTCGATTCTCAACATACACTTCCAGCACAGAATTGTAACCACCAGCAGGATGCTCGATTCTCAACATACACTTCCAGCACAGAGCTGTACCCACCAGCAGGATGCTTGATTCTCAACATACACTTCCAGCACAGAGTTGTACCCACCAGCAGGATGCTTGATTCTCAACATACACTTCCAGCACAGAGTTGTACCCACCAGCAGGATGCTTGATTCTCAACATACACTTCCAGCACAGAGTTGTACCCACCAGCAGGATGCTCGATTCTTAACATACACTTCCAGCACAGAGTTGTACCCACCAGCAGGATGCTTGATTCTCAACATACACTTCCAGCACAGATTTGTACCCACCAGCAGGATGCTCGATTCTCAACATACACTTCCAGCACAGAGCTGTACCCACCAGCAGGATGCTCGATTCTTAACATACACTTCCAGCACAGAGCTGTACCCACAGCAGGATGCTCGATTCTCAACATACACTTCCAGCACAGAGCTGTACCCACCAGCAGGATGCTCGATTCTTAACATACACTTCCAGCACAGAGCTGTACCCACCAACAGGATGCTCGATTCTTAACATACACTTCCAGCACAGAGCTGTACCCACCAGCAGGATGCTCGATTCTCAACATACACTTCCAGCACAGAGCTGTCCCCACCAGCAGGATGCTCGATTCTTAACATACACTTCCAGCGCAGAGCTGTACCCACCAGCAGGATGCTCGATTCTTAACATACACTTCCAGCACAGAGTTGTACCCACCAGCAGGATGCTTGATTTTCGACATACACTTCCAGCACAGAGCTTTACCCACCAGCAGGATGCTCGATTCTTAACATACACTTCCAGCACAGAATTGTACCCACCAGCAGGATGCTCGATTCTTAACATACACTTCCAGCACAGAGCTGTACCCACCAGCAGGATGCTCGATTCTCAACATACACTTCCAGCACAGAGCTGTACCCACCAGCAGGATGCTCGATTCTTAACATACACTTCCAGCACAGAGCTGTACCCTCCAGCAGGATGCTTGATTCTCAACATACACTTCCAGCACAGAGCTGTACCCACCAGCAGGATGCTCGATTCTTAACATACACTTCCAGCACAGAGCTGTACCCACCAGCAGGATGCTCGATTCTCAACATACACTTCCAGCACAGAGCTGTCCCCACCAGCAGGATGCTCGATTCTTAACATACACTTCCAGCACAGAGCTGTCCCCACCAGCAGGATGCTCGATTCTCAACATACACTTCCAGCACAGAGCTGTCCCCACCAGCAGGATGCTCGATTCTCAACATACACTTCCAGCACAGAGCTGTCCCCACCAGCAGGATGCTTGATTCTCAACATACACTTCCAGAACAGTGCTGTACCCACCAGCAGGATGCTCGATTCTTAACATACACTTCCAGCACAGAGCTGTCCCCACCAGCAGGATGCTTGATTCTCAACATACACTTCCAGCACAGAGCTGTACTCACCAGCAGGATGCTCGATTCTCAACATACACTTCCAGCACAGAGCTGTACCCACCAGCAGGATGCTCGATTCTCAACATACACTTCCAGCACAGAATTGTACCCACCAGCAGGATGCTCGATTCTCAACATACACTTCCAGCACAGAGCTGTACCCACCAGCAGGATGCTCGATTCTCAACATACACTTCCAGCACAGAATTGTACCCACCAGCAGGATGCTCGATTCTTAACATACACTTCCAGCACAGAGTTGTACCCACCAGCAGGATGCTTGATTCTCTACATACACTTCCAGCACAGAATTGTACCCACCAGCAGGATGCTCGATTCTCAACATACACTTCCAGCACAGAGCTGTACCCACCAGCAGGATGCTCGATTCTTAACATACACTTCCAGCACAGAGCTGTACCCACCAGCAGGATGCTCGATTCTCAACATACACTTCCAGCACAGAATTGTACCCACCAGCAGGATGCTCGATTCTCAACATACACTTCCAGCACAGAGTTGTACCCACCAGCAGGATGCTCGATTCTTAACATACACTTCCAGCACAGAGCTGTACCCACCAGCAGGATGCTCGATTCTTAACATACACTTCCAGCACAGAGCTGTACCCACCAGCAGGATGCTCGATTCTTAACATACACTTCCAGCACAGAATTGTACCCACCAGCAGGATGCTCGATTCTCAACATACACTTCCAGCACAGAGTTGTACCCACCAGCAGGATGCTTGATTCTCAACATACACTTCCAGCACAGTTGTACCCACCAGCAGGATGCTTGATTCTCAACATACACTTCCAGCACAGAGTTGAACCCACCAGCAGGATGCTCGATTCTTAACATACACTTCCAGCACAGAGTTGTACCCACCAGCAGGATGCTCGATTCTCAACATACACTTCCAGCACAGAGTTGTACCCACCAGCAGGGCACTCAATTTCCAACATGCTTTCCTGACAGATGAAGCTCATCGCTAGAATGAACAAATTAGTTAAATTACCCCTAAAATGGAAGAACATGATCATGAAATATTGTATTCATCTAGCCTCCTAAAACATCGATACACATGAAGCTTGCACCAAGCAAGTCCCTATCACATTTTTGATGTTGCACTTCACATGTCCTCCCCAAAATGGTAAAAAGAAATGAAGAAAGGAAAGGCTGTTTTCTCATGGTTTCTGGTTTCTATGGATTCAAAGCGTGTCCTGTCCATTGAAAAACTTCCTCCACCAAAGTAATTAACCTCTAATTGACTCGAGAATTTACTGTAATGAGAATGATCTTGAAGATGTTTCTTCACCTCAGCAGCAGATAATAAATTGCACACTGCAATGTATACTGCTCCTGTCATTATTGTTTTTTGTTCTTCAGATTTGGGTGACTCTGGCAAGGCAACAGCAGCATTATACATAATAATAAAAACAAGAAATGCTGGAAATACTCATCAGGTCTGGTAGCATCTGTGGAGAGAGAAGCAGAGTTAACGTTTCAGGTCAGTGACCCTTCTTCAGAGCCTTTCAAGTTGGGCGGCACAGTGGCGCAGTGGTTAGCACCGCAGCCTCACAGCTCCAGCGACCCGGGTTCAATTCTGGGTACTGCCTGTGTGGAGTTTGCAAGTTCTCCCTGTGTCTGTGTCCTCCGGGTGCTCTGGTTTCCTCCCACAGCCAAAAGACTTGCAGGTTGATAGGTAAATTGGCCATTTTAATTACCCCTAGTATAGGTAGGTGGTAGGGGAATATAGGGACAGGTGAGGATGTGGTAGGAATATGGGATTAGTGTAGGATTAGTATAGATGGGTGGTTAATGGTCGGCACAGACTCGGTGGGCCGAAGGGCCTGTTTCAGTGCTGTATCTCTAAAAAAAAAGCACATATGCATGAAGGTGACTATTAGTCAGCAGGGTAAGGGGAACAAAGGGGTGATAGAGAAGGAGGTCTCACAGACACAGGCCCTGTCAAACACGTACAATGTACTTGCTACCTGTGAGGATAAAGATACAGGCTGTGGACTGGGTAGCCAGAATGCTAACCATGGCACTGTAGAGCAGAAGACAGTTAAGGGAGGGGGCAGGGGGAAGAACAGAGTCGAAATGTTGAAGTCGTAGGGTGTCCGATAATTAGGGAGATAGATGTTATCCCCTGTAGTCTGAGAGCTCAGGAGAGTGTGTTCACTATCTGGTGCAAAGGTAAAGGATATCCCAGAGCAAATGGAGAGGAACTTGGAAAGGGAGGGGGAAGATCCTTTTATTGTGGTTCATGCTGGGACTAATGACATAGGGAAGGAAAATGAGGGATCCTGCTAAGGGAACATCAAACGTTTGGAACTAAATTAAAAATTACAGGACCTCATGGATGCTAAGCTTGGGATTACTGCCTCAGCCATGTACTAACTGGAATAGGCAGATCCTGGAAGCTGAAAGATTGCTAAGGGAAGGACAGGTTCAATTTCATGGGACACTGACACTCGTACTGGGATGGGAAGGAGCTGTACTGCTGGGACGGGTTCCACCTGAAGGGAATGGAACCAATGTCCTATGGAAAGGATAAATAGGGCCTTGGATCGGGCTGTAAGCTAGTAAGCTGGGGGGTAGGGATCTAATGAAAGTAACATGGGAGAGAAATTGGCTGACTCCCTAAAACAAGCATGAGGATCGCAGTACGCAGTTAACCCATGCCTGATCAATTCTCTGCAGGCAGCACATTAAATTTCTGCTGCATGCTCTTCTACATGATTGCTCCATGCAGCCAGCAGTACCTGCATTTGATATTTGGAGGACACCTCAGCAGAGGGCCCGATATCGCCAATGCCTCCTGCTACTTAAAGGCAGCCTCCACCTCTTAAAAGATAGGTGCATTGCCGTTGCAAGAAGTGGTAGGAGGTTTTTAAAGGCAATCTCAGATGTGATACTTTCAGCAATGGCTGAACATGCGAGAGCGCGAGCACTCAGGTTTTCGGACACTGCACTGAGGTCTTGGTGGAAGAGGTGGAAAGAAGGAGAGATGTCCTGTATCTGCAGGGAGCAGGGGATCCTCCAGACAGATGCTTAGATGCAGTAGCAGTGGATGTTAATTGAAGTGTTGCTCCAAAAACATGGATGCAATGCAGGAAGAAGATTAACAATCTCACACAGCTTGTCAAGATGAGTGAGTTCATCTTCAAGTGCTCACCAATGCTCAGTTTGGATTCCACCAGGGCCACTCAGCTCCTGACCTGTTTAAAACCTTCATCCAAACATGGACAAAAGAGCTGAATTTCAGAGGTGAGGTGAGAGTAACTGTCCTTGGTATCAAGGCAACATTCGACAGTGTGTGACATCAAGGAGCCCTAGCAAAAGTGAAGTCAATGGGAATCAGGCGGAAAACTCTCCACTGCTTGGAATCATACCTAGCAGAAAGGAAGATGGTTGTGATTGTTGGAGGTCAATCATCTCAGTCCCAGGACATAACTGCAGGAGTCCTTTAGGGCAGTGTCCTAGGGCCAACCATCTTCAACTGCTTCATCAACAACCTTCTCTCCATGCTAAGGTTAAACGTGATGATTGTATGATGTTCAGTGCCATTAGCAACTCCTCAGATACTGAAACAGTCCGTACCTGCATGCAGCAAGACCTGGACAACATACAGGCTTGGGCTGATAAGTGGCAAGTAACATTAGTGCCACACAAGTGCCAGGCAATGATCATCTCCAACAAGACAGAATCTAACCATCTCCCTTGAAATTCAACAACATTACCCACCATCAAACATCCTGGGAGTTCCCATTGATCAGAAACTTAACTAGAGCAGCCATATACATACTAGAGCTATAACAGCAGGTTAGAGGCTGGGAATTCTGCAGTGAGTAACTCAACACCTGACTCCCCAAAGCCTGTATGCCATCTACAAGGCATAAGTCAGGACTGTTATGGAATACTCTCCACTTGCCTGGATGGGCGCAGCTCCAACAACACTCAATAAGCTCAACACTATCCAGGACAAAGCAGCCTGCTTGATCAGTACCCCATCCACCACCTTAAGGATTCACTCCCTCCACCACTGGCGCACAGTGGCAGCAGTGTGTGCCATCTGCAAGATACACCGCAGCAACTCCTCAAGGCTCCTTCAATAGCACATTCCAAACCTGCAACCTTTACCACCTAGAAGGAAAATAGCAGCAGACACATGCGCACACCACCACCTGCAAGTTCCTCTCCAAGCCACACACCATCCTGAATTGGAACTATATCGTCGTTTCTTCATTGTCGCTGGTTCAAAATCCTCAAACTCCCTTCCTAACAGCACTGTGGATGTACCTACATCTCATGGACTGCAGCGGTTCCAGAAGGCAGCTCGTGATCATTTTCTCAAGGGTATTTAGGGATGGGCAATAAATGCTGGCCTCGCCCTCCCATAAATGAATTTTTAAAAAATCCCACCAGCTGCACCGCTAGCCTCATCCACTGCTCAATCTACTACACTCCCATCACCCACCTACCAGAAATCTCTATCAATCAAGATTCATTCAATTCATATGCTTTGCCTCGCTCCCATACACTGTTGCAAGCCTTGCAACCACAGCTCATAGTTCGCACATACTGGCATCTATTCAACCGTGCCATCCACATTACCCAAACATAGTGCAGAACGCTCACTGGCATACTTCCGTCTTTCTTGCAGGAGGAAGTGGCACATAACAGTAGGTAGCAGGAAAGAATTGGAGGATTGTCACGCTCACATAGGCGACAGTGATGAAATATGAAATGAACTGGAGAACTTATGAAAAAAGTAAAATGCTGAACTAATCTACAGGAAAATGGACACTTTGTTACCCGGAAACATGGAGGGACAGGCCAGGTGATCCCCTCCTGTACTGCCAACCAACATGTTAATGAGGATGCACATTATCATGTAAAACAGCCCATTCCATGCTAATGACTCCTATCGTCAAAAATTGAGATAGCAAAAGCTTTTGCAGACAGACTGATTCCAAAGCCAAGGCCAAGATTACGGGTGTGAAATAACACCTATTTAACAAAATGGACCACATTCCGATGCCATTATGTAACAATGGTCCCCACATCCTGGGACATTGTATGAACACCCCAGGGGACAGCACCTTGAGTCACCTGACCAAAACCCAGCCTGATAAGGATTTTTCTTACGAAAGAGATTTCTCAGACAGAGTAGGACAGTAAGCCATTCCAGCCAGACAAAATGTGAGATTGATCCAGCTAAGCAAGGAGCCCTGCCAGCGCCATCTTTAAACTACTGAGGCAGCTACCTCCATCAGCGCAGCTGTAAAACCCACCATGATGCAACATTTGATGGTCAATGTCACAGCTGCATTGCAACACAGACAATTTCCATCCAAAGTCTGAATGCTGCAGTGGAAACTCATTCTGCTGTCATCATGGCTCTGGATGCCAGTATTCAAAGAGGTTTCCAGGGCATCACAGCACTTCAGCAATCTGGTTTCCAGCAGATCAGTGGGATTGTTGACATACCTTGGGAGAGTGGCAGTGGCTTCCTGAGCCTGTTGTCCTCTCTCAGGATGTCAGCATTCCTGCTCACACCCCTGCCACTCTTCCTGTTGCTTGTTAGCCAGCTCAGACTGTTGCCTCTGATGATGAGGTGGTGCAGTCCACAGCCGGGCCTTCTAGGCGCAGATCTGCTCGCGATCGCCCTTCAAGGCTATCTGCATGCTCCTCAATTGAAGGTCAGCAACCTTCCACCAACCAACCTGCAACCACTGGGAAAGCACCTCGTGGCAGCACGAAGAGAGACAAAGACAGACAAAAGAATTCACAAGGGTGATTAGATTATTTCCCTATGCATACATTTGGATTGCTATCTGCATTTTCTGATGGATTTTATTTTTGTGTTGTTGGAAAGAGGATAACGTGATAGAGGAAATGTAAGGAGTGTGAGACTTTTGGTGAATGTGGTCAGGTGGTTGAGGTTACTGGTATCACTCGTGAATTATTTGATCACATAGAACCTGGGCAGGAAGGGGCTGTCTACGATGTAGACTCCCTTCTTCTTCCTGTTCCTCCACTTCCTGCTGCACCACCCTCTTCCTCCTCCTCCTTGTGCTCCTGCTTCTCAGTTTCTCACCTGACAGAGGATGACAAGGGCTGTTCCCTCATAATGGCTAGGTTGTGCAGCATGCAACATACTACCATAAATGTCAATACCTGCTCAGTTGAATACTACAGGGTACCTCCAGAGCAGTCCAGGCAGCAGATGCATTGCTTGAAAATGCCAATTGTGTGCTCTATAATGTTCTTTGTGGCAACGTGTGTGTGCAGGTTCTGGACCAGATCCATGAGCCAAATTGTGAGTGAATACCCCTTGCTGCCCCTTGCAAGCCTCAGACTTGCCATGGTGGGTCAAATACAGCTGGCAGAGGACTGCTGCAGAATGAAGAAATCATGTCTACTGCAAGATAATGGGCATTCACCAGCATGATGCACTACTTGTGGTCGCACACCAGCTGCACACCCAAGGCATTGAACTGAGGCATTATTAGAAAAAAAGGCACTTAACCAATGAACAAGATAGTAGGAGGGCTGACCAAAAGATTGCTCAAAGAGTTGAATTTAAAGGAGAGTCCTTGAGGAGGAGGAGAAGGAAGTAGAAGTGTTTCAGAAAGGAATTCGAGACCATGAGGCCTAGGTGATTGAAGTACTGCTGGTAATGGTGGGGTGAAGAGAGGGGGAAATGCATTAGAGGCCAGAGTCAAAGGAATGCACAGTTCTGGGGACGGTTGTAGGATTAGAAGCAATTAAAGAGATAAGGAGGAGAAAGGCCGTGAGGAATTTAAACATGTGGGTGAGAATTTTAAATTGGAGGCATTGAGGTGGGGTGGGGTGGTGGGATGCAGTTTCTGAGAGCCAAAGTAAATCAGATAGAATAGGAGTGATGGGTGAGTGGAGCATGACACAGGCTAGGATATACTGGCACTTGAGCTGAAGTTCACAAATAATGGATGATGAAAAGTGTGATATTACTTGTTCCTTTGATATATGAACTATAGTAAGACTCACAGGACCACAAGTAACATCCAAAGAAAATGTGGGTTTTTATTATAACTTAACTAAAACATATATTGTTACAACCGAAGTTGGAGGAATGCATTTTCTTTCTCCAGTTCCACTACTCCACTGTTCACAGCATATATTGAAATGTTTTACCCAGTTACTGACACGGCCAATTATATACTTTATATTAGTTTCAAAATAAAAATCCACTGATCAGGTTTCTTTAATAAACAACAAAATTATTAATTTATTATAAAACAAGACTTATTCAATAAAGATGCAAAGCTTATTCACACACAGGTTGAAATATGAAACTATAAATATATTTCCTTCCAAATAACCCAACACACACACACGCACGCCAGTGAAAGAAAAAAATAAAGAAACTTTCTCTGCAGAGATCAACTTTACAAAAGCAAAAATACATTGGCCACATACTTGTTAATCTTTAAGAAAGAAAGGATAAGACATAAAATGTCCAGATGACTCTCAGTCTGATATCCAGGTATACATAGACGGGTGTCACTGGCCAAATGCGGTTGTCACTGGGATCTTTTCAGAAACAATTCATTCAGGAGATATCAAGAGGAAGTCTTGCAGGCTTTTGGGGAGAATCACTGCATCAGTGGGTTCAGCTATCATACTGGATTCTCAGAAGATTTTTCAACACAGGTGGGTTGACTTTTCTCTTAGCAGGATACACACCAAATGCTGAAGTCAAAAACAATCTCCAAAAATGAAACTTAAACTCCTGAGCCATAAATCTAGATTTCTTTGTAAACAACTCTAAATGGCTTCATACTCCATAAGGCCCTGGTTGTTTACTTAGCTTATGATATGTGATTTCCAGTAAGTATCTTTTTAAACAAAGTTCCAAGTGTCCTTCCAGTGACCCTTTTAAGAAAACCAAGTCCAGCATCTCCCCAGGTATTTTCCACAGACATTTAAACACAAGTCCTCTAAAAAATATTAATGATGGAAGCACGTTCATGACAACATCCACAACTCCCTGGTCATGTATGGTGTGACATCACTTCCTCTGGCGACCTTCACTTACATCTTCTTCAGGTGGTCCTCTCTTATGGTCATCCCACAGCAGAAAGGTGGATCAGAGAGTACTGGAATAGTAATTGGCAAAGGCATGGATGAGGGTTTCAGCAGCAGATAGGCTGAGGCAATGATGGAGATGAACATTATTATCAAGCTGGAAACAGGCGAACTTTATGATGGAGAGGATATGGAGTCGGAAGCTCAGTTCAGGATCAAAGAGGTTGCGAGCAGTCTGATTCAGCCTGAGATAGTGGCTGCGGAGGGGAATGGAATCAATGGCAAAGGTATGGAGTTTGTAGTGGAGGTCAGAGACGATGGCTTTGGCCTTCTCAATGTTTAACTGGAGGAAATTGTGGTTCACGCAAAACTGGATGTCAGGCTACACAAAGGCAGTGGAGGAGTCGAGAGTGGTGGTGGAGAACTAGAGTTGGTTGTTGTGTATAAAATCAGCGTTTATTACCCAAGCCTAGTTGCCCTATGTGCATTAAGAGTCAACCACATGGGTAGAATCATGTGTAGGCCAGACCAAGTAGGGGTAGCAGGTTCCCTGAAGAACAATGGTGAAGCAGTTGAGTTTTTATGACAATTCATCAAATTACATGGTCATTTTGTTCTTGATGCTAGATCCCAAGGTACCATAACTTGCCACAATGAGATTTGAATTCACAGGCCGCAATATCGGAGCCAGGAACAGAGCCAGAGGGAGGAAAATAATTTTCTGCAGAATGTCTTTTAAGTATTTTCAACAGGTTTCCCACCCAACAGCCAGCCAGATTGACAGGCCAGTTGCCTGTCAGGCAGGAAAACAGCCAGGGAGTACATGTCAGGTCAGCCCGACATTGTGAGGGGGTAGAGGGTTGGACTACAGGTTTTGGGGGTGGGATGGGTGTTGGGGCCGGACGTCATGGGGGTAGCAGGTGGTAGGGGGGTTGCGAATCAGATATTGAAGAGTAGGAGCAGAGTCGATTGCATAAGGTTAGCTTGTTGGGCCTGGAGAAAATACTGCAGCTCTTCCTGGCCCACAACCAGTGCAATAAAGCCACATGCCTCATGGACACAGCCCTTTATGCCTCCTTTTACCTGCCAGAATTCCCGATGCCAGGGAATCTCAGCCTCCAAATATTAAAAATAAAACCCCGGTTAAAATGGAGATACATAGCCTCCTTAAAAGATCTCACTGTCCGGCCCTCCTTCTGAGAGCGTATTGGCCACCCACCCCCTGACCCACCTCCATTAAAACCAGAAGTGGGCAGGTTCGAGGTGGGTTGGGTTCGGATTTGAGATTTAAAAATTTTTACTTCCCACCTACCCCCAATTTTGGGGGTTAAAATTTCCTCCACATCCTTTGGAGTGTGCTAACCATCCAGTATAATCCAGCTCACTGTGAGAAATGCCCTGAGAGTTGCACAAGCAGCATTTTTGAAATAAGAGTAGAAAACTATGTGTTCCATAGTCAGATGCAGATCTTTGTTTCTCAAAATGAATTGTGCCACAATTTACGCAACTAAATTGTATAATCAACACACCAGTGGGCAAATAGAAGAAAACAGCCTGGTATTAAACTGGGTGATAAGTGTGAAGACAAGCCAGATGTCCACTGGATCTTCCAAAGGGCCAAAAGAGTCCTTTGATGTGGTTGTACAATGGCTTCAACAGGAGATGAGATGAAAGAGTCAAAAGAAGTCTTTCAGTTTGCCAGGTGAAGCTGTTTGTGCGCAGTAATAAAATTTCTTATTGGTTAGCATTATATCATTAATAGTGTATTGATTAAAGTAGCTGATGTTCAGTCATATGCTGGGACTCTCCTTCCAAGCACATGTGACCAGGATTGACACTAGCAGTGATGATGCACATTTATATGTTGAAGCTGTTGATCTGGTAATCTGCTCATTTTCACCGACAACAATGTCCTGTTTGTTTAGCGCAGTGATTAATCGATGCCAGACCACGGAATGACATTTAATTTTAATGCAAAATAGTATAATTTGTCAGAAAAACATTGTACTTCTTTCAGATCACCCCTTATTCGTGAGAACATAAATTATGGGGATATCATCAAACATGCTTCCAGAGGCTTATTATCCACTGAGGATTGTGTCAGCCTGCTGCTGTTGCTCTAAATGGTTATCCTTCTTGCTCCCACAAACATATTAATTATTACAAACAAAATCAAACATTCATACTTTCAAGCCTGTCACCAGTTTTCCTTTCAGGCTTCAATATTTTTTACTAATCAGCATGTTTTTGTTTAACGCATTTGTTTTTATTTTTGTTATTAATATTTGCATGAGCCAAAGTTGTAGGTGTTACTGTATGTAAATCTGTAAATAAAAAAAACACAAAATCACTGAATTCTCCAAAAGAACATTCCTTTCTTTCTGAAATATAAACTCAGCAGTTCTGGCAGCAACTGTGCAGTGAGAGTGTTAACATTCCAGGTCAGTGACCTTGCCTCAGAATCCCTTTCTTCCTATATGGAATGGATACCTCTATCTTTCTGCAATATATTTGCCGTGCATGTACTATATGTGCAGACATTGGGACTATTCTGTAGTTCCCTGATGGATGGATTCTCTGCACTGACATGCACTTTGGACCACATGGCAGTTCTAGACCAAGTTGCAAGGGAAATCCCCACTCGAAAGATCTGTGCTTCTGCCATGGATGCTCAACCTGCTGCCCTAGAGGTCTGCAATATAGGACAGGTCTGTCTCTTCAGGCCTTCAAGTGATGGACAGGGATATAACCGAGAACCTTTTAAGGCTTTACTGATCTCAGTGGTGCCATGAATTTCCGGCGGATCATAATAATTACATGGTAGGAATGCACTCACATTATCCTGCTGTCTCTCAGCACTCAAATGATTGCACAAGTGGCAGAATAGGAAGAAGGGCCAGGCTACTCCTGCATCAGTGCCAGAGCTGAAACCTGAAGCAGACTGAACCACCATTCAATAAAACAAAACTGCAAAATCATCATCTGTATTGCTGGGTAGATTTTGGAATACAACACGTTGCTATTGCATATATCTCCTGCACATCCTGCTTTTTAATATGCCACAAAACCTATCAAAATTTAGCACCTGTTCCTAAAAAGCATTGGACCTGAAATGCCAGTGTGAGATAATTGTGTACGGTATAGCATACAGTAGCATAGTGGTTGTGTTATTGGAATAGGAATCCAGTGCCCTGTACAAATCATCTGGAGAGCATGGCAATTTGAGAATTTAAATTCAGTTTAAAAAAAAAATCTGGACATAAACAACTGCTATCACTAAAAGTGACCATGAAACTGTTGGAGTTTTGTAAAAATCAAATTGGCTCATTTAGGGAAGGAAATCTACCGTCCTTACCCAATTTGTTCAAATGTGACTCCAGTTTAACACCTTACCTGCACTCCGAGGTGACCTAGTAAGCTGTTCCATTGTAACAGACCTGCTACAGCATTCTGGAAGCACCTTCATGACACAGGTTCAAGCAGAAGACTCACCACAACCTTCCCAGGGCAGCTAGCGATGGGCAATAAATGTCAACCTTGCCAGCGATGCCCACATCCCAAGATGGAATAATTTTCTTAAAAGTGCTTAACAGATTCACCTGACATCCCCCTCTCTTTGTATTTTAGGTGAGGTGTTAACCCATTGAACATAAAGCTCCAGGAGAACCCGCTAAATGTTTATGCGCCAGTATTCCACAAAGTAAGGGCAGGGGCAGTGATTAAAAATATACCGTGGACAGACACAGAAATGGACAAAAAAGCAGCAAAATGCTATTGGACAGATTCGAAATGACATTTTGAGTATACATCTGAATAAAAGCAGTTAAAAATTAAATTGGAGATATCGAATTGTGACTGCTTCAGGAAGAGGACAGTATTCATTCACCTCATGGAATTATATATCATAGCGATTTGTCCAAGACTATAGACTTTCCTACTCATTGCGAACAGACTGTTCCCTGACTTAAAACACAATGGGCTGGATCTGAAGGAGCTCTCTACGTCACTATCCGTGGCAGGGAGGGCCTGAAGATGCCCTGGATGAGGCCTGCCTCGGACCTCGACCCCGGCAGGACCCAGCCCAATCCTCCCTTCTGAAGAAGGGTCACTGACCTGAGATGGTAAAAGTAAATGTTTTGGGGGGAAGGGCAAATAATTAATTTAATTACTATTGTGGGGGGGTTGGGAGAGGGACAAAAGAGATGTTTTTATTTAATTTCATTACATCTTTCTTTAAATATTTAAATATGCCGGTAAGGCTAACAGCCCTTTAAAAATAGCATTAGCGCCTCCACACAGGTAGCTGACGCCATTGCTGGGGACGGGAAGCCCACCCCCTCCCGTGATCGGGGAGGGTGGGGGTGTGGACCGCCCCGGCCATTTAAATGTGCTGCCGCACTTGGAATCGCAGAGGCTGTTTGGTGTGCAGCCTGTGTGGGCGGGCTGCCATTTTTGTTGCCTGCCGCCGAAATCGGCACGGGCTTATAAAATTCAGCCCAATATCTTATATTTCTTGATAATCTTTCAGTGGACTTGATGAGAAAACCTGCGGTAAGCAGACTGTCAACACCTGCACCTTAATGAATGTTAAGAGCTGCAGGCTAGATAAACAATGAAGAAACAATAACAACAACTTATATTTATATAGCACCTTTAATGTCTCAAGACATTTCACAGGAGCATTATGAAACAAAATATGACACCGAGCCACATAACGAGATATTAAGTCAGATGACGAAAGCTTGGTCATGAAGTAGATTTTAAGGAGTGTCTTAAAAGTGGAAAGCAAGGTGGAGAGGTGGAAAGGTGTAGGGAGGGAATTCCAGAGCTTGTGGCCCAAGCAGCTGAAGCTACAGCCACCAATGTGGAGGAATTCAAATCGGAGATGTTCAAGAGACCAGAATTAAATAAGCACAGATATCACGGAGGGTTGTGGGGCTGGAGGAGATGACAGAAATAGGGAGGGTCGAGGGCATGGAGGGATTTGAAAACAAGTATGAGAATTTTTAAATCAAGATGTTGCTTGGTTGGGAGACAATGTAGGTCAACAAGCATAGGAGTGACAGGTGAATGGGACTTGGTGCAAGTTTAGACACGGGCAGCAGAGTTTTGGATCACCTCATTTTAACAGAGTAGAGTGTGGGAGACCAGCCAGGAATGTGTTGGAATAATCAAGTCTAAAGATAACAAGGACGTGAATGAGATTTCAGCAGCAGATGAACTGAGACAGGGGCAAAATCAGGCAATGTTATGGAGGTGAAAACAGGCAATCTTAGTGAAGACGTGAATAGGTGGTTGGAAGCTTATCCCTGGGTCAAATATTACGCCAAAGTTGCGAACAGTCTGATTTAGTCTCAGACTGTTGCCAGGGAGAGGGATGGAGTCAGTAGCTAGGGAACAGAGTTTGGAGTATAGACCAAAAACTATGGCTTCAGTTTTCCCAATATTTGATTAGAGGTGTAGAGGGAAAAATTGTGACCGATGCAGCTAAATAAATACACACATACATACAAGATGAAAGTGCAGCCACATATTGTTACAAAATGGAGTATTTACCCAAGGCATTGTGGGATAAGTTAGTTAGCTTGCAGCCTTGAGCACGGTACTGCTTAGCACAGGCAATTAGCCTGACCAAGCAGGGCCCCCCATATCAGTGCATAAGACAGCTGCTCTGTCTAATTGTGGACTACACAAATTAACTAGGAATTCAGGCCTGATAGAGGTAAAAGGATTCATTGTGAAGATCCAAGGATAGTTGATAAGGGGGTTTGGTAAACAAGCTGAGATGGTCAGAGGCGTACCATGAGCTATCCCCACAACCACATGATGCATAATTAATAATTTTATTGGTAATGAATGTAATGTATGTAATCAATAACTGTTATGATTGGATTGTGTCCAGCCGGGATGGGCTGAGTAACTGTATATCTGTTGTGGATTTTCCTTTGTTCAGTGGAGAAGCGCATGGTAAGCCCAGCGTCTTACTCCCCACCAGTGTAAAATAAACCTTTTGACGATTGGAACAGACCTGAGCATCAAGTGGTTCATTTTAGTCAATTCCACTCTAACAATTGGCGTAATCGGCAGGATCAGGTGTAGGTCAGCTCTTCTGTAACCCCGCTATCCCAATCACCCAGCCTGAGCCTGAATTAAGAGGACTTAGTCCCAAGTGACAGCCAGGATCAAGTGGGTGAAGGGAACTAAGGGGCCAAGGGGGAGTTGGCCTGAGCCTGATTCTGAACTTGGGACGAACAGGATATTGAAGGGTGCCCACCATTGACAGAGTACCGGGTGAGTATGTTTATTCATTCTCCCCGGGACCGGGTAGTGGTGTTCAGTGGCTAGGATATCCAAACTGTAAAGGCATCTGACCAGTCGCCAAACGGTGGTAGGCAGCTCGTTAGAACGTGTTATCAGGTATTGTATGAGTTACTATAAGTTTGTTGTAAAGTTGTGACAGGCTTGTGACCTGATAGTTTGCAGAGTTGATAGTTCACTACAAGTCGCGCCAGAGTTGATAGGCGGACCTCTGAGAGTGGACAGTTGGTAGTTCAGTACAGGTCACGGACCTCTGAGAGTGAATAGTTCACTACAAGTTGTGCTGGGGTTAGTTACTACAAGTCACGGACCCCTGACAGTAGACTGACAGGTGGACCTCTGAGACTGGACAGTTATTAGTTTATTACAAGTCACGCTGGGGATAGTTACTACAAGTCGCGGACCTCTGAGAGTAGACTAAAAAACGGTGCTGATCCTACCCAAGTTCGGCCAATGAGAAAGCAGAGCTTGAGTGGGGACCAGAGGGTTCCCTTAAGTGTTATTTGGCAGTTAAGAACAAGAAACTCATTGATAAGATCATTAAATCTAATTGGAATCCCCATGACCCTGCCGCAAAACAAAGGGAGTGGTGACAAAAAGAAGAAAAGCATTCACTAAGTTTATGGCAGAGTGATATAAAAGACTATGTTTTAGGGTAAAAACAAGTTACTGTTTCTTTTGATTCAAATGTGTGGATGTTGGAAGCTTCCACGAATTAATTGAATGTCCCTGGGATGTACAGCTTGTGTTCTGTAGAACTTGTGTTCTGTAGAAATGACTGTTGTTAACTCTTTGTTGTCTAGCTTTAATGTTGAAAGCATGGGTCTAATAGGTTGTTTGGAATTGAATGGGCGTAAAAAATGATTGTTGAGTGTGTTCATTTCAATTTAAGATTGTGCACCCAGGAATGGGATATAAACTTGAATTATATTTCAAGTTAAAGTTTTATTTTTATTTTAAAAGTTGATTTTGCAACTGTGAAAAGGCATTGAACAATTTTCTAAGAGATAAGCTTCAGCCTTGAAGGTCTGAAGATGTCTGGCAGAAATCCAATTTGAAGTTTAAAACACTGCTTTAATTGGAAACTCTGCTATTGCTTTATTTTGCAGTCTAAACTTGACTGACTTTTACTGACTGTTTTTAAGTAGCAAATGTCAAAAGATTGAATATTGGCTTAAGGCAGAGAAGGATAAGCAAAGGAGACATGGGAAAGATTAAAGTTTGTGTAAGGAGCTGGTGTTAAGTCTTTTGTTGTAAGAACGCTAAATAACTTTTTCTTTAGTTTTTGGTTTTATTACAGTCATTTGAAAAGGTGCCTGAAGAAAGATCAATAAAAATGACATAATTTACCTATCTTTTTTTAAAAAAGCATGTGCTATTCTGTTCTGTGTGTAGCTAATAAGTATTATAAGTTAATAAGTCTGAATTAAATTAATACTGTTAAGGTTAACTAACCTGTAAAGTTGAGGAAAACTTTTAAATGTTTATTGACGTGAACTGGAATTTGGAATCATCTTGGTCGTATAAAATCCTTGGAATAGAAATCTCTTACGAAAGATGCTAAAAGTTTGGAAACAATTGGAGTTTAATCTAAAATGCTGTCTTTCCTGATGGAGATGGTTTCCTTTGAAGTTGATAGTGTTACTAAAGATTTTGTTTTTTTTAAATCCTAAGGATACTAAAAAAACCCATTTAAAATGGAGTTTAGTTCTTTTCGAAAAGGAAAAAAGGTTACGTAAAGTGACACAGCTGAGAATGCTTTTCTCCGCCCCTTTGGAGACAAGCAAAGAAATTAACCTTGCTGCAGCTATCTTTATCAATGAGACAAAGTGCTTGAGAAAGAGAGATAGTTGCAAGCACTTCTGTCTTTATTGCAAAAAAAATGCAATATCACCAAGTCTGAGCATAAGAAATTGGAATCGATAAACAAAATTAAATTGATATGAGTGGTTACTTAAAGCATTCAAAGGGAAATTTATTGTTATTTGAATTTGAGATGTTGAAAATCCAGTTTAATTTGGCAAGTTATTTAAGGAATTAAAATGTCATCTAAGGTAAAAAAAAAACAATATAGAGTAATGCCTGGAATCAAATGGAAATGTTTGATTTCTGTTTTAAGGAATTATGAATATTAATTGTAAAGGTTCTCCAGGGCTCAAAATGAAATAGAATTATAATTAATAGGAATTGGCAATTAGATCTGGCTGATGCAAGAGCTAATAAAGGAATTCTGGGGATAAACAAATGATGAAATTAGAATTCAAACAGCTAAATTAATATAGTGTGAAATTTCCAAGAAGCCTAGAATTTTCCAGTGAAAGTCAGGAAAGTGTAGATAAGACTGGCAATTGATAGTTTTCTCTTGGAGGTATGAGTTTTTAAGAGAGCTACATTTGAAAGTCTGGCCATTTTTGATCTTTTGATAAAATCACCTGAGAGTTGAGAATATGTGGCATGATACTGGGATACCAGTGTAGGTGTGCAGATGTGATTTGTTGCATGCAGAGCAACTAACATGCAAAATGTATGGTGAAATGCACTGACGAATGGGTCTCAAACATGTTTACTGACTTGAGAAAAAGCATGGCATGAAATGGTTAATCCAGCCAGTGCAGTGAGACAACTCACAAGGAGAAAATGACTTTATAATCATCAGAATAAATTAAACACCTTAATAATGACAGGAAGGGCAATGAGGTTACCAGGGGATGTTGTAGCAGGTAGTGAGGAAATAGAACCCGCAAGAGAAAGGGTTAAAATATTTTTGAAGGAGTTGTGCAGACACAACCTCCAGCTGAGGCAGGAGGTTCTATAGAAATAGACATGAAGAGGAACAGACAAAGGTGCCTGTTGTGGGAGACAAAGTAATGGTAAAGGGAAGGGCTGATGGAAACATTGGTCCCAACTGAAGGTGTATAAAGAGAACAGCAAATGACAGACTCCGAAATAAACACCACCTGTTGCGCAAAGAGATACCGGGAATGGAAGAATACATTTGAGAATGGACTACTCGGGGAGCTGGGAATAATGGTAGTATTGATAGGCATTTGGATTATTATTAGATGGGTTACTAACTGGGCAAGGATTGTGGGGAATGAAGCCCGAGCATGACGGGACCATTTAGATAATTTCGAAAGAGTAGAGATGATAAGAATATAAATTAACTCCTGGATTCTCCAGGATATGTTTGGTCCCCACAGGTAGACATGTATCCCTCATCAGGGGATACTCACAACATGGACAAGTACTAACACCTGGTGACCACCATGGCAGCGTATTTAAATTACAGATATAACTACTAGTGGAGAATAGGAAGGAATCGGACTGCAGTGGCTGTGGGGCCTGATGCTAATATCCGAAGAGGAAGAACAAAGACTCGGTAATGGATGCACAACGGATTAATGAATGGAGTATTAATATGGACTATATGAACTATGGGGCATTGTACAACATGTTAGATGGGAAGTGTATACTGGCGAGTAAAGATCAAAACAGGGACCGAACCTACTTGAATGCATGGCTTACGTTGAATCCGGGCAAAGATGCAGTATGTGTACGGTGCTCCACAGATGACCGTGCTAACTGTGTGACCAGACAGAAAGGGGAAGGGGTAACTGAGAGCTGTGTCTTTGGAATTGTTTATGCCCCTCCCATTGGGCAACAGATGATAAGGAAAGTTGAAAGGAACATGGATGTGTATGGGTACATCGAGCCCAGGGGAAGTGTTGTATGATAATGTAAAACATGAAATTGTACCTGTGTTGATCAATGTCTCAGGTATCCGGATGCCGGAGTATTGTTCAGAACAGGCTAAGAATATGTATAGTATGTTAGCTACTGTAATATTGCGACAAGCTGCTGATGCACAGGGGGCACAAGGATAAGGGGGCGTAACCCATTTCATAGATACAAGAGGAAAAAATATTAATTGATGAAGTAACAGGGATCAATACTGGGACTTCTTTAATCAATTCTTTAGATACACAAGGGGTAAACGAGAATGTGGAACGATTCTGGAGGGTTATAAGGGAGCTCACAATTCAAGCTGAGGGGGCCCAATCAAACAGGTCTGGGACAAAGAACAATGAAAATACAATAGATGGGATAGCGGTGCTGGAGGCCCATGCCAAGACCATTAATCACTTTGGATGCCGGTCCCGGCAGGGACAATTGTGCCATGCTTATTGGCTGTGGATGGTGGAACAAATGAGACACAACCTCGATCAGCTCCAAAGGGGGGAGGTACCAGATTGGATTGACAGGGCAATACCTCCCTCCGATATTATCTGACAGAGATTTTGCAAGGTCGGGGTACCAGGGAAACGGAAAGTACTGCGTTTCCACCATCGAAACATCATACTGCTACGGACGTTTACGTTGTCCCATACCATACCCAGACTTCTGTTTCACTCCTCAACAACCAGTCACTATAGGACAAGCCCGGATAGTTTATATCCAACAGCGGGGACTGGCCAGCTCCATGATCACCTCCAGGATTATAAAGAGTCAGAGCAAACCCCAATCCCACACCTAGATGAGGAATTGAGGGGATTACAGGACAAAGTAGGTCACTCAGGGAAGCTTTACCATCAGTTAAAAAGAAAGTTAAAGGTTCTCAAGGAAAATACTGAATGGGAACTTCAAAGTACAAGGTGGTGGGAGTTTGGTATTGGGGGATGAACATCAATATTCACCCTTGGATCAGGATAACATCATATGTGTTGGTGGGAGTGCAATTGATACTGGCTCTCACCCGGGGGAGTATTGGCTTGTAGATCATGCCAACGATATACTATGCGAAAGAAAGCTTTGGCTTTCTTTGGTAAAGGAACAACACAGGAGGTTAACCTCAAAGGGACACGATAATTTGGGTCATATTGATTTAAGTGACTGGGATTCCTGAAATCACATGACTGGTCAGCACGCAGAGGCAGGCAATACTGGACAGGGTTAAAACGGGGATAATAAAGTAGGTATGTCAGTTAACAGGACCTTTACCAAAAGGGGGGATTGTAGAGGGAAAAATTGTGGCCGATGCAGCTAAATAAATACACACATACATACAAGATGAAAGTGTAGCCACATATTGTTACAAAATGGAGTATTTACCCAAGGCATTGTGGAACAAGTTAGTTAGCTTGCAGCCTTGAGCATGGTACTGCTTAGCACAGGCAATTAGCCTGACCAAGGAGGGCCCCCCCCATATCAGTGCATAAGACAGCTGCTCTGTCTAATTACAGACTACACAAAGCAACTAGGAATGCAGGCCTGATAGAGGTAGAAGGATTCATTGTGAAGACTCAAGGATAGTTGGTAAACAAGCTGAGATGGTCAGGGGCATACCATGAGCTATCCCCATGACCACATGATGCATAATTAATAATTTTATTGGAATTAATGTAATGTATATAATCAATAACCCGTTATGATTGGATTGTGTCCAGCCGGGATGGGCTGAGTAACTGTATATCTGTTGTGGCTTTTTCTTTGTTCAGTGGAGAAGCGCATGGTAAGCCCAGCATCTTACTCCCCACCAGTGTAAAATAAACCTTTTGACGATTGGAACAGACCTGAGCATCAAGTGGTTCATTTTAGTCAATTCCACTCTAACAGAGGAGATTTCTGCTCATTCAGTACTGGATGTCAGATAAGCAGTCTGATAATTTAGCAACAGTGGCAGAGTTGGGAGAGTTGGTGGTGAGGTACAGCTGAGTGTCGTCAGCGTACATGTGAAAACCAATGTTGCGCTTTCGGTGATGTTGCCAAGGGGCAGCATGTAAATGAGAAATAGGAGGTGGTCAAGGATAGACAGAGTAAGAGAGTATGGCGAACATTGGCTTTGTGCAGTGAGCTTGTTCTCTGCTCATTCTAATGATTATTGCTTCTCTCACAGAAGGCACAGCAGGATATTGTTCACACTAAGTTACAAATAACTCAAATCCAATACACCATGTGAGCTGCATGGAAGATGGCAGGATCCCCAAAGACACATTGTACAGCGAGCTCGCCACTGGTATCAGACCCACTGGCCGTCCATGTCTCCGCTTTAAAGACGTCTGCAAACGCGACATGAAATCCTGTGACATTGATCACAAGTCATGGGAGTCAGTTGCCAGCGTTCGCCAGAGCTGGCGGGCAGCCATAAAGATGGGGCTAAAGTGTGGCGAGTCAAAGAGACTTAGTAGTTGGCAGGAAAAAAGACAGAGGCGCAAGGGGAGAGCCAACTGTGTAACAGCCCCGACAAACAAATTTCTCTGCAGCACCTGTGGAAGAGCCTGTCACTCTAGAATTGGCCTTTATAGCCACTCCAGGCACTGCTTCACAAACCACTGACCACCTCCAGGCGCTTATTTAGTTTAGAGATACAGCACTGAAACAGGCCCTTCGGCCCACCGAATCTGTGCCGACCATCAACCACCCATTTATACTAATCCTACACTAATCCCATATTCCTACCACATCCCCACCTGTCCCTATATTTCCCTACCTATACTAGGGGCAATTTATAATGGCCAATTTACCTACCAACCTGCAAGTCTTTTGGCTTGTGGGAGGAAACCAGAGCACCCGGAGGAAACCCACGCAGACACAGGGAGAACTTGCAAACTCCACACAGGCAGTACCCAGAATTGAACCCGGGTCGCTGGAGCTATGAGGCTGCGGTGCTAACCACTGCGCCACTGTGCCATCCATTGTCTCTCGAGATAAGAAGGCCAAAGAAGAAGAAATACACCAACCCCCTGCCCTCCCAACAACAAGTGTGTGATTTCAAGCTGTTAGGGATGTGCATTTGGATAAATTCAATGTTTCGATTTGGATTTGGAGAATCTAGATATGTGGATTTTTAACTGAAGGTGAAAAGTTGAATTGAAAAGTTGCATGAACAGAGAGTGAGGGCATTACACACAGAGAGATAAATCTGTGTTGAAGCTGGTGCACTCATTAAGTGTGCATGAAGATGTATTGATTTTTTGTGTTGGTGTTATTGGAGCAGTCATTGACTAATGCTCACATTCTAAAAATTGTTTCTGGGAACAAACAGCACTCACCCCCATGTTAATGGAGTTTGATCTTATTATGAAGCAATTGAAGGTTTTCTTCTTCAACTTTCAGAGCCATGATTTTTAACAGAAAAGGCACAGGAGATGCCTGTTGAAAGAAAGAAGAAAGAAAGATTTGCATTGTTGTAGTGCCTTCATGATCACAGGACATCTCAAATGAAGTGCTTTTGAAGTGTTGACACATTGTAATTTAGGAAACACACCAGTCAATTTGTGGCCAGAAATCTCCCAAAAACAGCAATGTGATAATGATCAGGTAGTCTGTTTTTTAGTGATGTTGATTGAGGAATAAATAGTTGCCTGGACACCAGGAATAGCTTCCCTGATGAAGTGGCATTGGAGAAGAGGAAGAAATGGGGAACCTCGTAAAGTGACCTGCAACATATTCAACTAGTATGGGGGACAGTGAGGAAACTGAAACAAATGCACAGAATAGGATGGATGCTGCAGACTGTCCAGAGAAGAATTATTGCAAATATTAGGCTGCTAATATTTGGTTGCCAAGCACCTGTATTTTTAGTGCTACAGGTGCCATTTTGGTTTCAAAATGGCACACATAGTTCTGGTGCAAGCTGCACTGGATTCCATCTGAGGTAGGGTGTAGAGTAGGCATAGAAGCTGGGATTTTACAGGCCTCCCCTCCAAGATGGAACTGGAGGAGGGGCGGGGGCATGGAGTATCGCGACGGGTGGTGGGGGTGTGCGGCAGGGCGGAGGGCCAGTCACCTCATCATTGCCCAGCGATCTTCCCGGGTGCCAGGATAGGTCGACAATGGCTTTCTCACCCAGAGGCCAATTGAGGCCCTTAAGTGGCCTATTAATGGCCAATTAGGGGCCTCTCCCCACCGTCGCTGGGGTCTTACCAGTGGTGGGAATCCTCTGCTGTGTGGGGAGGGTGCCTTATAAAATGAAGCGCCCTCCCAGTGGGCTTGGGGAGGTGGGGTTTCCTGTACCAGGAACCACTTTATCCCCCGGGATACCCCTCCCCCTGGACTGAATGACCACCCCCCCAAATCCCTTGCAGGAGCCTACAGATTCGGCCCAGTGACCCCACCTCAGATTGGATAGGTTGGGTCTGTTTTCCCTGGAGCGAAGGAGGCTGAGAGGGAACATGATAGAGGGAATGGAGGTAAAGGCAGTTGTATGTTCCTCCTGCAGAATGTGGGAGGTAGGGGTCGCCAAGAGTGTCCCTGCTGACTGCATCTGCGGGAAGTGCACCCAACTCCAGCTCCTCGCAGACCGCGTTAGGGAACTGGAGCTGGAGCTGGATGAACTTCGGATCATTCGGGAGGCGGAGGGGATTATTGACAGGAGTTATAGGGAGGCAGTCACACCTCAGGTAAAAGAAGTAGGTAGATGGGTTACCGTCAGGGGAAGGAAAGGGAACCAGCAGGCAGTGCAGGGATCCCCTGTGGCCGTTTCCCTCAACAACAGGTATACCGTTTTGGATACTGTTGGGGGGGACGACTTACCAGGGGTAAGCAATGGGGTGCAGGTCTCTGGCACAGAGTCTGTCCCTGTTGCTCAGAAGGGAAAAGGGAAGAGGAGCAGAGCATTAGTCATTGGGGACTCCATAGTTAGGGGAACAGATAGGAGGTTCTGTGGGAACGAGAGAGACTCACGGTTGGTGTGTTGCCTCCCAGGTGCCAGGGTACGTGATGTCTCCGATCGTGTTTTTGGGATCCTTAAGGGGGAGGGGGAGCACCCCCAAGTCGTGGTCCACATAGGCACCAACGACATAGGTAGGAAGAGAGATGGGGATTTAAGGCAGAAATTCAGGGAGCTAGGGTGGAAGCTTAGAGCGAGAACAACCAGAGTTGTTATCTCTGGGTTGTTGCCTGTGCCACGTGCTAGCGAAGAGAGGAATAGGGAGAGAGAGGAGTTGAACACGTGGCTGCAGGGATGGTGTAGGAGGGAGGGTTTTGGTTTCCTGGATAATTGGGGCTCTTTCTGGGGTAGGTGGGACCTCTACAAACAGGATGGTCTTCACCTGAACCAGAGGGGTACCAATATCCTGGGGGGGAGATTTGTTAGTGCTCTTCGGGGGGGTTTAAACTAAATCAGCAGGGGAATGGGAACCTAAATTGCAGTGCCAGTGTACAGGCTGTTGAGAGTAGTGAGGTAGGGGATAAGGTTACAGGGACGCAAGAGGGCACTGGCAAGCAAGAACTTGGTTTAAAGTGTGTCTACTTCAACGCCAGGAGCATCCGGAATAAGGTGGGTGAGCTTGCAGCATGGGTTGGTACCTGGGATCCTGATGTTGTGGCCATTTCGGAGACATGGGTAGAGCAGGGGCAGGAATGGATGTTGCAGGTTCCGGGATTTAGATGTTTCAGAAAGAACAGAGAAGAGGGTAAAAGAGGGGGGGGTGTGGCATTGTTAATCAAGGAAAGTATTACAGCGGCAGAAAGGACGTTTGAGGACTCGTCTAATGAGGTAGTATGGGCCGAGGTTAGAAACAGGAGAGGAGAGGTCACCCTGTTGGGAGTTTTCTATAGACCTCCGAATAGTTCCAGAGATGTAGAGGAAAGGATAGCGAAGATGATTCTCGACAGGAGCGAGAGTAACAGGGTAGTGGTTATGGGGGACTTTAACTTTCCAAATATTGACTGGAAATACTATAGTTCGAGTACTTTAGATGGGTCTGTTTTTGTCCAGTGTGTGCAGGAGGGTTTTCTGACACAGTATGTGGACAGGTCAACCAGGGGCGATGCCACATTGGATTTGGTACTGGGTAATGAACCCGGCCAGGTGTTCGATTTAGATGTAGGTGAGCACTTTGGCGATAGTGATCACAATTCGGTTAGGTTTACCTTAGCGATGGGCAGGGACAGGTATATACCGCAGGGCAAGAATTATAGCTGGGGGAAAGGAAATTATGACGCGATTAGGCAAGATTTAGGATGTGTAGGATGGGGAAGGAAACTGCAGGGGAAGGGCACAAACGAAATGTGGAGCTTATTCAAGGAGCAGCTAATGCGTGTCCTTGATAAGTATGTACCTGTCAGGCAGGGAGGAAGTTGTCGAGCAAGGGAGCCGTGGTTTACTCAAGAAGTTGAAGCGCTTGTCAAGAGGAAGAGGGCGGCTTATGTTAGGATGAGACGTGAAGGCTCAGTTAGGGCGCTTGAGAGTTACAAGCTAGCCAGGAAGGATCTAAAGGGAGGGCTAAGAAGAGCAAGGAGAGGACACGAGAAGTCATTGGCGGATAGGATCAAAGAAAACCCTAAGGCTTTCTATAGGTATATCAGGAATAAACGAATGATAAGAGTTAGAACAGGGCCAATCAAGGATAGTAGTGGGAAGTTGTGTGTGGAATCAGAGGAGATAGGGGAAGCGTTAAATGAATATTTTTCGTCAGTATTTACAGTAGAGAAAGAAAATGTTGCCGAGGAGATTACTGAGATACAGCCTACTAGGCTAGATGGGATTGAGATTCACAAGGAGGAGGTGTTAGCAATTTTGGAAAGAGTGAAAATAGATAAGTCCCCTGGGCCAGATGGGATTTATCCTAGGATTCTCTGGGAAGCCAGGGAGGAGATTGCAGAGCCGTTGTTGTTGATCTTCAAGTCGTCATTGTCGACAGGAGTAGTGCCGGAGGACTGGAGGATAGCAAATGTTGTCCCCTTGTTCAAGAAGGGGAGTAGAGACAGCCCTGGTAATTATAGACCTGTGAGCCTTATTTCGGTTGTGGGTAAAATGTTGGAAAAGGTTATAAGAGACAGGATTTATAATCATCTTGAAAAGAATAAGTTCATTTGCGATAGTCAGCACGGTTTTGTGAAAGGTAGGTCGTGCCTCACAAACCTTATTGAGTTTTTCGAGAAGGTGACCAAACAGGTGGATGAGGGTAAAGCCGTGGATGTGGTGTATATGGATTTCAGTAAGGCGTTTGATAAGGTTCCCCACGGTAGGCTATTGCAGAAAATACGCAAGTATGGGGTTGAAGGTGATTTAGAGCTTTGGATCAGAAATTGGCTAGCTGAAAGAAGACAGAGGGTGGTGGTTGATGGCAAATGTTCATCCTGGAGTTTAGTTACTAGTGGTGTACCGCAAGGTTCTGTTTTGGGGCCACTGCTGTTTGTCATTTTTATAAACGACCTGGATGAGGGTGTAGAAGGGTGGGTTAGTAAATTTGCGGATGACACGAAGGTCGGTGGAGTTGTGGATAGTGTCGAAGGGTGTTGTAGGGTACAGAGGGACATAGATAGGCTGCAGAGCTGGGCTGAGAGATGGCAAATGGAGTTTAATGCGGAGAAGTGTGAGGTGATTCACTTTGGAAGGAGTAACAGCAATGCAGAGTACTGGGCTAATGGGAAGATTCTTGGTAGTGTAGATGAGCAGAGAGATCTTGGTATTCAGGTACATAAATCCCTGAAAGTTGCTACCCAGGTTAATAGGGCTGTTAAGAAGGCATATGGTGTGTTAGCCTTTATTAGTAGGGGGATCGAGTTTCAGAGCCACGGGGTCATGATGCAGCTGTACAAAACTCTGGTGAGGCCGCACCTGGAGTATTGCGTGCAGTTCTGGTCACCGCATTATAGGAAGGATGTCGAAGCTTTGGAAAGGGTGCAGAGGAGATTTACTAGGATGTTGCCTGGTATGGAAGGAAGGTCTTACGAGGAAAGGCTGAGGGACTTGGGGTTGTTTTCGTTAGAGAGAAGGAGGAGGAGAGGTGACTTAATAGAGACATACAAGATAATCAGAGGGTTAGATAGGGTGGATAGTGAGAGTCTTTTTCCTCGGATGAGGATGGCAAACACGAGGGGACATAGCTTTAAGTTGAGGGGTGAAAGATATAGGACAGATGTCAGAGGTAGTTTCTTTACGCAGAGAGTAGTAGGGGCGTGGAACGCCCTGCCTGCAACAGTAGTAGACTCGCCAACTTTAAGGGCATTTAAGTGGTCATTGGATAGACATATGGATGTAAATGGAATAGTGTAGGTCAGATGATCGGCGCAACATCGAGGGCCGAAGGGCCTGTACTGCGCTGTAATATTCTAATTCTAATTCTAATTCTAATAAAATTATGAGAGGCATAGATAAGGTAGATAGCCAGAGTCTGTTTCCCATGGTAGGGGTGACTAAAACTAGAGGGCATAGATTTAAAGTGAGAGGGAGGAGGTTTAAAGGGAATTAAAGGGGTAAACTTTTCACGCAAAGAATAGTGGGTATCTGGAATGAGCTGCCTGAGGAGGTGGTGGAGGCAGGAACAGTAGCAACATTTAAGAGGCATCTGGACAGATACATGAATGAGCAAGGCATAGAGGGATATGGACTTAATGCAGGCAGGTGGGATTAGTATAGACAGGCATTATGGTCGACATGGACGCAGTGGGCCGAAGGGCCTGTTTCTATGCTGAACGACTCTATGACTCACCTACCTCTGTTCCGGGGTTCCACCGTTGGGCCTGGGTCTGTGGCCTCTGTAGTACTGGCAGTGGCCACTGTTCCAGGTGGCGCAGCCGATACTGCTGAGCTGTCGGCACTCTGATTGGCTGGCAGCTCCTGGAGGCAGGATACCCAACCCTTTAAGGGCTTTAAAGGACAGGGATCCCGCTTCCTAAAACTGTGAATCAAAAAAACCAGAGGATTGCTCTGGGGGGGGGGCAGGAGGAGGGAGCATGAAAAGGCACAGATGGGTTTCCCCCTGCCTTTTTGGCCCAGTGCCAGCACTGCCATTCTTGGAGCTCAACGCTTCAACTAATGCTCTTGTTCAACTGTGCACTTCTGCACATGGGTTCAGCAGCAGGAAAGATCCCCCACCAGTGCTGTTTAAAAGGATCATCAACTACTTTCAGGTTAGTTGCTGATTGATTTCTACTGGCTCTTGCTGAGTTTGCAGAAGTGTTTTGGGGGGCTTTGTATTGTTATTTAAAGTTGATGAAGTCCACAGGGAGTGATGTGACAGTGCTAAAGATCTTGGTCCTGACTTCAAGGATTCTGCTCAGACAATTGCTCCCAGCATGGGTGCTGTAGTTTCTATCCTCCTTGGTCTGCAGCATGACAGGGAGAATGAGCAGAGGTGACACACAGCTGCTCGAAAAGGGAAGAGGAGGAGGGGTGACAGGCTCTCAACAGGAGATCATATTCACCCAGGGTCTTCAGGGACCAGTTTTCCTACCTCAACCTCAGCAAGGAACAATGAGTCCGAGTTCTCCACTTCACTAAGGAGGTGCTTACTGAAATCTGCCACCACCTGCAACCACAATTACAGCCTCAAAGTAGAGCAAGGTCAATGCCTTTGAAGGTGACCGTGGCCATTAACCTTTATGCATCAGGTTCCTTCCAGGCTGAAGAAGACAATATTTTGCAATTTGCTCTCCACTGTTTCATAGGGAGGTCACTGAATACTTTTCATTTTCCCTTGTCAGAGAGAAGCAGGCGGAGTGAGCATGCGGCTTTGCGAGGATTGAGGATTCCAGGCTTCCCCTTGGTGCGGGGTGCCTTTGACTGCACACGCGTCACTTCGTGAGCTCTGCATTTTGATTCTGAGATGTACCGCAACTAGAGGGATTCCACTTCCTCAACATTTAGCTTGTATGCAACCATACTTAGTAAATCATGCAGGCCAATGCTTGGTATCTTGGCTGTAGACATGATGCCTTCATTCTGCAGCAGTCCACTGCACCATCTGTATTTGAAACACTATGGCAAACCAGAGGCTAGCTACTAGACAACAAGGGCTATCCACTGACAACTAACTCATGACTCCGGTGTGTAACTGACGCACTTGTGTTGTCCCATGAAGTCTCATAAAGCAGAGCACTGGGAACTGTAAACAATGCTTCTGCTGCCTGGATCATGCTAGAGGAACCTTATAGATCATGCATCCAGTTTCATCATGGTTTGTTGCATGTTGTCTAACCTTGACATCATGAGGACACAGGTATACTCTGAAAATCTGAGGAAGAGGAGGAAGGGAGGAGGCAACCAACACATCCCCTTCTTTGTTGAGCTGTCCAGAAAAGAATCATCCGATAATAAGGCACCTGCTGCGTTAGAGGCTGTTGATAATCCAGGCTCTTGAAAAATTTACCCTACTATGCAGTGAGCTATTATTCAAGCCTATAAAGCCTACCATTTAATTTCAAGAACTACATATCTAATTAAGGCAGTATTTCTCAAACTGAGGTTGATGAACCCCTGGGGTCTACAGAGATCTTCTGGGGTGTCCGCGACACATTGCCAACCCACATGTGGGCGATATGGGCATCCATTCAGGGCAACGTGGTCAAAAGTAAGCGAGGAAGCAGTGGCGGGAGGCATGTTCTGCACATCCAGCGGGAGGCATGTGCTACTCCTCCATGCTCCTGCTCTCTCTGTGCTCCTTCTCTCCCTCTGTTCCTGCTTTCCCCCTGCTCCTGCTCTCTCTGTGCTCCTGCTCTCTCCCTGCTCTTGTTCTCTCCAGGACCCTGATCTCTCTGTGCTCCTGCTGTCTGTTCACTGCTCCTCTATGCTCCTTCTCTCACTGTTCTCCTGCTCCCTCGGTGCTCCTGTTGCTCCAGGTTCCTGCTCTCTCTGTGCTCCGTGTTCCTGCTTTCCACCTGCTGCTAAACCCATGTGCATGAGTAGGGGGAAGAGCAGGAACAATGGGGAAGCACACACTGTGAGAGCAGAAGCATGTGAAAAGCTGAGCAGTGAAAGAGGAGGAGCATGGAGGGCATGAGCACGGAGAAGGCAGGAGTGTGGGAAGAGCAGGAGCATGAGGGGAGCAGGAGCACTGGGAGCAGAGCAAAGAGAGCAGGAGTGCAGAGAGATCAGGAACTTGGAGAGAACAGGAGTTATCTGTGTTCTGCTCTCCCTGGACACCTGCTCTTTCTGCGCTCCTGCCAAGGATTGACAGATGCTGCCATGAGAAGCAGGCACACCCATCTAACTGATATCTAAACGTAAGTAAATGTTTACTTAAAAGCAGTATTGAAACATTCCTTGCAGGCAGATCTTTCATATTATGAGTATTAAATAGTATTATAATTTAGCTGTCAGCGGGGGGCGGGTGATGAGGTGATCTGTGATTACCAATCCATTTGTAAAGGGGTCCTTTAACCAAAAAAGCTTGAGAATCACTGAATTAGGGAACGTGACATCAATGATGCTTTGTCAGAGCACAAAACACATCGTCACCTGTGCAGCTGTCACTCAGGGCGCACATTTCCAGATGAATTAGTTTCTCGGCTTTATTCCATTGCACATTCCAATTTATCAACTCAGTCGGTCATTGAAATAAATCTTTTAGGAACAAAATGAACCTTTTAACTCTTGACCTTTCCTTTTGAAAAAAACAGGGGCAGAGCCATATGTTTGAGACACACGGAGTAGATAATCTAGACAGAGCAGAAGAAAACAGAGCTCAGGTCCCCAATCAGAAGATGAGGTGAAGGAATAACGGTCAGAAGGCACAATGCTGTTCTTTTAGGCTTACAGCACATGTTAGTCAAGTCTCCTGTACAAATATATAGACAGTTGTTTGGTAGTAAAGAACTTGAGAATTGCTGAAAATAGAGACATGTTGTCAAAGCTTTTCGTCTTGCACTCATCAGGACAATACGCAAGAAGTTTTGTTTGAAATTTAAACCAGGCAGCTTGACTCTGATTGGTCAAGGCATTGCCCTGAGGCATGAACCGGCAAATGCTTGTCACTCAAGGACAGGAAGAAGAGGGCAGACTCTCACATCAAGGAGGCCTGCATGGAAATTGCCCGGTAAGTCAGCAGCAGAAGTGTGCTCCCTCCAAGATGGATCCAATACACCACGAGGATACAAGACCTCAGGAAGGCGGAGAAGGTGAGTGGCATAACACTGTCAGGTGCCAAGCTCTAAACGCTTGAATTTTCCAGTATTCTCCTGCACAGTACTCCTCAGAACAACACACCTTGCAGCTCCACTCATTCCTCTCTCTTTAGGCACCTCACATCCCCATCTGTACAGCAACACTTACCCTTATCCAATTGCCCTCTTGCACCCATGCTTCAGTCACTCTCCACAAATGTGGTCCCTGCCTCCCATCCACATAAGTCATTTTAACAGTTCTAACTCTCTGCTTTCTCTCCTTGAAGGAGAAGAGATCACACAACTTCGGGTAGAGGCAAAGACCTGGGTGGGGGAGGGGGGACGGCCCTCCAGAGACAGGCACCTTGATGGCCACTGGCAATGCGTGCCCACCTGGTCCACTGGGAAGGAGGTCTTGTTCCAGAAGACTGCAGATGTCAGCAACATCCTGCCGTGACAGCCTGAGCTTCCTGAGGTACTGGTGTTCCCACATGTTGAGACAGCTGATCCTCTGCCTGTAGACCCTGTGTTGGGGGTCTCACCTCCTTCCAACTGGATCTCTGTGTCCATCCCCTCTGCCCTGTGGAGCGGCATGTGGCTGAAGAGAAGGTAGCTGGTGTTGCTCCTGCTGCTGCTGGTGTTGGAACTGTTGGTGGTGCTGCTTCTCTTGCTGCTCATCAGTGGTGCAAAGTAGAGCTGCATAAGCTGCTCCCATGTCGTGGTGAAGGTTGGCAGCAAGGAAATACAGCTGAAGGTGAGTGAAGTTCAAGGCAGGTGAAATGACTTCTCAGTAGATGGAAACTGCCTGTCAAGCAGTGAAAGCACTCTCTGAGAAGGGGTCTGTGAGCAGCAGTCTCTCAGCTGGCCATGGCTGGAGCACTTCACTTTCACTGATTAAAGCCTTCCCAGCCTGTCAGTTTCACTGAAGAAGCACTCCCCATTGGTTGACCTTGGTGAGTTGCTGACAGCTCAGAAAATAGATGCACTGGCTGTTAAAGCTGGAATGGTTGGTTAAGACACCAGTTAATGGCCTATTTGAATATCTTAATAACTTACCCAACAGCTCTAAAGGGATTCCCCATTTGGCTGCAAACCTGGCTGGGGGAAACCCGGAAGTGGGTGGGATGATGTGAGGATTTTCGAACCCGACATCACTTTCATGAGATTTAACTCCCCTCATGCACTAGAACCCCCTCCCCTTTCCTGTAAAAATAGCCCCACATGACGCTCCAGGAAGGTGGGTCACTGGATACTCTTCAGGAACAGGATCATTGGCTGATTTTGTCCTTCCTAATTCTAAAGATTAAGAAATCATCGTAAGGTAATCCACAAACCAACAGAAACAAAAATGATACAACATATGAACTGCTTGCCTCACATTTCGCTTTGTCCTTGTCAAAATTTGCTTTGGCTTATCACGCTGTTAAACATCAAGGTAGTGGAATGTACTGAGCAGCAGAATTTAAAACAGTTGGGCATAAATTTCCCAATAGATGCCGATACTGATAAAAAGCATTGGTTCTTCTGTGCACAGAATGTTGTGCAAACATATATACAAGTGGAAAATCTCCCAAGGCCACATCAACAATAAAGTCAAAAAGCTCAGGTGATGGGAAACATGTGTCCGGTCTTTGGTCAGACATAATGCAAATAACAGAGAGGAGATTGTATTCACTGATGGCTTTCTATCTGACATCAGGAAGGTGAACAAAACTTGGTTAATAGGCATTAGTCATCAAAAATGTAAACATTCATGATGCAAAATAATTCATGAGGTACTGAAGATTCAATAAGGTAAAAGCAGCATCATTGTACTTCTTGCACCTTATGTCAATTGTTACGAGCAGGTGAGAAGGAGTCCAGGGGTTCCCTCTCAGCCTTTACCTGGTTTAACTGTAACAGGGTTTAATTTTAAAACACCGTGTTTTTAGTTCCCCCTCGGTGAATCCTTATTCACTGCTTTCCAATAGTAAGGCAAAGAAATCAATTCAGACAGGTTTTCTTAGATTTAAGCAAATCAGATGGAGGTTTATTAATCTTAAACTCGAAGTTGGGTAACGGCTGCGAATATGCGACGCGACCACGCTAGCATGCATATGCAACAAACACACGCAGATAGAGACAGAAAAAGTAGAAAAGAATAAAGGGGAAAAGTATGAGGCAATATCGGGATTATAATTACAGTCCTTTCAGTTCAATGTGGAGTCTTTGGTTGCCGGTAAGTCCTGCTGTTCGTTGGGGCCCAGTTCACGCTTCAACTTGTTTCGATGTCGGAGTCTTTTCTCTCTTGAGGTTTATGTGTCTTCCGGTGGCTTGGGAGAAAGTAAGAGAGAGACAGCCAGGAGAGGGGCTTCCTTGTTCCAGCTTCAGTTGCAAACTGCCTTCTCAATTCAAGCTACCTTGTCTCTCATTCAAAAGCCTGGATCAGTCAGTTAGTGATGCAACCAGCTGGTTTAACCAGTCCTGTCTTTTGTGGATTGTATCATCATAGCAGTCCCTGGAATGCTCTTCCTTACACCTTCAATGTCTGGTGATCAAAGTCCATTTGGGTCAATTGGACCAGGGAGTAGTCCTTTGTCTCCACAAGCACTGTCTCTTAGTCTTCAAATATCCTCCAGTCAAAGGTTTGGTGATCTCTTTAAGAAGTCATTTCTTCACTCCAGCCACAGTTTAAAATCAATGTTCATATGAGGAAATTGATATGCCTCATTCTTGGCAGGTGGGGGTCTGCATGACACCTCTACACCCAGTGGAATGAAATGCGATTTTTTAAAAAGAGCAGTTCATTAAAAGGGATGAGAGAGAAGATAAGGACAGGAAAACACAGATGCATCTCTCTCATTCATTCAGAACCCTAACAATGGTTACAGCCTGTCTTTTCTTGGCAGTAGTTTTTTTTTATTCATTCATGGGATGTGGGCATCGCTGGCTAGGCCAGCATTTATTGCCCATCCCTAATTGCCCTTGAGAAGGTGGTGGTGAGCTGCCTTCTTGAACCGCTGCAGTCCATGTGAGGCAGGTACACACACAGTGATGTTAGTGAGGGAGTTCCAGGATTTTGACCCAGCAACAGTGAAGGAACGGCGATATAGTTCCAAGTCAGGATGGTGTGTGACTTGGAGGGGAACTTGCAGATAGTGGTGTTCCCATGCATTTGCTGCCTTGTTCTAGTGCTGCTTTAAATGGCCGTTTTGGCATTCCAAAAATATGCGGTGTTTGGAGAAGTTTTTCAGTTTGCACATTTCCATGACTGTCAGGGTCTGTTTGTTCTTGTCGAGGTCTGCAGGGGGAGGGTTAGATTTAATTAGCCCTAGGTTGGAGTTCTGATCAGGGGCAGCAACAGGGGGCGGTTCCACTCTGAACTCTCTTTCAGTGCTTTGATGAGTCATAAAAGGACTTTTCACCTTAGGGGATGGGTGGTTCCTTTTTTTCCTGACTGGGGGAAGATGCAGGTGCCGCAGGTAATAAAGAAGGCAAATGGAATTTTGGCATTTATTTCCAAAGGAATAGAATATAAAAGTAGGGAAGTGTTGCTGCAACTGTACAAGGCATTAGTGAGACCACACCTGGAGTATTGCGTAGAGTTTTGGTCCCCTTGCTTGAGGAGGGATGTCGTTGCATTGGTGGAATTTCAGAGGAAGTTCACTAGATTGATTCCAGAGATGAGGGATTTGTCTTCTGAAGAGAGATTGAGCAGTTTATGCCTTTACTCTGTAGAGTTTAGAAGAATGAGAGGAGATCTAATTGAGATATATAAGATGATTAAGGGGATTGACAAAGTAGACGTAGAGAGAATCTTTCCTCTGGCGGGGCAATCTCGAATGAGAGGTCATAGTTTTAGGATAAGGGGTAGCAGATTTAAAACGGAGATGTGGGGAAATTACTTCTCTCAAAGGATCGTGAGTCTGTGGAATTCACTACCCCAGAGTACAGTGGATGCCGGGACATTGAGTAAATTTAAGGAGGAGATAGACAGATTTTTAATTAGTAATGGGTGGAAGGGTTATGGAGAACAGGCAGGAAAGTGGAGTTGAGGCTGAGATGAGATTAGCCATGATCGTATTGAATGGCGGAGCAGGCTCGAGGGTCTGAGTTGCCTACTCCTGCTCCTAGTTCTTATGTTCTTATCAGACTCTTTGCTAATCTTCCCTTTGTCCTCTCGGACAACCCTGCTTGCAGGTATTTGTCCAGATTCTGCTGCATGCCTCTGTGGCACTTCGACTAGGTGAGGCATTGCAGTTTGTCTGTCCTCTTGAGGGCTTTCTTTGTCTCTGCAGGTTCCTGTAAATGCTGTTAGCCACTCTGGTGGGGTGCTTCTACTGTCTGCATGTAGATAGGAGGATGTGAGGTCTAACTTTTCAAATATTTCAGGGTTGGCTGACCAGACAGTAGGTGTTTTCATCCAGGATTCTCCCTGGACTTCCTTTAACCTGCCCCCTTGGCCCCTTTTTCCCTGTTCCTTTCTAACCTGTTGCCAGCCTTATGCCTGCCTGTCCCCTTTTGTTCTCGGCAGGGGTTCCTTGCAGTTCACCAGCCCTCTGCTGGAGGGTCCTCCAAATACCAATACAGGACTTAGGGGTGCAGATTAAGAGGGCTAAAAGGGGTCATGAAATATCTTTAGCAAACAGGGTTAAGGAAAATCCCAAAGCCTTTTATTCATATATAAGGAGAAAGAGGGTAACTAGAGAAAGGATTGGCCCACTGAAGGACAAAGGAGGAATGTTATGCTTGGACTCAGAGAAAATGGGTGAGATTCTAAACGAGTACTTTGCATCGGTATTCACCGAGGAGAGGGACATGACGGATGTTGAGGTTAGGAACAGATGTTTGATTACTCTAGGTCAAGTCGGCATAAGGAGGGAGGAAGTGTTGGGTATTCTAAAGGGCATTAAGGTGGACAAGTCCCCAGGTCCGGATGGGATCTATCCCAGGTTACTGAGGGAAGCAAGAGAGGAAATAGCTGGGGCCTTAACAGATATCTTTGCAGCATCCTTAAACACGGGTGAGGTCCCGGAGGACTGGAGAATTGCTAATGTTGTCCCCTTGTTTAAGAAGGGTAGCAGGGATAATCCAGGTAATTATAGACCAGTGAGCCTGACGTCAGTGGTAGGGAAGCTGCTGGAGAAGATACTGAGGGATAGGATCTATTCCCATTTGGAAGAAAATGGGCTCATCAGTGATAGGCAACATGGTTTTGTGCAGGGAAGGTCATGTCTTACCAACTTAATAGAATTCTTTGAGGAAGTGACAAAGTTGATTGATGAGGGAAGGGCTGTCGATGTCATATACATGGACTTCAGTAAGGCGTTTGATAAGGTTCCCCATGGCAGGCTGATGGAGAAAGTGAAGGCGCTTGGGGTCCAAGGTGTACTAGCGAGATGGATAAAGAACTGGCTGGGCAACAGGAGACAGAGAGTAGCAGTAGAAGGGAGTTTCTCAAAATGGAGACGTGTGACCAGTGGTGTTCCACAGGGATCCGTGCTGGGACCACTGTTGTTTGTGATATACATTAATGATTTGGAGGAAAGTATAGGTGGACTGATTAGCAAGTTTGCAGACGACACTAAGATTGGTGGAGTAGCAGATAGTGAAGGGGACTGTCAGAGAATACAGCAGAATATAGATAGATTGGAGAGTTGGGCAGAGAAATGGCAGATGGAGTTCAATCAGGGCAAATGCGAGGTGATGCATTTTGGAAGATCCAATTCAAGAGTGAACTATACAGTAAATGGAAAAGTCCTGGGGAAAATTGATGTCCAGAGAGATTTGGGTGTTCAGGTCCACTGTTCCCTGAAGGTGGCAACGCAGGTAAATAGAGTGGTCAAGAAGGCATACGGCATGCTTTCCTTCATCGGACGGGGCATTGAGTACAAGAGTTGGCAGGTCATGTTACAGTTGTATAGGACTTTGGTTCGGCCACATTTGGAATACTGCGTACAGTTCTGGTCGCCACATTATCAAAAGGATGTGGATGCTTTGGAGAGGGTGCAGAGGAGGTTCACCAGGATGTTGCCTGGTATGGAGGGCGCTAGCTATGAGGAGAGGTTGAGTAGATTAGGATTATTTTCATTAGAAAGACGGAGGTTGAGGGGGGACCTGATTGAGGTGTACAAAATCATGAGAGGTATAGACAGGGTGGATAGCAAGAGGCTTTTTCCCAGAGTGGGGGTTTCAATTACTAGAGGACATGAGTTCAAAGTGAAAGGGGAAAGGTTTAGGGGGGATATGCGTGGAAAGTTCTTTACGCAGAGGGTGGTGGGCACCTGGAACGCATTGCCAGTGGAGGTGGTAGATGCGGGCACGATGGAGTCTTTTAAGATGTATCTAGACAGATACATGAATGGGCAGGAAGAAAAGAGATACAGAACCTTAGAAAATAGGCGACATGTTTAGAGAGAGGATCTGGATCGGCGCAGGCTTGGAGGGCCGAAGGGCCTGTTCCTGTGCTGTAATTATCTTTGTTCTTTGTTCTTTGTTCTTTGTTCTTTGATTTCACTGTCGGTTGGGCTTTCCCCTCAACCTGGCACATGTGGCAGCACCTACAGTGCTCCACCATATCTCTGTGTAGTTTTGGCCAGTCAAACTGCTGTCTTCTGTGGGCTTTGGTTTTCCATATACTAACATGTACAGAGATTGTAATATCATGGGCCATTCTTACTATTTCTCTCCGGTATCTCTGCAGCACCACTAACTGGTGAACCACTGTCCACTCCTTGCTCTCAGGTCTGTAAGGAGAACTCCACTTCCACATCAGTACCTCATTCTTTAAATAGTAGCAGTCAGGGACTCCCTCTGTTTCAATTTCAGACAGGGCAGCCTCTACTAACTCTCTCAATACTGGGTCAGCACGCTGAGCCTCAAATAGGGAAGATTCATTTAACTCATTCCCTGGGTCTTCTAACTTTCCAAACAAAGTCTCAGATAGACAGATCTCATGGTCATCTGTCCGCAGTGCCAATTCAGTTTCCTCTGGGGAGCTGGTTTGATAATGGCCTGATTCATCACACATTCAGGGTACTGCAGGGGACCATCTCCTGACACGGCCCTGTTTACCTGACCTCCTGCAGTCTCTCTTTTATTACTGGGGAAGCTACCACTTTCACCCCCGTCAGATCATTACCTAGGAGCCGGTCAACCCTGTCCACAGGCAAACTAGAGACGATCCCAATGGTCACCGGTCCCGAAACTAGGTCACACTCCAAGTGTACCAGGTGTAAAGGTACAGGCATACACTGCCCTCTAATACCATTGACTACCATTCTGGTGTTCACTGCACTCTCTGGGGGAAAGGTCAGGCTTTTTCCCAGTAAAAGGGATCTAGTGGCCCCCTGTGTCCCTGAGAATTACTATGGGCTTGCTTGGCCCACTCGAGGGGTATGGGGTTACTTTCCCTTCAGACACAAAACCCTAATAACCTTCAGGAATCCTATTAAATTTTCCTGCACTTGCAGCCGTAAGCTTCCTGGGTCTCACTCTTCCTGCAGTTAAAGCCACAGCTTGTTCTGCTGTGCTTTCCATCAGGGTCCCTTCTCCATCACTGAGAGGGTGTGTCCTGATTAACCCTATTGGTTTTCCCTTTAGTTTCTAGCAGTCAGCTCTTATATGTCCTGCTTTATTACAATGGAAGCACAAAGGTCTCCTACTTACAGCACCTTCCTTTTTGGCTGGAAGAGGGCCTCCTGTGTCTCCTGCTTTCCTTTCTCTCCCAGGACTGCTTGGGCTTCGATCACCTTCCCACCCTTTGTCCTTTTCAGATTTATGGCGGGTGATTAGGAAAGGTTCTCCCCTGGGAAACCGACATAAATGAGAGCAAACACTGTGGCTTGCCGGGCTCTATGAACATTTTGTTCCTCTACATGTGTTTTTATGGAGAGTGGGAAACAGTTTTCAAATTCCTCTCACAAAATTTACTTCTCTAAGATTTTCATAGCTGGGCTGCACTTTAAGAGCCCTCAGCCACTGGTCAAAAGCCAGCTGCTTATTTCTCCTCAACTCCAGGTAAGTTTGATCAGCTTGCTTCTTGAGGGTTCTAAATTTCTGGCGATCGGCTTCCGGTACTAACTCATATGCCCTGAGGATGGTATTTTTTGTCAGTTCACAACTGGATGAACTCTCATCTGACAACATGGAGTAAACCTTACGGGCTTTTCCGGTTAGCTTACTTTGCAGCAAGAGAGTCCAAGCCTCAGCTGGCTACTTTAACTGCATTTCCAGTTTTTCAAAAGACACAAAAAACGCTTCCACATCTCTCTCATTGAATTTTGGGATCAGTTGGGTGAGTTTTAACAATTCTGTACCCAGCCCTGAATTACGCTCTTCCATATTGGCCATAATTTCACTGGGGTTACTCTGTCGCCCCTAGTTAACTCAAGCCTTCTTAGCTCTCTCTTCACATTATTTCTGGTAGGTTCTTTCTCTCTCCTCTCACTCGTTTTCTTCATGTTCCTTCTGGAAGGCTCTTTCTTTCTCTCTCTCTTTCCTCATATTCTAGTTTCCTCTGTTCCAGTTGTATCTTTGCTAACAATACCCTGTCTGGGTCTACTTCTAACCCTGTTTCTACTTCTTCAGATTCATGGGAAAAATGGTTGGCCAGTCGCCTTAGGAGTTCAGACTTCGTAGCCTTGCAAGTACAGTGATCCCACACTGCTCAGCCATTTTCCTCAACTCCTCCATAGACAGTGCTTTTAACATATCACAAATTATTTCACCCTGGCTTGGTGAGTTACTGGCTTCAATCACAGACATGTTCAATGTCTGGTGATCAAAATCCATTTGGGTCAATTGGACCACATTCTAGCACACACAACCACAAGAAAACCTGTACTGAAATCTTTTCTCTTTTTGTTTGGGATCAATTTGACTTCCCACTTTCAATTTCCTCATTGGTCTGTGGGTCAAATCCAGGATGCTAGCCCCCAAATTTCTGTTATGAGCTGGTGAGAAGGAGTCTAGGGGTTCCCTCTCAGCCTTTACCTGGTTTAACTGTAACAGAGTTTAATTTTAAAACACCGTGTTTCTCGTTCCCCCTCAGTGAATCCTTATTCACTGCTTTCCAATAGTAAGGCAAAGAAATCAATTCAGACAGGTTTTTTTAGATTTAAACAAGAAAGATGGAAGTTTATTAATCTTAAACTCTAATTCCGGTAATGGCTACAAATATGCGACACGACCACGCGTAATAAACATACACACAGATTGAGACAGAAAAAGTAGAAAAGAATAAAGGGGAAAAGTTTGAAGCAAAATCGGGATTATAATTACAGTCCTTTCAGTTCAATGTGGAGTCGTTGGTTGCCGGTAAATCCTGCTGTTCGTTGGGGCCCAGTTCACGCTTCAACTTGTATCAATGTCGGAGTCTTTTCTCTCTTGAGGTTTACGTGTCTTCCGTGGCTTGGGAGAAAGCAAGAGAGAGACAACGAGGAGAGAGGCTTCCTTGTTCCAGCTTCAGTTGCAAACTGCCTTCTCAATTCAAACTACCCTGTCTCTCATTCAAAAGCCTGGATCAGCTGGTTAGTCATGTGACCAGCTGGTTTAACCAGTCCTGTCTTTTGTGGATTGTATCATCTTAGCAGTCCCTGGAATGCTCTTCCTTACACCTTCAATGTCTGGTGATCAAAATCCATTTGGGTCATTTGGACCAGGGAGTAGTCCTTTGTCTCCACAAGCACTGTCTCTTAGCCTGCAAATATCCTCCAGTCAAAGGTTTGATGATCTCTTTAACAAGTCATTTCTTCACTCCAGCCACAGTTTAAAATCAATGTTCATATGAGGAAATTGATATGCCTCATTCTTGGCAGGTGGGGGTCTGCATGACACAGTCTAAGTGAACTTCATCAGAACTTCTGATGATCATATAGCTTCATCAAGCAATTGAAGATCTATCTCATCATGTTATTCCACTTTGCATGGAATTTACTTAAATCTCTTTCCCAACCATTGAGTCAAAAACATCAGGATCTCGAGATTGCAGTAAACTAAATTCATTCTCTAAATAGAAGAGCAGACAGCAAAGCAACCAGTATAGTAGACTGAACAACAGGAAGATACCTGAACATTGAATGTAACCTAAGGGATCCGGCCAAATATAGATGTGCTGCTGTTACCATGGTAGACATTAATGAAACAACTGTTTTGCCTTTTCACTGAGCTCCTCTGGTGAAAGTATAGTGCCACTGGGACTTAAAGAACTGTTTACAATCAGTATTCAGTGCTCACTCAAAAATATTTTCTACTTTGATGCAAAATAAATTATAATCAGACCTAGAAGATAGTTTAGAATTATTTAAAGTTTTGAAGCGATGTTCCTCCAGTTATGAGACTATGTGCCCTTAGACTCAGTCTAGGCTGCGAGCAAGGGCCTATTCTTGTTGAAACACTGTTTTTAATATGTCTTCAATCATCCTAACCAACAGGAAGTGATGCCACTTATGAAAGTAGCAACACTTGTTGCTATGCTGTTGGGATACTCTGTGTTTACTGTGGAAAAGAGCAACTGTGGAATCACTGATGGTGCTTTTGGGTGAAATTAATGTGATTGACGTCAAGAAGATGTGGGTGGGGATCAATTAGCATGGCTACTCATCACTGTGATCACGTCTGCAATTGCCTCTGAATTTAAAAAAATACAGAACAGGTCAGTAAGTGTTCAAAGTGCAATTGAAATGCATGATGCGTGTGGCAATAAACAGCACATTTCCTTCCTGCACTTAAGCTTTCACTGCCTGTTATATTTAAAATGTTTCCATTAGCAATAATTTCCTAGAAAATGTTTGCTCTGGCTTTTACTGTAAGATCATGATGTTTCTTGTTTGTATTAGGAAGGAAAGGGTATTTCATTTGGAAATACTGATTACAAATTGGAGACCTTATTGATTCTATTTCGCTGTTAATCAACATTCAAGTAAGTGAACTATTTTTCGGGCTCCCTTTTCCTTGAACTTACCTTTTCAGCTGAAAGTTGCATCTGCTTGCGTTGAATGTTACCAAGCAACATCAGAAAAAGAGCAGAAGGATCACCATTATTATCGCATATCGTTAGAAAATGCTACTTTCCTTTTGGACCAGTTTAACTGCAATTCCCGGGTCAATTTGACATGAAATTCACATTGCACTTGGAAATGCAGTATAACTTTAGTTTAAAAGTCAATTATTCCAAAATGCATCAAACTGTGCCAGGTGATATTTGAGTTAAGAAACATACAGGATTCATGGCTTTATAAATAGAGGCATGGAGTGTGAAAGCAGAGAGGTCACATTAAACCTTTATAAAAAGAATTGGTTAGGCTCCAGCTGGAGTACTATGACTCATTCTAGGGACCACACTTTAGGAAGGATGTCAAGGCCTTGGAGAGGGTACACAGGAGATTTACTAGAATGGTACCAGGGATGAAGTTATGTGGAGAGACTTGAAAAGGTTGTTGTCCTTCAAGCAGAGAAGTTTAAGGGGAGATTTAATAGTGAGTTCAAAATTATGAAGGTTTTGACAGAGTAAATGAGGAAAAATTGTTCTCTGAAATGCAACTTAAACCCACAACCTTCTGACTCAGAGTTGAGAGTGCTACCACTTCTGACACATATTAAAAGATCTTTTAACATTTAGCATTTCTCTAGTTTGAGTCATGGGTGGGAGACCCAGTGCAAACTCCCTGTGTTTACATTGCATTTTATACTTAGGACTGGGAAGCAAACATTGTAAGTATTGTAAGGGAAAATATTAATATTTAAATATTAAAACAACAAGCCTTAACCTGGTTTCTGTGCTTCAGTTTATGTCATGCAGGAGAGATAAATGTTCATTTTGAGATGACTAGTGAGTGCCCTGTGCTTTGCTTATGATTAGCTGGAGTAACTGGTTAACCTCTTACCTGTATCTGCATGCTTCTTTTCCTGTGTCTCTCCGCTTCTTCTTTTCCAGCTCTCTTTTCTCCTGCTCCTCTCTCTTTTCCACTTTTGCTCCTGCCTCTACTCTCTTTTCTTCTCTGTCTGTCCTTTTTACACTTCTTCTCTCTCACTTACCTCTTTTCTTCACTTTATGGCAAGAGCTGGTGCCAGGCATTGAGCCAGGATTGGCAGGGGAGGGAGCCGCTGAGGCCCAAAGGTAATATTTTCCAATAGCAGATGTGGGGGCTTCCAATGGGAAGAGCAGGGATTTCAGAGAGTAGCAGGCTGTGCTGTCAGATGGTGGGTGCAGTCATGGGAAGGATTTGCCAAGGCTTCAGATCAGGGAGGCTTATGGGGTAGTCATCTTGGATTGCTATAAGTATCCAGTCAGGCCTCCATCACAGCATGACCTTAAGGCAACAGGTAATGATCAGCAGGTGGCAGGTGTAGGGACAGGGCAGCTGGCTGGCTTTCAAATTATGAGTTATGGGGCAGGGAGCTGGTCAAGCATACAGCGGCTTTCAGGTTGCAGGTGAAGGGCGATGTGAGGAAGAGATGTGAAGGGGATGGAGTTCCAGTCACCTTGCCTCATCTGCTCCCCAGACTTACATCTTTCTTCTCTCCAATCCCTTTCCTTCCCACCTCATCCCACCTTCTCGTTTCCCCGTCACCGTCATCCCTATCCTCTATCCACTTGCTCCGTTACAGCAAATCCTCTTGCTTCCGTTACCCACTCATCCCCACCAGTCTCATAGAGTCATGGTCCGCAGTTGTATGTTGGGCGGGAGGCCCCACCCACTGGCCAAACGACAGGGGCAAGCCCGCCTCCGCCTCCGCCTGGCCTGGTTGGGAGTCCCACCTCCAATCAGCAGGCCGGCAGCTCTCAGTCCTAGCAGCGCCACTGGGAGCGGTGGCCACTGCTGGGATTGCAGCCTGCTCCAGCAACAAGTGGGATCCCGGCCCCAGAAACAAGCTAAGTGCCTGGGGCCGGGCCGGGGAAAATCATCCAGGCCCCGGTGAGCAACAGGGATTGTTTGGGCGTGTGGGGGGGATGCGGGAGTATTGTGTTGTGAGGCGGTTAGGTGTATGGGGGGCCCTCCGTGGGCACAGGATGTCTGATCAGGAGGGCCCCCCAGAGCCCGCAAGGAGGCCACCATGTTTTACTTGGTTACCAGTGGTGGCATGAGGAGACCCTTAAGTGACCGATAGCTGGCCACTTAAGAGCCTTGATTGGCCTGGGGTGGGTAGGCCGTTTCTCAGAGTACTTAAGGAAGTGGCCTTTGAAATAGTAGATGCATTGCTGGTCAATTTTTCGAAATTCTATAGACTCTGGAACAGTTCCAATGGATTGGAGGGTAGCTAATGTAACCCCACTATTTAAAAAAGGAGGCAGAGAGGAAACAGGGAATTATAGGCTGGTTAGCCTGACATCAGTAGCAGGCAAAATGCTAGAGTCTATTATAAAAGTTGTAATTGCAGAGCACTTGGAAAACAATGACATGATCAGACAAAATCAACATGGATTTATGAAAGAGAAATCATGCTTGACAAATCTACTGGAATTTTTTGAGTATGTAACTGGTATAATAGATAAGTGAGAACCAGTGGATGTGGTGCATTTGGACTTTCAGAAGGCTTTCGATAAGGTCCCACATCAGGGATTAGCATGCAAAATTAAAGCACATGGGATTGGGGGTAAGGTACTGACATGGATAGAGAACTGGTTGGCAGACAGGAAACAAAGAGTAGGAATAAATGGGTATTTTTCTGAGTGGCAGTAAGTGACTAGTGGGGTACCGCAGGGATCAGTGCTAGGACTCCAACTATTCACAATATATATTAATGATATAGATGAGGGAATTAAATGTAATATATCCAAGTTTGCAGATGACACAAAGCTGGGTGGGAGTGTGAGCTGTGAGGAGGATGCAGAGAAGCTCCAGTGTGATTTGAACAGGTTGAGTGAGTGGGCAAATACATGGCAGATGCAGTATAATGTGGATAAATGCGAGGTTATCCACTTTGGTGGCAAAAACAGAAAGACAGATTATTATCTGAATGGCGATAGATTGGGAAAGGGGGAGGTGCAGTGAGGCCTGGGTGTCCTTGTGCAGCAGTCGCTGAAAGTAAGCATGCAGGTGCAGCAGGGAGTTAAGAAGACAAATGGTATGTTGGCCTTCATAGCGAGAGGATTCGAGTACAGGAGCAGGGATGTCTTGCTGCAATTATACAAGGCCTTGGTGAGACCACATCTGGAATATTGTATGCCGCTTTGGTCTCCTTATCTGAGGAAGCATGTTCTTGCTATGGAGGGAGTGCAGCCAAGGTTCACCAGACTGATTCCTGGGATGGCAGGACTGACGTATGAAGAGAGATTGGGTTGATTAGGCTTGTATTCACTAGAGTTTAGAAGAATGAGGGGGGATCTCATAGAAACCCACAAAATTCTAACAGGACTGGACAGACTAGATTCAGGAAGGATATTCCCGATGGCGGGGCAGTCCAGAACCAAGGGTCACAATCTAAGGATAAGGGGTAAGCCATTTAGGACTGAGATGAGGAGGGATTTCTTCACCCAGAGGGTGGTGAACCTGTGGAACTCTCTACCACAGAAAGCAGTTGAGACCAAATCATTAAATATATTCAAGAAGGAATTAGATATAGTTCTTAGGACTAAAGGAATCAAGGGAAACAAGGAGAAAGCGGGAACAGGGTATTGAGTTTGGACCATCAGCCATGATCGTATTGAGTGGCGGTATAGGCTCGAAGGGCCGACTGGCCTACTCCTGCTCCTATTTTCTATGTTTCTCGCTGCCGCCACCCCTCGTAAAATGGTAGCAGGAGTGGGAAGGAGTCAGGAACGGCTCCCACCTGCCTCCCACTCAATTTCACAACCCCCCACCCCCACAACCACCAGCCTGCTCCTGCGGGGGTGGGGGGGGGGGGTGGTAAAATTCCAGCCTATTTAGACAGGGATTTTACGCCACAGAAACGAATGGCAACGGAGACAAGGGGGCTGGAACATTGCATGGGATGGAGTCAGCAGGGCCCCCCAACGTCATCACACCAGGCCTAAATTTTACAAGCGGTGGACGGGAAGCCGTGTGGGGATGCTGTTCACGTTTTCAAAATGAGCAACTGACAGGCATTTAAGCTTGTTAAGGGGACAATTTGTCACGATTTAACAGGTCCCTTCAGATTTAATGGTAAGCGCATGAGGGACACGGGGTGTTGGAGCCTTGGCAGTTTATAAAGGGTGGCGGCTGTTGCCGTTTCTGCACTCGGCAGCTGTGGAGTAAGACCTTTCTCTTTAGCTGGTTGAAAGGAGTTGGGCAGCCATTGCTTTGGGGTTGAGGCTCCTTGATGAAATTGTTCTCCTGGCAGGGGACTCACTAGAGAGGCGCCAGAGGGCGGAGGGTTGGGCAACAATGAAGCAGCTACATGCAGGTTGTGCTAGTCAGACTGGCAGTGCCCAAATGCCATGGGCATCATTCATTCCAGAGGAGGGTCCATGGATCGGGACAGCAGAAACCTCCTGGCCACCTGCAGGGGCAGCCTCCTGAGGGGGAAGCAGCAGAAGGCTGCAGAGGGGACTGTGAACAGGCACCAGGGTGAAGGCGAAGGTGCCCTGCAGTAAGGTGTTACAGTCAAGTGAGGAAGGGTTGAAGGGCTTCCCTGTTTTCCCTCTCCTTGTTTGACCACAGAAGATTTAATTCTTTCTTAAAGTGTATGTGCTGGCCAATTCAGTAGGTGTTTGATTACATACTTGCTATGATCATAACAAGAACCAATCGGACAGGTTTTCTTGAGTTTAGCAAAGAAAGAGGTTAACTTTAATGTACCTAAACCGAACAAATGAAAATAATAAACTACACACCAACTTTCACTCACACATTTCCACTAGAGGCTTACACACACACAAATAGGTTACAGACTGGGGAAAGGTAGATTTGTTGAGTTAGAGTCCATAGAAAAAAGGATATACAGTCTTACAGGTTTTGTGATTCAGCTGGCTTCTTGCTGAATTTGGAGATCCCGAAGATTTTAGTTTGAAGAGGTAGATGATTGGTTTGGTGGGTCTTTTGGAGACAGCGATGCGGATGATATCCTCCAATGGGGTTTCTGATTGTAGCTGGAGTATGCAAAGATGGTCAGTCAACAGGCAGAGTTCGAAGCTTGTAAGCTGAAATGGAGCAAGAGAGAGAGGGATCTCCACTTGGGTCTGCATGTGTCAGAGTCCAGAAGCTTCTCCTTTCTACTGCAGAGAAACACAAAATTAAAACCACAGATGGGGAGGGACTTGTCACCTGACAGTCACCCAGTAATTCAAACATGGTCGCAGTGTTTCTCTTCTTGCTGAAAAAACATGAAGTTCCCTTAAACATCCTGGGTCTTAGTTCTTGCTGGGATGATCAGACATTTTGTCTCCCTCCTCACAGGCACTGCAATGTAGGATACAGTGTTGCAAATTAGGTCACCATCTTAAGCTGCTGGCAAAGTCATCTTCTATCTGTTCTTTTTAAAATGTCTTTGAAAAAAATTAAATTCAGATCTCCAGTCAGTGGATTAAAGAAAATTATCATTCAACAAAGCAAGTTGGCATGACAAGTGTATACAGACAGAGGATAAGCTATCTCCAGATATTGGAGAGGCAGTGTCGCTGAAGACTGCACCTCTCCTGAGAGGCCGTGACCACTCTGTATGTCATGATGGCGGAGGAGTTCAGTTCTGATTGCAGTGGTTGTCCCCCGATGCCAATGGCCGTTAAGGTCACTGTCACCCTGAATTTCTATGTGTCAGGTGCATTCCAGGGGCCCACTGGAGACAAGTGTGGCATTTCCCAATCAGCCACACATCACTGCATCAAGGTGGTTACAGATGCCCTCTACTGGAAGGCAAGCCAGTACATTCATTACTGAACTGATGTGGACAGTCAGGATGAGAAAGCCAGAGGATTCAGCACCATAGCAGGATTCCCTCAGACGCAAGGTGTGATAAACTGCACGCATGTGGCCATCAAGGCTCTCACGGGCCAGCCAGTGGCCTTCATTAAATGGAAGGGATTTCATACCCTCAACGTACAACTTGCAACTTGTCTGCAACCACCATCAATGGATCATGCAGATGTAAACATTAGGACATAAGAACATAAGATATAGGAGCAGAAATAGACCATATGGCCTGTCGAGCCTGCTTCGTCATTCTTTACGATCATGGCTGATCTTCTGCCTCAACTCCACTTTCCCGCTTACTCCCCATATCCCTTGATTCCCTGAGAGACCAAAAATCTATCTATCCCAACCTTAAATATATTCAATGATGGAGCGTCCGCAACCCTCTGGGGTAGGGAATTCCAAAGATTCACAACCCTTTGAGTGAAGAAATTTCTTTCATCTCAATCCTAAATGATTGGTCCCCTATCCTGCGACTGTGCCCCTGTGGTCTAGATTCCCCAGCCGGGGGGAAACAACCTCCCAATGTCTACTCTGTCAAGTCCCCTCAGAATCTTGTTTGTTTCAATGAGATTACCTCTTACTCTTCTAAACTCCATAGAGTATAGACCCAATTTATTCAGCCTCTCATCATCGGTCAACATTCTCATCCCAGGATCAATCTAGTGAACCTTCACTGTACTGCCTCCAATGCAAGTATCTCCTTCCTTAAATATAGAGACTAAAACTACACACAATACTCCAGGTGTGGTTTCACCAAAGCCCTGTGCAATTGTAGCAAGACCTCTTTATTCTTGGATTGCAATCCCCTTGTAATAAAAGGGGAGGTGATGACATAGTGGTAATGTCACTGAACTAGTAATCCAGAGGCCCAGTTAGTGCTCTGGGGACATGGGTTCACATCCCATCACATCAGATGGTGAAATTTGAATTCAATAAATAAATATGGAATTTTTTTTTAAAAGCTAGTCTAATGGTGACCATGAAACCATTGTTGAGTGTTTTAAAAACCCATCTGGTTCACCAATGCCCTTTGGGGAAGGAAATCTGCTGTCCTTACCTGGTCTGACCTACATGTGACTCCAGACCCACAGCAATGTGGTTGACTCTGAAATGGCCTAGCAAACCATTGAGTTCAAGGGAAATTCGGGATGGGTAATAAATGTTGGCCTTGCCAGCGATGCCCACATCTCACGAGCAAATAAAAAAACCCTTGTAATTTGCCTTCCTAATTGCTAGCTGTCCTTGCATGCTAGCTTTCTGTGCTCCTCGTATGAGCACACCCAAGTCTCTCTGAACATAAACATTTAGAAGATTCACACCTTTTGAAAAATATTCTGCTTTTTTATTCTTACCAGCAAAGTGAATAACCTCACATTTTCCCACATTATACTCCATGTACCATCTTGTTGCCCACTCACTTAATCTGTCTACATCTCTTTGCAGCCTCTTTGTGTCCTCCTCACAGCTTACATTCCCACCTAGCTTTGTAGCGTCAGCAAACTTAGATACATTACTCTCTGTCTCTTCGCCCAAGCCATTAATATAGATTGCGTACATTGTGGGTACACGGTACTCTGAAAGCAGCCACAATGCTTACACTCTTTGGCGTCAGTTGCCAGAGCTTTGCATCCCCATTTCCCCCCCCACCACCCCCAAATGCCTCAAGGATGGATACTTGCTGACAAGGGATACCCACTGAAGAGATGGCTGTTGACCCCTGTGAGAAACCCCAAGACAGAGGCTGAGGAGCGCTACAATGTGAGCTACGTGGTGACCCGTGCCACCATCGAACAGACATCGGTGTCCTCAAGATAAGATTCAGGTGCTTGGATGATGCCGGTGGAGCACTTCAATATGCTCCAGCAGGGGTCTCCCGGTTAGTGGTGATCTGCTGTGCTTTACACAACCTGGCGCTGCCGAGGGAAGAGGCCTTGGCTGCTGAGGACTTGGTGCAGCGTGACATGTCCTCACACGAGGAGGAAGATGAGGAAGCTCAACAGCCGGAGAACCGTGAAAGACATGAAGGGCTCCATGGAGGGTACAATGACATAGGCGCAAGAGAGGCTCAGGAGGCTGTTATACTCAGTCATTTCGGCTGACCCTTACCAATGCAGCAAACCAGCCAAACAAAGAACCACATTCCACCAACACTGATGCCACTCACCTCTGCTCTTAGCCCAGGCACCCTCAGCCATTAGTACCTGATGTTTCAACAATGTGCAAAAGGTGAATACAGAGGCCATGGTAGCTCCCAGCCAGCCCTTGGGTCGGCCTATGCCACTCGTGAACTGTCAGAGGACCACCAACAATGGATGGAAACTTACAAAAATTAAATTCAACTTTTATTGCATAAATCATCACACACAGGCAGGGAAGTTTTAACTATTTATTCACCCGAGGCCCAAGGGCATTTAGTGTTTTCGCTTATTTCTTTTACGAGTGCTTCTGCGTGGTGCTCCCCCTTCGCTGCCAGCTGCAGTGAAGGCAGGCTGCTGACCTTGTCGCCCCGTGACCTGAGATGACCTTGGCGGCCGTCCTCTGGCTGCCTGAGGCCTGGTGGGCCCCAGTATGCTGAGGAGCTGCTTCACTGGTGTAGAAGCCTCCTCTGTTGTCATGGCAACTTGTGGCATTGATATCACTGGCAGAGGGGCTGAGGAGCTGCTATCCACAGCAAGGAAGACCTCAGAGGAGCCCCCAGATGCAGACATCAGCCACTGCTCCTCCCTCGTAAGACACACTTGCACCTCCTTGCTGACCTAAGAAGGATGAGGTCCTGGTGGAGACGCCAGGTGTCTCATTCCTCTCTCACCATGATAGAGCTGGATAGAGCTCATGGAAAAGGTGATGGCCTGCAGGTCTGCATGCACCTCCGTCATCATCCAATGATTGGCCTACTGGATCTGGCTTTCCATCAGTTGCCAATCTTTCAATGAAGGAGGCCATACACTGAGACAAGAGGGAGATTGCAGCTCTCATGGCCTGGATGGAGTCCTCCACTGTGCGAGCCAGGGTGCAGATCCCCTCTGGAACTCCTGCCATATCTTCACACACCTCGTGCTAGACTTCCAGTATCTGCCTCCTCACGGATGACTCCAGAGGCAAGTTATCAGCCTGGGGCTCAGCAAGGGCCTGGCCTCACACTCCTCCGAGTGTCAGTGGCCTCGGCTGTCACAGTGTCCGACAGCTGGTCAGGTGTGTGTGTGGTTCTTGCGACAGGTTGCGACCACATACCCACTGAGGTGAATGTATCTGCGCTGGTGGAGGGTGCAGGGGAATGATGTGACGCTGTGCCCTCTGAGGTCCCTTCCACCTCCTCACAGGTGGAAGACTGTCTCTGTTCTTGTGGTTGACCTGCGAGAGAGAACAGAATGATTAGCGCTTCCTGCCCTACCAGACAGGAGCCCAGAGAGTCACCTGTATCTCATATCGATGTCTGCACATTGGAGGACACATGAACACCATCCCTCATGCTTGGCTAAAGCTTCCCTCATGCCTCTTGATGAGGTGACTCACCCTCCTGCAACTGCACTCTGGCCTCACCATCTGCAATGGAGCGGCCACATGATATCTTGTCAGCTCTAGAGCCTCCTCCTTCATGGGCGTCAGAATGGCAATGACTGGAACTCCACCACTGATCCCGGCCCTCTCCCTGACTTATCCTGAGGGAACGCAGAAAAAAAATGTTTGTGGCCGCACCAGAGCAAACACAATGCCTTGCATGCTTGCTGTGGTGTCTGTGGCCAATGGCATGCATGTTGCATTGGGTCACTCTGGAGCTACCCTGCGAGGGTTGGTCGTCCCAGGCTCACTCCTCTAGTCAGAGCTGCAGCCATTCCTTTCCAGGGAAATCCTGCAGCCTCCACCCATTTCCACTGACATTGTGAGTCATCCCTCCCGACCATCCATGCCCTCACACTTAACCATTGCTGCCTCCCAAAGGGAACTGAGTCGGGTACTTACCCTTGTGGAGCAGAGGTCATTAATGTGCTTGCAGCACTGCAGTCAGGTTGTTCGGACGACCCCACGGCTGCTGACCTCCTCTGCGACCTCTGTCCAGACATGCTTGGTTAGGCAGGGAGGTCTCCTCCTTCTATATCTAGGGAAGAGGACCTCCCGTCTTGACCGAGCAGCCTGGAGAACATGCAGGGAGTCATTACTGAACTGTGATGCCACCCGGGATCTTGCTTCTGCTCTGCCTACAAGTGCTTTATTACTGCGGCTTTCTTTCTAGGATGTTAGAACGGTCACTGACAGCTGGATGCTGGAACATAACATAAGAACATGAGAAATAGGAGCAGCAGTAGGCCATCTGGCCCCTCAAGACTGCTCTACTAATAAGATAATGGATGATCTGATTGTGGCCTTAACTCCACTTTCCTTCCTTCACCACCCCCCCCACCCCATAACCCTTGACACCCTTGTGGATCAAAAATCAATCAAACTCAGCCTTGAATATATTCAATGACCCAGCCTTCACTGCTCTCTGGGGAAGAGAATTGCAAAGATTAAGACCCTCTGATAGAAGAAATTCCTTCTCATCTCTATCTTAAATGGGAGACTCGTTATTTTGAAATTGTGCTCCCTAGTTCTAGGTTCCCCCACAAGGGGAAATCTCCTCTCAGCATCGACCCTGTCAAGTCCCCTCAGAATCTTCTGTTTCAATAAGATCACCTCTCATTCTTCTAAACTCCAAGGAGTATAGGCCCAACCTGCTCAAACTTTCCTCAGAAGACAACCCCTTCATTTCAGGAATCAACCTTGTGAACCTTCTCTGAACTGCTTCCAATATGAGTATATCCCTCCTCAAATAAGGTGACCTTACGCAGTACTCTAGGTGTGGTCTTACCAACGCCATGTACAGTTGTAACAAGACGTCACTACTTTTGTACTCCATCTCCCTTGCAATAAATGCCAACATTCCATTTGCCTTCTTAATTACCCGCTGCACCTGCATGCTAACTTTTTGTGATTCATGTACGAGGACACACAGACCCCTCTATACCACAGCATTCCGCAAGTCTCTCTCCATTTAAATAATATTCTGCTTTTCTATTCTTCCCCCCATAGTGGGCAACCTTACATTTTCCTACATTTTACTCCCTCTGCCAAATTTTTGCCCACTGACTTAACCTATCTATATCCCTTAGCAGACTCCTTCTATCCTCCTTACAACTTGCTTTCCTACCTATCTTTAAATTGTCAGCAGATTTGGCTGCAATACCCTCGATCCTTTCATCCAAGTCATTAATATAGATTGTAAATAGTTTAGGCCCCAGCACTGATCCCTGTGGAACCCCCACTAGTTACAGTTTGCCGACCTGAAAATTACCCATTTATCCTGACTCTTTGTTTCCTATTAGTTAGCCAATCCTCTCTCTCTGCTAATATTTAATCCCCAACACCATGAGCTCTTATCTTATGTAGTAATCTTTTATGTGGCACCATCGAATGTCTTTTGGAAATCCAAATGCACTGCATCTACTGGTTTTCCTTTATCCACCCTGCTTGTTACATCCTCAAAGAACTTTAATAAATTTGTCCAACACAAATTGCAATTCACAAAACCATGTTGACTCTGCTTGATTTTATTAAGATTTTCTCAATGTCCTGTTACTACTTCCTTCATAATAGATTCCAGCATTTTCCCAATGACAGATGTTAGGCTAACTGGCCTATAATTTCCTGGTTTCTGTCTCCATCCTTTCTTGAACAGAGGTGTTATATTTGCAATTTTCCAATCCGCTTTGGAAGATTACAACCAATGCATCCACTATCTCTGCAGCCACTTCTTTTAAGACCCTAGGATGCAGGCCATCCAATCCAAGGGACTTTTCAACCTTTAGTCCCATTAGTTTTGCTATTACTTTTTCTCTGGTGATAGTGATTGTTTTCAGTTCCTCCTTTTATGGCCCTTAATTTTCTACTACTTGGGATTTTTTTGTGTCTTCTTCTGTGAAGACAGATACAAAATACTTGTTCAAAGTCTCTGCCATTTTCTTGTTTCCCATTTTTAATTCCCCAGTCTCATCCTCCATGGGATCAATGTTTGCTTTAGCTCCTCTCTTCATTTTTATATACTTCTAGAAGTTCTTACTGTCTATATTTCTTGCTGGCTTACTCTCATATTCTAATTTCTCCCTCTTCGTTATTTCTTAGTCATCCTTTGCTGGTTTCTAAAATTTTCCCAATCTTCACCACTAGTCTTCGCAGCATTGTACACCTTTTCTTTCAATTTGGCACCATCCTTAACTCCCTTAGTTAGCCACAGATGGTGCATCCTTCTCATAGAGTCTTTCTTTCTCAATGGTATATATCTTTGTTGAGAGTTATGAAATATCTCCTTGAATGTCTGTCACCGCTTATCTGCCATGCTACCTTTAACCTATTTTCCCAGTGAACTGTAGCCAAATCTTTCTTCATACCTTTGTAATTGCCTTTATTTAAGTTTTCAACACTAGTTTCAGCCCCAAGTTTCTCACCCTTAAACTGAATGCAAAATTCCAACATGTTATGATCACTCTTGCCTAGAGGACCTTTTACTATGAGATCATTCATTAATCCAGTTTCATTACACATTGCCAGGTCTAATATAGCCTGTTCCCTGGTTGGTTCAGAATGTATTGTTCAAAAGGTGACTGGATATGCACCTGAAGCGCTGTAACCTGCAGGGCTATGGACCAAATGCTGGAAAGTGGGATTAGGCTGGGTGACTCTTTTTGCATTCAGCGCAGACACAATGGGCCAAGTGGCCTCTGTCTGTACAGTAAACTTTCTATGATTCTATTCTGTTCAAAGAATCTGTTCCGAGTACACTCAATAATCTCATCCTCAAGGCTACCTTTGCCAATTTGGTTTGTCTAATCGATATGAAGATTAAAATTGCCTGCAATTATTGCAGTACTGTTCTTACAAACCTCCATTATTTCTTGATTTATACTCTTTTCTACAGTGTAGCTACTGTTAGGTGGACTATAAACTACTCCCACCAGTGACTTCTATCCCTTGCTATTTATTATCTCCACCCAAACTAATTCTACATCTTGCTCTTCCAAGCCCAGATCATTTATCACTATTGTCCTGATTTCATCCTTTACCAACAGAGCTACCCCACCTCTTTTTCCTTTCTTATTATCATTTGGAAATATCCTTGAATATTCAGGTCCCAGCCTTTGTCACCTTGCAAACACATCTGTGCAATGGCTATCAGATCATGCCCATTTATTTCAATTTGTGCCATCGATTGATCTATCTTATTACGAATGCTGCATGCATTCAGATAGAAAGCCTTTAATTCTGTCTTCTTACCATTTTTCCCTACTCTGACTTTATTTTCTGGTGCATTCATATTTTTACACTCTGTACCTTCTGGTCACACTTTGATTATCATTACCTAGATTGCTACCCAACATTATTGCCTTGTCCTTTCTTGTTAACTTTCTAAATCTCCCTTCACGTGAACCTTGCTCCCCACTATTTAGTTTAAAGCCTTCTCTACAGCCCTGGTTTTATGATTCGCCAGGACTCTGGTCGTAGCACAGTTCAAGTGCAGCCTGTCCCAATGGTACAATTACCTCCTTCCCCAGTACTGGTGCTAGTGCTCCATGAATCGAAACCCACTTCTCCAACACTGATCTTTGAGCCACGAATTTAAATCTCTGATCTTATTTATTCTATGCCAATTTTCACGTGGCTCAGGTATAGTCCAGAGATTATTACCTTTAGGGTTCTGATTTTTAATTTAGCCACTAGCTGCTCATAGCAGAACCTCTTTCTTAGTCCTACCTATGTTATTGGTACCTACGTGGATCATGACAATTGGACAACTGGAGGGGTCACTGGCAGCTGGATGCTGGAAGGGGTCACTGGTTATGGGAACAGTGCTATCCACAACAAGATTTAGTGTTAAAAACTCCTGGCCCTGTACTATTGACTCATTGCTGTGTCACTTCCATATGTTTCATTTACAGTACATCCAGACTTTGCTCATGTACATCAGTAAATAGCAATAAAAGAGGAAGGTAATTACGTTTTAATAGCAAATCAATTATTCCAGAACTGACAGGCACCTGTGAATACCACTGTAATGCAGACACCTTGAATACAATTTCCATTGATGACATGGAGCATATTCATTGTTTTCCACTGGAGGAGGCAGGTGGGGGTTGTCGAAATGTTGTAACCTGTTATTCACACTTCATCTGAAAAGCTAAGAGCATGGATTTTCTACAAACTGAATAAGGTTTAACAACAAAACTGACATTTTCTCTCTGTATTAGTCAGAAGCCTGCGGGGAAGAAGATCCACAAGCCAGTCTGTATTTATAGAAAACTCCAAGTAAGTTATAAATTATACTGCGAGATGAGCAGAAATTTCCCAGTTGTGCGATTACCCTTATGATACCAGAAGATCTTCTGCAATGTCGATGGGACAGCTCAGGGCCTGCAGTACAGGTCTTGATGTTTACTGCAGTCTAGACCGAACAGCAGCTCGTTCAAATCTGTAATGCAACCAACTTTATTGAAGCAGTACATCACTTGATTGATTTAGGGTAAAATGCACACTGTATAGCTACTGAAAGAGCATGGCATCACAGTTAGATTAATGATAGCATATTATAATAACATAATACTACTTGCCAACCGTTTAACAAGTTCTGATGAAAGGTCACTGACCTGAAATGTTAACTCTGCTTTTGTCTCCACAGATGCTGCCAGACCTGCTGAGTATTTCCAGCATTTCTTGTTTTTATTTCAAATTTCCAGCATCTGGTGTATTTTGCTTTAATATCACTAAAATGATTATCTGGTCATTATCACATTACTCTCTGTGGGACTTTGCTGTGTGCAAATTGGCTGCTGTGTTTCCTACATTACAATAGTGACTTCTTTGGCCTCCTTGTCTCGAGAGACAATGGGTAAGTGCTTGGAGGTGGTCAGTGGTTTGTGAAGCAGCGCCTGGAGTGGCTATAAAGGCCAATTTTAGAGTGACAGACTTTTCCACGGGTGCTGCAGATAAGATTTGTTGTCGGGGCTGTTACACAGTTGGCTCTCTCCTTGCGTTCTGTCTTTTTTCCTGCCAGCTGCTAAGTCTCTTCGACTCGCCACGCTTTAGCCCCGCCATTATGGTTGCCCGCCAGCTCTGGCGATCGCTGGCAACTGACTCCCACGACTTGTGATCAATGTCACAGGACATCATGTTGCGTTTGCAGAAGTCTTTAAAGCGGAGACATGGACGGCCGGTGGGTCTGATACCAGTGACGAGCTCGCTGTTCAACGTGTCTTTGGGGATCCTGCCATCTTCCATGCGGCTCACATGGCCAAGCCATCTCAGGCGCCGCTGACTCAGTAGTGTGTATATGCTGGGGATGTTGACCGCCTCGAGGACTTCTGTGTTGGAGATACGGTCCTGCCACCTGATGCCAAGGATTCTCCGGAGGCAGCGAAGATGGAATGAATTGAGACGTCGCTCTTGGCTGACATACATTGTCCAGGCCTCGCTGCCATAGAGCAAGGTACTGAGGACACAGGCTTGATACACTCGGACTTTTGTGTTCCGTGTCAGTGCGCCATTTTCCCACACTCTCTTGGCCAGTCTGGACATAGCAGTGGAAGCCTTTCCCATGCGCTTGTTTAATCCTGCATCGAGAGACAGATTACTGGTGATAGTTGAGCCTAGGTAGGTGAACTCTTGAACCACTTCCAGAGTGTGGCCGCCGATATTGATGGATGGGGCATTTCTGATGTCCTGTCCCATGATGTTCATTTTCTTGAGGCTGATGGTTAGGCCAAATTCATTGCAGGCAGCCGCAAACCTGTCGATGAGTCTCTGCAGCCACCCTTCAGTGTGAGATGTTAATGCAGCATCATCAGCAAAGAGGAGTTCCCTGATGAGGACTTTCCGTACTTTGGTCTTCGCTTTTAGATGGGCAAGATTGAACAACCAGCCACCTGATCTTGTGTGGAGGAAAATTCCTTCTTCTGAAGACTTGAACGCGTGTGAGAGCAGCAGGGAGAAGAAGATCTGTGTGCGAGAACACAGCCCTGTTTCACGCCACTCAGGACTGGAATGGGGTCTGATGAGGCGCCGCTATGCTGAATTATGCCTTTCATATTGTCATGGAATGAGGTGATGATACTTAGTAGCTTTGGTGGGCATCTAATCTTTTCTAGTAGTCTGAAGAGACCACGTCTGCTGTCGAGGTCAAAGGCTTTGGTGAGATCAATGAAAGCAGCGTAGAGGGGCATCTGTTGTTCACGGAATTTCTCCTGTAGCTGGCGAAGGGAGAACAGCATGTCAATGGTGGATCCCTATGCTCGAAAGCCACACTGTGCCTCAGGGTAGACACGCTCAGCCAGCTTCTGGAGCCTGTTTAAGGCGACACGAGTGAAGACTTTCCCCACTATGTTGAGCAGGGAGATTCCACGGTAGTTGTTGCAGTCACCGCGGTCACCCTTGTTCTTATAGAGGGTGATGATATTGGAATCGCGCATGTCCTGTGGTACTGCTCCCTCGTCCCAGCACAGGCAAAGCAGTTCGTGCAGTGCTGAAAGTATAGCAGGCTTGGCACTCTTGATGATTTCAGGGGTAATGCCGTCCTTCCCAGGGGCTTTTCCGCTGGCTAGAGAATCAATGGCATCACTGAGTTCCGATTTTGTTGGCTGTACGTCCAGCTCATCCATGACTGGCAAAGACTGGCCTGCAATGAGGGCAGTCTCAGTGACAACATTCTCCCTGGAGTACAGTTCTAGGTAGTGTTCCACCCAGCGGTCCATTTGCTTGCGTTGGACAGTGATTGTGTCCCTTGATTTAGATTTGATTAAATCAAATCAAATCTAATTCAAATCTAAAATAGTGACTACACTTTAAAAAAACAACTTAATTGGCTGTAATGAATTTTGGGATGTCTTGCCATTGTAAAATTCTCTGCGCAGATGCAAGTTCTTTCTTTCATTCCTCACTTGCTTACATGATTTTTTAATTCAATCTTGGGATATGGGTATTGCTGGTAAATCTGGCATTTTTACTGATCCCTAGTTGCCCTGAGAAGGTGGTGGTGGGCCTGATAATGGCTTTTATTACCTCCACCTTCCAGTGCATTTACAGTTTGAGCTAAAGCTGGCAGTCTGACTCCTTTCTCGGAGTCCAAGGTCAGGAACAAAGTGCCTTCTAAACATTGCCATCTGCTCCTGATAACAATGTTATTGCTACTCAGCGACCAAAGGAAGCCTTAAACAGCACTGATTGTTCAGTTTTATTAAATGCTTAAATAGTATAAAATACTAAAAATAATGAAATCCTTTCTTTATTATTGATTTTTTTCCAGCTGTTGTCTCTCACATTGTTAGCTGTAATTTAGTTTTTGTCACAGTGCGGTTTGGGTCATGGAGGTACACAACAGCAAGTTCACAACCGCAATTCTCATTACGTATCCCAGCACTTCTCCAAAAGAGCTGGAAATCCCAAGACCTAGAGAAAAGTTCAACTCAAGCCTAATGCACCAGACAGAAATTCAGGCTGAAACAAACATTGCCAGCTTTAAATTAAAAAAAAAATTAAGGCCAAGTTTCTTTTACATCGAATTTTAAAGCACACAATAGGCCATGCAGCCCAACTAGTCTATGGTGGTGTTTATCTTTCACACCAAGCCTCCTCCCAACCCTCTTCATCCAACCTGATCCGCATACCCTTTAATTCCTTTCTCTGCCACGTATTAATGTAGCTTCCCGTTAAATGTTAGTCACTGTTCTGACCTCAGTGAAACCATTAATGTTAAAACATGAGATATTAACTCCCCAGACCAATTTAAAGAATTACACAAGATTTCTTGTTTTAAGACTCTTATAATAACAACTAAACTAAAAATTACCATTACCTAAACAGTATTTGTAAGTAGTCAATACTCCAAATTACAAAGAAAGGTATTTTCTTCACTTATTAAAATACTTGAAAATCTCACACCACATTTATATGTAACACCATCTTCCTTGAAGACAAATCTTTGTCGCCAAAAGTCCCAAACTCCTCTCAGCTGTAATTTATTAATGGGATGTGGACGTCACTGACTAGGCCAGCATTTGTTGCCCATCCCTAATTATCCTTGAGAAGGTGGTGGTGAGCTGCCTTCTTGAACCGCTGCAGTCCATGTGAGGCAGGTACACCCACAGCACTGTTAGGAAGGGAGTTCCAGGATTTTCACCCAGCGACAGTGAAGGAATGGTGATATAGTTCCAAGTCAGGATGGTGGGGATGGGAACTTGCGGGTGGTAGTATTCCCAACCATTTGCTGCCCTTATCCTTCTAGGTGGTAGAGGTCGCGGGTTTGGAAGGTGCTGTCTAAGGAGCCTTGGTGCGTTGCTGCAGTGCATCTTGTAGATGGTACACACTGCTGCCACTGTGGGAGTGAATGTTTGTGGATGGGGTGCCAATCAAACGGGCTGCTTTGTCCTAGATTGTGTCGAGCTTCTTGAGTGTTCTTGGAGCTGCACCCATCCAGGCAAGTGGGGAATATTCCATCACACTCCTGACTTGTGCCTTGTAGATGGTGGACAGGCTTTGGGAAGTAAGGAGGTGAGTTACTCACAACAGGATTCCTAGCCTCTGACCTGCTCTTGTAGCCACGGTATTTATGTGGCTATTCCAGTTCAGTTTCTGGTCAATGGTAACCCCCAGGATGTTGGTAGAGGGGGATTCAGTGATAGTAATGCCATTGAATGTCAAGGGGAGATGGTTAGATTCTCTCTTGTTGGAGATGATTATTGCCTGGCACTTGTGTGACATGAATGTTACTTGCCATTTATTAGACCAAGCCTGAATCCAGGTCTTGTTACATTTCTACATGGACTGCTTCAGTTGCACCCAGAACTGTATACCATCGCCTTGGCCACGAGCTCAATACAGCAGTAGCAAGGTGAGAGTATGAGGTGTCTGGAGTCTTCTCCAGGTCCTCGTCCTTCTCTGGTCAGCAGGGAGGTTCAAGTTAGCCTTGAGAAGGAGGAGAGGTTGACCTCCACATCTGAGGGCTCCCATCATGGCTATTTGAGTGTGGACAGCGGCTCCTGAGCCCCTCTGCCAGTGACCTCACCTCCAGTAGATGCGACAACTGAGGAGGCTCCTGTATCTGTGCAGCAACTCTACAGGTCTCGGGCAGCCACAGGACACCACCAAAGACATCACAGGCCTAGGAATAGCCCTATCAGCAGCCTGCCTCCAGCCCAGCTGCCAGAACAGGGGTCACTCTGCATAGAAACACATTAAAACATATAAAGAAGAGCACTTACATGCACTTGGGCTTCATGAATGGATTAATTCTGGCCTTTGCATTGGTTCCTGCAATTGTGTTAATAAATGGCACAGTGGCGCAGTGGTTAGCACCGCAGCCTCACAGCTCCAGCGACCCGGGTTCAATTCTGGGTACTGCCTGTGTGGAGTTTGCAAGTTCCCCCTGTGTCTGCGTGGGTTTCCTCCGGGTGCTCCGGTTTCCTCCCATAGCCAAAAGACTTGCAGGTTGATAGGTAAATTGGCCATTATAAATTGCCCCTAGTATAGGTAGGTGGTAGGGGAATATAGGGACAGGTGAGGATGTGGTAGGGATTAGTGTAGGATTAGTATAAATGGCTGGTTAATGGTCAGCACAGACTCGGTGGGCCGAAGGGCCTGTTTCAGTGCTGTATATCTAAAAAAAAATGGAGGTCAGATTCATGGCTCATGCTTTCATTGCTGATTTGTGAGATGCAACCTTCACTCTTGCTTCCTCATTGGGCTGTCATGTCGGCACAGGCTGCATTTGGTCAGCGTCTCAGATGTGCCAGAGTGCCTGATGAAGCTGGGTGCTAGGCATTGGAGTGAGATAGGAAGGAGGTGACAGGTGGAAAACAGTGAGGTGAGTCTTTATTGAGTTCATTTTTAGAGGCCATCATGGTGGCAGCAAGCGGGTAGGTATGAAATTGTGTTGTGCCTCCCCTGCATGTCTCTCAATGGCCCTGGCTTCCGGTGCAAGAGAAGCAAAATCCAGTGGTGCCTGCTCATTTGCCTCCTCCACATTCTTCTCGTCAGCTGTGCTAGATTGTGCAAAACTCAGCGGACCACCAGGAGATGTGAGACCCTTACTGAGGCATACTGCAGGGCTCCACCAGATCTATCGAGGCATCGGAATCTCTTCCTCAGCAGCCCAATGGCCTGCTCAATGGCTGCTTGGTTGGACCCGTGGCAATTGTTGTATCTCTCCTCTGCTGCAGTATGAGTGTTCCTCATGGGTGTGAGTAGCCAGGTCTTCCACCCTTATCCCTGAGAATCGAACCCTGAAGACAAGCAGGGGGCCTGAAAAGCTCTGGGACTGTTGAAGTATGTAGATGTCACGGCTGCTTCCCAGGAAGCGGGCACACACCTGCAGGATGCACGTCCAATGGTCGCAGACCAGTTGTATGTTGATGGAATGGAAGCTTTCCCTGTTGATGAAAGGTGCTGGCTACTCCGTTGGAGCCTTGATGGCCGCATGTGTGCAGTCTACCACACCATGCACCTAGGGGAATCCAGCATTGGTCCCGAACCAATGGCCCTCTCTGCCTGACTGTCAGGGTTGGTCCGGTACTGCGCATAGTCACCGGTCCTCTTGAACGGGGCATTGATCACTTCCTTGATGCAGCGGTGGGCTGCTGCCTTGGAGACCACATGCATGTCTCCAGTGGATCTTTGAAAAGAGACAGACGCTGAGAAGTTGAGTGTCATGGTGATCTTCATGGCCACAGGCATAGGGTGTCCACTGAAGCCCATGTGTCACAACCCATCCTGCAGCATGGCGCATAAGTCGGTGACCATCTGCCTGGAGAGCCGCAGTTTTCGCTGACACTACTGCTCGGAAGTTTGGAGATAGCTGAGGTGAATCTGGTACACTCTCTGGTGTGGATAGGCCCTTCTTGGTGTGGCTGACTGCTGTTGCTTTACCATTGGAGCTTCACAGGTGGGTGTTGCTACATCCTGCCCTCCCTCCCTCTGAGCCGCTGCTACGTGGCACAGGCGTCCACAAAGATCAGGTGTATGAGACATCTGCCAGCTGAACTTTACCCCTCCCATGTGTTGTCCTTGCAGAGATGAACTTGCCTTGGGATCTTCCTGCAGTATAAGGGTTTGAAAAGGTTAATGTTGAGAACGTGTAAAGAATACCTCCTACCATGATGATGTAAGCGGTCACAGGTGAGAGAGACTTGAAAGTAGATCCAGCTTGGCTTCAGAGGGATCACACAGACTGGTGTGAAGCTGTACGTAGTTATAATGTAATAAAGTTAAATATTGTAATTATTTCAGGCTAACGAATATCTCTAAACTAGACTAACTAAGGTGGTAGTGTACCAAACAAGCATACAACACTTCCCATTGATATTCCCTCCTGAATATGTGCTAATTTTCTTTTATTTGTTCATGGGATGGGGGCATCGCTGGCGAGGACAGTATTTGTTGCGAATCCGTAATTGCTCTTGAGAAGATGGTGGCGAGCCACCTTCTTGAACCGCTGCAGTCCATGTGAGGTAGGTACACCCACAGTACTGTTAGGAAGAGAGTTCCAGGATTTTGACCCTGCGATAGTGAAGGAACAGCAATATAGTTCCAAGTCAGGATGGTGTGACTTGGAGGGGAACTTGCAGGTGGTGATGTTCCCATGAATCTGCTGCCCTTATCCTTCGAGGTGGTAGAGGTCGTGGGTTTGGAAGGTGCTGTCGAAGGAGCCTTGGTGCAATGCTGCAGTGCATCTTGTAGATGGTACACACTGCTGCCACAGTGCGTTCGTAGCGGAGGGAGTGAATGTTTGTGCATGGGGTGACAATCAAGTGGACTGTCATGTCCTGTCCATGTTCTGGATGGTGTCGAGTTTCTTGAGTGTTGTTGGAGCTGCACCCATCCAGGAAAGTGGAGATTATTCCACCACACTCCTGACTTGTGCCTTGAAGATGGTGGACAGACTTTGGGAGTCAGGAAGTGAGTTACTCATCGCAGGATTTCTAGCCTCTGACCTGCTCTTGCTGCCACGGTATTTATATGGCTACTCCAGTTCAGTTTCTGGTCAATGGTAACCCCTAGGATATTGATAGTGGGAGATTCAGCGATCTTAATGCCATTGAATGTCAAGGGGAGATGGTTAGATTCTCTCTTGTTTGAGATGTCATTGCCTGGCACTTGTGTGGCACAAATGTTACTTGCCACATCAGACCAAGCCTGGATATTGTCCAGCTCTTGCTACAGTTCTACAGGGACTGCTTCAGTATCTGAGGAGTTGCGAAGGGTGCTGAACTTTGTGCAATCATCAGCGAGCATCCCCACTTCTGACCTTATGATTGAAGGAAGGTCATTGATGAAGCAGCTGAAGATAGTTGGGCCTAGGACACTACCCTGGGGAACTCCTGCAGTGATATCCTGGAGCTGAGATGATTGACCTCCAACAACCACCATCTTCCTTTGTGCTAAATATGACTCCAACCAGTGGAGTGTTTTCCCCTGATTCCCATTGACTCCAGTTTTGCTAGGGCTCCTTGATGCCATACTCGTTCAAATGCTGCCTTGATGTCAAGGGCAGTCACTCTCACCTCACCTCTTGAGTTTCACTCTTTTTCCCACGTTTGAACCAAGCCTGTAATGAGGTCAGGAGCTGAGTGGCCCTGGCGGAACCCAAATTGAGCATCACCAAGCAGGTTATTGCTAAGCAAGTGCCACTTGATAGCACTATTACACCTTCCATCATTTTACTGATGACCGAGAATAGACTGATAGGGCAGTAATAGGCCGAATTGGATTTGTCCTGCTTTTAATGTACAAGACATACTTGGGCAATTTTCCACATTGCCGGGTAGATGCCAGTGTTGTAGCTGTACTGGAACAGCTTGGCTAAGGGGGCATGGCAGGTTCTGGAGCATAGGTCTTCAGTACTATTGCTGGAATGTTGTCAGGGCCCTCCTGCACTCTTCATTGAACCAGGGTTGATACCCCGACTTGATAGTAATCGTAGAGTGGGGGATATGCCGAGCCATGAGGTTACAGATCAAATTGCAGTCCCGCCGCATATGGCAGCAACACCACCTTGGAGCTTTCCTGCCACTGACAAAATCCGGAACTGAGGACACGATGTCGGGTTTCCGGATGAATGTGTCCACCCTGATTTTACACCCAGCACCTCCCCCCCAACCCACCTCCCATGCCTCTACTGCTCTTGCTGGCTGGATAAACTCTAGTCCATAGTTTTTCTAAAGAGCTCTGACTTGTTGGAGAATCAAGAAGACACTATTCACTTACCTTCTGGCAGAGGAGCGGACCTGTGGGGAGAACGCTGAGAGCGAAGCCGATAAATTGAGCCCGAGGATCGAGGCCCAGTCACTTACCTTCCGGGAGAGCAGCATAGAGGAGCAGACCTGTGGGGAGAATGCCGAGAGCAGAGCCGATAAATTGATCCCGAGGATCAATGCCCAGTCACTTACCTTCTCGGAGCGGAGAGCAGTCCAGGTGCACCGGAGTTTGAAAACAAAGAGAGCAGTGACGTCACAGGAAAGCTACAAGGTGATTGGTTGGTGAGTAACTGCTGTTGGGGAATAACTCTAAATAGTTGGATTAGTAACTAAAAGTAAAGGGAAAGGTCTACAGCTTTTTTTAATATAGTAGGTAGCGATTTATTTTTAGGGAATCAAGGTCCCTAGTGTAAAAAAATCAAATTTTTGGGTAATTTAAAGGGATAAATTAAGGATAAGTCAAGGCAGGGCAGCTCGGCAGCGTGGAGTGCTCCTCCTGTGCAATGTGGGAAGGGCGGCACAGTGGCGCAGTGGTTAGCACTGCAGCCTCACAGCTCCAGTGACCCGGGTTCAATTCTGGGTACTGCCTGTGTGGAGTTTGCAAGTTCTCCCTGTGTCTGCGTGGGTTTTCTCCGGGTGCTCCGGTTTCCTCCCACAAGCCAAAAGACTTGCAGGTTGGTAGGTAAATTGGCCATTATAAAAATTGCCACTAGTATAGGTAGGTGGTAGGGAAATGTAGGGACAGGTGGGGATGTGGTAGGAATATGGGATTAGTGTAGGATTAGTATAAATGGGTGGTTGATGGTCGGCACAGACTCGGTGGGCTGAAGGGCCTGTTTCAGTGCTGTATCTCTAAACTAAACTAAGTCAGGAACACTTCCAATTTCTAGGGCGAACACATGTGCAGGAAGTGTCTCCAACTGCAGCTACTCGAAATCTGCGTTTTGGATCTGGAGCGGTGTCTGGAGACACTGTGAAGCATCCACGAGGCTGAGATCATTGTGGGTAACATGTACAGAGATGTGGTCACACCGTAGGTAAAGACTGCTCAGGCAGAGTAGAAGAACTAGGCAGGTAGTGCAGCAGTCCCCTGGGTCCATCTCCCTACCTAACAGATTTTCCACTTTGGATACTGTTGGGGGAGATAGCTTCTCAGGGGAATGCAGCAAGAGCCAAGTCTGTGGCACCACGGGTGGCTCGGCTGCACAGGAGGGGAGGAAAAAGAGTGGAAGAGCTATAGTGATAGGGGATTCTATCGTAAGGGGTACAGATAGGCATTTGTGTGGCCGCAAACGTGACTCCAGGATGGTATGTTGCCTCCCTGGTGCTAGGGTCAAGGAGCAGCTGCAGGACATTCTGAAGGGGGAGAGTGAACAGTCAGAGGTCGTGGTACACATTGGTACCAACGACATAGGTAGAAAGAAGGATGAGGTCCTGCAACAAGAATTTAGGGAGGTAGGTAGCAGCTTAAAAAGCAGGACTCAAAGTTTGTATTCTCTGGATTACTCCCAGTGCCACATGCGAGTGAGTATAGGAATAGGAGGATAGAGCAGATGAATGCATGGCTGGGGAGATGGTGCAGGAGGGAGGGCTTTAGTTTCCTGGATCATTGGGTCTGTTCCTGGCAAAGGTGGGACCTTTGCAAGTTGGACAGCTTGCATCTGAACCGGAACGGGACCAACATCCTTGCTGGGAGGTTTGCTAGTGCTGTTGAGGGGGGGAGTTGAAACTAACTTGGCAGGGGGATGGGATACAGAGTGGAGGTACAGGAAGGGGTGATGCACAGTCAAATATCAAAGAGAAACTGAGTCAGTCTGGAAGGCAGAGCAAATATCGACCTGTTAAGGCACGAATGCAAAATGCAAGGCTGGATTGCATATATTTTAATGCAAGGAGTCTTACTCGTAAGGCAGGTGAATTGAGGGCGATGATTAGCACATGGGATTATGATATTATTGCTATCACAGAGACATAGTTGAGGGAGGGGCAGGATTGGCAGCTCAATATTGCAGGGTATAGAATCTTCAGGCATGACAGGGGAGGGTGTAAAAGAGGAGGGGGCATTGCACTGTTGATCAAGGAGTCAATTACTGCAGTAAGGAGGGATGATATCTTAGAAGGTTCCTCAAATGAGGCCATATGGGTAGAAATTAAAAGCAAAAGGGGGGCAATCACTTGGCTGGGAGTATACTACAGGCCTCCAAACAGTCAGGGAGAGATAGAGGAGCAGAGATTTAGGCAAATCTCAGAGAGGCATAAAAATAATAGGGTAATAATAGTAGGGGATTTCAACTTCCCCAATATTAACTGGGATAGTCTTAGTGCAAAAGGCTTAAAGGGGACGGAATTCGTAAAGTGCATCCAGGAGTGCTTTTTGAGCCAGCACGTAGAAAGTCCTACAAGAGAAGGGACAGTACTGGACCTAATCTTAGGGAATGAAACCGGACAAGTGGTAGAAGTATCAGTGGGGGAGCATTTCGGGGATAGTGACCATAACTCTGTAAGATTTAAGTTAGTTATGGAAAAGGACAAAGATGGACCAGAATTAAAGGTACTGAATTGGGGGAAGGCTGATTTCAATATGATAAAACTGGATCTGGCCAAAGTGCTTTGGGAGCAGCTACTTGTAGGAAAGTCTACATCAGACCAGTGGGAGTCATTCAAAGAGGAAATAGTGAGAGTTCAGAGCCAACAGGTACCCGTTAAGGTGAAGGGTAGGACCAACAAGTCCAGGGAACGCTGATGTCAAAGGATATAGAGAATTGGATCAGGAAACAAAAAGGAAGCTTATGGCAGATTCAGTGCGCTGAAAACAGCAGAGGCACTAGAAGAGTATAGAAAGTGTAGGGAGGTACTTAAAAAAGTAATTAGAAGAGCGAAGAGGGTCATGAAAAACACTTGCGGGCAAGATAAAGGAAAATCCTAAGGTGTTTTATAAGTACATTAAGCACAAGAGGATAACCAGGAACAGAGTAGGGCCCATTTGGGACCAAAGTGGCAATCTGTGTGTGGAGCCGGAGGACATAGGTGAGGTTTTAAATGATTACTTTTCATCTGTGTTCACTATGGAGAAGGACGATGTAGGTATAGTGATCAAGAAGGGGGATTGTGATATACTTGAACATATTAGCATTGAAAGGGAGGAAGTATTAGCTGTTTTAGTGGGCTTAAAAGTGGATAATTGCAGGCTGGTGAGTCTAACATCAGTGGTAGGGAAACTATTGGAAAAAAATCTGAGGGACAGGATTAATCTCCACTTAGAGAGGCAGGGATTAATCAGGGATAGTCAGCATGGCTTTGTCAGGGGGAGATCGTTTTAACTAACTTGATTGAATTTTTCGAGGTGGTGACTAGATGTGGAGATGAAGGTAAAGCAGTTGATGTAGTCGACATGGACTTCAATAAGGCTTTTGATAAGGTCCCGCATGGGAGATTGGTTAAGAGCCCAAGGAATCCAGGGCAATTTGGCAAATTGGATCCAAAATTGGCTTAGTGGCAGGAGGCAGAGGGTGATGGTCGAGGGTTGTGTTTGTGAGTGAAAGCCTGTGACCAGTGGTGTACCACAGGAATCGGTGCTGGGACCCTTGCTGTTTGTAGTGTACATTAATGATTTAGATGTGAATAAAGGAGGTATGATCAGTAAGTTCGCAGATGACACGAAAATTGGTGGTGTAGTAAATAGTGAGGAGGAAAGCCTTAGATTACAGGACGATATAGATGGGCTGGTAAGATGGGCGGAGCAGTGGCAAATGGAATTTAATCCTGAGAAGTGTGAGGTGATGCATTTTGGGAGGACTAACGAGGCAAGGGAATATACAATGGATGGTAGGACCCTAGGAAGTACAGAGAGTCGAAGGGATCTTGGTGTACCTGTCCATTGATCACTGAAGGCAGCAGCACAGGTAGATAAGATGGTTCGGAAGGCATATGGGATACTTGCCTTTATCAGCCGAGGCATAGAATATAAGAGCAGGGAGGTTATGATGGAGCTGTATAAAACGCTAGTTAGGCCACAGCTGGATTACTGTGTACAGCTCTGGTCACCACACTATAGGAAGGATGTCATTGTACTGGAGAGGGTGCAGAGGCGATTCACCAGGATGTTGCCTGGGCTGGAGCATTTCAGCTATGAAGAGAGACTGAAAAGGCTAGGGTTGTTTTTCTTAGAGCAGAGAAAGCTGAGGGGGGACATGATTGAGGTATACAAAATTTGAGGGACATTGATAGGTTAGATAGGAAGAAACATTTTCCCTTAACGGAGGTGTCAATAACCAGGGGCATAGATTTAAGGTAAGGGCTGGGAGGTTTAGAGGGGATTTGAGGAAAAACTTTTTCACTCAGAGGGTGGTTGGAATCTGGAACACACTGCCTGAAGGGGTGGTAGAGGCAGGAATCATCACAACAATTAAGAAGTATTTAGATGAGCACTTGAAATGTCATAGCATGCAAGGCTACGGGCCAAGTGCTGGAAAATGGGATTAGAATAGTTAGGTGCTTGATGGCCAGCACAGGCACGATGGGCCGAAGGGCCTTTTTCTGTGCTGTATAACTCTATGACTCTATGACTATTGTGGTTTGTAACCTATATCGGTTTATGTTTGAAAAAATAGCAACTCATAATCTTTGCAACATACCCCTGATTCTTCAGAGTTTGTGTCTTGATTTATGAGACAGTGGGGCTAGCATTATTGCTAACTACAAATTAACTGCTAGTTTAAACTACCACTGACTGCTAGATTAAACTACAATCCCTGATCATGCTATTCTATGCTTATGAAAGCTGGATCTGTTCTTAAATTTGTTTTTTTAATTTGTGGAATTCTCCAGACATCAAGACCATGGGCAAGATTTTGTGCTGCCTTTTGAAGTGGCCTCCTTCTGTGGTGTAAAATTCTATGATGCTATAGGGAGAGGAAGGCAGAAGGAGTTCAGGTGCATGGTTACGGAAATGCTGCATTACTGGGTGATAAAAATCTGTTAATCTGTGACAAGGAATGGACTGTGACAGAAAATGAACTGTACACTTAAACACCAGGCACTGCTCATTCTTTGTTGCATTGATTCTAAAGCAGCACTCAGTAATAATGTTGATAATGTCCACTTCATTTCACAATCAAAGCGATCACAGAGAGGAATATTTTATCCCATGTTTTTGGGCTGCATTAGAACTAAGTCCTAGGGATGATGTAATCATGGATGCTGAAATATTTTCTTGGGAATATGTGGGTAGTTATAGAGCTGTCAATGTGTTTTATAAACTTTTGTAAAATATGTAGAGCTGAACAATTTGTATTTGTCATTTTTATGACCATAAACAGAAGAATGCTTCCTGGAGATCTGTGTGATGTGACTTATTTTTTAGAAATTAAAAATATATCCGCATATAAAATAGAGATTTTGCTCACGAATTGTCTTCCAAACAATAATTACAATCACAGTGTGGCAAGGTTCCTGTCGTAAGTTTATTTCTGATAACAGAGTTAGCCCTGGAAGCAGCTGTGATGTCTGAGCCGATGTTTGCCTCATGGGGTCAGAAGGTACAACTGCCCAATGTTTTTTTTTAATGTTGGGAACAATTTGCTGGAACCTTTGAAAAATTATCACTTTAACTCACTTAATTCAGAGGGAAGGGGATGAAGGACTGTGAGGAGCAGGGAGGGATGGAAGGACTAGTCCCATAACAAATATGCCATGCTGTGGCTTCTGCATAAGTGTCAGGCTTGGTTTAATGGGAATGCTCCCACTTCTGAGCCAGATCGTGGGTTCAAGTCCCACTTCAGAGCCTTGAGGACATAATCTAATCTGATACCTGAATGCAGTATTGAGAGAGTGCCACACTGTCGGAGGTGCCATCCTTCAGATGGGATGTTAAATGGAGAAACCCCAATGGCATTTTCATAAAAGATCCCATTGCACAAATTGAAGAACAGGGGATTTCTCTCAGTGTTCTGGTCCACGTTTATCTCTTAACCAACATCACAAAAAGTGATTATCATGGTATGATACAGAACTGAAGGAGGCCATTTGGCCCATCATGCCTGTGCTGGCCCTTTGAAAGGGCTATCCAGTTTCCTGCTCTCCCCTGTAACCCTGCAAAATTTTTCCCCTTCAAGTATTTATCCAATTAATTTCTGAACGTTAGTATTGAATCTACTTCCATCATGCTATCAAGCAATGTATTCCAGATCCTAACAACTCACTAGATAAAAAAGATTCTCTTCATCTCCCATTTGGTTCTTTTGCCAAGTATTTTGTCCTTTGGTTACCGGCTCTCCTGCCACTGGAACACATTTCTTCCAACATTATCAATTCACTTCCTGATTTTGTGCACATCTATCAAATCTCTCCTTAATCTTCTCTGCTCTAAGGAGAAAAAAACATCTTCTCCAGTCTCTCCACATAACTGAAGTCCTGCATCCTGAGTATTATTCTAGTAAATCTCCTCTGCAACGTCTCCAGCAGATCCAAGGAGCTCTAGTGTTGGATGCCCTTTCTTTCCCCATCTTAAGAATGTATCAGTAGGTATCTGAACTATCTCCTCTTGGAAGACCTCTCATTGCTCATTATCTTGTCATTTATCTAGTTGGTGTTTGTGGGACTTTCCTGTGTGCAAATTGGCTGCCAGATTTCCTACAATACAGCAGTGACTGCACTTCAAAAATGTTTGTTGGTGACAAAGCATTTAGGGTGCTCTGAGGGCATGATGGGAATTATATACTTTATTTAAGGGACCTACGAACCTGTCACCTATAACTTTAGAGTTAGCTAAGAGAGAAGCAGCAGGAATTTCCATGGAGATTCTGCCAATCTTCTACCGAAGCTTCAATAAATGATCGTCGGAAACCCAGGAGAAATGATATAAATGGCTACTTACCCCTTTTCTCCAGGCTTCTCACCCACCTTTCACCAGAGTTTAGATTGGAGATCAGGGAATGCCAATGGAAACTGTACCCCAAAGTCTTTGCCAAACCCAGTAACAGAGCAGCCTTATCTTGTACTTGGGTGAGGAATAAGTTGAATACCAGTTGAGAAATTCCGATTGCTACCTATCTCAGTTAAAGAAATTACCTGTGCTGAGGTGAAAGATATACTGACGTAATGGTGAATTAGGGTCAGGAGTGTCTGGAACAATCACAAAGGACTTTTTGAGGTAGATTTTGACTTTGTATAATTGTTTAAAATGGATGATAGCAAATGTGCAGCTCATTTTGCATTTCTTTCCTATTTTATATCCATACGGAGTTAAAAATGGGGAACAAGTGGCCAGTTCACCATCACCCATTTTATACTATTGCGCAATGTCAAAATTACATCCCTTGGCTCCTACTCAGGTAAAAGAAGAAACATGGCCATGGCTGCAAGATAACAGGGATAGGCTTCTGACTTGAATGAGAATATCCCACCTATACTTAGGCCACGAGGAGTAAACGATGTTTCATTGCTGTCCCTGATCTCAGAACAGGATGATATAATTATGTGATATGAGTAATTACCTTCCTCTGGGTGATTATAATATTATTCCACAACTACATAGCTGTGGCTGCAGATTTTCGATGACAATAGAATGGGTAGCAGTCTTGCCTTTGAGTCAAAAGGTTGAGGGTTTAAGTCCCACTCCTGGGACTTGAGCAGAATGCTAGACTGATATTCAAGTGCAGTACTGAGGGAGTGCTGCACTACTGGAAATGCTACCTTTAGGATGAGGTGTTAAACTGAGGCCCTGCCTGACCACTCAGGTGTCCTGGCTAATATCTCTCAACAAACATCAGTAAACCAGATTATCTAGTCATTATTGTTGTTTGTGGGACCCTGCTGTTCTGAAATTGGTTCCTGCTTTTCCTACATTAAATTAGAAACTGCACTTCAGAAAAAAGTTAATTGGCTGTAAAATGCTCTGGGATGCTCTCTGAGACCCTGAAAGGTGCCCGATAAACATAAGAATCTCTTCTTTCTTTAGTCCCGTATCACATTCCGTACAGTGTCAAATCACAACGGTGTGAGATTATTGTTTTCTGGAAATCTCACTCTGCTTCAGTAAGCAACAGATCAGGTCGGCCGCTAGATTTACACTGTAAGTCTAGAGTTGCAGCAAAGCAGAAAGCGCCTGTTTCAAAACTTACAGTGTAAATGCATCCTCAGAGACCAGCATGGAATCCCAAGAGAGCTTGCAAACTGCTTCCATATACTCTACAATGATGGTGTTAGAAATGAATGGTTACAACTGGGAATAAACTGGGAAAGGTGGACATATTTATTCCATGAACAAATTGCAAATTGTTAATCTAGTGTTAATCTTTTTTTAATTCATTCATGGGAAGTGGGCATCACTGGCTATGCCAGCATTTATTGCCCATCCCTAATTGCCCTTGAGAAGGTGGTGGTGAGCTGCCATCTTGAACCGCTGCAGTCCATGTGTGGTAGGTGCACCCACAGTGCTGTTAGGAAGGGAGTTCCAGGATTTTGACCCAGCTACAGTGAAGGAACGGCGATATAGTTCCAAGTCAGGATGGTGTTTAACTTGGATGAGAACTTGCAGGTGGTGATGTTCCCATGAATCTGCTGCTCTTGTCCTTCGAGGTGGTAGAGGTCGCGGGTTTGGAAGGTGCTGTCTGAGGAGCCTTGGTGCGTTGCTGCAGTGCATCTTGTAGATGGTACACACTGCTGCCACTGTGTGTCAGTGGTGGAGGGAGTGAATGTTTGTGGATGGGGTGCCAATCAAGCGGGCTGCTGGGTCCTGGATGGTGTCGAGCTTCTTGAGTGTTGTTAGAGCTGCACCTATTCAGGCAAGTGGAGCGTATTCCATCACACTCCTGACTTGTGCCTTGTAGATGGTGGACAGGCTTTGAGGAGTCAGGAGGTGTGTTACTCGCCGCAGGATTCCTAGCCTCTGACCTGCTCTTGCTGCCACGGTATTTATATGGCTACTCCAGTTCAGTTTCTGGTCAATGGTAGCCCCCAGGATGTTGATAGTGGGGGATTCAGTGATGGTAATGCCATTGAATGTCAAGGGGAGATGGTAAGATTCTCTCTTGTTGGAGATAGTCATTGCCTGGCACGTGTGGCGCAAATATTACTTGCCACTTATCAGCCCAAGCCTGGATATTGTCCAGGTCTTGCTTCATTTCTACACGGACTGTTTCAATATTTGAGGAGTCGCAAATGGTGCTGAACATTGTGCAATCATCAGTGAACATCCCCACTTCTGACCTTATGATTGAAGGAAGGTCATTGATGAAGCAGCTGAAGATGGTTGGGCCTAGGACACTACCCTGAGGAACTCCTGCAGTGATGTCCTGGAGCTCAGATGATTGACCTCCATCTTCCTTTGCGCTAGGTATGACTCCAACCAGCAGAGAGTTTTCCCCCTGATTCCCATTGACTCCAGTTTTGCTAGGGCTCCTTGATGCCATACTCAGTCAAATGCTGCCTTGATGTCAAGGGCAGTCACTCTCACCTCACCTCTTGAGTTCAGCTCTTTTGTCCATGTTTGAACCAAGGCTGTAATGAGGTCAGGAGCTGAGTGGCCCTGGCGGAACCCAAACTGGGTATCACTGAGCAGGTTATTGCTAAACAAGTGCTGCTTGATGGCACTATTGATGACACCTTCCATCACTTTACTGATGATTGAGAGTAGACTGATGGGGCGGTAATTGGACTTGTTGGATTTGTCCTGCTTTTTGTGCACAGGACATACCTGGGCAACTTTCCACATTGCCAGGTAGATGCCAGTGTTGTAGCTATACTGGAACAGCTTGGCTGGGGGTGCAGCAAGTTTTGGAGCATAGGTCTGCAGTACTATTGCTGGAATATTGTCAAGACCCATAGCCTTTGCAGTATCCAGTGCCTTAAGTCGTTTCTTGATATCACGCGGAGTGAATCGAATTGGCTGAAGTCTGGCATCTGTAATGCTGGGGATTTCAGGAGGGGGCCGAGATGGATCATCAATTCGGCACTTCTGGCTGAAGATTGTTGCAAATGTTTCAGCCTTATCTTTCGCACTGATGTGCTGGACTCCCCCATCATTGAGGATGGGGATATTTGTGGAGCCATCTCCTCCAGTTAGTTGTTTAATTGTCCACCACCATTCATGGCTGGATGTGGCAGGACTGCAGAGCTTAGATCTGGGATCGTTTAGCTCTGTCTATTGCATGCTGCTTACGCAGTTTGGCATGCAAGTAGTCCTGAGTTGTAGCTTCACCAGGTTGACAGCTCATTTTGAGGTATGCCTGGTGCTGCTTCTGGCCTGCCCTCCTGCATTCTTCATTGAACCAGGGTTGGTCTCCTGCCTTGATGGTAATGGTAGAGCGGGGGATATGCCGGGCCATGAGGTTACAGATTGTGGTTGAGTACAATTCTGCTGCTGCTGATGGCCCACAGCACCTCATGGATGTCCAGTTTTGCATTGCTAGATCTGTTCGAAATCTATCCCATTTAGCACGGTGATAGTGCCATACAACACGATTTTTTTAGATTTAGATTTAGAGATACAGCACTGAAACAGGCCCTTCGGCCCACTGAGTCTGTGCTGACCATTAACCACCCATTTTTTATACTAATCCTACACTAATCCCATATTACTACCACATCCTCTCCTGTCCCTATATTCCCGTACCACCTACCTATACTAGGGGCAATTTATAATGGCCAATTTACCCATCAACCTGCAAGTCTTTTTGGCTGTGGGAGGAAACTGGAGCACCCAGAGGAAACCCACGCAGACACAGGGAGAACTTGCAAACTCCACACAGGCAGTACCCAGAATTGAACCCGGGTCACTGGAGCTGTGAGGCTGCGGTGCTAACCACTGCGCCACTGTGCCAGTATCCTCAATGTGAAGGCCGGACTTCATCTCCACAAGGACTGTGCGGTGGTCACTCCTACCAATACAGTCATGGACAGAAGCATCTGCAGCAGGCAGATTGGTGAGAACAAGGTCAAGTATGTTTTTCCCTCTTGTTGGTTCTCTCACCACCTCCTGCAGACCCAGTCTCGCAGCTATGTCCTTTAAGACTCGGCCAGCTTGGTCAGTAGTGGTGCTACTGAGCCACTCTTGTTGATGGACATTGAAGTCCCCCACCCAGAGTACATTTTGTGCCCTTGCCACCCTCAATGCTTCCTCCAAGTGGTGTTCAACATGGAGGAGTACTGACTCATCAGCTGAGGGAGGGCAGTAGGTGGCAATCAGTAGGAGGTTACCTTGCCCATGTTTGACCTGATGCCATGTGACTTCATGGGGTCCAGAGTCGATGTTGAGGACTCCCAGGGCAACTCCCTCCCTAATGTAGACCACTGTCCCGCCACCTCTGCTGTGTCTGTCCTGCCGGTGGGACAGGACATACCCAGGGATAGTGATTGCAGTGTCTGGGACATTGTCTGTAAGGTATAATTCCGTGAGTATGACCATGTCAGGCTGTTGCTTGACTAGTCTGTGGGACAGCTCTCCCAACTTTGGCACAAGCCCCCAGATGTTAGTAAGGAGGACTTTACAGGGTCGGCAGGGCTGGGTTTGCCGTTGTCATTTCCGGTGCTTAGGTTGTTGCCGGGTGGTCCATCCGGTTTCATTCCTTTTTATTGACTTCGTAGCGGTTAGGTACAACTGAGTGGCTTGCTAGGCCATTTCAGAGGGCATGTAAGAGTTAACCACATTGCTGTGGGTCTGGAGTCACATGTAGGCCACAACAGGTAAGGACAGCAGATTTCCTTCCCTAAAGGACATTAGTGAACCAGATGGGTTTATACAACAATCGACAGTGGTTTCATGGCCATCATTAGACTAGATTTTAATTCCAGATTCATTAATTAAATTCAAATTCCACCTTCTCCTGTGGTTCGAACCCATGTCTCCAGATCAATACCCTGGGTCTCTGGGTTACTAGTCCAGTGATTATCCCACTACGCCACCACCTCCCCTTAGCAATGCTGTTGGTGCAAAATGGAATCACTTACTTAAAGATGGAAGCAGAGCAAATCAATTGGTGAATTTCCAATCCTAAGATGTTAGCAACAGGATAATATTCACACCCGAGGAATTTCCTTAGTGTTTCTCCCATTTGGTCACCAGAGGTTTGGTGACACTCAATTTACAAGTTGTATCTGGGGCAGGATTTCTGCCAAAGTTGCTGTGGTTGATCATGGGAAACGGGTATGGGCGGGGGAATTTCTGATGACGTTAGTAATTTGCTGAGTGTCTGATTGAGAAGATCCCCCTTTCATCCAGTGTGTTTTGTACTGTGTACCCGGAGCAGGCAGTTGCAGCATTTAGATTTGCTGCTATCTGTTTATACTTTATCACTAAGTATTATCTATATCTCTCATACATATGTCAAACACACCAGAAGAAAACTGAAATGTGCTGACTGTTCAACTGTAAGGTTAAAATGAATTGTACCAGGATATTTTCAAAGTATACTGTGACATGGCCTGTAATTTAAAATGACAGGCTTAATGTGCGTTCATACTGTGAGGGTAAGCCCCTGAACTGCAATTTATCAAATTTAACCGTGATAACCTATAATCCAACTGGCTGCTAATTTGGATGCTTTATTCAACCTGCTCAGTAAAAGCTCATTAGAAGGTACAACCAGGAGATATTGAGTGTTCCATTAATTATATCAAAAGCTGTACAATATGAATTTTGCTTTTCCATGCAATTATTTCAGTGTTGCCCCAGAAAAATTATTTTATTTATGTGAAGTTTGTTTTTTCAGTTGGTGTTAAAATCGGCAATGCACTGTGGTTAACTTGCTGCATTCTCCAAATTTTGAAAAAATAAAGAAATTCACTCAAAATGTTATTTATTCACTCTGTCACATATCGATGTAGTCTTCTTCATTGGTGAGATGGATTTCTTTGCTGAATAAAGTACATGTATCTAAGCTCTTGAAGTTGAAGGCAACAGAAAGATCTTTTGAGCTGTTCGATAATAATTAGTGCCATTCCCTACAAAGCTCCGAGAGCTCTTTATTCCTCCAAATCTGTCCTCGTGTGCACCCTTCATTTCCTTTACCCCATTATGAGTGTAGTGGGACGACCTTAGGAGTGGGCCACCTAAAGAAGCTGTATTGAAGGTCACGGGAGGAAGTGATGTCGCATCACACATTACCAGGGAGTTGTGGGTGCAGCCCAACAGAGTGAGATGTGTTTTGATGTGCGGGAGGACATTTCTCTTGCTCCAGGTTAGACATTCTGTTCTTATGCTGGCAGGTGGCCCAGATAACATAAAGCAGATGGAAATCTTGAAATACAGTGACCAATGATCAAATTTGACATAATCTGCTTTCAGAAATATTGAGCACAAGGAGGAAGGCATATAACTTTAAACTTTTAACTTCAAAGTAATAAGGGAACAGCTTAACAAAGAAAAAACTTACATTTATATATAATGCTTTTTGGATCTCAGGATGTTTCATAAGGATATAGGAACATAGGAACAGAAGTAAGCCATTTAAGCCCTCGAGCCTGTGAGACCATGCAAAAAGATCATGGTTGATCTGTGACCCAGGTCCATATAAACACCTTTGTCCCATATCCCTTAATACTGTTGGCTAACAAAAATCTATCAAGTTCTGATGAAAGTTCATTGACCTGAAACGTTAACTCTGCTTCTCTCTCCACAAGAGCTGCCTGACTTCCTGAGTATTTCCAGCATCTTCTGCTTATATTTCAGATTTCTGACATGTGCAATATTTTGTTTTTGTACCAAAAACTGATTATTCATTTCATTGCTGTGTGTGCAGAATGGCTGTCATGTTAGTCTACACAGGAAGAATGATTACACTTCAATGAGTGATTGATTTTATGTGAATTTGCTTGGGGATGTCATGAGACCCAAAAAGGAACTAAATACAAACAAGTTATTTTTCTTCATCCCTGGAAATATATCACAGAACAAGTCTCCATACTACAAGAAGGGTATAAAAGCAGTATTTTGTTTTCGTAAAAATCTATCAAAAAAGTTCTTATGACAGTGCTTTTATATATTTTGTTAAGTATTTGTTTTGCAGACTCATGCATTTTAGAATTATGGACATTGTTTTACTTGGGAAAACTGAAAAAGTATTCCATGGATTTTTTTTTCCACTGGCGTCATTGAAAGGACACTGAGATCTTGTTTGTAAACAACATTTACTGGAAGTCACCTGTTTTCAGATAAATACCCAGCAGGGGCTTTTTGACTTGGGGAGATGTTTACAGAGAAGTGACAGGTCAAGATTTATAGGGGCCAGGAGGCTTGACTCTGGAGATATTCTTTTTGGTTTTGCTTTGGACCGTATGTTGGGGTGTGAACTGTTTTGAAGACAGTTGGAGAAAACCAGCCAAGAGAGCAGTTACCATCAGCTCACTCTCTTCCATCTCTTTGAGAACTTCCTGAGAATCAAGTGTAAGAAATAGAGAAACCGATGCTGCATTTCTCCTGAAAAGACTGACAGAAACTCCTGATGCCGCATTTCTGGTGGAAAACCTGCCAAACTGATCTTCAACGTCGCCTGAAAAGAACTGTTCGAGAGAGATCCCAGTGACAGCCGTCTACGCATATTTGGGATGCCAAACTAAAAAGGGACAACTGACATCTTTCCATAACTTCTCTTTTTTCTTCAAGGATTAACAAGCATTTGGCCAGAAAATGTTTTTGTCTTTTTTTTGTAACTGAGCTCTAAAGAGAAAATCTCTATTTTTTAAGTTAACCAGTGTGTGTGTATGTGTGTGTGTGTGTGTGGGTGAGAGGATAAGGTAAAAGGGAACGTTCATATCTCACTCTGTGTGTTAATGCATGGCTTCGTTACTGGATATGTCTTGTTTTATAATAAACTGATAATGTTGCTGTTTCTTGAAGAAACCTAGTCGGTGTATTTTATTCTGGGATAAAGAGTAGAGTCTATGATTGACCATATCGGTAACTGGGTAAACATTTAAATATATGTTGCGACCTGTGGAGAAGTGGATCAAGAAAAGACAGTGCACTCCTCCCACCTCCGTCGTAACAAGGTATTAAAACCTTTGCAGAAGAGAGTTCCAAATTTCTACCATCCTTTACATGAAGAAGTGTTTTCTAATTTCTCTCCTGAAAGGTCTGGCTTTAATTTGTAGACAATACCCTCTAGGACTACACTCCCCAACTAGCAGAAATCGTTTTTCCCAATCTACTTTATCTGTTCTCCTTCATATTTTGAAAACTTTTATCAAATCACCCCTCAACATCCTAAATTCCAAGAATACAAACCCTAATTTGTTTAATCTCTCCTTATAGCTTAACCCTTGGAGTCCAGGTATCATGGTGCTAAATCTATGCTGATTGTTTGGCAAGTGGACTCCAATTTGCTAATTTGTGTGTTGAGAATTATGCTGACAACCAATTTAAGATTGTCAGTCAGGCTCGCAGTGTTGCGCACTTGTGCGTACTGGAAGCTACATATATTAACACACAGGGCCCTGTTCTTTGCAGACAGAAAGAGCATGTACACACATCGCACCTGTTTCAACTAATGAACCATTTGCTGGTTCATTCCTCAGGGCAATGCCTTGACCAATCAGAGTCAAGCTGCCTGGTTTAAATTTCAAACAAAGCTTGGCACTTAACTGTCAGTCACCCTAAAGTGGTGCATGCTCCATGGCAACACCTCTACCAATCAGAGTCCACTTGCCAACCAATCAGCACTCTCTTCTTATACAGTATAAATTTATTGTTTTCCCTTACATTGGTATTCTTGCAAATTGTCCCGATGAGTGCAAAGCTTCAACAAAATATCTCTATTTTCAGCAATACTAAAGTGCTGTACTACCAAACGACGATTTATTGGAATGTTTGATTCAGTGGTTTTGAGGGTTCTTTTAATTGAATTAAAAGTAGTCTAAATCTGAATTTTACATTTACACTTTGTTATAAATTAGATGAAATTCCTAGACATGCCAAAAGAACTTAAAACAAACAAATTCCTAGGAATAGATCATATTGATCTCTGTACTAAGAGAGATGAAAGAAAACGTTTATGAGACATTTGATGTTTATTATTAGGGAGTCTAAGAACTTGGTGGAGTTAATGATTAATTGGAAAAATTCTTATATTGCCATCATCGAAAAGGGGGATAAAACAAGTGCAGGAATCCACAGCCCATTAGCTTTATTTCAATACTAGGTAAAATTACAAGAATGAATGGGAAACATAAAAACATAGAAAAAAAGAGCGGGAGTAGGCCATTTGGCCCTTCGGGCATGCTCCGCCATTCAAAAAAGATCTTGGCTGATCGTCTAATTCAGTACCCTATTCCCGCATTCTCCCCATATCCCTTGATCCCTTTGGCATTAAGAAATATATCTGTCTCCTTCTTGAATATATTTAATGACTTGGCCTCCACTGCCTTCTGCGGTAGAGAATTTCACAGGTTCACGACCCTCTGAGTGAAGAAATTTCTCCTCATCTCGGTTCTAAATGGCATACCCCGTATCCTGAGACTGTGACCCCCGGTTCTGAACTCCTCAGCCATCAGGAACATCCTCCCTGCATCTAGTCTGTCTAGTCCTGTTAGAATTTTCTAGGTTTCTATAAGATCCCCTCCCTTTCTTCTAAACTCTAGTGAATATAGGCCTGGTCGACCCAATCTCTCCTCATACATCAATCCTGCCATCCCAAGAATCAGCCTAGTAAATCTTCTTTGCATCCCTTCATGGCAAGAACATCCTTCCTCAGATAAGGAGACCAAAACTGCACACAATACTCCAGATATGGTCTCACCGAGGCCCTGTATAACTGCAGTAAGACATCCTTGCTCCTGTACTCAAATCCTCTGCAATGAAGACCAACATACCATTCGCCTTCCCAACTGCTTGCTGCACCTGAATGCTTGCTTTCAGTGACTGGTGTACAAGGACACCCAGGTCTTGTTGCACCTCCCCTTTCCCAGTCTATCACCATTCAGATAATAATCTGCCTTTCTGTTTTTACAAGCAAAGTGGATAACCTCACATTTATCCACATTATACTGCATCTGCCATGCATTTGCCCACTCACCCAACTTGTCCAAATCACATTGGAACCTCTTTGCATCCTCTTCACAGCTCACTTTCCTCCCCAGCTTTGTGTCATCTGCAAACTTGGAAATGTTACATTTAGTTCTCTCACCCAAGTCATTAATATATATTGTGAATAGCTGGGGCCCAAGCACTGATCCCTGCGGTACCCCACTAGACACTGCCTGCCACTCGGAAAAAGACCCGTTTATTCCTACTCTCTGCTTCCTGCCTGTCAGACAATTCTCAATCCATGCCAGTATAATACCCCTAATCCCATGTACTTTAATTTTGCACACTAACCTCTTATGTGGGACCTTATCAAAAGCCTTCTGAAAATCCAAATACACCACATCCACTGGTTCTTCCTTATCTATTCGACCAGTTACATCCTCAAAAAACTCCAGTAGATTTGTTAAGCATGATTTCCCTTTCATAAACCCATGCTGACTTTGTCCAATCCTGTTTATGCTTTCCAGGTGTTCTGCTATCACATCCTTTATAATAGACTCTAGCAGTTTCCCCATTACTGATGTCAGGCTAACTGGCCTGTAATTCCCTGTTTTTTTCTCTCCTTTTTTAAATAGTGGGGTTACATTTGCCACTCTCCAATCTGTAGGAACTGCTCCAGAGTGTATAGAATTTTGGAAGATGACCACCAATGCATCCACTATTTCCAGGGCCACTTCCTTTACTACTCTGAGATGTAGATTATCAGGCCCTGGGGTTTTGTCAGCCTTTAACCCCATTAATTTCCCTAGCACTATTTTTTTTTACTAATACTGATTTCCTTCAGTTCCTCCCTCTCATTAGGCCCTTGGTTCCCTAACATTTCTGGGAGGTTATTTGTGTCCTCCTTTGTGAAGACAGAACCAAAGTATGTGTTTAATTGTTCTGCCATTTCTTTGTTCTCCATCATAATTTCCCCCATTTCTGACTGTAAGGGAGCTATATTTGTCTTCACTAATCTTTTTCTCTTCACATATTTATAGAAGCTTTTACGGTCAGTTTTTATGTTCCCCGCAAGTTTACTCTCATACTCTATTTTCCCCCGCTTAATCAACATCTTTGTCCTCCTTTGCTGAATTCTGAACTGCTGGATTGTCTGTACATTAATAATCTAGTCAGGAAACAATAAGAATCTGATGAAGGGTCACTGAACTGAAACGTTAACTCTGCTTCTCTCTCCACAGATGCTGCCAGACCTGCTGAGTATTTCCAGCATTTCTTGTTTTTATTTCAGATTTTCAGCATCTGCAGTATTTTGCTTTTATTATTACAATAAGAACCTACCTTTTTAAAACATCTTTCACATCCCCTTGAATCCCAAATGCTTCACAGCCATTGTATTATTTTTGGAGTGCAAACACTATTGTTTTGTAGGCAAATGTGGCAGCCAATTTGCACACAGCAAGATCCCACAACCTGTTGTTAGATGAATGACCAGGTTATCTTCATTTTTGGTAATGTTACTTGAGGGATAAGTGTTGGTCAGGACATCAGGAGAATTGTCTACTCCTCTTCAAATAAAGTACCATGGAATCTTTTACGTCCACGTGAACAGGCAACTTACCACCTCATCTCACAGCAGTAAATAATCAATGTGAGATTTGAAGGGGGCGATCATGTCTGATTATCCTCCTCGTCTTCTTTGTGTAAGTAGCATCCTAAGTAGACTTTGGAAAGCTCTACAATGTGATCACTGGGAATTTCCTCCAGGATTCTCCCAATCAGCCATTGTAATTTCAGCAAAAGGTAGATGGAAACTCCTGAATAAACCATGTAAATGAGATTTCTGTGGATCTTCCGACAAAGTTATGGTGGCCGTTCCTGAGATCCCCCACAAAAATACACAGTGGGTGTATCTGGATTTCCAAAATGGATTAAAATTTCCATGAGCACGGCTGCTCAAAAGAGTAGGGATTCAGCATAATTCCATTGCCACTACCAAACGCATCTTCCCCTCCCTTCCCCTGTCAGCATTCCGAAGGGATCGTTCCCTCCGTGACACCCTGGTCCACTCCTCCATTACCCCCACCACCTCATCCCCTTCCCATGGCACCTTCCCATGCAATCGCAGGAGGTGTAATACCTGCCCATTTACCTCCTCTCTCCTCACTATCCCAGGCCCCAAACACTCCTTTCAGGTGAAGCAGCGATTTACTTGTGCTTATTTCAATGTAGTATACTGTATTCACTGCTCACAATATGATCTCCTCTACACTGGGAAGACCAAATGCAGACTGTATGACTGCTTTGCGGAACACCTCCACTCAGTCCGCAAGCAGGACCCTGAGCTTCCGGTTGCTGGCCATTTCAACACTCCCCCCTGCTCTCATGCTCACATCTCTGTCCTGGGATTGCTGCAGTGTTCCAGTGAACATCAACGCAAGCTTGAGGAACAGCATCTCATTTACCGATAAGGCACACTACAGCCTGCCGGACTGAACATTGAGTTCAATAATTTCAGAGCTTGACAGGCCCCCCATTTTACTTTTATTTTTAGTTATTTTTTTCTTTTTTTATATATATATATTTTTTGTGTTTATTTTATTTCATCTTAGTTTGTTCAGTTTGCATTCCCACTGCTTTTTTTTCATGTTTGTACTTGGGGCTGTTCAATTTTCAATCCGTTAACACCCTATCTGTACTAATGCTTTGAGTTGCAACACGTCATTAACATATTGTTTGCCTTTGCTCCATGACCTTCAGTGACCTTGTCCTATCTACACCTTCTCCTTTGTTATCTCTTGCCCCACCCCTGCTTTACTTGTTTATAACCTTTCACATTTCTAATATTTGCCAGTTCTGAAGAAGGGTCACTGACCTGAAACGTTAACTCTGCTTCTCTCTCCACAGATGCTGCCAGACTTGCTGAGTATTTCCAGCATTTCTTGTTTTTATTTCAGATTTCCAGCATCCACAGTATTTTGCTTTTATAATTCCATTGAGAATGGCTAAGAAATTGGCTGTTGAGTAGAAGATAAGTGGGCTCTAGTTGGAGGAATTATTTCAGGGTGGTGGTAGATGTCAAGAAGAGGTTATGCAGGGATCTGTTTTGGGACTGTTAACTGTTTCTGGTTTATATTCATGACCTGGATTTAGAAACTCAATGCAAGTTATTCAAATTTGCAGCTAATACAAAACTGGGAGGAACAGTTGAACCTGAAGTGGCAGCTGTTATACATATGATTTCTGTCCTAGATACCTACTTGGATTTGGTGGAGTCAGTCATTCCAACAGCAAATCCCATGTCCCAGAGTTGACTCACACATGACTCAATATCTAAATAGCAATCAGAAAAGAAAACAGAAATCTGAACTATATAGCCAAAACAGAGTATAAGTCAAAGGAAATCATTTGCAAACTGTACAGCTCCTTGGTCTGATCATGTCTGAGTACTGTTCACTGAAACAGAAGGCAGACAAGGTTGATCCCTAGCCTCAGACGTCAGAGGTATGAGAAAAGACTCGGGAAACATGGGCTTTTCAATGTTGAATGGAAGTAACTGAAAAGTGACCATATGGAGATATTTAAGGTAGTATGTGGTATGGGAAATATAGATATTGAAAAGTCCTTCAAATTATAAAGTGAGAATAGTACATGAAGCAAAACATTCAAATTAATAAAAGTAAATTTACAGCTGATATCCTAGCTCTTCTTCCCACACAGAATGATCAACACAGGGAGAGGCAATGGAGGCAACAGCCTGGGACCATTTCAGAAAAAAAAAATGCTACGATGGAGCATGGGTACTGTCAAGTCTTTTTGGGTGAATGAACGAAGATGGGCTAAAAGTACTTCCTCATCTTATTTATCTTACGAGGCAAGTTAAAGGTCCCTTAATAGCAACAATTCAATTTCCAGAATAAGATTTGTTATGAAATCTTGTGGCTCACATTAAATTATGTGCAGTTATTTCTTCTGAACTCACAACAATGAGGAACTTGAGACTGCTTGTAGTGATTTCATGTAGAATCTTTAAACCCATTGGGTCCAGGCTGGATTGTAACCCAGATCTCAGAGGCAAATGAATATTCCATTTTTCTGTGTCATCTATCTATATTCCACGAGCAAAGCTTAAATTAATTCTTCATGGATCTGTGGCTAAATTGGATAACCCTCGAAAACAGGTGCAGGATCACAATGTGCGATTTACCCGTTCCCATTGATTACAATGCAGGCAGCATGCCAACTTTGTGCTGCCTGCTCATTTGAATGATCTCTGCATCCAACCAGTGCTAAATACACTGTACATTGGCTGAACGTATCAGCAGGGGACCAATACCATGAGTAGTTAGCACTAATTAAAGCTAGTCTGCATCTTTTAATGGGGAGGTGCATTGTGGTTGCAGCAGGTGCTGGAAGTTGTGTTTGAAGAGAATCTGGTCTGGGAAGGAGTGAGGAATGGCACAACAGGGGCTCCTGCACTGGAGGACAGGCAAAGGCACAGGGAAAACAGGCATTATGGGAATGCACAAGTGTGAAACTTGACTTTTGTTTGCAAAATTACATGATTTAATTTATCCATTTTGTTTGGAATGTTTATTTTGTAGTGACTTTTATGTTTTGCATTATGGTCAAGTGTGACGGTCAGTGACAGAGGGAAGATAAGGAGTGACTATTAGTGAATGGTGAGTTGGGGTTGTGATTACTCGTATCACACTTGGATGAGTTTTTTACTGATAGTCTAGATAGACAATCTAGCAGAGGTTGTCTCCACCCTTCCTTTTCCCCCTCTTCTTCTTTCTCCTCCTCTTTACCATGCTGTTGCTTCTTCAGCTGGTTGCCATATTGCTGGTGCCAAGGCCTGTCCCCTCATGATGGCAATGTTGTGCAGCACGTAACAGACCACGACAAATCATGACACGCACTCTACTGAGTACTGCAGGACTCATATAGAATGGTCCAGGCCGTAGAAACGTTATTTCGGCATGCTAATGATCAGCTCAATGATATTTTGTGTGGCAGCATGGCTTTCATTGGTTGCATGCTGCACATATATGTGTGGGCTTCACATTGGAGTCCTTACTCAAGTGCTGACATCTCATACATTGTTCCTCACTGAGATTCACTGTTCCCTGAACGTCCTGTTCTCCCCTGCCACTCCCTCCTCTTCCAGCAGCTTGCCCTGCTCTGCATGGTCTCTATTCATTCTCCAAGTCATACCATTTTCCAAGGGGAATGCCTACTAGTGCACCTATGTGCAGGAGCAACTGGTTTGCGGAGATGCCTTGAAGCCAGCAAAAAGTCATTCAGCACCTGCCACACCACTCCCTGTAGACTTTTGTAATTTGAAACATTTATAGAAAGCAACAAACATCTGTCGAATTGTACCAGAAGAAATCAACCAGCAACTAACGACTAAGGAGTTGATGATACCTTTAAATAGCATTGGTGGGGGTTCCTTCCTGCCATGAATCTGTGTTCAGTTGTGCAAGGTTAAGAGAGGGCGTTAGCTGGAGTGTTGAGCTCCAAAATAGCATTGCACGCTGATTGACATCATATTTTGTCTGCTCTGCATACTTACAGTGGACATTCACTGTGTGCACATCTACGGACGCCATTTTGGAGCTCTAAGGGCACTCGTAGCGGCCAAAGAATGTGCACTAACTAGCCCAATTTCTCACCCTTGGCCTCTAAAGTCAAAATTGAATTTGCCAAATGCAACAAGACCATTAATAATTAATTTAATGGATTATTTGTTCTTTTAATGAGATGTGAAGTTAAAAAAACCTGGAGAAGGGGTTTAATAAAATCACCTTCTAAGGCTGTCCTGCTTACTTTGTGCAAAATACTTCTGTGGAGCAAAACCACGTGGTATGATATCAGCATAAAATTCCTCCAAAGAAATCATGGAATTTGGTTAACATTTAAAGCATTATACAAAAGAAATCCACATGAATGTGTTGATGTGTTTGCATGTTAATTCTTAGTGCAATTTTATCCCCTTGGTTATTTTTTTGGGCAGCAATATTAAACTCTGGTGGGAAGAACACAATGGGAGAAGAAATGAAATGATGAAAGGTACTTGAGAGAAAATGTGGGGGGGGAAAGTGAAGGAATTTTGCAAGGGAGAGAGTAACTGGAAGCAAAATGAAATAGAAAGATAAAAAGAAATGTAAAGGAATGAAAAATGAAGCAGAAATGGAATAAAGATGAGACAAAAGAACATTAATAAAAATGAAGTGAAAACAGAAGAATTTTCAATTAGTTCAATAGTGAATCTTGAAAAATTGGGCATGGAAATCCAAATATTTTTAAAATATTGGCTCAGTTTTGGAGACTATGGAGATTGCATGGGGGATGGTTGATGGCTGGCAGCAGCCTGCATTTTAATGTGGAACCAGGAGAACCATTCCTACCTCTCCTAGCTTTACATTCAGAGGTGCCTCAAAAGAAATGTTCCCTTTTTTCTGGTAGCCTCCAGTGGTCTTGGTTTGGCTACTGGTCGCCTATGAAAACTGACCACAGGATGGGCAATAGGCCAAACACCTACTTCAGGTAGGCCCACTGGGCGCCCTAACCAATATGACGTGAAGCAAATAACTGCTGCAAAACAAGCATGCGTAGACTGCATATCATATCGGAATGAAAAACAAAAAAAATGGGTGTTGCGCAATCTAATTTCGAGGCTTTGATGTTTGCTAATTGTGATCAGCTTGGCTCTGAGACCTAGACCTGGCTTTCTGGTTTAAATTAGATTAGAAAGTCATTGTCTGCTGGCCTCACTCCTCACAAATCAAACAAGGCCTGACAGTCTCGTAGCAATTCCCAGTGGACAAATGCTCACGTCAATAGAACTCCTCTGAATGTAGGGCAGATGACGTCAATTTACCAGTCCTGCTCCAAGACAGTGGAGCTGAATGTCCTGTTTGTCCTAAATAAAAACTGCATGTTGCAGATTAAATAAAAATGTTAAGAAAAATTACACATTAAATTGCGGCAGTTCCACAAATAAATAAAGATAAAAGTACACTCCAATTTCACATTATAGCTATTTATTTGAAATCTGTGAAAAAGTGTGATTTAAACAGCAGACATTTTGAAGCATACATTATGGTGTTGAGTTATTGTAAAACAAGCTGTGATTAAGTACTCTTATTGGAGGTGTCGATCATTTGCATTGCCTTCATAGAAGTCATGCCAGGTGAATAGATTGGAAAACTGTAATGAATTTTTCAGTTGCAAATCACTGTAATACCAGAAATATTGACTTTTTATTGTTCTGCTAAGAATAGGAATAATATAGGAGTTCTACATTAAATCTGACAAAGCAGAAACAACTTGATGCAAAGTGAAACAGTTCTTCCCCAGTATTGTCTAAACTAATTAGACTTCTGTGAATCTGCTTACAACAAAATTGTATACATTAGCAGGGACTCAGAGCTAGTTTTGGGATGGAGCAAATTGTTGCCCAGTTTCTCTGAATACATTTGTTTCTTTTCTTTTTCCTAAAGATGAAGAAAACACTGTGGAGAATGTGTCAGCAGACCCACATTCTGCCACTTGGTGGCAAAACACAATAGAACAACAACTTAGTGCTCAACTGTTCAGACTGCAATGGTGCTGGTATAATGCAACATGCAAAATAACTTTCTTACAGTTACTACTTTTCTGAAAATCAGTCAAATGTTAAAATAAAATATTTGAAAAGCTAGACAGCAGATTACCTTGATTATTTTAGAAAGTACTATTTTACCGTGCGTGATGAAAACTTCTAAGCCATTGGAGTTAATGCCGGAAATATATGTATATGCAGATGATTTTTTTTTAAGCCTGGCACTTTTTTGACTCCATGGGTTGGTTTCTCATTCAGTTATTGGCTGTTTTGGGGTAGATTTGGGGTGGTAAATGGAATAGGTTCTTGGAAGCTATCACCTCAAATCCACTGCTTTATCCTCTAAATACCATGCTGGGGCCCATTAAGGTCTACTGGAAGCCAGTCTATTGCATGTAAATAGTGTCAAGGTGGTGTGCTAAACCTTTCAGCCTATCTCCCTGCACTTCCAACCCAAATAATTGCGATCATTATACAAGTGGTGGTAGGAGCTATTGCTCCGGAGGTTCAATCAAGATTTTTCCCCTAGTATTACTCAGCTATGCTCAAAGGTTTGCATTGGGGACCAGAGCAACGATATCATTGGAGCAATATCACCTCCAAGTTCTCTTCCAAGTTGGGCACCATCTTCACTTGGACGTGTATCGCAATTCCTTTAGTTTCGCTGCCTCAGTACCCTTGAATTTCCTACCTAATGGTATTATACTGTCACAAAAAACGTGCTGTGTCAAAGGATGATTTTTTTTTAATCCACTGGCTGGAAACCTGAATATTAAACTGGTGGAGACGAACCACTCAAACCTTGCAAGCTATGAACTCTGCCTGCTGACCATAACCACCGAGGTATAGCCCCTACAGCAGACTGTAGAGTTCAATCGTTTAATTGATCTGTTTTGATTGTGTTCGTCTGTTCACTGATAGACATTCATTGTGCTTAATTACGTAAGCCTGAGGGTGGACCTAGTGAGTTTTGCAAAAGTTTCAGAAAGAACAAAGACTTTCCCTTGAAGGAAATTAGCTGCATTGCTACCTTCCAGAGAACCACGGAATAAGATTTCCACATCTTCAAATCAGAAGCCGAAGAGCCAATGAATCAGCCACACACATATTCAAACCAGAAGACTCAGGACCACAAAATCTAGGTCGCGCAACCACCGCATTCAGCCTGAAGCCAGCTGAGTCACCAACCTCCACAGACTGTATATCCCTTTTATTTCTCTGGACTCGATTCGACTAAACTATCCTTCCCCACTCTGTAACCTATTTGTTTGTGCGTGTGTGTGTGTGTGAAAATTAGAGTGTATTTTATTATTTTACTTAGATCGATTTAAGTACAATAAAGCTAACCTCTTTTTTTGTTAAACTCAAGAAAACCTGCCCAATTGGCTCTTTTTATGATCATTACGTGTAAACAGTGAAACACTCACTGAATTGGAAAGTATATTCACTTAGTAAAAAAATAAACCTGAAGTGGTCAAACAAGAGGAGGGAAAAGAGGGGAGCCTTTCAACCCCTTCTCACCTGATCATAATAATACCAATAATACAAGGGCTGTAGCAGTTCAAGAAGAAGGCACACCACCAGCTTTTCAGAGCAACTAAAGATGGGCAATAAATGCCAGCCTTGCCAACATCACCCACATTCTGAGAATTTCTTTCATAAAACACAGCAGAACACAGAATGCTAGTTTGCATTTGGAGTGATTCTTTGAAAATGGCAGACTCCTTTCGAGTGTGAGATCGCAATGGATTGCAATGATTGACTTAACAGGGGAAAGCAGTGAACAATGTACTGAACTAATTCTATTTCATGATTGTACAAAACTTAAAAAAATTGATCACTTCTGTTCATTTTGCAGCATTTGATGAGTTTATCAGACCTTAGTGTTCACCTCTGTGTTCATAAGCAATGACTCATTTAAGCTCTTACTGAAATTATTTTATATTTTGAAAATCAATCAGTTTTATGTTAGCTGGTGTCAGGTATACGACAGCATATGAGACAGCAGCTTTTTAAAATCTGTTTTACGAAAACAGCAGATTGGAATAAAAAGCTTAGAAACAAATGGACATCACGGTCATGGAAACTATAAAGCTACTGGTGATTTCCTGCTCCTTTAATGGACCTTATCCAGTATGAATCATAAGATCAGATAATTCACTATTACTAATGACTTTTGAAGCCAAAATGTTACAAGAGGATATATACTGTAATTTGCTTAGGATGTTTGCAGAAAAAATGTGATAATCAAGAAAATTGGCTTAAGTTTCAGTGTTGCCATTACAGAGACTGAGCATTTTATTGCCATGGTTTCCTAAGGAGTCACCAATATATTCTTTCAGTTCTGTCCCTTTTAAATGTTTTAGTTTTCAATACTGTCTGTATTACCAAAAGGCATAGATGAATGGCTTTGAAATGTCAAGCAGGGATTAGTCATATGTCCACTATTCAATAGGTAGCTATTATTACAGAGCTAGGCCCAGACATTCAGCGTTTCAATTAATCTCCTTTAAATCCAAAGTATGAATGCCAAAACCTAATATAAATCTGATTAATATAAGTTCACTATGTGTATGTTTATAGTCTGCAGTTTTGTATCAACTCTATGTTACCAATAATTGCAAATAACATGCTTCTTTGTTAACTAACTTGTCAGCCTTCATCTTTGCTTAAAAAATCTATGAGCAGCTTTCATATTGGGAAAATCTTTTAACAATTTGTTTTTCTTTACCAGAGTTAAAGTTCTATAACTTATGTATAAGGAATCAATTTTTAATTCACATTTTAAGTCATTGTATAACTTGATTGCACTTGCAGCTGAATAGAAACATATGCCTCACTAAAAGCAAGGACAGTCAAACCTATCCCTTTATATACTGTATTTTATTAAAATATTCACATCAAAAGAAGGCTTATGCATTTCTGCTCTAGCAATTCATGTTGTGTCACCACAGAGCTTTATTCAAGCTAAATAGAAAGATAGGGACAAGAGTGGGCTGTTTGACACATTGCACCTGCTCCAATATTTAGTTAACCGTAGTAGCCTTTTTATTTTCCTAATCTTACTTCCCTGCCCTTCTATCATATTTCTTAATACCCTTATTTCCCAAGCAAATATCCAATTTCCTTTTAAATACCTCCAATTGATTCTGCATCTATGGTCATTCCAAATTCTTTTAATACTGCCATACTGACCCCCACCTGCCAAGAATGAGGCATATTAATTTTGTCATGTGAACATTGATTTTAAACGGTTGCTGGAGTGAAGAAATGGGTTGTTTGAAGATCACCAGACACTGGGCTGGAAGGACATTTGGATACTAAGAGACGCTGCTTGTGGAGACAAAGGACTATTCCCTGCTCCAATTAACCCAAATGGATTTTGATCACTAGACATTGAAGGTGCAAGGAAGCACATTCTAGGTCCTGTGAAGATGATACAATCCATAGCTGGTAAACCAGCTGGTCACATGACTAAATGGCTGGTCTAGGTTTTTTGAACTAGCCACAGGACAGTTTGAATTCAGAAGGCAGTGTGCAACTGAAGCTGGAACAAGGGAGCCTCTCTGTCTCTCTCTCGTTTTCTCCCAACTCACCCCACCCACGGAAGACACGTAAACCTTAAGAGAGAAAAGACTCCTGCATCGGAACAAAGTTGAAACGTTAACTGGGACCCAACAGATTACAAGACTTACCGGCAACCAAAGACTCCACATTGAACTTAAAGGACTGTAACTACCAGATATTGCCTCAAACTTTTCCTCTTTATTCATTCCACTTTTTCTGTCTCTATCTGTATGCGTGTTTATTGCATATGCATGCTAGCGTGGGCATGTCGCATATTCGTAGTTGTTAACCGGATTAGAGTTTAATGTTAATAAACTTCTACCTTTCTTGTTTAATTCAAGCCCTGGCAACATTCTTGTTAATCTCCTCTGTACTCTTGCCAGAGCAATTATGTCCTTCCTGTAATGTGGTGAGCAGAAATGTATGCAATACTCCAGCTGTGGCCGAACCAGCATTTTATACAGTTTCAAAATTACATCCCCGCTGTTGTATTCTTTACCTCGACCAATAAAGGAAAGCATTCCATATGCTTTCTTCACCAGTTTATCTATCTGTCCTTCCACCTTCAGGGACCTGTGGACATGCACTCCAAGATCTCTCACTGCCTCTACCCCTTTCAACATTCTCCCATTCCTCTGGGTAATGGTTCCATGAATGTATTGTTACATAGAATATACACAGAAACAGGTCAATCAGCCCAATCTGTCCATGCCAGGGTTTATGCTCCACCTGAGCCTCCTGCTATTCTTCCTCATCTAAATTTATCAGTATAAACCTCTGTCATGTGTTCTTTGTGTTGTCTGAAGTAACACAGTGAGTTACGTGGATTCCAATTCCTTGAAGATCTCAAACAAGTTTATTAACAGCTAACTATTATACACAATACAGAGCAAACAATATACAGTACCTTTGACTAAGGCGTTACTGCTACAGAGTGACTGTGGCTTCTAGTCACATGACTACATCCCGGTACTTAGCTCATTAGCATACTGAGTTCTTAAAGGGACATAACTCTTGAAGCAATCATACAAGCGATCTATTCCCTTCTCCATAATGTGCTTATCCAGTTTCTCCTTAAATACATCTATACTATCACATCAACTACTCCCTGCAGTAGTGGGTTCCACATTCTCAACACTCTCTAGGTAAAGAAGTTGTTATATGTACAGTTTGAAGGGAGTATCAGGATGAATCGTGCCCTGGCTGCTTTAGTTTGGACTTCAGATGAGGCAGACAATCAACACCATTAGCAGCAAGTGCGTGCTGTGGAGGGAACTACTGGTGCACGGGAGAGGAGAACAACAGAGGGGCCGGGGTTTGCAGGAGGCACTATCGACCTAATAAGGTCAACAGACAGAGGTTCAGATTCCTTGACCTCTTAGAACAGCAGGACTTTCAAAGGCTGAGATTGTTACAGCAGGTGGTAGCAGACATCTCAGCCTCCTAGAAGATGATCTGCTCCATGCTGAACCTGGCGGCCATACATTACCAATGCCTGTGAAAGTCACCCAACACATTGTTTTTGGCTCTGGTTCATTCAGTGCTACTGGAGACATATCAAAGGTCTCTCAGTCAGCTGCACATAAATGCATAATGCAGGTGATAGATAATTTGTTGCCAGGGATTGGAATTATATAAACTTCCCCTGTGACTGCAATAGCTAGAATGCATGGGCACTTGGATTCATATTTCTGTCTGTTTCGCACGGGTGCACAAACATGGCAATCTGAGCACCACCACGGTAACCAGCAGTATTCACAACTGCAGGGGATTTCATTCCATCAGTATTCAGCTGGCCTGCGCCAAATTCCCTGGGTGCTTTCATACTGCAGCAGTCCATCGTCCCTGGCCTTCTTGTATCTGGAACCAACCTTAAGAGCAGTTTCTAGGCAACAAAGGAGACCCCCTTCAAAGCTGGCTAATGACACCTCGGAGGAACTCCACTGATGAATCCTAAGAGCGTTACAGTGACAGCAGTATGACAAGTTGGTATGTCATTGAGCAAGAGGTTCAGGTGTCTGGACAGGCCTGCAGGTGCCCTTCAGTACACGCCAACGGGGGTCTCTAGGATCATCATGGTCTGCTGCATTCTGCAGCAGCAGGGACTAGAGGTGGAGGAGGAACAAGTCATTCAGCACTCTTCATCTGAGGATCCTAATGGAGAGGAGGAGGAGGGGGAGGAGGATAATGATGGGGCACCCAACCTAGCCAGATTAGCCAATCACATTGCTGCTTCAGATACCAGAGAAGCCCCAATAGCGTTAAGGTTCAGCTAGTTGCTCACACTGGACCAAAAAGAACTATCATATCCCTGTCCCCCACCCTCATTGACAAAAAGCAATCCTGTAATCAATCATCAACCCATTGCAGCACTAAATAGTCTCAGTCAATTCATATCTTCATATTCCTCATCAAGCCACTGAAAACCCAAGCTGGCACTTGGCAGGCAATAATGATGAGCACAGGAAAGTGGTGCAAGTTAACACATTTTATGTGAAAGAGAAAAGAAAGACTTGCATTGTTATAGCACCTTTCATCACTTCATAGCATCCCAAAGCACTTTACAGCCAATGAAGTACTTTTAAAGTGTAGTCACTGTTCTAATTGTCATGGACCTGTAATTATTTTTCTCCTCGGATTAATAAACAGTATGTGTCTTTAAAACTGTTAAAAACAGTGCACCTTTAAGGGAAAGAAACTTCTGGAATTTCTGAGACACAGTGTGTCTAGCTGCATTTTTTGTTACCAGGGGCAACAGCAGGAGAGAGAGAGGTCACATGGTGTAATGTGTCCGCTTGATTGTATGTGGAACTGGCAGAAACCGCTGAAAGCAATTAGTTTTGAGAGACTCTCCAGCGAGGTGTACTGACGAAAGGAGCTGTTTTATTCTCTCTCAGCAAAAATTCTACAAGGTGCTACTAGTCAAGTTAATTCTCTGCGTAAAGTAGAAAAGCTTTTCTTTTTCAAGAAATTATTTTTATTGCTGTGCTCATCTTTGAAAGAACTGTTTGATGTCTGCTGCAGCTGATGTCTTTGAATGCCTATCAAGAACAGGTATTTTCATCAAATCCGATTGAAGACTTTGGTGAACTTTAATTATTTTCACATTAGAAGACCTCATTCACCAGGAACGTAACACGCAAAGACTTTCTTATTTTATTTATTCTCAAGAGACGGCTAATTTTTAAAACTCCACTTTTAACAGTGTATGTGTGCGAATGCGGGAGTAAGATTAAAATAAGTACGAACAATATGTTAAACAAATATGTTGTTTGCCTTTGCTCCGTGACCTTTTGGTCAGCTACGCGGCCTGGTCCAATCTAGACCTCCTTTGTTATCTCTTGCCCCACCCCCACCTCACTTGCTTATAACCTGTGACTTTTCTAATATTTGTCAGTTCCGAAGAAAGGTCACTGACCCGAAATGTTAACTCTGCTTCTCTTTTCACAGATGCTGCCAGACCTGCTGAGTGGTTCCAGCATTTCTTGTTTTTACTACCTTTACAGTGTTGTGTTCAGTAACTGCTAGGAACCTTCCCTTACCCGGTCACAGTACATCCTTCTCTGTTTTTATTGTTTGTCTCCTCTCATTTCTTTCATTTGACTTCAATAATGTGCTTCACTTAGAGTGTCAGCTGTGGCTTAGTGTGTAGCACGTTTGCCTCTGGGTTCAAGCTCCAATCCAGGCCTTGAGTACTAAAATCAAAGCTGACTCTTCATTATAGTACTGATGAAGTGCTGCACTGATGGAGGTGCTGTCTTTCAAGTGAGATGTTAAACTGAGTCCCTGCATGCTTGGGTGGATGCAAAAGATCCTATAGTGCTATTTTGAAGAAGAGCAAGGGAGTTATCCCTGGTATCCTGGTCAATATTTATCCCTCAATCAACATCATAGATAATCTGGTCATTATCACATTGTTATTTGTTGGTGTTTGCTGTGTGCAAATTGGCTGCCATATTTCCATCACAACAGTGACTACTCATCATTGACTGTAAAGCACTTTGAGATGTCTGGTAGTCATGAAAAATGCTATTTAAATGCAAGTCTTTTTTTATCATGTACAATTCAAAATGGATTACAGTGATGTATCATTCTTCTACAGATTCTGCTGACAATCCCACCTGCAGCATAACCTCAAACATTATTTAGCAAGGACACTTCAGAAAGGTTGCTAGAATTTTCTTTCTGCTCTCAATTTTAATGATTAAAAAAAATTGCTGCACATGTAATTCTTCAAACTTCTGCCAGGTTACAAAAGTGGATACTTATTCCATCATTTTGCATGTTCTTTTGGCTCACTTCTGTAGGTTTTGTAATGAAGACTGTGGAGAAACACTTACTCAGGGCCAAAAGGGGTGGATTAGATTACCATAATTTGAGGCTCCACAGCAGAGCCCACTCAATTCATGGAAGACATCCTCGCAAGGGCCTGTGACATTAATCCACTAATGTGGCTGGCCTCCTCCAACCTTGCTGATATTATGGACAGTAGGCCTGGCACTGTGTATAATACTCAAGCATACACATATATAATATAACATTCATCTGTATGTGTATAAGTGTTTATGTGTATGCATACACATAATATATGTAGCAATCAATGTATCTCTATTGTCATGCAGACCCCTACCTGCCAAGAATGCGGCATATTAATTTTGTCATATGAACATTGATTTTAAACTGTTGCTAGAGTGAAGAAATGACTTGTTAAAAAAAAGAATCACCAGACACTTGGCTGGAAAAACATTTGCATGCTAACAGACAGTGCTTGGAGGGACAAAGGATTATTCCTTGGTCCACTTAACCCAAAATGGGCTGTGATAACCAGACATTAAAGGTGAGGACGCTCACATTCCAGGATGACTGCTAAGATGGCAGAATTCTCAAACAGAAATGGTCAAACCAGCTAGTCACATGACTAACTTGCTGGGCAACCTGGGGTTTTTTGAATTGTGCCACAGAGAAAGGCAGAAGGCAGTTTTGAAGTGGAACATGGACCAAGGAAGCCTCCCTCTCTCTCTCTCTCACTTTCTCCCAAGCCACCGGATCCATGGAAGATACGTAAACCTTAAGAGAGAAGAGACTCCGACCTCGAAACAAGTTGAAGCATGCACTGGGCCCCAACAAATTGCAAGTCTGACTGGCAGCCAAAGACTTCACAGCAAACTCAAAGGACAGTAAAATAGAAACCCATCTATTGCCTCAAACGTTTCCCCTTTATTCTTTTCTACTTTTCTGTCTCTGTCCGTGTGTGTGTTTATTGTGTATGCCTGCTAGCGTGGTTGCATCACATATTTGTAGTCGGTAACCAGATTTGAGTTTAAGATTAATAAACTTCTACCTTGCTTGTTTAAAATCTATGAAAACCTGTCTGAATTGATTTCTTTGCCTTACAATTGGAGCAATGAGCAAGGATTCACTGAGGGGAAGCTAAAAACATGGTGTTTTTAAAATTAAACCCTGTTATGGTTAAGCTAGGCAAAGGCTGAGAGGGAACCCCTAGATCCTTCTCACCTGGTCATAACACTATCTATATATCTCAATCCAGCTATCTTTGGTCACGCTTTTTGTGGATCTGTTGACCAATACTCCCACTAAGCTGCATGGGTGCACGGCCATGCAGCAGCCTGGAAGGTACTGCACAGGCCTTGTTCCAGGTGTCACACTCATGCAAGGAGGAATTATGAGCTGTACAATAAACTTATGAAGCAAACCCAAAACAGCCACTTTTCCTGAAAAACAAGATGGAGGCGAGAGGGCAGGTGACCTTATTCTGTGCTGCCAATACACATGAGAACTACAAGAACCCAGAGTCAATCTTCATGTCTGGACCAGCCTTGGCGAAGGCATTAAAATATAAATGGCCCATTCTGTATTAATGGCTACCTGTCTTCAACAAATTGGGTAAACAATGGCATGACAGACATGGTGCCTCCAAATTCAAACTCAAATTAATGGGTGTGATCAAACGCCACTTTATTAAAATGGAATGAAGATGGGTGACACCCATTGTCTAACCATCAGACACCATTTATGAGGACAATGGTAAAGAGAAACCATGGTCACATGACAGATACCAGGAGCTTGTTAAGGAGCTTAATAAAAATATATGCTGGGCAGACAAAGGCAGAACCAGCGAGTGATTCCATCTGCTTCAGTGGAAGAAGAAGGACCCTCCCTAGAACACCATCTTTAAAACTATCTGTAGGCAGAGACAGGAAGTAGCTTTGAGATGCCCTACCTGAGAAATTGCACCAGGATTTTTGACATTGAACTACCAGCAGTTGGATTTTTGAGGCTACAGTATCCGCAGGAATGGAGAGGAGACCTGCCTCCAGGTCTCTCAGCCTTACCTGGAGGTCCAGCTGAAGGAGCTGAGGATGATCCCTCCCAAGGACGAGAGGAAGAGGACAACCTCTCCAAACAAGGAGGAGTGCATGGAAGTGACTGAGGAAGTCAACAGCAGGAGTGTGCCCCCTCCAACCAGGAGACAGTACAGCAAGAGGATCCAGGTCCTCAGGTGAATGGCATAAACTGTCAGGTGCCAAGCCCCATTCTCTGACTTTCCCAGCATTCTCCTGCACTGCACTCCTCAGAACAACACACCTTGCAGCTCATTCCTCTCTCTCCAGGCATTTCACATCCCCATCTGAACAGCCATCACTCACCCTCAGCCCAATGCCCTCTGGCAGCCCTGCCTCGCAGTCACCCTCCACAAATGGTGCCCTTCCCTTCTCTCCACACAAGCCATTATGGACACTCACACCTCTACACTTTCTCTCTTTTCAGAAGAGAACACAAAACTTGGCGAAAGGCAGAAACCCGTGGTGAAGAGGGGAGTGTGCAGGTGGACCTCCAGTGACAGGCACCTTGTTGACCACTGGCAAAACATGCCAACCTGCTCCATTGGGAAGGAGGTCTTGTTCCAGGAGGCTGCAGGCATCAGCAGAACCTGCTGTGATAGTCTAAACCTCCTGAGGCACTGGTGCTCAGATATGACAAGAGAGCTGGCCATCTGCCTGTAGTCCCTGTGTTGGGGGTCTCTCCTCCTCCCAGCTGGATTTTGATGCCCATTCCATCTGACCTGTTAAGCAGTGATAGCACTCTCTCAGAGAAGTGTTTTGAACTGCAGTCTCTCAATGGCCATGGCTGGAACCCTTCAATGTAACAGATCAATGCCTCCACAGTTTGTCAGTTGCCCTGAAAAAGCTCCTCCTGTTGTGCACTCGCCTCAGTGACTATTGCGAGGTGCAGACACAGAGTGGAAGCTGTGTGCTGTAGGGAAAGAAGGAATTCATGGTTAAAAGGCTCTTTAATTGCCTTTTTAATTACCTCAATTGCTTTCCCACCAGACCCACAGGGAATCCCTGCAGGAATCTCAACTCACCAAGGAGAAAGCTGCAAGAGGGCAGGATCCCATCGAGATCCTGATTCGATGTCAACTTCCGGGAATTTTCTACCCTGCGCACTCTAGAACCTGCCTCAACCTGGCTGGGAAAATTCTGCCTTAAATTTTGCTCATGACTGAAGGAATTGTTGATTTACGGATAAATGATTTGTCAATTGAAGGGGCATGTCTTTGGTGGGTTTATTTGGTAGTCAGTGTTTGGCGCATGCAAAGGCATGTGGAGCATGCAGAGGACTGGAATGCATGATGTATGTGTGGCTGCCAATGGTTAGGGGTGGCGAGCTGGTGGGATGATGGACAGGAAACACAGAGGAAGGTGAAAGGGACCCCAACAACAAAGTGACCCTAGTTGGAGAGATTGTTCCCATGACGAATCAGATGGGATTGATGGGAGGGATGGGGATGGTACGAGCAGAATGGGGATGGCATGGGAGGGATGGAAGGAATGGGATGGAGATGGCATGGAAGGGGTGGATGAGATGATGGAATTGGTTAAGTGCGGCAAAATGGCGAGGACAATTACTTGATACAACTTATTATTTGAAAGCTGTTTTTTGCGCTAAAAATGAAGATTTACTAGATTTGAATGAAAAAGTTTTTGAAAAGCTGTCAGGTGAATTAAAAGAATATATTAGTGTTGCTTCTGTAGATGAAGATGATGATAACAGTCAATACCATCCAGAAGTTCTACACAGTTGAACTCCAATAGACTTGCAACTGCACAAAGCTGGACTCAAGGAAGGAGCAGTAATAATGTTCTACGGAACTTGAAACTAAACAAGGACTTTGTCATGGAACAAGATTGGTAGTTTGGAAGCTGTTTTTTTGATAATAAGAGGCTGAAATTTTAACAGGCAGATTTCGGGGAAATAGAGAGTGTTTATTCCTCGAATAATATTGAACCCATACCTGCCTTTACAACTCTGGAGAAAACAGTTCCCAATATAATGTTCTATGATTATAAACAAATCACACGGCCAGACTCTTGATAAAATTTGTATTGATATTCCTAGGTCTGTTTTTACACATGGACAGTTTTATATAGCTTTATCCAGAGTGAGAAGTTTTGATTCTGTTGAAGTCTTTGGTGAAAGAATAGTTCGAAATCTTGCATTTAAAGAAGTACTGTTACAATAAAGACACCAATTTGACAGCAAATGTTTGGTGGGTCTCTGTTCATTTTAGAATGTTTGTGTCTTTTGGATCAAATTTACCCACTTTCACCCATCCCTCCCCTCCCACCCCCCCCCCCCCCCCCCACCCCACCCAAAGAAGCAACAACAGTGGATATTTGAGGATTATGAGTATTGGATTCTAAGGGGCACTAATTTAGGATGTACGCTTAAAGCACCAAACCATTATCTCATTTTTATCCCTTATGGTTTTGTGCTGTTAAACAATTTGCTACAGAATCCATTCCCTTCACTGTTAGGACTTTGTCCTGCTTGACTGAAATGATGGTATAGCCTGTTCTGATACGTGGACTTTACTCGGTGTAATATCATCTATATTTGTTGTGTTGCAATTAATCTATGCTCATTCAGCACATTACCTTTAAGCATAGGGCATATACCTTTTGTTGTTCATCCTAATGATGGAGAATTGAAGTGTGCTTTTCTCATTTAAAGGAAACTGCTGATATACTGTTGTGGGTTTCGAGAGCAGCAGCCCGACATTCACATGTTCCCTTGGGCCTTGCGATTCTAAAGCAGCTGCTAGAAATTTATGCACCTACACTGTTTGTGGTCAAGGACTTGGTCCATTATTACCATTGCAATAAATGATCATTTTGTCAATATCACACTACCTCTGATGTTAGATGTGCATAACTGCTACTATTAATCAAAATGGCTAAGAAGCACTCTGTTTTATTCTGGGAGGGGTATAAGTTATTTCTGCTGTTATGAACTCCAAATTGTTCTTCTATATGTTTTTAAGGGAATGTAACAGTGTTGCTGTTGCTCCAGAGTCTTTCCATTGACCAGCACCACTGTTTTGCATTAGCTCAGTAAGATACATTCTTTATTTTAAATTGTAAACATCATAGAATCATAGAATGATACCCCACAGAAAAAAGTCCCTTTGGCCCATTGTGCTGGCTCTTTGGTAGAGCATTTCAATTAATCCCACTTCCCTGCTCTTTCCGCATAGCCCTGTAAATGTTTTCCCTTCAAGTAGTTATCCAATTCTCATTTGAATGTTACCATTGAATCTGCTTCCACCGTACTTTCAGACAGTGCATTCCAGATCACAACAATTCACTCCGTAAAAGAAATGGTTCCTTGTGTTGCCTCTGGTCCTTTTGCTAATCAGCTTAAATCTGTGTCCTCTGGTTACCGACCCTTCTGCCACTTCAGTTTCTCCTTATTTACTCTGTCAAAACCATTCTTCATTCTGAACCCATCCATCAAAGCTCCTTTGAACATTCTCTGCTGTAAGAACAACCTTAGCTTCTGCAGTAGAATAAAAGCAAAATACTGCAGATGCTGGAAATCTGAAATAAAAACAAGAAATATTGGAAATACTCAGCAGGTCTGGCAGCATCTGTGGAGAGAGAAGCAGAATTAATGGACTGAATTTTACGCCACCCCAGCAGGTCGGATGATGGCGTGGGGTGGAATAGGGGCAGCGTAAAATTGAGCGGGAGGCTCCGGGTGGCCTTCTCACCTGGCTCCCGCCTCCGGCCAATCAAGGCACTTAAGTGGCCACTTAACGGCCACTTAAGGGCATATGCCTGCTTCCACGGCTATTTTACCCATGGCAAGCGGGCTTGCTGAGGATGGGAAAGGCCACCCAGCAATAGCTGCCGGCATTTTCGTGCGCCGGAGGGGTCCCATGGCAGTCGGGCACAGGGTGCCAGATTGAGGGACACCCCCGCCTCCCAACCCACCCCCAGGACCCAAGATGCCCCCATCCCCCAAACGACTACCCTTGCCTCGCCACCACGACTGACCACCTCGCTCCCCCCAGCGAGGTAAGCCCAACTTACCTGAGGTCCTGGCTCCATGGCGTCGGCTGTGCTGCAGTCCCGACAGTAGCCACCGCTCCCAGTGGCACTGCTAGGACTAAGAGCTGCCAGCCCGCTGAATGGCCGACAGCTCACTGAGGCGGGAACTCCTCCCTCAAACGGGTGGAAGTTCCACCTCAGGACAACTAAAGCCCAGGGACCCGTAAAATGCAGGTCGGATCCCCAGGCTAGGTGGAAGCGAGTTTTCCAACGACTTTTATGTCAGTGGCGAAGTCCCGTCCGTCTATGGTAAAATCCAGCCCAACGTTTCAGGTCAGTGACCTTTCATCAGGTCTGGCAAAGTTTAGAAATGTAATAGGTTTTAAGCAAATAAAGTTGGGGTAGGGCAAAAGATAACAAAAAGGAAGTTGTTGATATGACAGAGGGTCACAGAGAATAACTGACCAGAAGGTCATGGAGAAAAGGTAAAGGGGGTGTTAATGGTGTGGTGAAAGATAAAGCATTAGTGCAGAGAGGGTGTTAAATGACAGAATAATGAACAGCCCTGGCCAAAAGCACAACATAAAAAAAACAGTGGGCAGGCACATGGTAAAAAATGAATGATGGAACAAACATAAATAAAATAAAAATAATAAAAAAGAAAAAAGAAAACTAAAAATAAAAAAGCAGGGCCTGTCATGCTCTGGAATTATTGAACTCAATGTTTAGTCCAGTAAATTGTCATGTGCCTAATCTGTAAATTATTACTTACTTTATCAAATTCCTTCATAATTTTGAATACCATATTAATCTCCCCTTAAACTTCTGTGCTCAGAGAAGAACAATTGCAGCTTCGCAAGTCTCCTCTTTAAGGTGAGAGGTTTCTGTCAATCATGCATCATCCTGCTTTAGGATTAATGGAGGCAGCTTATTCAGTTCATCATAATTCCATTATATGCACAGTATATGGACTCCAAAATACTGCTCTTTCTTCCAGGAAAGCATCATAGTTAACCAATATTATGTTGTCTTTCAAAATCAAAGAAGAAACAGTATTGGTCTTGTTTCCATTGATGAAATAGTCTAGGTCACTGAACATCTTTTCCGTCAAGGATTCGATCTCCTGCTATGTTCTGCCATTGCAGATTTAAACTGTTTTATATCTATTGCAAATGGTGGATTCTCCAGGGAAATTATATTAGTTCTGGTGTACAGGTGGGAGGTGAAAGTAAATGCTATCAACATGGACATAAATCCTGAGTGCAATTGTAGCTTTTTTATTTATATTGGAAAGGAAACTTGCAATTAAATGGAGAATTCTCCAGTTGAGCAAACGTTGAGGCATCTTTTACTCTTTGTGTTGTCACAAATTGATGCGGAAGACTGGTTAGTTAGGTTCCGAAGAATTTTTAAATTTAGGGCGGCACAGTGGCGCAGTGGTTAGCACCGCAGCCTCACAGCTCCAGGGACCCAGGTTCGATTCTGGGTACTGCCTGTGTGGAGTTTGCAAGTTCTCCCTGTGTCTGCGTGGGTTTTCTCCGGGTGCTCCGGTTTTCTCCCACAAGCCAAAAAAGACTTGCAGGTTGATAGGTAAATTGGCCATTATAAATTGTCACTAGTATAGGTAGGTGTTAGGGAAATATAGGGACAGGTGGGGATGTTTGGTAGGAATATGGGATTAGTGTAGGATTAGTATAAATGGGTGGTTGATGTTCGGCACAGACTCGGTGGGCCGAAGGGCCTGTTTCAGTGCTGTATCTCTAATCTAATCTTATATCGCATCAGTCTACCTGTAAAACTATAAACTACAACTGTATGTTAAATACTAAACATGCTGTACCTGAAAGGTCACACAAGTTACTCAGATTCAAAAAATGTTGTCAGATATTAGTAGGATGATGGCACAATTGCCCAAGACTCTGTATCATCGACGACTTTGACACATTGCTGGCGCAATGCCTTCTTGTATTGTAGAATATTTACACTTTCCAGTTCTCGCAGGCTGTCTGCATGAATTAAATAATATCAGCCTATACATAGGTAGGGAAGGTTTTTTTTCACTTTTGTCTTTTAAAAAACAGTCATTTGGACAAGGAGCAGGTATTTTGAAACTTAGACCTGACCTGCCTGACTAAACTCAATAATTTTTATTATTCCTTCTATTCCTAAGAAACAGCTGTGAACAAAAATCCTTTTTACCCAGTGAACCGTTTTTTTAATGTACGTGTTTGTGCATGAGGCTTAAGGAAATAAGGAGTTTTTCATATATATAGATTTATCTCATTAGTAGTTAAGGCTTGGAGTGGAGTGTCTTAGGTTACAGGAAGATATAGACCATAGATCTCTGAAGGCAGAAGGGCAGGTTAATAGAGTGGTGAAAAAGGCATATGGGACACTTGCCTTTATCAATCGAGGCATAGATTACAAAAGCAGGGGGGTCATGTTGGAGTTGTACAGAACTTTGGTAAGGCCACAGCTGGAGTACTGTGTGCAATTCTGGTCGCCACATTATAGGAAGGATGTGATTGCATTGGAGGTGGTGCAGAGGTGATTCACCAGGATGTTGCCTGGGATGGAACATTTAAGCTATGAAGAGAGGTTGGATAGGCTTGGGTTGTTTTCGCTGGAGCAGAGAAGACTGAAGGGTGACCTGATCGAGGTGTACAAGATTATGAGGGGCATGGACAGGGTGGATAGGGAGCAGCTGTTCCCCTTAGTTGAAGGGTCAGTTACGAGGGGTCACAAGTTTAAGGTGAGGGGCGGGAGGTTTAAGGGGGATTTGAGGAAGAACTTTTTTATCCAGAGGGTGGTGACGGTCTGGAATGCCCTGCCTGGGAGGGTGGTAGAGGCGGGTTGCCTCACATCCTTTAAAAAGTACCTGGATGAGCACTTGGCACGTCATAACATTCAAGGCTATGGGCCAAGTGCTGGCAAATGGGATTAGGTAGACAGGTCAGGTATCTTTAATGCATCGGTGCAGACTCAATGGGCCGAAGGGCCTCTTCTGCACTGTATTATTCTGTGATTCTGCGATTCTTATTTCTTTTCTAATAAATAGTAAATTTTGTTGTTTAAAGAAACCTGGTTTGGTATGCTTTATCCTGGGAGACAAATAAAGTGTTTAGTTTGGCTATTCTTCAGTAGGTAGGAAACTTTATTTGATATGCTATGATCTGTGGAGTAGTGGGACTGAATTAACAGTGCATTTCTCCTGCCTTAGTCGTAACAGTAGGAATAGACTGGATGTTAGACAGTTCTTCTTTTCCCAGAGAATTGTGAGTCTCTGGAAATACATTGTCAGCTGCTGTAGTATGTGGTGACTCTCTAAATGTTTTCAAGAGGGAGATGGATGGGATCTTGACTGGGGCAGCGGTTGAAGGTGAGCAGCTTTACAGATAACGTATAGTCTATGTGATCTCCTGCATGATTCCAGGGAGGAATTTCCCCTTATTTGCTTTGGGTTTTTCTCTATTTTTGCCTCTCCCAGCTGGATAGGTGTGGTAAAAAGTGATTAGTCATGATGCTCCAGCCATGAGTGTGAAGCAGGCTTTAAGGACAAGCTGGTCCTTTCCTGCCAGTCACTTTTGTATGTTTGTGTGTTTATGCCACATTAATTAAACTAAAATTAATGCAAAAATATTTCTCTATCTGACCACATTTGGTAATCCAATCTGTGGCAGAACTAAAAGTCACTCCATTTGGCTGCTACTGTCTCCTCCTAACTGAACCCATGACTTCTTGTTTTGTGCACAATGCTGAGCTGAACTTCAAACCCCACATCCAGTTCATTGGCAAGAACACTGCCAGCTCTGAAACATTGCTTCCCTACACCCTCAACTCACCCTTTCCACACCTGAGATCTTTATCACCATGAGATTGGATTTGATTTCAATGTTCTGCTTGCTGATCTCATCAGTTCTACCCAACACAGACTTTCACTCAACCAGAATTCTACTGTCCACATCCAAATATGCACAACCAAATCCCCTGCACTCAATAACCTTCACTAGCTTCCCATCAAGCAGCATGTTGAGTTTAAAATCCTGTCCTCATTCCTCTTGCACCACTGCTCCTTTGCAATCTTCTCCAGCCATACATCCCAGTCTTCTGTTCTACTGCATGTTTTCTCTCCCATCCTCTTCTCCACTATTGGTAGCGGAGACAGCAAAGGTTCCAGAATTCATTTCCTAACCTCCCTGCCTCACTATCTTACCCTACCTGCTCAAAACTGGGAATGGATGTTAAATAGTTAATCCCTTGGTTGGTGAGAGTGGGTGGTGGCAGGATGGGGTGGAGAGGTGGATCTCAAAGCCTACAATTTTCAGGGCTCGTTGAATTTCACCTCATAATCTTGTGTTGCTCAGTAATTTTACTGATGGCGGATGATTCCCAGGCCTCAGGTGGACAGCTGTACAAGGCCTTGAAACAGGTGGCAGCTATGTAGCACTGGTGACCAAGCACTGAGCTTCTAATTAAACAGCTGGAAGTTCACCTCATTGCTTTGAGGCATCATTCAGACTCTCTTTGATGACTTGTACATGTTTGATGGAATCACTCCAGGGGCGGAAGTTGAATTAAACTGAATAACCAAAGGGGCTGGAATTTGGCCACTTCACCTTTCCATGGAAAGGTATGAATTTGGATCAACTCAGCCAACTGTAGGTGAGGAAGAAGTCCCTTGTACATGACCAACACCTCATAATCCAAGGCAATTTTGTTTTTAATACAGTACTAACAGAAATGTTTAAAAACCTTCATTCACCCTAGAGTGCTGATAAATCCAGTGACAATGCCTTTGACATTGCTGCACACTATGTCCCCTATGTGAAGAAAGTGACATTTTGGGGGGAATTTAACTCTTTCTGCTCAATTGATTTAATATTGGGAGGTTGAGATGTCTGAGCCTAGCAGATGATAATCTTGAGATTAATAACTACATTGTTATTTAAATCTACATTATGCATTAATATCTTGAGATATCCAATTACATTGTTATCTTAAAGTCCTTGAGATGAAATTATTGGTAACCGTGGCATTCCATTGCAAGTGTTGCTGTGAGAAATTCGATAATAGAAAAGGTTAACCTGACATTTACAATTTCTAAGACAGCCTTATACAATTCTGTTGAGTTCTTTCCCCTAAAATGATTTATGTGATATGGATTTGATTGGTATGATTGGTCAAATCACCTGAAGGGATGTTAACTGAATTACCTAAAGGTAGTTAAGGTCAAATATGGGTCATCTGTAAAAGGTTCTTTGGAAGTTGAAAGGAATGTTTTTGGAGGTCATTCTAGAAGGTTCCAGGGAGTTTTTAAAAAAAAATAGATTTTGAAGGTATTATCAAATGTGATATTGGATAAAGTTGCTATGGAAAGGATTTTTGTTGGTGGTTTTAATTACAGGATTTTAGCCAAGAGAACGCTGTGATAGGATATAGCAGATGGATTGAAAGGTTGGGAATTTTGGAGCAATAGTGGTGGTGGGATGATGTCCTAATGGAACTGGACAGCCCGTCTGAAGAAAAGGTGTCCCACATGTCTCCTCCCTGCCTCCTGTTCCTCCTCTTCTTCCTCAACCTCCTTCTGAGGTGGCCTCCATATGCCTGGTGGCAAGAGCTGTGCATTCACAAGAGTGATGTTGTGGAGTACACAACAGAGCACAATAGATTTGGATTCACATTCCATACAGGATTGTAGGGCTCCCCACTGAGTGGTCCAGACAGCAAACAATTGCGTGAGAATGCCAATCGTCTGCTCCACACTGTTCATGCCGGCAGCATGGCTCTCATTGAAGATTCATTGTAGATGCATTGTCCTCATGTGGTTGGATGGTGGAGGGGACTGATGAGCCATGTGTACAGAGAGTATCTCTTGTCTCCAAGCAGTCAGTCTCAGATCTCTTCGTGGTAGCCTGAAGATAGTGGGAATGGCAAACTGCCTCAGGATGAAAGGCATTGTGGCTGCTACCAGGATAATTGCAATTCACTGACATGATGGTCCACACATGATTGCACATCAACTGTGCATTAATTGAGTGGAACCCTTTGCAGTTACTGTAAATCTCCCTACTTATATATATATGGCTACAGAGAGTCACATGTGTGCAGTCAATGGCACACAGCACAACTGGGAATCCTTTCACCCTGGCAAAGCCACGTGCCTGCTCCTCCTGCTTCTCCCATTGTGTATAGGGCATCCAGTACCTCTCGGATGGATGGCAAACTGGGATATGCGGGCAATGTTGCCTACTTCTACCTGGAAGGTACCAATTGTGTAGCAGTTGAGAGCACCGGTGACCTTGACGGCCACTAGCAGTGCTATCCTCATCTTACTGTGAGGTTGCTGGTGCTGTTGAAGGAGGTAGCACAATTCTGTGCCAATCTCTTTGTTAAATCACACGTGCCTCCGGCATTGCTCTTGGCTGAAGGCAGGTAGGAGAAGTGGTCCCTGAAGACTATTGGTGGGTGAGACCTTCTGTGGAGATCCCTTGCCTCCCTCTGTGCACAGTGACCTCTCTCCACAGCCTCAGCTCCAGCTCCCTCTCCCTGTCATATGGGAGAGAGGCTATAACACCATAACTGTTGCAGCCATTCTGTGGACAGGTCAAAAAACTCTTCTAACCTCCCTGTCAGGATGCAGCACCAAACCCTTCCAAAACCAACAAGTCACAAGGATTCCTCCAAGAACACACCACACGACTTTCACAAACCTTGCAAGAGCAAAAGTAAGTCAAAAGCACCTCACCTCAAAGTTGGGTGACTGGCTCTTTAAATAACACTAGTTGTGGCGGGGTGGGGGGGGGGGTGGCGGGGTTGTCCCTCATGCAGCTAAATGCATGTTCAGTTGGGAGGGATTAGCTCACACCATTCACTGGACCTGCGCAATCCAAATTTGCAGAACATGCATCAAATCAGCTTGAGAGGTTTTTTTGACATTGCAATCTGCCCACTGTCAAAGTTTCCAGGCACACACAGCACGTCCGCGCTAGCACCCTTCCCAGCATGGGGCATCGTGCACAGGACACTTTGAGTCCAGTACACAGCCTATTCTGGGTGTGTTGCTTTAATCAGTTACAATACCAGGTATAAAATCAATACGTTTATGCCAAAGACTAAGAAGTGAACGAAAGTTGTTCGCACACGATGGGGGAATTCAGTGAAGCTTGAATCTTAAGAAAACAAAGCAGAATCAAACACTGGTGAGGCAAACTGAGATTTTGGCCCAAAAATTCCTGCAACAGGTCATCAAATGGTGCCTGTCATTAATTAGACTTGCCCTTGTGCATTTCGAATTTTTTTTTACATTTTTACAGGGCAAGTTGCTGAAAGAGCCAGTGAATAATGTCACAGCAATGGATGTGGGTCTTTCAGGATCTGATTGAGCAGTGCATCTCCGACAGCAACTGCTTGATTTCCATGTTTAGTTGTGCTTCTGCCCTCGCCTGATGTTACTGTGGCATTTGCACTTAAACAACATTGGGCCCTATTAGCCTCACTGTTATTTTGACACTTTTTGAGCCATTATGTAGATACAAGCGTCATTAGAACATTGAAAGCACCTTAAGTAATCTCAAGAAGTTTTATTTATACAAGAGAGCAATTTACTTGCTCATGTTTATTTGGTTTTTATTGTAGTGTAATCCCGAAAGCTGTAACAATGGCTCAGAATGCACCAGATATTAAGATGCTTTTTTTGGGTACCTGTTGAACTATACTTTGCTTCTTCCCCTGTTGTTCATGACTATCTTTCCCTTTAAACAGGCGCTGTCCATATTTCAAAGCATTGATTAATGGCTGCTGATGGAGGATATGGACATGATTTCACATTTTTAATTAATATGTGTGAGATAGGTTCATCCCTGGCAGCAAACTGTGTGCATTATTAAAGTATATTGGGTACGAGCTCTCACACTAACATCCAAGCATCCGACTGCATCATTCTTATTTTTTGTCACTCATTCAAATCTAATAATAACACCAGGGAAATCAGAATGAATGAAACATTCATCAGGCTGATGTAAAATTCCTAAGGTGTTCTCGTTTGTGTCATTATTTAACATCATAGTCTGCGTCACTAGTCGTCTTTAAAGACTGTCTCCTGAGACAGAGAAAGCAATTATTTAGACTTTTCATGGGCCGTGAAGCCCTGTGAAAGATCTTCCCTGTCTCTAGTCAGTGTGTTACCATGGTGACCAAACATGGACATTGGGGCATCAGTCTATCACTGATAAAATATTCTTTTAACCCTTCTGCAGCTCATAAATCTGGCATGCAATATCATCATCTAACATTTAGAAAGCTAACATGGTGCCCACTATGTTTTTGATTTCTTCTACTACCAACCTAACAAAATAAAACTATTTTTTTTCTAAAGAACGATGAACTGAGCTCTTGAGAAGGCTGTGTAGCTAATGGTTCCCGTATCATACTGATAACTTGCAGATCAATTCATTCAACAAACATACGTCGGCTGAATATTGTGAGAGCCTGGGCTTAAGGGAACCTCTCAAATTGTAGAATGTCATCTAATATCTTCAGGTAGAATTGAAGCTGTTATTTTTCATTATTAAGGAACCAATTAGTCACTTTCATGGAGTTTGTCTGTCACAGGTTGGCAAGAAGTGTTTTATCCAGGAAAGAATTTCTAAGCTTGTCAAATGATGATTAACAGTTACTTAAAAAGCTTGTTTAACAGTGCAGTACATCATTTGTTAATATTTATTCTCCCACATCTCAGGCATCAGCAGGACCAGCTGTGCGCATGGGTCATCAATTTGTTGTCTACTTGTACAGCTGGTTAGCAAAAATCAGGCAACAGTACTGACACAGCCATAAACACGCAGCCCCAGCTGATTCACCTAGGATGTTTGGGACCAGTCGATAGTAATGAGGGCTCCTGGTACAAAAGTATGAAGGGTGTTCTTGGACCACTTACCACTCTGCGCTGAAGACCTCCCACAGGCTGGGAAGGATTAAGTCAAAACAAACAGAGCATCCATTACCAATAATTTGAGGCATAATAGAAGTGAGGAGTGCATGGATTTATCACAATTTATAACAAACCAGCTGTGCGTGACTTAAAATAATGAAAATAAAGGCAGCCTGTTTTTCATTTTGTGACTGACTCTTGTGTGATTGCCTTAAGAGATATGTCCTTTTAAGATCTCAGTATGCTAATGAGCTAAATACCAGGATGTAGTCATGTGACTACAAGCCAGGGTAACTCTGCAAACTGTAACACCCGGATGAAGGTTCTGTAAATAGTTTGCTCTGTACTGTGTATAATAGTTTAGCTGTTAATAAACCTGTTTGAAATCTTCAGCATAACTGGACTTCAAGCATCTAATTTATGTTGCATCAGACAACATAAAGAACTCATTACAACTCTCAACCCAATCATCATTACAAGAATTCAGAAAATATTAATAAACACTGTGGAAAAAAAAGTATTGAAAACTGACATATTCTGCGCATTGATGTGATGTGTTATAAATACAGTTCTGACCTTTCCAGGGATCTAGGACCTCGGTTTCACTGATGGAGGATCTAGCCACTTTATTGCAATGACCTCCCACACACTTTATAATTGGTATTTTAATAATTCTCTCACATGCTAACCCCAGCAAATGCTATATAGCATGGATTTTCCTATGAAGCAGTTTGGTTTTAAAGAATATATTTGAGAGAAAGTTTGATAATTGACTTCCATTCTGTAATGGAAATCACCGACTGTATTAATAAACAACAAACCTCCGGAAATGTAAACAACCTTTCAGACTGCAGGCTATGTTGATCAAAGAAATGGTATATATCAGTTTGATCCTTTTGTGTAGGATATATAAATTTTACTTTTATTGTAGTTGCCACTGTGAAATTACCCATTTTGGCAGGAAGAATAAAAAAGAAGCATTTTATCTAAATGATGAGAGATTGCAGAGCTCTGAGATGCAGAGGGATCTAGGTGTCCGAGTGCTTGAATCACAAAAGGTTAGTATGCAGGTACAGCAAGTAATTAGGAAAGCTAATACAATGTTATCGTTTATTGTGGGGGGAATTGAATACAAAAGTAGGGAGGTTATGCTTCAGCTATACAGGGCATTGGTGAGAACACATCTGGAGTACTGTGTACGGTACTGGTCTCCTTTTTTAAGGAAGGATGTAAATGCGTTGCAGGCAGTACAGAGAAGGTTTACTAGACTAATAACTGGAATGGGCAGGCTGTCTTACGAGGAAAGATTGGACAGACTTGGTTTTTATCCGCTGGAATTTAGAAGAGTAAGAGGCAACTTGATTGAAACATAAGATCCTGAGAGGTCTTGACAGGGTGGATGAGGAAAGGGTGTTTTCCTTTGTGGGAGAATCTCGAACTGGGGGTCACTGTTTAAAAATAAGGGGTTGCCTATTTAAGACAGAAATGAGGAGACATTTTTTCTCTCAGAGGATCGTGAGTCTTTGGAATTCTCTTCCTGAAAAGGTGGTGGAAGCAGAGTCTTTGAATATGTTTAAGGCAGAGGTAGATAGATTCTTGGTAAGCAAGGGGGTGGAAGGTTTTCGGCGTTATGTGGAAATGTAAAGTAATCAGTTCAGCCATGAACTTATTGAATGGCAGAGCAAGCTCGAAGAGCCGAGTGGCCTACTCCTGCTCCTAATTTGTATGTTCACTATGCAGCTTAAACATTATCAATTTCTCACTTTTCATTAGTACAATACAATTTTGTCTTTGAGCCAGATTTAGCTACTTAATTTTAATTGATCTGATTCCTCAGAGAAACTTGTTTATACAATGTAAACGTGGCCTTTGAACTAGTCGTTCATTCTTCCCTCAAGAAATCATTGAAACTTTTTCTGCTTGAACACCGTTACACCATCAATCATGAGTTCCACAAATATATCACAGCCAACACTGTAGGAATATTTCCTCTCAGTAGGTGCCCATCATAACCCCTTGTGTGCTTAGCAGCAAGCCCCTTCAACAACCCACCCTCATTATAGACCGGCATGGTGAAGATAACCCACTGCCAAGTTTATCATTCATACGCTTCATCTTTCACAATTTGTTATCTCTATAGGAGCTCCTTTCCCACATAGAGGGGTCTCACATTGCTCATAGACTTCAGCAGTTCATCAATACCTGCTTCTGTTTCAGTCAGAGAAAGTGGCAGTCAACAAGAGAGAGATGTCTATCACCAAAGGGAGTTCAGCTGCTATTCAGGCGATCACTTAATTTTAGGAGCATACTCTCCAAATACAGGGCAAGTGCTTGTTAATGAAAGCTGAAGATTGGGAAGCAGCAGCGATGCTTTGCCCCTTTACTCAGGGCTAGTACAACACTGGTGCAGCTTTCCCACAATGTTCTATTCAGTGAGCCACCAATAGACATCCAGCTGAATTCAATGTCAGCTCTTGTACTTCAGGAAATCTAGCTACATGAACGAAGTTTGGTTCTTGGGACTATTGATTCTGGGGCACCATTGAAACCTTGATCGTTTTGTACTTGTTGCATGCCAGCCATTTAAGGAGCAAAATATGTTACAGCCTGGAGTTTCCATTCAGTTGTGCTGGCTTTTTTGTTACAATTCACTCGATATCAGTTTAACCGCTGCAAAAGATCACCGAATTTTAAGCGCAACTTGCGTTCAGTGCAATTTGAATTTCCACAATCTTTTTCATTAGAAGAAATCCCTGCCCACAAAATTGACCACACCCCCAGGGTGAATTAATCAACACTGGGAGTTTCCACTAATTGGGCCTATTTGCAGGCTTCCGTGAAGGTTCTAAAAATAAGCTGGATCGTTTGGTAGCAAGGACACTAATAGGTACAATTTAAAAGGTTTGGAATGAATTTTGTTTCAAATTGACGAAGGAACTGACTGTTGTACCCGAATCTAATCAGAAAATAGAATGTATAATCTTTAAAAGTCATCTTGAGCAATCTAAATTCAGGTTACTCACAGGTGGTGGATTGGCACTCTAATTAAAAATGCTTATTTTTTGTGACAAGCCCATTTTCGGCTGCATTAATCAAACTGCACAAAGCTAACACTCTTAAATATATCATGGGATACTTTTTAAAGCAAGTTTAAACCAAAAAATTTTTTTTAATTTTGCCCGGTTATGCTGTTTCATGGTACATTTTGCGTCCTTGATGTGCAAATGAATTTGAGCGGAACCTCGGGAAAAAAACACTTTTCAAAATGGCCACAATTTTGGGCACAACTTGCACTGGAATCTCTAATTGTGCCCAAAGAGGAAACTCTATCCGACAATGTGGAAAATTTCCCAGATACGTCCTGTCCATAAAAAGCAGGGCAAATTGAACCTGGCCAATTACCACTCTATCAGTCTACTCTCAATCATCAGCAAAGTGATGGACGGAGTCGTTGACAGTGCTATCAAGCGACACTCGCTCAGCAATAGCCTGCTCACTGGGTTCCGCCAGGGCCACTCGGCTGCTGTCCTCATTAAAGTCTTGGTCCAAACATGGACAAAACTGCTGAACTCCAGAGGTGAGGTGAGAGTGACTGCCCTTGACATTAAGGCAGCATTTGGCCATGTATGGCATCAAGAAGACCAAGCAAAACTGGAGTCAATGGGAATCGTAGGAAAACTCTTCACTGGTTGGAGTCATACCTAGTACAAAGGAAGATGGTTGTGGTTGTTAGAGGTTAATTTTCTCAGTCCCAGGACATCATTGCAGGAGATCCTCAGGGTAGTGCCCTAGGCCCAACTATGCTTCATCAATGACTGTCCCTCCATCATTAGGTCAAAAGTGGGGATGTTCGCTGATGATTGCACAATGTTCAGCACCATTCATGACTCCATGGACACAGAAGTAGCCTGTGTCCAGATGCAGCAAGACCTGGACAACATCCAGGCTTGAGCTGATACGTGACAAGGAACATTCACGCCACACAAGTGCCCAGCAATGACTATCTCAAACAAGAGAGAATCTAACCATCTCCCCTTGATGTTCAATGGCATTACCATCGCTGAATCCCCCACTATCAACATCCTGAGAGTTAACATTGGAAAGAAATTGAACTGGACTAGTGACATAAATACTGTGGCTACAAGAGCAGGTCAAAGGCTAGGAATTTTTGTGATAAGTAAGTCACCTCCTGACTCCCCAATGCCTGTCCATCATCTACAAGGCACAAGTCAGGAGTGTGATGGAATACTCTCCATTTGCCTGGATGGGTGCAGCTGCAACAACACTCAAGAAGCTTGACACCATCCAGGACAAAGCAGCCCACTTGATGGCACCCCATCCACCACCTTCAAAATTCACTCCCTCCTCCACCAATGCACAGTGGCAGCAGTGTGTATCATCTACAAAATGCACTGCAGCAACTCCTTTGACAGCAGGTTCCTATCCCGTGACCTCTACCACCTAGAAGGATAAGGGCAGCAGATGCATGGAGACACCACCGCCTGCAAGTTCCCTTTCCAAGCTACACACCATCTGGACCTGGAACTATATCACTGTTCCTTTACTGTCGTTGGGTCTAAATCCTGGGACTCCCTTCCTAACAGCACTGTGATGTACCTACACACCAAGGACAGCAGCGGCTCAAGAAGGCAGCTCACCGCCATCTTCTCGAGGACAATTATGGATGGTAATAAATGATGGCCTAGCCAGCGACGCTCCCATCCCATAAACCAAGATAAAAAAAAGTGTTCTCCTCACTCTATTTTGGAATTTGATGCTGGGGTGGCCATATATGAAAACCAGATCACCCAAATGTCGAACTCAATGTAAACATTATTAAATTTCATTTAGAGCTAATAGATTGAGGATATCAGGGTATTACATAATCGTTGTTCAAGCGGATTTGATTGTTAGATCAAACTGCCAGAGGCTACAATCCAGCAATAGGTGGATTACTTCTTCCACCAATTAAAAAAAGCATCTCGTTCCAGTTTTCATAAACCAACATCAGGCAACCACAATTCGTCTATAATGATGTCTAGGTTTAAGGGGAAGCAACCAATGGTATTTTAAAATCTCATAATGAGGTACTAGAGACTGATGGATTCCACTTCAGCTCATGAAACAGTCTACACGGTAATTAAAATATTGATCGTGTCGGCATAAGCAGGCTGATCCTTTGATAATAGTAAAAATTCCATCTCAGACTTTGTGTGGAAATCCTGTCAAAGAATTGGGGCTAAAAGCTTGGTTAAGCCTATTGTAGGCACGGGGATCACAATGCACAATTGCCTTGTGCCCCAGTTGAGGTGAGGTAGTAAATATTTAAACTTTGTGCTGCCTGTTCATCACTATGATTGCAGCATGCAACTCAGCACTATAAACACACTGCTGACTAGCTGCACATTCAACAGGGAACCCAGGTGTGTGCATGTCTAGCATGAGTTACAACTAGCCTGCACTTATTAAAGGCATCCTGCACCTCTTAAAGGGGAGGTGCATTCAGGTTGCAGCAGCTGGTGGAACTGTTTGGGAAAGTCTTTCAGGAAGAAATAAGACTCCCAACAGAGCAGAAGGCCAGAGAAAGAGCTCCCTGGTTGTCTGATGCGACACTGGAGGCCTTAGTCCAGGAAGTGGAAAGAAGAAGAGAAGTCATGTTTTTTGCAGGAGGCCAGGAGGCTCTCCAGGCAAAAGTCGTGAAGGGAATGGGAACAGATGGCCACAGAGGTCAATTCAACGCATCTAACCCCGAGGAGCTGGCTGCAGTGACAGAAAATGTTCAATGACCTCAAACAGGTGGTCAAGTGAATGCATCCTCAAATGTTACTAATCGCTACAGCACCAATCTCTAATACTGCTCAATGCACCACACTGCCATTATTCAGTGTCACCAATCAATAATCAGGACAAATGTACAACATTTAGAATCTCCTAAAATAAGAGCAAAATACTACAGATGCTGGAACTCTGAAATGAGAACAGAAAGTGACGGAAATACTCAGCAGGTCTGACAGCATCTGTCTAGGAAGAGACAGTTAACGTTTCAGGTCTGTGACCTTTCATCAGAAGTGGTCTGGTAAGAACTTGCCTTATACACTTTCTCAAATCTCACTTCACCCTCATTCTGTTATCTGGCATAAAGTACAAGTACAGATGGTGTGATCACAGACCTCTTGCTTTCCACCCAAACCCCTTCCCTCACCTCAATCCTCCCCTTCCACATTTATGCTTTCAGACACTCAGGACCTGCCACCTGGCCAATTAGTGCAACCTGACGATGAAGGGCATGAGCAAGAGCAGACATCTGATGAAGAAGCAATGTCTCTTGATCTGACACTCATGGCCACCAGCCTGGATACTGGTTCTGCATGTACTTTAGTGTAGAGGTGGATCTGCATGTGGTGAATCACTGGGCATGAATGGGCTGTAGCCACGCTGGAAGGGGAATGGATAGCACATGTGACAGCTCACCTGACGGTGGGGCCATACGCAAGTTTTGCTATCAAGGACTTAGATCAGGACTTTGATGGAACAGCATACAGAAGAATACCAATGGACCTGCATACAGATATGTTCGGTGCATCGGCAGGCCTACCACAGAGTCTGTTGTCACTGTCAAGGAGCATGGAGGTGTCCGGCTCCAACCTGCACTGAGCTTCGCGCAGAGCTTGGAGCTTTTCCAGTGAGGAAGTCATGGCCCATTCCATTGGAACACTTGCAGGCTCACCCTTGATGCAGCATCTGATTGACAATGTCTTAGCTTCCACTACAGCACAGACAGCAGCCACCCAGTGCTCAAAGGGGCCTGAAGGCTCTCGCAGCAGTCCTGCAATTTGTGCTCCAACAGATTATGCGGATTGCAGAGGCACTGCTCCGAGGGAATAGTAGTGGAACCATGGAGCACAAACCTGCTGTCATTTTGCAAGATGGCAGCATCCCACCACTGGAGTATTGTGTCCAATTCTGGGGACTGCACTTCAGGAAGGATGTGAAGGCTTTGGAGAGGGTGCAGGAAATATTAACAAGAATGTTTCCAGAGAAGAAGGACTCCATTTAACGGATAGATTGGAGAAGCTGGGTTCTTCTCCTTAAAGTGACAATTGAGAGGAGATTTAATAGAGGTGTTCAATATCATGAGTGGTCTAGACAGAGTAGATAGAGAGAAACTGTTCCCTTTGGCAGAGGGAGTTGGCAAAAAACCAAAGGTAACATAAGAAAGCATTTTTTTTACACAGTAAGTGATTAGCATCCGGAATGCACTGCCAGAGAATGTGGTAGAGACAGATATAATCATTGTTTTCAAAAGGGAATTGGATAAGCAGCTGAAACACAAAAAAACTGTAGGGCTACAGGGAAAGGGCGGAGTAGAACTAGCTACGTTGCTCTTAAGTTGCAGAGAGATGGTACACACTTGACGGGCTGAATGGCCTCCTTCTGTGCTGTAGCCGTTCTATAATTCTACGATTCTATAATTCTAGGTCAGGTGCTGTAACATTGTCGTGTTTTGAAATTGTAATTGCACTGTGCATTGTGTACTATAGAGGGTGCTGCAGAACACACATGCGAGCAAAGGAAAGTGAAAGTAAAACAGAATAAAGACTACTCCATTATGTTCAACAGCAAGCTGCCTCTGTCTCACATATGTTATACCAAACCTGGATGAACCAAGGACATCACAATGATGACGTGGTCAAAAAAGAAATCAAAGAAGCAGGATGGTAAAAAAACAGAAACATTGCTTTCAGGTATGAAATTTTTGGAAGGCTTTTGTCTACTTTCACAGACAGCATTTTAACTTGGAGACTGTGTTAGTGATGCACAGGAAGTTTGTACAGTGTGTACTCACACACTGATCTCTCCAAAATAACCATCCATTCAATAAAATCTTTTAAATCTTGGATCATTGCAGAGAAGTTTCCTCTGAAAGGAAATGTATTGCTGAATAATATGGCCTTACGTATGCCCAACCTACCACCTTTTGATGTGCTTTCAGAGCCATCATTCAAGTCCCACCTTCACGTGCTGGAAGTGTGTCCAGCTGCAGCTGCAGCTCTTGTTAGACCGCATGACGGCTCTGGAGCTGCGGGTGGACTCACTTTGGAGCATCCGCGATGCTGAGGAGGTCGTGGATAGCACGTTTAGCGAATTGGTCACACCGCAGATTAGGATTGCTGAGGGAGAAAGGGAATGGGTGACCAAAAGGCAGAGAAAGAGCAGGAAGGCAGCGCAGGTGTCCCCTGCGGTCATCTCCCTCCAAAACAGGTATACCGTTTTGGATACTGTTGAGGGAGATGGCTCACCAGGGGAAGGCAGCAGTAGCCAGGTTCATGGCACCGTGGCTGGCTCTGCTGTTCAGAAGGGCGGGAAAAAGAGTGGAAGGGCTATAGTCATAGGGGATTCGATTGTAAGGGGAGTAGACAGGCGGTTCTGTGGTCGAAAACGAGACTCCCGAATGGTATGTTGCCTCCCAGGTGCACAGGTCAGGGATATCTCAGATCGGCTGCAGTACATTCTGAAGGGGGAGGGTGAACAGCCAGTTGTCGTTGTGCACATAGGCACCAATGATATAGGTAAAAAACAGGATGAGGACCTACAAGCAGAATTTAGGGAGTTAGGAGCCAAGTTAAAAAGTAGGACCTCAGAGGTAGTAATCTCAGGATTGCTACCAGTGCCACGTGCTATTCAGAGTAGAAATTAAAAAATAGTCAGGATGAATGCGTGGCTTGAGAGATGGTGCAGGAGGGAGGGGTTCAGATTTTTGGGACATTGGGACCGGTTCTGGGGGAGGTGGGACTATTACAAATTGGACGGTCTACACCTGGGCCGGACTGGAACCAATGTCCTTGGGGGTGCTTTTGCTAACGCTGTTGGGGAGGGTTTAAACTAATGTGGCAGGGGGATGGGAACCAAATGAGGAGGTCAGTGGACAGTAAGGAGGTATTAACTAAAGCCTGGAAGGAACTAGATAATGAAGTCAGCGTGACTAAGGGGAAGAGTAGGCAGGGAGCAGATGATGAACGCAAAGGGACTGGTGGTCTGAGATGCATTTGTTTTAATGCAAGAAGTGTAGTAGGTAAGGCAGATGAACTTAGGGCTTGGATTAGTACCTGGGAGTATGATGTCATTGCTCTTACTGAGACTTGGTTGAAGGAAGGGCACGATTGGCAACTAAATATCCCAGGATATCGATGCTTCAGGCGGGATAGAGAGGGAGGTAAAAGGGGTGGAGGAGTTGCATTACTGGTCAAAGAGGATATCACAGCTGTGCTGAAGGAGGGCACTATGGAGGACTCGAGCAGTGAGGCAATATGGGCAGAACTCAGAAATAGGAAGGGTGCGGTAACAATGTTGGGGCTGTACTACAGGCCTCCCAACAGCGAGCGTGAGATAGAGGTACAAATATGTAAACATATGGAAAGATGTAGGAGCAACAGGGTGGTGGTGATAGGAGATTTTAATTTTCCCAACATTGACTGGGATTCACTTAGTGTTAGAGGTCTAGATGAAGCAGAATTTGTAAGGAGCATCCAGGAGGGTTTTCTAGAACAGTATGTAAATAGTCCAACTCGGGAAGGGGCCATACTGGACCTGGTGCTGGGGAATGAGCCCGGCCAGGTGGTTGAAGTTTCAGTAGGGGACTACTTTGGGAATAGTGATCGCAATTCCGTAAGTTTTAGAATACTCATGGACAAAGACGAGAGTGGTCCTAAAGGAAGAGTGCTAAATTGGGGGAAGGCCAACTATACCAAAACTCAGCAGGAGCTGGGGATGCCGCCGATGTCGGAGGGTACTGGTAAAATTCGACCCGCTATGTCTCTCATTTACTAAGACAGGGAGGGATGTAGTGTTGTAGTGTTTAGAAATTGCAATTGCACTGTGCATTGTGTACTCTAGGGGCTGTTGTAGAACACACATGCTAGCAAAGGGAAAGTGAAACTATAACAGAATAAAGAAGACTCCATTATGTTCAACAGCAAGCTGCCTCTGTCTCACATATCTTATACAAAATCCAGCCAAACCTCACTCCAGTCCCAAGGTCATCACAGATGCCAAATCAACATTGAACACTAAGTAGTGTCATGATCTGTCCATGCTGCATGCTTCCGGTGCACACATGGCATGCGCACGCTTGTGCCCTTGCAAACATGGCACATCACACGGGCCACACTGCAAGTCACTGGAAGCAGTTCGGCCACCATTTTGTGATCTACAGCCTTTTGTAGTGCTGGCATCACTGGTGTTACGGAGCCTGGTTTTGTGGCCTTGAAATCTACAAGTACATACAGAATGACTGAGCTTAATAGGGTTCCTCTCCCCTCACCCTTTCCTTGCCAGTGTCACAAAGGCACCCAAAAATCCATTCATAGGCTCCATACCACGTACATAAGTGTGACACAACAGACTGAACAGAGACAGTCAAGGAGCCCTGGTAGCAGGGAAGTGTCATATACTGTACACTCATGACTGTTACGGAGCCCAAGGAGTGGAAGAAAATTAGCATCTTATATGGTATGCACATTGATTAGCTGTTCACAGTCATGGAGTTGGAAAATCCAGCAGTTTGGATCTCGGGATCATAGGAGGAATAGTGAGAGTCCTATGAGTAATCAGGAAGTGACTGGGGAGAAGAACAGACAGAGAGAAAGTCAGAGTCAAAGAATACTCCTGATGGGGGAAAAGGGCTGAAATTCCTAATCACTTTGGAGGAAACAAAACTTTATAATTCATCTCTTTCACCTCTGCTTTTTGCTCAAAAAAAACTTGAATTACAGACATAGCAAGAGAGCAAAGAGAGACATAGGGAAAGAGTGACACAAGGCAGAAAGATAAAGAAAAATAACAGACAGAGTGAGCAGAAGAGATAAAAATAGAGAAGAGGAATAGCACTGGAGACACAGGGAGATAGCTAAACATAAAGAGTCAAAGTGATCAAATCACTGGATCAGAGTAACAGAAAGAAAGAAGTAAAATAATCAGAAAAGTCAAAGAGAGAATTAAAACAGAGAGAAGGAGGCAAGCAGCAAAGACACAGAAATAAAGTAACGGATAGCAAAATAGAGAAAGAATCTCCATAATATAGACATAGAATAACAGGGAGATGTACAAACAGAAAGGAAAAGCATCAAGAGACAGAGAGAGAATCACAGTAAGCAATAGTTGTGTTAAATCCAAGGATTAAGGAGTCGTGTTCGATCAATATCTCAGTAAAATTGATGGGTGAGGTAAGTGGATTTATCTGAGTATTCTAGAAACCCCAGTATAATGTACTGGACGACAAGATAAATTACCAAATAAAATATGGAAATTACCAGGCAGCCTACAGCACTTTACATGCAAAATCTGAATTTTCTAAGGGTGATAGGCCCCATACCTGCCTGGAATAACACCTAATTCCTTCAGCTGCTTCTTTATTATAGCCCAGGAGGAAGGAAAGCTTTTGCAGGGGGTGAACGCAAATGTCTTGAGGCAGCCTGGGTAAAAAATATACATAAAATATTGTCATAAATGACTTTTAATTCAAGCTGTGTGTTTGGTATTCCACAGACATATGCATTTGTTTAATCTAGATGGCCTCTGATTTGTTATTCTGTGTACTCTCTCTCTTGTACAGTATTGACGATGGCAGCCCTCTTTCCATTTGTTTTATGCTCATAATCCCACAGTAGCTATTAGTTATTAGTAAATAAAATTTACAACAGCCCTTGTGGCTGCTTCCTCTCAGCAATTCAAGAGAAATAAGAAACCTGTCAGAAGCACAAATCAGCTGTTACTTTAGGGCTTAATACCAAGTTAAACCCATTGCTATTGATTCCATTCACCACCAAGGGAGATGGAAAACACACATATGGATGCTTGCTGTTTTTCTGTCCCACTGTTTTGGCCTTGCTTCTCATGCTTGATTCTATATTGCTTCTTTGTAGATGATTACAATTCTCAGGATCTCTGCTCATGTTTGATACAGTCCCACAAGGATCTGTGCCGGGGTCTCAAAAATTCACTATATTTATTACTGCCTGAGATAACACAATGGAGAGCCATATATCCAAGCTTGTCAATGGCACAAAGATTGGTAACACAGTAAGTAGTATAGCTAGGACTATAAAATTACAAAAAGACATTGATAAATTGAGTAGGCATGACCGTGGCAGATAGATTTCGACACAGAAAAGTATGACGCCATCTATTTTGGACGAATAAAGGATATATCTGTGTATTATTTAAATTGTGAAAAGCTAGGAACAGTGGAGGTCCAAAGAGATTTAGGGGTCCTTGTACACAGATCATTAAAATATGGTAGTCAGATAAAAAAATAATTTGAAAGGCTAATGGAATATTTGCCTTTATCGAGGGCTGGAATATATAAGGGGAGGAAATGTTGCGATAGAAAGCCCTGGTTAGACAACATCTAGAGTACAGAGAAAAATAGAATTGCATTTATATACTACCTTTCACAGCCTCGGGATATCCCAAAGTACTTTACAGCCAATGAAGGACTTTGTGAAATATAGGAAATGGCAGCCAATTTGTGCACAGCAAGATCCCACAAATGACAATGAGATAAATGACCAGATCATCTGTTTAGAGATGTTGGTTGAAGGATAAATATTGGCCAGGACACGGGAGAGAACGCTCCTGCTCTTCTTAAAATATTGCCATGGGATGTTTTACATCACCTGAGAGGGCTGCTGGGACCTTGGTTTAATATCTCAGCTGAAAAACACTCTTGAGCAATGTCCCAGCTGATCAGCTACATGTTTAGTTTCAATAGGACAAAAAACTTTTTTTTTAAATAATACATTCCAGAACATTATTCCCCAAAGTCCATCAATTGTTAGTTTGCATGTGGGTGGCAATATTTTTCTGTTTCACCATTGGGCAACAGCTATCTCAGTAGATGAGGTCCCCATTATGAGCTGTCATATAGGGATACATAAAGCCGACAAGCATTACTGACTTTGAATTATCATTGAATAAATTCAGTCTACCTTTTTGTGACAGCACATTCAGTTTCTTTAAACAAAGATTGGCCGAGTGGTTAACAGTGAGGTGGAGTGTCTTAGGTTATAGGAAGATATAGACGGGATGGTCAAATGGGCAGAAAAGTGGCAGATAGAATTTAACGCTGAAAAGTGTGAGGTGATACACTTTGGAAGGCGTAATGTGACATGGAAGTATTCAATGAATGGCCTGACACTGGGAAGTTCCGAGGAACAAAGGGACCTTGGCGTGTTTGTCCATAGATCTCTGAAGGCAGAAGGGCAGGTTAATAGGGTGGTGAAAAAGGCATATGGGACACTTGCCTTTATCAATCGAGGCATAGATTACAAAAGCAGGAAGGTCATGTTGGAGTTGTACAGAACTTTGGTAAGGCCAAATGCATCGGTGCAGACTCTATGGGCCGAAGGGCCTCTTCTGTACTGTATTATTCTGTGATTCTGTGATATAGGTTTCCGAGACACAAGAACTTTGTTATTTTCAAATGTTTCTAATTGACACTTAGAAATGAAATGTAATTAGCATGCACAATACATATTTAACTTCTTAGGATAATGATTACAGCCTCCCACATTCAAATGTTTGAGCTCAGTCTTTCCTCCAATTATCGGAGAGTTAGATCACAAAAAATGCTGATAACCTTTTTTCCAATCTTATTAGTTTCATAGAAATGTAGGAATGTCTAGATGTATAAAGACCAAGGTCCAGCTAGTTCCTCTTTCACGTGACACAATGATAATGGATACAACAATAATAGTCTTCCCAAACATTGTACAGATGGAAATTGAAAAGTTCTTCCTAGAAGTATTAGTCACATTTCCCCCTAGGTGAAGGGCAGTCTCAAGATTTTCATACAAACATAAAAACATACGAATTAGGAGCAGGAATAGGCCACTTGGCCCCTTGAGCCTCCTCCGCCATTCAAAAAGATCATGGCTGATTTGATTGTAACCTCAACTCAACATTACCACCGAACCCTGATAACCTTCCACCCCCTTGCTTATCAAGAATCTATCTACCTCTGCCTTAAAAGTATTCAAAGCCTCTGCTTCTACTGCCTTTTGAGGAAGAGAGTTCCAAAGACTCACCACCCTCTGAGAGAAAAAAAAAATTCTCCTCATCTCTTTCTTAAATGGACGACCCCTTATTTTTAAACAGTGGCCCCTAGTTCTACATTCTCCCACAAGAGGAAACATCCTTTCCACATCCACCTCGTCAAGACCCCTCAGGATCTTATATGTTTCAATCAAGTCACCTCTTACACTTCTGAACTCCAGCAGATACAAGCCTAGCCTGTCCAACCTTTCCTCATAAGACAAGCTGCCCATTCGAGGTATTAGTCTAGGAAGCCTTCTCTGAATTGTTTCCAACGCATTTACATCCTTCCTTAAACAAGGAGAACAACACTGTACACAATTACTCCAGACGTGGTCTCACCAATGCCCTGTATAACTGAAACATAACCTCCCTACTTTTGTATTCAACTCCCCTCGCAATAAACAATAACATTCTATTAGCTTTCCTAATTACTTGCTGTACTGCATACTAACATTTCGCAATTTATGCACTAGGACACCCAGATCCATCTGCATCTCAGAGCTCTGCAATCTCTCACCATTTAGATAATATGCTACTTTTTTTATTTTTCCTGCCAAAATGGACAATTTCACATTTTTCCCCATTATACTCCATTTGCCAAATCTTTGCCCACTCACTTAACCTATCGATATCCCTTTGTAGCCTCCTTATGTTTTCTACACAACTCACTTTTCTACCTATCTTTGTGTCATCAGCAAATTTAGCAACCATACCTTCGGTCCCTTCATCTAAGTCATTTATATAAATTGTAAAAAGTTGAGGCCCCAGCACAGATCCCTGTGGCACACCACTCGTTACATCTTGCCAACCAGAAAATGACTCATTTAGCCTATCTCTGTTTCACATTAGCGAGCCAATCTTCTATCCATGCCAATATATTACCTCCTACACCATGAGTTTTTATTTTCTGCAATAACTTTTGATGTGGCACCTTATCAAATGCCTTCGGGAAATCTAAATACAGTACATCCACCGGTTCCCCTTTATCCACAGCACATGTTACTACTTCAAAAAACTCCAATAAATTGGTTAGACATGATTTCCGTTTCACAAAACCATGTTGACTCTGCCTGAATTTTTCTAAGTGCCCTGCTATAAAGTCTTTAATAATAGCTTCTAACATTTTCCCTACGACAGATGTTAAGCTAACTGGCCTGCAGTTTCTTGCTTTCTCTCTCCCTCCCTTTTTGAATTAAGGAATTACATTAGCTATTTTCCAATCTAAAGGAACCTTCCCCGAATCTAGGGAATTATGGAAAATTAAAACCAATGCGTCAACTATCTCACGAGCCACTTCTTTTAAGACCCTAGGATGAAGTCCATCAGGACCCGAGGACTTGTCAGCCCACAGTTCCAACAATTTTCTCAATACCACTTCCCTGGTGATTGTAATTTTCTTGAGTTCCTCCCTCCTTTCCATTTCCTGATTTACAGCTATTTCTGGGATGTTACTTGTATCCTCAATAGTGAAGACCGATGCAAAATACCAGTTCAATTCATCTGCCGTCTCCTTACTTTCCATTATTAATTCCTCAGATTCACTTTCTATCAGACCAATGCTCACTTTGTTAACTTTTCTTTATTAAATATCTATAGAAACACTTTCGATTAGTCTTTATATTTCTAGAGCTTTTTCTCGTACTCTAATTTTTCCCTCCTTATTAATCTTTTAGTCATTCTTTGCTGCTTTTTATATTCTGTCCATTCTTTTGACCTGCCACCCATCTTTGCACAATTATATGCTTTTTAAGTTTGATACTATCTTCAGCTTTTTTGGTTAACCATGAGCTGAATTTTTACCAGCCCCTCGGCACCGCAGATCGTGGTGCGGGGGCCGGTAAAATTCTGCGGGGAGAGGCCTGCCTTGACAGTTGATGTTGAGAAGGGCCCACCACAAATTACTGGTGGTGGGGGGACCTCGGTGTGGCCGCCTCCCGCCACTCAGTAGCAGCACCCCAATTACCATATTAAAAATGGTACTTACCTCTGCAGATTATGCAGCCCGCCACCTCTCGATGCACACTTCCGGATTTTACGTTGAACGGGCGGCCGTCACATGTCGTCCCGTACATGATCAGCAAAGCCATCAGTGGCAGAAGGTTTCGCTATGGAAGGTAAGTTCTGATATTCACTCTACATACTGGAAGGGAGGGGGGATACTCAGGGGTCTCACTCTGCACACTGGAAGGGAGGTACCATGTACCCTCTCTCCTTAAACAGTGTTTGCTCTGCGTTTGTTTGTGTGTGTGAAGGAGCAATGGCACTCTAGTCACCCTTTTTGTATGGAGGGTGCCAGAACGGGTAGGAGTGTTAAGGTTATATGGATGGTGGGGGCAATCGATACAGCTTGTAGGATCTTGATGTGGTCATGCTGTGCCGCTCTGAATGTTAGCCAAGATGGGCAATGCCATGCCACGCCGTATAGTTGATCCATGTTAGCACCTGATGTACCCGTCAACACCAATCGTGCCCTATTAGGAACCTTCGAATAAATGAAGGATATAACTTTATCACATGGAAATGGGTCTGACTCATCCTACAATGTGCGATAGCTTCTCCTGAGGATCTGTATGGGCCAGAGACAAAATGAACAAGCAGGTGCGGTCCACATAGAGGCCCCCGGTCGTGAACAACAGTCCCCAAGGGGAGCTCGCCATTACATTTGCTGTGCATCTATAGGCCCCACATGACATGCCATCAGATGTCAGACCACCAGTGCCAGAGGCAATTGCGCATGTAGAGAGGGTGGTGACACGTCTCTGTGCCCTGTTCAAAGATGACCTGCAGCCCATGGGCTTCGGTCAACATCCTATGCCTAGTGGCAGCGGCTCTTACGCCTGATGCCTGTGCAGCCTTTCAAGGGCCCACCAGAGACCTTTGTGGGGTCACACAGTCAGCGGTGCACTGCTGCATCAGGGAGGTCACCGATGCCCTGCATCGGAGTGTCAGTGTGCATGTTCGCTTCAGGACGGACTTTCACAGCCAGTCCCAGAGGCCATCGGTCTCAGCACCATTGCCAGAGAACCATAGGCCTCAGGGTTCATAGACTGCACCCATGTGACCATCAGGCCTCCCGCCAGGCTACCACCTGCAGGTGTTGCAATTAAAGGAATCCTCTCAATCTAGGTGCAGCTGGTATTTCATCACTGGAGATGCTTCATGCAGATCTGTGACCGTTTCTCAGGCAGCTGCCATGACACCTGGGTCCTCCGCCAGTCTCTACTACCACCACTGTTCACTGAATTGGTTCAGGTGAATTCTTGGAGACAAGAGCTATCCCTTGCAGACATGGTTCCTGACAACTGTGAGAGATCCCACCACTGCTGCACAGAGGCGAGATACAATGCCAGCCACTGAGCCACAAGAGCCACCATTGAGCAGACGATTGGCATGCTGAAAGAGCACTTCCAATGCCTGGATAAATAGGGTTCTGATGAAGGGTCACTGATCTGAAACATTAACTCTGCTTCTCTCTGTACAGATGCTGCCAGACCTGCTGAGTATTTCCATCATTTCTTGTTTTTGTTTCAGATTTCCAGCATCTGCAGTATTTTGCTTTTATTTTATTATTATATAGATAGGGTGATGCCCTGTACTATGGACTGAACAGGCCAGCTCCTTTCTTTGCTGCTGACGTACCCAGTAGGGGCCAGACCTGGCATGATGAGGAGAGATGTCAACAGGATTCCTCCTCGGACTGGACGCTGAGGACCTACAACAGGCAAGGAGCATGGGAGGACAGATGGCACACAGGCTCTGCATGCAGGGCTAGCAGCGAGCTCCGGATGTACGGCAGTGGCTTAGCAGACAAAGGCTCTCTGCTAATGCTAATGGAACCAATCTGAGCTCTGCAAGCCACACATCACCCTCGTTCACCTGCTGTGCACCAGTCCACATCTGCAGCATCCCTGTGTAAACCATTACAGGCAGCAGCTGACTGAGACAATGTCCATGTCACTGCATCCATGGAGTAATGGTGGCATGGCAATGATGTTATTGCATACATTGGCTCTCCTGAAGGGCCAACGGTGCAAAGGGATGTGACTTTGGCGCTACATGCTGGCACACATCATTCATACAGAGAAAAGGACACACATGTTGGTGAGGAACATTTAGTGAAAGTCATTCACAATGCTTTGACAGCTATGCATTTCTATTTGTGTCAGTGTGTTCTCTGTAAACGCTTGCGAGTGCCCCTTCTCGGTGCAACCTCTGCGCCAGCAGCCTGACTGGAGGAAGGCTGCTGACCTTGGTGCCCGTTGGCTGTGGATGACTTTGGCACTCATACCCTGTGTGCACGAGGCCTTGAGTGTCCTGGCTGACTAGGGGAGTGTTCGTTCACCCCTTCCGGCATTGGACATTTTGACACGGGATGGCCCCGTGGCTACTGCATTTAAGTCTCACGTCGTGGAATGTGCAAAATTAAGATTATTCACTCAGGTGTGGCATGCCTACAAGAAGCAATGTAACACTTGAGTGGGAGAAGAGGATCGCAACTTCACAGGACACTGGGACACAACAGGGTAAGTATGTGGCAGCAAAGCAGAAAGTGCTGGGGAAACTCAGCCGGTCAGACAGCATGTGTGGGGAGAGAAGCAGAGTTAACTTTCAGGTCTGTGGACTTGATCAAGATTGCTGTCAGATTGACAGCAGCCCCACTCTTCAACAGTGAGGTAAGTATTTCTTTGACAGCTGTCAGGAAGCAGGTTCTGGGGTGCTTAAAATAGGGCCCCAGCACCTGCTTTACAGCTGACAAATGGTTCCTCACTGCGCCGGATATCCCACCTCTCCACACGTAAAATGGGGGAGGCAGCTCATCTCAGTGATGCGAATGAGTCCCCACATATAATATCGTGGGGGCTCGGCGATGAATGCTGAATGCAGGCACGCTGCCAAGTTCAAAGGGCGCCACCACAAAGCATGGCTCCTGTATAAAATTCAGCCCCATGGATGGTGAGACCTCCCCTTGGAATTTTTATTTCTCGTTCGACTGTATTTATTCTGTATATTCTGAAATATCCCCTTAAATGTCTGCCACTGCATCTCTATTGACCTATCCCTTAGCCAAATTAACCAGTTCACTTTAGCTAGCTCTGCTTTCATGCCCTCATAATTGCCCTTGTTTAAGTTTAAAATACTAGTCTGAGACTCACGCTTCTCTCCCTCAAACTGAATGTAAAATTCAATCATATTATGATCTCTGCTACCTAGGGGCACTTTCACGATGAAGTCATTAATTAATTCTATCTCATTGCACAATACCAGGTCTAGCATAGCCTGCTCTCTGGTTGGCTCCTGAATGTGCTGTTCTGAGAAACTATCCTGAAAACATTCCATGAACTCCTCATCTAGAGTACCTTTGCCCATCTGATTTTTCCAGTCTATATGTAGATTAAAATCCCACATGATTATCATCGTACCTTTCTGACAAACTCCCATTATTTCTTCCTTTATAACTTGTCCTGCCATGTGGTTACTGTTAGGGGCCATGTACACCACTCTCACGAGTGATTTCTTGCCTTTATCACTTCTCATCTCTAACCAAACCGCTTCTACATCCTGGTTTCCTGAACTTAGGTTATCCCTCTGCATTGTGCTAATAACATCATTAATTAACAGAGCCACCCCTCCACCTTTTCCGAGCTTCCTATCCTTCCTAAATGTAATGTACCTTTCAATATTCAGCCCCAAATCTATATCATCTTGCAGCTATGTCCTCTGTAATGGCTATCAGATCGTACTTATTTTATTTCTATTTGCGCTATCAGTTCATCTGTTGGTTTTGAATGCTACATGCATGCAGATAGACAGCCTTTAGTTTTATCATCTTATTAGAGTCATAGAGTTATACAGCACAGAAACAGGCCCTTCGGCCCATCGTGTCTGTGCCGACCATCAAGCACCTATCTATTCTAATCCCATTTTCCAGCACTTGGCCCATAGCCTTGTATGCTATGATGTTTCAAGTGCTCATCTAAATACTTCTTAAATGTTGTGAGGGTTCCTGCCTCTACCACCCCTTCAGATTCCAACCACCCTCGGGTGAAAACATTTTTCCTCAACCTCCCTCTAAACCTCCTGCCCCTTACCTTAAACCTATACCCCCTGGTTATTGACGCCTCTGCTAATGTAAAACGTTTCCTTCATATCTACCCCATATATGCCCCTCATAATTTTGTATAGTTCAATCAGGTCCCCCCTCAGCCTTCTCTGCTCTAAGAAAAACAACCCTAGCCTATCCAGTCTCTCTTCATAGCTGAAATGCTCCAGCCCAGGCAACATCCTGGTGAATCTCCTCTGCAATAACATCCTTCCTATAGTGGTATTATTCCTATATTATTTTTGTAATCTCAAGCCTTACCTGCTGATTTACTCTTAGATTTGTATTCTCTGTCCCTTCCTGTCACAGTGGGTTTATCATTTCCATATTTATACCTTTATCTCTTGCTTTGTCTCTACCCTTTGATTTACCACATCTTCCCAAATTTGATCCTTTGTCCCCGCTATTTAGTTTAAAACCCTCTCTACTTCCCTAGTTATGTGGCTCACTAGAACATTGGTCCAAGTTCATGTGTAGACCGTCCCAAGGGTACAGCCTCCACTTTCCCTAGTACTGGTACCAGTGCCCCATGAACTGGAACCCAATTTTACCACACCAGTATTTCAGCCATGCATTCAATTCTCCATTCTTATTTGCCCTATGCCAAATTGCACGTAACTCATGTAATAATCCAAAGATTATTAACTTTGAGGCCCTGCTTTTTAATTTAGTGCCTAGATCCTCATACTCCCTATAGAGGACCTATTTCCTAGTCCTATCTATGTTGTTGGACCTACATGGACCAGGACCACTGGATCCTCCCTTTCCCACTGCAAGTTCCTCTCCAGCCCTGAGCAGATGTCCCGAACCTTGGCAATGGGCAGGCAACACAGCCTTATAGACTCTTGCTCTCGGTTGCAGAGAACAGTGTCTATCCCCCTGACTATACTGTCCCATACTACCACTACATTCCTTTTAACTCCCACCACTTGAATGGCTTCCTGTACCATGGTGCCATGGTCAGTCTGCTCATCCACATTCTAGCCCTCGCTCTTGTTCATACAAGCTGCAAGTACCTTGAACTTGTTGCTCAATTGCAAGGGTTGAGGCTGCTCCACTCCTACCTTCACGATCCCCTTACCTGCTTGGTTCACTCCTGTCACACACTCCTGTCCCTGACCACTGACCTATTCTAAGGGGTGTAACTGCCTTTAGAACAAAGTGTCCAGGTAACTTTGCCCCTCCTTGTTGCATTGCAATGTCTGTCGCTCAGCCTCCAGCTCATCTACTCTGAGCTGAAGCTCCTCAAGCCGTAGACACTTACTACAGACATGGTTGCCATGTATTGCCATGGCAGCCAGGAGCTCCCACACATTGCAGCCATGACACATCACCTGTCCTGCCATCTTCATTGTGTTAATTAAATTAAATATATTTTCCTTAATTTATTTATTGTTCCCTTCTTCACTGAACTCCCTCACTCAGCAAACTCCTTTCTTCATACTCTGTGCACTCAAGCAGTGAGATCCCTGAATTTATGGTCTCTGAAAGACAATGATGAGTCAGCTTTGCTAGAGCTCTGCTAGATCTCAGAATCCAGTTTAAGCTAACTACTTAATTAACTAACTACAGCTACTCTCAGAGAGCTTGTATATGCCTGCTTAAAACTGAAAGAAACTTAACTTGCCTCTTAACTTAAACAGTAATTTTACTTCATTGCTAAATGTAACCAAAAACTAGACTTTAGAGCGAGATTAACCCTTAAAATCCCGTTACTCACCAAACTCCTTTCTTCACACTTTGTGCACTCAAGCAGCACTCAAATAATGCATCATTAAATATGGCATTATTGCTTTTTAAGTCCGTGTGGAAATGAATTCAATTGACTTGTTTGGTGTTACCAGTTGAGTAAGTTATTGCATCAAATTTTGCAGCCAGGTTTTTAACTTTTTCAATTATTAAATAAAACGATCACAATGTGCCATCTATTTACTCCCCTTCAGTTCTTTGAACTGTTGCTGATTGTAAACAGCGAGTGATAGATCATTGTAACATGCGATAGTGGAGCATGATTAAACTGCTTAATCGCTTGCCCAGGGTGAAGGTAAATGTGTGAACTTCTCTCAAGAAAATCAATTGACATTCTTTTAAATTCTTTTGGAGGAACCTGCTGACTACAAGTTTTATGCAGAAAAATATTGTTTCCCTCATTTACTGTATAGCCAACATTTACAATCAGCAACAGTTCAAAGATCTGGAGAGGAGTGAATAGATGGCACATTGTGATCTTTTCATTCAATAATTGAAAAAGTTAAAAACCTACCTGCAAAATTTGATGCAATAAATTACTCAACTGATGACACCAAACAAATCAATTGAATTCATTTCCACACGGACTTAAAAAGCAATAATGCCATATTTAATGATGCATTATTTGAGTGCTGCTTGAGTGCACAGAATGTGAAGAAGGGAGTTTGGTGAGTAACGGGATTTTAATGTTCCTCTAGCACTTTATTAGGATGTTGACCAGACCTGTAAACAGAAGTGGTTCAGTCAGACATATGGATATCAAACTGGAGATAACGATTTGTTAGAAGATTTTGAAAGTGAAAATACAAATTAAACCTGGAATTGAAATTGAAAGTTTAATGTTGTATAAATAAGTAAAGAAATTAAATTTAAAGATGTAGTAAATGAAAAAGAGAATGATTATATATTAGTGAATCTTCTGTGCTGTTGCTCATGGTGAATCAGTGGAGAATTGGACCACCTCACCCGTACCCCCACTAGACTCTTGAGCTTCCCACCTGCTCAGGTCTTCCCTTCAACATCCTGATTCTGCCATTGGCTGGATATGCAGTCACTGGTCCCAACAGGTGGATGGGTGGCTGGGACTGAGGAGTGGAGGGAGAGTCAATGGAGATGGTGGGAACATGAGAGCATAGGAGGGATTGACCAGCAGGTGGGTGTGTGAGAAAGTGAGACTGAGGGAAGAGGCTTGAACATGGAGGAGAGAATGCAGGTGTTACAATCCTGTTAGGAACGGTTAATATTTAAAAAGAGAGTGAAATTCCCAGAAAATACTGACAGAATTGTGCCACAAGATTTTATATTTTAAACAAAAAAAAATTATTGCATAAGAGTTAAACAAAGCAAAACATTACTAACTTGACACTACAATTTGGAAACATTTATATTTTAAACTTAAAATCTTAACAGAACATGAAAACAAATACTTTAAACTCTAAATCTCAACAGAACACCCCTGTTTGACTGTTACTTCTACCCCAAGAGTCCCCTGTATGTTGTAGGATCTTGGTGGTTTATTCAGTTCTCCTGGGACCAATCCAAAGTTTTACCATGGCTCTTAAGAATTCAGTTCGATTCCTTAGTTTCTCAGCTATCTTCAAAGGTTTAAGATCACCTCCCAAATCTGGACTTCCCAGCTTGAACCCGGGCTTGCCTCAAAACAGAAACACCCCTGGTTCACGATGGCCTCTTTGTTCCTGAGTCCAACAGACTTCCAAAAGCCAACTTCGTGTCTAAAAGCCATCTGCCTGTCTGTCAGTAAGCACACAGATCAAAACACCAACAGGCACCCGCTGCATGATCTATCTCCACAGCAATGTGGTATATGTGGGATGGCCCAGAGAACAATCCAAGCTAATTACTTCCAAATCCAAATCTTCTCTCTGTTTTGGGAAATCATATAAATAATTTAAAACCCTGATTGAGGCAGTTACAGACACACTGGGCTGAATTTTATTAGCGCACTGCAATTCACGGCTGCGCGCTTTGAAGCTGGCGGCCTTCCAACGCAGAAACGCCGCTGCTGAGCCCCCGTGATATTTCATGTGAGGGTTCATTTAAATGAACGGGGTGGAGCGGCCGCCCCTGATGATGTAGAGGGGGCGGACGCTCCGTCCCCAGCAATGGTGTTGGTGCCACCACGCAGGCGCCAGTGCCATTTTTAAAGGGTTTCAGGCCTTTAATAAAAATTTGAATGTTTAAAGAGAACATACTTTGTTAATTTTTTTAAATAAAAATCAAAAGCTGGAGGCTCTTTCCCAACTCCCCAACACCACCACCTCCCCCCCCCCACCCACCCCCGGCTGTTTTATATGCCGATATGACAGATATTAATTTTATTCCCTGAACTTTCCCCCTCAACCTGAACATTTTTCCCTTCAACGCCTCCCCACCTACCCATAGCCAATAAAACGTTTTCCCTGCTCCCTCCACCCGCCCTGAATATTTCAGTCTTCCCCCTCCCCACCAGTGTCTCGTCTCGGAACTCTAGCCAGCAGCTGTAAAATCGCTGTGGGATGACCACAGCGACCAGCCAAGTTTGTTTCAATATTTATTCTGCTAATTTTAATATTGAAATGAAGGCCCTGCCGCTTGGCGGCGGGTGGTCCGCACCGACGGCTCGCTGCCGCCGGTAACATGTGACAGGGCCTTCTCGGTATCATGGGTCACGATGGGCCCCTCTCGCAAGCATTTTATGGCCCTCCCCACCACGATCCATGACATCGAGGGGCTGGTAAAATCCAGTCCACCATCTCCATCAAGATGTTCAGAGAGGTTCCCATTGTTAGGGTCTTCACACTTCACATTATGACCTTACTAAATAAACATGGGTCACCCTTTGATTTGCAACCACCCTCAGTTTGTTTGCCAGCTTCTCAAACCAGGTGTTTTCATTTGTCTTGCACTAAAAAAAATCAATTCACAAATTAAAAGTTCCCACTTGAGAATTAATACAAACCATGAACCAGGAGACCATAACCAACCTTCACCCCACCTGAACCCTTGCATTTCACTCTGTCCTTCTCCATGATCTTCCTTATTTTCCCCTCCCCCATTTCTACCTCATCCTCTCCACTTTTCTCTCCCTTCACTCCTTCATCCCCATTCTCATCCAACTTGCCACACCATTCATGCCTGTCTCATCCCTTCCTCACCTTTCCCTTTTCCTTTTCCCTGCTTGGCTTTCCTTTCTTCCTTTGCTTTCTGCAACACACCCAGCCACTTCCCTCTTCTTTCCCCTCACTCAAGTGCAGCTAGATCATTCATCCTGTCCTCAGTGTTGCTTGACCCAATAACCTTCTGACTTCAAGGCTCGAATGCTGCCAACTAGACTTAGAATTAGATTTCTAAAATATGTTGATGTCTTAGTACAAGAATGAATAGTGAACAATTGGGGAACAACTTCAACACATATCAGAATTTTGTATCTGACTGTTATAGTTAGATCAGAAACGTTCTGCAGTGGAAACATTTCAGTGCTTTTGAGTTTTGTGCTTGAATTATGTTTGCATCTGGAGTTGATATTTTACAAATGGAGGCTCAACTACATCTCAGATTATTACTATGACACAGAGCATTCTAGAAAATGGAAAGCTTTGAAAATCAGAAGACAGAAGCAAATGTAGGACAGGTGATCATGCCTTTTCTTGTTACCATAAAAATTATTGATGGCACAGGATATTGCATTTTATTCTTTGTCATTAATATTGCCTGCCTCTTGTGACAGCTGGTGCAAATGTGCCAAATAAAGGCAAGACCCAAACTTATTTAACTGACAATTCACTATTGAATATTATAGAAATCAATTTATTCATTCATAAAATTCATATTAAATTTCATACATATTTCAGGATGATTTTTTACAAATAAGTGCAAAATGTCAGATGCTCTGGTCAACCACAACACGTATTGCAATCTTTTCATATTTATACAGAATTTTCTGTTCAGTTTTGTAACTGCCTATCTCAATGATAAACTTGTGAATTTAAATTAATAATAATTAACACATTATCATTGTGTTTTGTCTATTTTGCTTTTTTGTCTTCTTTTCTCTTCTGCTCTTCTGAGGGTGCTGATTCTACTGGGATAAATTTCCACGTCAGCTGGCTGGCTTCTAGTATCATGCCAAGTTGCCATTCTTCTGTGAGCCCTAAAAGAAACTTCATTTGTGATGGGCACCACAGGCCAAGTCAATTCCATTCTCACCAGTGCACAGGTAACAAATTAGAAATCAGGGGCAGGAACCTTGCCTGATATTTATATGCACCCGCCCCCCCACCCCCCCAACAACCACCACCCCACACCATCCTATCACTAGAATACAGATTCTGAGGCCAATTGTAACACCCTAACTGCTGTCCTCACAGAAATTAGCTAACATGGCACAGTCCACAACTGGAAACTAGGACCTTCTGGCTTTTTACTATTCAGCATGCATTTATCTAGTGCCTCTCATGACCTCAGGACATCAAGGTGCTTCACAGCCAATGAAGCACTTCAGAAGTAATGTAGGGAAACACAGCAGCCAATTGCACACAGCAATATTGAACAAACAGCAATGTGATAATGACCAGAAAATCTGTTTTATTGAGTGCTAAATATTGACTCGGACACCGTGGAAAGCTCCACTGCTCATCTTTGAAGAGTTCGGTGGAATCTTTTACATCTACCAGAAAGAACAGACAGGACCATGGTTTGATGTCTCAATCAAAACACTACATTTATGACTGTGCAGCACTCCATCAGTACTCCAGCTGAGTGTCAGTCTAGATTATGCACTCAAGGATAGGGTGTTTAGCCGCAAATGGGGGCAGGAGGACACAGAGATTCGTGGCACCGGCCGGTGTGCTGATTTGCCGGCACCATCTGCTGTAGGCGCAGTTTCCCAGAAACAGGATGGGGGTGAGTAGGTTATCCGCCTGCAAGCCGCAGGTAGCCAATTGAGCCAGTTAAAGGCCTATTAAGACCTATATGACCTGTAGGCCCCCTGAGGTGTCGGGGACGAGGACAGCTGCCTGAAGGCAGCCTACCAGTGGCAGACAAGGGGACCAGTGCTCCAGGCAGGCTTTGAGACTGCCTGCCAACAGCTGTGCCACAGGCCACCCTCCCTCTCCATGATGGTGGCCAGGCTGCTGAATCCATTTTTCATTTGAAAAGTTTAAAAAGTTGGAGAGAGGGCGCCTCCATTATCTCTCCTACCTGAACTGCAGCTTTATCTGTTTCTGAGTAGGAGGGCCTCCTATTGGCCCTTCAGCTTCACAAGCCTACCCGCTGTCCTTAATTGGATGGTGAGCCCGCTCTCTGGCCACTGATTGGCCAATGCGGGGAAAATCACTGCCGGGTGACTGTTTCCTCCCCAATGCAGGGTTGTGACTCTCATTTGACCCCCATGTTGGGATCATGACAAAAAGGTCAAAAAACCTGCCTCAAGTCTCTGGGGTAGGACTTCAACCCGGAATCGTCTGACTGCAAGAATGCTATCACTGAGCCAAAACTGACAAATGGCACCTTTACCATAGTCGCATCTTATAATGGCAATTTAAGTAGTAGAATGACAATATCCTTTTGAAAGATTGATCTACTTGAATATTTGTTCTGTGTTGCTTTTCCTCAAAAACAGAGGAGAAGTGGTTCATAAAAACCTTCCCTTACACAATTAAAGGCAATGCTGAGAACATATCAATGAACATCCACTGGCATCACGCAACCCTTCAAATATCAGAGGGAGGTACTGAAAATTTCGAATATGAACTTCCTTTGAGAATGGGCTTGTACAAAGCTGGCAAGGATGGGGTGTGATTGTTCTGCTCATCCATAATTAAATTGTAATAAAATAATTGGCCTATGCCAGAAAATCAGCAGGATGAAATAATAACAGTAACCCAGGCTACACTCATTTATTTTGTTTCATTACAGAATCGATGCTACAGCTTTCAGCTGAGCCAAAGAATGAATGTGTGCATTACAAAAAAGGGTCACCCTGGCTGCACAGCGACAACAGCTGGGAGGGAAACTGTTCATTGAAAGGGGCTGAATGAGGTGCAAAATTACTGATCCAAATGGATCTTGATTGCATAACGCAATTGTCTCTAAGTCAGTATGATCCATTTAGGAGCTAACTATTACATCTCAGTTTTTGGGTAGAGACCTGTTGAGCTCCAATTAGACAAAATGCAGCAAGGGGGGAAATTTGGCTCTGGAGCCTTTTTTATCTAGTTGACTGCTTATCGCCTCACTTTATTGGTAATTAACTAGAACTATCAGCCAACCTTTCAACATTGACACAAAAGAAATACAAAATTCATCAGGTGGGATAAAATTTAGACAATTTTTTTTTTAATGTTTGCGTTATAGACAAGTTTAAAATTATGTCAGATTTTCCTCAAATCTTTTCAAGAATTATTCTAAATATAGGTGACCATTTCAAATTGTTATGGTCAGTTGGGAGTTGATAGGGATGGTTTCCCCTTTTTCACCTCTCAACTGACCGAAGACAGCGTTTTGTTAAAAAAATGTTTTATACCCTGAGCATTTTAGTGATGAGCCGCATAACTAGGGAAGTAGAGAGAGTTTTAAACTGAATAGTGGGGGAAAGGGATCAAATTTGGGAAGATATGGTAAATCAAGGAATAGAGACAAGGCAAGAGAGAAAGGTATTAATATGGGAAATGATAAACAGACTGTGACAGGAGGGACAGAGCGTACAAATCTAAGAATAAATCAACAGATAAGGCTAGAGGTTACAAATATAATAAAAGGACAGAACTAAAGGCTCTGTATCTGAATGCACGTATCATTCGAAACAAAACAGATGAACTGAGAGCGCGAATAGAAATACAATCTGATAGCCATTACAGAGACATGGCTGCAGGACGACACAGATTGGGACCTGAATATTGAAAGGTACATGGCATTTAGGAAGGAGAGGAAGTGAGGAAAAGGTGGAGGCGCAGCTCTGTTAATTAATGATGGTATTAGCATAAAAGAGAGGGATGACCTAAGTTCAGGAGACCAGGATGTAGAAGCAGTTTGGGTAGAGATGAGGAATCATAAAGGCAAGAAGTCACTTGTGGGAGTGGTGTACAGGCCACCTAACGTTATCCACACTGTAGGACAGAGAATAAAGGAAGAAATAATAGCAGCTTGTCAGAAAGGTACAGCGATAATTATAGGGGATGTAAACCTACATATAGAGTGGAAAAATCAGATGGACAGAGGTAGCCTAGATGAGGAGTACATAGAATGTTTTTGGGATAATTTCTTGGAACAATACATTCTGGAGCCAACCAGAAAGCAGACTATACTAGACCTGGTATTGTGCAACGAGATAAGATTAATTAATGACCTCATAGCTAAGGTGCCCCAAGGTAGCAATGATCATAATATGATTGAATTTTACATTCAGTTTGAGGGAGAGAAGAGTGGGTCCAAGACTAGTATTTTAAAGTTAAATAAGGGCAATTATGAGGGCATGAAAGCAGAGCTAGCTGAAGTGAACTGGCAAATAAGGTTAAGGGATAGGTCAGTAGAGATGCTGTGGCAGACATTTAAGGGGATATTTCAGAATACACAGAATAGATACATTTCAACAAGAAAGAAACATTCCAAGGGTGGGACCTGCCATCCGTGGTTAACGAAAACAGTTAAAGATAATATCAAACTTAAAGAAAAAGACAATAATTGCGCAAAGATGGGAGGCAGGTCAGAAGATTGACCAGAATATAAAAAACAGCAAAGAATGACTAAAAGATTGATAAGGAAGGTCAAATTAGAGTATGAGAGAAAGCTAGCTAGAAATATAAAGACAGCTAGAGTTTCATTACATATCTAAAAAAGAAAAGAGTTAACAAAGTGAGGGTTGGTCCTGTAAAGAGTGAGTCTGAGGAATTAATGATGGATAATAAGGAGATGGCAGGTGAATTGAACAGATATTTTGCATCAGTTTTCACTAAAGAGGATACAAGTAACATCCCAGTATTAGCTGTAAGTCAGGAAATGGAAGGGAGGGAGGAACGTAAGAAAATTACAATCATCAGGGAAGTGGTACTGAACAGATTGTTGGAGCTGCGGGCTGACAAGTCCCCGGGTCCTGATGGACTTCATCCTAGGGTGTTAAAAGAAGTGGCTAGTGAGATAGTTGATGTGTTATTTTTAATTTTCCAAAATTCCCTAGATTCGGGGAAGGTTCCGTTAAATTGGAAAATAGTGAATGTAACTCCTTTATTCAAAAAGGGAGGGAGAGAGAAAGCAGGAAACTACAGATCAGTTAGCTTAACATCTGTCTTATGGAAAATGTTAGAAGCTATTCTTAAAGATGTTATAGTAGGGCATTTAGAAAAATTCAAGGTAATCAGGCAGAGTCAACATGGTTTTGTGAAAGGGAAATCATGTTTAATCAATTTATTGGAGTTCTTTGAGGGAGTTACATGTTCTGCGGATAAAAGGGAACTGGTGGATGTATTGTACTTAGATTTCCAGAAGGCATTTGATAAGGTGCCACATCAAAAGTTATTGCAGAAAATAAAAGCTCATGGTATAGGGGATAACATATTGGCATGGATAGGAGATTGGCTAGCTAACAGGAAACAGAGAGTAGGCATAAATGGGTTATTTTCTGGTTGGCAAGATGTAACGAGTGGTGCGCCACAGGGGATCAGTGTTGAGACCTCAACTTTTTACAATTTATATAAATGACTTAGATGAAGGGACCAAAGGTATGGTTGCTAAATTTGCTGATGACACAAAGGAAAGTAACTTGTGAAGAGGACATAAGGAGGCTACAAAGGGATATAGATAGGTTAAGTGAGTGGGCAAAGACCTGGCAAATGGAGTATAATGTGGGAAAGTGTGAAATTGTCCATTTTGGCAGGAACAATAAAAAAAGAAGCATATTATCTAAATGGTGAGAGATTGCAGAGCTCTGAGTTGCAGAGGGATCTGGGTGTCCTGGTGCATGAATCGCAAAAGGTTAGTATGCAGGTACAGCAAGTAATTAGGAAAGCTAATAGAATGTTATTGTTTATTGCAAGGGGAATTGAATGCAAAAGTAGGAAGGTTATACTTCAGTTATACAGGGCATTGGTGAGACCACATCTGAAGTACTGTGTACAGTACTGGTCTCCTTATTTAAGGAAGGATGTAAATACATTGTAGGCAGTACAGAGAAGGTTTACTAGACTAATACCTGTAATGGGTGGGCTGTCTTATGAGGAAAGATTGGACAGGCTAGGCTTGTATCCGCTGGAATTTAGACGAGTAAAAGGTGACTTGATTGAAACATATAAGATCCTGAGGGGGTCTTGACAGGGTGAGTGTGGAAAGGATCCTTCCTCTTGTGGGAGTATCTAGAAATATGGGTCACTTTTTAAAAATAAGGGGTCGCCCATTTAAGACAGAGATGAGGGAGAATTTTTTTCTCTCAGAGGGTCGTGAATCTTTGGAATTCTCTTCCTCAAAAGGTGGTGGAAGCAGAGTATTTTTAAGGCAGAGGTAGATATATTCGTGATATGCAAGAGGGTGGAAGGTTATTGGGGGTCGGTGGAAATGTGGAGTAATCAGTTCCGCCATGAACTTATTGAATGGCGGAGCAGGCTTGAGGAGCTGAGTGGTCTACTCCTGCTCCTAATTTGTATGTTCGTATGTAACACAAGAATTTGCTTTGTACTATTATACATTTGTACTTTATATTAGTGTTGTACATTCATTGAAGTACCTAACTGATGAATGGACTGATAATTTAGGAATGCCACGTTACTTTGGCACTGGTATTAAAGAAGTTTACCAAAAGAAAATAAGAGTTATGGAATCAAAATTTGAATGCATTTATCAGACTTGAGAGACAGTACAGAGATACACTGGCAGAGGTAAATGGCAAGCCAATCCTGATTAAATGACAGCATTAGTTGAGCCATCCCTGACTTAACTAAATAACAGCCATTAAGATAGAAGAGCTGAGTGACTTAACACTATAACAATAATTTGCATTTATACAGTACCTTTAACATGGTAAAATGTCACAAGGTACTTCACAGGAGTGATTAACAAAAAAACAGTTGACACCAAAACACATCAGGAGATATGAGGACAGATAACCAAAAGCTTGGTCAAAAGATAGAGAGGCAAAAAGGCTTCGGAGGTGGGGGGGGGGGGGGGGGGGGGGCGGAATTCCAGAGCTTAGGGCCTAGGTAGCTGAAGGCATGGCAGAAAATGGTGGAGTAATTAAAATCAGAGATGCTCAAGAGGCCAGAATTGGAGGAATACAGATATCTTGGAAGTTTGTAGGGCTGGAGGAGGTTACAAAAATAGGGAGGAGTGAGGCCATGAAGGGATTTGAAAATAAGGATTGGAATTTTAAAATTTAGGAATTTCCAGACTGTGAACCAATGTTGGTCAGCCAGTGTAGGGCTGATGGTCGAATGGGACTTGACACAAGTTTGAATGAGCTCAAGTTTATGGGGGGTAGAAAATATGAGGCTGGCTAGGAGAGCATTGGAATAGTCAAGCTTAGAGGTAACAAAGGCATGGATGAGAGTTTCAGTAGCAGATGAGCTGAGGCAGGAGTGAAGTCAGGTGATGTTACAGAGGTGGAAGTAAGCGGTCATGATGACACAGCATATATGTGGTCAGAAGCTCACCCAAGGTTGAGAGCAGTCTGGTTCTGACAGCTGTCAGGGACAGAAATGGAGTTGTTGGTTTTGGATCAGAGTGTGGTAGGAACAAAGACAATATTCAGTCTTCCCAATATTTAGTTGGAGGAAATATTTTCTCATCCAGCACTGGTTGTCAGACAAGTAGCGTGACAAATTTGAGACAGTTATTACGACCAGGTGTTTATAAAGCCATAGACCTAATTAATTACTTTCTCAATCTGCCTTGCCATTTTCAAAGATTTGTGCACATATACCCCTAGGTCTCTCTGTTCTTGTACCCCCTTTAGAATTGTACTCTTTATTTTATATTGCCTCTCCTCATTCTTCCTACCAAAATGCACCACTTCACACATCTGTGCATAAAATTTCACTTTCTACCTGTCCGCCCATTGCACCAGCCTTTTTTCAATCAAGTCATTACACTCAGTGCTCATGATGCAGTCTCCTATTCACCAGGGCAAGCAAACACAGATTAGGGAATTGCTTCGCTAAACATCTCCACAAGTATTACATTGAGTTCCCTGTAACTTGCAACTTGAACTCCCCCTCCCTTCCCTGCCCACTCTGACCCCTCTTTGGCCCACTGAAATGTTCATCCAAGCTCAATGCAGAGTTCAGGAGCACAACCTTAACTTATCATGGCTGCCTTAGCATCCTTTATTCTCTTATCCAATCCAGCTAGGGCCCTTTAGCCTTTGTTCGATTTCTGCTCCATACACTGATCAGATGCCTGGGGGGTGGGAGGGCAATTGTTGTTTGACACATTGGCTAACAGTCTGGCTGCATAGCAATGAAGCAAAGGGATAAGGCCCTTTTATCCATTTCTGTGCACAGCTTTCCTTTTGCTCAGACCTAGTGGTGATCTATTGGTTTCCCCACTGCATGATCAGCTCTGTGAATGGTCAGATATATCACCCCACAATGCTAAGGGCCCCTTACGCAAGCTGACACTTACACAATAGGACAATGTTTATAATATGAAAATGTCTATACTTCTATTTCTGGCATGAATTAATAAATTACTTAGAATTTTTAATTAGGAAAAAGAATGCACATAAATTTGTTACATTTAGTAGTGAAAAAGCAGCAAAATATTTATGGTTTCCCTAAGTTCCGGTTAATTCTGATGAGTTTTTTGCAGTAGCAAGCAAAAGCAAAAGGAGATCTATAGGATATTTTGCCACTCCTAAGTGGTCTTTCAACAGGAAGGTTTGAGAACCAATATGCTAGGCCATTTCAGAAGGCAGTTAAGAGTCAATCATATTGCTGGGGTTTGATGTCACATTTGGCCAGAGTGGACAAGGACAGGAGACTTCATCCCCTAAAGGAAGGTTAGCAAACAAAAATCTGGTAACTTTATGGTTCCCTTTATTGACACTAGCTTTTTAATTTGATGAACTGAAATTTAAATTCCTTAACTGCTGTTGTGGGATTTGAACTGTCTCTAAACTATTAGTCTAGGCCACTGGACAGAAATGTGATCACAATGCTACCATACCCCTATGCTGTCAGACCATTATACTGTACTTGGCAACTATATTATTGACTAAAGCAATTTTCATTTTGTATATTGAGTAATGAATTTTAATGGTTACATTAAAGTGTTTATTAATCTCTTTGGCCTCCTTATCTCGAGAGACAATGGATAAGCGCCTGGAGGTGGTCAGTGGTTTGTGAAGCAGCGCCTGGAGTGGCTATAAAGGCCAATTCTAGAGTGACAGGCTCTTCCACAGGCGCTGCAGAGAAATTTATTTGTCGGGGCTGTTACACAGTTGGCTCTCCCCTTGCGCCTCTGTCTTTTTTCCTGCCAACTACTAAGTCTCTTCGACTCGCCACACTTTAGCCCCGTCTTTATGGCTGCCCGCCAACTCTGGCGATCGCTGGCAACTGACTCCCACGATTTGTGATCAATGTCACAGGATTTCATGTCACGTTTGCAGATGTCTTTAAAGCGGAGACATGGACGGCCGGTGGGTCTGATACCAGTGGCGAGCTCGCTGCACAATGTGTCTTTGGGGATCCTGCCATCTTCCATGCGGCTCACATGACCAATAATAATAATAATTTTGTGTATCAGTAAAGTCAACCTAGAAAAAGAATGAAGTATTGGCAGCTAGAAATATTTTTTTTAAAGCAGCACCAGGTCCTGTGAACATTTATCAATGAAACTTGAAGACAAATCTGTTAAATGACTTCTCATGTTCCTTAATTTTTGTAGATTTTATTTGGAGTACTAGAACTTAATTGCCACAATGGAAACGTGGCTACAAGGTGACCAAGACTGGGAACTGAATATTCAAGGATATTCGACATTTAGGAAGGGCAGGCAAAAAGGAAAAGGAGGTGTTGTTGTGCTGATAATAAGGGATGGGATCAGTACATTAGTATGGGAGGAGCTCAGATCAGAAGAACAATATGTGGAATCTGTTTTGGGTGGAGCTAAGAAACAGCAAGGAGCAGCAAACATTGGTAGGAGTTGTTTATAGGCCACCAAGCAGTAGTGGCAGTATGGGGCATGGTATTAATCAGGAGATTCGAGAAGCATGTAGCATGGGTAATACGGTAATCATAGGTGAGTTCAATCTGCATATAGACTGGGTAAACCTAATGAGCACTAATGCTGTGGAGGACGAATTTCTGGAGTGTGTTAGGGATGATTTTCTAGAGCAGTAGGTTGAGGAGCCAACGAGAGAATAGGCTATTTTAGATCCAGTATTATGTAGTGAGAAAGGGCTAATTAATAATCTAATAATTAATTAATAATTAATAAAAGAGACCTGGTCTCTTTTACTATAAAACAAGCTAACTGGAAAAGCCCAGGAGGTTTATTCCTTGTTGCCAAGTGACAGGATTATCAAATTATGATCTGACAAAACGTGCTATCCTCGGGGCATATGACTTCGTACCCAAAACCTATCGCCAAAAGTTTAGAACCCTCAATAAGCAAGCTAATCAAACTTATCTGGAGTTGGAAAGAAGTAAGCAGCTGGCTTTTGGCCAGTGGCTGAGGACTCTTAAAGTACAGCTCAGCTATGAGAATCTCAGGGAAGTAATTCTGTTAGAGGAATTTAAACATTCTTTCCAACTCTCAGCGGGTTCAGAGAGCCCGGCAAGCGGCCGTTCTGGCCGATGAGTTTGCTTTAATTAATAAGTCGGTTTCCCAGGGGAGAGCCTTTCCTGGTCTCCCCCACAAATCCGAAAGGGACAAAGGGTGGGAAGGTTATAGGAGCCCAAGCAGTCCTGGGAGAGAAAGGAAAGCAGGGGACCCTCCTCTAGCCAAAAAGGAAGGTGTTAGAAGTAGGAATGAGACTCGGAGACTTGTGTGCTTCCATTGTAATAAAACAGGGCATTTAAAAGCTGACTGCTGGAAACTGAAGGGGAAACAGATCAGGTTAATCAGGGCACACCTGCTCAGTGAAGAAGTGAACCTGATGGAAAGCACAACAGAACAAGCTGTGGCTTTAATTGCAGTAAGAGTGAGACCCAGGAAGCTTACGGCTGTGTGCAGGAAAATTTCATAGGATTCCTGAAGGTTTGTCAGGGTTTTGTGTTTGAAGGGAAAGTAACCACATACCCGTCGAGTGGGGCAAGCAAGCCCATAGTAACTGTCAGAGACACAGGGGCCTCTAGATCCCTTTTACTAGGAAAAGGCCTGACCTTTCCCCCAGAGAGTGCAGTGAACACCAGAATGGTGGTGAATGGTATGGGAGGGCAGTGTTATGTCTGTACCTGTACACCGGGTGCATCTGGAGTACGACCTAGTTTTGCGACCTAGTTTGCCTGTGAACGGGGTTGACTTGCTCCTAGGTAATGAATTGGTGGAGGTGAAGGTGGTAGCCTACCCCCAGTAGTGAAAGAAAGGCTGCAGGAGGTCAGCTAGACAGGGCAGTGGCAGGACACGGACCCCTGCAGAGTCTCTGAATGTGTAGTGGATCAGGCCATGATCAAACCAGCTACCCCAGAGGAGATTGAATTGGCACTGCAGGCAGATGAACAGGTCTGTCTTTATGAGAATTTCTTTGGAAAGTTAGGAGACCCAGAGAATGAATTAATGGATTTTCCCGAGTGAGGCTCAGTGAGCCGACCCAATATTGCAAGAGTTAGGCTGCCCAGTCTGAAAGTGAAGCAGTGGGAGTCCCTGATTGCTACAACTTAAAGAATGAGGTACTGATGAGGAAATGGAGTTCTCCTCACAGACCTGAGAGCAAAGAGTGGACAGTAGTTCCCAGTTAGTGGTGCGGTAGAAGTACCGGAGAGAGCTATTAAGAAGGGCCCACAAGACTACAGTGGCTGTACATGCCGGTATACGAAGGATCAAAGCCTGCATAAGGTGACAGTTTGATTGACCAAAACTCCACAAGGATATGGTGGAGTATTGCAGGAGTTGCCACATGTGCCAGGTTAAGGGGAAATCCCAACCTACAGTGAAATCTGCATCCCTAAGTCCTTTACCAGTGTTAGGAGGACCCTCCAGCAGAGGGCTGGTGAACCCCCGCCGAGAACAAAAGGGGACAGGTAGGCACAAGGATGGCAAAAGTTTACAAAGAGAAGGGGGAAAAGTGACCAAGAGGGTAGGTTCAAGGAAGTCCGGGAGGAATCCCAGATGAAAACCCCTACTGTCCGGTCAGCCAACCCCGAAATTGTGAAAACTTAGACCCCACATCCTTTTACGTAAATGCAGACACTAGAAGCACTCCACCAGAGTTACTAACAGCATTTACAGAAACCTGCAGAGACAAAGAAAGACCTCTAGGGGGCAGAGAAACTATGAGGGTAATGCTTCACCTAGTCGAGTGCAATAGAGTCTGCACAAATACCTGCAGGCAGGTGTGTCCCAGAGGACAAAGGGGAGAGTAGCAAAGAATCCTCCCCCACAGTCAGAAAAAAATAAATCCACCCATCCCCCTAAAGTCAAAAGCCTTTGTATGACTCAGCAAAGCTCTGAAGGAGAGTTCAGGACAGACCCACCCACTTCTGACTCTCCTGGAGAAAAATTACCTCAGCAGGAACAAAACCCCTAGGCAGCCATGGAAATGAAGAAACAGAAAAGAAACTTCCCCAAAAAAGAACGACATGTTTATTAGAATGCCAAAAAGGGGCGATTTTAATAAGTTTTAGGATTTGTGAATGAATGAGAGAAATGTATGTTTTTTTTCTGTATCATATCTTCTCTCGACCCTTTTAATGAAATGCGCCTTTTCTCAAATCGCATTTCATTCTGCTGGGTTTGGAGGTTTCATGCTAGGCCCCCAGTTGCCAAGAATGAGGCACGTTAATTTTGTCATGAACATTGATTTTAACTGTTGTTGGGGTGAGGAAATGACTTGTTAAACAGATCAGCCGTGGCTGGAAAAAAACATTTACATACTAACAGACATCAAAGGTGAGGAAGCGCTGTGATTCTGTAATTCTACTTCTCTGCTTACCAAATTGTCAGAAAGTTTTTTTATTACAATAGAAATAATAATATAATCTCAAGAATATCAAATGAAAATAATCACAGAAGAATCACAGAATCGTCACAGTGCAGAAGGAGGCCATTCGGCCCATTGTGTCCTGACCGGCTCTCTGAAAGAGCAACTCCTTCAGTTCCATTCCCCTGCCTTCGCCGCATAACCCTGCACATTCTTCGTTTTCATATAACTATCTAATTCCCTTTTGAATACTTCAGTTGAACCTGCCTCCACCACGTTCTCAGGCAGCGCATTCCAGACCTTAACCACTTGCTGCGTGAAAAGGTTTTTCCTCATGTCACTTTTGCTTCTCTTACTACATACTTTAAATCTGTCCCCTCTTGTTCTCAATCCTTTCACAAGTAGAACCAGTTTCTCTCTATCTGCTCTGTCCAGACCCCTCATGATTTTGAATACCTCTATCAAATCACCTCTCAGCCTTCTCTTCTCCAAGGAAAACTATCCTAACTTCCCCAATCTATCTTTATAACTGAAATTCCTCATCCCTGGAACCATTCTCGTAAATCTTTTCTGTACTCTCTCCAATGCCCTCACGGCTTTCCTCAAGTGCAGCACCCAGAATTGGACGCAATACTCCAGCTGAGGCCGAACTAGTGTCTTATACAAGTTCAACATAGAGGTTTCTTTGCTCTTGTACTCTATGCCCTATTAATGAAACCCAGGATACTGTATGTTTCATTAACCGCGCTCTCAGCCTGTCCTGCCATCTTCAATGACTTATGCACATATACACCTAGGTCACTCTGCTCCTCCACCCCGTTTAGAATTGTACCCTTTATCCTATATTGTCTCTCCATGTTCTTCCTACCAAAATGACTCACTCACATTTCTCTGCTTTGAACTTTTTCTGCCACCTGGCAACATTCATTGCCAGCCTATGCTAAATTAATTACTTTATCCGTATATCATTTGAACAATATGTGCCACCTGCCACTAGGGCAGAATGTATGCTGTTAAAACAGAGACTGGATTTTGTCCGGCCCAATTATGTGTCATTCCTTAAGCCTGGTCCACCTGATGTCTATAATTGATCTTGACTCTCTGTGAGAAATGCCATGGAGGAGTGATTCATTTGTTCGGATGCTTACTTCAAGGCATAGAGGCTTTGAAGTTATACTGAGCAAGTATTAGTGTACAAATGCTGAACACATAAGTATGACATCTTTTAGCATGTTATTTGAAGAGGTTAGTAATCACGTTAATATTTTGCAGCAAGGCATTTGTTAAACTGAAATTTAACAAATAGCAAAGTAAGACGAACATCATGGCAGACAAGATCACTTGGACCAATCCATATCGTTCGGCTTAGAAGTCATGATCTTGTATCTGGCAGTCTGATTTCTGCACCAAGTGAAGTGGAAAGTAAGGGATTGAATATTCCCTCGGTGACCCTAATTCCTGACTATGCAATTGAATAAAACTGAGATTCAATTCTAAAAAATACAAATTGTACTCTGTTTCAGCAAGTTACAAAATAAAACCTCACCTGAAGTAGCCCATGATCTGTGTTTAACGATCATTTACATTTCTATTTTGCATCTTACAGCACAGAAGGATGTCATTTAGTCTATTGTGCCTGTACCAGCTCTTTGAAAGAGCTATTCTATTAGCCCCACATTCCCTGCTCTTACCAGTAGCAACTGTTTGCTTTTCAAGTACTGTATCTATCCAATTCCCTTTTGAAAGTTATTATTGAATTTGATAGCTGTATCCTTTCTCCTTATCTCCCCTCTGGTTCTGTGGCTAATTGCCTTAAACGTTGTGACAGAATTTTGAGCAGCCATTGTTTAACTTGCAGACTGAATCTTCATTACACATCTTTTGAAAAGAGATTTTATGCCTATTGATTTCAATGGATAGAAACTTGAGAGCAGAGTATCTCTGATATTCACTGGGTACATGTGAGGTTCTGACAGTGCCACATGCTCTTAGAAAAGGGACAGCGTTTTTTGTTAAAAATATATATTTTTGATACAGCTTGTGGACACTGACAAAGGGAGTACCATTATTTAACATTCATTGCCTACCTATGCTAAATGAATTACTTTATCCATATATCATTGGAACAATATGTGCAGTGGGAATGCGGATTCTTTGCTAAAGTAGTGCTCAGGTGGCTGATGCATTCATGTTGCAGATATGCATGTGGTCAGAGAGTTTATATTTCTGCCTCACCACTTTCCAGCTGTTTGGCTGCTGTTTGAAGAGTGAGATTACTTTTATTTCCCCCCATCAACCATCGCTCCATACGAACTGCAAGGACAAGGAAATAATGAGACACAATAAGTGTTCAATCAGCTGGGTTAAAAGGTCTGGAAAAACCTCAGCCATTCCACTTTGGACTAACAATGTTTCAGAGCCTGGTCTGTTCTGTTGGTTTCAGATTCCGCACTGTTAGCTGTTGAAATCCTTTAGAGAAGAGAAATATATATTGAAATGGTTGAGCACTCCAAGCACAAAGAACATAAACATTTAATGATTTTGATAGTCTCATATATTAGAAATAAAAGTAGAATCAATAATTTATTTCATATCCAATGAAATATTTGTTTTGAAACACTTTCTCACTATGTTGTAGAGGAGTGAGAGGAAGCATTTTATTTATTTTTCAATTATCTTCTGTGACATGAATCAACCCTGACAATTGATTGAGGTGAAAGTCGATTATGCCATCTGCATCAGTTCAGTTTCACCAAGCAGTTGTGTATGTGAAAAATAAAGAACTATTATGAAGGGATACGATAGGATAGGTACAGAGAAACTATTTCCTCTGTTAAAAGAATCCAGAACAAGGGGACACAAGCTTAAGATTAGAGCTAGGCCATTTCGGAGTGATATCAGGAAGCACTTTTTCACTTAAAGAGTAGTGAGAATCTGGACTTTGTCCCCAAATGGCTGTGGTCACAGGCTCGACTGAAATTTTCCAGACTGAGATCAATTTTGTTGGGTAAGCTTGCCAAGAGATAAGGATCAATGGAAGGTAAATGGAGTTAGGTCACAGATCAGCCATGACCTAAATAAGTGGCAGAATGGGTTAAAAGTGGGCTTGACTCCTGTAACAGGGGAAAGAAAATGTGAAACAGTGACAGATGTTTATAAAAGTCTGAGGTTGCGCTTGCTTCGGTTAGCTACTCCGATGGTGATACTGAGCAGTTTCTCAGTACAGGAAAAGTTATCTTCCCCTTTGTATGCCAATTCTTTTGTTATCCATTGAAGGAGGCAAAGGTCATTATCCCCTTGAATTCTACAAATGAATAGACAACCATGCCATACACATTTGTCCTTCACTATTTTACCTTGAATGCACAATGTATGCCTTTCTGTCCCAGGTGAACATGCATCATAAGAAACCCAGGTGACAATGTGCTCTTCCTCTATTGGAGCCAAAAGTTATTGGTTGATCAGTTAAAAGTTATTTTAACAGCAACATGGGTATGTTTTAATATGCTTTTGTGCTGAAGTTTGGACAACTGACATCGAGCTGCAAACTAATGTTTTGTGACACAGTCTGGCAATCGGAAGGGATAACATTGCTAAATCTATGGCTTATATGAACCAAGTAGCCATCTATTAAGCATTCATCATTCTGAGATAGGATGTCAGATATGGATGGAGTTAGAATACATTCTTTGAAAGCTGGCATTGGGGAAGTGGTATCTACATATATCATTATATCTGCATTAGCATCTCTCATATCATATACTACGTCCTCACTGAATGAATAGAATATTTCGGGAAACCTTGACATCCAGTGTTGAATACATGAGTAATGGCCGAAGCTCAGCAGTAGCACACACACCTATAAATCAGAAGGTTGTGGGTTCAAGTCCCAATCCAGAGATTTCAGCACATAATTCAGTACTGAGGCAGTGCTGCTCGGTCAGAGGTGCTGTCTTTCTGACTCCCAGTCAATAGATCATTTAAAACTACTACAGAAAACTGTGAAAGATCTCAGATATCTTTGAACTTCTGAAAATACTTGTACTAATTTGCTATTCTGCTCAGCACTACCATGTTCTGGTAACAGCAAGGTTGATTGATTAGTATCTTGTAATTAGCCAATGAAATAGCTTTAAAAGTGCTCATTGACATGAGTCTAACTGTGATATGTAACCATATCACAAACAATTACTAATAGACCATGTAGGTTCAGCACCAGGCATCTTCTCTTCAATATTAAATAACAGCGCCTTCATGTTTGAATCATATGCACTGTGGTATAAGAAGCAAATTAGCATGGTTTAAAAAATACAGTGTTGACAACTGCATGAATTATAGCTCTGTGTGCAATGGTATGGTAAGCATGGTTTGCTTACATTTCCCATTTCTCTTCAGATTTATCAAAGCACAGTGTGTTCTACATTGTGTTGTGAAATGAAGCATAAAGATTAAGGAGACAGAACATGGAGGCTAACTGGAGTGTTTGAAGCTGTTCGTTCTCACTGAACCTTTGCCTGATTGAATTGTGCCAGAATCCATGATCTGTTATCAGTCGCAGGCAAAAAAGTCAGAGCTGCCGAATCAGGGATGTCAGGAATTTACGACCAACAAAATTGACACAGATTGCGTTTCCTGCATTACAACACTTCAAAAGTACTTCATTGTCTGTAAAGTGCTTTGACAGGTTCAGTGGTCATGAAAAGCGCTATATAAATGCAAGCCTACCTTTTTTTCTATTTTTCATTCAAGATAAAGGAGCTATATTTATTTCTCAGAGTGACACGTATCAAAGCAGGTCACATTTTTGAATTAGCCTGACAGTCATTTATGGTAAATGTTATGCAACAGATTGTGATGTTCTGATTTTTATTTTTCATCATATTCAAACGTAGATTCACTTTCGGCTGCAGTACCCTGTTAACTGTCAGTTGTGTCTCAGTGGGTAACGCTGTTGCCTATGAGTTGGAAGATTATGGGTGCAAGCCCAACTTCATGGACTTCAGCATATAATCTAGGCTGATCGTTCATCATATTATATATGATGCCTCAGTGTAGTGTATTTGGATTTCCAAAAGGCATTCGATAAGGTGCCTCAGAAAAGTTTACTGCACAAGATAAGAGCTCACAGTGTTGGAGGTAGTCTAATGGCATTGGTAGAGAGGATTGGATAACAGAAAACAGAGAGGCAGAATAAATGGGTCATTTTCAGGTTGATGATCTGTAACTAGTGGGGTGCCACAGGGATCAGTGCTGGGGCCTCAACTATTTATCATCTATATTAATGACTTGGATGAAGGGGCAGAATGTATTGCAGCCAAATTTGCTGATGATACAAAGATAGGTGGAAAGCAAGTTGTGAGGAGAGTCTACAAAGGGATGTAGATAGGTTAAGTGAGTGGGCAAAAATATGGCAGGTTGAGCATAATGTGGGAAAATGTAAGGTTATCCAGTTTGGTGGGAAAAAATAGAAAAATAGAATATAATTTGAATGGAGAGAGATTGCAGAGTGCTGAGGTACAGAGGGTGCTAGTCTGTCCTCGTACAGGAATCGCAACAAGTTAGCATGCAGGTACAGCAAGTAATTAGGAAGGCAAATGGAATGTTGGCCTTTATTGCAAGGGGGATGGAGCATAAAAGTTGAAGTCTTGCTACAACTGTACGTGACGTTGGTAAGACTGCACCTAGAGTACTGCATACAGTTTTGGTCTCCTTATTTAAGGAAGGATATTCTCGCATTGGAGGCAGTTCAGAGAAGGTTCACAAGGTTGATTCCTGGGATGAAGGGGTTGTCTTATGAGGAAAGGTTGAGCAAGTTGGGCCTATACTCAATGGAGTTTGGAAGAATGAGAGGTGATCTTATTGAAACATATAAAATTCTGAGGGGGCTTGACACGGGTAAATGCTGAGAAGATGTTTCCCCTCATGGGGGAATCTAGAACTAGGGGGCACAGTTTCAGAATAAGCGATCTCCCATTTAAGATGGAAATAAGGAGGAATTTCTTCTCTCAAAGGGTCATTAATCTTTGGAATTCTCTACCCCAGAGAGTCATGGTGGCTGTGTCAATGAATATAGTCAAGGCTGAGTTAGACAGGTTTTTGATCGACAAGGGAGTCAAGTGTTAGAGTTTACATTGAGCTTCATTGGAACACTGTAGCTGACTGAGGACAGAGAGATCAGTATGGGAGCAACATGGAGAATTAAAATGACAGGCGAGTGAAGCTCGGGGTAATGCTTGCATACTCAGTGGAGGTGTTCTGCAAAGTAGTCATCCAGTCTTCGTATGCTCCAGGAACAGCACCTCATCATTCGATTAGGTAATTTACAGCCTTCCAGACTCAACATTGAGTTTAACAATTTCAGACCGTAATCTCCGCCTCCATTTTGTTTCATTTATCTTTTCACATTTTGGTTTTTCTCTTGTTTTTGCATTTGGACGGCAGCACACCTAATCTAGGCACATCTTCTGTTTCTTTTCTTGCACCATTACCACTCTGTTTGGCCCTGCACGACTCACTCTTCTGTCATTCAATCGCTCCTGTCTTCCACCCTATCGCAGCTACCCTTTCCCTTTTGTTTGTTTTTTTCCCCCATTTCACCTGCTTCAAGCCTATTACATTTCTAACTTTTTCTTGTGCTGATGAAAGGTCATCGAACTGAAACGTTAACTCGGTTTGTCTTTCCACAGATGCTGCCTGACCTGCTGAGTGTTTCCAGCATTTTCTGTCTTTATTTCAGATTTCCAGATTGCTCTTGTATAGATGAGTGAACTTATCTCAATGGAAGGTATTCAAGGATGCTACCATCCAAAAACAGCCTACTTTGAAAATACTGCTACTGAATGAACTTGTTGGCTGCTATAAATAATATTCTATTTGTGGTATTATTTTAATCCATCACAGAATTGAGGAAGACTTTGTTAGACTCTTTACTAGAGAGGCGTGTTTCCATATCTACCAGAGCTTGCTATGGTGGAGCAGGTCTGACTGCTTAAAAAGGGCCTGGTCTGCAATTATTATTTAAACAGATGCTATGCCCTATTGGCCTATGGTAATATGCAATATAACAATACTAATTATTTCTAATTATTTTTTAGCTTTGTTTCCACAGATTAAGAGAGTGCAGGGATTTGTTTGTGATAGGAATTTCAAAGTAGAAGGAAAAAGCATTAATAAAAAATATCTTTTATTAAAGCAGTAGGAAGATCAATTGAAATCTATTATGCTCTGTTGTCTTGTCACAGTGCTGAGTATTTCCATCATTTTCTGTTTTAATTTCAGATTTCCAGCATCTGCAGTATTTTGCTTTTGTGCCAAAATAAAATGCTTGACTTCTAGCTTTACAGTGAGATAAAGCAAAGAAAGAAAAGAAAAAAAAAATGTTGAAATAAAAACTACTTCTATGATGTTTCTACACTATTGTCCGCAATAAGACTAAGTAAACGTCATTGATTCAACAAAACATAAACTGATATATATGACATATAATTAAAGCTTCTGTAAATGTTGTGACATTGTACAAATGCAAGTTATAAAAATAATAAATAAAACCAAACCTAATTCAATGCCCTGACTAGCACAACCAACAACCCAGTTTCAGGGAGGTGAGCCCTAATCCTTAGAGAGAAGCACTGAAGTTGCCTAGCTCACAGAACAAAATACATTGTATAACAGTGCACACATCACAGACTGACAGGAACTCTCTTTCACTCCAGTTTTTCTCTCTCCCTCCTTTAGTTTGTGTTATTCTCTCTCTCACAGTTTGTGTTTCTCTCTCCCTCCCTCTTCCAATCTCTCCCTCACCCAGTTTGTTTTTCCTCACCTTCTCCCTGAGTTTGTGTTTCTTTCTCTTTCTCCCAGGTTATATTGCTCTCCCTCTCTCTCTCAGTTTTTGGGCTGAATTTTATGGGCCCCCTTGGAATGGGAATGGAGGTGGGGGGGGAGGGGCATAAAATCACATGGGGTGGAAGGCAGAGGAACAGATTCCCAACACCTTCCAATTCAGTCCAGGGTGGGGAAGGCCAAGGCTAGCCTTTCCACCCGAGGCCAATTGAGGCCCTTAAATGGCCAATTAATAGCCACTTAGCAGCCTCTTCCTTCCTCAGCCTCAATTAAATGGAAGGTGGAGAGGCCCGGTACCGTGGGGAGACCCCACCAGGTAAAACCTGGCAGCCTCCTAGTGGGGTTGGGGGTCTCTCCTTTGGAGGCAATCAAGTCCCCCGGAGGGCACCCCCCACCCCACCCGACCGTGGGAAGACCCTCCCCACACCTTCACTAACCCCAACCCCCAGCCTATCTCCGGGGCCTGCCTGAATGGCTCTGGCGACTCCAACCCCACTCACCTCTCCTACCTCTCTCTTAGTACTGCAGAGCCTCCAGCAGTGGCCACTGCTCTCAGTGGCGCTGCCAGTACTGTAGAGCCTCCAGTCTTCCGATTGGCCGGCAGCTCTGGAGGCGACAGCTCATCCCTCAAAGGGACAGCATCCGAGACAGAGAGCAGTTAATTGCCTGCCTGCCATGGAATTGCAATGGGAGTCTGATAGAGGGCTGAGTCGGACTCTCCCCCAGCTCCAGGAATGCTGTCAGGAACCCTGTCGTCAAAACAAAATTCAACCCTGTGATTCTCGCTCCCTTTCCCGAGTTATGCTGCTCTCTTTCTCTCTCCCAGTTTGTGTTGCGTTCTTCCTCCCAGTTTGTGTTTCTCTCTCCCTATCCCTCCCAGTTTGTGTGACTCTGTCTTCCTACCCCAGTTGCACTCAGTAGATTCATAGGGCTGGATTCTATCAGCCCGCCGCTGATCTCGGCACGAGCTAACAAAATGGTGGCACACCCACATGGGCTGCAATCCTAAGCACGGCACCTCATTTCAATAGTCGGGTAGGCCTCCCCCTCCCCCCAATCACTTAGAGGGGACAGTCTGTCCTTGCCCGGAAATGGTGTCAGCTGCCTGTGCGCAGGCACTGATGCCATGTTTAAAGGGCAGCCATCCCTGCTGACTTATTTAAATATTTGAAGTAATAGACACCAAAATTGAATAAATACATTTCTTTTGCCCCTTTCCCAGTCCCCCAATAACAATTACGAAAATGATTTGCCTTTCACCCCCAAAACACCTTTTACATCTGACCTTTGCCCCCACACTGCACAAAGTGTAAAGTTCAGCCCTTCCCACCATCCCCTGCACCCATTATGTGTATTTGACCCTGTTCCCTGCCACCTCCCCCACCCCCCCCGCACTGAGAAACTTACCTCCTCCATCCTTCCCACCAGTGTCGCGCCTCGTTTCCCCAGATGAGCATCTGAAGATGCAGGAGTGCCAGCTGCCCCGCCGAAGATCACAGCAAGACATCAAGATCTAAGGTAAGTGTATGTAAATCAATTCATTTTATTGATTTGAATATTCAAATTGTGGTCCCATTGCGCAGCGACAGGGGAGCCGCCATGGAGCCTCATTGCCCCTGGGAGGATCAGGTCGGGTCCTGCTGGCGCCGAGGTCCATGACGGGTCTCATCCGGAGCCATCTTCAGGCCTCCCCCCACCACCCCCCGCCTTGGGTCACGATGTCGAGGGCTTTTTAAAATCCAGCCCACGGAGTTTCCAGGTGATTTTTGTTGGTTCCGATGCAATCATCCTCACAACTGGCAATGGAGCGGTATTTCCAAATAACCGGGGCCTGGCACGACTCAGACAATGCAGTTTGGTTGTAAGCCACGAGAACCAGGTCACCGCACATGTGTGAACTGAGTGGGCAAGTCGCCAGCAGCTGTACGAGGGAGACAAATTGCCCTTTCCGGTAGACCTCCGCCCAAACCAAGAGGGTTGGGGACCCTGCATTAGTTGTGCATTTCCTGCATGTCACACGCAAATATCGTAGAATCCTATAATATACAGCACAGAAGGAGGCCATTCAGACCATCATTCCAATGCTGGCTCTTTGAAAGAGCTATGCAATTCATTCCATTCCCCTGCTCTTTCCTCATAACCTTGAAATGTTCTTCTCAAGCATTTCCCTTTGGAAAGTTACAATTGAATCTGCTTCCACCATCCTTTCAGGCAGTACATCCCAGTGTCCTGGAAACTATTGGATTCACCTGAAAGGGTAGATGGGGCCTTGATTAACAGCTCTGTGGAAATGGCCTTTATGAGGGACTGTATTGTCTGACTTGCTATGAACAACACCACAGGATCTCCACTGGTATATAATAATAATCTGATGATGGCTGTTGATGCTGAAGAGGAAAAGGAGGTTCAACTAAGGTACTTTCAGTTGCAATGAAAAATGGGAGTTCTTTACCAGCATCACCATAATGAAATCCAAAGAGTATTCCACTTTCCTCCATTGCTGTGAAGGGTGGGCTTTCAGTGGTTTTGAGTAGGCTTGCTGTTTACTGAGAAATGCACTGCTGGTAGGTTCTACTCTCTTAAGAGAAGGTCGGTAGATTGAGTTATGATACACATCAGCCATGATCTAATTGAATGGTGGAACAGGCTCGAGAGGCTGAACGGCCTACTCCTGTTCCGATGTTCCTAAGACAGTGGAAAGTGGCAAAACAATTTGTTAGCATGCAGAGTCGTAAGAATGCCATGCACAACAAATCAAAGTGGTTGGGTCATAGCTAAAAGAACTGACAATAATGCAAGGCAGAACACCTGAGATCAATGTTCCCTCTAACTTCTGTTCATTGTTCGTTGTTGCACTATGTGCTAATTTTTAGATTGGCATGTGACTGTACATGCACCCATCTTAAAGGGAACGTTTCTTGTGCATGGCCTGTTTGTTTCCTGCACGGTACATTCTGATAGATGTGTGGCCGCACACCTACACAGTTTAGAGGGAACATTGCCAGGGATTGGTGCATATATCCTCCCAGCATGCATTTGTGACTTCCCATGATTAAGGAAGAAAGAAAGACTTGCATTTATGTAGCGCCTTTCACAACCTCTGGACATCCCAAAACACTTTACAACCAATGGAATATTTTTTGAAGTGTAGTTGCTGTTCAAATGTAGTAAACATGGCAGCTAATTTATGCACAGAAAGGTCCCATAAACAGATATGAGATAAATGGCCAGGTCATTTTTTTTCAGTGATGTTGATTAAGGGATAAATATCGTAGAATCAGAATTTCCCCCCCCCCCCCCAACCACAACTGGATTATAAAACTGGACTTTGTGGAGTAGGGGGAAGGAACCCCAACCCCCACTGACTATAGTCCTGTGAATGAGAGCCAAACCTCAACACAAAGCACACAGAGGCAGGCTGCATTCCGATGGGTCAATTTCAAACAGTCCAACATCACAAGAGAACTGATACTGTTAAAGGTCTGGAATTTGGGACATTATCATAACAGTGACACAGGATAACTGCCATTATGTTAAGTGATTGGGGAGGCCATTGTTACAACTAACCAGACAGGAGAGAAACCTTTGTTGTATATATCAGCTCTGGAGCCTGGGCTACCTCACCTTGGTGGAGTTCATTGTTCTCAGTCACGGAAATAACACCAGCACTAAATGGATCTGTCTGGACCAGGCAGGTAACAGAGGAAAGAGATTAAAAGGTGCTAAGTGCTGACCATCCAGTAGGATGGCTTCAGGAGATGTGTTTATGATATTTCAATAAAGATCATCATAAAAAGGACAAGATCGAAAGGTTTGGCACTGCAGTTATATGAAGGAGGACGGGGACTGGTCACCTCAGGTCCAGGCCTACAATCAACATTGGTAATGATCAGCCATGTGGGTGATTATAAGTTTTTCAGTCAAATCGTGAAAAGGTTTGTACTGTGGGAGCTGCAGTCAGAAGAAGGGTCAAAGTTGGTCATCGTGACTCGAGACCTACAATCAACACCGGGACCGGCCGTGTGGGTTCAGCCAAATCGTAGCGATCTTGGTCGGAGGGTTTGGGACAAAGCATAGTGTTTTGCCCGTATTTGTGGTTCAGTCAAATCGTAGTGATATTGGTCTGAGGGTTTTGGGACAAAAGTGTAGTGTTTTGGCCTGAAATTTGTAAGTTTGAGCTAAGTGGTAGTGACTTTGTTTTGGGTAACTGGGAACATTGGTCAAATCGCTGAAGGGTGCAGCTGGCAATTGGGGTGTAAATTTTAAGTTACTGCAGGAGGCTTTGTACTGAGGATAGTTTTGTTTTATTTCTGTTTCAGCTAACCATAGAGGTGTCTGTATTAGGGATATTATTGGATTTAATAAAACAACAATTCATGGTTAAGCCAAACCCTGTGTTGTGTGCAATTTTGTTCTTGTAATTCCTAAAGTCCAAGAACTGTCGTAAGGGGGTACGGGAATGGAACCTCTTACAAGATTGGCCAGGACACCAGTGGGAACCCATATGCTCTTCTTCAAAATAGTGCCCTGGAAACTATTATGTCCATCTGAAAGGGTAGATGGGGCCTTGATTAACAGTCGGCTGGGCATACTGCTACCCAATGCATTGAAACCAATGTCATGATAGACTGTTGTCATGTTGTTAAGTGAATGTTGCCATCAATTAAAATATTGGGCTGAGACGAAAACAATGACGATCTGCCCATGCAGGCCACGCATAGCGGAGCAGCTGCGATATTAAGCACAGCGGCTCGTTTAAATATCCGGGGTGGACCACCCACCCCAATGACATGGAGGGGGTGGGCAGTCTGTCCCCGGCAGTGACATCAGCCGCCTTTATGCAGGCGCTGACGCCATTTTTAAAGGGCTTTGAGCCTTGCATTTCAATTTAAATATTTAAAGAAATATTGATTTCAAAAAATTAAATGAATTGATGCCTGACTCTCTCCCACAACCTCCATCCAATAACCATAGAATTAATTACCTGTCCTTTCCCCCCAAAACATTTACCTTGTGCACCTGACCTTCCCCCCCACAAAGTTCATAATCTTTACCCCTTCCCAACATCCCCTATACCAATGAAATGATTTTGAGCCCGTTCCCGTCCACCCCGCCCCTGCACTGAAAAACTTACCTGCATCCCCCTCACCACCAGTGTTCTGCCCCGGATCCTTGGACGGGGATCCGAAGGGGTGGGAGTGCCGACCACCGGCACCAATATTGCAGCGGGACAGACTTCGGGAGCGAAAAGGTAATTTATTCCTTTATTTAACTTGATTTACCTATCTAAATTTGGCTCCCATCGCCGAGTGGCGGGGGGACTGCCACGAGGCCTCACCACCACCAGCAATATCGGGCTGGGCCTTCCTGGCGTCGAGGCCTATGGCTGGCCTCTCCCAGAGGCATTTTCCGGCCCCCCACCACCACGACCCCCGACGTCGGGGAGTCTGTAAAATTCAGCCCATTAAGAAAAGGGGTAGATCCTGCTGCCTGAAACAAAAATTATTCCATTGTGCAATCAAGGATGTGGTGAAATGACCTGTTACAGATGGTTACACAGAAACAATTAGGTTGCTATTAGTGTCTTAAACTTCACAGCTTGCAGTTGTTGGAATGTCACCATGCTCCTGAACATTTGGATGATTTAAGGATAACATGCTGAAACATTTGTTGCACAGTGGATTGCATGCAAGTTTCCCACCAGAATTTGTGTGGTGCAGTCTTAACTTCTGTATTTATAGAACTGATAACAACAAACATTTGAGCCACTATTGATCATAGTAGTATAAAATATCAGCCAATATACATTTTTAAATTATGTATTACTTCCTCAATTGAGCTGATTTGAAATGCTTCTGCTTTAATTGTAATGATAATGTGAATTATCATTGAGACATACCTATGCCTACTGTTCTTTGAAGCACAATAAAGTCTCTGACTGATACCGATACAGTCATTTTGGGCAGTTGTAATTGTAATTCTGCATTATCACATTGATGCAGAATAAAATAGACAGCCAAGATCTTATTATGAATAGCGCAAGATGTTTTATACAGGAAGTCAACATTTCAACCCATGTGTCCAATCGTCCACATTTGCACTTGCAGGCCGGGGGTGATTTAACCGTTCTGTGCTCTGCCGTGCTCACCCCATGACCACTGCTCTTTAGTTCTTCTATGTGTGCATTGCTACATTGCAGAGCTCATCCACTTAATAAGTTCACACGGACTATGGGTGTCAGCCTTGACTCAGTAACACTCTGGCCTCAGTCAGAGGATTATGGGTTTGAGCCCCACTCCTTGAATAATCCAGGCTGACATTTCAGTGCAATACTGAGGGAGTGTTGCACTGTTGGAGGTGCCATCTCTTGGAGAAGAAGTTAAACCAAGGACCCAGTCTGTGCTCTCAGGTGGACGTAAAAGTTCCCATGGCAATATTCCAAAAAAGAACCGGGAGCTCTGAAGTTTTCCTGGCCAATATTTATCCCACATTCAACATCACTAAAGCCACTTATCTGGTTATTCACTGTTGTTTGTGGGACCTTTCCGTGCCCAAATTGCTGCATTTCCTACATTAAAACAGTTCATCTCAAAAGTACTTCATTGCCTATACAGCACTTAGCAACATCCTGTGTCATGAAAAGCACTATATAAATGCAAGCTTTTTTCTTTCATTTTTCTATTCTGACTACTTCAATGGGGTAGTCATCTGCTGGTGCCTACCCTCATCATATCTTCGGAGTTGAGGTGGCCTCAGGAAATAAGCAGCACTCCATTTTTTAAAAAATGTATTAGAAAACGTGTGAACATTTCCATCAAAGGGTATGCGGGAGGAGCTGTTACAATCTTTAAAATGTTAATAAGAATTGTAATGTCACTTGTCTTCAGCACACACTTGGCAACAGGGTGGCGCAGTGGTAAGCACCACAGCCTCACAGCTCCAGCGACCCGGTTTGATTCTGGGTACTTTTTTAAACATCGTAGGGTGTTAACTCATTACACTACTTGTTTATAATAATTTACCTCCCTCACAAAAAAAATGAAAATTAATTTTGCCTTTCGCAGACGTGTTCACTGAAACCCATTTGCAGTCTAAAGACATAACATAGCACAAGGTATCTTATGCTGTTAAGTAGATATCACACCATGATTGCAATCTCTTTTTTTTGTCTTAAAAATGTCATTCCCAGCAAATCCATACATGATTTTGACGGTTCTTCTTCTTGAGACCATGTCTGGTGTGATAAAAAGGACTTGGATACATTTGTGCCAATCTCTGTTCTTGCCCATCCACCCTATGGATGAAAATCAATGCCAAAGGTGGAATAAAATAAATTTCCTGTACAGTGCTCCATGGAATCATCACCTCAGTCACAGCAGGTTGAGTTGTAACATACTCGCTGCCATGTATGTCACTCCCACACTCAGTGACCAAGGGGCTGGGTCTGTAGTACCGGAGCGAATGAAAGACTGAGGTAGGATTGAGTCATACAGCACAGAAGCAGGGCACTTGGCCCATTGAACCCGTGCGGTTCCCAGAAGGAGTTGTCCAATTATTCCCACTTTCCTGAGCTTACCTCATAGACCTGCAATGTTTTCTCTGTTAAGTAAAGGTCCAGTTCTCTTTTGAAAGATTTGATTCACTCTGCTTCCATTGACAAGACAGACTGGTTCGACATTGTGCTTGTTTTAAGAATGTCAGTAAAGCTTTCTCCTCTAGATTGGGTAGCTTGATCCAGGAGGTATAAGCAATTAGAGATGGAAGATTTCTCCATATGGATCACTGATTATAGCATTCCTCATTCGTTTTAATGTTCTTTATTGCTATACAATATTCTGTTTAGAGTTTCTGTACCAACTATTCAAATTCCATGTATTGAAACATTTTTTTAAAACTAGTATTGAAATAGCATATTCTAAGTTGATATAATATTTCAAAATAATGTAATTTTATTGTCTTATTTTCTGAGTCAGATCAACAGAGTAAACTAATGCAACCATTTTATTTTCTTATTTATTTACATCAATACACTACAAGATTTGATGGTTGACAGGCAATGGCTAGTATTTAAAGAAGTACGACATGGTCTACAACAGGTATATATTCCTCTAAGGCACAAACAAATCAATGGAAAAGGTGAATCAACTGTGGCTAACAAAAGAAGTTAAGGATTGTATTAGATCAAAGTAAGTGGCTTATAAGGATGCCAGAAAATGTGATAAGCCTGAGGATTGGGAGCATTTTAGAACCCAGCAAAGGATGACCAAGAAACTGATAAGGAAAGGGAAAAGAAAATATGAATGCAAGCTAGAGAGAAACATAAAGGTGGACTGTAAAAGCTTCTTTAGCTATGTGAAAAGGAAAAGATTAGCAAGGACAAATATGGGCCAGTTACAGGTGGAGACGGGAGAACTTATAATGGAGAGCAGGGAAATGGGGGGAGAAACTAAACAATTACTTTGTGTCTGTCTTCATGGAGGAAGATGCTGAAAATCTCCCAGAAATACTAGGGAATCAAGGAACTTGTGAATCTGAGGAACAGAAAGAAATTATCATTAGTAAAGAGGTAGTACTTGAAAAGTTAACTGGATTGAAGTTTGATAAATCCCCTGGACCAGATGAACATCCCAGAATGTTGAAGGAGGTGGCTATAGAGATAATGGATGCATTGGTGATTATCTTACAAAATTCTGAAGATCTGGAAAGTTTCCTGCAGACTGGAAAGTAGCAAATGTAACCCCACTATTTAAGAATAGAGGGAGAGGGAGAATGGAGAACGGTAGACCTATTAGTTTGTCATCAGTAGTAGGGAAAATGTTAGAATCCAATATAAAGGATGTGATAACTAGACACGTGGAAAATAATGGTAAAATTGGGTAGAGTAAACATGGATTCATGAAAGTGAAATCATGTTTAACAAACCTGTTGGAGTTTTTTGAAGATGTTACTTGTAGCATAGATAAAGGAGAACCAGTGGATATGTTGTATTTGGATTTTCAAAAGGCTTTGATAAGGTCCCACAGGATGGGCTGGATTTTACAGAGGACTCAACATCAGGATCTGTGGCCAGGGTTGGGGGGGGTGCATGAGGATTGCCCCAGATGAAGCCCACCACAGACCTCGATGCCAGCAGGGCCCATCCCGATATTGCCAGTAACGGCAAGGCCTCGTGGCGGCCCCCCCCCAACAGCTCGTTAATAAATTAACTTACCTGTGTTAATGACTTTCCCATCGCCTCCTGAAGTACCGCCGTGAGCTTCATCCCGGCGACCGCCACAGCCACACCTTCAAATCCCCATCCGGGGAAGCGAGGTGCAACACTGGTGGGGAGGGGGGAGGAGGTAGGTTTATCAGTGTGGGGTGGGGGTGGGGGTATGTTGGGGTCAAATGAACGTCATGGGTGTAGAGGATGGTGGGAAGGGTTATATTTTAAAGTTTGTGTAGTTGGAGTGGGGGGAAAGGTCAGATAGTAAAGGTGAGTGTGTGGGGGGAAGGGCAAATAATTAATTTAATTGTTATTGGGGGGTGGGAGAGGAGCAAAACAGGGTTTTTTTAATGCCATTTTACTTAAAATATTTAACATTTCTGGTAGGGCTGACAACCCTTTAAAAACAGCTTCAGCGCCTGCGCACAAGCAGAAGACACCATTGCCGAGGATGGAGAGCCCGCCACCTCCATGTGAGCGGGGCAGCCCGCCCCATCTATTTAAATGAGCCGCCGCGCTTGGAATCGCGAAGGCTCTTTAGCGTGCGGCCTGCCTTTTTTTTTCGATAGAATTCAGTCCATGATTAGTAAACAAAATTAGAGTACATGGGATTGGGGGTAATATACTAGTATGGATTGAGAATTGGTTAACAGACAGAAAGCAGTGAGTAGGAATAAACAGATCATTCTCAGGATGGCAGGCTGTTACTCTTGGGGTACCGCAAGGATCAGTGCTGGAGCCACAGCTGTTCACAATCTGTATCAATGATTTGAATGTGAGGAACAAATGTAATATTTCCAAATTTGCTGTTAACACAAAACCAGGTGGAAATGTAAGTTCTGAAGAAGATGCAAAGAGGCTTCAAGCGGATTTGGACAGACTAAGTGAATGGGCAAGAACGTGGCAGATGGAATATGATGCGAATAAGTGTGAAGTTATCCACTTCGGTAGAAAAAACAGAAAGACAGAATATTTCTTAAATGGTGAGAGGTTGGGAAGAGTTGGTGTCCAAAGGGACCTGGGTGTCCTTGTTCATGAGTCACGAAAAGCTAGTATGCAGGTACAACAATAAGGAAGGCAAATGATATGTCGGCCTTCATTGCAATGGGATTTGAGTACAGAAGTAAAGATGTCTTGCTGCAATTGCATAAAGCCTTGGTGAGACTGCACCTGGAGTATTGTGTACAGTTTTGGTCTCCTTATAGAAACATAGAAACATAGAAAATAGGAGCAGGAGTAGGCCATTCGGCCCTTTGAGCCTGCACCACCATTCAATGGCTGATCGTCCAAACTCAGTACCCTGTTCCCGCTTTGTCCCTGTATCCCTTGATTCTTTTAGCCCTAAGAACTATATCTAACTCTTGAATATATTTAATGATTTGGCCTCAACTGCTTTCCGTGGTAGAGAATTCCACCGGTTCACCATTCTCTAATTCAGCAGGGGAATGGGAACCTAAATTGTAGTGCCAGTGTACAGGATGTTGAGAGTAGTGAGGTCAGGGATAAGGTTACAAGGACGCAAGAGGGCACTGGCAAGCAAGAACCTGGTTTAAAGTGTGTCTACTTCAACGCCAGGAGCATCCGGAATAAGGTGGGTGAGCTTGCAGCGTGGGTTGGTACCTGGCGTCTCGATGTAGTGGCCATTTCGGAGACATGGGTAGAGCAGGGGCAGGAATGGATGTTGCAGGTTCCGGGATTTAGATGTTTCAGTAAGAACAGAGAAGATGGTAAAAGAGGGGGGGGGGTGTGGCATTGTTAATCAAGGAGAGTATTACAGCGACAGAAAGGATGTTTGAGGACTCGTCTACTGAGGTAGTATGGGCCGAGGTTAGAAACAGGAGAGGTGAGGTCACCCTGTTGGGAGTCTTTTATCGACCTCCAAATAGTTCCAGAGATGTAGAGGAAAGGATAGCGAAGATGATTCTTGACAGGGGTGAGAGTAACAGGGTAGTTGTTATGGGGGACTTTAACTTTCCAAATATCGACTGGAAATACTATAGTTCGAGTACTTTAGATGGGTCAGTTTTTGTCCAGTGTGTGCAGGAGGGTTTTCTGACACAGTATGTAGACAGGCCAACCAGGGGCGATACCACATTGGATTTGGTACTGGGTAATGAACCCGGCCAGGTGTTAGATTTAGATGTAGGTGAGCACTTTGGTGATAGTGATCACAATTCGGTTAGGTTTACCTTAGCGATGGGCAGGGACAGGTATATACCGCAGGGCAAAAAATATAGCTGGGGGAAAGGAAATTATGATGCGATTAGGCAAGATTTAGGATGCGTAGGATGGGGAAGGAAACTGCAGGGGATGGGAACAATCGAAATGTGGAGCTTATTCAAGGAGCAGCTACTGCGTGTCCTTGATAAGTATGTACCTGTGAGGCAGGGAGGAAGTTGTTGAGCGAGGGAGCCGTGGTTTACTAAAGAGGTTGAAGCGCTTGTCAAGAGGAAGAAGAAGGCTTATGTTAGGATGAGACGTGAAGGCTCAGTTAGGGCGCTTGAGAGTTACAAGCTAGCCAGGAAGGATCTAAAGGGAGAGCTAAGAAGAGCAAGGAGAGGACACGAGAAGTCATTGGCGGATAGGATCAGGGAAAATCCTAAGGCTTTCTATAGGTATATCAGGAATAAAAGAATGACTAGAGTTAGATTAGGGCCAATCAAGGATAGTAGTGGGAAGTTGTGTGTGGAATCAGAGGAGATAGGGGAAGTGTTAAATGAATATTTTGCGTCAGTATTTACAGTAGAGAAAGAAAATGTTGTCGAGGAGAATACTGAGATTCAGGCTACTAGGCTAGATGGGATTGAGGTTCGCAAGGAGGAGGTGTTAGCAATTTTGGAAAGTGTGAAAATAGATAAGTCCCCTGGGCCAGATGGGATTTATCCCAGGATTCTCTGGGAAGCTAGGGAGGAGATTGCAGAACCTTTGTCCTTGATCTTTATGTCGTCATTGTCGACAGGAATAGTGCTGGAAGACTGGAGGATAGCAAATGTTGTACCCTTGTTCAAGAAAGGGAGTAGAGACAGCCCTGGTAATTATAGACCTGTGAGCAGTACTTCGGTTGTGGGTAAAATGTTGGAAAAGGTTATAAGAGACAGGATTTATAATCATCTTGAAAAGAATAAGTTCATTAGCGATAGTCAGCACGGTTTTGTGACGGGTAGGTCATGCCTCACAAACCTTATTGAGTTTTTCGAGAAGGTGACCAAACAGGTGGATGAGGGTAAAGCAGTGGATGTGGTGTATATGGATTTCAGTAAGGCGTTTGATAAGGTTCCCCACGGTAGGCTATTGCAGAAAATACGGAAGTATGGGGTTGAAGGTGATTTAGAGCTTTGGATCAGAAATTGGCTAGCTGAAAGAAGACAGAGGGTGGTGGTTGATGGCAAATGTTCATCCTGGAGTTTAGTTACTAGTGGTGTAGCGCAAGGATCTGTTTTGGGGCCACTGCTGTTTGTCATTTTTATAAATGACCTGGAAGAGGGTGTAGAAGGGTGGGTTAGTAAATTTGCGGATGACACTAAGGTTGGTGGAATTGTGGATAGTGCCGAAGGATGTTGTAGGGTACAGAGGGACATAGATAGGCTGCAGAGCTGGGCTGAGAGATGGCAAATAGAGTTTAATGCGGAAAAGTGCGAGGTGATTCACTTTGGAAGGAGTAACAGGAATGCAGAGTACTGGGCTAATGGGAAGATTCTTGGTAGTGTAGATGAACAGAGAGATCTTGGTGTCCAGGTGCATAAATCCCTGAAGGTTGCTACCCAGGTTAATAGGGCTGTTAAGAAAGCATATGGTGTGTTAGCTTTTATTAGTAGGGGGATCGAGTTTCGGAGCCACGAGGTCATGCTGCAGCTGTACAAAACTCTGGTGAGACCGCACCTGGAGTATTGCGTGCAGTTCCGGTCACCGCATTATAGGAAGGATGTGGAAGCTATGGAAAGGGTGCAGAGGAGATTTACTAGGATGTTGCCTGGTATGGAGGGAAGGTTTTACGAGGAAAGGCTGAGGGACTTGAGGTTGTTTTCGTTGGAGAGAAGGAGGAGGAGAGGTGACTTAATAGAGACATATAAGATAATCAGAGGTTTAGATAGGGTGGATAGTGAGAGTCTTTTTCCTCGGATGGTGATGTCAAACACGAGGGGACACAGCTTTACGTTGAGGGGTGATAGATATAGGACAGATGTCAGAGGTAGTTTCTTTACTCAGAGAGTAGTAGCGGCGTGGAACGCCCTGCCTGCAGCAGTAGTAGACTCGCCAACTTTAAGGGCATTTAAGTGGTCATTGGATAGGCATATGGATGAAAATGGAATAGTGCAGGTCAGATGGTTTCAGGTCGGCGAAACATCGAGGGCCGAAGGGCCTGTACTGCGCTGTAATGTTCTAATTCTAATTCTAATTCTCTGGGTGAAGAAATCTCTCCTCATCTCAGTCCTAAATGGCTTACCCTTATCCTTAGATTGAGACCCCTGGTCCTAGACTCTCCCGCCATCGGGAACATCTTTCCTGCATCTGTCTGTCCAGTCCTGTTAGAATTTTGTAGGTTTCTATGAGATCCCCTCTCATTCTTCTAAACTCTAGCGAATACAAGCCTAATCAACCCAATCTCACTTCATACCTCAGTCCCGCCATTCCAGGAATCAGTCTGGTGAACCTTTGCTGCACTCCCTCCATAGCAAGAACATCCTTCCTCAGATAAGGAGACCAAAACTGCACACAATACTCCAGATGTGGTCTCACCAAGGCCTTGTATAATTGCAGCAAGACATCCTTGCTCCTGTGCTCGAATCCTCTCGCTATGAAGGATACCAACATACCATTTGCCTTCTTAACTGCTGACTGCACCTGCATGCTTACTTTTAGCGACCAGTGCAGAAGGACACCCACGTCTCACTGCACCTCCCCCTTTCCCAATCTATCACCATTCAGATAATAATCTGTCTTTCTGTTTTTGCCACCAAAGTGAATAACTTCACATTTATCCACATTATACTGCATCTGCCATGTATTTGTCCACTCACTCAATCTGTCCAAATCACACTGGAGCTTCTCTGCATCCTCCTCACAGCTCCCACTCCCACCCACCCAGCTTTGTGTCATCTGCAAACTTGGATATAATACATTTAATTCCCTCATCTATATCATTATCTAAGGAAGGATGTACTTGCCATAGAGGGAGTGCAACGGAGGTTCACCAGACTAATTCCTGGGATGGCGGGAATGTTTTGTGAGGAGAGATTGCAGGAACTGGCCCTGTTGTATTCTCTAGGTTTTGAAGAATGAGAGGTGATCTCATTGAAACTTAAAAAATTCTTACAGGGTGTGACATGGTAGATGTAAATAGGATGTTTCCCCTGGCTGGCGAGTCTAGAATCAGGGTACAGAGTCTCAGAATAAGGGGCAGGCCATTTAAGAATGAGATGAAGAGGAATTTCTTCACTCAGAGGGTGGTGAATCTTTGGAATTCTCTACCCCAGAGGGCTGTGGAAGCTCAATCACTGAGTATGTTCAAGACAGAAATCGATAGATATCTGGATACTAATGACATCAAGGGATATGGAGAAAATGCAGGAAAGTGACATTGAGGGAGATGATCAGCCATGACCTAATTGAATGGCAGAGCAGGCTCAATAGGCTGAATGGCCTACTGTTACTATGTTCCTGTCATAGTTTAACTGTTAGTTCATGTTTAATTTATGTCGGTTGTGGTTTGAGTGTTAAAGTAAAATTTAAAGAAGTGAAATCTTGTCTGTTTCGTTTTTGTTTCCTAAATTGGGGTCAGTCGGTGGATTCAATTCTTTTGGTTTGTTAATGGTTTCTATGGGGATCATAACACATGTCGTAGGCCCATGTTCAAAGCATTTTTAAACTGCCACCTATTGTATTGCTGGGACAGCTTTTTGCAGCTATTAATCAGTTTTTGTTAGGTTTTTAGGTTGGATATATGTACCCACTTTCTCACCTTATACCTCAATCCCTTGTCTCTCTAGAAATACATCTTTCAATAACTTGTTCCAAACTGCATTAGCCTTTAAGCCTAAGAATAAACCTGACTTCCCTTCCTAGTCCTAATTTGCCAGTTTTTAACTTGCGCTGCTCTGATATTTGAACCATTCACCACAGTGAATAATTTGTCAGGTCCATCTGTGTCCTTCCATATTCTTCAAGACTGAGACTGGCTCAGATGAAAGTCCCTTCTTTTCCCAACATTACAAGCCCAGTTTCTTCAACCTTTCTTTACAACTCAAAAGAGTACCCTCAATCTTTATCCTGACTCATGAAATATCAAACATGCCACCACATGAGTGTCTTTGTGGGAGGCGGACTGAATAAACTCTTCATGGAGTTGAGAGACAGACTTTGGACCATTAATTGGTTTAATTACATTAAAAAATACATGAATCCACAATGTACAATTTTCCACAATGAGAACCAAAATACTCTTTCCAGGTGAAGCAGCGATTTGTTTCTGCAACTTTCAATTTAGTACACATTGTGGTCATCTCTACAATGGGGAGACCAAACACAGATTGGGTGACTGCTTTGTGGAATACCTCAACTCAGTCCGCAGGCTCGACCCCGAGCTTCCGGTTGCTTGCCATTTTAATTCACCACCCTGCTCTCACGGCCACATTTCTGTCCATGGCCTGCTGCAGCATTCCTGTGGAGCTCAACACAAGCTTAAGGAACAGAACCTGATCTTCTAATTAGGCACTCTACAGCCTTGTAGACTCAACATTGAGTTCAACAATTTCAGAGCATGACTGCCTTTTTTAATTTTAATTTTTAACTATGTGCCTGTCTTCAACTTGTTTTTCATGTTTTTGCTTTCGGACAGAGCTGTTCATTATTCTGCCATTAACACTTTCTCTGGACTAATCGTTTGTCTTTTACTACAATTAGTAGCACTCAACTTGCCTTTTTATTCTATGATATCTCTGTCATTTAATCTCTCCTGTCCTCTGCCCTAACACATACCTTCCTTTTGTTCTTCTTCCCCCTGCCTCCCTTTCACTTGTTCAAAGCCTATTACATTGCTAACCTTTTCCAGTTCTGATGAAAGGTCACAGACCTGAAACATTGGGCTGAATTTTACCCCAAAGAGTGGGAAGGTGGCTGGGGGCTCGAGGGACCCTTCCCAACCTGCTCCCACCTCTGCTGCCACTTTGCGCAGGGCGGCAGTGGCGAGAAATGGCATGCCCACCCCAGGTCAATCAAGGCCCTTAAGTGCCACTTAATGAGATTTTGCCCTTGGCAGGCAGGCGTCCCAATCCCGAGAAAAGCCACCTGACAAAAGCAGGCAGCTCTCTGACGGCCTGGGTGAGGGGAGGAGGGCTCTCCTGATCAGGCACCCCTGTGGCCGATGGAGGGCCATCCCTGCTGCTCCAATCACCCCCAATACACAACATGCCTTCTATCCCCCCCAATCGACCAGCCTAGCCTCACCGGGGCCCAGCCAATCACCCCTGGCGAGGCAGTAAAAACATAACTTAGTTCTGGGGCTCCCCAACATCATCTTCTGTAGGCTGGGCTGCAGTTCCAGCAGTGGCCACGGCTCCAGGTGGCACTGCTGGGACTAAGAGCTGCCGGCCCGCTGATTGGCTGGTACCTCTGTTAGGTGGGACTGCCTGCCTCAAGCGGGTGGAAGTCCCGCCTCAGAACAATTAAAGGACGGGGACCTGCAAAATACAGGTCAGATCCCCAGTCCAGGCGGAAACGGGTTCGCCACTGACTTTTCAGTCGGTGGATGGCTCCTGTCCGCCAAGATAAAATCCCAGACATTAACTCTGTTTCTCTCTCCACAGGTGTTGCCCGACCTACTGAGTATTTCCAGCACTTCCTGTTTTTATACTCCTACGCTGCTCATGTTATGAAAACAATAAACACTTAATTTAATTTAACCCTAAACATAGGTTCTACAATGAGCTTAGTAATCCTTTGAAGTTAAGCGATTTCTGACATTAAAACAGACTGTGGGCTGAATTTTACTCTGACAACAGGGATCCCAGCAGCAGGCCAGAAGGGGTTGGGGTGGGGGGGAGGGGGCAGGCATCAAACCTGCCTTGGCCCTCCATCAGACCCCTGTTGCAATTCCATGGTGGGCAGTAAATTTAGTGCACGCTGTCAAGGACACTGTTCCTTTTAAGGGACGAGCTCCCCTTTCAGGGCTACCAGCCAATCGAAGAACTGGCAGCTCTGCAGTGCCAACAGTTCCATCAGGAGCAGTGATCACTGCCAGTACTGCAGGAGGCCCTGGTGAGGTTGGGAGGGGGTGGTCTTGCTGGGGTGGGGGGTGGATATCACCATCAGGGGCGCTCTCCGGGAGCCATGGATTGCCCACAAAGGAGGGACTCCATTTGGAGGAAAACAGGTCTCATCTGGCGGCGGGCACCTCCGTCCTCCACAAAATTGGAGTGCAGGCAGGAAGGAGCCCTTAAATGGCCATTAATCGGGGCCTCAATTGGCCTGAGGCAGGAAGGCCATCCTCGGCCTTCCCCACCCTGGACAAAATGGCAGGGGTCTCGGACAGTGTCTGAAATGGCACCACTTGCCTTCATTCTCATCTTCAACGGCAGGATAAAATTCTGTCCAGCATTTCCCTGCTAGCTGTGAAACCACAGACTACCCTGTCTGAGAGAGACTGTCCCCTTTAGGTCCATGAGATAGGGTCTCTTTCCCATTGAGCTATCAATCAAAGAGGGCTCCAGCCAACCGAAGGCCAACCCCTTTCGTCAAGGGACTCGGAGTTAGCTGACAATCAAAGTACCAACACTAGAACGAGAGGTACAGGTTTTCCCCTTGAGCGTTTGAGTATTAACTGATTCCTGGACTGAAGTAAATTGGGCAGGAACATCACAAGCCCATATTGCAGCATGACTGCTATGCTCCCCATCAATCTGTTTCCTAAAATGGGATAAAATTAGTTAATGTGTAGAAAGGCATTGACCAATCAGGGACAGTCAGCAGTGATTTGTAAAGTGCAGATGATGTTGAATTTTTCTCATCGAGGATTAATAGAACATGGAATATTTTACCACAAGTGGCTACATCAATTTTAATGGGTACTGGGTTAAGTATTTCAAATGGTGGAACTGTAACAAATATGGCAAAAGGGCAGGGAAATCAGCTCCAGTTGGAGCTAGCACCAGTAAATGTCTTACAGAATTGCAAAGCACATTTGACAAGGTCATCATATTTATATTGTTTCCCATTCTTTTCCTGCTGGAGTCATTGCAGGAGTTCAATACAGTCCCTCCTGATAGGCATGACAGTGTAGTGGTTATGTTATAGAACTAATCAAGAGGCCTAGCCTAATAATCCAGAGAATGTAAGTTCAATATCCATCATGCTGGTTTGAGACTTTGAGTTCATTTTAAAAGAAATCTGGAATTGATAAACTGATATCTCTAAAAGTGACCTCGAAGCTGTTTTAGAGTCATAGAGTCATACAGCACAGAAACAGTCCCTTCGGCCCATCGTGTCCGTTCCAGCCATCAAGCACCTAACGATTCTAATCCCATTTTCCAGCTCTTGGCCTGTAGTTTTTATTGTTTTTTTATTGGTTCACCAAAGTACTTAGGGAAGGAAACCTGCTGTCCTTAACCCAGTCTAGCCTATGTGTGACCCACAACAACAAGGTTGATTCTTAACTGCCCTCTTAACTGAAATAGCCTTGCAAGTCACTCAGTTGCATCAAAACATTTTAGGGCAATTAGAAATGGGCAATAAATGCTGGTCTTGCTAAGAATTAATAAATGTAAATATTCAATTTTCAATCTAACATTTCTGTCAAAGAAAATCATTTCATCTGTTTACACCTCTTCATGCACTATTAGATTTGGACACTGTATCAACCAGGTTTTGTGAAAAGGTTCTGCTCTTTGATTTATGAATTGGAACTTTATTAAGGAACCTTTGTAGAATGGATACAATAAGGCTGGATAAACATCTGAACTTTATTCTGCAAAACAAAATAGAAACTGATGAGACTTAACGACGGAGGTGGAGGGGCGACATGATAGAGGTTTACAAAGTTATGAGCGGCATGGACAGAGTGGATAGTCAGAAGCTTTTTCCCAGGGTGGAAGAGTCAGTTACTAGGGGACATCGGTTTAAGGTGCGAGGGACAATGTTTAGAGGGGATGTGCGAGGCAAATATTTTACACAGAGGGTGGTGAGTGCCTGGAACTTGCTGCCAGGGGAGGTGGTGGAAGCAGATACGATAGTGACGTTTAAGAGACATCTTGACAAATACATGAATAGGAAGGGAATAGAAGGATATGGGTCCCGGAAGTGCAGAAGGTGTTAGTTTAGGCAGGCATCAGGATCGGCGCAGGCTTGGAGGGCCGAATGGCCTGTTCCTGTGCTGTACTGTTCTTTGTTCTTTCTTCTTTCTTCTTTAATGCTAATGTAGTGTAATTGGTTTTATAAATAGAGGTGAAGAATACAAAAGCAAGGAGGTTATGGTGAACCTTCATAAAACACTGATTAGTCCTCAACTTGAGTATTGTGTCCAATTCTGGGCACTGCACTTTAGAGAGGGTTCAGAAAAGATTTATGAGAATGGTTCCAGTGTTGAGGAACTTCTGTTGCCTGGATAGATTGGAGAAGACGGGGTTGTTCTCCTTAGAGAAGAGAAGGTTGAGAGAAGATTTGATAGAGGTGTTCAAATCATGAGGGGTCTAGACAAAGTAGATAGGGAGAAACGGTTCACATTGCTGGAAGGATCAAGAAGCAAAGGACACCGATGTGAGGTGAATGGCAAAAGAACCAACGATGACACGAGGAAAACTCTTTTTTTTTACACAGCGAGTGGTTAGGATCTGGAATGCACTGCCTGAATGTGTGATGGAGGCAGATTCAATCATGGCTTTCAAAAGAGAATTGGATAAGCACCCGGAGACAAAAAATATGCAGGGTGACAGGGAAAGGGTGGGGGGAGAGGGACGAGCTGAGTTGCTCTTGCAAGGAGATGGCATGGGCATGATGGGCTGAATGGCCTCCTTTTGTGCAATATCCATTCAATGATTCAATGATTCTAGTCACATTGGTGGTAAGTTTTGAGGTGTGGCATTTTTACTGAAAACTAGCATATGACCAGGTGTTCATAATTTTGCTGATGACTTGCATTAAAAACAATGCCTTACACCTCATGAACCAGTAGGTTGGTGTGATTGGAAGCCCCCAATTCCAACTTTTATTTAAAACAGTATTAATGGTTATCCAAAAGTGTCACAAAATACCTCAAATGAAGCTATTATTGGCTGGTTGGATCCAATTAAGTTCAACATATGAATCCCTCATTTCTTCCAACCCTCACTTTAAAGTTGGCATGCTTTGCAGCTCTTTTGTTTTGATCTTGAATCAATGTTTTTACATTTTTATTATTTTACACTAGATGTTTTCCTTGAGGTCAACAGTAAAGAAAAAGGTGGTACTGCCAAATCTAGAGCCCCCTGGCTATACAGGGCAAAATAAAACAGAAAAAGAAAGTTTATGATGGTCACAAAAAATGTAATACTTTAGAAAACCTAGAGGAGTCTAAAAAGTGCAGGGGTGAAGTAAAAAAGTAAATTAGGACTGCAAAGAGAGGACATGAAAAATTATTGGCAGGTAAAATCAAGGAAAACCCACAGATGTTTTATCAGTACATTAAGAGCGAGAGGATAACTAAGGAAAGGGTAGGGCCTATCAGAGATGTACAAGGGAACTTAAGCATGGATGCAGAAGATGTGGGCAGGGTTCTTAATTAGTTTTTTTTGTCTCTGCCTTCACAAAGGAGAGGGTTGGGGGATGCAGATATTGTAGTAAAAGAGGAGGAGTGTGAAATATTAGAAACAATAAGCATAAGCATGTGAGGCAAGGGAGGAGATAGCAGGGGCTTTGACACAAATTTTCAAATCCTCTCTGGCCACAGGAGAGGTATCAGAGGACTGGAAGACAGCGAATGTGGTACCATTATTCAAGAAGGGTAGTAGTGATAAAGCAGGTAATTACAGGCCAGTGAGACTAACATCAGTGCTTGAGAAAATATTGGAAAAAATTCTGAGGGACTGGATTAATCTCCACTTGGAGAGGCAGGGATTAATCAGGGATAGTCAGCATGGCTTTGTCAGGGGGAGATCGTGTCTAACTAACTTGATTGAATTTTTCGATGAGGTGACTAGATGTGTAGATGAGGGTAAAGCAGTTGATGTAGTATACATGGATTTCAGTAAGGCTTTTGATAAGGTCCCGCATGGGAGATTGGTTAAGCAGGTAAGAGCCCATGGGATCTGGGGCAATTTTGTAAATTGGATCCAAAATCCAATATAAACAGGTTCCCTGTCCAATTAGATGAGAAGAACATGTATTCAGTGCTGTAAATGTTTCAATGACCACATAAGTTATGGCAAGTTGAGTGTAACCCCTAACCCTCCGGACAGGTCTCAGGGATTGCACCCTCCAGCAGACACACTTAAGCAGCCTCAGGGCTTTCATGCTGCTCCTGAATATGGGAGGGGTGCTTGCCCAGGCCGCCTTCACCCCTTCCAAACCCTTGACCTCTACCACTTAGCAGGACAAGGGCAGCAAATTCATGGGAACATCACCACCTGCAAGTTCCCCTCCAAGCCACACACCATCCTGACTTGGAACTGTATCACCGTTCCTTCACTGTCGCTGGGTCAAAATCTTGGAACTCCCTTCCTAACAGCACTGTTGGTGTACCTACCCCACATGGACTGCAGCGGTTCAAGAAGACAGCTCACTACCACCTTCTCGGGGCCATTAGGGATGGGTAATAAATGCTGGCCTAGCCAGTGATGCCCACATCCCACGAACGAATAAAAAAAAAGAATGGCTCACAGCCATTGAGCTGCTGAGGACCTGACACCACTGAGACATGCAGCGCCTAATGGATAGGGGCAGATGACATTAGACACAGATGACAGCAGTGCCTTGTCTCACTTACTTTTGCCCTTGCAGGAGAAATGCACGCACAACGTGAGGGAGAGGGCCAAGACAGGAGGAGGGGTGTCATTCTTCTACCGAAATACCCCAATGAAGCAGACAGCAATGGACATAGCCATTGAATAAGAGGCAGTTGGGCCTGTGGAAAACGTGAGCTCTTGGTGAGCCTGACAATTACAGAGGAAATTGCACTGATTAAAGGGGTGTAGTGCATTCCCTCCTGTTCGACTGCGTGTCGTGCACTGAGTAACATTGGGCAGACTCAGCACTGCGGTGGTTCCTACTCACCTTGGCTCGCTCTCATCATCTCTTCTTGTGTCTCCCACAGGTGCAGATATCCAACCCATGGAGGCCTCTCCCTCTCCCTCTATGGGTCCAGAGCAGCATGAAGGAGATGAAGAGGCATCGTCACACCTTATGAGTGCACCGTCCACCAGCACAAATACCCTCACCTCAGTGGGTCCTGGCGTGTGTGTGGACAGGGTGGCACAAGGTGATAATCACAGAACTAGTGTGCAGGAGGAGATGCAGAGGCAGCTGTAGTCAGTTTCCCTCAGAGGAGGGAGGACAGACACAGCTCTGCTCAGCTGGACACAGATGCCGGTCCTCAGGAGTTACAAGAAAGAAGGCTCCACTTACTACAGCAGAAGGAGATGTAGTTCACATGTCGGAGTTCCCTGAGGCAGTGTGGGGTCTTGGGCAGAGTAAGGAGGAATCCGTCCAGCTCATGTATGCCACAATGGCTCAAGACCATGAGTGCATGAGCTCCTCCATTGAGAGAGTAGCCAACCTCTTGGAGAGCCATAAGCAGCATTACTCAGAGTGCATGAAGGAACTGTGCACTAACGTCCACAGGATGCATGAGATGCTATGTAGCGTGGACCCAATCAGTGGTACTAGTGGCTCTGAGCTCTTGGAGAGGATGCTGGTTGTGCCCTAGCTGGTATCCTCTGTGAGGCATTCGGAGTGCCCGGCAAGGGCTGAGGAGGTTACAGAGGAGGAGGGTTCCACCCATCTCGGGACACCCTCATCATCTTCAGCCTCCTTGGCCCCTTTGACTGAGGGGCAATCTGTGCAGCAGGGCCAAGTGACGGAGGCTGCCCTACAATGATGCAGGTCTAGCAGCCTCTGGAAATGCCCCCACGGGCACATCCATGATGAAGACAACCACCACATGCATCTTAGCGCAACCCAAGGCAAGTTAGCAGACTGCATCCACCTCCTCCGAGGCCACGAGGGGAGCACCATGTAGAAGTAGCTGAGTGTGGGGGCCACAGCATTGTGTGGAGCACTGAATGGTTCTTTTTACTGCCTCTATCAACTATTTTCCTCTATTTGCACGATATAAATTATGACATTATAAGGCACACTTCTTAAACTTCTTTTATTGCTGCATGACAGGAAAAGTGGTATGAGGTGATGCAAAAGCGACTGGGATTCTCCACGTTGAGGGAAAAGCCTTTGGGCAGATGTGCTTCCTTCATTGGCGGTTAGCAATTAGATGTCCCAGGCTGAGTCTTCTATGCATGTGTTAGCAGAGGTATCTCAGAGTCCTTTCCATGCCATGACTATAAAACTGGGTGAGAGGGGCTCAGTTGAAATGTTCCTGAATCAGGAGATCCCTAATATTCATGGCACTCTCACAAGCATTTGGCATCCCAAGCTGTGCCCAGCTGGCTTTTTTGTAGCCAGGGCATTTCTCTGCTCAGTGTCATTTCTCTCCACCTCCACTTCCTCCTCCTCTCTCACCTGCTTCTCCTGCTCTTCCCCTGATAAGCTGGGAGGGCCACAGTATGGAGACCACAACAGATCTTGCAGGAGGGTATTGGAGGGTGCCACCCTCCTGGTCCAGGCACTAGAATCACATCTTTAGAACCCTGATGCCCTGCTCAGTGGTTGGCTTGCTGAGCAGATGGCATTGGTTGAATCAGCTTTGTGCCTCTGTCTGGGAGGTCCCATAGAAGTGTCAGTAGCCATCCCTTCAAGATATCCCTTGTCCCCCACGATCCATCCACATACTTTGGGGGTTGGAGTGAAGATCTGAGGCAGCCTGAACTGGAAGAGGATGAAGGAGTCATGGTAGCTGCCAAGAAAGTGAGCACACACATGGAGGAAGCTCTTGTGGTCACAGACCAGTTGAACGTATTGGGAGTGGAAGCCCTTCCAGAAGATGAATCTGATTGGGTGATTGCTGAGTGCCTTGATGGCCACATGGGTACAATTGATGATGCCCTGCACCTGGGGGAATACAGCGATGGAGATGAAACCCAATGCCCTCTGCCCCTGCAAGGCCGTGTCTGTTGTGAAATGAATGTATTGCCCAGCTTTGGCAAAGAGGGCATCAGTGACCTGCGAGACGCAGTGGTGGACTACCTTTTGCAAGATGCCACTAATGTCTGCAGCTGATCCTTTGAAGGAGCCAGAAGTGAAGATGTTCAAGGCCACTGTGACTTTGATGGCCACTGGCTGGGCATGGCGATCAGTGCTGTGAGGTGCAGGGCCACAGATATTGGTGACCATCTGCCTGAGAGTCGTAGTCACCTGCGACACTGGGTCTTGGATCATCTCCAGGTAGCTCCGTCTTTGGCAGTAGATCCGTGTTGAGAGTATAGCCTCCATTGCCTTCTTTCCCCTCTTTCTTCTCCTGTGCCTTTCTGCTGCTCAGCATTCCGCTCCACTGACCCTCTTATAGAGCTGTGGTAATTCCCTGGGGCAACTATGACTGGCTCCGCACTCTGTGCCTGCCTCCCTTCAGCTGGTCAGCAACAGACTGCATATGAAATCTGTAACCTCCATTCAATATTCCAATCTCCACCTCTCACAAGTTCTTAATGAGCTGCTTAAATACTTTAATTGGCCTCAAACTGGAGGTGGATGGGATCACTGTCCTGTTGTCCCCCCGCCCTGGTGAACATTGCCGGTAATGGGAGCAATGTCTCAAACTGACCCACTGGCCGGAACCGGTATTGTCGGGCCCCCCTGCATCTATCCCCAGCCTCCCATCACCAGGCCCTTCCAGACTGGGCCCAGCGACCCCGCCTCACCTACCTCTTCTCCGAGTTCCAGTGCTTGGCTTGGGTCCGAAGCTTCTGCAATACCAGCAATGGCCACGCTTCTGCTGAGCTGCCAGCTCTCTGATTGGCCGGGAGCTCATGGAGGCAGGATTCCCATCTTTAAAGGGATGGGGATCCCACCTCCTGAAACTTTGATTTAAAAAGACCGGAGGATCACTCTGGGGGGCGCAAGCAAGCGGAGGCTGGGATCCCCCCACCTTTTCGGCCCGGCGCCAGGAACCCCGCCTCCAGCACAAAATCAGCCCTGCGTGTCCAAGCCTTTAGTGTCGCAGGCATTGTGTGCTATGACGTGCTAACAGCAATAAGCACACAGCAAGTCTCAAAGCCCTGATAATACGGATTTCTGCTGCTAGCGGCAAACACCCCATTATCAGCCCTTATAACCTACAAACTCATGACAAATACCACGTAACCTCAACTGAGTTATGTGAAAATCCTCAGTAAGTTCTATATCACACCAAGCCCACCAAATTGGATAATTACTCAAAGGAGCATTGTTTCATGGATTATAGGAGTGTTCCAAAATTATAGCATTATAGAAAAAGGTCATTGGATTTTTTCAAGACACTCTGGAGATTTAGTTGTTGCAATTCAGGCTCTCTCCTAGCATTCTTTATCTATGTTCACATCATTAGGCAGCATCTGTGAGCAGTCCCACACCCACAATGATCCAAAACTTAAAATCCTAATGCTTGGAGTCAATAATTTAGCGTGCCACAGTATTAACAACTACCCTTTATTATTTTGCACTGCACTTGCACATGGGTTATCCACCTGGGGCTCCTGCCCCTTTCAATTGGTGGAGAAACAGCATAGTGCCCAAAGCACAGAAGTTGAGATGGGCGACCAACTGAATTTATTGCAAGAAAGAAACATGTTCAGCAAAAATAATTGCCATAAAACAACAGTAGATTTACGCGCAATTCAGTTCTTGTCTTGAAAATAACAAAGCGTGTTCAAAATAATGCATTGATACAGTGCCTTTCACATCTTCAGGCATTCCAAAGTGCTTCACAGCCAATGAATTATTTTAAAAGTGTAATTACTGCTTTAGGCAAACACAATAGCCAATTTACACATAACAAGGTGCCACAGATAGCAAATGAGTTCAACGACCAGTAATCTGTTTTTGATGGTGTTAGTTGAGGGATAAAATTGACCAGGATCCTGGATAAATTCCCCTGTCCTTCCTGAAGAGTGTTACAAGATTTTTTTGCATGCACCTCAACAGGAAGAGGGAGGGCCCTTGATTTCATGTGTCATAAACAAGACAGCATCTCTGACAATGCAGCACTCCCTCCATCCTGCACTGAAGTGTCAGTGTAAATTTGAGGGTTCTCTCAGTTGCCTGTTTCTCCAAAGTTAATTGGACCATCATGACAATCCCTGGAGAAATTCAAACTATGTATACAAGTTGCAGGAGTGGGGCTTGAACCCGTGACCTTCTGTCATCGAGGTAAAGTGGGCGATTTTGTGTAGGTGATGGGGGTCTCGGTCACTGGCTGAAAAGCCAGAGACAGCCCCACATCGCCTCCTTTTGGGAAGGTCCACCACATTGCAGGCAATTAGACACTGAAGTGACCAGCAGCAGGCCTTTCCCGGGATTAAGGACCCACGGTGACAGAAGTCCCGCCTGCTGATAGCTGCCAGCCAATCAGATGCTGGCAGCTCTTTTACTGAGCAGCGCCACTGCAGAGGCAGTGGCTGTTACCGGTAATGCATTCATCAGTGGCCAAGGATCATCAAGGGACCAGTTAAAGGCCACTTAAGGGCTTCGTCCTGTCTCTACCTCAATAATGAGTGAGGTTCAGGGGCGTGCTGCTGCCGGGCGACACCGCCAGGTAAAACCTCCTTTGGACAATCCAGAGAACCCGGACGGCCCCCCACCATCCCCGATGGCAACAAAGGAACAGAAATGAAGGACAGATTCATGTCCATGGAGTCAGTCCCATTGAGCCATATTGCAGCAAGCCAACATGACCCCAAATATTTACACTCATGAGAAGTCAACTAGTTATCTTTTAAAAGTTTCATTATGTGGCAGCTTGTGCCAATCTTCCCATTTCATGTACATTATTTCAACCTCTTGTTTTTCTTAATGAAGGCATTTATTTTTAAAAAGTTAAACCAGCATGTGCACTTTATTGACTGTGTTGACTTTTCCATTGAGAAATACTGTTACAGAAAGAAAGTAACTATAAGTTACTCACTCAAAACACAGAAATCAGCCGCAAACTAGTTTGTGGCAGAACTCGAAGAGAATAGCTGTGCTCTTTGTTGTGTTTGATTGCTCAGTGATTGATTGCTCTCTACTGTGTTTATAAGACTGTTCACTATGCTATCAGTCAACCCTGAGGTAAAGCCTGGCTCGGGTATAAAATTAAAACCCAACTCGGGCCCAACCCAATAACAGCCAACCTGAACCCGACCCGGGCTCAAATCCTTTAATCCTTTTCAATGCCCGACCTGACCGAAAATAACAAACATATTAATGAAACAAAAAAAAAATCGTAGATTAAAACGAAAACAATACAAAACAAAACAGTACAGTCCACTCCAACCCAAACCGAGCCAGAATGCTGGACGCAGAATACGGACCCAACCCAACCTGAACCCAACACATGTAGTTGGGTTTGGTTGGGTTCGGGTTGGGTAGCCAGGCTTTACCCTGAGGGGACATGGTTCCATGTCAGCCATCTGAATAAAGCCTACACACACAGATATCGTGAGTCTAGTTTCTTCATGCTTGGGGTACAAAGCATAACATCTGTTGAGGAAAACGGTGAGTAATTTAAATTTACCAGCCCCAGTGCCTTTCTTGTCATTGCTGGGAGATCCTCCCATTCTGTGGGACAGATGAATTTCTGGGTTTGAAACTTACTTGCTCACAACAGGTATGGACAGTACGGATGTAGCAGCGACCCTCAAAAAGGCGATACTCATGCATTACCTCGGAGCAGACGGCCAGCATATATTTGAGCAGTTTGCTGATGATATGTCTATATTCGATAAGGCACTAAGAGCTCTCGAGAAATACTTTCGCCCAGCGAAAAGTGTGATGATTGAATGATACACATTCCACCAGAGATGTCAGGAAAATGGTGAGCATATAAAACAATATATGGCAGCGTTGTGTCAGTTGACTTCTGCATAAAATTTGATACACTAACTAATGAACTAATTAATGATCAACTAATTGAAAAAATTTCAATCTCACAAATTAGCAAACACTTAGTCATGGAAGATGATGGATTGACTTTGGAAAAGGCCACGACTTTGGCTATCCAAATCAAATCTGCCAAGTTAGATTTGAAGATGTTACACAAAAATATACCCTCAGACTCAGAGTCTCAGACACAGCTTGCCCAATCAGTACCAGGGTTACTAACAAAGCAACCTCAGCAGGCTCATCAACACTTGTCCTATCACAGTTAGATACCCTCAAAAACATATCCAAATTGTGGGGGTACCCATGGATTCAAAGCACCATATCTGGCAAGAGGGTAAAACTGCAACTTATGCTCAATGATGAATCACTTCACAGAGGTACATAGGTTGTTGAAGAAGAAGACTGAAACAGTTCCACACATGGAGGAACCTATTCCTGAGAGCAAAATACAGTATGTGTGTTCTATTGTCAGCAGTAAAGTGCTTGGTCCCATGTACGGGGGTCACTTAAAGGATTGTATAGTCACAGTCGCAGGCTTTTCAGTGTTGCTCCTCATTGATGTGGGTATGAAAGTATCCATATTGAGTGAAGATCTCTAACATCATTATTTTTTGTAACTTTCTCTCACTCCTGTGACAGACACTCTTCAAGCTTACAATGACTCAATTATTCCATTCTTTGGAATGATCACAGTTCCAATGCACTAGAAAAATGTCAACCTAGACAAGTTCATATTCTGTGTTACCAAAGGCAGGAGTCTTATGGTGGTAGACCTGTTCAATAGGCTTGTCTAAAAAACTTGAAGACCAGACCAGAGCACACATTAATGTGATTGACGATACAGACTATGCACAGCAGTATCCTCCTTGTTTACTGGATTTGGAGAGATTAAGTGGTACTACGTATGTCAGCCAAGAGCGACGTCTCAATTCATTCCATCTTCGCTGCCTCCGGAGAATACTTGGCATCAGGTGGCAGGACCGTATCTCCAACACAGAAGTCCTCGAGGCGGCCAACATCCCCAGCTTATACACACTACTGAGGCAGCGGCACTTGAGATGGCTTGGCCATGTGAGCCGCATGGAAGATGGCAGGATCCCCAAAGACACATCATACAGCGAGCTCGCCACTGGTATCAGACCCACCTACCGTCCATGTCTCCACTTTAACGACCTTTGCAAACGCGACATGAAGTCCTGTGACATTGATCACAAGTCGTGGGAGTCAGTTGCCAGCGCTTTCCAGAGCTGGTGGGCAGCCATAAAGGCGGGGCTAAAGTGTGGCGAGTCAATGAGACTTAGCAGTTGACAGGAAAAAAGACAGAAGCGCAAGGGGAGAGCCAACTGGGTAACTGCCCCGCAAACAAATTTTTCTGCAGCACCTGTGGAAGAGCCTGTCACTCTAGAATTGGCCTTTATAGCCACTCCAGGCGCTGCTCCACACACCACTGACCACCTCCAGGCGCTTACCCATTGTCTCTCGAGACAAGGAGGCCAAAGAAGAAGAAGTGGTACTCTCCTGCTCCTCATATCAACATGTCAATTCCGCCTGTTACACAAAATTTGAGATAGTTGCCTTTCGCAATCTGCACCAAAGTGTCACAGCAGCTGAAACGACTGGAAGTAGAGGGTATCATTGAGCGAATCAACTCATCGCGATGGATATCAAACTGAGTCATTGTGCAATACAAAAATGGAGAACAGACTATGTGTTGACCTTAAGTTGGTCAACAAAGCAATTATCCTGGACAAGTACCTGCTCCTTATGATCCAAGAACCATCGGCATCATTTTATGACTCCACAGCCTTCACGAAGCTCGACATGCGACGGAGCTATCTTCAGATACCACTAGCGGAACAAAGCCGACATCTTACAGCCTTTGTTGCACACAGTGGGATGTTTCAGTACCGCAGAATGCCCTACGGACTAAATTCAGCACCTAGCTCCTTCCAGATGATTGTCTCTTCAGTCAAGTTAGACATCGAGGGGATGCTCAACCTTCCTAACGATGTCGTCGTCCATGGACGGGTCAAAGCAGAACACGATCAGTGGTTATCCACAGTGCTTGCTCAACTCGCACAACACAATTTGACACTCAACAAGGACAAATACATCTGCGCAGCATCCGAGATTGACTTTCTTGGGTACAAAGTGACAGCTCTTTCCCAAAGTTTATCCGGAAGAAATTGCAGCTCATCCAAGACTGGATATCGGACCACTAGATTGACAGCACAGAGGCAGTGGAGGGGTCAAGAACAGTGACAGAAAGGTTGGAGCTATGTTTCATCTTCTTACATGTGAGAGCTGACCCCATGTCTGCAAATTAAGTAACCGAGAGGCGGCACGTAGATGAGGATGAAGTAGGTGCTGTGGGGGGACCTGAGGGGTAACAGTGTGGGAGCAGGAAGAGAAGACATTGCTGGAGATGCTCTGCTTATGATTGCATAGGCAAGTTTGGAAGCAAGAAAGGGCAGTCCCACTGAACTGGACAACAGAGGAGAGGCACTTGAGGAGGATGGTTAAACATGTTAAAGCAGCAGGTGTAGCAAAGGGATAATGCACCATGATCCCCATCACAGAGGATGTCATTTGTGCCTTTGGTTAGGCTTGTTTCAGAGCTGTTGCAGGCTCGGACACCTGATTGGAAAGATTGAAATAGGGAGTTATCAGAAAGATAGGCACAAATTTAGAGGTGACAGTGTTTTCCAAGGACTTTGGAGAGGAAAGAGAGATTGGACCTGGGGTGGTAGTTTGTAATGATACCATAAAAGCAGCTGGTTTATGAACCTGATCCAGTCACAAACACAGCAGAGCATTTACAACAAGCAAGTCAGGTGATGTAGTCAGCAGGCTTAGCAATGATTTTAAGCACTTAGCAAAAACAGTAATTTAAAAGCTTTAACAAAAAAGTGTTTTTAAAGAATTAGTAAATGAATGGTTTTAAAGGCTCAGCTAAATCCTGAATTCAGTCACTTTACATTTTCAGATACTTTGGTTGACCACTATCCTGAAGGTTAAGTACTCTGGTGCCCAGCAGGAACCAAATCAAAGTCCTGAATAAAATGAAGATGTTTTCAAACTTTTAATTGGATCATTCCTCACCTGGAGAGTCGGAGGAAGCAAGATGGGAATAGAAGTGTTCGGGGAAGGTTCTCAATGATGACAGAGCAAGGCCAGATTTACTGCAGCCACACGAGGCCCAAGCACTGCTGTCATTTCACGGGTGCCCACAAAGCAGGGGAGCTTGTAAGAGAAGTCTGCAAACAAACCACCCAAATCACAGATCAAAACCTTTAACAGATGAGTGGAGGTAAGCACCTGCCAGCTGCCAAAATACATTTGCCTTGGTCCACAGTAAAATCTTGGTTACATCCCTGGAGAGTGGAAATAATCATTGCATAAGCTGCCAATTTTTGCGAGCTAAAGAAAAGTAAGCTGCTGCATTTTTATCGAATCTTTTACAACTTCAGGATGTCCCAAGATTCTTTCCAGCCAATGACATTTATTTTTATTCAGTGTTCTCGCTGTTGTAATGTAGAGGCAGCCAATTAGCACATGGAAAACTCCCAAAAACAGAAATGAGATAATATTGAGTTAATCTGCTTTAGTGATGTTGGTGGAGCAATAAATATTGACTGGGAGAACTCCCCTGCCCTTCTTTGAACCGTGCCATGGGATCGTTTACATCCACCGGAGAGGGAAAACAGGAACTTGGTTGAATGTCCCATTGAAAAGTCGGTACTTCTGACAGTGCTGCACTCCCTCACTACTGCACTGGAAATGTTGGCCCAGATTTTGTGCTCAGGTGTCTGGAGTGGGACTTGAACCTTCAACCTTAGAGGCGAGTGTGCTACTAACTGAGTCACAGCTGATATCTCAATGAATGAGCAAAGGCAAGCATTTGTCAGCTGTCAAAGAGTGAGCATATACTTAAAAATGAAAGTCCACAGTGAAATCCTGGTTACACCTCTCAAGAGTGACACTGAGCTTTGCTTAAATTGCCACTTTTTAGGAACAATGTGAGGAGAGAAGCAGAGAAATAAAAATGGTTGACCCCAGTGACCAGCAGTAGAACAAACCAGAACACGTTCTCTGGAAACCTCAGAAATACAATTTTTGTGTTTCTTGGTGGGGAGAGGGTATAGTATATCAGGGAACTGGAGCCTAGAACTTACAGTTGATGAGAACCGATTAACATAAACCTGGAGAGCACCTCATGAAATCGGGAATGCACAGCCCATGATTTCCCATCCATTAACTTAAATTTTCCCATCATAAATTCTGGAAAACAACAAGACGAGCTAAAGACAGACACTCAACATTGGCCAGCCATAGGAGTTGGTGCACACACCAGCCTTTGTCAACACATAATAGGTGGATATGCCCTGCACCAATCATGTAAGTTCATCTATGCCGATGACATAGCACTGATGACGCAGGCATTAATGCTAAAGAAATGCTCACCAGTGACCTGGATCTACTGGAATGCTACTTCTGGTTCTGGCGCCTTTGCCCCAATCCAGAGAAGACAGTTGTCTCAGCATTCCATCTGAACAATAACACCGCTGGGAAAGAACTCAATGTTTTAATTTTTAGAAGGCGTCTTACACATAACCCCCACTCAAAATACCTGTGTGCCACCCTGGACAGGACTCTCACCTATTAGTCTCTTCACATCAGCACCAGCCAAAAAGTAAAAGCCAGGATAAACCTGGTCTGGAAACTTGTTGGAAAGTCATGGGGGTGTACAGCCAGAATGCTTTGCACTGTAATACTGGCCTCAGCCGACTCTGCTGCTAAATATTGCTCTGTCTCGTGGTTCTGTGGCTATCACACAAAGATCATGCACATGCAGCTAAATACTGTGATGAGAACAGTATTAGAAATGCTTAAGTCTACTCCAACTGAGTGGCTCCCAGTGCTGTCCCACATTCTCCCACCTGCCATTTGCTGTAATGTCATCATTCTCTGTGAGATGGGAAAAGTCATGAGTAACATCAACCTTCCCATTCATGCAGACTTAAAAACCTACCAAGAAAGTGCTTAAAATCATAGGAACATAGGAGCAGGAGCCTGCTCTGCCATTAAATATAATCATGGCTGATCATCCACTTCAATGCCTTTTTCCCACACTATCCTCATATCCCCTTATGTCATTTGTATTTAGAAATCTGTCAATCTCTGCTTTAAACATACTGGGGCAGAGAATTCCAAAGATTCAGAACCCTCTGAGTAAAGAACTTCCTCCTCATCTCTGTCCTAAGTGACTTCCTCCTTATTTTGAAATTGTGTCCCCTGGTTCTAGACTCCCCAACCAGAGGAAACACCTTAGCTGCATCTACCCTGTCTATCCCTTTAAGTATTTTGTAGGTTTCAATGAGTATTCCTCTCAGTCTTTGAAATGCTAGAGAATACAGGCCCAGTTTCCCAATCTCTCTTCATAGGACAGTCCCACCATCCCGGGAACAAGTCTGGTGAACCTTCGTTGCACTCCCTCTATGGCAATAATATCCTTCCTAAGGTAAGGGGACCAAAAATGCAGACAGTACTCCAGGTGCGGTCTAAACAAGGTTCTATACAATTGAAGCAAGACTTCACTATTCCTGTACTCAAATCCTCTTGTGATAAAGACTAATATACCATTACTCTTCTTAATTGCTTGCTGCACCTATGTGTTAGCTTTCAGTGACTTATTGACAAGGACACTTTCTAATTTCTTACCATTTAAGAAATACTCTACACATCTGTTCCTCCTACCAATCTGGATAACCTCACATTTTTCCACATTATATTCCATCTGCCACATTTTTGCCCACTCACTAAGTTTTTCCAAATCCCCTTGAAGCCACTTTGCATCTTCTTACAATACACATTCCCACCTAGTTTTGTGTCATCCGCGAACTTGGAAATGTTACATTTGGTCCCCACATCCAAATCATTGATATATATTGGGGGCCAAACACTGATCCCTGAGGTACCCCAATAGTCACAGCCTGCCAACGCGAGAATGACCCTTTTATTCCTACTCTCTGTTTTCTGCCTGTTAACCAATCCTTAATCCATGCCAGTATATTACCTCCTATCCCATGTGCTTTAATTTTGCTAACCAACCTCCTGTGGGGGACTTTATCAAAAGCCTTCTGAAAATCCAAGTATACCACGTCCACTGACTCCCCTTTATCAATTCTGTTCGAAACATCCTCAAAAAACTCCAACAGGTTTGTCAAATATGATTTCCCATTCATAAATCCATGTTGACGATGCCCAATCAGATCATTATTTACAAAGTGTTCATTTATCACATCCTTTATAATAGATTCTTGCATTTTTCCAATGACTGATGTAAGGCGAACAGGTCTGTAATTCCTTGTTTTGTTTTCTCTCTCCCTCCCTTCTTAAATAGTGGGGTGCCATTTGCGATGTTCCAATCTGCAGGAACCGTTCGAGAAGCTATAAAATTTTGGAAGATGATCCCAATGCATTCACTATCTCCATAGCTACCTTTTTCAACATACTTGGTGTAGAATATCAGGTCCTGGGGACTTATCAACCTTCAGCCCCATTAATTTCTCCAATAGAACCTTTTTACTAATACTAATTTCCTTCAATTCCTCATTCCCCCTAATCCCTTGGATCTCTAGTTCTGGGAAATTTCTTGTATTTTCCTCATTGAAGACAGACACAAAGTAATCATTTAGCTTCTCTGCCATTTCTCTATTCCCCATTGTAAATTCTCCTGACACTACCTGTAATGGACCCACATTTGTCTTAGTCAAACGTTTCTTTTTTACATACCAATAGAAGCATTTACAGTCCATTTTTGTGCTTTTTGCTAGTTTACATTCATATTCTATTCTCCCTTTCTGTATCAGTTTCTTCATCCTCCTTTGCTGTATTCTGAAATCCTCCCAATCCTCAGGTTTACTTTTATTTCTGGCAACTTTATAGGCCTTCTCTTTTAATCTTATACAATCCTTAACTTCCTTTGTTATCCATGGTTGACTGCCTTTACTTTTGGGGTTTTTGTACCTTGCTGTAAACTATGTACTATTTCTTTAAAGACTATCTATTGCAAATGTACTGTCATACCTTCCAATGTATTTTCCCAATCCACCTCAGCCAATTTGCCCCTCATACCTTCATAATTTTTTTGTTCAAATCTAACAGCCTGGCTTCAGATTGAACTACCTCACTTTCAAACATAATGTAAAATTCTATCATATTATGGTCACTTATCCCTAAAGGTTCTTTTACAACAAGATTATTAATTAGCCCTTTCTCATTACATAAAACTAGATCTAAAATAGCCTGTTCTTGAGTCGCTCAACATACTGCTCCAGAAAACCACCCCTAACACACTCCAGAAACTCGTCCTCCACAGCATTATTGCTCATTAGTTTTACCCAGTCTACGTGCTGATTGAAGACACCCATGATTACTGTATTACCCATGCTACATGCTTCTCTAATCTCCTGATTAATGCCATGCTCCACACTACCACTACTGTTTGGTGGTCTATAAACAACTCCAACCAATGTTTGCTGCCCCTTGCTGTTTCTTAGCTCCACCCAAACAGATTCCACATTTTATTCTTACGATCTGAGATCCTCCCTTACTAATATACTGATCCATCCCTTATTATCAGCACAACACCTCCTCCTTTTCCTTTTTGCCTATCCTTCCTAAATGTTGAATATCCTTGAATATTCAGTTTCCAGTCTTGGTCACCCTGTAGCCACATTTCTATTATGGCAATTAGATCATGACTTCATGTCGCATTTGCAAACGTCTTTAAAGAGCAGACATGGACAGCCGGTGGGTCTGATACCAGTGACGAGCTCGCTGTACAATACGTCCTTGGGGATCCTACCATCTTCCATGCGGCTCAGTAGGGCGTACATGCTGGAGATGTTGGCTGCCTTGAGGACTTAGATGTTTGCAAACATGACATGAAGTCTTGTGGCATTGACCACAAGTCGTGGGAGCCAGTTGCCAGCGATCACCAGAGCTGGTGGACAGCTATAAAGGCGGGGCTGAAGAAAGGTGAGTCGAAGAGACTCAGCAGTTGGTAGGAAAAGAGACAGCAGTGTAAGAAGAGAGCCAACTGTGTAACAACCAACTTTACCTGCAACGCCTGTGGAAGAGTCTGTCACTCTAGAATTGGCCTTTATAGCCACTCCAGGCGCAGCTCCACAAACCACTGACCACCTCTGGGTGCTTACCCATTGTCTCTCGAGACAAGGAGGCCAAAGGTAAAGAAAGGAATTAGATCATACCCATTTATGATTATGATTAGAGATACAGCACTGAAACAGGCCCTTCGGCCCACCGAGTCTGTGCCGAACATCAACCACCCATTTATACTAATCCTACACTAATCCCATATTCCTACCAAACATCCCCACCTGTCCCTATATTTCCCTACCACCTACCTATACTAGTGACAATTTGTAATGGCCAATTTACCTATCAACCTGCAAGTCTTTTGGCTTGTGGGAGGAAACCGGAGCACCCGGAGAAAACCCACGCAGACACAGGGAGAACTTGCAAACTCCACACAGGCAGTACCCGAAATCGAACCCGGGTCCCTGGAGCTATGAGGCTGCGGTGCTAACCACTGCGCCACTGTGCCGCCCACCTCTATTTGGGCCATTAAGTCATCTACCTTGTTGCGAATACTGCATGCATTCAGGTAGAGTGCCTTTAACCTTGTCTTCTTGACATTCTGGATTCTAAGCCTAGTTGCCTGCCTTCTAATGTCACTTGCTACTTTTCTACCTCCTGTTACCAGCTTTACTTCCTTAAATCATCTTGGCCATTCTGGGAAACAGTGGCTGATATTCATGCAGCTGCTTGCAACCCATTATCCAGATGGTTGGAATTGTGGGATGCATGAGTGTTTGATTGATCTGGGATTCATTGTGTCTGTCTACTGATCAGTATTCACTGTCCTTGATTACTTAAGCCTAGTTTGAAACGGAAACTATAAGAGACAGGCTGGAATGTTCTTGAGAAACAGAGACGATTCTGAGAAAGACATTGTACAGAGATCTTGTAAGTTCTGAGATATTTTAAATTACTGTAAATAAACCAGTTGGTGATTTAAATTACTGTAAATAAACCAGTTGGTGATTTAATACAAGTGTGATATCTGCATTGCTCTGAGATAAATCATATATATTTATGATTTATCTCATATACATATACATATATATATATAGATAAAAATATCCAGCAAACCATTAAAAAGTGGCAACAAGGATGATTCAGCAAAATTTCATTTTATCAGCTCCAGAATCATTTCTTCATTTCTTTCATTGCTGGAAAATCCTCCCTTGTATGGGGAGCAATGGATTTCGGGGTTCAAGACCTACTTGCTCACTATGGGGATAGATGACCCAGATGTAGCAGTGAACTGCAAGAAAGTGATACTCGCACATTGTCTTGGAACAGAAGGCCAGCGGATATTCGAGCAGCTCAACAAAGATATGTCTACATTTGATTGGTGGTAAGTGCTCTTGAAAAATACTTCGGGCCAAAGAAAAGTGTGATGATAGAGCGATACACATTCCGCCAGAGATCCCAGGGACATGGTGAGCCCATTGAACAACATATGACAGCATTGCAGCAATTGGTGGCTGCATGTAAATTTAGCACACTAACCAATTAATTTGTGACCAATTAATTGAGAAAACGTCAATTCCATGAATCAGGGAATGTCTCCTCATGGAGGATGATGATTTAACCTTGGAAAAACCATAACCTTGGCAGTCCAAATTGCATCTGCCATGTTAGATTCAAAGAGGTTACACACACATGAACCCTTAGGCTCAGGGCTGCTGACACAGCTTGCCCAACCAGCTTCAGTACAAGGGTTATGGACAAGGAGACCTCAGTAACCTAATCAAAATGTCCCCCATCATGGTCAGTTACCTTCAAAACTGTGCCCAAATTGTGGAAATGCTGATTGAGTCACAGGCCGGAGTTTTACGCCGCCCCAGCGGGTCGGATGGTGGCGTGAGGGCAGCGTAAAATTGAGTAGCAGGCTCCGGGAGGCCTAACTGCCCCGATTCCGCCTCCGACCAAGTTTATGGAGATCCGGTGGGAGGGGTGAGAAGCAGCCCGCCCGCCCAAGGCCAATCAAGCCCCTTAAGTGGCCACTTAGCGGCCACTTAAGGGCCCTCGCCCACCTCCACGGGTATTTTACCCGTGGCAAGCGGGTGTGCCGGAGATGTGAAAGGCCACCCAGCTATAGCTGTCGGCCTTTCCGCAACCCGGAGGGGTACTGGCAATCAGGCACAAGGTGCCCGATTAAGGGCCGCACCCACCTCCCAACCCCGGAATCCAAGACGCCCCCCTCTCCCCAAACGACCACCCTCGCCTCACCAGGGCACAACCGATTCCCCTGGTGAGGCTGCCCAACCTTACCTTCTGTCCCGGTTGCATTGCGTCCTCCTCAGTCGGCTGGGCTGCAGTCTCAGCAGTGGCCACCGCTCCCGGTGGCGCGGCTGAGACTAAAAGCTGTTGGCCCGGTGATGAGCTGACAGCTCACTGAGGCGGGACCTCCTTCCTCAAGTGGGTGGAAGTCCCGCCTCGGGCCAATTGAAGCCTGGGGATCCATAAAATACGGGACGGATCCCCAGGCTGGGCGGGAGCGGGATCGGCACCGACATTTACGTCGGAGTCCGGCTCCCGTCCGCCCAGCGTAATATTCTGGCCAGAATGTCATGTTCAGCTCGAGGAAAAAAGTGCAAATGGGTGGTTGATGGTCGGCACAGACCCGGTGGGCCGAAGGGCCTGTTTCAGTGCTGTAACTCTTTATAACTCTATGACTCATATTTAAAGTGGAATCATTTTGCAAAGATGTTCAGGTCGTCAAAAAAAAAAATTTCATCGGTTTGATGGGGGAGTCTCTTCCTGAGAGTGAGGTACAACATGTATATGCCATCACAAATAGTAAAGCACCAGATCATTTTAAGGAGATTGCAGGCATCTCAATATCACTTCTTATCGATGTTGGCTCGAAAGTATCTGTTTTCAGTGACAAACTCTGCCATCGGTATTTTTCGCAATTCTCTCACAACCTTTTAAATTATGTTAATGTCTCTCCTGCAACAGACACTCTTCAAGCTTATGACGACACTATCATTCCAGTTTCGGGGATGATCATAGTTCCAGTACGCTACGAAAATGTCACCATGGACAGATTCACTTTCTATGTAGACAAAGGCCGAAGCCTCATGGAGGTAAATCTTTTCAATAGGCTTGGATTCAAACTTGCTGACCCCATCGAAGCACACATTAAAGGGATTGATAATGTAGATTATACATGCCAGTATCCTTCCTTATTTTCTGGATTCAGGGATATCAAAGGGTACTGTAATGCTCCTCGTGTTGACACAACAATTCAACAGTTTCACAAAATTTGAGATGGTTGCTGTTTGCAATCCATGCTGAAGTGTCACAGAGCTGAAAAGACTAGAAGCAGGTGATATCATTGAACGAATTGACTCATTGCTGTGGATATCAAATCTAGTCATTGCACGACAAGAAAAGGGCAAACTTAGACTATGAATTGATCTTAAGGCAGTTAACAAAGCTCTCATACCAGACAAGTATCCATTTCCTACAATCCAAGAACTGTCAGCATCATTTCATGACACCACAGTCTTCACAAAGCTTGATATGCAACAGAGTTATCTTCAGATCCCTCTAGAAATACAAAGCTGATATCTTACAGCTTTTGTTAGCCATGAAGATGTGTTTCAGTATCGCAAAATGCCATATGGACTAAGTTCAGCATCTAGCGCCATTCCAGAAGATCATTTCTTCAGTCTTGTCAGATGTTGAGGGGACACTAAACCTACTTGATGATGTTGTTGTCCATGGAAGAGACAAAGCTGAACATGATCAACGAATATCTGCTCACTCGACTTACAAAACACAATTTGGTGCTCAACAAGGACAAATGCACATTTGCAACACTTGAAATTGACTTTCTAGGTTACAGAGTGACAGCAGCTGGAGTAAAACTTACACACTCTCTGACCGGAAAGACATCAGCCGAATTAATGATAGGTCATAACTTTTACATGCCACTGACCATTCTTAAGCCATCACTACCAGTTAATGAGAATGTCAGAGCGAAAGCAGATGAAATCGCAAAGTGACAAGGTAGAGCAAAAGCATACTTTGACAAATGTACTGTCACAAGGGAACCAGAATTTAAAGTTGGAGATTGGATTCGAAACAAACAGCCAAATCGCGACCACAAACTTGCTTCATCAGTATCAGGTCCAAAGCAGATTAATTGTTTGCTCAGTACTAATGCTTATCTGTTGGATGAAAACACCAAGTGGAATGCAAGACATTTGATAGGGAGCAGACCAGGATATTTTGAGGATAGTGGTTATGAGGATACATTTCCTTTTTCTATAAGTGCTATTGATCATCCGCCTCATCAAACTGATCAAACAGATCCACAGCCTCCAATTCGTACATTTAATCACAGACCCATAGACCCTCCTATCTCAATAGACTATTTCTGTACATAGAGAAAACAGATAAGTTGAACACTAAGAAATTACTTGATATACATTTGTTTGATGTATAGAATACTTTAATTAAAAATAATGTCTTTCGTCAAAGGGGGGGAAAATGTAGTGTTTGATTGATCTGAGTTTGATTGTATTAGTCTGTCCACTGATCAGTTTTCACTGTGTTTGATTACTTAAGCCTAGTTTGAAACTGCAACTGAAAGAGACAGACTGGAATGTCCTAGAGAAACAGAGACTGTTCTGAGAAAGAAATTGTACTGAGATCTTATAAATGCTGAGATATTTAATACAAGTGTGATATCTGCATTGCTCTGAGATAAATCAGATATATATAAAATATCCAGCAAACTGGTGAAAACATAACACATGCAGCTTGAAAACACCAACACCTCATTATTGACCCAACAGCAGAGGTCCCTGGCTTCAACCTCCCTTGAAGACAATGGACAGTTCTCAACCGAATTGGCACAGGGCGTGGACGATGTGACCACCTGCTCCATAATTGGAAGATGAAGGCTGACCTGAAGTGTAGCTGTGGCCATGGTTGCTAGACCATCAAACACATCACATCAACCTGCCCACTAAGATCTGTTCCAGGAGACACTTCATTTCTCCACTCGGCATCTCGCAGGCCATCGAATGGCTAGCCAAACTAGATATCCAATTATTAGCTTTTCTTGAGATACAAAAGTAGTAGCAGTAGAAACTCCTTGTATCCTAGACCAGGACTCCATGTCTTGTACACGTATACTCCTTTAATCTTGTGGAAGGCAGATCCAGCTAATACTGAGTGAGATGATGCTCAGTTGGATTCATAAGCTGCTGGGTGAAAGCATGCAGAGCACTGAGCAGGATCGGCGATAATCAGTATAACTTCTGTTTGCAGACTGTCCTACATATTTGTTAGCCCTCTTCGGTGAGGTCTCAGCTTAATGTAAAAGCGGAACTCTGTCTTTGCAGCCTGACTGACTAGTGTTTGAGCCCTGGTTTTTCAAAGCCTTTCTTCAAAGCCCGTTACTGATCAAGTGAGTTTGTCAAAACCAAGGTTTTGGATGTCTTCCTCAATGGCCAAACAATGGCAACAAATGGGCCATTGTTCAGGACCTGCGCATGGCAACTGCCTGGCAGCTTTAAGCACACTTTAAACATGCTTATTTTTAAGACCTTTGTGTGGGGAAATTGTCAAAGTATCCTGAACTGTGATAGTGCACAAGGAAAATCAAATAAACCTAAGGGCAAATGATGCAGAATCCTGCTGTGTGTTCATCTGCATCATGTCTGGATAAAGATTTTTTTAAAAACTTGCATTTATACAGTGTCTTTCAAAACATCCCAAATTGCTTTACAATCAATGAAATACATCTGAACGGCAGTCACTGCTGTCAGAGTAAATAATCCATAAAAAAAAAATTCAGACTCTTTTTTAGAGTTACCAGGAAAAATAGGCAAGCTTTATTTTCACCAGATATAACAGAATAAGTCAGAGATTTATGGCATAGTTGTCTGTAATTAATGTTAATCTCACTTAAAGTTAAACCTTTTTTGAAGCTAAAAATGAGCATTGTTGCCAAACAAGTCACATCATTTTTTTTTCTATGAAGATGTTAATTGCAAAAGCTTCTTTTATGAATAAATGTAGTGGTTTCGTCACCAATGTATTTTTGGGAGATGAAACCATTAAAAACAGTGGCTGTGTGCTTTGGTTTCAAGTTGAACTAAATGGACTAACTGATACGTGGCTGAGAAATCGGGGATCGGATTTCCCATCGATGGTCGGGGTGGTTTTGAAGGTGATTTTCGTAAATCTGTCAAATCACTGCTCTTGCAAAGTAATGCCTGAAGAAGGAAGGTCACAAGTTCCAGAAGCCGATAAGGCAGGGCACAGACAATAGCTTAATGGTTCTAAAGAGTTGGCAATTAGCCCCTTGACTTCTATAAACAAGTTTTAAGGTGTTTCCACTAGCAGAAGAATGCAGAATTAGAGGAGACACAAGGGAAACAGCATCAGAAACAGTGCTTTAGAGAGCCTGAGGTACAGTTTAGAAGCATAGAAATTAAAGCCCTTTGCACCTGTGTTGATGCTTGTTCTTCAACTGGAGCTGTATACTGTAATCCCATTTCACTGCGTTTTTCCCCATGCTCTCTTGCATTCTTCCCAAATCACAACCTTTTAAATTATGTTAATGACTCTTCAATAGCCACTTGCGGTAATCATTTGTTATTCTAATAACCCTTTGTCATTTTAGAGATCTTGTAAATTTCCCCCTTTGTTCAACTGGTAATAATATAAGCTTTAAAGCACCTTTATTACCATTTCACCAATCAGTGGAAGCAAATATTTCACTATTTACCTTCAAGTCTTTTCATAGTTTTGAAAAACATTCAGTCCATATCCTTTTAGCTCTTTCTATTTCAGTGAAAAAGACACAATTGGCCAAGCCTTTCTTCATGGCTTATATATATGCAGGGCTGGATTTTGTGCGAGAGATGGGTCTCCCAGCACCAGGCCGAAAATGCGGGGGGGCTCCCTGCCTCGGCCTTTTCGTGCCCGCGCCTGGAGCGATCCTCTGGTCTTTTTGATTCAATGTTTAGGATGTGCGATCCATGTCCCTTTAATAACCTTAAAGGGATTTGGATCCCACCTCCTAAACTTTGAATCAAAAAGACCAGAGGATCGCTCTCTGAGGGCCAGCAGCTCAGTAGTATCGGCATGCCAGCCTCCAACTGCTCTACACAAACATCAGTAGCGCAGTCTCAATCAACGGGTGGGAATCTGAAAGTTTCCCGATCAAATCTGGAGTCAGACAGGGCTGTCCTCTGTCCCCGGTCTTGTTTGTTTGCTGTATTGAACCCTTTGCTGAGTCTATTAGGAAGGATGCGAGCATAAGAGGGGTGACAATCCCAGGCAGCGGAGGCACTCAGGTCAAAACCTCCCTGTACATGGATGACGTCGCCGTCTTCTGCTCGGATCCGCTGTCCGTGCGCAGACTGATGAGCATCTGCGACCAGTTCGAACTGGCCTCGGGAGCCAAAGTTAACCACGGCAAGAGCGAGGCCATGTTCTTTGGGAACTGGGCTGACCGATCCTTTGTCCCCTTCACCGTCAGGTCAGATTACCTAAAGGTGCTGGGGATATGGTTCGGAAGGGCCGGGGCGTGCACCAAAACATGGGAGGAGCGAGTAGCCAAGGTACGACAAAAGTTGGGCATGTGGGGGCAGCGATCTCTCTCCATAGTGGGTAAGAACCTGGTCATCAGGTGCGAGGCGCTCACGTTGTTGCTCTACGTGGCGCAGGTCTGGCCCATACCCCACTCCTGCGCCGTGGCAGTCACCCGAGCCATTTTCCGCTTCGTCTGGGGATCTAAAATGGACCGGGTCCGGAGGGACACGATGTTCAAATCTCTGGACATGGGCGGGAAAAATGTACCCAACGTGGCCCTCATCCTGATGACCACCTTCGTGTGCGGCTGCATCAAGCTATGTGTAGATCCCCAGTACGCAAACTCCAAGTGTCACTACGTGCTGAGGTTCTATCTGTCCCCGGTGTTGCGAAGGATGGGCCTGGTCACATTGCCGCGGAACGCACCATGCAGTTGGGCGGCGCCGTACCACCTATCCTTCGTGGAGCAGTTTCTGCGGAAAAACACCTTTGACCACCGGTCCATCAGGCAGTGGTCTGCACGGAATGTCCTCAAGGCCCTACGGGAAAAGGAAACGGTGGATCCTGTCGGATGGTTCCCCGAGCAGACCGTCAAAGTCATTTGGCGGAATGCCTCATCACCAGAACTTTCAAACAAGCACCAAGACGTAGCTTGGCTGGTGGTGAGAAGGGCCCTCCCCGTCAGATCCTTCATGCACACCCGAAGTCTCGCCCCCTCCGCACAGTGCCCCCGCGTTGGCTGTGGTGGGGAAGAGACGGTCGCCCACCTCCTCCTGGAATGTGCCTTTGCAAAGCAGGTGTGGAAAGAGATGCAGTGGTTTTTGTCAAGGTTCATCCCAAGCAGCTCTGTAACACAGGAGTCTGTGCTCTACGGGCTGTTCCCAGGGACGCACACCGAGACAAACATCAACTGCTGCTGGAGGACTATCAATTCGGTGAAAGACGCCCTTTGGTCTGCCCAAAACTTGCTGGTCTTCCAGCGCAAAGAGTTGTCCACCACCGAATGTTGCAGACTGGCACATTCCAAGGTCCAGGACTACGTGCTGAGGGACGCACTAAAGCTTGGAGCAGCCGCAGCAAAGGCTCAATGGGGAAAGACCACAGTGTAAGGTTCCCCCACCAAGCTGGACTGAGGTGCTGGATCCATGGGAAACCCCTCGAACTGTATCGTTAATATTCTCAATTGCTGTAAATGTAAAACTGTAATTGACATGACAATTGTGAAACGGAAGGGTTGGGAAGAAACACATGACAGTATTGAAGGAAACTGATCTCCCTTGCAATGTTTGTATTTTTTGGTGCTGTTTGGAAACTGTTTGGCAATGTAATTTTTACAGATTTTTATGAATAAAGTATATTTTGGAAATAAAAAAAAAATCGGCATGCCAGCCTCAGAGATGCAGTGGTTTTTGTCAAGGTTCATTCCAAGCAGCTCTGTAACACAGGAGTCTGTGCTCTACGGGCTGTTCCCAGGGACGCACACCGAGACAAACATCAACTGCTGCTGGAGGACTATCAATTCGGTGAAAGACGCCCTTTGGTCTGCCCGAAACTTGCTGGTCTTCCAGCGCAAAGAGTTGTCCACCACCGAATGTTGCAGACTGGCACATTCCAAGGTCCAGGACTACATGCTGAGGAACGCACTAAAGCTTGGGGCAGCCACAGCAAAGGCTCAATGGGGAAAGACCACAGTGTAAGGTTCCCCCACCAAGCTGGACTGAGGGGCTGGATCCATGGGAAACCCCTCGAACTGTATCGTTAATATTCTCAATTGCTGTAAATGTAAAACTGTAATTGACATGACAATTGTGAAAAGGAAGGGTTGGGAAGGAACTCATGACAGTATTGAAGGAAACTGATCTCCCTTGCAATGTTTGTATTTTTTGGTGCTGTTTAGAAACTGTCTGGCAATGTAATTTTTACAGATGTTTATGAATATAGTATATTTTGGAAATAAAAAAAAAAATCGGCATGCCAGCCTCGCGTTACTTGTTCCAAAAGGTACACAGAGAGAGCTCTGTGAGCAGAAGCCTGAAGGAAGAGGATGGCTCGGTAACGTCTTTGGAGTCCGACATACTAAGGATCAGCAAATCCTTTTATGCTGGGCTGTATGACGCGAAGCCCACAAAAAGCAGAGCCTCGCAGTCCTTCATGTTATCTATCACAGAGGTCTTAGATGACAGCATGAGGGAGAGACCGGACAAGCCGCTAACTCTGGACGAGCTGACAAAGGCCGTCAAGGCCATGTTCTTTGAGAACTGGGCTGACCGATCCTTTGTCCCCTTTACCGTTAGGTCAGACTACCTGAAGGTGCTGGGGATATGGTTTGGAAGGGCCGGGGCGTGCACCAAAACCTGGAAGGAGCGAGTAGCCAGGTTACAACATAAGCTGAGCATGTGGGAGTAGCGATCTCTCTCCATTGTGGGTAAGAACCTGGTCATCAGGTGCGAGGCGTTCACGTTGTTGCTGTACGTGGCGCAGGTCTGGCCCATATTCCACTCCTGCGCGGTGGCGGTCACCCGAGCCATTTTCCGCTTCATCTGGGGATCCAAAGTGGGCCAGGTCCGGAGGGACACGATGTTCAAACCTCTGGATAAGGGTGAGAAAAATGTACCCAACATCCTGATGACTACTTTCGTGTGCGGCTGCATCAAGCTGTGTGTAGATCTCCAGTACGTAAACACCAAGTGTCACTATGTGCTGAAGTTCTTATTGTCCCCGGTGTTGAGAAGGATGGGCCTGGTCACATTGCCGCAGAACGCTGCATCCAGTTGGACCGTACCATACCACCTATCCTTTGTGGAAAAGTTTCTGCGGAAAAACACCTTTGACCACCAATCCATCAGGCAGTGGTCTGCACGGAATGTCCTCAAGGCTCTACAGGAAAAGGAGATGGTGGATCCTGTCAGATGGTTCCCCGAACAGACCGCCAAAGTCATTTGGCAGAATACCTCATCACCAGAACTTTCTAACAAGCACCAAGATGTAGCTTGGCTGGTGGTAAGAAGAGCCCTCCCCATCAGATCCTTCCTGCACAACCGAAGTCTCAACCCCTCTGCACAATGCCCTCGAGGTGGCTGTGGTGGGGAAGAGACAGTTGCTCACCTCCTTCTGGAATGTGTTTTTGCAAAGAGGGTGTGGAAAGAGATGCAGTGGTTTTTGTCGAGGTTCATCCCAAGCAGCTCTGTAACACAGGAGCCTGTGCTCTACGGGCTGTCCCCAGGGACGCACACCGAGACAAACATCAACTGCTGCTGGAGGACTATCAATTCGGTGAAAGACGCCCTTTGGTCTGCCCGTAACTTGCCAGTCTTCCAGCGCAAAGAGTTGTCCATGACCGAATGTTGCAGACTGGCACATTCCAAGGTCCAGGACTACGTGCTGAGGGACGCACAAAAGCTTGGGGCAGCCACAGCAAAGGCTTATTGGGGAAAGACCGCTGTGTAAGGTTCCCCCACCAAAGTGAACTGAGGGGCTGGATCCATGGGAAACCCCTCGAACTGGAATCCGGAAAATATTTGTTTGCTGTAAAATGTACATGGCACGTAAAATGAAATGGAAGGGTTGTGAGGCAACTCACTCCTGTATTGAAGGAAATTGATCTCCTTTGCACTCTTTATATTGTCTGACTTGGTGCTGTTTGGAACTGTTTTGTAATGTATTTTTTACAGATTTTTATGAATAATGTATATTTTGGAAATTAAACAAAAGCACGCAAGCCATTGCTTGTACTGCAGAGGCCTCGGACTGAGGCCACTGCTGGATCCCTGGAGAAGTGGTAGGTGAGGCAGGGTCGCCGTCACCAGTCTGGAAGACCCCGGCGAAGGGCGCTGGGGGGAGGGGGTTCCTGGGGGTAAAGTTCCTGATTGGGGTCCTCTGTGGGCCACATATTGCCCATGGAGGAGGAATTCTCCCCCACAAGCCCGCAGGGAGTGCACCTCGTATTACACATTGCCCTCCCACTGTGGCGGAGGTGCCCCCTGCTGCTGATAAGATCCCAGCAGTGGTGTGCAGTAGTCCTTAATTAACTGTTAATAGGCCACTTAAGGGCTTCAATTGGCATCTGGGCAGGAAGGCCATCATCAGCCTATCCCACACTCAGGAAAGTCACTGGGCGATGGGGAGGCGACAGGCCCTCCGCCCCGCCACCCATCCTGATACTCCGTGCCCCATCCCACCCCTACCCCCCCATCACAGGGCCTCACAAAATCCCAGCCGCAATGTCAGAAAGTGACAGTCAGGAGCAGGGTGGGGGTGGGGTGAAAATTTAACTTCCAAGTGCAAGTGAGTTTGGGAGTGGGTGAGGGATTAAAAGAGTTGAAATTGAAGTGCATGAGGCAGCCAGCTCCAACCCACCAACTTCCACATTTAACTACAGAGTGTTTAGCTGCATGCGAGCAAGACCCTTGGGAAAGATAGGTTGCAATTTAAAATGTTAGCAGGTTATTATGAGCTTTTTTTTAACAGGGCTTTTCAATATTAACTGTGGGTTTCCTGGAATGCACCAGTGAAAGCAAGGTGAGAAAACAGCAGCAACTGAGGGGACTGAAGACACGACTGGCAAAAATTCCCCCTATAGTACTGAAAACTCACAGCTGATTTCATGCCTAATTGTGTGAAAGGTTTTTGCTCACAGGACTTGTACTGAGAGGTTATTTTCACTACAGGTTCATTTCATTATGTTGGAGGTGACTTTCACTACTTCGGAGGCTTAGGTGCTACTTTGGCTGTTTTAGCTGGCACTTCAGATGAGGACCAAGATGATCCACAGCAGCAACAGCACCAGCACCATCAGGAAGAGCACCAGCAGAAGCAGGAAGAGCCCCAGCAGCAGCAGGGAGATCAGCAGCTGGAGCAGCACCATCAGGAACAACACCAGCAGCAACAGGAAGACAATATCCACAACATAGGGTGTACAGGCAGAGAGAGGATCAGGTGCCATGACATTTCTGAACACCAGTGTTTCATGTCAGGTGGTGGCAGACTTTGCAGCCTGCTGGAACAAGACCTACTGCCAAGTGGACCTAGAGGCCACCAGTGGCTTCATCAGTGGCTGTCAAAGTCATCACTTGCCTCTGGATCCTTCCAGAGATCTGTGGGAAACCTTTGCAGGATTTCATAGTCAGCCGTCCACAAGTGCACCACACAGGTTTGCCAGGGCAGGTAATTATGCACACTTTGCCACCGACAATGCCACGCAGAACAAACAGAAACTCAGCTACAGGGCATCATCAAATGCACGCATGTGGCGATCAAGGCACCCCCAAATCACCCAAGAATGTTCGTGATCTGTGAGGACTTCCACCCCATCAATGTACAGCAGGTCTGCAACCACAAGAAGATGCTACTGCAGGAGTGTGCAAGATTTCTGGGGAGCTGCCATGATGCATTCATCCTGCACCGGCCAGCCTCCCAGAGTTAATCGCACCTCGGAATAGACTTGCCAGCTGGCTGCTTGGAGACAAGCACTAGCCAATTAAAAAGTGGCTGATGACATCCGTGAGGCCCAAGAGCACTATGGTCAAAGCCATATGACAATGAGATGTGTCACTGAAAAACAGTTGGCATGGTGGAGATGCTTTTCAGCGGCCTCGATAGATCTAGAGGTGCATATCAATACGCACCAGCCAGGGTCTCAAGAATGATTGTGTTGTGCTGCTGTCTGCTCAACGTAACACAGCAGCAAAAACTGGACCTTCAGGAGGGGAAGGAGGAGGGGGGGGAGAAGATGTTTCCTCTGGTTGGGGAGTCTAGAACCTGGGAACACAATTTCAAAATAAGGGGGAAGCCACTTAGGACAGAAATGAGGAGTAATTTCCTTGCTCAGAGGGTTGTGAATCTTTGGAATTCTCTACCCCAGAGGGCTGTGGAAGCTCAGTCATTGAGTATGTTTAAAGCAGAGATTGACTTAAAGGGATATGAGGATAGTGTGGGAAAAAGGTATTGACGTGGATGATCAGCCATGTTCATATTGTATGGTGGAGGAAGCTCGATGAGCTGAATGGCCTACTCCTATGTTCCTATGTTACTATGTTCCTAGGAAGAAAATGATGAGGCCACAATGCCTGGGATGCCCACATACTGGTGAGATTCAGCCAGCTTGCACGAATGCACCCATCTGGCATCCACATGCTAAACCCACTTGGACCCCACCCTTCCCCAACACAAAGCAATCCTGCAATTAACAATGCGTCCCTTTCCCAGACACCCATTGCTCAGCTTTAAATCTTGACTTAAGATTCATCACAAATGAAAAGGCCGCTAGTCAGGCAGCAGGCAAAAATGGACAAAACAGGAAAGTAAGTGAGGAAACAAATAATCATGGAATCATAGAACTTTATAGCACAGAAGGAAGCCATTTGTCCCATTGTGTCTTGTGCTGGCTGAAAAAGAGCTACCCAGCCTAATCCTACCTTCCAGCTCGGTCCATAGCCCTCTCGGTTACAGCACTTCATTTGCATATCCAAGTACATTTTGAATGCGTTGAGGGTTTCTGACTCTACTACCCTTTCAGATAGTGAGTTCCAGATCACCATCACCCTCTGGGTGAAAAGCTTTCTCCTCAACTTCCCTCTAATCGTGCTACCAATTACTTTAAATCTGTGCCCCCTGGTTATTGACCTCTCTGCTAAGGGAAATAGGTCCTTCCTATCTACTCTATCTCATAATTTTATAAACCTCAATTAAATCTCCCCTCAGCCTCCTCTGTTCGAAAGATAACAAGTCCAGCCTACCCAATCTTTTCTCATAGCTAAAATTCTCCAGTCCTGGCAACATCCTCTTAACTCTCCTCTGTACCCTCTCTAGTGCAATCACATCCTTCTTGTAATGTGATGACCAGAACTGCATGCAGTACTCTAGCTATAGCCTAACTAGTGTTTTATACAGTTTTAACATAACCTCCCTTTTCTTATATTCTATGCCTCAACTAATAAAGAAAAGTATCCTATATGCCTTCTTACTGACCTTATCTACTTGTCCCGCCACCTTCGGGGATCTATGGACATGCACGCCAAGGTCACTCTGTTCCTCTACACTTTTTAGTATTCTACCATTTATTGTTTATTCCCTTGCCTTGTTATCCTTCCCCAAATGCATTACCTCACATTTCACCAGACTGAATTTCATTTGCCACTTTTCTGCCCGCCTGACTAGTCCATTCATATCTTTCTGCAGCCTACAGCTTTCTTCTTCATTATCAACCACGTGGCCAATTTTTGTATCATTTGCAAACTTCTTAATCACACCCTACATTCAAATACAAAGCATTGATATATACCACAAAAAGGAAGGGACCTAGTACTGAGCCCTGCAGAACCCCACTGGAAACAGCCTTCCAGTTACAAAAACACCCATTGACCATTACCCTTTGCTTCCTGCCTCTGAGTCAATTTTGGGCCCAATTTGCCATTTTGCCTTGGATCCCATGGGCTTTTATTTTTGTTACAAGTCTGCCTTGTGGGACCTTATCAAAAGCCTTGCTAAAATCCATATAGACTACAGCAAATGCACTACCCTCATCAACCCTCCTTGTTACCTCCACAAAAAATTCAATCATGTTCGTCAGATATGAACTTCCCTTAACAAATCCATGCTGACTGTCTTTGATTACTCTTTGTCTTTCTAAATGAAGGTTTATCCTGTCCCTCAGAATTTTTCCCAATAATTTTCCCACCGTCTAGTTCAGGCTGACAGGCCTGTAATTACTTGATCTATTCCTTTCTCCTTTTTTAAACAATGGTACAACATTGAATATCCTCCAGTTCTTTAGCACCACACCTGTAGCCAGAGAGGATTGGAAACTGATGGTTAGAGTTTTGGCTATTTCTTCTCTTTCTTCCCTTAATAGCCGAGGATATATTTTATCCAGGGTTGGGGATTTATCCACTTTCAAAGATGTTAGACCCCTAAATACCTCCTCTCTCACTATGTTAATTTCATCTAATATTTCTCCTCCTCCCTGATTGCAGTATCTGTATCATCCCTCTCTTTTATACTCACGAAGAACCATACCAATATTCTCTGCCTCCATACACAGGTTATCCTTGTCGTCCCTAATAAGCCTCTTCCTTCAGTTATCCTCTTGCTCTTTATGTATTTATAAAAAATCTTTGTGTTTTCCTTGATTTTACTTGCCAGATTTTTTTTACCCTCACTTTGCTTTCCTAATTTCCTTTTCGATTCCACCCCTGCACTTCCACCAAAGTGCTCCCCAACTGATACCCCTTCCACTTGCCCAGCTTCATTCCCTAAAACAAAGTCCAGAACTGCCCCCTCTCTTGTTGGGCTTGCTACGTACTGGCTAGAAAAGTTCTCCTGAATGCGTTTTAAGAATTTTGCTCCCTCACTGCCTTTCACACTAATTATATCCCAGTTAATATTAGGGTAGTTGAAAGCCCCCACTATTACTGCACTATTGCTTTTATATTTTTCAGAGATTTGCCTACATATTTGCTCTTCTGTCACCTCTGACTTTTGGGGGTCTATAGTACATTCCCATTAGTGTGATTGCCTCTTTTTTGTTCTTCAGTTCAACCCATATTGTCTCATTTGCTGATCATTCTACCATATCATTCCTCCTCAGAGCTATAATTGTTACTTTAATCAATATTGTGACGCACACACCTCCGTTTTTATCCCCCTCTCTATCTCACCTGAAAACTCTGTACCCAGGAATACTGAGTTGTCCTTCCTGCCCTTCTTTCAGCCATGTCTCAGTATTTACTATAATATCATACTTTCATGCGTCAATCTGTGCTGTCAGCTCATCTGCCTTATTTCCTAGACTTCTTGCATTGAACTACATACTACTTAACACTGCCAAACTCTCTTCTTGTCTATTTTCTCGCCTTTGCTTTCTCTGCCTTCCAAACACGCTTATTAATTTTCTGCTTTCCATTTCCAACTTTTCTTCTTTCCCTTCTGAATCTACTCTCAGGTTCCCATTCCCCTGTCAAGCTAGTTTAAACACTACCCAATAGCACTAGCAAAACCCCCTGCGAGGATATTGGTCCCGGCCCTTGAGGCTTGTACAGTTCTCACCTCCCACAGAAGTGGTCCCAATGCTTCAGGAATCTAAAGGCCACCCTCCTGCACCATCTTTCTAGCAACATATTCATCAGCTGTAGCTTCCTATTTCTGTATTCACTAGCATGTGGCACTGGGAGTCATCCAGAGATTACTACTTTTGGGGTCCTGCTTTTCAATCTCTCTGCTAGCTCCCTAAACTCTGCATGCAGGACCTCATCCCTATCTCAGCCTATGTCATTAGTGCCAATATGGACCACAGCCTCTGGCTGTTCTCTCTCCCCCCGCCCCTCTCAGAATGTCCTGCAGCCGCTTAGTGACATCCTTGCCCCAGGCACCAGGGGAGGCAACAGACCATCCTGAAGTTATGTCTGCAACAGCAGAAGCCTCTCTCTCTGTTCCCCACAGTATCAAATCCCCTACCACTGTTGGTCTTCCACTCTTCTTCTTCCCTCACCGTGCAGCTGAGCCACCCATGATTAAACCAACTCCTGCAAGTTCTCATCAAGCCCTCTCAAGTTAATTGGTTGGGAAACAAAGAAATCAGATGCAAAATCAGTGGCTGGTTTAAAAATCCACTAACAGACCTATTATTTCTGGGTTGCCCACATGCTACCAGACACCACTGTTGCCCCATGTCAGGGGCTGCAATGGAGACTGGGGAGTGGGGGCTCAGGGGAGAGATAGATGTTGTGGGACATGGGACCACCTTAAGAAGGAACCACCTTAAGTGGCTGCAAGTGAAGTTCACCGGAGGAAGTGATGTCACGTCACACATGACCTGGAAATTGTGGGTGTAGCCCAATAGCATGAGACATGTAGTAGCTGTGTGTATGTGTATATATATTCCAGTTAGAGTATAATAAAAACCCATATTTTCTTTGGATATTACTTGGAGTCCTATGTATCTTACAATAGATCACATACCAAAGGAATACATAATATTACATGATGCCAACATGTGGGATATATTTTTCTGAAGATCACAAAATATTACATAGTGGCAATGTTTGTTTTTTTCTGAAGAACAAACCAAGAGAGAACAAAGAACTGCTGATTGCTTACCTGAAGTGGCTGAAGATTCAGGTGGAGAACAGTTAGCAGGAGACCCCACAACAGTGCAGCGAGCTAGGACTGCAGACAGGACCCCAAGAGATGTTGAAACTCTGAGTACAGCAGGAAAATTTCCAGGAGATTGGAGCTTTCAATTAATCTGGCAGTGGGTAAAACATATGAAAAGAAGTAGTTGAAGCCATTAAAATAAAAACAAAATACTGCAGATGCTGGAAATCTGAAATAAAAACAAGAAATGCTGGAAATACTCAGTAGGTCTGGCAGCATCTGTGGAGAGAGAAGCAGAGTTAACAGAGTTTCAGGTCAGTGACCCTTCATCAGAACTAATATTATATATTATTATAACTGAAACCATTACTGTTTTAGTTTTCTCGTTTCTTTTTTGCTTCATTGACAGGGCCTAAGCCAAAAAGAGCGGGAACAGCTCAACACCACCACTGGAGATCCAACACAAAGTAAAAGGTTGGCTGTGTCAGCTACCGGTACTACAAGCTGCAGCTCCCTGCAGAGGGAAGAGCCTGAGAGAAAAAAACTGCTCTCTCAGTTTGAAAAAATGAGCTGTGTAAACAAAAAGCAGCTGTAGTCTCACTCTTAAAAGGGTCAAGTATGCAAGAATGAAACTGCCTATAAAAGGAAATAGAAAGCTGTACCTGTAAAACAGAAAACCTGTAAAGCAGAGAGTCTGTAAAAGAAGTGTGCCTGTGAAAATAAAAACCTGTGAAAAATCCTATATTTATATTTAAAAAACAGGTTCATCCAGAAATTGCTTTCAGGTATCCAGTTATGGATTGGGAGGCATTGGACGTAGCGTCTGAATTTAAACTGTTTCAACAACGGGCAGAACTGTGTTTCCCGGATCAAGGTGTGAGCGAACCAGAGAAATAAGCTACAAAAATCAAGATCGCACTGGGCAATGAGGGATCAACACATCAGGATTGTCAGCTGACGATCGGAAGGACCCTAGCAAGTTATGGACATTGCTGGAGGAGCAACTCAAAGTAAAAGTTAATTTCCGAGTACATAGACTTGAGTTTATGATCTACAGGCAAAGACAAGATAAGTCCATTGGCCAGTTTGTTGCAAGGTGCCAGGACAAAGCTCAGGAATGTGACTTCATGGATATTGAACTGTTGAAATGGGTTATAGAACTAGTAATCGTCTCTACCCCACTAGAGGCCTTCCAAAAAGACCAGCTAGAAAAGAAAAAAGGGCACACCATAGATGTACTACTCAATGATGGAAGGAAATTTGAAGCCATCATGCCTGGGCACCAAGAATTATGAGCGTTGGGGTTGGCTATGACAATTAGTATGGTAACCAAGACTCAGAAGTCTGCCAAGCGTTATAACAAATGTGGCCTGACCCACCCAATTCACAGTTGTCTGGCATATCAGGGACAGTGCATAGCTTCTGGCATGCGAGGACATTGGGCAAGGCAGTGCAGAAGGCTGAGCTCAGATACTGCTGACAGGAATGGTGGCAAATCACATGCAGGGAGAATGTCTGCAAGACAGGAGGGCAAACGCAACAAAAGGTATGCCAACACACAACAAAAGGCCAAGCATGTATATCAGGTCAGCAGAGTGACAGACTGTCAGGAGGACATGGATGAAGAATGCACTCATGCAAATAGTGAGCAAGCATTTCACATAGTTAAGCATAAACTCTGAGTAATAATTGACATCGGAGCAAGTACCAATATTCTGCCCATCCATATACTGAAGGACATGTACTTAAAGAAATAGGAATCTTTGATACAGCCCACCACAGTTAGGCTGACTGCCCACAATGGTCTGCCAATCAGGGCTCAGCAACGTGTCCGTACACGAACATAGGTGTCTGTGGTAAGAATTTTGAGGTTTGTGACTGGTAATGTCAGGAATGAGAAATCTCCCATTGGCGTCTTTCCAGACAAGTCCGACTTTAAAAGAATTTACAGCCGTCAGTTTCAGTTTCACAGCTGATAGGTGCTGGGAGCAGAAACAGTGGCTTCCGAACTCAGAACTAGTTCGGGGTTTTCTGGTGGGTTCTGATTTTTTTTAAAAGCCCGCAGAAAACCATGAACCTGTCCAGAGTTCGGAAGTCACTGTTCCCGCTCCCAGCACCTGTCAGCTATGAAACTGTCGGCTGTGAATTAAAAAAAAACTGACCAATCATAAAGCAGCTCTGGGGAGAGGTCCTGCTCTCTGCTACTGTCAGAGAGAGAGAGGGAGAGGGAGAAGGAGCAGGGGAGAGGGGGTAGTTAGAGAGAGAGGGAGAGAGAGAGAGGGAGAGAGAAGGGGGTAGGGAAGGGGTGAGGGAAAGTGGGCGAGAAAGAGAGGAAGAGAGGTGGCTAAAGAGAGAGGGCAGAGGGAGAGAGAGAGAGGGGAGAGGAGAGGAAGAGAGGGAGGGAGGGTGTGGAGAGAAAGGAGAGAGGGAGGGGGTGGCGAGAGAGAGGGGAGAGAGGGAGAGGGGAGAGAGAGGGAGAGGGGGAGAGGGAGTGGCTGGAAAGAGAGGGGGAGAGGGAGGGGGAGGAAAAAGAGAAATGGGAGAGGGAGACAGAGAGAGTAGAGGGGGGAGAGGGGAGAGAGACGAGGAGAAAGAGGGAGGGGGAGAGAGATGGTGAGAGAGAGGGAGAGGTGGTAGATGGATGGACACAGAGGAAGGAGAGAGGAGGGATGGAGAGAGGGGAGAGAGAGGGGAGAGAGATGGATACAGAGAGGGGATAGGGATTGACATAGAGAAGGAGAGGGAGAGCGAGAGAACAAAGAACAAAAAGAACAAAGATAATTACAGCACAGGAACAGGCCCTTCGGCCCTCCAAGCCTGCGCCGATCCAGATCCTCTCTCTAAACATGTCGCCTATTTTCTAAGGTTCTGTATCTCTTTTCTTCCTGCCCATTCATGTATCTGTCTAGATACATCTTAAAAGACTCCATCGTGCCCGCATCTACCACCTCCGCTGGCAATGCGTTCCAGGTGCCCACCATCCTCTGCGTAAAGAACTTTCCACGCAGAAAGAGATCAAGATCACACCTGACAGATGGACATCTATCCGGATTCTCCACATCGCTACATCAAGTGTGTGGGCAGACATTGACTACTTGTGCAAGCAAAAACAATGCCAGGCACTCAATAAATAGGGAGAAATGCGTTTTATATCGGACTGTATCTTGATGGCATTATGTTGGATATACACTTTATATACGAAACAATTGCCCCCATGTCTGTGCCTGAGTCAATAATTTTGTCAAATGTCCGTGTTGGTGCCTATCCCTGCTGCCAATCTAGTGCATTGGAGCAATAACCTTACAGTGCAGTTATGGGAGCTCTGAATGGCTACCACAAATATTTTATATTGTAGACACAACTGGACCAGCTATCGCAGGACTTCCAGTATACAAAGATCTATGAATTGTCACAATACATGAAGTCAGTAACACCCCGAAGATGGTAGAAAATATCCAGGTCCAGTGAATCGGGTCGGTCCACATAAAGAACGACAAAAAGGCTAGGAGTCTTGACACGAAGAGACGATATGACCGGGAGTCTCTCCTTGGGCTTCAGTTCATTGCAGCTGGTACCCAGAAGCCAGAGGTTCTGCTGGTGATTGGTGATATTACTAGTCATCATTTTCTAAGCTTTCTGAACAAGAGAAGATGAAGGCATCATATGACAGGCAAGAAGGACCAGAACTCGCTCGATTGTGAGTAGGACAGAAGGTCAGAATCCTCAATCATGCATTGGGAACTTGGTATCCTGCAGAGGTTGCAAGGATATGCATCCAGCCCAGAATGTACGAGGTCCAGACACCCAATGGTGTGATTCTCAGACAGAACCAAAGTCAACTCAGGGAGCTGTCGAACAATACTACATGTGACAACCCGATGGCATTGGGGACACGTTCAAAGACAAAGTCTGAAGATGAATGTGCAAGAGCTACAAGCACAGAGGAAGAACATGTTAACCAGAGTTTCGAGTCACCAGAGTCTTAGAGGAGTCATCAAGACGAGCTCATCTCTGGGAAGAGGTTTACGATAACAAGATTGGGATGAATAAGCAAACCTCCTGTATGTTTTAGAAACTGTTAAACTTGCTTACTTGTAAATAACATTTTGTTTTAATCATGTATATTGTAGTTAATCCAAACTGCAACATCATTGTATATTGTACGTATGTTTTTATCTTTGGAAAAAGGAGAATATTGAGGGACGTGGGACCACCTTAAAAAGGGACCACCTTAAGAGACTGTACGTGAAGATGGAACTAAGTGTGCAGACATTACTCATCGAGTCTGGTCATCATATTGCTCCTTTAGCTCATCACTATGGTCACTAATTCCACTTCTCTGTTCTGCACAAACCATCTCAGCATTAATTTTAAAATTTATGTTGAGTACCCCTACAGTCTCCTCCCTCGCACATTAATTTTTTTCTTCCCTGTAGTAAGCTAATGTTGCCTTCAGAATAATTATCTGTCATGCAGAACCCCCACCTTCCAAGAATGAGGCCTATTAATTTTGTCATATGATTATTGATTTTAAACTGTTGCTGGAGCGAGGAAATGACTTGTTAAACAGATCAGCCGTGGCTGGAAAAAACATTTGCATACTAACAGACAGTGCTTAGAGGGACAAAGGGGCTATTCCCTGCTCCAATTTAACCCATAATGGACTTTGAGCACCAGGTATTTTGTGTAAGAAGAGACATTCCAGGATCAGCTAATATAATTATGGGCGGCACAGTGGCGCAGTGGTTAGCACTACAGCCTCACAGCTCCAGGGACCCGGGTTCGATTCCGGGTACTGCCTGTGTGGAGTTTGCAAGTTCTCCCTGTGTCTGCGTGGGTTTTCTCCGGGTGCTCCGGTTTCCACCCACAAGCCAAAAGACTTGCAGGTTGGTAGGTAAATTGGCCATTATAAATTGTCACTAGTATAGGTAAGTGGTAGGGAAATATAGGGACAGGTGGGGATGTTTGGTAGGAATATGGGATTAGTGTAGGATTAGTATAAATGGGTGGTTGATGGTCGGCACAGACTCGGTGGGCCGAAGGGCCTGTTTCAGTGCCGTATCTCTAATCTAATCTAAGAGAATCCACAAACAGGCATGGTCAGACCAGCTAGGCACATGACTAACCTGCTTGGCATCCTGGGTTTTTCTGAATTGTACAAAGAGTTTGAACTGAGAAAAGACTGTTTGCTCCTGAAGTGAGAAGACCTCTCCTGTCTGCTCCCATCTCCTTCTCATAAGCCTCTGCACCCACTGAGGACACATGAACTTCAAGAGAGAAAAGTCTCCTACATTGAACAAGGTTTAAGAAGAATATTGGGCCCCAACATAAAGCAAGGCCTACCTACAATCAAGGACTTTACAGGAAGTTCGAAGAACAGTAACTAAAACCATCTTCAGATGTTGCCTCAAACTTTTCCACTTTGTCTCTTCTGCTCCTTTCTGCCTCTATCTGAATGTGTGTATCGCGTATGTATGCTAGCATGGGCGCGTCACATATCCGGAAGCGTGAACTGAATTAGAGTTTAATAAAGATCAACCTTTTTTCTTTAAGCCGAAGAAAACCTTTTGACTAGTTTATTTGCCTTATAATTAGAAGTTATTGAACAAAGATTCACTAAGGGGGAGCTAAAAAACGGTGTGTTTAAAATTAAACCCTGTTACGGTAAGACCAGGTGAAGGCTGAAAGGGAACCCTTTCTCATCAGATCGTAACAGTACAAACATACAAATTAGGAGCAGGAGTAGGCCACTCAGCCCTTTGAGCCTGTTCAGCAATTCAACAAGATCATGGCTGATCTGATTGTAACCTCAACTCCACATTAGCACCTACCCCTGATAACCTTTCATCCCTTGCTTATCAAGAGTCTATATACCTCTGCCTTAAAAATATTTAAAGACTCTGCTTCCACTGCCTTTTGAGGAAGAGAGTTTCAAAGACTCATGACCCTCTGAGTGTAAAAAATTCTCCTCATCTCTGTCTTAAATGGGTGACCCCTTATTTTTAAATAGTGACCCCTAGTAACATGATCGAACCTCTAGGAATGTCTCCAATCAGAATTGGCAACCCTATTTCTAGGTGATTGAAACTGGTCCAGGAAATCACACTGACCATGACTCATACTAATGGGCACCTACCTTTTACTTGATATGATCTCTGCCCCAGCCAGGATCCAGTCCAGCTCTCTCTTGAAGGTACACACTGAATCAGCACTCACTGCACAAGCCAACTAATTATTCCACAGCTCTTCTTTTCTCTGGGAAAAGAGGAACCATCTAACGTCAAACATATTTTTTCCCTTGTGTAACTGAAATACATAACCTCATGTCTGTCCAAGCCAGAGTACTGTGTACAGTTCTGGGCACCACAATAGGAAAGATGTGATTGCACTGGAGAGGGTGTAAAGGAGATTCACCAGGATGTTGCCTGGGCTGGAGCATTTCAGCTATGAAGAAAGACTGAAAAGGCTAGGGTTTTTTACCTGAGAGCAGAGAAGTCTGAGGGGGGACACGACTGAGGTATACAAAATTATGAGGGTCATTGATAGGTTAGCTAGGAAGAAACTTTTTCCCTTAGCGGTGGGGTCAATAACCAGGGGGCATAGATTTAAGGTAAGGAGCAGGAGGTTTAGAGGGGATTTGACGAAAAAAAATTTAATTCAGAGGGTGGTTGGAATTTGGAATGCACTGCCTGAAGAGGTGGTAGAGGCAGGAATCCTCACAACATTTAAGAAGTATTTACATGAGCACTTGAAATGACATAGCATACAAGGCTATGGGCCAAATGCTGGAAAATGGGATTAGAATAGTTAGGTGCTTGATGGCTGGCACAGACACGATGGGCCGAAGGGCCTGTTTCTGTGCTGTATAACTCTATGACTCTATGACACTAACCTATCAAATTAAAATCACTTGTCACTTTGCGCACAATCTAATCCTATAATTATTTTATAGGATTATTCAATCAAATCACCCCCGGGCCTACATCTCTCAAAAATATATAGACCCAACTCCTTAACTCTATCTGAGTAGCTAAGCTCTATTTAACTGGGAGTCATTTGCGTGGACGGATGTGATGTAATACCTCTGCCATCCCTTGGAGTCCATTCAGACCTGTTTCTGAGAACCTTTCAATGGTCCAATAGAGTCTTTAAGCGTGGAATACATAATGTGCATCTACTCACTACAATTATTTGTATCACAAGCAAGGTTTTAAAATGATTGTGTTATACCTTGAACACTATATTTAGAAACATGAGAACAGATCACAACTGATTTATACCTCAACTCCATTGATCTGCCTTTGCTGCACATTCCTGGATATCCTTTAAAGGATGCATTTCAATTTCAAATCAAAGGAATCTTCCTTTCTGTTACAGTCTGTGTAGATTTTAAACTCTGAGCAGGTTTAATTTCTGCATCCAGGTAGACAATAGAAAAGTAGATTACATCTACCTTAAATAGGTGATGAAATCAGTGCTTTTCAACAAAGTGTAATTAAACAAAACAACTGCTAATTAAGTAAAACATTGATGGAATGTGTCTACATGTGACAAATTGGTCAAGAAAAAATTTGCACCCAGAGTGCAATTTCCCTCTGGACAGAAACCAGGGGCTGGATTTTACCGGGCTCCCAACATCAGGCTCCGTGATGTGGGGGAGTATGGAAGATCGTTACGACAGAGACCCGCCATGGAGTCTGACGCCAGGAGGGTCGGGCCCAATCTTCCCGGCGGTGGCGAGGCTCCATGGCGGCCCCCCCACCTCCCCCCTCCCCCGTCGCTGGGCGACGGGACCTGGATTTGCATATTGTAATGAGCACCATGAATACATTTAAATAAACCTACCTCCCATCTTACGAGTGCACGCAATTTCCCACGCCTTCACTTCCCTCTCTGGAGCAAGCAGGCGTGACACTGGTGGGGAGGGGGCAATGTAAGAGTTTTAGTGTGGGGGGGCGGGACGGGGTCAGGTAATCGGCATGAGTGTAGGGGATGGTTGGAAGGGGTGAACTGTGAACTTTGTACAGTTTGGGGGGTGAAGGTTGTATTTGTAAAGTATGTGTTTTGGGGGGGAAAGGCAGATGCTTAGCTTTATTGTTGTTGGGGATGTGGGAAAGGGGCGTTAGAATTTTGTTGCCAACAGTCGGGGGGGGTTGTCTCTTTAAAAATTTAAATCTACTGGCTGAGCAAGCTGCCTTTAAAAAGGGCTCCAAACCTGCACACAGGTAGCTGACACCATTGCCGGTGTTGGACAGCCCACCCCCTCCAGGTGATTGGTGGGGGGACGCGGGGAGGGTCGGGATGACTTGGGTATTTAAATAAGCCACTACATGGTCGATCGCGGAAGCTCACCAGTGCACAGCCCACACACGCAGGCTGCCATTTTCCAGCCCCAGGTGTGTCAATCACTGACACTTGGAAATTGACCATTATGTTCCTCTGCTAGACACTAGGGAGACCTTGGCAGCAGTGAAATGTCTATGGTGGAAATAATCAGAAATCTCAGGACATGAAGTCTGATACACACACGCACACGCACGCACACGTGTCAGAGAAGAAGGGTGGTCAGCAGACAGGTAATCTGTTTGTCTACTTTGGCAAGGTTATTAACATACAAAGGAAAGACATGAGTAATGTAAAGAATGCAACATTTATTGGCGAAATAAAAAAAACACACGTAAAAGTTTGTGCAACACCAGAGGTCATGCTGAGCTCTGCATAAGAACAAATGACCTGATGTGCATTCACCAGGCACTGTATCAAAAGCAATAAGTATGCATTTAACAAGTATAGAGCACAACAAGCTAATCAATAAAAACATAATAGACATTCAGATAGTTTCCATTGCAATACTTACATTTAATAGCTATACTGGAATAGGCGTCAGCATGTATTCCTGGAACTTGGGCCTGCTGTGCTAGATGTGTAGCAGTAGTTCAACAGCTACCAATTTCAAATCAATACATACTGGGAATCAACATTACCACCTGGCAAAATTGTCACCTGACAGTTGGAGTTTTAATGAGGACAACTAGCTACAGGTTATACAGACAGCAGTCTAGATCAGAACCAACCAGGAACCAACACCTAAAGGTACTTTTATTTTACATTGATGCAGCAAAGAAAAAAAAAAGAAAGAATTGCATTTATATAGCATCTTTCACAACCTCAGGACCACCCAAAGCACTTTACAGTCATTGAAGTACCTTTGAAATGTTGTCACTGTTGTCATGTAGGAAACACAACAGCCAATTGCGCTAAACAAGTGCCCACAATCATCAATGATCAGATCATTTTTTTTGGTGTTGGTTGAGGGACAAATATTGGCCAGGCCACCAGGAAAACTCCCCTGCTCTTTTCCCAATAATGCCACAGGATCTTTTATGTTCACATGCGAGAGCAAACGAGGCCTTGGCTTAATGGCTCTTCCAAAAAGTAGCACATTAAACAGAGCAGCACACTGTCAGTAGTACATTACAGTGTCAGCCTTTGGGTGTAGCAGGAAAATGTCATGGCAAAGCACATACCACCCCATTCCCACCAATATCTGACATGCCACAGTTGGAGCAGGTTGGGAAACAGGAAAGCAGCTCTCCGACCTGAAACAGTTGGGAGCTTACTTTAGTTTAGTTTAGGTAATCGGCCTTAGCTCAGTGGTAGCACTCTCACCTCAGAATCAGAAGGTGTAAGAATGTACATTACTTTGCTGTAGAACAGGATAAGTAAATATAGATTATTAAATAAATAAGCTAGGTGGATAATTGACCTAAAAGAGTTGTGAAGGATTAAAAACAAAAGGGGAGAAAAATTCAATTCGGTTCATTATTGGGCATAGGGACCGCAATGCATACAACCTTCCTGCTGCCTGCTCAACACCATGATTGTAGTGTGCAGCCCAGTGTGAAACCTGCTGCTGTCTGGCTGCATGTTCAGTGGGGGGCCCAGGTGTGTGCATGGTTAGCACGACACACAGATACCTGCACTTCTTAAAGGCAGCCTGTTCCTCTTAAAGGGAAGTTGTATTCTGGCTACAGCAGCTGCTGGAACAGTCTGAGGAAGGCTTTGGTGGCAGGAACAAGACTGGTAATGGAGAAACAGGCCAGAGAGAGGACTCCCAGTTTCTCAGATGTGACACTGGAGGTCTTAGTGATGGAGGTAGAGAGGAGAAGAGAGGTCATGTTTCTGTAGAGGGCCAGGAGATCCTCTGTGAAGGGAATGGATGCAGGTGACCAGGGAGTTGAATTCCCAGACTCTGGCCCAGAGAAGCTGGGTGCAGTGCCAGAAAACGTTCAATAACCTCACACAAGTGATCAAGGTCAGTGAATGCATCTTCAAATGACATCTACTATCCACCATACCACCAACTTTTCACACTGCTCAATGCAGCACAGCCCCTTCACTCACCCATAAGTAATCAGGACACATGGCCAACATTCAGATACTCCAGCTCACCCTGAAACACATATCAATGCTGCACACCTCACACCCGCCTTGCGCAGCTTCCACATAGCTCCAGCTGTTCAGCTGTGATACATCACTTGCAACCCACTCAGTGACATTCTTCCCTCTCTCTTACAGGATAAATTCACACATAACTGCTGGGTGCAACAGAAAACATATAGGGGACAGATATGTCTGCATCACCTGACCCTTCTTGGAGAAGATCGTATTTGCATCATGGGGTCAGTGTGTAATGAGTTCTTTATGTTGTCTGATGCAACATGAAATGAGATGCATGGAGTCCAGTTTACTGAAGATCTCAAACAGGTTTATTATCAGATGATCTACTATATACAGTACAGAGCAAACAATTTCAGAACCTTCGTCTGGGTGCTACAGTTGCAGAGTGACTTTGGTGTGTAGTCACATGACTACATCCTGTTACTTAGCTCATTAGCATACTGAGATCTTAAAGGGACATCACAGTTAAGGCAATCACACAACATCCCCTTTCTTTCCGAAGATAAGTCTCGTATGCTACAAGTAAAAACGCATAAAATTAGATAACATCAAAATTAGTTACACAGGGATAGAGATGGTAAAATTTGCAGGTATGAGGCTAGGTATTGTGAAATTTACAAGTGCAGAGGCTGAAAAGTCCATATATCATTTCGGTGGTTTGCCAACTCTTGCTCGGGGAATTTGTGTCTCCTCTGTTGCTGTTCTTTCTTAAACTTCTCCCTCTCTGCATTCAGTTTCTGTTGCTCTGCCTTCAGCTTGCTAACATACTCTCAGGATGACCACTTTTGAGGCCTTGTCATTCTTGGAAAGTTCCAGCACCACCCGGCACCACCAAGAACATCCAGGTTGTCAGTATCTTCCTGCCTTATAAACCATCTAAAATCCCTAAACTGCTGATGGTGTGACCATGGACCTTTTGCTTTCCAAGAGGGACTGCAACTATAGCTTCCATTACTCAAAGCAGGCCTTCCAACATCCCTGACTTTCTTGTCAAAGTCCAGCACCACTCCCCTGTGAATCCAAAACATTTTCAAAACTCCACAATGACACTTAATACAGTATTTCTATTCACTCTCCAGCAGCAAAGAAAATCAATATTACCTCACCTAGAAGTCCCATGGTCCTTTTAAACAGCACTAATGTGGGGGGGTTTTGGTGGGTGGGGGTGTCCCCCATGCAGTATGTTCAGTTGGGATTGATTAAGAGAAGGCATTAACAGGGCCTGCCAGATCCAAAATGGCAGATCAGGTGCCAAATCAGCATTAAACACTGTAAGATGTCACAATCCACCCATGCTGCATGCTTTTGACACACGTATGGTATGCCATGCTAGCACCCTTACAGTACGGGTCACGTCGGAAATGACCAGAAGCGGTCTATCCAGCATTTTTGAAATTTTGGGCTTCCATAGTGCGGGCACCAGCAGCACTATGGAGCTGAATTTTGCAGCCATAGGACTGAATTAGATTAGATTAGAGATACAGCACTGAAACAGGCCCTTCGGCCCACCGAGTCTGTGCCGAACATCAACCACCCATTTTATACTAATCCTACACTAATCCCATATTCCTACCAAACATCCCCACCTGTCCCTATATTTCCCTACCACCTACCTATACTAGTGACAATTTATAATGGCCAATTTACCTATCAACCTGCAAGTCTTTTGGCTTGTGGGAGGAAACCGGAGCACCCGGAGAAAACCCACGCAGACACAGGGAGAACTTGCAAACTCCACACAGGCAGTACCCGGAATCGAACCCGGGTCCCTGGAGCTGTGAGGCTGCGGTGCTAACCACTGCGCCACTGTGCCGCCCGCCACCGATGTCGGCGGCAGGCCACAAAAAGTCACGGAGCCGCCGCAATCTTCCGTGCGGCGGCTCATTTAAACAGCCGGGGCAGGCCACCCCCTGATCAGATGGAGAGGGCTGGCTGTGTGTCCCCGGCAATGGCGTCAGCTGCCTGTGCGCAGGAGCTGATGCCATTTTTAAAGGGCTTTCAGCCCTAACAGGAAATTTAAGTATTTAAAGTTAAAGTCAATAAAAATAGAGACATTTCTTCTGCCCCTCTCCCACCATCCCTCCCTATAACAACGGAATTAATTATTTGCTCTTCCCCCCGCCGTCCATCTTACCTTCCCCCCATAAACTGCATAAACTTTAAACACAACACATCCCACCATCCCGAAAACCAATGATGTTACTTTCACCCTGTTCCCCCCCACTACCCCCCCCCCTACTCCCACACTGATAAATTTACCTTCTCCCAGCTCCCCACTAGTGTGGCACCTCATTTCCCTGAGTGGGGATCCGAAGACGCGGGAGTGCTGGCCAGCAGCCAGAAGATCGCAACGGGACAGCAGGTGGCGGCGTAAGTATCATTTATTTATTCATCTAAATTTATTTACATATTCAAATGGGGTCCCGGCGCTGAGTGGCGGGGGCCACCATGAGGTCTCCCTGCCATCGGTAATATCAGGCTGGGCCCTCCCATAAGAGATTGCTGCAATATAAAAGGCAAGAGGTTGCCTTTTATCATATATATCAAATCTTTTGTACAATAAGGCTATGGCTTGCAAAAAGCAATGATAGGAAGTAACAGTATGGTATGAAATAACACATCGCTGACTAGTTAGCTGTTCAAAGAACTGGGAGTTATAAGTATCAGATAGTGCTGCATTTAGCAGAAAGCAGGCCATAAATGAAATGGTATAAGAGGTGTAATATTTTTACTTAGTTCAGAAGATCTATTGCTACCTTCAAGAGCCAGTGGCGTGAACAGGTTTGGCAAAACCCTTTTCATGGTTCCTCAGCAAATGCTACGCATGTGTGTGTTAGACATATCGCTGATGTGTATTGCTTTGTATGTGGTTTTAAGATTAATGTTTTGCATTAATAACAAATGAAGTTAAATATTAGACATATTATTTTCTCTACCTTTTCCAATCTGTTAAATGATAAGGGAGGATTTATCCTAACATGGATTCAAGTCTAATGTTCAACGCCATGGGAGGAGAAACAGAATCGGTGGCAAGGGTTCTGAGTTTGTGTCGGGGGCTGAATATGCTGGCTTTGTTCTTTCTAGTGTTTAACAGTAGAAAATTGTGACTCATCCAACACTGGATTTCAGGCAAGTAGTCTGACAGCACAGAGGCAGGGAAGTGGTTGAGAGAGGTGGTGGAGCTGTATATGGTTAAGACCAGTATGCAACATGGCTGAGTGAACCTAACATTAGGCTCCTGGTTTATATGGATGTTGAACAACTGGAGCAATGTTCAGATGCCGTGGATGCACTTTAGGGCTACTTTTAAATTGACATATTTTAATGAGGCCTCAATATACTTGAGGTATGCCAGATGTGCAGGTCAATACTGCCACAGGAACTTCCTGGCTGCATGATGGTGCATTAGGTGAATCCAGCATATGGCAGGATTTATCGACTAATAATATAGGTCATCTGCCCTCAAAGCGCTGCCATGATCAACCATTGCATTATCAGCCCTTATGTGTGCACTGATTTAACATCCATGATTTGGATAAAATACATTGCACAGTATAACTGTAAAACTTACAGCTGGATTTGGAGGTCAACTTGATCTCTAATCACCAAATAACACTTGATTTTAATCAGTACCATCAATAAATCTAAATCCTCCCTACCGAAAAACTTCATCTTAAGGCACATTCTCACCTGCATTATTAGCTCTGGCTCCTCCAATTCAGCAGTTCATTGAATCTAACTACCTGGAGTAATCCCAAATCAAAATGACCCAAAAATCCATAGCAGATTCAGTTCACTCCACAATATCAATTAAGCACGTTGAAAGTACTGTACTCTGATTTTACAAAGATACAAAGTGGAACATACTGTACAATCATGAAACACATTTTCTCCAGTATTGTAGCACACGTTGGTACTGAAGGTGACTTGTTATTCACTAGGCAAGAATGATAGGCTATCTCATTATTTGGGTGAATGGCAAATGTGTGGTTGAAGCTTAGTTTCATAGAGTGTCTCTCATGACCTTCTATTGAGAGACCATAAGCAAAGGTTTCTGCTACTGCCTCTGGTAAAATTCTTGTTTGTAAAAGACATCACATATCCAGCGGGAGATCATGATAGAAAAGTTGAATTTTTGTATATCAGAGGAACTAAACTTTCCAACAGCATTTCTTAAATGATCTCAAACAATATAAGGCAGTTGTAGTCTTCATTATGTCACAATGGGCCAATAATAAGATGATTGGGTGACTGATGTGCCGCAGTGCATTGGGCACCTACACCTTATGTTATCAGGTGTGGAGGCCTAGGACCTTTCATGCACCTGGTGAGTTCAACCCAGCATTGCTGGCCAACTGCAAGGGTGCAGAAAGTCTGTGTAGAAGGCTGAATGGGACCATTTAATTCCAGGTCTCCCCATCGTTTGACTCGAGTGCCTTGGTTGGACTCCCTTTGTATATCACTCCTTTGCAGTGGACCCAAACGAGAAGCCCCATTAAAAATCAGTTAAAAACATTTCTGTGCTTGCCCTTTCCATTCCTCCTCTTTCTCTGCATTTTCCATCTACTTCCTCCTTCCTTTTCTTCCACATCTTTCCCATCCCACAACCTCCCTACAAGATATTGGGCACTGAGCAACTACAGCACTGATCAGGGCTGAGGCTGAATTATAGGGTCACTGTTCCGTTAACATATTTTTGGGCTTTAATGAACACATGGGGCGAAATTTTCAACTGATGGTCCCACCATTTCAGCAGGGACTATTAGCAGGTCAGAAACCCATTGCCAGCTCCAGCTTTGTCTTGGTTTTTTAACTGAGTTACAGCATTAGCATCCCATCTCCCAGTTCCCGAGCCAAAGGAAGAGGACGGGCGGAATCACGTACCAGATCTGTCAAAGAAAAGATTTCTAATTATAGGGAATCTTGCAGATGTCAGAAAGGCTCAACTGCACATGGATCTTCGAGGCTGCAGCAACCACAGGAATGGAGAGGGAACCTGGGAAGGCTACTCCCTGGTTCTCTCACTCTTACCTGGAGATCCTGCTGTAGGATCTGAGGAACTGCAGTGAGGTGATCTTTCCCAGGTACAGGAGAAGAGGACAACCTCTCCAACCAAGGAGGCATGCATGGAAGTGGTGGAAAAAGTCTGCAGCAGAACTGTGGTCCCTCCAACCTGGAGACAGTGCACCGATACTTCAGGAGACAGGTGAGTGGCGTAACATTTTCAGGTGCAAAGCCCCATACCGACTTTCCCAGCATGCTCCAGCAGAGCACTCATCAGGTGAACACATCATGCAGCTCCATTCATTCCTCTCTCTCCTGATACCTCATATCCTCATCTGAACAGCCAACACTCACACGTACCCTCAGCCTATTGCCCATGCCTCACAGTCACCCTCCACAAATATTGTCCTTACCTCCTAGTCACACAAACCATTTCTAACACTTTTAACTCTCAACAAAAGCAAAATACTACAGATGTTGGAAAACTGAAATAAAGCAGAAAATGCTGGAAACACTCAGCAGATCTGGCAGCATCTGTGGAGATAAAAACAGAGTTAACATTTCAGATCTGTGACTTTTCATCACAGTTCACTGACCTGAAACATTAACTCTGTTTCTCTCTCAACAGATGCTGCCAGACCTGCTGAGAGTTTCCAGCATTTTCTGCCTTTTTACTCATAACTGTCTGCTTTCACTCCTTGCTGGAGAAGACAGCACACAATTTTGAGGAGAGGCAGAGACCCGGGGTGGGTGGGGGGGCGCATGTGGGCACCCTCCAGTGACAGCACCTTGGCAGCCACTAGCAATGCATGTCCACCTGGTCCACCTTCCAGGAAGCTGCCAATGTCAGCAGTGACCTGTCCTGAAAATCTGTGCCTCCTGAGGCACTGGTGCGCATACATGACAAGAGAGTTGATCCTCTGCCTGTAGACCCTGTGCTGGGGGTCTCACCTCCTTGGAGCTAGATCTCTGTGTCCATCCCCTCTACTCTGAGGAGCAGCATGTCTTTGAGGTAAAGGAAACTGGTGCTTGTGTTGGTGTTGAGGCTCCTCTTACTCTTCGTCAAAGGTACAAGGTAGAGCTGCATTATATTGTAAAGGGCGGCACAGTGGCGCAGTGGTTAGCACCACAGCCTCACAGCTCCAGCGACCTGGGTTCAATTCTGGGTACTGCCTGTGTGGAGTTTGCAAGTTCTCCCTGTGTCTGCGTGGGTTTTCTCCGGGTGCTCCGGTTTCCTCCCACAAGCCAAAAGACTTGCAGGTTGGTAGGTAAATTGACCATTCTAAATTGTCACTAGTATAGGTAGGTGGTAGGGAAATACAGGGACAGGTGGGGATGTTTGGTAGGAATATGGGATTAATGTAGGATTAGTATAAATGGGTGGTTGATGGTCGGCACAGACTCGGTGGGCCGAAGGGTCTGTTTCAGTGCTGTATCTCTAATCTAATCTAAAAAGCTGCTCCCATGCTGTGGTGAAGGCTGACAGCAGTGAAGTGCAGCTGAAGCTGAGTAAAGTGCAAGACTTCCAAGAAATGGGCCATTGCCTGTCAAGCAGTGAAAGCACTCTCTGAGAAGGAATGTTGTGAGCACCAGTCTCTCACCTACTGTAGAGCTTCAGTTTTACTGATCAAAGACTTCCCAGTCTGTCAGTTTCACTGACGAGGCACTCCCGCAGTGCACACCCCTCGGTGACACTGACGAGTTGCTGACAGCTCAGGAAATAGGCCCACCAGCTGTTAAAGCAAGAATGGAGATTTCATAAGACAAATAATTGCCAATTTACACAATCTAATTTCCTTCCCGACAGCTCCAAAGGGGTTCCCCAATTACCTTCTAACCCATCCAGATGAAGCCTGTAAGAGGGCAGGATGATGTCAGGATTCCAATCTGACGTCACTTTTAGAGCATTTAACTCTCTGTCCCGTCTCCCAATGGCAGTTAAATTCCACCGATGGTGGCTGTATCCAATGCAGGAATACTATGGGTGCTAACAATTGTCTTATTGATTCCAATGTAAAACTTGGAATGAAAAGGGGAATGAGTATTATAGGTTACTGTATTTTCATCATAAAAATTAAATCCAAGGGGTTGATTTTCTTCCCTGTTTTCAGGATGAAATGGGGCAGCAGCTGGCCAGATATCATGGCAATGCACTTAGCATACCATTCCCAACAATATCTGGCCCATCACACTTTTGAGTAGGCCGGGAAATAGGCAAACAGTGATCCTACCCAAACAGCTGGGAGCTCAGGTCAGGTGTCAGCCTTGGTTCAGTGGCTAGCACTCTTGCCTTAGGGTAAGAGGTTTGTGATTTCCAATCTCGCTTCAGAGACTTGAGCACATAATCCAGGCTGGCACTTCAATGTACTACTGAAAGAGTGCTTCACTGTCAGAGGTCCCCTTTCTTGAATGAGATGTTAAACCAAGACCCTATCTGCCCTCCCAGGTGGAAGTAAAAAGATTCCATTTGAAGAAAAACAGGGAAGTTCTCCCAGTGTCCTGGATAATATTTATCCCTCAACCAACATCTCTAATAAATGATAGACTACTTGGTTATTTATCTCATGGTTGTTTGTGGGAGCTTGCTGTGTGAAAATTGGATGATCATTTCTTACATTTCAACAGTGACCACACTTCAAAATTTGAAGCATTTTGGGATGTCCTGAGGTTATGAAAGTGCCATGTGGATCTCTTTTCTTTTACGTAAGCAATCAAATTGGGACCCAACACTACATGTAGGACCGTAACACAATGTTGATATTCCACTGGGCAGAGTAAAAAAAAATTGCTGTGACACTGATTTTTTGGGGGATTGGGCAAGTGAAGCATTTGTGAGGACATTATTTATTTGTTTCTACCTGTCAGAGCTGAGGTGTGATGTCACAGGAAAACAGGTAGGTGATTGGTGGGTATCTCTTCCGTGTCTATTTCTGGCCAAGTGGTTGAAATCAAGAGACGTTATTAGAGCTGAAGAGTGCAGTTAAGAAATTCACTTTTAAAATATTTAACATCCAAATTAATTAATTAAATAGAATGGGCAGGCGATGTGTTGCAGCTGTAGTATGTGGGAGCTGGTGGATGCCGGTGCGATTCACAGTGACCACATCTGCAGCAAGTGTTGGTTGCTCGAGGACCTTCAGCTCAGAGTTGATGAGCTGGAGTTCGAGCTGCAGACACTGTGACACATCAAGGAGGGGGAGAATTACCTGGACACTGTGTTTCAGGAGGCAGTTACACCCCTTAGATCAATTACATCAAATTTGGACTGTGGTCAGGGACAGGAGGGTGTGACTGCGAGTGAGGCAGGTATGGGGATCCAGAATTTAGCTTTGGAGGAGCCTCAGCCAGTGCCCTTATCCAATAGGTACAAGGTTCTTGCTCCCCGTGTGGACGAGGGCACAGACTGCAGGGAGGATGAGCGAACTGACCACAGCACTGTGGTTCAGAGTGCCATTCAAGTGGGGGGAGAAAAAAGAAATGTAGTAGTAATGGAGGATAGCATAGTTAGGGTAATAGATACTGTTCTCTGCAGCAAAGACAGGGAGTCCCGAAGGCTGTGTTTCCTACCTGGTGCCAAGGTTAAGGACATCTCTTCTGGGCTGGAGAGGAACTTGGAGTGGGAGGGGAAGGATCCAGTTGTCATGGTCCACGTAGGTACCAACACCATAGGCAGGACTAGGAAAGAGGTTCTGCCGAGGGAATATGAGCAGCTCAGGGCTAATTTAAAAATCAGAACCACAAAGGTAATAATCTCTGGATTACTACCTGAGTCATATACAAATTGCCATCGGGTAAATAAGATCAGAGAGGTAAATGCGTTCCCATTCATGGGACACTGGCACCATTACTGGGAAAGAGAGAGCTGTTCCATTGGGACGGTCTCCATTTGAACCATGCTAGGACCAGTGTCCTGATGAACCGTATAACTAGGGTTTATAGATAGGACATTAAATTAATTAGTGGGGGGAGGGTTCAATTGAAGGGACGCTTAAAAAAATCAAAAAGAAACAAGAGAGTAGAGATGCAGGATAGTAAAGAGGCGAACAGTAGTCAAAGTGTAACAGGAAGGGGCAGAAAATGTAAGCAGAAGGGTGCAGCAGAAATTAGAACCAGAATGAGTAATAATGGTAAAAAGTCAAAGCTTAAGGCTTTTTATCTGAATGCACACAGCATTTGTAACAAGATAGATGAGTGGATGGCACAAATAGAAATAAATGAATATGAATTGATAGCTGTTACAGAGACGTGGCTGCAGGGTGACCAAGACTGGGAACTCAATATTCAAGGTATTTGACGTTCCAGAAAAATAGGTGAAAAGGAGGTGGGGTAGCTTTGTTAATGAAGGAATGTATCAGTGCGGTGGTTAGTCGTGATATAGGTGCAATAGATCGTGATGTGGAATCAGTTTGGGTGGAAATAGGGAATAGCTAGGGGAAGAAGTCATAGATGGGAGTTGTCTATCGGCCCCCGAAGAGTTGCCTCACTGTAGGACAAAGTATAAATCAGGAAATAACAGAGGCGTGTATAAAGATGCTACAATTGTCATGGGTGATTTTAATCTGCATATTGACTGAACAAATCAGTTTGGCAGAGGTAACATGGAAGACGAATTTGTAGAGTGCATCAGGGATTGTTATTTAGAGCAATACATTGCAGAACCTACCCGGGAACAGGCAATTTTCGATCTATGTGTAATGAGGTAGCATTAATAAGAGATATCATAGTTAAGGATCCTCTAGGGGGTAGCGATCACAACTGGGGAAAATTTCAAATTCAGTTTAAGGCCGAGCAACTCGGGTCTCAAACCACTGTCCTCAACTTAAACAAGGGCAATTACAGAGGTATGAAGAAAGAATTGTCTAAAGCGGGCTGGGAAGATAGACTAAGGGGAAGGTCAGTGGATGAGCAGTGGCAGACATTTAAGTAGGTATTTTATAACACTCAGCAAAAATTTATCCGGGTCAAAAAGAAGGACTTGATGAGAAGGATGGTTAACAAAGGTGGTCAAGGAGAGTATCCAATCAAAAACTAAGGCAGACAAAGAGGCGAAAACTAGTGGTAGTCTAGAGGATTGAGAATTTTTTAGGAACCAGCAGCAGATGACTAAAAAGGTAATAAAGAGGGAGAAAATTGATTATGAAAGTAAATTGGCAAGAAATATAAAAACAAACAGCAAGAGCTTCTATAGGTATATAAAAAGAGAGTAGCTAAAGTGAACATGGGACCCTTGGAGGAGGCGACTGGAGAATTGATAACGGGAAACAGGGAAATGGCAGATAATTTAAACCAATATTTTGCATCAGTCTTCATGGTGGAGGACACTATAAACATCCCACAGATATCAGATAAGCAAGGAGCTAATGGGAGGAAAGATCTTGTAACAGTCTCTACCATGAGGGACAAAGTATTTGACAAACTAATGGGACTAAAGGCAGACAGGTTGCCAGGACCTGTTGGCCAATATCCAAGGATTTTAAAGAAAGTGGCTGCAGAGATAGTGGAGGCATTGGTCGAAATATTCCAGAACTCACTGGATTCCAGGAGGGTCCCAGCAGATTGGAAAACCGCTAATGTGACGCCCCAGTTCAAGAAGGGAGGGAGGCAAAAAACAGGAAACTATACACCAGTCAGCCTAACATCGGTTGTTGGGAAAATGCTAGAGTCCATTATTAAGGAAGAAATAGCAGGACATTTAGAAAAGCTTAACGCAATCAAACAGAGTCAACATGGTTTTGTGAAAGGGAAACCATGTTTGACAAATTTGCTAGAGTTCTTTGAGGATATAACAAGCAGAGTGGATAAAAGGGAACTGGTAGATGTAGTGTATTTGGATTCCAGAAGGCATTCGATAAGGTGCCACATAAAAGATTATTGCACAAGATAGGAGCTCATGATATTGGGGGTAATGTATTAGCATGGATTAAGAATTGGTTAACTCACAGAAGACAGAGAGTCAGAATTAATGGGTCTTTTTTAGGTTGGAAAGACATAACTAGTGGAGTGCCACAAGGATCAGTCCTAGGGCCTCAATTATTTACTATCTATATTAATGACTTGGAGGAGGAGGCAGAGTGTAATATATCCAAATTTGCTGACGATACAAAAATAGGTGGAAGGGCATGTTGTCATGAGGACATGAGGAATCTGCAAGGGGATATAGATAGGTTGAGTGAGTGGGCAAAAACTTGGCAGATGGAGTTTAATGTAGGAAAGTGTGAGGTCATACACTATGGTAGGAAGAATCAAAAGGCAGATTATTATTGAAATGGAGAGAGACTCCAAAAAAGTGCAGCACAGAGGGATCTGGGTGTTCTTGTGCAAGTAACACAAAAAGTTAGCATGCAGGTGCAGCAAGTAATTAAGAAGGCAAATGGAATTTTGGCCTTTATTGCTAGGGGGTTGGAGTTTAAAAATAGGGAAGTCTTGTTACAACTGTACAGGGTGTTGGTGAGGCCGGACCTGGAGTGCTGTGTGCAGTTTTGGTCCCCATATTTAAGAAAGGATATACTGGCATTGGAGGCAGTTCAAAAAAGATTCACTAGGCTGATTCCTGGGATGAAGGGGTTGACTTATCAAGAACAGCTAAACAGGATAGGCCTTTATTCGTTAGAGTTTAGAAGAATGAAGGGTGATTTTATTGAAACGTACAAGATTCTGAGGGGGCTTGACAGGGTAGAAGTTGAGAAGGTGTTTCCACTAGTGGCAGAATCTCGAACTGGGGGACATAGTTACAGAATAGGGGGATATTCATTTAAAACTGAGATGCGAAGGAATTTCTTCTCTCAGAGGGTAGTGAATGTCTGGAATTCTCTACCCCAGAGAGTTGTGGAGGCTAGATCACTGAAAGTAGATAAGTTTTTGAAATATTGGGGAGTTGAGGGCTATGAGGAGCTGGCACGAAAGAGGAGTTGATGTCTGGGGCAGACCAGCCATGATCTTATTGAATAGTGGGGCAGGCTTGAGGGGCCGAATGGCCTACTCCTGCTCCTATTTCTTATGTTCTTATATTCTTAAGCTCCTGTACCCTGTTCTGGGTTCTTTCTACTAACTTGTTTAAACATAGATCCAGGCAAACTGGATCCAAAAGGACCTCACAAGGTGAATCTGAAATAAAAACAGAAAATGCTGGAAATACTCAGCAGGTCTGGCAGCATCTGTGGAGAGAGAAACAAGGGTTAATGTTTCAGGTCATTGACCTTTCTTCAGAATCTTTCACTGCTGTTGACGCTCAAATTTAGCAGTTTTTTCTCAGTCCACTCTCTATGTCTGTAGTGTCATCACAGTTCAGATGAAACTGCGCACACTTTGAAAAACGCAAAGTATGTTGTTGGACTGACCTTTCTTCCAGAGAATGACTCACTACATACAATATCATACAATAATTATCATACAATAAATACAAAACATGCAATACAATATATACAGCATACAATGCACACAAACAAAATTAATAGGCAGGAAAAGAGCAGTTGGTCCAGCAAACCTCCCCCACATTGTGGTGGCCGGAGCATCATGACTGAACACTTCCTCTCTCGCCTCACACCGCTCCTGACTCCATCACCTCCTGCCTGCCACTCCCAGCACATTCGCAGCCATGTAATCTCCTGGGATGACTGAGGGTTTTCTTCATTCTTGTCAAATAGGCTTTGCTGGTAAAACCAACATTTATTGCCCATCTCTAGTTGCCCTTGAGAAGGTGATGATGGTCCTTCTTTTTGAACTGCTGGAGTCAGTGTGTTAAAGGTATTCCCACAAAGCTCTTCGGTAGTGTGCTTAAGAACTTCCACTTAGCAATGATGAAGGAGCAATGGGATCGTGTGTGATTAGGAGCGACACTTGGAGGTAATAGTGTTCCAAAACACCTGCTCCCTTGTCCTTCCAGATGGTAGAGGTTGTGGGTTTGGGAGGTACTCCCGAAGAAGCCTTGGTATGTTGTGGCAGTGCATCCTTTAGATAGGATACACTACAGCCCACTGTGCACCAATGGTAGAGGGAGTGGATGATTAAGCCAGTGAATGGAGTGCCGATCAAATGGACTGCTTTATCCTGATGGTGTCGAGTTTCTTGAGTATATTGGAGCATTGAAACCATCATTCGGGTTAGGTGGCCATTATAGAAACTGTTGGAAAGGGAAATTTGATGCCCAACCCCCATTGGTTTTATGCTCTGGTGGTAAGTTGAATATTACCGCCTGAGATTCTGTGACCTTGACAAGATTCAACAAAAACTGGAGCCAAAGCATGTGAACGGTCTGTGCAGGTAAGTTTGGGCTGGCAAGTCCTTTTCGTTCAATGCCCTCCAAACTTTCTCATGAACCAAGTCATTGTGATCCAAAAAAAGTTCCATGTCCTGGTATGAAATGAAAATTACTATTGGCATATTATTGATAATATGTTTATTTTAAATAACTGCCATGTCACCGTGTTCCGTGGAACACTTAAATAAATGGGTGGACAAGGTTCAAGAGGTTTAATGGGCTTTTTCTCTTGGAACATGCAAGACCATAGCTAAAAACTCCTGGCACACTGCTAAAAGCCAGAGTAAGGGATGGAATTAAAATATCCTGTCTTGTAAACACCAAATAACTTCAGTGCCCTGGTTCATGGTAACTCTGATATTTAGCAGCAGTGCACCAGCAATCTAATGCAAGCCAATGTTGTGATACTATTACACTTTTATGGTGATGGAAATCATGTAACTGGTGGGACTGAGTGCTCTTGGTGATGGGTGAGAGAATGCTTTGTTCCTTGGAGTCATGGCCAACATTTAGTGATATTGTGATAATGCCACTGGACAAGTAGGCCAGAGGCCCAGGGTAATGCCCTGAAGACAGTGGGTTCAAATCCCATTGTGGTCGCTGATGGAGTTTCAATGTAATTAATAAAATTTAATGAATAACTAGAAATTTGGAATTGAAAGCTTGTATCAGTATTGGTGCCATGAAGGTATCACTGATTGCTGTAATAAACCATCTGGTTCACAAATCTCCTGTAGGGAAGGAAATCTGCCATCCTTACCTGGTCTGGCCTACATGTGACTCCAAACCCACAGCAATGTGGCTGACTCTTTACTGCCCTCTGAAATGGCCTCGGCGAGCCACTCAGTTCAAAGGCAATTAAGGATGGGTAACAAATACTGGTCTTGCCAGTGACACCCATATCCTATGGGAGGCACAAAAATATCAATGCCACCAAAGACACTAGTCACTTATCTTACTATTGCTTGTGGGAAGTTACTTTGCACTAAATAGCTGCCCTGTTTTTCTGCACCACGGTACTTTTGAAGTTTTGAAGCATTTGAGATATTTCTGAGGGACACAATAAGTAGCAAGATAAATGGACATTATCTTTGATTTAGTAACAGGTTAGTAGAACATCCACACTGTGACCAAAACCGCCTATTTCTACCTCTGTAACATCTCCCATCTCCACCCCTGCCTCAGCTTATCTGCTGTTGGCACCCTAATCTATGCCTTTGTTACTACTGGATTTGACAATTCCAACACTCTCCTCTTCCACTCTCCATAAAATTTGAGGTCATCCAAAGCTTTGCTGTTTATATCCTAACTCGCTCCAAGTCTGGTTCACCTATCACTCCTATACTCACTGACCTAAATTGGCACCCGATTAAGCAATGCCTCAATTTTAAAACTCTCATCCTTGTTTACAAATCCCTCCGCCCTATCACAGGCCTTCCCTTTTGTTCTCCTTCCCCCCGCCCTCCCCATCCCAGCACCACGCCACCACCCACCCCCCCCCCCCCCCCACACCGCTGCCTCCAGGTTCTCAAAACCTATTGCATTTCTAACTTTTGATAGTTCTAAAGAAAGGTCATGCAGACTTGAAATGCTAACACTGTTTTTCTCTCCACAGATGCTGCCTGACCTGCTGAGTATTTCCAGCATTTTCTGTTTTTGTTTTAAATTTCCAACATCCATAGTATTTTGCCTTTGTGTTGAAATACTAGTTGCTGTTGTTTATGCAGATTGTAGGCCGAGAATTTGAAATTAGTCTGAAGCACATAACTACAATAGTCTCATAATCCTTTACTGATGCGAAATGTTAACTTCAGGAGCTATTACAGTACTGGCAATGTCTATAGAGTGAGAGCAATATGTTAAAATAGCACTTGGTCTTTACATGAATTTAACTTACTGCAGCTACAATGAGTCAAATGTTATGGTGGAAGCAGAAGAAACAGTAGGAGTCCTGCTAACCTCATGTGGCATTGCTCATAAATAGTCTGAAGTCCAGAGCATGGTTGTGATAGAATTGTTATATTCAGAGCTGAGGAATGGTGCACAGTGGGAGACCTGGAAGTGAAGCACAACAGGGAAGGGAAGGAAGAGGAAGGAAGGAGATGGAGATAGAGCACAGTAGGTTGGGAGAAGGGGTTGAAAAAGGGAGGAAAAGATAAATCGGATAACAATAGGCCAGTCAACCTAACATTGGTAGTGGGTAAATATATACAGGTCACAACACACAATAAAATTAATAGTCATCTAAAAAGACATGGAAAAATTGTGTTTGACAAATTTAATAGACTTCTTTGAAGAAATAATGCAGTGTATTGATAAAGGGAATGCCAAGGAAAAAGTACATGTAGATTATGAAACGGTGTTTGACTAAGTACCACATCTGAGGCTTTCTGATAAGTTAGAGGCACATGGCTTTAAAGGGAATGGGGCAACTTGGAAAGGGAATTAGTTAAAGGACAGAAAACAAAAAATAGTAGTTATTGGATATTTTCAGAGTGGAGGAATGCAAGCCTAATGTCCCCCAGAGGTCACTGTTGGTAACCATAGTTCTTCTCAACACATACAGCAACAACCTGCATTCATATTTGTGCCTTTAATGTTGGCAAACATCCTGACCTGGAAGACTGAAGACATGGCTGCGTATAGTGGAATGAATTTTTAACACATACAAATTTCCCAGTGGAAAGAGGACAGAATGGGAGCTGAAATCCAAGCATGCCATTTTAATCTCAGGGCAGTTGGCTTGCCGGCCAGACTCATTGACAGTATCGTGAGTAAATGTAAACTGAGCTCATCTGATGGAATTAGCATCCCAAGGTATCTACAGATTCTCAACAAAACCTTGCATACAGCCAGCAGAGACTCTGACAGGTAAGCTTGAAATTTATTTCTTGTGGGACTTGGAAATGTAAGAGTGCCCTTCCAGGCCCACTACCAAGTGGGGCCCCCTTCCCTTTTGCCCAGGGAAACCCTCCTGACCCCCTCTCCATGACCTACCTAATTGCTAGCCTGGCGGCCTCTGGGCTGCCCAATTTTCACAGGTCACAAGCTGGCAAGTTGTCTCTGGGTCGCCATTTACTGGGCAGGTAGTGGGCCAGCAAGATTCAAATAAGGACAGGCTGTTAAATTGGTCTCCCACTGCATGACTCGCTGACACTCTGGCCAGGAGTTGAAATCGTCCTACGTGTTGGTAAGATAATGAGCAACCTGATGTACCTGACTAGTCTTTAGTGCACCAAGTACACACACACACACAACATGCTTTCCCTTGTGTCTTGATATCAGCTGTCCCCAGCTGACCTGAAATTGTTACTGATGCCTCCAATTATCTGTTGCTGGAATCACATTCTGTGTCATGATACCAAGGATTACACAGGGCAAGCCAATAGTAGGGAGCAAAGAATAATTTGGAAATTATTCCACTTTGATTCTTCAAATATCTAATTGAACATGGTCACATTTAATTGAAAGTGGGCTGGAGAATTGGAAATGTCGCTGAATTAGAAAGAGACCATACGTATCACCCATTATTTCTATTCAGCAAGAAATTAAGATTTTTGCATTTCTGTTTTGTTCTGGGAGTTACTCATGCAGCTTCAGATGAACACCTGCAGAGTTTTAGGCTCAATATGAATCCCTTTATCAAGCAGCAGTGGATAATATACCATCTGCTAAATATTGTATTTCTACATTATTGTAATGCTAATGTAAAGTTTTTCTAAATTGCTTGTAAAAATGCTGTAGAATTTGCAATTTGGCCAAGAGAATCTCAGATTAGATTTGTTGCAGACAGTTCCAGTGGACAAGTGTAGTGGGTGAGCCTACTGTGCAGGTTAACATGACCTGGTTTCAAATTAGCCTAGAATGATTGGATTGAATTTAGTCTAGAATGTTGTAATTGAGTTTGTCTGAGAATGATATTCAATGATTTTATCAACAAATGGCAATCAGTACTTTTAGAAAGAAGAAATAAAGATGTGAATTTATATTCAGCCTTTCCCAATATTAGGCTATCCCAAAGCACTTTACAGCTAATGAAGTACCACTGATGTGTAGTCACTGTCATAATATAGGTAAAGTGGCAACCAATTTGTGCACAGCAAACTCCCACAAACAACAATGTGATAATGACCAGGTAACCTGTTTTTTGTTAGATCCGATAGTACAATTCCAAAGAACTCCTCTGCTCTTCTCTGAAATAGTGCCATGGGATGTGTTAGGCCCACCTGAGAAGGAAGAGAGAGCATTGCTTTAACATCTCATCCAAAAGACAGCACCTCCGATAGTGCAGCGCTCCCTCCATACTGCGCTGGGGTGTCAGCCAAGATCACGTGTTCAAGTCTCTGGAGTGGGACCTCCAAACTCTGAGACAAGAGTGCTGTTACTGAGCCACGGCTGGCACTAATTATTAGAAATGCACCAAAAGAATACTGCAGATAGAAGGACTGGAAAAGTTGCATGTCTTCTCATACCTGACTCTGTTACTACGTTGCTGCATCATGATGGGATTGATTTCAGCCTTGAATGACTGGATTAATTTTAGCTGAGGTGACGGCATTGAATTTAGTCAAGAAGGATGGGATTTAATTTAACTTGAATTGATGAAATGAAGATTTCTGCTGGCTGTGAAGTTCTTATATGACTCGACTTTGGGTAGTGTGGGCTCAATCTGTCAGCTGCAGGCCCATAACATGAAACCACCCATAATCTGGCGAAGATTGACGGTAAACTGAGAATGTCACTCAGGAAGATGGCTTGTGTGTGGGAAATGGAAAATATCATATTGGTCTTCCAAAATTGGAACTAGGCCACAGTCCTGAGGCAAAGGAAGAGGGCTTTTTCTCTGAGGTTAGGTCTGTTGTGCCTCAACTTACAGTGCTTGATACTGACACTAAAAATGTGACTTTAACCCTCCGGCATGGCAGGTTCCCATTTTAAACCTCGTCTAACCTGGGTATCCACCCCACATTACATGACTCTTCCTAACAGGGTAGGTATGGAGAAACTATTTCCTCTGTTGAGGAATGGAGAACAGGGGGCCATAGTCATAAAATTAGAGCCAGGCCATTCAGGACAGAAATCCACACAAAGGGCAGTAGAAATATGGAATTCTCTCCCCTGAAAGGCTATGGTTGCTAGGATAATTGGAAGCAATGTGATGTCAGGAATAAAAGAATGACTAGAGATAGGTTAGGGCCAATCAAGGATAGTAGTGGGAAGTTGTGTGTGGAATCGGAGGAGATAGGGGAAGTGTTAAATGAATATTTTTCGTCAGTATTTACAGTGGAGAAAGAAAATGTTGTCGAGGAGAATACTGAGATACAGACTACTAGGCGTGATGGGATTGAGGTTCACAAGGAGGAGGTGTTAGCAATTTTGGAAAGTCTGAAAATAGATAAGTCCCCTGGGCCAGATGGGATTTATCCTAGGATTCTCTGGGAAGCCAGGGAGGAGATTGCAGAGCCTTTGTCCTTGATTTTTATGTCGTCATTGTCGACAGGAATGGTGCCGGAAGACTGGAGGATAGCAAATGTTGTCCCCTTGTTCAAGAAGGGGAGTAGAGACAGCCCTGGTAATTATAGACCTGTGAGCCTTACTTCGATTGTGGGTAAAATGTTGGAAAAGGTTATAAGAGATAGGATTTATAATCATCTTGAAAAGAATAAGTTCATTAGAGATAGTCAGCACGGTTTTGTGAAGGGTAGGTCGTGCCTCACAAACCTTATTGAGTTTTTTGACAAGGTGACCAAGCAGGTGGATGAGGGTAAAGCAGTGGATGTGGTGTATATGGATTTCAGTAAGGCGTTTGATAAAGTTCCCCACGGTAGGCTATTGCAGAAAATACGGAAGTATGGGATTGAAGGTGAATTAGTGCTTTGGATCAGAAATTGGCTAGCTGAAAGAAGACAGAGGGTGGTGGTTGATGGTAAATGTTCATCCTGGAGTATAGTTTCTAGTGGTGTACCGCAAGGATCTGTTTTGGGGCCACTGCTGTTTGTCATTTTTATAAATGACCTGGATAAGGGTGTCGAAGGGTGGGTTAGTAAATTTGCGGATGACACTAAGGTTGGTGGAGTTGTGGATAGTGCCGAAGGATGTTGTAGGGTACAGAGGGACATAGATAGGCTGCAGAGCTGGGCTGAGAGATGGCAAATGGAGTTTAATGCGGAAAAGTGTGAGGTGATTCACTTCGGAAGGAGTAACCGGATTGCAGAATACTGGGCTAATGGGAAGATTCTTGGTAGTGTAGATGAGCAGAGAGATCTTGGTGTCCAGGTACATAAATCCCTGAAAGTTGCCACCCAGGTTAATAGAGCTGTTAAGAAGGCATATGGTGTGTTAGCTTTTATTAGCAGGGGGATCGAGTTTAGGAGCCACGAGGTCATGCTGCAGCTGTACAGAACTCTGGTGCGGCCGCACCTGGAGTATTGCGTGCAGTTCTGGTCACCGCATTATAGGAAGGATGTGGAAGCTTTGGAAAAGGTGCAGAGGAGATTTACTAGGATGTTGCCTGGTATGGAGGGAAGGTCTTACGAGGAAAGGCTGAGGGACTTGAGGTTGTTTTCGTTGGAGAGAAGGAGGAGAAGAGGTGACTTAATAGAGACATATAAGATAATCAGAGGGTTGGACAGGGTGGATAGTGAGAGCCTTTTTCCTCGGATGGTGATGGCAAACACGAGGGAACATAGCTTTAAGTTGAGGGGTGATAGATATAGGACAGATGTCAGAGGTAGTTTCTTTACACAGAGAGTAGTAGGGGCGTGGAACGCCCTGCCTGCAGCAGTAGTAGACTCGCCAACTTTAAGGGCATTTAAGTGGTCATTGGATAGACATATGGATGAAAATGGAATAGTGTAGGTCAGATGGTTTCAAAGGTCGGCGCAACATCGAGGGCTGAAGGGCCTGTACTGCGCTGTAATGTTCTATGTTCTATGGCTCTTCAATGCCCTCTGAAATGCCCTAACAAGCCACTCAGTTCTATCAAACCACGACAAAGTCGAAGAAAAGGAATGAAACTGGATGGACCACCCAACAATGACGTAGGCACCAGGACGACAACGGCAAACCCAGCCTTGTTGACCCTGGAAAGTCCTCCTGACTAACATCTGGGGGCTTGTGCCAACATTGGGAGAGCTGTCCCACAGACTAGTCAAGCACCAGCTTGACATAGTCATACTCACAGAATCATACTTTATAAACAATGTCCCAGTCACCACCATCACCATCCCTGGGTATGTCCTGTCCCACCGGCAGGACAGCCCCAGCAGAGGTGTGGCACAGTGGTAAACAGTCAGGAGGGAGTTGCCCTGGGAGTCCTCAACATTGACTCTGGACCCACTCCATGAAGTCTCATGGCATCAGGTCAAACATGGGCAAGTAAACCTCCTGCTGACTACCACCAACGGCCACCAGCAACGCCGCCCCTCCCCTCCCCCGCCGCCACAACTCTCGGCTGATGAATCAGTGCTACATTATGCTGCACACCAATTAGAAGAAGCATTGAGGGTAGCAAGGGCACAAAATGTACTCTGGATGGGGGATTTAAATGTCTATCACCAATAGTGATTGGGGAACACCACTACTGACCATGCTGGCTGAGTCCTAAAGTACATAGCTGCTAGACTGGGCCTGCGGCAGGTGGTGAGGGACCAAACACGAGGGAAAAACATACTTGACCTTGTCCTCACCAATCTGCCTGCTGCAGATGCTTCTGTCCATGACTGTATTGGTAGGAGTGACCCAGTCCTTGTGGAGACGACACGTCCCGCCTTCACATTGAGGATACCGTCCATCGTGTTGTGTGGCACTATCACTGTGTTAAATGGGATAGATTTCGAACATATCTAGCAATGCAAAACTGGGCATCCATGAGGTGCTGTGGGCCATCAGCAGCAGCAAAATTGTACTCAACCACAATCTGAAACCTCATGGCCCGGCATATCTCCCACTCTACCATTACCATCAAGCCAGGAGACCAACCCTGGTTCAATGAAGAGTGCAGGAGGGCATGCCAGAAGCAGCACCAGGCATACCTCAAAATGAGGTGTCAACCTGGTGAAGCTACAACCCAGGACTACTTGCATGCCAAACTGCATCAGCAGCATGCAATAGACAGAGCTAAGCGATCCCATAACCAAAGGATCAGATCTAAGCTCTGCAGTCCTGCCACATCCAGCTGTGAATGCTGGTGGACAATTAGACAACTAACTGGAGGAGGTAGCTCCACAAATATCCCCATCCTCAATGATGGGGGAGCCCAGCACATCAGTGCAAAAGATAAGGCAGAAGCATTTGCAACAATCTCCAGACAAAAGTGCTGAGTTGACGATCCAGCTCGGCCTCCTCCTGAAGTCCCCAGCATCACAGATGCCAGACTTCAGCCAATCCGATTCACTCCACGTGATATCAAGAAATGACTGAAGGCACTGGATACTGCAAAGGCTATGGGGCCTGACAATATTCCGCAATAGTACTAAAGACCTGTGCTCCAGAACATGCCGCACCCCTAGCCAAGCTGTTCCAGTATAGCTACAACACTGGCATCTACCTGGCAATGTGGAAAATTGCCCAGGTCTGTCCTGTACACAAAAAGCAGGACAAGTCCAACCCAGCCAATTACCGCCCTATCAGTCTACTCTCAATCATCAGCAAGTGATGGAAGGTGTCATCAACAGTGCCATCAAGCAGCACTTGCTTCGCAATAACCTGCTCAGTGATACCCAGTTTGGGTTCCGACAGGTTCACTCAGCTCCTGACCTCATTGCAGCCTTGGTTCAAACATGGACCAAAGAGCTGAACTCAAGAGGTGAGGTGAGAGTGACTGCCCTTGACATCAAGGCAGCATTTGACCGAATATGGCATCAAGGAGCCCTTGCAAAACTGGAGTCAATGGGAATCAGGGGGAAAACTCTCTGCTGGTTGGAGTCATACAGAGCACAAAGGAAGATGGTTGTTGGAGGTCAATCATCTCAGTTCCAGGACAACACTTCAGGAGTTTCTCAGGGTAGTGTCCTCGGCCCAACCATCTTCAGCTGCTTCATCAATCACCTTCCCTCCATCATAAGGTCAGAAGTAGGGATGTTCGTTGGTGATTGCACAATGTTCAGCACCATTCATGACTCCTCAGATACTGAAGCAGTCCATGTCCATACGCAGCAAGACCTGGACAACATCCAAGCTTGGGCTGATCTGAAGTAAATAACATACACACCACACAAATGCCAGGCAATGACCATCTCAAACAAGAGAGAATCTAACCATCTCCCCTTGACATTCAATGGCATTACCATCGCTGAATCCCCCACTATCAATATCATGGGGGTCACCATTGACCAGAAACTTAACTGGAGTAACCAGACAAATGCTGTGACTACAAGAGCAGGTCAGAGGCTAGGAATTCTGCAATGAGTGACTCCCTTCCTGTTTCCCCAAAACCTGTCCACCATCTACAAGGCACAAGTCAGGAGTGTGATGGAATACTCTCCACTAGTCTGGATGGGTGCAGCTCCAACAACACTCAAGAAGCTCAAAGCTCAAACACCATCCAGGGTAAAGCAGCCCACTTGATTGGCACCCCATCTACAACCTTCAACATTCACTCCCTCCACCACCAACGCACTGTGGCAGCAGTGTGTACCATATACAAGATGCACTGCAGCAATGCACCAAAGCTCCTTCGACAGCACCTTCCAAACCTACGACCTCTACCATCTAGAAGGACAAAGGCAGCAGATGCATGGGAACACCATCAACTGAAGGTCCCCTCCAAGCAACACACCATCCTGACTTGGAACTATATCACCGTTCCTTTGCTGTCACTGGATCAAAATCCTGGAACTCCCTTCCTAACAGCACTGTGGGTGTACCTATACCCCAAGGAGTGCAGTGGTTCAAGAAGACAGCTCACCACCACCTTCTCAAGGGCAATTAGGGATGGATAATAAATGCTGGCATTACCAGCGAAGCCCACATTCCAGGAACAAATAAAAAATACTGAACTGACGAAAATTTGCCCTTAACTGCTATTAGTGCCACGGCCAAAACCCTTGAAGAAGTTAATCCTTGTTGAGTAAAGTGTAACTTATTTTAATGGCGTACGAAGTTTATAATTACTGCTGAAAAACCTTTGTAGAGCTGAAAAACTAATTTTATATTTAGGGACTGTCAGATTTCTCCATTATGATAAAATAATATCACATTTTTAAAAAATATATATTTTTTAAGTTTGTTTATGATATTTCAGCTTCTTCCCTATTCCCATGTGTATGTCATAGAGTCATTTTTGGCACAGAAGAAGGCCATTCAGCCCATCAATGCCATGCTGGCTCTCCAAGGGCAATCCAGTCAGTCCCACTCCCCTACTCAATCCCTTTAGCCCTGCAAGTTTATTTCCTTCAACTGCCCATCCAATTTCCTTTTGAAATCATTGTTCCCACTTCCACCACCCTCATGGGCAGCGAGTTCCAGGTCATTACCCCTTGCTGTGTGAAAAAGTTTTTCCTCACGTTCCCCCTGCATCTCTTCCCCAAAACCTGCAATCTGTGTCCCCTAGTCCTTGTCCCATCAGTTAATGGAAACAGTTTTCCCTTCTCTAACTTATCTCAGCCTGTCATAATCTTGTACACCTCTATCAAATCTCCCCTCAATCTCCTTTGCTCCAAGGAAGACAACCACAGCTTTTCCAACCTAACCTTGTAACTAAAATCCCCCATCCCTGGAACCATTCTGGTAAATCTGCACCCTGTTACGACCAGGTGAGAAAGGTGTCCGGGGTCACTTTCAGCCTTCACTTGGTCTTAACAGGATTTAAATTTTAAACACATTGCGTTTTGAGCTCCCCTTGGTGAATCCTTGTTCATCACTTTCCAATTATAAGGCAAAGAAAAGAGCACAAACAGGCTGTCTGAAATTTAAAAGAAGAAAACTTAAACTCTAATTCGGTTAATGCCTACGGATACATGCAACGCCTCATGCTAGCATGCACATGCGATACACACATGCAAATAGAGACAGAAAAGAGCAGAAGAAAAATAAAGTAGATAACGTTTGAGGCAATCTCAGAAGGGGGTTTGTTACTGTGCTTCGAGCTCACTTGCTTGGAGGTAGATCTTGCTTTTCGTTGGGGCCCAGTATTCTTCTTAAATCTTGTTCACTGTAGGAGACTTTTCTCTCTTGGGGTTCATATGTCTTCAATGGTTTCCAAAGCTAGTGAGAGAGATGAGCACAGACAGGAGAGAGGTGGCGGCAAGCCAGCCACAAGAGAGTTCTTTTCAGTCCAGGAGCAAACAACCTTCTGAGCTCCAACTCTCTGTGGTCAATTTAAAACTCCCCTAGTTGGCCAGCAGGTGGTCATGTGACTGACTGGTTTGACCAGTTCTCTTTTGTGTATTGGGGAGCAGGGACTTGTTCCTTTGTTCCAACACTGTCTGCCAGAATGCAAAAAATGTCTTTCCAGTCAGGGTTTTACAAGGGTGAACGCCTTGTAAAAGGCCTTCTTTTCTTCCCAGCAACAATTTTAAAATTTGATGACCATGTGGCATAATATATGTGCCTCATCCTTGGCAGGTGGGGGAGTGCATGACACCTGCACACCCAGGGGAATGAAATGCGATCTGGGGGGAAAAACAACGCATTTCATTAAAAGGTTTGAGAGAAATATATGATACAGGAAGAAAAACCATGCATTTCTCTCATTCATTTCCATCCATTCATCAATCTTAAAGCCTATTAAAATTGTCGTTTCTGGATGCCAGTGCTGCTTTAATTTCCCCTTTTTTGGCATCCCAGTAGCCATGTCGTTCTTTGGCGAAGCTTTTCTTCAGTTTGCCATTGCCATGACTACCTAAGCTCTTGTTCCTGTTGAGGTCATTTTTTTTTCCAGGAGAGTTAGTAGTGAGCTGGTCTATCCTGAACTCTCTCTCAGTGCTTTGCTGAGTCATGCAAAGGCTTTTGCCTTCAGGGGATGGGTGGTTCCCTTTTCCTCTGACTGTGGGGGAGGATTTTTGGTTAATCTCCCCTTTGTTCTCGGATACATTCCTGCCTGCAGGCATGTGTGCAGATGGCTGCACTTACCTGTGGCACTTCGACTAGGTGAGGCATCACCCTCACGGTTTCTGTGCCCCTTAGAGGTTTTTCTTTGTCTCTGCAGGTTCCTGTAAATGCTGTTAGTAACTCTGGTGGGGTGCTTCTAGAGTCTGCATTTACATAGGAGGATGTAGGGTCTAACTTTTCAAATTGTTCGAGGTTGGCTGACCAGACAGTAGAGGTTTCCAACCAGGATTCTTCCCCGACTTCCTTTAACCTGTCCTCTTGGTCACTTTTCCCCCGAACCTTTCTAAACTTTTGCCAACCATGTGCCTGTCTGTCCCCTTTTGTTCTCTGCAGAGGTCACTGACAGTTCACCAGCCCTCTGATGGAGTGTTCTCCTAACACGGGTACAGGACTTAGGGGTTCAGGTTTCACTGTGGGTTGGGGTTTCCCCTCAACCTGGCACATGTGGCAACTCCTGTAGTACTCCACCACATTTCTGTGGAGTTTTGGCCAGTCAAGCTGCTGTCTTATGTGGGCTTTGGTCTTTCGAATACCGGCATGTACAGCTATTCTAGTCTCATGAGCCATTCTTAATATTTGATTAGATTAGAGATACAGCACTGAAACAGGCCCTTCAGCCCACCGAGTCTGTGCCGAACATCAACCACCCATTTATACTAATCCTACACTAATCCCATATTCCTACCAAACATCCCCACCTATCCCTATATTTCCCTACCACCTACCTATACCAGTGACAATTTATAATGGCCAATTTACCTATCAACCTGCAAGTCTTTTGGCTTGTGGGAGGAAACCGGAGCACCCGGAGAAAACCCACGCAGACACAGGGAGAACTTGCAAACTCCACACAGGCAGTACCCGGAATCGAACCTGGGTCCCTGGAGCTGTGAGGCTGCGGTGCTAACCACTGCGCCACTGTGCCGCCCATTTCTCTCCGGTATCTCTGTGGCACCAGTAACTGGTGAACTACTGTCTACTCCTTGTTCTCAGGTCTGTGAGGAGAACTCTATTTCCTCATCAGTACCTCATTCTTTCAATAGCAGCAATCAGGGACTCCCTCTGCTTCACTTTCAGACTGGGCAGCCTGTGCTAACTCTCTCAATACTGGGCCAGCTCACCGAGCCTCAGCGAGGGAAGATCCATTTGATTCATTCCCTGAGTCTCCTAACTTTCCAAAAAGTCTCAGACAGGCAGACCTCATGGTCATCTGTCTGCAGTGCCAATTCAGTCTCCTCTGGGGGCAGCTGATTTGATCATGACCTGATCCACTACACATTCAGGGACACTGCCAGTGCCAATGCCCTGTCTCTCTGATCTCCTGTGGTCTTTCTTTCACTAATGGGGGGGCTACCACCTTCACCCCCGCCAGATCATTACCTAAGAGCAAGTCAACCCTGTCCACAGGCAAACTAGGGACAATCCCTACGGTCATTGGTCCCGAAACTAGGACACACTCCAGATGCACCCGGCGTACAGGTACAGGCATGCACTGCCCTCCAATACCATTCACCACCATTTTGGTGTCCACTGCACGCTCTGGGGGAAAGATCAGGCCTTTTCCCAGTAAAAGGGATCTAGTGGCCGCTGTGTCCCAGAGAATCACTGTGGGCTTGTTTGCCTCACTCGAGGGGTATAGGGCTACTTTCCATTCAGGCTCAAAACACTGATAACCTTCAGAAATCCCATTAACTTTTCCTGCACTGGCCATAGTAAGCTTCCTGGGTTGCACTCTTACTGCAGTTAAAGCCACAGCTTGTTCTGTGCTTTCCATCAGGGTCCCATCTTTACTGAACGGGTGTGCCCTGATTAACCCTACCAGTTTTCCCTTTAGTTTCCAGCAGTCAGCTTTTAAATGCCCTGCCTTATTACAATGGAAGCACACTGGTCTCCGGGTCTCACTCTTACAGCACCTTCCTTTTTGACTGGAGGAGGGCCTCCTGTGTCTCCTGCTTTCCTTTCTCTCCCAGGACTGCCTGAGCAGAGATCATCTTCCCATCCTTTGTCCTTTTCAGATTTGTGGGGGTGATTAGGAAAGGGTCTCCCCAGTGAAGGTGGTAGCCCCCCCACTAGTGAAAGAAGGACTGCAGGAGGTCAGAGAGACAGGGCAGTGGCAGAGTCCCTGAATGTGTCGTGGATCAGGCCATGATCAAATCAGCTACCCCAGAGGAGACTGCATTTGCACTGCAGGCAGATGACCATGAAGTCTGCCTTTCCTTTGGAAAGTTAGGAGACCCAGGGAATGAATCAATGGATCTTATAAATTAAAGCAAACTCATCAGCCAGAATGGCCTCTTGCTGGGCTTTCTGGACCCACTGCTCCTCTACATGGGTCTTTATTGAGAGTGGGAGAGAGTGTTTAAATTCCTCTAACAGAACTACTTCCCTGAGATTCTCATAGCTGAGCAGTATTTTAAGAGCTATCAGCCACTGGTCAAAAGCCAGCTGCTTATGTCTTTCAAATTCCAGATAAGTTTGATTACCTTACTTTCTGAGGGTTCTAAACATTTGGCGATAAACTTCGGGTACTAATTCATATGCCCCAAGGATAGAATTTTTGGTCAGTTCATAATTTGATGAACTCACATCTGGCAACAAGGAATAAACCTCATGGGCTTTTCCAGTTAGCTTACTTTGTAGTAAAAGAGACCAGGTCTCAGCTGGTCATTTTAGATGCCTTGCCAATTTCTCAAAATACGCAAAAAAAAGTGTCCACATCTTCCTCATTGAATGGTGGGATTTGATGAGCAAGTTTTAGCAATTTTGTACCCAGCCCTGAATTATGCTCCTCCATATTGACCATGCTTTCACTGCGGTCACTCTGTCGCCCCCTAGTTAATGCAAGCCGCTTCAGCTCTCTTTCTTCGGATTCTTTCTGGAATATTCTTTCTCTCTCTCTCTCCTCTCTCTCTCTCTCTCGTTCCTTCTCCTGTCTTTCTTTCTCTCTCTCCTCTCTATTTCTTCACGTTCCTTCTGGAAAACTGTCTCTTTCTCCCTCTCCTACCTCTCTTTCTCTCTTTCCTCTAATTCAAGTTTCCTTTGTTCCAATTGTATCGTTGTTAGCAATACCATGTCTGGGTCTGCTTCTAATACTGCTTCTGCTTCTTCAGATTCAATGGAAAAATGGTTGGCCACTAGCCTTAGAAGTTCAGGCTTCCTAGCTTTGCCACATACAGTGATCCCACACTGCTCAGCCATTTTTCTCAACTCCTTCATAACTTATCCCAAGTTACTTCACCCTGGCTTGGAGAACTGCTCGTGTCAGTTGCAGACATGTTAGTATTCAATCACACACAGCCACAAGAAAACCTGTATTAATCTTGCTCTTTTGTTTGATTGGGAACAATTAGGCTTCCCACTTCCAATTTCTCTCATTTGTCTGTGGGTAAAATTCTGGATGCTAGCACCCAAATTTCTGTTACGACCAGGTGAAAAAGGTGTCAAGGAGTCTCTTTCAGTCTTCACTTGGTCTTACTGTAACAGGATTTAATTTTTGAACACACTGTGTTTTGAGCTCCGCCCTGGCGAATCCTTGTTCACCACTTTCCACTTTCCAATTATAAGGCAAAGAAATGAGCACAAACAGGCTTTCTTATGTTTAAAGAAGAAAAGTGAAATTTATTAAAACATAAACTTAAACTCTAATTCAGTTAACGTCTGCAGACACACCCCATGCCCCAAGCTAGCATGCATATATGATATGCACATGCAAATAGAGACAGAAACGATCAGAAGAAAAATAAGGTAGAAAAAGTTTGAGGCAATCTCTGAAAGTGGTTTGTTACTGTGCTTCGAGCTCACTGTAGTCCTTGCTTATAGGTAAATCTTTCTTTTCATTGGGGCCCAGTATTCTTATTAAACCTTGTTCACTGTAGGAGACTTTTCTCTCTTGGGGTTCATGTGGCTTCAATGGTTTCTGAAGCTGGTGAGAGAGATGACAGCAGACAGGAGAGAGGCGGTGGCAAGCCAGCCACAAGAGAGTTCTTTTCAGTCCAGGAGCAAACAGCTTTCTGAGTTCCAATTCTCTGTGGCCAATTTAAAACTCCCCGAGTTGCCAGCAGGTGGTAATGTGACTGGCTGGTTTGGCCAGGTCTCTTTTGTGTATTGGGGAGCAGGGACTGGTTCCTTTGTTCCAGCACTGTCTGATAGTATGCAAAAAAATGTCTTTCGAGTCTGGGGCTTGCCAACCCCATTTTAATAGGCCTTCTTTTCTTCCCAGCAACAATTTTAAAATGTAATGTCCATGTGGCAGAATATATGTGTATGGTTACCAGAACTGGATGCAATACTCCAGTTGGGGCCTAACCAGAGCATTATAGCATTACTTCCCTGCTTTTGTACTCAATGCCTCTATCTATGATAGTGTGAGGCGGTGGCGCAGTGGTATTATCACTGGATTAGTGACCCAGAGACCCAGGGTATTGATCTGGAGACATGGGTTCGAATCCCACCCCACAGCAGAAGGTGGAATTTGAATTTAATTAATAAATCTGGAATTAAAAACTAGTCTAATGATGGCCATGAAACCATTGTCGATTGTTGTAAAAACCCATCTGGTTCACTAATGTCCTTTAGGGAAGGAAACCTGCTGTCCTTACCTGGTCTGGTCTACATGTGACTCCAGACCCACAGCAATGTGGTTAACTCTTACATGACCTCTGAAATGGCCTAGCAAGCCACTCAGTTGTACCTAACCGCTACGAAGTCAATAAAAAGGAATGAAACCGGACGGACCACCCGGCATTGACCTAGGCACCGGAAATGACAACGGCAAGCCCAGCCCTTACTAACATCCGGGGGCTTGTGCCAAAGTTGGGAGAGCTGTCCCACAGACGAGTCAAGCTACAGCCTGACATGGTCATACTCACGGAATCATACCTTAACAACAATGTCCCAGACACTGCAATCACTGTGCCAGGAGGGCATGCCAGGAGCAGCACCAAGCATACCTCAAAATGAGGTGTCAACCTGATGAAGCTACAACCCAGGACTACTTGCATGCCAAACTGCATAAGCAGCATGCAATAGACAGAGCTAAGCGATCCCATAACCAATGGATCAGATCTAAGCTCTGCAGTCCTGCCTATCCAGCCGTGAATGGTGCTGAACAATTAAACAACTAACTGGAGGAGGTGGCTGCACAAATATCCCCATCCTCAATGATGGGGGAGACCAGCACATCAGTGCAAAAGATAAGGCAGAAGCATTTGCAACAATCATCAGCCAGAAGTGCCGAGTTGATGATCCATCTGGGCCCCCTCCTGAAGTCCCCAACATTACAGATGCCAGACTTCAGCCAATTCGATTCACTCCGCGTGATATCAAGAAACAACTGAAGGCACTGGATACTGCAAAGGCTATGGGTCCTGACAAGATTCCGGCAATAGTACTGAAGACCTGTGCTCCAGAACTTGCCACACCCCTAGCCAAGCTGTTCCAGTATAGCTACAACACTGGCATCTACCCGGCAATGTGGAAAATTGCCCAGGTATGTCCTGTACACAAAAAGCAGGACAAGTCCAATCTGGCTAATTACCGCCCTATCAGTCTACTCTCAATCATCAGTAATGTGATGGAAGGTGTCATCAACAGTGCCATCAAGCAGCACTTGCTTAGCAATAACCTGCTCAGTGATGCTCAGTTTGGGTTCCGCCAGGGCCACTCAGCTCCTGACCTCATTACAGTCTTGGTTCAAACATGGACAAAAGAGATGAACTCAAGAGGTGAGGTGAGAGTGACTGCCCTTGACATCAAGGCAACATTTGACCAAGTATGACACCAAGGAGCCCTCGCAAAACTGGAGTCAATGGGAATCAGGGGGAAAACTCTCCACTGGTTGGAGTCATACCTCGTGCAAAGGAAGATGGCTGTGGTTGGAGGTCAAACATCTGAGCTCCAGGACATCACTGCAGGATTTCCACAGGGTAGCGTCCTAGGCCCAACCATCTTCAGTTGCTTTATCAATGACCTTCCTTCTATCATAAGGTCAGAAGTGGGGATGTTCGCTGATGATTGCACAATGTTCAGCACCATTCGCGACTCCTCAAATACTGAAGCAGTCTGTATAGAAATGCAGCAAGACTGAGACAATATCCAGGCTTGGGCTGATAAGTGGCAAGTAACATTTGCGGCATAGAAGTGCCAGGCAATGACAATCTCCAACAAGAGAGAATCTAACCATCTTCCCTTGACATTCAATGGCATTACCATCGCTGAATCTCCCACTATCAACATCCTGGGGGCTACCATTGACCAGAAACTGAACTGGAGTAGCTATATAAATACCGTGGCTACAAGAGCAGGTCAGAGGCTAGGAATCCTGCGGCGAGTAACTCACCTCCTGACTCCCCAAAGCCTGTCCACCATCTACAAAGCACAAGTCAGGAGTGTGATGGAATACTCTCCACTTGCCTGGATGGGTGCAGCTCCAACAACACTCAAGAAGCTCGACACCATCCAGAACAAAGCAGCCCGCTTGATTGGCACACCATCCACAAACATTCACTCCCTTCACCACCCACGCACAGTGGCAGCAGTGTGTACCATCTGCAAGATGCACTGCAGCAACGCACCAAGGCTCCTTAGACAGCACCTTCCAAACCCGCAACCTCTACCACCTCGAAGGACAAGAGCAGCAGATGCATGTGAACATCACCACCTGCAAGTTCCCCTCCAAGTCACACACCATCCTGATTTGGAACTATATCGTCGTTCCTTCACTGTCACTGGGTCAAAATCCTGGAACTCCCTTCCTAACAGCACTGTGGGTGTACCTACCTAATATGGACTGCAGCGGTTCAAGAAGGCAGCTCACCACCACCTTCTCAAGGACAATTAGGGATGGGCAATAAATGCTGGCATAGCCAGTGATGCCCACATCCCATGAATGAATTTTTAAAAATGCTTTACTAACCACTCTCAGTATGTCCTGCCACCTTCAAAGAAAATGCACATGCACCCCCAGGTCCCTCTGTTCCTGCACACTCTTTAGAAATGCACCATTAAGTCTATATTGCCCCACCCTATCCTTTCTGCCAAAATGCATCACCTCAAACTTGTCTGTATTAAATTTCATCTGCCACTTCTCTGTCCATTCTACTAGCCTATCTATGTCCCCTTGCAGTTGATTGGTATCATCCTCACTGTCTGTCAGTCCTCCAAGTTTGGTATTGTCAGCAAATTTTGAAATTCTGCTCTGTATCCTAAAATGCAAGTCATTTATATCTAGCAAAAAAACAGTGGTCCTAACAATAACGCTTGGGCAACACCACTGTCTACCATCCTTCAGTCTGAAAAGCAACTATTTACCATGACTCACTCTTTTCTGTCCTGGAGCCAATTTTTTATTCAATTGGCCACTGACCCTCCTATTCCACGAGCCTCAATTTTTTTAACCAGCCTTTTATGCGATACCTTATCAAATGCTTTCTTAAAATCCATATAGGCAACATCCACTGCTTTCCCTTCATCCACTTTCTCTGTTACTTCATCAAAAAATTCAATTAGATTAGTCAAGCCATGCTGGCTATCCTTAATTAACTCAAACTTCTCTCAGTGTCCATTGATATTTTCCCTGATTATTGTTTCTAAAACTGTACCCACCACTGATATTAAACTAACAGGCCTGTAGTTGCTCGGACTGTCCTTACACCCTTTCTTGAATAAGGGTGTCACATATTTGCCACTCTCCAATCCTCTGACACCTCCCTCATATCCAAAGAAGATTGGAAGATTATGGCAAGCCCTTCCACTATCTACACCCCCACTTCCTTTCACAACCTGGGAAGCAAGCCATCCTGACCAGGTGATTTATCTACACTAAGCATAGCCAGCCTTACCAGTACCTCCTCCCTTTCAATTTTACCCTATCCCTTGCCTCTACTCATTCTGCAAGTTTCAATATTTTGTCAATTCATCTTCTTTCTTAAATATCGATACAAAGTACTCATTAAGTATTCTAGCATTGTCCTGTGCCTCTAAGCATATATTACCCTCCTTATCCTTAATAGGCCCCACTCCATCTCTTCCCAGCCACTTATTATTTGCATGCCAGCAGAAGAATTTTGGGTTCCCTTTTATGTTAACTGCCATTCTATTTTCATATTCTCTCTTTGCCTGTCTTATTTTCTTCTTCACCTCCCCTCTCAACTCATTGGCATGGTTCTTACTTGAAGAATTCAGAAGAATCTGTTTTCTTTTTGTTTCATCATAATTTCTATGTCCCTTGTCATCCAAGGAGCCCTGTTTTTGGTTCCCCTCCGTTTCATCCTTGTTGGAATGTACCTCGGCTGTTCCTGAAGCATCTCTTCCTTAAAGATAACTCACTGTTCTCTTACAGTTTTTCCTGTCAGTCTTTGGTTCCATTTTACCCTGGCTAGATCCCTTCTCATCGCATTGAAATTTTCCCTCTCCCAATCCAGGTGTTCTACATTATAATGTTCCTTGCTTTTCTGTATTACGAGTCTAAACCTTATGATACGATGATCACTCTTACTCAAACGCTCCACCACAGACACTTGGTCCAATTGGCCCACCTCATTTCCTAGTAGTGCCTCCTTTCTAGTTGGGCTGAGAACATACTGATCAAAGAAGTTCTCCTGAACACATTTCAGAAATTCCCCTCCCTCCTTTCCCTTTACTCTAATATTATCCCAATAGATATTTGGGTAATTAAAGTCCCCGAGCATCATCATTCTATAGTTCTTGCACACCTCTGTAATTTCCCTGCAGATTCACACCTCTATCTCTCTTTCTGTCTGTTTGGACAGCTATAGAATACCCCCACTAGTGTGATCAGACCCTTTTTGCTTCTGAACTCTGACCAAATAGATTCTGTCCTTGCCCCTTCAAGGACAGCTCTTCTTTCCAACACTACAATGTCTTCCCTAATCAGCGGGGCCACCCCACCTGCCTTTTTCCCTTCTCTATCTTCTCTGAATACTTTATATCCTTGTATATTAAGTGCCCAGTCCTCACCATTTTTAAGCCAGGTTTCTGTTATTGCCACTACATCATATTCCCATACTGTTATTTGTACTTGTAGCTCACCAAACTTACTAACCACACTTTGTGAGTTTTCATATGTATTGAAATCCTGTCTTTACATTCCTCGTAGTCCTTCTCAGTCCACTCCCATCTATTATGGAACTATTCCTTTCTCTAGTACTATCCAACACTGTCACTCCTTTATGCACCTTTTCCTCTTTTTTACTTCTGTATGCTGGTGCCCACCCCCCTGCCAATTTAGTTTAAACCCTCCCCAACTACACTAGTGAATCTCCCCATGAGGACATTGGTCCCAGTGCTATTGAGGGCAACCCATCCCTTTTGAATAGGTGCCTCTGCCCCAGAACTGGTCCTAATGCCTCAAGAACCTGAAGCCCTCTCCCTCCTACACATGCTTCCAGCCATGCATTGATCCTCTCTATCATCATATTTCTATTCCTGCTAGCATATGGCACTGGGATTAATCCAGAGATTACTACATTTGAGGTCCTACCTTTAACTTCCTTCCTAGCTCCTGAAAATCTGACCGTAGGATCTCAATACCTGCCCTTTCTATGTGATTGGTACCAACACATACCACAACATCTAACTCACTCCCTTCTCCCTGCAGAATAATCTGCACCCTCTTCATGATGTCCTTTACCCTGGCACCAGGGAGGCAACACACCATGCAGACTCATGATGACGGTTACAGAAATGCCTGTATGCCCCCATAACTATGAAATCTCCAATAACAACTGCATGTTCTTGCTATGGAGGGAGTGCAGCGAAGGTTCACCAGACTGATTCCTGGGATGACTGAAGTATGAAGAGAGATTGGGTCAATTAGGCTTGTATTCACTAGAGTTTAGAAGAATGAGAGGGGATCTCATAGAAACCTACAAAATTCTAACAGGACTGGACAGACTAGATGCAGGAAGGATGTTCCCAATGGCGGGGTAGTCCAGGACCAGGGGTCACAGTCTAAAGATAAGGGGTAAGCCATTTAGGACTGAGATGAGGAGGGATTTCTTCACCCAGAGAGTTGTGAACCTGTGGAATTCTCTATCACTGAAAGCAGTTGAGGCCAAATCATTAAATATATTCAAGAAAGAGTTAGATATACTTCTTAGGGCTAAAGGGATCAAGGGATACGGGGAGAAAGTGGGAACAGTTTGGTTGATCAGCCATGATCGAAGGGCCGAATGGCCTACTCCTGCTCCTATTTTTCTATGTTTCTATTTCTATTTCTACACTTTGCTGTTCCCTCCTGTGCAGTCCCTTGCCCATAGGTGCCATGGTCTGGACTGCACTCCTTCAGGATATCGTCACTCCCAGCAGTCTCCAATGTTGAGTACTGATTTGAGAGTGGCACACATCCCAAAGACTCCTGTACCTCCTGCACTCTTCTGGATGGCAACCCACCTGCTATCCTGAACTCTTACCACCTGAGGTGGTCGCCACACTACCAGAAGGATGTGGAGGCTTTGGAGAGGGTACAGAGGAGGTTTACCAGGATGTTGCCTGGTCTGGAGGGCATTAGCTATGAGGAGAGGTTGGAAAAACTCAGTTTGTTTTCACTGGAACAACGGAGATGGAGGGGCGACATGATAGAGGTTTACAAAGTTTTTAGCGGCATGGACAGAGTGGATAGTCAGAAGCTTTTTCACAGGGTGGAAGAGTCAGTTACTAGGGGACATAGGTTTAAGGTGCGAGGGGCAAAGTTTAGAGGGGATGTGCGAGGCAAGTTTTTTACACAGAGGGTGGTGAGTGCCTGGAACTTGCTGCCAGGGGAGGTGGTGGAAGCAGATATGATAGAAACGTTTAAGAGACATCTTGACAAATATATGAATAGGAAGGGAATAGAGGGATATGGGCCCCGGAAGTGCAGAAGGTGTTAGTTTAGGCAGGCATCAAGATCGGCGCAAGCTTGGAGGGCCGAATGGCCTGTTCCTGTGCTGTACTGTTCTTTGTTCTTTGTTCTTTGAGGTGTGATCACCTCCTGGAAAGTATGATCCGGGAAACTCTCCTGCTCCCTGATGCATTGCAGTGACTCCAGCTGCCCCTCGAGCTCGGAAATCCTGAGCTTGAGCTGAAGCAGCTGAAGACACTTCCTACACATGTGGTGCCCCCAAAACACACATGAAGTATCCTGGAGCTCGCACATGGCACAGGAATTGCAAGCAACAGGTTGCAGCTGCCCATCCATGATCTAACAAAAAACTCTATTTCCTCTTTTAGAATCTAGTTGGTACCTTGTTTAAGCTATTCATTTTAATTAATGCCTCTAGTTCTGCTCTGTGCTATTAATCTTGTTAATTCACTCACTGTTACGCTCACCCTGATTGAAGTTATTAATTTCCTGGTTCCTAATTTGAAAGAACGCCTTAGTTTAGAGGGAGAAAAAGAGAAAAACCAACCAATCACTTACCTGCTTTCCTGTGATGTCACACGGATTGTTCTCTCCCAATGCAGTGGGTCCATGATGAACCTTCCCCAGAGCTCTTTTATCCTCCTTGCTGCTCTCTCTGTGTTCTTGCTCTCCAGGCTGCTCCTTTATCCTCCCTGCCACCAGTCTCACTGTGCACTTTCTCACCAGAATCACTCTGTTATCCACCACCCCCCCCACCCCCCACCCCCCACCACCAGTCTCGCTATGCTGTCAGTCTCCAGGCTGATCTTCTATTCCCCATTCCCGACTTGTAATTTTCAAGCGCTTGGATTCAGGAAGGTAAGATTTCTGGAGATTGTCACGAATTTGAGAAAATTGTTGTTTGATCATTACCTCAATCAAGTGTGCTGTGTGATAAATCATGCTTCACATCTTAATCTACCGGATTGCTTTCAATAATTTTTCTGCAATTATCGGGCTTAAACTCAATATGCTGCAGATCAAGAACTAATAATTCCAATAGCTTTGGAAGTCTCAACAGATGGAAAATCATCATAAAAGTTTTTAAATAACAACCCAAGAGAGCTTCAAATGACTTGCCATTAAATTCTACATGTGTTTCTATAATTTCATATGATATCCTCTTGGTTCCATCACTCCCAAGTATCTGGAACAGTAAAGCTCACAGAAAATAGAAGGATCATATTTCCTGGGTTCCTGGAATCAGTGAAGATGCAGAACCAGCTACAGAAAGGATACAGCTTGGCAGCACCCCAAAGAACAAATAACTAATATGCCTATCAAATTCTCAGTGTATCTATTGCAGTGGATGAGTGATATTGCTTAGGATTCTCTGTTATCGGTTATTATCATTTAGCCTATCTCCACAACTACACTTTACATTCACAAACAAGGTTTAAGTTTAGAGAACATTTTGAAGTAACATTTATCTAACCCAGATATATGCTAGTATTACAAGAAATTTTGGGCCAATTTGACATCCATAATAATTCAGTCATGCAAGCTCTTGAAGTGATATGGATGGGGGAAAAAAATGGCGACGATTTTGTAATGCCGGGTTTTTGCATGTCCGCACCTTTCTGGATCCAGGAATATCCTATCTACGGCAGTGGGAGCATTTAAATCCCTTTCTGTCTCCACAGATGCTGCCAGGTCTTCTGAATATTTCATAAGATCATAAGATCATAAGAACTAGGAGCAGGAGTAGGCCGTCTGGCCCCTTGAGCCTGCTCCGCCACTCAATAAGATCATGGCTGATCTTTTCGTGGACTCAGATCCACTTACCCGCGCTCTCACCGTATTCCTTAATTCCTTTATTGTTCAAAAAGATATCTACCTTAGCTTTAAAAACGTTTACTGAAGAAGCGTCAACTACTTCACTGGGCAAGGAATTCCATAGATTAACAACCCTCTGGGTGAAGAAGTTCCTTCTTAATTCAGTCCTAAATCTGCTCCCTCCAATCTTGAGGCTATGCCCTCTTGTCCTAGCTTCACCTGCCAGTGGAAACATCCTCTCTACTTGTATCTTATCTATTCCCTTCATAATTTTATATGTTTCTATAAGATCCCCCCTCATTCTTCTGAATTCCAATGAATATAATCCCAATCTACTCAGTCTCTCCTCATAAGCCAACCCCCTCAACTCCGGAATCAACCTAGTGAACCTCCTCTGCACCCTCTCCAGTGCCAGTACATCCTTTCTCAAGTAAGGAGACCAAAACTGCACACAGTACTCCAGATGCGGCCTCACCAGTACCTTATACAGCTGCAACATAACCTCTCTGCTTTTAAACTCAATCCCTTTAGCAATGAAGGACAAAATTCCATTTGCCTTCCTAATTACTTACTGTACCTGCAGACCAACCTTCTGCAATTCATGCACAAGGACACCCAGGTCCCTCTGCATCGCAGCATGCTGCAACTTTTTATCATTCAAGTAATAATCCTTTTTACTGTTACTCCTACCGAAATGAATGACTTCACATTTATTAACATTGTATTCCATCTGCCAGACCTTTGCCCACTCACTCAATGTATCTATGTTCCTCTGCAAAGTTTCACAGTCATCTGCACACTTTGCTCTGCCACTCATCTTAGTGTCATCTGCAAACTTTGACACCCTACACGTGGTCCCCAACTCCAAATCATCTATATAAATTGTAAATAATTGCGGTCCCAACACCGATCCCTGAGGCACACCACTAGTGACTGATTGCCAACCAGAATAGCACTCATTTATCCCCACTCTCTGCTTCCTGTTCGTCAACCAATCCTCTATCCATGCTAATACTTTACCCCTAACATCCTTATCTTATGCAGCAGCCTTTTGTGTGGCACCTTGTCTTTTGGAAATCTAGGTACACCACATCCACTGGGTCCCCATTGTCCACCTTGCTCGTAATGTCATCATAGAATTCCAAAAGATTTGTCAAGCATGACCTGCCCTTCATGAACCCATGCTGCGTCTGCCCAACGGGACAATTTCTATCGCGATGCCCTGCTATTTCTTCCTTGATCATAGACTCAAGCATCTTCCCCACTACAGAGGTTAAGCTAACCGGTCTATAATTCCCCATCTTTTGTCTACCTCCCTTTTTAAACAGTGGCGTCACATCTGCTGTTTTCCAATCTGCTGGGACTACCCCAGAGTCCAGCGAATTTTGGAAAATTACTGCCAGTGCACCTGCTATTTCTCCCGCCATCTCTTTTAGTACCCTGGGATGCATTCCATCAAGGCCAGGAGACTTATCAATCCTTAGCTCCATTAGCTTGCCCAACACTACCTCTTCCGTAATAATGATTGTTTCCAGATCCTCACCTACGTTCGTCTCTTTGTCAATTACTGGCATGTTATTAATGTCCTCCACTGTGAAGACCGATACAAAATACCTGTTCAATGCCTCGGCCATTTCATCATATACCATAACTAAATTCCCCTTCTCATCCTCTAAAGGACCAATGTTTACTTTAGTCACTCTTTTTCATTTTATATATTTATCGAAACTTTTGCTATCTGTCTTTATATTCTGTGCTAGTTTTTTCTCATGTTCTATCTTACTTTTCTTTATAGCTCTTTTTGTGGCTTTCTGTTGACCTTTAAAGTTTTCCCAATCTTCTAGTTTCATGCTGTTTTTGGCCACTTTGTATGCCTTCTCTTTCAATTTGATAGCCTCCCTTATTTCCTTAGACACCCATGGCAGATTACCCCTTTTCTTCCAGTCCTTCATTTAAGTCATACCATTTGCCAGTGCAATGCTGAACAGACTCCTGTTTGGGGGAATAACTGTAAAATCTGAGCATTAGCTGTTGCTATGCAGTGCCTTGAGGATTCTAAAGGGGTAGCAGGAAACTTTCAGTTTGATGATGGATTTTTGTTTTACCTCAGCAATTTAAAAAGAAATTCCCTGGTGCTGTTGCACTATACTGTGAGACTCTAGGCTTTTTTAGGCCATTGTTGAGATCGTACAGCCCACCATTGCTGATTCCACAATGGGTGTATCCTTTTGGGTCCGATTGTTCATGTGCTATCTTGAGGAAGAGTAGGACAATGAGGAAGAATTGTTGGTTGTGGAGGACACGAGGCAACCTCACAAGAGACGGGCTCCTGCCCACCATTACTCTGCAAGCAAATATATCAGCCCTGAAACAACGATCAAGGCCATTTAGAGGATCAATGCTCCATTTCAACAGCAAGAAGATGACAGAGCTGAGCAACATGCTCCTAACGGACAAATTCCAGGACATTGGCAGTGAGGATGACAGTCAACATGAAATTCTTTTGCTTCTGGCTTTTTCCAGGATTCCAAATTATGACATGATTAATTGCAGTCACTCTGCCGAAAGAAGCAGCAGACCTAGGTAGCCTTTCTTTTTCAGATCAAGAAATGACATCAAGAGCAAAGAGCAAGAAAGATCCCTAGGATTTCTCCAAAAGGCTGGATTATATAACGTTCATGGAACCCTTCATTCGCCTGCACACAGGAGTTCCCCATACAGGACTCACAAGGGCTCCTATTCGATTTAGCTTTTATGTGGTCATCATTATAGGGTAATGCACATGAATGTTTGCAACAACATGCAAATTTCCATCCTCTATTGCAATGTCACTGAATCCAGGTGGTAGTCCCACCTGGCCATGATATTTACATTGGCTGAAACCAGAAGGCCAATTGGGTTTGGAGGACTTCAAGTCAGCCATGTGCGAAATGTCCACAGCCCAACTTATGCTGAGCCAGTAGGGAGAGGAAGATAATCGACCCCATGGATTCTTAAAAATGATACAATTCACAAAGTGTTAGGAATTCAGGCTTATTTGATTCCAAACTGAATTTCTGACCTCATATCTTCTCCACCACAATGACTGCCACCTTCATAAATTCATTTCCCTCCACCCTACCTTAGCCCATCTGTTGCTGAAAACTTTATCACCTCCAGTCTTGATTAATGCCACACTCACATGGGCCTGCCTCCCACCCTCCATTCTTTGTTAACTTCAGCTCATCCATGCCCATATACTAACCCAAACCAAGTCCTGCACACTTATCAAACCAGTCCTTCCTCGTCTATGTTGGATTCCAGTCCACAAAGTCACTAATATTACATTTTTATTGTACCCGGCCAGCCAGGGTTAAATCTAAACTGGAGTAAAAATGTGAGGCATGCATTGAAATATTTAAATGAGAAGCCCACCTGCTAGAAGCTAATTGATTGCCTGCACCCCACCCCCACCCCCCCGCTCCACCTCCATTAAAAGCAGAAGTGGGTGGGTTCAAGGTGGGTTTGGATAGTGTTTCAAATTTTAAACATTTTAACACCCCACCCAACCCAAATCCCTGTTTTAAAAGCAAAATACAGCAGATGCTGGAAATCTGAAATAAAAACAAGAAATACTGGAAATACTCAGCAGGTCTGGCAGCATCTGTGCAGAGAGACCAAGAGTTAACGTTTCAGGTCAGTGACCCTTCACCAGAACTAACTAATATTAGAAATGTAAAAGCTTTTAAGCAAATAAAATGGGAGTGGAGCAAGAGATAACAAAGGTGAAGGTGTTGATAGGACAAGGTCACAGAGAATAACTGACCAGAAGGTCATGGAACAAAGATGAACAGTATGTTAATGGTGTGCTGAAAGACAAAGCCTTAGAACAGAGAGGGTGTGAATGACTGTAAAGCACAGAGCACACCAAGCACACACATAAAAAAACACACTAAAAAAAAAAGTGGGTAAGCACAGTAGAAACAAACTGAAAAACCGAAATTAAAATAACAAAATAAAAAAGGAAAAAGAAAAAAAGGAAAAAGAGAAAAAAAGGAAGAAAAAATAATGAACATAAAAGGATCATCCTGTCATGGGCCTGCCATGCTCTGAAATTATTGAACTCAATGTTCAGTCCGGCAGGCTGTAGTGTGCCTAATTGGTGAATGAGGTGCTGTTCCTCGAGCTTGCGTTGATGTTCACTGGAACACTGCAGCAATCCCAGGACAGAGATGTGAGTATGAGAGCGGTGGGGGGGGTGCTGTTGAAATAGCCAGCAACCAGAAGCTTGGGGTCATGCTGACGGACTGAGCAGAGGTGTTCCACAAAGCAGTCACCCAATCTGTGTTTGGTCTCCCCAACGTAGAGGAGACCACATTGTGAGCAGAGAATACAGTATACTACATTGAAAGAAGTACAAGTAAATCGCTGCTTCACCTGAAAGGAGTGTTTGGGGCCTTGGATAGTGAGGAGAGAGGAGGTAAAAGGGCAGGTATTACACCTTCTGCAATTGCAGGGGAAGGTGCCGTGGGAAGGGGATGAGGTGGTGGGGGTAATGGAGAAGTGGACGAGGGTATCGCAGAGGGAATGATCCCTTCGGAATGCTGACAGGGGAAGGGAGGGGAAGATGCGTTTGGAAGTGGCATCACACTGGATGTGGCGGAAGTGGCGGAGGATGATCCTTTGGATCTGGAGGTTAGTGGGGTGGAAAGTGAGGACAAGGGGAACCCTGTTGCAGTTCTGGGAGGGAGGGGAAGGGGTGAGGGTAGAAGTGCGGGAAATGGGCCGGACACGGTTGAGGGCCCTGTCAACCACAGTGAGGGGAAATCCTCGGTTGAGGAAAAAGGAGGACATATCGGAAGCGCTGTCATGGAAGGTAGCATCATCAGAGCAGATGCATCGGAGAGGGAGATACTGGGAGATTTAAATAGAATCCTTACAGGAGGCAGGGTGTGAAGAAGTGTAGTCGAGGTAGCTGTGGGAATCAGTGGGTTTATAATGAATATTCGTAGACAGCCTACCCCCAGAGATGGAGACAGAGAAGTCAAGGAAGGGAAGGGAAGTGTCGGAGATGGACCATGTGAAGGTGAGAGTAGGGTGGAAATTAGAAGTAAAGTTAATAAAGTTTTCTAGTTTCTGGCGGGAGCAGGAAACGGCACCGATACAGTCATCAATGTACCGGAAAAAGGGTTGGGGGAGAGGGCCTGAGTAGGACTGGAACAAGGAATGTTCGACATATCTCACAAAAAGACAGGCATAACTGGGACCCATGCAGGTACCCAGAGCAACACCTTTTACTTGGAGGAAGTGAGTGGAGTTGAAGGAGAAGTTGTTCAATGTGAGAACAAGTTCAGCCAGGCAGAGGAGGGTGGTGGATGGGGATTGGTTAGGCCTCTGTTCAAGGATGAAGCAGAGAGCCCTCAAACTGTCCTGGTGGGGGATGGAGGTGTGATGAAATTGGACATCCATAGTGAAGAGGAATCGGCTGGGGCCAGGAAACTGGAAATTGTCGAAATGACATAGGGCATCAGAAGAGTCACGGATGTAGGTGGGAAAAGAGTGGACCATGGGAGAAAAGATAGAGTCAAGATAGGAAGAAATGAGTTCAGTGGGGCAGGAACAAGCTGAAACAATGGATCTGCCAGGACAGTCCTGTTTGTGGATTTTGGGAAGGAGGTAGAAGCGGGCTGTCCGGAGTTGTGGGACTATGAGGTTGGAAGCTGTAGAGGGAAGATCTCCAGAGGAGATGAAATCAGTGACAGTTCTGTGGACAGTAGCTTAATGTTCGGTGGTGGGGTCATAGTCCAGGGGGAGGTAGGAAGAAGTGTCTGAGAGTTGGCGCTGAGCCTCTGCAAGGTAGAGGTCGGTACGCCAGACAACAACAGCACCACCCTTGTCTGCAGGTTTGATGAAAATGTCGGGGTTAGACCTGAGAGAACGGAATGCGGCAAGTTCAGAGGGGGACAGGTAAGAGTGAGTGAGGGGGGCAGAGAAATTGAGATGACCAGTGTCTCACCGACAGTGTTCAATGAAAAGATCACGAGTGGGTAAGAGGCCAGAGGGAGGGGTCTAGGTAGAGGGGGAATGCTGGAGGCGGGTGAATGGGTCAGCTGGTCGGGGGGAGGACTCCTGGTCAAAGAAGTGAGCACGGAGACGAAGGCGATGGAAGAAGAGCTCAACGTCATGCCAAGCAAAGAATTCATTGAGGTGGGGGTGTAAGGGGATTAAACTGAGTACTTTGCCGAGCACAGAACATTCAGCGTCAGAGAGGGGAAGGTCAGAGGGTATAGAGCATACACAGCATGGGGTCAGTTCAGAAGGGATGGTGTCAGAGGGAGATGAAGGGGAAGAAGGATCTGGAGGAGCATTAATCCCCATCAGCTGCTGGAGTTTGCGTTCCTTAACACCTGAAAGGAAGAAAAAAAGTTTTTTGTTAATGCATCGGATGAGACAAAGGATGAGATGAAACTGCGCAGTAGAACAGCTTTGAGATAAGGTGAGGTGGTGCTTCTGGAGAGAGAGATCCAGTGTGTAGATGTGGCGGCACATGGCACTGAGTCTGGATTTCAGGATGTGGCGAGGATAGCAGTCCGAGGAGTGTTGTATTTCTCGGAGATACCTGTAATCCTGCATGTATCCAAAACACAAAGGATGAAACTTCAGTTGGAATCCATGTGAAATGAGTCGGATCTGGAGACAGTTACTGAGGAAGGAGACTAAAATAAAAGCAAAATACTGCGGATGCTGGAAATCTGAAATAAAAACAAGAAATGCTGGAAATACTCAGCAGGTCTGGCAGCATCTCTGGAGAGAGAAGCAGATTAATGTTTCGGGTCAGTGACCCTTCTTTGGAACTGGCAAATAACTGGTTATCTCTTGCCTCCCCCCCTGCCTCACTTGCTTATAACCTTTGACATTTCTAATTTATCTCTTGCCCCACCCCCGCCTCACTTGCTTATAACCTTTGACATTTCTAATCCACTACCAAATGCATCTTCCCCTCCCTTCCCCTGTCAGCATTCTGAAGGGATCGTTCCCTCCGCGACACCCTGGTCCACTCCTCCATTACCCCCACCACCTTGTCCCCTTCCCATGGCACCTTCACCTGCAATCACAGGAGGTGTAATACCTGCCCTTTTACCTCCTCTCTCCTCACTATCCCAGGCCCCAAACACTCCTTTCAGGTGAAGCAGCGATTTACTTGTACTTCTTTCAATGTAGTATACTGTATTCGCTGCTCACAATATGGTCTCCTCTACATTAGGGAGACCAAACGCAGACTGGGTGACCGCTTTGCGGAACACGTCCGCTCAGTCCGCAAGCATGACCCTGAGCTTCCGGTTGCTTGCCATTTCAACACTCCCCCCTGCTCTCATGCTCACATCTCTATCCTGGGCTTGCTGCAGAGTTCCAGTGAACATCAACGCAAGCTCGAGGAACAGCATCTCATTTACCGATTAGGCACACTACAGCCTGCCGGACTGAATATTCAGTTCAATAATTTCAGAGCATGACGGGCCCCCCATTTTACTTTTATTTTTAGTTATTTTTTCTTTTTTTCTTTTTTACATCTTTTACAATTTTTTTTATGTTTATTTCATTTCATCTTAGTTTGTTCAGTTTGCTTACCCACTGTTTTTTTTTCATGTTTGTACTTGCTGCTGTTCAATCTTCAGTCCGTTAACACCCTATCTGTACTAATGCCTTGTCTTTCAACACACCATTAACATATTGTTTGCCTTTGCTCCATGACCTTTTGGTCAGCTATGTGGCCTTGTCCAATCTACACCTTCTCCTTTGTTATCTCTTGCCGCACCCCTCCCTCACTTGCTTATAACCTTTGACAATTCTAATATTTGCCAGTTCCGAAGAAGGGTCACTGACCCGAAATGTTAACTCTGCTTCTCTTTCTACAGATGCTGCCAGACCTGCTGAGTATTTCTAGCATTTCTTGTTTTTATTACTGAGGAAGGAAATGTGGCTGTGAAAACAAGTTTTGGTGGACACTTTATCAAACATCAGGAGGGAAATAGAAAGCAATGAAGGTGAACAAGGTAAAAGAGACAAACAAAAATCCCGTCGGAGAGAACAGCAGAACTTCTTCAAGGTAGGCATTACTAGAAGAGAAGTGGCAGTGAATTAAACACTAAAATAAAAGCAAAATACTGCATATGCTGGAAATCTGAAAGAAAAACTAGAAATGCTGGCAATACTCAGCAGGTCTGGCAGCATCTATGCAGAGAGAAGCAGAGTTAACGTTTCAGGTCAGAGACCCTTCTTCAGAACTGGCAAATATTAGAAATGTAAAAGGTTTAAAGCAAGTAAAGCGGGGGTGGGGAAAGAGATAACAAAGGTGAAGGTGTTTATAGGACAAGGTCACAGAGAATAACTGACCAGAAGGTCATGGAACAAAGGCGAACGGTATGTTAATGGTGTGGTGAAAGACAAAGGGTTAGTACAGAGAGGGTGTGAATGACTGTAAAGCACAGAGCACTCCAAGTACAAACATAAAAAATACACATTGCAAAAAACAGTGGGTAAGCACAATGGATACAAACTAAACAAACTGAGAAACCTAAAATAAAATAACCAAATAAAAAAGGTAAAAGAAAAAAAGGAAAAAGAGAAAAAAAAGAAAAAAATAACTAAGCATAAAAAGGGGGACCCGTCATGCTCTGAAATTATTGAACTCAATGTTCAGTCCGGCAGGCTGTAGTGTGCCTAATCGGTAAATGAGATGCTGTTCCTCGAGCTTGCGTTGATGTTCGCTGGAACACTGCAGCAATCCCAGCACAGAGATGTGATCATGAGAGCAGGGGGGACGGTGTTGAAATGGCAAGCAACCGGAAGCTCAGGGTCATGCTTACGGACTGAGTGGAGGTGTTCAGCAAAGCCGTCACCCAATCTGTATTTGGTCTCCCCAGTGTAGAGGAGACCACATTGTGAGCAGTGAATACAGTATACTACATTGAAAGAAGTACAAGTAAATTGATGCTTCACCTGAAAGGAGTGTTTGGGGCCTTGGATAGTGAGGAGAGAGGAGGTAAATGGGCAGGTATTACACCTCCTGCAATTGCAGGGAAAGATGCCGTGGGAAGGGGACGGGGTGGTGGGGGTAATGGAGAAGTGGACAAGGGTGTCACGGAGGGAACGATGCCTTCGGAATGCTGACAGGGGAAGGGAGGGGAAGATGCCTTTGGTAGTGGCATCACGCTGGAAATGGCGGAAATGGCGGAGGATGATCCTTTGGATCTGGAGGCTAGTGGGGTAGAAAGTGAGGACAAGGAACACCCTGTCACGGTTCTGGGCGGGAGGGGAAGGGGTGAGGGTAGGAGTGCGGGAAATGGGCCGGACACGGTTGAGGGCCCTGTCAACCACAATGGGGGGAAATCCTCGGTTGAGGAAAAAGGAAGACATATTGGAAGCACTGCCGTGGAAGGTAGCATCATCAGAGCAGATGCGTCGGAGACAGAGAAACTGGGAGAATGGATTGGAGTCCTTACAGGAGGCAGGGTGTGAAGAGGTGTAGTCGAGGTAGCTGTGGGAGTCAGTGGGCTTATGATGAATGTTCGTAGACAGCCTATCCCCAGAGATGGAGACAGAGAAGTCGAGGAAGGGAAGGGAAGTGTCAGAGATGGACCATGTAAAGGTGAGAGTAGGGTGGAAATTAGAAGCAAAGTTAATAAAGCTTTCTAGTTCCTGGTGGGAGCAGGAAACAGCACCAATACAGTCATCAATGTGGGGGAGGAGGCCTGAGTAGGACTGGAACAAGGAATGTTCGACATGTCCCACAAAAAGACAGGCATAACTAGGAGCCCTCAAACCATCCTGGTGGGGGATGGAGGTGTAGAGAGATTGAACGTCCATAGTGAAGAGGAGGCAATTGGGGCCAAGAAACTGAAAATTGTCAAAATGACATAGGGCATCAGAAGAGACATGGATGTAGGTGGGAAGAGAATGGACCATGGGAGAAAAGATAGAGTCAAGATAGGAAGAAATAAATTCAGTGGGGCAGGAACAGGCTGAAACAATGGGTCTACCAGGACAGTCCTGTTTGTGGATTTTGGGAAGGAGGTAGAAGCAGGCTGTCCGGAGTTGCGGGACTATAAGGTTGGAAGCTGTAGAGGGAAGCTCTCCAGAGGAGATGAGGTCAGTGACAGTCCTGTGGACAGTAGCTTGATGTTCGGTGGTGGGGTCAGGGTCCAGGGGGAAGTAGAAAGAAGTGTCTGAGAGTTGGCGTTGAGCCGCTACAAGGTTGGTACACCAGACAACAACAGCACCACCCTTTATTGCAGGTTTGATGACCATGTCGGGGTTAGACCTGAGAGAATGGAATGCGGCAAGTTTAGAGGGGGACAGGTTAGAGTGATTGAGGGGGCAGAGAAATTGAGACAGCCAGTGTCTCGCGGACTATTTTCAAGGACAAGATCATGAGCGTCTAAGAGGCTAGAGGGAGGGGTCCAGGTGGAGGGGGAATGCTGGAGGCGGGTGAATGGGTCTGCTGGTCGGGGCGAGGACTCCTGGTCAAAGTCTCTGTTTTGACGGTTTAAGGTTCCCTATATGGTTCATTTAATTCAGCAGAACGTATATCAATAAAAGGATCCACCCTGTAAGGATTTCCAATTTACAGACATGATATCAGCATAGATTAGCCCAGACTGAAGGGAGCTTTGTTATTGTCCAAGTGGTGGGGAGAAAAGGAGTAAAGCTCTTGCACAATTACATCGGTATTTTATAAGTCTTCAGGACAAAATCTGCAGTCGTGCCGCAAACCCTGTGCTGCACCATCCAATGGATCCATACTGTCTTATTCTCTCACATTGTGTGCCTCATAGTGCGACCTGAATGTCTGGATTTCTGAAGCACCTGCAGGAGCACATCTTCAATGAGTAATTCCTTCAACATCTCTGAGAGTTCCTCTGCACTGCAGCCTCACAGCTCCAGGGACCCGGGTTCGATTCTGGGTACTGCCTGTGTGGAGTTTGCAAGTTCTCCCTGTGTCTGCGTGGGTTTTCTCCGGGTGCTCCGGTTTCCTCCCACATGCCAAAAGACTTGCAGGTTGGTAGGTAAATTGGCCGTTATAAATTGTCACTAGTATAGGTAGGTGGTAGGGAAATATAGGGGCAGATGGGGATGTTTGGTAGGAATATGGGATTAGTGTAGGATTAGTATAAATGGGTGGTTGATGGTCGGCACAGACTCGGTGGGCCGAAGGGCCCGTTTCAGTGCTGTATCTCTAATCTAATCTAATCATCTGTCAGTGGGACAGGACTGGGTTGATGAGTGAGCGAAGAGTAGCTGAGTCATTCTTCCATGATCAGGTCTGACATTTCAGATACTAACGTCAACTGTATTGCCCATGTAGAACCAATAGTGTGACTTCTGTTACATAAGGATGGATCACATCCAGAGAGAGAGAGAGAGAGAGAGAGAGAGGTGATACAGTTGGAAACCAACCTTATGAACTGAAGAGATGTGCAGGTAAGGGAGGTTGGGAGGGTGGGGAGCAGTGGGTGGTGGAACATGGCCTCTAAGACACTTGTACAGGCTTGGAAGACTTAAAAAGAACATTCAGTGGCCCTTGTTCCTGCAGTATTTTCCCCCATCAGTGTCATGTAGCTGTACCAGAGTGACTGAAATGCTCCCGAGACCAAAGACAGAGAGTGATTAGATTCCACAAAAAGGTATCCTCATCTAATATCCCTTCCACTTGGATCACATGTATGTCCAGTAATACCATGGGGAAGTTTTAAAATCGTGCTGCCCCTCCCCATTGATGGCGTTATGGTAAGTTTCACAATTACAAAGCATTGGTAAACATTTGGAGTTTATCCCAGCCTGATCTTTTAATCTAGATGATCTTCTCCCACACACTGTGCCGTATGAGGGTTCTTACCTTGTCCATTCCCATTCCTCTAAGGCCACGCTAGAGTTGGTGCCCTTAGAGGAATGAGAATGGACAAGGTAAGAACCCTCATACGGCACAGTGTGTGGGAGAACAGAAGAACATAAGAAATAGGAGCAGGATTAGGCCATTCAGCCCCTCAAGCCTGCCCCTGGGCTGATCTGTCCCAGGCCTTAACTCCTCTTTCGGGCCTGCTACGCATCACCCTCGACTCCCGGAGATTTCAAAAATCTATCTACCTCCTCCTTAAAAACATTTAGTGATACATTTAAATACATTAAGATTTAATTAATTTAATTAATAAATCTTCGCTGTATGCAACTCCTGCCAGAAGAATATTGTAATGTAATGTAATAGTAATGTAACTGAGTAAGCAGTTGTTTGTTGCTATAGTTGGCCAGGAGCCAGATTGCCTGTTTGAGTTCCAACAAAACGTTATCTTCCTGAAACGTTAACTCTGTTTCTCTCTCCACAGATGCTGCCAGACCTTCTGAGTGTTTCCAGCATTTTCTGTTGTTATTTCAGATTTTCTGGTCAGGTGAATATATAACATGTAAGAACATAAGAACATAAGAAATAGGAGCAGGAGTAGGCCATTCAGCCCTTTGAGCCTGCTCCACCATTCAAGGAGATCATGGCTGATCTTTTACTTCAACACCATTTTCCTGCACTATCCCCGTATCTGTTGATGTCTGTAATATGTAGAAATCTATCGATTTCCGTCTTGAACATACTCAAGGACTGAGCCTCCAGAAGCCACTGGGGTAGAGAATTCCAAAGATTCACCACCCTCTAGGTGAAGAAATTTCTCCTCATCTCAGTCCTAAATGGCCTGCCAAACAGTGGCGCAGTGGTTAGCACCGCAGCCTCACAGCTCCAGGGACCCGGGTTCGATTCCGGGTACTGCCTGTGTGGAGTTTGCAAGTTCTCCCTGTGTCTGCGTGGGTTTTCTCCGGGTGCTCCGGTTTCCTCTCACAAGCCAAAAGACTTGCAGGTTGATAGGTAAATTGGCCATTATAAATTGTCACTAGTATAGGTAGGTGGTAGGGAAATATAGGGACAGGTGGGGATGTTTGGTAGGAATATGGGATTAGTGTAGGATTAGTATAAATGGGTGGTTGATGTTCGGCACAGACTCGGTGGGCCGAAGGGCCTGTTTCAGTGCTGTATCTCTAATCTAATCTAATCTTATTCTGAGACTGTGTCCCTGGGTCTACACTCCCAGCCAGGGGAAACACCCTTCCTGCATGAACCCTGTCTAACCCTGTAAGAATTAGTATTGGTATTCATGTGCTGATGAGGCAATAGATGGCACCTGCAAACTGTGTGCTTAAAGACCGAAGTGTTAGTTAGCTCAGGTGTCATGTTTTGCAATACATTTGGCAATTATGAGGTATATTGAAATTGAAGTTTGCCAATATTTTATTAAAAAGCATGTCACTGTTGTCCTGACATGGTATAGGTTTACATATCCATTAGGGGCATATTAAAGAAACAAAGAAAAAAATGTTTTTGGCAGGGAACTGTTTTTTGTTACCATTAATTTGCTGCAATCAGCAAGGACAAGAGTGTTATACCATATAATGCTTAATGGACTATTATGCTAAGGTGGAACTGTGTGTAAATATCTTTAAGACCACAAGATCTAGTTGTTATGTCTTCTTGCAGCTAGTTAAAGGAAAATTGCCTTTAGGCAGATTTGGATGTATTTAAAGGACGGCTGGGAGGAAATAACGGATGCTCTGAGGATCATCTTCAAATCCTCACTAGATACAGGCAAGGTTCCAGAGGAGTGGAGGTCTACAAACATTGTCCCATTATTTAAAAAGGGATAGACCAAATAATTATAGGCTGGTCAGTCTGACCTTGGTAGTGGGCAAATTATTTGAATCTATTCTGAGAGTTAGGATAAACTGTCACTTCAAAAGGCAGGGATTAATCAGGGATAATCAGCATGGATTTGTTAAGGGAAGGTCGTGACTTACTAATTTTATTGAATTTTTTGGGGAAGTAACAAGCAGGATTAATGAGGGTAGTGTAAAGAATGTTGTCTACATGTATTTTAGTAAAGTATTTGACAACGTTCCACATGGCAGACTGGAAAGAAAAGTAAAAGCCCATGGGATACAGGAGAATGTGGCGAGTTGGATCCAAAATTAGCTCAGTGACAGGAAACAAAGGGTAGTGGTTGACGGATGTTTTTGTGAATGGAAAGCAGTTTCCAGTGGTGTTCCACAGGGCTCAGTGTTGGGTCCCTTGCTGTTTGTGGTATATATTAATGATTTGGACTTAAATGTGGGAGGTATGATTGGGAAATTTGCAGATGACACAAAAATTGGCCGTGTAGTTGATAGTGAAGAGGATAGCTGTAGACTCCAGAATGATATCAATGGTTTCGTTGAGTGGGCAGAAAAGTGGCAAATGGAATTCAATCCAGAGAAGTGTGAAGTAATGCACTTGGGGAGGGCAAACAAAGCAAGAGAATATACAATAAACAGGAGGATATTGAGAGGGTAGAGGAAGTGAGAGACCCAGGAGTGCATGTCCACAGGTCCCTGAAGGTGGCAGGACCAGTAGATAAAATGGTGACGAAGGCATGTGGAATGCTTTACTTTATTGGCTGAGGTTTAGAATACAAAAGCAGGGATGTAATGCTGGAACTGTATAAAATGCTGGTTAGGCCACAGCTGGAGTATTGCGTACAGTTCTGGTCACCACGTTACAAGAAGGACATAATTGCTCTGAGAGAGTACAGAGGAGATTTACAAGAATGTTGCCAGGGCTCGATAATTAAAGATATGAGGAAAGATTGGATAAGCCAGGGTTTTTTTCCTTAGAACAGAGGAGACTGAGGGGTGCATTAATTGAGGTGTACAAAGTTATGAGGGCCTAGATACAGTAGACATGTCAGTTCCGAAGAAGGGTCACTGACCCGAAACGTTAACTCTGCTTCTCTTTCCACAGATGCTGCCAGACCTGCTGAGTGGTTCCAGCATTTCTTGTTTTTATTTTATATTAGACAGGAAGGACCTGTTTCCCCTAGTGGAAAGGTCAATTACCAGGTGGCACAGATTTAAGGTGATTGGTAGAAGGATTAGAGGGGACATGAGGAAAAACTTTTTCACCCAGAGAGTGGTGGGTGTCTGGAATTCACTGCCAGGATCAGTGGTGGAGGCAGAAACCCTCAACTCATTTCAAAGGTACCTGGACATGCACCTGAAGTGTTGTCACCTGCAAGGCTATGGACCAGGTGCTGGAAAGTGGGATTAGATTGTGTGGCTGTTTTTTTCCAGCTGGAGCAGACACGATGGGCTGAATGGCCTCTCTTTCTCTGCCATAACTTTTCTATGGTTCAATGGTTCTATGGCTGTCAGAGATCAGAAGAAACCCACAGGAAATGACTGGGTGTCTTTTTTTTTAAAGTTTGACAATGAAATTTGCGTGCATCACAACTGAACTGTGATGAAATATCTCAAAGCAACTAGATTATTCATGTGCTTGAACAGGTAAGAATTTTTGTTGCTGATAGGACTGGTGGCCACTAAGTTTTACTTCGACTAGTTGTTGTGTCAGATGCTATATTCTGATTAATCAGTTCAATGCAGTGACACTAGAGCATGGCTACCCCACCCGAACCCAATGGGACCCGACGATATGTGTCGGGTTCGGGTCGGGTCGGGTCGGGTCGGGTCACACTTCCGGGTCCGACATTCTGGGTTGGGTCGGAACGGGTCGGAAACGCTCTATCTCCACCTCTAGTAAGTGACTCCAATGTTAATGTACTTTGTGGACTTGAAAGGTGGTTTTGTTACAGTTATTTTAAGCTTGTGCAGATAAACAACAAAGTGAAAAATTGAAGGTAGGTTAACTGATGAGTGGGATGGGTCGGGCGTGGGAAAAAATGAAAGGACTCGGGCCGGGTCGGATTCGGGTCAGATGTGGTTCTGTTGGGCTCGGGTCGGGTTTCATTTGCAGAACCGAGCTAGCCTTTAAGTGATACGCCATTGTGATACAGCTCTGATCACTTTCAGTTCTAATTCGATAAGGCTTATTTCATTGTGAATAATTTCCTAATTGAGAGGTAGTATTATTTTCACTCCTCAGTCACATTGCCATCTACAGTTAGCAGGTAGCTGGCTATGTTAAGAGGAGTTCTGTAATGTGAAGAAACTTTCAAACTGAAACGTTGGAAACAGTGTGAATGCTGCTGCAGCTTGCCTTGATCTGTATCATCAGTTTTCAGAATGTTTATTTTAAGAATGATAGGATTTTGTAATGGCCATGAAATGAAGTTATGAATTAAACCTATGATGTCAAATTTACAAGAGCTCCCTCAGCAGTAATAGAGCTCACCTTTCATAGATGATTTCAATGTACATAAAAAGTTATATATTTTAAAAGGTCATCCTATTTTGCTTTCCTTCAAAGCATTTGACAGCACATATATTGTTAGCAATCTTAAATCAAGGCCAATATTTTTTTTCCACCTCTTCAATTTGTAACAAACAGGCTGATTTATCTGACCATCTATTTCTAGTTGTTCTTTGTATATCCTGTATTTTACCTCGTGAAAATTTTATTATGCCAACGTCAAGCATTTCCTTCAATATATATCCTGACAACAGTCGTCTGCCCAAGATTGTGTTGTATGGATTGCTGACGACGGGTAAATGGAACAGAGGGGCCCCACGCAAACATTTCAACTCCCTGAAGAAGTCCCTCTCCGTGTGGCACATCGACCATCGCCAGTGGGAAGTGCAGGCCATAGATCATGATGCCTGGAGATGCTACATTGTGAATGCTACAGACACCTTTGAGACTGAGCAAAGAACCAGCATGAAAGAGAAAAGGAGGAGAAGAATCGATCCAATTGCCCCCGGTGGCGACTACATCTTCACTTGTACCCTCTGTGGGAGAATCCGCCGATCACAGATAGGCCTGACTAGCCACCAGTGGGCTTGCAACCAATGACAACAGCCTTCCCAAAATCTTTGTCCGCGAAGAAATGCCAGGAGAGAGATATCCTGTTTGTCCAATTTTGGAGTTACTGTATAGCTTACTTTTAATGATCATAAGATGTAGCATTCAAATCGCAGATTCCAGAACTTTATACCATCTATACGGATCAGCACAAGTCAGATGCAGTGATCAGTTTGCATTAGGCTACCAATTGAGTTTTGCAAATGAAGAGTTTTGCAGGTTAATCCTGTCATTAACACAACTGCAAACTACAAAGCAGCATGAGAGATGGAATTCCAAATAATGCTATAAAGAGTTCCAAACCATCCATGTTAGACGAGTCATGTTTAATTCTTCTCACAAAAGAACATTTTAACATTGTTAACTTTTAAAATCCAAACGTGCAATTTTATAATCATACAAGCTCAAGAATGAACTAGTCAGACAGCAGCCATTGCAAGGGACCAGAGGATAATGGGATACCTGTCTTCTGCAACAGTGTTTGGACAATTATAGACATAATGCATGCAATTTGCTAAACTCATCAATATACATGGATTTCACATTATTGGTGATTTTAAGCAGAATTGTGCCAAACCCCTATCTCAGCCTTAAATTCTATTGGATGTTTACAATGTATCCCAATCATATTTTCTGTTCCTGCTCAGCAAAGTGAAAATAGACACTAATAACAAAAGCAAAATACTGCAGATGCTGGAAATCTGAAAAAGACAGAAAATGCTGGGAACACTCAGCAGGTCAGGCAGAATCTGTGGGAAGAGAAACAGAGTTAACATTTCAGCTCAATGACCTTCTGATGAAAGATAAAGTCTGAGTGGAATTTAATGGGGCCTATGGGACCAGGCTGGGAGGCGGAGGGGAGGGGGTGAAAAATCGAGAGGGAGGGTGGGCAAGGTGGTGTGCCTGTCACCTTCCTGGCACCATGGCATTTTGCCAGCGGCGGGTAAGCTGGTGGACAGCTTTCTCACCCAGCTGCCAATTGAGGCCCTTGTGGCTAATTTAGGGCCAATTAAGAGCCACTTCATGCTGCGGCAGGCATTTTACCAGCAGCGGATGGACCCTGCGTCACGTAGGGAGACTGCCTGGTAAACCCTGGCAGCCCCGCTATGGGCTTGGAGGGGCCCTTCTGATCAGGCACTCTGGCCCAGGGAGGGCCCCCCCCCCCGCAGCGGCAATGGCTGCCCCCACAGGAACACCCCCACCCGCCTTCATCAACCATCCCTCCCCCTGCCCCCCTCGCTGGGGCTTGCCTGATTGGCCCCAGTGACTCCGATCCCACTTGCCCTGATCCAAGGGCAGCGTCCATGGTGCACTTCCAGCAGTGGCCACTGCTCCCAGTGGTGCTGTTGAGAATGAACAGCTGCTTACCCTCCGATTGGCCAACAGCTCTTGGAAGTGGGTTCCTGTCTTTTAAAGGGACAGGAGCCCCAGCACCAGATAGATAATTCCCTGAGCTCCGGAAAATGCGACCGGGGGTCCCCCCAAATGGTTGAGGCTGGGTTCCCCTGGCTTTCCAGCCCAGCAGCAGGACCCCCACCGCACCAATAATATTCGGTTCTCTGTTTTTCTCTCTCCACAGATGCTGTCTGACCAGCTGAGTATTTCCAGCATTTTCTCTTTTTATTTTATGGACGTTGACCCTGTAGCGAATGAAATTGTTCTTAAGCTATGTCACAACACAAGAAATAGAAGCAGGAGTAGACCATGTGGCCCATCGAGCCTGCTCCGCCATTCAAAACAATCATGGCTGATCTTAGGCTTCAACTCCACTTTCCCACCTGCTGACCATACTCTTTGATTCCATGAGAAACCAAAAATCTGTCTATCCCAGCCTTAAATGTATTGAACGATCGAGTATCCACAACCCTCTGGGGTAGAGAATTCCAAAGATTCACAACTCTTTGAGTGAAGTAGTTTCTCACCAGTTAATTACTCTTCACTCTTCTACAGTAATCTATCTTAACTTCAACATTAAAAGAGAAACTCCTTCTGCACCAGTATTCTCTCTTTATCACTTCACGCAAAACCCTCATTGTGGTTGAGTGACACAGGCAATAAAATGCAATATTTCTTATGTCAAATTAAGAGAACTTTTTTATTATGAAACTGTCTGGAGAATTCAGAATCTAGTTTCCCTCCTTGCCACTGACGGAGATAAGAGATTTTGAGACAGCCTGGATTAGATATGAACTTCAGTTCCAGTGTGAAAGGACTTTATGTTAACATCACTCATATCAAAAGATTGCAAGTTGATTGCAAATGAAGGAGGTCACTGAGCCCAAGTTAATTTCTCCAACCAAAAGATCCTAGAGCCCTTCAACAGGTCAACCACCCCTACTCTGCCTGCTGCATCTAATTGCAGCTCAAATGATACTAGGGGTTTTGTTTCTCCTACTCTATGTTATGACAAAATATCCTGTGAAGAACTTCCTACCATCAGTCTTAAATGTACCTCTTTCTAGTTTGAACTTGTAGCTTCTGCAGATTAAATTGAAATAATATTGCAGATTTACTATTTACATTCCAGTAACTATTCTGTGTATCTCCGTAAGGTCATTTCTCAGAACCTTTTCAAAGCATTGACACCGGGGACCAGCCTCCCGACTTTTCATTGTCCCCAGTGCTTGATTGCCTCCCTTGTCTCTCAGCAACCAGCCAGTGCTCAATATGCAGTCTGAGCTTTCAATTGTTTCAGTTTCTGCTGAAATGTCTCAAAGTATGGGTTTGAATATGAGAATCCCGTTGCGTTCTTCACAAAGAATTTGCCTGGTTCTTAATCTGTTGGCTCATTGTGAACAGTTGTAAATTTAGTTCCCTCTGGGTGATATTTTGAACCTATTAGTGTATTTATATGAATTCCTATCTGTCATTTTAGCACAATATTACTGGCTGAATTTTCCCTTCAGAGGCGGGAAACAGGGGTTGGGACTATTTTCAGGTCCCGAAACTGCCTCTGGTGAGAAATGGATTAAAGTCATGATTTTCATGTGGTTGAGTCCTTAACTGATATGGAAATGTGTTCCCTGTCCAATTAGAGTCACTGGGGGTGGGAATGGAGGTGGGTCAGATAAAGTGTGGGACCGATTGAGACTTTCCAAGGCAGGCATCACTGAGGATGCTGGTTGTCTTAAGGGAAAAATCTGCTGATTATGCCAAAGCCTTCCATAGCACCAGAGGGAAGTGAGATGTCACAGGAGAGCAGGCAACCTGGAACCCGGGGCAGGGCTACTGCTCACTTCATTGATGCCGACCTACATCCAATGTTGGAGGCAATGAAGGAGCAGAGGGAGGTCCTTTTCTGGAGGGTGGCCAGAGGAGGCCACCAGCCGAAAGTAAAGACGCCTGGGTACAGATTGCTGTCATCATCAGCGGCAGAAGCGAGATGAGAGAAACCTGCATTCAGTGCTGTAAAAGGTTCAACAACCTCATACATTCTAGCAAGGTGAGTGCAAGCTCCCCGCAACCCTCTGGACAGGTTTCAGGGCTCACACTCTCCAGAGGACAACACTGCCTTATCCCACTCTCTTTTGTCCTTGCAGGAGAAATAAGCACATAATGTTCTGGAGAGAGCTCATATGGGAGGAGGGATGTTGTTCTTCTACCACATCACCCCAATGGAGCAAGCAGCAATGGAGATAGCTAGGAAAGTGAAAGAGGAGGCAGGCAGGCCTGGCGAAATGGGACCTCTTGGTGCTCAGGGGGAAAACTGGTCATTAAGGGGGTGTAGTGCATTCCCCCCTGTTCGACTGCGTGTCGATTACTGAGTAACTTTGGGGAGACTCAGCACTGCAGTGGTTTCCACTTTCCTGGGCTAGATCTCATCATCTCTTCTTGTGTCTCCCACAGGTGCAGATGTCCTACCCATGGCACCCTCTCCCTCCGCGGGTCCAGAGCGGCAAGAAGAAATGAAGAAGCATCATCACACCTTACGAGCGCACCATCCACAAACACAAATACTCTCACCTCAGTGGGTCCTGGCGTGTGTGTGGATAGGGTGGCACAGGGTGAAGATCATGGCACGAGCAGGCAGGAGGAGGTGCCAGAGGAAGAGGCAGCTGTGGTCAGTTCCCTTTAGCGCACAGAGGACGAGCACAGTCCTGCATAGCTGGGCACAGGCGCAGGGCCTCAGAAGGCTCTGAAAATGAGGCTGTACCTTGAACAGCAGCAGGAGATGTGCTCCTGCCTGTCAGAGTTCCCTGAGGCAGTGTGGGGTCTTGGGCAGAGAATGAAGGAGTCCATCCAGCTTATGTACACCACCACGGCTCAGGACTATGAGCGCATGAGCTCCTCCATAGAGACTGTGGCCAAACTCTTGGACAGCCATATTCAGTATCACTCACAGTGCAAGCAGGAACTGTGCACTGACATCCACACGGTGCAGTGGTTAGCACTGCAGCCTCACAGCTCCAGTGACCCGGGTTTGGTTCTCGGTACTGCCTGTGTGGAGTTTGCAAGTTCTCCCTGTGACTGTGGGGGTTTCTGCCGGGTGCTCCGGTTTCCTTCCACAGCCAAAGACTTGCAGGTTGATAGGTAAATTGGCCATTGTAAATTGCCCCTAGTGTAGATAGGTGATAGGAGAATGGTGGGGATGTGGTAGGGAATATGCGATTACTGTAGGATTAGTATAAATGGGTGGTTGTTGGTCAGCACAGACTCGGTGGGCCGAAAGGCCTGTTTCAGTGCTGTATCTCTCTATGACGAGGCAGAAGAAGCTGTGTAGTGTTAACCAGTCAGTTGCGCTGATGGTGCAGAGATCTTTGCAGTGGATGCCAGCTGCAACCTAACTGGTGTCCTTCTCCAAGCATCCAGAGTACCTAGCAAGGGCTGAGGAAGTCATGGATGAGGGTGCCAGCTCTCATGGGGAGCCCTCATCATCCTTGTCCTCTTTGGCCCCTCTGACTGAGGAACAATTTGTGCAGCAGGGCCAAGTGACAGTGGCTACCCCTGCATAGCTGCAGGTGCAGCAGACTCTGGAGATGCCCCAGCAGACACCTCTATGACAAGGTCAGCTGCCACATCAACCCAGCTGCAAGTTGAGATGAGTTCATAGGCTGCCTCCAGCTCCTCTGAGCCCACAAGGGAAGCACAGCATAGGACTTGCTGAGCGAGGAGGCCTGTGGGTCACTGGGGTGTGTTTTTACTGTCTCTGTCAACTGTGTAATGAGTTTTTTATGTTGTCTGATGCAACATAAATGAGATGCATGGACTCCAGTTTGCTGAAGATCTCTAACAGGTTTATTAACAGCTAAACAACTATATACAGTACAGAGAAAACTACTTACAGAACCTTCGTCTGGGTGTTACAGTTGCAGAGTGACTCTGGCTTTGAGTCATATGACTACATCCTGCTACTTAGCCCATTGGCATACAGAGATCGTAAAGGGACATCACTCCTAAGGTGATCACACATCATCCCCTTTCTTTCCAAAGAAAACACATAAAATTAGATAACATCAAAATTAGTTATACGGAATACAGATTTAAAAATTTACAGGTATAAAGATAGGGATTGTGAAATTTAAAAGTGTAAAGACTTAAAAGTCCATATATTGCTTCAGTGGTTTCACAACTGGGATGGGATCCAGGGCAATTTGGCAAATTGGATCCAAAATTGGCTTAGTGGCAGGAGGCAGAGGGTAATGGTCGAGGGTTGTTTATGCGATTGGAACCCTGTGACCAGTGGTGTTCCACAGGGATCGGTGCTGGGACCCTTGCTGTTTGTAGTGTACATTAATGATTTAGACGTGAATATAGGAGGTATGATAAAAAAGTTCGCAGATGACACGAAAATTGGTGGTGTTGTAAATAGTGAGGAGGAAAGCCTTAAATTACAGGATGATATAGATGGGCTGGTAAGATGGGTGGAGCTGTGGCAAATGGAATTTAATCCTGAGAAGTGTGAGGTGATGCATTTTGGGAGGACTAACAAGGCAAGGGAATATACAATGGATGGTAGGACCCGAGGAAGGACAGAAGGTCAGAGGTACTTTGGTGTGCTTGTCCATAGATCACTGAAGGCAGCAGCACAGGTAGATAAGGTGGTTAGGAAGGCATATGGGATACTTGCCTTTATTAGCTGAGGCATAGAATACAAGAGCAGGGAGGTTATGATAGAGCTGTATAAAACGCTAGTTAGGCCACAGCTGGAGTACTGTGTACAGTTCTGGACACCACACTATAGGAAGGATGTGATTGCACTGGAGAAGGTGCAGAGGAGACTCACCAGGATGTTGCCTGGGCTGGAGATGTGGGCATTGCTGGCCAGGCCAGCATTTATTGCCCATCCCTAATTGCCCTTGAGAAGGTGTTGGTACAACTGAGTGGCTTGCTAGGCCATTTCAGAGGGCATGTAAGAGTCAACCACATTGCTGTGGGTCTGGAGTCACATGTCGGCCTGATCAGGTAAGGACGTTAGTGAACCAGATGGGTTTTTACAACAATCGACAATGGTTTCATGGCCATCATTAGACTAGCTTTTAATTCCAGATTTATTAATTGAATTCAAATTCTACCTTCTGCTATGGTGCGATTTGAACCAATGTCCTCAGAGCAATACCCTGGGTCTCTGGGTTACTAGTCCAGTGACAATACCACTATGCCACCGCCTCCCCCTAAAGTATTTCAGCTATGAAAAGGGACTGAAAAGGCTGGGGTTGCTTTCCTTAGAGCAGAGAAGGCTGAGGGGAGATATGATTGAGGTATACAAAATTATGAGGAGCATTGATAAGATAGGTAGAAAGAAACTTTTTCCCTTAGCAGAGGGGTCAGTAACCAGGGGACATAGATTTAGGGTAAGGGGCAGGAGGTTTAGAGGGGATTTGAGGAAAAATTTTCACCCAGAGGGTGGTTGGAATCTGGAAAGCAAAGCCTGAAGAGGTGGTAGAGGCAGGAACCATCACACCATTTAAGAAGTATTCAGATGAGCACTTGAAATGCCATAGCATACAAGGCCACAGGACAAGTGCTGGAAAATGGGATTAGAATAGTTAGTTGCTTGATGGCCGGCACGGACACGATGGGCCGAAGGGCCTGTTTCTGTGCTGTATAGTTTAGAGATACAGCACTGAAACAGGCCCTTCGGCCCACCGAGTCTGTGCCGACCATCAACCACCCATTTATACTAATCCGACACTAATCCCATATTCCTATCACATCCCCACCTGTCCCTATATATTTCCCTACCACCTACCTATACTAGGGGCAATTTATAATGGCCAATTAACCTATCAACCTGCAAGTCTTTGGCATGTGGGAGGAAACCGGAGCACCCGGAGGAAACCCACGCAGACACAGGGAGAACTTGCAAACTCCGCACAGGCAGTACCCAGAATTGAACCCGGGTCCCTGGAGCTGTGAGGCTGCGGTGCTAACCACTGCGCCACTGTGCCGCCCCTGACTTTATGACTAACACTCCAGCTAATGCACTCTCTCAACCTGGCATAGCTGAACATGTGTTCAGCAGCAGGAAGACACACCCACCTCCCACAGCACTCTTTAAAGGGGGTATTAACTACTTTCAGCTTAGTTGCTGATTGATTTCTACTGGCTTTTGCTGCAATTGTAGAAGTATGTGGTACTTTCTAAAGTTGTTTAAAGTTGCTGAAGTCCACATGAAGTGGTGTGGCACGTGCTGAAGTCATTGTCCTGACTTCAAGAACAATGCGCAAACCACTTGTTCCCAGACATAGATGCAATAATTTGCATCCTGCTTGGCCTATAGCTTGACAGGGAGAATGAGCAGAGGCAACACAGAGTGGGATAAGCTGCTGAAAGAGGGAGGTAGATATGGGGAGATGGTCTCTCAGCAGGAGAGGGTGTTCAGGGAGCAATTCTTCTACCTCAAATTCAGTGAGAAACAGTGGGCTGGATTTTCCAGAGTCATTAATGCAGGTTAGTAAATTTATTTTAATAATTAAATTATGGTCTCACCGCCACGAGGAACGGGCCCTGCCAGCGTCGAGGTCCGTGGCGGACCTCATCCGTGGCAGGGGTACATGAAGATTGCCCCGGATGAGGTCCGCCACGGACCTCGACGCCAGTAGGGCCCGTTCCTCGTGGCGGTGAGACCATAATTTAATTATTAAAATAAATTTACTAACCTGCATTAATGACTTTCCTGTGGCTTCCTGAAGTGCCGCCGGGATGAAGATCACTGGCACTGCCACACCTTCATATCCCCATCCCGGGAAACGAGGCGCAACAATGGTGGGGAGGCGGGAGGAGGTATGTTTCTCAGTGTGGGGTGGTTGGTGCTCAGGGCCAAATGAACGTCACGGGTGTAGGGAATGGTGGGAAGGGTTATAGTGTGAAGTTTGTACAGTTTGGGGGGGAAGGTCAGATTGTGAAGGGAAGTGTTTTTGGGCAGGGGAAAGAGAAATAATTAATTTAATTGATATGAGGGGCTGGGAGAGGAGCAAAAGAAATGTATTTATTTTCTTTCAATGTTTCTTTAAATATTTAAATTTACTGGCAGGGCTAACAGCCCTTTAAAAATGGCGTCAGCGCCTGCACACAGGCAGTTGACGCCATTGCCGGGGATGGACAGCCCGCCCCTCCATGTGATCGGGGGGGAGTGGCCCACCCCAGCTATTTAATTGAGCCACTACGCTTGGAATCACGGCGGCTCTTTGGCATGCAGCCCGCGCAGGCAGGCCGTCATTGTTTTCACCCAGTATGTCAGATGTCTACACTTCTGTAAGGATGTCCTCATTGAAATCTGCCACCTACTGTAACACAACTGCAGCCTCAGAGCAGGGGGACAACGGCATTGCCAGTTGCTGTGAAGATGACTGGGGCCATGAAATTTTATATATCTGGACCCTTCCAGGCTGGAGCAACTGCTATTTGTCATATCACCCACTTTTCCATCCATGGTTACATAAGTGTCACTGAGGTTCCATTTCCAAAATAACTGAATACATTTTACTCTCTCTTGCCAGAGAGAAGCAGGCGGAGCAAGCATGCAGTTTCTCGAGGATTAGAGGCTTCCCCATGTTGGGGGAGGCGGTGGTGTAGTGGTATTATCACTGGACTAGTAACACTCTAGTATTAGCCTTTATAGCCACTCCAGGCGCTGCTCCACAAACCACTGACCACCTCCAGGCACATACCCATTGTCTCCCGAGACAAGGAGGCTAAAGAAGAAGAAGAAGAAGTAACACAGAGACCCAGGGTAATGATCTGGAGACATGGGTTCGAAACCCACCACAGCAGAAGGTGGAATTTGAATTTAATTAATAAATCTGGAATTAAAAGCTAGTCTAATGATGGCCATGAAACCATTGTCGATTGTAATAAAAACCCATCTGGTTCACTAATGTCCTTTAGGGAAGGAAATCTGCTGTCCTTACCTGGTCTGGCCTACATGCGACTCCAGGCCCACAGCAATGTGGTTAACTCTTACATACCCTCTGGAATGGCCAAGCAAGCCACTCAGTTGTACCTGACCGCTACAAAGTCAATAAAAAGGAATGAAATCGGACGGACCACCCGGCATTGACCTCGGCATCGGAAATGACAACGGCAAACCCAGCCCCGTCGACCCTGCAAAGTCCTCCTGACTAAGATCTGGGGGCTTGTGCCAATGTTGGGAGAGCTGTCCCACAGACTAGTCAAGCAACAGCCTGACATAATCATACTCACTGAATCATATCTTACAAACAATGTCCCAGACACTACAATCACTATCCCCGGGTATGTCCTGTCCCAGCGGCAGGACAGACCCAGCAGAGGTGGTGGCACAGTGGTCTACAGTAGCGAGGGAGTTGCCCTGGAAGTCCTCAACATCGACTCCAGACCCCATGAAGTCTCGTGGCATCAGGTCAAACATGGGCAAGGTAACCTCTTACTCATTACCACCTACTGCCCTCCCTCAGCTGATGACTCAGTACTCCTTCCTGTTGAACACCACATGGAGGAAGCACTGAGGGTGGCAAGGGCACAAAATGTACTCTGGGTGGGGGACTTCAATGTCCATCACCAAGAATGGCTCGGTAGCACCACTTTTGACCGAGCTGGCCGAGTACTAAAGGAGATAGCTGGTAGACTGGGTATGCAGCAGGTGGTGGGGAAACCAACACGAGGGAAAAACATACATGAATGACCTTGTCCTCACCAATCTGGCTGCCGCAGATGCATCTGTCCATGACTGTATTGGTAGGAGTGACCACCGCACAGTCCTTGTGGAGTCGAAGTCCCGCCTTCACATTGAGGATACCATCCATCATGTTGTGTGGCACTATCACTGTGTTAAATGGGATAGATTTCGAAAAGATCTAGCAATGCAAAACTGGGCATCCATGAGGCGCTGTGGGCCATCAGCAGCAGCAGAATTGTACTCAACCACAATCTGTAACCTCATGGCCCGGCATATCCCCCACTCTACCATTACCATCAAGCCAGGAGACCAACCCTGGTTCAACGAAGAGATCAGGAGAGCATGCCAGGAGCAGCACCAGGTATACCTCAAAATGAGGTGTCAACCTGGTGAAGCCAGAACCCAGGACTACTTGCATGCCAAAGTGCTTAAGCAGCATGCAATAGACAGAGCTAAGCGATCCCATAACCAATGGATCAGATCTAAGATCTGCAGTCCTGCCACAGCCAGTCGTGAATGGTGCTGAACAATTAAACAACTAACTGGAAGAGGTGCCTCCACAAATATCCCCATCCTCAATGATTGGGGAGCCCAGCACATCAGTGCGAAGGATAAGGCAGAAGCATTTGCAACAATCTTCAACTGAAGTGCCGAGTTGATGATCCATCTCGGCCTCCTCCTGAAGTCCCCAGCATTTACAGATGCCATACTTCAACCAATTCAATCCACTCCACGTGATATGAAGAAATGACTGAAGGCATTGGATACTACAAAGGCTTTGGGTCCTGACAATATTCTGGCAATAGTACTGAAGACCTGTGCTCCAGAACTTGCAGCACCCCTAGCCAAGCTGTTCCAGTATAGCTACAACACCGGCATCTAGCTGGCAATGTGGAAAATTGCCCAGGTATGTCCTGGACACAAAAAGCAGTACAAGTCCGACCCGGCCAATTACCGCCCCATCAGTCTACTCTCAATCATCAGTAAAGTGATGAAAGGTGTCATCAACAGAGCCATCAAGCAGCACTTGCTTAGCAATAACCTGCTCAGTGATACCCAGTTTGGGTTCCGCCAGGGCCACTCAGCTCCTGACCTCATTACAGCCTTGGTTCAAACATGGACAAAAGAGCTGAACTCAAGAGCTGAGGTGAGAGTGACTGCCCTTGACATCAAGGCAGCATTTGACCGAGTATGGCATCAAGAAGCCCTAGCAAAACTGGGAAAATCAGGGGGAAAACTCTCTGCTGGTTGGAGTCATACCTAGCGCAAAGGAAGATGGCTGTGGTTGTTGGAGGTCAATCATCTGAGCTCTAAGACATCACTGCAGGAGTTCCTCAGGCCCAACCATCTTCAGCTGCTTCATCAATGACCTTCCTTCTATCATAAGGTCAGAAGTGGGGATGTTCGCTGATGATTGCACAATGCTCAGCACCATTCGTGACTCCTCAGATACTGAACCAGTCCGTGTAGAAATGCAACAAGACCTGGACAATATCCAGGCTTGGGCTGATAAGTGGCAAGTAACATTTGCGCCACACAAGTGCCAGGCAATGACCATCTCCAACAAGAGAGAATCTAACCATCTCCCCTTGACATTCAATGGCATTACCATCGCTGAATCCCCCACTATCAACATCTTAGGGGCTATCATTGACCAGAAACTGAACTGGAGTCGCCATATAAATACCGTGTCTACAAGAGCAGGTCAGAGGCTAGGAATCCTGCGGCGAGTAACTCACCTCCTGACTCCCCAAAGCCTGTCCACCATCTACAAGGCACAAGTCAGGAGTGTGATGGAATACTCTCCACTTGCCTGGATGGGTACAGCTCAAACAACACTCAACAAGCTCGACACCATCCAGAACAAAGCAGCCCATTTGATTGGCACACCATGCACAAACATTCACTCCCTCCACCACCGACGCACAGAGGCAGCAGTGTGTACCATCTACAAGATGCACTGCAGCAACGCACCAAGGCTCCTTAGACAGCACCTTCCAAACCCACGACCTCTACCAACTTGAAGGACAAGAGCAGCAGATGCATGGGAACATCACCACCTGCAAGTTCCCCTCCAAGCCACACACCATCCTGACTTGGAACTATATCACCGTTCCTTCACTGTCGCTGGGTCAAAATCCTGGAACTCCCTTCCTAACAGCACTGTGGGTGTACCTACCCCAAATGGACTGCAGTGGTTCAAGAAGGCAGCTCACCACCACCTTCTCAAGGGCAATTAGGGATGGGCAATAAATGCTGGCATAGCCAGTGACGCCCACATCCCATGAATGAATTAAAAAAACGGTGCCATTGACTGCATGCATGTCACTTTGTTGTCGCCGCATGCCATTTCTGAGACGTACTACAACAGAAAGGGATTCCTTCTGGTGTGCAACTATACTCAGCGTATCATGCAGTTTAATGCCCAGTATCCTGTCATTAGTCAAAATGCTTTCAATCTGCGGCAGTTCACTGTGCCATCAGCAATTGAGATACCACAACAAACTAGAGGGTGGCTATAGGACACCAAGGGTTATCCATTGACAACATAGCTGATGAATCCGGTGCGAAACACATGTGCACATGTGCAGCATGCATATAATGAAAGCCACACAAATTGTGATTGAGTAGATCATTGGGGTGCTTAAACAATGCTTCTGTTGCCTGGACCACTCTGGAGGAGCCCTGCAGTACATTGCAGAGCTCATGTGAAAATTCTTTGTGATCTGCTGCATGCTGCACAACCTCACCACCTTAAGGACACAATCTGTGCCACCAGTATTAAGGCAAACACCTGATGAGGAGGAGCAAAAGGCACAGGAGGAGGAAGGGAGGAGGCAACCAACAGTGCTCCGTTCTTTCTAGGATGTCTGTGATCGACTCATCTGACTGAGATACCTGTAAACGCAACTCCATTTCCCCATTCACCAACTGTCCCACACCTTATCTTCCTACTGTTACTGACTACCGCGGTGTCCTCTTGGCCACAATGCAAAACTAAAAGCCACCACAAAATAGATGTTGCAAACTAAATTTATACATCAAACAATGCTGTATTGCATACAATGTCAACAAATCACCTTTGTGCATTCCCTTCATACCTCTCTTGTGCGTGCCTTTGCCTGTCCTTGTGCTTCTATGCAGTTTCATTCCATTGTCTGCAACATGGCTGGTGAAAGGCTACTGACTTTCACTGGGGGAGACTGCAGATAGCCTTGTAGGACCCCCTTGAGCAGCTCCGGATTTAGAAGTCTTGTCTTCGGACGGCACCACCTCAGCACGGGCAGCACCCCCCATTTGGGAGCAGTGGCAAACGGGAAACAGCAAGGGCACTGGTGGAGTCTCAGTGGCAGGAGGACAAATGCTGCCTTCCTGAGAGAGGACAGCAGGTTCATGTTTCACACAACCACTGCCACTCCCCCAGGATGGCACCTCAGCAATCCAAGTAATCTGTTGGAGGACAGATTGTTGGACTGCTGTGACACCCTGAAAACCCTGGCACGCTGGTATCTGCAGCTATGATGGCAGCAATCTGAGTCTGCATTACGGCAGTGCCAGCTTCCAGTGCAGCACTCAAATGTTGGGCGGCTTCTGCTTGTGCTGCAATGGAAACTGAGATATTGACCATCAAATGCTGCATCATGGTTGAGTCCATAAGTGTGCTAATGGAGTTGGCCACCGCTTCCACGCTGGAGAGGATGGACTCCAAGCTCTACAAAAATCCCAATGTCAAGTTGGTGCTGGACCCCTCCAGGAACTTTGACATTGACTGCAGGCTTTCTGGTATGCCTGCCAATGCACCAAGCATTTCATTGTGCATGCCCAACAGCCTTCTTCTCTAGGCCACCCCATAAAAGTGTTCATCTGAGTCCTCTGCAGCAGAATTTATGTGCAACCTCGTCCTCCAGGGAACTGGCACCTGCACTATACTTCTCCCCTGTCTTGGCTTCAAGTCACTCCTGTTCCATGTCTCACCAGGTGTAGGTCCTGCCTCTAAGCTAGCCTCTAAAGTGTGCACAGAAGTGACAGTGTAATGAGGGAGAAGTGGGATGTGAGAAGGAGGATTAGGCATGAGCATATCATCATCTTTGATGGGTTCAGCCCTGTCACCAGCCGTGACTGCTCCAATAATAAGTACAATCTCCTCCATGGGTTATGGACATGCAGCCATGCTTATCCCCCTTCACTTAGATGTTTCTGTCTCCAGTTATGTGCCACCTTGTCCTGCAAGAGAGAGGGACGTTTGTCAGTGAAATATGGGTGTGAGGCTTGCAGCAATGCTGAGTATGTGAGGGTGAGGTGAAGCTATGAATGTTTGGTATGAGTCGTGATTGATAGAAATTGTTGGTAGGTCAGCGATGGGGGCATTGTGCAATGAGCAGCGTGTGAGGTTAGTGGTGTATTTTGGTGGTTTTGGCATTTGAAGATGCATTCCCTGACCTTGACCACTCATGTGAGGTCATTGAACCTCTTGTGGCACTGCATCCATGTCCTGGGGTCGAGACACCTGGCATGGACCTCTACAACTATCTGCTCCCACTGCCTTCTGAGAGTTTGTCTGAAGGGTCACCCGGCCCCCTATGGATAAATGACATCTCTCCTCCTCTACACCTCCTTCACCAAAGCCTCCTGTGGAGCGTTAGAAAATCTTGGAGCACGCTCTCTGCCATGTTGTGCCATTATTGAGTGTGATACAGGTCAAAAATACTTTCAGAACAACTTCCAGCACCTGCTGCAGCTAGAATGCACCTCCCCTTTAAAAGGTGCAGGCTAGCTTTAACTTGTGCTAACCTCTCATGATTTTGTGTTCCCCACCCCCCACTCAAGCATGCAGCCACTCAACAGTGCACTTAGCGCTGGCTGCAAGCTACAATCGTTTAAATTATCAGGTAGCACATAGTTTACGCGCTGCCTGCATCAGTAGCAATGAGCACAGGGTGATCCCGCATCGCGATCCCTGCCCACCGCCCCCGCCCCCCAACCTGTCTTTGGGCCCTGTCCAATTTCAGACTTGTTACCAAATAACAGAGAACCAACAGCTTTGCTTTGTCAGGTGATATCCCAACTTGCATTAACTTCAACCTTCATTGTTTAAAAGTTGAAAGGATTCTGCCTGTGCTGTTTCTGTTTGGGCGAGCCTCTCCATTAAGATAATCCTGTCCACCTCCATTAATGTGTCACTTGTAAGGCTGAGTTCAAGTGGGAAGTCCATATGATTACGGTGAAGTATTATTGTTGATGGTTCTGTTATTGGACAAGCAACCCAGAGGTCACGAATTCACTTCGCACTGTGGCAAGTTGTAAAATTGAATTCAATCGATCGGATAATTTGTGAACTAGCACCAGAAAAAGGAAATGGCCATGAAAGCTGCCAGATTGTTGTAAAATTCCATCTAGTTCACTGGCATCCTTCAGGGAAAGGAACCTACTGCCCTCATCCAGTCTGGGGTACATGCGACTCCAGCCTCACGCGATGTAGTTGGCTCCTAATCAGAATCCTACAGCGCAGAAGGAAACCAGTCAGCCCATCGTATATGAACTAGCTCTTTGAAAGAGTTATCCAAATAGTCTCAGTCCCCTGCTTTCCCCCCTTGGCGCTCTAAATATCTCCTTTTCAAGTATATATCCAATTCCCTTTTGAATGATACTATTGAATCTACTTCCGCCACCTTTTCAGGCAGCGCATTGCAGATCACAGCAATGCTTTCCAGGTCATTAAACCCTGGAAGCCAACTCGGGATGATCAATAAATACTGCCTTGCCAATGTCACTTGCACCCTAAATATAAAAAAATGTTATTTTCATAACTGGACATCTGACCTTACCTTCCGACATAGTGATGGGAGACGTGGGGGTTCTATGTAGCGAAATCATAAATCTGTTACTTACAAAAAGGTTTTTGATTCTGTTACAAATGGCACATCTGGATATTTCCCCACCCATTCCCCCCACCCACCAACCCTATGTCACTTATAAACCTGCTTCCAGTTCACTGATTCAGGAGAATTACAGGCTACAAAAGCAATAAAAGCCCTGTTGCCTCCTCTCTAAGCAGAAAGAGTCAGACAGCTCCAGTGAATGAGTCAGTAATGTTACTGAATTATTAATTATTTTGAAATTGCTGAAGAACTCTCATCACTCCCCTATCAATCTGATTTATTGTAGTGGGCTTGACAGCACTTGCACATAGTTGATGAGGACCTGAGCCTCAGGCCCATGGAGATCTTTAGTGGATAATAACATTCACCAAGTTATTGACTATCTGACTGTGCACATCAGCAGCAACACATAAATGGTACAATTGAATGGAACTTTTCCACTTTGTACACCATGATTTTGTTTTGTGTTGCGTTCTTGTGGTCCGTTAGCAACCAGGAAGCCTTTCTTCCTTTCATTCTTATGCTCTACTTCATCAAAGACTTTAACAAACCTTGTATCATCTCACAAAGGAGCTGGCACTGGATTAAAGCCAGTGGGCAAACTTCAGAAGAACATAGGAACATTAGGAAGAGGAGTAGGCCATTCAGCCCCTTGAGCCTCATCTGCTATTCAATTAGATCAAGGCTGATCTGCTTGTCAATTCCATTAACTCACATTTGCTCCCTATCCCTTGATAACCTTGCCCAACGAAAATCTATCAATCGATAGATTCCAGTACATTACAGTCCCATGTATACTATTTTTATTCAGGCCTTCTTCCATTTCAGATAAATAGACAAATGCCTGAACAATGACACAAGAGACTGCAGCACTAGCACATATTCATAAGTGGAGTTTGCCAATCAGAACTTCTACTCTTTTTCTTTATTTCTAAGTGTACATTTTACTTCAGTTTAAGCGATGGTCATATTCTATTTAATTTATTTCATCAAATAATAAAGCTTCTCTTTGTTAAAACAAACTCTGCTCCCTGATAGCCCTGCTGTCACTGAGTAGCTGAACCATGCACACCAGGAAGCTCTTTGGTTTCATATTTGCCCTTGAATAACATTTATATGACAAGCCAACAGCTTCATGATCACCTTTACAGATACCAGCTTCTTATTTATCAGATTTTTTTAAAAGCTGAATTGTAATTCTCAAACTGCCAGGATAGAATTTGAACACATATTCTTTGGATTATTACTCCAGGCTTCTGAATTACTCATTCAGTAGCATAACCACTGCACTACCGTACCTGAGTAACAACTTTGCACTTGAGTGCAAAATTGTGTCCTCAGTCCAAATTGATTGATGTTGTGCCAGTGATATAGATCGGAACCGATAGAGTGAGAAAAGAAAGATTCTTTCCTCTGTTTAAGGAGTCAAGGAAAGAGTCATCAATTTAGAATGATCATTAAGGATCAGTAATTTTGTTTCCCGTGCCATGGCAGGTTTAGTGCAGTATCACGTACTTAGCCATGGCAGGTTTAGTGCTGTATCGCATACTTAGCCATGGCAGGGTTCGTGCTGTATCATGTACTTAGCCTGTCCCAGTGTGGGTGTGGCTGCTCCGCACTTTGCATTCCAGATCTTTAGAATAGTTCTGCATATCTATTTTCTCTGCTTTAGCTTTGTGAAGGGAGCCAGCCCAATGGAACAAGAAGAACTTGCGGCCTGTCTCGTCAAAATAAGTGTGCGCTTAAAAGTGAATTCCTACACGTGGCAACAAATATTTACTTCAGATTTCAGATGTCAAAATCAGTTTCACATATTTATGATCCTACCTCTTCTGATCTACCTGAGACTCCAGCCCTACACTATATGGTTGACTCCTAATGTCCTTCAGTGACAGGGAGTAGTTAAGACAGAGACTGAGGGAAGAGTGGATAAACATTTGAAGTAGAGGATGGTGCAAGGCTACGGGAAGCGAGCAAGGCACTAGGATTAGTTTTGGACTGTTCTAAAACGGAGACAGCATGAACACAAAGGGGCAAATGGTTTCTTTCTGTGCTATAAACTTCTATGGTTCATCTATTAAACAATATCCATTACGGAGAAGCCCTAGATAGAAAGCATACTGTGTAAATGTCTTGGTTCAAGTCTTAAGCAATTTTTGCCCAGTCGACACGAACTGGTGCATTATATGTCAGTCAAACTAAAACACTGCCAGGAGAGCCAATATGTGGAATAATTGAATCAATACACATGAATGATAGAAAACCCAATCCTTTATTATTTTTCTTCACCCAGATGACTTTTCTGACCTAACGCTACAGATGAAATCTACAGTGCTGGAGTTATCAATGACTTATTTTATAGTTGAGCAAAGTTACCACTGTTTAAGAGCAGTCCAATTGCAATTTACTCTCACCTTATTTTTTCACTGCTGATAATTATGTTTCTACTCACTGTACTAATTAATTAGTGTAAATATGGCAGATTACAAAACAGAATTTAAATACTCTCCTCGTGTTCAGTTCTAAACTTATTTGGCTTTATTTCTATTTACTTTAATTGAACAGGCAAAAGGTAATCTTTTCATTTTATTAAATTTGTTTCCTTTATTCAAACTTACTGAGCAAAGAGACCACTTTGTTTCATTAGCAAGGTTAATAGGGTTCCTCAACAGGAAAGATTTAATGAAACATTTCTTCAAGGGCCATATAAGCCTGATTATGTTTGCAAGTATCCCAGAGGAGCTATGCAATTCTGTTATCTAAAATGCATGCTACTTATTGAAATGAGTAAAGTATTTTTTAATCACAGAGTAATTGGGATGTCTGATGTTTTCTTTAACTGAGGCATAGCTTTGCTGATTATTTTTTTCGGTTGAATTCAAGTAAGGAGATGGATTTTAAATGAACTACAATACAGATCATTCCAATCATTCTACTTCACAATTAGCTGCACATTTGGGGGTAATTTTAATTTTTCTCGCATCAGGGTAGGGTGTAAATACTGTATTGTACCCGATCCAGTCGGTTCCTCAATGGGCAGGATAGATTAAAATTCCTCCCCCTCTCTGGGATTCACCTGTACCTTTATTTCTTCATCTCCATCTGTGTGTAAATGGGCTGATATGACTTCTTCATTCAGCAGCATGGAGTACTTGTTTCTATTGAAATCACCTTTGACCTGCACACTTGAATGTTATGAATTCATCGGTTTTGCTGCAAAACTGTAGAGGAGGACCATGTATCATGGGTTGCATGACATTAGTTTGATGCCAAAGTTCCTAACTCCCTTGGTGAAATTGCTCATGCAGCTTTGAGGCTGCCTGCAACATTTTCTGCTGCTTCCCCATCATTCTATACTATTCATATAGGTTTGCAACCAATTTAAAAAAGAACTTGCATTTATCTGGCACTTTTTTCAAGGATGTCTCAACGCGCTTCACAGCCAATGAAGTACTTTTGAAGGGTGGTCACTGATGTATTTTTGGGAAACATGGCAGCCAATTTGCACACTGCATGGTCCCACAAATAACAATGAGATAAATGAACAGACAATGGGTGTTGAATCGGTAGCAGCTATACAGCAGCTGGAAGTCCTCCAAGTGGGACACACAACACCTCCAGTCGCTTCCAACACAGCCCGCATGGCACCCCATGTTGGGAAGGGTGCTCATCTGGACATCCCATGTGTGCACTGAAAGCCCTCCAGTTGATGCTGTCATGACATCAAACAGCCCGACCAGCTGTTTTGGCGCACTACTAATTTGGACTGTGCAGGTCCATTCAACATGTTCACTCGTCACTCATCCATGAACATGCGATCAGCTGCAAGAGGGGTCCAGCATTAGCAATATTTAAAGGGCCAGGCACCCAAGTTGCAGGTAAGGCAATTTAAAATAAATTCTGCTATTGCAGTCTATGGAAATACTCTGGCGTGTTTTTGGAGATGTTGTGCTGAGTTCCTGGATTAGTCAGGGAGTATTGCTGCATCACCACAGGAAGGGCAGAGGTTTAGTAACATGTCCACACAAAGGCTGCAACAGTATAGAGGCTGTAGTGGCAGTGCCTCTGGGTCTTCAGCACAACAAGGATATGAAGCAGTGGCTGTGGAGAGGGCAAGCTCTGAGCCATGGTCTCTGCCAAGTTGGATCCTGATTCCTTCATGCTCCTTGACAGTGACAACCAATGAACCAGCATCTTGATGTACATGCTCATCAGTGTTCTTTTGTCTGCTGCCCTTTCATAATCTTCATCTGAGTCCCCTGTAGCAGAACACATCTGTGATCCTGCCCTCTGGTGAGCTGGCACATGAATTAACCTTTCTTCCTGGCCTGGCTGCAGCCCACTCTTGCCCAGATGATTCACCATGTGCAGATCCTGACTCTATACCAGCCACTAAGGTACATGTATGGCAAGTATCTGAGCTGGTGGCTGTGCATGTCAGATCAAGTGACAGGGCATCTTCATCAGTGCTGTATTGTTGCTCTCTCTCTTCCTCTTGAGGGTACTGTGGCTGGACAGGCAGCAGTTCTTCGGTGTCTGACAGCAGGAAATCAGAAAGAGACGTTTGGTGCGAGGGAAGGGGCATGTGGAAGAAACCAAAAGATTTGTGGTCACACCATCAGCAGCTTGCTCACCATGCCAAATAGTGGGATGACGATGAGCTGAGAGTTGAGAACCTGGAAGCTCTCACTCTGCCCTGGTGTTCCATTTTCCTTGTTTAGAATTACAGCACCATCATTCAGCATAATCCTCCTATTACTCAGTGAAGCTTCCCTTAAATAGAATCATAGAATGGTAACAGCACAGAAGGAGGCCATTTGGCCAGTTGTGTCTGTGCCAGTTCTCTGTAAGAGCTACTCATCTAGTCCCATTCCCCTGTCTTTTCCCTATAGCCTTGCAATTTCTTTTTCTTAGATAATTATCCAATTCCCTTTGAAAGCCGTGATTGAATCTGTCTCCCACACACTTATTCAAGCAATACATTCCAGATCCGAAGCACCATCTGCATAAAAAGGTTTCTCCTCATCTCGCCTCTGGTTCTTTTGCTAATCACCTTAAATCAGTGTCTTCTGGTTTTTGACCCTTCCACCAATGGGAACAGTATCTCCCTATCTACTCTGTCCAGATCCCTCATTACTTGGAACACCTCTGTCAAATATCCTCTCAACCTTCTCTTCTCTAAGGAGAACAGCCCCAGCTTCACCAATCTATCCCCATAATGACGAAATTCCCAGAACCATTCTCGTAAATCCTTTCTGCACCCTCTACAAAGCCTTCAAATCCTTCCTAAAGTGTGGTGCCCAGGATTGGACACAATACTCCAGTTGAAGCCAAACCAGTGTTTTATAAAGGTTCACGAAACATTCCTTGCCTCTATTTATAAAGTCCAGGGTCCCTTATGCCTTACTAACCATTTTGTCAACCTGCCCTGCCACTATAAGCAATTGGTGCACATTTATCGCCCTCCCCCCCCAATCCCTCTGCTTCTGCACCCCCTTTTAGAATTGTATCCTTTAGTTTATATTGCTTTTTCTCATTCTTCCTACCAAAATGTGTCACTTCAAATTTTTCTGCATTACATTTCATCTGCCATGTGTCCACTCATTCCAGCAGCCTATGTCCTTTTGAAGTTCATCACTATCTTTCTCACATTTCACAATACTTCCAAGTTTTGTGTCACCTGCAAATTTCGAAATTGTGCCGTGAGCACTCAAGTATAGGTCATTAATATAAATCAAGAAAAGCAGTGGTCCTTACACTGACCACTGGGGAACCCCACTATGTATCTTCCTCCAGTCTGAAAAACAATTGTTTACCACTATTCTCTGTTTCCTGTCACTCAGCCAACTTCATATCCATGCTGCCACTGTCCCTTTTATTCCACGGTCTTCAACTTTGTTGACAAGCCTGTTATGTAGCGCTCTATCAAATGCCTTTTGGAAGTCCACGGACACCACATCAACTGTGTTAGCCTCATCATTTCTTACTGCTGCCTCATCGAAAAACTCAATCAAGTTAGTTAAACACAATGTGCCCTTAACAAATAAAAGCAAAATACTGCAGATGCTGGAAATCTGAAAATAAAACAAGAAATGCTGGAAATACTCAGCAGGTCTGACAGCATCTGTGGAGAGAGAAGCAGAGTTAACGTTTCAGGTCAGTGACCTTTCATCAGAACTGGCAAAGGCTAGAAATGTAATAGGTTTTAAGCAAATAAAGTGGGGGTGGGGCAAGAGATAACAAAAGGGAAGGTGTTGATAGGATAGGGTCACAGAGATTAACTGACCAGAAGGTCATGGAGCAAAGGCAAATGGCATGTTAATGGTGTGCTGAAAGACAAAGCGTTAGTTCAGAGAGGGTGTTAATTGACAGAAAAATGAACAGCCCTGGTCCAAAGCATAAACATGAAAAAAGTGGTAAAAAAAAAAGATGAAACAAACTAAAATAAAATAAACAAATAAAAAGAAAAAAGAAAAAGTAACTAAAAATAAAAAGGGGGGCCCGTCATGCCCTTAACAAATCTGTGCTCGCTTTCCTTAATTAATCCACATTTGTCCATGTGATTGTCCATTTTGTCCCGAATTATCATTTCTAAAAACTTTCCCATCACTGAGGTTAAACTGACTGGCCTGTAACTGTGGTATATCCGTACACACTTTTTTTGAACAAGGTGTAACATTTGCAATTCTCCACTCCTCTGGTACCACTCCTGAATCTAAGGAGGATTGGAAGATTATGGCCAGTGCCTCAATAATTTCCACCCTTACTTCCCTCAGTATCCTCAGATATATCTGATCTGGTCCTCATGACTTATCAACTTTAAGTACAGCCAGCCTTTCTAATACCTCCTGTTTAACAATTTTTAGCCCATCCAGTGTCTCAACTAGCTCCACTTTCACTAGGAATTTGGCAGCATCTTCTTCCTTGGTAAAGACAGATGCAAAGTACTCATTTAGTATCTCAGCCATGCCCTGTGCCTCCATGCATAAATCACCTTTTTGGTCCCTAATCTGCCCCACCCCTCCCTTTACCACCCTTTTACTATTTATATGCCTATAGAAGACTTTTAGATTCCCTTTTATGTTGGCTGCCAGTCTCTTTTCATACTCTCTCTTTGCTTCTCTTATTTCTTTTTTCACTTCCCCTCTGAACTTTCTATATTCAACTTGGTTCTCACTTGGCATCTGTCATACCCACTCTTTTTCTACTTCATCTTTCTATCTATCTCTTTCATCATCCAGGGAGCTCTGGTTTTGGGTGCCTACCTTTCACCTTCATGGGAATGTACCTCAGCTGTACCCAAACTATCTGTTCTTTAAAGGCAGCCCATTGTTCAATTACAGTTTTGCCTGCTGATTTTTTATTCCAATTTAGCTGGGCCAGATCCATTCTCACCTCATTGAAATTGGCTTTCCCCCAATTAATTATTTCTGCTCAGGATTTCTCTTTGTCCTTTTCCATAGTTAACCTAAACCTTATGATACGATAATCACTGTCCCCTAAATGTTCTGCTACTGACACTTGATCCACTGTCCCACCTCATTCCCTAGAACCAGATCCAGCAATGCCTCCTTCCTAATTGAATTGTAAACATACTGATGTAGAAAATTCTCCTGGACACAATTTAGAAACTCTTCCCCCTCTCTGCCCTTCATGCAATTAATATCCCAGTCTCTATTAGATTAATTAAAGTCCCCTCTTATAACTACTCTATAATTCTTGCACTTCTCTGTAATTGCCTTGCAAATTTCTTCCGCTGTATCTTTTCCACTAGTTGGTGGCCTATAGAATACACCCAATAGTGTAATGGTACCTCTATCATTACTTTGCTCTAATGAAATAGGTTCAGCCCTTGACCACTCTAGGACAACCTCTCTCTCCAGCACTCTGATAATATCCTTAATCAATACTGTCACCCATCCTCCTTTCGTTTTTTTATTTGATTGTGGGATGTAGGCATCACTGACTAGGCCAGCATTTATTGCCCATCTCTAATTGCCCTTGAGAAGGTGGTGCTAAGCTGCCTTCATGAACTGCTGCAGTCCTTAGGTGTAGGTACACCCATAGTGCTGTTAGGAAGGAGTTCCATGATTTTGACCCAGTGACAGTGAAGGAATGCTGATATAGTTCTAAGTGTAGCTTAGAGGGGAACTTGCATGTGATGTTCCCTTGCATTTGCTGCCCTTGTCCTTCTAGGTTGTAGAAGTTGCAGGTTTGGAAGGTGCTGTCGAAGGAGCCTTGGTGCGTTGCTGCAGTGCATCTTGTTGATGGTACACACTGCAGCCAGTGTGCATCAGTGGTGGAGGGAGTGAATTTTGAAAGTTGTGGATGGGTTGCCAATCAAGCAGACTGTTTTGTCCTGGATAGTGTTGGGCTTCTTGAGTGTTGTTAGGGCTGCACCTATCCAGGCAAGCAGAGAATATTCCATCACACTCTTGACTTGTGCCTTGTAAATGGTGGACAGGCACTGGGGAGACAGGAAGTGAGTTACTAGCTGCAGAATTCCCAGCCTCTGACCTGCTGTTGTAGCCACAGTATTTATGTGGCTGGTCCAGTTCAGTTTCTGGTCAATGGTAACCCACGGGACGTTGATAGTGGGGGATTCAGTGATGGTAATGCCATTGAACATTAAGGGGAGATGGTTAGATTCACTCTTGTTTAAGATGGTCATTGCCTGGCACTGACGTGGCACAAATGTTGCTTTCACTTATCAGCCCAAGTCTGGATGTTTTCCAGATCTTGCTGCATCTGGACATTGGCTGCTTCAGTACCTGAGGAGCTGCGAATGGTGCTGAACACTGTGCAATCATCAGCGAATATTCCCACTTCTGACCTTATGATGGAGTGAAGGTCATTGATGAAGCATCTGAAGATGGTTGGGCCTTTCCTTCCCCATCTTTCTTGTGCACCTTGCACAGGTTGTATCCAGAAATATGTGTACCAAGTTCATCCTTTTTTTGACCCACAACATCATACTTCCATGTGGCTATCTGTACCTGCAGGTCACCAACATTATTTACAACACTCTGTACTTTCACATGCATGCACTGTAAACCTAATATAGAACATATTACACTCCCTTTTACTGTGATCCTACCTAATACCTTACTATTTCCTACTCTAGTGCTATATGTCTCTCCTAATTCTTTGTGTACCTTGTTCTTCCTCTCTCATGTTACTTCCTGGTTCCCATCCCCCTGCCAAGTTAGTTTAAACCCTCCCCAATAGCACTAGCAAACTGCCAGCAAGGACATTGGTCTGGCTCTATTCAGGTGCAACCCAACCTGCCTATACAGGTCGCATCTTCCCAAAAACTGGTCCCAATGTCCCAGGGATCTGAAGCCTGCCTCTTGCACCATTTCTCCAACCACACATTCATCTGCTTCATTCTATTTTTATACTCATTAGCATGTATCACTGGGAGTAATCCAGAGATTACTACCTCTGAGGTCCTGTTTGTTAATTTCTTTCCTAGCCCCCTAAAATCTGCCTGCAGGACATCATTCCTTTCTCTACTTCTGTCATTGGTACCGATATGGACCACGACTGCTGGCTGTTCACCCACCCCACTCAGAGTGTTCTGCAGCCACTCAGATATCCTTGACTCTAGCACCAGGGAAACAACATGCCATCCTGGATTCATGCCTGCAGTTGCAGAAACACGTGTCTGTGCCCTTAACTATAGAACCCCCTATCACTATTGCTTTCCCAATCTTCCTTCTTATCCCCCATACAGCGCGAGCCATGGTGTGGTGGACTTGGTTTTGGCTGCACACTCCAGAGGAAACATCACTTTCACCAGTTTTCAGAACTGAATATACATTAGAGAGCGAGATGCGCGCAGGTGACTCCTGCATTACCTGCCTGGTCTTTCTTCACTCTCTGGCAGTCACCCATTCCCTCGCTGCGTGCAAACCCATAAGCTGCAGGGTAACCACATCCAGAAACATGCTATCCATGAAACTCTGAGTCCCGTGGATGCACCGCAGTGACTCCAGCTGTTTTTCAAGCTCCAGAACCAGAGCTGGTTACCCTTGACATGAGAAGAGTCCTGGAGTTCCCACATGGAACAGAATGTATACTCCACAGGACCGAAATGCCCTGCCATGCCTCTATTTATTAGACTATTAACTGACTTAACAGAAATAAACTTATGACTTAAATAAAGACTCATCAGCTGCTTCCCTAGTTCTGACATGATTTTATTTTATAGTGAGTTAACCTAAATGTCTTAAAATTGTTATAAAAGTGCTTTTATATTTTTTGCTAAGTATATGTTCTTGAGGCTTTATATTTAAATTGTCAAGATGGAAGGCTAAAGATTTCACAGAAGCTGGACTTTGCTTTGTTGTTGACAGCTCATTGAAATGACAGAGATGTTGTTTAAAAACAGCCATACTGCAAGTCATGTGCTTTAAGCAATAAACAACAGAAACCTTAGTGAGCTGGGGAAGATGCTTACAGAGAAATGACGGGTCAAGGTTTATAGGGGTCAGGAGGCCTGACTCTTGAGATATTGTTTTTGGTTTTGCTTTGGACAGTTTGTTGGGGTGTGAACTGTTTTGAAGACAGTTGGAGAAAACCAGCTAAGAGAGCAATCACCATCAGCTCACCCTCTTCCATCTCTTTGAGAACTTCCTGAGAAACAAATGTAAGAAACTCCTGAAAAGCCTGCCAAACTGATCCTCAATGTTGCCTGAAAAGAACTGCTCTAGAAAGATCCTAATGACAGCCATCTACACGTACTTGGGACACCAGACCAAAAAGGGACAACTGACATCTTTGCATATCCTCTCCTTTTTCTTCAAGAATTAGCAAGTATTTGGCCAAAGTATTCTTTTTTGATTGTTTTTTTTGTAACTGAGAGAATTTCTTTTTTTTCAGTGTGGGTGTAAGTTTGTGTGAGGGGAATTTAAAAAGAGAACTTTCCTGTTTCAATCTGTGTGTTAATGCTTTGCTTTGTTACGAGTTAAGTCTTGCTTTATAATAAACTGATAATTTTGTTGTTTCTTAAAGAAACATGGTACAAAAAATATAGAAGGACTTTTGTAACACTGTACTCTTAGAACCCATTAGTGTTGCTATCCTTTTCTATTTAATTTTAACTTTATCACTAGATTTGATTAATTAATTGAATACTGATTCGAATTATATAAATTATCAAATTGGCTTTAGTTTTTATTGTAATTAATTGATATAGTTTTACTTTAAAATGTAATTTAAATTAAAAGCTCACCAGTATGCTCACACGACGTGACTCCTCATCCTGTGACATTGCTTCGCTATATATTTTTCCCTCCCATTCATTTCAGACTCACAGTCCAATCATAGCTCGCAGATCACAGCCTGCTCTGTTCTGCTCCTGGCCTCCTTTTTGCTGCTCCACTTTGCTTTGCTCCTGGCCTCCTTTACGCTACTCTGCTTCAGTCTGCTTCTGGCCTCCTTTATGCTGCTTCTCTCCAAATCCTGGCCTCCTTTGAAAAGTGAAAGGGGCAAACTGTAAATCCAGATACAGGTGAAAAAAATTCTCCTTCATCAGGCTATATATTGTTTCTGATAAACAAAACTTGCAGGATTACAAACACCGACAGGAGTAATATCACAAGTACACTCTATGAAATATGCAATTTCTAATTCATGTTCAGAAATAGGAAAGAAAATGAAAGGAGGAAGAAAAAAGACTGAGTAAATCCATCCAACTGCAGCCTAGTGATCAGGGACAGACAGTGTTTAAGGGAGCAGATTGGCTGCACAACATGCTCTCTGTGAACGCTGCTCAGCTCCCGATGAGTCCCCAGGCAGCCAGCAGTGTGGGCCCCGTGTGGACCAAGACGACAATTATGTAAATGAGGAGGCATCACCAAGTTTGCGTGTTGCCTATCTGCATGTCAATGGGTGCAGGCAATCGCGACACTGCACCCAAAAAAATGGCGAGGATCAATCTTTAGCCCGAGTTTTTTTTAAATAATATTAGCCAGGGCGGCAACATAGTGTTAATGTTACTAGACTAGTACCCAAGAGCTCTGGACATGTGCTCTGTAGCCATGTGTTCAAATCCCATTATGGAGCTGAGGGACATTCAATTAAGTAATAAATCTGGAATGAAATGGCTTGTCTCATTAATAATGATCATAAAGCTGCCAGATTGTTGCAAAATCCATCTGGTTAACTAATGTCTTTCAGAGGAGGAAATCTGCTGTCCTTACCTAATCTGACCTACATGTGACTCCAGATCCATCTTCCGGGAGTGGAACAGAGAGGAGAAGAGCGGACCCGTGGGAGAATGCCAAGCGAAAGAAGAGGATAAATTGAGCCCGAGGACTGAGGTCCAGTCACTTAACTTCCGGGAGCGGAGTGGAGAGGGCGGACCTGTGGGGAGAATGCCAAGCAAAAGAAGAGGATAAATTGAGCCCGAAGATTGAGGTCCAGTCACTTAACTTCCGGGAGCGGAATGGAGAGCAGTCCAGGCGCACCGGAGTTTGAAAAAAAAAATTCAACAGTGACATCACAGGAAAGCTGCAAGATGATTGGTTGGTGAGTAACAGCTGTTAGTGCCTGTAAATACCTTTAAAAAAATCAGGGGAAAGTTCTTTTTTTTAAACCTACCGTATAAATGATAAGGTTAGTACTACTAAAGTATGTTTTTTTTTAATTGGTGTAATTTATTAAGGACTTTAGATTGTAATGGGTAGTGTTTGGAGTAGAACAAGGCCCCTAGTGTAATTAGTATTTTTTAATGGGAGTAACTAAATAATCTAAAGGTAAGTCATGGCAGGAGATCTCGCACCCGTGATATGCTCCTCCTGCACTATGTGGGAAATCAGGGACGCTTCCGGTGTCCCTGATGACCACGTGTGTAGGAAGTGTATCCATCTGCAGTTACTGGCTACCTGCATTATGGAGCTGGAGTTGCGGGTGGATTCACTGTGGCGCATCCGTGATGCTGAGGACATCGTGGATAACAAGTTTAGCGAGGTGGTCATACCGCAGGAAATGGCTGTACAGGCAGAAAAGGGATGGGTGGCCACCAGGTGCAGTAGTAGGTGCAGACAGGTAGTGCAGGAGTCCCCTGTGGCCACCCCCCTCTCAAACAGATATACCACTTTGGATACTGTTGGGGGGGATGGCCTCCCAGGGGAAAGCAGCAACAGCCAGGTTCGTGGCACCACGGATGGCCTTGCTGCGCAGCAGGGAGGGAAAAAGACTGGGAGAGCCATAGTGATAGGAGATTCAATTGTAAAGGGAACAGGCATTTCTGTGGCCGCAAACAAGATTCCAGGATGGTATGTTGCCTCCCTGGTGCTAGGATCAAGAATGTCTCGGAGTGGCTGCAGGACATTCTGAAGGGGGAGGGTGAGCTGCCAGTAGTCGTGGTACCAATGACATAGGTAGAAAAAGGGATAAGGTCCTGCAAGATGAATTTAAGGAGTTAGGAGATAAATTAGAAACCAGGACCTCAAAGGTAGTAATCTCATGATTACTTCCTGTGCCACGTGTTAGTGAGTGTGGGAACAGGAAAATAGGCCAGATGAATGTGTGGCTGGAGAAATGGTGCAGGAGGGAGGGATTTAGATTCCTGGGACATCAGGACCAGTTCTGGGGAAGGTGGGACCTGTACAAGCGGGACGGTTACACCCAGACAAGACTGGAACCGATGTCCTCGGAGGGGCGTTTTCTAGTGCTGTTGGGGAGGATTTAAACTGGAATGGCAGGGGGATGGGAACCTAAGTGGGGAGGTTGAGGAGGAGGAAACAAGGATAGAAACGAAAGACAGGAAACAAGATGACAAAACTGGAAGTCACAGAAATCAAGGGCAAGAAACAAATGGGCCATAGTGTGAAATAATACTAAGATGACTAAGAATGTTAAAAAGACAAGTCTCAAGGAATTGTGTCTCAGTGCGCGGAGTATTCACAATAAGGTAGGCGAATTAACCGTGCAAATAGATGTAACTGGATACGATATAATTGCGATTATGGAGACATGGCTGCAGGGTGACCAAGGATGGGAACTGAACATCCAAGGGTATTCAATATTTAGGAAGGACAGGCAAAAAGGGGAAAGAGTTGGAGTAGCGTTGTTAGGAAAAGAGGAAATCAATACAATAGTGAGGAAGGATATTAGCTCAGAGAATCCTGATGTGGAATCTGTATGGCTGGAGCTAAGGAACACCAAGGGGCAGAAAACATTGGTGGGGTTGTATATAGACCCCCAAACAGCAGTGGTGATGTAGAGGATGGCATTAAACAGGAAATTAGAGACACATGCAATAAGGGTGCAACTGTAATTATAGGTGACTTAATCTACATATAAATTGGGCAAACCAAATGAACAATAATACTGTAGAGAGGGAATTCCTGGAGTGCATATGTGATGGTTTTTTTGGACCAATACATTGAGGAACCAACTCGAGAACAGGCCATCCTCGACTGGGTATTGTGTAAAGAGAAAGGATTAGATAACAATCTTGTTGTGCGGGGTCCCTTGGGGAAGAGTGACCATAACATGATAGAATTCTTCATTAAGATGGGGAGTGAGAGAGTTGATTCCGAGACTAGGATCCTGAATCTAAATAAAGGAAACTAAGAAGGTATGAGGTGTGAGTTGGCTATGATGGATTGGGGAATGTTACTTAAAGGGTTGACAGTGGATAGGCAATGGCTAGCATTTAAAGAGTGCATGGATAATTTACAACAATTGTTTATTCCTGTCTGGCACAAAAATAAAACAGGAAGGATGGCTCAACCGTGGCTTACAAAAGAAATTAGGGATAGTATTAGATCCAAGGAGGAGAAATATGAAATGGCCAGAACAAGCAACAAACCTGAGAATTGGGAGCAGTTTAGAATTCAGCAAAGGAGGACAAAAGGATTGATTAGGAAGGGGAAAATAGAGTATGAGAGTAAGCTTGCAGAGAACAAAAAAACTGACTCTAAAATCTTCTATAGATATGTGAAGAGAAAAAGATTAGTGAAGACAAATGTAGATCCCTTACATTCAGAAATGGGGGAATTTATAATGGGGAGCAAAGAAATGGCAAACCAACTAAATGCATACTTTGGTTCTGTCGTCACAAAGAAGGACACAAATTACCTCCCAGAAATGTTGGGGAATATAGGGTCTAGTGAGAAGGAGGAACTATATGAAATCAGTTTTTGTAGGGAAATGGTGTTCAGGAAATTGATGGGATTGAAGGCCAATAAATCCCCAGGGCCTGATAATCTACATCCCAGAGTACTTAAGGAAGTGGCCCTAGAAATAGTAGATGCATTGCTGGTCATTTTTCAAAATTCTATAGACCCTGGAACAGTTCCAATGGATTGGAGGGCAGCTAATGTAACACCACTATTTAAAAAAGGAGGTAGAGAGAAAACAGAATTATAGACCGGTTAGCCTGACATCAGTAGTGGGGAAAATGCTAGAGTCCATTATAAAAGATGTAATAGCAGAGCACTTGGAAAACAATGACAGGATTGGACAAAGTCATCATGGATTTACGAAAGGGAAATCATGCTTGACAAATCTACTGGAATTTTTTTGAGGATGTAACTAGTAGAATAGATGAGGGAGAACCAGTGGATGTGGTGTATTTGGACTTTCAGAAGGCTTTTGATAAGATCCCCAATAAGAGATTCACGTGCAAAATTAAAGCACATGGGATTGGGGGTAAGGTACTGACATGGATAGAGAACTGGTTGGCAGACAGGAAACAAAGAGTAGGAATAAACAGGTATTTTTCTGAGTGGCAGGCAGTAACTAGTGGGGTACCACAGGGATCAGTGCTCGGACCCCAGCTTTCCACAATATATATTAATGATATAGAGGAGGGAATTAAATGTAGTATATCCAAGTTTGCAGATGACACTAAGCTGGGTGGGAGTGTGAGCTGTGAGGAGGATGCAGAGAAGCTCCAGTGTGATTTGGACAGGTTGAGTGAATGGGAAAATACATGGCAGATGCAGTATAATGTGGATAAATGAGAGGTTATCAACTTGGGTGGCAAAAACAGAAAGGTAGATTATTATCTGAATGGCGATGGATTGGGAAAGGGGGAGGTGCAGCGAGACCTCGGTGTCCTTGTACACCAGTCGCTGAAAATAAGCATGCAAGAGCAGCAGGGAGTTAAGAAGACAAATGGTATGTTGGCCTTTATAGCGACAGGATTTGAGTACAGGAACAAGGATGTCTTGCTGCAATTATACAAGGCCTTGGTGAGACCACATCTGGAGTATTTTGTGCAGTTTTGGTCCCCTTATCTGAGGAAGGATGTTCTTGCTATGGAGGGAGTGCAGCGAAGGTTCACCAGACTGATTCCTGGGATGGCAGGACTGATGTATGAAGAGAGATTGGGTCAATTAGGCTTGTATTTGCTCTAATTTAGAAGAATGTGAGGGGATCTCATAGAAACCTACAAAATTGTAACAGGACTGGACAGACTAGATTCAGGAAGGATGTTTCCGATGGCAGGGGAGTCCAGGACCAGGGGTCACAGTCTAAGGATAAGGGGTAAGCCATTTAGAACTGAGATTAGGAGAGAATAGTTCACCCAGGGAGTGGTCAGCCTGTGAAATTCTCTACCATGGAAAGCAGTTGAGGCCAAATCATTAAATATATTCAAGAAAGAGTTAGATATAGTTCTTAGAGCTAAAGGGATATGGGGAGAAAGCGGGAACAGGGTACTGAGTTTGGATGATCAGCCATGATCGTATTGAATGGCAGAGCAGGTTCGAAGGACCGAATGGCCTACTCCTGCTCCTATTTTTCTATGTTTCTATAAGGTTGAGACTCAACTGCCTGCTGAAATGGCCTAGTAAGCCACTCAGCTGTAGGCAGTTCACCACCACCTGCTCAAGGGCAATTAGGGATAGACAATAAATGCTGGCCTTGCCAGAAATGCACACATCCCAAAAATAGGTGCAAAAAAATCAGAACTCCCCTGCTGTTCTTTGAATTGTGCCATTCGATCTGTTACTGATATAGTTGACGGTTCTCTCCCTTCAGGTACTGTCCATCTCTCCTTTAAATCTGCAGTCATCACACCTCTCAAAAAACTAACCTTTGACCCCCCCCATCTGTGCAAACTATCTCCCCATCTCCAATCTCTATTTCCTCTCCGAAGTCCTTGAACATATTGATGCCTCCCAAATCTATGCCCTACCCTTTCCTGAAGTCCAAGTTTGAATCCTTCCAATCAGTTTTCTACCCCTGCTACATTACCAGAATAGCTCTTATCAAAGTTACAAATGACATCCTATGTGACTGTGAAAAAGGTAAACTATTCCTTCTTGTCCTTCTCATCCTGTCTGCAGCCTTTGACACGGTTGACCACACCATCCTCTTCCAACACCTCACCACTGTCGTCCAGCTGGGTGGGACTGCTCTGAACTGCTTCCCTTCTTATCTACTTAATCATAACCAGAGAATCACTTGCAACCTCTTCTCTTCCTGCTGCAACAATGTTATCACTGGTGTACCCGAAGGATCTATCCTTGGCCTCCTCCTATTCCTCAACTACATGCTGCCCCTCAGCGACATCATCTGAAAGCACTGTATTAGTTTTCACATGTACTCTGATGACACCCAGGTCTACCTCAACACCACCTCTCTTGACTCGTCCACTGTTGCTGAATTAACACACTGTTTATCTGACATCCGGTACTGAATGAGTAGAAAATTCCTCCAATTACAAGAACAACAACAAAAACGTCAATTAAATATCGGGAAGACTGAAGCTATTATCTTCAGTCCCCAAATCAAAGTCTATACCCGAGCAACTGACTCCATCCTTCTCCCTGGCAACTGTTTGAGATTAAACCAGACTATTCACAACCTTGTTATCACATTTGACCCCGAGCTGAGCTTCCGATCACATACCCACACCTCAAAGGGTGGACAGGGCCTCAGTGTAATGTTTCATTTGAAAGACGGCACCTCTAACAGTGCAGCACTCCTTCAGTACTGAATTGGAGGGTCAGTTTGAATTATGCGCTGAAGTGCCTGGGCCTTCTGGCTCAGAGGTGTGATGTGCTACCAAGGCTGCCACCTAATTAATTGTGATGCTTGTTTTTCTGTTAAACAGGAAAGTAATGGAGATTATGTCACATGGGTGACATGACCCCTGTTTATCAAGGATTGCAAAGGTCAACAGTGCCATGGATAATTTTTCTCCACTGCTACTCTATGTTGAAGCAAATGAAATCAGAGCTAAGGTGAAGAAAAATGAACAGCAGTGACATGCATTTTGTATTAAGTTGTCATTTCTGCATGTTGATCCCATTGCTCCATGTATTGGTTTCTCTGCAGTGTTTTACATTGGCTCACAGCTAATGCACCAGCTGGTGGCAGGCAGGCAGACTGTTTAAGGCAGTAATCACCTGAACCAAAAAGAAGTTTACACAGCCCTTTCCATCTAGGGCTTCTCCATAATGGATTGATATGTATAAAGTATTATCGGGATTCAGTACATGTGTCAAAAGTCAGCAGTTACTCCATGATGAGTTTTGACAGTGTTAATTTCCACTGCCAGTTTTGGGTAAGGATAGTTCCATCAGACAGCGAGAAAACAATTGTCAGTGAGGGACCACAACATGAACTGGATGAGCTGCCACAACCGCAAAGCATAGGATGCAGTGTGAGCTTGAATGAGTCAGTATCCTAGTGGCTATGGTCCTGGAATAGTAACCCAGCGATTGTAAATTCAAACCACACTCTGCTAATTTGTGGAGTGGCAAAATAAAACAACCATAAAAGTAATTAGATTGTTGAAGCAACTCAACCCTTGCGGCAAACAAACCTGCCCTTCCCCTACTAGGTCAGGACTACATGTGACTCTTAATGCCTTCAGGAAAAGGAGGGATGTATAGTAAACACTACCATGTCATCCATATCCCAAGAACAAATATTACAATAATCGAGGCATGGGTGCTGAAGGGAAGGTATGTCAACTTTAGGACTAGCTGATCTTCATGAATTTTTATGCCTGAACCGGGACAGAAGGCAGGAGTGTGAAGATGTTTAATTAATTTACTTACATTAATTTACATATTTAAATTGGGCTCCCGTCGCCGAGCGCAGTTGCGCCGCCACAAGCCAGGCCTACCCAGCATCGAGGTCTATGGCGGGCCTCTCCTGAAGGCATTTTCTGCCCCCCTCCCCCCCCACTCAGCCATAACCCCTGACGTCGGGGGGGGGGGTCTGTAAAATTCACCCTCAGGTATCATTCTGATAAATCTACGCTTCATTTCCTCCAAGACCAGTATGTCCTTCCTAAGTTGTGATGCTCAGAACTGTTCACAGTACTCCAGATGTGGTCAAACCAGGGCTTTCTACAGCTGAAGCATGACTTCTACTCCCTCATATTCTTGTCCTCTAGATACAAAGGCCAACTTTCAATTAGATTTTTAAAATTATTTTCTATATAGGTTCATGGGACATTTTAATGATCTGTGTACCTGGACCTTCAAATCTCTTTGAACCTCCACTGTTTCTAGCTGTTCATCATCCGGACAAGGCCCTGTTCTATCCTTTTTCGGTACAAAGTGGATAACTTCACATTTGCTTAAATTGAAGTCCATTTGCCACACTTTTGCCCGTTCACTCAATCTATCAATATCTCTTTGTAATTTTAGCCTTCCATCTACACTGCTTAGAATGCCGCCTATCTTTGCGTCACTGGAAATTTGGGTATGTGGGGCTGGATTTTACCTTAGTCGGACGAGAATGCACCACCGACGTGAAGGTCGGTGGCGAACCTGCTTCCTTCTAGCCCAGAGATCCGTCCCACATTTTACACTTCCCTGGGCTTTAATTGTCCCAAGGCGGGACTTCCACCTGCTTGAGGGAGGAGGTCCCGCCTCAGTGAGCTGCCGGCCAATCAGCGAGCCAACAGCGCTTAATCCCAGCAGCGCCACTGGGAGTGGTGGCCATTGCTGGGACTGCAGCCCAGCCGATGCCATGGATTGAGGAGGGAAGGTAAGTAGGGGCCTGCCTCACCAGGGGGATCGGTCCTTCCCTGGTGAGGCTGGAGTGGTCATTTGGGGGGAGGGGGGCATCTTGGGTCCTGGGGATGGGTTGGGAGGCGGGGCGGCCCTCAATCGAGCACCCTGTGCCCGACTGCCATGCCCACCCCACCTGGGCGCGGAAAGGCCGGCAGCTATCGCTGGATGGCCTTTCACGTCCCCAGCACATCCAGTAGCAAATGCACAGCATAGTTAAGGGCCACTGTCTTTTACCATCTGCATTTTAAAATCTCCACATTTTTAGGTAAAATAGAACTGATTGGTGAGCCAAAGCAGAATGCTAACTCTCTGAATAGCCCCCTTATTTTCCACCTAGATCATGTCACCATGAGAAAATGCTTAGCTTGGTTTGTTTACTAACACACAGCACACACACTTGCCTTTTCTTCATGGCCTTGAAGAGAAAAGAACTTGAATTTATGCAGTGACTTAGCACGTTCACAGGGTGTCCCAAATTGCATCATATCTAATGAATTACTTTTTGAAGTGCACTCAATGCTGTTATTTAAGGAAACGTATCAGCTAATTTTGTGCACTAACCAGATCATCTGATTTTGGTAGTGTTGGCCAAGAAAATAGTCCATGAGAACTCTTGCATCCAACTGAACCCCCACAACAGCCTCAGTTTAACATCACATCTGAGGTTCTATCTGTCCCCGGTGTTGCGAAGGATGGGGCTGGTCACATTGCCGCAGAACGCTCCATCCAGTTGGACCGTGACGTACCACCTATCCTTCATGGGAAAGTTTCTGCGGGAAAACACCTTTGACCACCAATCCATCAGGCAGTGGTCTGCACGGAATGTCCTCAAGGCCCTACAGGAAAAGGAGATGGTGGATCCTGTCAGATAGTTCCCTGAGCAGACTGCCAAAATCATTTGACAGAATGCCTCATCACCAGAACTTTCAAACAATCACCATGACATAGCTTGGCTGGTGGTGAGAAGGGCCCTCCCAGTCAGATCCTTCCTGCATGCCCGGAGTCTTGCTCCCTCCACACGCTGCCCTCTAGGTGGCTGCGGTGGGGAGGAGACAGTTGCCCACCTCCTTCTGGAATGCGTCTTTGCAAAGCAGGTGTGGAAAGAGATGCAGTAGTTTTTGTCAAGGTTCATCCCAAGCAACTCTGTAACACAGGAGTCTTGTGCTCTACGGGCTGTTCCCAGGGACGCACACCGAGATAAACATCAACTGCTGCTGAAGGACCATCAATTCAGTGAAAGACGCTCTTTGGTCTGCCTGAAACTTGCTGGTCTTCCAGCGCAAAGAGTTGTCCACGACTGAGTGTTGCAGACTGGCATATTCCAAGGTCCAGGACTACGTGGTGAGGGACGCACTAAAGCTTGGGGCAGCCGCTGCAAAGGCTCAATGGGGAAAGACCACTGTGTAAGGTCCTCCCGCCATAGTGAACTGAGGGGCTGGACCCATGGGAAATCCTTTGGGCATGTCTACACCAAATATTGGTTTGCTGTAAAATGTACATGGCATGTAAAATGGAATGGAAGGGTTGTGAGGTAACTCACTCCTGTATTGAAGAAACCCGATTTCCTTTGCACTTTTTGGAATGTCAACTTGGTGCTAGTTTGAACTGTTTTGTAACCTATTTTTTTTACAGATTTTTATGAATAAAGTATATTTTTGGGAAAAAGCACGGAAATCCTCCATTCTCACAGCTAGCATCTAGAGCTATAAAAAGAAATGCATTAAATCACTCCAACATGAAGAGCTTTTATTCACTCAGTCTAGGTTTAAAAACTCATAAAACCACTCAAGCATGAAGAATTGCATATTGATCAGCTGTAAAAACAAGCCCTAGCAAAAAAAATCATTTGAAATGCCTGCTCAATTGCTGTATAAACAGACAGACTAGGGTTCTAGAAGCTAGATAAACAGACAAGCACCGCTAAACACCCCCTTCTGTCAAACAAAGGAGCCAGTTTGGATAACAGAATTTATTTTTAAAGGGAAGCAGTACAGAGTCACAGAAGCGGCTTCTTAAAGCAAGGTTAAAACAAACAGCAGGAAAATGAATACCAATTTTCCCAGCATGAACTGGAAAGCCTTGAATATCCTATCCAAGTTCCAACTGTTAAACAAAGAATGCAATTATGTTTTACAGACCAAATAATAGTAGAACAAGAAAAAACAGGCTGTAAAAATAATGCTAGTGATTGTAAATGACGGATTACACTGAATCAATACCTCAGGCTTATCAGAAGAGGATCAGAAAGATCCCACTAATATATGGAAAGTGATGGAAGATCAGCTCCGAGTAAGAGTGAATTTTAGAATTCACCACCTGAAATTGATGTCCTACAGGCAACAGCTACAGGAATCAATAGACCAGTTCATCAGTAGATGCCGTAGCAAAGGCAATGAATGCGAATTTTCAGACGTTGAGCTGTGAGACCGAAAAGTGGAGTTGTACATTGTATCAACACCCATTGAAGCATTTCAGGAAGACCTCTTGGGGGAAAAGAAAGGTCACAGCATTGAAACACCGCTGGAAGATCACAGGAAATACAAAGCCATTGTAGCTGGCCAACAGTACCTGCAAGAACTAGGTGCAGCCAACAGCATTGGCACCATAACCAGATCAAAAAGGGCAAGCAAGCTGTGTGGTAAGTGTGATTGATCCCACTCATGGCGAATTTGTCCTGCATTTCTTGACCTGTACAGTGCAGTGCAAAAGGACACTGAGCCCGCCTATGCAAGAAATCTGGCTCCAAAGATACAGCTAGAAGTCACAGGATGCAGACAAACAGACAACATGTGCAGAAACTGAACAACAGCAACGAGGAAAGTGCAAGAGACCTGTGTAAACACAAGCCGATACACAAAGTTCACAGCAAAGCAGACCTGAGACAAGACCCAGAGAGTAGTAGTTCTCAGACGGAAGACAAATAGGCATTCCACATTGTGAACCTGACACATCATGTTGAAGAAGTCACACAACAAGAAGTTTTTGCCACTATTAACATCACATGCCCAAAGAAAGCTGGTAAACATACACTCAAGGACAAGATTAACACCGGCACTAGTGCAAATATCCTACCAGTCCAAATCCTCAAAGATATGTAATGGAGTCGCTGGAAATCAATGACAACCAACAATTACCAAGTTATCTGCATACAATGGGTCACACATCCCTTGCAGCGGCACATTAACAATGCAATGCAACTATGGTAAGTTGGCATAGAAACCACAAATAGTCTACCTAGTAGACACGAGCGGACCAGCAGTGGCAGGACTACCAGCGTGTAAGGACCTCAACATCATAATTATCCACAAGAGCATTGCCAAGGGGAAATCTCCAAGGACCGGAACCCACTCGCAGACTCTGACCAGCATCAAACGGTACAGACTGGAAACCCAGCAACACCACAACTATGCCAAACCTTCACTTCTGTTCTATAGAGAAACACTATCACCACCATGAGCTAGGACAGACAGGTATCTCCATGAAACCAAGTACTCTTCCCCCAACAAGTCCTCAAACTTGTGCCCCAAGCCTTCAGACATAGAGGATGAGGAGAAGCATTGTCTGTTGGATCTTCTCGATGAGCTGCCAAAACTTTCCAAGAATGACAAGGCCTCAAAAGTGGTCATTTTGAGAAAAGCAACAGAGCATGTTAGCAGGCTGAAGGCAGAGCAACAGAAACTGAATACAGGGAGGGAGAAACTTCAGAAAGAACAGCAACAGAGCAACTGTCATCAAACCACCGAGATGATATATGGACTTGTAAGCCACTATATTTGTAAATTTCACAATCTCTATCCATGTGTAAATAATTTTGATTTTATCTAATTTTATATGTTTTTGCTTTTAGCATACGACACTTAACTTTGGAAACAAAAGGGATGTTGTGTGATTGCCTTTAACAGTGATGTTCCTTTAAGATCTTAGTATGTTAATGATGTTATGATCTTGTAGTTTTTTTTCTCTGGGAAATATGCAGTGTGCCTTTAAGGCTGGAAAAGAGCCGTACTGCTTTAAGGCAGCAAGCTCTAAAGACTGAGTCAAAGAGTGCATTCTTGTTGCTTTGGATACAGCCACTTGGACTGAGCATCAAGAGATACACTTGTTACAATTCAATTTTGAACTGGCTTATAGTACAAACAGCCTGTTCTAACAGAGGACACAGACATACAGCTGTGTGTTAGCACCTGAAAGGAGAGCTCTCAGCTAATTTCAACTGAAGGAAGGGAAGTTAGACTGTGACAATCTTTTATCCCTCAAAAATTGTAAAGTCAGATTGATTCTATTGAAAGTGGTTAAGAGTTGTTGATCTACTGCAGTCATCGCTAGAGAAGGAATGCATCACTTACTGCTGGAATTAGACCACTGTTGAAGAACCTTTTTTCTCCTCAATGGACGGCTGTGAGGACTTCAAGCAACCTTAGACTTTTTCACCTCTGGCAAGAGCATAAATTTGCAAGGACTCTAATTTTTTCTATTTTAAATGTTGTTTATATTTTAGTAGTGTTTAAGAATTTAGTTTTTCTAATTAAGTAGTTAACTTGTTGATGTAAAGACACCTGGTTTGGTTAGCCTCATTCAGGGATTAATAGATGGTAGAATTTGGCTTGGTCTTTCTTTAATTTGGAAAGTTTTAAATGATGTGTTAGGCGATCTGTGGAGGGACGGGATTGAATTGACAGTGCATTTCTCCCACCACAATCAGAATCAGAATCGTATATTTTTACTGGGGGCTTTGACTGGAGCGGTCGGTCGTAACAATGAGCTGAGTACCAGGATGCAGTCATGTGACTACATGCTAGTCTCTCTCTCTCTCTCTGTAACTGTAACACTTAGAAGCAAGTCCTGTAAATAGATAGCTCTGCACTGTGTATAGTTGTTTGCTGTTAATAAACCTGTTTTGAGATCTTTAATCAACTGAACTCCACGCATCTCATTTATGTTGCATCAGACAACATAAAAAGCTTCTCATTACATGTACGACGAAACAGTTTTGAGCACGAAAGTGGCATGGGTGCTGTAAATATTGTGCACATTTTGCTGAACTTTCAATACATATTTATTTAGTTTAATATTTGATGCACTCTCGTAAATCATTTGCTTGGTTTCATTTGAAAAGAAAAATGTTTATTGGAGGCAAATGGCAGGAACACACTGATGCTTGCAATGCATTTCAGAGAGTGTCCAGTGTCCCTTTTACATTTTGATGTTAGCCTTCAGTCCTCAATGATGGCTGTTTCATTTTTGCATATTTTTCAGTTGTAACACTATCAACATGTCTTCCATTCATGGTTCTTAAGTCACACCCTTACACTCCTTGCATTGTTGTGTTTTCCGTTCCACCGTAGCCTAGAGAAAATTAGATCTTCTGGTCATATCAAAGTGCTGCAACATTGAAGCTTCCAATGTGTGCAGGTTAATGCCTTGATTGAGTACAACATTTTCCATGGAGACGCATGTCGCTTTTAATTAAGTGGACAGCTTATAGGATGTTTGGCACATCTCCATTGCAGGCTCATGTGCTGTTGTCCTTCTTTTTGATTACAGCAATGATTAAGACCTCAGGCGTATATGAACATATTTGGAGAATGTTTGTTTTCTCCTCCCAACTTTCCTGTTGACGTGGCTTATTGTTGGCTGAAACATGGAAATATGAGGTTTTCCCTGATGTCCCTTACATGTCTCTCCATGGCCCTTATATCTGTAACAGCATCATTTGCAATGTTGTCCTTCCCCTCACCCTTTTCATCGTCATCTTCATCTTAGGGGACTAGTGTTCCTCCACCTGCAGAAAGTTATCATGCCTGATTGCCAGGTTGTGCAATGCACAGCCGACAACAAATATTCGTGAGACCCTTGGTGGTGCATACTGAAGAGCCCGTCCAGACAGCGGAAATGCATTTTCAGCATGCCAATAATGTTTTCAATGATGTCTCTGGTGGATGTGTGTGCAGCATTGTATCTCTCTTCAGCTGCACTTTTTATTTATTTATTTAGAGATACAGTACTGAAACAGGCCCTTTGGCCAACCGAGTCTGTGACGACCAACAACCAACCATTTATACTAACCCTGCAGTAATCCCATAATCCCTACCACCTACCTACACTAGGGGCAATTTACAATGGCCAATTTACCTATCAACCTGCAAGTTTTTGGCTGTGGGAGGAAACCAGAGCCCCCGGCGAAAACCCACGTAGTCACAGGGAGAACTTGCAAACTCCGCGCAGGCAGTACCCAGAATTGAACCCGGGTCCGTGGAGCTGTGAGGCTGCAGTGCTAACCACTGTGCCACTGTACCGTCCCCACTTTGGGGATGCTGCACTGGTAGCATCAACCATGTACAAAGTGGGTAACACTTGTCACCCAGGATCCAGCCATCCACTTCGGCTGGTTCCTGAAAAACTGCTGGCAGCTGTGATTTCCTCAAAATGTAGGAGGCATGACAACTCCCTGGGAAATGTGCGTAAACCTGCGTTAGTATTCTCCTGTGGTTGAAAACCAGTTGTACGGTCAAAGAGTGGAAGCCTTTGCGATTCACAGATGCAGCAGGCTGGTCCCAGGGAGCATTAATGACCACATGAGTGTCATCCATCACCCCTTCACACTATGGAACCCAGCAATGGTGTCAAAGGCCACAGACCTTGCTTCCTGGCTGTCCTGGTCTACAGGTAAGTAGATGAACTCATTGACATGATGAAATGGGGCATTGGTCACCTCTTCAATACAGCTATGGGTCAGCGACTGTGATATGCCACATGTCACCTGTTAATCCCTGGAAGGCACCACCATCCAAAATATTGAGTGCAGCAGTCACCTCGAGGGCACCTAGCATGGGATTCCCACCAAACCCAAGCTGTTACAGGTCATACCACAGGATCCTACAAATTTCTGTGACCATTTCATGTGACATCCTGAGGCATCTCTGGCATTGCCTCTCTGACATTTGAAGGTAACTTGTCCTTGTCCTGAGAATGCGATGACGTGCCAGTGCCCATTTTCGATAAGGCTGTTCCTGGATGTTATCATTCTGACCATCCTGATCTTCTTGTTCTGCCTGTTGCTGGCATTCAGGCAGCATGACTTGAGGGAAAAGAGCCATCCTCAGTTGCTCCCTCTGCTCTTCTTCCCGTGGTAGTAGACACATTGAGTGTATAACGCACCCATGTCGCTGCAGCTTTGCAAATAATGAAATGAGCACAGCGTTGCAATTCAGCTCTCTGTTGCCAGTGAGTTGAACCATCGAGGCAATGAGCAGTTCTTTTCTGTGCTTCAAAATTGCAGCCCGTTTGAGTACTCACCCACCATCATAGGTCTCCTCCCACCCACCTTGCAATCTTTCAGTGGCCACATGGTATCATTCAAGAAAATTGTGCGTGTACAATCTAAGGCAAGGCTCCCCAACTTCCAACTTCCTCCTGCCACCTTCCAGCCTGCACCCATCACCCTTGACACACCCAAAGCAACTTTATACCTTCTGTCTGTCACCATTGAGCCTCCACCCAATATTGTGTACAGTGTCACAATAGATGGCCCTTTGGCCAACCGAGTCTGTGACGACCAACAACCATCCATTTATACTAACCCTGCAGTAATCCCATAATCCCCACCATCTACCTACACTAATGGCAATTTACAATGGCCAATTTACCTATCAACCTGCAAGTCTTTGGCTGTGGGAGGAAACCGGAGCCCCCGGCAAAAATTATCAATCAATTTATTCATGCCCTCCCTCTCCCTGTTCCTACTCCTGTTACCATCGACATGCCGACTCTGACCCTTGATCCTCGTGAAATCCACTTTCATATTATTGCCAAGTCCCACTGCCCTCCCTATGATGTTGTCGAATATCCAACCGTAAGTCTTGACCTTCCTCCCTACAGAATCTATTTGTCCCATTGACTATACCTGTTCCATCTGCCAGCCAGGACCCTAAATTTTCCCCACAGGTTCCCGACGTTGACACCACTCATCCCTCCCTTTTGGCCCTTCCTGACCACCTGTTGACTATGAAACTCAAATCAACCCAGCACCCCTGCAGCCACCCATATCCAGCTTCAGCGGCAATAACAAACACTACACACCCTGGACGGTTTCCTCCTCCCTGCCCTGCTCCTCCATGCACCCAGTAACCCCACCCTGTCCTCCCCGAGTGCCCTCCCCTGCTCCTTCATGTACACCACCACCCACCTCATGCCTTCGTCGCCATACCCTGAGAAGAATGACCCTTGCTGGTACCGAGGCTGGAGCCAAACATCCAATCCAATGTTGGCCTTTCTTGTGCCAATGAGCTCAAGAAAGAAAAATACTGACCTCAGACACAACTACACAATGTCGACTGGTGTACACCACACTTAAATGAACGTGAACTGGGTGGCACGGGAATACCATTCACCGTTAACTTAATCTGGCAGGTAGGACTTAACTGGAACTAAGCATCGGGTAATGAGTATTCATGGTATGATAATGAATGCAAAGCTGCAATCTGCCACTGTGTGGTGGGGGGGAGGGGTTTGCCTGGATTGTCACAAACATGCTGCTGACTTAATTTCACTAAAGAAATCTCGCTGTCAGAACTCTGAAAAAACAACTCGCACCTGATTAAATTACCACGCACGCCACCAAAGCCGCTCTTCTTGGGCCCATTAAATTCCACCCATCATGTGATCCACCAGCACACAGCGGCAATAACTATTTCATATCGTGCCTTTACCGTAGTTAAACATCTCATAATACTTCCGCTGAAGCATTATGAAACATTTGACACTGAGACACATAAGGAGATATTAGGGCAAATGAACAAAAGCTTGGTCAAAGAGGTAGGTCTTAAAGAGCACCTTAAAGGAGGAAAGAGAGGTAGAGGCAGAGAGGTTGATGGAGAGAATTCCAGAGTTTAGGGCCGAAGCAACTGAAGACACAGCCACCAATGGTAAAGTGGTTAAAATCGAGGACATTTCCCTTCAGTTGTATTATTCGATCAGTCTCTGTGCTTCCTCCTCAAGTGGATGAGATTTATCAATGTTCACTTTTAATGGATGATCTGATCATCGATGATTGTCGAGTGCTCGTACAGTCTAAACAAATGTATGCATGCACTTGTGCAATAAGTAACAAAACGTGTTGACAAAGAGTCACTCATGGAAGCCAAGTCACTGCTCTATTTGCATTTGTTGCAAATCTCGGAATAGTCGTCTCTGTCAGCATAAGGTACATTTAAAAATACATTGTGTAACAATCAAGCTGCCAAGGCCCTAAACTCTGGAATTCCTTCCATAAACCTTTCCCCCTCTCTACCTCTGTTTCAGACACACCTTAAAGCTACCTCTTTGACGAAGCATTTGGTCATTCGTCTTAATATCTCTTTATGTGGCTTGATGTTAAATTTTGTTTTATCCTGCTCCTGTGAAGAACCTTGGGACATTTTATTACATTATAAATGTTATATAAATATAAGTTGTTGTTGTATCAGTACCTGAATATTACAAACAACATAGAGGCAATCTTGACGCACAGATTTCGTCCAAAGTTATAAACAATCTCCCACCATTCACTCAAGTAGATGCGTCCCTCTGCATCAATTAATGTTTGGGGGTTGTATTAATTGTGGACAAGATCCCTCTAAGCTGCATGATGCACAACCATGCAGCTATTATGCAGGCCACTCACAAGCTGTTCCCTTTAAGCTACCACGAGTGCATGGCTGCGTAAAAAAATTTAAAGATATCATGCATTGAACTAAACAGGTCTCACACAACAAAGAAAATCATTGATTGTGGAAAGTCCCGGAAAGTCAGTAGTCATCCAACACATGATGGTTGTAGATCCGTAGGCGCAAATGGATATTGATAGCTTCATGTTGAACAGCCAACCCAGGCAACTTGGTCTTTAGCAGTAGACACATAAGAGGAAGGAGAAAAGAACAGATGATAATATCTGATCTTTGTTAATAATTGATCTTCCCTGCCCTTCCCTTCGGAAGCTTACATGAGCGGCCTCCAGGATCTCTTCATCTTTCATGACGTACTGGGCAGGGGAAGCGTGATAGTCGCCTCCTTCTTATTTGAGATCTACACATTCTCCAAGGTGAGGGTGATGGGGCCCAGGGGAGGTTATCATCATCTCAACATAGGGGTAATTCCTCTGATGAGATATTGTTTAACGTTGTAAATTCATTTATTGAAGCTGCTGGGGGTGATTTCTGGTTCGGAAACGCTTTAAGCTGGTTAACGCCACCACTATTTCTCTTTCCGCATGATCACTTTGGACACCACAGGGCTGGCCTTGCCCATGTTAGAGTATGGGTCATGATAGGCTGAAGAGAATGGGCCAGTCTGCTCATAGGTTTTGATCATAAGCTATAGGCCAATGTCCGATTTTGTAGGATGTGCTTTTGCATCAAAGTACATTTTGCTTGCTCCTTTTGATGTGGCAGTGTTTGGTGCTGCAACCTCATTTGGCTGTTCAAGCAGTTGCTTCAAGTAGGTCTCCTGTGTCAGAGCCTGGTATCAGGATTCAGAAAAGTTATTGTCTTGGAGATGTTCTGTTGTTCTCATAACTCTGTCATTTAAGATCTTGTGGGGTGAAATTTCAGTGGTCCTAGATGGTGTGGAGCTTTGAGCCATAAGGGCTAAGGGTAATAGATGGTCCCAGTTTCTACTTGGTTGGGCAACTAACTGCTTTAACATTGTATTGGCAGTTCAGTTTATTCTTTCTACAATTCCAGAGGAAGTAGGGGTGTGGGTCATGTGGAATCTCATTTTAACTTCCAGCAGCTTCATAGCATGCTGCGTCATACTGACAAGAAATGACTTCTTTTATCTGAATCAATGGATTTAGGCAGCCCCCATCTGGTGAAGATGTGAGTCACCAAAGTTTTGCTGTGCTCTGAGTGGTATTACGTACTAGAAATGGTTCTACCCATTCAGAGAGGGTATTCACTACCACCAACACATATTTCTCATTGCCTGAGGATGGTGGGAATGGCTCAGTATGGTTAATCTGTAAAGGAGTCCCCAGCCGTGCGCATGAGTCTAAAGATGGCTTTCTATACTTTTGGATCTGTGTTGCACTGGCTACATTTTAAAACACTTGTCATCATAATGCTCAGCACCTGTCTTTAGTCCCATTCACCAGACTACCCCTTTCAATCAGGCTAGTTAATGGCTGGACCAGAATGACCTGTTGTAGGCACATCATGTACCTGATAAAGGAACTGATTCCTTAAACCCTCCGGAATGACCCATGTTTCATCCTTGAATAATAAACTATCCTTAACTGGTAATCCCTTTTTTCCCCCATCCTGCCTTAGATGAGACATTACATCCTCGAATGACTGAATCACTTGGAAAGAGAAACTGAATTAATGGTTCTGGTCAATGTATTTTCATCAGAACTCAGTTTCTCTCTCCACAGATACTGCCAGACCTGCTGGGTATTTAAGCATTTTGTTTTTATTTCAGATTTCCAGCATCTGCAATATTTTACTTTTGTATTAGTGTTTAATTCATTGCTACTTAGCTTCCAGGAATGCCCACCTTGATGAAGTTCTGTTCTTCACTCCAACAAGATTTTCATTTGTCTCTTCTATCTTGTTCACTTCCATTGCTTTCTACCTCCCATCTAGTTCTGATGAAAGGTCATTAAAACATTAACTCTGTTTCTCTCTCAACAGATGCTGCCAGACCTGCTGAGAATTTCCAGCATTTTCTGTTTTTAGTTATGACTTAATCACTTGTTGATTTGGATATCCTCAGCCTACTCCTTCAAACCCACCAGAATCTTTAGGACAGTCACCATCTCTACTAGGGCAGCTATCTTTACAGGATCCCCCTCAATTCCATTTTGACTTCCTTCTTTCATCAACTGGTCTGCCCTCTCATTTTATTTCCACCTACTCTTGTTCTAAGTGTGAGCTTTAACTTTCAGTACTGCAATTTGTCCTGCATACAATTTAGCTTGTGAGAAAATGTACTTAAGGAGAGAGTCAATGATAAAAGCTTCCCATCTGTTGATGTAAAACCTCTTTTTCCAGATAGATAAGTATTCATCAGGGAGATGCAAACACACATGGAATCTGAATAGATGGTGGCTGAGAGCTGAATAAAGCTCAAATGGGCCATTTTCTAGATGATTACGGCTCATTTAGCTGTTTGAGCTGAGATTGTAGATCGTAACTTTAGGGAGCTGACCTTTCCCTAATCTGGGAAATCTATACCACAACCAGGCATAAAACCCCTACAAGATTGTCCCGCACCATGATGACAGGACCATAATGGCTAAACACTTCTTTCCTCCCCTGACCTCCTTTCCATCCACCACACCCCCAATCCCACAGACATATAGGCCACAAAATTCATTTGCATAGCGACTAGGCGGCACAATGGTGCAGTGGTTAGCATCGCAGCCTCACAGCTCCAGTGACTTCGGTTTGGTTCTGGGTACTGCCTGTGTGGAGTTTGCAAGTTCTCCCTGTGACTGCGTGGGTTTTTGCGGGGTGCTCTGATTTCCTCCCACAGCCAAAGACTTACAGGTTGATAAGTAAATTGGCCATTGTAAATTGCCCCTTCTGTAGGTAGGTGATAGGAGAATGGTGGGAATATGGGATTAATGTAGGATTAGTATAAATAGATGGTTGTTGGTCTGCACAGACTTGGTGGGCCAAAGGGCCTGTTTCAGTGCTGTATCTCTCTAAGACATTTCTACCAGTGCACATAAGCCTACCCATAGAGAAGAAGTATGTGAGGTGCTGTTGACTACATCCTGTATGGCCCATGCAGCATAGGGCAGTGGGATCATGACATCAGCAAGCTGATGCAAGGCAAGAGCATCAAAATTGGTCAACAAATGTACAGGGAACACTTTCTTTATTCACTCCTGGAACAACAAGTGTAGGAAGCAAGATGGGCCCTATTCTGGGACTATTTAAAGGGCCACTCAACAAGTTGTAACTGAGGTGCCTTTGACTCACTTTTGCTCAAGCAAAAGTAGTGAAAGCACTGTGGTGGGTTACTGGAGAAATTTGGAGGTTTCTGCTGACCACAGAAAGGCAGAAAATAACATTGCCTTGCATAGGTATATGGGCAGCAGTTGCAGTGCCATTTGCTGCGCAGTATGAGCAGGACATGCAGAGGAAGGGGGAAAAGGGGGAACCTCTGCGAGGAGAGAGGAGAATGAGGGCTCTCCTTGGAAGGTCATACCCTGAGAGTGTCTACCGGGACCACCAGTTCTTGTGATGTTATGGGGATGAGCCAGGAGCAGTGTCTCAGGAGAATGTGTTTCATTATGGAGTTAATGACAGAGTTGTGTCACCTCCTTCAAGAAGAGATGGAGACTCAAACCAGGCCAAGGCCCACCCTCCCAGTGGCTGTGAAGAATGCCATTGTCCTTTCTTCACAATGGGTTCCTTCCAGGCGGGAGCAGGTGACATCAGCAGCATGTCTCAATTCGCCATCCACAGAAGCATTAAGGGAAGTGACAGAGCCACTCAACAGGAGGAGAGAGGACTTCATCCTCTTCTCTATGAGGAGGGAAGGCCAGGATTAAAGGTCATGTGGTTTTTCCAGGGTAGTAGGCTTTCTGATGGTGCAGGGCGCCATCAACTGCACACACGGAGCTCTGCCCTCCCCCCCTCCCAACACATCCAACAGGGAGTGATACCACAACTACAAGGGCTATCGCTGTGTCAATGTGCTATTGTGTGCAACCACACCAAGAAATTCATCTCGGTGAATGCCCACTATTCTGGCAGCACCCACGATGTTTTTATCCTGTGACAGTCAGCAATACCCACCATCTATGGCCCTCTAAGACACACCAGAGGATGATTGCTCAGAAACAAGTGCTACCCTTCTGCACATAGCTCATGACCCCCTTCCGTAATCCCACCTCGCAAGGTTAGAGGGCCTTGAACGAAAATCATGGAGCCACATGTAACACTAAGGAGAAAACCATCAGGCTCCTAAAGCAGAGATTTTGCTGCTCAAATCACTCGGGGAGAGGGTGTCCATACTTCTGGTTTTATGCTGCAACCTCCACAACCTTGCAATTCTGAGGGCCCAGCCACTCTCTCCTGGGATCTGGTGGCCACATCTGGAGAGGGAGGAAGAGTAAGAGGAGGAACATAAGGAAGAAGAGGAGGAGGAGGAAAGAAGGAGACCACACACACCATGAGCAACTAGACAGAGCGAAAGGGATCACATAGCGAGGCTTTGCTTCAGTTAAAAGGAACTTCCTCACCCCAACATGGATCCACCATCCCCTTACAAGACATCCCTTTTAGACTCCCCATGACAAAGTCCTCTTGGCCTACATCACTCAGTAAAGGCCACCAGCAAAATCCTTCACTCAACAACTTTATCCAGCAATACATTAATAATACAGAAAAAACTGAACAAATCACCCTTGTGCATTCCGTTCGTGCCTGTCTTGCTGGTGTCTTTGTCTGTCCTATTGCTCCCATGCAGTGCTACGCAGTGACTGCAGTATGGCTAGAGGAAGGCTGTTGACTTTCATGGGGGAGACTGCATGATGCCTTTGATCAGCTCTGGGCCTTGAAGGCATGGATTTGGACTGCACCATCTTAGCAATGATGGCAGCAGTTCTGACAATGGGTCACCAAACTGAAAAGCAACTCTGTTTCTCTACATAGTTGCTGCCAGACCTGCTAAGTATTTCCAGCATTTTCTGTTTTATTTCAGATATCCAGCATCCGCAGCACATTGCTCTTGTGTAGGTGGCAGCAGTCTGGGCAGGCTGGCTGAGAGTCAACAGCAAAGGCATTGGTGGAGTGGCAATGGTGGGAGCATGAATGCTGTCATTCTCAAAGAGTTCAGCAGGATCTTGCTCCATGATGTCACTGCCATTCCCTCATGGTGATAACTCAGCAATCCTAGTAACCTGCTGGAGTACCGATTACTGGAATGCTGTAAGAACCTGCATGCCCAGTCAAGCACTGAGATCAGCATCCATGATAGCAGCCATCTGTGCTGGATGACAGCAGCCAGGGATCACATGATCTCTGTCTGAGCTTCCACTGCAGTACGAATACATTGTGAGGACCCCACCTGTGCTGAAATGGAAACAGAGACAGCGACCAGCAGATGCTGCATCATAGGTTGGTCTGGCAGTGCTGGCATGGAGATTTTCCCCACCTCCACAGTGGAAAAGATGGGCTCCAAGCTCTGCACAACACCCTGTGCCACAGTGGAGTTGGACTCTTCCATATGCCTAGCCAGTGGCTGGAGGCTATCTGGCAGGCCTGCCAATACACCAAGCATCTCAGTATGCATTGTCATCAGCGTTTCCTGTAGTTTCCCCGATGAGGTCCTCATCTGAGTCCCCTTTGTGACTTTTCCCTCTGATAAGGGACACTTCTGACCTATTTACCTAGCCTGGCTGCAGCTCATTCATGCCCAGTGTCAGGCAAACCTCCCACCTGCCAAGACTGAGGCACACATAATTTTGCCACATGAACATTAAAACTTAAAATTTCAAGACACTGACTGGAAGGACATTTGTTTAGTTGTAGCGGTGTTGGAACAATGAGGACCCAGTCGTTGCTTCCCCAATACACAGAAGAAGTCACATGTTGTTGAGATTTGAACTTCCAACAAAGGATTCGAACTCAGAAAGCTCCTGGTTTGATCAGACTTCTCTCCTGTCTACCCTCATCTCGCTTTCGCCAGCTTCAGAAACCATTGAAGACACGTATACTCAAAGGGAGAAAAGGTCTCCTACATGAACAAGGTTTAAAAGAAACACTGGCCCCAACGAAACTCAAGACCATATCTTCAATCAAGGACTACAGCAAACTCGAAGCACAGTAACAAGAGATTGCCTCAAACTGTTCTATTTATCTTTTCTTCTGCTCTTTTCTGTCCCTATTTGCATGTGGGTATTGCATGTGCATGCTAGTGTGGGCGTGTCATATATCCGTAGGCGTTATCCGTATTAGAGTTTAAGGTTAAGGTTTAATAAATTTCATCTTTCTTCTTTAAACCAAAGAAAGTCTGTTTGTGCTCATTTCTTTGCCTTATAATTAGCAAGTTGTGAACAAGGATTCACAAAGGGGGAGCTGAAAATACAATGTGTTTAAAATTAAACCCTGTTACAATAAGAGCAGGTGAAGATAGTAACAGACCCCGAGACACCTTTCTCACCTGGTTGTAACGCCAGTGACTCACCACGTACAAATCCTGAATCCATACCAGCCTCTAACATTCACACTGTGTCAGCATCTGAGCTGGTGGCTGCGAGTGTAAGGGCAAGTGCAATGCTTTTCCCTCAGAGGCCAGCTCTTCCACTCACCCATCCCCTTGAGGCTGCAGGGGCTGACCAGGTGGCAGTTCTTGACTATCAGAAAGCACAAATGCATAAGAGGAGGAGAGCGTAGGGGTGAGGGGAGGTGGGGCGGGGGGGGGGGGGGTGCGTGGGTGGGTGGGTGAGGTGAGGAGGAAAGCAGAATGTCCATGGTTACTCCAGCTGCAGTTTCCATTTCATGGCACCTTTCAGGATGAGGGTGAGGAGTGAATGGAGAAGGGGCATTACAGAACAATTTACCAGGATGGCCTCGGCAGTGGCGGGTGCCACTGACTCTGTGGCATTGGTGCCCATGAACCTGGCAACCATCTGCTCAAGAGCGCTGAGGGGAGCAATTCCTCCTGTCTCTCCGCTGGTCATCTGCCTCTCCATCCAGTTGTTGGCAACCTTCCCCTGCAAGAGGGAGGGCAGAATGTCAGTGATTGTGTGTCAGCATGTTTGGGTAATGTGCCTGCCATAGCTGAATAAGCTGGAGCTATGTGGAGGCAGTGAGATGTGTGTGTGAAGCTGGCAGCCTTGATAGGTGTGGGTGGGTGAGGTGGAGTGTAAGGATGTTAGAGGTGAGTCCTGAGCTTCAGGGTGTGCTGCTGGTGAGTGACGGGGGTGTGATGCATTGAGCTATGTGAGAGGTGTGTGATATGGTGGGTGTGAGATTGGGGCTGAATTTCACTAGCCCTCTAGGGACCGGCTTGGAGGTTAGGGGGAGGCGGGGGGTGCTGCCATAAAATAGTGAGGGAAGGTGGGGGGTGGAGTTCCTGTGGCTTTCCCAATGCCATGGAATTTTATCAGAGGCGGGAAAATGGAGGATAGGCCTCCTGCCCAGAGCTCAGTTGAGTCCTGTAGGTGGCCGCTGGCATTCACCAACAGCTGGTGGGCCACTGCCACGTAGTGAGACTGCCCAGTAAAACCTGGAGGCCTGCCTGCAGGCTGGTGGAGGGGTTGCACCTCCTGATCGGGCATTCTGTGGCCCATGAAGGGGCCGCTGCGTTAGCAAGGGCCCCCCAGAAACACCCCACCCCCAACCTCACCAACAACACACCCCACCCCTTGCTGGGGCCTGCCTGATTGGCTCTGGTGACCCTTGACCTCATTTATCTTGTGGGGAGGTCGGCATCCATTTTTGATAGCTGCAGTCCCAGCCGTGGCCACTGTTCCTGATGGCACTGCTGAGGGTGAAGAGCTACCAACCCTTCGATTTGTTGGCAGCTCTTGGAGACGGTCTCCCATCCTTTAAAGGGACGGGAGGCCTAGAACCAGGCAGTTATTTGCCTGAGCGCTGTAAAATGCAGCGGATGGTTCCACCAAACAGCCAAGGCAGGGTTGCCTCTGACCTTCCAGCCCGGCGTCAGGACCCCCGCCGCACCAACAAAATTCAAGGTGTGACATGTGGATGCATCCATTCATCTTGACCACGTGACTGAGGTCATTAAGCGTTTTGCGACACTGTTGCCAGGTTCATGGAGCCACACTCTGGGCACCAATGCCACTTGCTCCCACTCCCTTTGCAGGATTACCCTGGATGGTTTCCAGCACCCCCCACCCCATTGGAAATGTTACCTTCTTCCTTGCCTTGTCCTCTTGACACAGTGCATCCAGGATGGTGTTATAAAATGTGGGAGCCCTCTCTTTCCCCTGGTGTATCAGATTATCACCCTGTCTGGGATTGCACCTTTAAAAAAGAAAAGCTGCCTTCAGCATGTAGTTTCTTCCCAATGCTACTCGGCTCCCTGGGGTTCACAGAGGACTCCTGTACTGAAGTGGAGTCCGGGCTGCACAGGAGCTGTTTATGGTCATGCTGCAATGATGGAAGTGAGGTGGGTAGATGAATTTTGTGCTTTACACACCTCGTTTCCAATGAGCAAGGGCACACCGCAATCGTGCCCTGCCCCCCTGCTCAAAAATTGGGGCAAATAAATTTCATGCCTTAAATTTCCTGGGAGAGAGAAAAAAATTAGGGCTAATAAGGCAAAAATTACCTTATAAAATTCCCCTTAGGCAATTGGCACCAGTCCAGGAGATCACAGGGACAAAGTGTTGCCTATAAAGCCAATTGCCTTTTTCATGATGTGACTTCTGCCCCAGTCAGGAACAGATCCAGCAAGCTCTTGAAGATGGAGAGTCAGCACCCACCACACCAGCTGGCAACTTGTTCTAGAGGCTCATAATTCTCTTGGGGAAACAAAAACCGCCCAACATCTAGGCTGGAAATTTTCAGTGGGGGGAAGGCTCTGTTCACCAGCCACAAAGTCGGTGGTGAACCTGGGGAGCCTGGCCAGGAGTTTTTGCTTCCCAGGCCTTTAATTAGTCTTGGGCGGGACTTCCACCACCTTGAGGCAGAAAGTCCTGCCTAATGGAGCTGCCAACCAGATCAGCAGGCCAGCAGCTCTTAGTCCCAGCAGCACCACTGGGAATGGTGGCCACTGCTAGGACTGCACCCAGTCAGTGCAAGCAAGGTGAAGGATGGACCCGGAAGACAGGTAAGTTTTTAGGGCCTCGCCAGGGACAATTGGCCAGGCCTTGGGGATGCAAGGGGGAGTCAGTTAGGGGCGGGGGAGTGTTGTGCTTTGGGGGTAGTTGGGGCTTCGGGGGCAGCCCTCCATGGGACACAGGGTGGCCGATCAGAAGGGACCCCCAGCCCACAAGAAGGCCGCCTGGTTTTACCAGGCAGGGTTCTTGGGGCCTTTGCAGTCTGACTGCTGAGGGTATAAATACTCACGGCGGTGGGAGGAGGCCCTTAAGTACCAGTTAATTGGCCAGTTAAGGGTCTTGATGGCCTGGGGCGGGCGGGCGGTTTCTCTCCACCGCCCCATGTAAAATTGCAACGGGGGTGGGAGGGGTTTGTGAACAGCCACCCCCCCCCCCCGCTCCGCCTCCCACCCAGATGTACGCTCCCCCCCCACCCCCCCGCCACCAGCCCGCTCGTTTGTGGGCTGTAAAATTCCAGCCCTAGTTTATTCCTACTCTTACATAGTTTAAACACATGTCCCCTGGTCCTCCCCAATCTTTTAAACAGGAATAATCTATCAATAGGGATATTATCCAGTCCTGTAATTATTTTATAGACCTCTGACAGGTCACCTCTAAGTCTACACTGCTAGACTTAGTCTAGACCTAAGCCGTTGAGTCTATCTGAGTAGCTTAGGTTCTTTAAGCTAGGAACGATTTTTGTAGTTCTCCTCTGGATCATTTCCAAGGCCACAATATCACTCATGATGTTGTGGAGGACCAAAACTGGACACAGTACTCCAAGTCCAGTCTGACCAGCAACCTGTATAGTGTCAAAATAGTGTCCTTAATACTGAATGGTTTTATTAGTACAACCCAATATGATATTAGCTTTAGCTACAGTTTATCTACATGGGTCATGATCCTTTTGTGATCTGTGCACAATAACACCAAGATCTTTTTCTCTCTCAATCTCTTTCAGTATTGTTCCCTGCAAATGATTTATGGATTCTGTGTTGATCCTACCAACATGTTGATACATTATGTGCCATTTGCCAATGTGTAACTCACTCCCCAAGCACATATAAATCTTTTTGGAGTTGATTACACTCCTCTATCATCTTAACCCTTTCACAGATTTTGACTTTATCTGCAAACATATTTAGCATACCTCTCAATCTCTGACGAATAGATCTCATTAAAACCCAATAAATCAAATTACATTTTGCCTCCAGAAAATTAGATAGGAGCATAGGAACATAAGAACAGGAGTAGGCCATTCAGCCCGTTGAACTTGCTCCGCCATTAAATCCGATCATGGCTGATCATCCACTTCAATGCCTTCTTCCACACTATCCCCAAATCCCTTTATGTCATTTGTATTTAGAAATCTGTCAATTCTTGCTTTAAACATACTCAATGACTGAGCTTCCACAGCCCTCTGGGGTAGAGAATTCCAAAGATTCACAACCTTCTGAGTAAAGAAACTTTTCCTCATCTCGGTCCTTAGTGGCTTCCCCCTTATTTTGAAATTATGTCCCCTAGTTCTAGACTCCCCAACAAGGCGAAACATCTTACCTGCATCTACCCTGTCTATCCCTTTAGGTATTTTGTAGGTTTCAATGAGATCACCCCTCATTCTGCAAAACTCTAGAGAATATAGGCCAAGTTTCCCCAATCTCTCTTCATAGGACAGCCCCACCATCCCGGGGACAAATCTGGTGAACCTTCGTTGCACTTCCTCTATGGCAATAATATCCTTCCTAAGGTAAGGGGACCAAAACTGCACACAATACTCCAGGTGCAGTCTGGCCTAGAGTATTCCCCTCGATTGTGCTGTTTCTTTGGATGCAATTTGCTGGAAATCGGCGAAACCTGTGCAAAAGAGTGTCGAATTTTAAGTGCAAATCAAGTTTTCGTGATCCTTAGTGTTAGTTTAAGAAACATTGTATCAGAAACCAGTCCCAACCAGCAAACTAGCCATGCCCCCCAGGATGAATCAATCACTATTGAGAGATTCTGCTAATTAGACTTGTTTGCAGGCCTTTGAAGAGGGTCCAAAAATCAATCCTTTTTTTAAAATTTACTAAGACTACTGTACACCAATGTAATAAGCAATTAGTTCTACATAGATTCTTATAAAAGTCATTTTCAGTTATTTAAAATCACTCAGGTGGTGGATTTCCACTCTGTTTAAAAATGCTTCTTGGTTGTGATAAACCCATCAAACTGCACCAGGTTACCATTCTTAACTATGTCAAGGATGTAATAATGCATACTAGGAAGAGATTAAGAAGCTGTTATGTAATTAACTTCAGATGATGGTAAAGTTTGAACAGTTGTTTGTTGCTATTTATAACATTTATTGTTATCATTGCATGTATGCATTTTATTCCTGTTTACTTCCGGGTAATAATCTTCTATGGCAGATTTATAGCTTAGGACTTCATTACTGAAGATTTAATCAGAAATTACCTGCAAATAACAAATATATGTTACAATGTACGTATTTTTAACCACACAAATATACCAGGAAAAGCAAGATATTTTTAACTCCCATTTCAGTGATGGCAGGTTCAGGAAGCAGGATTAATTCTCTGTCTTGCATTCCCTGTACCTAAAGTTCAGCCGCTGTCCCAACCCCACAGTCTTCTGGATGTCTGAATCGAAAGGGGCAGCTCAGCACACAGTGCAACTTAGTCTTATAATTAACATGGGTTTTAGAATCCTTCGATCAATCAAAATGCAAATAAATGATAGCGCATGTGGCAATGTACCAAGTGTAATATAGAACTAAAGCCAGTATTACAAGGCAATGAATATTAATGGTGACATCACCTTATATTTTGATAAATTGTGCTTTCTTGCTTTCTTTCTATGAGGGTTAGCCACAATTGTGTTCTGGTCAAATATCCTGAAACATGGCAACCAGCAAAATAAATGTCAGTCCGTGGAACAATATTGTTCTATGTAGAATAATATATCAGTATATAAAATGATCCTCATGCTAGTACGTAAAATAAAATACTAGCACATACAATAATGTATCAATGTATAAAAATAGTATATATAAAAGTAGTATATATACCATTGCATAAAATTATATGACAGTGCATAGGATGAAGAAAACTATGTAACATTACCTATATAATATATACCAGCTAGCATCGGTGCTTCATGTTAAGGCTTTGGTGGGTAGCAAGCATTTAGTGACAGTGCAAAGTACTGCTATTTGGCAACATTGCTTATGCAAGAGTTGTTGATAGGTGATGGGCTGTTGCGTTTGGAGCTGTGGGACTTTCTGGGGTGCACCTTCACTCTGCTACTGATAAGAGAGTAGTTGGTGTCACACTCTGCGTTATGGTTCGTGCGGTTATGAAGAACACCGGGCAGATCGTACCTCCTTGTGATGACCAGGTCCAGTTGGTGCCAAAGACCAGACCTTGGGTGATGCCCTCATAGGGAAAGCAACTAACACCTTTGGTTGACTCACGAAACACATGTGAGATAACACCAAGCTGACCCTTAGGACCAACCTGATGGCCTGTATTCTCAGCACCTTGCTGTATGGCCGTGAAACATAGATGACTTACAGCTACCAGGAAAAGAAACTCAATAATTTCCATCTTCACTGTCTGCGGCGCATTATAGCTATATCCTGGTAGGACAAAATCACAAATGCGGCACTCCTCTCAAAGGCAGAGCTCCCAAGTGCATTGACACTATTCAAACAGAGGTGGTTTTGGTGGATCGTACACATCCGCAGGATAGCAGATGGTTGCATACCCAAGGACCTCTGTATGGTGAGGTAGCTGGAGCCAGACAAGTGGGGCACCCAAAGCTCTGCTTCAAGGTTGCTTGCAAGTGTGACATGAAGGCCCTAAATGTCGACTGTCGCACCTGGGAGTCACAAGCTGGTGAAAGAGGGAAATGGCAACACATCCTGTGGACTGGTGTGTACTACCACAACAATCAGTGGCTACAGCAGTTTGGCAACAGGCGCCAACTTCAAAAACAGCAACTCACAGTGTCACTTGGCAGCTTCACATGCGGCACTTGTGACAGAACCTGCCTCTCAAGGATTGGCCTTCACAGCCATCAACAAAGGTGCACCGAGAAGAAGCCCACCTAAATATATTGTTTACTGCATGTACATCATCTTTCATAGATGGAAGAATGCCAACCAACCACTATACCAGTATTTTAATTGACATACCAACATGTAAAATGATCTAGGCACTACCAGCAAGTGTTCTGTACTGATGTTCTGTATCTGTCTGTAACGCACTGACAGTGTGTATCATACTGATGTAGTGTAATTGTTACAATTGTACAGGGTTTTGGTGAGACCACATCTGGAATATTGGGCTGCATTTTACATTCCCGTTGCTGAAATCGGGGGCGGGCGAAAAGGGCCACACATCATGGAGCCACAACAATCCTAAGCGCAGCTGATTTAAATAGCCAGGGCGGACTGCACCCCCCACCCCCAATAATGTGGAGGGGGCGGGCTGTCTGTCCCCGGCAATGGCGTCAGCTGCCTGTGCGCAGGCGCTGACGCCATTTTTAAAGGGTTTCGAGCTCTACAGTTCAATTAAATATTTGCAGAAACATCTAAATAAAAAAATTAAACACATTTATTTTTCCCCTCTCCCACCCCCCCCAATAACAATTAAATTAATTACTTGCCCTCTCCCTCCCAAAACACTTACCTTGTCCACCTGACCTTCCCCCCCCAAAAGTGCATAAACTTTAACCTAAAACCCTTCCCACCATCCCCTACACCAGCAATGTATCTTTGAGCCCATTTCCCCTCCCCATCCCACACTGAGAAACTTACCTCCTCCCCCCTCCCTACCAGTGTTCCGCCTCGTTTCCCCGGATGGGGACCCGAAGGCGCTGGAGTGCCGGCCAGCAGCACAAGGATTGCACCAGGACAGACTGTGGAAACGTAAGTATAATTAATTCATTAATTTTAATTTACTTAAATATTTAAATGGCGGTTCCATCACCGAGCGGCAGTGGGGGGGGCCGCCACGAGACTTAGCCCCCACCGGAAATATTGGGCCGGATCCTCCCAGCAACCGGGTGCGTAGTGGCCCTGTTCTGGAGGCATATTCTGGCCCCTTCCCCATGATTCCTGATGTCGGGGTGTCTGTAAAATTCAGCCCACTGTGTGCAGTTTTGGTCTCCACATTTAAGAAAGGATATTCTTGCATTGGAGGCAGTGCAGTGAAGGTTCACTAGATCGGTCCCTGGGATGAGGGGGTTGTCCTATGATGAAAGACTAAGTAAATTGGACCTGTATTCTCTGGAGTTTAGAAGAATGAGAGGTGATCTCATTGAATTGTATAAGGTTCTAAAGGGGCTGGATAGGGTAGAAGCTGGAAGATTATTTCTGCTGGTCAGGGAATCTAAAACACAGGGGCAATGTCTCAGGATAAGGGGCTGATCATTCAGGACTGAGATGAGGAGAAATTACTTCGCTCAAAGGGTTGTGAATCTTTGGAATTCTCTGCTCCAGAGGGTTGTGGATGCTCCATTGTTGAATACATTTAAGGCTGGGATAGACAGGGAATCAAGGGGTATGGTGAGCAGGCGGCAAAGTAGAATTGAAGCCCAAGATCAGCCATGATCATACTGGATGGCGGAGCAGGCTCGATGGGCCATATGGTCTACTTCTGCTCCTATTTCTTGTGTTCTTGTGTCTGTAATACACTAACTGTGTGTATCATAGTGATGTACTGTAACTGTAACACACTGACACTGAGTGCATATCAGACTGATGCACTGCAACTGTCTGTAAACCAGATTCAAAGGCAAGAAGAGATAGGAAGGGATTTTTGGAAGGGAAACCCGGAAGGATGGTCTTTTAAATCACGGAAAGGTGAATTAGACATTACAGAGTTAATTGGACATCATGGGGATCTGATGGGATATTGTGGGAGGTATTGGGGTGTATCAGATATTGTAGGATGGTGAATTGGGCATTGTAGGTGTCAATCAGACATTGAAGCAGACATTGTGGTGGTGGGGGGGGAGTGAATTGGGTATCATGAGGGGGTATGCACATTGTGAGTCAATCAATCGAGGGGGTTCGACTACATGGAGGTAAGCTTGGTGGGCTGGGGGAAACACTCCTACTCCTCTTGACCCGCAAACAGTGCAATAAAGACATCTCATGGATCCAGCCTTTCATGCCTTTCATGTAGGGAAGTGTTGCTGCAACTGTACAAGGCATTAGTGAGACTGCACCTGGAGTAATGCGTACAGTTTTGGTCCCCTTACTTGAGGAGGGATGTAGTTGCATTGGCGGCAGTTCAGAGGAGGTTCACTAGATTGATTCCAGAGATGAGGGGTTTGTCTTATGAAGAAAGATTGAGCAGTTTAGGCCTTTACTCTCTTGTGTTTAGAATAATGAGAGGAGATCTAATTGAGGTATATAAGATGATTAAGTGGATTGACAAAGTAGACGTAGAGAGGATGTTTCCTCTGGTGGGGCAATCTAGACGAGAGGTCATAGTTTTAAGATAAGGGGTAGCAGATTTAAAACAGAGTTGAGAAATTACTTCTCTCAAAGGGTTGTGAGTCTGTGGAATTCACTACCTCAGAGTGCAGTGGATGCCGGGATTTGAGTAAATTTAAGGAGGAGATAGACATATTTCTAGTATTGGGTTGAAGGGTTATGGAGAATGGGCAGGAAAGTGGAGTTGAGGCTGAGATGAGATCAGCCATGATCGTATTGAATGGCAGAGCAGGCTCGAGGGGCTGAATTTCCTATTGCTGCTCCTAGTCCTTATGTTCTTATATAATATAAAAGCAAAATACTGCAGATGCTGGAAATCTGAAATAAAAACAAAAAGTGCTGGAAATACTCAGCAGGTCTGGCAGCATCTGTGGAGAGAGAAGCAGAGTTAACGTTTCGGGTCAGTGACCCTTCTTCGGAACTGGCAAACATTAGAAATGTCAAAGGTTATAAGCAAGTAAAGCGGGGGAGGGGAAAGAGATAACGAAGGAGAAGGTGTAGATTGGACAAGGCCACAGAATAGCTGACCAGGAGGTCGTGGAGCAAAGGCAAACAATATGTTAATGGTGTGTTGAAAGACAAAGCATTAGTACAGAGAGGATGTTAACAGACTGAAGATTGAACAGCAGCAAGTACAAACATGAAAAAAAACAGTGGGTAAGCAAACTGAACAAACTAAGATGAAATTAAATAAACATTCCAAAAAAATGTTAAAAAGAAAAAGTAACTAAAATTAAAAGTAAAATGGGGGGCCCGTCATGCTCTGAAATTATTGAACTCAATGTTCAGTCCAGCAGGCTGTAATGTGCCTAATCGGTAAACGAGATGCTGTTCCTCGTGCTTGTGTTGGTGTTCACTGGAACACTGCAGCAATCCCAGGATAGAGATGTAAGCATGCGAGCAGGGGGGAGTGTTGAAATGGCAAGCAACCAGAAGCTCAGGGTCCTGCTTGCGGACTGAGCGGTCACCCAGTCTGCTCTTGGTCTCCCCAATGTAGAGGAGACCACACTGTGAGCAGCGAATACAGTATACTACATTGAAAGAAGTACAAGTAAATCGCTGCTTCACCTGAAAGGATTGTTTGGAGCCTGGGATAGTGGGGAGAGAGGAGGTAAATGGGCAGGTATTACACCTCCTGCGATTGCAAGGGAAGGTGCCATGGGAAGGGGATGAGGTGGTGGGGGTAATGGAGGAGTGGACCAAGGTGTCACGGAGGGAACGATCCGTTCGGAATGCTGACAGGGGAAGGGAGGGGAAGATACGTTTGGTAGTGGCAACTTATGTTCTTATGATCTTTTACCTGCCAGGATTCTCAGGGCCCAGGAGTTCCAGCTTGCACATACTAAAAATAAAAATTAAGTTAAAATGAAGGTACACAGTCTTGTTAAAAGATTTTAGAGACTGACCTGCCTCCTGAAAACAGGTTGGTTGCCCACCTTCCAGACACTCCTCCCAGGGGCTGGATTTTGTTCTCCCCCAGGTGTCAGGGTCCGTGGCGGGGGGGCCTGAAGATGCCTCTGGGAGAGGGCCACCACGCACCCCCACATCTGGAGGGCCCAGCCTGATATTACCGACAGGACCTCCATTTGAGCATTTAAATAAATTAAAATGCATGAATAAATGATATTACCCTACAGCTTGATGTCCCGCTGTGATCTTCGGCCCGGCGGCCGGCACTCCCACACCTTCGGATCCTCGTTCAGGGAAATGAAGCGCCACACTGGTGGGGAGGTGGGAGCATGTAGATTTATCAGTCCGGGTGGGGGGAGGGGGAACGGGGTCAAAGTAACATCATGGGTGCAGAGGATGGTGGGAACGGTTGGAGTTTAAAGTTCATGCAGTTTGGGGGGAAAGGTCAGAGGACAAGGTAAGTGTTTTGGGAGGAGGGAAATATCATGAATTTAATTGTTATTGGGGGGGTGGGAGAGGGGTAGAATAAATGTCTTTATTTTTATTAACTTTATCTTCAAATATTGAAATTTCCCAGTAGGGCTGAAAGCCCTTTCGCTGACGCCATTGCTGGAAATGGACAGCCCGCCCTCTCCATGTGATCGGGGGGGGAGGTGGGGGGTTTTGGTGGTGGTCCACCCCAGCTATTCAAATGAGCTGCTGCATGGAAGATTGCGGTGGCTCTGTGACATGCGGCCTGCACAGGCGGGCAGCCGCTTTTATCGCCCGCCGCCGACATTGGCAGCGGACACAGAAGCGAGCAAGTTAAGGTCAGGTTTAAGAACTTTCAAAATTGACTTTTCCACCTGCCCCTAACGCACCCATACTTGTGGTTAAATGTTCCCCCATAGAGTGCATGCCCATTATATAAAATGAAATCTCACTACATGCAATGATGCACCAGTATGTAAAATTATTTATCAGCATTTGAAATTATATGTTTATATATAATGATACACCGCTGTATAACATTAAGCTTCATGCTGGGTTTTCAACAATGAATTGGTTTGATCTGGGTATCTTTGTGTCATTGGCCAGAACTTGAGGCATTGTGTACTCTTTTACTGAAAGGAAAAGCCTACTCATAATTCAGAAATTTAGCTTCTCTTGCCTACTCAATCTACTTCCTTGTTCTCGCTTTCCCTCTCTCTCTCTCCCTCTCTCTACATTGCCTGTGAAGTACTGCCAGTATCAATTACACTGACCTGCAAGAGCATCCCCTAGTGAACCTCATCAGTCAGGTATGATACTGGTTCAGTCAGCAAGGCAGCAGATGTAAAGAAGAAGGTTCACTCCAGGGGTGAAACATTTATATTCATAAAGCAGGGCTACTGACGCAAGACCAGAATTATGTAATAGACCTTCTAACTGACCTCAAAGCTACTGATTCAGAAACAGCTTGCCAAAGTAATGGCCATCTCAGCAGTCATTATCTGATCCACGATAAACACACTTTTCCTTCCTTTTGTATATTGGATTACTTATTACATCCTTTTGTGTCTCTATTTATCTACAACTGATATCTTCCTAAAGTTCATTTCTATTAATGTGTAGTTGTATACTGATCACAGAATCAAAAAGTATTTTCGAATGAAAAATGCATTTGGCTCAATATAATTCATCCAATGAGAAAATCAATAGAATCGCCATTTTTGTATCTATTTGTTGCTTAAAGGTTTCCAAGGTGCAGTCTAACTGAAACTCCATTTCAAGTGTTGATTACTCTTTGCATGAAGACCTTCCTGATATCACTCCTAAGGTTACCTTTTTCTGGTTTGAACTTGTGTGCTCTTGTCCTGTCTCACAGTTTCCCGGATTAACCTTTTCCATACCATGTACAATTTTATATACCTATATAAGATCAAATCTCTAGAGTAGGTCTTCAACCCATAACCTTATTTAGAGGCAAGAGACTTACCAACGAGCCATGGCTGACTTATGGCTTTGGCTGACTTACAGAACTGAATTTTGTTGTTATGGAGGGTGTCCTGACAACGTCCTGGAAAGCCGGTGTTGGTGGGAGAGGGGGCGGGGTGGTGCGGCGTGGGGGGGGGGTGCGCATTCTTACCTCGGTTGTTTGCGGGACTGCAGGCCGTGTTTTACCGCTATCGGGCAACTCATTGGTTGCCATTGGGCTGTCATCCCTTGAAAGGACAGTTTCTCTACGCCAGAAGCTGCAACCACTCAGAGGGCCAGCAGCTGAACAATCTCAGCAATGTCAGCAGGAACGGTGGCCACTGCTGGGACTGCACCTAGAAGAGAGGATGCCATGGGAGCAGACTGCCCTCCCAACCAAGTAAATAGGGTCTGGGGGCAGTGGGACCAGTCAGGCAAGCCCTGGTGAGGGGGGTGTTGTTGGTAAGGGTGGTAAAGGGGGGGGGGGTTTGTCTGGGGACAGCTTTTGCCATTGGGGTTAGGGGCCAAAGAGTGCCCGAAAAAGAGGGCATCCCCTGAGCCCACAGGGAGGCACCACGGTTTATCAGATGGTCTCCCCATGTGATGGAGGGCCCACTTACCACTGGTAAAATGCCAACAACAGTGGGAAGAGGCCCTTAATTGGCCTGTTAAACAGCTCAATTGGCCTCTGGACAGGGGGACCATCCTCCACCTTCCCCCCGCTGGTAAAGTGGCACATTGCAGGGAAGGCGACAGACACTCTACCCCCGCCTTCCCTTGTCATGTTACAGGCTCCCCCGCCTCCCAGACCACCCCTAAAGGGCTGGTAAAATCCAGCCCAAGGTTTCCTGTGACTTACGTTCTACTATTCTGACAATGCACTTCACCTTTCTTTTGGTTTTGTTTATTGCTGCTTTGCATTTTTTGAGCGTCAAGTATACCCAGGCTGCTATCTGCTTTTCAACCTCATCTTTGGATGTTTCAACACCATTCTTGGAATATATGCTGCCCACTTTCCTTCCAACATGCAATACTTTGCACTTGTTTGCATTAAATTTCACCTCCCATTATTCTGCCCACATACACATTTTATCCAATTCATTTTATAATTTGTGAGCTGCCTCATTCGATTCCACTGCTCCTCAAAATTTGGTCTCAGCTGTAAATTTGACCAATTTGGTGTAAATGAGTAACAGTAGTGGTTCCGACAGTGAGCCCTGAGCCATCTCACTCAGAACCTCCCACATCCTGATATAACTCCTCTAAGAAGCACTTGTTGTTACTTCAGACTTTTTTTTTTTAACTATTTCTAAGATTTACCCAGAATCATTACAGTTTTAAGCTTAACTTTGGCTTTGGACTTGGAATGCTGTTAAATTTGTTTTGGAAATCTAGAAACACCATGTCATCAGATTTCCCACAGTCCATTTGAATTGTCACTTCCTCAGAAAAATAAAGAAGTTTGGGTCAGACAAGATTTTTCCCTTCTAAACCCAGGCTGATTGTTGTTTACTAGGGTCGGAATTTTACGCCCACCCACAAAGAGTGGCGGGGGGTCAGGGGGTTGGTGGGTGTGTAAAATGGAGGGGGAGGCTCAGGGGGCCCTTCATGACCCACTCCCATCTCCGCTGCCATTTTATGCAGGATGGCAGCGGAGAAAACTGGCCCGTCCATCCCAGGGCAATCAAGCCCCTTCAGTGGCCAGTTAACGGCCCACACCTGAGAAAAGCCGCCTGTTAAAAGGAGGCGGCTTTCTGACGGCCTGGGGGGTAGGGTGTAGGGGGGGGGGTCCCTCCTGATCAGGCACCCTGTGCCCAACAGAGGGCCGCCCCCGATGCCCCAACCACTCCCAACGCCCAACATGCCTCGCCCATACCCCCAATCGACCATCCTTGCCTCGCCGGGATTCGACCGATCACCCCTGGCGAGGCCCCAAAAACTTACCTTTTCCTGGAGCCATCCTTCCTCTACTTCCCGAAGCTGGGTTGCAGTCTCAGTAGTGGTCACCATTCCGGAAGCTCCATTAGGCGGGACTTGCTGCCTCAATGAGGTGGAAGTCCTGCCTCAGACCAATTAAGGGGCTGGGGTCAGTAAAATCCAGACTGGATCCCCAGGCCCGGCGGAGGCGGGATCGCCACTGACAGCTGTCATCCGATGAGGATAAAATTCCAGCCTAGGTTATTGTTGTACAGGTAGTTCTCAAGTTTATTCCTCAGAATTGGTTCTATGGTTTTACAGAGAATTGAAGTAAAACTAATAGATCTTTAGTATTTAAGTTATTGCAATTTCCTGAGTCTGTTTTGTCATGTTTTTTGCATGTGGACACCACATTGACCACCATATCAGCGGGTCATGTCTGGTTTAACTAGCGCTAACCATATTCATGATATTGGAAGAATACGGATGTTAGTCTGTGATGCCAACAGAACCAAAGCAGTAGCTTAAGCATTACCCTCTCCAGCGCCCTTTGACTCCTTCACGATGATCACTGATGCTTCACCAATTTCCTCCCTATTCTCCCTCGGTATTCCAGGATAAATACTATCTAACCCTGGGTATTTATTTATTTTAAGCCTGTGCTGCTTGTCTAGGAACTCCATCTCATTTATACTGATGTCCTGAATTTTCCTTGGTATTCTTTTTTGGGAGAGGCCATGTTATTTGTTGGTCCCATGTGAAAATTTTGAGACAGTAATCATTCAAAATATTTGCTGTTTTATGCTCACACTCAATCTTTCACTCTTTTAGATTTTTAATGTTCTCACATATTTTCTGAGTTCTCTTACTACTGTCGTACTGAAGAAGTGTTTTTTAACTGCCTGATTGGCATCCCATCCACAATCTTCACTTTCTCCAACACTGACGCACAGTGGCAGCAGTCAGTACCATCTACAAGATGCACTGCAGCAACGCACCGAGGCTGCTTAGACAGTACCTTCCAAACCCACAACCTCTACCACCTAGAAGGACAAGGGCAGCAGATGTATGGGAAGATCACCACCTGCAAGTTCCCCTCCAAGTCACACACCATCCTGACTTGGAACTATATCGCCGTTCCTTCACTGTCACTGGGACAAAATCCTGGAACTCTCTTTCAAACAGCACTGTGGGTATACCTACCTCACACGGACCGCCACAGTACAAGAAGGCAGCTCACCACCACCTTCTCAAGGGCAATTAGGGATGGGCAATAAATGCTGGCCTGGCCAGCGACACCCACATTCCAGGAACGAATAAAAGTAAACTTCTGATTCGCAGCTGCAGCAATGCAATTCTCTGGGTCTTTTTGTCCCTCTAGTCACCTTTTGACATGTTCCTGCACGTTCCTCTTTATATCTTAGCACACCCTTTCTCCCTGGAGGACTTGCAGAGGTCATTTCCCCTTTATATTTCGCTGTTAATTTTCTTATTAATTTACTTTGGACCAAGCATATTTATCATTATTCCTTCAAAGATATTCCATTTCCCTCTTCTGAAATGGTGTTGGACAACTTCCTCCACTCCATTTCCTGCATTTCATTGAATTTAGCCCTTTTAAAGTTAGTTACCTGGTCTTGGGTATTTCTCAAATTATGGTAAACTTGATCATTTTGTGATCATTGTGATAAGTGCACCATTTCCTTTTCTGTCCTTTCTGAATGTTCTGTACAACGAACATTATATCCATTTCCATACACTGCACTGAGCCATACTCCTAACGCATCTTAGTTCTCTACTGCCCCAACAGCCTCCAATTCAGGCATCTTACTTCTAATGCTTCTAGCACACATGAATTACATAGAACTTACAGCACAGAAACTGGTCTATCCATCCAACTGGTCCATGCCGATATTTAACTCCACACATGCCTGTCCCACCCCTCTTCATCTAATCTTATCTGCATCATTCCCTATTCATTTAACCCTTCTTTTTAACCCTGTGTTTATCTCACTACAACAACATTATAATAAAATAAGTATTTTATTGAGATAAAAACAAAAAAGTGCTGGAAATACTCAGCGGGTCTGGCAGCATCTGTGGAGAGAGAAGCAGAGTTAGCATTTCAGGTCAGTGACCTTTCATCAGAACTGGGTATTTTATTGTATCCTTTCAGTGGCTGGGCTTCTGTTCCTGTCTCTCTGAGTTTCTTTGCCCCGTCATCTGTCGAACACCTTCTGCTCCGCAGTCCATTCACTCTGGGATCCAGTTATTTCCAAGTCTGCCTCCATTTGTCTAGTTTAATGACTTTTTAGTATTGCTTGAATGTTTCTTGCAAGTTTCATTAATCCTATTTGATTTGATCTCTCTAGTTGATCTCTCCTAAATGAGTCCTTTTTATTTTGACAGTCTTCCCAATTATTTATGAAGCCTGTGCTGATACCAGATTGCCAGCTTATATCCAACCACAACAACTTATATTTCTATCATTATTTTTGCATTATTATTTGCTATTGTTATTATATTTATTATTTATTTTTATTTATTATTTGTAGCTCTAAGTTTATTAGTGAACTCTCTTTTCCAGACATTTAAATATCTTACAGGATGTTGCATTACATCCCTTATCTTCATGTATGTTCCTTTAAAGGCCCCTATATTATTTCTACACATGGAGTTTATGCTTCAGTGAACTACCATCATAAGGCCTGTTCCTGACCCTTTCAGTATCCCTTCTAACCAGTCTTTTCGTTTATTCATTCACAGGCTGTGGGGGCAACATCAACATTTATTGCCCATCCCTAATTGTACTTAACTGCATGTCTTGCTAGGCCATTTCAGAGGACAGTTAAAAGTAAACCACATTGCTGTGGGTCTGGAGTCACATATAGGCCAGATAAGGATGGCAAATTTACCTCCCTAAATGATACTAGTCTGAGATGTACATTTCTCTAGCTCCAAGTAGTTCACTCACCATCCTGTGGGCCTTGTCTTTCCAGCACACAATTGCCTACAACCTCCGTGACTTTTTGGTCAAGCTAGTACTCCAACTTCTTTATCTTCAGGATCTTGTTATCGCCCACAGCTTTGGAAAGTGCCTGGAATTTATTCATTATTGTAACCTGATGGATATCTTTCAGGCTTTCTTATCATTTTTTTTCTTTTTCCAACATTCATCCATCCAATTTCTGCCTGTGCTATTCTTCATATTCTCACACCCTTGACCCTGGTTTTACTGGAGTCCAGTTTCACTCCCTGATGGTTCACTCTCAGAAACTAAAGTCTGCTTAGCCATCTCCCTGATCTTTAATAGCTCACTTATCAAGTCTAATACTAACCATTTGCCCTTAAAAACCCTCTCACTTGTGTGTGTATCCTTAAGACTATAACACTTCCTGTAAACTTTCAATTTATCTGTTGTTCTCACTTGAAACCATCCACAGGAATAACATCTCAGAACGTCCATCTTAATATTCTTTGCTTGATGTGAATACTGTAATATTACACGTTCCTTTGGTATGTGAACTATTGTAAGACTCTCAGGACTGTAAGTAATATTCAAAGAAAAGATGGGTTTTTATTATAACTAGAACATATATATATATATATATATATATATATATATATATAGCTACTGCAGGAGCACATATACACAGTCTTACTCTGTCAGGCTACACCCACAATTCCGTGATCATGTATGATGCGCCATCACTTCCTCTGGTGATCTTCACTTGCAGCTTCTTAAGGTGGTCCTCTTAAGATCATCACACAACAAATAGCCTTTTAGTCGTGATTCCCTCATTTCCCCTCTTCTTTATCTCTGTTATCTTTTTGATTTTTATGGCTCACTGGTGTCCATTTTTATATGTACTTCCTTTATATACGCTTTGTTTAAAGTGTTCTTCCTTCTGGAATCCTTTATAATACTGGGCTGCCAAAATGGACCCCTTTATTAGCTGATACACACAGGTGCTCTCTTACAGCTTAGATCCTCTCCCTTATCCCCTTACAACAATAAAAAAACATTCAGCTGCCATTCTGTCTGTGCTTTAGTTAAAGAAAAAGGTTTGTTGACATTCCCTCGTGTTTACCAGGATGTTGAACTTAAATGCTGTTCCCCAAACTCTACAGAATGGAATTCACTCATGGTGAAGAATTTTGTGATTTGACCACAAATCTCACTTTAATAACATTCCAATATAAATATCCCCAATGAAGTCGATCAAACAACTTTAAATTTATCGACCTTTGGTTCATCTTCAGCGTCTATGCATCCAAATGCCTTTAGATTTTTTTTCTTTACCCAGTTGCTGTAGGAACAAAAGACGGCAAAGTAATTTTATTCTTTAACTTGCAGAAGTGCCCTTTCAATTTCCTGATTGACCAAGCTTTTGGTCCTTGCTCTCAGATTTTGCTCAATAACACTCCTGTGAAACCCCTCGCGAAATTCTACTATGTTAAAGGAGCTATAGAAATGTTGTTGTCGTTGATGGTGATGTTGGGCCGGGGATGAGATATAGGGCATGTTTTTTTTTCATGGTCAGAAGCAGCCATTCCAGAAGCAATCTTAAGCCTGCGACCAGTTAGAAAGTGAGCCGTGAGGAAGAAAGCGGTGAGGTCCAGGGTTTTTAGACAGCATTATTTTTGAACCACATCTCAGGACCAGTTGCTTGACAACAATAGACCTTTTTCAAGTACAACTCCAGGACTGATTGAAACTCCATTTATTTCCTTTTAAATGCCTTTAATGTAGCCAAGTTAAGTAGGTCTTCAGCTGGTCTGGAAGCAGGTTCTTCAAGTTGCTATGATGATCCTCCCCTCCTTCCAGAACCATGATAAGGTTCCCCAAGTTCTCTGCTTCCAACCCGCCAGCCTCCACATTCAAAGGATCAACCATTTCCACCACCTCCAGCATAATGTCAACACCAAATACATTATCCCTTCACCTCCCCTTTCAACATTCCAAAGGAACCATTCCCTCTGGAACACCTTGGTTCGCTCCTCAATCACCCCCAACAACCCGTCCCCTTTCAACGGCACCTTCTTGTGCAAGTGCAGGAGATGCAACATCTGCCTTTTTGCCTCCTTCCTTCCCACCATCTAGGGCCTCAAAACTCCTACAGATGAAGCAGCGATTTACTTGTATTTCTTTCAATTTGGTGTACTGTATTCGCTGCTTACAACGCAATCTATTTTACGTTGGAAACACCAAATGCAGATTGGATGACCGCATGGCAGAACACCTCCATTCAGTCTGCAAGCATGACTCCAAGCTTCTGGACACTTGTCATTTTAATTGTCCATGCCACTCTGACCTCTCTGTCCAGTGAAATCTCAACATGTTCCAATGAAGCTCAACATAAGCTTGAGGAACAGCAGCTAATCATTTGATTAGGCACCTTACAGCCTTCTGGACGAACATTTGAGTTCAACAATTTCAGATTATAACCCCATTTATTCAGACAGCAGCTTTTTGCAATGATTCTGCTAATCCCATTTACACCTCCTCTAGACTCGTCTTTTGTTTCTTTAATTGTCCCATTGCCACCACTTTTTGCCTTGCACCATCAGTTCTTTTGCCCTTTAATCTCTCCTGCCTTCCACCGTATCACAGACCTTACCTTTTGTTCTTCCCTATTCCCCTTTCCCTGCCTCTGTACTTGCTTAAAACCTGTTACATCAATAAATTTATCTCATTCTGATGAAAGGTAATAAAACAAACGTGTTAACTCTGTTTATCTCTTCACAAATGCTGTCTAATATTTCCAGCAATTTGACTGCAAAATTGGGCTCTGTAGCACTGTTGGTGCTACGGAAGCTCAGAAGGGAGAAAATGGCATTGGTTGCACTGTCGACCACCTATCGACTGCAAGAGGCATGGGGGCTATCATTTGGATCTGCAACACAACCAACAAATAGAGCAGAGGCTGCAGAGAGAGCAAGCTCTGCGACAAGGAAGGAGGAGGTATGCTGTCCACAGAAGGCCTGACAGGTTTACTGAGAGTACTTCTCATATCTCCATCTGAGCAAGGATCAATGCCTGAGGTGACTCAGGTTCATTAAGTAGGTAGTTACAGAACTGTGCCTCCTTCTTCAACATGCCTGTGCGGAGTTTGCAAGTTCTCCCTGTGACAGCGTGGGTTTCTCGCCGGGTGCTCCGGTTTCCTCCCACAGCCAAAGATTTGCAGGTTGATGGGTAAATTGGCCATTGTAAATTGCCTTTAGTGTAGGTAGGTGGTAGGAGAATGGTGGGGATGTGGTAGGAAATATGGGATTAATGTAGGATTAGTATAAATGAGTGGTTGTTGGTCAGCACAGACTTGGTGGGCCGAAGGGCCTGTTTCAGTGCTGTATCTCCAAATAAAAAAAAATGTAAAAAAAATAAAATGCTGTGCAGCCTCCGACCAGGGCAGGGTCAGTGCTGCCAGTTGCTGTAAAGGTCACAGTAGCAGTAAAATTCTATGCTTCTGGATCTTTCCAGGTTGGAAGAGGCTATATATCCAAAATCTCCCAGTACAGGGCGGCACAGTGGCGCAGTGGTTAGCACCGCAGCTTCACAGCTCCAGCGACCCAGGTTTGGTTCTGGGTACTGCCTGTGTGGAGTTTGAAGTTCTCCCTGTGACCATGTGGGTCCCCTCCGGGTGCTCTGGTTTCCTCCCACATGCCAAAGACTTGTGGGTTGATAGGCAAATTGGCCATTGTAAATTGCCCCTACTGTAGGTAGGTGGTAGGAGAATTGAGGGTAGGTGGGGATGTGAGAGGGAATATGGGATTAATGTAGGATTCGTATAAATGGGTAGTTGATGGTCGGCACGGACTCATTAGGCCACAGAGCCTGCTTCGGAGCTGCATCACTCTTTGACCTTCAATTGATATCTTCAAGAGGTGACAGAGATCCTATGCACGAAGAAAGGAGATTACAGATTGTTCAATTTAAGGAGGGATAAGCAGATGGATGGATTTGTCAGGATAGGAGGATTCTCAATGGTGCAGGGAGCCACCCACTGCACACCCGAGGATCTGTTGGCCCCCTATGTCAATGGGGAGAGGTACAGGAACCACAAAGCTTACTATTCCATCAATGTGCAGTTGCTGTGTGACCTTGCACAATACATCATGTCAGGGAATGCCTGTTTTCCCGGCAATGGCCAGGATGCCTTCATTCTGAGGCAATCTATTGTTTCCACCGTCTTTGCACCTCCATGGAGAACCAGATAATGGCTGCTTGGGAACAGAGGTTAATCCCTGTGCACATGGCTAATGATGCCTCTCCACCTGTCAACCACATGAGGACAGTGGGTGTATAATTGGAGGCACCAGGAACACCATGGAGCAGATCATCGGGTGCTGACACAGCGCTTCTGTTGCCTGGACATCTCAGGAGCAGTCCTCCAGTACAGACTGGTGTGTATCTCCAAGGTCATGGTGGTCTGCTGTGTCCTCCACAACAATACCACCATGAGGATGCAGCCATTGGCACCATGAAGGCGGAGGAGAAGAAGGAGAAGGAAGGGGTGAGGCAGTCAGGACACCTTTGCTCTAAATGGGCTGTCCGAAAGTAGCTGCTCAGGCTCTGCTTCCCATAGAACAATTTTCGTTACCACCATGGCTCCACTATTCCCCATCTCACAGAATCCGCCTGACAGTACTTTAGAAGAGGAAGATCAACACCATCCATGACAGTAGCAATGTACTGTGTTGGCATCAGCAAATGCACAGGAGCAAGGTGCAAGGGGCAGAGGTGCACAGGAGAGGAGCCGAGGTCGCAGGAGGCACTACCCATGTCACAGTGTGCACAGACAGAGGCTCAGCTTCCTTATCCTCATGAAAGAGCATCATGCTGGTATGCATCACACCCACTTCACAGCTTGGAGATGTAAAACAAAAACAAGAAATGCTGGAATCACTCAGCAGGTCTGGCAGCATCTGTGGAAAGAGAAGCAGAGTTAACGTTTCGGGTCAGTGACCCTTCTTCGGTTCCGAAGAAGGGTCACTGACCCGAAACGTTAACTCTGCTTCTCTTTCCACAGATGCTGCCAGACCTGCTGAGTGATTCCAGCATTTCTTGTTTTTGTTTCAGATTTCCAGCATCCGCAGTATTTTGCTTTTATTGGAGATGTAAAATCCTGAAGGAATAATGAACTGCCTCAATCAAGCTGACATCAGAGATCTGATGCACTGTCTTGAATTCTGGGTTTCACCCACACAATTCGAACCACACCCACTTGGCAGCTGCTTGCACATTAATATCAGGGCCTTGATATTTTCTTTTTCCCATCATCGGCCTGCCTTGCTGACATTGGCATGCTTCATTTGTTTGGCTGGAGTGATGCTACATACTGAGCCTTCATTTCCAAAGTCAATGCAGTTCCAATATTGGTCAATATTTAAGTTTCCCCTCTCCCTTCCTTTGGCTGAGAATGGGTATAATTCAGGCCATCATCTTCAAAGAACAAAGAACAGTACAGCACAGGAACAGGCCATTCGGCCCTCCAAGCCTGCGCTAATCTTGATGCCTGCCTAAACTAAAACCTTCTGCACTTCCGGGGACCTTATCCCTCTATTCCCATCCTATTCATGTATTTGTCAAGATGCGTCTTAAACGTCATTATCGTACCTGCTTCCACCACCTTCCCCGGCAGCAAGTTCCAGGCACTCACCACCCTCTGTGTAAAGAACTTGCCTCGCATATCCCCTCTAAACTTTGCCCCTCTCACCTTAAACCTATGTCCCCTAGTAACTAACTCTTCCACCCTGGGAAAAAGCTTCTGACTATCCACTCTGTCCATGCCGCTCATAACTTTGTAAACCTCTATCATGTCGCCCCTCCACCTCCGTCGTTCCAGTGAAAACAAATCCGAGTTTATCCAACCTCTCCTCTTAGCTAATGCCCTCCAGACCAAGCAACATCCTGGTAAACCTCTTCTGTACCCTCTCCAAAGCCTCCACGTCCTTCTGGTAGTGTGGCGACCAGAATTACACGCAATATTCTAAGTGTGGCCTGACTAAAGTTCTGTACAGCTGCAGCATGACTTGCCAATTTTTATACTCTATGCCCCGACCGATGAAGGCAAGCATGCCGTATGCCTTCTTGACTACCTTATCCACCTGCGTTGCCACTTTCAGTGACCTGTGGACCTGTACGCCCAGATCTCTCTGCCTGTCAATACTCCTAAGGGTTCTGCCATTTACTGTATACTTCCCACCTGCATTAGATCTTCCAAAATGCATTACCTCACATTTGTCCAGATTAAACTCCATCTGCCATTTCTCCGCCCAAGTCTCCAACCGATCTATATCCTGCTGTATCCTCTGACAATCCTCATCATTATCCGCAACTCCACCAACCTTTGTGTCGTCCGCAAACTTACTAATCAGACCAGCTACATTTTCCTCCAAATCATTTATATATACTACAAAGAGCAAAGGTCCCAGCACTGATCCCTGCGGAACACCACTAGTCACATCCCTCCATTCAGAAAAGCTCCCTTCCACTGCTACCCTCTGTCTTCTGTGACAGAGCCAGTTCTGTATCCATCTTGCCAGCTCACCTCTGATCCCGTGTGACTTCACCTTTTGTACCAGTCTGTCATGAGGGACCTTGTCAAAGGCTTTACTGAAGTCCATATAGATAACATCCACTGCCCTTCCTTCATCAATCATCTTTGTCACTTCCTCAAAAAACTCAAATCAAATTAGTGAGACACGACCTCCCCTCCACAAAACCATGCTGCCTCTCACTAATAAGTTCGTTTGTTTCCAAATGGGAGTAAATCCTGTCCCAAAGAATCCTCTCTAATAATTTCCCTACCACTGATGTAAGGCTCACCGGCCTATAATTTCCTGGATTATCCTTGCTACCTTTCTTAAACAAAGGAACAACATTGGCTATTCTTCAGTCCTCTGGGACCTCACCTGTTGCCAATGAGGATGCAAAAATTTCTGTCAAGGCCCCAGCAATTTCTTCCCTTGCCTCCCTTAGTATTCTGGGGTAGATCCCATCAGGCCCTGGGGACTTATCCACCTTAATGCTTTGCACTATAAAGTTCTGGTTAAACCACATCTGGAGTACTGCATTGAGTTCTGGGCACGACACCTCAGCTCAGATTCACCAGAAAGATACCAGGGCTAAAAGGGTTAAAATTGTCAGGACAGGTTTCATAGATAAGGTTTGTATTCCCTTGGGAAAGAAGACTAAGGGGTGATCTATTCAAGATACTTAAAGTCATTAAAAGCTTTGATAGGGTAGATAGCGAGAAGCTACATCCTCTGATGGGGCAGTTGAAAACAGGTCCAGAACAACCTTAGAATTAGAGCTTGGCCATTCAAGGATGATGTTACGAGCACTTCTTCACACAAAGGAGAGTGGAAATCAGGAACTCTCTCCCCAGAAAGTTGATGAGGCTAGGTTAATTGAAAATTTCAAAACCTAAATTGATATATTTTTGTTAAGCCGAAGTATTTAGGGATATAGAACCAAGGCAGGTAAATGGAGTTGAGGTATAAATCAGCCCATGATTTAACTGAATGTTGGAACAGCCTCAAGGGAAAGAATGGCCTATTTCTTCTCCTATAGTCATGCTACTTCATGGTCATCTGTATGGTAGGAGTGGCCTGACCAGTTTTTACATCTTACCCTTCTGATGGAATATTCAGCTATAATGATGCCATCCAACTAGCAGCTCAGTTGAGCATTAGTGAAAGTGGCACAGTGAGGACAAGCAAGGAGCCTATCCATTCATTCAAAACCTATGGTTGAAACCACTGCATGTTACAGACCTCATTATCAACAAGATAGTTTGAAATGAAGTCCCTAGGATCTGACACAAAATAACTTGTGGAAAGAGATAGGCTGTTTTCTAATATTTAATCATGTTCCAGAACAAGAAAGACGAGAGTGTTTGCAAACATTTATTTGAAACCTTGTTTAAAATTTCCACTCTTTATTGAACACTGTAAACAAGTACACAAACACCCAAAACAGAACAAAACAGATTTGTACAGTGAGTGCAGACATAAAACAATAAAATGCAGAATGCAACAGCAACAACCAGCACAGAACAATCTTCCATTCACATTTTACATCATATATCTTTGAAGTTATCTTTTCATTACTGAAAGTCCAGATTTAATTATTTCCAAGGTACACAGAAGCTTTAGGTGGATCTTCTAGTTTATTTGCTTTTGTTTCAAAGCTTCTCATTAGACTTGCTTTATACATGGATCCCTTGTATTACAGATACATTTAAACAAAGAACAGTTGTTGAAAGAACCCTACAAGTGGCTGGTGCACTGAATATTTCCATTGATACTCGAGGATTGTGCAGGTATGACCTAAGGTTCTTACAACTCTGACGCATTTTTACAGGTGAATGGAAAAGAACTGCGCACACTTGGGGTTATTTATTCCTCCCTCCAGTAAGATCGCCTTAAAACAATTCTTTGTCTCTTACTCTGCATCTCAATATGCTGGTAACTGCATGTTAGGAATATATAAAATTACCAGGGATAATGCACTGGACAATTTTAAAATACTCTGTTATGTAAGTAGAAAAATATTGGCACAGTATCTCCGCTGGTGATATAATTGTATTCAATTCACAGTTTGCAAAACCATTCTCTTTTGCAATGCAGATTCATGTGGTGCATTCAGTTTCCATTATACTGAAATTTACAGCAATCAATCGAATTCAAATCATCAAACATAAATCAAGATATACACATTAGTTTTGAAATTCTGATCAGATTACAACAAAATGGGGAATACAATACCTGTACAACAGCTTCAAAAAACAGGAACGAAGAAAACTGCAATCAGTGGGATGGGACTGTTAAAAGGAAGAGATCCCGACAGAGTAGAAATTATGCTGCTCAGTTTTGCTTACATACTCATGGAGAACTAAGGTTAAATGTAGTCTCTTAAAACTACTTTAGGCAAAATATAGAGCTTTGTATTTGTATTTGATTATATACATATGTATTTTGTGATTTATACAATATAGGAACACCAAGAACAGTACACCCTTGAAATTACACTTTGTGAATATTAGTGTATGAACGTTTAATGTGTTTGAGTGAAATTCTTTTTGGCCACTATTTTAAATGATGGATTAGCACATATGCTAATATTTACACGAGTGTAATTTCTAGGTTCATACTCTTAAATACACTAAAAATAATCTGTAGAAAATATAGTTTTACTCTCAGTATAGTGCATTCAAATCTCTTGTTTGCATTGAAAGATAGAACTTGCATTTATATAGTGCCTTTCACAACGTCAGGACATCGCAAAGCGCTTTGAAGTATAGTCACGGCAGTGATGAAGGAAAAGGGCAAACTATTTGTGCATGGCAAGGTCCCACAAACAGCAATGAGGTAATGACCAAATAATCTGTTTTGGTGATATTGGTTGAGGGATAAATATTGACCAGGAAACTGAGGACAACTCCCCCGCTCATCTTCAAATAATGTCATGCAATCTTTTATAATCAGTTGCAAGGGTAGCCAGGGCCACAGTTTAACAATTCATTAGATAGATAACACCTCTAACAGTGTTGCACTCCTTCAGTACTGTACTGATTAGGTAGCCTAGATAATGTGCTCAAGTTTCTGGAGTGGGACTTGAACCCAGAACCTTCTGGCTCAGCGGTGAGGGTGCTGGCATTCAGCAAAGGCTGATATCATGACACTGGAATATTCTGTGATAATTTTTGCATGGTCAATGATACTTCATAACGTTCATTTGTTTTGAGCTAATTCTGTCAGATGTGTTTTCAGTTTTGAAAATGAGTTGAAAACTGCCCTGAATGGTTGGATTTTTTTTTAGTTTACCCCTTGAGCTACAATTGATTGTAAAATTATCCTCCCCAGACTTGAGAAAGCAGAAAATTATGTGCCAGGAACTTTGATAAAGTCTCAAAAAGCATTACAATTTGATGTTTTTAATGATTCCTGGATTGTGTATTAAACCTGCTCTTTACTGTTTCTGTGACACAGATATAAGATTTTCTCGATTTAGCATGCCTTATAATCCAGAACAACTTCTTAAAACAAAAGTGTTCTATGTTTCATATACAGTTTTTGGAAATAGAGGCCTCTGTTCACTTGAACAAAATGACCACTTTACCACTGAAATAGCAACTAATCACCTGATGAAGTAGTCTTAAAGGATTCTAAAATCTACAGCCTTGTAATGCCCTTTTCCACCTGGGAAGGGTCTGGACTCTTGGCCAGAACCCAGGCCCACTGGGATTCCATCTTACTTAGTTTGGACTTTAAATTCCAGTTGAAAGCAACTGTGCATGGATCTTCCGATATCAAGGAATGTGCAATGGGAGAGTTCTTGGGATTCCAAGGAAATTCTACCTTTATGCCCTAAAAAGACTTCAGTGGAGCCCATGCCAGTTGAGACATGGCACCTTTGAGGTCTTCTGAAGGCCAAAATCCTTCGATAGACCAAGATAATCAATCCTAGAAGGGATCAGTTACCTTTTTTAATTAGGGTGCTTTCAGTGAGAGCTAAAGGAGAAAGAAATGTGGTTTTCTTTATTCCATTATGGCTTCAGCAGGACTCTGCTCCATCTTAGAATGGTGGAATTGGCTTGGATGGAAGTGGCTGCCATTGTTGTGCCTATGCAGGTACCACAGTTATATAAATGACTCCATCCCTAAGGACAGGGTTTCCAGCCTTGGATGAAGTTGAACAAAGCCAGGGCTACAGGAATTCCCAAGCTCCCATGCCATGTAAATGTAACAAAAGGAACATCACCTCTGTTTTTGCAATCAGTACACTTAGCCACATCACAATCAGGTATCAGACTGCATTTTCTTTTTACTGGATTTTCCTGTTACAAAAACAGGGTTCAGTTGTAACACGCTGTGACAGTGTACTTTTCAATTTCTCAAGTTTAAAAGCAGGAATTAAAATTTCCAGATGTATTGCCAACATTTGAGCATGTTTTTTGATTTGTTTCCAACCTCCTTTGCAGCATCCGGAATCTGACAGATGCTTGCTTAATTTTACACTTGATAGAACATTATGTTTGATTTCTTCTGCAAGTGGTAGGAAGGAAATCCTACAGAAGACTCCCTTTATAACATTATTTTTTGTATGACTCCCAGAGACAGTATCACAAAGAGGGTCTACTGTACCAGTTGAAAAATTGTTTCACTCGCATGAAAAATTCAGTTGGGTTGGATGCACTAGTATGCATATGTCTTAAAAAAGAATACTTTTTTTTGCCAAGTATCAAGTTTCCTTATTTTGGAATACTGGAAAATCCACTGTTACTGTTTTCCTTCATAAAAGCAATGATTGAAAATGATTGAAATCCTCCCAGGCTGGAAAGAACATAGGAACGCAACAATGGGCAAAGACCATTACCCCAAACAGGACTATTAATGAGCCGAAACCCCTTGTTCCACAAATTATTTGAATTCGAGATATAAAGGCCAAGCATATGCTTGAAAGGGAAAAAAATGCAGGGCAATGGGAAAAGAGCAGGGGAGTGGGACTAATCAGATAGTTATTTTAAAGGGATGGAACATGCACAATGATCTCCTTCTGTGCTGTATGATTCTATATTTAATTCTAAGCCAAGTAAAGGATAATTCATTTTCTCAAGTCAGTTGTCTTTTCTGTTAACTTATGTTCTCTGTATTGTTGCTTTCTTTTTATATTTTACATTGCAATGGCAACTAATAGAATCTTATCTGCAGTTTTGCTAACAATACACTGAACGGTTTTCAATTTTGTGGTTAAAGTGTTATCCAAACAGAAAGTTCTGAAGAAGGGTCACTGACCTGAAACATTAACTCTGCTTCTCTTTCCACAGATGCTGCCAGACCTGCTGAGTATTTCCAGAATTTCTTGTTTTTATTCAAGAAAGAAAACTCTGTTGAATGAGTCATTCATTGAAGTTTCTCAATCATTAATATGCTATCCTGTTTTGTTACCCCCACTGAAATACTCCTAACAAGAGATCAAAAGAATCAAGGAAACAATACATTTTGCTAAAGAGAATATTGATTGAGTGAGACTATTTTGACACAATATTGAACAAATGCATTTACTCAAAACAGAAATATAGGGCAGGATTTTCCCAACCCACATGGAGAGGGGTTGGAGGTAAGAGGGTTGGGAAAATGGCGGGGGCGGGGGGGAGCTGCCAGATGCAGGCTGGGAACTGGGTTGACTTCATGTAGGCAGGCAGCCAATTCGTCCAATTAAGGGGTGATTTTGTGCTAGTGCCAGTATTTTACCGATGTCAGAGCAACACCTCTTCTGGACGCTCCATGCCCCAGTGACACGGCCGCAAGGATGAAAGGCCACAGCCTCATCCTTGAATAGTCCAGTGGAGGGGTTTCCACTCCAACCTGATGGTCTACTGGATTCAGGCCTCTTTAATTTATAAATTCTATGGAGGCAGCCAAGGGCGCCTCCATGTTGAGGCACCCGGATGCTTGCTTGCCTCATTCAGCAGTACCTACCTCTCCTGGAGGGGCCTCCAGCCAGACATTGCTGTGAGCCCTCTGATTGACCCTCCAGCATTGGGAGCCCGTTTGCCATCCTTAATAGGATAGTGCTCACGGAGGCAACCAATTAGGAGGCCACCTCCCAAACGGTTGCACTGGAGGGTATGCTGACAACATTGGCAGGCTCAGAACTCCCATATAGGCCCAATGCTGGGGTCCTGATGCCTGCCAGAAAATCCAACTCCATAGTTTTCAGTTTACAAGAAACAAAGGCAAATGAAATGCAATATGTTAAGGAATAAAGTTCATCATTTTTGTCATAATTTATTCCCACCTTTTACAGAATAAGAATTATGCCATTTAATAAGATTGATTAAATATTAGAATGCTGTTGTACAGTCACACTGCTATATTAGGAAGAAATGATGCTTGCATTTGATCTATATTTTTGATACTTCGAATTTCTGAGTATATGTAAGTGAATGGCACTTCACAAGTTCTTTCTTGTGCTCAACTTTACTGGAACTGTGTGTTTTTGGGTATGACAGAGAGGTGGTGTGTATGTCACTTCTTGGGAAAGTTTCAATCGGTGACTTCTCTTGCATTTGGCTGACCAAATAGAGTTGACAAATAGGTTTCTGAAGGTTACAGCAGGAATGCCAAAGACTCTATTTGTGAATGAAACAAGACATCCCAGTCTTAAAAGTATAAAGTCACCTGTAGAAATTACTTTGTGCTCCATGTTACTGACACAGGCATGTTGGGCTGAATGACCTCCTTCTGTGCTGTAAGATTTTAGGATGCTATATAGGCTGCTACTTAACTGAATGCACAAACTTCAATTCCAGTCCTAATGATAACTAAATGACACATCCTGAAATAATTATTTCAAAGTATATAGCTTTAATGACCTATCTACATAGCTTAGGCACTTGTGTGATGCATTATTTACAAACAATCTTTGGTCAATATTTTCTTGGTCACATGATCATTTCACATTTAAGAAATGCTTTCTGTGTCCACTTTGAGTTGCAAATTACTGTTACGTAGCCAAAACAATTCAAGTACAAAGTGGTTATTTTCTATGCAATCAGTGTTCCTGATAACATATTAACTTTGCCACCTACGCTTTCATGAAGAAACGTGTTTTTAGCCCTAACTACAGTCGCCAAAGCAGGATTATGCAGGACTGTCGTTCACATTAACTCACTTCACCTAGTAATATATCCTTCTACATCTGCAGTGGTTCAACATTTACTTTGAGAAAAAAATTCCTACATTACACTCCAGATAGATATGTCTGTGCTTATTCAGTTCTGAGATCACTCTTCACTGATTAAGCACATACGTTTATTACGTGGCACATCTACAGTTTTGTCATCTATTTGCAGGTCAGCTTAAACATGGAGTACCCGACAATTGGCACATATCTGAATAGTTGACTTAACTGGCAACCAGCAGCATACTTAATGGGTTACAGCCTGCCTCTTTCATCAGATCTCTGGGGATCTGAAAGCTCGGGTCTTGTTTAAAGTCTGGCATTTGCATTTAGTGTAACACTAAACCAGACCTGTCTGCATATTGATGTGTAGTGGATAGGACTGATACACAAGGTGTGGCTGTCCATGTGATATGTAGTAGTTGCTAAAGCTCCGGTCACTGACATAAGGGGCAGGTTGATAGTAGCAGGTGACATTGGCAGTATTTGGAATGATATTCTGTTCCCCTAGTACTCTCAGAGCCAAAAGGGTGATCATGTTCAAGGTCTGCCTTCTCTCATGTCCCATCAAACAGACTGTGCTTTCATTCACAACTTGGCGCAGTGTCATCAAGTAATCATACTTGCTTTTCTCTTCACCAATGAAATGGTTCCGTAAGTAGGATTCAATCTTCCTTTGCTGCTCAGACACATCTGGAAAGTCAATGAAAAACCTTGAGCACATATAACGTTCCAAGCCTTTGATTTCCGCATCAGATGCTGGTTTAAATTCACGAACCAACAGGTTGCTGTATTTAAGTAAGCCACCACCTCGAATCTCTTCAGGGTTTCTTGTGGCAATTAGTTTGTATCTCAAATGATCCATTGCTTGTTCAAAATCTCCATACATGCTCTCTGCTATGACAGTTGGATGGGACTCCTTTGTCATTACGTCTTCTGGACAACTGAAAAGAGTTAACAGTGAGTCCAGAATTATTTGGAAAGAGTCTACACTAAATTCAAACTGTCGCCGTAATGAATTAACAAACTTTAGTTCAACATTTTTCCCACTGTTGTTGGACAAGGAGATGAGACTCCACCGATCATGATCATTGGAAACTTTAACCATTTTCTGAACATATGCCTCTTTCAAAGTAAGCCTTGTGATCTTTTCTTTATTCACACCTTGTGGTAGAAAGTCCAGAAGACAATCCAATACTACTCCCTTTACTAACTGGAACTCTTCCTCTCCAGGCAACTCTACTCTAAAGATAATGTCAAGGTCTTTGTAGCTTGATCCATTTTGCTTCACAAGGATGTGACTTGCTGTTGAGCCATTGAGACGAACGTCATGGACCATAATCTCATTCTCTTCCAGGCGATCCTTCACAACATGAATTATGTCTTTTGGCTTTATTTCCAGCGTGGGAAAGTTGCCTCTTCCATGGATAGGTATGACATCTGTTAAGACTTGATTCAAGCTCTGAACTTGTTCCCAGTTAAGGTTGTTGAATCTGCAGTCAAGAGTTTCATCCATGATGCAGGCAGCTTGGTGAGTCTTTATCTGCAAACACAAATTAAAAATAATAAAATCACAGTGACAAGTGATAAATTAAACAATGGTAACATTTCATACGAAATTTTGCTCATTCTAACTTTACTATGGACAAACACACAAAATGTGAATGCGATTATTTTAACCTGCTCATTTTATTACTTGTCAGGTGAACATACTTCAGTCATAAACTCATGAGCTGAAGTTAGAACTAATATATCTGTTACACCAATGTGCGTTGTTGAATGTTAAAGTATCTGTTACACCAATGTGCGTTGTTGAATGTTAAAGTAAAGTTAACCTCTTTCTTTGTTAAACTCAAGAAAACTTGTCCGGTTGGTTCTTGTTATGAACACATCAAGTAAGTAATCAAACACCTACTGAATTGACCAGTACATCCACTTTAAGAAAGAATTAAACCTGTTGTGGTCAAACAATAAGAGGGAAAAGAGGGAAACCCTTTGGCCCCCCTTCACTTAACCGTAACATATCTAATATATAACTTTCAAAGACAATTTTCATCCTAGGTTTAATCAATCGCCAAAACCTTTGAATGTGTCGAAACATGATACCACAGTAATTTGTCCTAATCCTAGAAAAGTCTTTGAAACCCAAACATGGCACTCATTTACAAAACAGTAAACATAATTTTAATGTTACATTGGATATGGATGAAACTATCCAAAAGAAAAGTTACAAAACCATTAATTTTAAAACTTCCATGTGTGGAAGAACACCCTGAAAATCTGAACCCACTGCTCGGAGTCCTGTCCTAACTACTGAAAAACAGCAACCCAATTGAAAGCAGTGCTATCATTACAGGAACTATGCTTTATAACACAAAAACAATCAAGATAAAACACTAATGAAGTAACAAAAACAAAACTCTAATGACTTTATGACCCCTCTGTCATCCCCTCAGTCATCGTCTAGGATCCAATGAGCCTAGTTTGAAAACTTCTAACCAAGAAATTAAGGAACATTATGTGATTTTTCTGGGAATATACTACATCGCATATTAGATTGAAAATCATTGTGATTGGTACTATTGAACAAATGTTTAATCTGTATGTATTAAATCCATCTATTTGCTACTTTAATGAAAGTGTTAACCTGTTCAATACGTAGAAATACATAGGAGTTGCAACACAGAAATAAACTATTTATCTCAACAGGTCTTAGCTGATGTTTACCATCCATGCAGGCAAATAATTCTAATTATTCTTAAAAGTTGTAGCATTTTCTCCATTGAGTCAGAAAGTTGTAGATTCAGGTTCCACTCCAGAGACTTGAGCACAAAATCTAGGCTGACACTTCTGGATGAGAGATTAAACTGAGGCCTTATCGACCCTCCTCTCGGTGACATAATAGATTCCATGGCACTATTTCAAAGAAGGGCATGTCCCTGATGGCTTGGCCAGCATTTGCCCCACAACCAACATCACTAAAACAGATTATCTGATCATTATATCATTGTTGTTTATGGGAGCTTGCTATGCACTTATTTGATTGCCACATTTCCCTACATTGCATCAGTGACTAAATATCAAAAGTACTTAATTGGCTATAAAGCGCTTTAAGACATCCTGAGCTTAGAAAAGGTACCATAGAAATGCAAGTTGATTCTTTTTGTTTCTTTAGTTATATTTACCCACTTAGTTCCCATATCATTTCAATCCTTTTTCCTTCCTCCACCAATCCAACCTTGAATGTTCACATAGCTTCTGCTCAATGACTGAGCTTGGCAATGAATTCCACATCCTCACAATTCTCAGTTTAAAGACGTTTCTCCTGCCCTCATACCGTCATAGAGTCACAGAGTTATACAGCACAGAAACAAGCCCTTCGACCCATCATGTCCATGCCGGCCATCAAGCACCTGTCTATTCTAATCCCATTTTCCAGCACTTGGCCCGTAGCCTTGTATGCTATGGCGTTTTCAAGTGCTCATCTAAATACTTCTTAAATGTTGTGAGGGTTCCTGCCTCCACCACCCCTTCAGGCAGTGTGTTCCAGATTCCAACCACCCTCTGGGTGAATTTGTTTTCCTCAAATCCCCTCTAAACCTCCTGCCCCTTACCTCACATCTATGCCCCCTGGTTATTGACATCTCCTGTAGGGGAAAAAGTTGCTTCCTATCCACCCTATCTATGCCTCTCATAATTTTGTATACCTCAATCAGGTCCCCCTCAGCCTTCTCTACTCCAAGGAAAGCAACCCTAGCCTATCCAGTCTCTCTTCATAGCTGAAATGCTCCAGCCCAGGCAACATCCTGGTGAATCTCCTCTGCACCCTCTTCAGTGTAATTACATCCTTCCTATAATGTGGCGACCAGAGCTGTACACAGTACTACAGCTGTGGCCTAACTAGTGCTTTATACAGCCTCATCATAGCCTCCCTGCTGTTATATTCTTTGCCTCGGCTAATAAAGGCAAGTATCCCATATGCCTTCCTAACCACCTTATCTACCTGTGCTGCTGCCTTCAGTGATCTATGGACAAGTACACCCTTTCACCCTCTGTACTTCCTAGGATCCTACCATCCATTGTATATTCCCTTGCCTTGTTAGTCCTCCCAAAATGCATCACCTCACACTTCTCAGGATTAAATTCCATTTGCCACTGCTCTACCCATCTTGCCAGCCCATCTATATCATCCTGTAATCTAAGGCTTTCCTACTCACTGTTTACGATACCACCAATTTTCATGTTATCTGAGAACTTACTGATCATACCTCCTATATTCATGTCTAAATCATTAATGTACACTACAAACAGCAAGGGTCCCAGCACCGATCCCTGCGGTACACCACCGGACACTGGTTTCCAATCTCAAAAACAACCCTCAACCATCACGCTCTGCCTCTTGCCACTAAGCCAATTTTGGATCCAATTTGCCAAATTGTCCTGGATCCCATGGGCTCTTGCGGGACCTCAATCTCCCATGCGGGACCTTATCAAAAGCCTTACTGAACTCCATGTAGACTACATCAACTGCTTTACCCTCATCTACATACCTAATCACCTCCTCGAAAAATTCAATCAAATTTGTTAGACATGATCTCCCCCTGATAAAGCCATGCTGACTATCCTTGATTAATCCCTGCCTCTCCAAATGGAGATTAATCCTGTCCCTTAGAACATTTTTCAATAGTTTTCCTACTACTGATGTTAGACTCTATTCTAAATCTCTTATTTTTGAACTTGTATCTATAACCCCTCATTCCTGAGTTCTCAACTGCTGGAAAAAAGGCATTTAAAGCAAGTACCTTGATATTTCCTCTAAAATAGCAGAGAGAGAAATTTGATATGAGTACATTCTTACAATAGCAGTAATGTCCAGGTTTGCAGATGTCCTTAAAACATGGCCTGAAATCAAATATTGTGATAACATTAAAAACAAATCCACCATGTCATTTTGGCTGCTGGCTAAACCGAAACATAGGAAGTAGAAACAGCTCGATGAAAAAAAGACCAAGGTCCATCTAGTTCGCCTTCTACCATTCTGGTAGGTGCATGATAAAACATTAATGGAGTTGTTGACTAATCTTAGCAACCAATCCCCACCAGTCTGTTGCATTGACTTACCACTCGCTCGCCAAAATAATGACATCCAAAGATTTTTTATAAATTTATTAACCCCACCCCCACCCCCGCACAAAACCCATCCATCAAGAAAATGTTTCTCTTTGCAAAATGGTCACATTTACATCTCAGCTCTGCATTTCTTGTGGAAATGGGTCATATGGCTATTTTCAGGATTTGCACATACTGAAATCATGTACTGAGCAGACAACTCATTATCAATTACTCTATTGTAACCCAGTTGGCACACAGATCAGGTGCTGGGTCCATAGGAATTTAAAACTTATTATCGGATAATGAAATACTTTCTAATTTTGAGAACCAGATGTCAACATTAATAATTTCCAGGATTGACATAGTAGAGGTAGATGCAGAATAAAGCTTTCTCTACTCTTCCCAATGATACACAAACAACCATGCCTCAGAAATGCATCATATTCCTTCCAATATGACATTTTTCAATTCCTACACAGCATCTGTTCTGAGTAAGATGACAGTTTTATGATGTGGGTCCTTGCACATTAGGAAGTAACTTGGGACTGCTAAACTCCTATAGGAAAGCTACAACAGAGGAGACTTTCATCCATAAGTCCCACAGGAAAAAGCCCTTTATATACTTTTTAATCCAAAATACATATTAATTTATTTCTTTGAAAAAAAAATCACTGCACTTATTGCAGGCTTACATAATCTTCAACATTCCCTGAACAAATGACCTATTTCCAGCTCTGAATAGATTAATGATACTTCTTCTTCTGCTTCTTCTTTGGCCTCCTTGTCTCGGGAGACAATGGGTAAGAGCCTGGGGGTGGTCAGTGGTTTGTGGAGCATCACATGGAGTGGCTATAAAGGCCAATACTAGAGTGACGGACTCTTCCACAGGTGCTGCAGAAAAAATTGGTTGTCGGGGCTGTTACACAGTTGGCTCTCTCCTTGCGCTTCTGTCTTTTTTTCTGCCAACTGCGAAGTCTCTTCGACTCGCCAAACTTTAGCCCCGCCTTTATGGCTGCCCGCCAGCTCTGGCGATCGCTGGCAACTGACTCCCATGACTTGTGATCAATGTTACAGGACTTCATGTCGCGTTTGCAGACGTCTTTAAAGCGGAGACATGGACAGCCGGTGGGTCTGATACTAGTGGCGAGCTCGCTGTAAAATGTGTCTTTGGGGATCCTGCCATCTTCCATGCGGCTCACATGGCCAAGCCATCTCAAGCGCCGCTGACTCAGTAATGTGTATAAGCTGGGGATGTTGGCCGCCTCGAGGACTTCTGTGTTGGAGATGCGGTCCTGCCACCTGATGCCAAGGATTCGCCGGAGGCAGCGAAGATGGAATGAATTGAGACGTCGCTCTTGGCTGACATACGTTGTCCAGGCCTCGCTGCCGTACAACAAGGTACTGAGGACACAGGCTTGATACACTCGGACTTTTGTGTTCCGTGTCAGTGCACCATTTTCCCACACTCTCTTGGCCAGTCTGGACATAGCAGTGGAAGCCTTTCCCATGCGCTTGTTGATTTCTGCATCAAGAGACAGGTTACTGGTGATAGTTGAGCCTAGGTAGGTGAACTCTTGAACCACTTCCAGAGCATGGTCGCCGATATTGATGGATGGAGCATTTCTGACGTCCTGTCCCATGATGTTTGTTTTCTTGAGGCTGATGGTTAGGCCAAATTCGTTGCAGGCAGCCACAAACCTGTCGATGAGACTCTGCAGACACTCTTCAGTGTGAGATGTTAATGCAACATCGTCAGCAAAGAGGAGTTCCCTGATGAGGACTTTCCGTACTTTGGTCTTCGCTCTTAGGTGGGCAAGGTTGCCACCTGATCTTGTGTGGAGGAAAATTCCTTCTTCTGGAGACTTGAACGCGTGTGAGAGCAGCAGGGAGAAGAAGATCCCAAACAGTGTAGGTACGAGAACACAGCCCTGTTTCACGCCACTCAGGATAGGAAAGGGGTCTGATGAGGCGCCACTATGCTGAATTGTGCCTTTCATATTGTCATGGAATGAGGTGATGATACTTAGTAGCTTTGGTGGACATCCGATCTTTTCTAGTAATCTGAATAGACCATGTCTGCTGACGTGGTCAAAGGCTTTGGTGAGATCAATGAAAGCAACGTAGAGGGGCATCTGTTGTTCGCGGCATTTCTCCTGTAGCTGACGAAGGAAGAACAGCATATCAATGGTCGATCTCTCTGCTCGAAAGCCACACTGTGCCTCAGGGTAGACACGCTTGGCCAGCTTCTGGAGCCTGTTTAAAGTGATTCGAGCGAAGACTTTCCCCCTTATGCTGAGCAGGGCGATTCCATGGTAGTTGTTGCAGTCACCGCGGTCACCTTTGTTTTTATAGAGGGTGATGATATTGGCATCGTGCATGTCCTGTGGTACTGCTCCCTCGTCCAAGCACAGGCAAAACAGTTCGTAGAGTGCTGAGAATATGGCAGGCTTAGCACTCTTGATTATTTCAGGGGTAATGCCATCCTTCTCAGGGGCTTTTCTGCTGGCTATTTCCAAATGACCTATTTCCAGCTCTGAATAGATTAATGATACTTATGGACCAAAATACCTCTTTTGTGCACTTCATGATGACTGAAACTAACTACTATTATATTTTCCATGAATTGAGTTTGTGTTCTTAATTATTTTTCATATTCATGTAGTCATTATTCTCAAATCCCTGTGACTCCCCTACTTTTCACACACTGGCATTATTTCACACCATTGTTCAGCCATGTGAAAAGCTGAGGACCGAGCCTCAGTGGGAGGACAGCAGTCACTTAATATGAAAAGGCCCTGCCAAACTGTAACAGGAATGCATACCCAATGATAAACATGTTCCCAGGACATTTAACCCTGAATGTGTCCACTAACCTACCTAGAGTCCATTCCAATTGTTGATCACTATTTGTCTGAAGAAGTCCTTCCTGACATTAGGAACGTGCGTTCGACCAGTTTGCCCAGTTATCACTTGAAATAGCATTGGTTGGATTGCTACTTCCATGGCACCATTTTGTGAATGAAAGTAGAACATTTCCTCTTAAATGACCATGAATTAAAACACCTGCTGAAACTTAAGACACAATGGATGACTTCAGAAAGTGTTTTAATATATACTACGCCAAATGTCACAATTGAGATTAGTTTCACACGATCAAATGCCACTTAAGTATTTAAGGGAAATGTTACCATCTTCTTATCATTGGGGTCCCATTGTTGTAATTCCAAAATTTATTAGGAGAAATAAAAGGTGTCTAACTATTAAAACACTTTCTGTTGTCATCTACTGTACCTTAAGTTTCAGAAGATGGGATTAATATACTCGCAGTATCTGCCTGTGTTCTCTGCTCTTTATTTCCAACCAATGAAAGAGCTTGACCCAAAGATGAAGAGCAGACATCAGTACCATAAATCCAGCATCTTAAATAGGCAAATGTAAATATTTTTAAGAAATCGTTAAGCAGTATTTTTATTTACTTTCGACTTGCCAGTCAGAAAAACAGGTTAATGAGAAGGGTGGATTTTCCTGTGGCTTCTGGCTTTACTTGAAATGAATAAAATTAGCCTGGGTTGCAACACAAAAAGTAAAACTTGCATTAATTTCCTTCTTGTTAGTCTTGAACCATGAAAGGTTATAGATATGCCTTTCATTGTTAAATCACCATTAAAATTGTGGGCTGTATGTTCTGAGAACGAATGTGAGAAATCTTCATTTGAAACAATTGCATTCTGCTATTGGTATTAATAAGGTTCATTAATTAAGTTGCTCTTAAAGTATAATGAGATAGCATTGCTCATTTAAAAATACTTTTACCTCTAACACAAAGACATATTTCCTTTATAACTAAGCTGCATCCTAAAAGCAGCAAGAACTAAATCTGTTGTTTATTAACAGTTATCTATATTTAGCAACATTCAGTCATTGAACCCCTCCCACCTATTCTCTTGTCATTCAACACATACACCACATCTCCATTCAAAAAGGTCCTTATCATGAAGATGGAAATAAAAACAGGTATTACAGAATCATAAAGGAGACCATTCCACTCCATATACCTGTGCCAGCTTTTTGTAAGAGCCATCCAATTAGTCTCAAGCTCCTACTCTTTCTCCATAGCTCAGCAATCGTTTATCCTTTGCAAGTATATATTACATTCCCTTTTGAAAGTTACTGTTGAATCTGCTTCCAGCACCCTTTCAAGTAATGCATTCCAAATCGTAACAACTAACTGCATATTGACCGGGATCAGCAGCCTCTGGGCTAAGTAGAAATCATTGAATACTTGAAAATAAACAGTGAGAGAAAATTAAAATTGAACCTTTAAACGTTCAAGGTTGACAGATGAACTGATGGTGGTGTTTAAAATGTTAAAGGGATTTGAAAGGGTAGACATGGAGAAACTCTTTCCTCTAGTGGGGGAATCAAGAATGAGGGGACGGAATCTTAAAATTAGAAAAATTTAGGGACAAAATCAGGAAGCACTTTCTCTCTCCTCAAAAAGGATGTTAGGACGATTGAAGTTTTCAAGGTTGAGATAGATTTTTGTTAGGCGAGGGCCTCGCGCAACATGGAGCAAACGGGGAGAAGGTGCAGATCAGCCATGATCTGATTGAATAGCGGGGTAGACTGAATGGCTCCTCTTGTTCCTAATGATGTAAAGTACATGAATTAAACAGCACTGTTGACATCGTGAATTCCACTTCTGACGCAAGCACATCCATTGACTTGGCCTGTAGGTCAAGTTTATCAATTGTGGTGAAATTTGTATTCCAGTGGTTGACATGATAGCACTTACAGGCTCACTAATATGACATATTAAACAATATGTCCTGTAGTTAACAGGATTGTGATCGCGGTACAAAGCAGCCATTAATCCTCACTTCATATAAGTGGGCAGGGCCATGGTTTAAAAAATGCTACAACTCCAAGACACATTCTGCTTGTTGTTGGTGCTTAAGAATTCTGGAAATCGTGAGGATGAGGATCTAATAAGATGGTTGTGTTCTCCCGGCCGGAGTAAATTAATCACAAGCTCGCTACTAATAAAAGCTGCGCCACCAAGCGAAAAGGAGGACGTGCAGCGAGTGGCAAGAATCGATGATCAGCTTTAAAACAGTGTGATGATTACACCAGTATCTCTGCTCCCATGAACAACTCAAATGTGTGCTTTTATTTCCGTCACTGGGCGAGGATTGTATCAGAATTCCCAGAATCTTTCTTAATTGTAAATATCTCTGATGGTTATAAATGCCCTCCCTTTACAGCTTTACTTCCCTCCAGTCTTCTTTATGATGGGATTTGAATGTATTTTTGACCAATATTTCATAATGATTGAAGTGTTACTGAATGTAGTAAACAGGCTGAGCGGGAACATGCCGTAGGCTAACAGGTCCATTCATTGATAGCATTACCTGGCAGTCCAACATTGCTCATTGTGAACGCGCTCCAGCGGGTCAACAAGCAAGTAAAAAATAACGAACTGTGGGCGAACCTCGGCAGATTGTCTGGCTTTACAAATGATAATTAAATACAAGAACCAGTGCCTATATAAATACCCGCGCACACGTATCCATACATTGTTTCATATGTTCTGTAATGTACAAGTTTTACTCACTTATCCCACGACATGCAAACTGTTCTGTATGATTATTCAACGTCGGCATGTTATACAGCTAGGTGAATGTGGACAGAAACTGCATAGGGATATGGTAGAGCCGTATATCATCACGTACATCACCGTATTGATTTCCAGTGCTGCACAATCTAATGCAATTCTTCGTCTTTTTCAACCCAGCCCCTACCTAAAACGTTGCATCGGAAAGGTTCAGTGAATAAACCCGACCGGCAAGATTCTGTTGTCTATGCATTATCTGGATTAATGTTAATATTAATATTGGCTGCTCCCCCTTTATGCCAAACCCGCCGGTGTCCTGTCCAACGCATTGTTTCTATTAATAATTAAGATTGAATGAAATGAAGAATACAACACGGTCTACAGGTTGATGGGGAATAGAAGACGGAGCCGATCCCAGGCATCTACCAGTTGTATGGGTGACCCAGTTTAAACTTGTGAAATTGCGCGAATTCCCCTGTAGTTATTAATACTGACTCCTGACACTGAATTATAGGAGAGCTTTGTCCAGTGAGATTTAACTTCCTCTGTTCTTCACAATAGAGATTCAACTGGGATCAATAAGAGGTTATATCACAAACGGCACTGATATTGTCTCAGTGTCTCAGTATTAAACAGTGAAATCAGGGGGATTCTACAGTAGACAATGGAAAGATCCGCCACACAGGGAACACACCACAGAGAGATACTCACCAAGATTAGAGTTTAAAGTGCCGGCAATGAGCTGATGTTGGGAGGTTCGGGGACAAGTGACTGAAGGAGGTTGAAACTAGTGCTCGTATGTCGGACTCTCGCTTTCTGTGCGCAGTTGTCGGATCCTATTCTCGGACTCACTCTCTGGCTGCAGGTATTTGATCCAGATTCGGAACTCACGCTCTGGCTGCAGGTACTGGGATTCGGGTCTGGGACACTTGCTCTTGTCTTAGGTTTGGATCCCAATCTGGGACTGGCTCCCAGGCTGCAGATGCTGGATCCGATCTGTGACTCTCTCTCTTGCACCAGATGTTGGGTCCGGATCTGGGACCAGTTGCAGTCCAGGCTCAGTGCGCGGCAGGGATCTGTCCAGGAGAGGCTGGTACTGAAAGAAACCTCTGTGTCAGTGTGTTTTCTAGCCCAGTCCTTGGAGCGTAAAGCTGTTGTCCTGGAGATGCTTTCGTCAGACATTTAAGGTGGTCCCATACAAAAACAAATCGGCGGCACTTAAATGACACAAGAGAATGAAAGGCACGTCCCCAAACTGACAAGCACTTGACCAGTGTCAGTGAAATATTTCTTATTGGGTTTAGTATAAATAAACAGTGTTACACTAGGAGACTGAGGCTCTCCATTGCCGAGCCGATTTATACATAGATCTGCGTCATGATCTTTATAAATGTGAACAGCTCGGCATCCAGTCACATCATTAACTGCCCCGACACTGACCTCACTCACATCATTAACTGCCCCTGACACTGACCCCAGTCACATCATTAACTGCCCCTGACACTGACCCCACCCACATCATTAACTGCCCCCGACACTGACCCCACTCACATCATTAACTGCCCCCGACACTGACCCCAGTCACATCATTAACTGCCCCCGACACTGACCCCACTCACATCATTAACTGCCCCCGACACTGACCCCAGTCACATCATTAACTGCCCCCGACACTGACCCCAGTCACATCATTAACTGCCCCCGACACTGACCCCAGTCACATCATTAACTGCCCCCGACACTGACCCCACTCACATCATTAACTGCCCCCGACACTGACCCCACTCACATCATTAACTGCCCCCGACACTGACCCCAGTCACATCATTAACTGTCCCCGACACTGACCCCACTCACATCATTAACTGCCCCCGACACTGACCCCAGTCACATCAATAACTGCCCCCGACACTGACCCCACTCACATCATTAACTGCCCCCGATACTGACCCCACTCACATCATTAACTGCCCCCGACACTGATCCCAGTCACATCATTAACTGCCCCCGACACTGACCCCAGTCACATCATTAACTGCCCCCGACACTGACCCCACTCACATCATTAACTGCCCCCGACACTGACCCCACTCACATCATTAACTGCCCCCGACACTGATCCCAGTCACATCATTAACTGCCCCCGACACTGACCCCAGTCACATCATTAACTGCCCCTGACACTGACCACAGTCACATCATTAACTGCCCCTGACACTGACCACAGTCACATCATTAACTGCCCCCGACACTGACCCCACTCACATCATTAACTGCCCCCGACACTGACCACAGTCACATCATTAACTGCCCCTGACACTGACCACAGTCACATCATTAACTGCCCCCGACAGTGACCCCAGTCACATCATAAACTGCCCCCGACAGTGACCCCAGTCACATCATAAACTGCCCCCGACACTGACCACAGTCACATCATTAACTGCCCCCGACAGTGACCCCAGTCACATCATAAACTGCCCCCGACAGTGACCCCAGTCACATCATAAACTGCCCCCGACACTGACCACAGTCACATCATTAACTGCCCCCGACACTGACCCCAGTCACATCATTAACTGCCCCCGACAGTGACCCCAGTTACATCATTAACTGCCCCTGACACTGACCCCAGTCACATCATTAACTGCCCCGACACTGACCCCAGTCACATCATTAACTGCCCCTGAATCTGACCCCAGTCACATCATTAACTGCCCCTGACACTGACCCCAGTCACATCATTAACTGCCCCGACACTGACCCCAGTCACATCATTAACTGCCCCTGACACTGACCCCAGTCACATCATTAACTGCCCTGACACTGACCCCAGTCACATCATTAACTGCCGCTGAAACTGACCCCCTTCATATCATTAACTGCCCCTGACACTGACCCCAGTCACATCATTAACTGCCCCTGACACTGATCCCAGTCACATCATTAACTGCCCTGACACTGACCCCAGTCACATCATTAACTGCCCCTGACACTGATCCCAGTCACATCATTAACTGCCCTGACACTGACCCCAGTCACATCATTAACTGCCCCTTTAAGTGACCCCAGTCACATCATTAACTGCCCCCGACAGTGACCCCAGTCACATCATTAACTGCCCCCGACAGTGACCCCAGTCACATCATTAACTGCCCCTGACACTGACCCCAGTCACATCATTAACTGCCCCGACACTGACCCCAGTCACATCATTAACTGCCCCGACACTGACCCCAGTCACATCATTAACTGCCCCTGAATCTGACCCCAGTCACATCATTAACTGCCCCGACACTGACCCCAGTCACATCATTAACTGCCTCTGAAACTGACACATTCATACAAACATACATACGAACATACGAATTAGGAACAGGAGTAGACTACTCGTCCCTTCGAGCCTGCTCCGCCATTCAATAAGTTCATGGCTGAACTGATTACTGTACATTTCCACCCACCCCCAAATCCTTCCACCCCCCCTGCTTATGAAGAATCTATATTCAAAGACTCTGCTTCCACTGCCTTTTGAGGAAGAGAGTTCTAAAGAGGCACTACCTTCTGAGAAAAAAAAATCTCCATCTCTTTCTTAAATGGGCGACACCTTATTTTTAAACAGTGACCCCTAGTTCTAGATTCTCCCACAAGACGAAACATCCTTTCCACATCCACCCTCAGGATCTTATATGTTTCAATCAAATAACCTCTTACTCTTCTAAATTCCAGTGGATACAAGCCTAGCTTGTCCAATTTTTCCACGTAAGACAGCCTGCCCATTCCAGGTATTGGTCTAGTAAACCTTCTCTGTACTGCCTCCAACGCATTTGCATCCTTCCTTAAATAAGGAGACCAGTACTGTATACAGTACTCCAGATGTGGTTTCACCAATGCCCTGAACCATGAGCAGGTGACCAAGCAAGTGGATGAGGGTAAACCAGTGGATGTGGTGTACATGGATTTTAGTAAGGCATTTGATAAGGTCCCCCATGGTAGACTTATGGAGAAAGTCAGGAGGCATGGGATAGTGGGGAATGTGGCCAGTTGGATTAAGAATTGGCTAACTGATAGAAGGCAGAGAGTGGTCTTAGATGGTAAATACTCAGCCTGGAGCCCAGTTACCAGTGGCGTGCCACAGGGATCAGTTCTGGGTCCTCTCCTGTTTGTGATTTTTATTAACGACTTGGATGAGGAAGTCGAAGGGTGGGTCAGTAAATTTGCAGATGATACAAAGGTTGGTGGAGTTGTGGATACCGAGGAGGGCTATTGTCGTCTGCAAAGGGACTTGGATAGGTTGCAGTGTTGGGCTGAAAAGTGGCAGATGGAGTTTAACCCTGAAAAGTGTGAGGTCGTCCATTTTGGAAGGACAAACACAAATGCAAAATACTGGGTTAACGGTAGGGTTCTTGGGCATGTGGAGGAGCAGAGAGACCTTGGGGTCTATGTGCATAGATCGTTGAAAGTTGCAACTCAAGTGGATAGGGCTGTGAAGAAGGCATATGGGGTGTTAGCGTTCATTAGCAGAGGGATTGAATTTAAGAGCCGTGAGGTGATGATGCAGCTGTACAGGACCTTGGTAAGGCCTCATTTGGAGTACTGTGTGCAGTTCTGGTCGCCTCATTTTAGGAAGGATGTGGAAGCCTTGGAGAGGGTGCAGAGGAGATTTACCAGGATGTTGCCTGGAATGGAGAATAAGTCTTACGAGGAAAGGCTGAACATTCTAGGCCTCTTCTCATTAGAACGGAGAAGGATGAGGGGTGACATGATAGAGGTTTATAAGATGATCAGGGGAATAGATAGGGTAGACAGTCAGAAACTTTTTCCCCGGGTGGAGCAAAGCGTTACAAGGGGTCATAAATTTAAGGTGAAGGGTGGGAGATATAAGGGGGATGTCAGGGGAAGGTTCTTTACCCAGAGAGTGGTCGGGGCATGGAATGCCTTGCCTGGGGAAGTTGTTGAGTCAGAAACTTTAGGGACTTTCAAACGGCTTTTAGATAGGTATATGGATAAAGGAGAATGATGGGGTATAGATTAAATTGTCCTTGACAGAGGACAAAGGATCGGCACAACATCGTGGGCCGAAGGGCCTGTTCTGTGCTGTATTTTTCTATGTTCTATGTTCTATGTTCTATAACCTCGCTACTTTTGTATTCAATTCCCCTTGTGATAAACAATAACATTCTATTAGCTTTCCTAATTATGTGCTGTACCTGCATACCAACCATTTGTGATTCATGCACTAGGACACCCAGATCCCTCTGCATCTCAGAGCTCTGCAATCTCTCACCATTTAGATAATATGCTTCTTTTTCATTCTTCCTGCCAAAGTGGACAATTTCCCACTTTCCCACATTATACTCCATTTGCCAGGTCTTTGCCCATTCACTTAACCTATCTATATCCATTTGTAACCCCCTTATGTCCTCTTCACAGGTTACTTTCCTACCTATCTTTGTGTCATCAGCAAATTTAGCAACCATACCTTTGGTCCCTTCATCTAAGCCATTTATATAAATTGTAAAAAGTTGAGGGCCCAGCACAGATCCCTGTGGCACAGCACTCATTACATCTTGTCAACCAGAAAATGACCCATTTATGCCTACTCTCTGTTTCCTGTTAGCCAAACTTCTATCCATCAATATGTTACCCCCTACACCATGTGCTTTTATTTTCTGTAATAAACTTTTATGTGACACCTTATCAAATGCCTCCTAGAAATCTAAGTACAATACATCCACTGGTTCCCCTTTATCCACAGCACATGTAACTCCCTCAAAGAACTCCAATAAATTGTTTAAACATGATTTTCATTTCACAAAAACATGTTGACTCTACCTGATTACCCTGAATTTTTCTAAATGCCCTGATATAACGTCTTTAATAATAGCTTCCAACATTTTCCCTTAGACAGATGTTAAGCTAACTGGCTTCCTGGTTTCTGTCTTCCCCATCAACGCCACCCCCCCCCCCCCAACAACCACCCCCACCCCCCCACCCCCACCCCCACCCCCCACCAACCCTTTTTGAATAAAGGAGTTACATTCGCTATTTTTCAATCTGAGGAACCTTCCCCGAATCGAGGGAATTTTGCAAAATTGAAACTAACACATCAACTATCTTATGAGCCATTTCTTTTAACACCCAAGGATGAAGTCCATCAGGACCCGGGGACTAGTCAGCCTGCAGTCACATCGTTAACTACCCCTGAAACTGATCCTAGTCACATCATTAACTACCCCTGAAACTGGCCCCAGTCACATCATTAACTACCCTTGAAACTGACCCAAGTCACATCATTAACTACCCTTGAAACTGACCCCAGTCACATCATTAACTGCCCCTGAAACTGACCCCCTTCACATCAATAACTACCCCTGAAACTGGCCCCAATCACATCATTAACTACCCTTGAAACTGGCCCCAGTCACATCATTAACTACCCCTGAAACTGGCCCCAGTCACATCATTAACTACCCCTGAACCTGACCCCAGTCAGACCATTAGCTGCCCCTGAAACTGATCCCAGTCATGCAATTAACTGCCCATGAAATTGACCCCAGTCACATCATTAACTGCCCCTGAAAGTGATCCCAGTCAGACCATTAACTGCCCTTGACACCAACCCTAGTCACATCATTAACTGCCCCTGAAATTGACCCCAGTCACATCATTAACTGCCCCTGAAAGTGACCCCAGTCAGACCATTAACTGCCCCTGAAACTGACCCTAGTCACATCACTAACTGCCCCTGAAAGTGACCCCAGTCAGACCATTAACTGCCCCTGAAACTGACCCTAGTAACATCATTAACTGCCCCTGAAACTGACCCCAGTCACATCATTAACTGCCCCTGAAACTGACCCCAGTCACATCGTTAATTGCCCCTGAAATTGACCCCAGTCACATCATTAACTGCCCCTGAAACTGACCCCAGTCACATCATTAATTGCCCCTGAAACTGACCCTAGTCACATCATTAACTGCCCCTGAAACTGACCCCAGTCGCATCATTAACTGCCCCTGAAAGTGACCCCAGTCAGACCATTAACTGCCCCTGAAACTGACCCTAGTCACATCATTAACTGCCCCTGAAACTGACCCCAGTCACATCATTAATTGCCCCTGAAACTGACCCTAGTCACATCATTAACTGCCCCTGAAACTGACCCCAGTCACATCATTAATTGCCCCTGAAACTGACCCTAGTCACATCATTAACTGCCCCTGAAACTGACCCCAGTCACATCATTAATTGCCCCTGAAACTGACCCCAGTCACATCATTAACTGCCCCTGAAAGTGACCCCAGTCAGACCATTAACTGCCCCTGAAACTGACCCTAGTCACATCATTAACTGCCCCTGAAACTGACCCCAGTCACATCATTAACTGCCCCGACACTGACCCCAGTCACATCATTAACTGCCCCTGAAACTGACCCCAGTCACATCATTAACTGCCCCTGAAACTGACCCCAGTCACATCATTAATTGCCCCTGAAACTGACCCCAGTCACATCATTAACTGCCCCTGAAACTGACCCCAGTCACATCATTAATTGCCCCTGAAACTGACCCTAGTCACATCATTAACTGCCCCTGAAACTGACCCCAGTCGCATTATTAACTGCCCCTGAAAGTGACCCCAGTCAGACCATTAACTGCCCCTGAAACTGACCCCAGTCACATCATTAACTGCCCCTGTAACTGACCCCAGTCACATCATTAATTGCCCCTGAAACTGACCCTAGTCACATCATTAACTGCCCCTGAAACTGACCCCAGTCACATCATTAATTGCCCCTGAAACTGACCCTAGTCACATCATTAACTGCCCCTGAAACTGACCCCAGTCGCATCATTAACTGCCCCTGAAAGTGACCCCAGTCAGACCATTAACTGCCCCTGAAACTGACCCTAGTCACATCATTAACTGCCCCTGAAACTGACCCCAGTCACATCATTAACTGCCCCGACACTGACCCCAGTCACATCATTAACTGCCCCTGAAACTGACCCCAGTCACATCATTAACTGCCCCTGAAAGTGACCTCAGTCCGACCATTAACTGCCCCTGAAACTGACCCCAGTAACATCATTAACTGCCCTTGAAACCGACCCCAGTCACATCATTAACTGCCCCTGAAACTGACCCCAGTCAGACCATTAACTGCCCCTGAAACTGACCCTAGTCACATCACTAACTGCCCCTGAAAGTGACCCCAGTCAGACCATTAACTGCCCCTGAAACTGACCCTAGTAACATCATTAACTGCCCCTGAAACTGACCCCAGTCACATCATTAACTGCCCCTGAAACTGACCCCAGTCACATCGTTAATTGCCCCTGAAATTGACCCCAGTCACATCATTAACTGCCCCTGAAACTGACCCCAGTCACATCATTAATTGCCCCTGAAACTGACCCTAGTCACATCATTAACTGCCCCTGAAACTGACCCCAGTCGCATCATTAACTGCCCCTGAAAGTGACCCCAGTCAGACCATTAACTGCCCCTGAAACTGACCCTAGTCACATCATTAACTGCCCCTGAAACTGACCCCAGTCACATCATTAATTGCCCCTGAAACTGACCCTAGTCACATCATTAACTGCCCCTGAAACTGACCCCAGTCACATCATTAATTGCCCCTGAAACTGACCCTAGTCACATCATTAACTGCCCCTGAAACTGACCCCAGTCACATCATTAATTGCCCCTGAAACTGACCCCAGTCGCATCATTAACTGCCCCTGAAAGTGACCCCAGTCAGACCATTAACTGCCCCTGAAACTGACCCTAGTCACATCATTAACTGCCCCTGAAACTGACCCCAGTCACATCATTAACTGCCCCGACACTGACCCCAGTCACATCATTAACTGCCCCTGAAACTGACCCCAGTCACATCATTAACTGCCCCTGAAACTGACCCCAGTCACATCATTAATTGCCCCTGAAACTGACCCCAGTCACATCATTAACTGCCCCTGAAACTGACCCCAGTCACATCATTAATTGCCCCTGAAACTGACCCTAGTCACATCATTAACTGCCCCTGAAACTGACCCCAGTCGCATCATTAACTGCCCCTGAAAGTGACCCCAGTCAGACCATTAACTGCCCCTGAAACTGACCCCAGTCACATCATTAACTGCCCCTGTAACTGACCCCAGTCACATCATTAATTGCCCCTGAAACTGACCCTAGTCACATCATTAACTGCCCCTGAAACTGACCTCAGTCACATCATTAATTGCCCCTGAAACTGACCCTAGTCACATCATTAACTGCCCCTGAAACTGACCCCAGTCGCATCATTAACTGCCCCTGAAAGTGACCCCAGTCAGACCATTAACTGCCCCTGAAACTGACCCTAGTCACATCATTAACTGCCCCTGAAACTGACCCCAGTCACATCATTAACTGCCCCGACACTGACCCCAGTCACATCATTAACTGCCCCTGAAACTGACCCCAGTCACATCATTAACTGCCCCTGAAAGTGACCTCAGTCCGACCATTAACTGCCCCTGAAACTGACCCCAGTAACATCATTAACTGCCCTTGAAACCGACCCCAGTCACATCATTAACTGCCCCTGAAACTGACCCCAGTCAGACCATTAACTGCCCCGAATCTGATCTCCCCTCTCATTTATAAAGTCACTTCTTTCTTTGTCCTTCCTACCAGTGTAATCCAATCCTGCGCGCATTTAGTGACATATTCGCCACCGGGTGAAATCAGTGTGCCGACAGTAAGCACTGGAAATCTCAACTGATCCGACATGGTTTGAAAAAAAAGCGCAGCGAATGACAAAAATAGAAAAGCAATGTACAGCGGGCAGGAACCGCGATTGAGGAAAGTTCTTATCCACATTACGGGGCAGTGTATACCTGCAGAAATAAACAAAAAACCTCCGCACTAGACATCAGTGCAGTGGATTTTTTTTTAATTAAAACGGAAGTTGGACGGATGGTCTGATATTGTCCGGCAGCAATGCTCCTTCCTGGAGAATGATTAAACCGAACTTGCTAAAATAAAAATTGCAGACAGGGTTAGAACTCATTTTGAGTGTTTTTAAAGAATATTCTCCATTCTGAATTGCCAGCTGCCGAGAGGAGGAGCGGACTGTGGAGCTTGCTCTCCCTCCTGCTGCTTGTTCTGTATCCCTGCTCTTACAATGAGAGCTCAGCCCATGAGCTGCCGTGTTTCAGCCTCCGGGAGATCCACCCAGAGGCAGGGCATCACTGGCAGAGGCGACCCACCTGGCAGAGGCTACCCACCTGGCAGAGGCAAGGCTCGCAGTCTGCATAATTGACTGCCCATGTGTGAGCTGATTGGCCTCTCACTGAGAGCCAAGCCTGGCAGGGTGCCTAGAAGGTGCTTGCAGGCAACTGGCCTGGGGGCCCCATGAGGCCCCCTACAATTACAGCGCCCCCCCCCCCCCTCACCCCCCCAACACTGCTCCTGCAGCCATCAGCAGTCAATAGCCATGACGGCCAGCTTTCCTTAGGAGGGGCTTGCCCTCCAAAGGGGTAGCCTGGCAGCTGCAGCCAGAGCTTTGTTTACTAGATTCAAACCTCACCAGAGGGCACCGCAATATGGAGGTGCCTTCATGTTCCCCCTCTGACTTTGGCCGACCTCTGGCAGTGGGGCTGCCAACCTTCGAAGGCTGCAGGCCCTCTGATTGGGCCTGCCACCTCAGGGACCTGCCTGCCTTCTTTAATTGGATCAATTCTTAATTGGTCACCTCTGCAAAGATCCGCCAGGTGGGTACCCTGACGGTCGGAGCGGGGTCATGTCCTGGAAATGATCCCAACTCATGCTCATATCCAACTGAATTTTTTAACCGTGTGCCAGTCTTAAACTTGTTTTTCATGTTTTTGCTTTCAGACAGAACTGTTCATTATTCTGCAATTAACACCCTCTCTCGATCAATGCTTTGTCTTTTACTACAACTCCCTTTGCCTTTTATTCCATGACACCTCTGTCAGTTAATTTCTCCTGCCCTCTGCCCTATCACACACATTCCCCTTTGTTCTTCTTCCTCCCCTCTCCCCTTGCACTTGCTCAGAGCCTATTACATTTCTAACCTTTGCCAGATCTGATGAAAAGACACAGATCTGAAACGTTAACTCTCTTTCTTTTTCCACAGATGCTGCCAGACCTACTGAGCACTTCCAGCACTTCCTGTTTTAATTTCAGATTCCAACAGTTGTATGCTGCACTGTATTTGCATATCAGTGCACAAAGAGAGAAATTGAGTGCAGGCTTGTTTCATTTATTACACACAGTTAGACCGTATAAACCTGGCTTAAATCTCCTGTAATAATTGAATGAAAATGGAGTTTCCTGGTTAACAACGATACACACGGAAGCAGAGCGTTTGGTTGCTTTATGGGACCCATGTTGTTTACAGTTGTGTTTAATGACAGAAGCAATCTCTGTTGTTTGAGTTAAATTACATCAGTTTACACCAGGAATTACGTTGGCAAAAAACACAGGGGAAAATGAGAAGAATTTTTTTTTTACAAATGATCTGGAATGCATTTCTTGGAAGGGTGGTAGAAGTAAATCCAATCTTAATTTTCAAAAGGCAATTGAATAAGTACTTGAAAAAGAAAAGATAAAAACGAGGGGCGCTGGGGAATGAGCAGTAGAGTGTGGAGTCAGCACAAGTACAATGGGCTCAATGGCCTTTTTTAACATTAGCAATGATGACCATATAAAAGATGATAAAAAGAGAACTTTAAATACTCTGTGCAATATCCTCAAAAAAAGAAATAAAATCAGAAAATGCTGGAAATGCTCAGCAGGTCTGGCAGCATATATGGAGAGAGAAATAGAGTTAACATTTCTGGTTGATGATCCTTTGTCAGAACCTTTTGCACTAAAAAAGATGTGCGTTTATACCATGCTTTATCAGAAATGGCCCAAAGGGAATCACACACAGAGGATCACGTTGACATGCCCTGCCGTTGTGTAACTAGACAGGTTGAGAGTTATCCCTGCTCCCCTGGCCAGTATTTATCTCTCAATCAAAATCACAAAAACAGATTATCTGGTCATTATCACATTGCTGGGTGTGGGAACTTGCTGTGTGCAAATTGGCTGTTGTGTTTCCTACATTACAACAATGACTGTACTTACATAGAAACATAGAAAATAGGAGCAGGAGTAGGCCATTCGGCCCTTTGAGCCTGCTCTGCCATTCATTATGATCATAGCTGATCATCCAACTCAGTAGCCTGTTCCGGCTTTCGCCCCATACCCTTTGATCCCTTTAGACCCAAGAGCTATATGTAACTCCTTCTTGAAAACATACAATGTTTTGTCCTCAACTGCTTTCTGTGGCAGCGAATTCCACAGGCTCACCACTCTCTGGGTGAAGAAATTTCTCCTCATCTCAGTCCTGAAAGGTTTACCCCGTGTCCTTAGACTATGACCCCTGGTTCTGGACTCCCCCCACCAACGGGAACATCCTTCCTACATCTACCCTGTCAAGTCCTGTTAGAATTTTATAGGTTTCTCTGAGATCCCCCCCTCACTCTTCAGAACTCCAGCAAATATAATGCTAACCAACTCAATCTCTCCTCATACGTCAGTCCCGCCATCCCAGGAATCAGTCTGGTAAACCTTCGCTGCACTCCCTCTGTAGCAAGAACATCCTTCCTCAGATAAGGAGACCAAAACTGCACACAATATTCCAGGTGTGGCCTCACCACGGCCCTGTATAATTGCAGCAAGACATCCCTGCTCCTGTACTTGAATCCTTTCGTTATGAAGGCCAACAAACCATTTGCCCTTTTTACCGCCTTTTGCACCTGCATCCTTACCTTCAGCGACTGGTGTACGAGAACACCCAGGTCTCATTGCATATTCCCCTCTCTCAGTTTATAGCAGATAATAATCTGCCTTCCTCTTTTTGCTACCAAAGTGGATAACCTCCCATTTATCCACATTATATTGCATCTGCCATGCAATTGCCAACTCACACATCTTGTCCAAATCACCCTGAAGCCTCTCTGCATTCTCCTCACAACTCACCCTCCCACCCAGTTTTGTGTCATCTGCAAATCTGGAGATATTACATTTAGTTCCATCATCTAAATCATTAATATAAATTGTGAATAGCTGGGATCCTAGCACCGATCCCTGTGGTACCCCACTCGTCACTGCCTGCCATTCGGAAAAAGACCTGTTTATTCCTACTCTTTGTTTCTTGTCTGCCAACCAATTTTCTATCTATTGCAATACACTACCTCCAATCCCATGCCCTTTAATTTTACACGCTAACCTCTTATATGGGACTTTGTAGAAAGCCTTCTGACAGTCCAAATAAACCACATCCACTGGCACCCCTCATCAATTCTACTAGTTACATCCTCAAAGAATTCTAGTAGATTTGTCAAACATGATTTCCCTTTTATAAATCCATGCTGACTCTTTCCAATTCTACCACTGTTCTCCAAGTGCTCTGCTATAAAATCGTTGATAATGGACTCTAGAATTTTCACCACTACCGACGTCAGTCTGACTTGTCTTTAATTCCCTGTTTTCTCTCTACCTCACTTTTTAAATAGTGGGGTAACATTAGCTGCCCTCCAATCTGTAGGAACTGTTTCAGAGTCTATAGACTCTTGAACGATGACCACCAATGCATCCACTATTTTGAGGGCCACTTCCTTAAGTACTCTGGGTTGTAGATTATCATCAGGCCCTGGGGATTTATCGGCCTTCAATCCCATCAATTTCCCCAACACCATTTCTCTACTAATACTGATTTCCTTCATTTCCTCCCTCTCACTAAACCCTGTGTTCCCCAACATTTCTGGTATGTTATTTGTGTCCTCCTTTGTGAAGACAGAACCAAAGTATGCATTTAGTTGGTCAGCCATTTCTTTGTTCCCCATAATAAATTGCCCTGTTTCTGACTGTAAGGGACCTACATTTGTCTTCACCAATCTTTTTCTCTTCACATACCTATAGAAACTTTTACAGTCAGTTTTTATGTTCCCCGCAAGCTTACTCTCGTACTCTATTTTCCCCTTCTTAATCAATCCCTTGGTCTTCCTTTGCTGAATTCTAAACTGCTCCCAATCCTCGGGTCTGTTGTTTTTCCTGGCAAATTTATATGCCTCTTCCTTGGATCTAATGCTATCTCTAATTTCCCTTGTAAGCCATGGTTTGGCTACCTTTCCCGTTTTACTTTTGCACCAGACAGGAATAAACAATTGTTGCAGTTTATCCATACACTCTTTGAATGTTTGCCATTGCCTATCCACCATCATCCCTTTAAGTAACGTTTCCCAATCCATCACAGACAACTCGCGCCTCATACCTTCGTAGGTTCCTTTATTAAGATTCAGGACCCTAGTCTCAGAATCAACTACGTCACTCTCCATCTTGATGAAGAATTCTATATTCTGGTCATTCATCCCCAAGGGGTCTCGCACAACTAGATTGTCAATTATTCCTCTCTCATTACACGATACCCAGTCTAGGATGGCCTGTTCTCTAGTTGGTTCCTCAACATATTGGTCCAGAAAACCATCCATTCCATGAATTCCTCCTCTATGGTATTGTGACTAACTTGATTTGTCCAATCTATATGCAGATTAAACTCACCCATAATTACAGATGTTCCTTTATCGCATGCGTCCCTAATTTCCTGTTTAATGCCATTCCCAATATCACCACTTCAGTTTGGGAGTCTATACGTGCTTTGCCCCTTAGTGTTTCTCAACTCTACCCATACCCATACTTCAGATACTGTAAAGTACTTTGACATGTCTGGTAGTTGTAAAAGGTGCTATATAAATGCAAGAATTTCTTTTTATTCATGGGGTGGGTTTACTGTGAGACTGGGACCTGTTTACGTTGACCCCCCCCCCCCCCCCCCTTACCCAATGGAGAGCTGTACATACACTTGTCTGTAGGCTTAGTCGCCCCCTAATAGTTAAATATGTAAGTTGTTAGAATGAGGGGAAGGGCCAGTCCATTCTCCCTAAAACACTTGAGGTCAAGACAAGTTTACAAAGTACCCAAGAAATCCAAGTGAGAAGGTTTGCAAAGCAGGTTTGATACCACATCAGATTTACACTGTCAAACCCAAACAGTGTGAGGCTACTGATTCAGGGAGCCTCACAGAGGAGATACCGCAGCCTAGGATTCTGGATTTACATTGCGAGTTTCGGGTTAGTGTAAAGCCGGAGATGCTTTACTGTGTAAATGCTAAGCGTGCAGTAGAAATGACTCCTGTGAGGCATTGGTTCTCGGTATAGTGTTCAATGGTAAATGGAAGACCTATTAGCCAGTAAAGATCGTGACCAAGAATGCTATCGTTTTCACTCTCCCCGAGAGCTGAATGATAATTACTCACCAGATGGCTATTATTTATGAATGACACAGCACTGGAACTTCATTAACTGAGAGCTCCGGTGATGTTTGCAAACCCTGCTCAGTGCTGATGCTGATTCTGCCTCTGTGCGCAGTGCCCTCTATAGGATGAACTCATTGATTTGCTTGAATCCGCATATAAACACCATATGGCTCACGCAATTTATGACCCACCTTCATTATAAAAAAAGATCAGTATCAAATTTCATCTGAATCACAGGATGAGGGAGACTAGTAGTGCTGGGATGTGTAAGAGACCACAGTTCGCAGCCATAAAATGGAAAAACGCCATTTACAATTCACTTTACCTAGTGTTTATGACTTGATTACATTGCTTTACCCATGCACAGATTTTCAACAGAATGGAAGTTTTAAATAGCTGCGTGTGCGTGGAGTAAATAATATCAATGATATACATTTTTCACTCAAATTTTGCAAAAATAGTTATATAATCCTCAATTGGTGTGTTGATATTTACTCAATAATAATGCCAAATAACTTTTATGTAATTAAAGTTTCCATACAATATTTAATGGTCTTTTATTATTAATAATGTCACTTCACCCGTGCCAGTATTTTTTTTTTGTGTGGTGGGGGGTGGGGTTAATCTCATGTCGAAGTTATTTGATTTCAGATTCTTTGTTTTGCTATCAAATTCCTCCGAGACCTTGTCCCATCCTGCTTTTGGTCGTCTTCTGCAGTCACATATACCCTCATGGCCCCAATGCTGGGGTGCTTTTACCCCCCCCCTGTTCCCACCAGTCTATCATAGTGGTCATTTATTCAGTCAACATACCTTCCCTTTGAAATTCCTTTATAGAGTCATTGAGTCATAATGACACAGAAGGAGGCCATTCGGCCCATCGAGTCTGTGCCAGCTCTCTGTAGAGCAATCCAGTCAATCCCATTCCCAAGCTCTATCTCCGCAGCCCTGTAAATTTATTTACCTCAAGTGCTCATCCAATTTTCTTTTGAAATCATTCGTCATCTCCACTTCCACCACCCTGCTTTTGTACTCAATACCTCTGTTTATGAAGCCCAAGATCCCATATGCTTTGCTAACTACTCTCTGAAAATGTCCTGCCACCTTCAAACATCTATGCACATGAATCCTCAGGTCCCCCTATCCCTGTACACTCTCTAGCACTGTACCATTTAGTCTATATTGCCTCTCCCTATCCCGATTGGCAAAATGCATCACCTCACATTTCTCTATATTAAATCCCATCTGCCACTGGTCTGCCCATTCTGCTAGCCTATCAATGTCCTGTTGCAGTCGCTTGGTATTATCCTCGCTGTCTGGCATTCCTTCAAGTTTGGTTTCATTGGCAAATTTTGAAATGTCAATATCCAAGTAATTTATATATATATGTGCTAGGCCCCCACCTGCCAAGTATGAGGCACATTAATTTTGTAATGTACATTGATTTTAAACTGTTACTGGAGTAAAGAAAGGGCTTGTTAAACAGATCTGACCGTGGCTGGAAAAAAATATTTGCTTGTTAACGGACAGTTATTGTAAGGACAAAGGACGATTCCCTAACACATTCAACCCACAATGGACCTTGATCACCGGGTATTGTGTGCAGGAGGAGCATTCCCGAGACTGCTAAGGTGATACAATCCAAGACGTGGTCAGACCAGTTAGTCACATGACTAACCTGCTTAGCAACCTGGGTTTTTCTGGATTGTACAAACAATTTGAACTCAGAGAGTGTCTGTTTGCTCCTGGACTGAGAAGATCTCTCCTATCTGCTCCCATCTCTTGTTCACAAGCCTCTGAATCCACAGAAGACACATGAACCCCAAGAGAGAAAAGTCTCCTACAACAAACAAGGTTTCAGAAGAATACTGGGCCTGAACGAAAAGCAAGATCTACCTACAATCAAGGACTCTACAGTGAGCTCAAAGAACCATAACAAAAACTCTTCAGATATTACCCCAAACATTTCCATTTTATTTTTCTTCTGCTCTTTTCTGTCTCTATTTGCATATGTGTATCACGTATGCATGCTAGCAAGGGCGCATTGTGTATCTGTAGGCGTCAACGGAATTAGAGTTTAAATTCAAGTTTAATAAATTTCGACTTTTCTTCTTTAAACCTAAGAAAACCTGTTTGTGCTGGTTTCTTTGCCTTATAATTGGAAAGCAGTGAACAAGGAATCACCAAGGGGGAGCTAAAAACAGTGTGTTTAAAAATAAAACCCTGTTGCAGTAAGACCAGATGAAGGCTGAAAGGGAACCCTAGACCTCTTTCCCACCTGGTCATAACAATATATATATATATCAAAAAAATCACTGATCCTAGCACTGAACTTTGGGGAACACCACTGTCTACCATCCTCCAGTCTGAAAAATAACCATTTACCACAACTCACTGTTTTCTGTCCTTATGTCAATTTTTTATCCAATTGGACACTGACCCTCCTAATCCATGAGCCTCAATTTTGTTAATCAGCCTTTTACATGGTACCTTGTCAAATACATTCTAAAATCCATATAGACGGCATCCATTGCTTTCTCTACAGCAATCTCATTGTTACTTTATCAAAAAAATCAATTAGATTAGTCAAGCACGATCTGCCTTTCACAAATCCGTGCTGGCTCTCCTTAATTAACTCAAACTTCTCGAAGTGCCGGTTGAATTTTTCCTTGATTATTGTTTTGAAGATCCCAATTCCTAGCCACTTCTTTTCTTACTTTTACCAAATAAACCCTCCTTAAATCTGTCTCTGATTATTCATTTTGTTCCTTTCTGTTTTCCCTTTTTATTTCCTTTTAAGCTTTCTTGATATGAAATGCTTTGAGATGTCTTCCTGGCATGTAAGGAGTGTTATAGAGGTGTACGTTGTTAAAAGAATCAATGTTTCCTTCCTCATTGTTACAGATACTGATGTACTGTGGCAGCAGTGTATACCATCTACAAGATGCACTTCAGAAATAACCCTAACACGGTGTGAGTCTAAGCATTTCAAAATTTCTCTGGTGTTGTGCTGGATCTCCTGGCACTTTATAACTTCATATTCAGTCTCATCAACCTTAGGAGAATGTAAATGCTGCCATATGATACTCTCTCTGAACTTTAACAAGTAGGAGCCAGGGATGTACAGCTCTGTGCCTGTGTGCAAACATGCGTTCAGACCTTCTGGCAGACCAAATGAATTCACAGCCCTCAGCATAGCTCAGGTTTGTACCTACTGTACTTCACACTCTGCAGCTACTAGCCTACAGTATAACTGCTGACTTAAGATCATATTCTCTATGATTCTGCAGCGATTTAAATAAATAATAATATTCTTCTATATTACTGGCTTCAACTGTACAACACTAATCTCATTCGTGGCCTTGAAAATTAGGATGACACTGTAGAATGGAAGTTCAGACAGCACCATCTTATGGTATTACACTAACACTACAGTGAACACTACAGAACCAGAAATTCAATTGCTAAGTAACAAATTACTTGTGTTGTGGCTAAAATGTGTAAGTGTATATATAGAGAGAATAGAGGAATAAATATTTTTAGTAAGAAAATATTATAGTGAAGGAGATATACTGGAAAGAATTCATGTTTCCAATGTCAGTCATGGCTTAGTGCATTTATATAGTGCCTTTCACAGCCTCTGGGCATCCCAAGCACTTTACAGCCAATGAAGTACTTTTGAAGTGCAGCACTTTCTCTGAGTCAGAAGGCTCTTAGGTTCAAGTCCCAGACTAGAGAGTTAGGTACAAAATCTAGGCTGTCATTGCAGTACAGTGCTGAGGTACATGTTGCACTGTCCATGGTGCTGTTTTTAAGGTGAGACATGAAAGCGAGACTTTGCCTGCTATCTCAGATGGATGTAAAAGATTCCGCAGCACTATTTTGAAGAGCAGGAGAGTTGCCGGCAGGGACATGATGGGTCAAATTGTCTTCTTCTATGCTGTAATTTTTTCTATGTTTCTATGATTCTCCCAGGTATCCTGGCCAATATTTATCTTTCAATCAGCATTACTAAAAACAGACTACCTGGTTATTATCACATTGTTGTTTGTAGGACCATATTGTGCACTAATTAACTGCTTCATTTTCTATATCACAACAGTGGCTACACTTCATAAGTACTTCATTGGCTGTAAATTGTTTTGGGGTGCCCTGAGGCTGTGAAAGTTACTATATAAATGCAAGTTCTTTCTATATAATGGAATTGCAGGCAGGCTAAAGTTGAAGTGCAATTCCAGGTTTGCCATATTGGGGTAAATTCAGGCAGTATATCTGTGGTCTTTAAAATTTTTGTGAGCGTGGGGAAGCCCCTTGAAGGTATTGATACACTTCCAGCTATGCTGTATCCTAACTCCCAAATGAGAATGCCAGCTACCACAAGAAAGCAGGGGCAATTATTGCAGAAAAAACTTTTTTATTCATGTACAGAAACAGAAATAACAGTGCAGTAATTTATTGAATACTGAAAAGTGCACAAATCTGATGACTTACATGACCCCAAAGGATAGTTTAAAAAATTAAGAAGTTATACCTGCCACTGCTCTGAACAATGATGAGTAAGATCACAAACAGTGTGATTTGACTCCCATGTGTACTGTTTCTGCTTGCTTGAGACAGGGCGTTTCACAGACTATGCAGCTTGGTACCAGCTCTCACTGTTTGCAGCCAGAAAGATGCATCTCCGCACTGTGACAAAGCACAAGCACTTTGCTATTTGGGAGTATACCAACCTGCACAGGTGATCTACAGCTTCTGGATCTCCACTGCCTTCGCAAGAATCGCTGCTGTGATCACCACCTCCTCCCAATGTCCTCCCACCACCCTCCCCAGGACTAGACTAAGGCCCACTGCCCACTGGACAAGTGGCTGGGAATTCAGACGGGAATAGGGAAGCTTCCTCAGGAGGCATGACGGGTGCTGGCAGCTCGTCAAATTATTGAAATGAGGGACAAGGCCCAATTTTGGGTGAGCTTTGAGCCTCCTGAGTAGGCATGGGCTCTGTGCGTGCTCCATTGGTTATGCTCCTGGAAATGGGCCATAACCAATTTTTACTCCCTTGTATTTTTGTAGCACTGCATTATATTAAACAGATTACTTTCTAAAGGGTAGTAACTACTGTTATGTCAGCAAATTCAACAGCCAATTTGCAAACACAAACAGCAACTGTGGTAAATGCCCATGGGAAAACAACTCAATTCTGGAAGTGACTGAAAGTTCATATTTCTTAGATAATTAAGAATTCCCTTGAATCTGAATCACAGTGACTATTGATCAGTGATCGCTATAGTTATTGGTCATTTCCATAACATACAATAGCAACAAAAGCTGGGACCTCTAGGTACACAACATGTGGCCTTGTAAAATGTCAGTGGTTGTGCTCGAAATATGAAAGATCAAAGAGGAATGGTGCAGTGTGCAATCTTGCATCCGAATAATGTTTAACATGAATATGTTTCATGTTGGGCACCTAAAAGGAGCACTTCTCGTGGAGGCAGAGAGCATGTCCCAATTCGTTGCACCAAGGTTGGCTCTGCTGCACAGGGGAGGAGTAAAAAGTGTGGGAATGCAATAGTTACAGGGGATTCAATTTTAAGGGGAATAGATAGGCATTTCTGTGGCCGCAAAAGAGACTCCAGGATGGTATGTTGCCTCCCTGGTGCTAGGGTCAAGGATGTCTCAGAGCGGTTACAGGACATTCTGAAGGGGAAGGGTGAACAGCCAGTGGTCGTGGTACACATTGGTACAAACGACATAGGTAAAAAAAAGGATGAGGTCCTAAAAGCAGAATATAGGGAGCTAGGAAGTAAGTTGAAAAGTAGGACCTCAAAGGTAGTGATCTCAGGATTACGACCAGTGCCATGTGCTAGTCAGAGCAGAAATAGCAGGATATATCGGATGAATACGTGGCTGAAGAGATGGTGTGAGGGGGAGGGTTTTAGATTCCTGGGGCATTGGGACTGGATCTGGGGGGGGGTGGAACCAGTACAAACTGGACGGGTTACACCTGGGCAGCACCAGGACTGATGTCCTAGGGGGAGTATTTGCTAGAGTGGTTGGGGAGGGTTTAAACTAAAATGGCAGGGGGTTGGGAACCATTGCAAGGAGTCAGAGGAGGGGGGGGGGGATCAAAGACAAGAACAAAAGACAGTAAGGTGAATAAGAAAAATGATAGGCAGAGAAATCAAGGGCCAGAATCAAACAGGGTCACAGTGAGAAATAGTGGGAAGAGGCCAAGTAATGTTAAAAAGACAAGCCTTAAGGCTTTGTGCCTTAACGCGCGGAGCATTCACAATAAAGTGAATGAATTAATCACGCAAATAGATGTAAACGGCTATGATATAGTCGGGATTACGGAGACATGGCTGCAAGGTGACCAGGGATGGGAAATGAACATCCAGGGATATTCAGTATTGAGGAAGGACAGACAAAAAGCAAAAGGCGGTGGAGTTGCATTGCTGGTTAAAGAGGAAATTAATGCAATAGTGAGGAAAGACATTAGCTCTGACGATGTGGAATCTGTATGGGTAGAGCTGAGAAACACTAAGGGGCAAAAAACGTTAGTGGGGGTTGTATATAGACCCCCAAACTGTAGTGGTGATGTTGGGAATGGCATTAAACAGGAAATTAGAAATGCATGCGATAAAGGAACATCTGTAATTATGGCTGATTTTAATCTGCATATAGATTGGGCAAATCAAATTAGCCACAATACCGCAGAGGAGGAATTCATGGAGTGTATACGGGATGGTTTTCTGGATCAATACATTGAGGAACCAATTAGAGAACAGGCCATCCTAGACTGAGTACTGTGTAATGAGAGAGGAATAATTGACAATCTAGTGTTGTGAGACCCCTTGGGGATGGGTGAACATAATATGATAGAATTCTTCATCAAGATGGAGAGTGACGTAGTTGATTCTGAGACAGAATCACAGAATCACCGAATAATACAGTGCAGAAGAGGACCTTCGGCCCATCAAGTCTGCACCGATGCATTAAAAACACCTGACCTGTCTACCTAATCCCATTTGCCAGCACTTGGTCCATAGCCGTGAATGTTATGACGTGCCAAGTGCTCATCCAGGTAATTTATAAAGGATGTGAGGCAACCCGCCTCTACCACCCTCCCAGGCAGTGCATTCCAGACCGTCACCACCCTCTGGGTAAAAAGGTTCTTCCTCAAATCCCCCTTAAACCTCCTGCCCCTCATCTTAAACTTGTGTCCCCTCGTAACTGACCCTTCAACTAAGGGGAACAGCTGCTCCCTATCCACCCTGTCCATGCCCCTCATAATCTTGTACACCTCGAACAGGTCACCCCTCAGTCTTCTCTGCTCCAGCGAAAACAACCCAAGCCTATCCAACCTCTCTTCATAGCTTAAATGTTCCATCCCAGGCAACATCTGTACAAGGATCCTGAATCTTAGTAAAGGAAACTACGAAGGTATGAGGCATGAGTTGGCCATGACAGATTGGGAAACGTTACTTAAAGGGATGACGGTGGATAGGCAAAGGCAAACATTTAAAGAGTGCATGGATGAACTGCAACAATTGTTTATTCCTGTCTGGCACAAAAGTAAAACGGGAAAGGTAGCCAAACCATGGCTTACAAGGGAAATTAGAGATAGCATTAGATCCAAGGAAGAGGCATATAAATTTGCCAGGAAAAACAGCAGACCTGAGGATTGGGAGCAGTTTAGAATTCAGCAAAGGAAGACCAAGGGATTGATTAAGAAGGGGAAAATAGAGTAAGAGAGCAAGTTTGCGGGGAACATAAAAACTGACTGTAAAAGTTTCGATAGGTATGTGAAGAGAAAAAGATTGGTGAAGACAAATGTCGGTCCCTTAGAGTCAGAAACAGGGGAATTTATTATGGGGAATAAAGAAATGGTTGACCAACTAAAAGCATACTTTGGTTCTGTCTTCACAAAGAAGGACACAAATATCATACCAGAAATGTTGGTGAACACAGGGCTTTGTGAGAGAGAGGAACTGAAATAAATCAGTATTAGTAGAGAAATGGTGTTGGGGAAATTGTTGGGATTGAAGGCCAATAAATCCCCAGGGCCTGATGGTATGCATCCCAGAGTACTTAAGGAAGTGGCCCTAGAAATAGTGGATGCATTGGTGGTCATCTTCCAAGATTCTATAGACTCCAGAACAGTTCCTACAGATTGGAGGGCAGCTAATGTAACCCCACTATTTAAAAATAAGAGATAGAGAGAAAGCAGGGAATTATAGACCAGTCAGCCGAACGTCGGTAGTGGTGAAAATTCTAGAGTCCATTATCAAAGATTTTATAGCAGAGCACTTAGAGAACAGTGGTAGAATCGGGCAGAGTCAGCATGGATTTACGAAAGGGAAATCATGCTTGACAAATCTACTAAAATTCATCGAGCATGTAACTAGTAGAATCAATGAGGGGGAGCCAGTGGATGTGGTTTATTTGGACTTTCAGAAGGTTTTTGACAAAATCCCCCATAAGAGATTAGCATGTAAAATTAAAGCGCATGGGATTGAGGGTAGTGTATTGCGATGGATAGAAAATTGGTTGGCAGACAGGAAACAAACAGTAGGAATAAACAGGTCTTTTTCCAAATGGCAGGCAGTGACTAGTGGGGTACCACAGGGATCGGTGCTAGGACCCCAGCTATTCACAATATACATTAATGATTTAGATGAGGGAACTAAATGTAATATCTCCAAATTTGCAGATGACACAAAACTGGGTGGGAGGGTGAGTTGTGAGGAGAATGCAGAGAGGCTTCAGGGTGATTTGGACAAGTTGTGTGAGTGGGTTAATGCATGGCAGATGCAGTATAATATGGATAAATGTGAGGTTATCCACTTTGGTAGCAAAAAGAGGAAGGCAGGTTATTATCTGAATGGCTATAAATGGGGAATATGCAGCTGGGTGACCTGGGTGTTCTCGTACACCAGTCGCTGAAGGTAAGCATGCAGGTGCAACAGGCGGTAAAAAAGGCAAATGGTATGTTGGCCTTCACAGCGAGAGGATTCGCGTACAGAAGCAGGGATGTCTTGCTGCAATTATACAGGGCCTTGGTGAGGCCACACCTGGAATATTGTGTGCAGTTTTGGTCTCTTTATCTGAAGAAGGATGTTCTTGCTATAGAGGGAGTGCAGCGAAGGTTTACCAGACTGATTCCTGGGATGGCGGGACTGACGTATGAGGAAAAATTGAGTCGGTTAGGATTATATTCGCTGGAGTTCATAAGAGTGAAGGGGGATCTCATAGAAACCTATAAAATTCTAACAGGACTTGACAAGGTAGATGCAGGAAGGATGTTCCCGATGGTGGGGAGTCCAGAACCAAGGGTCATAGTCTCAGGATACGGGATAAACCTTTCAGGACTGAGATGAGGAGAAATGTCTTCACCCAGAGAGTCGTGAGCCTGTGGAATTCGCTGCCACAGAAAGCAGTTGAGGCCAAAACATTGTATGTTTTCAAAAGGCAATTAGATATAGCTCTTGGGTCTAAAGGGATCAAAGGGTATGGGGCGAAAGCGGGAACAGTTTACTGAGTTGGATGATCAGCCATGATCATAATGAATGGCAGAGCAGGTTTGAAGGGCCGAATGGCCTACTCCTGCTCCTATTTTCTATATTTCTGTGAGGTACTAAATAAGTACTTTGCATCTGTCTTCTATAGGGAAGAGGATGTTGAAAATGTACCAATAAAGGAGGAGACAGCAGTGATATTAGATCCAATAAAAATAAAGAGGATGTACTTAAAAGGTTGGCAGTCCTTGAAGTAGAAAAGTCGTTCGGTCCAGGACGGATGCATTCTAGGTTACTGAGGGATATAAGGGTAGATATTATGGAAGCTCTGGTCACAATCTTCCAATCCTCATTGGATATCAGGACTGCCAGAAGACTGCAGGATTGCAAATATCTCACAAGCAAAACACTGCAGATTCTGGAAATATTAAATAAAAACAGAAAATGCGGTAAATATTCACCAGATTTATAGGAACATAGGAGCAGGAGTAGGCCATTCAGCCCATCGAGCCTGCTCCACCATTCAATACCATCATAGCTGATGTTCCACAAGAAGTGCTCCTTTTAAGTGCCTAACATGAAAGCTCAGGCACGTTCATTGCTATTGTGTGTTATGGAAATGACTGATAACTATAGCCTTTTTCCCACACTATCCTCATATCATTTGGCAGCATCTGTGGAGAGAGAAACAGAGCTAGCATTTCAGGTTGCTGACCTTTTTTCAGAACTGGCAAAAATTAGAGATGTGACAGATTTTGCACAAGTACGGAGACAGGGAGAGATGGGAGGGGAGGAAAAGAACAAAAGGGAAGGTCTGTGATATGGTGGGAGGCAGGAGAGGTTAAATGACAAAAGGGATGATGGTGCAAGGCAAAAGAAGATGGTGATGGGACAAATAAAGAAAGAAAAGATGGGTCTAGAGTAGGTGTAAATGTTAAAAGCAGAATCTGCTCCAACAGCTGCTGTCCAAAATCAAAATAACACAAAAAACGCAAAAAGATAACAAAAACTGGACAGAGGTCATGATTTGAAATTGTTGAACTCAATGATGAGTCTGGAAGGCTGTAAATTGCCTAATCGAAAGATGAGGTATTATTCATCAAGCTTGTGTTGAGTTTCTTTGAAATGGCAGGATAGTGGTTATGTTACAGGTCTAGTATTCTAGCAAGCCTGGACTAAAGATCTGGAGACATGACTTTAAATTACACAATAGCAGCTGAGCAATTTAATTAAACAAATTTGGGATAAAAACCTAGCATCAATAATGGTAACTATATAAAACTACTGGATTGTTGTAGAAACCCATCTGGTTCACTACTGTCCTTAGGGAAAGAAACTTGGCATCCTTACTTGTTATGACCTATATGTCACTCCAGCCACATATCAATGTGGTTGATCTTAATTGCCCTCCAAATCCAACGCACAGTGGCAGCAGTGTGTACCATATACAAGATGCAATGCAGCAACTCACTAAGGCTCCTTTGACAACACCTTTCAAACCCACAACTTCTACCACCTAGAAGGACAAGGGCAGCAAATGCATGGGAACACCACCGCCTGTAAGTACCCCTCCAAGCCACACACCATCCTGACTTGGAACTATATCACTGTTCCTTCACTGTCACTGGATCAAAATCCTGGAAGTCCCTTCCTTGCAGCACTGTGGGAGTACCCACACCACATGAACTGTAGTGGTTCAAGAAGGTGGCTCACCACAACCTTCTCAAAGGCAATTAAGGATAGGCAACAAATGGTGGCCTAGCTAGCAATGCCCACATCCCATGAAAGAATAAAACAAAATGGCCTAGTATGTCATTCTGTGTTGCTGTGTTGCAGCTGTAGTATGTGGGAGCTGGTGGACGCTGGTGCGATCCAAGGTGACCACATCTGCAGCAAGTGTTGGCTGCTCGAGGAACTTCGGCTCAGAGTTGATGAGCTGGAGTCCGATTTGCGGACACTGCAAAACATCAGGGAGGGGGAGAGTTACCTGGACACTGTGTTTCAGGAGACAGTTACACCCCTTAGATTAGTTATGTCCAATCTGGATCATGGTCAGGGACAGGAGGGTGTGACTGCGAGTGAGGCAGGTATGAGGATCCAGAATTTAGCTTTGGAGGAGCCTCAGCCAGTGCCCTTATCTAATAGGTACGAGGTTCTTGCTCCCAGTGTGGACGAGGGCACAGGCTGCAGGGAGGATGAGCAAACTGACCACAGCACCGTGGTTCAGAGCACCATTCAAGTGGGGGGAGAAAAGAGAAATGTAGTTGTAGTAGGGGATAGCATAGTTAGGGGAATAGATACTGTTCTCTGCAGCAAAGATATAGAGTCCCAAAGGCTGTGTTGCCTACCTGGTGCCAAGGTTAAGGACATCTCTTCTGGGCTGGAGAGGAACCTGGAGTCGGAGGGAAAAGATCCAGTTATCGTGGTCCACGTAGGTACCAACGACATAGGTAGGACTAGGAAAGAGGTTCTGCTGAGGGACTATGAGCAGTTCGGGGCCAAATTAAAAAGCTGAACGACAAAGGTAATAATCTCCGGATTACTACCTGAGCCACGTGCTAATTGGCATAGGGTAAATAAGATTAGAGAGGTAAATGTGTGGCTCAAAGACTGCTGTGGGAGAAATGGGTTCCAATTCATGGGACACTGGCACCAGTACTGGGGAAAGAGAGAACTGTTCCATTGGCATGGGCTTCACTTGACCCATGCTGGGACCAGTGTCCTGGCGAATCTTATAACTAGGGTTGTAGATAAGGCTTTAAACTTAATAGTGGGGGGAGGGTTCAATTGAAAGGAAGTTTAAAATGTCAAAAAGTAACGAGAGAGCAGAGATGCAGGGTAGTGAAGGAACATACATGAATCAGAGAGTGACAGGAAGGGACAGAGAATACAAGCACAAGAGTACAGCAGAAATTAGAACCAGAGTAGGTAAAAATGGTAAAAAGTCAAAGCTTAAGGCTCTTTATCTGAATGCACGTAGCATTTGTAACAAGATAGATGAGCTGACGGCACAGATAGAAATAAATGAATGTGATTTGATAGCTATCACTGAGACGTGGTTGCAGGATGACCAGGACTGGAATCTTAATGTTCAAGGATATTCAACGTTCCGGAAGAATAGGCAGAAAGGAAAAGGAAGTGAGGTAGGTTTGTTATTAAAGGAAGGGATCAGTGCAGTTGTGAATAATGATATAGGTGCAATAGATTGTGATGTAGAATCAATTTGGGTGGAAATAAGGAATAGCAAGGGAAAGAAATCACGGGTGGGAGTGGTCTATAGGCCCCTGAAGAGTTGCCTCTCTGTACGACAAGATATTAATCCGGAAATAATGGAGGCGTGTAAGAAGGGCACTGCACTTATCATGGGTGATTTTAATCTGCATATAGACTAGACATATCAAATTGGCAAGGGTAGCATGGAAGACGAATTTGTAGAGTACCTCAGGGACTGTTACTTAGAGCAATATGTTGCAGAACCTACCAGGGAACAGGTTATTTTCGACTTGGCATTGTGTAATGAGGTAGGATTAATAAGGGATCTCCTAGTTAAGGATCCTTTGGGGGGAAGCGATCATAACATGATAGAATTTCAAATTCAGTTTGAGGGTGAGCAACTCGGGTCTCAAACCAGTGTCTTCAAATTAAACAAGGGCAATTACAAAGGTATAAAGAAAGAGTTGTCTAAAGCGGGCTGGGAAGATAGACTACAGGGGAAGTCAGTGGATGAGTAGTGGCAGACTTTTAAGCAGATATTTCATAACACTCAGCAAACATTTATTCCAGTCAGAAGGAAGGACTCGAAGAGAACAATGAACAACCCGTGGATAACAAAGGAAGTTAAGGAGAGTATCAAATCAAACAGAAAGGCATACAATGCGGCCAAAATGAGTGGTAGGCCAGCGGATTGGGAATTTTTTAGAAACCAGCAGCAGATGACTAAAAAACTAATAAAGAGGGAGACAATTGATTATGAGAGTAAATTGGCAAGAAATAGAAAACAAACAGTAAGAGCTTGTATGGGTATATTAAAAGGAAGAGAGTAGCTAAAGTAAGTGTGGGGCCCTTAGAGGATGAGACTGGGGAACAAGGAACAGGGAAATGGCAGATAATTTAAACCAATATTTTGCATCGGTCCTCACGGTGGAGGACACTATAAACATCCCAACAATAATAATGAATAAGGTGTAAATGGGAGGGAGGAACTTGTAACAATCTCTATCATGATGGAAAAGATACTGGACAAACTGATGGGACTAAAGGCAGACAGGTCGCCAGGACCCGATCGCCTGCACGCAAGGGTTTTTAAGGAAGTGGCTGCAGGGATAGTGGAGGCATTGGTCATAATATACCAAAACTCACTGGATTCCGGTCGGGTACCAGCGGATTGGAAAACCGCAAATGTGACATCCCTATTCAAGAAAGGAGGGAGACAGAAAGCAGGAAACTATAGATCAGTTAGTTTAACATCTGTCATTGGGAAAATGCTTGAGTCCATTATTAAGGAAGAAATAGCAGGACATTTAGAAAAACATAGTGCAATCAAACAGAGTCAACATGGTTTTATGAAAGGGAAATCATGTTTGACAAATTTGTTAGAGTTCTTTGAGGATATAACAAGCAGAGTGAATAAAGGGGAACAGGTAGATGTGTATTTGGATTTTCAGAAGGCGTTTGATAAGGTGCCACATAAAAGGTTAATACACAAAATAGGAGCTCAGTGTATTGGGGGTAATGTGTTGGCATGGATTGAAGATTGGCTAACACACAGAAGGCAGAGAGTCGGGATCAATGGGTCTTTTTCAGGTTGGAAAGCCGTAACTAGTGGAGTGCCACAAGGATTAGTCCTAGGGCCTCAGCTATTTACTATCTACATTAATGACTTAGAGGAAGGGACAGAGTGTAGTGTATTCAAATTTGCTGATGATATAAATAGGTGGGAAGGCATGTTGTGATGAGGGCAAAGAATCTGCAAAGGGATATAGATAGGTTAAGTGAGTGGGCAAAAATTTAGCAGATGGTGTTCAATGTGGGAAAGTGTGAGGTAATCCACTTTGGTTGGAAGAATAAAAAGGCAGATTATTATTTAAATGGAAAAAGACTACAAAATACTGCAGTACAGAGCTATCTGTGTGTTCTTGTGCATGAAACACAAAAGGTGAGCATGCAGGTACAGCAAATAATTGGGAAGACAAATTGAATTTTGGCCTTTATTGCTAGGGGATTAGAGTTTAAAAATAGGGATGTCCTGTTACAACTGTACAGGGTGTTGGTGAGGCCACACCTGGAGTACCGCGTAGGGTTTTGGTGCCCGTATTTAAAAAAGGATATACTGGCACTGGAGGCAGTTCAGAAAAGGTTCACTAGGCTGATTCCTGGGATGAAGGGGCTGTCTTATTAAGAGCAGCTAAACAGGTTAGGCCTTTATTCATTGGAGTTTAGAAGAATGAGAGGTGATCCTATGGAAACATATAAGATTTTAAGGGAGCTTGACAGGGTAGATGTTGAGAAGATGTTTCCACTAGTGGGGGAATCTCGAACTAGGGGACATAGTTACAAAATAAGGGGGCACACATTTAAAACTGAGATGCAAAGGAATTTCTTTTCTCAGAGGGTGGTGAGTCTCTGGAATTCTCTGCCTCAGAGAGTTTTGGAGGCTAGGTTACTAAATGTATTTAAGGAGGAGGTAGATAGATTTTTGAAATCTAGGGGAGTCGAGGGTTAGGCAGAGCAGGTCCGAAAGAGAAGTTGAGGACTGGGACAGATCAGCCATGATCTTATGGAACGGCGGGGTAGGCTTGAGGGACTGAATGGCCTACTCCTGCTCCTATTTCTTATGTTTTTATATTCTTATTCCGTTGTTAAAAAGACAGCACACCATCATCTTCTCAAGGCCAATTAGGGATGGACAATAAATGGTGGCTTTGCCAGTGATGCCCACATCCTGTGGAGGAATAAAGAAAAGGATAGAGAGATCAGTGTGGGAGTGGGAATTGGGCAGAGAATTAAAATGGCAGTTGACTGGGAGCTCAGGGTCACAGTTGTAGACTGAATGGAGGTGTTCTGCAAAGCAATCACCCAGGCTGTGTCTGGTCTCCCCAGTGTGCAAGTGACTGCATTGTGAGTAGTGAATACAGTATACTAAATTGAAAGATATACACAGTGGCGCAGTGGTTAGCACCGCAACCTCACAGCTCCAGCAACCTGGGTTCAGTTCTGGGTATTGCCTGTGTGGAGTTTGTAAGTTCTCCCTGTGACCGCGTGGGTTTCTGCCGGGTGCTCTGGTTTCCTCCCACAGCCAAAGACTTGCAGGTTGATAGGTAAATTGGCCATTGTAAATTGCCCCTAGTGTAGGTAGGTGGTAGGAGAATGGTGGGGATGTGGTAGGGAATATGGGATTAATGTAGGATTAGTATAAATGGGTGGTTGTTGGTCAGCACAGACTCGGTGGGCCGAAGGGCCTGTTTCAGTGCTGTATCTCTAAATAAATAAATTGCTCTTTCACCTGACCTTGGACAGCGAGAAGTGTTGCATCTCCTGCACTTACATCGTAGATGATGTGGGAAGAGGAGTGAGTTTTGGGCGTGATTGAGGAGTGGACCAGTTGCACAGAGGGAATGTTCCCTTTGGAATACTGAAATGGGACGGAAAGCGGTTTTTGGTGGTGCCATCACACTGAAAGTGATCGAAATGATGGAGGATGATCCTGTTGAATGTGGATAGTGGTAGAGTTGAAGGTAAGCATGAGGGCAAACCTATTATGGTTCTGAAAGGAGGGGAAGAGGTGAGCGCAGAAGAGTGGGAAATGGCACGCACATGGTCGAAGGCCCTGCCAACCAAGGTGGTTGGGGTGGGGGGGCGGGGGTGGAATTCTCGGTTGAAGAAAAAGTAAGATATATCAGAAGTGCTGGCATAGAAGATTGCATTGTCAGAACAGATGTGGTGGAGATGGAGAAATTGGGAGAATAGAATTTGGTCCTTATAGGAAGTATTAAGGGAGGAAGTGTAGTCAAAGCTAGGGGACTGATTTACTTGTGCTTCTTTCAATGTAGTATACTGTATTTGTTGCTCACAATGCAGTCTCCTCTACATAGGGGAGACCTCACACAGATTGGCCAGAACACCTCCATCCAGTCCGCAAACGTAGCCCCAAGCTTCCAGTCGTCTGTCATTTAATTCTCCTCCCCACTCCCACTCTGGCCTTTCTGTCCTTGGTCTCCTAAACTGTTCCAATGAAGCTCAGTGTAGCTCGAGGAGCAGCACAGCACCTTTCAATTAGGTACTTTATAGCCTTCCAGACTCAACACGGAGTTAAACAACTTCAGATCATAACCTCTGTCTCCCTTTTTTTTTGGACGGCAGCTGTTGGTGATGATTTTGTTTTCCCATTTACATCTGCTTAAGACCCATCTTTTGTTTCTTTTGTTGTCCTATTACCAATTCTTTTTGCCATGCACCATTATCCCTTTGGTCATTTAATCTGTCCTGCCTTCCATCCCATCATAGAACTTCCCTTTTGCTCCTTCCACCTCTTCCCTCTTTTTCAGCCTCTATATTTGTTTTAAGCATGTTACATCTCTAACTTTATCCAGTTCTGACAAAAGGTCATCCACCTGAAACATTAACACTGTTTCTCTCTCCGTAAATGCTGCTGGACCTGCTGAGTATTTCCAGCATTTTCTGTTTTTATTGCAAACATTACACCCCTGTTTAAAAATGGCAACAGGGTCAAACCCAAGAACTACAGGCCAGTTAGCCCAATGTTACTGGTGGGGAAACACTTAGAGACAATAATCCAGTACAAAACGAAATGGCATTTAGAAAAGTATGAACTAATAAATGAAAGTCAGCATGGATTTTTTAAAGTCAAAGCCTGTTTAACTAACCATTGAGTTTTTTGGTGAAGCAACAGAGAGCATTGATAAGGGGAGAGAGTTTGATATTGTGTATATGTACTTTCAAAAGGCATTTCACAATCTACATCAAACGATAGATTGGTTAGCAAAATTAAAGTCCATGGGATTAAAGTGACAGTGGCAGCATGGATACAAAATTGGCTAAGCAGCAGAAAGGAAAGAGTAGTGATAAATGGTTGTTTTCAGACTGGAGGACAGTATAGTAATGTTCCTCAGTGTCGCTATATGGATCACTGCTTTTTTGATATTTATTAATGACCTGAATTTGGGTGTACAGGGCATGATTTGAAAGTTGCAGATGATACAAAATTTGGAAATGTAGTAAATAATGAGGAGGATAGTAATCGACTTCAGGGTGACATAGACAGACTGGAAAAATGGGCAGAAATATGGCAGATGAAGTTTAGCGCAGAGATGTATGATGTGATGCATTTTGGTGGGAAGAATGAGGAGAGGCAATATGATACGATATAATTTCATTGTTATACAATGATATAATTTTAAAGGATGTGCAGGAACAGAGAGGCCTGTTGCATATGTACACAAAACTTTAAAGAGTGCTGGACAAGTTGAGAAGGCTGTTAAAAAAACCTAAATGCAAGGACGTTATGCTAACCCTTTATAAAATACTGAATCAGTTATGTGGAGAGACTGGAGAAGCTAGGATTATTATTCTTAGAGCAGTGAAGGTTAAGCAGAGTTTTACTAGAGGTATTTTCAAAATTATGAATGGTTTTGATTGAGTAAACAAGGAGAAACTGTAAGTCTCTGATTTAAGGTGATTGGCAGAAGAACCAGAGGTGACATAAGGAAACATTTTTTTCCACAGCGAGTTGTTGTGATCTGGAATGCACTGTCTGAAAGGGTGATGGAGGCAGATTCAATAGTAATATTCAAAAGTGAATTGGATAAATACTTGAAAGGCAAACATTTACAGGGCTTGGGAATAAAGCAGGGGTTTGGATTTAATTGGATAGCTCTATCAAAACGGAACAGGCATGATAGGCTGAATGCTCTCCTTCTGTGCTGTATCAGTCTATGATTCTATGAGTCTATGTCCATGATAAACCTAGGATCGTTCTCTGAACATCTAAAAAAACAAATTAGTCAGAGCTTGACTGAAGTGATTAGAAATCACTATATACAACCAATCACTTAAATAATTCTGGCTTCTTTTGTATAGTGCTTTACGAACAATTTCCTGTTTTTATACAAAATCAAATTCACAGCTTACACGGGTACCTAACAATTGCATGAACAAAATAACTTAACTAATCTAGCATGCATTGTTGAGTTAAATTAAATTCCTCTACATTGCTAAAATATGTATTGCTTTAAACCATTTGCATTGAAATAATATCATAAGTAATGGAATGACTATATACTGAATATTTAAAACCCTGATACTCTATGAATCTTTAGAATATATTGATCGTCTATTGTTGCCTTTTACTTCTTTTGACTGAGGGAGGCTGAAGTACCTAGGCAAAGAGTTTCTCTGAAGCTTGGAATGCAATGTTACCCAGTCTTGGGGTAGAGTGGTGAACTTATAAATCTGTACACAGAATGCTGCTGCAGCATAGAATGCAATGCCACAGGGAGTAATTGCGAAGAGTAGTTGGGCATTTGAAGCAGAGGAATATACACTTCAGGACTACATGAAGACAGCACAGCAATGGGATTAGTTATGGACAGCACCAGTAAAGAGCTGGTACAGGTATTGTGGGATGAATGGCCTCTTTCTGTACTGCAGACTTCTATGGTTCGATATGCCCCATTAATCTGTCACTGTGAGTCATCATTGCTGCATATCAATGGCATAGAGAATGAACACACTTATCAAACTGGAAAAAAACAAGGATGACTTTAAAAAACTGAACGGCCTTTTGTCCAGCAGGGCCAGTTTTTGCAATGTGTGTAGCACATAATGGCCATTCACATTTCCTCCATTCTCCAAGTTTCAGAGGAGACGAGTGTGACCCTTGTAAGTACCTGTGTAAGCGGGCTAGCATGAGGGGCAGCATTATGCTCTTGACTCTTACCAGCAAATGAAGTATAGCTGCAACATAAAGGGGAAATGGTGTATGTTTTTTTTTGTACATGGGATATGGGCATTGCTGATTGGGCCAACATTTATCCCCATCACTAATTGCCTTTGACAAGGTGGTGGTTAACCACCTTCTTCAACAGCTGTAATACTGTAGGTACACTCACAGTACTGTTAGGTAGGAAGTTCCAGGATTTTGCATCAGTGATGATGAAGGAACAGTGATATATTTCCAACTCAGGATGGTGATGTCACAGGTTTAGAAGGTGCTGTATGTGAGAGAACACAGAAAGAGCCTTTGAACTCAATGCATCCTGCACATGGCAGTAAATTGACCAGAAGGCTGCATGTAAGAGTGTTTCAAAGGATATTTGGGGTAATTTTGACTTTGCACGATTTTGTAAAACAGGCAATATTGATTCAGCTGCTCGCTATGCATCTTTCACAATTTTGACTTCAATCTTCAATTGATCTCAATGGAAATTAAATTAAAATCAAGATTTGAATTAAAATCAGGAGAGATGTTTAACGACTGATCCGATATCGTCCGTTTTACACTATTGCCAAAAATCAAAATTACCTGCTTTGTATTTTGCAAGGAATGTGGCTTGATTATAAAGTTGTCTGAATTCCGAGGTGGTATTGCACTTTCAGGCTGTTTTATTTTTATGTAACAACAATCTTTTTAATGATTCAAATTAGAGCACAATCATTTAATGCATGCATATTGAATTTCCTTTGACTGCTACTTTGAACAGATTCTTGCCTTCTTAATATAAAGAGAATTTCATACAAATGTATCAAGCATCTGTACTCTAATATTGGTGCATTATAATGTCAAGAGTTTTCCTTTCAGGGTTTAGATAATCCAATTCATCCAATTGGTTATTCATTTCTCACTTGGCACTTTGTGTGAAATGCATATATATCATCATCAGCAGCACTGTTTACCTCAATTGTGTACCCTTCAGCCATTGACAGAACCATTTGTTCATTCTTTAAAGGTGCTCAAAGCCCATAGGGAGTTGGAACAGGTGGCAGGAACTGTTGAAGATACTCCAGTTTCATGCTTTACTACTTCATTTGATGTAGAGTTATTCCACTGGATTCCTAGCCGGATTTTACAGTTTACACACTGTTGAAGGCCATGCTTGCTTTCTCTTTGCAAAAGAGTTGTAGGTTTTGCATTTGGCAATTAACACATGGTAACAGTGTGGATTGGGTTATTGATAAATGATTGGAGAGGGGTCTCATGGTAGTTTTAAAGCAATATGGACAGAAACACAGGGAAAGTTCAAAGGTAATTAGAATGTGTAGTTCGTTACCACCCATCAGAGATAGAGTCTATAAATTGATGAAAAGTATGAAAATGATGGGCAGAAAAACACCAGCAGGTCCAACCAACCTATCCCACACTAGTGATGACTGGAACATTGTGATTAGACACTGCTTAACCCCCAGTCGCATCTCGTCCCCCACTTCTGCTGCTATGTAATCTTTTACAAGAGGCAAAAATGCAGAAAAAAACACAGGGCCAATAAAAGAGAAAAAAACCCTTTGAAAAATTACTCTTTTTTTGCTTCAAAGGAAGGAATATTGAAAGGGATGAGAAAGAAGTAGGAGGGTGCGATTGGAGTCAATGGCTCATTCAGAGATATAGCACTGGCTCAGACTAGATAGGATGGCTGGTGTACTTTTGTACTGTTACATTCTAGGATTCCAAGCATAACAGCTTACAATATGTTGCCAAGATAATGGTAACATGCTTCTCAAAATATTACCTCCCGCGGGATGCTCTGTTGTAATAGGAAATAACCAGTGATGCTAAAAAGAAGCTACCAGGAATGCAGTCTGCAACTGATGTGTCTAAAAAAATGACAAACAAGGCCACTGTTGACTTAAACAGAGCAAACGACCTCTAACTAGAATGAACAGTGCTACTGTGGAAAGAAATGTGTGATTTTCTGAATTACACTGGAATGTCTGCAAGAATTATTATTAAAACAAAAATAGCAGTACAGAGAAAATAATTTTAAAGTATTTTACTTGATCCTGATCTTGTTTCCCATCCCTTTCAATATTCCCCTCTTTGAAGCCAAAAAGAGTCATTTTTCAGAGTTTTGCTTTTCTTTTATTGGCCCTGGGTTTTTCCCTATGATATACATAGGTTTGCATATTTAAGTGAGCCTACTGGCTGAAACAGTGAAGTGATCAATGGAATTGTCTGAGCAATAAATCCTCTAAGCCCATTTTGAGGCTGTCATGGCCCCATTAGCACCTGCTTTCACAGTAGCTCAGGAAAGAAACAAGGACGACTTTAAAAAAATGAAATGGCCTTTTGAAAGATTAAAAAAAGGATGTCCCAAAGCCCTGTACAGCCAATTAAGTATTTTTTTTTGAAGTGTAAACACTGTTGCGGCAGCCAATTCACACACAGCAAGCACCCAAAAACAGCAATCTGATAAATTAAGACAATCTGTTTTTGTAGTGTTGATTGAGGGATAAATATTGACCAACACACTGGGGAGAACTTCCCTGCTCTTCTTTTAAATAGTGCCATGGGATCTTTTACGTCCACCTGAGACAGCAGACAGGCCTTGCTTTAATGCCTCATCAGAAAGATGGCACCTCCGATAATGCAGCAGTCTCTCAGTACTGCAGTGGAGTGTCAACCTAGATTTTTTTTTGGTAGGGGGACACTGGGAGGAGGGATGAAAACAGTCAGTTGCCAGGAGAAATACGGATATGACAACTAGAGGATGTACGAGTCAGGCCACACAGCATTGCCACTGGAAGTGGAGCAGGGTGACAAATTACAAAGAGAAAAACCATTATAAATATGGACATAGGAATTTGGCATAGGAAAACGATAACACAAAAACATGGCAACATTAAGACAGCAGGAAGTCAAGTGGTGAGAGGGGAAGTGAGCACAGAAGTCAGACTTTATATAAACAAGCAGAAGCCAGTCAATTGCACTTTTCACAGGACAATGGACAGACTGGCAAAATGTAATCTCCAAAGTGTCAATAAAGTTTTCAAAGTACCATGTAATAAAAAAGTAATTTGACGTAATCAGTACCATAATTCAAGGACCCTGACAGTACTGCATGTTACGTTGCATAATTTGCTTACTGTTATAAAACAGCATTTTGCTCCATTTTTGCATGAGCAATGGCACAGGAGAGCATATACATGCTATTTTATTCAAGGAATTTTGATAAGCGCATCTTCCGTGCACTCGTTCAACATCACTGTTGATGATAAAATTGAAGATGCCCTGAAAAGTAAAATTTTAAAGGATTTTTGTGGGGCTGAAAGAAGCAGAGACTCTCCTCTGAGCCATACAAAAATATGCTAGGCTGTTGATGCCCTGGACTTTCCCCCTTTGCAATTGCAACTCCTTCCCAGACTTACTGTACTGGCAGTTGGACAACCTCTGGACCACCTGCTATTGTATCGGCCTAAATCTGGCGAGCTGCATTGGGATGTCCATTTGGCACCCTCGACTCACCAGTTCTACTTAAATGAGGCATGAGCCTCAAAATAGCCCTGTTCGACCATTTCACTGCTAGAATATGTGGGCTGTTGGCACACTCCACTGGTTGGCTGCCCAAAACTTAAAATTGACTCTTTGCTGTCTTACTCACTCACATGCAACCTCTCTGTTTAAAGAAGAATCAAAAATAAACTTTACCTGAATAAGATTTTTGTTATTTGTCCTCTAGTTTTGCATCAAATTATTTGAAACAATAACAAAAAACAGGTACTGTTAGAAATTGAGAATTTTGTTTACCAGTTAATTCATCTTCTGAATTTGTGGAAACTGCACATGCTCAGATTGCAGAATTTGCCTTCAGCTCAGAGTACATGCTTTGCACTTTTGATTGAGGCCGAGGCCTTTGATTAGAACCATTAAATAGCATACGTAAAGACACAAAAGTCATGATTAAAGGTAAGTTATAGATAGAAAAACAATATAGTGTGTTGTAGTCATTATGCTGTGGGACTAGCAACCCGGAGCTTTGGAACAAGATTGAATTTAATCAGGTAGTTTTAATAATCTGGATGATATATGACTCTTGTCAAGCCAAAGCAATCACTCTAAAATAAAACAGGCCCATGACCTTCTGAACTAGGGATGGACAATAAATGCTCATTTGTGATTAGTAATGGCACGCCACTGATAGTGGGCATTCCACTGATTTGACTGATCGCACTACCTTGGTAGCTGTGAGACCCGTGAATCCTTGCTTCATGCTTGGCTGCTTCCAATGTCAATCCATTGGTAAAATTAAAGCCCAGGGATTCTCCAGCAGCAGAGGTAGATCCTTCCATAGGACCTATGATCTGAGCCACTGAGATTTTTTTACTGCAGATACCTCAGGAGTTGATAAGGTCACTGGATTTTAGGTATCCCAGCAAATATAAGTAAAGGAACCAAACAACCCTTTAACCTCTTTGCTTAACTGCTCACCAAGGAACTGTCTGGGGTTGTTACTGCCTAGTTTAGGTCTAGGGGTGAATGATGTGTGAGTCAGCTCACCGAGCTAGCTTATAGCACACAGTTCAGACTGAATTTGCATTCAGCTAACCGACCCTCAAGTGGGATGCCAACAAGTTACTGAGTGAATGATTAAACCTTTCCTGCTAAATCATCAAAGAAGTCTGACAACAAGTCATGTAATAATAACTATTTATTGACTACATCATCACAACGTAAACTTTGTGTATATGAGCAATTGAGATATAAGTAGGTGTTGTCATGGTTACATAGTAATTTGAATAGAAAATCATTTATGATGGAGGTTTTAAAGGCAATTCAGTGGTGTCACTGTAATTCAGGTCTAATGGGATCATGAAGTATTAAATTATAGCTGAGATCAATTTCTGAAACTACTACAAATTGGTGAGGTTAAATTAGGTTTAAATCCCTAGATAGCTGACAATTGAACAACTTTAGATAGCCAATCTATTGGATAGATTAACATCTGGATGCTGGTGGTGAACAATATCTCCACAGTGGATAAAACCTTGTTCTTATGTGCCATGTGTTTGGGTTAATATTTTTCCATCCTTGGGACACAGACGTTATTGACAAGTGGAAAGGGGTGTGGGTGGTTCCCACTGTTCATCTCCCAACTGACCGCAATCGTGTTAAATGACTATGTAACCATGACAACAGCTACTTATATCTGAATTGCTCATACACAAGATGGTCGGGTTACATCTTAACAGGAATGGGACTAATATCCTTGCAGGGAGATTTTCTCGTGCTGTTGGGGAGGGTTTAAACTAGATTATCAGGGAGATGGGAACCCGAGAGGGAGCTCAGATCAGAGGGAAGCAAAACTGGTAACTTGTCAGGAGTGTGAGAACCAGCATGTCATGCAGGGCTCCACCCGCCAAGAATGAGGCACATTAATTTCACCACATGAACATTGATTTTTAAACTGTTACTGGAGTAAAGAAAGAACTTGCTTTTTAAAAGAATGCAACACCCCACCAGACCCTTGACTGGAAAGGCATGTGCATATTTACAGACAGTGCTTAAAAGGGACAAAAGACCATTCCTGATGCATTCAATCCACAATGGACTTTTGATTACCAGACATTGAAGGTAGAGGAGCTAGCATTCCAGGCTGACTGCTAAGATAGCCGAAAGTACAGACATAGTCAGATCAGTTTAGTCACATGACTAGCTAACTGTTGCAGGGTTTTTTTTTTGAACTTGCCACAGAGAATTTGAACTCAGAAAGCTGTTTGCTCCTGGACTGAAAAGACCACTTGTGGCTGGCTTTCTGCAGCCTCTCCTGTCTGCTCTCATCTCTCTCACCAGCTTCGGAATCCATTGAAGACATATGAACCCTGAGAAAGAAAAGTCTCCTACAGTGAACAAGATTTAAGAAGAATACTAGGCCTCAACAAAAAGCAAGATCTACCTACAAGCAAGGATTACAGCGAGCTTGAAGCACAGTAACAAAAAGCCCTCTTCAAAGATTGCCTCAAACCTCTCCACTATTTTTCTTCTGCTCTTTTCTGTCTCTATTTGCATGTACATATCGCGTATGCATGCTAACGTGGGGCGCGGCGTGTAGCCGTAGGCGTTAACCAAATTAGAGTTTAAATTTAAGTTTTAATAAATTTCACTTTTCTTCTTTAAACCTAAGAATGCCTGTTTGTGCTCATTTCTTTGCCTTATAATTGGAAAACTATGAACAAGGATTCACAAAGGAGGAGCGCAAAAATGGTGTGTTTGAAATAAAATCCTGTTACAGTAAGACCAGGTGAAGGCTGAAAGGGAAACCCTAGACCTCTTTCTCACCTGTTCATTGCAAGGAGCAAATATCAGACAGGAATACCAATGTGCACAGAATACTGGGGGGTGGGGTGGGGGGAGAGAGATAGCACTAGAGTAGGGAATAGTATGTTAGTAGGTGGGGTCAGAGTAAAGGAGAAAGTAATCAAGTCTAAATCAGGGTTAATGTGCATGTATGTAAATGCATGGAGTGTGGTTAATAAGACTGCTGAGGTACAGGTGCAGATTGCCATGTGGAAATATGATGTTGTGGCTATAACAGAGACCTGGCTCAAAGAAGGGCAGGATGGGTGTTAAATATTCCTGGATACAAGGTGTTCAGGAAAGATAGGAAAGGGAAAAAGGGGGAGGGGTGGCAGTATTGCTTAAGGGGAACATTGCAGTTCTGGAGAGAAAGGATGTCCCAAAGGGGTCAAAGGCAGAATCAATTTGGCTAGAGCTGAGGAAGAAAAAAGGTGCAGTTACCATTGCTTGGTGCAGTTGTCTGTAGGCCACCAATTAGTGGGAAGGATGTGGAGGAACAAATTTGCAAGGAGATTAGAGAGAGGTGCAAAAATTATAGGGTAGTTATAATGGGAAACTTGAATTATCCAAACATAGACTGGGATAGTAGCAGTGTAAAGGGCAGTGAGGGGCAAGAGTTCCTAGAGTGTGTTCAGGAAAATTTTCTACAGCAGTATGTTGCTAGTCCAATGCGATAGGAGGCGCTGCTAGACTTGGTTCTTGGGAATGAGGTGGGCTAAGTGGATCAAAGGTCAGTAGGGGTGCATTTAGGCAACAGTGATCATTGTATCCATAAGGTTTAGGCTATGGAAAAGGACAAAGAACAATCCAGGGTAAGAATAATTAACTGGGGGAAAGCCAACTTCAATGGGGTAAGAATGGAGCTGGGGCAAATAAATTGAATTCAAAAGTTGGCAAGAAAGCCAGTAGCTGAACAATGGGCTACCTTCAAAGAAGAGAGGCATAATCAAGGCATGTTACCTTGAAGTGAGGGCAAACAAATTCACAGCTCCCTGGATGACAAAAGAGGTAGAGATTAAGATAAACAAGAAAAAGTGTGCTTATGACAGATGCCAGGTAGAAAATACTATTGAGAACCAGGCTGAATATAGAAGATCCAGAGGGGAAGTGAAAAAGCGAATAAGAGAAGCAAAGAGAGAGCATTAAAAGAGACTGGCAGCTAGCATTAAAAGAAATTCCAAAGTTTTCAATAGACATTTACATAGTAAAAGAGTGGTAAAAGGAGGAGTGGGGCCTATTAGGGACCATAAAAGGGATTTATGCATGGAGGCAGAGAGCATAGCTGAGGTTTACTTTGATTACTTTGCAGATGATTACTTTGCATCTGTCTTTACCAAGGAAGAAGATGCAACCCAGACAATGGTGAAAGAGGAGGTAATTCAGACACTAGAAGCATTTCAAATTGATAGAGCGGATGTATTAAATAGGCTGTCAGTACTTGAAGTGGATAAGGCACCAGGACCGGATGAGATGCTTCGAAGGATACTGAGGGAAGTGAGGGTGAAAATCGCAGAGGCACTGGCATTAATTTTTCAGTCTTCCTTAGACTCGGGCGTGGTGCCAGAGGACTGGAGAAATGCAAACGGTACACCCTTGTTCAAAAAAAGGTGTAAAGATAAGCCCAGCAACTACAGGCCAGTCAGTTTAACTTCGGTCATGGGGAAACTTCTAGAAAAATTAATTCGGGACAAAATTAATAGTCACATGGACAAATATCGGTTAATTGAGGAAAGCCAGCATGGTTTTTTTTAAGGGAAAATCATGTTTAACGAACTTGCTGGAGTTTTTTGAGGAGGTAACAGAGAGGGTTGATGAGGTAAATGCTGTTGATGTGGTTTACACGCTAAAAAAGCATTTGATACAGAGTCACAAAACAGACTTGTGATCAAACATACAGCTCATGAAATAAAAGGGACAGTAGCAACATGGATACCGAATTGGCTGAGCGACAGGAAACAAAGAGTAGTGGTTAATGGATGTTTTTTCAGGCTGGAGGAAGGTTTGTAATGGAGTTCCCCAGGGGTCAGTGTTGGGACCCTTGCTTTTCCTGATATATATTAATGACCTAGAACTTGGTGTACAGGACACAATTTCAAAGATTGCAGATGATACGAAACTTAGAAGCATTGTGAACTGTGAGGAGGATAGTGTAGAACTTCAAAAGGACATGGACAAGTTGGTGGAATGGGGAGACAGGTGGCAGATGAAGTTCAATGTGGATAAATGTGAAGTGATACATTTTGGTAGGAAGAACAGGGAGAGACAGTATAAAATAAAGGATATGATTCTAAAGTGGGTGCAGGAGCAGAGGGACCTGGGTATATATGTGCATAAGTCATTGAAGGTGGCAGGACAGGTTGAGAGAGTGGTTCATAAAGCATACAGTATCCTGGGCTTTATTAATAGGGGCATAGAGAAAGGAGGTTATGTTGAACTTGACTAGGACACTAGTTCAGCCTCAGCTGGAGTATTGCATCCAGTTCTGGGTGCTGCACTTTTGGAAAGATGTAAGGGCATTGGAGAGAGTACAGAAAAGATTCATAAGAATGGTTCCAGGGATGAGGAACTTCAATTATGAAGGTGGATTGGAGAAGTTAGGGCTGTTTTCCTTGGAGAAGAGAAGACTGAGAGGTGATTTGATAGAGAGGTCTGGACAGAGTAGATAGAGAGAATCTGTCCCACTTGTGAAAGGATCGAGAACGAGAGGGCACAGATTTAAAGTATTTGCTAAGAGAAGCAAAAGTGACATGAGGAAAATGTTTTTCACGCAGAGAGTTTCTGATGTCTGGAATGCAGTGGCTGAGAGTCTGGTGGAGGCAGGTTCAATTGAAGCATTCAAAAGTAAATTAGACCATTACATGAAAAGGAAGAATATGTAGGAGAAGGCAGTGGAATTGTATATTTTGATTGGAGGCTTTGACTGGAGTGGTCAGTCGTAACAGTAGTTTACAGTAAACCTATTGAATCTTCTTAGGTGGAAAGTCTCTTTTAAAGGTGAAGGCCTGGGTGTTTGTAGTCTTGAACTTGTTGAGGTGTTATAGAGTTCCAGTGGTTACAACTCAGCACAATGTTTGTGATGTCTCTGCTGTTGTGGCAGTTCACTTATTGTTCAACAGTGCTCTTCTTGCTTGACTGGACTGCTTTCCAAAGGTGTTGGCTTGATCTCCCTCTCTCTTTCTCCAGAGGGTTACCTTTTACAGGTAAAAATCCATCACAGTAGAGTTTCTGTTAGGAAACTCATGGCCCTCTCCCCTGGTGTGACCACACAGTGGGTCAGAATATGATAACCATGGCTATTAATTGATGTCTGAATGGGGACCATTCTGGTAACATGATGCTACTTCATACCCAATCATTTTGGTTTGGGCTGTGAGTCAGTCTGTCACCAGAATCCTTTGTTAGTTTATTCATGATGATAAGAGTCATTAATATGCAATAGTGCTCTTTTCAATTTCAAAGAGGTTCTCCCCAGAGCTATTTCTGATGAGGTTAATGAGTTCCATATTTACAGACAGGTTTGTTGATTTCTAGTACAGGAGGGGTCACGTGACCACGACTCCATTTTGACTGTGGTGCAAATGTCTATATTCTTGTTGTTTTGTTTAACAGTTGACATTTAAATAAAAATTCTTCCATTTCATTGTTTGTTTCATCAAAGCTCCTTCCGTGCATGATACAGACATTTACGTCTGGAGTGGCTGCTGCAGTTTCCAGCTAGAACTGGCTTTTTTAAAGGCTGTACTCTAACTTCCATGTAGCCCAGCAGATTATATCAGTTTTACACAGGGTTAATGCCAATTACTCCTCCACTGGATATACAACTGAGTCAACCAAGGAAACTGTCGTGTGAATGTCTCTCTGGCACATCTGTGGGTTCATCGGCATAAAAGCAATGATTGGATAGCAATTGGTTAATTGGGTGGTTGAAAGAAAAGGGGATAAAGGCCTGGGAACAGAGTGGGCATTGGGATTAGGACAACTGCTTGTGTAGAGGATAAACAACAACACTGAAAAGGTTAGGCCAAAGAGCCATGTTGTAATTTCACTGCAATTCTTTCTTGGGGCACTTGCAAACAACTACGATTCATAGAGGTTGTGGATCAAAGACTTGAACATATAATCCAGGCTTACATTTCTCTGCAATACTGAGGGAGTGTCGCACTGTCAGAGGTGCAGCTTTTTGGATGAGATGTTAAAATGAAACGCCATCTGCGCTGTCAGGTGAAATAAAAGATTCCATAGGACTATTTGAAGAAGAGCTTATTTAATAGCGGAGCAGGCTCAAGAGATCACATGGCCTACTTCTACTCCTATTTCTTATGTTTTTATGATCTCTCCTGTCTCCTAGTTAACAGTTATTCCACAAGCAACACCTAACAACAAATGATCTGGTCATTTATTTTGTTGCTCTTTTTAGGACCTGTTGTGTGCAAATTGAATGCTGTGTTTCCTATATTTCAACAATGATTACACCTCAAAAGTTCTTCATTCGCCGTAAAATGCTTTGGGATACCCTGAAATCATGGAAGGTGCATTATAAATGCAAGTCTTTCTTTCTTGCTGTAAAAGCAAAGCTGAAACAGTGAATTTTAAAATACTTAAAACAGGTCGACCTGTGTCTTCAGATTGTAGCAAATAAAAGCATTTTGGTTATGTTGATTCTGTATCATATTTTGAAAACTCTTTGCCAGCTAGAGGATTGGAACCAATGACAGACAAGGATACTGAAAGTTGCAAGTCAGTGGAAAATCTGATTGAAAGGTAAAAGTGCATTGTGGTCATCAAAAAACAATTTCCACTGAGCTCAATAAACATCACTGGCAATGATTAATTTCCAGCTCAAAGCAGCTTGTGCCAACTTTATTATTATTGCTCGCAGGTGCGAGCTATTTGTTTACTTTTATTTTAAATGTTCACAATCTGCTTTTCTCTTATTTCTATCTTGTACTTTATGGAATTAAGACAAGTGCTGATAAACTCAACACACGATGTTGACCCAAATGGGCTATATCTTGAATACAAGTCATTTAGACCTAGTGCTGCAATATATAACTAATAAGATGCACAGCCCTCATATGAAGAATGGTATTTTAGCAAAAGCTTAAAAATAAAAACTAAAATGACTAGCATCATTATAAGAGCTGAATACATAAGACATAACAAATTGAGTTGATTATAATGATCACAATTTAATCCTGCAAATCAACAGAACTGCCATTTTCATCTGGAGTACTTCATTTTAAAAGATACTCAGATAGTGCTTAGAATTTTAAAAAAAATTTTGGCAGAGGATCTATTCACTGCATGGAACGCACTTCCTTAACTGCTGAGCGAAAGGTGACAACCTCCTGTGAGATTTATATTTTTTTCAGTCACAAAGCAATGCATCATTCTTTCTTCCTCTGCTGATGACTGACTCCATCAGTCTGACTGAGCTCTGGTTGTTGACCCTCTTCTCCATCTTTCTCTCTGAGAGAGCAGGCCTTGGACTTCTGTCTACATTTTGCTGCCTAGCTACCTTCTATTGCTGGACTGCCTGCAAGCATTTGATGTCATAACCTTAGAATGCAACCAAAATATTTAAATGAGTGCCTGATGCAACTTTCAATCGCACATTCTCTCTGCATGATGGAGCCCTGCAAAAGGTACAAACTTCGTGTGTTTTTTTCTTATTAAAATACCTTTTTGGTGCTGTACTTTTATTAGAGATTATTTTAAAATATTTCTGAATATTTCATTAGTCCCTGCCTGCCCAATGTCCTCCTGGAGTTAAAATCAACCCCACTTTCTCCAGAAACTGCTTCTTTATGCAGGTATGTGGAAAAATGGATCTCAGTCCCTTTGTCTGGCTGTTTCACATCCCAAAACACAAACTGCTCCCCTCCCTTCCCTCCACCTCTATTTATTTTGACTGATAAGTGGTTGAATTCAAAGAAAAATGTTACTTTTCTGTCCTGTTGGCCATGACTCCCAGCAGATGCAAGGGGTCCCACCTTCAGTACCTACAAAACCTCAAGGGGTCAGAGGCACTTGTCTGTGCTAGGCTGAAGTCCCACCCTGCCAGAAATGTTCCCTCAATTCTGTGAAAGTGGAAAGCCTAGGCTCATGGCACCTTGGGCAATGGACCTTTTGTCATTATTGTCATCGAGGTAGGAATGGTTTTATCCCTTAAGGAAAGAACGGTTTTACTAATGAGTCCCTTTAATATCCCCACAATTAAATGAAGAGATTCACTCAAGAACAAACTGTCAGCTGTGGCTGCAAGTAAACTTACCTTTTAATCAGTGGTCTCCAGTAGTCCCTTGAAGTGTTATTGGGTTATCCACAGTGGATCCAGGACAGACTGAATATGAAATGCTCCACCCAGTTTATTCCAAATTTAGGAGAGGGATCTGAAAATAGGCATCAGAACCCTGATGAGAAAATTAAGACTCCAACTGCCTGTTTCAGGTGGGAGCCCTGGACACTTGGAAATTGCCAGCTTTCAATTTGGCAGTTGCCTCGCTTCTGGGGCAGATTGAGTTTGAGAGGTTGCACCCCCCACCCCCCCACCCCGCCCAGGACAACAGTACTGTAGGCCCACATCCCTAAACTATGCTCCCTGCAAACACGGCTCTCTGTGGGTATGCCGGATTTTGGAATTACCCCTTTTCTGTAACTAATGGCTACATATCTGCTGATAGGGACAGAATAGTCTATGAGCTGATTACTTTGGTTTAATACCAAACTTGCAGAGAGGCTGCCAAGCACCTCAGGGTCCAAGAGCAGTACACTTCTGAGAAAAGCTATCAGCATTTGACTTTCCGTTCAAATAAATAACAGTTTGGAAGAACTTTCACCACAAGGATACAATCAGCTAAATATCAAGCTTCTCAACAATAGATAGTTGTTCCCTGCTATTCAGGCAGCTGCATCCTATACAGTAGTGTGCACAATTGTCTTGTTAGGTTCAGTTGGCCTTTGATGAAAGTTGCTGTGCAGTTAGCAGCCTGTGTTAGTTACACTTGTTGTGGGTAAAGAGGCACTTTTTACCCAAATCAAAAGCATTTTTCCCAACCAGTAGCAAGTAAATTGCACTATTATGTCATCAGGGAGACACTGCATGAAGCCAGTCATATTGTAATTTAATGCTGGAATTACAACAGTGGCTCTGCTCTGTAATATCATCAGAGAACACTTTTCTTTCTGTTGCTTCCTTGAAGTACATTATTCAATTCATTTAAAGGATCAGTGATGCTTGTAGGAAAGGTTTGAGCTTCTTTCAGTGATACACACAAAGGGGTTATGAAAACAGTTGGCAGCAAGCTACAAATTGATGTTTTACAGCATATTTAAAAGTCTTATGTCACATGATTCAATAGAGAATTGAAAATATAAACTCATTGGATGTTAGTTGCAAAATATGGTCCTTTATAAATTTCTCAGTGAGAAAATTAAGGAAAAATTATTTCAGCAAGTAATTATTATAAAGCAATGATGGTGTAGGGACAAATGGCACAAAATTTGAAAGCATAGTGCCCAACTTTTGGGAATTACAAGTGCCTTAGAGGTCGAAAATGGCATCCAAGGCACATGTGGGCATACTTTTGATGTGAGTTGTGCCAGATGCTATATTGGTGGTGATGTTAATGTCTACATGTAATGCTGATTTGACAACCAGCACTGCCATTTTGGAGTTCAAACTCCAGCTAACACGGCTCTTAATCACGCATGTCTGAACACGCGCTCAACAACAGGAAGGAACCCCATCCCACCCCTAACCAGTGCTATTTAAAGGAATCATCAATTACTTTTAGGTTCATTGCCGATTGATTTCTGTTGGCTGTTGTACGATTGTACAAATGTTTGGTGCTTTCTAGACTTTAAAGTTGCTAAAGTCTACAGGGAGTAGTGTAGCAGCTGCTAAAGGATTTTGTCTTGACTTCAAGGCTTCTGCAAAAACCAACTGCTCCCAGTCATGTGCAGTTGCTTGCATCTCCTTTGGTCTAAAGCATGACAGGGAGAATGAGCAGAGGTGACACAAAGCAGCTAGAAGAGGGAGGAGGAGGACAAGGGAGAGAACAGCCATCAGCAGAAGGCCCAGGGCATTCAGGGAGCAATTGCCCTATCTGAACCTCAGTAAGGTACAATGTGTGAGACGTCTACAGTGCATTAAGGATGTCCTTACTGAAATCTGCTACTTGCTGCAGCCACAACTGCAACTTTAAAGCAGCTTTAAAGCATTACCAGTGGCTGTGAAGGTGACCGTGGCCATGACGTTTTATGCTTCTGGCTCCTTCCAGGCTGGAGTTGGAGGTATTTGCAACATCTCACAATTTGCCGCCCACTGTTACGAAAGGGAGGTCACTGAGGCTCTATGCTCAATATGAGTTAATTACATTCATTCTGACTTGCCAGAGAGAATCAGGCAGATTGAGCACATGACTTTTCTAGGACTATAGGCTTCTGCATGGTGCAGGATGCCATTTACTGCATGCATGTTACTTTGCAGGCGCCACACATCAACTCTGAAATGTACCACAACTGGAAGGGATTCCACTCCCTCAATGTCCACCTGGTGTGTGCCATACTCAATGAATCATGCAGGTCAATGCCTGGCATTCTGGCAGCAGCCATGATGCTATCTGCATTTGAGCCACCACAACAAACCACAGGGTGTTTACTGGGCAACAAGAAATATCTGCTGATGACTTCAGTATACAACTCACACACATCTGTGCAGTATGCATACAGTGAAATCTATACTGCCACACGAGATGTAGACCAGAGCAGATCCTTGGCAAGCTGAAACAATGCTTCTCATAGAGAGTCACAGCACTGAAACAGGCCCTTCGGCCCACTGAGTATCAACCACCCATTTATACTAATCCTACATTAATCCCATATTCCCTACCACATCCCCACCTTCCCTCAATTCTCCAACCGACACTAGGGGCAATTTACAATGGCCAATTTATCTACCAACCTGCCAATCTTCGGCTGTGGGAGGAAACAGGAGCACCCGACAGAAATCCATGCGGTCACAGGGAGAACTTGCAAACTCCGTACAGGCGGAAACCAGAACCAAACCCGGGTCTCTGGAGCTGTGAGGCTGCGGTGCTAAGCACTGCGCCACCCTTGTTGCCTGAACTGCTCTGGATGAGACCTGCAGTGTCAGCCATGGCTCAGTTGGTAGCACTCTCCTCTCTGAGTCGGAAGGTTGTGAATTCAAGTCTCACTCCAGGACTTGAGCACAAAAATCTAGGCTGACATGCCAGTGCTGCACTGTTAGAGGTGTCACCTTTCGAATGTGACATTAAACTGAGGCTCCATCAAGTAGGTATAAAAGATTCCATGGCACTGTTTCAATATTTATCCCTCAATCAAAAAACAGAAAATACAAAAGACAGATCAGCTGATCATTATCAGATTGCCGTTTGGAATGCTTGCTATGTGTGAATTGGCTGCTGCATTTCCTACATTACAACAGTGACTGTATATCAAAAATCATGTTGGGATGTCCTGAGGTTGTGAAAGGCACCATACAAATGAAAGTCTTTCTTTCTTTTGCAGTACTTGGCAGAGTGAGTGTCAACATTTGTGGTGGTCAGCTGCATGCTGCACAACATCGCCATCATGAGGAAACAACCCTTGCCTACAGCGAGCAGCTGAGGAGCAGGAGGAGGAAGGAGAGGAGAAATCCGACTAATTCCCAATTCCAATAGTCCTACACTCTTTACCTTCCATCTGCCACTGACCATCACAGTGTCTGCTTGGCCACAATGCAAAAATAAAAGGCACCACAAAATAAATTTTCCAAACCACATTTGTAAATCAGAAAATGCCACATCGCTTACACATGCCATGTAATCACCCTTGTGCATCTCTTAGTGTTTGTCTTCAATGTGACTTTGCCTGTTGTAGGGCACCTACACAGTGCTACCCCAGTGGCTGCAGCATGGCTGGTGGAAGGTTGCTGGCCCAGCAGAGCGGCAATGGCTCCATGGAACATGAACCTACGTCCTCTGTCTGGATGAGAGCATTTATCATCTCACCACTGCAAATCCGCCAGTGCCTTTGCTATTGCCTGTCAGCTCATCAGCACAGACTGCTGCCGCCTTATGGTGCAGCTCAAAACCGGCAAGGAAGTGATGGCAACGCCATTATCATGCTTGTCGACCCAACCATGATGCAGCATCACATGGCCAGTATCTCAGCTTCCATTGCAGCACATCCAGAAGTCATCCAATGTCTGGCTGCTGGAGTGGAAGCTCAGACTGAAGTCATGTAAGGTCAGCTTGCTGCCATGCAAGCCCAGGCTACAAGTCAGGAAGACTACAGGTGGCCTTGGAGGATGACTACAAGCAGCTCAGCTTTGCGCTGCACGACCTCGGTATAGGAGGTAACAGTCTGGCCTGACTGGCTGACAGGCAACAGCAAAGGCACTGGTGAAGTGGCAGCTGTGGGAGGACAAATGCTGTCATCCAGTCCCCAGCATCACAGATGCCAGTCTTCAGCCAATTCGAATCACTCCGTGTGATATCAAGTAACGGCTGAAGGCACTGGATACTGCAAAGGCTATGGGCTCTGACAATATTTTGGCAATAGTGCTGAAGACCTGTGCTCCAATAACTTGCCGCGCCCCTAGCCAAGCTGTTCCAGTACAGCTACAACACTGGCATCTACCCAGCAATGTGGAAAAGTGCCCAGGTATGTCCGATACACAAAAAGCAGGACAAGTCCAACCCGGCCAATTACCGCCCCATCAGTCTATTCTCAATCATCCGTAAAGTGATGCAAGGTGTCATCGACAGTGCCATCAAGCGGCACTTGCTTAGCAATAACCTGATCAGTAATGCTCAGTTTGGGTTCCGCCAGGGCCACTCAGCTCCTGACCTCATTACAGCCTTGGTTCAAACATGGACAAAAGAGCTGAACTCAACAGGTGAAGTGCGAGTGACAGCCCTGACATCAAGGCAACATTCGACTGAGTATGGCATCAAGGAGCCCTAGCAAAACTGGAGTCATGGGAATCAGGGGGAAAACTCTCCGCTGGTTGGAGTCATACCTAGTGCAAAGGAAGATGGTTGTGGTTGTTGGAGGTCAATCATCTGAGCTCCAGGACATCACAGCAGGAGTTCCTCAGGGTAGTGTCAAAGAACAAAGAACAGTACAGAACAGGAACAGGCCATTCGGCCCTTGATCTTGATGCCTGTCGAAACTAAAACCTTCTACACATTCCGGGGACCGTATCCCTCTATTTCCATCCTATTCATGTATTTGTCAAGATGCCTCTTAAACGTCACTATCGTACCTGCTTCCACCACCTCCCCCAGCAGCAGGTTCCAGGCATTCACCACCCTCTGTGTAAAGAATTTGCCTCATACATCCCCTCTAAACTTTTTCCCTCGCACCTTAAACCTATGTCCCCTAGTAACTGACTCTTCCACCCTGGGAAAAAGCTTCTGACTATCCACTCTGTCCATGCCACTCATAACTTTGTAAACCTCTATCATGTCACCCCTCCACCTTCGTCGTTCCAGTGAAAACAATCCGAGTTTATCCAACCTCTCCTCATAGATAATGCCCTCCAGACCAGGCAACATCCTGGTAAACCTCTTCTGTAACCACTCCAAAGCCTCCACGTCCTTCTGGCAGTGTGGCGACCTAGGCCCAACCATCTACAGCTGCTTCATCAATGACCTTCCTGCAATCATAAGGTCAGAAGTGGGGATGTTCTCTGATGATTGCACAATGTTCAGCACCATTTGCGACTCCTCAGATACTGAAGCAGTCTGTGTACAAATGCAGCAAGACCTAGACAATATCCAGGCTTGGGCTGATAAGTGGCAAGTTACTTTCGTGCCACACAAGTGCAGGCAAAGACCATCTCCAACAAGAGAGAATCTAACCATTTCCTCTTGACATTCAATGGCATTACCATCACTGAATCTCCCACTATCAACATCCTAGGGGTTACCATTGACCAGACACTGAACTGGAATAGCCACATGAATACCGTGGCGACAAGAGTAGGTCAGAGGCAAGGAATCCTGCGGCAAGTAACTCACCTCCTGACTCCCGAAAGCCTGTCCACGATCTACAAGGCACAAGTCAGAAGTGTGATGGAATACTCTCCACTTGCCTGGATGGGTGCAACTCCAACAACACTCAAGAAGCTCAACACCATCCAGGACAAAGCAGCCCGCTTGATTGGCATCCCATCCACAAACATTCACAACCTCCACCACCGATGCACAATGGCAGCAGTGTGTACCATCTACAAGATGCACTGCAGCAACTCACCTAGGCTCCTTAGACAGCACCTTCCAAACCCGCGACCTCTACCAACTAGAAGGAGAAGGGCAGCAAAGGCATGGGAACACCACCACCTGCAAGTTCCCCTCCAAGTCACACACCGTCCTGACTTGGAACTATATCGCCGTTCCTTCACTGTCACTGGGTCAAAATCCTGGAACTCCCTTCCTAATAGCATTGTGGGTGTATCTACCTCACATGGACTGCAGCTGTTCAAGAAGGCAGCTCACTACTACCTTCTCAAGGGCAATTAGGGATGGGCAATAAATGCTGGCCTGGCCAGCGATGCCCACATCCCATGAATGAATTTTTTAAAAATCCAGAGAGAGGACAACAGTGTTATGAGCTCACAGGACAACAGTCTTGCTTGTACTGTGTCTTTATTGAACTGCCTGCTGATGGAAGCCTGCAGTGAGTTATTCATGGTAGAGGTCACATGACTACAGCAAGCCAGGAGGCACATTAGTACAGTATTGTATTTCTAACTCAAACATCCCCCTTATCATACAAAACAAAACAAAACAAAAAAAATTGCATGCTTTATCATTTACAGTGTGGGTTGCCCGAATTACCCACTATGCACACAACTATTCTCATGCATGAGCAGTTCATTATTTGCATTAGTCTATGCACATGCATTGCACAGATAGGGCTGGATTTAATAAGCTCACCGCTGATCTCAGCTTCAAAAATGGCGGCCTGCCCATGCGGGCCGCACGTGAAAGAGCCGCCGCAATCTCAAGTGCGGCAGTTCATTTAAATAGCCAGGGCGGCACCGCCCCCCCAACCCTGATCATGGGAAGGGGGTGGGCTGTCCGAACCTGACAATGGCGTCAGCTGCCTATGCGCAAGTGTTGACGCCATTTTTAAAGGACTGTCAGCCCGACTGGCTTATTTAAATATTTAAAGATAGATACAATAAAATTAAATGAATACATTTATTTTGCCCCTCTCCCACTTCCCAATAACAATTACATTAATTTTTTGCCCTTCCACCACACCCCCCCACCCCCAAACATTTACCTTTACCATCTGGCCTTCCCCTCCCAAACGTCACAAAGTTTAAACTGCAACCCTTCCCATCATCCCCTACACCCATGATGTTTATTTGGCTTCATCCCCGCGCCCCTCCCCCCCAACCGATAAACTTACCTCCTCCCCTATTGCCACCAGTGTTGCATCCCGTTTCCCGAACAGGATCCGAAGGTGCGGGAGTGCCGGCTGCTGAACCGAAGATTGCGACAGGCCATCAAGAGGCGACGTATGTATATTTAAATGAATTAATTTAATTGACTTGAATATTAAAATTGTGGTCCCGTCGCCCAGTGGTGGGGAGGCCATCACGGAGTCTCGTTGCCGCTGGGAGGATCGGGCCGGGCCCTGCCGGCATCAAGGTCCGTGGCAGGCCTCATCCGGAGCCATCTTCAGGCCCCACCCCGCCACGGATCCCGGCGTCGAGGGCTCCTTAAAATCCAGCCCATAGTCTTTAAATCATGCTGGTCTCTTAACGGTGCGCGTGCATGTTGTCGATGGCTGTTCATCTGTGTGATTTTCCTTCTCCGAGGGCTGTCGTTCCTGTGTCACTTGTTGTTGCCACAGTAACTGTCGTTGTTCCATTTCCATTTTTGGAGTGCTCTGGACGTCTGGGGCTAATGGTTTTCTGTGGTCTGTGCAGCTGTGAGTTCACATCTCCCTGATCGGCTGCTTGCAGTGACGGAACAGCTTCTCCAGTTGTGTGTATGTGCCTGCAGTTGTGACGGTATATCTGGACGTTCACTTCCACTGCATATGATCCAGGTGACAACTGCTCAATGTAGGTCCCCAGTTGCCACTTGGGCTGACTCTTGTTGAAAATGTTGAAGGTCTGTGCCCTGGCTGGCTCTCCAATGCTCAATTCTGGTAATGGTTTGACAGTTTTGTCAAAATGAAATTTGCCTTTCTGCTGTTTCACCTTGATTTTGTCACTCACGCCTGTTACTACTTCTGGCTTCAGTAGCTTTTTTGCTATTGGAAGAGCAGTTTAGGTGCAATGTGACATTAGTCTTTGTACCGGACTGCTTTCCATGCCTTCAGTAGGTGTGTTTCTCCACTCGAGGATTGCCTTGTATACATCAGTGCTGGATTTGCTTGGTTTCCTTCTGATTCCTTTGGCGATTTTCATTGCCACCTCAGCCTTTCCATTTGACTGGGGATAGTGTGGAGATGAAGTATGCTGTTGAATTTCTCGATCCTTTATAAAGCAGCTGAATTCTTACTCATGAACTGAAGGCCATTGTCGTTCATCACAAAGGTTCATGCTCCATGGAGCCACTGCCACTCCTCCAGGGTGGCACCTCAGCAATTCTAATGATCTGTTGGAGTACAGAATGCTGGACTGCTGTGAGACCCTGAAAACCCCTTTGAACACTGGTATCCATGATGGCAGCAGTCTGAGTTTGCATGCTGGAGGGGATGGGCTCCAAGCTCTTTTCAAAGTTGGTGCCAGACTCCTCCTTGCTCCTTGACATTGTAGTCTTTCTGCCAATGCACCAAGCAATGTGCATAGCCATCAGTCTTCTTCTTATCCTGCCACATTGAACTGCTTGTCTGAATCCTCTACAGCAGAACTCGTGTGTGACCTCACCCCCCCAAGGAGCTGGCACCTGCACTGCCCTTACCTCGGCCTGGCTGCAGGCCATTCATGTCTGGTGTTTCACCAAGTGTATATTCTACCTCTAAGCTCTAAATTAAGTGCAGTGTAAGTATGTGAGCTAGTGCCTGTGAGTGTGAGATTGAGTGACAGTACTTCTTCATCATCATTGTCTTGTTGCTCCAGCTGTCCCTTCTATAGGGGTAAGGACCTACAGCCATGCCAGTCTGCCACCAGTTAGCACCTGATGCCTCCAGTTGTGCAGCAATTCGTCTTGCAAGAGAGAGGAAAATGTGTTAATGAGTGCAATCTGTTTAGGTGATGTGACTCTTATGTTTGAATAGCTGGCAGTGTGTGCAAACTGTGAGATGTGGGTGTGAGGCTTGCAGCAGTGCAAAGTGTGTGAAGATGAGGTGAAGCTATGAATATTAGGTCTGAGTTCTGATTGATAGAGATTGTTGGTAGGTGAGTGATGGGGGTGTGGTGCATTGAGCAGTGTGTGAGGTTAGCGGTGCAGTTTGTGCGATATGGCATTTGAAGATGCATTCCTTAACCACTCAGGCGAGGTGACTGAATTTCTTGCAGCACTGCATCCAGGTCCTCAGGGCTTGACTCCTGGAATTGACCAGCACAGCTATCTGATCCCACTGCCGTCATACAGTTTATCTGATGGGCCTCGTGGCCCACTGTGGATAGAGTACATCTTTGCTCCACTGTACCTCCTAAACCAAGGCCTCCAGTGCAGCACGGAAAATCTTAGAGCTTGCACTCTCCCCCATATTGCGACATTCTTCCGATCAGAATCAGTTGTAGAATGTCTTCCAGCACCTGCTCCAACACACAACGCACCTCCTCTTTAAGAGGTACAAGCTACTTTTGACTGGTGGCAGCCTCTCACATATTTGGCCCCCTCCTGAAGTGTGTAGCCACTCAACAGCTGGATTAGCGCTGGCTGCACACTGCAATCATGTTAATTAGCAGACAGTACAAATTTGACATGGAGCAGGTGTAAGTTAATTCCACATTGCGATCTCCACACTTGTTTTCTGGGGCTATTGTGTTTATCCCCTAAAATCTTTGGTTAGCTTTGTGCACAGACGCATATAACATATATATGATGAAGCCATGGGCAAACAGTTTGAAAATCCAATCTGCATGAAACATTCAGTGATGGAAACAGATGCATATTTCCTGATGTTTGTTTCAAATTAAACGCTGGAAAATGTTCCTGCCAAAAATAATTCAGCAAGTCTCTTTGTCAGGATGACTATTCAGAAACCACTTCTGCAGATGCTCTGTTGTGGCTTAGGAATGACAAGTGACCACTAGTGATCCTACTTAAAAAAGGAAGACTTGCATTTATATAGTGCCTTACATGACTTCAGACAAAGAAATCAAATAGTGCTAGGAACATTGGAGTAGGCAATTCAACCCCTGGAGGATGCTCTGCTATTCAATTAGATCACGACTGATCTGCACCTCAACCCCATTTAGCTCCAACAAAAATCTATTGATCTCAATCTTGAAAGTTCCACTTGTTCTAGCATCCACAGCCCCTTGGTGGAAAGAATTCCAGACTTTTCCTATACTTTGGGTGCAAAATTCATTGCTGGAGTCCCTACACCATTTTGCTGGGGCGCAAGGTGTCTGTGTGGTGTTCTATCAGGAAAGAGGTGCATGCGCTGGAAGGCTGTGCCTGTGATAATAACAATATTATCCTGATGTCACACAGCCTTACCGGCTGATGCGATGCCAGGATACCACATTTGGACCATGCAGGTTCAGCAACAAATTCGTCAATTACTCAGTAAGCAACAAGCGTGAAGCTGCAAGGTGGGCCCTGCACTAGTGTTCCTGAAAGGGTCAGACACCCAAATTGCAGGTAAGGTAACTCTTAAGAACTTCTGCTATTGCAAAGAGTTTGCAAGAATCCTGGACTATTTATGGAGGTGTTATGGTGAGGTCCAGGATTTGGCAAAGAGCGTTACTGCATCTTCACGCGGATGGCAGAGGAGTAGATGACCTGGCCACACAAAGGCTGCAACAGGTATGGTGGCAGCTGTGACAGTGTCTCTGGTTCTGCAGCATGACAGGGAAATAGAGCAGAGGCTGCAGAGAGGGCAAACTCTGTATGATGCCCCTGCCAATGTGGAACCAGACTCCTCCATGCTCCTTGACAGTGACAGGAGGTTTTCTGGCAGGCCAGCCAATGGGACCAGCATCTCAGTGTGCATGCCATTTCAGCACTCTCCTGTATGCCACATCATTGAAATCCATCCCTGAGTCCTCTGTAACAGAACCCATCTGTGACCTCATCCTCCAGTGAGCTGGCAAATGAATCATCCTTTCCGCCTGGCCTGGCTGCAGCCCACTCGTGTCCGGATGACTCACCTTGTGTTGATCCCAATTCAATACTTGCATCCAAGGTATCCAAGCTACTAGCTGTGAGTGTCAGCTCAAGTGTTGGGCCTTTTCATCAATGCTGTGCTGTTGCTCTCTCTCTTCCTCATTAGGTTGTTGTGACTGAGCAGGTGGCAGTTCTTGGGATCCAAAAGCAGGAAATCAAAAGGGGAAGGTTGGGGTGAGGGAAGGGGGTTGGGGTGTGATGCAAGAGGTCCATGGATACCCCATCTGCAGCTTGCTCAGCATGCCAACTAGCATGTTGAGGATGAGCTGAGAGTTGAGAAGGGGCATTAGGCAGGAACAAGCCATCATCCAAAATGTTCACAGTGACACTGGATGACACAGACTCTGTCACTGCTGGCCCCATGATGTTGAAAGCCATGTCCACCTTAGGGCTCAAGAGTGCAGGTACCCTTGTCCCCCATTGGGTCTGCTCTGCTCCCTCCTATTCTGTGTCACCTTGTCCTGAAAGAGAGAGGGCAAAATGTCAGTGATTGTGTGGCACTGTGTTTGTGTGATGTGCCTGCCATGACTGAACAGCTAGAGGTATGTGGAGGCAGCGAGAGGTGAGTGTGAGGCCACAGCATTGGTAGGTGTGTGAGAGTGATGTGAAGTATCTGGATGTTAGGATGAGTCCTGAGTATTAGGGACTGTTGATTGGTTCATGCTGATGGGTGAGTATTGAGAGTGTGGTTCATTGAGCAGTGTGAGAGGATGGTGGTGTGGTGGGTAGGAGATGCCATGTGAAAATGCAGTCACTGACCTCGACTATTCACATGAGGTCATTAAACCTCTTGTGGCAATGCTGCCACATCCTCGGGTCCAGACACCAGGAATTGACCTCCATGGCCACCTGCTTGTATTCCCTTCTGAGGGTGGACCTTGAGGGTGTCCTGGCCTCCCGCAGAACCATGGCCTCCCTCCTCCTGCCCAGCTCCACTATCTGTCACCCTGGAACCCTCTCTCTGCCCTGGTGTTCAATTTTCTGTCAGTTAAATTTCACCAATATTCTCCAGTGCAGCTTCCCTTTAAGAGGGATAGCCTACCTTTAAGAAGAGCAGACTGGCTGCACCAGGTGGTTTCTGCACAACATTGATTGACTCGCCTATAAGCGCAGAGACAGCTAACAATGGGAGGAGAACGCCAGCAGTACAGGACCTGCTCAGCTGGACGCTACAATCATGCAGACAAGCTGGCTGCACCAAATTTATGTGCTGCCCAACCCACTTGGAACTGACGCAGACATGCTGCGAATCACAAACCCCTTACCCCAAAACGGGACACATCAATTTCTAAACCCTTGTGCAAAAATGTTTCCCGATTCCCCTTTTAAATGACCACTTTTATTTTTAAGATTATGTCCCCTCAGTTTAGATTCCCCCTCCAGAGCAAATAGTTTCTCAGTATTTACCTTATTGAATCCTTTCAACATTTCAAACACTCTGATCAGATCACCATTCAATCATTCATTCTCATGTGAATACAAGCCAAGTTTTTGCAACCTGTCCTCGTAATTTAACTGTCCAAGGCCCATGTTTACCTACGTAACAGTGACTAATTTATTGGTTGTAAAACCCTTTGGGATATGCTGAGATGATGAAAGACATTATATAAATGCAAATTAATTCAGTGCAGTTCTCCTGTTCATTTCTTAATACATATATCAACTCTGCAATAACTCAATTTACTGACAGCTTCTTAAAGCGGCACCTGCCTAAGCATTTTGAAATCTTAACCAGTTAAAGATAGCCAACAGCCCTTTGCAGGGTGCTGGTGTCTGATGACGCATCATTTGTTGCCACGGCATTCCCAGCAGGCCACGCAATGTGCATTGGGAACTGGGGATGTTTATTTCAATAAATGACCTTGCATTATGGAGTGACGTCAACTTCATGCCCTGCAGGATTCCGCAGCATCCCAAGTGCAGCGTTCCCGACACCGCAGTGCTGGGACTGCATTACTGGCCCCATATTCTAATAAAAAGAGTGATGGGAGAGTCTTTGTTCCAAAAACTACGAAGATTCTAACAATCTGTTTATTCATCTTCCTCCATTTAATTATAAGTTAAATGACGAAACTACACAACCTGCAACTCCTTTGGAAAGGCACTTGCTGGATTCTCACTAGCCACAACCTCTCAAGTCCTTTGAGAGTTTATGACAGGGTTAGTGATTTAGTTTAGTTTACAGTAAACTTGCGTGGGACGCAAGTCACAAATTATATTAATGAACAGCACTAAACATTACTGAATGGCAACAGATATTCCACATCAATGATGAAAAAGAATTTCCATCGTTAGGGCGGCACAGTGGCGCAGTGGTTAGCACCGCAGCCTCACAGCTCCAGGGACCCGGGTTCGATTCCGGGTACTGCCTGTGTGGAGTTTGCAAGTTCTCCCTGTGTCTGTGTGGGTTTTCTCCGGGTGCTCCGGTTTCCTCCCACAAGCCAAAAGACTTGCAGGTTGATAGGTAAATTGGCTATTATAAATTGTCACTAGTATAGGTAGGTGGTAGGGAAATATAGGGACAGGTGGGGATGTTTGGTAGGAATATGGGATTAGTGTAGGATTAGTATAAATGGGTGGTTGATGTTCGGCGCAGACTCGGTGGGCCAAAGGGCCTGTTTCAGTGCTGTATCTCTAATCTAATCATCTCATCTTCATTTACATCTTAAATATTTAATACAGTTACAAATCTGTTCTCCTATGCTCAAAGGATCTAGTCCCAGGTTAGACAGTATTCACCCATTCTGCTACGTCCTTCCCAAATTGCTGTTCAAAGAGGGATGCTCCACCTTTCCAATGAGCAGTATCCTCCCCTCCACCAAGACCTTCAAAGCTATGTCCCTGTTTGTCACCCTGCGCCTGCTACAGCCATTCATATTTCTCAGCAGCTCTTTAAATGCTGCTAATCCTCTTTTTGTCTTGCTCTTTTGGCACCAAGGACATTGCAATATTATGCAAAAGTGTTGGCCTCCCATTATAGTGCAATGTTCCAGTGCTACTAGTACTGACCATGCCCAGAAAATGCTGTAGTGTCTCAGCTTGGGAACTGTGGGATAGATAGATTTTGTCTTTACTGTCAGAGTGTTAAGCATCATGTGGGCAGAGAGCAGAAAGCAAAATCTGGCTGGAAGGATTACACAGCAGTAACAGAATCAAATGAAATGGATCGAAGGAAAGTACGGGGAACTTTGTAAGAACAGAAAATCCTCCCCTATCAGTTATTTCTTTCTGTGCTTCTCCTGGACAATGCTTAACATCCAGTAGTAAAAGGGAGAATTTGGCCCGAGTTGTAACTAACCTAAACAAAATTGTCAAATAAAAAAGCATAGTATCCAAGGTCTTCTCTTTTCCCTCCTTCCTGCAGTCCACTCTATCATGTTAGAGTGGGCTGGTGGACACTGTGCCCACCCAAGCTCCTGCTGAACGCAGCGAAGTTCCTGGGATCGAGTTCACCTCTAAATTTCAGCAAGTTTCCAGTGGGAGTTCCACCTGTCCCAGAAGCTCACCATTGGGAGGAACAAAGATAACCATCGCTGCAGGAATCTGAAACCTGCAGCCATTTAAAGGGCCATACAGCATCGCCACTGAACAACACATTGAAGAATCATTAAGGAAGCTATGGGGAAATTTTATTAATTGAACTCAATGAATAAAAATCTGGAATTAAAAAAGCTAGTCCAATGGTGACTCTGAAACCATTGTCAATTGTCGTAAAAACCCATCTGGTTCACTAATGCCCTTCAGGGAAGGAAATCTACTGTCCTTACCTGGTCTGGCCTACATTTGACTCCACACCCACAGCAGTGTGGCTGACTCTTCAATGCCCTCTGAAATGGCCTAGCCAGCCACCCAGTTGTATCAAGCTGCTACAAACTTTAATAAAAGGAATTAAACTGGACGGACCACCCAGCATCGACCTCGGCACTGGAAACAACAATGACATACCCAGCCCTGTAAAGCCTTACCAACATCTGGGGGCATGTGCCAATATTTGGAGAGCTGTCCCACAGACTAGTCAAGCAACAGCCTGACGTAGTCATATTCACGGAATCATACCTTACAGACAATGTCCCAGACACCACCATCATCATCCTTGGGTATGTCCTGTCCCACCGGCAGGACAGACCCACCAGAGGTGGCGGCACAGTGGTATACAGTCGGGAGGGAATTGCCCTGGGAACCCTTAACACTGACTCTGGATCCTATGAAGTCACATGGCATCAGGTCAATCACGAGCAAGGAAATCTCCTGCTGATTACCGCCCACCACCGCCCCCCTAATTGTCTTTCTTCCTGCACCATTCTGGCATTGCACTGAACTAAATTCTTTAATTGTCATTGCTTGGAAGGGACTCCCTAGTGACTGGCTTTGAATGGAAATGGGTCAGTGAAAAGCAGAATACATTACAAAATCTCGGGATAGTATTTAAACAGACTCATATATATTCAAAACACAAGCTGCACAGAATAGATACAGTGATCAACTGCAGAATTGTCTGCAAATAAAACAAAACAAAGGCAAGTGGAAGAAGCAACTGCAGGATGGTTCCATGAATAATGAAGCATTTATAAGCTACTGATTAATTTTTCAAATAATAGTGTTTACAACAACAGTAGATGAGCCCTGTTCTCTAAGAGCCCAGAGCCTCTTGCAAACTCTGATATTCTTGATTAGAGCCTAGAACCTGTTATTTGTTTCTTAGCTGCAAATGCCAAGGGCATCCATTGTATGATATCCCTCTGTCATGTACTTTAACAGATTCAGGTTTCGGCCTCACATAACATGCTACTACTACTGCTACTAAATTATCATACTCATAGTCATACTCAGGGAATCATACCTTACAGATAATTTCCAGACACCGCCATCGCCATCCCCAGGTATGTCCTGTCCCACCAGCAGGACAGACCCAGCAGAGTTGGCAGTACAGTGGTATACAGTCGAGAGGGAGTTGCCCAGGGAGTCCTCAACATTGACTCTGGACCCCATGAAGTCTCATGGCATCAGGTCAAACATGGGCAAGGAAACCTCCAACTGATTATCATCTACCGCCCTCTCTCAGCTGATGAATCAGTACTCCTCCATGTTGAACAGCATTTGGAGGAAGCATTGAGGGTGGCATGGGCACAGAATGTACACTGGGTGGGGGTCTTCAATGTTCATCACCAAGAGTGGCTCAGTGGCACCACTACTGACCAAGCTGGCCTAGTCCTAAAGAACATAGCTGCTAGACTGGGGCTGCGGCAGGTGGTGTGGGAACCACTGAGAGGCAAAATCATACTTGACCTTGTCCTCACCAATCTGCCTGCCACAGATGCATCTGTTCATGACAGTATTGGTAGGAGTGACCACGCACAGTCTTTGTAGAGACGAAGTCCCATCTTCACATTGAGGATACCCTCCATCGTGTTATGTGCCACAACCACCGTGCGAAATGGGATAGATTTTGAACAGATCTAGCAATGCAAAACTGGGGATCCATGAGGCACTGTGGGCCATCAGCAGCAGCAGAATTGTACTTAACCACAATTTGTAACCTCCTGACCCAGCATATCCCCACTCTATCATTACCATCAAGCCAGGAGACCAACCCTGGTTCAACGAAGAGATCAGGAGAGCATGCCAGGAGCAGCACCAGGTATACTTCAAAATGAGGTGTCTGCTTGGTGAAGCTACAACCCAGGACTACATGTGTGCCAAACATCATAAGCAGCATGTGATAGCGAGAGCTAAGCAATCCCATAACCAACTTATCAGATCTAAGCACTGCAGTCCTGCCACATCCAGTCATGAATGATGGTGGACAATTAATCAACTAACTGGAGGAGGTGGCTCCACAAATATCCCCATCCTCAATGATGGGGGAGCACAGCACATCATTGCGAAAGATAAGGCTGAAGCATTTGCAACAATCATCAGCCTGAAGTGCCGAGTTGATGATCCATCTCGGCCTCCTCCTGAAGTCCCCAGCATCACAGATTCCAGTCTTCATTCAATTCGATTCACTCCACGTGATATCAAGAAACGAATGATGGCACTGGATACTGCAAAGGCTATAGGCCCTGGCAATATTCTGGCAATAGCACTGAAGACCTGTGCTCCAGAACTTGCCACACCCCTAGCCAAGCTGTTTCAGCACAGCTGCAACACTGGCATCTACCCAGCAACGTGGAAAATTGCACTTGTATGTCCTGTACACAAAAAGCAGGACAAGTCCAACATGGCCAATTACCACCCCATCAGTCTACTCTCAATCATCAGTAAAGTGATGGAAGGTGGCATTGACAGTGCTATCAAACAACAATTGCTCAGAAATAATCTGCTCACGGATGCTCAGTTTGGGTTCCGCCATGGCCACTCACTCCTGAACTCATTGCAGCCTTGGTTCAAACATAGACAAAAGAACTGAACTCAACAGGTGAGGTGAGAGTGACTGCCCTTGACATCAAGGCAGCATTCAACTAGGTATGGCATCAAGGAGCCCTAGCAAAACTGGAGTCAATGGGAATCGGGGGAAAACTCTCCGCTGGTTGGAGTCATACCTAGCGCAAAGGAAGATGGTTGTGGTTGTTGGAGGTCAATCATCTCAGCTCCAGGACATCACTGCAGGAGTTCCTCAGGGTGGTGTCCTAGGGCCAACCATCTTCAGCTGCTTCATCAATGACCTTCCTTCAATCAAAAGGTCAGAAGTGGGGATGTTCGCTGATGATTGCACAATGTTCAGCACCATTCGCAACTCCTCAGATACCGAAGCAGTCCATGTAGAAATGCAGCAAGACCTGGACAATATCCAGGCTTGTCCTGATAAGTGGCAAGTAACAATCATGGCACACAAGTGCCTGGCAATGATTATCTCCAACAAGAGAGAATCTAACCATCTCCCCTTGACATTCAATAGCATTGCAATCACTGAATCCCCCACTTTCAACATCCTGGGGGGGGTTCCCATTGACCAGAAACTGAACTGCAGTAGCCATATAAAAAGCGTGGCTACACGAGCTGGTCAGAGGCTAGGAGTCCTGTGGCGAGTATCTCACCTCTTGTCTCCCCAAAGCCTCAAAGCCTATCCACCATCTACAAGGCACAAGTCAGGAGTGTGTTGGAATATTCTCCACTTGCCTGGATGGGTGCAGCTCCAACAACACCCAAGAAGCTCGACAGTATCCAGGATAAAGGAGCCCACTTGATTGACACCCCATCGACAACATTCACTCCCTCCACCACCAGCGCACAGTGGCAGCAGTGTGTACCATCTACAAGATGCACTGCAGCAATGCACTAAGACACCATAGACAGCACCTTCCAAACCCGCGGCCTCTACCACCTGAAGGACAAGGGCAGCAGATGCACTGGAACACCACCATCTGCAAGTTCCCCTCCAAGCCACACACCATTCTGACTTGGAACTACTTTGCCATTCCTTACTTGTCACTGGGTCAAAATCCTGGAATTCCCTTTGTAACAACACTGTGGGTGTACCTACCCCACATGAACTGCAGCGATTCAAGAAGGCTGCTCACCACCACCTTCTCAAGGTCAATTAGGGATGGGCAATAAATGCTGGCCTAGCCAGCAATGCCCATATCCCATGAATGAACAAAAAAAAAATTCCTGTCCACCAACGCAGCAGCAATGATAAGGACCAATGAACTCACTCCATTGTCGCTGGATCTGTACTAGCATGGCTGCCTCAGTTACCCGTGTCCCTTTCTGTGACAGTTCACTCTGGACATTGTCTGTCCAGTGCTTCCTTTGTCTTCCTTCACTTCCTGTTCCATGAAAGGTATATCAGCTGTTTCCATTCCTGAAACATGCACAGACCATTGCGATCATCTTTCTTGCACCTTCTGTTGTTTCTTGTTCAAGCCATGTTTTTATTTCATTCCTGATTCTTTGTATCCTGGAATACACCTCGTCTTGACAGTACACAGATGAATTTCATGCAAGCACTTTCGCCATTCACGGAACGGGTGGAAAAATGTTCGAAGACAGTTCAATGACCTTAGACAGTCACTTCTAGGTTTGATTCCGAACCAGGATCCACCCCTACATGTTGCTTGCCTTTTGAATAATGCAGGAGCAGTTGTTAAGTAATGAAGTCACGGCATTGCTATTCATTCGAAGAATTTAGTGATCCGCTAAATCTTGCTCTGCTTAGGTATCTCTTTAATTTTGTTTTGCACTGAAAGATTATTCTAGAACAGCAGTTTAAGAAACATTCTGTGTGGTGGTCACCTGCCAAATATTAACATGCTCCCAGAAACCTTCATCAGGTATCACCGTATTCTTGGAAGCTTCAAGGGTCCCTGGGGAACCAATTTTTGACACACTGTGTCATCTATTTAAGGAAAGAAAGAAAAACTTGGATTTATATAGCGCTTTCTTGACCTCAGGATGCTCCAAAGTGCTTTACAGCCAATAAAGTACTTTTGATGTGTAGTCACTGTTGTATTTTAGGAAAACAGTGATGCAATTGCATAAAGGTTTCTCATTGTAAAAAATGTGTAACATATAGACTTTATGATCAGCAGCAGGCCATTCAACCCCCGCAGTCTGCTTCACCATTCAATTTGATTCTGGCTGATCTACGTCTCAACTTCTGTGCTCCATATCCCTTGATAATCTTACCGAACAAAAAGCTATCAATCTCAGTCTTGAAACTGCCAATTATCCCAATATCTGTAGCTTTTCTTTGGTGGCGGTGTGGGGGATAATGAGTTCCAAATCTATACTACCCTTTGTTTGAAAAAGTGCTTCTTGATTTCCCTCCTGAATGACCTGGCTCTAATTTTAAGATTGTGTCCCCTTGTTTTTGGTTCCTCCACCAAAAGGAATTGCTTCTCCATACCTACCCTATCAAATCCTTTCAACATTTTAGCACCTTGATCAGATCACCGTTCAATTTTTTTTATACTCAAGGGAATACAAGCCACAGTTAGCCATCAAGTTTAACCCTCTAAAGGATGGTAAATGAACAAAAAAAGAAATGTGTTGAGACAGACAGAAGTTTTGCAGAGCCCTTAGACTCCTCACGAATCCCCAGGGTTCAGGGACCCCAGTTTCAAAGCCTAGGTGTTAAATGTTGTACGGTATGTTTTCCATTTGGGACTATTTTAAGATTTCCTGCCTGGTCTTTTTAGTGGACGATCAGGATGACTTGATTGAAACATATAAGATCCTGAGGGGTCTTGGCAGGGTAGATGTGGAAAGGATGTTTCCCCTTGTGGGAGAATCTAGAACTAGGGATCACTGTTTAAAAATAGGGCGTTGCCCATTTAAGACAGTGATGAGGAGAATTTTTTTCTCTCAGAGGGTCGTGAGTCTTTGGAATTCTCTTCCTCAAAAGGCAGTGGAATCAGAGTCTTTGAATATTTTTAAGGGAGAGGTAGATAGATTCTTGATAAGCAAGAGGGTGAAAAGTTATTGGGGGTAGGTGGAAATGTGGGGAGTATCAGTCCAGCCTTGAACTTATTGAATGGCAAAGCAGATTCGAAGGGCCAAGTGGCCTACCCCTGCTCCTAATTCGTATGTTTGTATGTACTGCAAAGTCTGTTTTCCACAGACTATTCAAGCACTAAAGTATTCAAGTACAGGACTCAAGATCAAAAAGATATAATGATGGTGCCATGTTAGGCCCCCACCTGCCAAGAATGAGGAACATCAATTTTGTCACGAACATTGATTTTTAACTGTTGTTGGAGTGAGGAAATGACTCAGTAAATAGATCAGATGTAGATGAAAAAAACATTTACATACTAATGGACATCGAAGGTGAGGAAGCGCATTCCAGGGCCTGCTAAGGAGGGCCACAATCCACAATGCCCAGGACTGGTTAGACCAGCTAGTCATATTACTAACTGGCTGTTCCAGGGTTTTCTTTTGAACTGGCCACATAGAGTCTGAACTTAGAAAGACTGTTTGCTCCTGGACTGAGAAGAACTCTCCTGTCTGCTTCCATCTCTTTCTCACAAAACACTGAATCCACTGAAGACACATGAACCCCAAGAGAGAAAAGTCTCCTACAGCAAACAAGGTTTAAGAAGAATACTGGGCCCCAATGAAAAGCAAGATCTAACTACAATCAAGGACTCAACAGTGAGCTTGAAGAACCATGACAAAACCTCTTCAGATATTGCCTCAAATGTTTCCACTTTATTTTCCTCCTGCTCTTTTCTGGCTCGAGTTGCATGCGTGTATCACGTATGCATACTAGTGTGAGCGCTTTGTGTATCCGTAGGCGTCAACGGAATTAGAGTTTAAGTTTAATAAATTTCAATCTTTCTTCTTTAAACCGAAGAAAACCTGTTTGTGCTGGTTTCTTTGCCTTATAATTGGAAAGCAGTGAACAAGGATTCACCAAGGTGAAGCTAAAAACTGTGTGTTTAAAATTCAGCCCTGTTATGTTAAGACCAGGTGAAGGTTGAAAGGAAACCCTAGACCTCTTTCTCACCAGGTCGTAACAATAGTTAAGATAGAAAGGAGGAAGATAATTGATAAACTAATCCAATTTAGAGAGGATATAACTCCTGGTGCAGATGGATTGCATCCATGAATATTAACAACAATTTGCATTTATATGACACCTTTAATGTAATAAAACATCCTAAGGTGCTTCACCGGAGTGTTATAAAGCAAAGTTTGACACTGAGCCACATAAGATGATATTAGGATAGGTGATCAAAATCTTGGTCAAGGAGGTTGGTTTTGAGGAGCATCTTAAAGAAGGATAGCGAGGTAGAGAGGCAGAGATGTTTAGGGAGGGAATTTCAGAGCTTAGGGTCTTGGCAGCTGAAAGCATGCCTGCCAATGGTGGAGCCATTAAAATTGAGGATGCTCAGGAGGCCAGAGTTGAAGGAGCGCAGTTATTTCAGAGGGTTGAAGGGCTGAAGATTACAGAGATAGGGAAGGATGAGGCTATGGAGGGATTTGAAAGCAGGGATGAGGATTTTCAAATTGAGGTGTTGCCAGACCAGGAACCAGTGTAGGTCAGCGAGCACAAGGTGATGGTGAACAGGACATGATGCAAGATAAAAGATGGGCAGCAGCTTTTTCAATGACCTTAAATTTATGAACAGTAGAATGTGGGAGGTAGGCCAGGAATGTGTTGGAAAAGTCAAATCTGGAGGTGACAAATGCATAGATGAGAGTTTCAACAGCAGATGAGCTGAGGCAGGGGTGGAGTCAGGCACTGTTACAAAGATGGATATAGGCAGTCTTAGTTATTGGTTAGTGTTAAGACCAAGGTGGGAGGCATGTACTGTCATTTCTCATTCCACTTAGAGTCATAGAGAGAGATACAACACTGAAACAGGCCCTTCAGCCCACTAAGTCTGTGCTGACCAACAACCACCCATTTATACTAATTCTACATTTAATCCCATATTCCCTACCACATCCTCACCTGCCCTCAATTCTCCTACCACCTACCTACACTAGGAGCAATTTACAACAGCCAATTTTCCTATCAACCTGCAAGTCTTCGGCTGTGGGAGGAAACCGAAGCAGCTGGCAGAAACCCACACAGTCATAGGGAGAACTTGCAAATTCTGCACAGGTGGTACCCAGAACTGAACCCAGGTTGCTGGAGCTGTGAGGCTGCAGTGCTAACCACTGCGCCACTGTGCCGCCCTAAATGGACCACTTCTGCATAGGTCACAACGTATATTTAAATGTTTACCCAGATGCTGATGCGGTCAATCATATTATACTCTACTCTTTATCCCAGAATAAAATACACCAACCTGGCTTCTTTAATAAACAACAAAATTATCCGTTTATTATCAAAACAAGGCTTATCTAGTTACAAAGCAAAGCGTTAACACAAAGATTGAAATATGAAAGTTCCCTTTTTAAATTAGCTCCTCACACACTCACACTCACTCTGAAAAAATACAGAAATTCTCTCTCCGCAGAGGTTTGTTACAAAAAAAAACAGGTGAAACATTTGCTAATTCTTGAAAAAAAAATATGGAAAGATGTTGGTTGTCCCTTTTTGTCTCGCATCCCAATTACGCGTAGACAGCTGTCACTGGGATCTTCCTAGAACAGTTCTTTACAGGTGAGTTAAGGACCAGTTTGGCAGGCCTTTCAGGAGAAATGTGGCAATAGTTTCAGTCTGTTTCTTAAACTTGCTTCTCAGGGCTTCTTATAGAGATTGAAAAGCTGGCAGCTGTCCACACCCAAACTCTGTCCAAAGCAAAACCAAAAACAATCTCTCCAAAAGTGAAACTCCAAACAGCAGGTCAAAAAACCCCTGACCCTCATAAATTTGTCTTATCTCTTCTCTGTAAACATCTCCTCTTAGTCCAAGGTTTCTGTTGTTTATTTATCTTAAATCACATGATTTCCAGCAAAAGGTTGTTTTCAACAACATCTCTAGAGTCCCTTCTGTCAACTTTAAAAAGAATCCAGTAACTATGACATCTTCAGCCTCCAAAAAATAAATCAATTCCCACAATTTAAATATAAGTCCACAAAAATTTAACAAAAAATGGAAGTACTTTCGTAACATTAGGGAAGAGGCAGCAGGGGCACAATTTCATATCTTTAACAATTCATCTGAAAAGGGAATAGTGCCAGAAGACGGGCAGACAGATAAATAGATTCCTATACTTATAAATAGAGATAGAACAAGTCACGGGAATGACAGGCCATTAGCTTAATATCTGTGCTGGAAAATAATGGAACCTTTACTCAAAGATGTGAAAGAAAACATCTAGAAACCAAAAATATAATAAAGAATAGTTAGCACAGATTTAAAAAGGGAGGGTCGTGCTTGACCAACCATATTGAATTCTTTGAAGAAGTAATAGAAAACATCGACAAGAGCAATGTAGTAGATGTAATATATTTGGATTTTGAAAAGACCTTTGATAAGGTACCACGTAGTAGACTTATGATTAAGGTCAGAGCATGTGGAGTCAGGGGACAAGTAGCAAAATTGATAGAAAGCTGGCTACAAAACAGAAAATGGAGAATGGTGTTCCACAGGGGTCAGCATTGGAATCACAATTGTTCAAATTTAGAATTTCTAAATTTGCAGATGACTCCATATTTGGGTTATAGTTAATACAAAAGAAGATTGTGACAAAATACAAAAAGACATTAATAAACCTGCAGAATGGGTGTTTAATTCACAAATGAATTTCAATATAGGTAGTGTATAGAAACATAGAAAATAGGAGCAGGAGTAGGCCATTCAGCCTTTCGGGCCTGCTCCTCCATTCTAAAAAGATCATGGCTGATCATCTAATTCAGTATCCTGTTTCCGCTTTCTCCCCATATCCCTTGATCCCTTTGGTATTAAGAAATATATCTACCTCCTTCTTGAATATATTTAATGACTTGGCCTCCTCTGCCTTCTGCGGTAGAGAATTCCACAGGTTCACCACCCTCTGAGTGAAGAAATCTCTCCTCATCTCGGTTCTAAAAGGCATACCCCGCATCCTGAGATTGCGACCCCTGGTTCTGGACTCCCCAGCCATTGGCAACATCCTCCCTGCATCTAGCCTGTCTAGTCCTGTTAGAATTTTGTAGGTTTCTGAGATCCCCACTCATTCTTCTAAACTCTAGTGAATATAGGCCTAGTCGATCCAATCTCTCCTCATACATCAATCCTGACATCCCAGGAATCAGCCTAGTAAATCTTCTTTGCACTCCCTCCATGGCATGAACATCCTTCCTCAGATAAGGAGAACAAAACTGCACACAATACTCCAGATATGGTCTCACCAAGGCCCTGTATAACTGCAGTAAGACATCCTTGCTCCTGTACTCATATCCTCTTGCACTGAAGCCCAACATACCATTCGCCTTCCTAACTGCTTGCTGCACCTGAACGCTTGCTTTCAGCGACTTGTGTACAAGGACACCTAGGTCTCGTTGCACCTCCCCCTTTCCCAATCTATCACCATTCAGATAATAATCTGCCTTTCTGTTTTTACAACCAAAGTGGATAACCTCACATTTATCCACGTTATACTGCATCTGCCATGCACTTGCCCACTCACCCAACTTGTCCAAATCACATTGGAGCCTCTTTGCATCATCTTCACAGCTCACATTGCACCCCCCCCCCACCCCCACCCCACAACCCCTGCCCAAGCTTTGTGTTGTCTACAAACTTGGAAATGTTACATTTAGTGCCCTCACCCAAGTCATTCATATATTGTGAATAGCTGGGGCCCAAGCACTGATCCTTGCGGTGCCCCACGAGTCACTGCCTGCCACCTGGAAAAAGACCCGTTTATTCCTACTCTCTGTTTCCTGCCTGTCAATCAATTCTCAATCCATGCCAGTATATTACTCCCAATCCCATGTGCTTTAATTTTGCACACTAACCTCTTATGTGGGACCTTATCAAAAGCCTTCGGAAAATCCAAATACACCACATCCAGGGTTCTCCCTTATCTATTCTACTAGTTACATTCTCAAAAAAACTCCAGTAGATTTGTTAAGCATGATTTCCCTTTTGTAAACCCATGCTGACTTTGTCCAATCCCATTTATACTTTCCAGGTGTTCTGCTATCACATCCTTTATAATAGACTCTAGCATTTTCCCCACTACTGATGTAGGGCTAACTGGTCTGTAATTCCCTGTTTTTTTCCCTATCTCACTTTTTAAATAGTGGGGTTACATTTGCCATCCTCCAATCTGTAGGAACTGATCCAGAGTCTATAGAATTTTGGAAGATGACCACCAATGCATCCACTATTTTCAGGGCCACTTCTTTTAGTACTCTGGGATGTAGATTATCAGGCCCTGGGGATTTGTCAGTCTTTAACCCCATTAATTTCTCTAGCATTATTTTTTTACTAATACTGATTTCCTTCAGTTCCTCCCTCTCATTAGAGCCATGGTTCCGTAACATTTCTGGGAGGTTATTTGTGTCCTCCTTTGTGAAGATAGAACCAAAATATGTGTTTAATTGTTCTGCCATTTCTTAGTTCCCATTATAATTGCCCCCATTTCTGACTGCAAGGGACCTACATTTGTCTTCACTAATCTTTTTCTCTTCGCATATTTATAGAAGCTTTTACAGTCAGTTTTTATGTTCCCTGCAGGTTTACTCTCATACTCTATTTTCCCCCGCTTAATCAACCTCTTAGTCCTTCTTTGCTGAATTCTAAACTGCTCCCAATCCTTAGACTTGCTGCTTTTTCTGGCAATTTTATATGCCTCCTCTTTGGATCTAATACTATTCCTAATTTCTTTTGTAAGCCACGGTTGAGCCACCATTCCGGTTTTATTTTTGTGCCGGACAGGAATGAATAATTGTTGTAATTCATGTGCACGTTCTTTAAATATTACCTATTGCCTCTTCCTTTATACCCTGCCCTACAGTGTGGTTAACGTTAGGTGGCCTGTACACTGCTCCCACAAGTGATTTCTTGCCTTTATGATTTCTCATCTCTAACCAAACTGCTTTTACACCCTGGTTTCCTGAACTTAGGTCTCTATTGCATTACTACCACCATTAATTAACAGAGCCACCCTCCACCTTTTCCGAGCTTCCTGTCCTTCCTAAATGCCATGTACCCAGGTTGACCAAGGATGGGAACTGAACATCCAGGGGTATTGAATATTTAGGAAGGACAGGCAAAAAGGGAAAGGAGGTGGGGTAGCGTTGTAAGTAAAGGAGGAAATCCATGCAATAGTGAGGAAGGATATTGGCTCGGAAAATCATGATGTGGAATCTGTATGGGTGGAGCTAAGAAACACCAAGGGGCAGAAAACATTGTTGGGGGTTGTCTACAGGCCCCCAAACAGTAGTGGAGATGTAAGGGATGGCATTAAACAGGAAATTAGAGACACATGCAATAAGTGTACAACAGTAATCATGGGTGACTTTAATCTACATATCGATTGGTCAAACCAAATTAGCAATAATACTGTGGAGGAGGATATCCTGGAGTGTACATGATGGTTTTTTAGACCAATACGTTGAGGAACCAACTAGAGAACAGGCTATCCTAGACTGGGGATTGTGCAATGAGAAAGGATTAATTAACAATCTTGTTGTGCAGGGTCCCTTGGGGACGAGCGACCATAACATGATAGAATTCTTCATTAAGATGGAGAGTGAAGTAGTTGAATCCGAAACTAGGGTCGTGAATCTAAATAAAGGAAACTACGAAGGTATGAGGCGTGAGTTGGCTACGGTAGATGGGAAAATTTTACTAAAAGGAATAGGTACCAATGTTTTCTGCCTCTTGGTGTTTCTTAGCTTCACCCATACAGATTCCAATTCATGATTTTCCAAGCCAATATCCTTCCTCACTATTGCATTGATTTCCTCCTTTACTAACAATGTTATCCCACCTCCTTTCCCTTTTTGCCTGTCCTTCCTAAATATTCAATACCCCTGGATGTTCAGTTCCCATCCTTGGTCACCCTGGGTACATGGCATTTAGGAAGGATAGGAAGCTAGGAAAAGGTAGAGGGTGGCTCTGTTAATTAATGATGGTATTAGCGCAATAGAGAGGGATGACCTAAGTTCAGAAAACCAGGATGTAGAAGCAGTTTGGGTAGAGATGAGAAATCATAAAGGCAAGAAGTCACTTGTGGGAGTGGTGTACATGCCACCTAACGTTAACCACACTGTAGGACAGGGTATAAAAGAAGAAATAATGGCAGCCTGTTGGAAAGGTCCAGCAATAAGCATGGGGAATTTTAACCGATATATAGACTGGAAAAATTAGATGGGCAGAGGTAGCCTAGATGCGGAGTACATAGAATGTTTTCAGGATAATTTCTTGGAACAATACATTCTGGAGCTAACCAGAGAGCAGGCTATACTAGACATGGTATTGTATAACAAGATGGGATTAATTAGTGACCTCATAGTCTAGGTACCCCTAGGTAGCAGCAATCATAATATGATTAAATTTTACGTTCAGTTTGAAGGAAAGAAGAGTGGGTCCAAGACCAGTATTATAAACTTAAATCAGGGCAATTATGAAAGCATGAAAGCAGAGCTAACTAAAGTAAACTGGCAAATTAGGTTAAGGGATAGGTCAATAGAGATGCAGTGGCAGACATTTAAGGGGATATTTCAGAATACACAGAATAGATACATTCCAATGCAAAAGAAAAATTTCAAGGGGGGGGGGGGGGGGGACCCATCATCCATGGTTAACTAAAACAGTTAAAGATAGTAACAAACTTAAAGAAAAAGCCTATCATTGCGTAAAGATGGGAGGCAGGTCAGAAGATTGAACAGAATGTAAAAAACAGCAAAGGTTGAATAAAAGATTGATAAGGAAGGTAAAATTAGAGTATGAGAGAAAGCTAGCTAGAAATATAAAGACAGATAGTAAGAGTTTCTATACATATTTTAAAAAGAAAAGAGTTAACAAAGTGAATGTTGGTCCTATAGAAAGTGAGTCTGGGGAATTAATAATAGATAATAAGGAGACGGTAGATGAATTGAACAAATATTTTGCATTGGTTTTCACTATAGAGGATACAAGTAACATCCCAGAATTAGCTGTAAGTCAGGAAATGAAAGGGAGGGAGGAACTCAAGAAAATTACAATCACCAGGGAAGTGGTACTGAACATATTGTTGGAGTTGCAGGCTGACAAGTCTCCAGGTCCTGATGGACTTCATCCAAGGGTGTTAAAAGAAGTGGCTAGTGAGATAGTTGATGCGTTAGTTTTAATTTTCCAAAATTCCCTAGATTCAGGGAAGGTTCCGTTTGTTTGGAAAATAGCAAATGTTCAAAAAGGGAGGGAGACAGAAAGCAGGAAACTACAGGCCAGTTAGCTTAACATCTGTCTTAGGGAAAATGTTAGAAGCTATTAGTAAAGATGTTATCGCAGGGCACTTAGCAAAAGGGAAAGTAATCAGGCAGAGTTAACATAGTTGTTGAAGTTCTTTGAGGGAGCTACATGTGCTGTGGATGAAGGGGAACCGGTGGATGTATTGTACTTAGATTTCCAGAAGGCATTTGATAAGGTGCCGCATCAAAGGATATTGCAGAACATAAGAGCTCATGGTGTAGAGGGTAACATACTGGCATGGATAGAAGATTGGCTAGCTAACAGGGAACAGAGAGTATGCATAAATGGGTCATTTTCCGGTTGGCAAGATGTAACGAATGGTGTGCCACAGGGATCAGTAATGGGGCCTCAAATTTTTACAATTTATATAAATGACCTAGATGAAGGGACGGAAGGTATGGTTGCTAAATTTGCTGATGACACAAAGATAGGTAGGAAAGTAAGTTGTGAAAAGGACATCAGGAGGCTTCAAAGGGATATAGATAGGTTAAGTGAGTGGGCAAAAATCTGGCAGATGGAGTATAATGTGGGAAAATGTGAAGTTGTCAATTTTGGCAGGAAGAATAACAAAGAAGGATATTACCTAAATGGTGAGAGATTGCAGAGCTCTGAGATGCAGAGGGATCTGGGTGTCCTAGTACATGAATCGCAAAAGATTCGAATGCAGGTACATCACGTAATTAGGAAAGCTACCAGAATGTTATTGTTTATCGCGAGGGGAATTGAATACAAAAGTGGGAGGTTGTGCTGCAGCCTGGTTGCATAGAAGTTCAGGGCAATGGAGACCTTGATGGCTGCAGGTAGGGGACTGCCATGGGAGGTACGAGGCTTCAGGTAATTGTGGATCAGGGCACACAGGACTGAGACCATCTGCATGGATAGGCGCAGCCTCCTGCGCAGTGGTGCTCTGTGCTTTGCAGTTAGCTGACTCTTGGGGTGCGAACCTGATGTCTTGGGTACTACCTTTATCCCCCTGCAGCCCCTCCACCCCCCACCCCATCCCCTGCTGTGCTCCTCTGGCTTCTGCTGTCCAGGAGGTTGCATCTGCTGCAGTTCACCCTGGCTACTCTGCCCAATATCAGAGTTGCCTGTTCCCATCAAACTCCCTCAGCTTGGCTTTGTGCATTCACCAGGTTTTCCCCTGCTATTCCCAGCTGCCCAAGTGATGCCAGCAGCCTCGTGTCCCTCTCTGGATTCCTGTCACTCACCACTGAGAAAAGGAAGTCTTCCAGCTGTAGCAATGGCCACTCTGGCACTTTTGAAGCAACTGAGCTTTACTTTGGGCCTCTGCATTATTTTAATCAACGCTTCCGATAGCCCTCATGGCCACCTCTGTGTTAGCTTGAACACCCTGTTGTAGTCCCCCCATGGTGTCCTCCAGGTTCCTAGCCTTTAAAAATTAAACCTGCTGCTGACAAGCCTGTTAATGAACTCTTCAATGAGCTCAACAGACGATTAATTAGAGATGTGTGCCCGACCCATTCCCTCTCTCCTGGTGAACCTTTAAAAATGATGTCGTGTTTCGGAGGTGGAGGGTCCCAGTGCCAACCTCCGAGAACGGAATCTTTAAATCGTGCTTTACCCCTGCACCCGCACTCTGTGAGCCTTAAATATCCACTCCCTGGTCTCCATATTATAAAAAGGAGATAGAGGCATCTCTCAGAAAAGATTGGGGCTCTTTTCTTTAGAAAAGAGATGGGTGAGAGGTGACCTAATAGAGATCTTGAAAATGCTAGGGGGTTAATAGGGTAGACATGGAGATGTTTCCACTTCTAAGGCATGCAAAAAACTATAGACCATAAGTATAAATTAGTCAGTAATAAATCTAATAAGTAATTCTTATTTATTCAAAGAGTAATAAGAATGTGGACCATATTACCACAAGGAGTTGTTGAGGCAAATAGCATAAATGCATTTAAGGAGAATTTCGGTAAATGCATGAGGGTGAAAAGAATTAGACCAGCTGGGCTGAATGACTTTTGTGTGCGCTGTAAACTCGATGATGTATATAATGTGATAACAGGAAATATTCATTGTACAGAAGACGTTTAGTACATTGGTTCCCCACAGCAGTGAACTAAAAGAGAATTTTTGTAAAAAACGGAAGTAAAAAGACAAAATGGAGAGGGAAGAAATGAAATTGAACAATCAGAGAAACAGGAAGAAATTAATTAAAAAGAAGTTTTCATTTGTGCTGTAAACTGCTAAGGCAGATATGAAAAATTCCTCACCACAGTCAAGTTGTCTGGTTCCTGTGAACATCCTAGTGTTTAGCTAAGAAACAGATCTACCCTGTTAGGCAAAGAATGGAAGTCCACTAGCCACAAATATGTAGTCATCAATAGCCACTCAAAAGAACTCCAGTCCATCAGGGAGCTTGTGACAGAGCATCTCTTTGCACTAAAGAAATTCTGCAAACGCCACAGGAAATGGAGGCGAGGTGCCCTTTCTCCAATCATCTGCAGCTCCAAAGTAATTCATTGATTGTGTAACACCAAATGTCCTGAGGACATAATAAGACACAATTTAAATGCAAGCTCTTTCTTTTTAAATCATACACTCTTATATATATCTATAAAATATAAGAATGAGATTATACAGTTTTTCTTCAGCTGTCTTTCCCGACTCATGGTAGAGTATTCTTGGATTCCTCCCAAGATAGCAGCCCATATACAAAAGATTCTGAAGTGCTTCTGTCCCACAGCAAACCAGTGGGATATAGGAGGGAATGTACAAATAAACTCACTGTTATGAATGATTAAAGATAATTTACTGTCTGCGGTAACTCCAAAAACCGTAGCAACTGGTTTTGGTTGAATTAGTTGCTTTATTATAACGCTCTCATTTGCTTTTCATGCAATTTAGTGGATGCACCTTCAAGTTGTCAGTGGAAAAGTAATTTTTTCCTTTAACCACAAAACTTGTGTTTCAACACAATGCAAATCTTGATGTGAAATTTTACAAAAAAGATTAAAAAGAATTGTAATTACTATGCAGACAGGAAAATACTGTTTAAAGGACCTGCAAGTCTTATTTAATTTCAGCAGCATGCATGATGTTATTTAGGAAGATGACTAACAAGGCAGGATGGGCTTTCTATATTTGAACACTCTTATTGATTTAAAACCCCTCAAGGTCTGCTATGAATGGATGGTTTTAGCCGCTTTGCTAGCTATAATCAATTTTTCATGACATGTAGTCACAGCGCACCTGTTACAATTTGAGATGTGGCAGCACTGTTCGAACTAAAGATTGGATTTCAGTAATGAAACATCACAATTGACGTCATTAACCTATGAAATAAAAAAAGGATTAACTACATGACAGTGTTGTGTGGGATGAAAGTCTGGAAAATACTACAAAATGCATCATTGTTACCATACTGTGGAAACAGCAATTTAATTTTCCCTATTGAAAATGCAGTGGGCTCAAGGTTACATCACAGTAAGTAACTGCAGTTACCACGTGTTACAGGAAATAAAATCACTGGATTAGTCTGAAGAAAAATGTAATTCTGTCAGAATGAAGTCGTGTGATGCAGATTTTTTTAAATTTAAAAATACTGAAGCACATAATGAGCAGAATGAAATGGAGAAATTATACAGCATTGAAGTAAATAAATAGGCAACAGGCATGCCACTAAGGAACAAGGTACCTAGAAATTCAAATTACCATTTGGTTTATCATATATATTTTATTTGGCTTTGCCAGTGGAGATTTGGCCAAAATACACAATGCTAAAATCTATTATGCAGAATTATTGTGTGATTGTGACACTTTGGATGTCACACTTCAAAGTATCACACATTGTTCCAGACGAATAAAAAAATCTTAATGAGGAAAAGAAAGACAGTCATTTCCTGTTGGGTTCTTCTGACCTGGAGCCAGGAATTATAAATAGCTACAACTGTCCTCTGATTACAGATATCTACAGCTGTCAGGGTCGGTCCAGCTACCCTTCCACTTCCTTGCTGTGACCTTAAAGAAACAGATCAGGTTAGCTACTAAGCATCACAATGGTGCTACAGACTCCAGACACCCCTGTTCTAATAACCCTCTTACTTCTCGAGGTGTGACACTTGAGTAGCATTAAATCCACTACGCGATGTGTTTTAACCTTGGACTACCACGCCAAGGTCAAAGCCGACCTACTGTTTCTGCAGGAGTGTGGAATACCACACCTCAGCATCTACAGGCAATGGTTGCGATGGTGGTCCCACAGGCCATTGATCTGGTCAGGGGGTAATGATTCCCGTTCCTCCGGCCTGGGTATTCTGCTGCGGGGAAGTAACTTCACCATCTCCGAAGTTAAGGAGGCGGTGGGCGGTCGCCTCCTCGTAGCAGATGTAATGTACAACAATGCTCCGCTTCGGCTGATCAACGTGTAGGCCCCGATTCAATGCAGCGAGCGGCTGACCGTCTTCCAGCAGCCCCCACTGCTGCTGGCGACGTCCAGGCCAGTCATCCTAGGCAGTGACTTCAACTGCATCATCGATGCAGCTGGACGATCCGGCAGAGACGACAGCAAACTGGACGCTACATCCAGATTCCTAATAGAAACAGTAAAAGATGCCAAGTTGCACGACATCATCACAAAACCTGCAGACGGAGCGCAGCGTAGATACACCTGGTCAAGATCGGACGGGTCTGCCGTTCCAGGATTGACTTCCTTTTTGTGTCCAGTGCTGTCAAGCCGGTGTTCTACTCTGACCACTGCCTCTTAATGTCTGACTGTCACTTACAGGATGACCAGCGGGTTGGCAGGGGGACATGGAAGCTAAATGCTACACTGCTAACCCCAGAGAACGTTGAGGAACTCAAAAGGGATTACAAAGGTTGGAGAACCGTGAAACCCCTCTTTGAGTCTCCAGTTCACTGGTGGGAGGCGATCAAGGGGAACATCAAGAGGTTCTTTATCTTCAAAGGTGTTCAGAGGGCAAGAGAGAGACAGAGGGAAATGTCCCAACTCCAAAAAAGAATGCAAAATCTGCACCGGCGGCAGTCGATGAGGGTCGAGGTCAAGGAGGACCTCCATGAGGTAAAGAGCCAGCAGGCCTCGCTCTTTGCCACGGAGGCCTCCAAGATCATCTTCCGGTCCAGAGTTTGCTCCATTGAGCAGGATGAGACGTGCTCACGTTACTTCTTCCAAAAGGTACACAGAGAGAGCTCTGTTATCAGCAGCCTGAAGGAAGAGGATGGCTCAGTAATGTCTTTCCAGTCCGACATACTAAGGATCAGCAAATCCTTTTTTGCTGGGCTGTACGACGTGAAGCCCACAGACAGCAGAGCCTCCCAGTCCTTCCTGTCATCTATCACAGAGGTCTTAGATGACAGCATGAGGGAGAGACTGGACAAGCTGCTAACTCTGGACGAGCTGACAAAGGCCGCCAGGTCCTTCGAGACGAGTAAAACGCCCGGAAGCGATGGCTTACCGGTTGAGTTGTATTCGGCCCTGTGGGACTGGGTCGGCCCAGACCTGCTGGAAATATATGAGGGTATGCTTCTGGCCGGCTGCATGTCAGAATCCATGAGGAAAGGCATCATCACCTTCATCTACAAGCGGAAGGGGGAGAGGGCAGAAATCAGAAATTGGCGGCTCATCTCACTGCTTAATGTTGACTACAAGATTCTGTCCAAAGTCATCACCAGTCGAGTCAAGTCTGCTCTGGAGTTGGTGATTCACCCTGATCAGACCTGTACTATACCTGGCAGGAAGGTCTCGGATAGTCTCGTGCAACTCAGGGATACGATAGCCAATGCACGGGACAGGAGGGTGGGCACCTGCCTCATCAGCCTGGACCAGGCTTTTGACAGGCTATCGCACACCTACATGATGGACGTGCTTTCCAAAATGGGGTTTGGGGAGGGAATCTGCAATTGGATCAAACTGCTCTACACAAACATCAGTAGCGCAGTCTCAATCAATGGGTGGGAATCAGAAAGTTTCCCGATCCAATCTGGAGTTAGACAGGGCTGTCCTCTCTCCTCTGTCTTGTTTGTTTGCTGTATTGAACCCTTTGCTGAGTCTATTAGGAAGGATGCGGGCATAAGAGGGGTGACAATCCCAGGCAGCGGAGGCACTCAGGTTAAAACCTCCCTGTACATGGACGATGTCGCCGTCTTCTGCTCAGACCCGCTGTCCGTTCGCAGACTGATGAGCATCTGCGACCAGTTCGAACTGACCTTGGGAGCCAATGTTAACCATGGCAAGAGTGAGGCCATGTTCTTTGGGAACTGGGCTGACTGATCCTTTGTCCCCTTCAACGTCAGGTCAGACTACCTGAAGGTGCTGGGGATATGGTTCGGAAGGGCCGGAGCGTGCACCAAAACCTGGACGGAGTGAGTAGCCAGGGTACACCATAAGCTGAGCATGTGGGAGCAGTGCTCTCTCTCCATTATGGATAAGAACCTGGTCATCAGGTGCGAGGTGCTCACGTTGTTGCTGTACGTGGCGCAGGTCTGGCACATACCCCACTCCTGCGCTGTGGCGGTCACCCGAGCCATTTTCCGCTTCATCTGGGGATCCAAAATGGACCAGGTCCGGAGGGACACGATGTTCAAACCTCTGGATAAGGGCGGGAAAAATGTACCCAACGTCGCCCTCATCCTGATCACTACCTTTGTGTGCGGTTGCATCAAGCTGTGTATAGAGCCCCAGTACGCAAACACCAAGTGTCTCTACGTGCTGAGGTTCTATCTGTCCCCGGTGTTGTGAAGGATGGGTCTGGTCACATTGCCGCGGACACTCCATCCAGTTGGACCGTGCCATACCACCTATCCTTCGTGGAAAAGTTTCTGCAGAAAAACACCTTTGACCACCAATCCATCAGGCTGTGGTCTGCACGGAATGTCCTCAAGACCCTACGGGAAAAGGAGATGGTGGACCCAGTCAGATGCTTCCCCGAGCAGACTGCCAAAGTGATTTGGCAGAATGCCTCAACACCAGAACTTTTAAACAAGCACTAAGATGTAGCTTGGCTGGTGGTGAGAAGAGCCCTCCCCGTCAGATCCTTCCTGCACGCCTGGAGTCTCACCCCCTCTGCACAATGCCATCGTGGTGGCTGTGGTGGGGAAGAGACTGTTGCCCACCTCCTTCTGGAATGTGTCTTTGCAAAGCAGGTGTGGAAAGAGATGCAGTGGTTTTTGTCGAGGTTCATCCCAAGCAGCTCTGTAACACAGGAGTCTGTGCTCTATGGGCTGTTCCCAAGGACTCACACCGAGACAAACATCAACTGCTGCTGGAGGACTATCAATTCGGTGAAAGACACACTTTGGTCTGCCCGAAACTTGCTGGTCTTCCAGTGCAAAGAGTTGTTCATGACCGAGTGTTGCAGACTGGCACATTCCAAGGTCCAGGACTATGTGCTGAGGGACGAACTAAAGCTTGGGGCAGCCGCAGCAAAGGCTCAATTGGGAAAGACCACTGTGTAAGGTCCCCCCACCAAAGTGAACTGAGGGGTTGGATCCATGGGAAACCCCTCAGGCTGTATCCAGAAAACATGGGTTTGCTGCAAAATGTACATGGCATGTAAAATGAAATGGAAGGGTTGTGAGGCAACTCACTCCTGTTTTGAAGGAAACTGATCTTTACACTTTTTGTATTGTCGACTTGGTGCTGTTTTGAACTGTTTTGTCATGTATTTTTACAGATTTTTATGAATAAAGTATATTTTGGAAAAAAAGGAGGTGTGACACTTGAGGTGTGGCATTTGAAGTGTGCTATCTCTCAGGCCATACTTTCAAGTGTGACATCTTTGGGAGGGTTACACAACAGACACTTCCAGACGCAGGGCAAAAAGCAGGTGCACTGCCCGCTGGAAATTGAGACAAGACCAGTCCTGGCAGGTTTCTGCCCCAGTTAACTTCCACGCTAAATTCTGGCCACCACCATACATGAAGAGGGCATGTCTGGGGATTTCCCAGGCTGTTAAACTATACTCTGGAACACAATTCCATTGAATGGGCGCTCTTTCTTTGTCAATACTCGGTCACAGAGTTAAATACAGCATTATTGGCACAAAGCATGGAAGGTAGAGGAAATGGTAAGAAGAGCATCAATACACCACTGGTGAATGGAGTTCACCCACAGTCTAGCATTGGAGAGCCAAGCCAGTTGAAACAAGGAAAGTTACCCAAATTCATCACCTGATGTGATTTTTATTGTTAGTTTTTATTGAACTTGTCAAAATAAGATTTATCAATTACAGAAACAAATTGAAAAACACTATCATTTTCACAGTGTAATACACCAGGGAACATTAATAACAGGACAATAACACTGTCAACTGTTCAAAAAAATTCAATGCCTATTAATTTAGCATTTAATTGACTAAATTCAAATACATTTGGCTTCTATGAATATTATTTTTAAGCTCTCTAGGCCAGTTTCTACATCTGTTTAAGTTTTCACCTTGAGACTTTGCCCATTACATTCTTGTTAGGCCTCGTCAGAAAACTTACTAGCTGAGAGCTGGCACGTGTTCCATTGAGGCTTTTGGCAAGGTGCCACAAGAAAAGGAATCAGTTCCAAGGGAGAATCGATTAATTTTCAACAGTGACCCTGAGTTCCGATAAAAGCATTTCTAAAATACTCGACCTGCTTCTCCTGGGCTCTTCCCAAAACTTCAATCAATTGAGGGATCAAGCTATGGGCCGAAATCTGCCAACGGATTGGAGTGGCCTCTCTGATGCACCTTTACAAGCTTGGGCTGACTGCCTCGATCATGTTAACAACCCTATCCCCATGATATGGATGGGGTTGTCTCTTTCTGTATGCGTGGCTGAGAGTTCCACTTCACACACTTGAACAGACAGAGTGAGACTTCCAGAATTTTGGCCACAAGGTGTTTAATCACAAAGCTATGTAGAGAGAAATATAGTCCTACTTACTGTGTAAGAATGAAGATAGAAATAAGATAATTATGATAAAAAGGCAGGAACTGTGAACTGGTTTACTCTTTGTAATAAATTACCCTCTGTTACAATTCAAATAGTTGAAGTTTATTCCCCTGCTGCAATAAAGCTTCAGGCCTGAATGTGCAAAGTACAACTAGTTTCTATTTCACACTGAAAACAAGTAGTAAACCTCTCCTCCCCATTTAAGTCAAATTTGTAGCTCCCTACAAATATCACAGACTGGGAGCTGAAAGCATCAACACATTTTCATGGATGCTTAAAGAAACAGGATATGCCAAATGAGAAATATTAATTCATTGGTTGAAAACTTACATTAAACTTTTAATGAAAAAAATCCTAGTTAACTTTTTAAAAATTGACAATCGAGATGGCCACTGCAATTTGCATCTGAAATACCAGGAGATCGAACTGGAGACATAAATCTAACAAGAGGCCCAGGCAGGACAATGCTTTGGCTAACTGAGTAGATTATCCAGATCATGCTCATTAATGGGACATTCAAAGCCATCTCGAGGCCTTCATGAGAGGAGATGTTCCTCCAGGGATAAACACTGACGCCACCTGAGGGAGATTTTGGGGTTTTAACTTAGGACCTCACTAGAAACAAAGGAGATGAAGAGAACCATGTGACTGTATCCCCAGGCTGTGTAAAACTGACAGTTTTGTTACACAAAAAAGAGACAAGCAGTAACTGGGTGTGCAGCAGCAGTGAAGGCTGTGTGCCTCCATTTCTCTCTCTCTCTCTTTAGAAAACATCAAGTTTGAAAACTGTCTGTGACTGTGGACCCTACAAGCCTACAGACTACTACAGAGACCAGGGGAAGAAAACCACCTACAAGATGTCATCCAGAAAACACTGAGCCAAGTGTGCCAACCACCAAGTGCACTTTGACCAGCCAAAAACTTCAAGTATACAACTTCAACCAGAAGTCCACCGAATCATCCAAGCTCACATACTATTAAAGTTTCATTTATTCTCGACTTTATTCCATCCACAAAAGCTACTTTCCACTCTTTAATCTATTTGTGTGTGTGTGAGATTCTCATGTGAATGCATGCGTGAAGGTATAGCATATTTTTTATTAGCATTTTTAGATCAGGTTTAGCTTAAGTACAATAAACATCTCTTTCTTGTTTAAACTCAAGAAAACCTGTCTGATTGGATCTTTTATGATCACATTAAAGGTAAAAGGTAAAACACTCACTGAGGTGGTAAGCACAACCATTGTTTAAAAAGGAATAAACCCGAATGCGTTCACATAAGAAGGGCAAGAAGGATGACTGTGAACTCCTTCCTCCCCTAGCCGTAACAGATGTTACCAGCTAATGACAAGTGGTCTTTAAAATCAAACACACTCTTTCCCATATGAGGCTCAAGAAGATCACCCACCCCACAAAAATGCATTTGAATAATTTTTTTCAGGCATCAAAATAAAATGATATAGAATCAGAGACACATGGAGGGAGCAATGAGGCTGAGCCTGACCCTGTCCTTACCTGATGTTCACGTACACATTGTACCAGCAGGAGTCAATGGATTGTAAATCTGGCCAAGTACCCTCTTAACCCAGGGTGTTGAGATCAGTGTAAGGCTATTCCTGGCAGCTGAGCATCAATTAGCTAATTCAGCAAAGAACAGAGATAGTCCGTCAGATCTTCCTGGTCTGTACAGCAGAGTTTTTCAATGGATAAGTAGCAGAGCCATCCCTTAGCCAAGTTGATTCACGGTATAATGGAAATTTTATTGTTGAAATATTTAGTCAGTATGTAAGAGAGTAGGGGATGACTCTGCACTTGGGACCATGTCACTACATTGACCTGCTGTATAATGAGCAAATGACAAAGTCCTAAGTGGATTATATGTTGTGTCTGCCTATGGATCCTCAATATATTTTCTGTTTACACCATGGATTTAAAGAGACATAAATACAAACTATAAAAGCTGCAGCATAGACAGGTAATAAAAAGGAAGAAAAATTAAGCCAGATTTGCTGCAGATTGAAGTTAGACCTCCTGACCTGAAACATTAACTCTGCTCTCTCCACAGATGCAGCCAAACATGCTGAATACTTCCAGCATTTCTTATTTTTATTATTATAAAAGACCTGGCACCACCTACAGCCAGAAAAAAACAATGGGAAAAATATTTCCCTCCTGCCCTGTGTCCCGACGTTAGTGCCGGAGGTAAGAGGCCTTTGAGCGTGGGTGGGAGGGTGGCCAGGTAAATCAAATTATGTTGGTGCCGGCCAACTAACTGCCGACAGGTGCGAGAGCTGGCGTCCCCACAGTTATTTAGCATAATTTTTCACTATTGAGGATACAAGTAACATCCCAGAATTAGCTGTAAATCAGGAAATGGAAAGGAGGGAGGAACTCAAGAAAATTACAATCATCAGGGAAGTGGTATTGAGCAAATTGTTGGAGCTGCGGGCTGACAAGTCCCCGGGTCCTGATGAACTTCATCCTACGGTCCTAAAAGAAGTGGCTGGTGAGATAGTTGATGCGTTGGTTTTAATTTTCCAAAATTCCCTAGATTCGGGAAGGTTCCATTAGATTGGAAAATAACGGATGTAACTCCTTTATTCAAAAAGGGAGAGAGACAGAAAGCAGGAAACTACAGGCCAGTTAACTTAACACCTGTCTTAGGGAAAATGTTAGAAGCGATTATTAAATATACTATAGCAAGGAACTTAGAAGAATTCAAGGCAATCAGGCAGAGTCAACATGGTTTTGTGAAAGGAAAATGACATTTACCCAATATATTGGACTACTTTGAAGAAATAACATGTGCTGTGGATGAAGCGGAACCGGTGGATATACTGTACTTAGATTTCCAGAAGAGATTTGATAAGGTGCCACATTAAAGGCTATTGCGGAAAATAAAAGCTCATGGTGTAGGGGGTAACATATTGGCATAGATAGAAGATTGGCTAGCTAACAGGAAACAGAGAGTAGGCATTTTTTGATGGGCACGTTGTAACGAGTGGTGTGCCACAGGGATCAGTGCTGGGGCCTCAACCTTTTACAATTTATATAAATGATTTAGATGGAGGGACTGAAGATATGGTTGCTAAATTTGCTAATGACACAAAGATAGATAGGAAAGTAAGTCATGAAGAGGACATAAGGAGGCTACAAAGGGATATAGACAGGTTAAGTGAGTGGGCAAAGATCTGGCAAATGGAGTACAATGTGGGAAAATGTGAATTTGTCCATTTTGGCAGTAAGAATAGTATGTTAGAGCAGTATGTTAAGGAACTGACAAGAGAACAGTCTATTTTAGATCCAGCATTATGTAATGAGAAAGGGCTAATTAATAATCTTGTTGTAAAAGAACCTTTAGAGATGAGTGACCATAATATGATAGAATTGTTTGAAAGTGAGGTAGTTCAATCTGAAGCCAGGGTGTTAAATTTGAACAAAGGAAATTATGAAGGTATGAGAGGCAAATTAGCTGAGGTGGATAGGGAAAATACATGACAGTACATTGGCAATGGATAGTCTTTAAAGAATTATTACATAGTTTACAGCAACTATTTACATTCCTTCAAGGCACAAAAACACAAAATGAAAAGTTTGTTAACTGTGGATAACAAAGGAAGTTAAGGATTGTATAAGATTAAAAGAAAAGGCCTATAAAGTTGCCAGAAATAGTAGTAAACCTGAGGATTGGGAGGATATTAGAATACAGCAAAGGAGGACCAAGAAACTGATAAAGAAAGGGAAAATGGAATATGAATATAAACTAGCAAAAAACAATAAAACAGCCTGTAAAAGCTTCTATAGGTATGTAAAAAGGAAACATTTGACTAAGACAAATGTGGGCCCATTACAGGCAGAGTCAGGAGAATGTATAATGGGGAATAGAGAAATGGCAGAGAAGCTTAAATGATTACTTTGTGTCTATCTTCACGGAGGAAGATAAAAGAGATCTCCCAGAATTAAAGATCCAAGGGACTAGGGAGGATGAGGAATTGAAGGAAATTAGTGTTAGTAAGAAGGAGAAATTAATGGGGCTGATGGTTGATAAGTCCCCGGGACCTAATATTCTACATCCCAGAGTCTTGAAAGATGTAGGTGTGCAGACAGTAGATGAATTGGTGATCATCTTCCAAAATTGTATAGATTCTGGAATGGTTCCTGCAGATTGGAAGGTAGCAAATGTCACCCCACTATTTAAGAAGGGAGAGAGAAAACAGGGAACTACAGACCTGTTAGCTTTACATCAGTAGTAGGGAAAATGCTAGAATCTATTCTAAAGGATGTGATAAATGGACACTTGGATAATAATGATCTGATTGAGCATAGTCAACATGGATTTACAAATGGGAAATCATGTTTGACAAACATGTTGGAGTTTTTTGAGGATGTTACTAACAGAATTGATAAAGAGGTGTCGGTGGACATAGTATACTTGGATTTTCAGAAGGTTTTTGATAAAGTCCCCCACAGGAGGTTGGTTAGCAAACTTAAAGCACATGGGATAGGAGGTAATATACTGGCATGGATTAAGGATTAGTTAACAGGCAGAAAACAGAGAGTACGAATAAATGGGTAATTCTCGCATTGGCAGGCCATGACTAGTTGGGTACCACAAGGATCAGCAGTTGAACCCCAGCTTTCACAATATATATCAATGATTTGGACGTGGGGACCAAATGTAATATTTCCAAGTTCGCGACTGACACGAAACTGGGTGGGAATGTGTGTTGTGAGGAAGATGCAAAGCGGCTTCAAGGGGATTTGGACAGACTTAGTGAGTGGGCAAGAGCATGGCAGATGGAATAGAAAGTAGAAAAATGTGAGGTCATCCATTTTGGTAGGAGGAATAGATGTGTAGATTATTCTTAAATGGTAAGAGATTAGAAAGTGTAGATGTACAAAGGGACCTGAGTGTCCTTGTCAATAAGTCACTGAAAGCTAACATGCAGGTGCAGCAAGCAATTAGGAAGGCGAATGGTATGTTAGCCTTTATCGCAACAGGATTTGAGTACAAGGGTAGCGAAGTCTTGCTGCAATTGTATAGAATCTTGGTTAGACCGCACCTGGAGTATTGTGTGTAGTTTTGGTCCCCTTATCTTTGGAAGGATATTATTGCCATAGAGTGTTACGAGTGTCTCCATTTTTTTGTTAAATTTTGAGCATGTGTATTTTAAAACTGAAAAAGGATTCCATAGATGCTGGAACTGTAAACAGTTACTGGAAGGTTTGGACTGAGAGTGAACTGTATAAACTGTTACTGGAAGGCACCTGTTTTCAAATAAAAATCCAGCAGGGGTTGTTTTGACATGGAGAGATGCTTACAAAGAAGTGACAAGCTAAGATTTGTAGATGTCATGAGACTGGGTTGCTAGAAAGTTGTGGTTTCATTTTGAACTGTTAAAAAAAATCCAGTTTGCTTCTTGACCTGCCAGGAGAAGACAGCTCATTTCTTTCTCTCGAAAATAAATCCTGTATCTTTGAAGAAATCTTGCATAGAATGTGTGGGAACTATAACCTTGTTGCTGCATTTTCTGCTGTAAGACCTAATTTGGAGCCTTCTGTAGCTGCATCTCTTGGAAAGCCTACCCAAACTGATCTTCAACACTGCCTGGAAGGAACTGTTCTGGGAGGATTCTAGTGACAGCTGCTTATTCGCAAAGCACATCATTCCATACCTGCTTTACAGCCTAAGTGGTCTTTTTTTTATATTCTATTTCTTTGTAACAGCTGTAAAAAAAAATCCCTTTTATTTTCTCCAGGTTAATCGGTTGTGTATATGTATATGTATGTATGTATGTGTGTGTGTGTGTGTGTGTGTTTGAGGGATAAGCTAAATAAGGGGTATTAATATTTCAATTTGTGTGTATATTTTACCTCAGTATTGGTTAAAAACTCGGTTTATAATAAACTGATAACTTGGCTGTTTATTAAAGAAAACTGGTTAGTGTGCTTTATTCTGGGGAAAAATAGGATATATGATTGACTGTTTCAGTAAGTGGGAAAATTTAAATATATGTTGTGACCTGTGGAAAAGTGGGACTGAATTAACAGTGCATTCCTCCCGCCTCAGTCGTAGCAAGAAGGAGTGTAACGAAGGTTCACCAGACTTGTTTCCAGGATGTCGGGACTGTCCTCTGAAGAGAGATTAGGGAAACTGGGCCTGTATTCTCTAGAGTTTCGAAGAATGAGAGGTGATCTCATTGAAACCTACAAAGTACTTAAAGGGATAGACTGGGTAGATGCCGGTAAGATGTTTCCCTTGGTTGGGGAGATAGAACCAGGGCACACAATTTCAAAATAAGGGGGAAGCCACTTAGGACCGAGATGAGGAGTAATTTCTTTACTCAGAGGGTTGTGAATCTTTGAAATTCTCTACCCCAGAGGGCTGTGAAAGCTCAATTATTGAGTATGTTTAAAGCAGAGATTGACAGATTTCTAAATACCAATGACATAAAGGGATATGGGGATAGTGTGAGAAAAAGGCATTGAAGTGGATGATCAGCCATGATCGTATTGAATGGCAGAGCAAGTGCGATGGGTTGAGTGACCTACTCCTGTTCCTACGTTCCTATTTTGAGGGGAATTGAATACAAAAGTAAGGAGGTTATGCTTCATTATACAGGGCATTGGTGAGACCACATCTGGAGCACTGGAGTATTGGTTTCCTATTTAATGAAGGATGTAAATGCATTGGAAGCAGTTCAGAGAAGGTTTACTAGACTAATACTTGGAATGGGCAGGTTGTCTTATGAGCAAAGGTTGGACAGGCTAGGCTTGTATCTGCTGGAGTTTCGGAGAATAAGAGGTGACTTGAGTGAAACATAAAATCCTGAAGGGTCTTGACAAGTTGGATGTGGAAAGGATGTTTCTCCTTGTGGGAGAATCTAGAACTAGAGGTCACTATTTAAAAGTAAGAGGTCGCCCATTTATGACAGAGATGAAGAGAATTTTTTTTCTCTCATAGGGTCGTGAGTCAAAAGGCAGTGGAAGAAGAGTCTTTCAATATTTTTAAGGCAGATGTAGACAGATTCTTGATAAGCAAGGGGGTGAAAGGTTATCAGGGGGGTAGGCGGGAATGTGGAGTTGAGGTTACAATCAGATCAGTCATGAACTTATTGAATGGCAGAGCAGGCCTGAAGGGCCGAGTGGCCTACACCTGCTCCTAATTCGCAAGTTCCTATATTAGCATGTGTGCGGCATCAGGTCACGTTGTGGGAAGCACTGCTGCCATCTTTAAAGGGCTGCTGGCACATCCTGAAAATATTAACTCACAACTGGAGAGGCAAGCAAGAGGTTTCAGCCATAGCACCAAGGATGGCTGCGTAGTGTCCCAGGGTGGCTCATGGCTCTCCTCCAGGCTATGTAAGCATGGAGGGAGGTCTTCTTCCCCAGAATGGGAGGAAGAGACCGGCCTCCCAGACCAAGCAAGCCTGACTGGAGATTGCAGAGGAGGTCAGCAGCCTTGAGGTCACCCCGCCACACCGGCTCCTGTGATAGAAAAGGATGAACGACATCCTGTCCTCTGTCAAGTTGAGTGCAGAACACAGCATGAACCCGTCAGCCTTGCAAGTATTAAAATGTTCAAGTGAGATTGCCAACAAGGGTTTGCCCACTCAAGCACTGTCAATACCCAGGCAGCATGTCAGAGGCATGGCAGTCTCGGCATACTGGCCATCTGCTCAAGCATTGTGCTTGTCTACATCAAGCATCTAACTATGTTCTTCTCTGTGCTTGCAGGAGAAGACCATGTATAACTCTAGAAAAAGAGCCAAAACGGGCAGGGGTGTCACCTTTCTGAAGATCCTGATGCCGATGGAGGAGGAGACCCTGGAGATTGGAGGGCGATGGGGGAGGGGCATTCCATCGCCGATGGGGAGACAGGAGTAAGGATAGTGAGTGGCCCAAGTGCTGGCAGGAGATTGTCTCTGAATTAGGGGAGAAATGGTGCTCCTCTCTCCACTACTGGTGGCACCGAGCCACTGGGGCAGTCACAAGGGCACATTGGCATTCCTGTAATCCACTAATTACTCTTCTTTCTCATGCAGGTCAAAGTCAAGAGCGGCAACCAGCCGTGACTGGGGGACAGCCTTCCACCTCTGGGGAGGTGGAGGGGACCCCAGAGAGTGCATCATCACACCATACCCCCGCACCTTCCGCCAGCGCAGATACTCTCACCTCGGTGGGTCTGAGTGCATGTATAGATGTGGGGTCACAACCTGGTGAGCACAGCACACATGTGCCCGAGGCTGTGGCAGCCCAGGACACTGACACTTGGAGGACTGTGGGAAGCCAGGGTGATGCTGAATCTCAAGTTGATGACATGCCTCGAGAGTCATCAACAAGGCGCCAGCTGCTGGATCTGCAGTGTGAGGTCAGGGAACATCTGGCGGAACTGCCAGAGGCTATGCACACCCTGCACGGTCAGTGGAGGAATCCATCCAGGCCACAAGTAGATCCTTGACTCTGGTATGCATGAACTTGGCTTTCTCCATTCAGAGCTTGGCGACTCTGAGGGAGAGTCAAATACAGCAGGTCACTCAGTGGATGCAGGAGATGCACTTAGACCTGCATGCCATCACTACCTCCATTCACTCCATGGAGCAAGATATGGGCAAGATAGGGGAGTGGTGCCTAGATTCACCGCCAGGTCCTTGCGCCCCTCAGGTCAGCAGGGAGGTCCAAGTGTGCATTTCAAGGGAGGAGGAGCGGCAGGCTGATGCATCTAGGGGCTCCTCTCAGGGTGCACCTGCAGTGGCTGCCAGGCCCTCAGCCCCTCTGACAGTGAGACTGAGCCTGAAGTGGCATCCATGATGGAGGGGACCCCTGAAGCGATGCAGGAGGGCCTCAGTATGCCGGGGCCGTCCAGGCCTCAGGCATCCAGAGGACAGCTGCAAGGTCATCACAGACAAAAAGGCGACAGGATCAGCAGTCTGCCTCCACTTCAGCTGACAGTGCACAGAGAGCAACTTTGTAGGAGTGCCAGAAAAGATTTAAGCAGAACACTTAGCTGCACTCGGGGTTCACGGATGATTATTTTTATTGTAAAGGGGATGTTCAGTTTGGAATAGTCCCAAATAAAAACGGAATATACTCAGGCAAGGCATAGAGTCATAAAGTCATTTATGGCATAGAAGGAGGCCATTCAATCCATTGAGTCCATGCCAGCTCTCCACGGAGCAATCCAGTCAGTCCCACTCCCCTGCCTGATCACCATAGCCCTGCTAGTTTATTTCCTTCAAATGCCCATCCAATTACCTTTTGAAATCATTGATTGTTTCCACTTCCATGACCCTCATAGGCAACAAGTTCCAGGTCATTACCAGTCACTATGTAAAAAGGTTCTTCCTCATATTCCCCCTGCATCTCTTGCCCAACACCTTCAATCTGTGTCCCCTAGTCCTTGTGCTATTATTACTGGAAACAGTTTTTCCTTGTCTAACTTATCTAAACCTATCATAATCTTGTATGCCTCTATCAAATCTCCCCTCAATCTCCTTTGCTCCAAGGAGAACAACCCCAGCTTTTACAACCTAAACTTGTATCTAAAATCCCCCATCCCTGGAACCATTCTGCTAAATCTCCTCTGCACCCCTCAAGGACCCTCACATCCTTCCTAAAATATGGTGACCAGAACTGGACACAATACTCGAGACTCTAGTTGGGGGCTAACCAGAGCTTTGTAAAGGTTCAGCATAATTTTGCTGCTTTTGTACTCCATGACACTATTTATGAAGCCAAAGATCCCATCGAGCTCTCTGGAAGACAAAAGAGATAGCGATTAAGATAAAGAAGAAAAAGTGTGCTTATGACAGATGCCAGATAGAAAATACTATTGAGAACCAGACTGAATTGTTGGTTGGCAGACAGGAAACAAAGAGTAAGAATAAACAGGTCTTTTTCCGAGTGGCAGGCAGTGACTGGTGGGGTACCGCAGGGATCGGTGCAAGGACCACAGCTATTCACAATATATATTCATGATATAGATGAGGGAATTAAATGTAATATATCCAAGTTTGCAGATGACATAAAGCTGGGTGGGAGTGTGAGGTGTAAGGAGGATGCAGAGAAACTCCAGTGTGATTTGGACAGTGTGATTTGAGTGAGTGGGCAAATACATGGCAGATGCAGTATAATGTGGATAAATGTGAGGTTATTCACTTTTGTGGCAAAAACAGAAAGGCAGATTATTATCTGAGTGGCGATAAATTGGGAAAGGAGGAGATGCAATGAGACCTGGGTGCCCTAGTTGTTACGACCAACCGCTCCTGTCAAAGCCCCCAATCAAAATATACGATTCTGATTGTGGTGGGATCAACGCACTGTTAACTCAATCCCGTTGTTCCACAGATCGGCTAACATATCATTTAAAAACTTTCCAAATTAAAGGAATACCCACCAAATTGTATCATCTATTAACTCCTGAATGAGGCTAACCAAACCAACAAATTAACTCTTTAATTAAAAGAACTAAATTCTTAAACAATATGAACATTTAAAAATAGAAACATTAGAGTCCTTGCAAATTTACAGTCCAATATTGTTCGAAGTCCCTCGCAGTCGTCTGATGAGGGAAAAAAGGTTCTTCCACAGTAGAACAGTCCGTAGTCTAACTTCAGGAGGTGATGTTTTCCTTCTCCAGTGAATTTCAACAATTAACAAGTGCAAACACTTTCAATGGAATCAATCTGACTTTAGAGTTTTTTTAAGGGATAAAAGATTGTCACTGTCTAACTTCCCTTTCTTCGATTTAAACAACCAGAGATCTCTGTCTTTGCTTGACTTTTTAGAATTTCGTGAGATAATAATTAAACAGACACAAATCCTATTTCCTTCAGTTTAAATGGCTGAGAGCTCTTTTTCAGTGCTGACACCACTTCTGTTCCTGTGTTTAGTTCGGACAAACTGTCTTATTAACTGCTAGTTCAAACTGAATTATAACAAATGTATCGCATCAGGCTCACTCCCAGTGGATGTTTCTAAGGCAGCGAAAATGCACCTTCCTATAACTCCTAAGGCTTGCCGGCTCTTAAAGCAATACTGATCGCTTGCAAGCCTTAAAGGCAAACTGCATATTCCGGAAAAAAAAGTACTGGATCATGACATTGTGCACCAGTCGCTGAAAGTAAGTATGTAGGTGCAGCAGGCAGTTAGGGAAGCAAATGGTATGTTGGCCTTTATAGCTAGGTACATGGATGATAGTTGAATGAAGGGTATGTAGGTAGTTTGATCTTAGAGTAGGTTAAAGGTTCGGCACAACATCGTGGGCCGACGGGCCTGTACTGTGCTGTACTGTTCTATAGCGAGAGGATTGGAGTACAGTAGCAAGGATGTCTTGCTGCAATTATACAAGGCCTTGGTGAGATCACATCTGGAGTATTGTGTGCAGTTTTGGTCTCCATATCTGAGGATGGATGTTCTTTCTATGGAGGGAGTGCAGCGAAGGTTCACCAGACTGATTCCTGGGATGGCAGGACTGACGTATGAAGAGAGATTGGGTCAATTAGGCTTGTATTCGCTCTAGTTTAGAAGAATGAGAGGGGATCTCATAGAAACCTACAAAATTCTAACAGGACTGGACAAACTAGACGCAGGAAGGATGTTCCCGATGGTGGGGGAGTCCAGGACCAGGCATCACAGTCTAAGGATAAGGGGTAAGCCATTTAGGACTGTGATGAGGAGGGATCTCTTCACCCAGAGAGTGGTGAATCGGGGGAATTCTCTACCATGGAAAGCAGTTGAGGCCAAATCATTAAATATATTCAAGAAATAGTTAGATGTAGCTCTTAGGGCTAAAGGGATCAAGGGAGAAAGCGGGAACAGGGTATTGAGTTTGGATGATCAGCCATGATCGTATTGAATGGCGGTGAGGCTTAAAGGACCGAATGGCCTACTCCTGTTCCTATTTTTCTATGTTTCTTTGAATATAGAATGTTCAGAGGGGAAGTGAAAATGCAAATAAGAGAAGCAAAGAGAGAGTATGAATAGAAACTGGCAGCTAGCATTAAAGGAAATCCCAAAGCTTTCTACAGACATATAAATAGTAAAAGGGTGGTAAAAGGAGGAGTGGGGCCAATTAGGGACCAACAAGGGGATTTGCACATGGAGGCAGAGGGCATAGCTGAAGTATTAAATGAATATTTTGCATCGGACTTTACCAAGGAAGAAGATGCAACCCAGGCAATGGTGAAAGAGCAGGTAATTCAAACACTAGAAGGGCTTCAAAATTGATAAGGAGGAGATGTTGGATAGGCTGTCTATACGTAAAGTGGATAAGGCACCAGTACCAGTTGAGATGCATCCAAGAATACAGAGGGGAGAGTGGAAATTGCGAAGGCACTGGCTATAATTTTTCAGTCTTCCTTAGACTTGGGAGTGGTGCCAGAGGACTGGAGAATTGCAAATGTTACACCCTTGTTCAAAATAGGGCGTAAAGATAAGCCCAGCTACTACAGGCCAATCAGTTTAACTTCAGTGGTGGGGAAACTTTTAGAAAGATTAATTCGGGACAAAATTAATTGTTGCATGGACAAATGCAGGTGAAATAAAGAAAGCCAGCATGGATTTCTTAAGGGAAAATCATGCTTAACTAACTTGCTGGAGTTTTTTGAGGAGGGAACAGAAAGAGTTGATGAGGGTATGTAGTTGATGTGGTGTACATGGACTTACAAAAGGCATTTGATACAGAGCCACACAACAGATTTGTGAGGAAACTTATAGCTCATGGAATTAATGGGACAGCAACATGGATACGGAATTGGCTGAGTGACAGAAAACAAAGAGTCATGGTTAATGGATGTTTTTTGGGCTGGTGGAAGGTTTGTGGTAGAGTTCCCCACGGGTCAATGTTGGGACCCTTACTTTTCCTGATATATAATAAAGACCTAGACCTTGGTGTACAGGGCATAATTTCAAAGTTTGCCAACGATACAAAACTTGGAAGCATTGTGAACTGTGAGAAGGATGGTGCAGAACTTCAAAAGGACATAGACAAGTTGGTGGAATGGGCAGGCAGGTGGCAGATGAAGTTCAATGTGGATAAATGTGAAGTGATACATTTTGGTAGGAAGAATATAGAGAAGCATATTACAATAAAGGATACAATTCTAAAGGGGGTGCAGGAGCAGAAGAACCTCGGTGTATATGTGCATAAGTCATTGAAGGCGGCAGGACAGGTTGAGAGAGCGGTTAATAAAGCATACAGTATCCTGGGCTTTATTAATAGGGGCATAGAGTACAAGAGCAAGGAGGTTATGTTGAACTTGTATAAAACACTAATTCAGCCTCAGCTGTAGGATTGTGTCCAGTTCTGGGCGCCGGACTTTAGGAAAGATGTGAAGGTGTTGGAGAGGGTGCAGAAAAGATTCACGAGAATGGTTCCAGGGATGAGGAACTTCAGTTATGAAGATAGATTGGAGAAGTTGGGACTGTTTTCTGTGTAGAAGAGAAGGCTGAGAGGAGATTTGATAGAGGTATTCAAAATCATGAGGGGTCTAGACAGAGTAGATAGAGAGAAACTGTTCCCACTTGTGAAAGGATCGAAAACAAGAGGGCACAGATTTAAAGTAAATGGTAAAAGAAGCAAAAGCAACATGAGGAAAAACTTTTTCAAGCAGCGAGTGGTTAAGGTCTGGAATGCACTGCCTGAGAATGTGGTAGAGGCAGGTTCAATTGAAGCATTCAAAATGGAATTAGACAGTTATATGAAAAGGAAGACTGTGCAGGGTTACAGGGAGCAGGTGGGGGAAATGGTACTAGGCGAATTGCTCATTTGGAGAGCGGTGCAGACACGATGGGCCGAATGGCCTCCTTCTGCGCTGTAAAAATTCTGTGATTCTGTGATACGCTTTGCTAATCACCCTCTTAATATGTCCTGCCACCTTCAAAGATCGATGTACATGCACTCCCAGGTCCCTCTAATCCTGCACACTCTACCATTAAGTCTATATTGCCTCACCCTATCCCTTTTGCCAAAATGCATCACCTCTCATACTTGCCTGTATTAAGTTCTATCTGCCACTTGTCTGCCCATTCTGCTGCCTATCTATGTCCTGTTGCATGCAGTTCATATCATCCGCACTGTTTGCCACTCCTCCTCTGGAAATTTTGAAATTCTACTCTGTATTCTAAAATCTGAGTCATTTATATATTTTATATATATATATATCAAAAAAAGCAGTGGTCCGAGCACTGACCCTTGGGGAACACCACTGTCTGTCATCCTCCAGACTGAAAAATAACCATTTACTACAACTCACTCTTTTCTGTCCTTGAGCCAATTTTTTATCCAATTGGACACTGACCCTCCTATTCCATGAGCCTCAATTTTGTTAACCAGCCTTTTATGTGGTGCTTTATCAAATGCTTTCTTTAAATTCATACAGACAACATCCATTGCATTACCTGCATCATGCTTCTCTGTTACTTCATCAAAAAATTCAATTAGATTAATTAAGCATGATCTGCTTTTTACAAATCTGTTCTGGCTATTCCTAAATTAACTCAAACCTCTCCAAGTGCCTGTTGATATTTTCCCTGATTATAGTTTCTAAAACCTTATCTACCACTGTTGTTAAACTAACTGGCCAGTAGTTGCTAGGACTGTCCTTACACCCTTTCTTGAATAGAGCTGTCACATTTGCCACTCTCCAATCCTCCGGCACATCCCCCCATATCTAGCGAAAATTGGAAGATTATGACAAGCCCTTCCACTATCTCCACCCCCACTTCCTTAAGTAATCTGGGATGCAAGTCATCCGGGCCGGGTGACTTATACTCTAAGCATAGCCAGTCTTTCCAGTACCTCCTCACTCTCAATTTTTACCCTATCCATTGCCCTTACTCTTGCCGTTTCGACTGATATTTTGTCAGATTCCTCTTCCTTTGTAAACACTGATACAAAATACTCATTAAGTACTCTAGCCTTGCCCTGTACCTCTAAGCATATATTATCCTCTTTGTCCCTAACAGGCCCCACTCCACCTCTTATTACCAACTTACTATTTACATGCCAGTAAAAGATTTTTGAGTTCCCTTTTATGCTAACAGCCATTCTATTCTCATATTCTCTCTCTGCCAGTCTTATTTTCCCCTTCACCTCCCTTCTCGACTCTCTACTTATCTTGAGCTCCCTGGACTTCAAGGCTCATTGGCTCCCTCAAAGGGAATGCTGGAAGGGACTACAGTGCATGAGGTCGATGCCATCCCCTTGCTGCTATGTCATGTCTTGCTGTGTGCAGGAACACTTTGAGTACAATTAAACAGTAGGCATAGGGCTGCAGAAACCTGGCGCTTTATTGGATTGCTCGAGTCATACAAGCAGCTTCAATTGAAACATCTCTGTATAAGCGCCTCTCTAGCCTACTTTGCCCATCTTGCCTGCCTAGTTGGTAGTAGTCTTTGAGCTGTCTCTTCATCTGGCACTTGCTCATCATCTTCCTTCAGCTCCTCTTCATCGAAGGAGGCAACACACTCATGGCCCTCTTCACTGGCTAAAGCCTTCACTCTCTGAAATACCAGGTTGTGTAGAACACAACACCAGGATGATATGGGAGACCCTGTCAGAAGCATATTGAAGAGCTCCACCAGATCAATCTTGACACCTGTACAGCATCTTCAGAAGGTGGCCTGCTTGATGGTTGCTCTAGTTGACCCATGGCATGTGTTGTATTTCCCCTCTGCTTCAGTGCTTGGCCTCCTCACAGTCACCATTAGCCACGTCTTCAGTGGGTAGCCCTTGTCACCTAGTAGCCACCCTTGAAGGGTGGCACCTGGGACTGGCGAAGAATGAAGGCTTTGTGGCTGCTTCCTGGGAACTGAGCACACACTTGAATGATCCTTCTGCGATGCTCGCAGACCAGTTGGACATTGATGGAATGGAAGCTCTTCATGAAGGTTGCTGGCTGTTCTGTGGGTGCCTTGATGGCCACATGTGAGCAGTCGATGATACCCTGCACCTGGGGAATCCAGTGATGGCCCTGAATCCTATAACCCTCTCAGCCCGACTATCTGGATCAGTGTCGAAGAAAACAAACTGGTTGGCCTCCTCAACATGGCATTGGTGACCATCTTGATGCATTGGTGAGTTGTGGACTGGGAGACCCCACACATATCTCAAGTGGATTCCCTGGAATGATCTTGAGGTCTAGAAATTCAGTGGTGACCTTCAGCACCATAGGCATTGGGTGCTCACCACTTCCCATGGGCCTCCGCTGATCCTTCCACATGGCACACAGTTTCCTAGAGAGGCAGAATCTTCAGCAAAACTGCTGCTCTACATCTGCAGGTAATTGAGCCTGGTGCAGTAGATCCTCTCTGGTAGGCAGGCCCTTCTGTGGGCGGGAGGCTGGTGGTGTGCCCCCTGCGGCTTCCTCTTGCTTCTTCCTCCTGACGGTGAGACTCTTGGTGGCCCATTGGCTGCTGCTGCCTCCCACTCTGATGCTCCTCCTCACTGAGGTTCCGAAGCTTAACTGGAAGAGGCCCATGGCAGGTATCTGCTCAGAGGTGCCAAGGCCTCCTTTCCCCAGACCCTCCACACCTCCTCAACCTCCCTAGAGTCCCAGGTGTGCCACTTGAAGGTTGCCACTGTGCCACCTAACCCCTGACGCCCAAACTTATTTTCGACCTACTCCCAGCTGGCAATGGCAGTGCCCGTGTTGCCCCACCCTCCTCTCGGTACAAGGCTCTCACTACCGATGGCTGCCATCTGCAGCCAGCTTTGATCTCCAACCCCTCACCACATCCATATAACCGATGAGGCTGTGAAGCCCCTTGGTCTTCGTGCGCCACTAACTAAATTCAATTTGCCCAATAAAATTTTAGGCAATTGCTTGATTAACAAGCTCAATAATCTTGCCACCGCACTGAAGCGGCTGTTCCTCCCACCATGCCGCCCGCCCTTCAGTAAATCCAGAATGGACTTCCGTTCCGACGCCTTCCATCATTATTTTACCGGATGTCTTGCCTCATGACGTACCTCCCACTCCCTCGGAAAATCCTGCACAATAAGTCTGGAAATTATTGTTTGCAATATTCACTTCTGAACCCTTCAGAGTTCTGTTTTAATTCCTCAGTCAGGAGAGCATTGAAGTCGTTGAGTCTGGCGGTAACAAAAGCATGGATCAGGGTTTCAGCAGCAGATGGCTGAAGTAGGTTCGATTCCGGGTACTGCCTGTGTGGAGTTTGCAAGTTCTCCCTGTGTCTGCGTGGGTTTTCTCCGGGTGCTCCGGTTTCCTCCCACAAGCCAAAAGACTTGCAGGTTGATAGATAAATTGGCCATTATAAATTGTCACTAGTATAGGTAGGTGGTAGGGAAATATAGGGACAGGTGGGGATGTTTGGTAGGAATATGGGATTAGTGTAGGATTAGTATAAATGGATGGTTGATGTTCGGCACAGACTCGGTGGGCCGAAGGGCCTGTTTCAGTGCTGTATCTCTAATCTAATCTAATCTAATCTAGGTGCATGGATGAGCAATATTATAGAGATGAAAGTAGGCAGTCTTGGAGAGAATATGGGGTTGGAAGCTGAGTTTGTGATCAAATAGAACAAGGTTGTGAACAGTCAGAAAGTGGCCAGGGAGGGGGAAAGGGAGGATGGCTAAGAAACTGAGTTTGTGGCAGGGAGATCGAAGACAATGTCTTCGGTTTTCCCAATGTCGAACTGGAGGAGATTTTAGCTCACCCAGGACTGGATTTCAATATCATAATTATTCTTCCAGCATATATTAGGATATTACATTGAGAACAAATAGTGATAGATCATGTGTTAAAATACTGTAATACATTATAGGTTTGGAAAGTAAAGCAAATACATTGTGATTGTCTGAAAACTGGGATTTGTTATAATCCTGTTCACATTCCCAGTCACCCTTTGTCATATGTGTGATTTAATTTTGTTTATCTTAGTGTTATGACCTCAGAGAGTTCGTTAATGTGAAAAATACAAGATATGAACCCCAGACCAATTTCACAAATTACACAAGATTTTACGTTTTATTACTTTTATTCTAACAACTAAACTAAAAGAAATCCCCAGTTAACTAATTAGTACTTTGTAAGTAGATGATACCCTAAATTACAATAAAGGTATTTTCTTAACTTATTAAAACACTTAAGAGTCTCACACCAGACTTATACGTTACACAGTCCTTTTTAATGATAAAATCCTTTGTGGTTAAAAGTCCCAAACTCCTAGTTGCAAAGGGTTGGATTGCCCAGACTTTATTTCCTTCGCTCACTTCTCTGAGCACTTCTGACTTGGAAATCCATGGATAATGTAAATACTGGTGACCAAGTGGGTCCTTCAGTCCTCTGCAAGCTTCGACTTTCAAAACAGATTCAAGTTTTCACAGCCTTTTGCTGTATATCTTCAAATACGAAAGTGTTCTCTCTCTCTCTCTCTCGCTCTCTCTCCAGCTGCTGCCACTGGGTGTCTTCTCTTACAGCTTGTGATGTGGCTTTACACCAATGTATTTCTTCCTACAGCCTACCTTGAGGCCACAACCGTTGATTCCTTCCCTTACGGCCTGTTTGCCCCCAGAAAGTCTGTAAATTTTATCTGGATTTAGAAGCCAATAGTTTATTTTCTGTTCTAAAATGCAGAGACCATGGACTGAATTTTATAAGCCCCCTCCAACATCGGGGGCAGCCCAGAAAATACTTCCGGGAGAGGCCTGCCATGGGTATCGACACTCCATATTTTACCGGCAACAGCGAGGCCTCATGGTGGCCTCCCCGCTGCAAGGCGATGGAGACTTTATTTAAATATGTTAATTGCATTAAAATTAATGAATAATGACTAAATTGTAGTGACAGCCGCCCCACGCTGATATTCTGGCTGTTTTTAAAAAAATTTTATTTAGAGATACAGCACTGAAACAGACCCTTCGGCCCACCAAGTCTGTGCCAACCAACAATCACCCATTTTACACTAATCCTACATTAACCCCATATTCCCTACCACATCCCCACCATTCTCCTGTCACCTACCTACACGAAGGGTAATTTATAATGACCAATTTATCTATCAGCCTGCAAGTCTTTGGCTGTGGGAGGAAACCGGAGCACCCGGTGGAAACCCACGCGATCACAGGGAGAACTTGCAAACTCCACACAGGCAGTACCCAGAACTGAACACGGTTCGCTGGAGCTGTGAGGCTGCGGTGCTAACCACTGCGCCACTGTGCTGCCCAAATGGACTTATGGGTTGCCAGAAGTCCCGCGACTACAGATCTCTGTTCAGAGATCCGAAGCGCAACACTGGTGGGGAGATGGGAGGAGTGAAATTTTCAAGTGGGGAAGAGGGGGGAACGGCAAAATCTTACGCAATTGATGGAGTGGATGCTGGTTGAAAGGTAAAATGGAGAAAGTTCGGGGAGGAAAGGTCGAAATATAATTTTTCATTTTTTTGGCTGGAAGGGGCTACTTAGATATTGAGTACTATCATGCAGACCACCCCCCCCCACCCACCTGCCAAGAAAGAGGAATATTAATTTTGTCATATGAACACTGATTTGAAAACTGTTGTTGAAGTGAAGAAAGGATTTGTTTAAAAAAGAAATCACCAGGCCCTTGGCGGAAAGACATTTGCATATTAACAGACAGTGCTTGTGGAGACAAAGGGGTTAATTCCCTTATATAATTTAACCCACAATGGACTTTGAGCACCAGACTTTGAAGGTGAGAGAGCTCAAATTTCAGGATGACTGCTGGGATGGCTGAATTCACAAACACACGTGGTCAGACCAGCTGGTCATGTGACTAGCCTGCTTGGCAACCTGGTTTTTCTGAATTGTACAAAGAGTTTTTGAACAGAGAGACTGCATATGCTCCTGGACTAAAGAAGACCTCACCTGTCTGGCTCTCCCTCTCTTTCTTACAGAGCTCCAAATGCACTGAAGACACATGAAACCCCAAGAGAGAAAGGTCTCCTACAGTGAACAACATTTAAGAGGAATACTGGGCCACAACGAAGAGCAAGATCTACAATCTACAATCTACTTACAACCTACAGTGAGCTCGAAGAACCATAACAAAAAGTGTCTTCAGAGATTGCCTCAAACTGTTCCACTTTACTTTTCTTCCGCTCTTTTCTGTCTCTATCTGCATGTGTGTATCGTGCATGAATGCTAGTGTGGGCATGTTGTGTATCCATTGGCGTCAACTGAATTAGAGTTTAAGTTTAAGTTTAAATAAAGTTCAACCTATTTTCTTTAAACCTAAGAAAACCTGTTTGGCTAGTTTTTTTGCCTTATAATTGGAAGTTATGAACCAGGATTCACTAAGGGGGAGCTAAAGGAAACGGTGTGTTTAAAATTAAACCCTGTTGCGGTTAAGACCAGGTGAAGGCTGAGAGGGAATTCTAGACCCCTTTCTCACCTGGTCGTAACAGTACTCATTGGGAAGGGTGGGAGAGGGGATTTAAACTGATAATAAAGTTTCCACTTTAATGTTTTCACACCCGTCACTTTAAAACGTTAGATTAAACTGCAGGGCTTGACCCCCTTTAAAAATGTTGCCGGTGCCTATGCGGTGGGTGCCAAACGCTGTTGCTAGGGATGAAGCGCCCGCCCCCTCTATGTCATCGGGGGTGGGCGGTCCACCCCTTCCATGTAAAGTGCGCTGTGCACTTTATGAAGCTTGCTGCTGAGAAAAGTGGCGAGCTAATAAAATTCAGCCCCATAGTTCTGAGCTCACAAAGCCACTTGGACCTTTCAATTGTCCCCAGGTGTTAACACCTGGCTTGTTCATTTGCAATTTCTCAATTACTGACTCCTTGGACGGGATTTTGCTCAGGCAACGGGGGTCTCGACCTCTGGAAAAAGCACTGCTGAGAACCCCACATTGCCCCTTCTGTGGGAGACCCGCCCCAAGTGCCAATCAGGTACTTAACTGGATCGCGGCGAGCTTTCCACGCGATCAAGGACCCCGGCGATGGATATCCCATCCTGTAAGAGCTGCTGGCCATTCAGAGGCTGGCAACTCTTTAACTGAGCAGCGCCACCGCAAAGTCAGTGGCGGCTGTCAGTCGAGCACCCACCCAAGGCCCAGGAGCAGTGCTGAACTCAGGCCATAGGGGGGGTCAGGACGGGAGGGGTCTCGCAGGTTGGGGGTTGTGGGGGAAGGGTGTGTAGGGGGGTCGGCAGCAAGGGCAGGGTGGTGGCTCTCAGTGAGCACCCCCCCTTCCCAATGCCGGGTCCCTCATTCAGGCACAAAGTGACTTTGAACAAGGGACCCCCACCCCCCGGAGTCGGCAAGCAACCCGCACGGTTTTTCTCGCCGTGTTTCCTATGCGGTGAAAGGTGCGCCTGCTACTAAACTAATTGCGGCAGAGGCAGGATGAGGCCCTTAATTGAGCATTAATTTCCTACTAAAGGGCATCAATTGGCAGCGGGGTGTGAAGGCTGTTCATTGGCACTATCACACCTAATTATATTCTCTCCCGTCTCCAAACCTGCAGCGGGGGGAGCATAAAACTCATCCCCTCGTTTTATGACCCAAACATCTGGAAGGGTGACACCCACTGTTCTTCAGGTGTTAGTGCTGTGGTCTCTGTTTCTTTCAGAAGACAGTCTTTGATCTGTATTCTCTGTTGTCCTGGTAACCTTTCGCAGAGTAGATGCAAGGTCACCTGACCTTCTGAACTCCATCTGGAACTTTTAAAACAAATCACAATTTTCGAAGTACAATCATATTACAAGGTTCAGCATTCATAACACTTTGTTAATATCTTGCCAATTGAAGATTATCATCACAGTAAATCCTCCAATGCATTATAATCTCACTGTAGCTGCTGGGTTTTTCCCGTGTGGATCTGAGACACATGAAGGATGCAACAGGCCAGGAAGGCAATGATAATCAGTTGACAGGAAGAGAATGTTTGATTGAGATATTTCATTATTTTTTCAGAAACATGAGGTGAATATGCTGATGTACTTATGGACGGTACATTGTAGTGCCCCTTGAGGTGAATATGCTGATGTACTTATGGACGGTACATTGTAGTGCCCCTTGAGGTGAATATGCTGATGTAATACATTGTTGTACGCTTTTATCACATTGGTTCATGGATCATCAGCACCTCAACTTCCAAATTCTCATCCGCATTTAAAATCTCTCGATGACCTTGCCCTCCATATCTCTGTAAACTCCTCCAGCTCTGCAACACACCAAGATACCTACATTCCTCAAACTCTGCCCTCTTACGAATGCACCACTTCCTTTGCCTCACTGTTGGTCATCGAGGCCCAAAATCTATTCACCTTTCCACCTCTCTCCTGCTTTAAGAACCTCCTTAAAACTCACATCAACCATCCTGATGCCTTCTTCTTCAGCTCAGTGTCAATTTTTGTCTGATTACACTCCCGTGAAGCACCTTTCATTAAAGGCACTGTATAAACGCAAATTGTTGTTTTCAGGGGCACACAAGTAAATAATGGAAATTATCTCAAGCATAAATAAACTTGCAGGGCTACGGGAATGTGACTGATTGGATTGTTCGACAGAGAGCTGGCATGGACTCGATGGGCAAATGGACTCCTTCTGGGTCATTATGACTCTGAAAATTAGCCCTAAAAACCTTTAAAATGTCTCTGTTCACCTTGCAATCTGAAAAAAATATATATATTTTCAGATTTTATGTACCTAAACATGTAGGATATAGGAGATGGGCCAATGACATACCAGCCTGGATTTTAATTTTTTAACATTTTAACTTCTGGACTTGACTATTCCAACACAATCCTGGTTGGTCTCCACATATTACCCTCCACAAACTTGAAATCATCCAAAACTCTGCTGCCTATGTCCTTATTCGCACTATGTCCTGTTTATCTATCACCCCTGTGCTCGCTGACTTACATTGGCTCCCAATCAAGCAAAGAACAAAGAACAAAGAACAGTACAGCACAGGAACAGGCCATTCGGCCCTCCAAGCCTGTGCCGATCTTGATGCCTGCCGAAACTAACACCTTCTGCACTTCCGGGGCCCGTATCCCTCTATTCCCCTCCTATTCATATATTTGTCAAGATGTCTCTTAAACGTCGCTATCGTATCTGCTTCCACCACCTCCCCTGGTAGCAAGTTCCAGGCACTCACCACCCTCTGTGTAAAAAACTTGCCTCGCACATCCCCTCTAAACTTTGCCCCAAGCACCTTAAACCTATGTCCCCTAGTAACTGACTCTTCCACCCTGGGAACAAGCTTCTGACTATCCACTCTGTCCATGCCACTCATAAAGCAACGCCTTGATTTTAAAATTCTCATCCTTGTTTTCAAATCCCTCCATGGCCTCGCCCTCTCCCTATCACTGGATTCTCCTCCAACCCCACAACCGTCCGAGATATCTGCACTCTTCTAACTCTGGCCTCTTGAGTATCCCTGATTTTAATTGCTCCATCAGCGGTGGCCATGCCTTCAACTGACTAAGCCATAAGCTCTGTAATTCACTCCCTAACCCTCTTTCCCCTCTACTTCTCTTTCCTCCTTTAAGTCACTGCTTAAAACGCACCTCTTTGACAAAGCTTTTGGCTACCTGCCCTAATATCACATAATGTGGCTCAGTGTCAAACCTTGCTTTCTAAAACTCCTTTGAACTGCCTTTCAGCACTTTATTACATGAAAGGCACTATATAAATACAAGTTTTTGCTGTTGTTGTTGTTAAACTGGTGTGAGTTCTGTACGGGATGCTGTTGTGATGTCGAGAAACCTGGAAGAAAGGGTTTTGTGAATGTCCTGCAGGATTTGACTGCAGGGCTCCTTCAGTGGAGTTCCCACCCACAGACAGCCTAATTGACAGGCTGGAAGCCAATTGTGGGGGAAGCCTGCTTCACTGAGCCTATTCCAAAAGGGCAGGTAGGTGTTGTGGAGGAGTGAGAGAGATCACCAAGGGGTTGAGGGGTTCCAATGGCAGTAGGTCCAAATTGTTGGAGGGGTGGGGGTCCGGATCACGAGGGGACTCTGTATTGCATTGGGGGTCTGGATCACTGGTGAAGTGTAATCATGGTCAAGGGAATTCCTGGTTGCGGAGGTGGGGAGGGGATTCGTTTGTAGGTGGGGGGGATCTTGATGGTCAGGGTGTCAGATGGTGGGGGAGCAGACAGATGGTGGGGTGGGGTGGTCCAATGCTGGTCGGAGGGAGCAGTTGGTGGTTGGGAGCAGGGAGAAGGGGAGGATGGTGATCAGGCAGAGTCAGATGGTGGTTGAGAAAGGGAGTTCTATGGTGGTCAGAAGGTCCAATTATGGTCTGGGGTGGATGGTCCTATGATGGTTGGGATTGTCCGATGGTGGAAGGGGGAGCAGACCAATCATGGTGTTGGATGAGGGGGTGGTGATGTTTACTGAGTAACTTGTTGGGTCTGGAGGTAACATTTCTGTTCCTCCTGGTCCACAAGCAGTGCTGTAAAGACACATCATGGATTTAGCCCTTCTCATTTCTGTTAAGCTGGTAAGTTTCCTAAGACCTGGGAAACCAGGCCACCTGGGGTTAAAAATAGAGTGCCTATTAAAATGAAGGTGCACAGCCTCATTATAATATTTAAAGGACCTACACACTTCCCACAAGTGTGTTGCTCGCCCGCCCATCATCCTGCCTCTGTTAAAAGCAGAAGTGGGAGGAATCGAGGATGGTTGAGCTCCATTTCAGGTGTCTTGCTTTGCAAGCTCTGACACGACCCCGACCCATCTGTATTTGGGAGTTAAAATTCAGCCCACTGTGTCTATGTTGTGGATAATGAACACGCTGGAGGTCAGAGTTCCTTGTTGCCTTTACTGGGATTAGCGAAACTCGGCCTTTTGCTGTAGTCATTGAACAGTATATGTCTCAACTGGAATAACCTACTGGTATTAAATACATATTTCAATGAGTGTCTGCTCCAAAATTAATGATAGAAGTGGAAAATGTATCAAATTATTAAATGACAACTCAAAATGTTTAGAAGTCCACCGCTGATAGCAAAATAAATCAGATATATTAAATGTCATAGAAAGAAACAAAGACTAATACCGCACAACCTCACAACCTTAGAGCCAACGAAGTACCTTTATTTTGAAGCTTAGTCACTATTGTAATGTGGAAAATAGAAATCTGAGCCTTTAAAAGCAAAATTTATAAAACATGTGTATAGTTATGAAAATATACACAAATGGAATGCAATATACTTACGTCCGTGTGCATTACCAGTTATTCAGTTCGTTAAGGAAACTACTTATTTTATGGAATTTGTAAAAATATATTTTTCATTATATATCAATGTTGTGGTTGAATTACTATTTTCATACTGTTCTCTGAAAATCTCTGAACCATTTAAAGAGATTTTATTCAGAATAGTGAATTTGTTATAATTAGCAAGAAAAGAAGACCATACCAGTTGAGAACACAGTAAAGATTAACTTGTATCCAAAGCACAGGCCTTCCCAAAGTTCTTTTTTATTTTGGCTTTGCATCATTGTCGATGATTCACATCTACCGCACATCTGTTGTGAGTCTTCTGAAAGGGTGCAGTCCAATTCAAGCAAGGCATTGCCAGTTTCTATGGAAAATCAAAAACCTATTCAATATGATATCTAGAAAGTAGACCTAACTGAATAGCTGACAAGGGTAATTTTGCAATGCAAAGCTCCCAGCATGGAGCCTCACTTTGGACCAATATTTTCCCATAGAAAGTGCTGACTGGCCACAGATGTGGCTAAAGTATAATGACACCGTTTTCGCCACATGTACTAATTTTAGTGGAAAACACCTGACATACACTCACAAAATACAGGTAAATTTAATTCACATGAATGTTTAGTTAACAAACATCTCCCACCCTTCAGTAATGAAGGAAGAAATGAACTCACAACAATCATAAAAATATTCTCAAATTTTGCTTTTCATCTACCATTTTACCAATAAATGCACAAGGTTAAAGTTCACAGTTATATGCCATGCAAATATGACTATTGAGACTGCACAACCAAAGGCAATGGCTATTACTCAAGTTTTATTTACTAATTATAAAATCAACAGCCACATCTGGATGCACAGTTAGCAGCAAATGGCTTGTGCCTAACATATTGAATAATACTGCTCTGCAGAAACCTGTATGAGAGATGAGGTGCTTAATATCATTGGGCTGAATCTGCAATCTGCCTCAATGCTGCAAAGTTAATTACAGCTAGCAAGGCTTCACAACTGGTGTGGAGCCTGGCAAATTAACCTTAATGAGACCCCAGTGTGTCTTTTATTTATAAAATGAATATTTGCTGTGACATGTATATTAATATAGTATTATTGCATGCACGATACACTGAGTGCATTTCTCTTTTATATTTTTAACTCAGAATTAATACTGATGGTATGGCCGAACTTCTAGTTATATCTGCCACAAGCATCTCTCACTGAACCAATCATTAATGTGGTAAATCCTCCAAAACTAGCCACCTCCATATTCATTGTGTCTACTTATTTAAAACAAAAAGGCAGTGGGTTATGGTCTACAAAAGCAAAATACTGTGGTTGCTGGAAATCTGAAATAAAGACAGAAAATGCTACAAATACTCAGCAGGCTTTTTTTTTAGAGATACAGCACTGAAACAGGCCCTTCGGCCCACCGAGTCTGTGCCGACCATCAACCACCCATTTATACTAATCCTACACTAATTCCATATTCCTACCACATCCCCACCTGTCCCTATATTTCCCTACCACCTACCTATACTAGGGGCAATTTATATAATGGCCAATTAACCTATCAACCTGCAAGTCTTTTGGCTTGTGGGAAGAAACCGGAGCACCCGGAGGAAACCCACGTGGACACAGGGAGAACTTGCAAACTCCACACAGGCAGTACCCAGAATTGAACCTGGGTCGCTGGAGCTGTGAGGCTGCGGTGCTAACCACTGCGCCACTGTGCCGCCCTTTGACAGACCCCTGATGAAAGGTCAGCAACCTGAAATGTTAACTCTGTTTCTCTCTCCACACGAGCTGTCTGATGTGCTGAGTATTTCGAGAATTTTCTCTTATTATTATCGTGGATTACAGTGCTGTGAGTTGCAGCACTAACGAGTGAGGCCTTAGATTATTGAGAGAGAGAGAAGACAACTAAAGTACAATAGTGGAGAACAAGTAGTCAGCATCATAAAAAGTCAGAGATTTGGGCCAGAATTCTACATTGGGCAGGAGGCCCCGCCCACTGGCCAAAAAGTCAGGGGCGAGCCTGCTTTTGCCAGGCCTGTGGAGCCTCGCCAGGATTTTTTGCTCCCCAGACCCTTAATTGGCCTTGGGCGGGACTTCCACCTCCTTGAGGCAGGAAGTCCCGCCTAATGGAGCTGCCAGCCAATCAGTGGACGGCAACTCTTAGTCCCAACAATGCCACCAGGAGCGGTGGCCACTGCTAGGACTACACCCAGCCATCACAAGCAAGGTGAAAGATAGCCCTGCAATAAAGCTAGGTTTTTTGGGCCTCGCCAGGGACAATCGGTTGGGCGCTGGCGCGGCAAGGGGCATCGTTTGTGGGGGAGGGGGAGTTAGTGGGGTAGTTGGGGCTTCAGGGGTGGCCCTCATTGGGGCACAGCGTGCCCGATCAGGTAGGCCCCCTTCCAGCCCGCAAGAAGGCCGCCACCTTTTACCTGGCGGTGTTCTTGGGGCCTTTGCCGTCTGCCCGTTTAGGGTAAGATACCCACGGCTGGAGGAGTAGCCCTTAAGTGGCAGTTAATTGGCCACTTAAGGGCGTTGATTGACCTGGTGGGCCCTTTCTCATTGCCGCTGTCCCGCGTAAAATTGCAGCGAGGGCAGGAGGGGCTCGGAAATGGAACCCCCTCCCCCACCCTTGGCTCCCATTCAATTTTACGCCTACCCCCCCACCCTGCACTCGCCACCAGCCTGCTTGTTAGGGGGCTGTAAAATTCCAGCCTTGGTTTATGCTGACAAGAGAAGAGGAAGATTGTGCAGGGAAACCATGACACGAAAGAAAAGAGGAATTGACAGAACCAGGGGAGATAAGAGGCATGGAGACATAGTGTGAATGAAGAAATAACAATGAAAATCAAGCAATATATAAGCAGTCATGAAGGTAGTGATCAAGAAGCAAAGAAAGAAAGACTTGCATTTATATAGCACTTTTCATGACCAGCAGACGTCTCAAAGCTTTTTACAGCCAATGAAGTATTTTTGAAGTGTATTTGCTGGCTGTAATGTAGGAAACACAGCAGCCAATTTGTGCAAAAACAAACTCCCACAAACAGCAAGGTGATAATGACCAGATAATCTGTTTTTGTGCTGTTGATTGAGAGATACATATTGGCCAGGATGCCAGGGATAACTCCCCTGCTCTTTTTCGCAATAGTGCCATGGGATCCTTTACATCCACCCAAGCAGGCAGGTGGGGCCTCTGTTTAACATCTCATCTGAAAAACAGCACCTCCGACTGTGTAATACTTCTTCAGTACTGCACTGGAGTGTCAGGATTGATTTTTGTGCTCAGGTCCTGGAATGGGACTTGAACTCAGACCTTGTGACTCAGAGGTAGGAGTGCCACCAACTGAGCCAGAGCTGAAAAGAAAATGAGACACCTTAGTAAGAAAGAAGGTTGACACAGGGACCAACAAAGGATTTGCTTTAAGTTCCTGTGGTTTTCTTTTCCATTTCTGTTCTTACTCTCCTGAAGGCAGTGACTTATGTTCAGAAACAGTTTCATGACGTCAGTGCCATTTCGTACTCCATCCAAGAGACTGTTTATCATGAGGAGGCTTGGACATTGTTTGGAATGCTGCTACCTTAATATGCTTAATTAGTCTAGCTTAGAGAAATTCCTTAGTCTGGAGTAATTAGAACATAAACCTTTATTACATTATAACTATGTACAGCTTCACACTAGTCTGTGTGACTCCTCCAAAGCCATGCTGCATTTATCTTCAAGTCTCTCTCACATGTGATCTCTTAGATCATCATGGTAAGAGGTATTCTTTACACTCTCAGACCCTTATACCACGTCTCCCCCAAATCTTAGTCCAAATATATATATTTGCGTACATTCACTTTTTATTTTCATACCACCCCATCTCCCCCCAAGTCTCTGACTTCCTAGATTCAATCTGTCAGAAGTCTTCACAATTCTTCCTGATCTTGTTGTTGTCAGATGCGGAAGATTGGTAGCCTTTCTCTGAACTCTTGATTCTTGGCTTGGATGACCTTCATTGAGGTTTGTAGTATCCGGTGCTTTCTGAATTTCAGGTTCAACATCTGATTTGTACAAATGTATGACTGATTGGCGTCTTTGATGAATAGGGATAAGATTCCTTCTGTTTCTTCTTATAGTACCTTCTGAAGTTTTTGTAAGTAAGATCGCTGTTGATTCCCCTCTCTCTGGACAATTACTCCTTCTCTACTTTGGTCTCATTCCCATACCTTTTGCCCTTCTGACAACATCGGTAGGTTCCTGGTACGGTATTTCCTGTTATAATTATAGGCTTGCTGCCTGTGACAAGACATTTCTCTATCTTGAACTCTGTGATAATCATGGACTTGTAGCCCTGGAAGTAACGTCTTGCGTAGGTTTGGAGGGTGTGTTCTAAGTTTTCTTCCCATTAACAGTTCGGGTTGTGCTAATTTGCATAACAATGGAGTCGTTCTGTAGTTCAGAAGTGCTGTTTGAAATTCTTGATTTTTTTTTAACAGTGCTTTAATAGTTCTAACTGCTTGCTCAGCTTCTCCATTAGATTTTGGTTACCTAGGGGAACTTATTAGATATACAAATCCACAGTTTGTTTCAAAGTGTGTGGAGTAATAGTTTGCAAATTGTGGTCCATTATCAGACACTATCTAATCAGGTATACCGTGTGTTGCGAAGATTTCTTGTAACACTCGAATGACTGCTTCAGTTGTTGTTGTGTAGATACATTTAACCTTGATCCACCTAGAACAGTGATCGACTACAATCAGATAGGATTTTCCATTAAAGATGAATAGATCCATCGCCAGACATTCCCACTGTCTGGTTGGGAATTGGGTCAGATAAGAGGTTCTCTCTGATCTTGTCTGTGAACTGCACATACGTGGCAATTTGAAATAATTTCTATACCTTTCAATATTCTTGGCCACCACACGGATGCCTGAGCCCGTGCTCTACATTCAGTTATGCCCATATGACCCTGGTGTATTTTCTCCGAGATCTCTGTGAGTGACCCTGGAATCACCAGTCTCTTGTTAAATACCAGCAAATCATCCACTTTGGTATAGTGTCGTCTATGTTCAAAGATTTTCATCTTCTTACCCTTTTCTCAGGTAAGGAAACTATGGGTTTGTGGTCTGTCTCAATGACAACCTTTAGCAGATATTATAGTCTGAAAATATCTCACAAGCCCAGGTGACTGAGAAAGCTTCTTTCTCTATTACGGCATAATTCAACTCAGTTTCAGACAATGCTCGTGATGCATAATAAACAGCTCTTTGACTTCCATTTGGCTGCTCTTGGAAAAGGACTGCTCCTATCCCTGTAGACGAAGCATCAACTGCAATTGTGGTTGGTAGTGAAAGGTTATAATGTGCTAAAACATCCAGCGAAATCAGTCTCTCCTTGATCCTTTGAAATGCATGTTCCTGATGTGCATCCTAGCACCATGCTTGAGCGTTCCTTAATAGTTGTCGCAAAGGCTCAATAACTTGTGCCAACTGATTGATCATGCCAAGAAACCGTTGGAGATCATGGACAGAAATAGGAAGTAGAAATTCGCTAATGGCTGTCATCTTTTGCGGGTCTGCCAGTATGCCGCTACTGCTGACAATGTGTCCTAAAAAGCGAATGGATGTTTTTGAAAACTCACACTTCTCATACGTATTAGGCCTTCATCCTGCAGATGATTCAAAACTGTTCTAACCCTCAGGTTATGTTCTTCATTGGACTCACTGTGAACTAAGATGTCGTTGATGCGTCATATTACACCTTCAAGGCCCTGTAAAATATTCAACATAGTTCTTTGGAATATTTCCGGCACTAACGTGATACCGAATGATAGGCGGTTAAAATAAAATCTTCCAAAGGGAGTAAAGAAGGTTGTCAATAACCTGGACTTCTTATCCAATGGAACTTGCCAAAAGTCACTATTCGCGTCAAGCGTCGTGAAGACGGTACTTTTGGTTAACTTTGCCAAGCTTTCGTCCACTGAGGACATTGGATGAACTTCTCATGTCACAGCCTTATTAAGTTGAATTAAGTCTACACAAATGTGAAGATCACTGTTGGGTGTAGGAACTGGAACCATTCCTGAATACCACTCTGTAGGCTCAATAACAGCAGAAATGACTTCCATCCTGGTCAAGTCTTCTAATTGATGTTGGCCTTGCTTCATTAGTGGGTGTGGAATCTTCCTAGGCATGAAGAGACAAACCGGTTTAGCATCTTTTTGCAAAGTAATATTTGATCTTCAATCTTCCTAGACCGGTAAACAATTTCAGGGATTCCTCTTGGAAGTGACTCCTGGATTCTTGTTGCTTAACTTCTTCCACTTACTTTACAAAATGAAGGTCAATACAAGCTCTTCTATTTATGAGAGAGAATTCCTGATTCCTTAGAACAGATAGTGTTTCCAATATTTGTCTTCCCTTGTACTGGAGTGTTGTCTGTAGCTTCCCCTTTACTTTGAGTTCAATCTCTCCCGGGCCATGTAACTGAGTTTCTGTCAGTTGCAGAAAATGTATTGATGACCACGGCTCTTTATCTGATAAGATCATTACACTTTTTTTTTTAGAGATACAGCACTGAAACAGGCCCTTCGGCCCACCGAGTCTGTGCCAACCATCAACCACCCATTTATACTAATCCTAACCTCATTCCATATTCCTACCACAACCCCACCTGTTCCTATATTTCCCTACCATCTACCTACACTAGGGGCAATTTATAATGGCCAATTTACCTATCAACTTGCTCTGGTGTCCAGCTTAAAATTAGTGATATGTCCGTTGACATATATATCTGCAGAACAAAATGCCTGATGAGGATCATTGATCTCACCAAGTAAGTGTTTCGGTTGCTCTTCTGAAGGAGATTGTTTAACTTCATAACCACTCTATGCTTGCATGCTTTTTTTTGAACTTGTGGGAGTAGAGATTTTACTTTGGCACATTTCAGCAAAATCCTCTATTTTCTTACATTGGAAGCATTCTGCTTTGTTTGCAGGACACTGTTCATGGGTTCTTTTGGCGCCACAACGCTGGTAGGGATTAATGGTATCTTTCGCTTCCCCCCCCCCACCCCCCCCCCCCCCCTACCCACCACCCACCCAGTGAACCTTTTTTCTGGTGCTTCATTTATAGCCTCTAGTTAAGGAACTGTGCAGTTGCTGGAGGTTTCCCGAACCAAGGTCTTTCTTCACCTCTCAGGATTGCTCCATTGTTCTTGCAGACCTCTGCTTGTCTCACCAGCTGAACAGCTTTGTCCAGGGTGAGGTCTTCTTTAGTCTGCAATACATCTGATAGGAATTCATCAGCAATACCTACTACAATGTGGTCTCTTATTAATTCTGCTTTAAGATCTCCATATTCACATCCTTCAGCTAGCCTGTAAAGGTCATTGGAAAAAGCATGAACTGTTCCTCCTGGTTTCTGGACCCTTCTGTTGAATCTTGCTCCTTCTAAAATCTTTTTGCTCTGCAAGTTGAAATAAGAATCAAAAGCTTTTTAAGCTTCTTCAAATTTGGCAGAAGTCTCACTAATGCCTTGTCTTGCAATAACATCATCTTTTATAGCCCTAGTAGAATACAACAATGTGTTAACTTGCTCTGCTTCAGACTGGCTGTCTAATTTGGAAGCAATTCTATATCTCAGAAATCATTTTCACCAGAGTGACCAATTTTGGGTTTGATTTGATTCTTCCGTGTGTCCAAACACATCTGGCATTGTGAATTTAAGCTCCATAGCTTCAATAGCTTCAATTTGTTTTACTTTCACTTTTCGGTATTCCCTCCAGTATCAGAAGTTTCCTGTGCTTTTTCAGCCCCACACTGACTCACGCTATGGCCAACGTCTCTGCCTTTGAAATTTCACCGCTAGATTTAGGATTAATTTATTCCTTGCATTAAACTCAATTTTATAGTGTTACTGCTATACTCCTTTAACTCCTTTCTCATAGAGAATCGAGTATTTGCCCCCTCGTTGTTTGTTTTATTTCTTTCTCTCTTCAATCTGGTTGCCACATGGAATGGTGCCGACTGAGAACTCGGATCAGTTTTCACTAAGGACTTTGCCAGTGCTGCTTGCCTAGTGCCATTAGGGACAAAAATATTTTATCCTCTTTCAAGGTCCCTCACCAGAGGGGAGACAGTGGCATAGTGATAATATCACTGGACTAATCATCCAGAGGCCCAGGCTAATGCCCTAGAGACATGTGTTCAAATCCCAAAGTGGCAGCTGGTGGAATTTAAATACAATTAATTAATAGAAAATCAATTAATGAATTAAAATCTGGAATTGAAAGATGGTCTCAGTAATGTTTCCATAAAACTATCATTGATTATCGTAAAAACCCATCTGGCTCACTAATGTCCTTTAGGGAAGGAAATTGGCCATCTTTAGCTGGTCTAGCCTACATGTGACTCCAGACCCACAGCAATGTGGTTGACTCTGAATTGCCCTCTGAAATGGCCTAGCAAGCCACTTAGTTCATGGCCAATTAGGGATGGGCAGTAAATGCTGACCTGCCAGCAATGTCCACATCTCATGAAAAATTTTTTTAAATCCTTGATCGTTGCTTGGTTCTCCAACTTGAAGCCTTTAATCGCTGGATTGGAATTCTACCGCCGACTTCCCAACTCTCTGTATCTGGAGCTTTTCCACAGCCTCTTCTTGAGTTCTGCGGTTTTTGCACTTTTTCCAGGTCAGTCCTCTGCTAAATTTCTTCAAAATCTTCTTCTGGTTGTAGCATGGTAAGAACCATTATTGTTTTCGATCTCAACGCTGATCACCATATTGTATATTTGTTTGGTAGACTGTCACCTTAAAATGCTTAGTTAGTTTAGCTTAGAGAAATTCCTTAGTCTGAAATAATTAGAATATTAATCTTTATTACATTATAACTATGTACAGCTTCACACCAGTGTGACTCCTCCAAAGCCATGCTGCATCTACCTTCAAGTACCTCTCATGTGAACACTTACTTCATCATGGTAGGAGATATTCTTTACATACTCTCAATATTGACCCTATCAGACCCTGATACTACACAAACCATTTTAGTAGGGAAGGAGTTCATTGGATGCTGATCAGCAGCGGAAACCCTGTGGACAGGTTTTTACCCCTCCCTTGCCCAATAGTGGCTGGGGCTAATTGTAGAATCCTACTGCCAGCTCAATTGAAATCAACCAAGTTATCACAATCTTGCAATAAGCTTTCAAAATTGAGTTACTCTGCAGTTAAGCCAGATTGTGACTTAGTGGGGTAGATTTTGATGCACCTGTATCCATCAGTCAGGAGACCATCCGGCCAATGGAAGTGGTCGTAAGTCTGAACCATTTTGTTAAATCATTACCTTGTCTATTTCTTTTATCACATCTCCTTGCTCATTCCCATCCATCCCTCGCCCCTCCACCCCCCTCACCCCTCCACTAACCTCACCTTCTGGTCCTAAAAATAATTTATTTCCAGCTCCCTCAGCCGTATGCCTCCTCATTCCCAACTCCCTCTGCTCTATTCCTTCACCTGCCACAACACTACTGCCACTGACAAGCTCCTTAACAGATCCCTAACTTTACCCTTGAAGCCGTTTGTTACCTCCATGTCCATCATGGTCCCTCACCCACTTTGCTCTCTCTGGTGCCTCCACAAGTCCAACGCCTACAGATCCAAGTGCATTTGTCACATGACTGACCTGGTTATCCAATGCCAGATGTGCTTTGACCACCTAAAGAATGCCATGTCTCCTTCTGAATACCCAAATCCTCCAGGATCCTCCTGCAAGGTAAACAAAATCAAAGGCATTAGGACCCAATTGCAACCTGTGGATTTTTGAACTCATTCCATTTATTTCTCATAGACCCACCCTGACTCCTCCAGCTCCCCTACCAGCTGAAACTTGCAACAATAATTACTTACATTTATACAGAGTCATGGAGTCATTTACGACACAAAGAAGGCCATTCAGCCCATTGGGTGCATGCCGGCTCTCCACGGAGCGATCCAGTCAGTCCTACTCCCCCGCTTGATGCCCATAGCCCTGCTAGTTCATTTCCTTCAAGTGCCCATTCAATTTCCTTTTGAAATCATTGATTGTCTCCACTTCCACCACCTTTGTGGGCAGCGAGTTCCAGGTCATTACCACCCGCTGTGTAAAAAAGTTCTGCCTCAAAATCCCCCTGCATCTCTTGCCCAAAATCTTCAATCTGTGTCCCCTAGTCCTTGTGCCATTAGTTAATGGGAACAGTTTTTCCTTGTCTAACTTATCCATGCCTGTCATAATCTTGTACACCTCTATTAAATCTCCCCTCAATCTCCTTTAATCTAGGCAGAACAACCGCAGCTTTTCCAACCTAACCTTGTAACTAAAATCCACGATCCTTGGAACCATTCTGGTAAATCTCCTTTGCACCATCTCAAGCACCCTCACATCCTTCCTCAAGTGTTGTGACAAGACTGGATGTGATACTCCAGTTGGGGCCTAACTAGATCTTTCTAAAAGCCTTTAATATAATAAAACATCCCAAGGCACTTTACAGGAGCTTTATAAAACAAAATATGGCACCGAGCCACATAAGGAGATATTAGGTAACATAACCAAAAGCTTGGTCAAAGAGGTAGGTTTTAAGTAGTGTCTTAAAGGAGGAAAGTGTGGTGGAGAAGCGGAGAGGTGTAGGGAGGAAACTCCAGAGCTAGGGGGCTAGGCAACTGACGGTGTGGTCACCAATGGTGGAGCAATCAAAATCTGGGATACTCAACAGGCCACAATTAGAGGAGTGCAGGTATCTGAGAAGGTTATGGGGCTGGAGGAGATTACAGAGATAGGGAGGGGACGAGGTCTGGAAAGATTTGAAAACAAGGACGAGAATTTTAAAATCAAGACGTTACTTGATCCTGGAGCCAATGTAGGTCAGTGAGCACTGGGGTGATAGAGGAACGGGATTTGGTGCAAGTTAAGACATGGGTAGCAGAATTTTGGATGACCTCAAGTTTACAGAGAGTAGAATGTAGGAGACCAGTCAGGAGTGCATTGAAATATTCATGTCTAGGGGTAACGAGGGTTTCAGCAGCAGATCAGCGGAGACTGGGGCGAAGTCGGGCAATGTTCGGGAGGTGGAAATAAGCAGTCTTAGTGATGGCGCAATTATGAGGTCGGAATCTCATCTCGGGGTCAAATGTGACACCAAGGTTGCGAACAGACTGCCTTAATCTCAGACTGTTGTCAGGGAGAGCGATGGAGTCAGTTGCTAGGGAACAGAGTTTGAAGCGGGGGAGTGAAAGTGATGGCTTCAGTCTTCCCAATATTTAATTGGAGGAAATTTCTGCTCATCCAGTACTGGATGTCAGCTAAGCAGTCTGATAGGTTAGCAACAGTGGACGAGCCAAGAGAGGTGGTGGCGAGGTAGAGCTGAGCATCATCAGCCAACAAGTGAAAACTAATGCTGTGCTTTTGGGGCAGACTGTAGATGAGAAATAGGAGGAGGCCAAGGATAGATCCCTGGGGTGCACCAGAGGTAACAGTGCCAGAGCAGCAAGAGAAGCCATTGTAAGTGATTCTCTGGCTCTGATTAGATAGATAAGAATGGACAGCAGTAGACAGGCATTGGAGGAGGATGGTCAAACGTGTCAAAGACTGCAGACAGGTCAAGAAGGTGAGGAGTGTCACACTCAGATAGGATATCATTTGTGACTTTATTAAGAGCTATTTCAGTACTATGGCAGGGCAGAAACCTGTTTGGTGGGATGCAAACATGGAGTTCTGGGAAAGATGGGTACGGATCTGGGAGGTGACAACACATTCAAGGACTTTGGAGAGGAAAGAGAAGTTGAAGATAAGATGATAGTTTGCAATGATGGTGAGTTCAAGGGCTGTTTTTTTGAGAAGAGGGGTGGTGACGGCAGATTTTCAGGAGAGAGGGAAAACACCTGAAGAGACAGAATCGTTTACAGTATCTGTTAACATGGGGACCAGGAAGCGAAGTTGGGTGATCAGCCGTTTAGTGGAAACATCAGGGCAAGTTTTATGCTCTTCCCCACGCAGATTTGGAGATGGGGAGAGCATATAATCAGGTGGGATGGTGCTAGGGGTGGACTCCACCACCATCCCGCCTCCGCCAAAATAAAGTCCAGGGCAGGAAGGCCTGTGAATGGACTTCCTGCCCTGCTACCAATGGAGGCTCAATTAAGGGTCTCATCCTGTTGCCACCGCAATTAAGCGTGCAGCAGCCAGCCCTGTCGCCACACGGAAAGCACGGCAGGAAAAAACATGCAGGCTGCATGCTGGCTCCAGGGGATTTTTGGGGGGGGTCCCTCGTTAAAAGGTACTTAGTGCCTGAACAAGGAACTCGACATTGGGAAGAGGGTGGCCCGACCCCCGCAATACCCCCGTCCCCTGCAACCCCCACCCCACGAGACCCCTGCCACCCTGGCCTACCTGTGGCCTGGTTCCAGCGCTGCTCCTGGGCCTCGGGTGGGTGCTCCACTGGCAGCAGCTACCGTCTCCGCAGTGGCGCTGCTCAGTTAAAGAGCTGCCAGTCTCTGATTGGCTGGCAACTCTCAGAGGGTTGGACTTCTGTCGCCAGCATCCTTAATCCCGTGGAAGGCCCGCCGCTGTCCAGCTAAGTGCCTAACTGGCACTTGATTCGGTGGGCCTCCCACAGAAGAGACAACGCAGGGTTCTCGGCATCACTTTTCCGGACGTTGAACCCCCGCTCCCCGGATAAAATCCCAGACATTGTGAAGGATCATGACGGATCACCCAGTATAGTTTATAAATGTAAAACCCACCATTAATCTCAGCAAAAAATAAGCATAGGAATAAAGTAGAAGTTCATAAGAATGAATTAACCTCTGCAGTGGCTCCCTGAAAATCTCTTACTTATATGGAAATTATATAACTATTTATATGCAACATTGGGTTGATGGAGCAGTTTTATTTCATTTTTGTTTTACATTTGTTGACATTGGTGTGTGATATAGTGGATATTAATATCAAGATGCTTCATTTAACTGATGATGTACTCACTGAAAGATTAATGCCATGAAATTACTGCAGATTTATTGAATAACATTATACAGCTATTCTCCTGAAAATAACCACCAGTATATACTACAAATTGCAGGTCAATAAGATGCAGTGGAAGTACAAGATGAATGGTTCTTATGCCAAGGATGACAGGATCATTAGTTTCTTATATCATCCAAGTGGGTAGATTTTCAACTTGCCAACGAAAATAATGGGAAAGAAAGTAGTGCAGTCATATCAGGTATATGCCTTGCTGTTGTTTATCGAGATATCTTTGTATCACTTCTTGTGCTCTCCACAGTGATATTGCTGTTCTACTGGCAGTGTTTAATAAGAAATGTATTCATTAGATAACTTCTTTGATGCTTAATTAACTTTCTTTTCTTTCTTTCTTTTCTTTTGGGCCTCCTTATCTCGAGAGACAATGGATACGCGCCTGGAGGTGGTCAGTGGTTTGTGAAGCAGCGCCTGGAGTGGCTATAAAGGCCAATTCTGGAGTGACAGGCTCTTCCACAGGTGCTATAACCCGTAACTGCTGCCTTCCGTGTTGTTTCAGTCGCTGTGAGGCAACTATGGAGTGACCTCTCCATGGCGCATGCCTGGGCAAATTTATGGAGGTTGAGAGTTGCCCAGTCGTCAAAACCCCCCTCTCGGCCTTTCGGTGGGGTCCAAAGGAGTGCAGGACACGACGTTTGGCACCAGTATGGCTGCAGGAACCCCCGGAAACATGCCACTAGACCAGAAGTAAATACTGAATTCTTCAGAAATAGGGATAACTCATTGAACATGTACATTATCGCATTGCTAAATGACAGATCAGTTTGACATAAACATCCACAATCTATATTTATACTAGATATCTGCTTCAAAGTAGATACAAGCTCTTAATAGGGAAATAGTGCAAAAGAAAAAATCTGATAGGCATACATTCACTGTTAAGATCATGAACAGATATGGAAATGAAGTAAAACAGAATGGAAATTCAGTATAAAAGTTTTCAAAAAGAGACTGAATCAGAAATGATCAGGAATGATCATAAAGGGAGGATTTATGATCTCAACTAAACTATAGAACATAAAGTAGGGAATTAAGGCACATGGTTTGATTGCGTATCACAAGGTAGTAACACCACATTCACAAAAAACCTGAACAACTGGTGCACCTGGCTGGTAAAACCATCCAAGTGTGTCCAATTCTGAATGCTCAGATCTTATATAGACATAGAGAACTATTTGGATCTTATTTTGAAATGACAAAATAATCAGTATTAAATCAAAATGATCAATACTAATTTTATCAGATGCGGGGAAATTGTTGAGCGTTTTTCGTGATCGCGAGGGGAGATAAAGAATTATTGAAAGGAAGAAAAAGGAACAAAACAACAAGTTGCATTTACATAGCTCCTTTATGTAGTAAAAATGTCCCAAGGTGCTTCACTGGTGCATTATCAAAAGAAATGTGACACCAAGTCACATAAGGAGATATTAGGACAGGTGACCAGAAGCTTGGCCAAAGAGGTAGGTTTTTTTTAAAGGAGGTAAAAGGTAGAGAGATGAAGAGGTTTGTGGGGGGGGGGGGGGGGGTGGAATCCAGTGCTGAGGGCCGAGACAGCTGATGGTATGATCACCAGTGCTGGAGTGATGAAAATTGGGGGTGCGCAAGAGGCCACAATTGGAGAGCACAGATATCTCAGATGGTTGAAGGGCTGGAGGTGGATAAAGAAAAACAGAGAATAAACAGCTACTAAATGGGACGTATACAATGATTTAGCAAGAAATTTATGAAGGAAATGATAATGGCAGTGAAAAAACCATGGGTCGTAAGGATTGTTTTGCCCCATACAGTGCTCCTCACAACAGGAGCATATTTCAAGAATTTGGATGCAGAGATCAGCTCCCCGAATTCATGGTGCACAGGATTTGGGAAGCATAAAATCATAAAGTTTACTCCAATATATTTAGGGCTTATGGAACAAAGTATTCTTTAGAAAAGAAATATAAAAGTGATACAACCCAAATTTGATCTTGACAGGAGCAATTCAGAACTGGCGCAAGCGGATCAATTTTCCAAACAACTGTGCCAGTTGCACGGCGCAGGAGACCAAAACATTAACTCAGCCAGGCTTCACATGTTATGCATCTAAGTTGTTCTGTCCACAGGTTTTCTAGCTGGTTGCGTTTGTGTGCTACAACTGAATTTTGTGAGCCTGTCACGGGTGCTGGCGGTGCACCCGGAAGCTGTTACATCGCCGCATGTGACGTGTGCAGCCAGCTGACCATAATCAGGTGGCAGCAGGCCACTTAACATAGTGGAGGTGCAGGGCCCATCCAATTGCACAATGGGGGCAGGCTCCTAGGCACTGATTACAACATCAGATGACTCCAACAAAGATGCTGGTGCCATTTTTAAAGTTCTGCCAGCCTGCTTGTATTGCTGCATTGCTGCCTTTCAGTAAGGCAGTGAACCTGGAGTACTGCTGGAGCTGTCTGATGGAATTTTGAACTCCTGGACTCCCCTGCACCACTGCTGTAACTGTTTGCTGAAATGGGAACTGCAACTCCTGAATGCCACCAACACCCACCCCCCCCACCCTGCCCCAAACCCCGCACCAGGACTGCCAGCCGTCAGGACGGAATGGGAGCAAAATGGGAGCAAGTTAGAGGCAAGAGACTGGATGGCCCCATGGGTTAGCAATGCCTCCCCGCAGATTCTCCTCCAGGCTGCAAGAGAAAGGTGGGAGGTCCTTTTCTCCGGGGATGGCAAGAGGAGGTTCTCCTGCCTGACCAAGCAAGCCTGGAATTTGCAGAGGGGATCAGCCCCCCCACCCACCCCCGGAACTGGGTCCAGTGTCGCAAGATGGTCAATGACCTCCTTCACTCCGCCAAGGTTCTCCATTCCTCGCTCCTCTTTGGGGCTTGCATGAGGAGGAAGTGCGACATAGGGAGGGAGTGACCACAAATGCGATGGCAGGGGTATGAGGCATCACCACATCTTGGCAGATGCATGGCTGCATCTCGGCAACAGGCTCTCTTCCTTTACAAATCACCCTCATTACATGGGGAGGAGCCATGTAGGAAACCACATCAGGGGACGAGGGGCTCCCATTAGCATAATTATTCTGTTGCTCTTCCTGTGAAATCTTACTATGTCCCTCTTTCCACTTGCAAGTCAAGCAGGCCTGTAACACCAGGGAGTCCTCAGAGACTGGCAGAGGGATCCCTGATCTTCATCTTCTGGCATCGGCTGAGGAGGAGGCTCTGGAGCTACTGGAGGCCCAGGGCGGTCATTAAATTGCAGACGGTGAGACTGGAGTTTTTGCACAAGAGAGTGAGGATCGTGTTCATGTGTCTTCCACCACACTTATGGAGATCCACATCATGCATGGTTGACATGTGGAAATCTGAACAAACTAACACACATATGTTTGTTTTCTCTCATGACAGGGGCAAGCGCAGCCGCTGCAACAGGAAGACAGCCGTCGACCTCTGAGGAGGAGGAAGAGGAGCAGCCAGAGGATGCATTGTCACATCATTCTCCTGCATCTTCCACCAGCACAGATACTCTCAGGTTGTTGGGTATTCACTTGGGCTTAGATTCAGGGTCACAAGCTGGTGAGAGCACCACACACATGCCCGAGCAGCAGACGGAGGCTGTGACAGTCGAGGCCACTGACAGTCGGAGGACTGTAGTTGGCCAGGCCCGTGCTGAGCCCCAAGCTGATGATGAGCCTCTGATGTCAACAACATAGGGCATGCTGGATTTGCAGAGAGAGGTACGGCAACATTTGACAGAGCTTCCAGAGACGATGCACAGCCATGAGCGGATGATGGAGGAGTCCATCTATGCCACGAGTGCTGCCATGTCTCCGGCATGTAAGAGCATGCCTTTCTCCATGGGGAGTTTGGGAATCCTCATGGAGAGCCAGATCCCACAGATGTGCACAGACTTGCACACCATCACCTTGGCTATGAGCTCAACTCAGCAGTGACAAGGTGAGAGAAAAATGAGGTGTCTGGAGTCTTCTCCAGGTCCTTGTCCTTCTCTGGTCAGCTGGGAGGTTCAAGTGATCCTTCAAAAGGTAAGAGGAGAGGCTGCCCACCACATCTGGTAGCTCACTCAGGGTGCTCCAAGTTTAGACAGCGGATCCTCCGCTCCTCCGCCAGTGAGCACAGCTTTAGTAGCCCCAACAACTGAGGAGAGCCCTGCACCTGTGCAAGACACCCTCAGGCAACCGAGGCCCCACTAGGCCTCATGCACCCATACGACATCCGCCGAAGTCAATCCAGGCCACGGGGTAGCCTGATCAGAAGCCTGTTTCGACTTCAGCTGCCAGCACAGGGATCACACCACATAGAAGCACACAAAAACGTAAAGCGAAGACCACCTAGATGCAGTTGGGGCTTCACGGGTGTATTAAATTCGGCTTTAGTATTGCTTTCTGCAATTGTGTCATAAATAGAGTTCATATTCATTGCTGTAAACTGCTCATTCTTTCATGCCTGAATTATGAGATGTTGCCTTCACCTTCTCTCCCTCAATGGGCTGCTGGTGTAGGCACAGCTCTCCTTTGTTAAGTGTCTCAGATGTGCCAGAATGCATGATAAAGCTGAGCATTAGGTATGGAATTCACATAGAAAGGAAGTGACATGCAGAATACAGTGAGGTGAGTCCTTATTGAGTTCACTTTGAGAAACCATCATGGTGGCAGGAAGTGGGTAGGTATGAGATTGTCTTCTGTCTCCCTTGTGCATATCTCAATGGCTCTGGTCGCAGGTCCAAAAGAATCAATATCCAGTGGTGCCTAATCATCCGCCTTCTCCTTGTCGGATGAGGACTGGCTATTGATCATGTCCTATTTATGCTAGGACTACCCCCTCATTATGTTTTCCTGGCGCCAGCCCACGAAGGACCGAATTATTGAAATCAATTTCATAACTTGCCATGGGAAAATTTTAACTCACAGCCTCTGGGTTTCTAGATCACTACCATATCCAGTAGGCTATCATGCGCAACTGCTTACAAACATAAATCTTATCATAACTTTAAGCTTTTCTGTAACTTTAAAAAGTTTTCAGTTTATTCACACACAGATGGTGAAGGTCTTTTAATTCTTTGCAGTAATTATGGAAGGAGTTTGCTCTATCTTTAAATGACATTAACAGTTTAGTGGGTTGCATCCCCCAAAACTGGAGCAATCAGTTCGACTAAGTGCTAAAATTTAGCTCGTTCATGCCTATTCCTGCAAGTCACATTTTTTGTACTCATTTATCAACCTAACCATTGCAGTGTGTTCTGATCTTTGAGTTGTGCAAGAAAATATAACTTCTTAATATGACCAACACAACTAGAAATTAGGACATTAACTCACCCTCCCAAAACAAATTAAAAGTAAAAATAGTTTATTTATAATTGTTAATTTAGCATACTATCAATCCAAATAACCCCCACCAGTCTCGGAGTTGCCATGATGACCAAAACAGGAACAGATGTGAGAGTGTCAATGGCAATGTTTTGTCAATGTAAAGCCTTCTGTTGATTGGGATTAATGTTGTCAAAGGTTTCAGTTTACAAATTAACATGTTACATCTAGTGTTAAATTTCAAATGAAGGGAACTGGAACCGGTAAAATTGTATTGAAGTTCCGACAATTGCTTCTGTGTCTATAATTTATATATAGACTTTCCAGAAAAACAATTACTTTTGTCTGGGAAGAATTATTTTAATATTCGTTCATGGGATGTGGGCGTCGCTGGCTAGGGCAGCATTTATTGCCCATCCCTAATTGCCCTTGAGAAGGTGGTGGTGAGCTGCCTTCTTGAAACACTGCAGTCCATGTGGGATAAGTACACCCACAGTGCTGTTAGGAAGGGAGTTCCAGGATTTTGACTAGGTGACAGTGAAGGAACGGCGATATAGTTCCAAGTCAGAATGGGGTGTAGCTTGGAGGGGAACATGTAGGTGATCGTGTTCCCAAGCATCTGCTGCCCTTGTCCCTAGGTGGTAGAGGTCGCGGGTTTGGAAGGTGCTGAATGAGGAGCCTTGGTGTAGTGCATCTTGTAGATTGTACACACTGCTGCCACTGTGCTTCGGTGATGGAGAGTGAATGTATGTGGATGAGCTGCCAATCAAGTGGGCTGCTTTGTCCTGGATGGTGTCGAGCTTCTTGAGTGTTGTTGGAGCTACACCCATCCAGGAAAGTGGAGGGTATGCCATCACACTCCTGACTTGTGCCGTAGGTGGTGGACTGGCTTTGGGGAGTCAGGAGGTGAGTTACTCGTCGCAGGATTCCTAGCCTCTGACTTTCTCTTGTAGCCATGATATTTATATGGCTACTCCAGTTCAGCTTCTAGTCAATGGTCAATGGTCACCCCCAGGATGTTGATAGTGGGAGATTCAGTGATCGTAATGCCATTGAATGTCAAGATGAGATGGTTAGTTTCTCTCTTGTTGGAGATGGTCATTGCCTGGCACTTATGTAGCGCGAATGCTACTTTCCACTTATCAGTTCAAGCCTAGATATTGTCCAGGTCTTGCTGCATTTCTACACAGACTGCTTCACGATCTGAGGAGTTGCAAATGGTGCTGAACATTGTGCAATCATCAGCAAACATCCCCATTTCTGACCTTATGATATAGGGAAGGTCATTGATGAAGCAGCTGGGCCTAGGACACTACTCTGAGGAACTCCTGCAATGATGTCTGAGATGATTGACCTCCAACAACCACAACCATCTTCTTTTGCACTAGGTACGACTCCAACCAGCAGAGAGTTTTCCCCCCGATTCACATTGACTCCAGTTTTGTTCGGGCTCCTTGATGCCATACTCGGCACTTCTAGCTGAAGATTGTTGCAAATGCTTCAGTTTTATCTTTTGCACTGATGTGCTGGGCTCCTCCATCATTCAGGATGGGGATATTTGTGGAGCTACCTCCTTCAGTTGGCTGTTTAATTGTCCACCACCATTCACGACTGGATGTGGCAGGACTGCAGAGCTTAGATCTGATCCATGGGATTGCTTAGCTCTGTCTATCGCATGCTGCTTATGCTGTTTGGCATGAAAGTAGTCCTGTGTTGTAGCTTCACCAGGTTGATACCTCATTTTGAGGTATGCCTGGTGCTGCTCCTGGTATGCCCTCCTGCACTCTTCATTAAACCAGGGTTGATGCCCGGCTTGATGGTAATGGTAGAGTGAGGGATCTGCCGGGCCATGAGATTACAGATTGTGGTTGAGTACAATTCTGCTGCTGCTGATGGCCCACAGTGCCTCATGAATGCCCAGCTTTGCGTTGCTCGATCTGTTTGAAATCTATCCCATTTAGCATGGTGGTAATGCCACACAACATGATGGAGGGTATCCTCAATGTGAAGACAGGTCTTTGTCTCCACAAGGACTGTGCGGTGGTCACTCCTATCAATACTGTCATGGACAGATGCATCTGCAGCAGGCAGATTGTTGAGGATGAGGTCAAGTATGTTTTTCCCTCTTGTTGGTTCCCTCATCACCTGCCGCAGACACAGTCTAGCAGCTATGTACTTTAGGATTCGGCCAGCTCGGTCAGTAGTGGAGCTACCAAGCCACTCTTGGTGGTGAACATTGAAGTCCCCCACCCAGAGTACATTCTGTGCCCTTGCCACCTTCAGTGCTTCCTCCAAGTGCTGTTCAACATGGAGGAGTACTGATTCATCAGCTGAGGAGGCGGGGGGGGGGGGGGGGGGGGGGGGGGCGGGGGGTACGGTAGGTGGTGATCAGCAGGAGGTTTCCTTGCCCATGTTTGACCTGATGCCATGAGACTTCATGCGGTCCAGAGTCAATGCTGAGGACTCCCAGGGCAACTCCCTCCCGACTGTATACCACTGTGCTGCCACCTCTGCTGGGTCTGTCCTGCTGGTGGGACAGGACATTCCCGGGGATGGTGATGGCAGTATCTGGGACATTGTCTGTAAGGTATGATTCAGTAATTATGAATATGTCAGGTTGTTGCTTGACTAGTCTGTCGAACAGCTCTCCGAACTTTGGCACAAGCCCCCAGATGTTAGGAAGAAGAACTTTGCAGGGTCTCTGGTCTGGGTTTGTCGTTGTTGTTTCCGGTGTCTAGGCCGATGCCAGGTGGTGCGTCTGGTTTCATTCCTTCTTGGCTTTGTAGCAATTTGCAGGCCATTTCAGAGGGCAGTTAAGAGTCAACTACATTGCTATGGATCTGGAATCACATGTAGGCCAGACCAGGTAAGGAAAGCAGATTTCCTTCCCTGAAGGACATTAGTGAACCAGATGGGTTATTACGACATAAAAACAAGAAATGCTGGAAACACTCAGCAGGTCTGGCAGCATTTGTGGAAAGCGCAGCAGAGTTAACGTTTCAGGTTAGTGACCCTTCATCAGGACTGTTCTGGTGAAGGGTCACTGACCTGAAACATTAACTCTGCTGCTCTCTCCACAGATGCTGCCAGACCTGCTGAGTATTTTCAGCATTTCTTGTTTTTATTTCAGAATTCCAGCATCTGCAGTATTTTGCTTTTATATGACAATTACCAATGGTTTCATGGCCATCAGACTAGCTTTTAATTGCAGATTTATTAATTGAATTAAATTAACTGAACTCAAATTCCACCTTCTACTGAGGTGGGATTTGAACCCATGTTCCCAGAGCGATACCCTGGAGTTGCTGGGTTACTAGTCCCATGACAATACCACGACGCCACCACCTCCCCAATTTATTGGCAAATAATGGATAAAGTATAATCACAGTTTGCATTGGTTCAGATGAGGGTGTTATAAAATTTGTTTTTGGGAATTGGGTTACATTTATTGCCCATTGCTGAGTGATGGTGGGCCTTCTCCTTAAGCCTTTGCAGTCCTTGCACAGATGGGGCTTCAACATGGTGAGTTAAATAGGGAATTCTACAATTTCATCCAGTGACGACGAAGAAATAATGGTGTCGGTCCAAGAAAGAATGATGTGCGACTTGGAGAGGAACTTGCTGCTCTTTATCCTTGGTGGTAGAAGTCACAAGGTTGGGAGGTACTGTTGGAGTAAGCTGGTTTGTTGCTACAGTGCGTCCTGCAGACAGTACATACCGCAGCTACAGTTTGCCAGTGATGGAGGAGTTAGATATTGAGGCTCGTATTAATGGTATCGATTAATGCAGTCCTGAATCGTTTTGAGCTTCTTGAGTGTTGTTGCTGCTACATCCACCTTGGTGAAAGGTGAGTATTCCTAACTTGAACCACGTGGATGATGCAGAGGCTTTGAGGGCTCAGGAGGTCATTACAGAGTACCAAGCTTCTGCTCTTGTCATGTCGCCATAAAGTTGATATGGCTAATCCTGCTAAGTCAGTTGATGGTGGGAAACTCAGCAATGATGGTGTCATTAAAGGTCAGTGGAGATGGTTCAACCTTTTCTTCTTCTAGATTATAATTGTCTGGCACTGATGTGGGATGAATATTACCGGCCACTTGTAAGCCCAAGTATGGATATTGTCCAAGTGGTGCTGTAGGCTAGCATCGGTTGCTCCATTATCAGAAGAGTTGTAAACTTTGTTGAATGCTGTAGAAATGTCAGCAAACAGCCAAACTGCTGGCCTTATGATGGAAGGAAGGTCAAAGCTGAAGTAGGCAAACATGATTTAGCCAAGATGAGGAACTCCTAATAAAGTCCCAAGGTTACAATGATTGGCATTTGATAACAACATCCACCTTTCTGTATGTCAGATATGATTCTAACCATTGCAGCTCCATCGACCTCAGTTGTGCTTGAGCTTTTCGGTGCCATATTCAGTTGAATGATGCTTTGATATCAGGAGAAGCTACTCTCACCTCTCCCTTGGCATTCAGCATCTGTATCTGGATTAAGGCTGTGACAAGGTTAGGGATAAGTGATTCTAGTAGAACTGGAACTGACGATTGGTGATCAGGTTATTGGCGCGTAGATGTTATTTAACAGCACTATTGATAGCTTCTTACAGCACTTTGCTGACAGTTGGGAGGAGTCTGATACAACAGTAGTCATCCAGGTTAGATTTGGCTTGGTTTTTGTGGTAGGACATATATAGGAAATTTTCCACATTGTCAGGTACCACTTAGCACTGTGGTAATACCAGACTGCAGGATGGAGGGTGTTCTCATTGCGTAGGCAAAACCCTGTTTTCTCAAGGACTGTGTAATGGTCCCTTGTGCGAATGCTGATATAGATAGCAGTGGGAAGCATTACTCACAATTTATATTGGTCTAACTGAGGAGTTTGTAGCTGTGTAGTGGGCAGGATTAATCACACTTTTCAGTATTCCAGTTGTATAGTTGCATATAGTTACACAGGATGTACAAAATTAGAACAGGCCATTTGACTCAACTGATCTACTATGCTGGTGTTTATGCTCCAGACGAGCCTCTTCCCACCCTACTTCACCTAATCCTAACAGCATATCATTCTGTTCCTTTCTCCCTCAGGTTCTTATCTAGCTTCCTTTTAAATCCATCTATGTTATTTATGTCAACTATACATTGTAGTAACTCAAGCCACATTCTTAACATTCTTTGGGTAAAGAAGATTTTCCTGAATCATACTGATGCTTCACATGCTGATGTATAATAAGAGGAAATCAATTGTTGCCTGTAGCCTGTAGGGAAATTAATCCAAGAATGTGAAGGGTAATGTATTGTAAAGACTGAGATCAAAACTTGTCCTATCCTGATGGAAAGGGACATAGTATACAGCCTTGATGGTGACTTTCTATCTGACCTTTCCACCATTTCTCTGACTCCATTGAGCTCTTCATTGAGTGGCTTAGTCATTTACATTGTCACATTCTTCCCATCACCCTCTGACAGAATAAAGGAGCCTCTTATTGGATTTATTAGTGACTATCTTATATTTATGACCTCTACTTTTGGACTCTCCCACAAGTAGAAGCATTTTCTCTATGGCTACTCTATCAGACACTTTCATTACCTTAAAGCCCTCTATTAGGTCATTTCTCAGCCTTCACTTTTCTAGAGAAAAGAGCCCAGCCTGTTCAGACTTTCCTGATAATTATATCCTCTCCGTTGTATTATTATCCTCGTGAATCTTTTTTCTACCTCATCTAGTGTCTCTAAATTCTTTTTATAATATGGAGACAAGATCTGCAAACAGTACTCCAACTGTGGTCTAACCAATGTTTTACACAAATCGAAGGTAATTCTGTACTTTTCAATTCTATCCCTCTAGAAATCAATCCTAGTGCTTGGTTGCTTTTTATGACCTAATCAGCCTGCATCACAACTTGTAGTAATTTGTGCATCTACACCCCCGAACCCTTTGTTTCACTGCCACATTTAGCCGCTTATTATCCAAGCGCTGTTATCCTGTTCTTTCTTCCAAAATGCACCGCCTCACACCTATCTATATTGAAATTCATTGTCAATTCCATGCACATTAAACAAGTTAATTTACACCTTCTTGTATTCTGTTGCAGTTAAGGGGCTATAGCTGTGCAGAAGATAGGGTTATTCACAATTTGCACTGCTTTAGTTGAGAAGCTGCAAGTGTGATGGGGAAAGGGTTTATCACAATTTGTATTCGTTTATTTGAAGGGCTGTAGCTGTGCAGGGAAAAGGTTAATGACAGTTTGTATTGCTTTATTTGAGGCGCTGTAGCGCTGCAGGGGAAGGGTAAATCACAGTTTATATTGGTTTAGTTGAGGAGCTGCAACTGTATTCAGGAAAAGGTTTATTAGAGGGGCTGTGTTAGGGAAAGGGTTAATCACAGTCTATACTGGTTCAGTTGAGGGATGTAGCTCTGCCAGGAAAGAGTTAATGGCTGTTTTTATTGGTTTAGTGGAGGGAAAAGATGATTGGTGACTTGTATTGGTTTAGTTGAGGGGCTGTAGGCCTGCAGGGAAAGGGTTAATGATGGTTTGTATTAGTTTAGTTGGGGGGGGGGGTGGCTGCAGCTGTGCAGAGAAAGGGTTAATGACTGTTGCCACATAATGTTTTATTTTTGTACTAAAATCTTGGACTGCTAGGTGTTTCAAAAAAAAATGAAGGAAGGATTTTGCACGTGAAGTACACCTGCAAAGATTATTGAAATTCCAGCAATGTTTTGAAAGGAAGTTCAGAAGAAAGAGTTGAACTTTATGAGTTTTGAAAGGAAGTTAAACTTGTAAAAGAACAGGAAGTTCAGCAGTTTCAAGTAAATCACAGGGGTTTGACCTTTCCTCAGAGCAGCTTGAGTGACAAGAGAGAGACACTTTGACTGGACATGTAACCTTGTTCAGGAAGGTGTTTTTTTTCACTTTGGATCCTTTAAAAGCCTGTGAATTGGGCAAAGAGCAGGCATTTGAAATCTTTGCTTGATCTGCCTATAGCCAGAAAGAAAAGACTGAGAAAAGTGCTACCTCTCTCTCTGTAAAGGAGACTTGCTTCTCTTGAAAAGGACTTTTGCATTTGAAAGGTAGCAGGTTCCTGTTGCCTCCAGTCTCTGAAGAATTTCTGCATCCAGTGAGATACCCGCTGCCTACAGTGTTCTAAGAAAATCCTGAAATTTGAAGAATTTTTCTACTGCTAGACTACTGCTTCAAAACCCAAGCAGACCTGTTGCTACACCCCTGATGGAAGACCTATATGACGCCTGCTGCAGTTAGATTGCCGTGAACACCTACCCATCACAGGCTGTTCATCAACCTCGCCTGGAGAGACTTCGAGTGGCATCTGACTATTCCGACTCTAGGACACGTCACCGTACCGAAAACATCCTACAAGAACATAAACCTCAATTATTTTTATTATTCCTTCTATTCCTAAGAAACAGTTTTAATCCAAAAATCCCTTTTGAAACCGGTTAACTGTTTCTTTTATGCATGTGTGCCTGCATGAGGATTAAGGGAATAAGGGGATATTCTTCATGTATAGATTCATCTTGTTAGTAGTTAAGACCTATTATTTCTTTTCTAATAAATAGTTAATGTTGTTGTTGTCTAAAGAAACCTGGTTTGGAGCGCTTTATTCTGGGGGGAAAATACAGTGTTTACTTTGGCTAGTCTTCGGTCAGTGGAAAACTTTATTTGATATGCTATGACCTGTGGAGTATTGGGACTGAATTAACAGCACATTACTTCCGCCTTGGTCGTACCACTGTTTCTATGGGTTTAGTTGAGAGGCTGCAGCTCTGTAGGAAAAGAGTTAATGATGAATTGTGTTGTTTTAGTTGAGGGTCTGTAGCTGTGTTGGGGAAAGCGTTAATTGCAGTTTCTATTGGTTAATTTGAGAGGCTGTAGCTCTGCAGGGAAAGGGTTAATGACAGTTTGGTTTAGTTGAGGACTGTAGCCCTGTAGGGAAAGGGTTAATGATACTATGTGTTGTGGCTGTAGCTGTGCAGGGAAAGGGTTAATGACATTTTGCATTGGTTTAATTGAAGGGCTGGAACTGTGCAGGGAAAGGGTTAATGACATTTTGCATTGGTTTAGTTGAAGGGCTGGAACTGTGCAGGGAAAGGGTTAACAACATAATAATAAAAGCAAAATACTGCGGATGCTGGAAATCTGAAACAAAAACAAGAAATGCTGGAATCACTCAGCAGGTCTGGCAGCATCTGTGGAAAGAGAAGCAGAGTTAACGTTTCGGGTCAGTGACCCTTCTTCGGAAGGGTTAACAACAGTTTTGGTTTATTTGAGGGTCTGTATCTGTGCAGAGAAAGGGTTAATAACAGTTTGTTTTGGTTTATTTGAGGGTCTGTAGCTGTGCAGTGAAATGGTAAATAACAGTTTGTATTGGTTCAGTTGATGGGTTGTAGCTGTGTTGGGGAAAGGTGTCACGCTCGCACAGTACAAACTTATTTTAGTTTAGTTTAGAGATACAGCACTGAAACAGACCCTTCGGCCCACCGAGTCTGTGCCGACCATCAACCACCCATTTATACTAATCCTACATTAAACCCATATTCCTACCACATCCCCACCTGTCACTATATTTCCCTACCACCTACCTATACGAGGGGCAATTTATAATGGCCAATTAACCTATCAACCAGCAAGTCTTTGGCATGTGGGAGGAAACCGGAGCACCCGGAGGAAACCCACGCAGACACAGGGAGAACTTGCAAACTCCACACAGGCAGTACCCAGAATTGAACCCGGGTCGCTGGAGCTGTGAGGCTGCGGTTCTAACCACTGCGCCACTGTGCCGCCCATATAGTTATGAACTATAAATATGAACTTATGAAGTAGAAACCCAAAATGGACACTTTCCTGTAAAACAAGGAGTTGAGAGGTCAGCTGACCTTTTTTCTGCCAATACACATGGAACTGCAAGAATCCCGAGCTAATTGCCATGTCTGGACAGTCTTTGAGAAGTCATTAAAATGCAAACAACCCTTCCTGTGGTACGGGCTGCATTTCTCCAACTAATTAAAAACTGGGTTCACAATACAATTGCAGACTCTTCGACTCCAAACTTGAAACCCAGAAAATGGGTGTGAAAAGCTCTATTTTATCAAGATGGTATGTGAATGTGTGATACCCAGACTTCATTGTCTGACAATGGCCTAATCATCAGAAACTATTTATGAGGACAATGAAAAGAGATGCTCTGGTCACATGACAGAAACATGCTTTCTGAAAGGAGTTTTAATAAGGCATATTCTAGGCAGACAGAGAGAAAAAACATCAATGCCATCAAAGAGAAAAGACCCTGTCTAAGACCACCAGCTTTAAGCCACATGTAGGCAGACACTCAAGTTGGCCTTGAACTCTCCACCTGAGGAACTGTACCAGGGCTTCACCATTGAACCTTAACTAGAGTATAACAAGAGAAATCTGCTACCGCGAACATAAAATAACAGCAAATCTGTCCTCCTAAACCTCCAGAGCTTTTCTTCAGTGGACAAGAAAGGATTACAGGCCTGCATCATTTCAAATCTTCACCCCAGGGAAAAGCAAGTGGAACAGAGAACTCTTGAAATCATAAGACCTAAATGCATGCTACTTTCATAATTGCAATCTTTTCTTGAGTGTGTGTGTATCTGTATGAGTGTGAGAGTGAGTGTAGTTGCGTATATTTGGTGTTGGGCAATAAATATTTATCTTTCTTTTAAAACTTGACAGAAAACCTGTCATTTGTTTGTTCCTGCCAATTAAAACTCTCAGGAGTTAAACACCTTTTATTTTAAACACGCCATCTTTGGTCAGTTGAGAGACGTAAAAGGGGAACCCATCCCTATGATCTCTCATCTGTCCTGAACAAAGGGTTAATGACTGTTTGTATTGTTTTATTTGAGGGGCTGCAGCTGTGTTGGGGAAAGGGTTAATTGCAGTTTGTATTGTTTTTAGTTGAGGGGCTGTAGTTCTGCATGGAAAGGTATAGTAGCATTTTGTATTGCTTTAGTGGAGGGGCTGCACTTGTGCAGGGAATTTGTTAATGACAATTTGTATTGGTTAACTTGAGTGCCTCTGCAGGGAACGGTTTAATGCCTTTAAGGCTGCAAGAGATCAGTATATCATTAAGGCAGCAAGCTTCAGAGACTGGAGGTGCAGCAGCTGTGCAGGGAAAGGGTTAATGATGGTTTTCATTGGTTTAGGTGAGAGGCTGTAGCTGTGCATGGAAAGTGTTAATAACAGTTTCTGTTGTTTTAGGTGAGGGTCTGTAGCTATGCAAGGAAAGTGTTAATGACAGTATCACGCACACAAGAAGTGCGATGATACATATTATGGACAAAATCTGAAGAGTTATAAAAACTGACTTTGTCTTTTAAAAAATTGACCTTTTAAAAAGAGAACAATGCCTCAAAATGGCCACCGAAGGGCTTGGCCTCTATTCATTCAAACTGTCTGACAGGGACAAAGGAAAATCTTCAAGGCCAAGAGGTGTCAATTCCACCCATCCTAAAATTTTCCAGAATTGAATGTCTTCTTCTGAAACAAAGAATGTGTGAAGTAGCCACGTCCTGGGCCATTGTGTGGTCACCATGGGAGAGAGACCAAAGCGTCTCCTACCCAGAGACGAGACGTAACACAGTTTTAACTTAAAAAAGCAACCTAGAGAGCCTAGAGGGGGACACCGAGAAAGCAACATCCAGGAAGCTTGTCTCCAGCAAACCAGAAGGCCCTGCTGTAGAATCCTACAGTTACACTATACAGCAGTGATCGAGAACTGATCCCGACTTCAACTGAACTTTCAACCAAGAGAGAAATCTACAATCACCTCAGACCTGCAATCAAGACCTTGATTTCCTAGAGAATTCAACAGTTTTACCGTGACCTCCTTCCCCCCGCCCCCACTTATAATCACTCACTCCTTTTTCCTCTCTTTCTGTCTCTTGTGTGTGTATTCGTGGGCGAGCAAATGCATGAGTGGATGCGGTTGGGATAATTTTGGGATAATTTCGGCAAATTGATCAATAAATAATTGATTTTCAGTTTCAAACCTACAAGAAAACCCTTTGCTGTCTGATTATTTTAAAAAGAAAACACCAAGGGGTTAAACCCGAATAATAAAACACACTTGCTATGGTCAGGTGGGAGTTGAACAGGGGGAACCACCCAAACCTCACCACATGACCACATGAACCACCAGACAAACAAGAGATTTAGAAAATGGGAAGAAAATTGACCTCTAAAATTTAGAAAAATAAGCAAACAGATTTTCTTGTACTCTTCTGCATTTTTCGCTATGGCGTGTCATGATCCCTTTTTTACTTGGGAAATTTTTTTTTATTCGTTCATGGGATGTGGCTGCATGTATATGCGCTGTGCTTTTAAGGCTGTAAGAGATCAGTATATCATTAAGGCAGCAAGCTCCAGAGACTGAGTGAAGGTGCATCTTGGTTGCCTGGATACAACCGTACAGAGAGGGAGAACAGGACATACAATGTTGCATTTTGATTTTGAAAACAGGCTTTGCAGAGACTGGTTACTAGATTGTTTCAATTCAGCTGCGGCTTTCTTTGATTTGGAAAGCTTTAAGATATGTATGATGCGACCTGTACAGTGGCGGGACTGAATTAACAGTACTTTGTTCCCACTGCAATCAGAATCATATATATATTGATTGGAGGCTTTGTCTTGCGCGGTCGTGCCATAACATATTAAATTGGGGGCTCATCCAGGATCGAATCATATTTTAATTAGGGGGATCGCATCTGGGATCAGAATCAGACTAATTTGGAGGGCTCGCATTTGGGATCATATTAATTGCTCGTCTCTGGGATAACATACAAATTGGGGTCTTGCGTCTGGCATCATATTAATTGCTCTTGCGTCTGGGATCATATCAATTGGAAACTCGATTGTTGGGATCGAAAGTTAACGTCAATTACAAAGAAAAAGGAACCAGATCCCTTGTATAATAAGGCACAGTCTATACCATAGTGATGGCATTAGCGGTTACAGCAGAGTTTTTGGGAAAGCAGAGTGTTTCTCTGGGTGAGTTGATAACTTTAACTAACAACAAATTAAAAAAATTGGCAGCAAAATTGGGGTTAGAATTGAAATTAGGTGCCACAAAAGCAGAAATAATTGGCATTATAGCCCAACATCTGGAATTAGAAGAAGACAGGGAATACGAGAGACAAGAAGGTCGTAAGTCAGAGGGTAACGCAGTGGAATTGGCTAGGATTCAGTTAGAAATGAAAAAAACTGGAGCTTCAACAGGAAACAGAAAAGGCAATAGCAATAAGAAAATATGAATTGGAAAAAGAGGAAAGGGAGAAAAAGAGGGAAGAGATGGAACTAAGACAAAAGGGTAGTCTTGAATCCAGGGAAAATTCAGGTCAGGTAGAATCTGAATTTAGCTCAAGGCCCACCGAAAAGTTGCTTAAATTTTGCAGGCTCTTCCTAGGTTTGAGGAAAGAGACGTAGAGGCATTTTTCATATCTTTTGAAAGAATAGCCAAACAGATGAAATGGCCGAAAGAAACCTGGACACTACTTATGCAAAGCAGGTTGGTAGGCAGAGCTCATGAAGTTTATGCCATGCTTCCTGAAGAGGCTTCTCAGATTATGAGATGGCAAAAAAGGCTATTTTCGCTGCATATGAGTTAGTCCCTGAAGCTTCCCGTCAGAGGTTTCAGAACTTACAGAGATTGGCTGGGCAGACATATTTAGAATTTGAGAGGGTGAAGCAAATTAATTTTCACCGTTGGATATGGGCATTAAAGATAGAAACCACATATGAGAACCTTTGAGAATTGATTCTCTTAGAAGAGTTTAAAAACTCCATTCCTTCAGTAGTGAGAACTCATATAGATAACCTGGACGTTTTGAAAGCTCAATAAGCAGTGGAAATTGCTGATCATTTGGAGCTTGTGAATAAGCCAACCTCTTATGTGTGTCACCTCCATAAACCCGAGGATAGAAAATGGGAGAGTGAAAAAAGGCAAGTAGCCGGGCACAAGAAGGAACAGCTGGGAATGCCCCAGGATCACCTCCTCAGGTCAGAAAGGAAGGTGCTGAGGGTAGAAGCAAGGTTCACAAGCCGAAGTGTTATCATTGCCACAAAACGGGTCATCTTCGTTCAGAGTGCTAGAAATTGAGGCAAATCCATAGGACTTGTTGAGATACGCAAAGCTAGTGCAGAGGAAAAGACTCTGACCGACAGTATAGCAAACCAGGCTACAGCTTTAACGACAGCTGTAAAACCAGATACTAAAACTAAAAGGAGTGTAGAGGTTAAGAATAAAATGCCAGAGAGTTATAATAAATTTCTGTCAAAGAGGAGAATAACTTCATATCCTGTAAGTGAGGCAGGAAAACCTATCATTATACTCAGGGACAGAGGAACAATTCAAACACTCTTCCGGGGGAAAGATATAAGGTTTCCACCAGAGAGCGCCTTGAATGCTAGAGTTTTAGTTAATGGAATTGGCAGGGAGTATATAACCGTACCTTTGTATAAAGTACGCCTGTAGAGTGACTTAATATCTGGGATAGTAACTGCAGGAGTTGTCCACAGTTTGCTAGTAAAGGGACTTGATCTACTCTTAGGAAATGATTTGGCTGGATCAAAAGTATCAGTTTCTCCTATAATTACAGAGGAACTAAGTGAAATTAAGGAAACGGAGCAATTACAGGAACAAGTTCTGCGAATATTTCCTGTGTATATAATCACCTGAGCAATGGCTAAACAGGATCCATTGTCGGAGGTAAAAGGGACACCACAAACAGATAGACAAGTATCTAAAACCTTATTTGGGGATTTCATCTTCCATCTTTGGCCTCCTTCTCTCGAGAGACAATGGGTAAGCGCCTGGAGGTGGTCAGTGGTTTGTGAAGCAGCGCCTGCAGTGGCTATAAAGGCCAATTCTAGAGTGGCAGACTCTTCCACAGGTGCTGCAGATAAAATTGGTTGACAGAGCTGTTACGCAGTTGGCTCTCTCCTTGCGCTTCTTTCTTTTTTCCTGCCAACTGCTAAGTCTCTTTGACTCGCCACACTTTAGCCCCGCCTTTATGGTTGCCCGCCAGCTCTGGCGAACGCTGGCAACTGACTCCCACGACTTGTGATCAATGTCACAGGACGTCATGTCGCGTTTGCAGACGTCTTTAAAGAGGAGACATGGACGGCCGGTGGGTCTGATACCAGTGACAAGCTCGCTGTACAATGTGTCCTTGGGGATCTTGCCATCTTCCATGCGGCTCACGTGGCCAAGCCATCTCAGGCGCCGCTGGCTTAGTAGGGTGTATATGCTGAGGATGTTGGCCACCTCGAGGACTTCAGTGTTGGAGATACGGTCCTGCCACCTGATGCCAAGGATTCTCTGGAGGCAGCGAAGATGGAATGAATTGAGACGTCGCTCTTGGCTGATGTACGTTGTCCAGGCCTCGCTGCTGTAGAGCAAGGTACTGAGGACACAGGCTTGATACACTCGGACTTTTGTGTTCCGTGTCAGTGCGCCATTTTCCCACACTCTCTTGGCCAGTCTGGACATAGCAGTGGAAGCCTTTCCCATGCGCTTGTTGATTTCTGCATCGAGAGACAGGTTACTGGTGATAGTTGAGCCTAGGTAGATGAACTCTTGAACCACTTCCAGAGTGTGGTCGCCGATATTTATGGATGGGGCATTTGTCACGTCCTGTCCTATGATGTTCATTTTCTTGAGGCTGATGGTTAGGCCAAATTCGGTGCAGGCAGCCGCAAACCTGTCGATGAGTCTCTGCAGCCACTCTTCAGTGTGAGATGTTAATGCAGCATCATCAGCAAACAGGAGTTCCCTGATGAGGACTTTCCGTACTTTGGTCTTCGCTCTTAGATGGGCAAGGTTGAACAACCTGCCACCTGATCTTGTGTGGAGGAAAATTCCTTCTTCTGAAGACTTGAACGCATGAGAGAGCAGCAGGGAGAAGAAGATCCCAAACAGTGTAGGTGCGAGAACATAGCCCTGTTTCACGCCACTCAGGATAGGAAAGGGGTCTGATGAGGCGCCGCTATGCTGAATTGTGCCTTTCATATTGTCATGGAATGAGGTGATGATGCTTAGTAGCTTTGGTGGGCATCCAATCTTTTCTAGTAGTCTGAAGAGACGACGTCTGCTGACAAGGTCAAAGGCTTTGGTGAGATCAATGAAAGCAAAGTAGAGGGGCATCTGTTGTTCATGGCATTTCTCCTGTAGCTGTCGAAGGGAGAACAGCATGTCAATGGTGGATCTCTCTGCTCGAAAGCCACACTGTGCCTCAGGGTAGACACGCTCAGCCAGCTTCTGGAGCCTGTTTAAAGCGACTCGAGCGAAGACTTTCCCCACTATGCTGAGCAGGGAGGTTCCACGGTAGTTGTTGCAGTCACCGCGGTCACCCGTGTTCTTATAGAGGGTGATGATATTGGCATCGCGCATGTCCTGTGGTACTGCTCCCTCGTCCCAGCACAGGCAAAGCAGTTCGTACAGTGCTGAAAGTATAGCAGGCTTGGCACTCTTGACGATTTCAGGGGTAATGCCGTCCTTCCCAGGGGCTTTTTCACTGGCTAGAGAATCAATGGCATCACTGAGTTCCGATTTTGTTGGCTGTATGTCCAGCTCATCCATGACTGGCAGAGACTGGACTGCATTGAGGGTGGTCTCAGTGACAACATTTTCCCTAGAGTACAGTTCTAGGTAGTGTTCCACCCAGTGGTCCATTTGCTTGCATTGGTAAGTGATTGTGTCCCCTGATTTAGATTTGAGGGGGGCAATCTTCATGATGGTTGGCCCAAAAGCCCTCTTAATGCCATCATACAGTCCTCTGATATTTCCGGTGTCAGAGGCCAGCTGAATATGACTGCATAGGTGTTGCCAGTAGTCATTTGCGCAGCGCCTGGTTGTTCTTTGTGCAGTGCTTCTGGCTGCTTTAAGTGCTACGGATGTTAACTCGCTGGGGGATTTCTTGTAGTTCAGCAGTGCAATGCGCTTAGCGGCTATGACAGGTTCCAGCTCTTCAATGTGAGATTGAAACCAGTCTGCATTCCGCTTCACACGTTTGCCATAGGTGGTCATTGCTGAGTCAAAGATGGCGTCTCTGATGTGGACCCACTTGGTCTCTGCATCCCCTGTGGGAGTGTTTTGAAGGGCTTTTTCGAGTGAATTTAGAAACTTACGTAACAGCTGGAGATTTAGGGGATTTAGATAAACCAAATGAGCCATTTAACAGATCGTCTATCATTGCAGCACAGCAAGCTGATCCAGAGATATACCGAATAGCACAGACGGCTCTGACAGAAGCTGAAGTGAAAGGAGTTGCAGATGGCTATTATGTGGTAAACGGGGTTTTGAGGAGGAAATAGAGACCGCCTCATAGAGCTGCAAATGAAGATTGGACAGTTGTTGAACAGATAGTGTTACCACCTAAATATTGCCAAGGATTATTAAGGTTAGCACACAACATTCCTTTTGCAGGACATAGGGGAAGTCGGAAGACCATATCACACATAAGCTAACATTATTACTGGCCAGGTCTTACAAAGAATGTGAGACAATTTTGTAGGACATGCCATAGTTGTCAGGCACAGTGGCACAATGGTTAGCACCGCTGCTTCACAGCGCCAGGGACCCGGGTTCGACTCTGGGTACTGCCTATGTGGAGTTTGCAAGTTCTCTCTGTGACTGCAGGTGATAGGTAAATTGGCCATTGTAAATTTCCCCCTAGTGTAGGTGGTAGGGAATATGGGATCACTGTAGCGTTAATACAAATGGGTGGTTGTTGGTCGGCACAGTCTCGGTGGGCCGAAGGGCCTGCTTCAGTGCTGTATCTCTAAAAAAAATGGTGGGAATACCATAACACCGGCACCACTATCTCCCATACCAGTGACTGAGGAATTTAGCAGAGTATTAGTAGACTGTGTCGGAGTCTTGCCAAAAACAAAAGCGGGACATCAATACATACTATCATGGATATGGCTACTCAATTTCCAGAGGCCATTCCTTTGAGGACAATTACTGCTAGAGTAGTGGTGGAAAAGTTAACCCAATTCTTTACGAGATATGGGTTACCACTTGAGGTTCAATCAGATCAAGATTCTAATTTCAAGTCCAGGATATTTCAAGAAGTCATGGGCAATTTGGAGATTAGACAGTTGAAATCCTCAGCATATCACCCACAGTCACAGGGAGATTTCACCAGACTCTCAAACGATAATTAGAACATACTGTCACAAATATCCACATGACTGGGATAAAGGACTAGATTTTCTTTTATTTACCACCAGAGGCTCACCGAATGAGTCTACAGGCTTCAGTCCTTTCGAATTGGTTTATGCCAATGAAGTAAGAGGTCCTCTAAAACTTGTAAAAGACAGATTCTTGGAACAAAAGAATGAATCTTCGATACTAGATTATGTATCTGTGTTCTGGGAAAGGCTCACGAAAGCTTGCGGTGTAGCTCAGGAACACCTTAAAGCATCCCAAGCCAATATAAAAAAATGGGCGGACAAGAATGCAAAAGCCCATGACTTACAACCAGGGGATGAAGTGGTGTTACCGTTACAGGGAGAACCATTAAAAGCACGGTTCAATGGCCCATGTAGAGTGATCAAAAGAGTGGGTAAAATAGATTACTTGTTTGACACCCCTGATCGCCGAAAGGAGAACCGGTTGTGTCACATCAATATGTTAAAGCAATATCGCAGGGAGGAGGATAAGCCAGTACAGGTATGCCAGGTAATCGGGACTGTTGAGAAGGAGAAGGATAGTGAGGATGGGGCAGAAGAAGGCCTAGGAAATTCTCAGATTGAACCTCCAACTATCCGATTAGCAAATGCAGAATGGCTAGGAAAATAAGACAATATGCTTTTGCACTTCGAGGCAAAATAGCGTGAAGATCTAACCAAGCTTTTCAAAACATTTTAAAAAGTTGTAGGGATAAGCCGGGATGTACAACCTTAGCCACACATGATGTGGATAGAGGGAGAACCATTCCATTAAAACAACATCCTTACCACTTGAATCAAGCCAAACAGGCCCAAGTGAAAACAGAGATACAGTACATGCTGGAAAACAATTTGATCGAACCTAGTCAAAGTAGCTGGTGACTATCAGTGACTGTCTCCGACTCCGACTTATTCCACGTGGATTCCAACTGCAGTTTCACCCATCATGCTTTGAATCCACCCAGGATCACAGGTATCTCCGAGAAATACAACGTTCCTTGGACTGCTACTCTCGCCGCATCCTGAGATCCACGCTCAGTGCTATGCGCCGCCACATGCACACACTGGACCTCTCTCTCCAGCAGCACTGCCTCACCTTATCTCAAAGCTGTTCTACTCCGCAGTTTCATTTCATCTTTCATCTCATCCGACGCATTAACAAAAAACTTTTTTTCTTCCTTTCAGGTGTTAAGGAACGCAAGTTCCAGCAGCTGATGGGGACTAATGCCCCTCCAGATCCTCCTTCCGCTTCACTTCCCTCTGACCCCATCCCTTCTGATCTGACCCCTTGCCGTGTATTCACTATACCCTCTGACCTCCCCCTCTCTGATGCTGAGCGTTCTGTACTCAGCAAAGGTCTCAGTTTTATCCCCTTCCGCACCCACCTCAATGAATTTCGCGCTCGGCATGACGTTGAGCTCTTCTTCCGTCGCCTCTGCCTCCGGGCTCACTTCTTTGACGAGTGGTCCTCCCCCCGACCAGCAGACCGATTCACCCGCCTCCAGCATTCTCCCTCTACCTGGACCCCTCCCCCTGGCCTCTTACCCGCTCTTGATCTCTTCATTGAAAACTGTCGGCGAGACATTGGTCATCTCAATTTCTCTGCCCCCCTCACTCACTCTAACCTGTCCCTCTCTGAACTTGAGGCACTCCGTTCTCTCAGGTCTAACCCCGACATGGTCATCAAGCCTGCAGACAAGGGAGGTGCTGTTGTCGTATGGCGTAGCGACCTCCTCCTTGCAGAAGCTCAACGCAAACTCACGGACACTTCTTCCTACCTCCCTCTGGACCATGACCCCACCACCGAACATCAAGCCACCGTCCAAAGGACTGTCACTGACCTCATCTCCTCTGGAGATCTTCCCTCTCCAGCTTCCAACCTCATAATCACACAACCCCAGACAGCCCGCTTCTACCTCCTTCCCAAAATTCACAAACGGGACTGTCCCGGCAGACCCATTGTGTCAGCCTGCTCCTGCCCCACTGAACTTATTTCTTCCTATCTCAACTCTATCTTTTCTCCGCTGGTCCAGTCTCTTCCCACCTACATCCGTGACTCTTCTGACGCCCTACGTCATTTTGACAATTTCCAGTTTCCTGGTCCCAACCGCCTCCTCTTCACTATGGACGTCCAATCACTCTACACCTCCATCCCCCACCAGGATGGTTTGAGGGCTTTCCGCTTCTTCCTGGAACAGAGGCCCAACCAGTCCCCATCCACCACCACCCTCCACCGCCTGGCTGAACTTGTTCTCACATTGAACAACTTCTTCAACTCCACGCACTTCCTTCAAGTAAAAGGTGTCGCTATGGGTACCCACATGGGTCCTAGTTATGCCTGTCTTTTTGTGGGATATGTCGAGCATTCTTTGTTCCAGTCCTACTCAGGCCCCCTCCCCCAACTCTTTTTCCGGTACATTGATGACTGTATCGGTGCCGTTTCCTGCTCCCGCTCCGAACTGGAAAACTTTTATCAACTTTGCTTCCAATTTCCACCCTTCTCTCACCTTTACATGGTCCATCTCTGACACTTCCCTTCCCTTCCTCGACTTCTCTGTCTCCATCTCTGGGGATAGGTTGTCTACTAATATCCATTATAAGCCCACTGACTCCCACAGCTACCTCGACTACACTTCTTCACACCCTACCTTCTGTAAGGACTGCATTCCATTCTCCCAGTTTCTCCGTCTCCGACGCATCTGCTCTGATGATGCTACCTTCCATGACGGTGCTTCTGATATGACCTCCTTTTTCCTCAACCGAGGATTTGCCCCCACTGTGGTTGACAGGGCCCTCAACCGTGTCCGGTCCATTCCCCGCACCTCTTAGGGCGGCACAGTGGCGCAGTGGTTAGCACCGCAGCCTCACAGCTCCAGCGACACAGGTTCAATTCTGGGGACTGCCTGTGTGGAGTTTGCAAGTTCTCCCTGTGTCTGCGTGGGTTTCCTCCGGGTGCTCCGGTTTCCTCCCACATGCCAAAGACTTGCGGGTTGATAGGTAAATTGGCCAGTATAAATTGCCCCTAGTATAGGTAGGTGGTAGGGAAATATATAGGGACAGGTGGGGATGTGGTAGGAATATAGGATTAGTATAAATGGGTGGTTGATAGTCGGCACAGACTCGGTGGGCCGAAGGGCCTGTTTCAGTGCTGTATCTCTAAAACTAAAAACTAAAACTCTACCCTCACCCCTTCCCCTCCCTCCCAGAACCGTGACAGGGTTCCCCTTGTCCTCACTTTCCACCCCATCAGCCTCCATATCCAAAGGATCATCCTCCGCCATTTCTGCCACCTCCAGCGTGATGCCACTACCAATCGCATCTTCCCCTCCCTTCCCCTGTCAGCATTCCAAAGGGATCATTTCCTCCGCGACACCCTGGTCCACTCCTCCATTACCCCCACCACCTCGTCCCCGTCCCATGGCACCTTCCCCTTGCAATCGCAGGAGGTGTAATACCTGCCCATTTACCTCCTCTCTCCTCACTATCCCAGGCCCCAAACACTCCTTTCAGGTGAAGCAGCGATTTACTTGTACTTCTTTCAATGTAGTATACTGTATTCGCTGCTCACAGTGTGGTCTCCTCTACATTGGGGAGACCAAGCGCAGACTGGGTGACCGCTTTGCGGAACATCTCCGCTCAGTCCGCAAGCAGGACCCTGAGCTTCCAGTTGCTTGCCATTTCAACACTCCCACCTGCTCTCATGCTCACATCTCTGTCCTGGGATTGCTGCAGTGTTCAAGTGAACATCAACGCAAGCTCGAGGAACAGCATCTCAACTACCGATTCGGCACACTACAGCCTGCCGGACTGAACATTGAGTTCAATAATTTCAGAGCATGACAGCCCCCCATTTTACTTTCATTTTTAGTTATTTTTTTCTTTTTTTTTACATTCTTTTTTACATTTTTTGCAATCTTTTTTTTGCATTTATTTCATTTCATCTTAGTTTGTTCAGTTTGCTTACCCACTGTTTTTTTTCAGGTTTGCACTTGCTGCTGTTCAATATTCAGTGCATTAACACCTAATCTGTACTAATGCTTTGTCTTTCAACACACCATTAACATATTGTTTGCCTTTGCTCCATGACCTTTTGGTCAGCTATGTGGCCTGGTCCAATCTACACCTTCTCCTTTGTTATCTCTTGCCCCACCCCCACCTCACTTGCTTATAACCTGTGACTTTTCTAACATTTGTCAGTTCCGAAGAAGGGTCACTGACCCGAAACGTTAACTCTGCTTCTCTTTTCACAGATGCTGCCAGATCTGCTGAGTGGTTCCAGCATTTCTTGTTTTTATTTCAAAGTAGCTGGAGTTTGTTCGTAGTTCTAGTACTTAAACTTAACGGGTCAATCCGATTTTGTATAGATTATAGAAAAGTCAATGAGGTAACGAAGGCAGACTCCTACCCAATTCCGCGTTTAGAAGACTGTATCGACAGAGTGGGCAACACTACGTTTCTTACCAAGATCGACTTGTTAAAGGGATATTGGCAAGTTTCTTTAACTACTCAAGCCAAAGCAATATCAGCTTTTGTAACACCTGACGGTCTTTATCAGTGGTGGGTGATGCCATTCGGGCTCAGAACTGCCCCAGCAACATTTCAATGATTAATGAATCAGGTGGGAGCCTGTGTTCCCAATTGTGTCGTGCATCTCGATGATGTACTAACATATAGTAACACTTGGCAAGAACACTTAAACCAATTAAAACTTTTGTTTAAAAAGTTACAAGCCACAGACTTAGTGATAAATTTGGAAAAAAGTGAATTTGGAAAGGCAAGAGTAACTTACCTAGGACACATAGTGAGGCAAGGTCAGGTATTGCCAAAAACGGCAAAGGTACAAGCTTTAATGGAGTTCCCTATCCCTAAATCTAAACGGGAAATAATGAGGTTTTTAGGGATGTGTGGTTTTTACTATGAATTTGTACAAAACTTTAGTACTGTGGCTGCTCCGTTAACCATCTTGCTACAAAAAAGAAAAACAAAGTGATATGGTCAGATGAATGCCAAGCAGCTTTTGAAAACCTAAAGGCAATCCTAACTAACGAACCAGTGTTGGCTGTTCCAAATTTCACTAAACCCTTTAAATTAACGATCGATGCTAGCGACCTGGGGGTTAGTGAGGTCCCGTTGCAGGATGACGAATCGGACATAGAGAAGCCAGTAGGGTATTTTTCGAGAAAACTAAATTATCAGAAAACAAATTCCAATGTGGAAAAAGAAGCATTGGGACTTTAACTGGCTCTCTAACATTTTGAGGTATATGTCTGCCAGGACTATAAAGAAATATTAATATATACTGACCATAATCCATTAACATTTGTGGAAAAGTTTAAAAACTGAAATGCTAGAATCTTTAAATGGAGTCTGTTGTTACAGCCTTATCATCGAAGGGTTGTACATATTTTGGTGAAAAATAATGTTATCCGCTTTGTCACAGATTTAACCATGTTAATGTATGTGGATGGTGATGGTATAAATGGAACGCAATAGATTATTACTAGAGTATGGTGCTTAAATGTGGGAAAAAATGTTAGTGTTTTTCAATTTCCATTTTTGACATTGTAATGAAATGCATTTCATGAATGGCATTTCATTAGGCCAAGGGCGGAGGTGTCATGATCCTGTTTTTTATTCCTCGGGAAATATGCGGTGTGCCTGTAAGAGATCAGTACATCTTTAAGGCACCAACCTCCAGAGACTGAGTGAAGGTGCATCTTGGTTGCCTGGATACAACCATACAGAGAGGGAGAACAGGACATACAATGTTGCATTTTGATTTTGAAAACTGGCTTTGCAGAGACTGTTGACAGATAGATAGCTGCGTGCTAACACCTGAAAAGACAGCTCGCAGACAAATTTAAACTGAGGGAAGAGAAATTAGTTTATTATTCTCTTTCAAAATTCTAAAATGTCAAGCCAGATTAATTCTTTAAAAAAAAGGGGCTACCACTGGCCAGAAACTGAACTGGGGTAGCCATATAAATACCGTGGCTACAAGAGCAAGTCAGAGGCTAGGAATCCTGCGGCAAGTAACTCTTCTCCTGACTCCCCAAAGCCTGTCCACCATCTACAAGGCACAAGTCAGGAGTGTGATGGAATACTCTACACTTGCCTGGATGGGTGCAGTTCCAACAACACTCAAGAAGCTCAACACCATCCAAGACAAAGCAGCCCGCTTGATTGGCACCCCATTCACAGACATTCACTCCCTCCACCACCGAAGCACAGTGGCAGCAGTGTGCACCATCTACAAGATGCACTGCAGCAACACACCATGGCTCCTTAGACAGCACCTTCAAAACCCACGACCTCTACTGACTAGAAGGACAAGGGCAGCAGATGCATGGGAACACCACCACCTGCAAGTTCCCCTCCAAGTCACACACCACCCTGACTTGAAATTATAGCGCCGTTCCTTCACTGTCACTGTGTCAAAATCCTGGAACTCCCTTCCTAACAGCACTGTGAGTGTACCTACCTCACATGGACTGCAGCGGTTCAAGAAGGCAGCTCACCACCACCTTCTCAAGGACAATTAGGGATGGGCAATAAATGGTGGCCTAGCCACCGACACCCACATCCAATGAATCAATAAAAAAAAATGCTGGGGACTTTTGGAGGAGGTCGAGATGGATCATCAACTCAGCACTTCAGGCTGAAGATTGTTGCAAATTCTTCAGCCTTACCTTTCGCGCTGATATGCTGGGCTCCCCCATCATTGAGGATGGGGATATTTGAAGAGCCACCTCCTCCAGTAAGTTAATTGTCCACCATCATTCACGGCTGGATGTGGCAGGACTGCAGAGCTTAGATCTGATCCATTGGTTATGAGATTGCTTAGCTCTGTCTATCGCATGCTGCTTACGCAGTTTGGCACGCAGATAGTCCTGTGTTGTAAAGGTCTGTTACCCGACCCGAACCCGACGGGACCCGACAACATGTGTCGGGTTCGGATCAGGTCGGGCCCCTGTTCTGGTTCTGACTTTCGGGCTCGGGTCGGGTCGGGTCGGGTTGGGCCGGACATACACGGTAAGTATTAAAAATAAAAAACTTACCTGACCTGGGAGTCCAGGACGAAACTGAGTCTGCGCAGTGAGTGAGTGAAGGTAAAAGCCAAAAGAGTTGAAGGAAAAGCACCACAGATATGGTTAGCTGAAGCCTTTTTTAAAGATTTAAATAGGGACAAGGAAAATTCCCAAACAGGAAAGTCAAGAATGAGGGAGATTCCGCACCTCGTTGAAGTGCCACAGGGATGTGCATTGGAAGCTGGACAACCATCTGAGGGCAGTAATCTCCTAGAGGACATGGGACAGATTAGAGAAAAGCCTAACTTTGAAATAAAAGGAAAAGGGAAGGTAAAACATCCTCAAGGGACCCACACCTGTGAAAATCACAGGAAAACTAAATGTGAGGTCAGTGTGGATCTACCCAGTGAAGAAGCAAATGTTCAGGTTCCAAATCCAAAGGTAATCAAACCCAACAATTTAGATCCAGAACTCAGCCAAAACAAGGGGCAGGAGGAAATCCCAGATGCCTGACAGGGGCTAAAAAAACAATGTTATCGCCCACTATCACCCTAGAAATAAGAACCTGAATGGTTAAAGCCATGTATTATGGAAGCAATAGTAAAGGGGTTCAAGCTTGTACCAACAGGGAACTTTGCAACCAGAACAGAAATTTGCCTACTACAAGCTTCAACAACAATCACATGCTTATAGGGAGTAAAGTTCCCAAGGTAATACAAACTGATGCGAGAGAAACTACACCATTTGACAACACATAATCAAAAGAAATGCAATTTTTTTAATGGTACCTCATCCAAAGGAAGGATGATGAAAAACAACTAAATTTGAACATGAAATGGCTGTTACCAGCAATACCAGCTGCAGCAATTGTAAAATTGAGGAGTGAATGAAATGAATGTATACAGTGGTGTGACCCTAAACCTACTTACTTTTTTTTCTTTCTAAACCCAAGATGCAACATAAAAATGAAATACAGGGAATTTCATTTTTCCCTTTTGGGGGAAGTGTCATGCACACAAGATCAATGATACAAATTATGGAAAAAAAACCTTAAGAGTTATAAAAACTGACTTTTTCTTTTAAAAAATGGACCTTTCTTTTACAAAGTGATCAATGCTCCAAAATGGCCACCGGAGGACAAATGACTGGCCTTTGTATATTTACACTGTCTGACAGAGCCAAAGGAAAACCTTCAAAGCCAAGAGGTGCCAACTACACCCAGCCTAGACCCATCCTAAAATATTCCATAATTGAATATCGTCGTCAGAAACAAAGAAAGTGTGAAGTAGACACATCCTGGGCCATTGTGCAATGATCATGGAGGAGAGACCAAAGCGTTTCCTACCCAGAGGCAAGATAGAACATACCTTTCCCTTAGAAAAGCAGCCTAAAGAGAGAGCGTAGAGAGGGACACCGAGAAAGCAGCATCCAGGAAGCTTGTCTCCAGCAAACCGGAAGGCATATGCCCTGCTGTAGAAGTCTGCATCTACACAGTACAGCAGTGATCTAGAAACGATCCCCTGAATTCAACTGAACTTTCAACCAAGAGAGAAATCTACAATCTCCTCAAGCCTGCAACCAATGAGACCTTGATTTCTAAGAGAATGCAACAGGTTTACCATGACCTTCCCCTCCACTTATAATAACTTACCCCTTTTTCTTCTCTTCTTGTGCGTATGTCTGTCAACGAGCAAATGCGTGAGTGGATGCGGTTGCGACAATTTTGGGATAAGGGGTATCGATCAATAAATAATTGATTTTGTTGTAAACCTACAAGAAAACTTGTCGCTGTCTGTCTATTTGACAAATAAAACACCAAGGGTTTAAACCGTATTAACAAAACACTCTTGCTGCAGTCAGGTGGGAGTTGAACAGTGGGAACCACCCACACCCCTCACCACATGGCTATAACAACGGTTTCTGTTGTTTTAGTTGAGTGTCTGTAGCTATGCAGGGAATGGGTTAATGGAATTTTGTATTAGTTTGTTTGAGGGATGCAGCTCGGCATGGAAACAGTTAATGACAGTTTGTAAATGTTTAGTTGAGGGGCTGTAGTTCTGAAGAGACAGTGTTAATGAGAATGTTTATTGGTTCAGTGAGGGGCTGTAACTCTGCAGGGTGTCACAATAACATGCTCGGTCAAATAATGATTTTTTTAATCCACTGGCTGGAAACTGAATATTAAACTGGTGAAGACGAACTACTCAAACCTTGCAAACTTCGAGCTCTGTCTGCTGACCATGAGCACCGAGTCATATTCCCTGCTGCAGACTGTAGTGTTCAGTGGTTTAATTGATCTGTGTTTGATTGTGTTAGTCCGTTCACCGATCAATGCTCACTGTGCTTAATGACTTAAGCCTGACTGGGAGCTACAGAGACAGAACTTTCAGGAAAGAACAGACAGAAATTCCTTCAGCTATGCAGTTTTGAGAACTTTCTGGAAAGGACAGAGATCTCCCTCTAAGGAATTCAGCTCCATTTGCTGTCTCCCAGAGAACCAGCGAATCAGCGTCCACGTCTGCAAACCAGAAATTGGAGAACCACTGAATCAGCATCCACCTCTTCAAACTGGAAGCCTCAGGACCACCGAATTCAGCCTGAAGCAATCCAAGTCACCAACCTTCACAGACTGTATACCCCTTTTATTTCTCTGGACTCTGATTCAACCAATCTATCCTTCTCTGCTCTGTAGTCTATTTATTTTTATTTATTTAGAGATACAGCACTGAAACAGGCCCTTCGGCCCACCGAGTCTGTGCTGACCAACAACCATCCATTTATACTAACCCTACAGTAATCCCATATTCCCTACCACCTACCTACACCAGGGGCAATTTACAATGGCCAATTTACCTATCAACCTGCAAGTCTTTGGCTGTGGGAGGAAACCGGAGCACCCGGTGAAAACCCACGCGGTCACAGGGAGAACTTGTAAACTCCGCACAGGCAGTACCCAGAATTGAACCCGGGTCCCTGGAGCTGTGAGACTGCGGTGCTAACCACTGCGCCACTGTGCCGCCGGGATGTGTGTGTGTAAGTTGGAGCGTATTTTATTATTTTTACTTAAATCAGTTTAAGTACAGTAAAGTTAACCTCTTTCTTTGTTAAACTTGAGAAAACCTGTCCGAATGGCTCTTTTTATGATCACAGCATGTAAACAAGTAAACATTCACTGAATTGGCCAGTGTATCCACTTAAAAAAGAAATGAATCTGTTGTGGTCAAACAAGGAGAAGGAAAACAGGGGAGCCCTTCAACCCTTCCTCACGTGATCGCAACAAGGGAAAGGGTTAATGATTGTTTTTATTCATTTAATTGAGGGACTTTAGCTCTGCAGGGAAAGGGTTAATGACGGTTTTTATTGGTTCAATTGATGGGCTGTAGCTCTGAGGTGAAAGAGTTAATAACAGCTTGTATTGGTTTAGTTGTGGGTCTGTAGCTCTGCAGGGAAAGGGTTAATGACAGTTTGCATTGGTTTAGTTGAGCAGATGCAGCATTGCAGGGAAAGGGTTAATGACAGTTTGTGTTGTTTTATTTGAGGGGATGAAGGTGTGCAAATGTTGAAGGCACCAACCGGCAGGGCCCAAGATTGACATAAAAGTAGGTGTGATCTTGTTCTCCAGGTGTGCGAACGGAGCAGCTCCAGGCCGCTGCTTCCCACCTCCAAGTTGCCACCTCCATCCCCCAAACCCTCCAGCTACTACACCATCTGGCGGTCAGTCTGAGATGACTGCAGGTCACTTAGGAGTAAACTCAGTGCAGGCGAGTGATTTTCAGGCTGAAGCAGAAAAGCCAGTATAACCAGTAGCCAGTCACAGGCTCAGCAGGAGATTGAAGCAATGGTGGGGGAAGGGCAGTAAACTGATCAAAGTTACTTTAAATATCACAACAGAGCAGTAGTTCAGAGACAAAGTTGGGTCTTACGTTATAACCAGCGTAGTCCAGAGCAAAAGCATCTTCTTGATGTTGAAATAAGTCCCAAAATTTGAAGCCAAGTTTCAAAGAAGATCTAGATCTAGATTTTTCCAGATCTTTTCCACAGCTCAGATCAGAGAAACAAAGAAATGGCAGCAGATTATTGACAGAAGCAGAGTTTTACATTTTTTCTAATGTAGTCCAGCGCAGAAACAGGATCTTGATGTCCAGTGAAACCAGACATTTGAAGCCATATTTGAGAGGAAACCACACCCAGGTCTTATCCAGAGCTTTATCAGAGCTCACAAGGTAAGGTCGGGGAATGGGGTTTGTACCAGCAGACAGAGGCTGTTTAAACTAACAATTAACTTGAAGTTTGGGCTAAAAGTGTTCGAATAAGGGGAACTTAAGCAGCAGAAGAGAGGATTGAGTGGTGAGAAGAGCAACAGATGGCAGCAGATGGCCACAGATAGACCTAGGGAGCTAACTGCCCATGAGTCATCTTGGTCATCATTGGTGCCTTCAGCATTAACAACATCAAGAGTTAATGGCTAAGGGAGTAAACCCGACAAAATCTGGAGTAGAGTCCATTACGTGGTTGGTGTTACCCTGAAGCTAGTACCTTCTGGCAACTCCTGCTACCAAATAGGCCCCAGACATATAGGCTTTCGTCTTTCCTCTGGACACCAGCCAACGAGGTCGAAACAGGGGAGCAGACTAGCTTTTTAATTCCAGATTTATTAATTGAATTCAAATTCCACCTCCTGCTGTGGTGGGATTTGAACCCATGTCCCCAGAGCAATACCCTGGTCTCTGGGTTACTAGTCCAGTGACAATATCACTACGCCACTGCCTGCCCCTGAGATGATATCTATTATTGATGCAAAAAACAAAGCCTACATGATGCACAACATAAACCCAACAACTAAGATACTGCATGACCTGAAAGTGGCCAAGACAGCCGTGCAAAGGAAAAGGAGATACTGCGCAAACAAACACTGGATCAGCTTTTGTCAAGAAATCCAAACTGCATGTGGCAAAGAAAATCTACAAGATATGTATGAAGGGATCAAGAGGGCTCTTGGCCCTGCCATCACCAAAGTTGCTCCCCTGAAGTCGACAGATGGCGAAGTGCTCACCGACAGAAGTAAAAGATGTCCTGCTGGGCTGGACACTACTGTGAGCTGTCCCCCTGTGAGTTGGACATCTCCCAGTCTGCGCTTGACTCTCTCCCGCAACTTCCTGTCAAGGATGAGTTAGATGAAGAACACTCATCACTGGAGCTCCACAAGGCCATAGACCGCCTGGCGAACAGAAGGGCGCCGGGCAAGGACGGAATCCCACCTGAACTGCTCAAGCATGGAAAGTCCCATCTATTGCCACGTCTTTACGACCTTCTCTGCTGGAAAGTAGGTTCTGTTCCACGGGAGATGCGTGATGCCAAAACCATCACACTATACAAAAACAAAGGCAACAAAGGTAACTGCAACAACTACAGGAGCATCTCACTCGTTAGCGTCACGGGGAAGACCTTTGCTAGGGTCATACTTAAAAGACTCCATTTATTTGTAGGCCAAGACCCAGAAGCACAGTGCGGTTTCCGTGCCAGCAGATCAACTGTGGACATGATCATCTCCATACTCCAGCTACAACAGCAGAGTAGGGAACAGAGTATACCCCTTTACCTTTATTTTGTAGACCTCACTAAGGCATATGACACTGTCAGCTGAGCAGGACTCTACAAAATTTTGGGAAAAATTGGCTGTCCACCGAAGCTCCTCAGTCTCATCCGCTCCTTCCATGACAACATGCACTGTCCAGTTTGATGGCTCCACTTCCAACAGTTTCGGAGTGAAGAATGGAGTGAAACAGGGTTGTGTCCCACTCTGTTGGCGTCTTCTTCTCCATGCTCCTGACCTTCGCCTTCCCTGCAAATATGGAAGGATTCACTAGGTCAGATGGCAAGCTCTACAATCTGTCAAGGCTGAAAGCGAAGACAAAAACACATCACGTCCTGATCAGAGAACTCCTCTATGCAGATGATTCTGCGCCAGTCATTCACACGGAAACTCAGCTTCAAAAACTCATGGACTGTCTCTCCCGTGCCTGTTACTTGTCCTCTTTGACTATAAGCATCAAGAAAACCGTGGTCTTGGGACAAGATGTTGCATCTCCACCCCTGATCACACGAAATAACAACCCACTGGAAATAGTTAGCAAATTCTGCTATCTTGGCTCCACGGTGACAAATAATCTGTCCCTTGATGCAGAGTTCGATACACGCATAGGGAAAGCTATTACCTTTGGCCAACTCCCAAAACACAAATGCAATAACACCAAGCTGACCCTTAGGATCAAGCTGATGGTTCATAAGGTCTGTGTTCTCAGCACCTTGCTGTATTGCTGTGAAACATGGGTGATTTAGTTACCAGGAAAAGAAGCTCAATAATTTCCATCTTTGCTGTCTGTGGTGCATTATGGGTATATCCTGGCAGGACAAAACCATAAATGCAGCAGTCCTCTCAAAGGCAAAGCTCCCAAATGGGTTGGCACTAATCAAACAGAGGTGGTTTTGGTGGATTGGACACGTTTGCAGGATGGAAGACGGTCGCATATCCAAGGACCGACTGTATGGTGAGGTAGCCGGGGCCAGGCGACCAGTGGGGTGCCCAAAACTCCGCTTCAAAGATGCTTGCAGGCATAGCATGAAGGCCCTAAATGTCGATGATCACACCTGGGAATCACTAGCTAGTGAATGAGGGAAATGGTGTCACATCCTGTGGAGTGGTGTGCACTACCATAAGGACCAGTGGCTACAGCAGCTTGGCAACAGGCACAAATATCAAAAACAACTCACAGCGTTAACTGGCAGCTTCACGTGCAGCACTTGTGGCAGAGCCTATAGTATGACAATGAAAAGGGTTAATACTGACCCTAGTGAGTGGGACCCCTCCCACTGATGATGTAACAGTCATATGAGATAGCCTTGAGAAGGTATAGCAGCACAAAAGACGCTAGCTTAGGTGGCTTGCAGAGAGTGTATATAATAACGGTAAATAATACAGTTTGTTATTTAACCTTTACTGGAGTCTAAAATTTTCTCTATAATGCTATTAACACAGACACAACAGAACCTGCCTCTCAAGGATTGGTCTTCACAGTCAAAGGTGCACCAAGACACCCCAACTAAATGGACAGTTTGCTGCGTATCCACCATTGATGTAAATATGCCAACTGTTAGGCGTGTAATGAAAGTGTTAATGACGGCTCCTTAGTGACGGATCACGCCCGGCTCTGCCTATGATGTCAGCGGCAGTGACGCAGCACGCTGCGGCCGGAAGCGGAAGAGTTGCTGCTGCTGCTGTTTGTTTGGGCCCTGGTCAGCTGGGGCTGTGTCCGGGCTGAAGATGTCCAGTTTGGAGAGTATCCTTTCCCCAGCGGCGGAGGAGCGAGGGTCGCGGGGCGAGAGTCCCGGCCGGCCTCCTGCAGTGAGGCCCGCGTATGCGGGGTAGGTGTGCCGGGGCTCTGATGGATTTGGTCCCGCTCCCGCCCGCATTCTGATTCTGGGGGAGGCCGGAGGTCAGCCGGGGCCTGGCTGGGGTAGAGTAGCCCGGACTGTCTTTCCCGTGGGCGGTGTAGCTGCTTGTCGCGGGCCTGCCGATGTCCTTATCCCTGCCGGGTAACGGGTAGGGTTCCTTGTGTTGAGACAGGGGTCTGGGTGGAGTTGTTGCCAGTTCCCCCCAATAGTCCATCGGCAGCCCGGGCAGCAATAGTGAGACTTGTGGATAGTGATGAAGTCTCATTACAGGAAGTAATCAGTAGTACCTGGGCTAGGTGTTCACCTCAGTCTGACAGGTTCTGTGGGAGGCGGTCCATTGCTGAGTTAATCCAGGATCATTCACAGCTTTACTTCAAATGTTTCTCCCCTTGGATGCACACCAAATGTGGCCTTGGCATCGGGTGAGAAGCTTTTGCTTGTGGCACTGCAAACCAACTAATGCGTGGTTATAGAGTGCCCAGGGAATGATCCATTTTTATACAGGTTTCTTTAGCTATGTGTATATTTCTAGAGATAGTAACTTTCTGTTCCTGGTACCATTCCCTTTAAAGCATTTGCACTTCTCTAGTGATAGTGTAACCTCACTTTTCACTCAATATTAATCCATAAGTGAAAATGTAATTAAAAATTGAATACATGAGCAGTGGGAAACCTTACAAAAATTGGAATTGTATTTTCTACAAAATAATGTTTGTAATGTTAGTATGCTAAGATACTCTGGTTCCGATTGTATCTGTAAACTGCCAGTCATTGCTCTGTCTAGCATTTTACACTTGTGTTTGTACTGTCTGATCCCATCTATATTATTTAAAAAGTTCTGTCGTGTAAAATGTGCACTCATCTCAGGTCATCTGTTCCATGTTAAGTAGCATTGATTTAATTCATTTAAATAGTTACTATTTGTTGAGTTCACAACACTGATTTAATTATATAAAGACAATTCTTATGCCAAGATAGGAAAAGTTGCCACTGCAGACCAGGAGCCACTACCCACATAAAACTAAGCAAATACCCTCATTTCATTCTGCAACTAACCACCAACTATTCTTAGAGTAGGTTAAGGGTTCGGCACAACATCGTGGGCCGAAGGGCCTGTACTGTGCTGTTCTATTTTTTTTTAGAGATACAGCACTGAAACAGGCCCTTCGGCCCACCGAGTCTGTGCCGAACATCAACCACCCATTTATACTAATCCTACACTAATCCCATATTCCTACCATACATCCCCACCTGTCCCTATATTTCCCTACCACCTACCTATACTAGTGACAATTTATAATGATCAATTTACCTATCAACCTGCAAGTCTTTTGGCTTGTGGGAGGAAACCGGAGCACCCGGAGAAAACCCACACAGACACAGGGAGAACTTGCAAACTCCACACAGGCAGTACCCGGAATTGAACCCGGGTCCCTAGAGCTGCGGTGCTAACCACTGCGCCACTGTGCCAGCTGCGGTGCTAACCACTGTGCCGCCCATGTTCTATTAACTATCATATGTTCTATTAACTATCTCAAAACCATCTAATGGAGTAAATCAGTGATTTTTTTTCAGTCGTTTCAGAGGCTGTGGTTTTTTCTGCTCAAACTAATATATATTTCTAGTAAACTTGTAAGGAGTACATTAAAACAACATCTCTTCATTAAAAATTATGTTTTAGATCGTCAGGCACCAACTTCTCCCCACTCAGGTTTGTCCCTCATCGAGACCCAGAGTTCCAAGTTCAGTTTCCTTTCTGGAGCTGGCAGTTTTAAATCTCTGTCTTCATTTCCAGCATTTTGGGACATTCGCATTGTAATGTTACTGGGCTAGTAATCCAGAGGCTTGGAGTAATGCTTCAGAGACATGAGCTGACATCCCACCATGGCACCTGGGGAATTTAATTAATAAATCTGGAATGAAATGCTAGTCTCATTAATAATGAGACTTGATTGTTGTAAAAACCTGTCTGGTTCACTGAAGCCCTTAAGGGGCGGAAATCTGCCATCCTTACCCAGTCTGTCCTCTGTGTGACTCCGGACCCACACCAATGTCATTGACTCTTAACTGCCCTCTGAAATGGCCGAGCAAGCCACTCAGTTGTAGGCGGCTCACCACTACCTGCTGAAGGACAGTTGGTGATGGGCAATAAATGCTGGCTTTACCAGTGATGCTCACTGCCTAAGAATGAAATAAATCACCACCTCTTTGTGGGCAGTTAGTGCTTCTCACTGCTACTGTGCATAGTCCCCAAGCTGTGCCTCTAATGTTTTCATGACAACTCATTCCTACATTTTGCTTCTGATAAGTCTATAGAGTTAAGAGTCTGCTGAACCAAAACACTAGATGTCTGGACTGTTGCAGGATAGCGTCATCTAGAAACGTGTATAATTAAGCGGTTTGTATTTGGCATATTATGAAAAGGTGATGTTGATATTTGATATTTATCTGAATAGATGTGCCACAGAATCACTGATCTTGTTACCCAGTATTCAGTTTACATCTGCATACATTCAAAACGGTCAGCTACTGTTGGCCAAATATGTTAGCAGAGCCATTTTTTAAATTCATTCATGAGATGAGAGAGTCGTTGGCATGGCCTGCATTTATTGCCCTTGAGAACATTTAGTTTAACTTTCAAATGTTGCATGTTTATTTGAGTTCTGAAGAGAATGATTGTAATTTGAGCAGCATTACAGGAAATTTGCATATTCTGTCAAAAATGCTTGTTAACTGCAGTCTCAGAATTTATTTAACGTTTCATAATTATATCTTAATTATTGATCATGCTTTTAAATGTTTTGTTTTAACGAGTTGTCTGCCCTGCTGCCTACAGCAATGAAATTAGAATTGAATTGACCGGCAAACCTCTGGTGCATATTTTCAAACAAAGCAATTGGAGCCTGGGAGTGATTTTAACAGCAGTCTTACTCTGGGAATCATGTGACTTGTTATGGATTGCCCAAGCCCGTCTCTTATGATTTCTGATGTCATCTGAATACTTCAGTAAGATTATTTCCTGGTACTCCCAGATATCCTGTAAACTTAAATATATGACACTTTTCATTATTCTCCTATTTAAGTAAGGATTCTAATCTGCTTTGAATTCCTGCAATATTTTTGTTCCTCACCCACACCTAAAAAGAAAAAGTAGTTTAGTTGACTAATGAAATGGTACACAAATTTCAAGAAGAGCACAATAGATGATTCAGTTGATAAATGTATTGCCTAGTGTGGAATAGAGACATACAGACTAGGAAGGTTCAATCCCTCTTTGCGTATTGCATTAGCTGTTAGGAATGTGCCATGGGGCTAGTTGGAGGGAATGGAGTTGGGTGGGGGTGGGCGCGAGGGGTTGATGTTGTGGGTAGGAATGGCCAGGGTTGATGCTGTTAATTGATTAACCAGTGATTCCTACTAGAAAGTGCATGCATTTTCTATTGGCCAAAGACCAGATCAGGTTCAATATTTCCTGAAGTTGAATGCCATTCCAATACTGTAGGCTCATACATGAATAAGTGCCTGCGGAACTGTAAATTACCCCACCCCCTGGCCCAATCCCCCAAATAAGTCAGAATCTGCCTGGCAGAGGAAGGAAAAGAATCGTAAACAATACAACAAAGGGGGAAAGCTATTTAAGAAGAATTTTTTAAAAGATCGATTTAAAACTCTATCCTGTAATAGAAAATGTACTGCCCTCTGTAATATTGTGGCATTCTAAAGGTATTGTCAAATGTGAAAACGTGCTGGAATGATGTAACGTTATGGTTCTGATTTTGTCTCGTGTATTCTTTGCCCCACCAGTAAATCTGATCTTTCTTGCCTTATGTTATCAGGGTGATAATGAAGCCCTTTGTACTTTGTTTGATAAGATGCAACTGAGATCTTTGCTAGTAGTGATTGTAGTGCTCTTAGCAAGATTGGTAAATGCAAAATGAGTTTCTGTATTGATGCCTCTTTAGGTTTCTGAAGGCCAAGAGATTAATTTGTTTTCCACTTTTCCTTCCTTCTCTCCTGAAGGAGCTCAGTCATGCTGGGATACAGTTCAACAGGTTTTACCCCCTCCTTCAGTGCCAGTCATTGTTTGATGTGATTCATCAGTGTATACTTCACAGCTGGTGTCTTTTGTAATGCAAAAGAGCCGTGTGCATTATTTTGAAGTATTTCAAGACCTGTAATATTGTTTCATATTGTATCTGGTCTGCCGTCTTCTGATTCAGCCGCCTTCCAGTTCAGCTGGCATGGCGGGCATGGTAATGGCCTGTATAATTGACACTGAACATGCCTGTTTAGCCAGAGTGTAGTGAGGGCTGGAACATTGCAACTTCTACTTGCTGCACAACAATAGAAATGATACTTTTACTGATTTTCTAAAAATGAGAGAATCACAAGGCTACGTATTAAATCATTTAGTGCCTTTGTTAGTTTTATCCCTTCATATCTACAGTAAGGAATAGTTTGGTTAAATGTATTTAATGTCTATTTAGTCTGGTTGAAATGAAGTTTGTTTCAAACACTTACATAATAGAATATTTACTTTCAGAATTATACTGTTATTGCTTTTAACTTAGAGTTTCCTAGGTGACCTTGAAACACTTAACATATCCCAGCTCCAATAAATATTAAACCAGGGTGGAGTTTTTATTCCGTTACTATTCTTCAGCTATTGCATGCTCTATAGGATAACAGCGACTGTTTTGGACAATACATCCTTAACATTTTTTTCAGAACACTTGTTTAACCTTAAGTTTGCTGCGAAGGAACTTTCCAGAAGTGCCAAAAGATGTGATAAAGAAGAAAAAACAGAGAAAGCCAAAATCAAAAAGGTATTTAATTACCAGTGTTCTTGTATAGCCAACAGGTGAGGAAAGCTGCACGGGTACTGAGCTGGTCAAGTTTGCAGCGAGCTAACTGGCACTGAAACACTACTCGCGGCTTGTACTTTTCCTTCCAGCCCCCATTCTCTCTTCCTCAAATACATTTTACTTTGGTTACACGTAACCTCCTGGCTTTCTTTACCAAAGGTTATATTTTCAGCTAATCAAAACGTGAATGTCCAACAATTCACATCAGACCATCCCATCTTTGTCACACACAAATGTGTGAAATTGGGAAAGGGCTAATCCCCACTGTTGTCAGCTATGGTACACAATCACACCCAGACACACCTAATCAACATAAGGTAGTTGTTTAAAATTTCTAACCAATGCTATCTACTAATCTATAATTGTCGGCTTACTATCTATTGGGAGCTCTTGAGTCGCTTGTTGAAACTGCAGAATGCTGTTTATTATTTCAGATGGATTTCTGTTGGGAAATCTACTTTGTGTGACCTTTCCTTTTTTTTCCCCACTGTTTTTGTCATGTTCTATCTCTGAGCCAGCTAATTGGTCGGTTGAGTGTCTCTTTGAAGCAAGTTCATTGGCTGTTATTGATGACCAATGGAAATAACAATTGTGTTCTATTGTATGACATCAAGCAGCTTCAAAGTTGCAATTTTTTTTGCTAAAAGTTCCGCAATCTACAGGAAGGCTAAACCCTTCACTGATTGCTGATCTGTTGAGAGAATGCCTGTTAAGATTTCTTTTTTTGCCCAACACAGAGCAAAAATTTCATTGGATTGTAAAATGTTAAATATTCGTCTCTCAAGAACACAAAGATTTATTTTTATTTAACTTATTTATGTGTGTTTATTGCTGATGAGTCAGAGTTGATTGAAGAGCAGCAATGTTTTCAATGCTTATCTTTCACATAAAAATGAGTGAATATATCAAAATACTCCAAGCCCATATTTTTCTCATTTTCTCTAAGGAACATGATGAATAAAAGTTCTTTCATGATTCAAATAAAATTTTGTAGGTGTTGCATTGCAAACTAAACCAGGTCCACAGATGGTGTGCCTGCCATAACACTAATTCACTTTGGGTTTTTTGCAATTGAGGAGGTGTTCATGCAGAGTTTACAATAACGTTTACTTTTAATACATCTGATCCGTGGTTTATAGTTTAAGGCAAATGGTCTAATTGAATGCTTATTCTACTGTTGTAGTCTTGAGAATATGAGGGGGACAGTACCAATTCAGAAGGCAATTACAGTACTAGTTTCTGTTCAATCCTTGGGCAGTGCTGTGTTCCCAGATATTGTGTTTATAAAGTCATATTTTATTTTGTAGCGCACAAGGGCTCGCTTGCAGGTGTGATCTTTTTCAAAATGAAGGCTAAAAATGCATTAAGTAACTATGAAATTCATGAAGATTGCAATTCCCAATTGTTTACGTGCCTGTAGTATGGCATTCTGCAGGGGGCAGAACTTTAGATGTTAGGTGTATCATGCCTTTTGTTTTTAAGTAGCTGAGGGGGGGAGGTGGTGGTGGTGTGAGGCGGGGCACAGGTGGTAGAAGAAGAGGAATATATACAGCTAGCTGCCAGAGTTTCATGGGGAGATTTTGGTTGGATCTGGGTTATGGACTTTCTATGTTAAAATTGCTGCAGGTTGTTGTAAAACTGCATTGGGCAATTGTGCAAAAAATAAATGAATATAAATGTGCAGGGCACTATTTACTACATGTTTAGTTTGCATCTTTTCTTTCTGAAACATACCAAGTCATGCCATTGAGTACTAAGTATTTGTCTTTTCTGACTGTTAAACCCTGGGGGTAAATTGTGGGGAGTCGGGGGGGGGGGGGTGGGGGGGGTGCGGTGGCGGTGCATGGCCCATTTTACATTTGAATGCAAGGCTATCCATGGCGACTGCAAACTTTGAAATATTCCATAGAGGGAAAAAAAAAACAGGTTGAAAAGAGCACAGTAAATTCTTGTACCTGTAACAGATTATTTGAGTAATCGTTGAGGAAAACTTTTTATTTGCTCATTTTTGTCAACTGACATTCTCTAATGAGATTTCTGATTGGCACAATTTTATATCATTTTTTTCCCCCTCCAAGGCAAACTACAGATGGCAGTGTTATTTACCAAGAACATTAATTTGACAAAATATATTTTTGATGAATTGTCTTTGCAAATTGAACCCAATTGGATTTGGTAATGATGGATTTTTCTAGATTATTGATATTGTTTGCAGATTATTTGAGATACTGTTCCTGTTTTACAACTGATGAATCTATGATAAGTAGAAGTATGGAAGTTGAGGAATATGTTCATCTAATTCAACTGGTCAAACCAAGAGCAGCAAGTATAATTGAAAATAAGTTGATTTGTGTGATAAATGTGACAGCCATAAGGTTTTGTGGACAGGATCTATATACAGATGTAAGATTTTTAATACGTAAGTTTGTCACTTGACATTAAATTGCAGTTTTTGCAAGTCATTGTTTGGCATTGCATATGGGGGAATGATGAAAACAAATTTTCATTAGAGAAGCTTGTAAATGTAATTGCATTGCACTAAGCATAACTGGTTTGGGAGGATTGAAAGGAAAACTGCAGATATAATGTGAAATAAGTACACCGGTTGTACTTAACCCAGTGTTACATAGTAAGTTAAGCTTTGTTGTTAAAATTATTTTGAAATGTCTGCTTTATCATATTTTATATGATTGCTTATAGGCAATTCAGAAAGGTAATACGGAAGTAGCAAGAATACATGCAGAAAATGCAATCCGGCAAAAGAACCAGTCCATCAACTTTCTGCGAATGAGTGCCAGAGTGGATGCTGTTGCAGCACGTGTTCAGAGTGCAGTTACAATGGGCAAGGTAATGGATCTTTCTGATATTAACATCCAAATTCGTAAACTTGGATGTAAGCCAACTGAAAAATATTACAAAGTATTAGAAATGTTATGTTTAGCTTGACGTGCACTCCAGTTTTGAATATCAGGATGGGAGCAGTAACAGTCTTGTACCTGTACTTAATGAATATCCACTGACAAGTGGTCCCACAGTGGTATATTTATAATGAATCAGCCTGTGTTCGCTGCTACCTCCTATATCTGTGTCCACCTTTTACAAAGTTCCCTCCCATTTGAATCACTTCAGTCAGGTTTTGCCTTCCACAGTGCTGAAACAGCCCGAACCGTGGTCACAAATTACATACTCTGTGATTATTTCTCTGAAATGTTCGACCATGCCAGCCTCATCCAAAGCCTCTGCACCATTCTACAGCTTAATGGGACTGTCCTCACATGGTTCCACTCTTGCCTCTCAAATCGTGGACAGAGCATCTCCAGCAGTGGCTTCTCTTTGTCACCCTGCATGCTACCTCTGGAATCCTTTATAGATCTATCTTGTACTCCTCTTCCTGGTTGAGATGCTGCCTGTTGACTATGTCCTCCCCATGCATGGGGTCGATGTATACATCTATGTATATTTGCTGATGCCACCCAGGACTCCTTCTCCATCCTGACCCCTCCCACTGCCTCCGTGTTGTCAGACTGCTTGTCTGACGACCTGTCTCTGGTGAGCTGCAGTTTCTTCCAGTTTGATATCAGGAAGACTGCAGCCATTGTCTTCGCCCCCTCACCAAAAACTTTATTCCCTTGTCAGTAATTCTGACCCTGTCCCTGGCCAGTGTCTCGGGCTGAACCAAATCTTTCACAACCTTTCTATCCAAATCAATGCCCTACCCTCTTGATCACTCAGACTGTCTACCTTCACTTCCATAACAATGTCTGCCTGAGCCCCTGATCCTTGCCTTTGTCACTTCCTGATTGGGCTATTACAATGCTTTTTGGTGAGCCTCACATCCTCCACCCTATGTGAACTTCAGCTCATCCAAAGCTATGCTTTCTGGTATCCTGTCCTTTACCAAGTCCCGCTCACCTGTCGCTCGTGCCCTTGCTGACCTGCATTGGCTCCTGATCCTTCAATGCCTCATTTAAAATTTCCTTCTTCATATTTGATTCCCTTCATAGTCTTGCACTTCCCTATTTCAGTTATTTCTTGCAGCCTACAACCTTCCTCAAATTCTTGGTCTTCTTACTCTGGCCTCTTATGCATACTATGTCGCTTCACTCCACCTTTGGCAGCCATGCCTTTGGGCCCAATGCCTCATGCTCTGGAATTCTCTTCCTAAACACCTCCGTCTCTGCACATTCCTCTCTTCCTTTTAGCACCTATCACTCCTGTGTTCACTGACTTATCTTAACTCCCAGTTTGGTAATGCCTCAATTTTAAAATTCTGATCCATGTGTTCAATTCCCTCCCTATCTCTATAGTCTCTTCCAGCCCCAAAGTCTCTGCTCCTCCATTTCTGGCCTCTTGCGCATCCCCAATTTCTTTTACTCACCAATGGCAATGTACTTTCAGCTGCCTGGGCCCTAGGCTCTCCCTAAACCTCTCCTCATCTACCTCTCTTTCTTCCTTTAAGTCAGTCCTTAAAGCTTACCTTTTTTGACCAAGCTTTTGGTCAGCAGTTCTTAATATCCCTTGGTGGCTCCAGGTCAAATTATGTCTGATAGTAAAATTTCCCTTCACAGGAGCACTATGTTAAAGGCACTATGTATGTGAAAATTATTATTTAAAACTCACTCTTTGAGCAAGCTTTTAGTCCCTTTTCCTAATATGTCTTCCTAAAGCTCAGAATTTGTTTTTGGTTATGCCTCTATGCTGCACTTTGGGAAGTTTATCTACATTAAAGGTACTATACAAGTCCAAGTTGTTATTGAGTTTTACAATTTATCTAACATAAGTGGTCAGAACAACAGGTGACTTAAGCTGTTATTTGCATATGTAGAATGCAGAATTTGTTCCAAGAGTGTGACACAACTTGATCAGTGCCAAAAGCTATTATATCAGACTAGACTTCCACTCGCAAGGCAAGTTTCTTTAACTTGTAACTATATGACACGAGCTATATCCTTGCATTGTGTGTGTTCATATAAAGGATACTATATGTGGGGCTTTTGGGGAGCAGTTTTATTGCACAGATTGGTTATGACTAAATTATTTTCTGCATTTAGCCAAATTGTCACTCTTTGTTTTAGGTAACCAAATCTATGGCAGGAGTTGTCAAATCCATGGACATCACCTTGAAAAGCATGAACCTGGAAAAGGTACTTAATCTAGATGATTTTAGTTCAATAACCTAGTACCTTCTCCTTTCCAATTATTGTAGCTGTGTGTCACAAAGAAGGCCAGCTTTCAGTTATTAATTTAACATGGATTTGTAACTTGCTGTTTATTGTGTATGTATAACTTTCATATCCTAATGTAATTTTGTGGAAGTCAGTTCAACAAATGAGACTTTAGAACTAGAGTTCACTTTCCCTTCGTTCAATCGGATCCTGGAACCAGAAGCTCATTGGATCCCAGAATAGTTCTTTGTCTCATTTGATTGGTTCAGTCGCAAATAGGTCAGTCATATTCTCTCAAAAGAAAGTCTGTGCTACATCAGACATAATAGTTGTTCATCTGTCGTACAATATACCCCTGAAGATATTCCATTTTTAACGCAAGAATAGTCTATGAAAAGCATAGCCTCGGTAATGGTTTTGATTCAATTTGCCTGCAAACAGCAGCAGTATCATTTGACTGAATATTCGAATTTGATTCTGTAGATTTGGAAGTCGAACACACTCAATATAATCCAGACGTTAATAAAACCTTTCACTCAGCCAAAATGGCATTGGCTCCGAGTCTGATCTCTATTATGATTTGAACCTTTCAAATGTTCTCATTCCTTTTCTGATAGATTTGCTGATATCTGGCCTTTATACCTTCCAAGTGAATGACACTCATAAATAGAATATAAAAAATGTTATGGAAGCAGAGTCTATAAGAATTCCAAGATTTAGAATGTCAAGTCCACCCTACCAAAGGGTAAAAATTTTCTTGAAGACAATGTGGCCATTGTAACTGTTATTGAACAGACAGATTTTGTCTACAAAAGGCATGAGATGCAAAAAAGGCCATCTTGTTTTGCCAATTTCTTGTGTGGAGATATGGAAGTTGCATGTAAAAGTGAATTGCCAGGTCCATTAGAATGTAGAAAAATGTTGGATGTTATTGATGCGCTGTTCAAATGAATAGGAAGACTCCACAGAGGACAGGAACTGCAGTATTTGAAAGGCAAATAAGAATCTATAAGAATAAGTGAGAATGGGGTTAGGGATATTGTGACATTGCTATTCCATTACCATCCAAATGAACATGAATGAGTAGCTGCTAGGATAGCATGCAGGAAGGTAGGCTGTTCAAAAATTTGAGCCCAGTGCAAGGTTGCATACTATTGTATGTGAAGTTCAGTAGCAGTCAATTGAATTGCTTAAATATGACTAGAAATGTACAATGGGAGTACTTGAAACCTGTATGGAAGACAGCAAAGAATATTTTTGTAAAAGACTGACTCTTTACCTAGAAAAGGTTAGAGAAGGAAGGAACCCTCTAGGCCCATCCTTTCAGAACCTGTATAGAATGTGGGAGAAATGTAGGTTCATGGTGATTGTATTTGGTCCTTCTGAATAGCAATACGTATTAAAAAGAATAGGGGATGAGGCTAAGATATAATCTTGTATAGTTCTTCTAACAATTTTTTTTTTAAATGCACAACTTTTTTTTGCTGTATCCTGACAGAGCACAACACTGGCTCTAATGTCTGTTACGGAAACTAGTCAATTGGAATAGCAATTCTGAACATAGTGAAACTTGTGTTCCTGACCAGCAGCTCTTATCCCATTGTATATTCTGGGTTTTCCCACTTAGCCAGGAACAAATCTAAAGGAAGAGGTACCATGACATCAGCATCCACTGAGAATCTAGTGAGGAAAGAGGCAGTACAATTTTATGAAGTATCAAAAAATTAGAAAATGTACACAAAAGGACAGGACTAAGACAGAAATTAAATACAGTTCAGTGATGTCAATAAAGATACAATTTTAATAGCAATTTAAATTGTAGATCATATTTGGCAAATCATTTTTGCCGCAGTTTTGCCTTTCTTTGAATCACATGACGGTAGCATCATTAGAGACATGCTTCCATATGGATGAGAATGTTCATGTTGAATCAGTATAAGCCTTTAATAAAAGTAACAGAACAAAAAAAGTTATGCATTTAATTCTGTGCCAACCTGTGTAGTATACTAAGTTACAGAAAGCAATAAATGGGTTTACTGAGATACTTTCTCTAGTAATTTGTGCACATCCTTCCTGAGTGCATTTAAATTGCATCAGTGGAGGTCCAGACTATTGTAATGTGATGTTATAAACTCTTCCTTACAGATTTCTGCTCTGATGGATAAGTTTGAGCATCAATTTGAGACATTAGATGTGCAGACCCAGCAGATGGAGGACACTATGAGCAGCACCACAACTCTAACCACACCACAGGTGAGGGACAGGCATCATTGGAATTTTACTGATGGACTGGACCAAGTAGATGCAATGTGATGCAGATAATGGATGCCTTTTTGAGGATCAATTGATGCTACAAAAATAAACTATAGAAATGTTTCTCATTTACTGCTACTATAATGGAGAAAGCTCAACTAGTAGCCTATATCCCTCCTGTTAAGTTTGATTATTTTAGATTGCAAAGTAGAATAAAAAGTTCTACTTGTGAACTATGTGTAAGGTATTAGATGTGGAGAAATACATTTCTCATACTGTTTGGAATTTCTTTTGCAGCTAAAAATGTAGATACAGTTAATTGGCTAAACAAATGTTTCATTCAGGTGGTAATGGCTGCCATTGGAGCCTTGGTCTTGTCATTGTTCCTCCACTATGATTGCTATGTCTTTTCAGTTTGCTGTCAATAACTTGTTGCAGTTATCACCAGTGGTAATGCTGCTTTTCATTAGATAGTAGCACCGTATTGGAAAAATAAAGACTACCTTACTGGTGGTAGCTTTCACAAGTGTGGAATATCTGTGATTTCCAATTAAAGGGTCTTGTCTTAGAGCATGCTATCATTGTAGAGAGTGACTAGAATGAATGCATGCCTTATATATTCTAAAATGCACAGTGCGGGCTGATGTCAAGTGATTCATGCTCATGTGTCTTTTAGACTCCTATGACTTGCTGCTCTACTGGACAGTAACTGTAATTTATCTGACTACATGATTAAGAATATAAGCATCTCAAAATCTGTTTAAAAATAAAAACATACCCAATTGATTGGTGGGAAGTTTTGGCTCAGTACTGCACGCAGAGTGAAGGAGAAGCAATTTCAACACAGAAGGTCTGTGTAATGGGGTGGAAGGCAGAAATGATAAATGACGTATGGATGAAAGGCAAAAGGGAGTGGCAATGGGACAAGTAAAGAAACAAAAGATGGGTCCAGGGGAGCTGTAAAGGGCAACAGCAGATTCATTGCCAGAACAGTTAGGCTCCAAACCTCATTACAAGTTGAACGTTTTGTGGAGATGTAACCTTTTTTTTAATATTGAATTAAGTTCCATAATCTTCTTAGGATGTTTATGGATGCATTTGTAACTGAGTGTTCTTGCACTTGCCTGAGTCAGAAGGTTGTGAATTTAAGCCTCATTCCAGCAGCTTAATCTCTCAATGTAGGCTGACACTCCAGACAATACATTAACTGAGTACCGTCAGCTTGCTCAGTTGAATGCAAAATATCCAGTGGCCATTTTCCCTTAACCAGTGCAGCCAAAAAAATACTGATCAGTTGTTAATCTATCTTGCATGCTGTTTGTCAGACCCTGCTGTGCGAATATTGATTGCTCTGTTTGCAAAACAATAGTGACTTCTTCAAAAGCAATTCATGTATTTTAGGAAGTCCTCAGGACATAATATGCACTATAAAAATGCAGGTTCTTTTTAGCAGCGTATACTCACATTTATATAATTTTTTCTTCCAGCACCAAGTGGATTCACTGCTGCACGAAATGGCTGATGAAGCTGGGTTAGTATGGATGCGTATTTTCCGAAGAGCTTTTGATGTGAAGCTCTCACAATGTGACTCTGGCTGAGGTTTTGAACCGATGTTCCATCCCTCTCTGTCAGCCGTGATTCAGTATTAATGCACTCACCTCAGATTCAAAAGGTTGTGGATCCAAGCTCCGCTCCAGAGCACACAATCTAGGCTGACATTTCAGTGTAGTTCTGAGGGAGGTGCACTACTAGAGGTGCCTTCTTTCAGATGACACATCAGGCTGAGGCCCTGTCTGCCCTTCCTGGTTCATGTAAAAGATTTAAAGAGCAGAGAAGTTCCCTCTGTCTTGGCCAATATTTATCCCTCAACCAACACCACTTAAAACAGATTATCTGGTTATTTAACTCATTGCTGTTTCTGGTACTTCAATACGAGTGAAGTGCTTTGGCATATCCCGAAGATTTGAAGAGTGCTAAATAATTTCAAGTTTGTTTGATTTTTTCAAAATATGTTTTCTGTTGTGAATATTCTGTGCATGCTAATTATGGACGAGGTAGGCCATTTGACCATCTTAATTCAACCATCCAGAAAGATCCTAATATTTCCCCTCATTTCAACTTGCAATTTACAAAAAAGGATACTTGGATTTGTAAATTGCAAGCCTGTTCCATAGATACCTTCAGTGGAAAAGATTTTCTTGATGTCATTCCTGAATTTCTCAATAGTTTCAACCTGTCTCCCTTTTGTCCACTCTCATGATTTAACTTGTAGTGTTTCAGATGTATCTACTTTAACTGCTTTGTTTCTTTGGCCTCCTTATCTCGAGAGACAATGGGTAAGCGCCTGGAGGTGGTCAGTGGTTTGTGAAGCAGCGCCTGGAGTGGCTATAAAGGCCAATTCTAGAGTGACAGGCTCTTCCACAGGTGCTGCAGAGAAATTTGTTTGTCGGGGTTGTTACACAGTTGGCTCTCCCCTTGCGCCTCTGTCTATTTTCCTGCCAACTACTAAGTCTCTTCGACTCGCCACACTTTAGCCCCGTCTTTATGGCTGCCCGCCAGCTCTGGTGAACGCTGGCAACTGACTCCCACGACTTGTGATCAATGTCACAGGATGTCATGTCGCGTTTGCAGACGTCTTTAAAGCGGAGATACGGACGGCCGGTGGGTCTGATACCAGTGGAGAGCTCGCTGTACAATGTGTCTTTGGGAATCCTGCCATCTTCCATGCGGCTTACATGGCCAAGCCATCTCAAGCGCCGCTGACTCAGTAGTGTGTATAAGCTGGGGATGTTGGCCGCCTCAAGGACTTCTGTGTTGGAGATACGGTCCTGCCACCTGATGCCAAGTATTCTCCGGAGGCAGCAAAGATGGAATGAGTTGAGACGTTGCTCTTGGCTGACATACGTTGTCCAGGCCTCGCTACCATAGAGCAAGGTACTGAGGGCACAGGCCTGATACACTCGGACTTTTGTGTTCCGTGTAGTTCTCTAAGATCAACACTCGAATCACCTCTCACCAGGCTGAAGAGCCCAAGTTTCTTCAATCTTTCCTCATAATGCACCTTTAGGTGCTAGTTATCAGCCTGGTCGCTCTTCTCTGCGTTGCCTCCAGCATTTGAATGTCTGTTATGTCATAGTGACCAGACTGGCAGTAGTTCTCAAGGCGCTGTCTGACTAGAGCACAGTACAGTTTAAAAGAGAGAAACATCAATATTTTTATCCACAATTAATTTTGCCAAAGCACAGTATAATGTTTTTATGACATTATCTGTCAGCCTCTTCAGCGTAATATTTTTATATGGCAAAGGTATATTTGATTTTTCTTTACTGCACTTGGGTAGTTTTATTGTAACAAGAGTATGGTTCCATTTAAGTAGAAATGGTAAATTAGAATAGCTTTCACTGAACCATTGAAATCTTCAAACCTGCTTTTAATTACCTATACCACCTGAAACTCTGTTTTGATTGTTGCAAATTCAAGTGCAGATACTTGCAAATGTTTCTGGTATAATTTGAAAAATGGCTTGTGCATATCATTTCTGCACTATGTTGGAAGGGAATATATTTCCCTCTGTAGCTGGAATTATAAAACCGAGTAAAAAGCATGTGATGAACATGATTAATTTGTGTCCTATTTCCTGATGGAAATAGACTGTATTTTTTTAACCTACATTCTTCGGACCTTCGAGCAACCATTGTGCAATTGTGCAGAACCCCCAGTGATTGTGATCCAAACTTACTATGTTGTCTGCTTCAGTACAAAGTTCCTGTAACCCCATTACTGCTTAAAGTTTTTCTGGTGAATAATGTGTGGCAATTGTTGGTACCTGAATTATATGGCACTGAGATGCTACTGGTGTAATGCAGACAGCTCTTGCCTAGTGGGATAATGTTGCAAGATCAGTGCAATTTGACAATTTCCTATTTGATTAACTCGCTGGACATTCTGTCAGGGCAGGGAAATCGATCACTACTAGCTGAGCTAAAGTGCAGTTTTTTAAAAATCTGTAGAAACACTTACTCTGCACAGTCGCAACTAGTGGCTGCTTTAGTGCAATTCTGGCATAATGGCAGATTTATTGTCACTGTCTCATAAGTAGGCTTGAAGTCAGTAATTGAAGTTTATTTAAGGACATTCCTAGTCCATGCACTATTCAGATGTGAAGGTTATTATGGACGTCCCCTTTTGTAATTTCTTTTAAAGTTCTGCATTCATATAGAAATGTATTTTAAGTGTTAACATTTGGACAAGCTACATCATGATACTATTAATTGAATCTTCAGGACTGGAGTCAAATGCACATCATTTAATTGCAGAAGTAAATTTATAGTTTGAAAGTGGCTTTTTTTTTCCTTCTTGCGGAAGGAAAGTGATCTGATTGGAAGATTTGCAAATTATCTTTTTTTAAATTGTGCCAGAGAACTACTAAAACCATTTTGTTCTTTTAGTAGTACACTTCTTAATTCCAAGTGACAAAGCAGATGGCTGAGACCTTCAGCTCATGCATGACTTGATTGTATTTAGCATGAGGGGTAGCCACCATTTCAGAAATCTGGCATTGAAGTGAAATGTTGCAGTTTAACCTAGCTTTAAAAGAGCGCCATCTCCTGTATTAATGACCACATGACAAGCCCTGTAACTGCTTTAAACCATAAGAGCTTATTGCTCAGGCATATGCACAAGTCATGTGAAAAGGAATCTCAAGTACACGTCAATCTTGAATGTCTGTTTGTGCTTCTGTTTTAACAGCCCGGTGTTAGGCACATTTTTCAAATTTACAGAATAGTCTATTCAGGAGTCCAACGCAATAAATAAAATTCCTGTTTTCTTTACGTGCCATAGTGTTCCATCCCAGCATGGTTGAAGAGAAACCTGTCTGGAGCCATTACAGTGGCGAGCCTCATTTAATGACTCTAATAAGTTCAAAAGAGCTTACAATATGGTTCTAAAATTGCAAACTAGAGCTCAGATTCATCTGAAGTAAATTTCTAATGGCATAGCCATTGTTCCAATAAAGATACAGAGCAAGGTCTAATGTCGGATGTGTTTTTTTTTTTCCTAGCCTTGATTTGAACATGCAGCTTCCTGAAGGCCAAATGGGGTCCGTTGGTGCCAGTGTGGCATCAGCAGAACAGGTAAAATCTTAAACAGTCTTTAAAATTTGCAGCTCCCCATTTTAGAAACCAATCCAGCAACAAAATGGCTTTTGTGTATTTAACTATACACACGACCTCATTATAAGGTATCCTGTTTAGAACTGAAGAGTTGTTGACTACAGCGCTTTCTTCATTTTGGAAAGATGTTTTTTTAAACTGCTGCCTGTCGTTTCATCAGATTGCTTATTGATCTGTATAATGCATTGGTGCTGAATCCATCTCTGCTGGAACCCAGATATTGCAATCAATTGCAAGCTGACTTGCCTCTGGAACTTGGATTCCACGCAGTCCTGACTGTTCAGTGCCTATAAAGCAGGATTTGGCAATCTCCGTTCACATGCTGGTGGGATAAGGTCCACAACTTCTCACAATCCAGCAAAGACTAGCTTGTCCCACAAAAGCCACAGCAACAGTTTATAGAGGAAGTGGAAGCAGGGTACAAGAAGGGTGCCGTGCTGTGGCTGAGACATAGGGTTGGATTTTATGGGCTCCCCTGAGGCGGGGTGGGGGGGGGGTCTCTCTTTCCTCTTTTCCCCCCCCCACCCCCCCCAAGGCATCCACTGCTGGGATCTAGCCAGCAGCCAGTGGGGGAGGGGGCGTGCCTCTACCACGTGGAGAGAATGCCTTGAAAATGAGACGCCCTCCCTGGGAGGGGTGGGGTGGATGGGGAGGGTTTCTCTCTATGGGAAATCTGTGACCCACAGAGGGCCCTGGCTGGGAAACAATGCACCGCCCAGGACCCGCCCCCCCCACCCCTCCAACCACCCCTTGCCAAGGATCTTCCAGCTTGGCCCTGATGACCCCGCCTCACTTAGTTGAGGTCAAGGGTTCCAGCTGTGTATTTGGCTGGCAGCTCTTGCAAGCGGGATCCTGTCTTTAAAGGGACGGGGATCATGGCGTGGGACAGTTAACCTTCAAAACACCAGAAGATCGCTCCAGTGAAGGGCGGGTGGGCGCAAAAAGGCCGAAGTGGCCTTACCCCCCCCGCATTTCGGCCCAGTGCCAGGAGCTCTGCTTCCTCCTCAAAATTGTTGGTGCGGCGCAGATGGAGATGAAGTCTGCGTTTAGTTTATGGTATACCTGACCTGGGAGAGAGGGCTCCCTGTCAGCTTTGCTCACCCTTCAGCTCTCTTTCAGAACTTGAAAGTCACAACTTTCACTTGCATACTTTGGCCTTCACTGATTTGCTGTGATGGTTACTACCAGAAAGATCATGGCCTCGAGTCCATGTTATAGATTCTGTGGTTTTGTATGTCGGGAGAACAATTGTACAAGGGCAGCATAGAATGAGGAGAGCCAATCCTGTGCCTGTTTCAGACAGGACTGCAGGTCTCTGGTTTGTTGCATTTTTGGTGCTAAGTGCTTGTGCCCGTTTTGTAAATCAGCCTTATTAAGGCTACAGATTTCATGTAAAAACATGTAAGTGAACACCTTGCGCAATTTGCCATGATTTGCCCAAGGTTTTGTCTCTTCTCTCATCCATTTGGAATAAGAGCAAGGGAAAGTTCTATAAGTGAAGAAGCATTTAAATTGCTGTTGGATTTGTTTTTTTCAGTGTTTGTTGTAGTACAATTTTTTTTATTGGGCATTTTTCATCATTCTAAGCTTTGAGAAATATTTGGGGCCATTTCTTTTTAATTTCCTCAATATACAGTATTTCATAATTGATATGGTAAAAGATGAAAGACATGAATTTAGACACCATGCCATACCTGCAGGCCTTAGTACACTTAACAGTTAGTGACCAAGTGCAAATGCTTCAGCTTGCTGTGGATCTGCAGGGAACCAGTTACAGAGCTTTGCCATCTGCAGCATGGACACCTGCAGCCACGTTGCAGTGTATAGATCACATTACCTCGTGGATGACTAGAGCACCAATGTTGTCCTTGTGGCTCAGACTCAGCTAGCATTACAATATCAGATAATGTGCTGCTCATGAGGCATGCCTGATAAGTCACTCTGCATGGCCAGCACTACAGACTCCTTTCCTACAGAATTAACAATAGCGTTTTTGCCCTCCCACCCCCAAGTTATGTCCACTTTGCTTTAGATTTTCTTCCTGCTCTTCCTCTCCCTCGTCATCACCAGCTCCCTGTACCTGGGCCACTGTGTGTAAGGAGTATAAATGAATTCTTTGACTGCCTAAGAAGGTAATTTTGTTTCTTTTTGCACCTCATTTTCTGCTTGTCGCAATCCAAGCAGTATTTTCAAAGGTTATTACTGGCCTGAGCTAGCAGATGGTTTTTGCTTTGAAGAACCACTAGGTGGTGTGTCAGAGTGGGAAATGCCAAATTGATGCCCATTTTAACATTATTGAAATGCAAACCCCAGGAAGCAATCAGATTGAGATGGGGAAATTGTCATTATGTACCTTTGCCCTCTTGGCTGTGCATTGAACACCTGTGAGAGTCAAAGTAGCTTAAGGCAAATAGTGGAAACTTATTTAATATAATGCTAAATTGTAGTGATGCTAGACAAATTCAATCATTTAAATTTTAAATATTCATTCTCAAGATATGGGGGTCACTGGCAAGGCTGGCACATATTGCCCATCCCTAGTTGCCCTAAGAAAGTGGTGTCGGCTGCCTGCAGCCGTCCATGTCTTTAGAGATTTTGATATAACTGGCTTCTAGACTATTTCAGCAAGCAGCTAAGAGTCAACAACATTGGTGTGAGACTGGAGTCGTACTGGGTAAAGACGGCAGGTTTCCTTTCCAGTTGGATTTTAACGATAATCCTGATAACTTCCTGTTTTTATTAACATTTCAGAAAAAAATTAATTCAGCTTATCACAGTCACGGACGGGGTTTGAACTCGCAATCTCTAGATCATTAGTTCAGGCCTCTGGATTACTCATCCAGTAACATAACATTCGTACTACTATATTCTTCAACGCATTGAAAGCTTAAATGTGTCATAGATTGAAATAGTTTCACTTTAATGCAACTAACTACCTAATTAATTCAATTCCATTGCTTTATTTAGGATGACCTTTCCCAAAGGCTTTCAAGGCTCCGAGATCAAGTGTAAAGATGGAGAAAATCATTGGCCTTCCTATTCTGGGAATCATTTCCTGGTTTTTATACATGTATATCTATATGGGGAAAAACTGTAGTATTGCGTAGTATATTTGGGTTTTCTTTGTAGTACCGTCACTGTTACCCTGTTACCAACAGTGCCAGTGTTCAGAAGTAAACCTATAAGATGGTTAATACATTGTCATTCACGTAGCCTTCTTCACTATCTTTTGTACAGCGCATTTCCCAGCATAAACTGGGAATCCAAATTTTTTGGGAAAAAAAATTCAGGTGAACTTTTCTATCTGAAAATGTCGACCATGATCTGCGTGTGCTGAGGAAGTTTTCTCTCTCTGAAATGTATGATAACTTTGCTATTTAAAAATTGTACCTTAATTATTCAGATCATAGCATGAGCAAAACAGAAGTTTGGATTAAAAGATGAACATTTTTTTTGTACTATGATATGTTTACCCTAATTTCACCACACTGGAAGGTCTTGCTTTTAACCAGCTTTTAATTTAACTTATGGACGGCTGTTTCCATAGTTGCTGGAATGTTCTGACTATTGTAAAATTTAAACTATTTAAGGAGTCTGAACAAAACTGTTCATTTTTGTAAGATGTAACCTGAATGGGAGGGGTATGAAATGAGCACTATTGTATTAAATCTCCTGATGATCACACACAGATTGCAAGGCTTGTGTGTCTGTATGGGATTTTCATGTTGGTTTGATTTTTTATTTTGGGTTTCTTCCGTTGTACTCTGACCCCACAATTAAAGGATCTTTGAGCCAAAATGTCTGCATTACTGTGCCTTGAAACTGTTTTTGCCCATTTCAAATCCTCCGCAGACAACATCCATTCAATTAAATTGCAGGCCTAATTTTCTTAACCCAAGGGGCAGTGACCTCCTTCATTTTTTTTTTACAAAAAGCTAAAAGCAATAGAATGAAGTTGGGAATTTAAAAACAATAGGGTTAATGCAAGTGAGGTTTTGTTTCACTTTATCCCAACCTGTCATTTTCTTGTTTCTTGCTACAGTGTAAAACTGCAGACTAACTGATGTGATCGTCCCTGCAGCTGAAATGGAATTTGTATTGCTTTTGTGGGAGACTGGTGCACGGACTAGTGATTTTGTCCTTGCTCTGCCATTTCTTTCTTAAATGATAATCTAGTGGTCTTCTCTGCATGCCTTTTCTTTTTAGTTTACTTCTGTCTGCAAACATTGACACATGCTGATACAGTTCTAGTGTTTCTAGTCCCAGTAAGTATTCTTCATTCGAGCTATGTGCATTGCAGACTATACATTTGTGAGTAGCATCACTCCATCCTTGTCTGATCTCAACATCTGTGCACTTTCCAGCAGGGTTCACTGGATAGCAATTGGAAGCGGAAACTAGGCTGACAGATTCCCTTCCCCTTCCCCCTCCCCCACCTCTCAGCGTAGGGCAGTGAGACCAATTGTAGGACCCCAACCAGTTTCTTGACTGGGATGAATTACCTAAATGCGGGCCAAGGATTGAACTTGGGGCTCTTGTCTGTGTGGGCCTGTTCTACTCTGGACAGTGCCTTTACCTACAGACCCATTGAAGGGGGTGGCATGCTGTGTGTTTGACTTGTAGATCTGGCTTTAAGATCTGGAATTGTTTCCTGGCTAATTGCACGTGCACTTCTGTCATCACTTGTGTACAATTACTGCAGCATGTGTTTCCAATTTTAATTTACACAAGGAACCAGCTCTTCCTTTTCTAATCTTGTAACAAGTTGCAGATCAGTGTAAATTCATTTTGAGCATATGTAAGTGAAGTAATCCTTTTATGAAGTTTAATTTCAATTCATGCAGCACTGATGTGATCAAAGCTGCTGCGTTTTGTTGAGAAGTTTATCTGCAGTAGTTTAAAAGTCACGCTTTTGTTTGTTTTGTAATTCATTTAAGCGTGGCACAAATTGCCTGGAATATTAAGGCAAATAAAATGTTTTCAACCATAAACTGACAGTTTAAAAAGCACTTCTATTTTACCAAGCATGTTTTACACTGCTTGCAATATGGTGAAGTCCAGCTTATGCCTGCTTGTTCCTCCAGCCATGCAGCTTGACTTGGTCTCAATCAGTTGCTGCTAGCTGGTCTTGCCAGTCAACCTTCTGGTAATTATGGAATTGAAATCCTCGAAAAGGATCTGTCTTGGTGCTTGGGGGGTCATTTGAAACTGAACCATAAAAAGACAAGAGGTATCATTTAAATAGCACTTTTCAGCCAATGAAGTATTTTTAATTTTGCTTCCTACCAATCGTTTAAATTAAAAAGAGCTGACTGCTGTGAATTTCACTGACAACCGTGGCCTAAATTTTTATTGGACTGAGGGGATGGGAATGGAGGTAGGGAGTTGAGTAAAATCGGGATGGGACATGGACAGGAAGTCCAATGTTGTGGCGTCCTATCCCGATTTTACTGATGGCAGCAAACATGGAGGGTGGAATTTAAATGGCAATGCAGCAGGCAGGTAATTAAGATAAGAGGCCAATTGAAAGTGATTTCATGGTCAGGGTTGGATTTTATAACGGGCTTCAGAGGCTCGCTTCGTTCATGAAGGTGGGAGAGCATAGCTGGCTATTAGGGGAGGCCATTGGGAGGGCAACCATTGACTGCCAGGCAGGGTGGTGAAGGGAGGGCAAGAGTATTGGAGCTTGGGGAGCCCTTGCAACGAGATGACAATGGGTGAGTGCCCAAGTTGGGGGGGGAGGTGGGGTGCTGCTGTTGGAAGTGAAGGGCTAGCATTTAGGGAGGGGCCACCGATCATGGGCCTCATTCATCCAGGCTTCAGGGACCACATCGAAGAGGTGCAGAAAAGCGGGAGGGAGGTCCAGGCACTTGCAACCGCACCGCAAAGGCCTGTCAGCCCACAGGAGGGTCAGTAGCGGCCTCCAGATGGTGAAGGGCACAGAGGAGGTGGGGAGGGCTTCTCCAGTCCTCCAGAGTGGGTCTACAGGTGGAAACGCAACTACCTATAGATGTTTGAGACACAGTGACAATGACGCCTCTCCCACGGAGGCCATTACCTGTGTGCTATGATGCAGGATGAGCTGTGCCCCAGGGGACTTGGAAATCCAGTGCTAGTGGTGCTGAATGTCACCCAGGCAGTGAACTTCTATGCCTCTGGATGATTCCAGGGATCCACTGGGAGCATATGCAGGATCTCTCAGTCAGCTGTCCATCAAGGAGGTCATCAGTGCCCTTTTCAGGAGGTCTGGCAACTTTGTGCACTTCTGTACAGGTGCCAGCTCTCAAGCCGAGAAAGCCTTCAGGTTCCGGGCCATCACTGGATTCCCCTCGGTGCAGGGTGTCAGTGACCGCATGCGTGTGGCCGTTAGGGCTCCTGCATACCAGCCAGCAGGCTTCAATAGGAAGGGCTTCCACTCACTCAATGTACGACAGGTCTCCAACCACCACAAACCGGTCCTACAGGTCTGTGCACACTTCCCGGGAAGTTGCATTATGCTTACGTTTTGAGGCAGTCCCAGCTGCCAGAGCTTGTCCAGCCTTCCATCCACCTTCAAGGTGAATCCTTGGAGACAAAGCCTACCCACTGAGGACATGGCCACTGACGCCTGTGAGGAACCCACCCACTGATTCAGAGGAGAGTGACAACGCCTGCCACAGGACAGTATGAGTGACCATAGAGCAGGCCATTGGTCTGATACAGATAAGATTCGGTTCCCTCGATCAGTCCAGTGGAGCCCTTCGGTATGCCCCGGCAAGGCTGTCATGTATCGTGGTAGCTTGCTGTGCACTGCACAACTTGGTGCTGCAGAGGGGGGAGCCGATGAGTGGCAAGGAATATGAGGAGTTGGCTATCGTACCATGGGCAGATTACCACAGATAATGGGAGATGTGATTGTGAGATCCGAAGGAGAATTGAGATAGCCAAGACCAGCTTTGTCAGAATGAAGGACGTGTTAAGATCAAAGAAACAGCCTGAATCTTAGGAAAAGAATGCTGAGGTGCTACATTTTGTCATCTATGTTATATGCCTCAGAGACATGGACAACAAACAAAGAGACTATTGATAAGCTGAATGCATTCGAGATGTGGACATATAGGAGGATGTTCCGCATATACTACATAGACAGACTATTGAGGAAGTGCTGGAAATGGCTGGAGAAAAGAGGAAATTAGTGCATAACATCAAAGGGAGAAAGATACAATACTTCAGTTACATCATTAGAGCAGCAGGTAGACTGAGATAATTATTGGAAGAAAAGATCAATGGAAAACATAGGAGAGGGAAGCAGAGGCGAAAATGGAATACGGCTATAATGAACTGGATGCAGTTGACCTTTGTGGAATGTGTAAGGGCAGCACAGGACAGACAGAGGTGGAGATCCAGGGCAATCAACCTTCTGGGAAGATGACATGAAGGAACTTTCTCCTCAGATGATGCAGATGTGGAGGGGGAAGCTGGCCAAGCAACGCCAGATGAAGGAGCCCAGGGACAACAGGAGAGTGGCCATGACATAACGTGCAAGGGAGACTCGCAATGCCATTATACATTTGCGTTTCCTTTGATCTTTTCTGCCGTTACGTTGTCACCTTCCTTCAGGACGCACTAGCTCATTAAACATTTGTGCAGTGCTGAGCTGGCTGGGCTCCAGAGTTGACCCCTCACAGCATGATGTTTCACCTCCAGCCTCTTCACAGAGGCTGGGTTGCAGTGAAGGGCCTAAGACCTGACGGAGGAGAGGGGAGGTCATCCATGCTTTTAAGAAGCAATTTATTTACATTTACAAAAGACCCTATTCAGTGCATGTAAGGACACAATCACCCGTGATAACCCCGTGATTCAATGTGTTTTTCTTCATGTTTTTGCTTGCACTCCTACGAGGTGCTTGCCCTGCACAGTCAGCTGAAGTGGAGGCAGGTTGCTGACCTTGCTGCTCCTTGGCTAGGGATGACCTTGGTGGCCATCCTCTGGCTGTCATCGGCCTGGAGGGCCCCGTCATGCTGAGGGCCTCCTGCACAGAAGCAAAACCACCCTCAGTCGACAAGGATGAAGGAGCATCTGGCTGCCCGCAGCAGGAGCGCCTGGAGAGGAGCCCCCAGCTGCGGGAGGCACCTGCTCCTCCTCCCTAGCAAGGCAGATCTGCCTCCCTGCTGACCTGAGAGTGCAGAGAACCTGGTGGTGACTTCAGGTCCCCTGTCCTCTTCTTCCCTTTGCCCTGTGGCCTTGTGCCCATGGTCAAGATGGGGGTATACAGGTCTGCATGAATGTCCTGCCAACACTGAGTGCTCTGCTGGATGTGGCTCTCCACCAGAGCCACCAATCTCTCAATGGAGGATGCCACTCATGCACCAGAGACAATGCCAAGTTCAAGGCCTGGATGGACTCTTCCATCTACAGCACTTGGGCACACATTGCCTCTGACATCTCTACCAGATGTAGCTGAATCTCTCACTGCAGCTGCAGCATTTCCCATGATGCTGCCAACACCAGAGGCACTTTGAGCGTGGGGCTCAGCATAGGCCTGGCCTCCCACAGTCCTCCAAATGTCAGAGACCTGGGTTGTCACAGCCTCCATCAGCTGCTTGGGCGCGTGTGTGCTTTGCTGACCAGGTTGTGTGCCCAGGTCTAAACACAAGCGCAAGGCCACTGAGGTAAGAGGATATGTTCTGGTGGAGGGTGCAGGAGTATGAGATGATGCTGGACCCTCTGAGGCTCCTCCCTCCCACCAAGGGGGGGTCAGGCTGCTCCACAGTCTCAGAGGTTGTTTGAATAGGCATCGCTTGACCTTCATGAGAAAACAGAGACATGCAAGGGTCAAGGGCTTCCCCTCCTGACATAGCACACACCCCTACATTGGAGTACGCTGTAAGCACTGGATTGCCTTATGAGCAGCATAGCTCCATCGCTGCAGGTACAGACCTGTGCCCAATGGCGACCTTATTATGTCTTGAGAAGATGTCCCTGCCTCTCCAGTCGACCTGAGGTCCAGCCGAATCCATGGCCACCTCCTCCATCGGGGTCAGGACATGGAGAATGCCAGCCCACTGCCGGTCTTGGCCCGCTCTCTGCGATTGTGTGCCATCTTCTCCTGCGGACAGAGGGAAAAAAGCTGTAGGTCACCCAACGAGAACAATCCCAACACATAGGCTGGTGGTAGTCCAGCTGCCACTGATGGGGGCACACAGATGCCTCCAGCATGTAGCCCATTCCAGGGACGTCACGAGAGTGGGCACTGACAAGGGGCCTCCTTTCAGGGCTACTTTGCCATGCCCCAGTCAGTTTGCATGCATCCCCTGACCCTTTGCCCACATCTGGGTGCGTACTCCTTCCCCACCCAGCGCACCCTCACTGCTGCACCAGAAGGAAGGCCCAAGAGGTGAAAGCATTAAGAGATACTTAGTTTTTCTGCCCAGATGAGGTCGTTGAGCCGCTTGCAGCACTGGATCCATGTCCTTGGCATCACCTAATGGCTGCTGACCACTTCTGCTATTTGTAGTCAGGCCTGTTGGGTTAGGCTCGGGAATTGAATGTGGCTCCTCTCTCTTGCAGCCTGTAGGAGCACCTCGAGGGAGGCATCAAGGAAGCGTGGGGCTGCCTAGGGACTACTCACAGCTATCCCTAAATATTCTCTTTGACCTCCTCCTCTCCCAGACTGCAGAGTTAACTGCAGGGGTGGCAGTCCTTTAAAAATGGCGCCAACATCTGCTGAGGCATCAGCTGATGCTGCACTGACTGCCTCCAGGCCCGACTCTGACCACGCAATTGTTCGGGTCTCATGCCTCATTGAGCTTAATTAACCAGCCGCCACTGGATCGTGTGGGGCCATCCATACCTGCCCCCGTCATACCTCACACCCGCTTTCAGTCCCAACGGCGGGACCAGTGTCATCCCTACAAAATCTTGCCCCATAATACAAAAGCAATGTTCCATGTGCATGTTTGAATATCGAGATGCAGAGCTCTGTTACCTTCTTCCAGATCCACAGGTCTCTCGAGTGTCTCTTAGTTTTTCTTAGATATTTAGAGCACTAATTGGATGTTATTTGGCCTACTGTATGTGTAATGGCTCTTTAGAGAGATTCCGAAATTTCTCCTTGATTTTATTTACTGCTTCAAATATTTATTCATACGAACATACAAATTAGGAGCAGAAGTAGGCCATTCAGTCCCTCAAGCCTGCTTCACCATTCAATAAGATCATGGCTGATCTGTTTGTATTTCGAATTCCACACTCCCATCTACCCCTGATAACCTTTGATTCCATGGTCTAACAAGAATCTATCTACCTCCGCCTTAAAAATATTCAAAGACCCCGTCTCCACCACCTTCTGAGGCAGAGAGTTCCAAAGTCGCACAACCCTCTGAAAGAAAAAATTTCTCCTCATCTCTGTTCTAAAAGGGTGACCTGTAATTTTTAAAACAGTGCACGCTAGTTCTGGACTCACCCACAAAAGGAAACATCTTCTCCACATCCACTTTGTCAAGACTGTTCAGGATCTTATAAACTTCAATCAAGTCTCCCCTCACTCTTCTAAACTCCAGTGAAAACAAGCCCAGTCTGTCCAAGCTTTCCTCATAAGACAACCCACTCATTCCAGGTATCAACCTTGTAAACCTCCTCTGAACCACCTCCAATGCATTTACATCCTTCCTTAAATAAGGAGACCAAAAGTGCACACAGTATTTGAGATGTGGTCTCACCAATGCCCTGTATAACTGAAGCATAACATCCTTACTTTTATTTTTGATTTCTCTCTTAATAAAGGCTCCATGAGCCTTCTTTATTACCTGCTGTACCCGCATACTTTGTGACTCCTGCACTAGAACACCTAGATCCCTCTACAGTCGTTCTCCATTTAAGTAATACTCTGCTTTTTTGTTCTTCTTGCCAAAGTGAACAACTTCACATTTTCCCACATTATACTCCATCTGCCAGATTTTTGCCCACTCACTCAACCTAGCTGTATTGATCTGCAACCTCCTTATGTCCTTTTCACAACATACTTTCCTACCTATCTTTGTGTCATCTGCAAATTTAGCTACCAAGCCATTGCTCCCCTCATCTAAGTTATTGATATAAATTGTAAAAAGTTGAAGCCCCAGCGCAGACTCCAGCAGGACTCCACTCGTCACATCCTGCCAATTAGAAAAGGACCCATTTATGCATACTCTCTGTTTTCTGCCAGCCAGCCAATCTTCTATCCATGCTAATATGTTACCCCCGACACCATGAGCTCCTACCTTTTGCAATAACCTTTTATGTGGCACGTTCTCAAATGCCTTCTGGAAATCCAAGTACAGTACATCAACAGGCTCCCCTTTTTCCACAGCACATGTCACTCCTTCAAAGAACTCCAACAAATTAGTTAAACATGATTTCCCTTTCACAAAACCATGCTGACTACTCCCGAATTCCTTGAGTTTTTCTAAGTGCCCAGCTACAAACTCCTTAATGATTGGTTCTAAAACCTTCCCCACGACAGATGTCAATATTCCTTTTTAAAAATAATTCTTTCTGCCCCAACAACTCTCTGTGGCAAAACACTTCCATACTCCCAGTAATTTTCTGCATGAGAAAGTTTCTCCCAACTCTTCACTTTAAATTGTTGATCCTTTCATCAAACTCCAAGAATAGAGGAAATAGTCTTTCCCTCTTCACCAAATAAAAACCCTTCATATTTTAAAAAACTCAATTAAATCTTCTGCTCCGATGAAAATGATCCTAGTTTATCCTCATATCTATAGTTTTCCCATCCCTAGCATCATCCTGGTGAATCTATGTTGTACAGATGCTGATGATTTAATTTTCATTTCTATAGTGGGGTGTCTGATGCAGCATTCTTACCTGTAGCTTAACCATTGTCTTGTACAAATTTATCCTCATCTCTTTGCTCTGGTAATCTGCCCCCATTTATGAAACTATAAATGCCATTGGAAGCATGCATTAGAAAGAAAGAACTTGCATCTGTATAGTGCTTCACAGCCAAAAAAGTACTATTAAAATGTAATCACTGTTAAAGGATACATGGCAGCCAAACTACACACAGCATGGTCCCACAAACAGCAATGTGGCATTGATGTGATAATCTGTATTAGTAAAGAAGGTTGATGGATGAACATTGGCAAGGACACTGGGGAGAACTCCCCTGCTCTTCTAAGAAATATAGCCATGGCCTCTGTTTCGCATCTCGCCCAAAAGATGTTACCTCTGACAGTGCAATATTGCACTGAAGTGTCATCCTAGATTTTGTGCTCGAGTCATTGGAATGAGATTTGAACCCATAGCCTTCTGACTTAGGCGAGGATGCTGCAGCTGAACCAAGGCTGACACATTATTGAGACAGATTTTGTTATCAAAATGACAGTGAGGCTAATGGCACATGTCATTAAATGGTACAGTAACTTCAAGCGAGGAAAAATTGTGTAAAGTCAAATGTCCTAAAGTTGCTGTCTAAGTTGCACTGCTCTGCTGTTAGATTTGCGAAAACAGCATCTCACTGTGTGCCTCACCATCGGCATGCATTGAATATCAAAATGCTGTATTTGCGCAGTATCTTCAAGCTAAACTTGCCACAGAAAGTTAAATCTCGTCATTACAAGTGTAAGTAACAATTTAAGGATGTGATAAGTGTTATTTACTGCTAATCAACCTCTGGCACCAAAAATTAACTATTGCAGGTGTGGAATTTTGTTCTTTCAAATTTTAATTGTTGGAGATTTTTTTAAATGTAAATTTAAAAATTTTACTTTTGTCATGCTCAGTACAGGCATGTCCTATTCATAACTTTAAATCTGGACTATTGTTACGACCGATGCAGGAGCAATGTATCGTCAATTCAGTCCCATCACTCCGCAGGTCACAGCATATTATTAAAGTTTTCCCACCCAACTGAAAAAACTGCCAAATTAAAACACTCCAGTAACCCCCAGAATAAAGCAGACCAAACCAGATATCTTCAGACAACAACAAATTAACTATTTATTAAAACTAAATCTTAAATACTATTAAGATGAACCAATGTCTAAAGAGCTTATAACTTCTTATTTTAACCTAACTCACACACATTCATTCAAAAACTTATGGTTTTAAAAGTGGTGTTTTTAAAAATTAGCTGTTTCTTATAAATAAATAAATAAATCTTTGTAGGTTACGTTCCTGATGGATGAGGTATCCTAGTGTACAAATAATCAAATGTCTCTTGAAGTCTTCACATGGATTTGACGAAACAGTCTGTTCTTGATAGGCATTCAAACTCTTGGACTGCAGCAGGCATCAAACAGTTCTTTAAACAAGGTGTGTTGCAATGGGTCCACTCGGATTTTAAAACTGACAGTCTCTCAGTTGAAACTTTACTCCAGCAATACAAACGGTCTCTTCAAAGGGTTTTTTCCACCTTAGACTATTAACTTGGCCTGTAGAATTTTTTGCTGAGAGAAAAAAATACAGCTTTTTTCTTCAGTAACACGCTTTGCTGGTGAGTCTCTCAAAACTGTTTTTTGACAGGTTTTAACACAGTCAGATCGAAACGTTATACCATATGACTTCTCTCCTGCTGTGGCCTCGGGGCAGGTGCAGCTGGCACCCTGTGCTCAGTCTTAAAGGCACACTGTTTTCAAACAGAGTCTTAAAGTTACGCACTTTTTAATCCGAGGTGAAAAAAAAAGAAACAGTTTTGTGACACTATATTCAGCGCAACCTCTGGAAATTAATTTTCCTTTTGTTTTAAATTAATCACAATAGACATTAAAAGTGGACATGGGCTGTAAGGATGGCTGCCGAAGGTCAGATGACTTTTTGTGTATTCAAGACCTGGCTCAGTCTGAGAGGACTGAGAGGATATCTTCCAGAAAGGTGACATCAATGCCCATCCTGACAGCATAGGGAGACATTCCTGAATTGAATGATTTTCTCCTGAACAAAGAAGGTGATTGTCTTAACCCGCTTCAGAATGAATGTATTAGAACAATAAACAGGATGAGGCTAAACAAGCTAGACCACCCCCCCCACCCCACACCATATTTGGAAAAGGAACTGTGAGAAGTCACACGGTGGGGCAACCGTGTTGGTCTCCTATTAAAAGTCTTTTTAAAATAGACTGCAGAAAAAGCAGAAGGCAGACAAGGCAGTACCATCATGCCTTAAAAGAACTGGAGACTAGAACATCTTAGAGTCTCCGAGCCTGTTTCTTTTCAAATCCACCAGTACAGTTAAGTCTACAAGCAACTAACACGACCTGCTGAAAATCCACCTCTTCGAGAGAATCCTGCAACGACTTTGATTTACAACTCCAGCTATCGAATCCACCTAACCACATTTCAGGAGTGAAAACGCCTTCTTCACCGGGCCTGCAGCCAAATCACGTGACTTATGAATTATTCCTTTGCTTGTAATTTGTTAAAGTGCACTATCCTCTTTAACAGCTTTATTTCTCGATTGAGTGTGTGTGAGTGGTGAGTGAGTGACGTAGCATTCCATTTTCAGGGTGAACATGTGAATAAAAATAATCCTCTTTATTTAAACCCATGAAAAGCATGTTGTTGGTTATTCAAATTGGCCATACACTCAGGGGTTAAGAAGAGCACACATCTTCCTTTTCAAAACACATTGATTACGGACAGAAAAGGGAAAAAGAACTGGGGTTTCAATTCTCTCTCAATTTTGTCCTAACACTTTTCTTCTCATCCAATCTTTCTTTCCCTCGATTTTTCTTTCTGCACCTTATTTAACATTGAATCCACCCACTTTAATTTATCCTTTTTCAGTCCCAGTGCTGTCAATTTCACAACCCTGATTGGTTAAAGAAATGCATGGTTACTTGCCCTGCTCATTCAGGTTTCAGATGCCATATTATCAGCTCCTACTTTCAGCCTCTTAGAGCACAAAAATTTGTAAAAATTAAACGTACATGAACAAGTCTAACTAATGGCAGACATCGTTAAATGCTCTACTATAGCAAAATCTGGGCCAATAGTCTTATTAGCACACTTTCTGCACCAATGTGATCGCTGTGACTTCTGAATGGGACGTATCAATCGTTGCAGCTTTCTGCTATGGAATCTCACCTGCTGGGTGTAGGTTGAACCGGTTATGATTAATTTAGTTTACATAAGCCATCCCTTATAACCAGTAGTGATTGTAAACTTTCATCTCAATAGTTTGGGAGGTGAAAAGGACTGAACTGATTATATGGTCCATTCCTTTTGAAGTTTTCTGTTGAATTTGTAACAATTCTGTTATGAGCAAATTCAGAATACCTGAGTGCATGTGCAAGATTAATATTGCCTTGCCAATGACCCAGAATTATAGTGCTAAATTTCACTTAACTGGGTTATGTTTAGTTTTTCTACGAAATGAAAAAGTTCCAATTTTACATTGTCAATGAAATAGGTTTGTTGGGGGAAGATGCATTTTACAGGAGAGACTAAAATTCAGTAATCTAATCCTAGGTGTTCAATAACATCAAGAACTACAAAAACAAAGCTCAAGTGGTTTATAAGTCATCTGAAACCTAAAATTAAGTTACTGCCCTGAAATAGATAGCTGATTTTATTTATGTGGGTATGTAAATGTGTGTGTATGTGTATATGTATATTGTTTCAATTTATATGCAAGCCTTAATTTGAGGTTTTGTACCTACTGTAACTAAATCCGTACATTAATTGTCCATATGCCTGCATATCCTTAATGCTGTTACTGTAGATTTAGCAGTCTGTAGATTTTGTGGTAAGCTGATAAAGGCTTTAAAGTAAGATCTCAAAATATAAGCCAGTTATTCAACAATAGGGTTAAATTGGCAATCCTATAAGCTGTTTGCAGAGCTATATATATTATATATGGATATACAGGACTCGCACTTTGAGGCAGCATCCTTAGGAACTGGTCTTAGTTCTAAAACTTTTCAGTGAAGTCAGAAAACTGCTTGATAAAATTGTGCCCATGTGCTTCACTAAATTATCACCCAATATATTTCTTTTAGTTTAAGGCTCTGCTTCCCACTTACCCCGCCCCCTACCACCCCCTCCCCCCACCCCCCCTCCATCCCACCACCTCCACCCCAGCCCCCACCATATTTGATAGTTTATGACATTTTGAGAAAATTGTTCATCAATGTCGACACAATCCCAGACCCTAGTGCTTTTTTAGAGGTTCCTGTTTGTGTGAACAGTCGGCACTGATAGGCTGGCAATAAATAAAGCCTTTCATTTCAATGGAAGACATGATCCACATCCTGAGGCTGCAGATTAAATGACAGTTATAATCTTTGCGCTGTAGCCCTTCTTAAGAATATGTTCACCAGATGGCTGGCAGAAGGAGCTTTACTGCTCCTGGCACTTTCTGATATGTATTACTTCATTTTTCAAAGATTCAAGCTACATCAAAAACAAATGCAAAGCCTTTTTGAGCGTAATGCAAAACTCACTTCAAGATTCATTTTATGCCTTGAATGCACTTTTAGTGGTCTGAATAAAGTGCATATTCTAACATTATAAGGGTATTGCAATATAAAGTCTGCGCACTTGCATCTATTACACTTTTACTTTTAAAAGTATGGTTTTATAGCTTATACAATTTACAACATGGAATCGCTTAAATGGTAGTTTTTGCTTTGCTTAGCTATTTAGATGGAAATGAGCCAATTAACCTGTTGAGGCCTGTAACAATATTCCTTTACCACATGTTGAGCTCCAATTCAAGAATTATTGTAATTGACGAATCTATACCTTTTCAATGAGTTCTACATCGTTTTCAGCATTGCAGGTTTACATGAAATGCTACACTGGCTGATGTATCATTTTAAAATTCCAAATTTCTTTCTTATTCAGAGATTGTGAATTTTTTCCAAAATGCCATGGGTGAGTTGCCTTCTTGTTTGAAGGACTATAGGCTTCCTGAGTTTTAAAATATGAGATGGAAGACTTTGATGGCGTAAACATCATGCTGAAGCTCATGCAGTTTCTAAACTTTCTCTGAACCCGCAGATCAGATTACACCCTTTAACTGATTTATTATATAAAACCTATACTTTGTTTAATGTGAAAAGACAATTTAATTTATAATATGCCCACTAAAGCCTGCTTTGAATGATGGAAATGTGGTTCTCAGAAGGATGTTCTAATTTGTGGTCAATGTCATTCATAGAGCATTAGACGGATACTTAAAAATTCCCATGTTACAATTTAACTGAGACTTTAAAACAAAGAGAATGCATTATTAGTTTTACTCCTTTAAGAAGAGTGTGTTGTGACAGAAAGGTTGTGCATTTTCCTATTATTAAGTGTAATAAAGTAATTGAGTGATAAAATCACAATGATTGTGGAAAGCTACTTGACAGGTGAGCAGGTTGGAGTTTGGAGTACAACAGTGATTTCCCAACCCATCTTCCCATTGATCAAGCCTTCCCAAGCGGAGTACTGAACCCAATTTTTCCTTGTCTCAAACCCTTTAGGGATGGAAACATTTTCCTGCAGCAGCAAGAAAAACTATCATAAGGAAAATTCATCAAGTACATGTGATAGAAAATACCAGTCAGTGAATTGAAATTTATGATAAGTCTTGGAGTCACATGCCAAGCTTAGAGGAGGGAACAAAGATTAAGCACTTTTCTATATTGTGTAACCCTGAGAGATTTATTTTTCAGCTCAGTTGGAGTTATTCATTATCTTTTATCACATATTTTGTTGATTAAAGGTAAGGGTAAAAGTCCTTTCTGAAAAGGGGGGAGCCAGTGCAAAACATTGCCTTTATTTAATTCCAAACTTGCTCTGTGACTGTGTTGTTAATGTGAAGTTAAGAATCACAGGGCTGAATTTTACCAGTCCCTTGACATCGGGGGTCGTGGTGGGGGGGCCTGTAAAATTCTGCCGGGAGAGGCCCGCCTTAACCCCCGACATCGAGAAGGGCCCGCCGCATATTACCGGCGGCGAGATCTCGGTGCGGTCCCCCTCCCCCACCCCCCCGCCGCTCGGTGGCGGCACCCCAATTACCATATGTAAAGGCACTACTTACCTCTCCTGATTATGCATCCCGCCGTGCCTTGCTCCGCACTTCCGCATTTTACGTTGAACAGGTGGCCATCCAGTTCACAAACATAAAAGACGATGGGACATCGGAAGCAGGAGTACTCGGCAGTAAAAGTAAGTCCAGATATACAGGGGTCTGAACTCTGGATACTGGAAGGGAGGTGTGAGGGGAGATGGGATTACAGGGGCCACATCCAAAGACATGTAGGGAGCCACTGCGATTCCGCCCTCTGTAAAGGTTGTCAGCTCTGTCAGCCATTGATTGCCTCTGTCAATGAAGGATCAATGGCACTCGAGTCACCCTGTATGTGGGGAGAGTGCCGGAAACGGTAGGCGTATGAAGTTTATATGCCTGGTGGGCCAATCGATGGCAGCTGCTATAATCATTATATGGTCATGCGGTGCCACTCTTAGTGGGAGCTAAGATGGGCAATGCCATGCCATGCCACATGGCTGCTGCATGAAAGCACCTAATGTACCACTCAACATCGATCTCTACCCTGTCAGGAACCTTCGAAGAAGTGAAGGAACCCAGTTTAATTGCAATTTGGAGATGGGGATGGTTCACCCTATATTCATTGATCCGCTTCTTATGAGGATCCACCGCAGGCAAAACCAACAGGCAGTTGCAGCCCACATAGAGGCCCCCCCGGACATGAGCAGCAGCATCCAAGGTCACTACAGATCGCCGTGCATTGACAGGTCCTGCATGACATACTTGCAGATGTCAGAGCACCAGTGTCAGAGGCGACTGCGGATGTCGAGAGAGGTGGTGACACATCTGGACCTACAGCCCGGGGGCTTCGGGAGGTCACCGATGTCCTGTACCAGAGGGCTGGTGATGAGATCTGCTTCACGACGGACCCTGAAAGCCAGGACCAGAGGGTCATTGGTTTCTGCTCCATCGCAGGATTCCCTCAGGTGCAAGGGGTCAAAGATATAGATTAGAGATACAGCACTGAAACAGGCCCTTCGGCCCACCGAGTCTGTGCCGAACATCAACCACCCATTTATACTAATCCTACACTAATCCCATATTCCTACCAAACATCCCCACCTGTCCCTATATTTCCCTACCACCTAGCTATACTAGTGACAATTTATAATGGCCAATTTACCTATCAACCTGCAAGTCTTTTTTGGCTTGTGGGAGGAAACCGGAGCACCCGGAGAAAACCCACACAGACACAGGGAGAACTTGCAAACTCCACACAAGCAGTACCCGGAATCGAACCCGGGTCCCTGGAGCTGTGAGGCTGCGGTGCTAGCCACTGCACCACTGTGCCGCCCTATGGCCATCAAGGCCCCCACCGGGCGAACAGCTGAATAAGTAAACCATAAAGGCTTCCACTCAATTAATATGCAGCTCATATGTGATCACCAGAAACAATTCATACAATCTGTGCCTGCTTTCCAGGCAGCTGCCATGATGCCTTCATCCTGCACCAGTTCCAGCTGCCATTGCTGTTCACTGAAATGGCTGAGATGGAGGGGTGGCTTCTTGGAGATAAGGGATTGGTGGCGAGCTTCAAAGATGGCAGGGTGCACACGCTGGATATGCTCCACGGAGCCGCTGCGATATAAAACGCGATGGCCCATTTACATGGCCAGGGCGGACCGCTCGCCCCTGATGACGTGGAGGGGACAGGCGTTCCGTCCCCGGTAATGGCGTCCGGCGCCACTGCACAGACGCCAGCGCCATTTTTAAAGGGCTTCAAGCCCTTCCATTGAATTTGTATTTTTAAAGTGAGAGGTATTATAAATTTAAAGTAAAAGCTTTAACAAAAGTCTCAAGCCCCTCTCCCACCACCTCCTCCACCACACCCCCCCCCCCGCCCACTGCCTAAACAATTTATTACTTGCCCTCTTCCCCCCAGAAAAACTTTCCTTGTGATCCCAAATTTTCCACCCCAAGGTTTATGAACTATGAACTTTACCTCTTCCCACAAAGGTTTTACCCCGCTCTCCCCACCCCACCTTGAAAACTTACCTCCACCCTCCTCTCCACCAGTGTTCCGCCTCGAATCTCTGGATGGAGATCAGAAGGCGTGGGAGTCCCGGCAACCAACCAGAATATGGCAGTAGGACAGCTGACGGGAGCAGGTCAGTCATTCATTTATTAATTTGCATTCAGTTAATTATTTAAATCCTGCTCCTGTTGCCAAGAGGCAGGGGGCCGCCACGAGGCCTCGCCGCCGCTGGTACTATGGGGTAGGGCCTTCCCGGCATCGAGGCCCAGCCTCTCCCAGAGGCATTTTCCGGGCCCCCCCACCATGACCCCCGACGTCTGGGGGGGAGGGGGGGGGGGGTGGGGAAGTGGGCAGGAAAATACGCCTCCAAGTCTCCCATATACTTTCTTAACAAACTTATTAACTTGCCCTGCCACTTTCAAAGATTTATTTAATATTTATTTATTTAGAGATACAGCACTGAAACAGGCCCTTCGGCCCACCGAGTCTGTGCCGACCATCAACCACCCATTTATACTAATCCTACATTAATCCCATATTCCTACCAAATCCCCACCTTCCCTCAATTCTCCTACCACCTAGCTATACTAGGGGCAATTTATAATGGCCAATTTACCTATCAACTAATTTGTGAATATGCACCCCCAGGTCCCTCTTCTTTTGCACCCCCATCAAAATACACCATTTAGATTATACTGCCTCTCCATATCATTCCTCCCAAAGTGCATCACTTTACACATTTCTGCACTAAATTGTATCTGCCATGTGTTTGCCGATTTTGCCAGTCTAAGTCCTCCTGAAGTCTGTTACACTCCTCACTATGTAATACAGTGCCAAGTTTTGTGCAAATTTTTAAATTATTCTCCCTGTAACGAAGTTCAGGTCATTTATATATAACATGTAAAACAATGGTCCTAATATCAACACTTGGGGAACCCCACTGCATATTTCTCTCCAGTCTTAAAAACATCTGTTCACCACTACTATCTGCCTCCAATCCCATAGCCAATTTCTGATGAAAAAAGAAGGTTGAGGGGGTGACCTAATAGAGATCTTTAAAATTATGAAAGGTTTTGATAGAGTGGCTACAGAGGGAATGTTTCCTGTTATGGGGAAGAGCATAACCAGAGGCCATCAATATGATAGTTGCCAAAAAATCCAATCGGGAATTCAGAAGAAGCTTCTTTATCCAAAGAGTGGTGAGAATGTGGAACTTGCTACCACAGGGAGTCATTGAAGCAAATAATAGAGTTGCAATTCAGGAGAGGCTAGACAAGCATGTGAGTGAGAAGGGAATAGCGGGTTACAATGATAGATTTAGATGAGGAAAGATGGGCGGAGGCTCAAATGGAGCATAAACGTCAACATGGACTGGTTGGGTCAAACGGCCTATGTCGTATGTCCTATGTAATCTAACCAAGTTACCACCGACCCTTTAACCCATGTGTTATATTTTCCGATTAAGTCTGTTATGAGGTACTTTTGAAATTCCATATATGTTAAGGTACTGTTATGATGAGTTAGGGCATATTGCAACAGGATGACCTAACGTTGGGGAACTAATTGCCTGTGGTCTGGGAAAACAGAACTCAGCCTGTGGGAGGATTATTTGATTGACATAATGCAAACCATTAGCTATGTGGAGGTCTCCCATTTGTTTTTAAGACCCATAAAGATAAACGGTAAAGAGATCACTTGCACTGATATATCATGGTATCACTGTGACCTGTGTAGCTACCAATCTGGACCAACCTTCCTGATTACTTCAAGGAAGGTAGCGTTGAGGGAGAATATCAGCCATGCTTTTATCGAATGGTAAAGCAGCCTTGAGGAACTAGATGGCCAACTCCTGCTTATATTTCTTATGTTCTTATGATAACAGGGTATGGTGTCTGCTTGGGGATGTGTATTGTTGACCCACTATTATGGTGAGTTTAGAGTCTAATAAGAAAAGGCAGGAGTATTCTCAGGCCTCCCGCAGCCTGGGAAGGAACTTCCAGAACTTGAAACCCTCATCAAAAATGAGGTTCAGAATAGGCACGTGGTAGACACAGATACGAATGAGGAGTTCACGCAAAATTTTCCCATTGAAGAGATTGACGTATTTCAGAGGATTGGGAAAAAAACAAAAATCTAAAAGGAAGCAGAGGCAGGATAAGACTCGATGAGCTAGAGAACAGCTCCCTACTATTACAGTAGGAGATCAACTTGAAATAAAATCAATATACTGTGGATGCTGGAAATCTGAAATAAATACAGAAAGTGCTGGAAATACTCAGCAGGTCTGGCAGCATCTGTGGAGACAGAAGCAGAGTTAACGTTTCAGGTCAGTAACCTTTCATCAGAACCTTTCATCAACTCGAAACCTCTTGGTCAGATACAGAGGAAGAAGATTCCTGAGAGGACCTTCTTAGGAGAAGGAAGGACTCCCTAGAAGAGTTTCCCATGTATATGACAGATTTCAAATGGGAACAGGCTAATGACCTGGCTTTTCAGTACACGAAAACTGTAGTGGACATGTGGTAAAAGGATTGGACCTTACTATATAATTGAGAATGATTTGTTGTACAGGGTGATCAGCGAGCATGGGGTAGAGGTGGATTAACTTTTGGTCCAAAGCCCTTTCGACGGGTATTATTAGATCTCACTCATAAACACTCGGGCAGTCATCTTGAGGTAAAAAAAACCTCAAGAGAAAATCCTACCACTGTTTGTTTGGGATATATGAAGTTCAATTGTATTGTAATTCCTGTCTGGAAGTCAACTAGTGTTACCTAAACTTCATGTTCATGTTCTGTTAGTCCCCTTTCCATAATCAATGTACCATTTAAAAGAATTGCTATGGATCTGGAGGGATTTTGGAAAGTCTGCCAAGGGATACCAGTATTTTCTAGGTATCCAGAGGCTATTCCCTTATGGAAAATGGCATCAAAAGTATTGCCAATGAATTGGTAAGGGTATTTTCCAGGGTAGGAATTCCAAAAGGGATTCTGTGTATATCAAAACTAATAGGAGACCTATCGATGTGCATTGTTAAAGATCTACAAACCTCCGTATACCATCCCCAGATCAATGGATTGGTAAAGTGTTTCACTAAAACTTTGTAAAGTATCCTAAAGAAAGTAGTAGATAGGGATGACAAGTACTGTTACCATGCTTAATGTTTGCAATTCAAGAAGTTCCACAGGCCTCCGTCAGGTTTTCACCTTTCAAATTTCACTATGGGAGACAAACCCTGGGCTTCTTGATATTATTAGGGAGAATGGAAGGAGCAAAATAACTTTCTTGGAATATGAAAGAACACATCCTGACAGTGAAGGTAAGGGTGGAGACAGTCACTCCTATAAGGGAACACCTGGAAAAGATCCAAGAAAAGTAATGGATCTATTTCAATAAGAAGGCCTGGCTGAGATAGTTCCATCAGGGTGACTGAGTTTTATTTTTGGTTTCCACCCCCGGGAGCAATCTAGTGACTCAGTGACAGGGGCCATACTATTATTAAGGAAGTCTTAACAATGCACTTAGAAAATCATAGTAAGATCAGACAGAGTCAACATGGTTTTACGAAAGGGAAATCATGTTTGACAAATTTATTAGAGTTTTTTGAGGATGTAATTAGTAGGGTAGATAAAGGGGAGCCAGTAAGTGTAGTATACTTGGATTTCCAAAAGGCATTTGATAAGGTGCCACACAAAAGGTTAATACACAAGATAAGGGCTCATGGAGTTGCAGATAATATATTAGCATGGATATAATGGACAGGAAACAAAGAGTAAGGATAAACAGTGCATTTTCAAGTTGGCAGGCTGTAACTAGTGGAGTGCCACAAGGATCAGTACTGCAGCCTCAGGCTTTACAATCTATATTAATGACTTAGAGGAAGAAACCAAGAGTAATATATCCAAGTTTACTGAATTTACAAAGCTGGGTGGGAATGCAAGTTGTGCGGAAGACACAAAGAGGCTGCAAAGAAATTTAGACAGGTTATGTGAGTGGGCAACAAGGTAGCAGATGGAGTATAATGTGGGGAAGTGTGAGGTTATTCACTTTGAAAGCAAGAATTAAAAAACAGAATATTTTTAAAAGGTGTGAAGCTTTAAAATGTTGATGTTCTAGAGACTTGGCTGTATAGAATCAGAGAATCAGACAAAATTTGCAAAAAAAAATGAAGCCATTTGACCCATTGGCTGGATTTTACACTCAGCGGGCAGGAGCCATCCACCGACCGAAAAATCAATGGTGATCCCGCCTCCGCCTGGCCTGGGGATTCAGACCACATTTTGTGGTTCCCAGGCCCTTAATTGGTCTGAGGCGGGACTTCCACCTCATTGAGGCAGGAGGTCCCGCCTAATCGAGAGCAGTGGCCACTGCTGGGACTGCAACCCAGCTGAAGACGGAAGATGTCAAGGAGCCCCGGAGAACTGGTAAGTTTTTGGGGCCTCGCCAGGAGCAATCGGTCGGGCCCCAGTGAGGCAAGGGTGGTCGATTGGGGGAACGGGGGGCTTGTTAGGTGTTGGGGGTGGTTGGGGAATAGGGGGAAGCCCTCCGTCGGGCACAGGGTGCCTGATAAGGAAGGCCCACTCCCCCCCCAAGGCTGTCAGAAAACCGCCTACTTTTAACAGGCAGCTTTTCTCAGGCCTGGGACCCCCAGCCAAGGGTAAAATCCCCATGGTGGCGGGTGGACTGGCCACTTAAGGGCCTTTATTGCCCTAGGTGGACGGACTGCTTTACGCCGCCACCGCCGCCCTGCATTAAATGGCGGTGGAGGCGGGAGCAGATCGGGCCCCGAAGCCCCTCGAGCCTCCCGCTCCATTTTATGCCCCCCTCGCCACCATCCCACTCTTTGTGGGGGCATAACATTCCGGCCATTGTGTCTGTGCAAGTCAGCGAACAGCTACCCAGCCTAATCTCACCTTCCTGCACTAGGTCCATAGCTCTGCAGGTCACAGTTCTTTAAGTAGACTTCCAAGTAACTTTTAAATGTGGTGAGAGTTTCTGCCTCTACCACCCTTTCTGGCAGTGAGTTCCAGGTCTCCACCACCCTCTTGATGAAAAAATGTTTTTTCGTAATATACCCATAGATACACACATGCATGCTATTGATTTTTCCTTAAGAGGTATCTTTTTAATTATCTGTTGTTATGGATAACTGTATTTTTGTAACATTTCCATACCTGTGTATGTATATATTTATTTATTTTCATGCAACAGCACGCGGAGAGCAATATGATGCAAACAATTGGAACATCAGAATGTATGGATAAGGATCATTTTTGCTCCTCTGCACTCATATGAAAAATCAGTTCATTTGGCAATATGGAGGTATCGGGTTATTGCAAAAACCTTTGAAGTTGCAAAATGAATCCACTTTCTTACCTTTGACTACATTTTATTCACAAATAAAATTCATGTACATTCTACTATTAAATAAGCAATGTTTCCCACCAAACCCTGGCCGCCATCTAAAATACCACTACTTAGGTTTGTCGTGAATATTAATGGCCAATAGTAATAAAAGTAGAAATTCATCCACTTGCTCTATGATAAATATCATAATGAAAACTCTTGTTTATAAGATGTGTTATGACCAGGTGAGAAAGGGGTCTAGGGTTCCCTCTCAGCTTTCCCCTGGTCTTACCGTAACAGGATTTAATATTAAACACGCTTTGTTTTTAGCTGCCCCTTAGTGAATCCTTGTTCACTAATTTCCAATTATAAGGCGAAGAAACTAGCCAAACAGGCTTTCTGAGGTTTAAAGAAAAAAGGTTAAACTTTATTAAACTTGAACTCTAATTCGGTTAACACCTACGGATATGCGACGTGCCCACACGAGCATGCATACGTGATAAACACATGCAGATAGAGACAGAAAAGAGCAGAAGAAATAAAGTGGAAAAGTTTGAGGCATTATCTGAAGATGGTTTTGGTTACTGTTCTTCGAGCTCACTGTAAAGTCCTTGATTGTAGGTAGGTCTTGCTTTTTGTTGGGGCCCAGTATTCTTCGTAAATCTTGTTCGATGTAGGAGACTTTTCTCTCTTGAAGTTCATGTGTCCTCAGTGGGTCCAAAGGCTTGTGGGAAAGAGATAGGAGCAGACGAGAGAGGTCTTCTCACTCCAGGAGCAAACAGTCTTTTTTAGTTCAAACTCTTTGTACAATTCAGTTACCAAGCAGGTTAGTCATGTGACTAGCTGGTCTGACCACATCTGTTTGTGGATTCTCTTGTATTAGCCCACCCTGGAACGTCTCTTCTTACCTGGTGCTCAATGTCCATTGTGGATTAAATTGGAACAGGGAATAGCCTCTTTGTCCCTCCAAGCACTGTCTGTTAGTATGCAAATGTTTTTTTCCAGCCACCACTGATCTGTTTAGCAAATAATTTCCTCGCTCCAGCAACAGTTTAAAATCAATGTTCATATGACAAAATTAATATGCCTCATTCTTGGTAGATGGGGATTCTGCATGGCAGATGATTATTCTGAAGGCAACATTAGCTTACTACAGGGAAGAAAAGATTAATGTGTGAGGGAGGAGACTGTAGGGGTACTCAACATAAATTTTAAAATTAATGCTGAAATGGTTTGTGTAGAACAGAGAAGTGGAATTAGTGGCCATAGTAATGAGCTAAAGGAGCAATATGATGATCAGACTCGATGAGTAATTTCTGCACACTTAGTTCTACCAACTGTTGCAGTTGATACTGGAAGGTTTCTGATTCAGAAGCTTTAGAGTGTTGGCTCTGGGCAGGAGGAGCTAAAATTTGTTTGACAGAAGAAGATCAATAATGGATCAGGAATATGGGACCACAGTAAGTAAATGTAATTAAGACTATTTGCTTGTGCGGAGGCTTAGCACCAACATGGACTGGTTGGGGCAAAAGGCCTGTTTCAGTATTGTAACATGGATGTTTTTCTAGTCATAAATGTTACAGCAGTTTTTGCAATGAGTGACTGTTGCTCATTCCAAGTTTCTGGACAATACTTTAATACTGAATTAGAAATCAATGTTGCTCAACTCCAGCATGTTTTCTTGATTGTTGTTCTAACATTTATAAAATGTATGAATTGAGATTAGTTGGTAGGCAAGATAAGGGCTCATGGTGTTGGGGGCATGGATAGAGGATTGGTTAACAGGCAGGAAGCAAAGAGTGGGCACAAATGGGGCATTTTCAAGTTGAAAGGCAACAAATGGTGGAGTGCTGCAAGGATCAGTGCTGGGGCCTCAGCTAATTCCGATCTATATCAATGACTTAGATGAAGAGACAGAGAGTAATGTATCTAGGTTTCCTGATGGTACAAAGGTAGGTGGACAGGTAAGCTGTAGGGAGGACACAGAGAGGCTGCAAAGAGATATAGACAGGTTCAGTGAGTGGGCAACAAGATGGCAGATGGAGTATAATGGACGGATGTGTGAAGTTGATATTGATGTTCAAAGAGACTTGGGTGTACTTGTACAAGGAATGCAGAAAGTTAGCATGCAGTTACAGCAAGCAATTAGGAAGTTAAATGGCATGTTGGCCTTTATTGCAAGAGAATTGGAGTACAGGAATAAAGAAGTCTTGCTACAGTTGTACAGGGTTTGGGGGACACCACATTTGGAATACTGTGTGCAGTTTTGGTCTCCACATTTAAGAAAGGATATACTTGCATTGGAGGCAGTACAGCGAAGGTTCATTAAATTGGTTGCTGGGATGAGGGGATTGTCCTATGATGACAGGCTAAGTAAATTGGGCCTATATTCTCTGAAGTTTAGAAGAATGAGAGGCGATCTCATTGAAACATACAAGATTCTGAAGGGGCTGAATAGGGTAGAAGCTGAGAGATTGTTTCCGCTGGGTCAGGGAATCTAAAACACAGGGGCACAATGTCAGGATAAGGGGCCAATCATTTAGGACTGAGATGAGGAGAAATTACTCAAAGGGTTGTGAATCTTTGGAATTCTCTACCCCAGAGTGTTGTGGATGCTCCATCATTGAATACATTTAAGGCTGGGATAAACAGATTTTTGGTCTCTACGGGAATCAAGGGATACAACGAGTGGGCAGGAAAGTGGAACTGAAGCCTAAGATCAGCCATGATCGTATTGAATGGCAGAGCAGGCTCGATGGGCCAAACGGTCTCCTCCTGCTCCTATTTCTTGTGGTTGATTTAAAGTGAAGATTGTCAAATGCTATATTACAATGTCACTTTAAGGTATGTATCTTGATTGCAGAAAATGGAAAATGAGGGCTGATGTGTAACTGATATTGAACTTCTATTAGACCAACTGCCAACTTTCATTAATGCAAACACTTCCCAGACTCTGGTACTAGTATTATCTTCAGAGCTTTGTGTCATGTGTACTTGCAAATGAATGGGCTGGTTTGAAGCCACAAGTGCAGACAAGCTGATGTGTTGGTGTTGACTCTCATTTATTTATTTGCTGTCCAGATAGCAAGTTAAAAGTCACGGTCATGTTCTTACCAGCTGGCCTGTCTTATTTGTATTGCCTCCTGACTGTTAATAAATAAATAAAATCTTCCTTATTTGAGCTTCACATTTGTAGTTCAAGCCAGCCATTACCTTTTGAAAGAGATTTTAACGAGCTGTACCAAATGTATATGGAAAAAGCAGAGTCTTTTTCTGAGATATACAAAGCCAAGTGCATCACAGTGATGAAGCGTAAATACACTCTATTTACACTATAAAAACAACACTTTCGTGTGGCAGCTTGATTCAAAATTTAGGTGCCTGTTGTCAAAATATGCAGATCAGGCTGCATAGGAACCTTTTAACAACTTGATGAATGGTTCTTTGATGGATGCCTGTTTAACAGAATTTCTGTCATGGTTTGTTGAGTGATGTGAATGACTTTAAAAGAACCAAGGGAATCGTTAAGATACATTAATACATAGTCTTCTTCTTTGGCTTCCTTGTCTCGAGAGATAATGGGTGAGCACCCGGAGGTGGTCAGTGGTTTGTGAAGCAATGCCTGGAGTGGCTATAAAGGCCAATTCTAGAGTGACAGACTCTTCCACAGGTGCTGCAGATAAAATTGGTTGTCGGGGTTGTTACACAGTTGGCTCTCTCCTTGCACTTTTGTCTTTTTTCCTGCCAACTGCTAAGTCTCTCTGACTCGCCACTCTTTAACTCTCCCTTTATGGCTGCCCGCCAGCTCTGGCGATCACTGACTCCCACGACTTGTGGTCAATGTCACAGGACTTCATGTCGCATTTGCAGGCGTCTCTAAAGCGGAGACATGGATGGTCGGTGGGTCTGATACCAGTGACGAGCTCGCTGTACAATGTGTCCTTGGGGATCCTGCCATCCTCCATGTGGCTCACATGGCCAAGCCATCTCAAGCGCTACTGACTCAGTAGAGTGTATATGCTGGGGATGTTGGTCGCCTCGAGGACTTCTGCGTTGGAGGTACGGTCCTGCCACCGGAGGCAGCGAAGATTGAATGAGTTGAGATGTCACTCTTGGCTGACATACGTTGTCCAGGCCTCGCTGCCATAGAGCAAGATACTGAGGGCACAGGCTTGAAACACTCGGACTTTTGTGTTCCGTATCAGTGCGCCATTTCCCCACACCCTCTTGGCCAGTCTGGGCATAGCAGCGGACACCTTTCCCATGTGCTTGTTGATTTCTGCATCGAGAGGTAGGTTACTGGTGATAGTTGAGCCTAGGTAGGTGATGTGAACTATTGAACCACTTCCAGAGCGTGGTATTGTTATTTAAAAAGTCTTGAACAGAACTGTGATTGAAAGTAATCCATATTCATCTCATCACTGTTTGGGATCTTGCTGTGCACAAAAGGCTGCTTTGATTGCCTATACCACTGTATTTCAAAATTCCTTTATTAACTTTGGGATGCCCTGAGAAATACTCTGCATTTGTTAAACATGTAAGCATTGTGTCTATTAAGATTATTAGTGCCCTCTCAGTTTCATCCTTAGTTACTTCAATACCATTCAGGTAGTATATATGTTGTCCATTTTCCTTCCAACTTTGTTGTTAGAGAGATGCATCTTTAATATTGACTATTTACCAAAACCAAATTTATGATTTATACTACTCTCACGACATACATTTCACTCGATAAAATACTGTATACATTTGCTTGTATAGCATCTGTAGTCAGTTTGCTTTATGTGTATACATTTGTTTTTAAAGATTTCTTCAATCATAATATCACCTTCCAAGAATATTTATTTTGATTGGCCTGGGAGAGCTGCGTTGGTATAGTGCCCCGCCGCCTTCTCGTCTCTGAAGGAACTTCCCAGGGACATTTCCCAATAGAGATGGGATCCTGCTGCCATGGGAGCACCCCCTGCCCACCCACCACCCCTGCCAGGGGTCATCAGCACTTTCTTTAAATTTCCCCTACCCTAAGCCATAATGATTATTGGGCCACAGCCACGGCCTCAGGTCATCCTGGTAGAGGGATTTCCCCCTCTACAATGATGGCCCGGTAGCTGTGGTCACACTTGCTTTTAACAATTTTTGATGTCTTCAGAGGGAGCCTCCATTTTGAGGCACTCTCGCATCTCCCACCTACATTAACAATGTCCACCTCTCCCAGTGGGCCTGTCAGCCTGTTAACATCTGGAAAGATCGCGCAGGCGGGCAGGACTCGGATCCTAATGTCAGGGTCCCAATGTGCACCAGAAAATGCAGCTCAAGGTGTCTGTAAGTTGATCTTACAGAGAGGTGTACACAATAATAAACAGTATGGGAAATATAAATCTAGATAATTATTTTAAATTACAAGAGTAGAACAGGGTTACTGGTTTAAACCAGTAAAAGGCAAATTTAGGACTGATATCAGGAAGTTTTACTAAGATTAGCACTTGGAATGGATTTATAGATCCAACAGTGGAAGCAAGGGCCCTAGGATCATTTAAGAACTAATTGGTTGTTGCAGTGCAGGACTTTAAGGTTGTTCTATATAGACGAACTAAGACGAGCGGAATGGCCTTCCTTATCCATAATTATCTTGTGCCCTTGAGTATAAGAATCTCCCTGTTCTACATGGCTCACTTGAGTCCACAAATAGCTATCCAGGCAAATCATAATGCTCAATTTTAAATACCGCCCCTCCCCCCCACCATCCCCAATCACACATCACACAAAGGAAAGCACCCATGCCCCAGCTGATAGGATAGTTTTATAGGTTTGCATTGATTGGAGTAGTAGGTTCAATTCTAGGCATTTATTTAATAATTTTACTGTATTTTTACTTTATATTTACTTGAACTTTATTTGCTTTTTGCTTGTGCTGCAGGAAAATCTTTACAAACATCTAGACAGAAGACAGTTCCTGAACTTTATTAAAGCTGATATTAGTAGATACCAGTCTAAACTATAATATCAGTTGCAATTCCAGCACCCACTGTATATTCTTTATTCTTAACCTGGACCTCCTACATTACATTTTTTTAAGATTTCTTTTTCTCTTCACACAATTAGCTTCAGCATCATCCTCCCTCTTTAAAACCTTCCTTTTTCTTGGTTACTTCCATCAGTATAAAACATGCTTCACAGCCCATGGTGGACTTGTAGCTCTTGTTGAAGCTCTCATTGGTGTAGCGCTACACAAAGACATTCTTTGTACTGTTGAGTCTCCAACGACCAATATTTGTCCAGGTGGTCATTCACCATGACCTTGGGCCAGTATTGAAGGTCTGTATTTAGGAAGATAGGAACAGAAGTAGCCCATTCAGCCTATCAAGCCTCTTCAATTGATCAACTAATTCATGACTGATCTGAATTTTTCTTTCTGGCACGATAATTTGCCCACACGACACAAGGAAACTCAGTACAATCAACACTGTTTCATGGTTTAATGTTTAAACCCCGCCCCACCAGTGAAATATCTTGCTTGCATTCCACATCTTGTAAATTTTATTTGTAAAATGTTTTTCCTGGGTCATGTTGCATCCTGGATATCGTACTTCCACTGGAGTAAGGTGAAAACTACAACTCTCATGATGCATTTCTTTCGCACAGAATTTTCTGAGCTGAACTCTCCAGTCCTATCTTCCGAGTTGTCATGTGACCCTGATGGACTGTGGATAACGTACTTTCACAGAAGCAAGGGGAGAAGTCCAAATGTTCATCTCTCTGCAAGTGCAGGTGCAATTGTCAACTCCAGCCTTATGCTCCAGGCAGAAGGTTAAGGCTAGCTGAGAAAAACTTGAAGGCATGTCAAACACTACCATACCTATTTTGTGGGTATGTTTAGTGATATTTCATGGAAAATTGCATATTTTTATCATGTTTGAATTGAAAATGTTATTTCTAGCTGTATGCTCCCACCAATACTCCCTTTCTATTTGTGTTCTGATCATTCCACTGAGTGAACAAGAAAAATAGCAGATGAAAACGGAAAGAATTACTTAAGCAATTTGATTAAGTCAGTTTTGTTGTCCATGCTGCTTTGTCAGTGGTAACTTTGAAAAAAATTGACTAATTACTTAGTTTCCTCATCCATAGTTATTGACTGAATCAAATTAGTTCATGTTTAGCAAATTGGATATTTGGTCACTTTATAGATGCACTAAGTTTTGCCTTTCACATATATATATATATATATATATATATATATGATGCCCTGTGGCCTGAGACTTTTAAGGTGCAATGCCTTCAACGTGTGATTTGTTGGATATGTGCTCAGTGCAGTATCTTTGATTACATAGGTGGGACAAAGTGCAGTCTGAACTTCATACCAACAATCAGAATTCTCAAGCATCTTTGTCCCTATCCTTTATCTCAAATGCTTCCTTTCCAATTGAATTCAGGGATTTTTTGTTGCTCCAGACCAATTTTTTCTCCATTCCATTCCTTAGGGTTGTCTGGAGGATCATACAGCTATACATCAGTAAGATTTGAAAAAAAATCTCCTTTCTGTTCTCTTCTCCTTCTTCAGATGCTGGTATTTTGCCAGGGCTCCGGAGCAAGCAATAGGCAGAGGCACTGACTTGTGGTTAACAGTGGAAAGCAGAACTGAGTATACATGCATTGTTTGCTAGAGCACCACACATTAATAATCACACTCACTCCATTAAACGTGGCATACAAGGTGAAGGGTAAGTACTCCAAACATCAAAGCAACTATGTAAAATGTATTGAAACTTACTTCCCAGCTCAAAAAATTACTGAAGTACTTATGTATATTGCTATTAGCTTTTTTTTATTTAACAACTCCAAGCATTTACCTTCAATCTCTATGCAGAAGAAGATACAAGTTAAAAACAAAGTGATACCTAGATCTTACAGTGCAAGATCTCTCTTGCTCATCTTGTCAAGGGACCACCATGTAAGCAGACTCCAGCCACAATAGTATTGAGATGCCCACCAATAGTTACTCTGGATTTCTCCCTACTCATCTATAATGAAATGAGAGAGGGCAGTGAATCCCAGTTTCTGGCTCTTCAGGTTTCCCTTCCAGCCCCTGTATGAGTGATGCTGGGCAGGAAACGTAACCTTGAATGAGGAAATTATCAGGGGACAGGTCAGGATCTTTAAGTTCACTGTACATTGAATCCATAGAATTACCACTAGTGGATAAATTTAACACTGCCCCACCCTGCCTTTCCCTGCAAGTTGCTCCATAAACTTGAGCTCATCCAAAACTCTGCTGCCCATATCCTAACTTGCACCAAGACCTAATCACGCAGCACACCTGTTCTTGTTAATCTACATCAGCTCCCAGTCTCTGAATGCATCAATTTTAAAATTCTCATCCTCATGTTCAAATCCCTCCATGGCCTAACCCCATCCTGCCACTGTAACATCCTCCTGTCCTCTGAGAACTCTGCATTCCTCCAACTCTGGCCTCTTGTGCATCCCCATTCCTGACTACCTTCACCCCACCATTGGCAGCTGTGCCTTCAGCTGTCTAGACCCTAAAGTTTGGAATTCCCTTCCTAAACTGCTCCACCTCTCCACTTCTCTCTCCTCCTTTAAAAGCTTCCTTAAAACCTACCTCTTTGACCAAGCATTTGGTCAGCTGTCCTACTGTCTCCTCTTTCAAGGAACAAACCTTCCCTCCTTTACTGCAGATCGGAAGGTTCTTTTGTTCGGTGTTGGGATATGAATGCTGCGAGCTAGGCCAGCATTTTTTGTCCTGTTCAGGTCTTGTGAAGCACCGTGCAATGATACTTACTGCAAAGTTGACCCTTTGCTAAATTTCAAGTCGCTGCTGCCAGGATTAAAGAGCAGGGTGCAGATAGTACAGTAACAGCAAAATCATGCTTAAGCATAGGGTGAGATGGATAGTTTAAATCTCCATTCCAAGTTTCCCTGATGGTGCTTCGATTACTGACAAATACAGAAATGGAAAATAGAATGAAAACAGAAGGGGAAAGGGTCAAATAATATTTCAGCTTATCTATAATCATATTAAGTGTTTGCATTCTGAAGTATGAGAAATGGATAATGTGGTTTGGATAGGCCCATACGGAAAATGGCAAAGAGATCAGAAGACTGGAGAAAAATATTGAAGACAGGGGAACCAGTTAAACACAGTGGTGGCAGAGAGACATTTGGAATAAATTTAAGAACAAACTATATAATTTGACCGTTACACTTCATGGGAGATTGGAATATGTATTTAGGAAAAGAAAGAAAAAACTTGCATCTATGTGGCCTACAGTAACATATTTTGAACTGAGGGGTGTTCTTCAGCAAACCTTTGCAGTCTAAAAAAAGTTTTTTTATTCATTCACAAGATCTGGGTGCACTGGTAAAGACATCATTTATTGCCCATCCTAATTGCCACTGAGACAACTGAGTGGCTTGTTAGGTCTTTTCAGATGGTAGTTCAGAGTCAACCCCATTGCTGTGGGTCTGGAGTTAAATATAGCCAGACCATGTAGGGATAGTAGATTTTCTTCAGTAAAGGGCATTAGTTGAACCAGATGGGTTTTTCCAAAAAACAGGTGATTTCATGGTCACCATTACTGATACCAGCTTTTTATTCTTGAATTATTTAGTTAACTGAATTTAAATTCTACAGCTGTTGTGGTGAGATTTAAACTCATGTCTCCAGATCATTAGTCCAGAAATGTAACCTCTACATTATCATACCCACAAAAAAAATTAGCAGGACAATTCCAAGGATTAACCAAATTTGGCGGATGAGTCACTGCAAATATGCAAAGTGAATATGGTATGTTAAAAATTCCAAGACTCATAAATTCTCAAGATGCTGCTGATCAAGTCTAGCATTAGAAGAAATCTTTCCAGGAACAAACCTTCCCTCCTTTACTGCAGATCAGAAGGTTCTTTTTTCTTTCGTTCTTGAGATGAGAATGCGGCGAGCAAGGTCAGCATTTTTTGCCAATTCCTACTTGCCCTTGAGAAGGTGGTGGTGAGCTGCCTTCTCGAACCATTGCAGTCCATGTGGTGTAGGTACACCCACAGTGCTGTTAGGAGGGCGTTACAGGATTTTGACCCTGCGACAGTGAAGGAACAACGATATATTTCCAAAACAGGATTGTGTATGGCTTGGAGAGGAACTTGCAGGTGGCAGCGTTCCCATGCATCTGCTGCTCTTGTCCTTCTAGGTGGTAGAGGTCATGGGTTTGGATGGTGCTGTTGAATGACCTTTGGCAAGTTGTTACAGTGCATCTTGTAGATAGTATATGCTGCTGCCACTGTGCCCTGGAGGTGGAGGGAATGTTTAAGGTGGTGCATAGGGTGCCGATCAAGTGGGCTGCTTTGTCTTGGATGGTGTTGAGCTTCTTGAGTGTTGTTGGAGCTGAACTCATTCAGACAATTGGAGAGTATTCCATCACACTCCTGACTTGTGTCTTTTGCGTGGTGAACAGGCTTTGGGGAGTCAGGAGGTGAGTTACTTGCTGCAGAATTCCCAGCCTTTGACCTGCTCTTGTGGCCACAGTATTTATGTGGCTGCTCCAGTTATGTTTCTGATCAATGATATTCCCCCATGATGTTGATGGTGGGGGCTTCAGCGATGGTAATGCCATCGAACGTCGAGGGGAGATGGCTAGTTATACTTAAGTCATTGCTTTGAAGTAAAAATGATTTTAAAGATGACCATGTCCAAAGCACCAGGTCACTGAAAATGCTCATATGTACACAGCAAATTGCTCTCCTACAATGGCTACTATTTCTATACTGAGACCTATTCTGCATAAGATACTATTATTATTACTAATAATACTACTGCTATCACTAACAATTCTTCCACAGAGACGTTTCCTACAGAGGTTACTAATTATTATTATACTGACACCTCTACCACTGAGATCACTATTACTACTACAGAGGTAATTATTACTACTACTGAGACTTCTCCTAGAGAGTTTGCTGCTGCTGCTGCTGCTGCTGTTACTATTAGGAGAAAAAGAATTGTATAAGGAAAAGGCAGCATAACTAGCTCCCATATAATATTGCAAAAAATGTTAAATTAATGACAAGCACTTGACCAAAAGCTAGAATGGCCAATGATAAGTGTTTTAAATTGCTATGATTGAACGTATTCATTTTCAGCATTCAGTTAGTAGTTGCCAGTTTCCTCCATTCTGTTTTCACTCAATTTCAAAATGCTCTGAGATCACTTGTCATTCATCACCACTCTGTCTGGCTTAAGCTCAGCTTGGCTCAGGCCTCTAAGCCAGAAGATTGTGAGTTTAAGACCAACTCCAGGGCTTGAAGACATAATTTAACATTGCTGCTCCTTGGAGGAGATGTTAACACAAGGCCCTGTCTACCTTTTTTCAGTGGTTCATTCTGAAGTTGAAGATTTCACTCTCACCTCTGAATTCGAAGGTTGTGGGTTCAAGTGTCACTCCAGAGACTTAAGCATAAGATTTATGCTGATGCTCCAGTACATTACTAAGAGAGCACTACTTATTTATTTATTTTTTTAGAGATACAGCACTGAAACAGGCCCTTCGGCCCACCGAGTCTGTGCCAACCAAGAACCATCCATTTATACTAACCCTAAAGTAATCCCATATTCCCTACCACCTACCTACACTAGGGGCAATTTACAATGGCCAATTTACCTATGACCTGCAGGTCTTTGGCTGTGGGAGGAAACCGCAGCACCCAGCGAAAACCCACGTGGTCACAGGGAGAACTTGCAAACTCCACACAGGCAGTACCCAGAATTGAACCCGGGTCCCTGGAGCTGTGAGGCTGCAGTGCTAACCACTGTGCCACTGTACCGCCCACTACTCTGTGAGATGTGTCATTATTTGGATGAGACATTAAACCGAGACCCTATCTGCCCTTTCAGGTGGATGTAAAAGATCCCACAGCACTATTTTGAAGAAAAAAAGGAGAGTTCACCCAGTATCCTATCCAATACTTATTCCTCAATATCAATATCACTGGAACAGATTATCTGGGAATTATCTCATTTTTTTTGTGGGAGCTTGCTGAGTGTAGATTGGCTGCCGTGTTCCCTACATTACAACAGTGGCTGCACCTCAAATGTACTTCATTGGTTGTAAAGCTCTTTGAGATGTCCTGAAGTTATAAAAGATGCTATATAAATGCAAGCTCGTTCTTTCTTTCTTTCCATGGCACTATTTTGAGAAAGGAGAAGCATTCTGCCCAACACATTGTCCTTAACCAGCAAATAGTTATTCATCCGATTGCAGTTTGTTGTATCTTACAGTGTGCTAAATGGCTGCTATTCAGGTAGCACTCTTACCTCTGATTTCGAAGTGTGTGGATTCAAGGCCTGCTTTAGAGGTTTGAGTGTAAACTTTAAGCTGACGCTGTAATGCAGTGCTGCACTGTCAGAGGTGTCTTTTGGATGAGATGTTAAACCAAGACATTGACTTCCCTCTCTCTCTAAAAGATCCCATAACACTTATCAAGGAACATCAGGCGAGCTTGTCCTGGCTAAAATTTATCCCTCAACCTCACTAAAACAGAATATTTGGTTGTTATCACATTACTGATTGTGGGAGCTTGCTGTGCACAATTTGTCTGCCACATTCCCTATATTACAACAGTGACTACACTTCAAAAGTACTCCATTGACTGTAAAGTGCTTTGGGTTGTGAAAAGCATTATATAAATGAATGTTCTTTCTTTCTTAACAACATTCACTGCATTTCAATGTAATTTGTTGTATATAAAGCACTTTAAGATGTTTCTCAGAGACATGATAAGGTTTAACCTAAATGCAACTTTTTCTTTGCTTCCAAGGTCACCATAAGTTGCTTTGTTTATACTGGTCGTGGATTTTTTTCTTTAAATCATTGCTGGGATCAGATTTATCTCAAAACATGAAATTTGGAGGACTGAGAAAGGTTTATTTATTTTACTGGAGAAAACATGCTGACTTGAGTTAGTCACACGAAAAGTGATCCTTTTTTATACATTATGAAAATACACAGCCTGCAGACTTACAGACAGATAATACTGGCAATACTTACATTGTGTCAATTCATGTAAAAGTTGTGTTAATAACATTAATCAGCACTCTTGTGGAATAAGGATCTGTTACCAATTTGCAGTGCTGTCCCTTTAAATGCATGTCACCTGCTTTCAAATGGTCAAACCTAATGAAGCTCTTCAGGTCTAGCTTTTACGAGAATTGGTTATTCATTAGAATCCTTAAAACTGAGTGACTTGAGCTTAAGACCTTTCATAATATCTCTGATTTTGGTTTTGCGGCAGCACATAAAGTGGAGAATATCCTGATTACCCACAAATGGCTTGCTGGTCATAGAAAAGGAAGAAAGAAAAATTTGCATTTATGTAGCATCTTCCACAACCTCAGGATTTCCCAATGCACTTTACAGACAATTAAATGTAATCACTGTTGTAACGTAGGACAGTGGTTCTCAAACATATTTGGTTGAAAGACCCTTTTTCAAATGGAGTAGTAATCACTGCCCCACTCATCTAAATTCTAATAGTATATAATAATAATATGAAAGAGCTGCATGTAAGGAGTGTTTTGATATTGCTTTTAAGAAGATAGGTATTTGCTTACAGACATCAGTGAGATGGGTGTACCCACTTGTGTTTTGGTAACTTTTCTTTGAGTTTAAGTATGCAGTACCTCATTTTAAAAAAAATCCCTTCTCTTGAACAAAGCTGGTATCCATCACTGCCTTGGTAACTGCAGGTCTACCTGGTGACCTTCTCTCAGCACTGCCCTCCTTGGTGAGACAACCAGCCAACTCTGCGCTGCACATGGAGCAGCTGCACTCCAGTCCTGCCTCCCAGTTCACATCAAGCCCACTTCCAGCTGCTGTTTATTCGCTTACTCTTCCCCCAACCACAGTACCCTGGGTAAGCACTTTCCTATTATTTTGCAGACTCCCTGGAAAGTCACTACAGACCTCTGGAATCTGCAGTCGCCCATTTGAGAACTACTAATGTAGAAAAGGTGGCAACCAGTTTGCATACAGCTAACCCCCACATATAGCAATGTGATAATGACTAGGTAATCATTTTAGTGACGTTGATTAAGGGTCAAATATTGGCCAGGACAGCAAGGATAAATCCCCTGCTCTTCTTTGAAATAGTGGCATGGGGTCTTTTACCTCCACCTGAGCAGACACCAAATCACAGCACTTCCTTCCCACACTGCTACTGCACCAGCTCAGATTTTTGTGCTTCAGTCTCTGGACCACAACTTGACACTACAACTGTCTGATTTAGGAGCAAGAGAGCTACCAACTGAGCCACGGCTGACACAAGCACATTAGTAATTCCAGCAGGCACTGCCCACAATAATGAAAGGAAAATCTTGGATCTTTTCCAACTAAATTCACTCGGTGAAGCTCATGGTCGATAGTGTAAACTCATAAAATGACCTCTGCTTGTGCCCTTATGCCCATTGCCTTGTTGCCCTTTGCAGGGAGATGGTAAACCATCATATCAGGCAACAAATGCACACATTGTCGTGCTTGATTCACACTGCAATAGGTTATCTTTCAATTAGTCTCAGCTTGAATTCCATTATTGTATCAAATCAAACTGGATTGATGCTCCATAAGTTATCCTTGTAGGACGGCTGATTTCCATCAAAAAAACTCAGGTCTTGGCTTTCAGCTCACTAAAACCATGGATTAGTTATAAGCAATGTTCATTATACTGAAGTTAGACTATAGTACGCAAAAGTACAAAGAAGAATAAAGGACTGACTTAATAATGTGCAAATACTTAAAAGTGAAAGATGCTGACTGCAGAAAACTCTTGATTATCTAACTGGAAGTTTTTCATTTTAGAAACATAAAACACTAGCAGTATAACACAATATCTCTTATAAGTGGAAAGAACACCTAATTGCCTGTTTTGTCTTCTAGTTTGGGCACGGCAGTATTTCTGATTAATATAACTGTATCGCAAAAATGCATTGATTTAGAACACTGCTTCTTTTATTTACAGTATATTCAGCATGAGTGCTACACTTGATAGATTCTGTGATTGATATTTCAGCCTGTTGAAGGTTCTGTAAGAGTACATGTTGATGACTAATGTGTTTTGAGTTATTTAATCATAGAATCTACAGTACAGAAGAAGGTCATTCAGTTCATCGTGCCTGTGCCAATTCTTTGAAAGAGCTATCCAACTGGCTTCATTCGCCTGCTATCCTCTTGGCCCTGCAAAATTTTCAGTTTCAAGTATTCATCCAACTCCCTTTTGAAGATTGCTATTGAATCTGCTTCTCCCACCCTTTCAGGCAGTGCATTCCAGTTCACAACAACTCTCTGCATACAAAAAAAAAATCTCCTTATCTACCCCCTGGTTCTTTTGTCAATTATCTTAAATCTCTGGTCAAAAGAGTTGTCAGAATGTAAACAATTGTATGTGTAAAGTACAGAATTGGACCTACTGATCTGCTTTTAAGTGAATAAACAAAATGTAAATTACACATCATTATTATAATACATTTAGCAGACTTCCATAAACCTGCAGGTAATGTTTCTCCTGGTGATATTCGTAGATGAACACTTAAACTGTTCATTATTTTGTCCCCCCGTTTAGTGGTGCTTCAATGCAGTTAAAATAAGCAGGTTAATTTTTGCAATAAAATAATGGAGAGAGGAATGTGACACGAGTGAGTTAACCATTCATCTATTTCATGTTGCCAGCAGTAATTTGAAGTCTTTGTCTTTCGGAAATCTTGAACAGAATGTGCAGCTGTACAGTGAAGGTGAAGTGAACTACGATTATTGTAAATCTCTTCAACTGATTACTGAGAGCTGAAGCTAATTTTAATTGTCAAAATTTGCCAAGGCTAAACTCATTTTGTCCAAACTGCTGAGCTGCAAAATATCTTTCCTTCAACAATGTTAGCAATGGATTTCCAGATGCAATCTGCCTTAGTTGGTGAAAAAGCATTTTAAATTTAATTTCGCCTGAGCTTCCAATATCATAGATTTCCACCATCCCCCACCCCCCTTTATATAAATTCATGGTGCATTTTTGGCAAAACTAATGGATATAAGATGATGCTGGGACGGAGATATCTCGGGTTGTAGGGATGCTGCCATACTGAAGCTGTTTGTGACTAAAATATTTTAAATAAAATATGCAGGAGGTCAAAAGTCTCACCTGTGTCGGAAGCAACTCTCTTCACTTGCATACCTTCCTGTCATTACCATTTCAATGGAGGAAAAGACCCATCTCTGCAATCTGTAACCAATTTCAAGTGCCAATTGTACCATTGTTCTTTGGCACAAGTGTAAGCCTGTCAGCCTTATGCATTGACTTTTATGCCTGGCCGTTTTTCTTTTACTATCCTAGCTAACCACTCATATCAAATTAGAAGTTGATTTGCAATGAGGCCAATTAATGGAGAATATATTAGCTCTACTTGCTTTTTCTTACAGTAGATTATGAATCTTTGATTGAAACTTGAATTATAACCTGTTCATCCTGGAAGAGTCAGGTCAGTGTGAAATCTTAAACTATGGCCAGGATTTCATCAGTCCCACCGAGTTCCCGATGGCAGAACCGGAAGTCGCCATAACTTTCGCTTCCACCATGTTTCCTGTTTCCCGTGCGGTGTTGTATGTAAATGTAGCATGCGGCGATGAGCATGGGGGATGGCGGGGACGGCCTTTCATTGGTGGAACCCGCCGTCACTGGGCCAAGCACCATGATTGCCATGGCTTTCGGACATACTGTGCTTGCAGCCTCAAGCATCAGAAGCCTTCCTGTCATGTAAGTGTCTGAATAGGAGCCTGAAATCAAGCTTTAAATCAATCCAAAATGTTTTTGCCTCCCTTCATTTTTGTAATCCAGCACTGACTTCAGATCATGTGCTTTATCTCTGCAGCCCCACTGAAGAAGATGTCAGCCAGCAGACAGCGTCCCGCCCTATCATTCAATGGTGCCTCCTTGCAGGTTCTCCTCCAGGTCATCAGGGAAAGACGGGAGGTCCTCTTCCCTGCAGATGGAATGATAAGATCCTCTGACTGAACAAGGCAGCCTGGATAGACGTGTCAGAGGAGGTTTCGAACCGTGGGATGATGCGTAGAACCTGGGTACAGTTTCGCAAACGCATCAATGACTTGTTCAAATCAGCAATGGTACATTGTTTTGACAAAGCTGTGCCACTGTTTGTTACCCTGTCTCTGTCTCTTTAAGAAAAAGGGCAAACAGGGCATGCAATGGATTGTATGAGCAGTCTTCGTGAAATACACTAAATGATTGTGCGCAAAGTTCACGATTGTCATTGTTGATGTGCTTGGATGTGTCGTGCGAAAGTCAGTCTTGAATGAATGATGTTGATGCATGTTTACAATGGTTGCACTGTCTTCTGCAGGACAAACGCATACACAATGAGCACGAGCAAGCCAGGACAGGAGGAAGTGTACCAGACACAAGAATGATGACACCGGCAGAAGAGGAGGCTGCACAAATAGTGAGAGAGGAGGATGGCAGGGCCATATCAGATGACGAGGCAGGATCCTCAAGGTGTAAGAATGTTATCTTCAGTCTTGCAGACATGCATGTACACCCACTGCAAATGTCTGAACTCATTCGAAGCTGATGCTTAAAGTGCCTTTGTGTCTCCACTGCAGGTGCCCGCACTCGAGTCCTGGAATGTCCGCGAGGCCCAAGAGTCCTCCTCTGGGTGCACCGTCACCTACCTCTTCTTCCACCTCCGCCAGCATAGGTACATCCACACGGCCCACAGGGGGTTTAAGATTAGCATCTGGGTCACATTCTTGTGGTCACGACACAGACACGTCCCAGCACCTGAGAGAACATGTGCCAGCCGGGTCCCCTGACAATTGGAGGACTGCTGGGGACCAGGCCCCTGCTCATGATGATTCTCTATTTGTTGCTACGAGAAGTCTGCTGGATGTGCAACAAAGCCATGTGGAACATACATCAGCGATGCCTGAGGTCATGCGTGGCTTTGCATGTGCCATGGAGGAGTCATTGCAAGCCATGACGTCTGGCATGCCCGAGGCATATGAGCATATGGCTTCCTCAGTCGAGAGTCTGGCGAGCTCTGTGGTGCGTCTGCTTGACCACTCGAGCCACATGCAATCTGACCTGCACTCCATCGCTGTTGCTGTGGGCTCCAGGCAGCAGAGTCTAAGCGAGAGGGGGATGAGGAACCTAGACCTCCCTACAGGCACTCCTTCCCTTTAGGGAGACAAGCAGGTGCCATCATTCACACAGATAGAGGAGAAGCATGTGCCAGCTGTCCCGGGGCCTTCCTCTCTGGCACCCCCAGAGTAGGCAGCATCTTGTCCTCCCCCCACCCCCAACATTGACCCCCTTACCTCCAGCAGATGAGCACACAGGGGATACTCAATCACTCTTGCTGCAAACCCCCAGTAGGATGGAGCCATCAAGGCCCCATTCCTCCAAAGGACGCCCGCCACCGTCATCCACAGCAACGGGACTGTGCACCGAGCGGACTGCCTCCACCTCAGCTACTAATGTCAGGGTAGCACCGAGATGTAGCAGCAGGAAAAGAAAATTGAAACAGTTTTGAGCATGAAGGTGGCACGGGTGATGTACATATTGTGCAACTAATAAATGATCTTCAGTACATCTTTATTTAATTTAACATTTGATCCAATGTTGTAAATCATTTGCTTGGTTTCAGATGAAAACAAAGATGTTCATTGGAGCCTATGGCAGAAAGGCATTGATGCTTGCAAAGCATCCCGGAAAATGTCCAGTTTCCATTTTTCATTGAAATTTGAGCCTTCAGTCTTCAATGATTGCTGTTTTCCTATTAATGATTATCCATTTTTTCCACGATGGTCATGACTTATTTCTGTGTTTCTACCATCATAACTTAACGCTGTTTGCAGTGGTGTGTAGTCACATTCATCGTAGCCCATAGATGATTTCAAATGCCAATCATATGAAAGTGCAGCAACACTTCATTGAGATTGCAGTGATGAATAAGACCACATGCAAAAGGGAATTTCTGTGGAGAATTGTTATGTTTCTCCTCCCAATGTTCCTTGACAATGTAGCTTATTGTTGGCTGAAACTTGCATAAATGAGGTTCTCCCTGATGTCCCTTGCAGGTATCTTCATGGCCCTCATATTGATGATGGCATCATTGTCACTGTTGTCCTCCCCCTCACCCCCTTCATATTCATCCTCATCTGAGGAGGACTGGTGTTCCTCCTGTTCCTCCGCCTGCAGAATGTTGCCGCATCTAATTGCAAGATTGTGCAAGGCACAGCAAGCAATGATTGTTCATGAGACCCTTTATGATACCTTCTGTGGCACATGCTGAAGAGCCCCTCCAAGCCAGTCAAGGCAGCGGAATTGCATTTTCAGCATGCCAATGGAGTGTTCAATGATGGCTCTGTTGGATGTGTGAGCGACATTGTATTTCTCTTCAGCACTGGTGTCATCAACCATGTACAAAGAAGGTAACCCTTGTCAGCCAGGATCCAGCCATCCATTTCTGCTGTTCCTCAAAAACTCCTGGCAGCTGGGAATTCCTCAAAATGTAGGAGTCATGACAGCTCTCTGGGAAACATGTGTAAACATGCATGATTCTTCTTCTGTGGTCACAAACCAGTTTAACATTTAAAAAGCGTAATTCTTTGCGATTCACAAATATAGCAGTGTCAGGTAAGCCCCCACCTGCCATGAATGAGGAAAATTAATTTTGCCACATGAACATTGATTTTAGTTTAGTTTAGTTTAGAGATACAGCACTGAAACAGGCCTTTCAGCCCACCGAGTCTGTGCCGACCATCAACCACCCATTTATACTAATCCTACACTAATTCCATATTCCTACCACATCCCCACCTGTCCCTATATTTCCCTACCACCTACCTATACTAGGGGCAATTTATAATGGCCAATTTACCTATCAACCTGCAAGTCTTTGGCATGTGGGAGGAAACCGGAGCACCCGGAGGAAACCCACGCAGACACAGGGAGAACTTGCAAACTCCACACAGGCAATACCCAGAATTGAACCCGGGTCGCTGGAGCTGTGAGGCTGCGGTGCTAACCACTGCGCCACTGTGCCGCCCTAAACTGTTGGTGAAGAAAGAACTTGCTTTAAAAAACAATTGGAGACTTTGCCTGGAGAAAGACATTAGCATATCAGCAGACAGTACTTCAAAGGACAAAGGGGCTAATCCCTGCTCCAATTTAATCCGCAATGGACTTTTGATTACCAGACATTGAAGCATTCCAGGTTAACTACTAAGATGGCCGAATACACAAACAGACGTGGTCAGACCAGTTAAGTCACATGACTGGCTGACTGTTGGAGTTTTTTGAATTTGAACTGGCCACAGGGTTAAAACTCAGAAAGCTGTTTGCCCCTGGACTGAGAACACATCTCTCCTATCTGCTCCCATCTCTTTCTCATGGAACGGAAGACCCATTGAAGACATGTGAACTCAAAGAGAGAAGTCTCCTATAGTGAACAAGGTTTAAGAAGAATACTGGGCCCCAATGAAATGTAAGAGCTGGCTACAATCAAAGACTCTACGGCAAGCTGGAAACACAGGAACAGTAACGAGAAACCCCCTTCAGACACTGCTTCAAACCTCTCTACTTTATTTATCTTCTGCTCTTTTCTGCCCCTATTTACATGTGTGTATCGCGTGTGCATGCCAGCGTGGGCGCATCATATATCCGTAGGCGTTAACTGAATTAGAGTTTAAGTTTAAGGTTTAATAAAATTTCACTTTTCTTCTTTAACCCTAAGAAAGCCTGCTTATGCTCATTTCTTTTCCTTGTAATTGGAAAGTGGTGAACAGGGATTCACCAAGGGGAAGCTCAAAACACGGTGTGTTTGAAAAATAAACCCTGCTACAATAAGACCAGGTGAAGACAGTACAAGATCCATAGACACTTTTCTCACCTGGTCGTAACAGCAGGCTGATCCCAGGGAGCTCTAATGGCCACATGAGTACAGTCGATCACACTTTGCACTGTAGGGAACCCAGCGATGACGCTGAAGGCCGCAGACCTTGCTGCCTGGCTGTCCTCATCTACGGGTAAGTGGATGAAATCATTGGCACGTCGAAAAATGGTATGAATGACCTCTTTGTTGCACCTGTGGGTTACAGACTGTGAGATGCCACATATGTTGCCCATGGATTCTTGGAAAGACCCACTAGCAAAAAAAATGATTGCAGCAGTCACCTTGAGGGCAACTGGCATGGGATTCCCACTGAAGCTGAGCAGCTGCAGGTCATGCTGCAGGATTCTACAAATTTCTGTGACTAGTTCATGTGACATTCTTATGTGTCTCTGGCATTGCCTCTCTACAGTTGTAGGCAGTTTGTCCCTGTCCTGAGGATGCGATGATGTACTAGTGCCCGTTCCTGCATGTTATCATTCGGAGAATCCTCACTTTCCTGTTCCACCTGTTGCTCAGGCATGATGAGTTGAGGGAAAAGAGCCCTCCTTAGTCTCTCCCTTTACTCTTCTTCCCGTGGTACTAGACAAATTGGGTGTATGAAGCCCATGTCGCTGCACCTTTTCTGAACAATTAATAGGCAGAGCGTGGCAATTCAGTCCTCTATTGCCAGTGGGCTGAAACATCGAGGCCTTCAAATTCAATTGCAGCCAAGTAGAAAACACACTCACTATCATTTGCCTCCTCCCACTCTCCTTGCAATCCTTGAGTGTCCACGTGGTTCCCATTATCATTGGAGAAAATGGTGCGCATGGAAATCAGGGCAAGTCTCCCCATCATCCAACCTCCTCCTGCAACCTTCCAGCTTGAACCCATCACCCTTGACCCACCCAATGTTACCATTACCCTTCCCTCCCGTTATCATTACCGTGCACAGTGTAATCATCAATTTATTCATGCCATCCCTACTTCGTGTTCCTACTCCTGTTACTATCAACATGCCGAGTCTGCCCCTTGATCCTGCTCACACCGACCTGACCATTGGTGCTGAGTCCTGTTCCCCTCCATATGAAATTGTTGAATACGCACCCATTAGTCTTGACCTTCCCCCTTAAAGAATTCATTTGCACCCCCACCATTCCTTCTGCCAACCAGTACCCTCAATTTGCCCCACAGCTCCCCAAAGTTGACAGCACTCATCTCTCCCTTTAGGCCCTTGCCAAATATCTTCACACTGTCATGCTATAATCCACCCACCACTCCTGCAGCCAACTGCATGCAGCTTCAGCATCATCAGCAACCATTCAACACCCTGTTGCTCCACTCTACCCTCCCCTGCTTCTCCATGCACCTGACAAACCCCACCCTTCCCTACCTCACTACCCTGCCCTGATCCTCCATGTAGCTACCCCCCAACCCCCACACCCATGCCTTCGCCTCCAGCCCCTGAGAAGATTCACCCTTGCTGGTGCTGAGCCTGGAGGCAAACACCCATTCCAATGTGGATGAGTTAAAGAGAAAACAGCACAGACCTGAGACTCAACTGCACAAACCGGGTGACACATGAATAGCTCTCAGTGCTGACGTAATCTGGCAGGTAGGATTGAATTGTAGGGTAAAAGCAAAATACTGCGGATGCTGGAAATCTGAAATAAAAACAAGAAGTGCTGGAACCACTCAGCAGGTCTGGCAGCATCTGTGGAAAGAGAAGCAGAGTTAACGTTTCAGGTCAGTGACCCTTCTTCGGAACCGACAAATATTAGAAAAGTCACAGGTTATAAGCAAGTGAGGTGGGGGTGGGGCAAGAGATAACAAAGGAGAAGGTATAATAAAAGCAAAATACTGCGGATGCTGGAAATCTGAAACAAAAACAAGAAATGCTGGATTCACTCAACAGGTCTGGCAGCATCTGTGGAAAGAGAAGCAGAGTTAACGTTTCGGGTCAGTGACCCTTCTTCGGAACTGACAAATATTAGAAAAGTCACAGATTATAAACAAGTGAGGTGGGGGTTGGGCAAGAGATAACAAAGGAGAAGGTGCAGATTGGACCAGGCCACATAGCTGACCAAAAGGTCACGGAGCAAAGGCAAACAATATGTTAATGGTGTGTTGAAAGACAAAGCATTAGTACAGATTAGGTGTGAATATACTGAATATTGAACATCAGCAAGTGCAAACCTGAAGAAAAACAACCTGAAAAAAACAGTGGGTAAGCAAACTGAACAAACTAAGATGAAATGAAATAAATGCAAAAAAAATTGTAAAAAATGTAAAAAGGAATGCAAAAAAAAAGGAAGAAAAAATAATTAAAAATGACTAAAAATGAAAGTAAAGTGGGGGGCTGTCATGCTCTGAAATTATTGAACTCAATGTTCAGTCCGGCAGGCTGTAGTGTGCCTAATCGGTAGATGAGATGCTGTTCCTCGAGCTTGCGTTGATGTTCACTGGAACACTGCAGCAATCCCAGGACAGAGATGTGAGCATGAGAGCAGGGGGGAGTGTTGAACTGGCAAGCAACCGGAAGCTCAGGGTCCTGCTTGCGGACTGAGCGGAGATGTTCCGCAAAGCGGTCACCCAGTCTGCGCTTGGTCTCCCCAATATAGAGGAGACCACACTGTGAGCAGCGAATACAGTATACTACATTGAAAGAAGTACAAGTAAATCGCTGCTTCACCTGAAAGGAGTGTTTGGGGCCTGGGATAGTGAGGAGAGAGGAGGTAAATGGGCAGGTATTACACCTCCTGCGATTGCAAGGGAAGGTGCCCTGGGACGGGGACGAGGTGGTGGGGGTAATGGGGTAAAGGAGAAGGTATAGTTTGGACAACATAGCTGACCAAAAGGTCATGGAGCAAAGGCAAACAATATGTTAATATTATTAGATCCTAACAAAATTGCAAAGAAGCAGTTGAGCAAAGGTTGCTCAATACTCGATTGTGAAGGTTCAATATATGGTGTTTTATCTTCTTGCATCATAATGATTTTCAATATTGTGCAGTTTAAAGATTTTTTTTTTGCTTATGGGGTGCCCACACATGATCCTTACTGTAAAATGTGTCTTTAATTGAGATGGAAGCTTGTTTTTCTTCATGTCAATAAATCCCAAGGAATTGCTTTTAACCCCATTGTTGCAATGCATTGAGTTTCAATGTCAGGGCCGCACATAAAGAAAGTAGTATTATGTGGAATGCAGGATCAGATCAAACTAATGCTATCCAGAGATGTTTTTGTTCAGCTCTGTATGTTAATGCTGGCAAATGGTATAATCCTACATTCACAGGGAGGTTTGACTAATGCGTTTCTGTTACAGAAACCCAGGAAAATGCTGCTGTCAAATGATTAGTTTGTTATGCCACCAGTGAAGTTGCTTTGGATTGGCTTATGCTGACAAATACTGTGCTAGTTTAATTTCAATAAGACATCACCTTTTACGACAGGTTTGGACCAGATTTGTCAGTTGGTAGAACACCCACCCCTGAATCGGAAGGTTATGGGTTGAAGCAATGCTGGAAGGCTTGAGCATCTAATTTAGGCTGGCACTTCAATGTGGTATAGAGGGAGTTACAGCCTTGTTTAAGGTGTCGGCTCTTAGATGGGATTTTAAACTGAGTGCCCCTCTGTTTGTTCAGGTGGACATAAAGCCAAGCAGGATGTTGTCCTATTGTCCTGGCTAACATTCCTCCCTTAAGCAAAAAAAAATCAGATTGGGCTCAATAACTAGTGGGCAGCAATCGTCCAGTAATGAGATTTGTGTCTGTCGGTGTTCTTCATGCTGAATCTGCTGATTACTTAGGGTCAACAGGAGGGCACCTCAGTTGCATGAGACTAGGAGGAACCTGTTCTATTACAAGCAAATCTGCAGCACTCACCAATCCCACACTACTGGAAACCATGGGTCCCTTTAAATGGTGCAGAAAACTGCCACCTCCCAGATTGTAACATCCATAGTTTGTGAATGAGTTGAGGAACTGTTCATAGCAGTACAGGTAAAGATAAAAATGTATCACGTAACTGCATCACCTGATCCCAATTTGCTTATATTAATGTGACCTTTGCCTGTTTGCAATGGGCGCTCTGGACACCTAAGTTGAGGTCCTCCTGATATTCAGAATGGGTGGTTAACAAGCCGTATCTTAGCAGCTCAATGATCCACGTGAGTTTAGTCCTGCTATTGGCCCAATTTTAGGTTTAAACATGACTGCAATAAGACAAAAATTGTCATCAATTAGGCGATCCAACATGAATTTCTGGAGAAGGGTCCATACCCAAAGTATTAACCTATCTTTCCTCATTACAGATACTGATGCACTTTATGTGCATCACCCATCATTTCTGTTTTTATGTGTTTCCTGTTTGAATCAGTTGATAATTTTTTCAGTTCCTTGGGGCTAAGCATGCAAATTTGTTTAAGGAAAGGTCCCAGGCAACTTAATAAAATAGTTACTAAATATAAAAGTTATAATAAACAGTATGAAAATGGATCTATTGTCATGCACACAGGAAGTGCTGCGATGGAAATACAAAAAATAAATGGAAATTATAAAAAAATAGAACAATTTAAAAAGACAGATACACTTGCCTTTAACAAGATGGAGGACAAAGTCACATGACACATACCTTCTCCTGCACTGAAATACACATCCATGTCTGCTGAAACTGAACTGAAACTCATTTAACTCTGTCTGCATTGAAATAAAACAGCTCATCAAAGTGAGCTAAAGCAAAGGTGTTAGCAGATGCTCCACCTCCAGCTACAATCGCTACAATAAAGTGTGAACCTCCCTCATCTTATCAAAGTGGGCTGAGATCAGAAGACTTTGTATAGCCCTCAGGAATCGAAAGCCTAAAGTTACACGGGCAAAACTAACACGTTATGAATTTACCTTTAACGGTAACCTTTTTAGAAAACAAAGGGAGTCATCAGTCATAAGTCATCAGACCATCAGAACATCAGTCTGAGATCTCCAGCCGGAGAGAACATCGAAAGCCATCTTGAATTCCAGCACAAGGCTGAGAGAGATCAGTTTGAGCTAATACAGTTGAACCCTGCTGAGATGAGTTGGCAACCAACTGAACACAGAAGTGAAAATTGAACTAAGAAATACCGGCACCTTCTTCAGGCTAACTGAGTATTAACTGCCAGGCAACTTCAGTAACCCAGCAAGGGTAAGACAACCATCAAACAGGCCTGCCTGCAACATTAAAACTTACCTTCCAAGAGGATTCCACAGGTTTTACCTGAAAAGGGCAGACTTTTATATCTTGAACTCTTAATGCCTCTTACCCTTTACGTTCTATCAATCTTTTGTTGAATGTGCATGAGAGAGTGAATGTGTACATGTGTGGTGTTGTGAACATTTAGGATGATTATTGTTCAATAAATATTTTATATTCTGTTTAAACACATGAGAAAACCTGTCACTGTCTGTTGTTGTGAAAGTAATTCTGTTTTTTTTTGCTTGCTAAAAATATTTTAAAGGAATTTTATAGTTAAACTTAATGAATGTTGGACCAGGTTGTTCTTTAAAAAAAGAGATAGCGAGCTATCAAGAGGACTGAGGGAGTCAGATTGGCAAAAATGTTGCTAGTTGTCACATGGCTCGGGTTGGCGTTGGACCAGAAACCCTGGTAACAGGGGCAGAAAAGTGACAAGCGCTCCTTTGATTGGACAAGCCCAACAGTAGCAGAGCACTTGGGATGGGCAGCAAAACTGACAAACTTTCTGCTTGTGAGTCAGAGTGAGTGTTTTACCTTCTGGAAGGAGATAAAGTCAAGTGCTGCTGAAGTGTCAAAAATGGACAGAAGACCACAATCCAACCCACTTTCCAGAAATTCCATAAAAGACTCTGTGAAGTCCTCCGTGTCGATTTATCTTGTTTCCTGTATTTGAAGAAAGCCTGCTAAAAATAATTCTCAACACCACCTGAAGAGAACTGTTCTGAAGATTCTAATGATCTGTCTATGTGTGCTCAAAGGTTAGACTGTATGCCAGTTTGGAACAATATATCTCATCTGCTATTTCTTTCAAAAAACGAGCAATTACATACGAACATACAAACATATGAATTAGGAGCAGGAGTAGGTCACTCAGCCCCTCGAGCCTGCTCCACCATTCAATAAGTTCATGGCTGAACTGATTTCCCTACATTACCAGCTACCCCTGATAACCTTTCACCCCCTTGCTTATCAATAATCTATCTACCTCTGCCTTAAACATATTCAAAGACTCTGCTTCCATCGCCTTTTGAGGAAGAGAGTTCCAAAGACTTACAACCCTCTGAGAGAAAAAAATTTCTCCTCATCTCTGTCTTAAATGGGCGACCTCTTATTTTTAAACAGTGACCCTTGGTTCTAGATTCTCCCACAAGGGGAAACATCCTTTCCACATCCACCCTGTCAAGACCCCTCAGGATCTTATATGTTTCCATCAAGTCGCCTCTTAGTCTTCTAAATTCCAGCGGATACAAGCCTAGCCTGTCTAATCTTTCCTCATAAAATAGCCTGCCCCAGTCCAGGTATCAGTCTAGTAAACCTTTGAACTGCTTCCAACATATTTGCATCCTTCCTTAAATAAGGAGACCATTACTGTACACAGTATGTGGTCTCACCAATGCCCTGTATAGCTGAAGCATAACCTCCCCACTTTTATATTCAATTCCCCTCGTGATAAACAATAACATTCTATTAGCTTTCCTAATTATGTGCAGTACCTGCATACTAATCTTTTGTGATTCATGCATTAGGACACCTAGATTCCTCTGCATCTCAGAGCTCTGCAATCTCTCACCATTTAGATAATATGCTTTTTTGTTATTCTTCCTGCCAAAATGGACAACTTTGCATTTTCCCACATTATAGTCCATTTTGCCCACTCACTTTACCTATCTATATCCCTTTGTAGCCTCCTTATGTCCTCTTCACAACCTACTTTCTTAGCTATCTTTGTGTCATCAGCAAATTTAGCAACCATACCTTCAGTCCCTTCATCTAAGTCATTTATATAAATTGTAAAAAGTTGAGGCCCCAGCACAGATCCCTGTGGCACACCACTTGTTACATCTTGCCAACCAGAAAATGACCCAATTATGCCTACTCTCTGTTCCCTGTTAGCTAGCCAATCTTCTATCCATGCCAATATGTTATCCCCTGCACCATGAGCTTTTATTTTTTGCAGTAACCTTTGATGTGGCACCTTATCAAATGCCTTCTGAAAATCTAAGTACAATACATACACCGGTTCTCCTTCATCCACAGCACATGTAACTCCCTCAAAGAACTCCAATAAATTGGTTAGACATGATTTCCCTTTAACAAAACCATGTTGACTCTGTCTGATTACCTTCAATTTTTCTAAGTGCCCTGCTATAGCATCTTTAATAATAGCTTCTAATATTTTCCCTAAGACAGATGTTAAGCTAACTGGACTGTAATTTTCTGCTTTCTGTCTCCCTCCCTTTTTGAATAAAGGAGTTACATTCACTATTTGCCAATCTAGCAGGACCTTCCCTGAATCTAGGTAATTTTGGAAAATTAAAACTAACGCATCAACTATCTCACTAGCCACTTCTTTTAACACCCTAGGATGAAGCCCATCAGGACCCGGGGACTTGTCAGCCCACAGCTCCAACAATTTGTTCAGTGCCACTTCCCTGGTGATTGTGATTTTCTTAAGCTCCTCCCTCCCTTCCATTTCCTGACTTGCAGCTAATTCTGGGATGTTACTTGTATCCTTCATAGTGAAGACCCATGCAAAATACCTGTTTAATTCATCTGCCATCTCCTTATTATCCATTATTAATTCCCCAGACTCACTTTCTATCGGACCAATGTTCACTTTGTTAACTCTTCTTTTTTAAATATCTATAGAAGCTCTTACTATCTATCTTTATATTTCTAGCTAGCTTTTTCTCGTACTCTAATTTTACTTTCTTTATCAACCTTTTAGTCAATCTTTGCTGTTTTTTATATTCTGTCCAACCTTCTGACTGCCACTCATCTTTGTGCAATTATATGCTTTTTCTTTAGGTTTGATACTATTTTTAACTGTTTTAGTTAACCACAGATGGTGGGTCCCACCTTTGGAATTTTTCTTTCTCATTGGAATGTATCTATTCTGTGTATTCTGAAATATCCCCTTAAATGCCTGCCACTGCATCTCTATTGACCTATCCCTTAACCTGATTTGCCAGTTTACTTTAGTTAACTCTGCTTTCATGCTCTCATAATTGCCCTTATTTAAGTTTAAAATACTAGTCTTGGACCCACTCTTCTCTCCTTCAAACTGACTATAAAATTCAATCGTATTATGATTGCTGCTGCCTAGTGGCGCCTTAACTATGAGGTCATTAATTAATCTATCGCATTACACAATGCCAGGGCTAGTATAACCTGCTCTCTGGTTGGCTCCAGAATGTACTGTTCCAAGAAATTATCCTGAAAACATTCTATGTACTCCTCATCGAGGCTAGCTCTGCCCATCTGATTTTTCCAGTCTATATGTAGGTTAAAATCCCCCATGATTATTGCTGTACTTTTCTGACAGGCTTCCATTATTTCTTCCTTTATATCCCGTCCTACAGTGTGGTTAACGTTCGGTGGCCTGTACACCACTCCCACAAGTGACTTCTTGCCTTTATGATTCCTCATCTCTACCCAAACTGCTTCTACATTCTGGTTTCCTGAATTAGTTTCTATTGCACTAATACCATTATTAATTAACAGAGCCATCCCTCCACCTTTTCCTAACTTCCTGTCCTTCCTAAATGCCATGTACCCTTCAATATTCAGGTCCCAATCCGTGTCATCCTGCAGCCATCTCTCTGTAATGGCTATCAGATCGTACTTATTTATTTCTATTTGCGCTCTCAGTTCATCTACGTTCATTCAGATACAGAGCCTTTAGTTTTGTCCTTTTATTATTTTTGTAACCTCTAGCCTTATCTGTTGATGTACTTTTAGATTTGTAGGCTTGTCCCTTCCTGTCATAGTTTATCATTTCCCATATTAATGCCTTCCTCTTTTGCCTTGTCTGCACTCCTTGATTTAGCATATCTGCAAATATATATTTATATTATATTATGTGTTATTATTATTTATATTATATTATATATTCATATCTTAACAAGTAGTTAACCCAAATGTTTTTTGCCTGTAACTGAGCTCTGATCTAAAAATTCCTTTTTATTTTTGCGGTTAACTGGTCTATATGTGTGTGTGAGTGTGAAGAGACTAAGGTAAACAGGGACTTTAAAATTTGGTTAAGGTAGAAAGGGGTCTTTTAAAATTTTAATGTTGGATTTATAAAAAATTGATCTGTGTGATACTTTTTTTTTACTTCATTACTAGTTAAGACTTGTTTTGTAATAAACTGTTAATTTTGTTCTTCAGTAAAGAAACCTGGTTAATGTGTTCAATTCTGCGGAAAATAGTGTATCTGATTGACTGCTTCAGTAAGTGGGAAATTTTTTTTTAAATGTTGTGACCTGTGCAGAAGTGGGACTGACTTAACAATGCATTCCTCCCGCCTCGGTCATAGCACTGTTTATTTGGACAACAAAACGCAAAGGCTGAAACATTAAACAAAAACACTTATCAGTGGTCAGTTGGGAGATGACCAGTGGAATCCAGACACACCATTTCCCACCTGTCCATGACACTATCTAAGTCACAGAATCACAGAATAATACAGCGCAGAAGAGGCCCTTCGGCCCATCGAGTCTGCACCGATGCATTAAAGACACCTGACCTGTCTACCTAATCCCATTTGCCAGCACTTGGCCCATAGCCTTGAATGTTATGACGTGCCAAGTGCTCATCCAGGTACGTTTTAAAGGATATGAGTCAACCCGCCTCTACCACCCTCCCAGGCAGTGCATTCTAGACTGTCACCACCCTCTGGGTAAAAAGGTTCTTCCTCAAATCCCCCTTAAACCTCATTCCCCTGACCTTAAACTTGTGTCCCCTAGTAACTGACCCTTCAACTAAGGGGAACAACTGCTCCCTATCCACCCTGTCCATGCCCCTCATAATCTTGTAAACCTCGATCAGGTCACCCCTCAGTCTTCTCTGCTCCAGCGAAAACAACCCAAGCCTATCCAACCTCTCTTCATAGCTTAAATTTTCCATCCCATGCACCATCCTGGTGAATCGCCTCTGCACCCCCACCAGCGCAATCACATCCTTCCTATAATGTGGCGACCAGAATTGCATACAGTACTGTGCACACCAGCTGTGGCCTTACCAAAGTTCTGTACAACTCCAACATGACCTCCCTGCTTTTGTAATCTTGTCAAGCTCGACAAGATTCATACAATCTGGGAAACAATAATTGTTCCTTTGAGGAATTAATGGATATCAAAATATCCATAAATTTATAATGATTAAACAGGTAATTATATTCATCTCTCAAGAAACCCATGTACTTTCCATTGATGTAGCATCAAATCAACAACCAGTTGATGTAGGATCACAGGAGCCACTTCAAGCATTTCATTGGCAGTTATCATTGGAGGCCTAGTTAAGAATGAAACATGGACAATCCATATAGTCATAATGTCTTGTGATGTTCAGGGTCATGTCCATAAGCCATAAGGGAGCAACATACAGAATATGCCATCTATATGTTCCTGTTTCCAGCACCCACAAAAAAAAAATCTGGTTTAAACTATCCGTTAAGGCATGTGACATCGCACACCTTCAGGCCTGTCACTTTATCAACATAAACCTGTTGACTATGTCATTCACAAACTTCAGTCCCCAGTGGCTGATGAACAGTAAATTTGTGATCAAGTTGTTACTTCTCAAAGTAACAGATGTCTGTGTTAGGGAATGGAATGTTTTTTTTTTCATTTCTTGCACCCATGATGCTGGAAGTAACCTAAAACTCAATGGAATATAATGTTTCAGGAGCTGCTGGGGTTTTGGAAATAACATCCCTTGCAGAGCAATTGCTCAAAGATGAATAATTGGGATTGAGAGGCTAGATATCATTTTTTAAGTTTTGCTTTATTATCCCGGAGGGTGTAGTCAGAGATTTTGCAGAATCTCCCTTTGTGAGATTAAGTAAATTAGGTTTAAGGGCAAATTGTACATGGGCCATTGAAGCAAAAGGGCTGAGTGGGCTAAATAGATTTTTCTCATTCCATATTATCTCATGTTTTAACAAATAAAAAATGTGAAATCTAGATGAAGGCCAAAGCTCAGAGTGTAGGACGCCGTCTGGATCAAAAAATGGGAAAGGTAACACAATAAAAATAAATAAATGGAAAGCAAATTTAATCTATAAGTGTTGTAATCCTGGAATACATTAGAATAGGAAATGTACAACAAGCTTTGATTCCTTCACAAGTTGGTTGCAGGTAAAGTTCCCTCTACTGTCATAATGACTCTGACCTCTGATGAACACCTCCAATTGCACTGGTGTGATCATTTGACTTCCCAGGCTAGCCCTCTCAGAATGAGAGGACTGATTTCATACTTGTTTGTGCCAAATTATGGGAGAAGCTGTACTTTGGACTCATGGTCATGAGGAACAGTTTCAAGTATATTGAGAAATGAGTATTTTATCACATCAGTGGGCTGATTTTCAACCCAAATCCCAGAGGTAGTGTTTATAGTGCTTATTCTCTTCAAATAGTTAATTTATTACATGTGACAATGTTTTAAACTTTCTGTGACCACCTAAAGAGGAAGACATCGGGCTGAAATTTATATTTCCGCTGCTGAAATTGGTAGCAGGCAAAAACAATGGCAACACGCCCGTGCAGTCCGCACGTCGTGGAACCGCCGCGATATTACACACGGCAGCTCACTTAAATAGCCAGGGAGGACCGCCCTCCACCCCCCACGATGCCTTGGAAAGGGTGGGCTATCTGACCCGGCAATGGCATCAGTTGTCTGTGTGCAGGCACTGATGCCATTTTTAAAGGGCTTTGAATCCTACCATTTAAAGTAAATATTGAAAGAAACACTTAATAAAAAAAGTTAAATACATTTAATTTGCCTCTCTCCCACCCCCCCCCCCAATAACCATAAAATGAATTACTTGCCCTATGCCCCCACCTTGTCCACCTGACCTCCCCCTCCCAAAGTACATAAACTTTAAACTATAACCCTACCCACCATCCCCTACACCAATGATATTACTTTGACTCTGCTCCCGCCACACTGCAATGAGAAACTTGCCTCGTTCCCCCCCTCCCTACCAGTATTCCGCCTCGGTTCCCCGGATGGGGATCCGAAGGCGCGGGAGTGCCGGCCAGCAGCAGCGAAGATCGCACCGGGACAGACAGCAGGAGTGTAAGGGTAATTAATTCATTCATTTTAATTAATTTAAATGGGGCTCTCATCGCTGAGCGGTGGGGGAGGGGCTGCCACGAGGCCTCGCTGCCCCTGGCAATATCAGGCTGGGCCTTCCCAGCATCACGATACGTGGTGGCCCTCTCCCGGAGGTATTTTCCAGCCCACCCCACCACGAACCCTGATGTCGGGGGTCAGTAAAATTCTGCCCAATTATCTTCCTAAAGAACACATTCCGGCCAAGTGGTGAGGTGTGTGAGTGTTTCCCACTGTTCAATTCCCAACTGACCACAGAAAGTGTTTTTGTTATTAGGGTTTAACCCCTTTGTGTTTTATTTGTCAAATAAACAGACAGAGACAGGTTTTCTTGTAGGTTTTAAACAGAAGATTAATTATTTGTTGACCAATATGCCTTATCCTGAAATTGTTGCAACTACACTTACTCACACAATCACTTGCACACACACACACACAAGGCAGATAGAGAGGAAAAGGGAGAAGTGATTTGAAGTGAGATATGGTTTCCAGTTTCACGGTAAACCTGTTGAATTCTCTCAGAGGTCAAGTTCTCTTTAGTTGCAGGCTGAGATGTGTGTAGATTTCTCTGTTGGTTGAAAGTCCAGTTTGAACATAGAAGATCACTTCCTGCTGCACAAGTTGAAATGTAGAATTTACAGCAGGGTGCCTTCCTTGTTAGATTTTCTCCTGGCTCTCAGCTGGACAAGCTTTGGTGATGCTTCTTCCTGGATCTCACTCCTCTCTTTCCAGAGAACTACTATTAAGGTCAAAAGTAGTTTCACACCTTTGCCTCTGTTGGGAGACATAGATCTTCACTGGCGTGGCAGGCAATGGCCCAGGATGTGGTTGCTTCACACCTTCTTTGTTTCAGAAGAACCCATTCAATTCAAAAATATCTCTTGATGGATTTAGGATGGGTGCATTTGATACCTCTTAGCTTGGAATGTATTCTTTTGTTCGTACCAGACGGTAGACAATTTGAATATAGTAGCCAGATCTTTTTACCTTCAGTGGCCATTTTGGAGCACATTGTTCACTTTTATAAAAGAAAAGTCCATTTTTTATAACTCTTCAGGTTGAGTTCTTGTAGTTTCAATCACTGCACTTTACTTTGTGAGTGTCACAAACAAAAGATACTTTATCATGTTGATGATTCTGAAAGCTGATTCAAGGGTTAGCAAATGAGGAACAAAGCCATTTTAACCTTCCTTTCCAAAGAATAATTACACTGTCCCATTTGACTGGATAATAAGATAGTCAGCTGCCATGGTTACTGCATACTCTCCTCTTTGGATAAGGCTGTATTATATCATCCATTAACCATTGTTGATATCATACGGTAAGCATCTTCATCTGCTTCATTAGGATGATTGGACCGTATTTTGGCAAATATTCTGAAAAGGTCAACAGTCAAATAGCACTTCCAAATTTCAATTTGCTAATGAGAGATAAGTGCAGTTGTACAGATGTTCTTTATGCTCTCCGGTGATTCCATGATTGCAGGAAACATGTGGGATAACACTGGTATGGAATAAATCTAGGGAATCTATTACAGATAACGGGATGGTTTGTGAGTTTCTAATCTCCAGGGAAGTTGTACGAAAATAATACTATTACTTTAATTAGCCAGAAGATTCTGCAGCTCATAATCTAGGGCCATCTGGTGATACTCCATTGTCCCTTTTCTTGATCTAATACCTAATGCTGCAAATATTCCAACACCTAACTTTGCTGCCAAGATAGGTTCATTACAATCAGCACTGTGACATAGCAGAGACACTGTCCTGGATGCATCAAAAATCATTTTACGTCCTCATTAATAAATAACTTCCTTGATACATGTTCATGAGACAAAATTTCTCTTTCCCTTTCTTTCTCTCTCCTTCCTTTTCTCCCTTTCTTCTTTTTACTCTTTCTTTATCTCTCTTTCTCCCTTTTCCCCTCTTGCTTTCCCTCTCTCTCACTTTCCCTGTCTCTCTCCCCTCCTTCCGCCCTCTACCTTCACCCTGCCATCTTTCGCTCCCTTCCCTTTCTCTCCATTTCCTTCTTGCCCTCTCTCTCTCCCTTTCCTTCTCTCTCCCACACTTCTCTCCCTTCCCGTTCCTTCTCTTTCAAGCTCTCTCCATATTTATCTCTCTCTCAGTCTCTCCCAGGTTCTCTCTCTTTCGGTCTCTCTCAATCTCTCTCTTTCCCATTTAGATAACCACATTTATAGATTACTAAATGGCAGATGTAGACAAATAGATAATAAAGAATGGCTAAAGCAATGAAACAGTCCTGGCAGCAAATAATTCACGATCTTTTCTGGAGAGAAAAACTTCTTGATGATGGAGAATATATTAAATATTAAACAAGTACTGTATTTCAGCATCTTATAGAAATGTTATCCTCAGTCCTTTCTATTTAGTTTTGTGTCCTATTAGCTTAAAGTATGTTGTCAATTCTTGTTTAGGAAATAACCTATTCCCACAGAATTGGATGTCGTACACAATGATGAGGAGCTCCTGATGGAATATTAATGAGAACCTTCTAAAATATAGTTCATTGCATTATTGATCATTTTGGAAGAAGGCCTTAAATATGAAGAGTTCCTAACTTCTATCACTTTTATCTTCTGTAGTGATTTCTGAAAGGCAAGTCACATGATGGGTAGATACATTCAATTTGGATTGCAAACATGTTAAAATGTGGAATTTAGGTAAGAAGTACCCCCTTGGAATAAACAGCTCCAGTTATTCAATTAATTGGTGTGAATACAGAGGATGTTGATAGAACATGGGGGATTATCATGTTCTATTAGTATGTCTCCCATGGCATTGCTCATAGAAGTCAGAGGTCATTCTTTTTTTTTATAAGGCAGCAGGATTATACCATGTGGTGCACAAAATATTATTCTAATGTGAAAGTGGAGCCTTGTGCACCTGGTGAAGACTAATTGTGCATCATGAGATCAATTCGAGGGTGATGTGTGTTGCTGAGAAAGTTTCTCTGTAGGTCGGCCAGTGCCTATGAATGGCTCCTTCCAAAGTTAGAAGAAACCAACAGGCCCCAAATTTCCTAGGTTGGATTATATTGGCCCTGAATTTCCTGGATGGCACTTACATGGTGGCACTTTCTGTGTTGATCTTGCCAATGGGAATTTGTGTCAGAAGTTCCCTTAGGGTGTATTTGTCTACACCAAATGTAAAAATCAATGTGAAACCAGTGCAGATGCAATTCGACCATTAGGGGTAATAGCAAGTGGGCTGTTGTCTTCTTCCATGGTGCCTCACTCTCTGAGCCTCCTGCCTCTGCTTCTCCTCTTCCTCTTGCATTACAACGTAGAACAAGGGTATGCCACTGGGGAGGTCATTCTATACATTTTTTCTTCTGAATGTGTTATGGGGGTCAAAAACAATTTCAGGTGTACTGAGACTAAAATTCCTTTGGAGTGTAGTCCAGATCTCTACCAATAAAATCACAAAGAAACTAGTTATCAAACTCTCATTATGCTGGTGTTAGGTAGCTTTGGGCTGTGCTACACCGAAAGCTTTGGGAATAAATCTATGCACATTCTTCACATCAATTGAAGACACTAGCTGGACTTTTGCATGGGGCAGAGCTATGTAAATGAGCAACAAAAGTTTCTCAGAGGTGACACAGATGATTGAGGAAGTTCTCCATTGGTGAAGTTTTTTTGCTTAAAATTTGTAATTTCCTTGGGGGAAAATGTGTTACGCTGCTCTTATGCCACAGTTACACAAAGCTTTTCAGGAAATTCTGGTCCATTAAATTTTATGGGGCAAGGTAGTGGGGGGGGGGGGGGGGGGGGGGCTACACTTTTAAACCAAAAATCAGTCCAAGCTTGGGGCCATTATCACAAGAGAAAAAGTATAAGTCAAACCTATGGGACAAAGGCTGACAAGTCTCCTGAACCTGATGGCCTGCATCCTAGGGTCTTAAAAGAAATGGCTGTAGAAATAGTGGTTGCATTGTTGTAATCTCTTGATGCTGGAAAGGTCCCAGCAGATTGGAAAACAACAAATGTAATGCCTCTATTCAAGAAAAGAGTAGAAAACAGGAAACTATAGGCCAGTTAGTCTAATATGAGTCAATGGAAAAATGTTGGAATCTATTATTAAGGAAGTAATAGCAGGACATTTAGAAAATCATACTACAATCAAGCAGAGTCAACATGGTTTTATGAAAGGGAAATTGTATCTGACAAATTTATTGAAGTTCTTTGATGATGTAATGAGCTTTGTGGATAAAGGGGAATGAGCAGATGTAGTGAATTTGGATTTCCAAAGGTGCCACATAAACATTGCCATTTAGAGGATCACTTGGTCTCCATTGTCCTATTATCTTAATAATAATTTTAGTTATCAATTGTTTCTTTTTGCACCAAGATACTAAGGAAATATGACTCAAATTAAAAACATTTGCAAAAGTAGCCAAGTGCTTCAGCGTTACAGAGTTAGGCTTTTGAAAAGGCTTTGTGTTATAACCCTAGTCTTCACTTGCACTTAGGTTTCCCAGAGGCAAATTTCACCAATCATTGGGTCATTTGCAGAAAGAAGACAACATTAGCTTGTGGGAGGTAGTCTGCACTTCTCAATATTGGCATGAGTGCCATTTGCTGCACATGTAGAGTTGACCTAGGGTTCGAATAATCCACCATTCTTAACTAAAGAGAACATAGACACTGGAGACAAAAACAAAAAGTGCTGGAAATACTCAGCAGGTCTGGCGGCATCTGTGGAGAGAGAAGCAAAGTTAACGTTTCAGGTCTGTGACCTTTCATCCGAACTTGAAACGTTAACTTTGCTTCTTTCTCCACAGATGCTGCCAGACCTGCTGAGTATTTCCAGCACTTTTTGTTTTTGTTTCAGATTTCCAGCATTTGCCGTATTTTGCTTTTATTAGACACTGGAGAAACCAACTTGTGGGACTAGTCTTCCTGTCACCTGGGACTTCTGAGAAAGAAAGTACTTCTGTGATAGACATAAGGAACAATACAGAAGGAGAAAAATTGAACTTATGACAAATGGGGAACAGTGACAACAATATGGCACTTTGCTGAAAATTCAGAAGATACAATCTTGAATTGCAAATGTCATAAATGAAAGTTTTTTTTTCAAAGGACAGTTCCCCTGATGGCTCAGTATGTTTATCCTTTGAGTTGCTCAGACCAGGAGGGTCACAGGTTCGACATCCAGTTTGTGTCCTGCTCTCGTAGAGAGAAAAATTGGTTGGATATCCTGCTTCTGGACAATATATCCAGTGACTCCTACTGGAAGTGTACACATGTCTGGGGCATATTTGGTGTGGACAGGATCAAGCTTGGTGGTGATGCTTTTCTGTCATCAAATGAGCTGCTGGTGCTCATGAATAATGGTCACTTGGATGGATCAGAGAGTAACTGATGCTGTAAAACTGTACAAGGATTCAACACCTACAAGGGAAGAGGGAATGGGGAGAGGGCAAAATTGGCCAGAAAAATCTAAATATGCTAAGGTCCAAGGCTGTATTGATTCAACAAATCATTGCAGCTTTGCTCTTAGCTACTGATGGTAGCTCGGAGGCCAGCAGGATTTTCATTTGAGTCCACAGTTCAAGACGAGCTGCTCGATTGAAATTAGTGATGCACATGTCTTCACAGTCTCCTGTGTTTTTGCAAAGGGAGGCAGTTGTCTCCAATGAGAGTGCTGCTGCTTTATCGCGTTTTTATAAGCTTCTCTACAGCTGTTCTCATCAGTTAGACTCAGGGCAGAGGTCTGGAATGTTAGATCAAACAGCGCTGTCTTCAGACCAGAAACTATCTATCAAGGTTATGACTTATCCAATTATAGACAGCTCCAGTTTATGGGCTGGACAGTAAAGTGTTCAACAAATGGTAATTAGTCACACTTCTGGAGGTTTAATTGAATTACCTTTGACAGTGAATAGCAGGCTTAGTGGGTGATCCTTTAAACCAGCTGACCCAGAGGGCTTCCCAAAATCAATTAACCTATCAGACTACAAGCATGCCCACATCCTGTCTGACTGAAGGCAGTATGGGAGGAGCAGGACCGACAGCAGCAACTGTCTTGTGGGGAGAATGCACAAACCTACTACTAGCACTGACCTCTGTTACCAAACATGAAAGAAAAACACAGGAGGGAATAGACCTGGAAAGGGCTGAAAGAATTTGAATATAAATCATCCAGGCGATAGACTGCTAACTGATACAGGCGAGCTCTTAAAGGGATTAACCCAATCAGTCTGCTCAGCGTGTAAGGGAAAAATGTAAACCAAAATTGCTTCCAGCTTAACCTGGCCAAAACTGTACCACAGCCCTCTTTAATTTCATTGCCAACTCTCGAAATAGACCATAAGTATTTACTCAAAAGCAAGTATGACCACATCCTAGAAAATTAACTTCAGTATTATATAGACAGTCAGACACTATTTACTTAAACAGTCCAGGAAATCCCCCATGCTAATGAGTCTATAATTGGATAACAGTATATTAATTCTAATGTACTTTACTAAACGGTATTTACACAGTGCCATACCTCTCAATCTCCTAACTCTACATTGTAATACATTACCTTTTCAGAATGCATAGTGCTCCATTGCTGCTTAGTGGCAATTTATTCCCTAAATTTGTGTTGTACTGTAGCAGTTTTCTTACTCTCTTTCAACATCATAGTAGCTTTTTTTGGAAGACTCCTGGTAACTTCCAATTGCTGTAATCATTCACAGTCTTCATTCAGTTCTACGGCAAGCTGTTACACTGAGATTTTGCTGCAGTTCTGTTTTGACTGCTCCCTCGCTGGAAGGATGGTTGGGCTCAGTGTTTGAATGCAGCAAATGTGAGATGACCATTACAAGTATATTCACTAAAATAAATGCAAAATACTACAGATTCTGGAAATCTGAAATAAAAACAGTAATTGCTGGAAATACTCAGCAGGTCTCGCAGTATCTGTGGAGGGAGAAACAGAGTTAAGGTTTCAGGTCTGTGACCTTTCATCAGAACTGTGTTAACTGTGATCTGACGAAAGGTCACAGAGCAGGTCACTAATATCATCAGTTCATAAAATTCACACACTCTGCTCAGTACAACACTCTGGACACCTCTGGCAAATGTCAAATACTAACTGGTACATGGAGGAACAACAATAACTTGCATTTACATAGCACCTTTGACACAGTAAAATATCTCAAGGCACTTCACAGGAGCATTAGCAGAAGAATTTGCCACCGAGCCACAGAAGGAGATATTAGAGCAAATGGTAAAGCTTGGTCAAAGAGGAGTGTCTTAAAGGAGGAAAGCGAGGTAGAGAGGTTTAGGGAAGGAATTCCAGAACTTTAGACCTAGGCAGCGGAAGGCATGGGTGCCAATGGTTAAAATCAGGGATGCTCAAGAAGCCAGAACTAAAGGAGCGCAGATATCTCGGAGTGTAGTTGGGCTGCAGGAGGTTACAGAGATAGGGTGGGGTCAGGTCATGTAGGGATTTGAAAACAATGATGAGAATTTTAAAATCAAGGCGTTGCCAAACCAGGAACAAATATATGCCAATAAGCACTGAGGTGATGAATGAACAGGACTTGGTGCAAGTTAGGACGCTGGCAATTTTGGTTGAGCTCAAGTTTGTGGAGGGTGGTAAATGTGAGGCCAGCCAGGGAAGCATAGGAATAGTCAAGTCTAGAGATAACAAAGGCATAGATGAGGGTTTCAGCAGCAGACGAGCTGAGTCAGGAACAAAGTCAGGCGATGTTACAGAAGTGGAAGTAGGCAGTCTCCATGATGAATGATCCTCCAATTGGTTCCCAGACATACAGATCTGCCAGAGCTTTGGCTCACACTTGAGAATCCCTTGAGATGGCTTGGAATCAAGGCAGCATTTTTCTGAAGCCGGCCTCAGAATGGGAATATTCCACTCCTATACATAGATCCATGGTAAAAGAGTTCCGCACTTCTGGTTCTACAAGATTCTCACTTTAAAGCAGAAAGTTCTCTTATTTGTCTTTTTAAAACTTCACTTCACCTTATCAAATAGATGGACCATCTTGCAAAACTCACCATGCTTCAAAATTGTATGTCAAGCACTTTGAAATGTTTATTCAGTACAGAAGATATATAGACACAGGCCATCCCATGTCTCAATCACCTGAGCTAATCCCTTGCATAGATTAAACCACCTTGTGGGAACATACTTTATTCAGTTGTTCCAAATTGACCAACATGATTAATTCTTTGAGTAATTGCTGACTTTTTGAACTGGAAGAAGGGTGGAGATCTGAAATGATTTTCTCAATTGTTTTTGAAAAAAACATTAAAACCTGATTTATTGCGGATATCAGCCAAATTCACAATGCTTGGATTCATTTGTTTCATTCTGGTTAGCACTAAGTTTGTCCTTCTCAACCATTAAAGCTACATTTCAGAGGAAACAACAAGAATTCCTTGAGCAATCCCAAATCTTTTTAAGGAGTCCATTAGGAATTCAAACAGTTCCCATTCAATCTCTGGTCAGCATTGTAACATACCCAAAAATTGGGTGACCATCTTTTCTGTATTGTCATCAAAACATCTTACTGAGATCACCCCCAGTTTCCAACATCAATGCTGTCATTCAGTTAAATACGAAAGGAAAAGTCCTGATTCATGTCTCTGTTATTCAGGATGTATTGTGTGTAGCTAGGGACTGATTCATCTTTTTTCCAACAGCATGCTCTGTATTCTAATGATGTTTCTTTGACTTCTTGTATCACAGCATGTCAAAGCAATGACCATGCCTAATGGTAAAGTCATATCCTAGGCTCAGTGGCAACACTCTCACCTGTGAGTCTGAAGTTTTGGGTTCACCTCCCACTCCAGAGACTTGAGTACATAATCTAAGCTGATGCCTCAGTTCAGTACGGAGGGATTGTTACACTGTCAGTAGTGCTGTCTTTTGGATGAGGTGTTAAACCAAGGCCCTCTCAAATAGATATAAAAGCTCCGATAGCACAATTCAAAGAAGAGCAGAAGAGCCTGGTGTCCTGGCCAAATTTATTCTTCAACCAACACCACCAAAAACAGAAGATCTCACTGTTGTTTGCAGGTGCTTACTATGCGCGAATTGGCTGCTCCATATCTTACATCACAGCATTAGTTACATTTTAAAACTACTTAATTGGCTGTAAAGCACTTTGGGGGACTCTGATGTTGCGAAAGGTGCTATATAAATACTAGGCTGGAATTTTACATCCCCCCCCCCAAAAAAGAGCAGGCTGATGGCAGGGGTAGGGGGCGTAAAATGGAGTGGGAGCTTGCAAATTTACATGGGGTGGTGGTGGCGAGAAACAGCCTGCCCAGCCCAGGCCAATCAAGGCCCTTATGTGGCCAATTAACTGCCACTTAAGGGACTCCTCCTATAGTCGTGGGTATTTTACACTGGGCAGGTGGGCAGCTGAGGCCTCAGAAAGCCCCCCTGATGAAACTAAGCGGCCTTCTTGTGGGCTGTGGAGCGGCCCTCCTGATTGGGCACTTTGTGCCCTGTGTTGGGCCGCCCCCGAAGCCGCAACTGGCCCCAACGCACGACACACATCCTGCCCCCCCCTCCCCCCCGTGCCCTCCCTAACCGACCCCCCTTGCCTCACCAGGCCCCAACCAATTGACCCCGGCAAGGCCCTGAAAACGTACCTTTTTTCCAGGGCCATCCTTCATCTTCATCCTGAAGCTGGATGTACTCCCAGCAGAGGCCACCACTCCCTGTGGTGCTGCTGGGACTAAGAGCTGCAGGCCTGCTCCATTAGGCGGGACTCCCTGCCTCAAGGAGGTGGACGTCCTGCCCAAAGCCAATTAAGGGCCTGGGAAGCGAAAAATCCCAGCGTGGCTCCCCAGGCCTGGCAGAGGCAGGCTTGCCCCCGACCTTTCAGCCAGTGGACAGGGCCCACCACCCCCACCACCACCCCCACCACCCCACCAAACGACAAATTCTGGCCCGAGTCTTTTTTTCCTCATAACTGTAATTACTAAAAAAAAAAATATTGTCTACTTGCAACAATTCCATCAAATATTATATTCAAGCTGGAAAGATGTCTACCTTTTGCATTTCATCTTTTGTATATTTCTAAAACAATCCAAATGAATCCCACTGCCTTGTTGTGTTTCCAGAGTCCTGTATTTTCCTCTGCTTATCTACTCATCCCTCAGAAGATCAGTGGGCCCTACCACAACCAAACCTTGTGGTAAAACACTTCATGCTCTAACTAATTTCTGTGTAAAGACTTTTTTCCCCAAAATATTTCCTGTCCTATCAAATCTCTTCCTGATTTTAACAACCTCTATTAAATCTTCTTAACCTTCTCTGTTCCAATGTAAATAATCCCAAGATCTCAACTCACGCCTCATAACAATGGTTTCCCATCCCTCACGCCTACCTGCACTGAGCACTCTTTATGGTTTTAGTATTCTTTCTATAATGAGGTACCCCAACTGCACAATGTACTCTAATTATTGGCTGATAACGATTCAGCAGTCTAGTTTGCACTCAATTGAGGAATAAAACAATAGCCAGTGTGGCAAGCAAATGTTGACTGGACACAAATGTGAGTGGAAATCACAGCAGGCTGGGAAAGCATTCACCTATGGTGAGTGGGTTAGGGGTAGAGGGGGTGGTATCTTTCAAATGCCGGACACCCATTTCTTCATGTCTGTGCCTCTCTATAAGAGCAACTCACCTAGTCCCACTCCTGCACCTTTTCCACATAGCCCTGCAAGCTTTTTTTTCAGATAATTGTCAAATTCTCTTTAGAAAAGCACTATTGAATCTGCCTCCTCTAGACTCTCAGGCAGTGCATTCCAGATCCTAACGACTTGCTGCATAAAAACATTTTTGTTCATGTCATCTTTTCTTCTTTTGCCAATCACCTTAAATCAGTGTCCTCTGGTTCTCAATCCTTCTGCCAATGGGAACAGTTTCTCCCTATCTACACAGTCCGTATCCCCCATGATTTTGAACACCTCAATCAATTCTCCTGTCATGCAGATCCCCACCTGCCAAGAATCAGGCATATTAATTTTGTCACATGAACATTGATTTTAAACTGTTACTGGAGTGTAGAAATGACTTGTTTGAAGACCACCAGACACTGGGCTGGAAGGACATTTTCATACCAAGAGATGCTGCTTGTGGAGATAAAGGACTATTCTCTGTTCTAATTATCCCACATGGATTTTGATCACCAGACATTGAAGGTGAAAGGAAGTGCATTCCAGAGACTGCTCAGGTAATACAATCCACAAACCTCGCAGGAGATACTGTTCCAAATAAGGAGCTAATCACATGATTAACCTGCTGAGCAACCTGGAGTTTTTTAAATTGTGCCCCAAGAAAGGAACTAAAGGCAATTCGCAACTGAAGCTGGAACAAGGAATCAGCTCTATCTCTCTCGCTTTCTCCCAAGCCACCGGGTCCACGGAAGACATGTAAACCTCAAGCGAGAGAAGACTCTGACATCGAAACAAGTTGAAGCGTGAACTGGGCCCCGACGAACAGCAGGTCTTACTGGCAACCAAAGACTCAACAACAAACTCAAAGGACTGGAACTACCAGATATTGCCTCAAATCTTTCCTCTTTATTTCTTCTACTTTTTCTGTCTCTATCCACTCTGTCCATGCCGCTCATAACTTTGTAAACCTCTATCATGTCGCCCCTCCACCTCCGTCTTTCCAGTGAAAACAATCCGAGTTTTTCCAACCTCTCCTCATAGCTAATGCCCTCCAGACCAGGCAACATCCTGGGAAACCTCCTCTGTACCCTCTCCAAAGCCTCCACGTCCTTCTGGTAGTGTGGTGACCAGAATTGCACGCAATATTCTAAGTGTGGCCTAACTAAGGTTCTGTACAGCTGCAACATGACTTGCCAATTTTTATACTCTATGCCCCGACCGATGAAGGCAAGCATGCCGTATGCCTTCTTGACTACCTTATCCACCTGCGTTGCCACTTTCAGTGACCTGTGGACCTGTACGCCCAGATCTCTCTGCCTGTCAATACTCCTAAGGGTTCTGCCATTTACTGTATACCTCCCACCTGCATTAGACCTTCCAAAATGCATTACCTCACATTTGTCCGGATTAAACTCCATCTGCCATTTCTCCGCCCAAGTCTCCAACCGATCTATATCCTGCTGTATCCTCTGACAATCCTCATCATTATCCACAACTCCACCAACCTTTATGTCATCCACAAACTTACTAATCAGACCAGCTACATTTTCCTCCAAATCATTTATATATACTACAAACAGCAAAGGTCCCAGCACTGATCCCTGCGGAACACCACTAGTCACATCCCTCCATTCAGAAAAACACCCATCCACTGTTACCCTTTGTCTTCTGTGACTGAACCAGTTCTGTATCTATCTTGCCAGCTCACCTCTGATCCCGTGTGACTTCACCTTTTGCACCAGTCTGCCATGCGGGACCTTGTCAAAGGCTTTACTGAAGTCCATATAGACAACATCCACCGCCCTTCCTTCATCAATCATCTTCATCACTTCCTCAAAAAACTCAATCAAATTAGTAAGACACGACCTCCCCTTCACAAAACCATGCTGTCCCTCGCTAATAAGTTCGTTTGTTTCCAAATGGGAGTAAATCCTGTCCCGAAGAATCCTCTCTAATAGTTTCCCTACCACTGACGTAAGGCTCACCAGCCTATAATTTCCTGGATTATCCTTACCACCCTTATTAAACAAAGGAACAACATTGGCTATTCTCCAGTCCTCTGGGACCTCACCTGTAGCCAATGAGGATGCAAAGATTTCTGTCAAGGCCCCAGCAATTTCTTCCCTTGCCTCCCTCAGTATTCTAGGGTAGATCCCATCAGGCCCTGGGGACTTATCTACCTTAATGCTTTGCAAGACACCCAACACCTCCTCCTTTTTGATAATGAGATGACTGAGACTAACTCCCTTCCCTGGGCTCATCATCCACCAAGTCCTTCTCCTTGGTGAATACTGATGCAAAGTACTCATTTAGCACCTCCCCCATTTCCTCTGGCTCCACGCATAGATTCCCATCTCTGTCCTTGAGTGGGCCAACCCTTTCCCTGGTTACCCTCTTGCTCTTTATATATGTATAAAAAAGCCTTGGGATTTTCCTTAATCCTGTTTGCCAATGACTTTTCATGATCCCTTTTAGCCCTCCTAACTCCTTGCTTAAGTTCCTTCCTACTGTCTTTATATTCCTCAAGTGCTTCATCTGTTCCTAGCCTTCCAGCCCTTACAAATGCTTCCTTTTACTTTTTCACTAGGCTCACAATATCCCGTGTTATCCAAGCTTCCCAAAACTTGCCAAACTTGTCTTTCTTCCTCACAGGAACATGCTGGTTTACTCTCAAACAGCCACCCCCAATCTAAATTCTTCAGTTCCTGCCTAATATTGTTATAATTAGCCTGCCCCCAATTTAGCACCTTCACCCGAGGACTACTCTTATCCTTATCCACAAGTACCTTAAAACTTATGGAATTATGGTCACTGCTCACAAAATGCTCCCTCACTGAAACTTCGACCACCTGGCCAGGCTCATTCCCCAATACCAGGTCCAGAATGGCCCCATCTCTAGTTGGACTATCTACATACTGTTTCAAGAAGCCCTCCTGGATGCTCCTCACAAATTCTGCCCCATCCAAGCCCCTAGCACTAAGTGAGTCCCAGTCAATATTGGGGAAGTTAAAATCACCCACCACTACAACCCTGTTACCTTTACATCTTTCCAAAATCTGTCTACATATCTGCTCCTCTACCTCCCGCTGGCTGTTGGGAGGCCTGTAGTAAACCCTCAACATCATGACTGCACCCTTCCTATTTCTGAGCTCCACCCATATTGCCTCGCTGCATGATCTCTCTGAGGTGTCCTCCCGCAGTACAGCTGTGATATTCTCCTTAACCAGTAATGCAACTCCCCCACCCCTTTTACATCCCCCCCTATCCCGCCTGAAGCTTCTAAAGCCTGGAACATTTAGCTGCCAATCCTGCCCTTCCCTCAACCAAGTCTCTGTAATAGCAACAACGTCATATTTCCAAGTACTAATCCAAGCTCTAAGTTCATCTGCCTTACCTGTTATACTTCTCGCATTGAAACAAATGCACTTCAGACCACCAGTCCCGCTGTGCTCAGCAACATCTCCCTGCCTGCTCTTCCTCTTAGTCCTACTGGCCTTATTTACTATGTCCTCCTCATTTACTTCACTTGCTGTCCTACTGCTCTGGTTCCCACCCCCCTGCCACATTAGTTTAAACCCTCCCGAGTGACGCTAGCAAACCTTGCAGCCAGGATATTTGTGCCCCTCCAGTTTAGATGCAACCCGTCCTTCTTGTACAGGTCCCACCTGTCCCTGAAGAGAGCCCAATGGTCCAGATATCTGAAACCCTCCCTTCTACACCTTGATCTTGTAGATAAGGTGAAAAATTGTTTCTGGAATAATCCTTTGATTCTTCTGCACTGCTTAAAAAGTTAAGGCATTTTTCTTACTTTTATGCCTTGAGTACAAGACCAGTACAAATTGCTGCAACAATCTGTTTGGATACAGCAGTGTTGTGCCTGAACACTGTTAACTAGTTGTCATGAATGCAAGCAGATGATAAACAAAACTTTATGTTTCTCTGACATTGTTGCAATCTTTCTCTTCTGCTCGGTAGTCTATTGTGATCTGTTCAGCAGATTGTGGTGCTTCTGCTGTGCTTTGTTTCATTACATGATGATTGACAGTAAAAGTTGGAATGAGGAAAGCATTTGCTGCTTTACATCTGATCGTGGAGAGCTGCTGACAGCTAACTCTTCAGTTCACTTCCTTTCCAGATTGACGAGATTTGGGCTGTCAATCTGAAAGGCATCAGCTGAATTCTATCTACAGGGGGGAAAAACGATCACGCTTTTTATAGTGCAAGGAGATAGATAAAAGATGACAGTGGATTGAGAACAGCACTTGTAATCAAATAAAGGCAAAGGAGTGGATGATCCATCAAAGGGATTATAAACAGCAACAACTTATATTTATCTAGTGCCTTTAACATAATAAAACATCCCAGGGCACTTCACAGGAGCATTATAAAAATATGGCACCAAACTACATGACAAGATACTAGGTCAGATGATCAAAGGCTCAGTTAAGGAGGTAGGTTTTAAAGAGTGTCTTAAAGGAGGAAAGTGAGGTAGAGAGGTGGAGAGATTTAGGGAGGGAATTCCAGGACTTAGGGCCTGGGCAATTGAAGGCATGGCAAGCAATGGTGGATGTATTCAAATCAGAGATGCTCAAGAGGCCAGGATCAGATGAGTGCAGATATCTCGGAGGCTTATGGAAGTGTTAGAGGCAAATTTGAAATGGTCATTTTACATAAATTAATTTCATGTGTTGCAGAAATTTATAGCTGATCTATTGCAGAGGAAGAATCTTTTTTGATATTTGATGTTTTCCTTAATTTGTTTTGTTTCAAGATCATACTGCTTTACACTTTGGCCACATTTCTACAAGTTGGACATGCCTACATACAAACATATGAACTAGGAGCAGGAGCAAGCTATTCGGCCCCTCGAGCCTCCTCTGCCATTCTATTCTGTAAGATCATGGCTGATCTGTTTGTGGTATCAACTCCACTTTCCTGCCTACCCCCGATACCCTTTAACTTCCTTGTTTGTCAAGGCTTGAAATCGGTGCAAACTTCATTTAAATATAAGAGCAGTAATGGAATTCTCTTCCTCACTCGAAGACCGCCTCCACCCCCCCGCTACACTTGAGTCCGTGACACCAGAATTACAAATGTATGACTTGAACCGAATAACCAGCGAGACAAGTTTCTTCTGATAACTCTCAATTACTTTATTGAATTATCCATAATTCTTACAGAAGGGTTACACTCAGCAATCACAAGTTACAGTTGCAACTACAATTATGTGACCCAAGACCGTGTCCTGCTAGAGGCTAAATATAGCTTAACCACCCACCCCCCTCAATTCCTAACTTTATACTTACGATCACCCCTTGGTTGGTCGGTTGATGGTGTGCATAGGTCCCTCGGTGCTCTGCTGTCTTCCTTAACTGGCTGCAGGAACAGTAACATACTCCGATCTTCATGTACATTTATACATTTCTTGCTGCTGGCTGGACCATCACGTCTCCAAATTTGGCAATGCTCTAAACCTTGCTTAAAATCTATTACATTTCTAACCTTTGCTAGTTCTGATGCGTTAACTCTGCTTCTCCACAGATGCTGCCAGTCCTGCTGAATATTTCTGGCACTTTCTATTTTAACTCCAAACTTTTAGTTCTGATTGGCAATTTATGTTCTCATTCTTGATATACCTTTTCTGAAAAAAAGGTCTTCTGTGAAAGACACAATCACCTATTTCCTGCTGATAATTGATTTCAGGAAGACCAGTCTTTCACACCTCTTCAATCCTTAGATTTATCCAGTACTTGAGCCCATCTCCTTCCATTGTCTGGTACTTAAGATCTTCAGGTGCTAATCCCTTCTTCTATGGTGGTTGCAAGACATATGTGCTTATTGCGTCCTTGATTTTTAACTGGGCTAATATGACTGTCTGTTTCCACTGAAACCTTGTAACTTCAGAATCTCAAACATGGAGTTAACACCTTGTTGTCCTTCAGCAGGAAGGAATGTTCTGCATACAATTTCTCAGCAAGCTGCTGCCAATCATATCTGCAGGATTCCATGTTTGAATTTCTCCAATCAGGTTTTCACCTCTAGCGCAGCAGTGAATTTGCATTAATCTAACTCATAAATGACCAGGTGCTCTGTACCCCTCCTCACCCTTTGACATAGTTGATCACACTATCCTCCTCCAACACTTCTTTTCTATTGTCCAGCAGTGTGGGACTTTCCTAGTTGTTTCCAGTCTTGCCTATGCAATGACATCCAGAGCATTACCAACAATGGGGTCTTTTTCTGTCTCTAAACCAATACTGCCGAGTCCCTTCATCACCTATCTTTGGTCTCTCCTCTTCCTCAGCTAAATGCTGCCTTTTGGCAACATCATCCAAAGACATGGGATCATCTTTCATATGTACCACTGACAACACCCAGGTCTATCTCTCCACCACCTCTCTCTTAGTGTTGTTAGCCTGCTTGCCCATCATCCAGTTTTGGATGAGCAGCAATTTCCTCCAGCTAAACTTTGAGAAGACCAAAGCTATTATCTTTGACCGTTCCTCACAAGCTTCATACTCTTTCCATCAATTTCATCCCTCTTCCTGGCCACTGTCCCAGCTTGGACCAGACTGCTGGCAACCTTGGTGTCATATTCAACCATGACCTGAGTTTCCAAACACATATCTTCTCTAGCACAAAGACTGGCTACATTTCCCCTGTAACATCGCCCATTTATATCCCTGTGTCAGCCCATCTGCTGCTGAAACTTTCATCCATACCTTTGTTACCTCCTGACTTGACTATTCCAATGATGTCCTGGCCAGCTTCCCATCCACCACCCTTTAAGTTTATCCATATCTTATCATGCATAATGTCGCTGTCATTAGTCACCACTGTCTTTGATGAACTAGGTACCCAATTTCTCCAATTTAAAATGTGCGTCCTCATTTTAAATCCCCTACTGGCTTTGTCGCCCTCTGCTCGCCTCTTCCTCATTTTGCTGAATCATTGGTAGTCATGTTTTCAGCTGCCTAGACCCCATGTCTTGGAATTCCCTCATTAAAACCTGCACCTCTGCATCTACCACTTCTCCATTAATAATCCCCTTGAAAGGAACATTTTTGGCCAAGCTTTTGGTCACCCCTCCTGATGTCTCCTTCTGTGATTCAGCACCTATTTTTTCTGATTATGCCTCTGTGCAGTGCCTGGGACATTTTACTGTGTTAAGGGTTTTACGAGTTGCTGCAATTGTAATTATAAAATGGTGGAAGTTCACATATCCACAGGTTCAGCTGGATTTTACAGTAATACTGACACGGTAAGTGATACTAAGGTTGAGGAACTTTAGTTTTGTGGAGAGACTGGAGAAGCTGAGATTTGTCTTCTTGGAGCAGGGAAGGTCAAAGAGAGATTTAATAGAGATGTTCACCATTATGAAGGGCTTTGATCGAATCAGTAGGGGAAACTATTTCCATTGGCATGAGGTTCAATATCAGAGAACACTGAATTAATACTTCTTATAAAAGTACTAGGGGGAAATGAGGAGATTTTGGATATTACACAGCGAATTGTTATGATCTAGAATAATCTGCCTGAAATGATGGTGGAAACAGATTCAATGGTAAATTTTAAGAGGAAATTGGCTGTCTGTGGCTTTTTAATGCAGGCACCTCATTAGCATTTTATTTCCAAGTTTGCCGTTGCAAGACAGTGACCATTATGAGGATCCGCATGATGCAATTTCATCTCCATCATTCAAAGGGTCAATCCAAAGATGGAATTTTCAGGAATTTGGAGTTGGAAGTAACAGAGGAAGAATTCTCACACAGAATCAGGATGATTTAATGCCCCACTTGAACAATGCCTCGCTGATGTGCTGCTTGGTGTGGAGAGGAGTCGGAGAGAGATACTGTCCCCCAACAATGGGAGGAAGAAACCTGCTGCTGACACAAAGAAGGCATGGCTGGTGGTGGCCCAGGAGGAGCTTTGAGGTCATGCACATAGATTCAGTACAGGAAATGCTTTAATGACCTAACCAGGTCAGGAAAGGTGAGTATAGTTGCACATTCACCTCTATCCTGCTGAGTACATCACCCTACCCCCTCAATCTGCCTTCTCAGGCCTCTTGCATCACATCACTCCTCACATCCACTTGCCTCACATGCCCACCCATCCTTCTTTTTCTATGCATTTCCTCACATCCCCATCTATTCATCCACCACTGACACTCACCCTCATTTTGATGTAATTTGATACCTCTCACTGATAGCCACTCTCACTAAATGCATCCATCAGCTGAACACATGCCATTAGAATCAATCATAGGTCTGTTCCTTAAAGCATTGCAGGAGAAGAGAGCACAGAACACAAGAGAAAGTGAGAGAAATGCAGATCACAACTACAGAGGAGGAGATGCTGTGGATCAATGGAGTTTGGCATCACTGGCTGTCAGAGATGGGGAGATGGGGAACTTCCAGCTACCTGGTGACACAATAGGATGACAGATAACTTCACCTTGGTCTTTCAGCGCCCGCTGATCTGCAGCAGTGCATTTGTAGTGGAGCGCAGTTGTGCCATGAGAGGGATCATGGCATAAGGGGAGATGGAAGTTGGGACTTCGCACAAAGCGCTGACACATTTCATTCACAAGGCACGTACTGCCTCATGTCTCAATGTGTGAATCAACATTTGCATAAGTGCAGCTGGACCAGCCAGTGGCTGGGCCCTCACGGGTTCCAAAGCCCAGATGATGTCAGTCAGAGCATCCAAGCAATCAAAGCAGCGATCTGAGCAGCCTATCCCTGCTGAAGGCACAGTGGTTGCACCACATAGTAGGAAAAGGAAGAGTAAAGCTTTGTCATTGCACAAGGGTATGTACTTGAGTTGATGAGAAAATGTTATGCTGTGAAGTTTCTGTTCTTTAGTTCAATCATATAAATGTTATTCTTTTGCACAACTTTCCCTTGTTGACCATTCTTGGTTGGTGAGTGGCAAGTTGCCTTTTAACTTGTTTGAATGGGAAAACATGAATTGACAGGGACCAATGGTGGGATGTGCAAGGGATACTTGTTTATTTGTAGGATTGCTTTATGTCAGTGGAATTAGGGGTGGCAGGGCAGAGAAGAGTGGCCAAAGAGTATCTGTATTCCGCACCTTGTTTCTCCTGAAGATGCAAACCTCACTGCTGTGCAATATTGTGCAGAGCACAGCACACCATGTCTATTCTAGACACCCTGGCTGGTGTGCACTGAAAAGTCTCTCCAGATCTGTCTAGGCACCTGAAAGGCATCTTCAGCATGTCAATGGTTTGCTCATTCACACATCTGATGGTCATACGGCATTCATTATAGCAGTGTTGGGCTTCATTGGTCGGGTTTCTGATGGGTGCCTTCAGCCAAGTTTACAGTGGGTCTTGCTTGTCTCCTCGCAGTCACCCCTTAAGCCTGCTTGCAGGTCCAAAGACATCGGGAAGCTTGGACTGTCAGAGGATGAAAGCATCAACACTGCTCCTTGGGAATCTTGCAGAAATATCATTCTGTGGTTGCACACCAGCTGCATATTGATGGAGTGGAAGCCCTTGTGGTTCACGAATACTCCAGGGTGATCTGGTTGTGTGGGATGCCATGTGTGTGCAGTCGATAACATCCTGCATCTCTCGGAAGCCAGCCGGTGAGGCAAACACAAGCACCCGCTCATTCTGACTAGCGTCATCGCAGGCTAAGTTCACATAATTGCCAGCCCTGGCAAACAAGCCATCAGTGACCTGACTAATGCATTTGCAGGCCTCTGACTGGGAGATTCTGGATATATCTCCAGCAGAATCCCAGACTATCTGTGAGAAATGCTACTGCTATTAATAAACTGGTGAATAACTTTGATCAGGATCCAGAGGCAAAAATGTTGAGGGTGGTGATGACTTTGACAGCTACTGGTATCACGTAGCCACCAGGTCAAGCAGGCAGCAGGTCTTCTGGCTGCAGATGTCTGACACCACCTGATACAACAAACTAAGTCTATTGAAGTACTGCTGTTAGGACATGTCAAAGAAAAGTAGCCTCTGCCTGTATTGGTAGTGCCTCCTCCTGTACCCTCTGCTGCTGCTATCTTTACTGCCGTACCCTCTGCTGTCCAGCTGCAGATCTCTGGACAGCAGGGTGCTGGTGCTGCTGCTGATGGTCATGTTGTTCCTCGTTGAGCTTCAATCTAAGGCAGCCAAAGCACCACCTACCCTGATGTGATTCAGAAAACCTCCAAAGTGTAGAAAATAAACTCTGAGCAAAAGAACTGTGAACAAACCCTTTCCCACTAGTAAGAAAGCAGCTCTGAGTACAGAGGACATTGATCAGGATCCAGAGGCAGTATTTCCACAAGATTAATTCAGCCCCCTCAATTGCCATTGTGTTCTCACCTTGCTTTCACTGGCAGGTTTAGGAAGCCTGGGGAACCCATAGATACACTATTAAATTTGAAAGTCTATTGAACTATCGCTCCAATTGAGCGATTATCATATTTTATTAGACAACCTGGGTCTCCCGAGAGGGTTGTTTGCAAGCAGCCTAATGTGCTCCAGTCAAATGTGGAAGTTAGCAGGTTGGAGCTGGCTTCCCGACGTGCTCCCATTTTTCCTGGTTTTCACCCTGCCCTGACACCTGTATCCAAATCCCACACTCCTCAAGAATAAAATTCTCCTCTATATTTCTATGATAAAGACATTTACCAGTAATTGAATAAACATGGATTTGTGCTTCAAAAATGTCAATGGCTTTCTGAAACCTGAAAATGTGAGTAGTTTAATGGGGAAGATTTACTCCTGTACATCAAAATAGCTTCAATCTGCTATTGTCATTAAAACTCTCTCAGGTGATCACACTTACAATTTGAGTTCTGCGGGTATAATGTTGGCTTGTTTTACTCTTGTCTTTTCAGTCCAGGATTTTCACAGGAACAAAAGCAAAGTGAATTCCTGTGTTATTATTAAAAGTGTGCTATACCGTAAATCCATGTTTTAATAATGCAGTAGTGTTTCACAGTTTATTTTAACCAGTAGTTAAAAAAAAAATGAGTCTCAGATGGAGCCCCTGGTCTGAAACTGCCACTGGTTAGGTTTGTTTTTTCTTGTGTCACTTGAACTGGATGCCTCAAAGGCCAGTAATTTAACACTTGCCCTCAATGCCCCTGCAGGCCGTATGTCACGGGGCCACTTTTCTGGCATACGCTTCTCCATGCCCACACATGTTCTCCGAACCGACACTTAACCTTTTGGAGCATAATTTGTTGGCAGAGCTGAAGAAGGCAAGATGTGATTGATGGGTTCATGTGGGGCTTTCAACAGAGCCTGTCTGGCCATCAAGCAAACAAAAAGAACCATCATCACATTGCAGAGTAATGCAAACCACAAAAGAAAGAGTTTCTGAAAGGCTACGTGTTTGAAATCAAACTCTCTGCTAATACAGGTAAGGGAGAGCACAAACATGATACTTTGCTGGTCAACTCCACTCACCTCACAACATTCAGTCTTGGAAACTTCATTGTAAAAATCTATGGGGAAAGAGCAAAGAGAGCTCCAGTTAATAAGCTGGCAGACACACTCAGCCAAGAGACTGCATGGCCTCAGTCTGTTCTGTAATTTCTATCAGCTCAAGATGAAGCTCTGGTGCATTTTCTAAAATTAAGTTATTTGCTACAAGTTGTTCTTTATTAAAGTGTATCCCTGATGTAGAGCATTTCCGTGTGCAATATAAATTCAGCAAAGAAATTTTAAAATAACAAATGCATTAATATGATTTTTAAAAACCTTAACAAAATATGGTGTATAATTACAATAGAAAAACATCAGACAGGACAAAAGATATAGGCTGAGCATAATGTTTATTATGTTAGATGGAAGAGGAGTCATGAACTAGAATTGATGACAGCCTCTTTTATTTAATAGGGCTCATGGCACAGAATGGGTTGGTTCTCAAACAAAACAAAAATAATTAATTCAATCACAAACTCATTGCACTTTTGAAACCAAATTTTGCATCTAAGTGAATTTCGCTTACAATGAAAAACATGTTCACTAAAACGTGCCCTTCTGAGCTTGAGGTTAAGGTGCATTGTCGGTCCAATGGTAATGGAATTTTACATACAACCTGTGCTTTCTTAGACCTGGCATTGCTTGAATCTATCTCTGTGTGTAAAAGGTGGAAACATGTTTCACTTCCTCTTATTGATCTTTACTTTATCTTTACTGTAATTAACATACAAATTTGACAGGCAGGAAAAGACCAGATGGTCCACCAATCCTGCCACATACCATCATGGCTGGAGCATCATGACTAAATACTTTCTACCAAACTCCAACCGCCCCCTACCACCCACAACCCCAATGACCACCACTGCCCCCCACCCTGCACCCCTCACCCCCGGCTCCCCCCCAGCCTCCCATGTAATATCCTGGGAGAAGGTAAAACACAGAAAAAATAAAATCCAGGGCCAATATGGGGAAAATTCATCACCAACCAACCCCCACAAGATATCAAACCATTCCAAGAGATCACATGGACCAAATGTTACCTATAAAGCCACTTGCCTTTTTAATGATGTGATCTCTACCCCAGTCAGGTACAGGTCCAGCTCCCTCTTGAAGGCAGAGAGTCAGCACCCACCACATCAGTTGGCAATGTATTCCAGAGACTCACAATCCTCTGGGAAAAGACAAACCGCCTAACATTCAACCTATTTCTAGTCTTACATAGTTTAAACTCATATTTGCTGGTCCTCCCCAATCTGTTCATCTGGAATAAACGATCAATAGGGGTGCTAGCCAGCCTTTTATTTATTTCATAGACCTCTATCAGATCCCCTCTAAAGTAAATAGATCAAGGTCTTATCCGATTAGTTGAGTTTATAGTTGGATCATTCTTGCTTCTTTTTCCAGATATTTTCCAAGGCATTAACACACACTTTGCCTTTGTCCCAAGACAGCTTTGTTATTTAACCTCTCCTGCCCTATCAAACACCTTTCCCTTTGTTCTCTCCCCCACCTCCTCCCCTTCACTTGCTTAAAACCTAATTTTTTTCTAACCTTTGCCAGTTCTGATGAAAGGTCACAGACCCGAAACATTAACTTTGCTTCTCTCTCCACAGATGCTGCCAGACCTGCTGAGCATTTCCAGCACTTTTTGCTTTTGTCCAAAGTAACTGTAGTTACTTTTAGGACAAATATTCTGGTTTTGTGGAACTGGGCACATATGTGGTGTAGCAAGAATTGACCCACTAGAAAGATATGCCCCAGATTTTTTTTTATTCATTCATGGGCATCACTGGCTATGCCAGCATTTATTGCCCATCCCTAATTGCCCTTGAGAAGGTGGTGGTGAGCTGCCTTCTTGAACCGCTGCAGTCCATGTGAGGTAGGTACACCCACAGTGCTGTTAGGAAGGGAGTTCCAGGATTTTGACCCAGCGACAGTGAAGGAACGGCGATATAGTTCCAAGTCAGGATGGTGTGTGACTTGGACGGGAACTTGCAGGTGGTGGTGTTCCCATGCATCTGCTGCTCTTGTCCTTTGAGGTGGTTGAGTCACGGGTTTGGAAGGTGCTAAGGAGCCTTGGTGCGTTGCTGCAGTGCATCTTGTAGATGGTACACACTGCTGCCACTGTGCGTCGGTGGTGGAGGGAGTGAATGTTTGTGGATGAGCTACCAATCAAGCGGGCTGCTTTGTCCTGGATGGTGTCGAGCTTCTTGAGTGTTGTTGGAGCTGCACCCATCCAGGCAAGTGGAGACTATTCCATCACACTCCTGACTTGTGCCTTGTAGATAGTGGACAGGCTTTGGGGAGTCAGGAGGTGAGTTACTCGCCACAGGATTCCTAGCCTCTGACCTGCTCTTGTATTTATATGGCTACTCCAGTTCAGATTCTGGTCAATGGTAGCCTCTAGGATGTTGATTGTGGGGGATTCAGTGATGGTAATGCCATTGAATGTCAAGGGGAGATGGTTAGATTCTCTCTTGTTGGAGATGGTCATTGCCTGGCACTTGTGTGGCGCAAGTGTTACTTGCCGCTTATCAGCACAAGCCTGGATATTGTCCAGGTCTTGCTGCATTTCTACACGGACTGCTTCAGTATTTGAGGAGTCGCGAATGGTGCTGAACATTGTGCAATCATCAGCGAATATCCCCACTTCTGACCTTATGATTGAAGGAAGGTCATTGATGAAGCAGCTGAAGATGGTTGGGCCTAGGACACTACCCTGAGGAACACGGAACACCTGCAGTGATGTCCTGGAGCTCAGATGATTGACCTCCAACAACCACAGCCATCTTCCTTTGCGCTAGGTATGACTCCAACCAGCAGAGAGTTTTCCCCCTGATTTTCCCAGTTTTGCTAGGGCTTCTTGATGCCATACTCGGTCAAATGCTGCCTTGATGTCAAGGGCAGTCACTCTCATCTCACCTCTTGAGCTCCTGGCAGACCTTCCAACCCTAGGATCATTTAAATATTTTTTTGATGGTCTCCCTGGCCTTGGAGAAGTGGATTCAGAGATTTGTTCTAGCAGGTCACAGAGGCATCCTGTTGCCTGGTGTTAACGGTGGCCACTGAACTGCCAGTAAAAACAAAGCTTGTGCCATCGATTGGTCTTATGATTGAAATTCCCTCTTGGTTGCCACAGCACTGCTGGGCACCAGGGACGAACAGATGCCCAATGTCACTATGGGTCAAATGATGGATAGTGGATTGGATAGCCTATTTCTATCATTTGAATATCATTTCAGGAAATTACCTTTTAAAGCAATGCATGTATTGAGCATCACGTTGCTTCCAGCACGAAATAAGAGGGTCATGAAAGTGGGAGGGAATGGATAATTGTCAATGTCAGAGTACAAGATCCTAGATACAAACTGTTTTAGTCAATCATGGATGGTGGTAATTTTAACTTGGGACGATCGTGTAAAATGCGTGATATCACCTCAGGTGCTTTTTAAACACCTCTCTCAATTTTCGTTCCAAACAAAAGGTGTTTATTGATTGGCCTAACCAATACTGCACATTTTACACTTTGTCTAAAGTCAAAAGTCACTCCAAATCAATGGGCAGCTGTAACAGTTTTAAGCTCCAGGTCAAAGGTTGACTTTCCTTCTCCCTTTTCAAAAGTTTATTTATCAGCTGTAACAAAGATTGATGCATGACATCAGAAGTGTAATTGACGTCAGCTAGACTGAAGGGCTTGGAGTTTCCGCCTGGTTGCACTGATTTTTTTGACACAATTCACCCAAAAGCGGCGGAACCTACGCAAAAGATCGCGGAATTTTAAGCGCAAATTACGTTCAGCAAAATCGAGTTTCCGTGATCTTTTATGCTTGTTTAAGGAACATCACAATAGAAGACAGCTCATGCACAAAACTGCCGATGGCCCCAAATTGTATTAATAACCATTGGGAGTTTCTGCTCATTGTGCTCGAGGCTTTAAAAATTAATCTGTTTTTTGGGGACGTTAATAGATATGTTTTAAAAGCTTTTGAAAAGATTTTTTCAATTTACTGAGAAAATGACTACTGTAGCCCAACATAACAAACAAATGGTTCTCTTTATTTCTTTAAAGTCTTTTCAGTTATTTAAAATCGGGTTACTCAGAGGCGGTGGACTAGACATTCTGATTGAAATGTTTTTGTGATAAACCTGTTTTCATCACTATTAATCAAACTGCACCAACTTGCCTCTCTTAAATATATCGAGGAACATTTCTTAAGGCAATTTTAAAAAAGAAATTTGTTCTGAAAAGCTGCCCATATGGTCTTGCTAGTCCCATTGTATCAATCACAGATAAGGTCATTTCTGAGCACTTCCTTTCATCACTCTCCACCTCCATCCCCCTTCCACACCCTAAACCTACCTCCATCGCTGGAAAAAACTATCCCCCAATTCACTTACAATTGCCCTTTCAAAATCCCAACGTCTAGACTTTAGCCCTCCATTCACTACTACATTTCTGCAGCTACTAATTTGCTCAACTGCATCCTCATCTCCACCTTTGATGCCCTAGTCCCCAATAAAACCAATACTCTCTCTCACCTTGGCCATTCTCCCTGGTATGGCCCTCATCTCCATGCCCTTAAGTCCAAGGGATGCAGACTTGAAAGGATATGGCAGACAACTGGTTGAACCATCCTCTGCAAGATCTGGCTGGAGCACATAAAACACTATTGGGTCCTGCTCTTGTCGACTAAAACCACTCACTATTCCAGGATCATCTTGGAATGCAAACATAACCTCCGGCTTCTTTTATCTACTGCAAACCATCTTCTTAAACTCCTCTCCCCGGTCCCCTCCACCCTCATGTCAAACCATAAGGGCTGGATTTTAAGAAGCCCTTGATGCCATGACCCATGGTGGAGGGGGCCTGAGGATGGCTCTGGATGAGGCCCGCCACGGACCTTAACGCCGGCAGGGCCTGGCCCGATCCTCCCGGCAACATCGAGGCTTCGTCGCTGGACGACGGGATCACAATTTACATATTCAAATTAATAAAATTAATAAATTGACATGTACTTACTTGAGATCTTAAGGGATCTCAGAGGCCGGCACTCCTGTGCTTTCAGATCCCCAGCCGGGCAAACAAGGCGCCACACTGATGGGCAGGGGGCAGGAGGTAAGTTTGTCAGTGCAGGGGGGGGGGTGAGGTAACAGGATAAAATACACATAATGGGTGTAGGGGATGGTGGGAAGGGTTGAACCTTAAACTTTGTGTAGTTTGGGGGGAGGTCAGATGTAAAAGGTAAGTGTTTTGGGGCGGAGGACAAATAGTCATCGTAATTGTTGTGTGGGGGGTGGGAAAGGGGCAAAAGAAATGTATTCATTTAAGTTTTGTGTCTATTTCTTTAAATATTTAAAATGGCACGGTTGGCTGCCCTTTAAAAATGGCGTCAGCGCCTGTGCACAGGCAGCTGGTCCCACAGCTGATCCAGACGGACAGCCCGTCTCCTCCAGGTGATTTGGGGGGGTGGGGTGCAGGCTGCCCCAATTATTTAAATGAGCCGCCGCGAACTTAAGTGCAGTGACTCTTTGGCGTGAGGCCCACATGGGCGGGCTGCCATTTTTTGAGCTCACCGCCAAATCAGCGGTGGGGTCATGGAGTCCAACGCTAAGTGTGAGGAGCTCATGGATTTCTTTGTCACTAAAATCAAGACCATCCAATCATTTGCCTCTGCTGCTTTCTCCCTTTCATTAGCCCATCTGGCCTAACTTCCCATAATGCTACCCCCTGCCCTAGCCCTGAACTTGTATTTTTCTCTACTTTCTCTCCTATCTCCCCTCATGCCCTTTCTAAGCTCACCTTGTCCATGAGATCCACCTCCTGTTCCCTTGACTCTATTCCCACTAAATTGCTGACCACCCAACCTTCCCTCCTGGTTCCCATGTTAGCCGATATTGTTAATGGTTCTCTGTCTCTTTAGCTGTTGTTCCTCTCACCTTTAAATCTGCCGTCATTATTCCTCTCCTCAAAAAAACAGCAACCTTTGACCCCACCGTCCTTACAAACTACCGTCCCATCTCCAACCTCCCTTTCCTCTCCAATGTCCTTGAAGGTGTTGTCACCTCCCAAATCCATTCCCATCTTTTCCGGAGCTCCACGTCTGGAACCTTCCAAACTTGTTTTCGCCACTGTGACTGTTTCAAAACAGCTGTCATTAAAGTCACAAATGCCATTCTATGTTACTGTGACAAAGGCAAACTTTCCCTCTTCATCCTTCTCGACCTCACTGCAGGCTTTGACATGGTTGTAGAATACAAAAGTAGGGATGTAATGCTGGAACTGTATAAAACACTGTATAGGCCACAGCTGGAGTATTGAGTACAGTTCTGGTCACCACATTACAAGAAGGACATAAATGCTCTGGAGAGAGTACAGAGGAGATTTACAAGAATGTTGCCAGGGCTTGAAAGTTGCAGCTATGAGGAAAGATTGGATCAGCTAATGTTGTTTGCCTTAGAACAGAGGAGGCTGAGGGGTGACTTAATTGAGGTGTACAAAATTATGAGGGTCTAGATAAAGTAGACAGGAAGGACCTGTTTCCCCTACCGGAGAGGTCAATTACAAGGGGGCAAAGATTTAAGGTGGATTGGTAGAAGGATTAGAGGGGACATGAGGAAAAACTTTTTCACCCAGAGAGTGGTGGGTGTCTGGAATTCACTGCCTGGATTGGTGGTGGAGGCAGAAACCCTCAACCCATTTAGAAGGTACCTGGACATGCACCTGAAGTGCACGGACCAGGTACTGGAAGGTGGGATTAGATTGGGCAGCTAGTTTTTTTCAGCTGGCGCAGACACGATGGGCAGACTGGCCTCCTTAAGTGCCGTAATTTTTCTATGGTTCTCTGGCTGACCACACCTCCTCCTCCAAAACCATCTCCACTGTCCTCCAGCTGGGTGGGGCTGCTATCACCTGCTTCCATTCTTATCTATCTAATCAAAGCCGGAGAATCACTTGCAATGATTTATTTTCCTGCTGCTACACCATTACCTCTGGTGTCTTCCCAGGATCTATCCTTGGAACCTCCTATTTCTCGTCTACATGCTGTCCCTCAACAACATCATCCAAAAGCATAGTCTTAATTTTTACATGTTTGCCGATGCAGCTCCTCTCTTGACTCCTCCACTGCTGTTAAATTATCAGACTGCTTATCCAACATCCAGTACTAGATGAGCAGAAATTTGCTCCAATTAAATATTGGAAAGACTGAAGGCATTATTTTCAGCCCCCACACCAAACTCTGTTCCCTAGCTACAAACTCCATCCCTCTCCCTAGCAACAGTCTGAGATTAAGCCAGTCTGTTTGCAACCTTGGTGTCACATTTGACCCCAAGATGAGCTTCCGACCACTATCTGCACCATCACTAAGACCACCTATTTGCACTTCTGCAACATCATCCAACCGCCCCTGTCTCATCTCATCTGCTGCTGAAATCCTCATTCAAGCCTTTGATACCTCCAGACTTAACTATTCCAATGCATTCCTGTCTGGTCTCCCACATTCGTCCATCCGTAAGCTTGAGGTCATCTAAAACTCTGCTGCCTATGTCTTAACTCACACCAAGTCCCATTCACCTATCACCCCTCTTCTTACTGACCTACATTGGCTCCTGGTCAAGCAACGTCTTGATATTAAAATTCTCATCCTTGTTTTCAAATCTCTCCGTGGCCTCACCCCTCTCTCTCTCTGTAATCTCCTCCAGCCTCACAACCCTCCAAGAAATCTGCGCTCCTCTAATTCCAGCCTCTTGAGCATCTCTGAATTTATTCGCCCCATTTGTCTAGGCCCTTACATCGGGAATTCTCTCCCTACACCTCTCCGCCTCTCTCCCTCACTTTCCTCCTTTAAGACACTCATTAAAACCTAGCTCGATAACCAAGCTTTTGGTCATCTGACCTAATATCTCCTCATGTAGCTTAGTGTCAAATTTTGTTCTGTAATGTTCCTGTAAACGTCCTTCTTTGGATGTTTAATTACGTTAAAGGTGAGTTGTTGTTGCATTGTAGCCACAATTTCTTTCCATTCCCGCTTTCCACTTGTCTAAGTAAAGTAATAGTTAGCAGCAATTCTTTTCATAGTTAGTCATTTTACTCCATGTTGTTTTGACAATCCACTGCAGACACAGGTGGGCTCTGGTCCCAGCAGTGCTGGTTTTACAATGGCGGAGCAGGCTCGAGGGGCTGAGTGGCCTACTCCTGCTCCTAATTCGTATGCTCGTATGTTTGTATGTAATAAATTTATGTTATAATATCACACATTTTCTAAATGAACTGGCAGCAATCTCACTTGACTTGAATTGTGGCTTTTCACAAGCAGGCGCATAATGACCCCGAAGCATCAGTCACCATCTCTATCTGCCGTCTAACCGCTGAACGGTCAGCAAAGAGAGAGAAGAATAGGAAGAGTTTTTTCCCCCCATATCCTCTGCAAGTTAGAAAGGGTTAACTTCGATAATAAGCAGTTTCCCTGATGTTACTGGAGCTTTTCCATGTGTCAGACTCAGAGCTATGCAGTTCTTCAGGATCAGTTTGCACACACATGCCAGTCAGACAATCCTGTTTTGTAAGCTAATGACATTTCCTAGTGAACCGTCTGTGTTGATTGGCATTTGCAATGTACTAAAAAAACTTTCCAGATCTAGTCTCTGGTTTTAGATTTCAAGTATCTGTTTTGGGCTTTTAAAAATACACTCTGTTTTAAAGATTAATTTCTTAAAACATAAACATATTTAAAAATCATAATAAATGTGGCTTTGCAATAATATAAGAACAATCTTCTTTTCAAATCTCATATCTCTGTTGAACTTGTAGATAGAATTACTTATGATATAATCAGAATCACTTAAAATCGAATATAATCTGTGTGGATGTGTCACTTACACAAGTGTCATTTCTGAACAAGTTGAGTTAGCAGCAGCTCTTTTCATGGTTAGTCATTTTACTCCATGCTGTTTTGACAATCCACTGCAGACACAGGTGGGCACTGGTCCCAGCAGTGCTGGTTTTACAATTCTAGTTTGAAATCAAGTTTGAAGCAGTGGAGAGCTTCAGCAACACTTAGTATACAAATGATTCAAATATTATTTTAGAAATAATAATAAGCTATCAATAAACGTCGGTCTGGAAGTGAACGCTTACACTTTCATGAAGTAGTTTCCAGGGCATGTTGATGAGAAATTGGCAGTATAGCTCGAGAGTCGAATCCCAGTTGTGTACTAATGCAAAGGTTGTGAGGCCCCACCAGGCGGTCATCATGCACACTGGGTGCAATATAACTCCAGACTGATGTAAAGGGAAAGCAATCAACTGATCATTTTTGAATGTTTTAAAATGTGTCTGGATTCTTTGTAATGTTCAAATAAAGTGTACTGTCCCATCTGCAATCTCCTAACACAGAATGCTCACTGTCAAAAGATTGTGGTTTCAAGTTTCATGCTAACCCACCATTCAGTTCCACCTTCCTGAGTTCTCAACTCAGCTAACACATAGCACGCCACGTGGAGAGTGAGGCAGTCCATCTCAAAGGAAAGATGGAACATAAAAACATAAGATGCAAGGTTGCAAAAATCATTGAGCCAGTTTAGTTTTCCCTGTTGTGCGTGTCCATGTATTTCACCTCCTGCTTGCTCCAGCTAGCATCTAATGGTAAATTCCTAAATATATTCTCATTTTGTTCAGTGCATTTTTCATTCCTACAGTTAACAATGATGGCTTGGCCTAAAATGCTATTCCACTATTTCATTTTCTTTGGTTTGAACTTGCCAATTCCATTCTTACAATGTCATTGGATTATATCAAGCACTTAGATGATCAAAAGATAATTATTACACAGCTGTCCCTACTTCAAATCACATCACTAAGTTGATAATGGAACATATCAATTGCTGGATGAAAAAAGACCAAGGTTCATCTAGTTCACCTTCTGTCATCCCGGTAGTCGCAAAATACAACAATAATAGGGTTTTGACTGATTGTGGCAATCAGTCGCTACCAATTACTCTAATGACAGAGCCAGGCATGCTCACTGAAATCTTCCACCTGTTGCAGCTAGATCTGCAGCCTCAGAGCAGGGTGAGGACAGCATTGCCAGTGGCTGTGAATATGGCCGTGGCAATGCACTTGTATGCGTTGGGCTCCTTCCAGGCTCGAGCAGGAGATATATACAAAACCTCTCAATTTGCCATCTACTGTTGCATAATGGAGATCACTGAAACTCTGTATGCACAAAGAGCTGAATATATTTCATTTTCTCTTACCAGAGAGAAGCAGGTTGACTGAGCATCTGGCTTGGTGAGGCTTGTAGGCTTCCCCATGGTGCAGTCAGGGTGCTCCTGACTGCACACACGTCAATTTGTGAATGTCTCATGTAAATTCTGCGATGTACCTTAACCAGCAGGGATTTCACTCCTGCAATGACCAGCTAGCGTGCGATCACACTCAGCTTATCATGCAGGACAGTGCTCAGTATTTTGGCAGCAGTCACAATGCTTTCATTCTGTGGCAGTGCACTGTACCATCTGCATTTGATAGCAAGCCTATATTGTGTTGGAGGTCGGATTGCTGGACTGCTGTGACACCCCACAAGCACCTTTAAACATTGGTATCTGCAGCTATGATGGCAGCAGTCTGAGCTTGTGTGGCAGCAAGCTCGCCTTGCATGGTTTCGGTCTGAGCTTCCACTGCAGCACTCAGACATTGCCTGGCTTCTGCTTATGCTGCAATGGAAGCTGAGACAACAGCAATCAAACACTGCATCATGGTCATGGAGCTGGCCACCACTTCCATGCTGGAGAGGATGAGTTCCAAGTTCTGCACAAAGCCCTGTGCAAGGTTGATCCTGGACTCCTCCATGCTCCTTCACAGTGACAGTAGGCTTTCTTGCAGGCCTGCCAATGCACCAAGCATTTCACAGTGCATGCCCATCAGCCTTCTTCTGTTGGCCGCACCATCAAAGTCCTCATCTGAGTTCTCTGGCAAGTTGGCACCTGTACTTTCCTTGTCCTCTGCCCTGACTGCAGGCCACATGTACCCAGTGTCTGACTACATGCAAATCCCCCCTCTAAGCTACCCCCAAAGTATGCACTGTATCAATATCTGATCTGGTGGCTGTGAGTGTGAGAGCAATGAGAATGTGGCAGTGTTTCTTCTTCATCACCATCTTCCTGCTCATCCACCACAGCCTGGCCAGGTTGTGATTATTGGATATCTAAAGGATAAAGATCCAAGGGTAGGGTTGGAGTAAGGGAAAGAGGGAAAGCAAGAGGTGAAAGATTTCACTATCAGCAGCTTGTAAATCAGAAGACAATGTGGGACAAGAGGTAAGTGGAATGTAGAAGGTGGATTAGGTATGAGTGTATCGTCATCTTTGGTCTCAGCCATGGCCATTCCAATGATGGTAAGTGCCTTCTCCTCCATGGTGTATGGACATGCAGCCACGCCTGTCGCCCACTGTTTAGGTGCTGCTGTCTCTGGTTATGGGTCACCTTGTCGGCAAGAGAGAGAGACATTTGCCAGTGAATGTGGTGCAATCTGGGTGAGGAGCCTGTCACGGTTGAATAGCTGGCTATGTGTGAATGCTGGTAGATGTGGGTGTGAGGCTTGTACCAATGCTAAGTGTTTGAGGATGAGGTGAAACTATGAATGTGAGGTATGAGTTGTGATCGATAGAGATTGTTGGTAGGTGAGTGAAGGGGGTGCAGTGAATTTAGCAGTGTGTGAGGCTAGTCATTCATTTGTAAAGACATGACATTTGAAGTTGAGTTCACTGACCTTGATCACTTGCGTGAGGTCATTAAAATTCTTGTGGTACTGTTTCCAGATCCTCAGGGCTACACTGCTTGCATTAACCATGACGGTTATCTGCTCCCACCTTGTCTAGAGGACCTGCTGGCCCCTATGGATAGGGAACCTTTCTCCTTCTGCCCACCACCAAGGCCTTCAGCGCTGCGCCTAATAACATTGATGCATGCTTTCTGTCCTGTTGCGCCATTAGTCAGTCTTCTTTCAGGTCAGACTCTCTTCCTCAGCCACGTTCAGCACCTGCTCCAGCCAGAATGCACCTCCCCTTTAAGAGGGCAGGCTGGCTTTAAATAGTGCAGGCTAGCTTTAAATGGTGTTAGCCTTATACAAACTTGGGCCCCCTGCCACTCAGCAGTGCATTTAGCATTGTGCTGCATGCTCCTATCATTTAAATAAGCAAACAGCAGAATGTTTGCATGCTGTTTGCATTGGAAGGATAGGGGAAGGGCTAATCGCACAGCATGATCCTCATGCCCGTTTTCAGGGGCTATCAAACTTTTCGTTCATGTCTCAAATTACTCATATACTGTATCTCAAATACTATTTCCTGAGAGAAAATGGCACACAGGGTTTTCAATCTCTGTGTAGTTCTTAAGAAATCTTACCTCGAGCCACCTTATTTAAATTGTACAAGAGGTATTGACTGACTGCAGAGGTCAGTAGCAGTTACCATCCTGTTGATAAACTCCAGAAAGCGTGTTTCAGAAGGATAAGGCTGGAACTATATTTACTCAGTTTCACATTTATTGTGCAGAATAAAAGGATTATAAACATGTAGCTCTTCACACAAATCCCTCTCCCAGTCCCAGTCCCAGTGAGTGTCTGCTTTTAAGTGATCAACTAAAACCCCAATTAACTCGCTTTACCCACATATAATCATACAATTAACGCCTGTTTCTGCCTAAAATCAGTATGGCAGTGAGATGGAAACGGTGAGTGGAATCAAAGAGCTGACGTACCACTCATCTGCCCATTCAGATTATCATGCAAACCATGATCTAGGCAGCTGGTCCTCATGCTGGAAACTGGTAGAGGCCTCATTAATAAATGAAAATTGGAATCAGATAACGCAGTTACTACTCCCAACGCCAGTTTTGTCACGGCCCATGTTGCTACTGCTAGTTCCTGATCCTGGTCACAAACCACTGGCAATGCAAGCTGGGAGGCGACCATTTCTACTGATATTCAAATAGGTCCTCCGCTGCTCTCGGGTAAAATGATAGACAGCTTTTGGAGACATCTTTCTTGTGTTACACTGTGGTTTTCAGCTGCAGATAAAGTTTCCATAGCAGTTGCTGTAGAATATTAGGGGGCATCTGGAAGCAAACTTTTTTCTTCATGTGGGTCCCTCTGGCAATTGCACTCTGACAGAAGGCGGAGGAAGAGCAAAAAAAGCTGCAAGAGACATGATTGCAGGAATCCTTATACTCCCAGCAGAGCTTATAGTCTCAGGACAACATAGCTGCAGTTTTCTGAGGAGCAGTGCATACGCTTCTCCAAGGATACACCCTGGCCCACTCCTCCATTACCCCCACCACCTCGTCCCCTTCCCACGACACCTTGCCCTGCAATCGCAAGAGGTGTAATACCTGCCCATTTACCTCCTCTCTCCTCACTATCCCAGGCCCCAAACATGCCTTTCAGGTGAAGCAGCGATTTACTTGTACTCCTTCTAATGTAGTATACTGTATTCGCTGCTCACAATGTGGTCTCCTCTACATTGGGGAGAACAAACACAGACTGAGTGACCGCTTTGCGGAATACCTCCGCTCAGTCCAAAAGCAGGACCCCGAACTTCCGGTTGCTGGCCATTTCAACACTCCCCCCTGCTCTCATGCTCACATCTCTGTCCTGGGATTGCTGCAGTGTTCTAGTGAACATCAACGCAAGCTCGAGGAACAGCATCTCATTTACCGATTAGGCACACTACAGCCTGCCGGACTGAAGATTGAGTTCAATCATTTCAAAGCATGACGGGCCCCTCATTTCACTTTTATTTTTAGTCCTTTTTTCTTTTTTATATTTTTTTTGTTTAATTTATTTCATCTTAGTTTGTTCAGTTTGCTTACCCACTGTTTTTTTTCATGTTTGTACTTGCAGCTGTTCAGTTTTGAGTCCATTAACACCCTATCTGTACTAATGCTTTGTCTTTCAACACACCATTAACATATTGTTTGCCTTTGCTCCATGACCTTCTGGTCGGTTATTCTCTGTGACTTTGCCCGATCAAAACCTTCTCCTTTGTTATCTCTTGCCCCACCCCTGCTTTACTTGCTTAAAACTATTTGCCAGTTCTGAAGAAGGGTCACTGACCTGAAACATTAACTCTGCTTCTCTCTTCACAGATGCTGCCAGACCTGCTGAGTATTTCTAGCATTTCTTGTTTTTATTCCAAGGATACTTTGCCTGGGTTGTGTCACTTCCAGCAGCAAGCCCTGAAATGAACGACAACAACTCACACAGCATTGTGCTTTGCGGTCAACATCACTGCAGCCCTGGAATTCTTTACATTTGGCTCCTTATAGGCTGCAACAGGGAACATCAGTAGCATCAATTACCCTGCAATTCATGCTTGCATTAAGCCACCAGATTTCCTGTCCTTTCACTCAGCAAGCTTCCTATAGGGAGCACTTTATTTGCTGGCAGCTCGCTGATTCAATATAAATTAGGCTCAGCTGCTGAAGTGGCAAGGGGCCCCATGCCAATTCCTTGGGTGAGTACAGCACATACCCTGCCCACTGCCCCCCTGATTTATACTGTGTATGAAAATCGCCACCTTCCTGGGACTGGCTGGCCTGCAAGGAATTAGCAATGATGGACAAATGTATTTTTTCTTCCTTGAATTGGATAATCTTTAGTTCAGTTACAAAAAATAGCTGGAACTACTTCAGGCTTATTTTCAGCCTAGAATGAATACATATGGCATAAGGGTGGGGCAGGGGGAGAGAATCACAATAATGAGGTCCCTAGAACAAGACTGACCATACAGGACTGCCCTTGTTCACCCAATAACCAGTGACTGAGCATCATGTACGAGAGACCAATTATTGCTCTTGACCTTGAACATGACCCCAGTTTGCCATTCTCTCTGTTATTTTCTGGTAGCTACTATTTTAAAGTTTTGAAGAATGATTGATTATTTCAAGACAGGAAGTGTTTCGTTGTTGTAAATATTCAAACCTGTTCCTAATTTTGATCACTGTTAAGTAAACATCTTTCAAGATTCAACTTTAATTTTCCAAAACAAACTTTAGTATGTAACAGCATGTAATTTGACAGTTTTAACTGCAACTGTCTTTACCTTAGCAAAAAATAGAGAATCACTGGGATGAGATCTCCTCTGGGTGAACAATACTGCAAACGCAATGGATAATTTCCTATATTCGCCTTTACTAAGAAAATCATAAGTTTTCAAAAAGCTTTTACTCGAAATGCCACTTGCTCGAATCCTTTGCCATGTAGCTAACACACTTTAGTTTGAACTATTATGTTCATATCAAGTTTGGTTACCTTGCACCTTGTACAGGAACTTATTAATGTGTTTCCAACTTGTGACTCAAGTGTGAAACTGGCATCATGGCTCTGCCGCCCGTTATAGAAAATGCCTAATAAATCAACTCTTTTATTTTGTATCTGGTGCAAATTCTGCGAGTCCTCAAGGATTCGGGGGGTAATTCTGACTTTGTATGATGGCACAGATCAGGTGATAACAAACCAGCAGCCTGATTTATACCTCTCCCAATGTTTTCTTGCAATAATTTCAAATGGGCTGCTGACTCACCCATCACCTGTTTTACATGATTGCACAAGGTCAATATCTACCCCATTATGTCAAAAATGTTTATATAGATTACAGATAAGCTTAGGCCCTAATAATTTCCCACAATTAAAGTAATTAAAAACAGAAAATGCTGGAAACACTCAGCAGGTCTGGCAGCATCTGTAGAGAGAGAAACAGAATTAACATTTCAGGTCTGTGTCAGAGACCTGAAACGTTAACTCTGTTTCTCCCTCTACAGATGCTGCCTGACCTGCTGAGTGTTTCCAGCATTTTCTGCTTTTACTTCAAATTTCCAGCATCCGCAGTATTTTGCTTTTGTCCCACAATTGAAGATTAGGTAAAGACAAAGTAGAGGTCTTGCTAATCCACCCTGGACACAACTTCCAATGCTTTGGCCTGCAGAAAGTGTGGCTGCATTCAGTCTGTTATTAGCAGTATGTAAGGCTAATAGTACAGTTCACCTTCTACCATAGGGTTGAGAAAGGAGTTAACTAGCTGCCCATCTCAATACATCATTGCTGTAGGAAGATATTCTCCCTGACCAGCTGTGTACCCTTGAGCTGAAGTTGTGATGTTCAGAAGCTGCAAAAGATCAGTAATTCAAAGGCAATATTATGCAAGGAATTTCTCAATAAAAGCTCTGGAATCAGTCTTTCTACCCCTCTTTGGTAATTTAAGTTGCCTTTTAACAAGTCTTTGTACCTGACATTAAATAACATTTTTATCTTCAGAATACTTGCGCACTATTTCGAACAAAATTCCTTATAAAGAATCGACTTACAATGCCATTACACTCATTGCCCAGAGGATATCTTCCCCCAGAGTGACTACAATTATGACTGAGAAGTAATTAGGGTTGCCTCAGTGTAGTATGGCCAATATTTCATCCTTCATCCCTGTTACATATACTCAACCATGTAATGGTTGCTTATTAAAACAAAAGGTGATCAGTGTCATCACATAATCTAGACTGACTTTTTTTTTTATTTCCAAAATATACTTTATTCATAAAAATCTGTAAAAATTACATTGCCAAACAGTTTCCAAACAGCACCAAAAAATACAAACATTGCAAAAGAGATCAGTTTCTTTCAATAATGTCATGATCTAGACTGACACTCCAGTGCAGTATTGAGCGACTGCTGCAATGTGGGAGGTGCCATCTTTCAGATAAGGTGTTAAAGTGAGGCCCCATCTGCCCTCTCAATGTGAAAGATTCCATGGGACTATTCAAAAAAGAGCAGTTTATTTCTCCCCAGTGTTTTGATCAATATTTATCCCTCAAACAACATCACTTAAAAATACAGTTTATATGGTTATTACCATGCACAAATTGGCTGATGCTTTTCTCTATTTTGTAACAGTGAATACACTTCAAAAGTAGATCATTGGCTGTAAAGTGTATTGGGATGTCCTGAAAGTCATGAAAGGTGCTGTATAAATGCATTCTTTCTTTCTTCCATCTATCATGTATTTACCTGTTTGATGGAGATAAAATTAGTGCAAATGTTTATTAAAATAAACTTTTGACAATAGAGACAGAATGCAGAATTCATAATTATGATACTGGCATTAATAAATATTCAAGTTATTTGAAGAATGATAGCATGTCATTGAACTAGAAAGGGGGGGAATCAGACAGGGAGATTCCTTTAGAAGGTTTTCTAGTGATGAGAATTGGAAGATGCAGTAAGTGGCTGCTGAGAGAGGAGAGAATTGGTTCTGCTATGATCTTCCCAATGGTGACTTCTTGACCCTCATATATGAACCTAGAGATGGATATTGGTGATATTAGGGAATGAACACAGTGTATTCAAATAGCTTTCCACTATTTCAGCAAAGGCATTAACCCATAAAAGATGAGCAGATTAACACCTACATTAAAGCAGCACACAGAGGAATGTCACACAAACGTTAATTGGATAATATTTGTAGTCAGGGTATAAAGAATCATCATATGGATGAAATCTAATATGGATAATGTGGAAACTTGCTAATACCCAAAGAACTGTCCCCTTGAACAAGTTCGTGCCCTCAGGAAGGAAAGGAGAGAAAACTAGTCAACAAAGACTGGATCTGTACCCTTCCTAATAACCTGCCCTGTATAGTCAGCAGCTCTGTGATGCTTACAAAGCACCTTGAATGGGTTAGAAGGAAGGAAAGCACCTCCCTGTCCAGTCACTGGCAATGTTAGCTGCTGGTGGCTGACATCAGATTTGATATCAAGACATTTTCTGAAAAATGAGGAACACCGAGGAGTGCAGGAAGTGCTTTGTGACCCTGTTACAACATGTTGTAGGCCAGATGCAGCACTGAACACCCATGGAGCAGTGAGTGTTGCACTGGAAAGCTAGAGCACAATTCTGACTCCGGATATGAATGTAATCCAAGTATAATTAGCTAACTGTTTCTATATCATAATTCATTATCTCTGTTTTCCAGATGAAACATTACTTTGTAAGTCATGAGGAGATTTAGCACATTATTTACAACAATGGCTTTTTTCATTGCTTCAAGAATTTTTGTTAATGTCCGACAAATATAACAAAGTTTACTTTACAAATGTTTGATAGTAAAGAGATTAGTGTGTGTATTGCTATTTAAGATACAGAGGGAAGATTGCATTCCGAGGTCTTTGCAGGTGGCCTCGTACTATTACCTGATGAACTAATTTAATAAAACACAAACACAGCAAAATGAAAGCATAGTTACTGCTATTCTTTTGAACGGGGAATAAGACCCAGATGTGGCCTTAACACCTCCCTGAAATATACAGGAAGTTTCTCTATACTACTAATATAGCCAGTCCCTGAGCACAAATTACACTTGGTTTTAACAGCATAATTTGAAGTCCTAACTTTGACCTACAGCATTATATCTGCCTACATGCACTCCCTATGTTAAATGCACAATATAGATTAATGGATGGCTTGGAGCAGGTCACAAGTTTGTAACCTAAAGAAGGAGTTGGAATGATGTTTGAAAGCACAGGAGCAATGCTGGAGTAATTTGCAAATCTGTAATGAAACCTGAGATTAGCACATCTTTGAACGCACCCACTGGTATCTGTTACCATATGCAGTGTATATGAACCATTGACACTTTCTTTGCAAGTTAGAACTTCAAGCCTGTGTTTCTTACTGTTTTGAGGAGGTTCAATTTTTTTTCTTGGGCTTTTAGTATTCACAAAGAGGTGTTAAGCTCTAATTTAAGAACCTTATTTCAATATTTGGTGAATTATTTAAAAAGATTACAGGAACATCCTTTATTTCTTAAGCACTGTTACTTGTATTGAAATCTAGAATAGAGAAATAGCAGTTGGCAACGTGGTGTTTTTCACCTGAAGTCTGGTGTACATTGATATTGGGTGAATTGACTTTCATCCTCCATAATTAGACCAGATTTGAACTCAGCCTTCTCGAGTTCAAAGGTACTATGCAGTCCCTCATTTACTTAACCTTGTATGCTCAATCTAGTGACCTTGCAATTTTTATAATCAAGAAATTGCTTCAATTTTTCCTCAAAACATCTTCAAAGTCAGGAGCCCAGAGCTTGAGCACCACTGGCCAGAGGGTGTTCATTTAACTTATGTTAAAGACGCTGAAACAATTAATTCTAATGACCATTAGGATCAAATCCAGACCAACTGAAACCTAACATTTATTCTGTGGGTCATGCAGCAAATCCGTTATAGGCTAAAAAATTAGAATATGACAAGCATTAAAAAGGAGGAAAGTAAGTTGTTAATACAAAATGAAATGCAATGCTTAACAGTTTTCAGATGTCCGGGAGCGACAATAGAGGCGCATTCCATTTACTGAAGATAAAGTTCAGAAAAAGTATGGATCTGATTGGAAAGTGTGAACACAGTGTTGCTGACAGATGGTAGCTACCACTGAGGTAATAACATTAAAATGATCCATTCAATTCAATTCTAATAAATTTGGCTCTGTACTTTACTGCATAATAGTATGCACTGTGACTCCAGTCTGATCTGTAAGACTGGGTTGAATTTTGTGCCCACAGCAGGGCTCCCAGGACCTGGTTGAAATGGCGAGTGGAATCCCACCTCGTCCAGCTGGAGCAGCCCACCCCACCCCAGAGCGATCCTACGGCACTGGGCCAATTAACACTCCGTGATAGGATCCCTGTTCCTTTAAAGACGGAGATCCTTCCTTCTACCACTCACAGGGCTGGCAGCTCAGCAGTTTTGGCAGTACCACTGGGAGCAGTGGCCACTGCTGGTACTGTAAGAGGCCTCGGACACAGGCCCAGCACTGGAGGTCAGATTCAAGGTAAATGAGGCAGGGTCGCCGGGGCCAGTCCAGAAGGCCCTGGCATGGCAGGGTGGGGTGTTCAGGCAGTCGTAGGTTATCCTGGCGGGGACCCTCCATGGATCAGAGTACCCACTGAGGAGGCCCCCTCCCACAAGCCCAAAGGGAGATCGTCTTGATTTACTGGGCAACCTCCCCACATGGCAGAGCCCCCCACCTCACCCTGTCCCACCACTGGTTAAATCCCTTCGGCAGCAGGAAGAGGCCTTTAAGTTGTCATTAATAGGCCACTTAAGGGCCTCACTTGACTTCAAGGCGGGAAGGCAGTCATTGGCCTATCCCACCCCCGACTGGACATGGAGCCTAGGCCACCAGTAGTTCTACTTACCAGGCCAACCAAAGAATGTTTACAACTGCAGCCTAAACCATGAGAATATCGGTCTCAAAATGATTGCAGTTTCTCTTACTTAATATCTTCAGCAAAAGGATAAGGCCTCCTCCCCAATATAAACTGGTTGCTGTGAACGGTTGCACACTGTGTAGGATGACCAACAGTTACAAACATCTAATGACAATGATGGATCACTTCACCAAGTATGTTGGTATTGATTAGAAAGGACTGGATGGTCACCAGCCCAGCATTGCCACAGTAGCTACACTTGCCTGGAGAGACTGATCAAATTTTGAATTGTGTGCCATCATCAATTTGTGTTGGCTGAACAGGATCATCAATAACTGCAATTACATTCCATCTCTCCAGGAAATATCAACATGAAAGGCTCAATATGAGCTACTGAAGCAAATCAAATAAGAACTTTGCCCCCAGTAAAAGATCCAGATATCAGCACAGTAATGACCCTATTGTTCCCTCAGGCCGGGAGTAGTGACAGTGCACGTGAGGCATTTCCCCAAAACAGTATGATTTTGCATGCAAGGTGCAGAGGAGATGTTCCAGAATGATATAAGGGATATCAGAGGTAGATGATCAACCATGACCTGTTTGAATCACGGAGCAGGCTCAATGGGCCAAATGGCCTACTCCTGCTCTATTTCCTATGTTCCGACAAGGGACAAGGGACTTCAGATATGTGGAAAAAGACTTGCATTTATAGAGTGCCTTTCACAACCTCAGGATGCCCCAAAAGAATTTTCAGCCAATGAAGTACTTTTTGAAGGGTAGTAATTGTTGTCAGGTAGGAAATGTTGCAGCCAATTTGTGCCTAGCAAGATCCCACAAACAACAATATGATGATGGCAGATAATCTTTTTTTTTTAGTGCTGTTAATTGAGAGATGAATATTGGCCAATACACCAGCAGAGAACTCCTTTCCTCTACTTTGAGTTAGTGCTTTGGAATCTTTTTTGGCCTCTGAGAGGACAGTTGGTCCAACATCTCATCCAAAACACACCTCTGACTGTGCAGCACTCCTGTAATGGCACATCAGCCTAGATTTGGGGTCAAGTCTCTGGAGTGGGATTTGAATCCACAACCTTACTGACTTAGCAATGAGAGTGCTAACATATGAGCTAATACCTGATTTGTAAAGCTCAAACTGTTCTTGTAGCCAAGAAGATTAAAGGGAGATTGACTAGAGGTGTTCAAAATTATGAAGGTTATGACAAAGCAAAATAGGAGAAACTATTTCCCTTGGCAGAAGGGTTGGTAATCAGAGGGCACAGATTTATTATAATTGACAAAAGAACCAGAGGGGAGATGAGGAGCTTCTTTTTAAATATGCAGCAAGTTGTTATGATCTGGAATGCACTGACTGAAAGGAAACAGATTCAACAGTAACATTCAAAAGATAATTGAACATATAATTGAAGGGAAGAAAATTACAAAATTACAGGGAAGGAGCAGGGGAGTGAGACTAATTGGATAGGTTCAATGAGCTGGCACATGGCAAGATGGGCCGAATGGCCTCCTGTTAGTTTCTATGAACAGTCCATGCATCGCGAGGTTAGTGGCAAAGCATTCCAGGATATCTGCAGCCTTAAAACTTAAAATGAGGATTCTACAGAATACCATTCATCAGGACCTAACTCTTTTACCACTGGTCATTTTGAAATGCACCATTAATAATCTACAGGATAGAAGCCAGGACTCGTAGCAGCACTATCCCTAATTCTTTCCTCAAAATTGGCCACATACCTGCACTTCAGGGTATGGATGCCAAGACCCAGCAGGAGAGAGAGGTAATAGTGGTACAATGTTTACTGCATACTCCTTCCACCTCTCCCTCATTGGTATCCTTTATTTACAGCAAAGCAATTGAACATGAAAAGAGAAAATACTGGAAATATTCAGCAGGTCTGGCAGCATCTGTGGAGAGACAAACAGAGTTAATGGACTGAGTTTTCTGGCAGGTGTCAGGACTCCAACGTTGGGACCATTTGCAGGTTCTGACCTCGATGGTGTCCGAGTCCCGCCACCTGCGTGATCTTCCCAGAGGCAGCCAATTAACAGGTTACCTCCGGGATCCCCATCCAACTAGGGATGGTGAGCAGGTTGAGCAGGCGGGAGGGCCAATCAGAGCTTCAGCTCCACTGGGAGAAGCATACGCTGCCGAGATAGGTAGGAGAACGCGAAGGCATCTCAAAGTTGGAGGCGCCCTCTGAAGATTTCCAAAATTGTTTAAAGTAAGTGTGGCGACAGCTGCCAAACCATCATTATGGATGGGGACCAGCTCTGGAAGGGGGTGGATTTAAAGGAAATGTTGATGGTCCCCCGGCCTGCCACTTGGAGGCTGACTCTAGAAGGGTGGTTGGATCTGCACATGGTGGGGGACTGCTGCGATGGAGGGAAGATTCCCTCTCCATCGAAAAATGCCCCCTAATTGGACCGTTAAGTGGCGTAATTGGCTAATTGCATCATTGGAGTGAGCTGCCAACCTTCCCCCCTGCCCATCCCTAGGAAGATCCCCCGCAGATGGGAATGCATCGATGAGCCATCCCAATGCGCCCCCCCCCCCCACTATTTTCGAGCCAGTTTCCAGTGGGACGGGCATTGCCGGAATAATCCTGCCCAACATTTCAGGTCGATGGCCTTTTGTCAGAACTGGTTACTTGGACAGTCCCTCCACAGAAGGATGGAATAGTTGAAGGACGATGGATGAATTACATGGACATGCAAAGAGACAGATTAGCAATGGCAAAAAGAGCAAACTGATTGAAAGCAAACTGCTGATCCCAACTCCTGATGGTTATCATTCCTGCAGTCCAATCCCTTCTAAAGTACTGGGATGATTTCCACATCTTAAACACCAGTCCCAACTGGAATTGCCTCTTGCTCTGCAGGTAGCACCCCACATGGCAAGACACTTGCATACAAATGAAAAGATGGCAGCCAACAGAAGGCAATCTCTGCTGGTTGTTGGGTGTAGTCCACTCCAGAAACAGAAGCATCTTACCAGTATATCCTTCCATCCTTCAGGAGGCTGAAAATATCATGCTCGCTTCGCACATGAAATTAATAACAAACTGAAGAGAAGATGTATCTTCTGCAATGCAAGAAAGTCTCACAAACTCTAGCTGACAATAGCAACAGTTCCGTATAAATGATGACACTTCAAACCAGATGTCTGGGACTCCCTTTTTTGCTGCCCTGACAAGAAAAGTGGCATGAGGTGGTGAAAGAGGTAACAGGATCCTCTACAGTGAAAGCAAAGCCTCTGGCAGTTAAGCTTCCTTCATTGGCTGTAGTGATTAGGTGTTCAAAGCTGCATCTTCCATGCATGTGTTATGTTACGATCACCTGGATCATGGTTTGTATTGATATTTTAGAGGTCACTTTTAGTTTTGGGAGATTAAATGTATCGTTGTAAGAATTTCAAAAGCTTGCAGATCACCCAAGGTTTAAAGTTCAAAAAACTCTCCATGAGTGCTTACAGAGACAGATTTAGAGAGGTGAAAACCATAAAACAACTGATGGCCTTGTTTACTTAGTGGTTGGAACCAATAAGTCTAGAAGAGTTTGCCCTGTCATTGTTAGCAATATCAGTTATTCATGTGTGTATCAGGAATCAAAGAGAAGATTTGGAGTTAGAAATAATTAAATTGCTATCTGGGACATCCCACATGTACTGCATGCTATGGAGATAGATGTTGCTAGGAAGATGCCTTTTGAGGCCAGGTTTTTTTTGGGTGTTTGCTGACTTACTCAGTCAGTTGACTTTTGGAAAGCTGTTAGATTTAAAACCTGTTGGACTCGGGAGCAAAGGGACCATCAGGAACCAGGGTGTTACTGTTTTGAGGCAGGCCCGTGATCAAGCTGGGAAGTTCAGATTTGGGAGGAGATCTCATACCTTGGGAAATAGCTGCAAAACTAGGAATAAAAGTGAATTCCTAAGAGCTGTGGTACAATTTGGATCAGTCCCAGGAGATGGGAAATTCTTGGGGGTGTAAGTAAAAGTAAAACGGGAGTGTTCTGTTAAGATTTTAAATTTAAAAAATAAATGTTTCCAAATTGTAGTGTTGTTAGTAGTGTTTTGCTTTGTTTAACACTTGTACAGTAGAATTTTGGTGTTAAACATGAAATCTTGGGAATTTGACCTTCTCTTTTTAAAAGTTAATGATCCCTAATGGGATCGGAACAAATTGGGGCTTTTGGTGTGATTTGGGATCCGCAGACTGAGACAGGTATGCTGGGATTTGCTAAAGTTTAAGCGAACAAGATTTCACGATGAATTTTGCTGTAATTATTGAGAAGCAGAACGGCTTTGTCAACCACAAAGACTTTTCTAGGATGGAAAGATTTATCCTTGAGTGTTTTGCAACTATCAACAAAGGTTAAGTTATTGGAGAGTTGAAAGTAAAGTTAAAAGCAGCGACTTTGAAGGGGAAAAAGTTGACCCTGATAAAACACTGATTGAGTTAGCTAGGATTCAGTTGCAAATGAAACAACTTGAATTGAAAAAAGAAATGAAGCAACTTGAATTAGAAAGAGATAGAGAAAAGCAAAAAAAATGAATTAAGTTCAAAGAGAAAGAAAAGCGAGACAATTTGAATTGGAAAGAGAAAAGCATTGTTTACATAGACAGGAATAATTGGTAGTCTGTATGATGATTCAAGTTGAACCCCTGGTTTTTATTTAACTAGGAATATTCGCCTAGTGCCTAAATTCAGTGAGGAAGGGGTTGAAAGGTATTTTGTCTCATTTGAGAAAATTGATAGAAGGTTAGTTTGGCCATGAGAAACATGGACCATTCTTTTGCAAAGTGTCTTAATGGGAAAAGCATTGGATGTTTATTCAAGCCTTTTGGAGGAACAGTCTGCAGATTATGAGACAGTTAAGAATGCAGTACTTAATGCGTATGAGTTGGTTCCAGAAGCTTAGAAATTAAAATTTTGAAATTTGAGGAAGAGACAGAATCAAACATTTGTAGAATTTGCTGGGGATAAACAAATGATTTTTGATTGTTGGTATCATTCAATGAAACTTGAACAGAATTTTGAAAATGTGAGAAAGGTGTTGTTAATGGAGGAATTTTAAAATAGTGTTCCAGCAGGTATTAGGACACACCTAGAAAACTGTAAAGTTTCTAATATTAGAGAAACTGCTGTTTTAGCTAATGTTTATGATTTGTCCCATAAACAGCTAGGGGACAGTAAATCTCCATTTGAAAATCCACACAGGAGTTGGAGAGATAGACCAAATTATGAACAAGCTCCTGATGACAGACAAGAGGATAGTAAAATTGACAAAACATATGTTTCCCAAAGTGGTGAAAGAGACAGTATAGAGGATAGGAGCAAGTCAAAAAGACCAACATGTTTTCATTGTCATAAGGCTGAACATGGAAAAGCAGAGTGTTGGAAGTTCAAAGCAAAAGCCATAGCTTTAGTAAGCGTGGGTAGTACTATTATAGCAAAAAGTGAGGCTGGTGAAAATCAGTACCATCTAATGTATTTACAGTGCAATTAAAGATTATGAGAGTTTTATATCTGAAGGAGAAGTCACTCCATTTTCTCTAAGAAAAGACCCAGAAAGATTCTTATCCTGAGAGATACGGGTTCAGCTCAGAGCTTAATGTCAGAAAACCATTCTGACTTTTTTCAAAGAGTTCGCTAAATAAAAATATATTGATACGGGGTATGGATAGAGGATGTATGCCCATCCCATTGTATAGAGTGAATTTAAACTGTGATTTGGTAAAAGGACCTGTTATTGTTGGTGTTGTGTCTAAATTACCCAGTAAGCAGGTTGTTTTTATATTACAAAATGATCTTGCGGGAGATATGGTTTTGTCATTTTCTAGAACGGTGGGAAAGAGTGCAAGAATTATTACTTTGGGTAAAGGCCATTTCCAGTGCCAGGAGTGGCATCTCAAAACTGACAAGCCGGCCAGTGCCAATATTTTCAGGCCTCCCCCTGTTTGTCCTCAGGACTTGAGAGAGGTTTAACCGAGTTTGGTATTGGATATGAGGCAAAGAGAGAGAGATAAAGACTGAAGTAGCTGAACATAAAGGCGTCTCCTTTTATATTGTCTTAGTTTCACTTTCTCTTTGCTAGCATGTGTGTTCTACAGCAGCCTCTAGACTACACAATGCACAATGCAATTGCAATTTCAAAACTACAGCCCCTGCTTCTGTTCCTGACCATTGATGGGGCCTGAAAATTCAGCCCAGAGTTTCAGAATGAACTGAGGAACATTAGGAACAGGAATGGGTCATTTCACCACTTGAGCCAGCTGCACCATTCATTAGATCATGGCTGATGTCTACTTTAGCTCCATTTACCCATCTTAGCTTCCTTAGCTAACAAAAATCTATTGAACGGTGAAGCAAGGCCAGTGCTTAATCAGATTTTTTAAATTTTTGAAATCTGAAATTTCAAATTCAACTCAGAGATAACTGAATAAAATCACTCACCCCTAACATTTTTAGCTATCAACATCAATTGGGAAACACACCTATATTGAGAGAAGACTTCATAACCATAATGTTATTTATAACAATAGTGCCCGAGACACTGAATTGATGGCAAAGTGTTTTACCATGGAAACTCCAATTAGCATTAACTGGGCACAAGGGCCTCTAGTCTAACCTGTTATTTTGTCATCAAAATTCAGCAATTACTGCTTTGAAACAGATAAATCATTTCATTCAGTGTGTTTGTAATTTCAAACTTGAAAACATTTTAAACACCGATTAAAGGTAATTGTTACTGTTAGCTGTAGCTGTCATTTTAGGTCGAAAGGGACATGGCACTTGATAATTTTTGCATGTTACACACAGAATATGTCAGATGCTTGACTTAAGTGTGTGCATAGTATTATATTATAGTTTATATAGTTTGCATAGTTTATTTGTAGCATATCATTGATTTAAAATAATAATAACAAATAATTAAACTCTCATATTAACAAGTGGTTACCATACCCAGCACATGGGACTCTGGTGTAACCAGCAGAATTTCCATTCCCCAAAAATTGGAACTCTGATGTTACATAGGCAGATTATTATTTGATAACATTGTCTCTATGATCTTCTAGCAAGAAGACCTTCTCCTCAATGGTCATTTTGAACTTTCCAGTTGGAAAAACCTTTTGCAGCCCCCAATCCCCCAGAGTTGCAGCCAGACTGGAGAGTGATTATAAAGATTTAAACAATCCCTGTTGGGACAGTATACCTGGAAAGATGTAGGTAACTTGTGGTGTAGTTGTATGATCTCTTTTGCATCCATGTAAAGCTTGGTGAGATGCACAGCAACATAAAACCAGTGATGTAATTAAAGCTTTATATGCAGACTGACTAAACCCTTTTTTATGTTAAAGGTGCTATTTAAATCAAATTGCTTCTCTGTATTAAAGGCAAAAGAATAAATCCTAGAAGTAATCTCACAAGATTTGGACTTTGCAGCCATTGTAATTATACCTCTACTTGCGTTTGTACTTAATAAAAAACTGTTACAACTCAAACTTTTTCCAGTTTTGATAAACGGTCATTGATCTGAAACACTGAGCTGAATTTTAACAGCCCTCTGGCGACAGGCTGGGAAGCAGGGGGCCCCGTAAAATGGCAGGGGTGGACTGCCCGCCATCTTCCCACGAACATGCCATCTTGCCAGTGGTGGGGAAGGTGGTGGATGGCCCTCCAGCCCTGAGGACAATTGAGCCACTTAAGGGCCAAGTAAGGGCCTTTTTCCATCGCTACCGGCATTTTACCACATGGGGAAACTGCCAGGTAAACCCTAACAACCTCTCAGCAGACTCGGTGGGGGGGTGGGGGGGGCCTCCTATTTAGGCACTCTTTGGCCAATGGAGAGGCCCCCCCTGGTGGCAATGGCTGCCTCCACGGCAATGGTGCTGCCTGCCCTTACCAACCACATCCCCCTCGTCAGTATCTGTCTAACTGGCCCCGGCGACCCCAGACCCTACTTATCTAGTTGGACGTATACTGTCATTCCATGATGTCCTCACCTTCCAGGTGCAATCCCAGCAGTGGCCATCATGCCAGTGGCACTGCTGAGATTACTGAGCTGCTGTCCTCCGATTAGCTGACAGCTCCTGGGGGCGAGCAGCTGTCCTTAATAGGGACGGCAATCACAATGGCAAACAATTAGTTGCCTACTCCCTGCAAAATGTAGCTCCAGTCCCACAGAACGCTGAAGCGGGGGTCATCCTCACCACCCCCCCACCCCAGCACGTTTTCAGGCAGGTCAGCAGGAGTCCTGCTGTAAGAACAAAATGATGGCCATTATCTCTGTTTCTCCCTTCAAAGTTCGGCCTGTGAAGTATTTCCAGCATTTTTAGCTTTTGTTACAGTAGAACCATAGTCTCTTAGGGTCTTCCTTGGGAACTCTGAAAAGTTAAACAATATCCATGTTCCTGTTGGCTCCCTCCCAATACAAATTACCCAGTAGCCAGAGGGTCACTAGGTGTGACTCACATCAGCCAGCTCTACATTGCACTCTACAGGTTCTAGTTCTCGTATCTTCCCTCAGAGTGGAAGCATTCACAACCTGATGAGAATACTCCTTCCATGGGCTTAACTATCTTCTTCTTCTTCTTCAGCCTCCTTGTCTCGATGGTTAAGCATCTAGAGGTGGTCAGTGGTTTGTGAAGCAGCGCCTGCAGTGGCTATAAAGGCCAATTCTAGAGTGACAGGCTCTTCCACAGGCACTTCAGATAAAATTGGTTGTCGGGGCTGTTACACAGTTGGCTCTCCCCTTGCGCTTCTGTCCCTTTTCCTGCCAACAGCTAAGTCTCTTCGACTCGCCACTCTTTAGCCCCGCCTTTATGGCTGTCCGCCAGCTCTGGCGATCACTGGCAACTGACTCCCACGACTTGTGATCAATGTCACAGGACTTCATGTCACGTTTGCAGACATCTTTAAAGCGGCGACATGGAAGGCCGGTGGGTCTGATACCAGTGACGAGCTCGCTGTACAATGTGTCTTTGGGGATCCTGCCATCTTCCATGCGGCTCACATGGCCAAGCCATCTCAAGCGCCGCTGACTCAGTAGGGTGTATATGCTAGGGATGTTGGCTGCCTCGAGGACTTCTGTGTTGGAGATACGGTCCTGCCACCTGATGCCAAGGATTCTCCGGAGGCAGCGAAGATGGAATGAATTGAGACGTCGCTCTTGGCTGACATACATTGTCCAGGCCTCGCTGCCGTAGAGCAAGGTACTGAGGACACAGCCTTGAAACATTTGGACTTATGTGTTCCGTGTCAGTGTGCCATTTTCCCACACCCTCTTGGCCAGTCTGGACATAGCAGCGGACGCCTTTCCCGTGCGCTTGTTGATTTCTGCATCGAGAGACAGGTTACTGGTGATAGTTGAGCCTAGGTAGGTGAACTCTTGAACCACTTCCAAAGCATGCTCACTGATATTGATGGATGGGGCATTTCTGACATCCTGTGCCATGATGTTCGTTTTCTTGAGGCTGATGGTTAGGCCAAATTCATTGCAGGTAGCCGCAATCCTGTCAATGAGTCTCTGCAGGCACTCTTCTCTGTGGGATGTTAATGCAGCATCGTCAGCAAAGAGGAGTTCCCTGATGAGGTCTTTCGGTACTTTGGTCTTTGCTCTAAGATGGGCAAGGTTGAACAACCTGCCATCTGATCTTGTGTGGAGGAAAATTCCTTCTTCTGAAGACTTGAACGCATGTGAGAACAGCAGGGAGAAGAAGATCCCAAACAGTGTAGGTGCAAGAACACAGCCCTGTTTCACGCCACTCGGGATTGGAAAGGGGTCTGATGAGGCACCGCTTTGCTGAATTGTGCCTTTCATATTGTCATGGAACAAGGTGATGATACTTAGTAGCTTTGGTGGACATCCGACCTTTGCTAGTAGTCTGAAGAGACCACATCTGCTGACAAGGTCAAAGGCTTTGGTGAGATCTATGAAAGCAACGTAGAGGGGCATCTGTTGTTCGCGGCATTTCTCCAGTAGCTAGCGAAGGGAGAACAGCATGTCAATGGTGGATCTCTCTGCTCGAAAGCCACACTGTGCCTCAGGGTAGACATGCTCAGCCAGCTTCTGGAACCTGTTTAAAACGACTTGAGCGATGACTTTCCACAATATGCTGAGCAAGGAGATTCCACGGTAGTTGTTGCAGTCACCGCGGTCACCCTTGTTCTTATAGAGGGTGATGATATTGGCATCGCACATGTCCTGTGGTACTGCTCCCTCATCCCAGCACAGGCAAAGTAGTTGGGCGGCACAGTGGCGCAGTGGTTAGCACTGCAGCTTCACAGCTCCAGCGACCCTGGTTCAATTCTGGGAACTGCCTGTGTGGAGTTTGCAAGTTCTCCCTGTCTCTGCGTGGGTTTTCTCCGGGTGCTCCGGTTTCCTCCCACATGCCAAAGACTTGCAGGTTGATAGGTAAATTGGCCATTATAAATTGCCCCTAGTATAGGTAGGTGGTAGGGAAATATAGGGACAGGTGGGGATGTGATAGGAATATGGATGGGATTAGTGTAGGATTAGTATAAATGGGTGGTTGATGGTCGGCACAGACTCGGTGGGCCGAAGGGCCTGTTTCAGTGCTGCTAAAATTCTGGGGGGAGAGGCCCGCCTCAACCTGTGACATTGTGAAGGGCCCGCTGCATAATACTGGTGGCGGGGCAACCTCGGTGCGTCACCCCCACTGCCTGGCGACAGGCCCTGCGTCTCCATATGCAGATTGCCAATAAATGTATGCAAAATGTATCTCTAAACTAAACTAAAAGTTCATGGAGTGCTCAGAGTATAGCAGGCTTGGCACTCTTGATTATTTCAGGGGTAATGCTGTCCTTTCCAGGGGCTTTTCCACTGGCTAGAGAATCAACAGCTGATTTTGTTGGCTGTTCGTCCAGCTCATTCATGACTGGCAAAGACTGGGCTGCATTGAGGGCGCTCTCAGTGACAACATTTTCCCTGGAGTACAGTTCTAGGTAGTGCTCCACCCAGAGGCCCATTTGCTTGCGTTGCTCAGTGATCATGTCCCCTGATTTAGACTTGAGGGGGGCGATCTTCTTGGTGGTTGGCCCAAATGTTTTCTCCTTCCATGGGCTTAACTATCTTAATACCAGCAAATAGGGTGGCAGGATTTTATGGATTCCCACAGCCCTTAGTGAGGAGTAGGAGTGCACCCATACCTACTAGTTGTAAATATTTTGCTAGATATCAGAGGAAGTTCCGAATGGCAATATAACAGCACCCTTAAAGTGATTTGGTTGTGCCTAGAAGCATGTTGGGGATATATCAGTGAGGCAAAACTGTTCATCCTGAGCAGCAGTGTCAGTAAGTGCACAAGACTCTAATGGAACCATGCTAGATATTGTTTGCATTTCAAAAGTGTGGAGTCCTTCCTTGACAGATGCTGTATGCATCACTCCCATATGGGAAAGTAACAAACAAAAACTGAAACTAGACACCCAACAAACCATTGACCTTGGGAAACAGGGGGAGCTGCTACATCTTAAAGCACATTAAATGCCATTTGTTGTGGATTGTTTTTTGCCTTTTGTGACATGATTTGACAGAAAAAATTAACTTCCTCAATGTAGGTGCCATTTGGATGGAATGCTGCATATTTTTCATTTGTATAAACACACATCTCAGCACAAACATGCTTGTGTGAAGTTAGTAAACTTGCCGGTGATACAAAGCATGATTGCAGATTTAAAGCAAGAGATACTCCCCAGGCCATCCGTCAGGTTAATTTGCTGCTCATGTTTATGGACCATAAATCAAAACAGAGACATCGGGCTGAATTTTATCAGTCCCTCGATGTCGCGGTTCGGGGCGCAGGGGCTGCTAATATTCTGGGGGGAGAGGCCCGCCTCAACCTGTGACATTGTGAAGGGCCCGCTGCATAATACTGGTGGCGGGGGAACCTCGGTGCGTCACCCCCACCGCCTGGCGACAGGCCCTGCGTCTCCATATGCAGATTGCCAATAAATGTATGCAAAATAACTTACCTGTCGTCCCGAGCCGTTTTTACGGACTCCATTCAGCCTTTGCGTGCCTTTGGAACTCTGCATGGAGTTCTGAGGTGAGAATCTGGTAGGGAGGGGAAGGAATAAAATTGTCAAGGCGGGAGGAGTGGAGGAGTGGGGAAATCAATTTTTATTGGATGTGGGGATGGTGGGAAGGGGTTGAAGGGCAAAAGATTGAAGATTGGTGGGGAAAGTTCGAGTATTTGATAAATCAATTGATGATTGATTAGGGAGGTTAGGGAAGGGCCTCTGCCATTTATTTTTATATTTAATAAAAATCAATTATACTTTTCCTTTAAAAATTACAATTATTTGTAAGGGCTTAAAGCTCTTTAAAAATGATGCCGGCGCCTGCGTGGTGGCGCTGGACGCCATTGCTGGGGACGCAGAGGCCGTCCCCACACATCATCGGGGGCGGGCATTCTGCCTCCAATATTCCAATATTCAAATGAGCCCCCACATGAAATATCACAGGGGATCCCCGACGGTCGCTGAATGCGGGCACCCGGCTGAGTTTAAAGGGTGCTGCCGCTCAGCACCGCGCCCAAATAAAATCCAGCCCATCTTGTATCAACAAACATGTTATTGCAGCTTGAGGACAGAATAGGCAGGTTCTAATGGTTCCCAAATTAGCCAACTGCATTGTAGATGTGAGCAGGGTTTGATGTTCACTGTGTTCAGTAGACACCCCTGTATTTTCTGTTGCAGTACAGTTTTTTTTCTCGGCTGACAGTTAACAGCCTAATGGGAGTCACTGAAGCAACACAGTACTACAGTTCACTATTATTGCTTCAAAATGTGCAGAAATCCAACTTGACCCCTGTTACAAACACAAATCCAATGGTAACCTTCACTTGGCCTTAATGGTCATTTGGCTCCACAGTTACGTTTTCACACTTTCCTAAACTTTTATAAGTGTAACTAAGGCCTAATACCTGGGTTTCTATAAGTGGAGAGAGATTTGACACAGGAACAGAAATAGGCCATTCAGCCCCTCAGACCTGTTCCACATTCAATTAGATCTGTGTACTAACTCCATTTGCCCACATTCGCTTATTATCCCTTGATACACTGACTCAAAAAAAACCTATTGATCCCAGTTTTGAAAGCTCTAATTGACCCAGCCTCCACAGCGTTTTGGGGGAGAGAATTCCAGATTTCTACTATTTGTATGATGGTCTGACAATAAAAATTCACAAAACGTAAAGGCTAGGAATTATTGTTACCCGTTTTAGCAGATGAACATTAACACATATGATAAACCTCTGTCTTAATAGAAGTTTTAATCAGCTTAAATCATTATAATGCCTGCTCCTAATGCCATCAGTAATCTCCGATCTAAAAGAAAAGCAAAATACTGCAGATGCTGGAAATGTGAAATAAAAACAGAAAATGCTGGAAATACTCAGCAGCTCTGGCAACATCTGTGGAGATAGAAACAGAGTTAATGTTTCAGATCTGTGACCTATCATCGGAACAGACCTGAAACTTTGGGCTGTATTTTACCCTCGGCGGACGGGAGCCGTCGACCGACTGAAAAGTCGGTAGCGAACCCGCCTCCGCCTGGACTGGGGATCCAGACCACTTTTTACAGTCCCCAGGCCTTTAATTGGTCTGAGGCAGTACTTGCACCTCATTGAAGCAGGAAGTCCCGCCTAATGGAGCTGCCGGCCAATCAGCGGGTTGGCAACTCATAGTCGCAGCACCACCGCTGGGAGCGGTGGCTACTGCTGGGACTGCAACACAGCTGAAGACAGAAGATGTCAGGGAGCCCTGGAGAACTGATAAGTTTTTGGGGCAACTGGGGTAAACAGTGGCAACTGGGGACCCGGTGAGGCAAGGGTGGTCGATTAGGGGGACGGGGGGGCATGTTGGGTGTTGGGGATGGTTGGGGCATCAGGGTCAGCCCTCTGTCGGGCACAGGGTGCCTGATCATGGCGGCCCCATTCCCCCAGGCTGTCAGAAAGCCACCTACTTTTGTCAGGCGGTTTCTCTCGGGCCTGGGCCACCTGACCGTCCAAGGGTAAAATTCCGGTGGCGGCGGGCGGAGACCCTTAAGTGGCCGTTAACTGGCCACTTAAGGGCCTCGATTGGCCTGGAGCGGGCGGGCCATTTTTCACCTCTGCCGCCCTGTAAAGTGGTGGTGAAGGCGGGAGGGGTTCAGGAAGGGCCCCCAAGCCTTCCGCTCCATTTTCCACCCACGCCACCCTCCCGCTGTTTGGGGGAGGTGTAAAATTCAGCCCGTTAACTCTGTTTCTCTCTCCACGGATGCTGCCAGACCTGCTGAGTATTTCCAGCATTTTCTGTCTATATTCCCGTCTGGAAGCTTTGTTTAACAGTTTGTATTGCAGTATATTAGATCACAGTTTACCTATGTCGTCTGAGCAAAACCTTATAGCCTGTGCTGACCCAAAACCTCCAAACATCAGAAATGTGAGTAGTATTAGTATATTCCTGTTTGTTGGCACACCAACTACTGGGCATTGCCAATAAGATCCCATTTCAATGGCATCTACTGTGCTACTCTTCCAATGAGATAATTGGTCAGACTGCCTGACAATGGCTCGAATTATGCTCTCAGATGAGAAGGAATGGCACTTGTCGGTCACCCCTCTGACAGTTGCTCACAGAGTTGTCATGGTCTTAGCAATGAAGATTTCCCATAATCCAATGCCGCAACATCTACAGGGGATCTGTGGCCTTTATCAGCAGGGCAAGCAACAGCAAGACTCTTCAACTAATCAAATTGAAGAATCCTCACTGAGACATGCAGGGCTGAATTTTCACACCTTAGTTTTGAAACGCAAGGCGGTTTTATTTCCAAAACCTGGAGACAAGAGCGGCCCACTTTCCGGTTCAATTTTCTGGAAGGCGTCCAATTAAGAACCTCTGGAATCAGCGTCCAATTAGGGATGGAGGGCGGGTTGAGGAGGCAGGAAGGTGAATCAGTGGGCATGATTTAAAGGGCAGTCGGCAGCCTTAACTGTGGCTGCAATGAGGGTGTTGCTGCAGAGATTGGCACACAAGAGGGCGGAGCAAAATGGAAGTGAGAGAGGGAAGGGCTGCATCATGCTTCACAGTCGCCTCCTTGGAGGTTATGCTGGAAGTGATGAGGACATGGACATACAAACATACGAGCATATGAATTAGGAGCAGACATAGGCCATGTAGGCATGTCCTGTTTCCTGAGAGCGGGAGGGGGAGGCCTGCCAGCATGACCAAGCAGGTATGGCTGGAAGACACACTGGAGGTCAGGAGCTGGAGTGTGATCAGTAGGTGAGTGCCCTGCCATGCTCAGATGGCAGCCATGAATTTGTCACATCCTCAGCAATCCTCTGCATGGAATGGCTGAAAGTCACACTACTTGCAGAAACACAGAGGAATGTGTGCTCAAGTCCCTTCCTCATCACCACTCTTATTCATAGCTAGATGCATAAACAGTGACTGCCCTTTTCAGTGTGAGGATCAGCAAATGTGCCAGTGCCTCATGATGTGCCCTGTGGGCCCCTTATATTTATAACACTTGCAGGAAAAGAGAGTGCACAACGCCCATGAAAGGAGTCGCAGCATGGGTGAAGCCCCTCTTCTGGAAATCTTGGTGCCAATGGAGGAGTAAGTCCTGGAACTTAGCAGGATGGCAGCAGGCCAGGCCTTCACCAAAGGCAAGAAGGAGTACAGCAGACAGGGGGTGAAAACATAATGTATTAACCATGCAACCAGTTTGGATCAGTTCCTTCTTTTGTACAGTTCTATCCATAAGCTCACTGTTGAATACCAGCAAGATGTCAGAAGATGCAACCATTGAGACCTGTGAGCTTCACTAACTGAGGTCTTCTCTCTTCTGTTGGGGCATTACCAGAGGCACAGCAGCAGCCACTGAAGAGGCAATAGAGACCTCAGAGGAAGAGCAGCACCATCACACGAGTCAAGCGCACCCTCCATCCGCGCAGCTACTCACACATTGGTGGGGATGCATTCACCGTTAGAATAGGTGATACAAGGTGAGGAGCAGGTCACATGCAAGCAGGAGCAGGTGATGGAGACAGTAACAGCAGAGTGGAGTCCCCATTGGAGTATTAAGGACAGCTCCAGCCATGCACAGCTTGGCAGAGATGCTGAGCTTCAGGGGTCATATATGAAGCGAGTGGAGCAGCAAAGGGTGAAGTGTGGCAATCTGTCAGAGTTTCCTGAGGCGGTGTGTATCTTTGGGCAGAAGTTGGAGGAGACTATCCATGCTATGAATGCTGCCAGGCACATGAGCGGATGAGTTCCTCCACTGAAAGTGGCCACCCACATGGAGAGGCTAATGCAGCAGGCCAATGAGTGGATGCAGGATCAGCACAATGTCCTCTACACTATGGGTTGGGTTCTATACAGCACTTGATGTCGGGATCCATGGCAGGCGAGGGGGCATGAAGATGGCCCCGGCTGAGGCCCGCCAGAGACCTCGGCGTCAGCAGGGCCTGGCCTGATATTGCCGGCAGTCGTAAGGCCTCGGGGCAAACCCTCCCCGCTGCTCAACAGCAGAACCACCATTTAAATAAATTAAATCACCTGAATTAATGAGTCTCCCTTCGCCTCCTGAGGTTCTGCCGTGATCTTCACCCCGGCGGCCAGGACTGCTGTGCCTTCGGATCCTCATTCGGGGAAACGAGGCACAACACTGGTGGGGAGAGGGGAGGAGGAAAGGGCAACGGGGTCAAATTAACATCATGGGTGTAGGGGATGGTGAAAGGATTATCGTTTAAAGTTTATGCAATTTTGGGGGAAGGTCAGATTGTGAAGGTGTGTTGTTGGGGAAGGGCAAATAATTAATTTAATTCATGTTGGGGTGTGGGGGAGGAGCTAAAGAAATGTATTTATTTATTTTAATTCAATTTCGCTTTAAATATTTTAATGTCCCAATAGGGCTGACAGCCCTTTAAAAATGGTGTCAGTACCTGTGCACCGGCAGCTGACATCATTGCCGGGGATGGACAGCCCATCCCCTCCACATGATCAGGGCTGGAGGGGGGCAGTCTGCCCCGGTTATTTAAATGAGCTGCCACGTTTGGAATCGCGGCGGCTCTTTGGTGTGCCACCCGCGCAGGCAGGCTGCCATTTTTTTTGTCTGCTGCTGAAATCGGCGGCAGGCTTATAGAATTAATTAATTGATCAGTTGCAGTGATGGCTCAGAAATGCATGCAAATGCAGCCAGATGATCTCCCGCTCTTGGTTAGTGGGATATGCAGGTGGACCCTGAAAGAGCAGAGGGAAGCAGGGTCATGGCAAAGCGGGCTCTCCTTAAAGTGGCACCCCCCCCCCCACCGCCCCCATCTGTCTGCAGCCGCCCTTTGATCCCTCTGACAGAGACACAAATACTTTGTCCTACCCCCATCACTGAGGCTGCTCCTGTACAGATGCAGGTGAGCAGGTCTGTTGTGGACTCCTCATGGGCACTGCAACCCAGAGGACAAGCACCACTGGCATCTCGATCAGCAGAGCACAGAACCGAGCAGGCTGCCTCCACAACTGCTCCAGCCACACGGGTAGCACCACATAGAGGTACACAGAAACAGGTTTAGCAGCACAATGGGACTCACTTGGGTTCCTTATTTTATGCCACTGTCAACTTGATTTGCTTTATTGGAATAAAACCGCTTGTGTTGCTTAAATGATAAGTCTCATGTTATTCATATTGGCCCATTGCACAATTACCATTTGGAGCAGAGTAGATGTGATATCAGTGAATGTGTTGGCTCATAGTGTTAAAGTAGGAGGGGTAGTAGCTTGGGATTTCTTCAAGCAAGGCGATCTTCATGGTGTAATGGGCTTGTGAGTGCAACCACAACTTCTGCCACAGGGGCCCGGATGCCGAGTGCAGTCTAGGAGGACCTGCACTCAGGTGAATCTTGCCTGGATGAGGACGTCATGGGCTTCACTGGCTTGCAGGTCAATGGACATAGGCCTCAGCGGGACTCTGGATGGGGATGATACGCTGTCCAATCGTCACCTCCCTCCTCCTCTTCCTCTGTTGATAATGAATGCTTATCACCATCTTCTAATGCCAGGTCCATAGCACAGCACACCACCATTATGCACAAATTCCTTGATGGGCCATATTGGAGGCCCTGACCTTGACCAGACCGGTCAAGGAACTGGAACTACACATTCAACAGGCCTGCTCAATGGCTGCCCTGGTTGACAATGGCAACGGTAGGGATATCCACTGAAGACATGGCTGATGGCAGTAGAGCAGAACCCTACCACAGAGCCCATGAAAGGATTCTGCTCTACTGTCATCAGCCATGTCTTCAGTGGATATCCCTTGTCACCCAGGAGCCAGCAATGAAGGCACCTGAGACTTCTGCAGAATGAAGGAATCAGGGCAGCTACCCAGAAAGCTTGCACAGACCTGCAGGATTCTATTGTTCTGGTCACATACCAGCCGCACGTTGAAGGAATGGAGCCCCCTACTGTTCATAAATGCACCTGGCTGGTCTGATGGAGCCTTGATGACCATATCTACCACTCCCTGCACTTGAGGGAATCCTGCCAATGAGGTAAAGTCGACAGCCCTCTGGGCCTGACTAGCAGCATCCATTTGGAACCTGATTTAGTCCACTGTCCTCCCATATAGGGCATCTGTCACCTGAGCGACAGAAATATATGCAGCAGATTGTGAAATTATGCAGATGTCAGCTATTGCCTGAAATGATCCCGATGCAAAGAAATTCAGTGCCACAGTCACTTTCACTGCAACAGGCAATGTGTGGCCACCCACTTCTGGTGCAACAGTTGCAGCCTTTGGAGGCACTGCTGCTCTGAAAGCCCCAGGAAGCTGACCCTTTGCCTGCACCCCTTGTAAGGAAAGTAGCACATTCTTCTATCTCCTGGCCCTCAGGCGTCCTGGCTATGCCAATCAGCTGCATGTGTGTGCATAACTTGCTGCAGTTGCTGCTCCTCTTCCAGGTGCTGATCCTCCTCCTGTGGCAGTTGATGTGGCTCACACTCTTCTTCAGTGGATCACCTGCCCTCAGAATAGATGGCACCCACTGTGAAGCCCCACAGGCACACATATCTTTTTCCCTGTTGAGTTGGCAGACTATTCTGTAGGGGGCTTTAGCAATTTTTCTCTCTGTAACAATTTTAGTGGCAGAAGTCTTACTGAACTGTTCCTTTAATGGCCAGCCTCTTCCTATGGATAAACTCGGCCTTGCCGCTTTCAGTTTCAGGCCTCAATGATTTCCTGCTGTGCTATCACTTCCTCTGAGTTGACGAGGTGTAAACTCTGTGTGGGTCCCATGCGCCACTGGTAAAATTCCATTGTCCTGGGAAAATTGCAGTGAATTTTTTTTTAATTACTTCCTAAACAACCTTGATTGACTTTTCTGCTGCTATTGTGCTATCAGTCCACCCTTGGGAAACCTGGACAGAGGCGGGAACACATTGGAAAACTGTCCCAGCGCATTTTTTCCCCCAAATTTTCCCAGTTCCCCTGCCTCCAAGCCCACCTCCAAGGCCTGGAAAAATTCCCCCACAGAGTTCAAACCAGGAGCTATAAACCACAAATTATAAATTGGATTTGAATGATATACAGAAAGTAGAATACAGGTTGGGAAATACAGATGCGGTTATGGGAGAGAGATAAAAGAGACAGAAAGACAAAGTGAAAAAAAGTTTTAGTTTTCTTTTCAAATCTCCAGCATTAATTTCTTTCTGAGTGAATAAAACTTTTGCAGGGTCAGGGAGGTCGTTCAACAGTAATTATCATTTATTGCACTGATAAAGACTCACTTACTCCTGAAGGCACCAGCCCTGAATTTTTCAGCTCTTTTTGGTGTGGAACTAGTGGGCAAGTATGGCAAGTTGACGCCATTGCAGACATTTCAGTGCGGAGTCTATCGGCGAGCATCAAACTGGGGAGGAGCAGGGTCTCTCTGAAAGTAACTTCTGGATTTCCGTGTTTAACTGAGCATGTATGCACCCCATAAGCTGCTGTCAGAGTTCCTCTACTATAACAGTGAGTGCTAATAGCCTCACTGTTATTCTCATCATAAATGCCAAGCCATTGTATTTTAGATCCAGTTGGGCACCTGAAGCAGTTCCATTACTGTGGTTCAGGATTGTGGTGTTTGAGCTGGGGCCATAAATATAGATTAATCACTAATAAATCCAATATTGAATTCAGAAGGAACTTCTTTTCCCAGGGAGTGGTTAGAATGTGGAACACACTACCACAAGGAATAGTAGAGGTGAATAGTATCGATGCATTTAAGGGGAAGTTAGATAAACGCATGAGGGACAAAGGAATAGGAAGTTATGCTAATAGAATGAAGAGGGGTGGGAGGAGGCTTGTGTGGAGCGTAAACATTGGCATAGACCAGTTGGGCTGAATGGTCTGTTTCTGTGCTGTAAATTCAACATAATTCTGTGAAGTCTTATCAAATCAACTAGCCCAGGGAAACTCAAACATCTCTGGATCTAAAGGCTGTAAGTTAACATGCCTGATGTCGTTATTTGACATGCAGACACTACCTGCACACTCAGTGGTCCATTATCACCATTCACTTTATTGATTGATTTATCCCTAACATTGGCTGCAGTGACATTTTGGACTCAAGTCTCCACCCAGCTGAACAATTCCATCAAACATGTATGGTGCTGTTGTAGGAGCCAATACTTTATTTTTTCAAAAAATCAACATCTATGAGATTATTAAAAAATTGGATTCTCTTTGGAAATGTCTAGCATTAGCATTCCAGTGATGATTTTGGGCATTAGAAGGAGCAACAATAGGGCAAAGGTGTCAGTGGATGGCTTTAGTGTTACTCTGAGACTTAAGCACAAAATCTTGGCTGACACTCCAGTGCAGTAATAATGGAGTGCTGCAGAGTTGGAGGTGCTGTCTTTTGGATGAGATGTTAAACCAAGGCCCTGTCTTACCCTCTCAGGTGAACACAAAAGATCCCATGGCACTATTGCTAAGAATAGCAGGTGAGTTCTCTCTGATGTCTGGGCAATATTTATCCCTCAACCATCACTTTAAAAAAAGACAGATTATCTGGCCATTATCACATTGCAGTTTATGGAACATTGTTATGTGTAATAAAAGCAAAATACTGCGGATGCTGGAAATCTGAAATAAAAACAAGAAATGCTGGAACCACTCAGCAGGTCTGGCAGCATCTGTGAAAAGAGAAGCAGAGTTAACGTTTCGTGTCAGTGATCCTTCTTTGGAACAATGTCATTATTGTTATGTGTAAATTGGCTGCCATGTTTCCTACATTGCAGCAGTAATTGCACTTCAAAAGATAATACTTCATTAGTTGTAAAGCTCTTTGGGATATACTGAGGTTGTGAGAGGCACAAGTTCTTTCTTTCTTTCTTCCCTTTGCAAGATGAGCATAACACTGATTGTATCATTAATTTATTGACAACAGCTAACAATGCCGTTTACGAGCTTATTAATAGCTCTTAAAGACGCTTTAAAGACGTCTGCAAACGCGACATGAAGTCCTGTGACATTGACCACAAGTCGTGGGAGTCAGTTGCCAGTGATCACCAGAGCTGGCGGACAGCCATAAAGGCGGGGCTAAAGAGTGGCGAGTTGAAGAGACTTAGCTGTTGGCAGGAAAAAAGACAGAAGCGCAAGGGGAGAGCCAACTGTGTAACAACCCCGACAACCAATTTTATCTGCAGCGCCCGTGGAAGAGTTTGTCACTCTAGAATTGGCCTTTATAGCCACTCCAGGCACTGCTTCACAAACCCCTGACCACCTCCAGGCACTTCCCCATTGTCTCTCAAGACAAGGAGGCCAAAGAAAGAATGCTGTATTATGCCATCTTGCAATCAGTTACAATAGATTCTCCATAGGTGGTCAGTGGTCCTGACCTGAGTTGGAACTATTGTACTTCCAAGATAGGAAAATGGGCTCAAGATCATTACACCTGCAGTATGCACTGTCCTGCCTGGCTGTAAGAGGCGCAGGGTAGAGTGGGAATGAAGGCTGCAGAGAACTCTCAAACCTATCTACACCAGTTACATCATGAACCCTTCTGTACAGGTCAGGAAGCAGCTTTCTTTCACTAATAGAGAAGCAATGAGTGCAAAGGCTGAGGCTACCCAAGGAAGTAACTGTGCCATTCCTGAATTGATGAGTTATGGGGCCAGCCTTCAGCCAACAATGCCATATCCTTGCCAGCCAACCTCATAACAAAACTCAATTTTTATTCTAATAGGAACATACGAACTAGGAGCAGGAGTAGGCCACTCGGCCCCTCGAGTCTACTGCGCCATTCAACAGGATCATGGCTGATCTGATTGTAACCTCAACTCCACATTCCTACCTACCCCGATAACCTTTCACTCCCCCTTGCTTATCATGAATCTATCTACATCCACCTTTAAAATATTCAAAGACTCTGCTTCCACCACCTTTTGAAGAAGAGTTCCAAAGATCCGCAACCTCCTGAGAGAAAGAATTTCTCCTCATCTCTGTCTTAAATGGCCGACTCCTTATTTTTAAACAGTGGCACCTAGTTTTAGATTCTCCCACAAGAGGAAACATCCTTTCCACATCCACCCTGTCAAGACCCCTCAGAATCTTATATGTTTAAATCAAGCTGTCTCTTACTCTTCTAAACTCCAGTGGATGTAAGCCTAGCCTGTCCAACCTTTCCTCATAAGACAAACCGACCATTCCAGGTATTAGTCTAGTAAACCTTCTCTGAACTGCTTCCAATGCATTTACATCCTTCCTTAAATAAGGAGACCAATACTGTACACAGTACTCCAGATGTGGTCTCACCAATACCCTGTAATTGTAGCATAACCTCCCTACTTTTGTATTCAATTCCCCTTGCAATAAATGATCACATTCTATTAGCTTTCCTAATTACTTTATGTACCTGCATACTAACCTTTTGCGATTCATGCACTAGGACACCCAGATCCCTCTGCATCTCAGAGCTCTGCAATCTCTTACCATTTACATAATGTGCTTCTTTTTTATTTTTCCTGCCAAAATGGACAATTTCATATTTTCCCACATTATACTGCATTTGCCAGATCTTTGCCCACTCACTTAACCAATCTTTATCCCTTTGTGGCCTCCTTATGTCCTCTTCACACCTTACTTTCCTAGCTATCTTTGTGTCATCAGCAAATTTAGCAACCATACCTTCAGTCCCTTCATCCAAGCCATTTATATAAATTGTAAAAAGTCAAGGCCCCAGCACTGATTCCTGCAGTACTCTACTCATCACATCATGCCAACCAGAAAAAGACCCATTTATGCCTACTTTCTGTTTCCTATTAGCTAGCCAATCTTCTATCCATGCCAATGTGTTCCCCCTACACCATGAGCTTTTATTTTCCGCAATAACCTTTGATGTGGCACCTTATCAAATGCTTTCTGGAAATCTAAGTACAGTACATCCACCAGTTCCGCTTTATCTACAGCATATGTTACTTCTTCAAAGAACTCCAATAAATAGGTTAAACATGATTTCCCTTTCACAAAACCATGTTGACTGCCTGATTACCGTGAATGTTGCTAAGTGCCCTGCCATAATGTCTTTAATAATAGCTTCTAACATTTTCCCTAAGACAGATGTTAAGCTAACTGGCCTGCAGTTTCCTGCTTTCTGTCTCTCTCCTTTTTTGAATAAAGGAGTTACATTCGCTATTTTCTAATCTAATGGAACCGTCCCTGAATCTAGGGAATTTTGGAAAATCAAAACCAACTCATCAACTATCTCAGTAGCCACTTCTTTTAACACCCTAGGATGAAGTCCATCAGGACCCATGGACTTGTCAGCCCACAGCTCCAACAATTTGCTCAGTACCACTTCCCTGGTGATTGTAATTTTCTTGATTTCCTCCCTCCTTTCCATTTCCTAATTTACAGCTATTTCTGGGATATTACTCTATCCTTTATTGTGAAGACTGGTGCAAAATACCTGTTCATTCATCTACCATCTCCTTATTTTCCGTTATTAATTCCCCGATCGCACTTTCTATAGGACCAATGTTCACTTTGTTAACTCTTTTTAAAAAAATATCTATAGGAATTCTTATTATCTGTTTTTATATTTCAAGATAGCTTTCTCTCGTACTCTAATTTTTCTCTCCAGCTCCAACAGATGGCCATACAGGGGTGAACTACAATTCAATCTACAAAGCCAGTAAATAGGTGCCTGCCTGTTGATTGATTTTGGCACAGTACGCCAACTCAGATCCCAAAAGGAACAGGGCTTCTACCAACTTGTGTAGCACCCATAAGCTGTACCCATTTTTCCTTCTGTTGGTTGGCATACTTCTATCTACGAAAGATGATGGACACACAGCAAACAAACTATTTAGGTGGGGTGTCTTCTCTTGGTGCACCTTTGTTGATGGCTGTGAAGGCCAATCCTTGAGAGGCAGGTTCTGCCACAAGGACTGCACCCGGAGCTGCAAAGTGACGCTGCGAGTTGTTATTTTCAGTGTTGGCGCCTGTTGCCAAGCTGCTGTAGCAACTGGTCAACATGGTAGTGCACACCAGTCCATAGGATGTGTCGCCATTTCCCTCTTTCGCCAGCTAGTGACTCCCTAGTGTGATAATCGATACTTAGGGCCTTCTTGTCACACTTGCAAGCATCCTTGAAGGAGAGCTTTGGGTGCCCCACTGGTCGTCTGGCCCTGTCTACCTCACCATATTGAAGGTCCATGGATATGTCACCGTCTTCCATCCTGCAGACATGTCCAATCTACCAAAACCACCTCTGTTTGATTAGTGCCAACATACTTGGGAGCTCTGTCTTTGAGAGGACTGCCACATTTGTGATTATGCCCTGCCAGGATATACCATAATGCACCACAGACAGTGCAGTTGGAAATTATTGAGCTTCTTTTCCTGGTAGCTGTAAGTCACCCACGTTTCACAGCCATACAGCAAGGTGCTGAGAACACAGGCCTTATAAACTATGAGCTTGGTGTTATCGCATGAACGTTTCACAAGTCAGCCAAAGGTGGTAGCTGCTTTCCCTTAGCGTATATCAAGCTCTGCATCAAGGGACAGATTGTCACTGTGAACCCAAGCTAACAGAATTTGCTAACCACTTCTTCATCAAGAAAATCTTCCTCAATTGTTGTGAATTCCAAGCTACAGACATTTTCTGCTTGCAAGACTTCCCCAGCAGTGGATATTTTGACGTGACGTTTAAGAATGTGGCGGGATGCATCAAGTTCCTGAAGGTGTTCAAGGAGAAAGGGAACCTGGCGCCGCTGTCCATCCTCAAAGCGGAGCCACTCTTCACGCTTCTGTCACAACGTGACCGGGTGGTGACAATCCACCTCTACAACCCCCATGTTCCTGTCGTGGATGTACTCACCTTCCTCGCCAGGTACGTCGTGGTGGGATTTGGACCAGCAAGCAGCAGGTCAAGGTGACCTTGAAGGTCGATGCCAATGGAGCCATCATCCACCCTCCCTCCAGCTTCGCTATCGGGGGAAGTCGAGGCTTCTTGGTCTACGCTGGGCAGCCCAGAGTTTATCGCACCTGTGGCAAATCTGGTCATATGGCAGCCAACTGCAGCACGGTTGTCTGCAAGAACTGCAAGAAGGAAGGCCATCAAATCAAGGACTGTAAGCAGAGTAAGTGTTGCAACTTGTGTGTTGCGGCAGGCCACCTCCACAAAACCTGCCCCAAATGCTGCCTCAGTTATGCTGAGGCAGCAAGGTCCAAGAAAAGGCCGGGAGAAGGAATGACGAATGCATCTGGTGCTGGAAAGGAGACCAACAACCTTCTCCGCAGCGAGGAAAGTCTACCTGAGAAGGAGAAGAAAGGAGAGGCAGCTGAAACCAGCTACCAAGCACCTACCCTGCGCCCAGAAAACCCTCCTCCACAGACAGAATCAATGGAGGAGGAGGCAGCAGATGGACAAACAGGTCAGTGGCAAGTGGTACAAAGGAAAACCACAAAGAAAAAACCTCCAGAAGTGGAACAGGCCACCAGCCAAACCAGTGGCAAGAGGAGGCTACTGTCTGAGACAGACTACAGCCACTCCTCTTCACTGGACGAGGAAGTGCCAGAACGACGGCCCCTTCAAAAGAGGCGGCAGAACTCAAAGGAGCTGGAGGACAAAGGCCCCCAACCCCCGGGCACTGGAAGCTGAGAAGGCTGAGGGGAGATCTGATTGAAATGTACAAAATTTTGAGGGGCTTGGAATAGAGTGGAGTTGAAGGGCTTATTTACCTTAGCAGAGAGTTCGGTGACTAGGGGGCATAGGTTTAAAGTGATTGGTAGAAAAATTAGAGCGGAGATGAGAAAAATATCTCGTAGATTTCCTTTGTCACATGCAGTTTGGATTTCTTGACATTCGCTGATCCAGTGTTTGTTTGCACAGTATATCCCTCTCCTCTGCATGGCTATCTTGGCTACTTTCAGGTCATGCAGTGTCCTAGCTGTTTTGTTTATGTTGTACATCATGTAGGCTTTGTTTTTTTGCATCAATGACAGATATCATCTCAGCTGAGTTGGTCTCAAACCAGCCCTTGTTGAGGGTTCCACCTTTACCAAATGATGCTTCTGCTGCTTCATAGATGATTGAGCTTTAGTGACTTCCAAACTTCATCAATGCCAGGATTGGTGCTTCCCATTAAGGCTTTGGTAGAGACAGTGCGAAGTGCCGGTATTTGGCAGCATTGCTTATGCAAGGGATGTTGATGTATGAACAGGGCTTCTATCAACTTGTGTAGCACCCATAAACTATACCCATGTTTCCTTCTGTTAATAGTAAACAATTCCCAATTACAAATTTTGCATATCATTATCCAAATTTTTGGCCTTTATTGTGAACTTGGAATACCAAAATGCGAAAGTGATGCTTGAGTTGCACAGAGCCTTGGTCAGACCCCATCTGAGTATGGCCACCAGGTTTGGGCATCGAACTTCAAAAACACCATGCAAGGGATACAGAGCAGATTCATCAGAATGATAACAGGGCTTAAAGGGTTAAATAATGAGGACCGATTGCATACACTGGGATGGTGTTCCCTTGAGTTTTGAAGGGGTTTTCAGGGATGATCTAATTGAGAAGTTTAAAGTGATTACAGGATCTGGTAGGATAGACACAGAGAAACTACATCCTCCTGTGGAGGAATTCATTATAATGTGTTGCAGGATCAGGCTGTGGTGTTGAGTGAGTAGGTCTTTGTTTTTGGTGAGTTGACAGCTCCAACTGTTGTCTCGTACATGCACCCAACAATGGTGGTCAAAATAATTCTGCTGTGCCGTTTACAGAGGCATTGGCACCAATAAGCAGCAGGCACAGTGCAAAAAAGAGGTATATGGTAACAATATATGCTCCCTAAGGGAGAAAGTTCACTGACAGCATCAGTTTCACCCCCGGCAGAGCTATACTGGAACATTTTCCTGGTGTTGACTGCAGTGATGCCCACCCTATGTGTTTGAACAATATTGACCTGCATCTTACCAGTGACTCAGCAACATTAGCAAATGTTAGTTTCTTTTGCTGCTTCCAGAGCTGGCATAAGCAGCATGATGGGCTGAATTTTGTGGTAAGGCCTGAGGTCCTGTCATTGGAAGCCACTGATACTCCAGCTGGGTGCATGCTGGTGAATGGGATTCTGTTGTGGCTGGCCAATTAACTGCGGGGAGGCAGAGGTGGTGTCCAGTTAGGCAGCGGTGTTGGCGTGAGCTCAAATCACTGGAAGTGCTGGCAGCATACTTAAAGGGCTACCAGCACTTTTTAAAATCATTCCTCCCATTAAGACTGCACCTACTGAAGCCCTGAGGAAGAAGGCTAGCGAGGAGGACAGCTGTAGGCTGCAGGAAGATATTGATGGTCTGATCAGATGGGCAGAAAAGTGGCAAATGGAATTCAACCCAGAGAAGTGTGAGATGATACATTTGGGGAGATCAACCAAGGCAAAGGATTACACAATTAATGGGAAAAAACTGAGGGACCTTGGAGTAAATGTCCAAAGATCCCTGAAGGTAGCAGGGCAGGTCGATAAGATGGTTAAGAAGACATATGGAATCCTTTCCTTTATTAGCTGAGGTATAGAACATAAGAGCAGGGAGGTTATGCTGGAACTGTATAACTCATTGGTTAGGCACAACTTGAGTACTGTGTGCAGTTCTGGTCACCTCATTACAGAAAGGATGTAATTGTACTAGAGAGGGTACAGAGGAAACTTGCAACGATGTTTCCGGGGCTGGAAAAATGCAGCTATAAGGAAAGATTGGATAGGCGAGGGTCGTTCTCCTTGGAACAGAGAAGGCTGAGGGGAGATCTGATTGAAATGTACAAAATTTTGAGGGGCTTGGATAGAGTGGAGATGAAGGGCCTATTTATCTTAGCAGAGAGTTCGGTGACTAGGAGGCATAGGTTTAAAGTGATTGGTAGAAAAATTAGAGGGGAGATGAGGAAAAATGTTTTCATCCAGAGGGTGTTGGGGGTCTGGAACTCACTTCCTGAAAGGGTAGTTGACGCAGAAACCCTCAACTCATTCAAAAGGAGTGCCATAATCTGCAGGGCTATGGACCAAATGCTGGAAGGTGGGATTAGACTGGGTGGATCATTTTTCGGCCAGCACAGACACGATAGGCCAAGTGGCCTCTTTCTGTGCTGTACAATTTCTGTGATTCTGTGATTCTATAAATGAATGGTAGGAGGAAGATCCTGGGTGGCCCCACTGCTCAGTGATGCCTCCCTGCATGTTCTCCTCCAAGCTGCCCGGGCAAGGAGGGAGGCCCTCTTCCCCGAGGATAGAAGGGGAAGACCAGCCTGCCAAATGTAGCAAGCCTGGATGGTGATTGCAGAGGAGTTCAGCAGCTGTGTGGTCACCCGTTCACCTGGCTGCCATGCTGCAAGTGGGTTAATGACCTATGTGATCTGCCAAGGTGAGTGCACCACACATTGCTTTCCTGACAGCCTCGCATGTGACTATGCGTGAGAGTGAGATTGGTAGAATTGGAATGCCATATGGCTAGGCAGCAGCGTTGTCTGTCACAGGAATGGCAGCCACTCAGTGAATGTCCCTGGTCTGTCAGAGTTAACTTCTGCACTGCCACTTCTAAGTGGCTGCATGCAGGGGGCATTCCTGTGGCACCATCATGGACAGTGAGACTGCTACCAGCATAGGCATTCTGCTTGTCTTTGGTGGGCAAATAACAATGGTCATTTCTGTGCTTGTAGGAGAAGACCACACACAGTGCCAAAGAAAGGGCCAAGACTGGTGGTGCAGTCCCTTATCCCAATGAAGGAGGAAGCTCTCGAACTCTGAAGGCAGTATGGGGGCCGTTCCATTGCAGATGGTGAGACAGGAGTGAGAGTGAGTGACCTAATGGATGGGCACAAGAAATCCTCTGGAGAAAATGAGGTATAGTCCTCATGTGTCCACCACAGGTCACATGGGGCTCCACACTAAGACTGGACTGAAGAATGTGATGGAATGTGTGTTATCTTCTAATTAATCTTCTCTCTCACGCAGGTCAAAAGTGAGAGCATCCAGCTGTCCACCTCTGAAGAGGAGGAGCGAGCCTCAGAGGGTGCAACGTCACACCATTCCCCTGCACTCTCCACCTGTGCAGATATTCTCAGAGTGTTCTCTCGCAAGTACATTTGGGGGTCACAACCTGGTGAGCACATCACAGATGTGCCCGAGCAGCTGATGGAGACTGTGACAGCTAAGGCCACTGACACTCTAAGGACTGTGGGAAGCCAAGGCGATACTGAGCCTCAGGTTGATGACGCCTCTGGAGTCGCAGCAAGGCAGTAGATGCTGGAGCTACAGCTTCAGGTGTGGGAACATCTGGCAGAGTTTCCAGAGGCTATGTGCATGCTGGCATGGACAATGAAGGACTCCATCCAGTCTATGAGTGCTGCCACGTCTCTGGCGTGTGTGCACTTGGCTTCTTCCATCGAGAGATTGGCCACACATGGAGAACCAGATCCAGCAGACCACACCATCGCCGTTCCTTCACTGCCGCTATGTCAAAATCCTGGAACTCCCTTCCTAACAGCACTGTGGCTGTACCTACCCCACATGGACTGCAGCAGTTCAAGAAGGCAGCTCACCACCACCTTCTCATGGGCAATTAGGGATGGGCAATAAATGTGGGCCTGGCAGCAATGCCCACATCCCATGAAATGAATTTTAAAAAGAGCATAACAGACCACCATGATACACGAGATCCTTGCTGGAGCATAGTGAAGGGTAACACTGGATCAATCTGTATCACTGGAACTGCATCTTCAGAAGCCCAATGGCATGCTCGATGGTCGAATTGTCCTGTGGCAGGTGTTGTACCTCCCCTATGCATCAGTGCTTGGACTCCTAACAGGCATCAGTAGCCATGTCCTTGAAAGAGCCTGGGATATCTGAGAAGCTCTGGCACCTGGGACTGCCTTAGTATGTGGGCATCATGGCTGCTTCCCAGGAACTTTGCACACACCTGGAGGAACCGTTTGCGGTGGTCACAGACCAGTTATACATTGAGCAAGTGGAAGCCCTTCCTGTTGATGAAGGTTGCTGCCAGGTTGTTAGGAACCTTGATGACCATATGCATGCAGTCAGTGACACCCTGTATCTGGGGGAATCCAGCGATGGCACGAATCCAATGGCCCACTTAGCCTGACTGTCCAGATCAGTTTGAAAGCCCATGTATTGGCATGTCCTTGTGAAGATGGCATTGGTAACTGTCCTGATGCATCGATGAGCCACAATCTGGGAGATCCCACAGAGATCTCCAGTGGATTGTTGGAATGATCCTGAGGCGTAGAAAATCAACACCACGATGACCTTCAGCACCACTGACATAAGGTGGCCACCACTTCCCATGAGGCTCAGATCATCCTTCATCATGCATACAGCTCTGTGATAGCCACCTTGGAGAGGTGGAGTCTTCGACAACACTACTGCTCCAACATTTGAAGGTAGCTGAACCTCAGTTGGTAAACTCTCTCAGGTTGGCATCCTCTGCTGCTGGTGAGGCTGGTTGCGTGGCCCCCCCTGCACCCTCCTCCTGCATCCCCCCTAGCCTGAGGCTGAAGGTCCTGGTGCCCCTCGGGTTGCTGCTGTCCCGCTGCCTGTGGCTGCTCCTCTCTCCCTTTCTGATGCTCTTCCTCACTGGAGGTCCCAAAGCCTGAGTGAATGAGGCCCATGGCAGGTAGCTGCACTCAGGTTCCAGGGCCTCTCACTGCCACCCACCCCTCCATGCCCACCACCCCCAACCCTGCTTTATTCATACAAGTGCCACTTCCGAGATGGCACTGCAGCAGTTTGCCCCTGATTTGCTGGCAGGTTTGTCCTTTCTCCTGAATGGACTGTCCATACCTTGCTGTTCCATCCTCCCTTCCATGCCATGCTATCATTCATGATGACTGCAGTCTGGAGCCAGCACTGACCTCCTTCTAACTTACCACCTCCTTCTACCTGGTGAGGCTCTGAAGCCTGTGGTTCCCGTGTACTCTTTCAACAATATAAAAAATATATAAACACCCTGGTAAAATTGCAGTTAACTGGCTGTTTTACCGTCTCACCGTATTTGAGCGCGAGGTCCTCCTGCCTTGCCAGCTGCCCTTTGGAATATACAGTTGCAACGTAAAGATGTCAGGCTTCCATTTCAATGCTTTTCATCATGATATTCTGACTCCTCCCACCACCCAGCCCATTGCCATAAGGCTGAGAAAATACAGCCTAATGTTTTAATTAGTGGCAACATTTATTTAACTGCAGTGTGCGTTATTGTACAGATCCATGTGCATCAATGACTTGCATTTATATAGCGACTTTAACATAGAAACTGCTCCCAAAGCGCATCATGCTCTCAATAATATACAAATACAAATTGGATTCCAGTATAATCATTACCTTGTCATATACTTCATGTGTGCCAGTACTTATTGTATCATTAGGATTGAAAAGTAGTGAGGAAAATTCTTTTACATAACAGCAGTGACTACCCATCAAAAGTATTTCATTGGCTGTAAAGTGCTTAGAGACATCCTGAGGTCATGAAAGGTAGGATATAAATGCTATCGTTCTGCAAAGGCGGCTGTATGTTTTAATTTACTCTAATGTTAGCCTGCTTTGATCTGATATGTAATTTTCAGTATCAAATGAAATAAATACTGTAGAACACAAAAGATATGGACATGCATTTTTCAATATAAGCGTTATGTTATTTCCTGTTGAGTGGGAGTGTACAGGAAATGGGAGCTATGAATTGTATAATTGAAGCAAAAAGATGGCATTTTAAATATTGACATTTTTCTGCCTTTATCTTTAGAGTTTAAAAATAATGAAACAATGGGCCCACAAATATCGAATAAACTTGAAAAATCAATAAACAGTTTTTTTTTTATTATCAGTGTTGTTGGGACTCAAGGTAACAAGCAAGCACCGTTTTTTTTATCCAGAGTACAGTCTGACTATTGACATGGTTCATGTCCACAACCCTTATGGGCCTCACCGTCAGAGTCTTCCTCAATCCCTAGATTTTAAAAAGATTGAAAGTTGAAGAACCTGTTATTGTGTACCGACGTTGTAAACAGCGAACAAATAATAATTGTTGGAGATTGTGCAGAGAGAAACAGTTGCAACCGTGTTTTTATAGTAAAAAATCATTTCCTCCAATAAATTCCTGGATTATTTTGAATTGGTGAATTACTAAACAAAAAAATCACTTCAAAATAATTAATTGTACGAGAAGTCCTTTGGGACATTGGGGGGTGTGGTAGGGCACAATATAAATGCAAGTTCTTTCTGATCATTCTTATGATTTGTAGTCTGTTTTAAAGGAATACAGGAATACAATGTGGCCAATTATTCTGATAAACCTAGGCTTGGGGGGGACATCAGTATCTGTGTCCGGACTGCCACCTATCTAAGACGGAGTGAAAGACTTGCTACCGTATAAAGTTTAGATTTTTCATAAGTTGATTTGAAAAACACCCAAATCAGCTTTTCTATTAAAAAAATCCAATTGTTATTTTATCTTCCTGCGAAAGATCAGGTCCACGCACGATCTGTGATGTCTGTATGGCGTGCTGACATCGCATATTCAGTGCCTGGGCTCTCCAGATCCAACTTTCGGCTTTTAAAATGGAAAGTTTCAGGTGGCTTTTCCCTCAGATACAGAGGATTTTGTTTGTGTTCACTAATTCAGCAATTCAAGAAAAAAATATCCAGGTATTTATTGGTAGAAGTCAGTAAACCCTGATTTGAATGACTCTGAGCCTCCCTTGCCACTTGTTCCTCAAAATCCTTGTAGCTCTCCTATACTAAAATCAGCCAAATGGGGTTTCCACCAGACAACGTATTTGGTGCATATATTCCTCCGATAAAAGTCCGACATATTCAAATCGATTACCCAGTGCCTTTTGTATTCTGTATCTGCGTAAAGTGACAGTCTATGTGGTCTGAAGTCCATTGAAATCCCTTACATTCGTCAGGTTGTGTCTCCTTCCTTTTTCACTGTGCAACATGCAAACATTGAAAACATTAACACAGGCAGGACGGTCCAGCTGACTCTGCTTTGACTGGTCGTATTTCCATTTTTCCAGTAATAGTCCCAATTTTATCCACGGTGAGCAATATTATAATGAAGTATTATATTTCAAAGGCTAATGGTTATGCTTCAAGAAAATCCCAGTGACAGTACTGATCTTCATATACCGTCTCAGATTTTTCTGCACTGAGAAATCTTGAAGCATTTCATATTGGTGTGCACGGAAAAAAACAATGACAAGATATGTTAGGCTCCTTTTAAAAGAAAAAAAATACAATGAATTTACATCGACCTTACAGCACGGAAACAGGCCATTCGGCCCAGCTGGTCTATGCTGGTGTTTATGCTCCACAAGAGCCTCCTCCCACCCCTCTTTATCTAACCTCATCAGCATATACTTTCAATTCCTTCTCCCTCACGTAAATGCATCATTTATATCGCGTCTTTGGCGATCTCAGGACGTCCCAAATCGCTCTACAGTCAATCAAGTAAAAGTAGTCGGTTTTGTAATAACCTGAATAGTGATCTTAGGGTTTATCTTAATAATAGGTCATATGTTATTAATGTATTCCTTTAAAATAAATCTACAAGCCATAAAAACGATCAGAAGGAACTTATATTGTGCCATATCACATTTCAAATGTCCCAAAGGGCTTCGTGCACAATTAATTACTTGAAAATGCAATCCTTATTGCTGTATCCGTGAACGCAGTTGCCATTGTGGGTGGAACAAAATCTCACAAACATGAACTGGATTGTTTTAACATTTGTCAGACCGGGTTGAAGGAAACAATTAAGTATTTTCAGATACATCTGAGTTTGAATTTCGACAGAATCATTTGATTAGTTCAGAAAAGTTCAGTATCTGTACAGTGCACACACAGAAACCTTCTTCCAGCAACTGTCTGGTCAATGTGTGGAACCAATCGTTACGAGGCGCACACTCTTTAATCAACAAAAAATTGTAAGACATGCAAAGAACTGGATTAGAAACACTGAGGCAATCAGACCCAATACTTTTATTTTAATGTACACGTTAACTTGGATGTTAGAAACAGATTAGGAAAAATTATCAAGAAAACTCCATATCACAATAATTAAAAGCAAACATTGTTGATCTTGTGGATTTTTTTTTTATCAATGATTCATATTTCCATTAAAAGCAACCCATCACTAGTTGGCACTTAGATCTCCTGTGAGGTTTCTTCCAATAATCTCCCAGGAGATTACAAGGATTTCGGGAGGGATGAAGGGTGTATATATTGTGATGCAAAAGGTACTTTAGTTGTGTGGGAAAGGCTGGACCTTTTCCTGCCTGTCATTGTAAGCAAGGTAATGCCGCACCGTGGCGGTGTTCTGCCCAAAGGCTCTTTCTCTCCACGCAGGACAGATGAGCATGCCTAAGGAAGAGGATAGATGAGGTGGTTTTCCGGTAGCAAGATAGTACAGACGTTATAATCGCGAAGATTTCTACCTTCCGACATTCAACCATGTCTGCTACTAATCTGCAATTTCCCTTAGCTTGGCCTATCCCCTTAACGTCACAAAACTGTGAATAAATCAGTTAAAGGTAACTTGCAGTTGGTGAAGAAGTTTGCAGATTGACAGGGTCTCTATAAATGGCTGCATGAAACGGCTGTTATTTTTAAAAATACACTTTTGACACTTCGACGTGTGATATCTGAAGGAAGACAGAGAGATACACTGGACTCGAGCTACCGATATCCGATTGGATAGGTACCCGTCTCCTAGGAAACCAGGTAGTCTTTGAAGATGGTTATAGATATAAATGTGAATTAGTTTACTACTCTTCAAGATATTGCCGTGCAGACTGTCAACCCCGTTGATAATGTTTAACCATTGTTTCAAATCAGCTGCTGAAATAAGCATTGATTACAGAAGGAAGCCAGGGGAAGATTGGAACAGTCCCTCCGACATTGATCTTTCTGAACCTCAATGCGAGGACCTCCTGAGTGTCAGAGTATGCCGTTCAAATGCGCATAGACAGTTAAAATATGGCCATAAAGTATTTAAAACCGAGGTATAGGATGACCATAACATATGTAAAGATCGAGATACTCATAAACCATGTCTCAAAGTTTATTGTGGCCAAATAGTGGTTCCACACACACCAGGTGTGAGTCAGATTAAAGTAGTGCTCGTGTTGCTGATTTGTAAAGATCAGAAACGACATCTGATTCCATTGCAAATTTACATGAAATATGTGGACTGTGCTAAGATCGGACTAATCTTTCCAAAGAACAATATGGGGAATAGGCTGGATTCCTGGGAACTTAAAGAATCTAACGAATTTGCATGTTTTAATGTAAACTAGCTCTTGCTCTTGCGACTATTTTCTTTCTAAACCAAGACTATGTTTCTAGCGGGTGCTTATTGGTGATTTTTCAGAAGAATTGTTTAACGAACGCAAACCTAGACATGGTTATTTACAATGATTTCACACTATGATTTCCCGATTCAATTCGAGCAAGTCATGAGGAGTTAGACGTGTTATAGCGGCTCTGCTCGCATTTAGTTACTTTTAAAGCCACAAAAACCGATGTTCCCGATCGCAAATCACGGTCCATGTTTTCCTGCAATGCTTTCGCTGTTGTCTTCTCCGTGGCCTCACGTCTCACAGCTCACAACCGCAGGTATTCGGAGTTAGAACTCGCATTGTAGTCTCCATTCAGTTACAAAGATCCCCGTTCCGTTGGAACCACAAATCCCTGGCCTGCTCAGTCTATCAGAGACAGTGGTTGACTGTCTGCGGCCACTGGCAAAGCTTCCCATCGCGGAAATTTTTCTCGGTCACCAGTGTGCTCGCACTGGGAGAGGGTGAAGTGTTCTGAGCCATCAGTTTAAATGGATTAGCTGCCAGTCGAGAAGATGCAGACAAATTATATCCATAGAAACTGTAAGGGCGCCGCGCAGACAAGTTGTACAAGTCTTGATGCATCTGGCTCTCCTGAGACATGATACTCCCTGGATGCATCACTTGAAGGTGCGAGAGTGTCACACTCGGTGTGAGCTGCAAGTCGTGACCGCTGCAGTTGGCACTTTTCCCGTTGTTTGCAGTTACTGTGTTAAGTGAGGACAAGGAAGGGAAACGAAACATGAGCGGCGGCGGCGAGCTGTTGACTCTCAGCCTGTCGTAGAGCGGCAAGGCAAAACGCTGAGGTCCTGGGCTTCGACCCGGGCCGACCTTGTAACACACCGGCCCGTCGACGTTGCAAAGGTGAGTGTCTCGGCAGCTCATTCCAAGGGAACCCGAGGAGACGTGAAACAAGGGCGGCGAGCAGGACGGAGAGAGTACCGAGCTCAGAGGAGTGGGAGTCCCGGTGCATGAGCTTCCCAGCGGGGACTCAGAGCACCCGACTGAAAAAAAAACGGATCGTCACAATTATATAGAACTGTCTCCGGACACAGGTCACATTATAAACACTGTATGAATAGTTATCACAAGGAGGGGTGGCGCTTCCACACAGTAAACTAGGAAATGTGGAGGAGGAAGATACTCATTTTGCTTCATATATTTAGTGAACTGATATCTTATTTAGATTGCATGACTCCGTGTATAGATTCACAGAAAATACACATACCTGGCTTTTGGATGTTAAAAGCTTGGAAATTTAGCGATGGTCTACAGTTTACAGGTCTCCAGGGATAATTGTCCATTACTCGTTCTAGACTAACCCTAAATGCAAGATGCCAAGTTAGAGTTTTAATAGTGCTTTGATCTGAAGTATCACATGTATCTACTGTTCTTGGATTGTCTTGAATATATTTTTTAGAAACATCGCCACTCAAAAGTCTTTAACAATTACTACAGCCACTGAATACCTACCATTTACAAGATAACTCGTAAGACGCCCCCGCCCACCCAAAAAAAAAAAATCTGGGCTCGTATATTGGTTGACAGTCGGTATCTGGATCTGTGACTCTAACTATCGTTGTGATATCTCTACACCCATAAATTTGCAAAACATTGGAAATCATGCTGATAGGAGCGTGAGTTGAGCATCAGTTCAGAGGTCGGGGTTTTTTGTACCTGTTTCTCCCAGGATCTCTGAACCCTTTGGCGAAAGGATTTCTGTCAATTTTCAACCTTGTGATCTGTAAGAATAAGAAAACACGAAGATACAAATAAGAACAGGTAGATCTAAATGATAAATGCCACGGGAAGATTCACGAATGTTAGAACTGTTTGGGAAACGTGGAATTCAAGATCAGTGGACAGAATTAAACCGGACAGAAAGTTTATGACCTGAATGCGGGTTTCAAAGAACGTTAGTATCAGAATAAGTTATAGATGCGACCGATATCTAATTATAAGAACTATAACTATTTAAATATAAATTTGTGCTTAAAATTGACATAAAATATTAGAGAACGGCACAGTAGCTAAAAAGAACACCCACATTGTGTAAAGATCTATTCGGGAATTTTAAGTAACGAATAGTATTTATCTGTTGATTAAAGATATAGAGCATATGGTTTATATACATATATATATATATACACAAATAATATCTGAATGTATATTATCAAGTAAATAATAATGCACGTCTATAGATGTATAGATATAATTGTGTTGTACCTTGAAGACAGCCTCCTAACAGGAGGTACCTGTTCCCTCCTACGTGGCCGTATCCCTCTTCATCCTACTTGTCAATATCCTTCTCTCCTTTCATTCAGTGACCCTCTCCCTCCGACCTGTTAGTGAACCACTCCCTCCTCCTTGTTAGTGTCCCTCTTCGTCCTTTCTGTCCATGTCTCTCTCCCTCTGACCTGTCAGGGTCCTTCTCCATCTCCTACCTTTCCATGTCCCCTTCGCCTCCTGTCAGTGACCCTCTCCCACCCCTACCTGTGAATGTCCCTCTGCCTCCTACCTCAGTGTCCCTCTCCCTCTCCTACCTGTCAGTGTCCCTCTCCTTCCCCTACCTGTCGGTGCCCCTCTCCTTCCCCTACCTGTCGGTGTCCTTCTCCCTCTCCTACCTGTCAGTGTCCCTCTCCCACTCCCCTACCTGTCGGTCCCTCTCCCTCTCTTACCTGTCGGTGCCCCTCTCCCTCCCCTACCTGTCAGTGCCCCTCTCCTACCTGTCAGTGCCCCTCTCCCTCCCCTAACTGTCAGTGCCCCTCTCCTACCTGTCGGTGCCCCTCTCCTACCTGTCGGTGCCCCTCTCCCTCCCCTACCTGTTGGTGCCCCTCTCCCTCCCCTACCTGTCGGTGCCCCTCTCCCTCTCCTACCTGTCAGTGCCCCTCTCCCTCCCCTACCTGTCAGTGCCCCTCTCCTACCTGTCGGTGCCCCTCTCCCTCCCCTACCTGTCGGTGCCCCTCTCCCTCTCCTACCTGTCGGTGCCCCTCTCCTACCTGTCGGTGCCCCTCTCCCTCTCCTACCTGTTGGTGCCCCTCTCCCTCCCCTACCTGTCGGTGTCCCTCTCCTACCTGTCAGTGCCCCTCTCCTACCTGTCGGTGCCCCTCTCCCTCCCCTACCTGTCGGTGCCCCTCTCCCTCTCCTACCTGTCGGTGCCCCTCTCCTACCTGTCGGTGCCCCTCTCCCTCTCCTACCTGTTGGTGCCCCTCTCCCTCCCCTACCTGTCGGTGTCCCTCTCCTACCTGTCAGTGCCCCTCTCCCTCCCCTACCTGTCGGTGCCCCTTTCCCTCCCCTACCTGTCAGTGCCCCTCTCCTACCTGTTGGTGCCCCTCTCCCTCCCCTACCTGTCGGTGCCCCTCTCCGTCTCCTACCTGTCGGTGCCCCTCTCCTACCTGTCGGTGCCCCTCTCCCTCCCCTACCTGTCGGTGCCCCTCTCCCTCCCCTACCTGTCGGTGCCCCTCTCCCTCTCCTACCTGTTGGTGCCCCTCTCCCTCTCCTACCTGTCGGTGTCCCTTGCTTCCCTACCTGCTGGTTCTGGTAAGCTGTGACAGTTGTGAATTCAGTCTCGGGGAATGCGAATGTCTGGACTCCATTAGGCGGGAGGAACTGATTCACAGTCACGTCCACGTCCGCCTCTTTCACTATCACATGGATTCGCGGCCGATACTTATGCATTGACTGTAGAATAATCTGGGAAGCGTGAGAGAAATATTGAAAAGACGTTCCATTTACAATAACATTTATCAAAAGGTATTGTGTACTTTGAACAGTTCACTGATCCTTCACCTCCTCTCAGTTGTAATTTATGCTTTTGAAATAAAGGTCGAATATGAGAGCAAAATAAAATAAGAGCAAAATGCATGTGTGTGAAATAAATGAACGATTATTAAAGGTATTGATAAATCTCCTCAGCTGACGATATCGGGACTGAAAGCAACAGGAATCTAACAATCTGACCTCACTCTCGACTGTTTGAGCAGTCATTGCATTCGCCTGAGGTATTATTGCCAATTGTGATCAGCAATGGCTGAGGGCCGGAGAAGGTGCAAATCTGTAGGATCACGACAAGAATGCAACAGATGTCGGGCACAAGCGAGCCTCTCCCGCGGCTGAGAAAACGTGTCCCATGCAGTTCACTGCAAATCAAATGCCAGAATTATCGAATTTACAGCGCAGGAGAGGGACATTCGGCCCATCGTACCTGTGCACATTTTTGAATGAACTGTCCAATGATTCCCACGCCCCTGATGTTCCTCATTGCCCTGCAAATTTCTCCTTTTCACGTATTTATCCAATCACATTGTGAAAGCTACTATTGAACCTGTTTTCACCACCTTTTCAGGCAGTGCATTCCGCAACATAAATACTTTACTGCCTGAATATTGCACACCGTCACTCACATTCTCTCACACACACACATCTTATATTTATATAGCGCCTTTAACGTAATAAAATGTCCCAAGGCGCTTTACAGAAGCACCATACTAACTGTCACAAACACACGCTGTCACATAGACACACACTCACTCTCTCAAGTTTGAAAATTATTACATCCAAAAGATATTTGTTGGGTTTGTTGAGGTTGAGGTTATAACAATACTACTGTTTTCGGGACATGCATTTCTCAGAAGACGTTAAGATTGGAGAACAAATGCCTACATGTCCCTTCTCGTCCATGTCATTGTTGGTAAGTTTCACCCGGTCAAAGCTGACGATCTGTTTCATCCAGGACTCCCCTGAAGCTGGCGAGTCAGGGTGGACGTAGAGCCTGGGCGTTAGCGGCGACTGTTCGGTGTTTCCAGCTACCATCCACTGTGAGCTGTGGTACACGTACCTGCGAACACCACACAAGGAGTGAATATCTGGTTGGAGCGAAGGGGGAGGGGTTGGGGGTGGCGTTGGTTATTGAATATGGGAACCAAGCAGCAAATGTTAACGGGTGTAAGAATCACAGAATAATATAGCACAGAAGGGGGCCATTTGGCCCATAGTGCCTGTGCCGGCTCTTTGAAAGAGCTATCCAATTAATCTAATTACCCTACTCTCCCCCCACAGTGCTGTAAAATTTCTCTTTGGAAAGTGATTATTAAATCTCCTTCCACCAGCTTTCCAGACAGTACATTCCCGAACACAACAACTTGTGCAAAAAACAAATCATGTCCTTTCTGGTTCTTTTGTCTTAATTGTGTGGTCACTGATCCTGCTGTAACTGAAAACTCTTTCTTCTTATTTACTCTATCAAAGCCCTTCATAATCTTGAACATTAACCAATCTCTTGTTAACCTTCTCTGCTCTATGGCGAATAATCCTAGTTTCTCTAATCTTTCTATAACTGAAATCATTCAAACCCTGGTAGCATGCCAATAAATCTCTTAGAACAACTTGCAGCGAGATAGCGCCTAAACCAGTCACAAAGAGATTGGCATGCAGTAAATTGCTTTGAAATCCAGTTCCTGTTATGTAGGGGAACCCCATTAACTGTGTATTAATGGAGACAGGCCTTATTTTGATCATGGTTATTGCTGTGTTTACAGCCACAGCCTGATTATGTTTTGAGTCATACGTTGTCGCTCTGATTTGCAGTTCAGCGGCAACGCTTCAGCTCCGCTTGTTTTGTTCAGTTCTGATGTAAGGCCACTGGCCTGAAAGGTTAACCCTGTTTCTCTCTCCACACATACTGCCAGACCTGTGAGTATTTCCAGAATTTTCCGTTTTTATTTCCGATATCCGGCATCTGCAGCATTTTGCTTTTGTACCTATTTCTCACCGAATGTTAACAAATGTGAAGAAAAGCAACTCATTCTCCAAGTTGTTAACTCGAATCATTCTTTAATCTGGCAGATTACAGAAGGCAAATCTTAAAACAAACTTTCTCCACAAAGATGCCCGTACGAGCTGATAAAATTCCAGTTGAAGTAGTTTAATTCCCGGATGTTATATACCCTTTTAAGGAGTAGTATGTTAAAGGTCAAATTGCAGCATAGCCCCTGTACAATGAAGCACAATATCAGTTGTATATGTTAAGATTTAAAGGTCAGCGGAGACGAAAACGAAGCGAGTCGCCTGAACATTTGGTCATTTGCTGTCACAGCAGATGTGCAGTCTCAGATCTGTGCACTGACAGTACAGCTACGGTTACCTGTATCTCTTGGAATCCACAGGGATGATGTCCATGGCGATATAATACTGCTTTGTGGGTGCCAGACCTTTGATTTTCACCCGTACGGCGGGAAACATGCGCCTGCAAACAGATCAGCACCGTTAGATCTCACTTCCATTTCCGCTCTCAACCCGTCCCACTGTTATAGAGACGGGGTGAGGCATCTATTTACAATCAGAGCGTTGATATAGGTGATTAGAATGCATCGCATTTTTCAATGTAATTACATTGGGTTTTGACTGGTTTGAGTATCTAGTTCCCTGATTCCGTCGATTAATAATCAAGGTTATTGGTTTATGGTGACTCACACAGGCACACTTATTATGTGGGGATTTTTTTTTCGTGTTTTGACTATCAAATCCGAACACTCCTTTTCTTTGGGTGTAAACTATAAATTTGCTTAAAATATGTAAAGAGGCGAGCAAGTTACACGTTGTGAAATTTCAGATGAGCAGTTCCAAAAATCTAGAAAATAGTCAGAATATTCGAATTGATTGCCTATTAAACCACTTTTTATGTTTTCCTGCAGCGCCAATGCAAATCCGGTTTTATCAGTCTGGTATCTGTAAAACTCAAAATAACTGTGTCGTCAGACAAGCAAAACTTTCCCAATTTGTAGAACACTTGGGGAGGGGGGGGGGGGGGAGGGGACCCAGTTTATGTGGATCGGTTTAAGAAGTTAATTCTTATTAAGGATCGGCAGTTAAGCCGAGTGATCGCAGGATCTGGTTGAAAAGGAAAAAAAAACCTCGTTTTCATTTCGCGACACCTTGTTTGTTTCACTTTGATATCGATTTTCCCCCCAAAACGGAGGTCCCTTAAAACACCAACAGACTCCCGATTTCGTTATAGTCTGAAGACAGAATCAACCAGAGTAAATTAATAAGGTGCAATGTATTGATACAATCAGTGCTAAACCTCTCTATCATGTACTGACCCAATCTCTCTCCCTCTCACCTGCCAGCTTTAGTGATGATCATTTCGGTTCCAATCTCATGAAATCTCTTCCAGAGGTCTGTCCCTTGTAGTTCTACCTGAAAACCTTCCGAGTCACCACCGCGGGTGATTGGTGACGTGCATGTCCCAGTTTTGGTCCTTTGGGCTCTCGTCTCCACTGGTCGATCACATGCAAAATACCAAAAGCAATGATCCGGTCAAAATCCCCAGCAATCCACGTCCCGTGCCGCCACTCCACATACATTAACCTCCCCGAGCTCCCCATCTGATTTGTATCGCTTCAAGTAGCAACTTGGAAGAACTTTAGACTTCAAAACAAATAAAGTTCAGTCAAAAGTAAATCAAACTTGGAGTCTAGATCTAGAAAATGTTTCGCACAATGGAATTCACTCTAACTTGGCCATGGGATAGTTACTTATTCATTGCATAGTTCATGAAACTAGCCGCTATCATTTAAGATACTGGTTAGTATTACTTCACATCTTTGCTGCTTGTCTTTAAATGTAAACTTATTTCCAGACCGAAGGCGGGCATCGAATCAAATAATCTATTAAAAACCAAATCAAAGATCGGCAAAAACTAAATTTCAAAAACATTGAAGTAAAAAGCAGAACCATAAACGCAGGAACCGAATTACAAATCTATATAAACCAAGTATGAAAATATTGCAATGGTAGTCCTTTGCGGAATTAATCAAGCAGTATAGAAATGTAAAGATCGCGGAGACTTTCCGCTGTTGAACTTGTGTGTGCTGTGAGTGAGTTGTGTCTGACCAGATTGCTCCTTTCCTCGGTGCTTGGGGTGATCAAGTTGGTTCAGCTTGTCGTCGGGCCGGTCTCTCAGCTTCACATCCTCTGGGTCTTCAAGTTTTCTCTTCCGAGAGTTTCCCACCAGAGATTCCACGGAGAAAGCGTGGGCCCGAGTACTCAGAGCCATCGGACTGTTACCATCAAATCCCGGCGCGGAGGCGCCAGTCCCAAGGCCGAAAGGAATAGGAGAGATCGGTTTGAAATCGCGCGTCCGAGCGGAGCTGACAGACCGATGAGATTCGCTCTGTGTCCCGGAATGAGTCTCATTCCAGTTAGCGGTAAAGTTTGACTGGTAGCCGCCCTCTCGGCATCACTCCTGGGCAAAGGAGCCTTTTGTTTTTCCAAAGTCTCTCCTTCAGTGCCAAGAGATGTGTTTCTGGAGGGCGAGAGCTCACCGCCCGTCAAAGTCAAGCCAATAGCAACACACCAATGGAGCCAAGAGCGAGTGAAGCTCCACTAATCACTAATTAGAGCCAAGGAAAAGCCTTCCTTGCACTGGCTGGACATGGACATAATTGCAGCCATACCTGTCTGTCTGGAGGTAGAGTATGTGAATGTGGGCATGTGCAGATCACTATCACCTTTTATTAGTCTTGTGACAAGTTAAGATCAATTTTGGCAAAGAATCCATCTTTAAAGGGAAATGATCTAATAAGGGGCGAATCTTCCATTAACGGTCTGCATATATATAATGTCTATATAATGTGTACATTTTGTATATATGTGTGTATGGGTGTATATATACAAGTATGTGTGTATATGTATGTTTATAATATTTGAACAAGACACAATCTTATGAAGTTTTCATTGAACTGAAAACTCCCCGCGAAACCGCCTCTTTTAATCCATTGTAGTCACTATATAGAAATATCACTTCCGTCGCATTTCATATGTTTGTGTAGTTATTTGCGTGAATTTATGAACAGGATACTGAAATATCAACCAGTGGACTCACATCTCTATCCGAGAGAAGTGTTCCAATGTTGAGATTAAACGATAAAAGTAAAACGACACGCGTTCTGTAACTCAAACAAAAACTGTTGGAAAATCCACGGCGAGTCAGTCGGCATCTGTGAAGGAGAAACCGGTTAATTTTTGCGGTGCAACCACTTTTTCCAAAATATCAATGCATAATTTCTCCTTTCAGACGCTAAGGGACTTGCTGTGTATGTCGAGCCTTTCTTTCGTTCCTGTACGCAGAGATTGGGAGATTGGCATAGGCGAGCGATCAGAACGGAAGCCACTCGGCATTTTACATCAGTATCGTTTGCATTTTCAGCAGTATGACACTGCCATCTTGGGATCTAACCTGAACTACCCGGTGTCTTCTCCATTCAGACCCTCACTCGGGATACGGTGTATCCCTGCCCTTTGCATGGTGGAAACGCTGTAACATTTAGCTCAGTGCTGACAGCGGAACACGGCGGGGTCAGGGGATTAGACACAATACAGCTCCCCAAGACCCAGAGATACCTCGAGAGGTCGGCGATCTGTCCATTGTGGTCTTGTTCCCTATCCGCACCCTTCCCTTACCCTGAGATCTTCCTGCGGTGTTTGGGATTTCGACTGGTGCTAGTTTATTTAATAATTATTCGATTTAATTTTTATCCATTAACTAATGGATAATCTCAGAAACATTGCAAAGACAATTTCAGAACACAGCTCTTCATTGCAATAATTCTCTGTATAGATTAAATTAGCACTTGTGGGTTTTCTTTTAAAGAAAACAACGTTTAGACAAAATATCTCAATGTTTTCGATACCAGTAGTCATTCCCCACAGGGTCCGTGAAAAATAATTAAAAATACTCCACAAAGAGGTCTTGGAGAGATTCTCAGTGTCTGGTATTTGATATCAATGTTTGGACGTGTTTGATACATCTAACGCATGGGACAAACTTTATCTCTAATTCTACTGGAATTCTGCATTCATAAATAACGGCACTGGGAGGGAGTTACAAGTTGATCAGGTCCTGCATTCAGTTTATGACTCGCCTTTCGATTTTCCTTTCCTTGTTGGCTACTGTTAACCTCTCCTAATGCAAATTCCACTTCCAATAACCAAATTCACGAAGCATGAGTAACTGTTCATATAGTTACAAAATTGAGGGAGAATGCTATTGGACATGCAGCCGTAGAGACAGAATTTCTTCTGAAATGATTGGAAATATTGAATACTCAATGTTGTGTACATACTTGTTAACATGGAGCCACACTTCCTTGATCCTGAATTGTGGACATGCAACAATATTGAAAAGTGAATTCATTGTGAATACGAAAATCTTCCGAGACAGTTCAGCAGAAAAGTTTAAAATTTCGAAGGGCAGTTTGTATTAAACTAATCGATCTAATTTTTTTTACATGTACCTGAATAAATTATTCAAAAGAAAAATGTTCTCGTGTTAAAGCGACACTGTTTATAATTGGTAGAAGCAGTTCTAGATTTATTTGACGTGATTAAATGGTGTAATATACTACAATATAAATGCGATTACTGTGAGGTATTTTTCTGCGTTATGTAAATACAAGTGAAATGAACTCCCAGGATCAGTTTAAGATATGATCCAGGTATTAGAAGGTTACAATTCACCACTGATTCACCTCTTATCTATTATAATATTTCATTGTTTTTACAGTTTAAAACACAGTTAACGTTGTGTTTTTACTGGTGAATTTAACACACGTTGTCCAGAAAGGCAAAATAAAAGCCAGGGCAGGAATAACATGGAGGTTGAACGGAACAGAAACACAGCTGACTGACGTGTAACTGGTTCCATATGTAAAAATATTTTCTTTCATGAAACTTGAATGCATGTGGACAAGCAAAGGCTTCTCAGAGGATGTGTATAGCTTTGCGGTACATTCTCCGTTTCCTTTCTCCATTTCAATTGGATTATTTTAACAATTGTTTATACTTTTGGTTTATTGAAATTGACCTAATATTTCCAGCAACCTATGCCTGTGATTGACAGAAGCAAAAGAAAACGCGAGCTTGATGTGGACTGCACATTCTCTCTTTAAGCTGGAACATTCATATGTTTTAACTATAAATTAGATCAAGCTGAACATCCGCAGTTCGATACGGGTAAACACAACGTCCAGTCTATTGGTTAACCTGACCGTAAAGAAGGCACGGATATGCATTACCCTTTACTATTTCCACTTTCCACTCGATTCACCGCACGACTTTAAGGAGCAGGCACTATTTCCTTTAAATGGTTTATTATCCGTTAACAAAAAGGAATTTCGACCTAAATCTGACTTAAAATTAAATATTGCAAAGAAGTTGCAGACTGCATGCGGGACCAAATTTTAAACGCTGACCACAACAGTGTGCTAAATTTCAAACGATTAATCATGACATATTTGTGCATGTGTGGGTATTTATATATGCGTGTATGTTAAATGTATGAATATGTTTTTTCTAACATAGATTAGGTGAAAGTTAAGATTAATTATTCAGCTCCGCCGCTAAACGTTTGCTCGGTTAAACGCCTGTGCAAGGTGATTAATTTCAAATTAAAACGATCACATTTCAAACAGATTCGACAGGAAACATTATAAGCTTTCTGGAATAAACTGCTTTTTCGTCCGATTTATCTTGTACAACAGCTATTCGGATTTTTAAGTGCCTTTTTCTTGGTAATTGTTAAAGAAAATGACTCTTAATTACAGACCAGTCTAATCGTTTCCAAAATAATTATTTAAATGAAATATATTCATACCATTTGTTCTATTATTTTAAGTAGACTGGGCGGAATCTGATTTGCAACTCGTAGTACAAACTACCATCAGATATAAAAATATACTTGCGGAACCGTTAGCAACTGTTTAAAACAAACAAGCGGCAGCATTGTTTGTGAGAAGCAGAGGATTTTTACATATCAAAATAGCAATTTCTCCCGACCAAGTACCAATATCAGCGCCGCATGGACTGAGAAACGAGGCTGAATGGGACCAGTGTCAGTGACATGTCCGGGCGGTGACATATCTCTCCTTCAACAGGTCGGTGAATCTCACAGCTGGACGTCATTCGCCCATTCATTAAATACTTTCACAAGCAAACTCTCTGTCATATGGATAAATGTATGTTAGGAGTCCTTTTTAATAACAAAATTGATGGAAATCTTTTGAAATTAACCAGGGCACGATTATTGCAGTGATAATAAGCGAGAGAGTCGGCAATGGGCCAAAAGTGGCCTATTGATATAAAAATGAACCAACGTTCACATGAACATAGTCTGCGTCGAACAAGTTAACATGATTCGTACAACTTTCGCAGGATTGTTTAAATGCATTTGAAACGACAGGGTTCAAAATAGTCCCGAATAACGAAGACAACTTGAAATAATGGTCAGGAACTTTCACACTTTCCTACAAGTGACTCCAGTCTGATTGTATCGTTCGGATTTGAAACTTGAGAATGCCACAGTTTTTTTCACGGCGTAGCCTGTTGGATCTTTAATAAAGTAAAGCTACATTTCCGCAGAGGGGATTGGCGAGTCTTTGTGGATTATAATCACCCGCACCCTTTTAAAATTCTGAAATTAATTTACCATTTTGAAGTGGATAGGTTACAGGTAGAGGGCCATCTATAACCAGGGTAAACAATAGATCTTGAGGTCATGGAGACCCCAATATCCACTGATTACAGTGAGGGATGCAGCTATAATGTTACATGGTAATTTTTTTTCCTGCGTGAATGTTTAGCGCTATTATACAACTACCTAGCCCGCGTAAACCAAAATGAATTGCTATGTTGGTAGTGAGCTACTTCCTGTAGACAGTCCAATTCTTGAAGCTAAATTCGTCTCCACTGCAGACATGAGTGATGTCACTATCCTCCTAACATTCATTGGCGATCTACCTCAAGCCGCTGATCTCACCCTCAGTGAAGCTGGACAGAAAAGAGGCCGTTTTCTCGCTGTAGTCGGATTAGTTTAAGCAGTAACAACAAAACGTAAGAACTCCGTGCTCAGTGCCGTTTCTCGCCAAATCTATAATGAAACCGTTTGCTTATGCAGGCACAAATAATTAGAAGCGTTTGATTTGACAGAAAGTAAGTCACGCAGTGTTTTTAAAAGATATACAAATGTTAAAAATTACAAATTGTATTTCCTTCCAGGTAACTAGAAAACACAGAGTAACTGAAGGTAGAATTTCACTCAATGTGTTATTAAATTTTAATAGAGCTAACATGACTGTTTTTGTTTCACTTAGTATACTGCAAAGGGTGTGTTTATACAGCAACTTCAGCATGAAGCGGTTTCTACTTTTCAGTGATGCTGAAGTTGCATTGTAACGCTGGAGGCACAGCCCAGCCTGACTAGGTTTGAAGTCCAGCCGCTGACAGCCTTGCAAGAGGTAGGCTCAGAATGCTTGGGCTGACATTACACCACAGTATAGAAAGTGCTAAATGGGCCTAGGATGTTCTGGCTACCCCTCTAAACCTGTCTGTAATTCACTTAAATGTGCAGAAGCACCCATCCACAATCCCGACGTTTACATTTGAACTTCTGGGAGAGGAGCTCTCGAGCAAGGTAATTTTTTAAATCAAAAAATATACTTTATGTGTAACAGTTGTAGATAAAAATCACAAAACAATTCAAATTGGCCATTTCAGAAAGTACAATAAAGATCAGTTTCTTTCCATACAGAACACAAGGTGCCTCACTACTCTTGCCATTCCATGTGCATTTTCATTACATACCAACAACATTCTCTGGTGCATACAGCCCAAGGGGTTTTACATGGTTTTCAGCCCCTCGGGATACTATGGCGGGAGGATCTTACACAGCGGCCTTTCCCCATTCAGCCTTTGCGGCAGCTGCCTCAAGCTTTAGTATGTCCCTCAGCACATAGTCCTGGACCTTGGAATGTGCCAGTCTGTGAGCAAGGTAGTTGGGACCAGGCAGCCTGCACAATATATTCAGGAGATTGCAGATATTACTGACAGGCTGGTAGGTGCACCATAAAAATACATTTCTTAGTACAGGTGCACCATTTATGTCCTGTTACTGCCCCCAAAGAGTGGGAGAAGCAGAGTCAATAGGAAATTTCAAAAGGGGATTGGCTAAATATTTGAAAGGGATAAAATTGCAGGGCTATGGAGAAAGAGCAAGGGGAGTAAATGTTGTCAGCCAGTGAGAACTTGTGGTTTACAAGGTTTCCGCTGACATGTGGGCACAGAACTCTGATGTTGCAATGCATGCGTAGTGCTCCAGGCACTTCTGTTTCTGGTTCTTAAAAGCCTAGCCAGGAGTTCAGCACCCGAAATGCAGGAAGCTATTGTGGTGGGAGGAGGGGAGCAGAGCATGGGGACCAAATGCAACAAAGCCCAGATACCTGTAAGCCCAGTAAACCTGATAAACACTCCATGACCCACACACATAATGCCCCATCAATCAATGTGACTTTGTCCCAGAGTATTTAGTTTGACAGCGAGATTAGTGACAATATGGGTGCTTCTGGTTTTTGATCAACCTTCTGAACATGTGCCACCTGATGACATTACTCTCAGCAAATGCTATAAAGCTACATTTCCATTAGTTACATCACTTCCAATGATGTCACCCTTGCTTGTTCTCATTGAATAAAATGCAATTAAATTAATTAATTATTAAACGAATCTTGCAGTTTAAATTAGATACAATAGTGGATGCTGTGGATTTGTCAAATTAACTTCAGAGAAATGGCCACAACAGCCTGCGTGATTGTGCATTACCAATTCATGGGCTCTCATATTTGAAAGGGCCCACAAGTCAAATGGCCTCTTGCTGTGCTGTAACTATTCCATGATTCTATGATTCTATCTAATTGAGGGGCTGAATTTTATGTTGCCGGTGGCGGCCGTTAAAAATGGTGGCTCGCATGTGCAGGCTGTACTCTGCGGAGCTACTGCAATATTAAATGTGATAGCTCATTGACATGGCCGGGACGGACTGCCCCTGCCAATCACATGTAGGGGTGAGCGGTCCATCCCTGGCAATGGCGTCCAACGCGATTGCACAGGCAGCGATGCCATTTTTAAAGGGCTTTGAGCCCTTACATTTAATTTGAATTTTTAAAGAAATGGTCAGTCAGAATTTATTCAAACAAATTAACTAAATGTTTCAAGCCCCTCTCCCACTCCCCTAATGAGCAAACAATTAATTCCTTGCCCTATCTCCCCCAAATTACTTACCTTGTGCTCCTAACCTTCTCCCCCCAAAGTTCACAAACTTTAATCTTTAACCCTTCCCACAACCCCCCTGACCAATGAAATTAGTTTTACCCTACTACCCGCCCCCGCACTGAGAAACTTACCTGATCCACCCCCCCCCAGCAGTGTCCCGCCTTACATCAACGGATGGAGATCTGATGGTGTGGGAGTGCTGGCTGCTGGCTCCAGTATGGTACTGGATCAGACATCAGGAGTGGGTAAGTATTTAATTCAGTAATTTGCATTTTTAAAAATATGTAAATTTGGCTCCTGTTGCTTAGTGGCAGGGGGCGGGGTGGCGAGGCCTTGCCGCCACCAGCAATATGGGGCCGAGCCTTCCCAGCATGACCCCCAACATCGGGGGACTGTAAACTCCAGCCCCAGGTATTTAAGATGATTAAAGGATTTGATAGGTTCGATAGAATGAAACAATTTCCTCTGGTGGGCGACTCCAGAACAAGGGGACAAAACCTTAAATTTAGAGCTAGGCCATTCAGGGCTGATGTCGGAAAGCACTTCTTTACACAAGGGTATGGAAATCTGGAACTCTGTCCCCATAAAAAGATGTTGTTACTTGGTCAATTTCAAATTTCAGGACTGAGACCAATAGACTTTTGTTAGTTAAGGGTAGCTAAGAGATATGGAACTAATGTGAGTAAGTAGAGTTACGATACAGACCAGCCCTGATCTAATTCACTGGTGGACATGGCTCAATGGGCTAGTCCTGTTCCTAGGCAGCTGTGGCAGTCCAGTAGATCAATGCAGCTGCAAACCAGATATTAGGAGCAGGATGTAAGAGCTGTAGTCACTTCTGTGATGGCGACATTTACTACCCCTGTGTGTTTGAATTGAGCAATTCCCAACCACTAGCACCAAACTTCACCACCCCACCAACACCACCTCCCCCACCACCACCATTCATTTGTTTCTGGTGGGTGTGCTACCAGCAAAATGATCAGGGCCACATACGGGAGGGAAACCACAGCAAAGGTTTAGGTTCTGGTTCGGAGTTTTGGCTGATGTGCCCTGCCTTGCTTCACTTAGGATAAAACCATAGAATCACAGAATGTCATAGCACAGAAGAAGGCCAATTTGTCCAATGTGCCGATGCCGGTTCTTTGTTAGAGCTACCCAATTAGGCCCACTCCCCTGCCTCTTCCCTATAGCCGGGTAATTTTTTTTCCCCCTTCAATTATTTATCCAATTCCCTTTTAAAAGTTACTGTTGAAACCTCTTCCATTACTCCTTCAGGCAGTGCATTCCAGATCATAACAACTCACTGCGTAACATAATGTTTTCTCATGTCACTGCTTTTGCCAAATGCCTTAAATTTAAGTCCTCTGGTTATTGACCCTCCTGTCATTGGAAACAGTTTAGTCTTATATACTCTTCCAAAACCCTTCAAGATTTTGAACATGTCAATTACATCTCCACTTAGGCTTCTCTACTCTCAGCAGAACAACACCAGTTTCTGCAGTCTCTCCACGTAACTGAAGTGTTTCATCCCTGTTACCATTCTTTGCATCCTCTCAAAGTTTTCACATCCTTCCTAAAGAGTGGTGCCTAGAAATGAGCACAATACTCTAGCTGGGGCCGGTTTTATAAAGTGCTATGACCAGGTGAGAAAGATGTCTAGGGTTCCCTTTCAGCCTTCACCTGGTCTTACTGTAACAGGGTTTTATTTTTAAACACACTGTGGTTTGAGCTCCTCCTTGGTGAATCCTTATTCACCGCTTTCCAATTATAAGGTAAAGAACTGAGTACAAACAGGTTTTCATAGTTTTAAAGAAGAAAAGCAAAATTGATTAAAACTTAAACTTAAACTCTAATTCCATTGACGCCTATGGATACATGATGCGCCTGTGCTAGCATGCATATGTGATACACACATGCAAATAGAGACAGAAAAGAGTGGAAGAAAAATAAAGTGGAGCAGTTTGAGGCAATATCTGAAGAGTTTCTTGTTACTGTGTTTTGAGCTCACTGTAGAATCCTTGCTTGTAGGTAATTCTTGCTTTTGGTTGGGGCCCGCTATTCTTCTTAAACTTGGTTCACTGTAGGAGACTTTTCTCTCTTGGCGTTCATGTGTCTTCAATGGATTCCAAAGCTTGTGCGAAAGAAATGAGAGCAGACAGGAGAGAGATGTTCTCAATCCAGGAGTCAGGAGCTTTCTCTCTTCAAACACTGGTTTCTCCAATTTAAAACTCTCAGTTCAAAACTCTGCAACAGCCAGTTAGTCATGTGACTAAACTGGTCTGACCACGTCAGTCTGTGTATTGAAAGCAGGCACTGATTCCTTTGCTCAAACACTGTCTGTTTGTAAGCAAAAAATGTCTGTCCAGCCAGGGGCTTGGTAACCCATTGTAATAGGCCTTCTTTGCTTCCCAGCAACAATTTGAAATTTCATGTCCATGTGGCAAAATTAATATACCTCATTCTTGGCAGATGGGGGCCTGCACGACAAAAGTTTTAGTATAACTTCCTGGCTTTTGCATTTTATGCTTTATTTAAAAAGCAAATATCCTGTCTGCCTATTTAGCAGTTTTCTCAACTTATCCTGCCATCTTCTTTAATGACTTGTGTAAGTGCACCCCAAGTCTCTCTGTTCCTGCACTGTAAGTCTTTTATGTGGACTTGACTTGTTCCACAATTACCTACCCATTCATAGTCAAGAATCTCCTGCAATGACTTCTTTTCCTGTTCCTGTACCATTACCTCTGACCCCATAGATCTATCTTTCACTCTCTTCTATTTCTCATCTGCGTGCTGCCCCTTGACACCATTATCAGAAAACATGAAGTCAGCTTCCGTATACTCATGATACCGAGTTCTATCTCATCACCACCACGTCTCTCGACCTCTCCACTGCCTCTGTGTTGTCAGGCTGCTTGTCCAACATTGTCTGCTACCCCCACCACAAACTCCATTTATACACGGCTGATTCTACACCTCCCAGGTCATTGACTCTGGCTGAAGCAGATTGATCACAAACTTGGCATCGTATTTAACTTGAGCTGAACCTCTGAACCCATATCTTCTCCTTCAGAAAGATCACCTACTTCCACCCCTGACTCCACCCTGCTGCAGCCCACCTGCAATTGAAAACCTCATTCATGCCTTTCCTCCAGACTTGTCTATTCCATTGCATCCTTCACCCTCAATAAAGTTGAGCTCACCCAAAACACTTCTGCATGTCTCCTAACTGGCACTAAGTCCCATTTACCCATCATCTCTCTGCTCGCTGTCCTACAGTGCCTTCCAGTCCACCAATGCTTTAATTTTAAAATTCTCAACTTGTTTAAATCCCTCCATGGCCTCACCCATTCTTATCTGAAATTGATAGTGTTAATGCTGTTATGCCAATGTGCTTTGTTGAATGATAATTTTCTTTGGTCCACAAACTGTGCATCTGAATTTGCACTTTTAAAAGAAAAAAGACATTTTAAAAAGACCAGCTGAAAGGATGACTTCACTGGCAGCTTAAGATGGCTACCTAATTTGCAACACTGTATCCTATACAGCAGTGCTTGTGAGGAGGGAGACAAAATGTCTGCTCATGCCCCAGCAAGAACCAAGACCCAGAAGTTTAAAGGAATGACCTGTTCTTTTTAGCAAGATAGAAATACTACTAACTGCTATATTTGAATGACTGAGTGACTATCATGTGACAAGCTCCTCCCCATCTATGGTTTTAAGCTTGTGTCTTTCTGCAGCAGAGGGAGGAGAAGCAACTGGACTCTGACACGTGCAGATTCAAGTGGGGGTCTCTCTCTGTCTCTCCAGATTCTAGCTTGAAAGCATTCAAATCTTGCTTGTTGACTGACCACTGTTGGCCAGGGGCTGCAAGAAATACAGAATCAGTTACAAACTGCTGGGATTGTTTGTGACCTGTAGTAACCTGGAGCTCGGACACTGGCCTGTGCTGGTAAAAACCAGTTTGAACTAATTACTTTATGAGACAAGACAAAGGATCGATCACAGGAAAAGGGCTTTATTTGGACATGGTGTGATACCGGGGTCTGTGGGCCTGGGCCAATTAAGAGAAGATGCGAACGAGGTGAGCAGGCTTAAACCAACCGGAAAGACACAGCTCAGATTTGGAGAGATAAGAGGGAGGATAAGAATAGATCTTTTTGGGCATAGAGCCAGCGAAGACTCCGGAGATCAACCATCATGGAAGTGGAAGACCCTGTGTGAACAACGCGGCGACGACGTAGAAGAGAGAGAGAGAACGGAATGCCTGGCCAGTGTTAACTCACCCTTTTTCGGGTATTATCCTTAGTTTTCTGTGACTCGGTCAGGGAAGGGTCAGAGGAACTTAGTGGGTGTGCTTATGAATTCTCGCTAGTTTTGTTATTAACTGTATAACTCAATTTGAGTTGCATGCTTTTGTCTAAGTGTATAAGCCTTATTCTTACATTGTACAACAAGGTGAATAAAGTAAATTGATAGTTAAAGAAAGGACTGAGTTTCTTCCTCTTTGTACTAAGCCATTAACTGTAGCTGTGGTTTAAGCTGGAGGGTGGCTCCCCTGTAACCTGATATCGCAAACACCCAGCCTGAGCCTGAATTAAGAGGACCTAGTCCCACGTGACGGTCAGGATCAAGTGGGTATAGGGAATAAAGGGGACAAGGGGGAGTTGACTCCGTGCCACGGTTTACATAATTGGTATCCCTGGGTGGGCTCGAGGATAAATCTCTCCGTTGAATCAGCGGGAGACTCGAGCCGAACCGAATTGACCAAGTACAGAGAGAACAGGAACTAGGGGTTAATTTGCAGCTACTAACATAAGATGACGAAACAAAGGGAATCTCCAAACCCTGGAGACTCAGATTGTTTTGATTGGAAGGGATTCCTCCAAAAATACGTAATAGCGAAATGGCCACAATACGGAGAATATGCCAGTCACACTAGCGACAAGGGAAAACCCATAGGGGAAGATTGCACAAGCAAAGATGTCAGCTAGGAAATTTAAAAAGATACAGAAGCCAGTAGCTATCGGCTGTTTACTTGAGGAATGGATAGAATGCCAACAGCAGGCTAAAAATGAGCAGAACAGACTGGAGGAAGAGATTAAAAAACTCCGTGAGGAGGCAGCCCGCCTGAGTGAAAAAGTAACTGATTTGCAGGGACATTTACAGTGTGAAAAACTAGTTACAGAAAAAAGTAGGCGAGAGGGAGAAGCCCAAGCAGCTAAAGCTGAGGTGGAAGGATGGAAACAACAATGTAGTGATTTAAAAACTGCCATGAATGTGCTTCAGAGAGCAGCTCAGGAAAAGAGAAGTAATACAGCTGATCACACAAAGTGTCAAAAATACATAGTGAGACTGCAAGAGCAGCTAGCCATGCAGAGAGGTATAATCTGTGCTTTTGCACCCGAAGGAAGTGAGGAGAATGGTGAAGGGGACATAGATTGGAATGAGTTAGCAGACGAAGCGGCTAGATATGGTTATGATGACAGAGACCCTCTACTTGAGGATCCTCTGCCAGCATATGAGCCAGAGCCAAAGGAGTCATCAGCCCCCATGGCCCCCCTTGTGACTACTAGGGCAGCGATAGGGGCAGATGGCCAGGTGGCAGCTGGCCCGCGTATGACATATTCCACTCCAATGGGGGTACAGCAATTGAGGGATATTGCGAAAGACATTGGGACGTGCGCACCCGGGGATGATCCTAGGGAGCTGTTCCAAGCGGTCAGTCAACAGAGAGGAATACACGGCTTAGATGATGCTGAAGGAAGAAAATTAATTATAATGTGCCCACACCCACACATACACTCCGCCCTACCGGAGGAGCAAATGAGGCTTTAAAAGAACAAGTATTAAATGTCATGGGCGCTAACAGAGGGGACCCAGTGGAGGCGCTAACGAAATGCTATCAAAGAAAAGGTGAACACCCTGTCGCGTTTGCGGCTCGCATCTGGACGGTGTTTCAAGGGGTATATGGCGTGAACTAGATAGAGCAAATCCAACGCCAGAGATTAGAAATCGATGGCTGAGAACGCTGGTGTTGCATGGCACTGAGGAGTCAAGAAGGGCACTAGATCAATTTGATCCCTCTGATGACACGCACACAGAGGCTTGGGTACTCAGGAGGATGGTTAGAGTATGGGAGAAGGAAACAACAAAATTCTTCAAGGCCTCTGGAGGAAAGTCGATGCTTGTAAAAGATCAGACAATAACCTGGAGAAATGAAGGGAGGGGAACTACACAAGGGGCACCCCACCGAGCCTTTCAGACAGGAGGAAGGGGTAGAGGCATTGGGAGAGGATCCATCCCGGGAGCAGGGAGAACTCTGGGCGGGCCGACCCACTGCTATAATTGTGGCCAGGAGGGACATTTCAAAAGAGAATGCCCAAACCCCAGACAAGAAAATGTCGGTCGGGGAGGAGGCCAGAACAAACGCCAGAGCCTACCCGTGGAAGGACCGAATAGGTCAAATCCTCAATGTGATATATTAGAGATAGCACCGTCTTCGGGGCTGTACCCTGAACTACAATGACGGTCGCAGGCCTCTCCGTTATGGGTGTGTGACACGCGGTGGGATAACACAGGGAGACCCCTAGTGAATGGTAGGGTTGGAGGCCGCCCTGACACGTTCCTTCGGGACACTGGAGGATCCCGAACCACCATCAACACCACCAATGTTAGTAAAGTAGATTGGAAAATTCAAAGTAAACTTGTTTTAAGTGGATTTACAGGACATTCACAAGTGGGATATGTGAGCGTACCATTGGAAGTTAGTGTGGGGGACGTAGCAATAGAGCACTCAGTGGTTCTCATTGAGTTACCCAGAGAACAAGAACATATATTAGGGTGTGATTACATGGCTAAAGCAGGACTCTGTTTTGACCCTGTTAATTGCGCAATTTGGCAAATGCCCTTGGGCAGGGGTAGTATAGATCACACATCCGTCCCGGAGGGGGAATACCAGGATAGGATATGCACGTTCGGGGAACTGTGGACAAGACCAGAAGAAATGAGTAGCGATAGTGAAGTACAACAAACTATCACACGGAATTCAGTAATATTTGCTCGACATAAACATGATTGTGGGAAAATGACCGGGAGTGTGTGTATACAGGGCCCAGACCTCAAACCACAGAAGCAGTATGGTTTTCCAAAACAGGCAGAAGAAGAGGTAGGAAAGGTGATACAGAGTTTACTGCTACAAGGGATATTAAGACCAGTAGCCTCCACTAACAACTCGCCGATTTGGCCGGTGAGGAAACTGGGTGGTAGCTGGCGACTAACGATAGACTATCGAGGATTAAATAAGGTAACCCCGTTAACGGCCCCTACCGTAGCAACTAGCCCAGAGACGGTAGTTAAACAAAATGAGTGGTTCATAGTTTTAGACATAAGTAACGGTTTTTGGTCTATTCCACTGGAGAAAGAGTGCCAATATAAATTTGCGTTTACCTTCCAAGGACAACAATATACATGGACCGCCCTACCACAGGGATTTCATAATTCCCCATCTATATTTCACCAACGTTTAAGGGAAGGGTTTAAAAGGTTCTCAAAGCCTGAATGTCTGGTGCAGTCTGTAGACGATTTACTGCTACAAACTGAAACGGAACAGGAACATTATCAGTTACTAAGTGAATTACTACAATTGTTACACGAATTGGGACTAAAAGTAAACCCTAAAAAAGCGCAAGTTATGAAACAGAAGGTTACTTACTTGGGAATGATCTTGACACCGGGAAAGAGAGAAATTGACCAACAAAGGGTAGTAGCAGTTGGCAGACTCCCTGTCCCGAGGGATGTAAAAGGGTTAAGATCTTTCCTGGGTTTGGTGGGATATTGCAGGGACCACATTGATGGATTCGCTACAAAAGCGGCCCCATTAATGCAACTATTGAAGAAGAATGTGGCGTGGGAGTGGAAAACTGAACACACACAGGCCATTTCAAATTTAAAGCAGGCACTAGCTGCTGCGCCTGCTCTGAAAACCCCAAATCCAACTGAGCCATTTTCATTGGAGGTAGCTACCACAGACACCACCCTCTCGGCAGTTCTGTTACAGGAGACACACGGGAAATTGAGACCAGTAGCGTGTGCCTCGCGTATGCTTTCACCGGTAGAGCAGGGGTATACGACATGCGAGAAACATTTGTGAGCAGTTTTTTGGGCAGTACAGTATTTTACTTACATAGTGGGACTGAACCCACTTACAATATTGACAGAACTGTACCCTGTACAGTTACTATTAGACGGTAGGATCAAAGATGGGTCAGTAAGTCAGAACCAAATTGCTAGGTGGACACTATTGTTGCAAGGAAGAAACATAAGCGTGAAAGGAGTAAAAACTACCACTATGTTGGCAGACAACCTAATGAATCAAGGAGAGAAACATGAGTGTCAAGTCATGATAGCAAATGATCCCAAGGGACCATTTGTATCAAAACAAAAAGGAGGGGGTAGGAGTGGATTGGAGAAAGCAACGGGGACAGAAAGTAAAGATGCAAAGGAAACAGACGAACCCCACTTAAAAATTTTTGTGGATGGTTCCTCATCAGTTCAGGATGGCGAGAGGAAAACTGGGTGCGGGATATATATAGAAGACGAACACGGTCAGGAAAAATGTAGCGCAGCCTTAAAATTGCCTAAAACCATGAGTGCGCAGGCGGCAGAATTAGCAGCCGTCGCATATATGGTTGGCCACCCAGAATACTTCCCGCCTGGATCGGTGATATATTCTGATAGCATGTATGTCTGTAATAGCCTCACGGAACATTTGCCCTTATGGGAGGCGAGAGGTTTTGTCTCAGCGGATGGGAAGCCCCTTCCATCGGCTCCATTATTAAGATACATCTTTGAAGGAGCACAGGGGAAAGGATATGGGATCACGAAGGTAAAAGCTCATTCAAAACTTACTCCGGAAGGGAACAGGAAAGCGGATGAGCTAGCCAAACAAGGTGCTGTTAGTGGGCAGGAATGGCAGCCACCGATTGAGGACATTGGGGAACAGAAAGGAAAACAGGTTAAGGTAATGGATTTAACAGAGGAGCAGAAGAAAGACGGAGAATTGAAAAAACTGATAGAAGGAGTAGAGTCAGATGCATATAAAGAGTACAAGGGGATATATATTCAGGACAGAGTGGTTTTATGTGAAGGAAAATTCGTAGTGCCAGAAGGGGGACGAAACCAAATAATCCACTGGTACCATGACTTATGGGGATATAAAGGGACGGAGAGTACCCTGGAAAGGATAAAGGAGGTATGCTGGTGGCCTGGAATGAAAGGTGACGTGGAACACTACGTCAAGAATTGTTTGATCTGTGCACAACACAACCCTGATAGGAATGTCAAGAAAGGGGCCCTCTGACATACTAGACCAGTAGAAGGACCTTGGACTAATTTACAGATAGATTATGTAGGACCCTTACCCCCCACTCCAGGAGGATTTAAATACATTCTAGTAATAGTAGATACGTTTACCAAATGCTTTCCCAACCAGAACAAATACAGTCAAAGTCACCGCGAAAATTCTGTTAGAAAGGGTATTCACTCGATGGGGTTTACCCCGAAGCATAGAATCAGATCAGGGAACACATTTTACAGCCCAAGTAATGCAAAATGTAATGACCCTCTTTGGGGTTAAACAGAAATTCCACAGACCCTATAGACCACAGTCTAGTGGAATTGTGGAAAGGATGAATCGGACATTGAAAAACATGATAGCTAAAATGGTTCAGCAGCACAAGGCGACCTGGCAGGTTGTTTTGCCCTATGTGTTGATGGTAATCAGGAATACTGCAGCTTCATCAACAGGTTATACTCCCTATAAACTCATGACAGGAAGGGACCTGAGAGGAATGGAGGGGTTGGTAGGTTTGGACTTGTCCGAACCTGAGGTGGACAGTATTATATCAGAAAAATGGGTACAACAACTAGTAGAAACAGTGAGGGAAGCAAATTACGTAGCAGCTCACCAACAGGGAAAGAAGAGACAACAAAGCAAGGCTTATTTCGATGTGAAAGCCAGCCCAATAGAGTTGTGCCCCGGACAAAGGGTAATGATCAGAATATACCAGCCCACCTCATTTTTGAGTCCAAAGTTCACCGGTTCCTATAAGATAGTAGATAAAGCTAGTCCATCTGTAGACAAAGTATTGACGGCACCAGACAAGAGTGGCTGGTATCACATTAATCAGTTAAAGTTAGTAGGAGAAAAACAAGATAATCACAGTTGGCATGTGATGCTTGATGCTACTGATGTTCCAACCGAAGGTCAGGGAGATCAAGAGCAGGATTTACTGCGGATCCAGGCGGAAGTGTTTGAAAGACAACCTGAAGTTGTACCTCCACATACAGAGGGAAATCGAGGGAAAAAACAAAAGAAAAATAAAGAAAACAGGGGAAGTAAGTGGACTAGAAGAAATGGACGGTTAGAATCAATAACAAATTGGGAACAAGATATAGAAAGTCTGGCTCAGTGTATGGAGAGACTGGACTTAAAATAGGATAAGAAAGAAACTGTAAATAAGAGCAGAAATTACACTTGTATATTACAGGTCCAGCCCACAATGAAGAGGGTGATACATTTCATTGGTATTGGATTGACCATATTTGGGACTATAGGTGAACTGCATCGGAGCTGTCGCGACGAATGAACGCGCCTAAAGCAGTGTCGACATGGGAAGACTATCCCGTGGCCAGAAACAACTTTGCTCGGCAGATCAAGATAGTTCGAAACAACAAAGGAAAGCGAGAAGATTTAAATTTGTATTATGAGGGAGTAGATAGGTTGGTGTGCGCGGAAAGAACATTGGGTATACTGGAGGGAATAGAAGTTTGACCTTAACTAACAGAGTGTTAGGTACCTGTGACGAGGATAGTGGAAGATATTATGTTGGAGCAGTGTTTCATATTCCCCGACACGGGAGCAATTTGACCTGCCCTTTAAAGAGAGTCCATAACGTAGGCAAGTACCAGGAGGGTATTTGGATATCTTTAAGTAACCCACCATCTCATGCCATTGTAATGGAAGGTGTTGAGAAAGGGGTAGATTTGTCAAAATGTCATCAAGGGGGGAATCACTGGGCCTGTCCGGAAGAGATAACGAGACATAAACTTACAAATTGCGGGCTCAGCACCTATGAAAATTGTTCATTGTCAATTTTGCCTGTAAATAACCAGACCTTTTTACAATATGCCCTTGTGGGGCAAACGTATTACATAGCCACGGCTGCTATGAACTACAACAAGGGATGGAAACAGTACCCTCTGGAGGGACACAATGTAGCCATTCACAATGTAACTTCGGACTTGGTTGTTGGTGGACAAGTACTGCCTAAGTCAATAACGAGGATAGTGATAAAGGAGAATCTTACGGTCCAACGTACTGATACAGATCAAGAGGTACAGGAATATATTGCCACTGAATTACCACCCATCCCACACCTGACAGCGGATTGGGCACAAATAGCAGAAGAGGCAAAAGAGATAATTCATCAATGGAATAAACACACGAAAACAATTAGAACTCATGCTGACAAGGCAAATGAACTGTTGCATGACCCAGGGTTTTGGAGTAAGTTTTGGAATTGGGAATCTAATGTTCAAATGCATCCATGGGTCAGAATTGTACCACATATTGCTATCATAGTGATTCTATGTACGCTAATAATTGTTGTATTCAATGTATATCAGCTTAGAAGGTGGAAAAAGGAAATTTTGCGAAGATTGGATGATGGGACTATAATGAAACAGAAGGAACGGTTATCAATATAAAAACAACTGTATATACTAAGTTTTATAGCATATCTTTTTATTTGTAACAGTATTGCACACCCATTGGGGGACAATGACGTTCTCGGGAATGGTTCACAGAGAAGGGAAACTTGATGATCCTAAGATCAGTATCTTTGAATCATGAGGGGGGAGGTGTTGGCCAGGGGCTGTAAGAAATACAGAATCAGTTACAAACTGCTGGGATTGTTTGTGACCTGTAATAACCTGGAGCTCGGACACTGGCCTGTGCTGGTAAAAACCAGTTTGAACTAATTACTTTATGAGACAAGACAAAGGATCGATCACAGGAAAAGGGCCTTATTTGGACACGGTGTGATACCGGGGTCTTTGGGCCTGGGCCAATTAAGAGAAGATGTGAACGAGGTAAGCAGGCTTAAACCAACTGGAAAGACACAGCTCAGATTTGGAGAGATAAGAGGGAGGATAAGAATAGATCTTTTTGGGCATAGAGCCAGCGAAGACTTCGGAGATCAACCATCGTGGAAGTGGAAGACCCTGCGTGAGCTATGCGGCGACGACGTAGAAGAGAGAGAGAGAACGGAACGCCTGGCCAGCGTTAACTCTCCCTTTTTCGGGTATTATCCTTAGTTTTCTGTGACTCGGTTAGGGAAAGGTCAGGGGAACCTAGTGGGTGTGCTTATGAATTCTAGCTAGTTTTGTTATTAACTGTATAACTCAATTTGAGTTGCATGCTTTTGTCTAACTAAGTGTATAAGCCTTATTCTTACATTGTACAACAAGGTGAATAAAGTAAATTGATAGTTAAAGAAAGGACTGAGTTTCTTCCTCTTTGTACTAAGCCATTAACTGTAGCTGTGGATTAAGCTGGAGGGTGGCTCTCCTGTAACCCCGATATCCCAAACACCCAGCCTGAGCCTGAATTAGTAGGACCTAGTCCCACGTGACGGCCAGGATCAAGTGGGTATAGGGAATAAAGGGGACAAGGGGGAGTTGACTCCGTGCCACGGTTTACACCACCTCTGCATACGTCAGCTACAATCAGAAACCCCATTGGAGAAAATCATCCAATTGCTGTCTCCAAGATTCCCGCCAAACCAATCATTGACTTCTTCAAACTAAAACCTCAGGACCACTTGATTCAGCTGGAAGCCAACTGAACCATCAAATGACAGAGATTGTATACCCCCTTTTTTATGTTTCCCCAATCTGTAACCTATTTTTGTGTGTGTGTGAGTAAAAGTTGGCACATTGTTTATTATTTTTATTAGTTCAATTTAGGTGCAATAAAGTTAACCTCTTTCTTTGCTAAACTCAAGAAAACCTGTCCGATTGATTCTTGTTATGATCATAGCAAGTAGGTAATCAAACACCTACTGAAAGAATTAAACCTGTTGTCGTCAAACAAGGAGAGGAAAAAGAGGGAAGCCTATGACCCTTCCTCACCAAATCAAATCCTCTACCATCCGGTTAGCTAACACTGAAATGTTAGGGAAATTAGACAGCATACTCTCCTAATTAAACATAGAACAGAGAGGAGACCTAACAATCTGAATTCTCTAATCTTGGTAGTGTCAGCACTATGTGTTCTCTGAAATTGGTAGTGCCAGCTTTGTTTATTTTCTGAAATTGATACTGTCAGCATTGTGTGTTCTCTGAAATTGGTAGTGTCAGTGTTGTGTTCTCCGAAATCGATAGTGTCAAGACTATCTTCTCTGAAATCGCTTGTGTCAGTGCTGTGTGTTCTCTGAAATTGGTAGTGCCAGCGTTGTGTGTTCTCTGAAATCAATATTGTTAGCAGTGTGCCTTATCTGAATGCTGTAGTCTGCTTGATAATGACTGCATCAAATTACACATTACTGTGAACTTCAATTACTGTACAGCAGACTGCATCAAATTACACATTCCAGACAAAATGTTGGGTGAATATTGTCCTTCCACATCCTGGCAGTAGGAATAAGAAGTCTGCTGTTTCCGAGACAGTAGTGGAAATAAACACAGTCCAGAGCAGGCTAGTGGGATTAATTAGGAACACAGGAACATAGGAGCAGGAGTAGGCCTTTCAGCCTATCGAGCTTGCCCCGCCATTCAATATGATCATGACTGATCATGCACTTCAATGCCTTTTTCCCACACAATACTCAAATCCCCTTATGTAATTTGTATTTAGAAACCTGTCAATCACTGCTTTAAACATACTCAATGACTGAGCTTCCACAACCCTCTGGGGTAGAGAATTCCAAAGAGTCACAACCGCCTGAGTAAAGAAATTTCTCCTCATCTCTGTCTGAAGTGGCTTCCCCCTTATTTTGAAATTGCGTCCCCTGGTTCTAGACTCCTCAACCAGGGGAAACATCTTACTGGCATCTACCCTGTCTATCCCTTTAGGTATTTGTAGGTTTCAATGATATTACCTCTCATTCTTCAAAACTCTAGAGAATGCAGGCCCAGGTTTCCCAATCTCTCGTCATAGGACAGTTCTGACATCCTGGGAACGAGTCTGGTGAACCTTTGTTGCACTCCCTCTATGGCAATAATATCCTTCTGAAGGTTAGGGGGCCAAAACTGCTCACAGTTCTCGAGGTGCAGTCCAACAAAGGTTCTATACAATTGAAGCAAGACTTCACAACTCCTGTACTCAAACCCTCTTGCGATAAAGACTAACATACCATTAGCCTTCCGAATTACTAGCTGCACCTGCATGTTAGCTTTCAGTGACTCATTGACAAGGACACCCAGGTTCCTTTGTACGTCTACACTTTCTAATCTCTTATCATTTAAGAAATACTCTGTACATCTATTCCTCCTACCAAAGTTGATAACCTCACATTTTTCCACAGTATATTCCATCTGCCACGTTCTTGCCCACTCACTAAGTCTGTCCAAATCCCTTGAAGCCTCTTTGCATCTTCCTCACAACACACATTCCCACCTAGTTTTGTGTCATCCGCGAACTTGGAAATATTACATTTGGTCCCATCCAAATCATTGATATATATTGTGAATAGCTGGGGCCCTAGCACTGATCCTTGCAATACCCCACCAGTCACAGCCTGCCAATGTGAGAATGACCCATTTATTTCTACTCTCTGCTTTCTGCCTGTTAACCAATTCTTAATCCATGCCAGTATATTACCTCCTATCCCATGTGCTTTAATTTTGCTAACCAACCTTCTGTGGGGGACTTTATCAAAAGCCTTCTGAAAATCCAAGTATACCACGTCCAGCGACTCCCCTTTATCAATTCTGTTACTAACATCATTAACAGTGGTGCAGTGGTTAGCACTGCAGCCTCACAGCTCCAGGGACCTGGGTTCAATTCTGGGTACTACCTGTGCGGAGTTTGCAAGTTCTCCCTATGACAGCGTGGGTTTTTGCTGGGTGCTCCGGTTTCCTCCCACTGCCAAAGACTTGCAGGTGATAGGTAAATTGGCCATTGTAAATTGCCCCTAGTGGTGGTAGGTGGTAGGGAATATGGGATTACTGTGGGGTTAGTATAAATGGGTGGTTCTTGGTCGGCACAGTCTCGGTGGGCCGAAGGGCCTGTTTCCGTGCTGTATCTCTAAATAAATAACTCCAAAATGTTTGTCAAACATGATTTCCCATTCATAGAACCATGTTGACTATTCCCAATTAGATCATTATTATCCAAATGTCCATTTATCACATCCTTTCGAATAGATTCTCGCATTTTCCCTGATGACTGGTGCACGACTAAGAGGTCTCTAATTCCCTGTTTTCTCTCTCCCTCCTTTCTTAAATAGTGGGATGATATTTGTGACCTTCCAGTCTGCAGGAACTGCTCCAGAATCTATAGAATTTTGGAAAATAATCACCAATGCTTTTCGTTGTGCAGCTTTTCCAGGAGCACAAGCATTGCGAGCGAGGAGTGAACAGCTGGGAAGTCAATTTCATCGGGAGTTTCGGTGGAGCAGGGACTGCTGGGTAAGTAGAAACCTATATATTTGGGCTGTGTAAATTCTCTTACCTTTTTGTTGTGCAGCTTTTCCAGGAGCACAGGCATTGCGAGCGAGGAGTGAACAGCTGGGAAGTCAATTTCATCGGGAGTTTCGGTGGAGCAGGGACTGCTGGTTAAGTAGAAACCTATATATTTGGGCTGTGTAAATTCTCTTACCTTTTCGTTGTGCAGCTTTTCCAGGAGCACAGGCATTGCAAGTGAGGAGTGAACAGCTGGGAAGTCAATTTCATCGGGAGTTTCGGTGGAGCAGGGACTGCTGGGGAAGTAGAAACCTATATATTTGGGCTGTGTAAATTCTCTTACCTTTTCGTTGTGCAGCTTTTCCAGGAGCACAGGCATTGCAAGCGAGGAGTGAACAGCTGGGAAGTCAATTTCATCGGGAGTTTCGGTGGAGCAGGGACTGCTGGGTAAGTAGAAACCTATACATTTGGGCTGTGTAAATTCTCTTACCTTTTCGTTGTGCAGCTTTTCCAGGAGCACAGGCATTGCGAGCGAGGAGTGAACAGCTGGGAAGTCAATTTCATCGGGAGTTTCGGTGGAGCAGGGACTGCTGGGTAAGTAGACACTACTCTTGTAGTGTCTCCCACCCGCCCTCCTCCTCTTACCAAAAAAAAGGACTCGGTTGTGTGTAGGTAAGGTAAGGCTTTTTCTATTTCTCTTCTTGTTTTATCATGTGATTGGTTAAAAATTTGGGAATTTAGAATAGTGGGAATGGAGGTTAAGGCAGTTGAATGTTCCTCCTGCAGAATGTGGGAGGTAAGGGTCGCCAAGGGTGTCCCTGCTGACTGCATCTGCGGGAAGTGCACCCAGCTCCAGCTCCTCGAGGACCGCGTTAGGGAACTGGAGCTGGAGCTGGAGGAACTTCGGATCATTCGGGAGGCGGAGGGGATTATTGAGAGGAGTTATCGGGAGGCAGTCACACCTCAGGTAAAAGAAGAAGGTTACCGTCAGGGGAAGGAGAGGGAGCCAGCAGGCAGTGCAGGGATCCCCTGTGGCCGTTTCCCTCAACAACAGGTATACCGTTTTGGATACTGTTGGGGGAGACGACTTACCAGGGGTAGGCAATGGGATACAGGTCTCTGGCGCAGAGTCTGTCCCTGTTGCTCAGAAGGGAAGGGGTAAGAGGAGCAGAGCATTAGTCATTGGGGACTCCATAGTTAGGGGAACAGATAGGAGGTTTTGTGGGAACGAGAGAGACTCACGGTTGGTGTGTTGCCTCCCAGGTGCCAGGGTACGTGATGTCTCGGATCGTGTTTTTGGGATCCTCAAGGGGGAGGGGGAGCAGCCCCAAGTCGTGGTATACATAGGCACCAACGACATAGGTAGGAAGACAGATGGGGATTTAAGGCAGAAAGTCAGGGAGCTAGGGTGGAAGCTTAGAGCGAGAACAAACAGAGTTGTTATCTCTGGGTTGTTGCCCGTGCCACGTGCTAGCGAAGTGAGGAATAGGGAGAGAGAGGAGTTGAACACGTGGCTGCAGGGATGGTGTAGGAGGGAGGGTTTTGGTTTCCTGGATAATTGGGGCTCTTTCTGGGGTAGGTGGGACCTCTACAAACAGGATGGTCTTCACCTGAACCAGAGGGGTACCAATATCCTGGGGGGGGAGATTTGCTGGTGCTCTTTGGGGGGGGTTTAAACTAATTCAGCAGGGGGATGGGAACCTAAATTGTAGTTCCAGTGTGCAGGATGTTGAGAGTAGTGAGGTCAGGGGTAAGGTTATAAGGACACAAGAGGGCACTGGCAAGCAAGAGCTTGGTATAAAATGTGTGTACTTCAACGCCAGGAGCATCCGGAATAAGGTGGGTGAGCTTGCAGCATGGGTTGGTACCTGGGATCTCGATGTTGTGGCCATTTCAGAGACATGGGTAGAGCAGGGACAGGAATGGATGTTGCGGGTTCCGGGATTTAGATGTTTCACTAAGAACAGAGAAGATGGTAAAAGAGGGGGGGGGTGTGGCATTGTTAATCAAGGAAAGTATTACAGCGGCAGAAAGGACGTTTGAGGACTCGTCTACTGAGGTAGTCTGGGCCGAGGTTAGAAAGAGAGGAGAGGTCACCCTGTTGGGAGTTTTCTATAGACCTCCAAATAGTTCCAGAGATGTAGAGGAAAGGATAGCAAAGATGATTCTTGACAGGAGCGAGAGTAACAGGGTAGTGGTTATGGGGGACTTTAACTTTCCAAATATCGACTGGAAATACTATAGTTCGAGTACTTTAGATGGGTCTGTTTTTGTCCAGTGTGTGCAGGAGGGTTTTCTGACACAGTATGTAGACAGGCCAACCAGGGGCGATGCCACATTGGATTTGGTACTGGGTAATGAACCCGGCCAGGTGTTAGATTTAGAAGTTGGTGAGCACTTTGGTGATAGTGATCACAATTCGGTTAGGTTTACCTTAGCGATGGGCAGGGACAGGCATATACAGCAGGGCAAGAATTATAGCTGGGGGAAAGGAAATTATGATGCGATTAGGCAAGATTTAGGATGCGTAGGATGGGGAAGGAAACTGCAGGGGATGGGCACAATCGAAATGTGGAGCTTATTCAAGGAGCAGCTACTGCGTGTCCTTGATAAGTATGTACCTGTCAGGCAGGGAGGAAGTTGTCGAGCGAGGGAGCCGTGGTTTACTAAAGAAGTTGAAGAGCTTGTCAAGAGGAAGAAGAAGGCTTATGTTAGGATGAGACGTGAAGGCTCAGTTAGGGCGCTTGAGAGTTACAAGCTAGCCAGGAAGGATCTAAAGGGAGAGCTAAGAAGAGCAAGGAGAGGACACGAGAAGTCATTGGCGGATAGGATCAAAGAAAACCCTAAGGCTTTCTATAGGTATATCAGGAATAAAAGAATAACGAGAGATAGGTTAGGGCCAATTAAGGATAGTAGTGGGAAGTTGTGTGTGGAATCGGAGGAGATAGGGGAAGTGTTAAATGAATATTTTTCGTCAGTATTTACAGTGGAGAAAGAAAATGTTGTCGAGGAGAATACTGAGATACAGACTACTAGGCTAGATGGGATTGAGGTTCACAAGGAGGAGGTGTTAGCAATTTTGGAAAGTGTGAAAATAGATAAGTCCCCTGGGCCAGATGGGATTTATCCTAGGATTCTCTGGGAAGCCAGGGAGGAGATTGCAGAGCCTTTGTCCTTGATTTTTATGTCGTCATTGTCGACAGGAATAGTGCCGGAAGACTGGAGGATAGCAAATGTTGTCCCCTTGTTCAAGAAGGGGAGTAGAGACAGCCCTGGTAATTATAGACCTGTGAGCCTTACTTCGGTTGTGGGTAACATGTTGGAAAAGGTTATAAGAGATAGGATTTATAATCATCTCGAAAAGAATAAGTTCATTAGAGATAGTCAGCACGGTTTTGTGAAGGGTAGGTCGTGCCTCACAAACCTTATTGAGTTTTTTGACAAGGTGACCAAACAGGTGGATGAGGGTAAAGCCATGGATGTGGTCTATATGGATTTCAGTAAGGCGTTTGATAAAGTTCCCCACGGTAGGCTATTGCAGAAAATACAGAAGTATGGGATTGAAGGTGAATTAGTGCTTTGGATCAGAAATTGGCTAGCTGAAAGAAGACAGAGGGTGGTGGTTGATGGTAAATGTTCATCCTGGAGTATAGTTTCTAGTGGTGTACCGCAAGGATCTGTTTTGGGGCCACTGCTGTTCGTCATTTTTATAAATGACCTGGATGAGGGTGTGGAAGGGTGGGTTAGTAAATTTGCGGATGACACGAAGGTCGGTGGAGTTGTGGATAGTGCCGAAGTATTTTTGTAGGTTACAGAGGGACATAGATAGGCTGCAGAGCTGGGCTGAGAGATGGCAAATGGAGTTTAATGCGGAAAAGTGTGAGGTGATTCACTTCGGAAGGAGTAACAGGATTGCAGAATACTGGGCTAATGGGAAGATACTTGGTAGTGTAGATGAGCAGAGAGATCTTGGTGTCCAGGTACATAAATCCCTGAAAGTTGCCACCCAGGTTAATAGAGCTGTTAAGAAGGCATATGGTGTGTTAGCTTTTATTAGTAGGGGGATCGAGTTTAGGAGCCACGAGGTCATGCTGCAGCTGTACAGAACTCTGGTGCGGCCGCACCTGGAGTATTGCGTGCAGTTCTGGTCACCGCATTATAGGAAGGATGTGGAAGCTTTGGAAAAGGTGCAGAGGAGATTTACTGGGATGTTGCCTGGTATGGAGGGAAGGTCTTACGAGGAAAGGCTGAGGAACTTGAGGTTGTTTTCGTTAGAGAGAAGGAGGAGAAGAGGTGACTTAATAGAGACATATAAGATAATCAGAGGGTTGGACAGGGTGGATAGTGAGAGCCTTTTTCCTCGGATGGTGATGGCAAACACGAGGGGACATAGCTTTAAGTTGAGGGGTGATAGATATAATACAGATGTCAGAGGTAGTTTCTTTACACAGAGAGTAGTAGGGGCGTGGAACGCCCTGCCTGCAACAGTAGTAGACTCGCCAACTTTAAGGGCATTTAAGTGGTCATTGGATAGACATATGGATGAAAATGGAAGGCTGAAGGGCCTGTACTGCGCTGTAATGTTCTATGTTCTATGTTCAATGCATTCATTATCTCCATAGCTACCACTTTCAACACTCTGGGATGTGGAATATCAGGTCCTGGGGACTTATCAACCTTCAGCCCCATTAATTTCTCCAATACAACCTTCTTACTAATACTAATTTCGTTCAATTCCTCATTACCTCTAATCCCTTGGATCTCTAATTCTGGGAGATTTCTTGTATCTTCCTCAGTAAAGACAGACATAAAGTAATCATTTAGCTTCTCTGCCATTTCTCTATTCCCCATTATAAATTCTCCTGACTCTGCCTGTAATAGACCTATATTTATCTTAGCCAAACGTTTCCTTTTTTTGCACCTATAGAAGCATTTATAGTCTGTTTTTATATTTTTTGCTAGCTTACATTCTCCCTTTATCAGTTTCTTCGTCCTCCTTGGCTGTATTCTAAAATCCTCCCAATCCTCAGGTTTACTACTATTTCTGGCAACTTTATAAACCTTTTCTTTTAATCTTATATAATCCTTAACTTCCTTTGTTATCCATGGTTGACTGCCTTTACTTTTAGGGTTTTGGTGCCTTGAGTGAATGTATAGTTGCTGTAAACAATGTAATATTTCTTGAAAGACTATCCTTTGCTTATGTACTGTCACAACTTTTAATGTATTTTCCCAATCCACCTCAGTCACTTTGCCCCTTATACCTTCATGATTTCCTTTGTTCAAATTTAACACCCTGGCTTCAGATTGAACTCACTTTTAAACTTAATGTAAAATTCTATTATATTATGGCCACTCATCCCTAAAGGTTCTTTGACAACAAGATTATTAATTAGCCCTTTCTCATTACATAAAACTAGATCTAAAATAGCATGTTCTCTAGTTGGTTCTTCAACATGCTGCTCTAGAAAACCATCCCTAACACACTCCAGAAACTCGACTTCCACAGCATTAGTGCTCATTTGGTTTACCCAGTCTATATACAGATTTAAGTCACCCATGATTACAGTATTACCCATGCCACATGCGTCTTGAATCTCCTGATTAATACCATGCCCCATACTACCACCACCACAACTGTTTGGTGGCCTATAAACAACTGCTACCAATGTTTGCTGCCCCTTGCTCTTTCTTAGTTCTACCCAAATAAATTCCACATTTTATTCTTCCGATCTGAGATCCTCCCTTACTAGTGTACTTTTCGCATCTCTTGTTATCAGCGCAACACCACCTCCTTTTTCTTTTTGCCTGTTCTTCCTAAATGTTGAATATCCTTGAATATTCAGTTCCCAGTTTTGGACACCCTGTAACCATGTTCCTGTTATGGCAATTAGATCATACGCATTTACCTCTATTTGGGCCTTTAAGTCATCTGCCTTGTTGTGACTGCTATGTGCATTCAAGTAGAGTGCCCTTAAACTTGTCTTCTTGACACTATACTGCATTCCAAGCCTAATTGATGCTCAACTTTGTTTTGCCTGCCTTCTAATGTCACTTGCTACTTTTCTACCTCCTGTTACCAGCTTTACTTCCTTCTAATTTGAGCTACCCCTCAGGTTCCCATCCCCCGACAAGCTAATTTAAACCCTTCCCAACAGCACTAGCAAATCTCCCTGCGATGATATTAGCTCCGGTCCTGTTAAGGTGTAGCCTATCCATCTTGTACAGGTCCCACCTACTCCAGAACCGGTCCCAATGCCTCAGAAATCTGATGCCCTCCCTCCTACACCAATTCTCCAGCCATGTGTTCAATCGATCAATCCTCCTATTCCTATGATCACTAGCATGTGGCACTGGGAGTAATCGTGAAATTACTGCTTTAGAGGTCCTGCTTTTTAATTTCCTTCCTAACTCCCTAAAATCTACTTACAAGACCTCATCCCTCTTCCTACCGATATCATTGGTACCAACGTGGACCATGACCTCTGGCTGTTCACCCTCCCCAGAAGGATGTTGTGCAGCCGCTCCTTGACATCCTTGACCCTGGCACCAGGGAGGTAACACACCATCCTGGAGTCACGTTTACTGCTGCAGAAACACCTGTCTGATTCCCTAACTATCAAATCCCCTATCACTATTGCTCTTCCGCTCTTCTTCCTCCCTTCCTGTGCAGCTGAGCCACCTGTGGTGCCACGGACTTTGCTGTGGCTGCACTCCCCCGAGGAACCATCACTCTCACCAGTATCTAGAATGGAAAACCGATTAGCAAGCAAGATAGGCTCAAGGGACTCCTGCACTGCCTGCCTGGTTCTCTTAGACTGCCTGACGGTTACCCATTCCCTCTCTGCCTGCATGCTCCTAACCTGTAGTGTAACCACCTCCCTAAACATGCTATCCACGTAGTCCTCTGCCTCGTGGTTGCACAACAGTGACTCCAGCCCCCACTCAATTTCCGAAACCGGGAGCTCAAGCTTCTGCAGCTGGTTACATTTCCTGCAGATGTGTTCATCTGGGACACGTGGTGCGTTGGTGACTTCCCACATACTGCAGGACATACGTTCCAGTTGGCCAAGATGATCTGCCATAACGTAACTTTAAAAATGTTTTATTACAATGAGAAGTAAAATAACTTACCAGTTACTCACCAATCAGCTTCTTCTCCTATACTGCAGGCAGAAAAAAGGTAGAATAAAGAAATAAAGGAGGGCCTCCCTCATACACCAAACATCCACTTTACACTCTGTGCACTCAAAATTATTTTCTTAAATTTATGGTTCCCCTCCTTACCAAACTCCTTTCTTAGCACTCTGTGCCCTACAGCAGCACTCAGTGCAGACAAACAGCACTGAGAGTCCCCTGAATTTGTACTACGTAAACAATGCTGTGTCAGCTCTGCTAGAGCTCTGCTACAGCTCAGAAACCAGTTTAAGCTAGCTAACTAATTAACTATCTATAGATACTGTCAGAGTGTTTGTATCCCCCTGTTTAAAAATGCAAGAAACCTATCTTACCTCTTAGCTGAAACAGGAATTTCAATTAATTGCTAGATGTAAACAAAACTAAAATTAGTCTTGAGTGATTAACCCTTAAAATTCACTCACTAACCAAACTCCCTTCTTCACACTCAGTGCAGACCTAACAAATCCATGCTGGCTATCCTTGATTAACCTGTGCCTTTCTAAGTTTATACTGTCTCTCAGAATGTTGAATTTGAATTTCAATCTGTTGTGGTGGGATTTGAACCCATGTCCTCATAGTTCTGAATTACTAGTCCAATGACATTACCACTGCACCATCACCTACCCTTGTCTCATTGATGGGCTGAATGGCCTTTTTCTGTGTTGTAAGATTCTCTGATTCTACGATTCTGCTGAGGACAGTTTCTTGGGATCCCTAAGCCAGCTGCAGCTGAGTATAAGTGATAGGAGGAGGTAAGATAATGATACTCTTAAGTATGGACATACATTGCATGATTAGCATTGGTGTAAAGTGGTTTCCACACGTAAACTGCCACCTAAATCCAGAATTGTGGTCTGACTTGATTCTGGAGTGGGGTTGATGACATATAATGGTTTGATGTAATTGAAAGAAAAGAAAAATGCTAAAGATGATGCAAACCTGAAGACAAAAACAGAAAAATGGCTTGATGTGCTTTATTCTGGGAGAAAAATACAGTGTTTAATTTCATAATCTTCGGTAGGTGGGAAACTTTATTTGATATGCTATGACCTGTGGAGAAGTGGGACTGAATTAACAGTGCATTACTCCCGCCTTGGTTGTAACAAGGTACAGAGGAGGGAAGAACAGTCAGAGTTGCAGTCAGGGGGAGACAAGCAATGTAACCTTGACTCTACCTGGCTGGATCCTTGATCCTTGAACAGCAGCTAGTCACCTCAGATTGGGAGTTGCAGTCTAAATTCACCCTGGATTCAGGTTCAACCATTTGGTTCCATATTTTAAATCATTTTGCAATATTATTTTCCTATTTGTTGATACTTGATATGTCTCAGATTAATTCCCTTAAAGGAGAAGGACATTTTAATGGTAAGAAAGAACTTAATAGGACACAAGAAAACCTGGGCTGTGAGAATGCCATTTTCAGACTTCTTCCAAAAGCATGCACTATTTACCTTCTCATGGAATAAATTTGATTAATCTCCTCAGGGAATTTTCTACATAAATATTTCCTGATCCACAAACTTCCACTATTTAAATCCAGCCTCATGTTGTCCATCCATATCCCCATCACAGCAACATTCCAGCAGCACCAGAACCATTGTGTCTCAGGGAGAGTTTGATCATCCGAGTCTATGTCCATGCTCATAATCTCCATTACTTCTAATTGCCAATCTCACATGAGCATTATTAATACTGAACCAGTGTTCTCCAACTCTATACCCATAGTCAAAGTCAAATAATATGTTTTCACCTACATCTTTGGGCAATTGAATGCTCCCCTTTTCTCTATCCTTCACTAAAAACGAGATAGCCTATGTGAGTCCCTTTTCATAACCTAGAGTTCTGGAATCAGTGCTGTGGCTTTTATGTGAACTCTTTCCAATGCATTGATGATTTTTTTGAAAACAAAGTGTCCAAAAATGCACTCAACTTTTCTATCTGTTACCTCATTGGTGATTTGTACAAATTGGGGCCAACATGTTTCATTTTGTAATCAAATCCTTTAAAGATGCATCTCAAAATTTCTTGAGCTCTTTAATAATGGCACCATAAATTTAAATTCATAAAGTTCTTTTAATGTAATCAATATTTCCAACGTGTTTCAAAGGGATGGACATGGAAGCTGAGCAGTGAAGGTAGAAGAGTTGACGAAGGTGACCAAATAAATGGTCAAAGTGATAGTTTCTGAGAGGGGTTTTGAATGAGTTGAGAATGATAGCAAGGTGTGATATCTATACTGAGCATTCCAGAGTGTGGGACCAAGATAGCCAAAGGTTTTGTGACCAATGCTCGAGTAGATGGAGGGATGCTTAATGACAACCAGAACTGGAAGAGCAGAGTGTGTGATTGGCACTTCACATTGACCAGAACCATTTAGTAAGTGATCAATAACCTTTTCCTTTATGCAGCCTTGCTGATGGAGATCCTGTCATTGTGTTTACACAGGTTTGGAAGTCCCAGCCCATCCATATCCCTGTATCTTTAGTGGTATCCATTTTGGGCAAGGCAGATTAGGCTGAATTTTCAGGGCCCCCTGAATGCAGGAATAGATGTGGGGCAGCCCGAAAATAATGGCACTGGGCAACTTGTCAATTTCAATGCACCGATCCCGACACTCGAAATGATCACCAGGGCAGAGGAAGAGCAGGACAGGAATTCCACTCTCCTCCCCATTGAGGCCAATTAAACTTGTTAAAAAACTCATTTAGAGCTTGTGAAACGGGGAGGATGCAGTATTTAAAGGGGCGCTTGAGTTTCAGAAGCTGTTAGTTTCTGAGCAGCTGAGGGGAGATGGGTCACAGGCATTACTCTGGCACCATAAGAGGGTTAAGCGGGCAAAGAGTGACTGGGCTCTTGGTAAAGGGGTGTCCTTGGCACTTCACTGATGGCAGGGAGAGTGGGTATTCAATGCCTGGGCTTTGAATGGGGTTGGCACCCCCTGGCACCATGAGGACAGAAGGGCAGAGGGCAAGGCTGCCAAGGTCAGTTGGCTGGCCACCTGCCCAGAAGGAAGCCTCCAGATGGCAATGGGCATAACTGTCATATTCTCAGCCCAGAGGCAATGAGGGGCAACACCCTTCACAGGAAGGTCTGAACCCTGGGCATCAGAAGGGCATGGGAGAGGAAAGAAGGACAGGAAGACAATGAAGGCCAAACCCGCACCACAGGATTGACCATGGAAGATGGAGCTACCTGGCGATGACCGAGAGCCAGTGCCACAGGAGACTGTGACTCTCCAGGCAGATGGTCACAGACATCACTGCAGACCTCGCACCTTGCAACACTCATCACCATGATCTGCCAGTGGCCATCAAAGTCACTGTGGCCTTGAACTTCTTCACTTCTGGCTCTTTCCAAGGATTAGCTGTGGACCTTAGTGGCATCTCAATAATGGCTGCACAGCATCTTGCTGATGCCCTCTTTGCCAGAGCTGGAACGCACATTCATTTAATTACAGACACAGCCTCACAAGGACAGAGGGCATTGGGGTTCGTTTCCATTTCTGGATTCCCCCAGGTGCAGGGCATCCATGTGGCCATTGTTATTGTTATGACTGAGGCAGGAGGAGTGCACTGTTTATTCTAGTTCCACGTCTCCACAATTTACAATATATATTTAAATTTTTTGCCACTTACCAATACGGTCAATCATAGATTCTATTTTTATCCCAGAATAAAACACACTAACTAGATTTCTTTAATAAACAACAAAATTATAAGTTTATTATAAACAAGTCTTAACCAGAAATGAAGTAAAGCATAAACACACAAATTGAAATATTCAAGTTCCCTTTTTACCTTAGCACCTCATGCTCACATACACACATATATGGGCTGACTGGAAAAATGAAGGAATTTTTGTTTTTAGAGCCCTATTACAGACAAAAAATGACACTTGGGCTGAATACTTGCTCATTCTTGAAGAAACAGCAGATGAGATATGTTGTGTTCCAAAATTGGCATACAGTCTGGCCTCTGAGTACACGTAGACAGGTCACTGGGATCTTTTAGAACAGTTATTTTCAGGCGGTGTTGAGAATTAATATAGCAGGCTTTTCTTCAAAGACAGGCGACAAGATGAGTTGACACAGTGGACTTCTCAGGGTCTTTTAGAGAGGTGCTGGAAAGCTGAGCTTCTCTCCTTCCTTGGGAATTCTCTTTTCTCCTTGGAAGTTCCCTCCCTTTTTATACAGTTCAACACCAACTCAAAATTTGGTCTGCACTAAGTGCAGCTGAAGGCCACAGAGTGTGAAGAACGGAGTTTGGTAATTGAGGGAGTTCGGTAAGAAGGGGAACTATAAATTAAGAAGACAATAAAGTTGAGTGCACAGACAGTAAAATGGGAGTTTGGTGCACGAGGGAGGGGCTCCTTTTTTTATTTCTTCTACCTTTTTTCATCCACCAGTAGCTTCCTCTGTCTTTGGTACAAGGGAAGAAGTTGATAGGTGAGTAACTGGTAAGTTATTTTACTTCTCATTGTAATAAAAAGTTTTAAAGTTACATTCTGGAAGGTCAGCTCAGCCAAGTGGAATGTACGTCCTGCGGTATGTGGGAAGTCATGGACGTCCCACGTGTCCCAGACGAACACATCTGCAGCAAGTGTCACCGGCTGCAGAAGCTTGGGCTCCAGGTTCTGGAACTCGAGCGGGGTCTGGAGTCTCTGTTGTGCATCCGCAAGGCAGAGGACAACGTGGATAGCATGTTTAGGGAGGTGGTCACATTATAGGTTCGGAGTATGCAGGCAGAGAGGGATGGGTGACCACCAGGCAGTCTAAGAGAACCAGGCAGGTAGTGCAAGAGTCCCCTAAGTCTATCTTGCTTGCTAATCAGTTTTCCATTCTGGATACTGGTGCGAGCAATGGTTCCTCAGGAGAGTGCAGCCAGAGCAAAGTCTGTGGCACCACAGGTGGCTCAGCTGCACAGGAAGGTAGAAAGAAGAGTGGAAGAGCAGTAGTTATAGGGGATTTGATAGTCAGGGGATCAGACAGGCATTTCTGTTGCGGTAAACGTGACTCCAGGATGGTGTGTTGCCTCCCTGGTGCCAGGGTCAAGGATGTCAAGGAGCGGCTGCAGGAAAACCTTCTGGGGAGGGTGAACAGCCAGTGGTCGTGGTCCACATTGGTATCAATGACATAGGTAGGAAGAGGGATGAGGTCCTGAAAGCAGATTTTAGCAGGTTAGGCAGGAAATTAAAAAGCAGGACCTCCAAAGCAGTAATCTCAGGATTACTCCCAGTGCCACATGCTAGTGAGCATAGGAATACGATTGCTCGATTGAACACATGGCTGAAGAATTGGTGTAGGAGGGAGGGCAGCAGATTTCTGAGGCATTGGGACTGGTTCTGGGGCAGGTGGGACCTGTACAAGATGGACAGGCTACACCTTAACAGGACCGAAACTAACATTCTCGCAGGGAGATTTGCTCGTGCTGTTGGGGAGGGTTTAAACTTGCTTGTCAGGGGGATAGGAACCTGAAGGGTACCTCAAATTGGAAGGAAGTAAAGCTGGTAACAGGAGGTAGAAAAGTAGCTAGTGACAATATAAGGCAGGTGGAACAAAGGCGAGCATCAACTACGCTTAGAATGCAAAATGTCAAGAAGACAAGGTTAAGGGCACTCTACCTGAATGCATGCAGCATTCGCAACAAGGTAGGTGACTTAAAGGCCCAAATAGAGGTAAATGGGTATGATCTAATTGTCATAACAGAAACATGGCTACAGGGTGTCCAAGACTGGGAACTGATATTTAGGTAGGACAGACAAAAAGGAAAAGGAGGAGGTGTTGCGCTGATAATAAGGGATGGGACCAGTACATTATTAAGGGAGGATCTCAGATCAGAAGAACAAAATATGGAATCTGTTTGGGTGGATCTAAGAAACAACAAGGGGCAGCAGACATTGGTAGCAGTTGTTTATAGGCCACCAAACAGTAGTGGTAGTGTGGGGCATGGCATTAAACAGGAGATTTGAGAAGCATGTAGCATGGGTAATACAGTAATCATGGGTGACTTAAATCTGTATATAGACTGGGTAAACCTAATGAGCACTAATACTGTGGAGGACGAGTTTCTGGAGTGTGTTGGGGATGGTTTTCTAGAGCAGCATGTTGAGGAACTGACTAGAGAACAGGCTATTTTTGATCTAATATTATGTAATGAGAAAAGGCTAATTAATAATCTTGTTGTAAAAGAACCTTTAGGGTTGTGTGACCCTAATATAATAGAATTTTACATTATGTTTGAAGGTGAGGTAGTTCAATCTGAAGCCAGGGTGTTAACTTTGAACAAAGGAAATCATGAAGGTATGAGGGGCAAATTGGTTGAGGTGGATTGGGAAAATACATTAAAAGGTATGACAGTACATAGGCAATGGATAGTCTTTAAAGAAATATCACATAGTTTACAGCAACTATATATTCCTTCACAGCGCAAAAACCCCAAAAGTAAAGGCAGTCAACCGTGGTTAACAAAGGAAGTTATGGATTGTATAAGATTAAAAGAAAAAGGCCTATAAAGTTGCCAGAAATAGTAGTAAACCTGAGGATTGGGAGGATTTTAGAATACAGCCAAGGAGAAACAAGAAACTGATAAAGAAAGGGAGAATAGAATTATGAATGTAAGCTAGCAAAAAATATAAAAAATGACTATAAAAAGTTCTATAGGTACGTAAAAAGGAAACCTTTGGCTAAGATCAATATGGGTCTATTACAGGCAGAGTCAGGAGAATTTATAACGGCGAATAGAGAAATGGCAGAGAAGCTAAATGATTACTTTGTGTCTGTCTTTACTGAGGAAGATACAAGAAATCTCCCAGGATTAGAGATCCAGGGGGTTAGAGGTAATGAGGAATTGAATGAAATTAGTATTAGTAAGGAGGTTGTATTGGAGAAATTAATGGGGCTGAATCTTCCAAAATTCTCGATTCTGGAGCAGTTCCCACAGATTGGAAGGTAGCAAATGTCACCCCATTATTTAAGAAAGGGAGGGAGAGAGAAAACAGGGAGTTATAGACCTGTTTGCCTTACATCAGTCCTTGGGAAAATGCTAGAATCTATTCTATAGGATGTGATAAATGGAGATTTGGATAATAATGATCTGATTGGGCATAGTCAACATGGATTTATGAATGGGAAGTCATATTTGATGAACCTGATGGAGTTCTTTGAGGATGTTACTTACAGAATTGATAAAGGGGAGTCGGTGGATGTGGTCTACTTGGATTTTCAAAAGGCCCTTGATAAATTCCCCCACAGAAGGTTGGTTAGCAAAATTAACGCACATGGGATAGGAGGTAATATACTGGCATGGATTAAGGTTTGGTTAACAAAGGGTAGGAATAAACGGGTCATTCTCACGTTGGCAGGCTGTGACTAGTGGGGTACCGCAAGGATCAGTGCTTGGGCCCCAGCTGTTCACAATATATATCAATGATTTGGATGTGGGGACCAAATGTAGTGGTTTATAAATTCGCGGATGACACAAAACTAGGTGGGAATGTGTGTTGTGAGGAAGATACAAAGAGGCTTCAAAGGGATTTGGAAAGACTTAGTGAGTAGGTAGGAACATGGCAGATGGAATATAAAGTAGAAAAATGTGAGTTTATCCACTTTGGTAGGAGGAATAGATATGCAGGGTATTTCTTAAATGGTAAGAGGTTAAAGGAACCTGGGTGTCCTTGTCAATGAGTCACTGAAAAGTAGCATGCAGGTACAGCAAGAAATTAAGAAGGCTAATGGTATGTTAATCTTTATTGCAAGAGAATTTGAGTACAGGAGTCTTGCTTCAATTGTATAGAACCTTGGTTAGACCGCACTTGGAGTACTGTGTGCAATTTTGGTCCCCTTACCGTAGGAAAGATATTATTGCCATAGAGGGAGTGCAAGGAAGGTTCACCAGACTTGTTCCCGAGATGGCGGAACTGTCCTATGAAGAGATATTGGGGAAACTTGGCCTGTATTCTCTAAAATTTCGAAGAATGGGAAGTGATCTCATTGAAACGTACAAAATACTTAAAGGGATAGACAGAGTAGATGCAGGTAAGATGTTTCCCCTGGTTGGGGAGTCTAGAACCAGGGGACACAATTTTAAAATTAGGGGAAGTCACTTAGGACACAGATGAGGATACATTTCTTTACTCAGAGGGTTGCGAATCTTTGAAATTGTCTACCCCAGAGGGCTGTGGAAACTCAGTCATTGAGTATGTTTAAAGCAGAGATTGACAGATTTCTCGAAACAAATGACATATGAGGATAGTGTGGGAAAAAGGCATTGAAGTAGATGATCAGCCATGATTGTATTAAATGACGAAGCAGGCTCTATGGGCTGAATGGCCTACCCCTGCTCCTATGTTCCTATGTTCCTAAAACAATTCAAAAGCAAAATTGACAACAGGAGGTCAACCTTTTGACCTCCATCAATCTTGAGCTGTCACTTCTTTGTAAACAACTTCTCCAGGTGTCTAAAGTTCTCTTTTGTTTATTAAGCTGGAAGTCAGGTGGTTTCCTGGAAAGGCTTGTTGTTGCTGGAAGTCAGGTGGTTTCCTGGAAAGGCTTGTTTTCCTCACAAGATTTCTCAGTGACCCTTTTAAAAAACATTTCCAGGGTCTGTTTTTTAAAGTCAAGAGGCCTTTACATGACCCCCTTTGAAAATCCCAAAGTTTAACATTTCTTCAATCTTTCAAAAATAAATCCTCAAAACAAATATTTAATGAAACATAGAGGCACTTTTGGAACATTATGGACAAGTGAGAGATGAAAGGGATGGTTCCCCCTTTTTCACCTCTCGACTGACTGAAGACAGTTCCTTTTTACAAAAAAAGGAGCAGACAAATGATAGATTTTCTCATAATTTTAAAAGAAAAATAAAGTTTATTATACAACACCTGAAATATATGCAACAACATCCACTCTCACACTCATACAGATACACACACTCAAGCAAAGATAGAGATTATAAAGATAACAAGCACTAGGTCTGATGATTTTTATAGAGTTCTCTGCTAAACTTGCTTTTCCTCGGGTTGAAGACTTGAAATGTTGCCGGCCTGTAATCTTTTCCCTTGTTCACTGAAGAAAGACTTGGGAAGTTCAGGAAGATGGATGTGCTGCAGACCGCTCTTGTTATATTCCAGCCAAACGTCAATGGCGAAGTCCTAGTATGATTTCTCAGGTAGGGAGTTCAAAGCCAACCTCCAGTCTCTGCCTATCTGTAGTTCAAAGCTGTTAATCTTAGGCAGGGTGCTTATTCTTCAATGGCATAGATGGATTTCCTTTATCTGCCCAGAATATACCTTTACTAAGGTTTCTGTTACCAGAAACCTAGTTTCTGTCATCATGACCATAGTTTATTTTCCATTGTCCTCATAAATGGTTTCTGATGGTGAGGCCATTGTTAGACAATGGAGTCCAGGTGTCATTCATCCTCATCTCACCTTAATAAAGTAGGACTTTTCATACCCATTCTTTGGAATTTGAATTTGGAGTCCAAAAGTCTACGACAGTATTGTCAACCCAATCAGTTGGATAGAAGCAGCCATGACCACAGAAAGGGTCGTTTGCATTTTAATAATTTCTCAGGGATGTGTCCAGAAAGGTCATTTGTATTTTAATGACTTTTCCAGGACTTGTCCAGACGTGAAAATAAGCTCAGTGTTCTTGTTGTTCTATGTGTATTGGCAGGAAAAGAAAGGTCCTGACCCCTTACTCTATTTTGTTTACAAGAAAAGTGTTCTTTTCAGGATTACTTCATAAGTTCATTTTATAGTTCATAAATTCAATTGTGTGGGTGTGACACCATCAAGGCACCCAGTGACCAGCCAGTCTTCAACTGGAAGGGTTTACACTCCCTTACCGTCCAACTGTTCTGTGACCACAAAAAGAGGTTCCTCCCTGTCTGCACTCACTTTCCTGGCAGCTACCATGACTCCTTTATCCTCTACCAGTCCAGGCTGCTTCAGATCTTCACTCCAACCCCCAAAATGCATGGATAGATCCTAGAGGACAAATGAAATCCCTTGAAGGGATGGCCATTGACCCCTTTACGGGAGCTCCAGACAGGCCCAGAGGTGATACAACCAATACTACCTGCTCAGCAGGACAACCACTGAGCAGGCCATTGGACGTCTGAAGATGTGTTTCTGGTGCCTGGACTGGTCAGCTGGTGTCCTTCTATACCCTCCTGCAATTGTCTCAGTCATTGTGGTGGTCTGCTGCACTGTCCATAACATAGCCCTCTAGAGAGGTGTGGACCTTGAGGACGGTGAAGCCCTGGAAAGAGACAGCTCATCAGGGGAGGAACATTGGCAGGAGGTAAGAGAGGAGGAGGGATTGGAGGCAGAGGGAGATGACACTGAACAGAGAAGCACCCCTGCTGCACAATGAGGTGGCCTCTGCCTGCCATCCTCCGGGAAGAGGCCCTACCTCTTCTCCCCCACAGCCTCCAGCATTAGATCCAGGTTGGCATAAATGAAGCGAGGGTCTGCCCTGTTCTGCATGCCAGGCCTCCAGCTCCCCAGTGACTTCTCGCTTCCCTCTAGTGCAGTGGAAGGCTTTGGCAAAAACTGCTGATCTCTCCCTCAGGACAACCAGCAGCCTCAGGGATGGCTGCTGTGGGAGTCTAAATACGTCCCACATACCTCATCTGATCTGCCTACGTTCCCACCCCTACTGTCTCTAATCAAACAGGAAACCCACCCCCATATCAATTCAGGATTTGCCCCCGTGAAAATCTTAAATTTAATCAGTTTCCTATCGGAGATGGTTTTCTGACCCAAAAACAGACCTGGCTCTTGTTTTTCACATCAATGAAGAAAATTCAGTCCCTTGTGTCTCCTAATGGACCCATTTAAAACTTGACCCTTGTGATTTTGTTCCCACAGGCCTCCTATGAATAGAAACCTAACATTATACACACATGTTTCAGGTTTTTAGTTATAATGACAACTTACATTTGTACAGTACATTTAATATAATGAAATGTCCCAAAATGGTTCATGAGAATGGATGGAGTAGGCCTGGAAGACTTTGGAAAGGAGACTGATGGCATGGCTCAAAAATAGATTTTAGGGAGTTTTCTGAAGAAGGCGGGAGAAATAACAAGTCTAGAGACTTCCTGAGGGTAGGACTTAGATGGCTGAAGTGCTGCTGCCTTATAAATATTTTATGGATATTGTGAATAGCAAGGTAACCAAAGCAGGGTCCTGCAGACCCCATCAGTCATTGCCTAAATCATCATTTATCATTGGTTTCTGCTTCCTGTTGCCAAGCCAGTTTTCAGTTCAATTGACAAATTTCCCATTCATTCCATGAGCCCTAACCTCTTTAACAGTCGCACACATGACATTTTATCAGAAAATCCAATTTTATCAATTGGATGTCACTCATTACTAGTTTAGTTACCACCTCAGAGTGTTCTTGGAGATCAGTGAGGAATAACCTATTGTTTCTTCATCTAAGCCGACTATCCCTTGTGACCTCTGACCTTTGTTCTTTAGATGTGTATGGACTGTGTCCCTCATTATGGTTTGTAGCAGTTTCTCCAATACAGTTGTCAGACTAAATGTTCTATAATGTCCTGGCTCATGTCCTACTTTTAATGAATAACATTTACTATCCTTTCTTTCTTTGCTCTGAAATTAAGTGATGACCAATATGTAAGGCTCAGAAGTGACCTAAAAAGACACTAAACACACTGGCATCAATGGTCGCAGGGAAACAAACTTAAAATGGTTGATAGCATCAAAGTATATTTACTTCACTTTTGCATAGCCAATGAACATTGTAGATTGCAGGTGTACTGCACCTACTGGTCTCAGAGCAGCATCTGTGGAGCACGCTGCACCTTTGGCCTTCTGGAGTTATACTGCTAGTTGGGTATTTTGAGGTCAGTGATAATGGAGCTCTTGACCTGCATTCTTGGACCTCTGCACCGAACCCCATCCCCCATACAGTTAAAGTTAAATGTGCAGAAAGTGCAGATAGTTAAAAAATATTTAATACAATGTTCATAACATTCTGAGAGGTCCAGTGAGGCTACACCAGTGCACACCTAATCCTGCTTTCTGAAGGGGGATTTGGTACCATTGGGCATTAATGTGCTCAAGAGTCAAATTGGAACCTGAATCCCAAGTTATACAGATAGCTTCTCATGCCAAAGCATGCTTGAAACCTCCTTGCAACAATGCAAAAGTGACATTACAGCTTCATTATTTTTATTTGAAGGAATGTCCTCACCAACTCAGTATTTATTACAAGAATCTACTTCGCCAGTAAAAGTGGATCTATTTCTCATGTCATCATGCTGATAATTTAATTTACATTTGCAATTAGAAAGTAATGCTCAGACTCAACTCCAACTATTTGGATACATTGACAAAGTTCATCTGAAAACCAGCCAGCAGGAACGCAACAGGTATACAGATTCATAGTGCCACATATGTTTGCCATTTGGAAGCTTTTTTTTTGGTTATTTAGGTCTGCCATGAGTCAAAACCCATTAACATGTTTAAGAGTTATCAAACCAATCGAATGAGAAATTTACAAAGGTAGATCGTCTGCCTGCGAGATATAGAATGCACATGGGGCTCGATTTTAACTCCGTGCAAGTGAATGGGTTTTGAGTAAGTTAACATTTCGCCCAGTATCATTATAATTAAATTCCGCACTTAGTTAAGTCCAGAGTGCAGGTACATTGCAGGAGTTTAACCATCTAACACCACCAGGGTTTCTTGTGCAGTGCAGCTTCCTGCTGTTTGTTCAGCTAGAACCATATGATGTACGAGGACACTGTTATGTAGAGTTATCTGAAGTTGAGTAGAAAGAGCTCTGACTCCAGTGATAGGTCTATTAGTACAGGTTTCATTAGTGTGCCAGGCTAACTGGTAAACCAATATTACCAGTGTAATATTGTACCCCTAGCTGGTTCAAGGCTAAGAGAACTGAGTCTGCAACAGACTTGTTTCTGATCATGTGCCACCAGGCATCTCTACCCCAAAGACTTACGGGAAAATAGATTGCAATACTTCAAGTTACTAAAATGACTAATTTTATATCACTGGCTAATGCCAAATACTCATCAAAAGCTGAGGAATTGTAGGGTTTATCTACAAAAAGAGAATTGACTCAAGTCCAGACCTAATAGTCAAAATTAACAGTGGCCAGAATAAAATGGGCACCCAAATGCTGGAAGCAGCTACTTTTTACCATTGTCACTATTGGCAATTGGCATGTATTTTGCCCAATTCATATTGCAGTGCTACGATATATAAATATCGAATCAGAAAACTGTTAACAGATCATCCAAGATCAGTCAATGGGTTTTGCATCTTTACGCAAAGAAATAAGAAGGAACTTGCATTTGTATAGCACCATTCATGATGTCCCAAGGTACTTCACATTTAATGCATCTTCCCTGTCAGTGTAGAAGTGTAGCCACTACTGTAATGTAGGGAAACACAACAGCCAGTTTCTGCACAGCAAGGTCCCACAAATGTCAGCGAGATGACTGATAAATTATACTGTTTTAGTGATGTTGGTTGAGGGATCAATATAGGCCAGGATACCAGAAAGGTCCCTTGTTCTTCTTCAAATAGTTTCTTTAATGCCTCATCCAAATGATGGCACCTCGGACAGTGCAGCACTCCCTCAGAACTGCACTGAAGTGTCAGCCTAGATTATGGGGCGGCACAGTGGCGCAGTGGTTAGCACCGCAGCCTCACAGCTCCAGGAACCCAGGTTCAATTCTGGGTACTGTCTATGTGGAGTTTGCAAGTTCTCCTTGTGTCTGCGTGGGTTTCCTCCGGGTGCTCCGGTTTCCTCCCACCGCCAAAAGACTTGCAGGTGATAGGTAAATTGGCTGTTACAAATTGCCCCTAGTGTAGATAGGTGGTAGGGCATATAGGATTACTGTAGGGTTAGTATAAATGGGTGGTTGTTGGTCGGCACAGACTCGGTGGGCCGAAGGGCCTGTTTCAGTGCTGTATCTCTAAAAAAAAATGTACCCAAGACTAACAAAGATCTATATAAATCATTAGCTCCTGGGATCCTTGTGAGCTGTGGGTCTTTTGTACTTGGGAATGTATCACCAACCTTTCCTCCTCCAACTTTACCTGAAACCCTCAGCTATGAGCCTTGCTGGCTTATACCAGCTGTTTCAAGTGGAATTCAGACCTATACCCATCAGGATCTTAAGTCAATGATGTAACCTCTCAAACACTGGACTACTTGAATTGCAATATTATGCATTTGTATAAGAGTGAGCCTTTAGCTTAGTGGTAGCCATTGTGACAGAAAATGAAAGGTTCAAGTCACACTCCAAACACCCCCAATGAGTAGAGACTAAAGACCAAAGGCAGCACTGGATTGACATCCAGCAGGGTACTTGCTTGCTGATGAAGTGACCACTGGCTCAGAAGTAATATTTCCACGTCTGTGTCAGAACAGTTGGGTTTGGGCTCCATTCTAGGCAGTCCTAGTAAACGAAGCGCTGGCTCTGAATACTGCACGGATCTAGTGGGAGTACTTGTGTCTGATTAGTGTGAATGGTCCCCGACCCCATCATAAAGAGTAAGTGGGGGTCTTTAGCCTTGGCCGCAGCCAACCTAAGAAAAGGCACTCCAAAGATAAAAACCATCTCAGCTACTCTTCCCAAGTAAATGGGTCAAGAATCTGAATGTATGAGACTTGAAGTAGGACCTTCTCTAGGAGCAGAATACGACGGACAGATGAACATTTAAATCATAAAATAAAGTTGTGGAATAATTAAGGCATGTTGTTGGCTTTGGCCATTGAAAGAAATTTAGAATGTGACAATTGTTGTATGTTTAATGTTGAAAGGAGTGTATGGGAGGAGTAAAAGTCATGACACTATTACAAAAACAAATACAAACAAGAGTGAAAGTAGTGACTTTGAATACATTGAAATGAATTGAAATATTAACCAATATTTCATTGGGATATTCTTCAGAATAGGAAGTAGTCATGCCAAGAGCTCAAAGATGTAATTTTATATTCTCTACATGCTCCATAACTGAACACAATGCAAGCAGTGTGGTTATTTTTGGCACTGTGTTCTATTTTCCTTGTGGATAGATTTGTGTCTCCGATCTGCCTACATATATTTGAGAATACAGTTGATGAGAAGATTCAGAATGCAGTACCAATAAATGAAAATATTTCATGGCAGACATTTGTGGGGGGGTGGGGGGTGGTGGGGTGAAGAACAAGGAAACAAAAGATCCCTTCCCAGTAATATACACTTCTGCAAGAAATCTTCTTCTGTGCACATCATGCACATCACTCCTTCCTCTTGCAAGCATTTTCAAAGATGTTGTACCAGACACACACAAGTTAAAATGAAATGAGAAAAGTTGTCTTGTGTTAGGGACCTTAATATATCTTATGGCTTCTTAACTGAGTCCTGTGGAAAGATCTAAAATCTAAAACTTCAACTTTTGTTTCCATACAAATGCTGCCTGACCAGTACTGTTTTGTTGCCATCCTGGCTTGTCCTGTTGAAGGTTATTATTCAGTTGCTGTCTGTGTGGAAGTGGTCCAAATAGGTTCCAAGGACAACTGGAACTTAATTATTGTTTGAAACTTCTTAAGGAAACAATATCTGTTTAAGATTGCAGAGTTGTAATGTGTTGCTGTATTATACAATGTGTGGCAGCTACAGTATGACAGACACAACTTCTATTTAGACAAATATTGCCCTTTAAAAAACCTGATTAAGATAGAGTGAAACTTGGTCCAAGGATACTCGCAAACATTGAACAACTGTAAATTCATGACAGGATGTAAGTGTTCTGAAGCAATGGACACTCGCAAATTGTGAACTACAGACAGGCTTCAATGTAACAAGCCCGACTTATTTATTGCATTTTAAAAATTTGTTTCATGGGATACTGGCATCGCTGGCTAGGCCAACATTTATTGCCCATCCCTTGAATTGCCTTCTTGAACCGTTGCAGTCCATGTGGGGTAGGTACACCCACAGTCCTATTAGGAAGGGAGTTCCAGGATTTTGACCCAGCGACAGTGAAGGAACGGCGATATCGCGCCAAGTCAGCATGGTGTGTGGCTTGGAGGGGAACTTGCAGGTGGTGGTGTTCCCACACCTCTGCTGCCCTTGTCCTTCTAGTTAGTAGAGGTCGCGGGTTTGGAAGGTGCTGGCTGAGTAGCCTTGGCACTTTGCTGCAGTGCATCTTGTAAATGGTACACACTCCTGTCACTGTGTGTCGGTGGTGGAAGGAGTGAATGTTTGTGGATGGGGTGCCAATCAAGCGGGCTGCCTTGTCCTGGGTGGTGTTGAGCTTCTTGAGTGTTGTTGGAACTGCACCCATCCAGGCAAGTGGAGAGTATTCCATCACACTCCTGACTTGTGCCTTGTGGACAGGCTTTGGGGAGTCAGGAGGTGAGTTGCTTGCTGCAGGATTTCTAGCCTCTGACCTGGCTTAAAACATGATATACCAGACCCTGTAAAGTTTTTTTTTTAAGAGTGATGCCTAACTACAAGCGGCTGCTTGCAATTAAGTTGGTCTAACGGTCATGAAGTCCTCAATACCTGACAGTGCAATTGCCAAGTCAACATGCTCACTACCTGCTGCTGGATGGCCTCTGCAGTACAGCAGGTCAAGCCATCTGTCACCAAGTGCTTCGCCAACTGCAGTTTCCCTGTCAGTGTAGAAGACACTGAGTATTCACCTGCTATACTTCCCCTGCTGTCCTCCCTTGCCTTGCCCATCCTATGTCAGCAGAGGAATTTGTCTGCTTTGAAAACGAATTTCCTATTGAGGAATCCCTGAACGACTCCAGGGAGCAAGAATTCATTGACTCCTACACTTGCTTGTGTGTAACAGTCTGAGAATTCAGTGCTAACCCAGAAGAAAGGTAAGCACCCCGTCCCACACCTGTGGAAGCTCCTACCTACCAAGAAATCTTTTCCATAATGGCCACAATCCAGTTATTTGCCTCCTACAAGCTTATGACATACTTTCGCACATTAGTGTAACTGAGTCTGCTGAAAATGGAGGCCACTACATTGAGTCAAAACCCATACTGCCCAATCCCTGTCACATTATCTCCTTAAGTGACTAGATAAATCATGAATGATGAATGAATGCCTTTTATTTATATTAATTGTGTTTATTAATTGCTAATTTTATGAAAACAAAATACCATGTAATAGATTTGTTTGCAGGAATGTGAGAGGATTTACTGGGTAAAATTTATCAAACAATGACTTTCTACATATAATTGGATTAAAACTGCGTACAGTACAATGACCGTTTGGAAATATGAATATCTGCAAACAAAGGGCAGCAGTTGCCAGACCACTAGGTGTCCGTGATTCACGGGTGTCACTGTAGTTTGAAAATTACTGTCAGCAATGATATTGTACAAATGCTTAAAGCACTCACAATAAATTCTTCTGTTGTTTTAACTGAGGTGTTAATGCATTTATTTAAATGCTTTGATGCCTCTGTTGAAATAGTGGAAAGCAGAATTTGATATAAATGTATTAAGCATTCACATGAAGGCATCCCTAATGGTAATTTCCAGACTCATGAGTACTAAGGACATGAAAATGCTGTGAGTCAAGCTGGGAAATGGTTTCATGTTGATTCATGCTTTTAGTTACAAATACTTCACATAATACTATTTTGTCCTTTATCTTAATGTAGACATTAGCCCTTTTGTGGTTCAACAGCTTTGTTAAATCAATGAACAGACGGATTTCATAACTGTCTTAAAGCATTCTCAGTAATGCTATTCAGCAATGATTCGTCCCAAATGAGTGGACATCAGTTCTAACTGGTCAAATACATCAACTCACCAGTTGCCAAAAGCACAGTGATCTCTTAAAGGGACCTGCCCTTTACGTGCTCCTACCTGGCGACATATATAGTAACCAGACAACAAAGTTTTCTAGTTCAACCACTGTGGTCTTCGCTTCAGTCAGCACTACAGTACAGATGGTCTTGTCTGTGATAGTGTACTTTGATGTGTGCACTTTGATCTGTATTATTTATTACCATTCAGAGTGTTGTGAAGTTGCATGTTAGGTTTCTGAACAGTGGCCTTGTAATTGGAAGTTTTCATCTGGCCAGAAACAGCAAGACAGAGTTTGGCAGACAAAATAGCTACATAGCATGCTATTACAAACAATTTCACCATTTATCAAGTTGAATGATAGTTTTTTCATGTAACCTTTTGATACTGTGCTTGAAAAGACTATCAAACTCATTGAATAGTTCAACTTCCAACAAGGCAGAGTTTTAATAAGGAAATGGTGGAAATGATTATCTAGACATTGTGAATGTTGTGTTGATCAAAGTTAGGGAAATAGTGCTGGAGAATGGGACCTTTCCATTTCAAGCACCCAATGACAGCAGCAGACACTCTAGTTCAAATGTTACACAGGTAGATGCTAAATATAGTTCCTCTGCTCAGTCCTAACATTATGCTGCAGTGTCAACATCAGTCAAGCAACCCAACCAATGCATTTCCATTTCAAACACTAGCCTTCTTGTGGGCTCTGAGTGAGGTTGCTAATTTAGTATAAGTTGATGAATTAGGGGTAGTTTTGTGCTATATGATGTTATGAACGAGGTGTGAAGAGTGCACTGTTTATTCTAATTCTACTTCTCCACAGATCACAGCATACATTTACAGGAGGACATGCCAGGAGCAGCACGAGGCATGCCTAAAAATGAGGTGCAGACTGGTGAAGTTACAACACATGACTACATGCATTCTAAACAGTGAAAACAGCATGCGATAGAGCTAAGCAATCCCACAACCAACAGATCAGATCTAAGCTCAGCAGTCCTGCCACATCCAGTCATGAATGGTGGTGGACAATTAAACAACTAACCAGAGGAAGAGGCTCCAAAAACATCCATACTCAATGATGGGGGATCCCAACATGTCAGTTCAAAAGACAAGGCTGAAACATTTGCAAGTATCTTCAGCCAAAAGTGCAGTGTGGATGATACACCTCGGCCTCCTCCTGCTGTCCCCACCATTATAGATGCCAGTCTCCAGACAATTCAATTCACTCTACGTGATATCAAGAAACAGCTGAAGGTACTGGATACAGCAAAGGCTATTGTCCCTGACAATATCCCAGCTGCAGTACTGAAGACTTGTGTTCCAGAACGAGCCGCACCCTTAGCCAAGCTGTTCCTGTACAACTCCAACACAGACACAGATCACAGCTCCAGCGACCCGGGTTCAATTCTGGGTACTGCCTGTGTGGAGTTTGCAAGTTCTCCCTGTGTCTGCGTGGGTTTCCTCCGGGTGCTCCGGTTTCCTCCCACATGCCAAAGATTTGCAGGTTGATAGGTTAATTGGCCATTATAAATTGCCCCTCGTATAGGTAGGTGGTAGGGAAATATAGGGACAGGTGGGGATGTGGTAGGAATATGGGATTAGTGTAGGATTAGTATAAAATGGGTGGTTGATGGTCGGCACAGACTCGGTGGACCGAAGGGCCTGTTTCAGTGCTGTATCTCTAAATTTACACAAAAATGTGGAAAATTGCCCAGGTATGCCCTGTACACAAAAAATAGCAGGACAAATTCAATCTGGCCAATTACCGACCCATCAGTCTACTCTCAATCATCAGCAAAGTTGGAAGGTGTCATCAGCAGTGCTATCAACTGGCACTTACTCAGCAACAACTGCTCACCAATGCTCAGTTTGGGTTCCACCAGGGCCAATCAGCTCTAGATCTTATTAAAACCTTGGTCCAAACATGGAGAAAAGAGCTGAATTCCAGAGGTGAAATGAGAGTGATTGCCCTTGACATCAAGGCAGCATTTAACCTAGTGTGGCGTCAAGGAGCCCGAGCCAAATTGAAGTCAATGGTAGTCAGGGGGAAAACTCTCCACTGGGTTGGAGTCATGCCTAGCACAAATGAAGATGGTTGTGGTTGTGGGAGGCCAATCATCTCAGCCCCAGGACATTGCTGCAGGAGTTCCTCAGGGTAGTGTCCTAGACCCAACCATCTTCAGCTGCTTCATCCAATGACCTTTCCTCCAACATAAGGTCAGAAGTGGGGATGCCCACATGCAGCAAGACCTGGACAACATTCAAGCTTGGGCTGATAAGTGGCAAGTAACATTCATGCCACACAAGTACCAGGCAATGACCACCTCTAACAAGAGATAATCTAATCATTGCTGAATCCCCACCATTGCCATCCTGAGGGTTACCATTGATCGGAAACGTAAGTGTACTAGCCATATAAGTACTGTGGAAGCAGGAAAGAGCCTAGGAATTCTACAGCGAGTAACTCACCTCCTGGGCTAAATTTTATGCAGGCAGTGGGGGTCGTGCCAACAGGCCAGAGAGACGAGAGGGACCTCACCTTGGGGAACCTCCAGCTACATTTTACAATGCTCAGACATTTAACTGCCCGCTCCAAGATCCCCATCCCTTTAAGGACTGGGGTCCTGCCTGCGAGCAACTGTCGGCCAATCAGAGAGCTGGCAGCTCAGCAGGCCCAGCAGTGCCACCATGAGCGGTGGCCACTGCTGCGACTGCAGTAGGCCCAGGACCAGGAGATGCCCTGCAGGCCTAGAGTGAAGGTAAGTTGGGCGGGCTCACTGGAGGACCTAACTCCATTCCTCTCTCTGGCAACAGTCTGAGACTCAGCCAGTCTGTTTGCACCTTTGGTGCCACATTTGGCCCCTAGATGAGCTTCCAAACTCATATTTTTGCCATCACTAAATCGGCTGTTTCCACTTCTGTAACATCGCCCGACTTTGCCCTATATCAGCTCATCTGCTGCTGAAACCTTCATTTGTGCTGTCATGCTCACGTAATGTGTAGCGATTGAAAATATAGAACTCAAATTGAAGACTTATAAAAATTGGCTTTTCCTTTAAAAATGTGGAAAATGTGCTTCAATAATGGCCACCGAAATTCAAACTGTGTATTCAGACTACCTTGCTGTCTGGCAAGGGCAAAAGGCCACATTCTAAGCTAAGAGGTGTCAATTACACCCATCCTGAATCCATCAAGAGACATTTTTGAATTGAATGGGTTCTTCTGAAACAAAGGAGGTGTGAAGTAGCCACATCCTTGGGTCATTGTTGGTCACCACAGGGAGGGAGATCTATGTCTCAGAATGGATGCATAATGTGAGACCATTTTTGACCTTAAAAGTAGCTCTCTAGAGAGAGAGAGAGAAAGACCCAGAACAAACATCACAAAAACCTGTCCAGCTGAGAGCTGGGAGAAAATCCAGCAAAAAGAGAAGGAGCCCTGCTGTGAGTTCTACACTTCAACCTGTGCAGCGGAGAACTGAAAGTGATCCCCGGTCTCCAGGCTGAAATTTCAACCAACAGAGAAATCTACAAACAACCCAGGTCTGCAACTTTAAAGAGGAAGCTGACCTCCAAGAAGATTCAACAGGTTACCGTGAACCCCGAAAACCTACCTTACTTCAAGCCCCTTACATTTTTCCTCTCTATCTATCTCTTCTTGTGTGTGTGCGTGTGACTGAATGCATGTGCAGTTGCAGTTGTGACCATTTTGGGATTGAATATTGCTCAATAAATAGTTAACCTTCTGTTTTAAACTTACAAGAAAACCTGTCGCTGTCTGTTTATTTGACAAATAACACACAAAGAGGTTAAAACCCTCGTAACAAAAACACTTGCTGTGGTCAGGTGGGATTTGAACAGTGGGAACAATCCATATCCCTCATCACCTGACCTTAACAAATTGGGGGCTCAAAGCCACAATCTGAACCGTTGCATAAATGAGAGATTTGAAAATGGGAGGAAAATTGACCTCTAAAATTGTGGAAAAGGAAACAAACAGGTTTTCTTGTATTTTTATTTCCTCTTTGGTGCTCGAAACAAAAGAGATGGCCACATTTAATGCTAATGAGTTGTAGAGCAGGGAGATACATCCCATGATAAGTTAAATACATTGAGTATTGGAGATATAAAAAGCTTGGCGACAGAGGTGGAAATTACTGTCAAACAAAAAGCAAAGAAACCTGAACTGGTGAAGAGTCTAGCTAACCATTTTAAACATGCCCCTGAACCAGAAGAAGAGGCAAGCATGGAATCTGAAACTGAAAAGTTAGTCCTAGCTAGAATTCAGAAGGAAAGAAAGAGTTGCAGTTGAGAAGAGAGGAGATGCAGTTGCAGAAGGAAAGAGAGGAAACAGTCAGAAAGTTTGAGTTAGAAAGGCTACAAGCACAAGGTGAGCATGCTACCTGCCACTCAAACCTTATCCCCGATTCAGAGCAAAACTTTGATGTATTGAGACACCCATGATCAGTGCCAAAATTTAATGAGGAGGAGATTGAGTCATATTTGATCTCATTTGAGAAAATAGCTACCAGGCTAAAATGGCTGAAAGAATTTTGGATCTCCTCTTACAAGGCGAGTTCATGGGTAGAACTCGTGAAACTTTTTCTCTGTTATCAGAAGATATTAAAACTAAAACCACAATTCTAAATGCATGTAAGTTAGTACCTGAAGCCTATAAACAGAAATTTAGACACACCAGGACAAGACCCGCACAGCCTTACATTGAATTTGGAAGAATTAAACATATGGCTTTCAATCACTGGATGTGATCTCTAAAACTAGAACCCTCATATGAAAATTTGCGAGATGTGATGTTGCTGATTTAACGACTAAGGTGGAAGAAGTGCCCTGTCTTTTCTAGTTCCACTACTTCACAGATCACAACATATACTTTTTTACAATGTTTACCCCGTTTCCAATGCGGTCAATCATATTCTCTACTCTTTATCCCAGAATAAAATAGGCAACCATGTTTCTTTAATGAACAACAAAATTATCAGTTTATTATAAAACAAGACTTAACCAGTAATGAAGCAAAGCATTAACACACAGATTGAAATATGAAAGTTTCCCTTTTTAAATTCCCCATAAATAAACACCATTCACTAAAACCTTGGCATTCAGTGCGTTCTCTGGTGGAAAAGTTAAATCTTTCCCCAGCAAAAGTGTTTGGGTGCTCCTGTATCCCTAAGTATAACTATAGGTTTACCTGCCTCACTTGAGGGATAAGAAGTTACTTTTCCTTTTGACAAGAATTCCCTATAATTCTCAGGTATCTTATTCACGTCCCCCTCACTCACAGCTATTTTTGTACTTGGCCTTACAGCTACAGTCAGAGCGGCAGTCTTATCTGTCATACTCTCGGTTAGAGCCCCAATCCTCTTGGATTGAGGATTGTCTAACACACAGAAGGCAGGATCAATGGGTGTTTTTCAGGTTGGAAAGCCGTAATTAGTGGGGTGCCACAAGGATTGGTCCTAGGGCCTCAACTATTTATTATCTATATTAATGACATGGAGGAAGGGACAGAGTGTAGTGTATCCAAATTTGCTGATGATACAAAATAGATGGGAAGGCATGTTGTGATGAGGACACAAAGAATCTGCAAAGGGATATAGATAGGTTAAGTGAGTGGGCAAAAATTTGGCAGATGGTGTTCAATGTGGGAAAGTGTGAGGTAATCCAATTTGGTAGGAAGAATAAAAATGCAGATTATTATTTAGTTGAAGAAAGACTACAAAATACTGCAGTACAGAGGGACCTGTGTGTTCTTGTACATGAAACACAAAAAGTTAGCATGCAGGTGCAGCAAGTAATTAGGAAGGCAAATGGAATTTTGGCCTTTATTGCTATGGGATTAGAGTTTAAAAATAGGGAAGTCTTGTTACAACTGTACAGGGTGTTGGTGAGGACACATCTGGAGTACTGAATACAGTTTTGGTCCCCGTATTTAAGGAAGGAAGCTTTGGAGGCAGTTCAGAAAAGGTTCACTAGGCTGATACCTGGGATGAAGGGGCTGTATTATCAAGAACGGCTAAACAGGTTAGGCCTTTATTCATTGGAATTTAGAAGAATGAGAGGTGATCTTATTTAAACATATAAGATTTTAAGGGGACTTGTCAGGGTAGATGTTGAGAATATGTTTCCACTGGTGGGGGAATCTCGAATTAGGGGACATAGTTACAGAATAAGGGGGCACACATTTAAAATTGAGATACGAAGGAATTTCTTCTCTCAGAGGGTGGTGAATCTCTGGAATTCTCAACCTCAGTGTGTTGTGGAGGCTAGGTCGCAAATGTATTTAAGGAGGCGGTAGATAGATTTTTGAAATCTCGGGGAGTTGAGGGTTATGCGGAGCATGTCTGAAAGAAGAGTTGAGGCCTGAGACAGATCAGCCATGATCTTATTGAGTGGTGGGGCAGGCTTGAGGGGCGACATGGCCTACTCCTGCCCCTATTTATTATGTTCTGCTATTCTATATTAGCTTTGTGCACCCCAATAAATCGCGTGTGTTTACCCCACAACTTCCAGAATTCTGCACTAAGGTCTCCCACCTTGTGATAATGGGAGCACTTAGGCTTGCGGACCTCATTGTCACCCTCAGCATCTTCCTTTCTATCCTCAGAAGGAGATCCCGGGGCGTTCTCAGCTATCCCTTCTTGTCCCCGGCTACTTACCTTCCTTTCATCCTCCCACCTTCTATCCTTCTTGGATTTGTGGGGGTGACAGACAAAGGGTTTGGGCTTGTAAAAAAGCTCATATTCATTATTGATTTCCACTGCCTGTCTGGCTTTTGAAACTTTCTGGTTCTCTACATGGGTTCTTACTAACGGAGGAGGGTGAATTTTTACGTTTTTCCAGGAGAATTAGTTCCCTAAGGTTCTCTTACGTGGCCTTTATGTCCCACATCCAACGATCAAAATTAATTTGCTTTACCCTCATAAATTCTATATAAGTCTGCCCAGACAGCCTCCGGAAGTTTCGAAATTTCTGCCGGTACGCTTCAGGGACCAACTCATAAGAAGTGAGAATAGCCTTTTCTGCCATCTCATAATCTACGGAAGCCTCCTCAGAAAGTAAGGCATAAACCTCATGTTCGCCGCCCATCAACCTGCTTTGCATAAGCAGCTTTCCTTCGGCCACTTCATCTGTCTGGCTATATTTTCAAAATAAATGAAAAATGCTTCTACCTCCCTTTCCTGAAGCTTCAGGAGGGCTTGTACAAATTTAAGCAGCTCTCCACTGGGTCCTGAGCTGGAGTCAGATCTTTCCCCACCAAAATTTTCCCTGGAGTCAAGACCATCCCTTTGTCTTAGTTCTATATTTCTGAATTTGAATTCCCTTCCTTCTCTTTCATGTTTTCTTTGAAATTCTTGTTCAAGTTTTTTTCATTGTCAATTCTCTTTCCTGTTCAAGTGTAAGTTATTCCAATTCTGTTTCTTTTACTTTTTCTTTGTCAAGTTCAAGCTGCGTCACCTGCAACTGAATTTTTAGTTAATTCAACTGCACTACCATCTGATTCTCCTTTTTTCATCTTCCAATTTCAAACGGTCTGCTGTATTATCTTCATTATATCTGCTTTTCTAGATCCTTGCTTTAACACTAACACCAACTTTTCTGCCAATTCCTTTAGTCTGACCTTGGTTAAGTTTCTCAAATCACTCAGGGATACATCCTCCTTCCCCAGAAAGGTCGTAGCAACTGACAAAGACATTCTCGTAGTGTAAATTTACTTTAATGCACAAGAAATCTGTTTTTTTTTACTCTTCTTCTTTTCAATTATTATTACCCCACTTACAATTGCATGTTGTCAGTGTTGGGTTATCCCACACAAAGCCCCCCAATTATATTTTACTATTGAGGTGAGAGGAGAGCACTATCTTTTCTAGTTCCACTTCTTCACAGGTCTCAATATATATATTTGAAATGTTTACCCAGTTACCAATGCAGTCAATCATATCTTCTTTATCACAGAATAAAATACACCAACCAGGTTTCTTTAATAAAGAAAAAAAATTATCAGTCTATTATAAAACAAGACTTAACCAGGAATGAAGCAAAGCATTAACACACAGATTGAATTATGAGAGTTTCCCTTTTTAAATTCCTCACACGCAATCACTGGAAAAAATACAGAAATTCTCTCTGCAGAGGACTGTTAAAAAAAAAGACAAAAAAGAATACTTTGGCCAAATTCTTGTTCATTCTCAAAGAACAAAGAGAAGATATGGAAAGATGTCAGTTGTCCTTTTTTCAGTCTGCCATCCCAAATATGCTTAGACGGCTGTCACTGGCATCTTTCTCGAGCAGTTCTATTCAGGCGATGTTGAGGATCAGTTTGGCAGGCTTTCCAGGACAAATGCGGCATCAGTTTCTCTATTTCTTACACATGATTCTCAGGAAGTTCTCAAAGAGATGGAAGAAGGTGAGCTGATGGTGGCTGCTGTCTGGGCTGGTTTTCTCCAACTGCCTTCAAAACAGTTCACACCTCAGCACACTATCCAAAGTAAAACCAGAAACAATATCTCAAGAGTCAAGCCTCCTGATCCTTACAAATATTGACCTGTCACTTCTCTGTAAACATCTTCCCCAGCTCACCAAAGTTTCTGTTGTCTATTGCTTAAAGCTCATGACTTCCAGCAAGGCTGTTTTTAAACATCTCAGTGTCCTTTCAATAAACTGTTCACAACAAAGCCAAGTCCAGCTTCTATGAAATCTTTAGCCTTCCATTGAATTCACCTTCACAATTTAAATATAAGTCCGCAAAAACATATACCAAACAAAAAATATAGAAGCACTTTCCTAACACTGGAAGAATTTAAAAATAGCATTCAGTTAATTTAAGAATCAATAGTGAAGAACAAAGAGTTACAAGGGTAACAGAAGCAGCAGAAATTGCTGCTTCTACCACATACACAGAACCCTAACTCAGAATAAATTTGTGTCTAGTAACTCTTACAGGTTAGGGAGTGATAGCAAGGATGCAGATGAGGCAGAAATAGGCTTGAGAAAAAAGGAAAGTGGAAAAGAAAAACCAGATTAGTCTCCAAATTTTAAAAGAAGGATCCCAGGTGATAAACCAGTAGGGGCATGGCCAATGTGTTTCCAGTGTGAAAAATCTGGGCATATCCAGGCAAATTGTAGGTATTCTAAGAAATCTACAGGGGCGCTGCAGTCAAGCCAGTGTCCGTAGCTATGAAAGTAATAACCATGTGTTCCAACATAACCCAAGAACAGAACACCTACCAGGATATTTTACTAAAAGGAAAAATAACTCCTTTTGTGTCCCAGGCACAAGGCAAAGAGACAACTATCCTCAGGGTTACTGGTTGTTTTCAAACACTGCAGGCAGCCAAATTTACAGAAATGCCACCCGAAAGCAGAACAAATACCACAGTATTGGTAAAAGGGCTTACTGGTAAATGCTTGAAGATTCCCTTAGTTAAAGTTTACCTGCAGAGTAAGATGGTCACTGGGGTAGTGACAGTCAGGGTCATTCCGAGCTTATCAATACAAGGGGTTGACGTGTTGCTGAGCAATGACGTGGCAGAAAGCACAGTATTGTATCCAGAGGGTCTGAAGCAGTCCATGGAGACTGGAGAAACAGAGGAACAAACAAAACTCTGCACAGCTGCAGAGGGCTGAGGAAGTCCCATATATCCCGCAGGGAACAATGGAGCCAGTAAAGATTAAAGAGGTTAAAGGAAAGTCAGTAGAATTTAAAAAGGCCAAGATAGAGCCAGAATAATTTAACGGAACTGAGATACACAGTGGCGCAGTGGTTAGGGGCGGCACAATAGTGCAGTGGTTAGGGGCGGCACAGTGGCGCAGTGGTTAGGGGCGGCACAGTGGTGCAGTGGTTAGCACTGCAGCCTCACAGCTCCAAGGACCCGGGTTCAATTCTGGGTACTGCCTGTGCGGAGTTTGCAAGTTCTCCCTGTGACTGCGTGGGTTTTCGTCGGGTGCTCCGGTTTCCTCCCACCGCCAAAGACTTGCAGGTGATAGGTAAATTGGCCATTGTAAATTGCCCCTAGTGTAGGTAGGTGGTAGGGAATATGGGATTACTGTAGGGTTAGTATAAATGGGTGGTTCTTGGTTGGCACAGACTCGGTGGGCTGAAGGGCCTGTTTCAGTGCTGTATCTCTAAAAAAATAAATAAAAAAAATAAAATAAAAGCTCAACGGTTGAAGGAAAAGCACCAGAGATATGGCTAGCCAAAACCTTCTTTAAAGATTGAAATAAGGACAAGATAAAGTTCCCATACAGGCAAGCTAAGAGTGAGGGAGATGCCTCACCTAGCTGAAGTGCCACAGGGGTGTGCAGCAGAAGATGGACAATCACCTACGAGTAGCAGTGTCCCAGAGGACATGGGGAAGATTGGGAAAGATCCATCCCCAAAGTAAAAGTAAAAGGGAAGGTTAAATACCCTAAGGTAAGTAACACTTGTGAAAGCCATAATAAAACTAAAAGTGAGGTTAGTGTGGATGTGCCCACTGAAGCATTAAAAAGTCAGGTTCTAAATCCAAAGCTAACTGTACCCAGCCAAACGGATTCAGAATTCACTAAGGACAAAGTTCAGGAGGAGAACCCAGATGCCTCACAGGAGCTAAAAAATAATTTATCACCCATTAGCACCCGAGAAATAAGAATTATCAATGTGCCAGAACCTGAACTATTAAACCCAAGTGCCGTGGAAACAGGAGTTAAGAGATTAAAGCCTCTACAGGCAGTGGAATTTGAAAACAACCAAGAACAATGTAGGATTGGAAACTTGCATCTTACAAACCTTGAAACAGAAAAGGTGTCTCTCCCAAAGTACTGCACACAGATGCTAGAGAAATCCAACCCCGTTTCGACATCTCATAGCTGGCATTTAAAAGTGGGAAACAGAGCAAAATTTCGAAACAGAAGCATTCCTGGGGAAAAACTTCAACGTCCAAAAAGGAAATGTAATTATAATTGTGCCTCATCCAAGGAAAGGATGGTGTAAAACTCAAACATGAACATAAAATGGCTGTCACAGACAATGCCAGCTGTAGCAGTTGTGAGATTGAGGTGTGGGTGCCATATGTGCAGTGGTGTGACCACTATACCTTCCTACTTTCTTCCTTTCTAAAACTAAACACTAAACAACATAAAAGTTCAATCCAAGGAATTTTATTTTTCCCTTTTGGGGAGGTGTCACGCTCACACGAAGTGCAGTGATTGAAAGTAAAGAACTCAAATTGAAGAATTATAAAAATTGACTTTTCCTTTAAAATGTGGACAATGTGCTTCAAAAATGGCCACCAAAGGTCGAACTGTATATTCAAACTGTCTTACTGCCTGGCAAGGACAAAAGGATACATTCTAAGCTAAGGGTGCCAATTACACCCATCCTGAAGCCAACAAGAGATATTTTTAATTGAATGGGTTCTTCGGAAACAAAGGAGGTGTGAAGTAGCCACATCCTGGGCATTGTCAGTCACCACAGGGAGGGAGATCTATGTCTCCAAATGGAGGCATGATGTGAGACCATTTTTGACCTTAAGCGTAGCTCTCTGGAGAGGGAGAGAATCAGGACAAATATCACCAAAGGCCGTGCAGCCGAGAGCTGGGAGAAAATCTAGCAAACCAAAAAGAAGTGAGTTCCACACTTCAACTTGTGCAGCAGAGAACTGAAGGTTGTCCCCGGTCTCCAGACTGAAATTTCAACCAACAGAGAAATCTATGAACAACCCAAGCCTGAAACTTTAAAGAAGAAACTTACCTCCAAGAGGATTCAACAGATTTACTGTGATCCCTGAAAACTTACCTCACCTCAAACCCCTTACCTCTTTTCTTCTTTATCTAACTCTTATCCATCTTGGCCTCCCCCTGAAGTCCCCAGCATCATAGATCCCAGACTTCAGCCAATTCGATTCACTCCGCGTGATATCAAGAAATGACTGAAGGCACTGGATACTGCAAAGGCTATGGGCCCAGACAATATTCCGGCGATAGTACTGAAGACCTGTGCTCCAGAACTTGCTGTGCCCCTAGCCAAACTGTTCCAGTACAGCTACAACACTGGCATCTACCCTGCAATGTGGAAAATTGCCCAGGGATGTCCTGTACACAAAAGGCAGGACAAGTCCAACCCGGCCAATTACTGCCCCCATCAGTCTACTCTTAATCATCAGTAAAGTGATGGAAGGTGTCATCAACAGTGCCATCAAGCGGCACTTGCTTAGCAATAAGCGGCTCAGTGACGCTCAGTTTGGGTTCTGCCAGGGCCACTCAGCTCCTGACCTCCTTACAGCCTTGGTTCAAACATGGACAAAAGAGCTGAACTCAAGAGGTGAGGTGAGAGTGACTGCCCTTGACATCAAGGCAGCATTTGACCGAGTATGGCATCAAGGAGCCCTAGCAAAATTGAAGTCAATGGGAATCAGGGGGAAAACTCTCCGCTGGTTGGAGTCATACCTAGCGCAAAGGAAGATGGCTGTGGTTGTTGGAGGTCAATCATCTGACCTCCAGGACCTCACTGCAGGAGTTCCTCAGGGTAGTGTCCTAGGCCCAACCATCTTCAGCTGCTTCATCAATGACCTTCCTTCAATCATAAGGTCAGAAGTGGGGATGTTCGCTGATGATTGCACAATGTTCAGCACCATTCGCAACTCCTCAGATACTGAAGCAGTCCGTGTAAAAATGCAGCAAGACCTGGACAATATCCAGGCTTGGGTTGATACGTGGCAAGTAACATTCATACCACACAAGTGTCAGGCAATGACCATCTCCAACAAGAGAGAATCTAACCATCTCCCCTTGACGTTCAATGGCATTACCATTGCTGAATCCCCCACTATCAACATCCTAGGGGTTACCATTGACCAGAAACTGAACTGGAATAGCCATATAAATGTCATGGCTACAAGAGCAGGTCAGAGGCTAGGAATCCTGCGGCGAGTAACTCACCTCCTGACTCCCCAAAGCCTGACCACCATCTACAAGGCACAAGTCAGGAGTGTGATGAAATACTCTCCACTTGCCTGGATGTGTGCAGCTCCAACAACACTCAAGAAACTCAACACCATCCAGGACAAAGCAGCCCACTTGATTGGCACCCCATCTACAAACATTCACTCCCTCCACCACCGACACACAGTGGCAGCAGTGTGTACCATCTACAAGATGCACTGCAGCAATGCACCAAGCCTTCTTAGACAGCACCTCCCAAACCCGTGACCTCTACTAACTAGAAGGACAAGGGCAGCAAATGCACAGGAACACCACCACCTGCACGTTCCCCTTCAAGTCACACACCATCCTGACTTGGAACTATATCGCCGTTCCTTCACTGTCACTGGGTCAAAATCCTGGAACTCCCTTCCTAACAGCACTGTGGGTATACCTACCCCATATGGACTGCAGTTGTTCAAGAAGGCAGCTCACCACCACCTTCTCAAGGGCAATTAGGGATGGGCAATAAATGCTGGCCTGGCCAGCGACGCCCACATCCCATGAACGAATAAAAAAAGAACCTTGTGTGTGTGCGCAAGTGAATGTGTGTGCAGGTGCAGTTGTGTCCAGTTTAGGACCGAATATTGCTCAGTAAATTGTTAATCTTCTGTTCTAAACCTGCAAGAAAATGTGTTGCTGTCTGCTTATTTGACAAATAAAACACTGAGGGGTTAAAACCCTAGTAACAAACACTTGCTGCAGTCAGGTCGGAGTTCAACAGTGGAGACCATCCACACCCTTCACCACATGGCCATTAACAATGCATTCATTACCTCTAAACTTGACTATTCCAATGTACTTCTGGCTGGTATCCCACATTCTACCCTCTGTAAACTTGAGGTCATCCAAATCTCTGCTGCCTGTGCCTTAACTCACACCAAGTCCTGTTTCCTTATCACCCCTTAAAACCTACCTCTTTGACCAAGCTTTTGGTCATCTGGCTAATATCTCGTTTTGTGACTTTATAATGTTCTTTTAAAATGTCTTGGGACTTTTTATTACATTAAAGGTGCTATACAAATACAAGCTGTTGTTGACTCACCAACACACCACGAACGTTGCATTTGTGGAGGCTTGCAGTCAGGTTGACCGCAATGTGAAATAAATGGAGATATTTACGTTGGCTAGCCTGGCCAAAAAGCATCCGGTTAGAGTTTGTGCTTTGGGCGCAGTCAGGAAACGGTGGGCAAAATACGGTTGAAATTGCTTGGTCAGGTTACGCATCAAGTTTCTGCTAAAATTTATTTGCGTGATCATAAAATAATTTTTCCGTAAACCAGCCCAGCCAGGTAGTGAAATAGACACAATTGTTTCATTTTTTTTCTATTGAAAGGTATTCCTTAATGAAGATCATCCAAAATCAAAATAATTGGCACAACAGGCTTAAAGGTCCTGCTCCTACTTCAAATGTTCTTATGTATTTGAGTGGTGACCTGCTGCAATTTTATTGATACAGTTTGAAATGAGCTTATCAGCAAAACTGGCTGGAATTTGACATTGGGCTGGAGGCCCCGACTCATCGGCCAAAAGGTCAAGGGCAAGCCCATCTCCAATGGGCCTGGGGAGCCACGGCAGGATTTTACCCTCCCCAGGCCCTTAATTGGCCTTGGGCGGGACTTCCACCTCTCCGAGTCAGTAAGTGTTTTGCAGTGGGGAGCAGTTGGGCCATGGGGGGGGGGGGACCGGCCCTCCGTGGGGCACAGGGTTTTACCTGTCGACGTTCTGGGGGCCTGAGCTGCTCGAGGGCTGCTGGTAAAATGCTTGCGGCGGTGGAAAGAGGCCCTTAAGTGGCAGTTAATTGGCCACTTAAGGGTCTTGAGTGGCCTAGGGCGGGCGGGCCATTTCTTGCTGCCGCCACCCTGCGTGCAATTGCAGAGGGGGTGAAAAGGCGTTGGGAATGGCATCCTTCATTTCCCACTGACTTGCGTAGGAGGCCGTAAAATTCCGGCCCAAGTGTTTTAATGTGTCCAGTCCTTTTCCTCTGAGTATCCCGATTAAAAATCAATGAAACTGATTTAAAGAAAGAAACATTGAACCATTTAATAGTTTCATTGGTGTACACTAATCAATTTTTTTGATTCATTCTTGGAATGTGAGTGTCACTGGCTAGGCCAGCATTTATTGGTCATCTGTAATTGCCCTTGAGAAGGTGGTGGTGAGCTGCAATCAGGGATGGACAATGAATGCTGACCTTGCCAGCAAAGCTCACATCCCATGAAAGAATAAAACCGTGGGGCGGCACAGTGGCGCAGTGGTTAGCACCGCAGCCTCACAGCTCCAGGGACCCGGGTTCGATTCTGGGTACTGCCTGTGTGGAGTTTGCAAGTTCTCCCTATGTCTGTGTGGGTTTCCTCCGGGTGCTCCGGTTTCCTCCCACAAGCCTAAGACTTGCAGGTTGAGAGGTAAATTGGCCATTATAAATTGTCCCTAGTATAGGTAGGTGGTAGGGGAATATAGGAACAGGTGAAGATGTGGTAGGAATATGGGATTAGTGTAGGATTAGTATAAATGGGTGGTTAATGGTTGGCACAGACTCGGTGGGCCGAAGGGCCTGTTTCAGTGCTGTATCTCTAAAAATCAAATTGTCTTGAGTTCAATTAAACTATTAAACAGCTTTTTCTAAATTATTTTCAGTGAAATTCCTAGTAAATTATATACTTTTTGATATGAAAAAACGTTTAATGTTTGTGAATCAAAGAAAATAAGCCCAATTTGAAAAGCTTTCCTGAACCAGTACAAGCGGCAAAATCTCGCAATTTCAAACTGAAGGCATGGTCAGCTTCATGGACGGGTTTCTGATTTGGATGAATTGAATCTTCAATCAGCATAAAGGAATGCAGAAAACGTGAGATTAAGTGATTTCGCTGTAACTCATCCACGTTATAAATTCCATGACCTTCTGTGCTGATTTGATCCATTTCACCCAGATTACACTGATCTAACTAATAGAAACAAACAGAAACTCACTGGCCTAGATTTTTACTTAGCCGACCCATCCAGAACTGGGGGGGGGGTTTGGAATGGCACAGGGAACCCGGAAGTTGGGATTCCCCTGCACACTGTGGAATTTAACTCCTCAGCGTGCGCATGTCATCACTGATCGGTTCCCCTCCCGGAAGCCAGTCAGATGTGAAGTCTGTTGGTGATGGCTGCAGGACAAGGTAGGCCCATGTCAAGAATGAGGTGATCTCGTTTAGGGGGGACTGGTATAAGGTGGGTCGAGCAGGGGGAAGGGGGAATTGAGTGGTGGAGTTGGGTGGTTGATCCTGGGGGTGGCATGATCATTAGGCTATGGGGGGAGAAACAATCCAGGGAGGGGTCATCAATTGGCAGGGGTGATCCTGGGGTTCCAGAGGGAAGCGCTCAGAGGCCAAGGGTGGGGTGGGGGGAGTGGAATTGGAGACCTTGGGCAGGGAGGTCCAAGCCCTGGGAAGAGAATTGGTGACCTGGGGAGGAGATAGGTGACCTGGGAGTTGGGGAGGTTGGAGACTTTTGTGGGAGGAGTGTGGAATCAGAGGCCTTGGAAGGAATCGGAAGACAGAGGAGGGAGGTCAGAGTCCTGGGGCAGAGGTCAGAGGCCTGGGAAGAGAATCAGAGGACTGGGGAGGGGACAGGAGACCCTGCAAGTGGGTGGTTGGAGGCTTGGGTGGGGGGGAATCTCATACCTTGGAGGGGATCATAGGCCTGGGGAAGATCTAAGGCTTGGTGGGGAGGAATTTGGGGGCGTGTTGCAGGAGTAGCCGGGCAGCAAGCTGGATTCAGGAGGCAGATGTGAATGTTATCACCTCCAGGATTCGTCAGGCCTTGCCTGGAGGGGAGCTGACTGGTTTCATGAGGCTTGGGACACCCAGCCAACCACAGTTAAAGTTGAAAAGTAGAATAACAATGAGGCTTGCAACCTCTTTATTATATTTAATGTGTCAACTTGCTTCCTTGGAGTGGTTGATTGTTCACCCACCTTCTCACCTCAGTTAAATTGGAGACAGGCCTGAGTGGGGATTCTGATTTTTGAGACTTTAATCCACCCCCCACCATCCGCCCAAACTCATCTGTTTTTGTTGGTTAAAAGTCTCCCCATTGCTCAGAGATTGGAGGTGAAGGCAAGAAGAGGAAGTCCGTGAGGTAAGGTGCAATCCAGATATCAGTGGAATTTGTAATTTAAGTGGCTGCAACAAAAGAAGTGAAAGTTGTCTATAGAGGAGTACAAGGGAGCATAGGCCAGAAGGGGCTGAGGTTGTTTTTAGGGTATGGGGAATGAATGGTTGTCTGTTGCAGCAAAGGAGTGAGTGGGAAATAAAGACTGAGGAGTGAACTTTAGCTGAGTTGAGAGGCAGACTGGCAATATTGGAAACGTGGAAATTTCCTGAGTACCCTCATGAAGAACGTTACATTACTGGCACCAACCCTTTCCCGTGAGAATCCTGCACCCTTTCGGGGGAGCCTGCCCACTGCTGACTGGGTTACAAGAGCAGAGGGTGAATGTGATGGACTGAGCTCAGGTTAGTACTGGAAGAGGAAGTAAAACTGGAGAATAAGAAGTAATCCAGATGTCATGGGGCTTGCTGATTTAGTGTTAATCTTGGAGAGGATGAGTGGATATGATTCCAGGAGTGGAATATTGATTGCAATTCTGTCCTGGGGGAATTACTGTAAAATTTGAGGAGCTGGGATAGGTAATTTGTGTGAATGTAAGAGCAAGTGTGGAGGGAATGGAAATTAACATAAATCCAGCAACTGGGAAGTGAATGCAATTGAGCACGAAGAGAACAGAGAACAGAGCAAGACTGAATCTTTAGGACAGCAGAATTAATGTCAGTCTGGACAGGGATTCAGTGAAACACCAGAACCAGTGGATTGAGTTTAAAATAAAGCAGCCAAGAACTGTTCCCACTGCGACACACCACAGGAGCAAACTGACAGAATCAATCACCTGTCGTCAGGTCCCCTGTAAGAAGCATGAACCCGAAGTTCAAATACATGTTCCAGTGGGCAATGCTCTGAGCTGGGAGTGTGATTTCATAAAATCTCTCTTTACATCTCATCTTATAAAGTAGGAAAGCTCCAGATTCTGAGCTCCCCATAACAGAATCATCAACTCATATTAATCAACATTTATTATTGGCGTTATTTCCTGCACTTACCTGATATTCCTGACCTTTACATTTACAATGAAATAGTGCCTTATGTCAACTGAGTGGCTTGCTGGGCCATGTTGGGGGGCAGTTCAGAGCCAACCACGTTGATGTGGGACTGGAGTCTCATAATGGGCAGATTCGGTAAGGACAGCAGGTTTCTTTCCCTAAAGGACGTCAGTGAACCTGTTGGATTTTTATGACAATCTGCCAGCTTCATTGTTGCTTTTACTGTAGCAGAGTTTTATTTACAGATTTTTAAACAGAATTCAATTCACAAACTGCCATGGTGGTTTACATTCTCTGGATCGTTAGTCCAGGCCTAGGATTACTAGTCCAGTAAGATAAGTGTTACACCTGGTATACTCTTCTCTGCTAAAAGTGTTGCAGAACCCCTTCAATGAATGAGCACCTGCATTTACGCAGTCTTCTGATGATTTAACTTTCCACTGGTTTTATCTGTTTCACACATAATCATTCATCTCAATAACAACTCAGTGTTCCAGTCTTTTATGGCCATTTGGAAGTTACACCATTGTAACTTCTGGCTGAAGAGAAGATTTAATTTGACTTTTTTTTGAATGAAGGTTCTACTTTTTCTGAGTCCTGTATACTTTTCCTCAATAGCGATTCCATGAACCAGTCTTTTAGTTACTCCTCTGAATTGTTTTTCAATTCCTTCTGTTTCTTAACACCGTCAACTTGGAGTTGATACTTATTGCATCTTGTCAATCCATTGAGCTATTACTGACCACTCCTAAACCATACAGAATAAATTCCCTTTTGCAGTGTTGCCCAGTTGGTTAACACCACCTGCTTGGAATCAATAGGCAGCTCACCATGAAGCTGAGCCAGCTCTTCGTCAGTCTGTTCAGCAGTAATTTTTGTTTGCCATTAGCAGACCGGCCAAGTGGGATGTAATTCATTTCATGGTGTCAAAACCAATAACTTCACAATCACAATTGTGATATTCAAGGCTCTTCCTTTATTTGTAGTGTCTGCCTGACCACAACCTTGAATGGAGCTTCCTTAAAGTCTGTCTACTCCCTGTGGAGTGGGAATTTGTCAGACAGCACCCCCTGGTGATGAAGTTTAGAGTAGCAACCCAAAAAATCAGTCCATTCACCTGACCCTCCACACCACCGTGGCTGGGATCTTAATCATCCTGACAAACGCTACCTTGTGATATTATTAAACAATCATACTCTTTAGGTCTAGCACATTGAGTCAAAGAACTTTGAGTTCTCATCATAAATAAAGAATGGCTTTGCAGTTAGCCTTTCATGTACTCAGAATGTCCCAAAGTACTTCAAAATCAATGAATTACTTTTGGTCACCATTGTTACATAGGAAAACACAGCAAGATTTCATAAATAATAATGAGATAAAATGACTGATAATTTTTTGGTGATTTTGTATGAAGGATGAATGTTGACCAGGACATGGGAAGCACTGCTCTTCTCAGAATTGTGTCATGTGATCTCAATTAATTCTAATTTCCAAATGGGAATTATATTTTCTTGAGTAAGGTGTAATATTTTAATGGGTGGATCTTGCTGGAGCTAGGTGTCTCACTGTTAGACGTCTTACTGCACCCTTCAGTTGGAAATTCTTTTGTACTATAACACAATAACGTGTTGGTAGTGTGAGCTGATTACGGTATGGAGAGGGCAACGGCGCATCTAGGACCTTATTCAATGAAAGGACCAACACTGTCTCCTTAACCAATGAGATTGAGAAAGAAACAAAGGAGTGACAGAGATGCTTGGTGAATTGAAGTCAAACCAAGTGCAGAAAGAGAAATAAAGAGAGGGGCAGCACAGTGGCGCAGTGGTTAGCACTGCAGCCTCACAGCTCCAGGGACCCGGGTTCGATTCTGGGTACTGCCTGTGTGGAGTTTGCAAGTTCTCCCTGTGTCTGCGTGGGTTTTCTCCGGGTGCTCCGGTTTCCTCCCACAAGCCAAACGACTTGCAGGTTGATAGGTAAATTGGCCATTATAAATTGTCACTAGTATAGGTAGGTGGTAGGGAAATATAGGGACAGGTGGGGATGTTTGGTAAGAATATGGGATTAGTGTAGGATTAGTATAAATGGGTGGTTAATGGTCAGCACAGACTCGGTGGGCCGAAGGGTCTGTTTCAGTGCTGTATCTCTAATCTAATCTAATCAAATTGGTTTAACAGAAAGAGCCAAAAGTGACAGAAAGGAAATTAAAAACAAATTAAGTGTGAGATTTTAAAAATCTCTAACAACAATTGACTACATGCAGGATTCAAATTGAAAATTTTGAATTGTTCCCTTTCTAGCCCAGAGAGGTTAATTGTCATTGAATTCATCATTGTCATTGGCAATCCCTTGTGTCGAGGATGAATCTTCCTTCCGGATGGCTGGGCGGAAGTGAGATCTTAGTGTTGGCCGTGGGTTTGAGGATGGCTTATGAGCCCTATCTTAGCCATGCAGGCTCTCCCACAGTGAGGTTATCAGCTGGTAGAGATGGTGGTGGATTGTTGGCTCGAGTAGCTGCTCTCTTTTCCATCTCTCTTGCCATTTTCTCTCTCAGTGGCTACTCTTGTTGATTGGAAAGTCTGAAAAGCATTTTTGTTAATGGATTACCATTTTGGTTGTGATTGGGCATTTGTTTCCCATGTGTTGATGTTAATAGAGCAGACCTTCATGGAAGATTTGAGATTGTATTTGAAACATTTCCTCTGGCCTCTGTGTGAACGGGCTCCCTGGTGTAGCTCTGAGTAGAGAACCCGCTCGGGGAGTCTTGAGTCGGGCGTTCTAACGACATGCCCCATCCATCTCAGCTGATGTGAGATTATAATGGTCTCTATGCTTGGCATGTCTGTGTCTTGGAGGACACTCATGTTTGTTCTTTTGTTTTCCCACTTGATTCGCAATATCCTTCTAAGACAGCATTGATGATGTTGTTCTAGGGCCTTGATATGGCACCTATAAGTTGCCCAAGCTTTGGCACTGGCGAGAAGTGTTGGGCGAACCACTGCCCGATAGACTGAGTTTGTCTCATAGAAACATAGAAAATAGGAGCAGAAGGAGGCCATTCAGCCCTTCAAGCCTGCTCCGCCATTCATTATGATCATGGCTGATCATCCAACTCAGTAACCTGTTCCCGCTTTTGCCCCAAGAGCTATATCTAACTCCTTCTTGAAAACATACAATGTTTTGGCCTCAACTGCTCTCTGTGGTAGCAAATTCCACAGGCTCACCACTCTCTGGGTGAAGAAATTTCTCCTCATCTCAGTTCTGAAAGGTTTACCCCGTATCCTTAGACAATGATCCCTGGTTCTGGACTCCCCTACCATCGGGAACATCCTTCCTGCAACTACCCTGTCAAGTCCTGTTAGAATTTTATAGGTTTCTATGAGAGCTCCCCTCACTCTTCTGAACTCCAGCAAATATAATCTGAACCGACTCAATCTCTCCTCAGACGTCAGTCCTGCCATTCCAGGAATCAGTCTGGCAAACCTTCGCTGCACTCCCTCTACAGCAAGAACATCTTTCCTCAGATAAGGAGACCAAAACTGCACACAATATTCCAGGTGTGGCCTCACCAAGGCCCTGTATAATTGCAATAAGACATCCCTGCTCCTGCACTCGAATCCTCTCGCTATGAAGGCCAACATACCATATGCCTTTTTTACCGCCAGTTGGACCTGCCTGCTTACCTTCAACGACTGGTGTACAAGAACACCCAGGTCTCGTTGCATATTCTCCTCTCTCAGTTTATAGCTGTTCAGATAATAATCTGCTTTCCTGTTTTTGCTACCAAATTGGATAACCTCACATTTATCCACATTATACTGCATCTGCCATGCATTAGCCCACTCACTCAACTTGTCCAAATCACCCTGAAGCCTCTCTGCATCCTCCTCACAACTCACCTTCCCACCCAGTTTTGTGTCATCTGCAAATTTGGAGATATTACATTTAGTTCCCTCATCTAAATCATTAATATATATTGTGAATAGCTGGGTTTCTAGCACCGATCCCTGTGGTACCCCACTAGCCACTGCCTGCCTTTCAGAAAAAGACCCGTTTATCCCTACTCTTTGTTTCCTGTCTGCCAATCAATTTTCTATCCATCGCAATATATTACCCCCAATCCCATGCGCTTTAATTTTACACGCTAATCTCTTATGTGGGACTTTGTCGAAAGCCTTCTGAAAGCCCAAATAAACCACATCCACTGGCTCCCCCTCATCAATTATACTAGATACATCCTCGAAAAATTCTAGTAGATTTGTCAAGCATGATCTCCCTTTAGTAAATCCATGCTGACTCTGCCCGCTTCTACCACTGTTATCCAAGTGCTCTGCTATAAAACCTTTGATAATGGACTCTAGAATTTTCCCCACTACCAACGTCAGGCTGACTGGTCTAGAATTCCCTGCTTTCTCTATATCCCCCTTTTTAAATTTTGGTTCTCGGGTCTGATATTGTGATTCTCAAAGCCTGAGTATGTAATTTGCCATAGGCTGTCATGACTTTGGATTCAGTGTTGTACCTCATCAATATCAGCTTTTTCAGACAGATAGTTTCCAAGATATGGGAAGTGAGGGACATTTCCCAGCACTTCATCATGAATATCAATTGAAGGCATTGGAATTGATACCTTTGGTCTGGGTTGGTGGAAGACTTAGGACTTTCTGGTGTTCAGGGCAATTCTCATGCTCTCGTATTATTCAGTGAATACGTCGACTATCTGTTGTAGTTCTTCATCAGAGTGAGTGCTTACTCGTACGCCATTCGCATACTATAGTTCTATTACAGAAATGGATTTTGTCTTGGATTTGGCCTGTTGAGATTCAAGAGTTTACCATCAATGTGATAGGTTATTACTGCACTTAGCGGGAGCCTGTCAGTGGTAAATTTCAGCACTTCTGCAAGAAAGAATTAACAATTACCACATTATTAAAAGGTACTGACACCGTTCAGTTTCAGCCTCAACTTTTTGCGGCAAGCTTAATGGGCAATTAATGAGCAAATCAGGAAGTTCTTAAAAGTAGCAGGGAGTCTAAGGGTGAGACGCCACTTGTACAAAGCATATGGTGGAGCAGCATAAATTGAACAGCAAGTTCTATAGCTTTGCAACTCACCGTATATCTTATTTCTTGTCAATAATACGGCAATATTTTCCAGGCAAGATCTAGCCCAAAGTGTGTTTACATGAATGGAACCACTGAAATGCAGATTGTAAAGATTAATGATTTGCACTGCTAACCAGAGACTCCTGTACTTGACTGATACTTGAGCACACTTGCCTTTGCTCAGAGCTTTGGCAGTTTTTAGCTGAGCTTTCAGATAAAGCACTGCATGGCAACAAAGCTTGATATCTCTGGACATGAACTGGCAAGTCTAGTCGACACTCTCAGAAAGATATCAGCCTAGAAATCCATTTGCAACATGCCTGTTTTACAGATGTAAAATGGGCACCCAAGCATCCAATATGGTGGGGCCACACATTTTACAACATGTGTTCCTGGCCCACCATATCGGTAATGGATCCTATATAGGCATCCAGGCCTGAGCCCAAAACAGATATTCGCATGTACAAATAGGGAATCTCACACCTGTTTGAGGCCCCCTTTGTAGGTGACTGACTGGAATGTGAACCATGCACACTGTGGTCATTATTTTTAGGCATTTGGTAGTCAAATTACCTAGAGGATATTTCCCAAAATGTCAGCCTTTGGTTTTTGACTTACCTTATTTGTGGAGCCGGTAGGAGCAGGAGGCAGCAGACGTCCTCTCAGCTCCAGGGTAAATTCACAGGACACTGCTGGCCACCATTTGTCCGATGGGCTCATTCCACATGATTCTGCCACTGACCACATTGGATGCATGCAAAGTCACCACATGGCACTGCGACTGAGCCCCAGTTGGGCATAATCCGATTAGTACGCCATCAACTGTGAAGAAGCCTCCAGTCTAGGGGTTGCTAACTTGCTTTATGAAAGAGGCTGAATAGTAGCAGTGGGCAACCAAAGAGAAACTACAAGGGAAAACACAAGTAAAGTAGTGCACTATTAAAGCAAGGTGTATAACTATGGATTATAGAAATTCAGCTCTGAATTGTAAAAGCTCACTAGTTTATTTGCAAAGAACCCCATCTTGAAATTTTGCAAAGGGACCCCAGGATTTAAATATGCACTTGCCTGAACTCCCTCTCTGTGTTAGCTTGGCAGAGACGTTAACCCATTTATTTCAAACAACTCACCAGAAAATTACAAAGAAGTGAGATTGGAGTCATTTCACATATTTTGTATCATTGTATTTTAATGGAAAGTCACCTTCAAATAGCATCAGCAGAGACTTTATTACCTACACTGGATTATAAACAGGCTTAATAATCTTGATTTGAAAGCAAAATACTGCGAATTCTGGAAATCTGAATAAAAACAATAAGTGCTGGAAATACACAGCAGGTCTGGCAGTATCCATGGAGAGAGAAACAAAGTTATCCTTGGGGCCGATTTTAATTCTGTGTGAGTGGATGGGTTTTGAGTGAGTTAAAATAGCTCTGTTTCTCTCCACCGATGCTGTCAGACCTGCTGAGTATTTCCAGCGTTTTCTGTTTTTATTATTAATAATCTTGATATTTGTTTGATTATATTATCACAAACAATAATATAAAAATAAATGTGGCATTTTGCAGAACGGAAGGAGCTATAGTTGTTATGTATTGACCAGTTTGCTGGATATTTTATATATTTGATTTATCTCACAGCAATGCAGAGATGACTCTAGTTCTAAGTCAACAACAGGTTTATTTACAGTACTTTAAAATATCTCAGCACTTACAAGATTTCTAAACATTGTCTCAAACAGAATTCAGGTCTGTTTATCTGGATTCTCCTTGTATGGTTTCAGTTCCTTAATTCTTAAGCTTCACCCACAGGCTTAAGCAATTAAACAGAGTGAACATCAATCAGTGAACAGACTAACACAAGCAAAGACAGATTAATTAAACCATTGAACACTACATCTTTTCCCCCTTTTGATTAAAGACATTATTTTGAATTAAATCATTCTGAACAACAAAAATATATATATCAAGTCATTTCTTAGAGTTCAACATCACTCACACGAAAAGGAAATGTATGCTCATAACCACTTTCCTCAAAATATCCTGGTCTGTTCACTATCAAATGTCTTACATTCCACTTAGTGTTGTCGTCTAACAGATAGGCATCGATACCAAGCAACTGCTTTGGATGTGATGCTGATGAAGCAAGTCTGTGGTCGCAATTTGGCCATTTGATTCAAACCCAATCTGCAAATTTAAATTGTGGTTTGTTTGCACCTGAACTTTTGTCAAAGTATGTTTCGCTATCGCTAACAATATCCTTGACAATAGTATGGCTAAGCATGCCAGCTACTCGGTTGCGTGAATCTGCAAGATACTCGATCTTGAAGTTATACTGATGTAGACGTTTGGACCATCGGTAGATGCGTAGGGGTCAATGACCTGATACTGTTGTAGTTAACAATGTAGTCAGCATTTGGTGATGGGTGTGGAGAGTGAACTTTCTACCATAAAGGTACATGTGCCAATGTTGTCATGCATAGATGCAGGCTAATGCTTCCCACTCACCATTGGACTATTTGCGTTCAGTTTTCGACAAAGGGCGTGACACATAAGCTATTGGTCATTCGCTTCCTTCAATGAACTGTGAGAGTACAGCTCCAATTGCAGTTCCCGATGCATCTGTTGTGACATACGTTTGCATGTGGGCTAAAATGCATGCGGACTGGCAGAGAATCTATCTTCGCCGTTAACGTTTCAAATGCTGTTTGCTGTGTGATTGTCCATTCCCATTGAGCATGTTTCCACAGTGGCTTCCGAAGAGGCTCCACGGTCTCTGCGTACTTACAAACAATTTATGATAAAAGTTGGTAGTACTGAGGAACGATGCCAACTCTTTCATGTTAGATGGTGTTGGAAGTGCATGAAGGGCTTTGACATTGTCATGTGTAGGCTTTACTGCAGCTGCTGTCACTCTGTAACCTAGGAAGTCAATTTCGTGTGCCGCAAATGTGCATTTGTCCTTGTTGAGCATCAAATTGTGTTTTGCGAGTCGAGTGAGCATTGCGGATAATTGTTGATCATGTTCAGCTTTGTCCCTTCCGTGGACAAAGACGTCAAGTAGGTTGAGCATCCCCTCAACAACTGACAAGACTAAAGAAACAATCTACTGGAATGTGCTAGGTGCTGAATTAAGTCCATAGGGTATTCTGCCATACTGCAACTCATCTTCATGAATAACAAACGCTGGAAGATATCAGCTTTGTTTTGCTAGAGTTATCTGAAGATAACTCTGTTGCATATTGAGCTTTGTGAAGTCTGTGGAGTCATGAAATGATGCTGACAGTTCTTGGATTGTAGGAAATGGATACTTGTCTGGTATGAGAGCTTTGTTAACTGCCTGAAGGTCAATGCATAGTCTAAGTTCACAATTTTCTCATCGTGCTGTGACTAGATTTGATATCCACAGCAATGAGTTGATTTGCTCAATGATACCATCTGCTTCTAATCTTTTCAGTTCCGGTGATACTTCGGCATGGATTGCAAACAGCAGCGCTCTCAAATTTTGTGGAACTGGTTGAATCAATGTGTCAACACGAGGAGCATGACAGTACCCCTTTATCACCCCAAAGCTAGTAAATGAGGAAGGATACTGGCATGTATAATCTGCATTATCGATCCCATTAATGTGTGCTCTGGTGGAGTCTTTGTTTGAATCCAAGCCTATCAAATGTCTACCCCATAAGGCTTCACCCTTTAGCTACATAGAAAGTCAACCTGTCTAGGGTGACATTTTTGTAGTGTACTGGAATTGTGATCGTCTCCAAAACTGGAATAATGGTGTCATCATAAGCTTGAAGAGTATCTGTCTCCAAAGTGAGAGAGAATTGCGAAAAATGAAGATGGTAGAGTTTATCACTCAAAATAGATACTTTCACGTCAACATCGGTAAGAAGTGACACTGAGATGCCTGTGATCTCAACTGAGTACTCCTTAAAATAACCTGGTGCTTTACCTTTTGTGATGGCATATATGTGTTCTATCTCATTCTCAGGAAGAGACTACCCCAATGTGTCGAACCGATGAAGTCTTTTTCTTCAACAACCTGCACATCTTTGCAAAATGGTTCCACTTTAAACATGAGTTGAACTTTTTCCCTCGAGCTGGACATGGCGTTGTGTCTCAATGAGCATTTCCACAATTTAGGCACAGTCTTGAAGGTATCTTACCTTGATGGGGCATGTGTTGATGATGTTTCTGAGGTCTCCTTGTCCGTAAACCTTGCATTCAATCTGGTTGGGCAAGCTGTGTCTGCAAACCTGAGTTTAAGGGTGCATGTGTGTGTAACCTCTTCGAATCTAACACGTCAGATTTGATTTGGACTGCAAAGGTTGTAGCTTTTTCCAAGGTTAAATCATCATCCTTCATGAGGAGACGTTCCTTAATTTGTGGAAGTGAAGTCTTTTTAATTAATTGGTCATGAATTAGTTCATTTGTTAGCATGCCAAATTTACATGTAGAAGCCAATTGCTGCAACACTGCCATATATTGTTTAATGGGCTTACCATTTCCCTGGGATCTCTGGTGGAAAGTATGTCATTCAATATCACACTTTTCTTTGGGCTGAAGTATTTTTTGAGAGCACTTACTGCCATATCAAACATAGATGTATCTTCTGTGAGCTACTTGAATAATCGCTGGCCTTCTGCTCCTAGACAATGTACAAGTATCACTTTCTTGCGGTTTGCTGCTCCATCCCCGTTGCAGGCAAGTAGGTCTTGAACCCCAAAATCCATCACTCCCAGAATATGGGAGGATCTCCTGGCAATTAAAGAAATGGTTCTGGAAATCATTAAGTTAAACTTTTCCCTACCATCCTCATTGCCACTTTTGTTATCTATTCGCCGGTTTGCTGGATATTTTATATATCTGATTTATTTCACAGCAATGCAGAGGTGACTCTAGTTCTAAGTCAACAACAGGTTTATTTACAGTAATTTAAATTATCTCAGCACTTACAAGATTTCTACATATTGTCTCAAACAGAACTCAGGTCTGTTTATCCGGAACATTCTTGTATGGTTGCAGTTCCTTAACTCTTAAGCTCCATCCACAGGCTTAAGCAAAGAACATTAATCAGTGAACAGACTAACACAAGCAAAGACAGATTAATTAAACCATTAAACACAACAATTATGTTTTGCAGAAAGGCATTTTGGGCAAAAAGATGGATTCGAACTAAAACTACCACTCCAGTAAATTTTCCAGCATAACGAGGCTGCAATTCTGCTGGGAGGGAGTCACGGTGTCAAAATTACATTTTGTTAAACTTATTCAAACTCATTTTTTTAAAAAATTGTAATTAGTTTGTTGTCTACATGCAAATGATGGTTTCTCTAATGGGCCGGGAGCAAAAAATGAAGAAGATGCATCAAAACTGTAAATGTGCTATCATCCAGTCACTGCTTTTTGGAAAGTATGGGTTGTGGCGAGTAACTATCTCCTGACTCCCCAAAGCCTGTCCACCATCTACAAGGCATAAGTCAGGAGTGTGATGGAATACTCTCCACTTGCCTGGATTGGTGCAGCTCCAACAACAGTCAAGAAGCTCAACACCATTCAGGGCAAAGCAGCCCACTTGATTCACATCCCATCCACAAACATTTACTCCCTCCACTACTGACGTACAGTGACAGCAGTGTGTATCATCTACAAGATGCACTGCAGCAAGTGCCAAGGGTCCTTAGACAGCACCTTCCAAACCTACGACCTCTACCACCGAGAAGGACAAGGACAGCAGATGCATGGGAACACTACCACCTGCAAGTTCCCGTCCAAGCCACACACCATCCTGACTTGGAACTATACCACCATTCCTTCACTGTCACTGGGTCAAAATCCTGGAACTCCCTCCCTAACAGCACTGTGGGTGTACGTACCCCACATGAGCTGCAGTGGTTCAAGAAGGCGGCTCACCACCACATTCTCAAGGACAATTGGGATGGGTAATAAATTTTGGCCTAGCCAGTGACGCCCACATCCCATGAACGAATAAAAAAAACTGTGATTGGGTAGCGATCCCCTCCAGTTGGCACACACCATCTGACATGTTATTTAAAATGTTACATTACAGTGAAACGCACACATGACTCGCACATCTACTATGCCCATTCCATACCATAGAGGACTCCAACAATTTTACAATGAGTGGACTCTGAGGGTAGTAGAGTGAAGGAAGAGGAAATAGCACAGTTGATGAGGAAGGTCTTAAGGAGGGTCTTGAAGACAGCAGGGAGGTGGCTTTTATGTTTGACTAAATACTCAAGCTGGTGTGGCAATTTATTGGCTGTTTTATTTCAGATGTCGTAGACGCAAAAAGCATGTGATGACAACACAAAGTTCATGAAGCAAATGCAGGACTTTGATCGACAATTCATCTGGATGTCTTCTGTCCAATTGTAGTTCTGCTGGTTAAACTCCATCATCAGGCCAGCCATTCACCACATGGTACATAGAGTTCTTCAGTTGTAGAGAGTCTTGGCCACCCCCTACCTGGAGTACTGCATTCAGTTTTGGGCACCACACCTCAGGAAGGATATATTGGTCTTGGAGGGGTGCAGCACTGATTCAACTGAGTGATAGCTCAGTTTAAAGGGTTAAATTATGAGGCCATGTTGCATTAACTTGGTTTGTATTCCATTAAGTTTAAAAGATTGAGGGATGGTCTAATCGTTGGAGGCGGTTCAGAGGAGGTTTACTAGATTGATACCTGGTATGAGTGGGTTGTCTTATGAGGAAAGGTTGGACAGACTGGGCTTGTTTGCACTGGAGTTTAGAAGAGCGAGACGAGACTTCATTGAAGTTTATAAGATCCTGAACGGCCTTGACAAAGTGGATGTGGAAAGGATGTTGCCTGTTATGGGTAAGTCGAGAACTAGGGGGCACTGTTTTAAAATTAGGGGATGCCCCTTTAGGGCAGAGATGAGGAGAATTTTCTTCTCTCAGAGGGTTGTGCGACTTTGGATCTCTCTGCCTCAGAAGGTGGTGGAGGCAGGAACATTGAATATTTTTAAGGCAGAGGTAGATAGATTCTTGTTAGGCAAGGGAATCAGGGGGTAGCGGGGGTAGATGGGAGCATGGAATTCAAAACACAAACCGATCAGCCATGATCTTATTGAATGGTGGAGCAGGCGTGATAGGCCGAATGGCCTACTTTTGCTCCTAATTTGTATGAAAAGTTTATAATGATAAAGAGTTAAATATGATAGATAACAAGAGTCTATTTTCTGTGGTGGGGAATCCAGAACAAGAGGGCAAAATATGAGATTAGAACCAGGCCATTAAGGAGCAGGAAGCACTTTTTCCATACAAAGTGTAGTAGAAATCTGGAGCTCTCTTCCCTAAGAGGCTATAGATGCTGGGGCACCATTAGAGGTTTGAAGACTGTGATCGATAGATTTTTGTTCAGTAAGGGTAGCAAGGGATCTGGAACAAAGATGGATAAAAGGAGTTGAGGTGCACATCAGACATGATCTCATTCAATGGGAGGACAGGCTTGAGAGGCTGAATGGCTTACTCCTGTTCCTATGTTTTTATGTAACGTGGGTAGCTCTTGGAGATCTGAAGGAGAGAGTTCCAGAGGATGGGAGGGGCGATGTAACTGAACAGTAGTGGAGGGAGTAGGGAATAAGAAGTAGGCTGGCTGTGGAGGATTAGAGAGTGCACACAGGGGTATTGGTCTGGAGGAAATGACAGAGATAGGGAGGGGTGAGGCTTTGGAGAGGGCGAGACTCTTAGACCTGTATATTTATTAGGTTTGTGGGGAGGGTGCGGAGTGGCGGACAGGACACCCCATAGTCCAGGCTTCCCCGCATGCTTTGGAGTTTTAACTCCACAGTTTGCATCTTGTGGCCCTGACGTCAGCCTGAGAACTCTGGAGCAGGCTGCAGGACCCGGTAGGCCTGATCCACAATCCTAGGGTTGTCTGACGTTGGGAGTCTATTTCTTGACCTTGGGAGTCTTTGTACAGCTGTGGGTCTGATGGACAGGAGCTTGGGGAACCAGGGAGAAGCACTCCTGCTCCTCCTCGACCACAAGCAGTGCTGTAAAAGGCACCTACTTTCTCCATGATGCTGTCCTCACCTCACTTCAGCTGCTGGGTTTCCTGAGGGCTGGGAAACCCAACCAACACTGTTAAATCTGCAAAGCAAGTTAAATTAGAGACTGCCAGCCTTATTAGCATATTTAAAATGCCAAATCATCTCCTGAGAGAGGGTTGGCCACCTCTGTAAAAGCTGGAAGTTGGTGGGTTGGAGCTGGCTTCCTGACACATTTGGAATTTTTCCCACGTTAAGCCCCTTCTTGCTGCCCCGCACATAATTCTACATGTTAATCCATGTTAAAATTCCATGGTAAAATCAGTTGGTTGGGACACAGGAAGCTAGTGGATTGTAACAAGGACCAGGGTGGTGGGGTTGCAGACCTCAGTGTTGGCATGAACTGTGCAGGAAATAAAGCAGCAGAGTATTCTTAAAATTTTACTCTAAATTGGTAATAAATGTAGAAAATGGTGCAAACAGAAATGATCTAAACACTGTGAATGTTTATGAAAAGCTCACTATAGATAGTCATGAAGTATAGCTATGGTCAGAGGGTCATGCCCATAACAGAAATTCAGAGGGATAAAGAAACCCATTAGACACCATACTTTATATATGATGTCATGTAGTATCTTTGCTTAGGGGCTCGAAATCCAACAACACACATAATTACTTTCATATTGTTCTCAGCTCATGTTTAAGGGAAAGGGACAAAGACTTCTTTTTTCTGACAGTGCTTTAAGAGCCTTCCTGTGGTGTTGATAGTCCCTGCTTAGCCTTTACCAATCTGGTCTCAGAGTGATGCCTTTGGCAGCTGTGTTGCTGACAGCTCCGTATTAGATAGGTAACTGATACAAGTAATGTCACAGTCAGCGCCCTCCTGCAAACTGTTGTTGCTTGCAGCCATCTTCCTCACCCAATCATTTCTGTGATAACTTACCTCTACTCAATAACAGTGCATTTTCTCAGCACGAAGTCATGGTTGTACAGCCGCTGAGCATGTTCTGCCCAAGTTTAAACACACTGGATCATTTAAACATCCCCGTCAAAGAATGCTGCAATGGCAGGAAATCTGAGCACTTTATATTCAAGGCGAAGTCTTGCCCAGACGGCATATCAATGTTTCAAATATTAAACAGGGGGTTTGTACAACTAGCCTGGAGGTACTTGGACGTACTTTGATTTACTAGTGCACTTGAGAGGTAGGGCAGGGGTTGACTCCCAGGGATTGCCACATGCTCATCTTTTTTCTAGCATAGTTGAGCTGACATGGGAAGTCAGACTGGAAGAGCAACAGCAAGGGAGGAATGGGGGATAGTTCTTATCTGGATCAGCCTTGCTTGAAGTTACTTGGTATGAGGAGATCTCACGTAGGATGCAAAAAGAAGTGTGAGGTGACTGGGCAAGCATCTGATTAAGCATAAGGAGCACAAGATTCAGATAAAACTTCTTCTTGCATAAGGACATCAATGTATGGAGTAAACTGGTGGTTGAACAGGAAACTTTAAAGCTTCAGAAAAGAATTAGTTATAATCCTGCGGCTGGATTGATGGTTGTTACATTTATAAATGATGTAGAGAGTTCTTACAGGACAGAAAGGGTTAATTGGGTGTGCAGGCTGGATGATTGTCTGAAGTATGTTTCTAAAGGGCAGAAATTAAAATTAGCGCTGTTTCCTGGTGGGTCCTAAGCATGCGCGTTCAAAATTTATCTTTATGTTTAAATAACGCAGAGGGAAATTTCATACAGGTACCTTAAACTTTGAAACAGGAACAGCATTGGGTGTAATTCCCATCTTTACATTGTTCTGTAATGATATAAAAATAGTCCTATTTTGTCTGTTTTCAAATCAACTGATTTTCAACTCTCTCATGTTCTCTGCCATTCTGTGATTAGATCAGCAGAAGGCAACTTGTATCCAGGTCTCCACCAATGTTCTGAGGAAGGATAGTAGACTTGTCTTCTACTTCCCTGTATGTATGTTGGAGAAGGGGCAAATACTTCATTCTACTGCTCCCTCTGATCCAATGATTGAAAATTGTATCTGGCATCAAATGGACTCATAAGTACAAGCCCACCTATGACTTCGGCAGAAGGTTTTAGTTTAGGCAGGCATCAAGATTAGCGCAGGCTTGGAGGGCCGAATGGCCTGTTCCTGTGCTGTACTGTTCTTTGTTCTTTGTTTGTTCTTTGTTCTGTAATACCAACATATTTCCCCAGAAAGGAATGTGAGGTAATGACTGTCATGCCAACGTGCTTTGTTAAATGTTAATTTTCTTTATTCCACTGACTACAGATCTGAATTTATACTTTTTTAAGAATTTAAAAAGGAGCAGACAAAAGATGACTTTGCTAGCAGCTTAAGATGGCCACCTAATTTTCAACACTATCCTAAATTGCAAGGCCTGTGAGGAAGGAGACAAAATGTCTGCACATCCCAGCAAGAACCAAGACCCATGATGTTTAAGGGAACTGCTTGTTCTTTTTCTTTTAGCAAGAAGAAATACTGGTAACTACTATGCTTGAGCCACTTAGTGACTGCCTTGTGACAAGCCCTTCCCCATCTATGTTTTTTAAGGTTGTGCATCTCTGCAACAGCAAGGGGAAGCATCTGGACTCTGATGTAGGCAGACCTACGTGGGGATCCCTCTACTTTCTCCCTCTGTTCCAGCTTGCAAACTTCAAATCCTGTCTGTTGACAGACCACCTTTGCATAATCTGGATACAATCAGAAACACTGTAGGAGAAAATCATCTGCATCACTGTCTCCAAGAGACCCACCGAACCAGTCATCTATCTCTGCAAACTAAAATCCTTAGGACCACCAAATTCTGGTAGAAACCAGCTGAATCACCAAGCTCCACAGACTGTATACCCTTTTTTTCTATGGACTCTAACTCAATTAATCTACCCTTCCCCACCCTGTAACCTATTTATGTGTGTGTGAACCTCTAGCGTGTGTGCATGTGAAAGTTGGTGTGTAGTTTATTATTTTAATTAGCTCTGTTCAATTATAATAAAGTTAACCTCTTTCTTTGTTAAACTCAAGAAAACCTGTCCAATTAGTTCTTGTTATGATCATAGCAAGTAAGGAATCAAACCCCTACTGAATTGGCCAGTACATCCACTTTAAAAAAAGAATTAAACCTTTTATGGTCAAACAAGGAGAGGGAAGCCCTTTGGCCCCTCCTTACCTAACTGTAACATGATAAAAAGCTGGTGTTCTTACTGTATTAGAATAAAGAAAAACGTGACAACAGTGAACATAATTTGATCTGGCACTTCCGATAACCGAATACAATCTCTGAGTTGAGAAAGGAAGATAGAACTGTTAGTGTAATGCCCTAGAATAGAGGATGTGACAAAAATGAAGTGTTTTTTGTTTGATTTTAATCTGGTGGCCATTTATTTAAATCTAGTCATACTACACATGGGACGCAGTTGGACACGAGTGAGGATATAAGGGCAGGCAACCATTATATGCCATGTGTAATATTGTATTCTATTGAACTGCATGGAACCAAACATCAGGTGGGGTATATAGCAGATGCCCATGCTCTCCCTCCCATCTTGCATCCTCAACAATTTTATCCCCTAAGGAAGTTATTGGCCTGCTAAGCCAAATTATTGTACCCAGCCTATTGGACGTTGTGGTCCCGCTGTGGCCCTCAATAACGGAGAGGTTAGGAACATAGGAGCAGGAGTAGGACATTCAGCCCATCGAGTCTGCCCTGCCATTTAATACGATCATGGCTGATCATCCACTTCAATGTCTTTTTCCCACACAGTCCTCATATCCCCTTATGGCACTGGCATTTAGAAATCTGTCAATCTCTGTTTTAAACATACTCAATGACTGAGCTTCAACAACTCTCTGGGGTAGAGAATTCCAAAGATTCACAACATTCTGAGTAAATAAATTTCTCCTCATCTCTGTCCTAAGTGGCTTCCCCCTTATTTTGAAATTGTGTCCTCTGGTTCTAGACTCCCCAACCACAGAAAACATCTTAGCTGCATCTACCCTGTCTATCCTTTTAGGTATTTTGTAGGTTTCAATGAGATCACCTCTGATTCTTCAAAACTCTAGAGAATACAGGCCTAGTCTTTCTTCATCGGACAGTCCCGCCATCCCGGGAACAAGTCTGGTGAACCTTCGTTGCACTCTCTCTATGGCAATAATATCCTTCCTAAGGTAAGGGAACCAAAATTGCACACAGTACTCCAGGTCTAACCGAGGTTCCATGCCACTGAAACAAGACATCACTACTCCTGTACTCAAATCCTGTTGTGATAAAGGCTAACATACTATTAGTCTTCTTAATTGCTTGCTGCACCTGCATGTTATCTTTCAGTGACTCACTGACAAGGACACCCAAGTCCCTTTGTACATCTACACTTTCTAATCTCTTATCATTTAAGCAATACTCTGTACATCTATTCCTCCTACCAAAGTGGATAACGTCACATTTTTCCACATGATGTTCCATCTGCCATGTTCTTGCCCACTCACTAAGTCTGTTCAAATCCCTTGAAGCCGGTTTGCTTCTTCCTCACAACACACATTCCCACCTTGTTTTGTGTCATCCGCAAACGGTCCCCACATCCAAATCATTGATATAGATTGTGAACAGCTGGGGCCCAAGCACTGATCAGTGCGGTACCTCACTCGTCACAGCTTGCCAACGTGAGAATTATCTGTTTATTCCTACTCTTTGCTTTCTGTCTGTTAACCAATCCTTAAGCCATGCCAGTATATTACCTCCAATCTCATGTGCTTTAACTTTTCTAACCAATCTCCTGTGGGGGAATTTATCAAAAGCCTTCTGAAAATCCAAGTATACCACATCACTGACTCCCCTTTATCAATTCTGTTCGTAACATCCTCAAAAAACTTCAACAGGTTCGTCAAACATGATTTGCCCATCCATAAATCTATGCCTAATTAGATCATTATTATCCAAGTGTCATTTATCACATCCTTTAGAATAGATTCTAGCATTTCCCCAATGACAGATGTAAGACGAACAGGTCTGTAATTCCTTGTTTTCTCTCTCCCTCCCTTCTTAAATAGTGGGGTGACATTTGCTACCTTCCAATCTGCAGGAACCATTCCAGAATCTATAGAATTTTGGAAGATGATCACCAATGCATTTACTATCTCCAAAGCTACCTTTTTCAACACTCTAGGATGTAGAATATCAGGTCCCGGGGACTTATCAAACTTCAGCCCCATTAATTTCTCCAATACAACCTTCTTACTAATACTAATTTCCTTCAATTCCTCATTCTCTCTAATTCCTTGGATCTCTAATTCTGGGAGATTTCTTGTATCTTTCTCAGTGAAGACAGACACAAAATAATCATTTAGATTCTCTGCCATTTCTCTATTCCCCATTATAAATTCTCCTGACGCTGCCTGTATTGGACCAGCATTTGCCTTAGTCAAACGTTTCCTTTTTGCATACCTATAGAAGCTTTTACAGTCTGTTTTTATGTTTTTTGCTGGCTTACATTCATGGCCTATTCTCCCTTTCTTTATCAGTTTCTTTGTCCTCTTTTGCTGTATTCTAAAATCCTCCCAAGCTCAGGTTTACAACTATTTCTGGCAACTTTATAGGCCTTTTCTTTTCATCTTATACAATCCTTAACTTCCTTTGTTATCCACGGTTGCCTGCATTTATTTTGGGGGTTTTTGTGCTGTGAAGGAATGTATAGTTGCTGTAAACTGTGTAATATTTCTTTCAAGATTATCCATTGCCTATGTACTGCATTTGCTGCTATTGGGACTGCAAGATCTGTCAATTTTCAAGCTTCTCCGGAGTATTTCCAATGAAAAAGCAGAAAACTCAGAGCTGCAGTGTCAAATGACCTCATCACAATATATGTTACAGAGATGAGTTAGGACTTAATGGGCAGATCACAGGAAGGGCCAAAAGCAGTGAAGAACTCAAGAGGTGGAACAGGAGACATTTATAACTACAAAAAAGGTAGAAATTACTCTTTTCTGATATCCTCCAAGAAATAAGTTCCTGTGTCATTTCTATATCACTAATGGCTTGTAAATTCATCCATCTCCCTGCTCTTTGTATCATTTTCTTCATTTTAGGATTTGTACTGTAAATTTATTCTGTGACAGTTATCTTCTTGCTTGTCTTTGTTAATGGTAGGTTAAAGTGTGGTGGTGACTTCACCTTTAAGAAACCATACCTTTGAGAGATCAGGCCACCAATGTAACTGATGACATGATCAGGCATATACAGGGAGGAAACACCATTTTGAGAACACACTCAGCACATGGCTTTATAGGAAGTAGATACATGCCAGCAAGGAAAAGACCCGTACCTGAAATAATGCAATGTAGATAGGTAAGACAATAAATAGTGATTGTGTTGAATCCAAATATAAAGTCTTCCTCTCTCTTTAAAGAAGACTTAAGAAAACAGCACAACACTACAACTTCTCAGGAATAATCTCACCAAAGCTGATTTTCTCACTGCAGATTTTGTTCTCCCAAAGTCCATTGCCCTGGAGAGGAAGTGGGTCAAATATCATAATGACCCTGATTTTCCAAGGGCAATGACAGTTAAACTGTCAGCATTCGCTGTCATTACACCACTGGAACTGACAGTAACCACAGGAATTTGTACATGCGCAGAATAACATGGAAATTCAGACGTTGCTGTCAGTGATTCTACATTTCTCCAGAGGTCATGCTGTTGTGGTCCTCCCAGAGTGCAATTCCTAAATAATCAGTGAATTGATGGAAACTTCCATTTTTACACTATAAAAACCGCTGAAAACTTACACCTTGATGAATGAAGTGTGACTGGGTTGTCAAGAAAACATGCCATGACAAATGAGGAGTTTTAATTCATCGGTTGGAAACCTAAATTAAACTTTTAAAAGGGGAAGCTGGAATCCTACAGTTAACTTTTTAAAAATCTGACAGCCAAGATGCCACCACACTTTGCATACCTTACACTTCAAAGGAGAGATGAAGGCCTGAGCCAATCACCACTAGTACAATGCCTCATGAATTTGGAACCAGCTAACAACTTCACTTCTAATGGCAAAACCTTCAAAGCCATCTTGAAACAATGAGACGAGAGAGGGAGAGAGAGGTGGAGAATTCAACCAGCGCCGGCCACATCCCATGAATGAATTTTTTAAAAATTCCTAGAGTTAGATTAGGGCCAATCAAGATAGTAGTGGGAAGTTGTGTGTGGAATCAGAGGAGATAGGGGAAGCGTTAAATGAATATTTTTCATCAGTATTTACAGTAGAGAAAGAAAATGTTGTCGAGGAGAATACTGAGATTCAGACTACTAGGCTAGATGGGATTGAGGTTCACAAGGAGGAGGTGTTAGCAATTTTGGAAAGTGTGAAAATAGATAGGTCCCCTGGGCCAGATGTGATTTATCCTAGGATTCTCTGGGAAGCCAGGGAGGAGATTGCAGAGCCTTTGTCCTTGATCTTTATGTCGTCATTGTCGACAGGAATAGTGCAAGAAGACTGGAGGATAGCAAATGGTGTCCCCTTGTTCAAGAAGGGGAGTAGAGACAGCCCTGGTAATTATGGACTTGTGAGCCTTACTTCGGTTGTGGGTAAAATGTTGGAAAAGGTTATAAGAGACAGGATTTATAATCATCTTGAAAAGAATAAGTTCATTAGCGATAGTCAGCACGGTTTTGTGAAGGGTAGGTCGTGCCTCACAAACCTTATTGAGTTTTGCGAGAAGGTGACCAAACAGGTGGATGAGGGTAAAGCAGTGGATGTGGTGTATATGGATTTCAGTAAGGCGTTTGATAAGGTTCCCCAGGGTAGGCAGAAAATACGGAAGTATGGGGTTGAAGGTGATTTAGAGCTTTGGATCAGAAATTGGCTAGCTGAAAGAAGACAGAGGGTGGTGGTTGATGGCAAATGTTCATCCTGGAGTTTAGTTACTAGTGGTGTACCGCAAGAATCTGTTTTGGGGCCACTGCTGTTTGTCATTTTTATAAATGACCTGGAAGAGGGTGTAGAAGGATGGGTTAGTAAATTTGCGGATGACACGAAGGTCGGTGGAGTTGTGGATAGTGCCGAAGGATGTTGTAGAGTACAGAGGGACATAGATAGGCTGCAGAGCTGGGCTGAGAGATGGCAAATGGAGTTTAATGCGGAAAAGTGTGAGGTGATTCACTTTGGAAGGAGTAACAGGAATGCAGAGTACTGGGCTAATGGGAAGATTCTTGGTAGTGTAGATGAACAGAGAGATCTTGGTGTCCAGGTCCATAAATCCTTGAAAGTTGCTACCCAGGTTAATAGGGCTGTTAAGAAGGCATATGGTGTGTTAGCTTTTATTAGTAGGGGGATCGAGTTTCGGAGCCACGAGGTCATGCTGCAGCTGTACAAAACTCTGGTGAGACCGCACCTGGAGTATTGCGTGCAGTTCTGGTCACCGCATTATAGGAAGGATGTGGAAGCTTTGGAAAGGGTGCAGAGGAGATTTACTAGGATGTTGCCTGGTATGGAGGGAAGGTCTTACGAGGAAAGGCTGAGGGACTTGAGGTTGTTTTCGTTGGAGAGAAGGAGGAGGAGACGTGACTTAATAGAGACATATAAGATAATCAGAGGGTTAGATAGGGTGGATAGTGGGAGTCTGTTTCCTCGGATGGTGATGGCAAACACGAGGGGACATAGCTTTAAGTTGAGGGGTGATAGATATAGGACAGATGTTAGAGGTAGTTTCTTTACTCAGAGAGTAGTAGGGGCGTGGAATGCCCTGCCTGCAACAGTAGTAGACTCGCCAACTTTAAGGGCATTTATGTGGTCATTGGATAGACATATGGATGAAAATGGAATAGTGTAGATCAGATGGTTTCACAGGTCGGCGCAACATCGAGGGCCGAAGGGCCTGTACTGCGCTGTAATGTTCTAATTCTAATTCTAATTAATCGAATTAAATTGCAAATAAGGACACTGGGCAACCTTGTGACCACCTCCCCACCTGTGAAATGCTGGCAACCTTTTGCTACAAAGATACAAGCTGCTGAGACTTTGGGCTGAATTTTACAGACCCCCCCCAACATCGGGGTTCATGGCCGGAGCTGGGGGTTTATGGGAAATGCCTCCAGGAGAGGGCTGCCACTCACCCTGACGTTGGGAGGGCCTGGCCCGATATTGCTGGCGGCAGCGAGGCCTTGTGGCGGCCCTCCCCCCCACCTAGGGAAACGAGGTGGAACACTGGTGGGGAGGGGGGAGGAGGTAAGTTTCTCAGTGTGGGTGGTGGGGTGGAATGGGGTCAAAGTGACATCATTGGTGTAGGGGATGGTAGGAAAGATTTTAGGTTACAATATATGCACTTTGGGGGGTGGGGGAAGGTCAAGTGGACAAAGTAAGTGTTTTGCATGGGAGTGGGCAAGTAATTAATTTTATGGTTATTGTGCGGGTGGGAGAGGGGCAAAATAAATGTAATTAAATTTTTATTAACTTTAGCTTTATATCTTTAAATATAACAGTAGGGCTCAAAGCCCTTTAAAAATGGCGTTAGTGCCTGTGCACAGGCAGCTGACGCCATTGCCAGGGTCGGACAGCCCGCCCCCTCCATGTGATTGGGTGGCACAGTGGCGCAGTGGTTAGCACTGCAGCCTCACAGCTCCAGTGGCCCGGGTTCAATTCTGGGTACTGCCTGTGCGGAGTTTGCAAGTTCTCCCTGTGTCTGCGTGGGTTTCCTCTGGGTGCTCCGGTTTCCTCCCACATGCCAAAGACTTGCAGGTTGATAGGTTAATTGGCCATTATAAATTGCCCCTAGTATAGGTAGGTGGTAGGGAAATATAGGGACAGGTGGGGATGTGGTAGGAATATGGGATTAGTGTAGGATTAGTATAAATGGGTGGTTGATGGTCGGCACAGACTCGATGGGCTGAAGGGCCTGTTTCAGTGCTGTATCTCTAAAACTAAAACTAAAAAAAACTAAATAAGCCGCCGTGCTTAGGATTGCAGCTGCTCCGTGACATGTGCCATTTTTGCCCACCGCCGATTTCAGCCGCGGGAATGTAATATTCAGCCCTTTGTGTGCAGAGTATAGGTGGTACCCCCCTCTCTCTCTCCCCCTCTCTCTCCAGGTGAACTTGGGGGCGTTCGAAGCTTGCTTGCTGGTTGGGAAAGAACGAAGACAAAGAACCCTGGGAAGGGGAGCACCTGCTCCATGGTCTCCAAGAACATCTACCAACCATTGACTTCAGGATCACAACCTCAGACGGAAAAAAACTGGATTACCAGACACCATAGACTGTATATTATTTTTATTAGTTCTGAACTCTGATCCAAACCAAACTATCTCTCATCACTCTGTAATCTATTTATGTGTGTGTGATTTTCATGTTTGTGTGAGTGAACGTGGAGCATAATTTATTATTTTATTTAGATCAGGTTTAGATTTTTAGGTACAATAAACTCACCTCTTTCTTGTGTAAACTCAAGAAAACCTGCCCAATTGGTTCTTTTTTGATCTCAACAAAGGTAAAAAGTTAAACACTCACTGAAGTGGTGAGTACATCCACTGTTTAAAAAGGAATAAACCCTGTTGTGTTTAAACAAGAGGAAGGGCAAGAGGGGAGCCTTGTGACCCCTCCTCACCTGATCGCAACAAGGTTTTTAATAGCATACTAACTTCATATTTACTACTAACCACCCTAACTGGCCCGGAAAAGCTAGTTTTATATTTGTGGAATATATCAAATTTCCCTGCTCTTTATTTTGTTTTTTCAAAAATTTTGTTTATATTGATATTTTAGTTTCTCCCTAAATCCAATCACAATCATTTATTTTGCTATTTGAAAATTTAAATTAAAAGCGAAGGATTCAGTGATTTTACCTTCCTGGTTTGCTGTCTGTGAGAGTATTTCATGATGATTAGTTTACCCTGTTTGCTGTTATCACTGCTGCTGGATGCCTGGAGATCCTCGTGACTTGGTGCCAGATTTAAACTGACACCAGGAAAGGGGAAATCCATGCCACAGAGATCACTAAATCTTTGTGAGCAGCTTTCCTCAAGCTCAGTTGTGAATGCCGTTGCTTCACTGCTGACCGCAAAATCCAGCCTAATGTCATGAACAATATGTCTCAAACTTTTTATTCCAGTTGTTCAATGCAGTACATTTTTTCTTTGTCTGAGAATGCTGCTAAATGACAAATGGAATTATGAAGTTTTACTTGTTTTGATCAAAGGCTCTATGGGTTTAGCCAATAGTTAGTTGTACCATTATAGACCAGTTAAGCCCTAGGTTCAATCCCTGGTCTATGCTGAACAAGCTGATTTCAGCCAGGGCCACAATAGGGTCACAACAATTAGCCTCAATACCTTGGAAAGGGAGAGACGAAATCAGCTCAGATCTTGCTCCTTATTGCTACCCATGCTGGAAATGCATCAGTCCAAATATCAGCTGAGAGCAGGGCTGCAATGCCTCCCATATTCAATGTTCACTGTTTAAGATTACAGATGAAGAATCAACACTTGGGCAAGGTACCGGAGAGTTGCCATTGCATGGAGAATCATACTCCCTCAAGATGACTTTTTATGAAGGGGAGGGTGAAAATTGGTCAGAAAAAAGAATAAGAAAAAAGTGTCATTCACCAACTTTTGCACGAGCTCATAATCCCAGGCAGCACCGTGCTCGGGGACTATTGTTGTTTAGATTAGTTTAGTTTAGAGATACAGCACTGAAACAGGCCCTTCAGCCCACCGAGTCTGTGCCGACCATCAACCACCCATTTGTACTAATCCTACACTAATTCCATATTCCTACCACATCCCCACCTGTCCCTATATTTCCCTACCACCTACCTATACTAGTGACAATTTATAATGGCCAATTCACCTATCAACCTGCAAGTCTTTGGCATGTGGGAGGAAACCGGAGCACCCGGAGGTAACCCACGCAGACACAGGGAGAACTTGCAAACTCCGCACAGGCAGTACCCGTATTTGAACCCGGGTCACTGGAGCTGTGAGGCTGCGGTGCTAACCACTGCGCCACTGTGCTGCCCTGTTGGGAATGTTGCACCATGGGAAGGTCACTTCATCACATGCTTCATCATACAGCTCTTGAATTCAATCATGGCACTGTAGGGGTGTTGGCAACGAGGGATCAGGCAGTAACACAATGAAAGAGGAAAAGAATAGGACCAATGGGACTCTTTCACTTGCTGCATGGAAGCTGTTATAGCTCTAATCCCTGACAGTATGTCCTTACTTATACGAGAAACAGACCACTAGGATTGAATCATAGTTTTATCAATATCCTTGCATGCTGAGGACTACAGGAGGGGGATGGGAGGTGGGGTTGACTGCAGATGTTTTTTTTTTAATGATTATAAATGGGCTTTTAAGTTGAGCATAGTTCTGCTACTTTGAAATGCTCTAAGTCTGTAAGAAATTGCTATTTTATAAACCATTAAATATAGTCAGTTTGCTGATATCAGGACTCAAACCAGGGTGAAACCACATTCTGGAACTCCATGATTCAAAAGACACAATGAGCTATGGTGGGGGGGTGGGGTGGCGTAAAATTGAGTGGGAGGCTCTGGGAGGCCTTCCCGACCCGCTCCCACCTCCGCCCCACTTTACGAAGGGCAAGGGGGGGGCAAAAAATGGGCTGCCCACCCCAGGCCAATCAAGGCCCTTAAGTGGCCACTTGAGGGCCTTTGCCTGCCTCCACAGAGATTTTACCCATGACAAGCATGACAGCTCCCGTCTGCCCGACATAAAATCCAGCTCATAGGCCCTGAAATTAGAGCACTGGAGATGAGCATGTGAGAATCATAATGTGCTTGTCTGAAATCGCTCTCCAAACTTTTCGCAGAAATAATAATTCTTTTATTTTAGCTTGGTTAATGCTGCCACTAAAATAGCAGGGAGATAACTCCCAGGTGAGATTTACAAGCAATTGTAAACTCCCATGACAAAATTTCAGGGCCTTGAATAACAGTAGTAATTATAACCCTGAGCCTTTGAAGTCATCATTATTTTGGTTACAAGATATTTAATTTTTATCATGATTTGCATTCCAGATACTTAAAATCTCAGACGGATTATAAAAATGTGATCAGTTCAAATTTTCGTAGTCCAGCTTCATACAATAAGATGCGATGACAAAGAGATGCAGCTCCACAGAATTGTTTCATAATTGAAACAGCAATGATTTCAATCCACAATAAAGAATTATTAAGGGCCAGGTGACCATCTTAATAATAAATATGATGGACCCTGCCCATCCTTATTGAGGCTTATTGCAGAAAGTTCTGTTTAATGTACTTTCCACATGTGACTTTAATATGACTGAACAATTGGTTGCACAAGCTGCCAAATGAACTATCCTACTGCAGAGTCTCATCAGAACTCACCAATACAGCCCGTTAATCACTGGCTCCACTCGGATGTCATTTCAAGACTCATTGCTGCTGTGGGAGCATTCTCCAGTCTTAAAACTTCACTATTTATTTAAGTGTCTTGCAAAAAAAATTGAGAATGTGAGTTAAAATCCCACTGTGGTCATTTGAGAGTTTGAATTCAGTTTTAGAAAATCAGGAAATAAAAAGCTGGTATGGATAAAAGTGACCACGTAGCTGTTGGATTGTCTTGAACCCCCAACTGGTTCACTGATGTCCTTTAGGGAAGGAAATCTGCCATCCTTACCCTGTCTGGCCTACACAAGACTCTAGTCCCACACAAGGTAGTTGACTCTTCACTGTCCTCTGATGTGACCTTGTCAGCCATTCAGTTGTATCATCACCTTCTCAAGGGCAGCTAGGAATGGGCAATAAATTTTTGCCAGCAACTACCACATCCCAAGAACATATAAAAAAACACACAGGCAATCAGGTTTATACAGACTTACCCAGACAGAATATTTGGCTGATTGGTAAGTTCTACAGGTGATGTCAGGCAGAGAGACACAAGGGGAGAAATACAATTTCCACCCATAAAGGGCATTAAGTTGGTAGAGAGGGCCACACCGCCCACTTGCCCAAAGCTTAAGTGCTGTGAACAGGCCGTCAGAAGGACAGGTTCTTTTTGTGAGCCCAGGAGGAGCACAAGGACTAAAATTTTCTTGGGTTGATTTTGAGCGACCTTCAGGGACACTTTAAGCTTAGGCTACTCAACAACTAGTACAAAATGGATGGAGCTTACACAGAGCCCTCTCTGCCCATTTGTACCTGAACTTTGCAATCAGTGTTCTGCAACTGGCACAGGACACCACTTTGCATATTTGAGTAGCCTTAGGCCTCTTCCAGGTGAGCAGGCTGCTTGTCCATCTATTGGTGTGCATTAGGCATCAATGAGGGGGAGTAACCAAGATTCAACAACTACCCCCCGCCCCCTGCCTCCACCCAGTGACATCCTCCCCACTGTCCCGGCTTTACCTTCTCCCAGACACCCAGTTCTCAGACAAGAAACAGAAGGCTGTGAATTCAAAATATCACACAGAGTTCAGATCCTTTTTGGGGGAATTACTAAGAGTAAAAGAAAGAATTCAGTGAAACAAAGTGATCACTGAGAGTGTGAAATCCCGAGGATGGGGAAATGACTGCCGGTGACCTTCGTAAGATCAAGGGTGGATCGTATGAAGCAATATCTTCTGGCAGGAGTTGACATGAAGATCATTTAACACAAAACTGTTCTGGCTGGAATTCTCATAATTAGTGAGAACATGGTTGAAACCTTTGAATTGAGAGCAACTGAATTACAAATCCCAGTATAACCTGGAAAGAATTCTGAATGATGTTACTGTATGAATGTACTTGTATTCAACTCCTCTTGTTGTGTCATCATCCTGATTGATAGCTGCCTTATCTGCTCTTGCCAAGCTCTAATTATTGGGCACAAGCTCAGGGATCTATGTGTGGGAGTAGACTGTTAGCCAGCAATGAGATCCAAGAAGCCCTACATCAATGTATCTCAATTTGAAGTCTGACCCCTACATACTGGGCTGAATTTTAACCTGCCAGGCTGGGCGGGTGTCTGTGTATGCAGCAGGTTATAAGAGCAAAACATGCCATCATGTTGGGCAGCTGGCAGGAACCTTCTGACTTCTACCTTTTGTTAGCACAAGGGAAACCCCTGTGGGAAAGGTGTGTCTAATATTTACTTATGTAGAAAGGCAACTGAGTGCAGTTTTAACCTGTCTTTGACAGTTAGCGTGCGGGGTTCCCGGGCTTCCTTGAACTCGCCAGCTAAAAACGTCTTTAAATACTGAGATATGATAGCTACTTCTTTGCCTAAGTGAGAGGCTTTTGCTCACAGGACTTGTTCTGAGAGGGTGTGCGCACTGCTTTGGAGATCATTTCTGCGACCTTGGAGTTTTGCCTTTGATCTGCACATCCCAGCTTCATAGCAGCATGGGAGCTGCTTATGCTGCTGTACCTTGGACGTCTGATGAGGAACAAGGAGAGTAACTCCAATAACACCAGCCGTAGCAGGGGCAGCACCAGCAGCCTTCTCCTCAACCAATTGATGCTCCACAGGACATAGTGAATGAACATAGAGCTCCATCTCGCATGAGGCAAAACCCCAACAAAAGGGTATACAGACAAAGGATAAACTTCCTAGACATGACTGAGCACTAGCGCCTCAGGAGGCTCAGACTTTCCCGTCAGGTGGTTGTTGACATTTGCTGCCTCCTGGAAGAAGACCTGATGCTAAGTGGACCACGTGCACACACATTGCCAGTGGCCGTTAAGGCCACCACAGCCCTTACTTTCTTCACCTTCTGCTCCTTCCAGGGATCCGCTAGTGACATTTGTAGAATCTCACAATCTGCTGCCCAGGCGTCTTTCCCAAGTGACAGATGCCATATTGGCCAGGGTCGCCACTTAAATCCACTTGGCTACTGAAAGGGCCAGTCAGAATGAAAAGGCGTGTGGTTTTTCGGCTCTGGCTGGATTCTCACAGGTACAGGGAGTCCTGGATTGCACACACGTAGGAATCAAGGGGCCTTCAGATAATCCAAGAGTATTCATTGATCGAAAAGGATCCCACTCCATCAGTGTTCACCTGGTCTGTGACCACTGAAAGATCAACATGCATGTCTGTGCAAGATACCCAGGAAGCTGCCATGATACCTTCATTCTGCACTGGTCAGGTTTCCCACAGATATTTACACCTCCAAGCAGAGTCAGCGGGTGGTTCCTTGAAGACAAGAGCTACTCTCTAAGGACATAGTTGATGACACCTGTGGTGAGCCCGCCCACTGACGCCCAGGAAAGATACAACTGAAGCCACATGAGCACAAGAGTTATAATTGAGCAAGCCATTGGGATGCTGAAGATGCAATTCAGATGCCTGGTCAGATCTGGGAGAGATCTTCAGTAGACACCGGCAGGTGTGTCCAGAATGAGAGTGAAGTGCTGTGCAGTCATCTGGGCATCCCCCCGCCCCACAGACCCCAGCACATAGCATTCCCATAGTCAACAATCTATCCCTCTTACTGACTGACACCCATTGATCATCTTTTACTCTTGTCATACCATTCTTCACAAGGCTGAAAATTACTTGGCAGACAACGGGTAGCATAGGGAGGACAGGACAATGGAGCTTTGAAATAAAGCTTATGTTTCTTAAACATTGAACAGAAAATGACAATGCAATAATGTTAAACACCCAAGTAATTACCCTTGTGAAACTACAAATCCTTTAGCTTCCTTTTCATATTACTCCTAAGTGGTACAACCCCTGTGGCTTCAGCAGAACTAGAGGCAGGCTGCTCATTGCCCTACTCTGACTGCTCAGATGCTCATGGCCAAAGTCCTCTGGATTTTGGAGCCTGTGAGGGCCCCGCTAAAGACTGCCCTACTTTCACCTGTCCAGGAGTGCGAGGGTTTTGAGCAGAGTCTTCACTTCCATGTGCCCTTTCTCCATCTTCCTTCTCATAGCCCACCCACATTTCCCTCCTAGCTAAGAGTTGGAGAGCATTTTGTTGCACTTCAGTGAGATGCTGAACAGCCAAGGCAAGGCTTTCCTCCATCTTATTTAAACTATCAGACGAAGTGTGCAGGCCATTGGTCAAAGTTAGCATGCACTTGTTACCTGCCACGTCTGAAGCTCCATTCAGGTGGACTTTTTCCATGGACAGAGACATCAGCACAAAAAAACAGGTACAACAGGCAGGCCACCAAAGTTGGGGGACGGGGGTGCAGATGTGTTGCAGGAGACTATCCCTCAACAGGATCAGGACAGCATTTGGCTGCACCCGCACCCAAGCAGGCAAGGAGGGCCTCTGGGCATGCCTGGAGCCCTCCAGGCACTTAAACTGCACCTTGTCAGTTCGGGACACTGGAGGCCAACTGGAAAATTCAAGTTGGTTTCCGTTAACTGCCCTTAACAAGGCTCTTAATTAGCCTAATTGGCTGCCTGCCTCGTGGGGGCAGGTAGACCTTTTGGCCCTAAACCCCTCTCGGCCCTAAACCCACCTCGGCAAAAATGACCAACACCTGGAACAGGGTCGGGAAACTGGCATGCCAGCCGGTGCCAGTATTTTCTGGCCCCGTCTGCCTCCATTCTTGCCCTCTGCAGGACCCAAAAATTCAGCCCATTGAGTGGAGCATATATTCTAGGAGCAGTACTGAGGGTTGAGCACTGTCTTGGGCACTGACATATTGGCAACCCTTTTTCACTCTGCTTGCTTTGCTTTTTCATTACTGCTGATTCACTTTCATCCATTTTGTGCTAATGCCCAATTCATATCTCCATGTTTGCTTCTATTTTGTTTAAGAACAATCGTTAGAACTCACAAGTTTACTCAGTGTCCATGGATTAAAATAGGTTGGGATAAGCTGCAATGCCTTTCTCGGCTACCCAGCTACTTTATGATATTAGTTCTTGATAATTTCACAAGGTTACCAAAATTGTTTTATTAATCAGCTACTCAGTCTTACATAATCAATAGAAATTGGAACTATCCCTTTTGAACTAGTACCAGGCTTTTGAAATTTGCTTTGATCTTACTTCTTCAACCTTCTCTTCGGCAGATACTTCCCCCTGGTAGAAATTTTAAATTTTGGTTAAAGCCCTTGCCTGTTCCCTTTGCCCTTTCTGTTGCCATTTTACTTCATGCTGGGTTAGTCAAGCTGAGGTAAAGAATTGTAGAAAAGGCATGCTTTCCAATCACTTCTGTTGTAAGGTGGCAATCGTGTCTCTATGTACATCATAGGACCCCAAGGTGCATATTAGCAGGGTCCTACCACCTGAAACAGGCAGACGCCATGGCCACCATGCGGGCTGCCATTTTTTTTCACCCGCCATTGCTCCCAGCGGCGGGAGAAGAAAATCCAGCCCATAGAAATGAACTAAGTGTGGATCAATGCTGTCTCCTATGGGGTTAAAGAGTCATCATTCTACCAAGGTTTAGAGAAAGATTGTTAGAGGAACTTCATCAACAGCACTGTAAGGGGAATGTATTTTCACACAATGATTTTATTCAGCTATTTGCTTGTAACAGTTTTGCTGGATTTCAGCTTGTGGTTTGGAGGACATCGGGATGAAGGGAGAAGAATTATGACCAAGGATATCATCGCTGGGGCTCCTATTGGACTTTTTTTTTAAATAGAGACAGTTTGAACTGAACACACACACACACACACACACACACACACACACACACACACACACACACACACACACACACACACACACACACACACACACACACACACACCAGGACATGTCATTAAGGTGGTGGCCCAGACTATTCATAGACAATGGCCTCTCTGGATATGTGTGAATGGCTTTCTTCCTGTCTTATCAAGATGCAGATATCACATCCATTGCTGGTATGCACCTCAGAACACCGCCCCCCATCCCCCCCTGCTGAGAGCAGGAAATGACCACATGTAGGTGATCTTGCATAGCCATGGTGGGATTGATAAGGCACTGAAACCCAATCGGATGACCCGATTCAACATATTACGTTATATGTCAAGGGACCAGGGTCAGGAAGGGGTATAAAACCACTGCCCACAAAGACATTGTTGCTGCAGTTAGAAAGAGAGAGTGACCTGGTCAGTCACTGAAGAAGTGAAGAGAACTCATTCAGTGCTATCTGTGTGGATGAACGGACTGACCATGGCACCATGGTGAAAGAAGCCATTCCAGTGGGGAGAGAGAAGAGGAATGGGGTAGTGATAAGGGACAGTACAGTCAGGGGGATAGATAATGTTCTCTGCAGCTGTGACCAGGAGCTCAGACGGCTGTGTTGCCTGGGTTAAGGACATCTCCTCATGGCTGGAGAGGAACCTGGAGTGGGAGGGGTCATGTTGTCATGGTCCACTTGGGAATTAATGACATAGGTAGAACCAGAAATTATGTTCTGCTTAAGGAGTTAGGGTCTAAACTAAAATGCAGAACATCAAAGGTAATCATCTACTAATTGTTACCTGAACTATGTGCAAATTGGCACAGGGTCAAGCAGATTAGAGAACTAAATGCATGGCTCAAGGAGTGGTGTGGGAATAAGGGGTTTTCATTCTTGGGGCACTGGCATCAGTACTCAGGGAAGAAGGAGCTATTCTGTTGGGATGGGCATTATTTAAACTGGGCTGGAAACAGTGTCCTGGTAAATCGCATAATTCGGGCTGTGGACAGGCCTTTAAACAAACGGGGCGGGTTTAAATAAAAGGAAATTTAGAAATCCAAAGAGCGAGGTCAGGGCATCGGAGCAGGATAGTGATGTGGGTAACTCCCAACAGAATGGGACAGGGAAGGGGCAGAGAGTTTAACAAAAATTGTACATTGGCAAATAAGGTCATTGCAGGGAATAGAGGTAAAAAAATTAAATTGAAGTTCCTTCATCTGAATGCACGAAGCATCTGAATTATGATAGATGAACTAGTGGCATGAAGAGAGGTAAATGATCTAGATCTAATTGCCATTACCGAGACATGGTTACAAGGAGATCAAGGTTGGGAAATGAATATTCCAGGGTACACAATATGTCGAAGAGACAGACAGAATGGCAAAGCAGGAGGGGTAGCCCTGATAGTAAAGGATGACATAAGGACATTAATAAGAAAGGATCTGGCCTCAAAAGATCATGAAGTAGAATCAGTTTTGGTGGAAATTAGGAATAGCAGGAGTCAGAAAACACTCGTGAGAGTAATTTACAGGCCCCTGTAATTATTAGAGCATGTAAAACAGGTAATGTATTAATTGTGGGGACTTTAATCTGCATATAGACTGGGACAATCAAATTGGCAACAGTGGTCTAGAAAATGAATCTGTAGAATGCTTTCATGACAGTTTCTTGGAGCAACTAAAGATAAAGCTATCTTAGATCTTGTATTGTGTAATGAAGCAGGATTAATAAGCAATGTCATAGTAAAAGATCCACTCAGAAATAGTGATTATAATGCCATTAAATTTCATGTTAAGTTTGTAAGTGACACATTTCAATCACAAACAAGAATTTTAAAGTTGAACAAAGCCAATTATGAAGGTATGAGGTGAGAACTGGCTAAGGTTAATTGGATAAATAGACTGGAAGGTATGGTGGTAAATGAACAGTGGGAAATATTTAAGGAAACAATTCAAAGGGTTCAACAAAAGTACATTCCATTCAAAAACAAAAATTCGTCCAGAAAGACCCATCTGTGGCTCACTCAGGAAGTTAAGGAGAGTATTGGACTAAAAGAATAGGCTTACAATGTTATAAAAAATAGTAGCAAGTATGAAGATTGGGGGTGTTTTAGAAACCAGCGAAGAGCCACCAAAAAGTTGATAAAAAGAGAAAAGTAGAATATGAGAGTAAACTAGCCACAAATATAAAAACAGATTGTAAGAGCTTTTATAAGTACATAAAAAGGCAGAGAGTAGCTAGAAGCAGAGACAGGAGAAATCATCATGGGGAATGAGGAAATGGCAGAGGCATTGACTAATATTTTGTGTCTGTCTTCACAGTAGAAGACACAAGTTCCATACCAGAAATAGGCAGTAACCTAGGAGCTAAAAAGAGTGAGGAAATTAAGGATATTGATATCAGTCAAGACAAAGTATTGGAGAAACTTGAGGGACTAAAATCTGACAAGTCCCCGGGACCAGATGGCCTATATCATAGGGATCTAAAAGAGATAGCTGCAGAGATAGTGGATGTGCTGGCTATGAATTTCCAGAATTCCTTAGATTCAGGAATGGTCCCATCAGATTTGAAGTTGGCAAATGTTACGCCACTTTCCAGGAAAGGTGGTAGAGAGAAAACAGGGAACTACAGGCCAGTTAGCTGAACATCAGTCATTGGGAAGATGCTGGAAACTATTATTAAGGAAGTCTAAACATTGCACTTGGAAAAGCACAGTATGATTAGAACAAGTCAGCATGATTTTACTAAAGGGAAATCCTGTTTGACAAATTTATTAAAGTTTTTGGAGGATGTAATTAGTAGGGTAGATAAAGGGGAACCAGTAGATGTAGTATATCTGGATTTTCAAAAGGTGTTCGATAGGTGTCAATAAACAAGGTACTGTTGAGCCCTATGCTAGTTAAAACCATGCTCCACTTTTACTCTTCACTTGCTGCTGCAGATACAGTGCACTTGAAGGTGATATCTGAGATACATATATGATATAAGGTGTGGATAGAGAATTGGTTAATAGACAGGAAGCAGAGAGTGAGCATAAATGGGGCATTTTCAATTTGGCAGGCAGTGAATAGTGGGGTGCCACAAGGATCAGTGCTGGAGCCTCAGCTATTTACACTCTATATTAACGAGTTAGATGAAGAGATAGAGAGTAATGTATCGAAGTCTGCTGATGATGCAAAGCTCGGTGGAAAGGTAAGCTGCGATGAGGATGTAGAGAGGCTGCAAAGAGATATAGACAGGTTAAGTGAGTGGGCAACAAGTTGGTAAATGGAATATAATGTCGGGAAATGTGAATTTGTTCACTTTGGTCGTAAAAATAGAAAAGCAGAATATTTTTTAAAAGGTATGAAACTGGTAAGTGTTGATGTTCAGAGAGATTTGGGGGTACTCGTACAAGGAACGCACAAAGTTAGCATGCAGGTGCATCAGGCTAGTAAGAAGGGAAATAGCATGTTGGCCTTTATTGCAAGGGGATTGGAGTACAGGAATAAAGAAGTCTTACTAAAATTGTATAGGGCTTCGGTGAGACCGCACCTGGAATATTGTGTGCAGTTTCGGTCTCCACATTTGAGAAAGGATATACTTGCACTGGAGGCAGTGCAGTGAAAATTTATTAAATTTGTCCCTGGGATGAGGGGTTTGTCCTATGATGAGAGGCTGAGTAAATTGGGCTTATATTCTCTGGAGTTTAGAAGAATGAGAGGCAATCTAATTGAGCCATACAAGGTTCTGAAAGGGCTTGATAGGGTAGAAGCTGAGAGATTGTTCCCACTGGTCAGGGAATCTAGAACAGGGGGACACAGTCTCAGGATAAGCGGCTGCTCGTTTAGGGCTGAGATGAGGATAAATTTCTTCACTCAAAGGGTTGTGAATCTTTGGAATTGTCTACCCCAGAGGGTTGTGGATGCTCCATTGTTGAATACATTTAGGGCTGGGATAGACAGATTTTTGGTCTCGCAGGGAATCAAAGGATATGGGGAGTGGGCAGGAAAGTGGAATTGAAGCCCAAGATCAGCCATGATTGTATTGAATGGCAGAGCAGGCTCAATGGGCCATATGGTCTACTTCTGCTCCTATTGCTTGTGTTCTTGTGTTCTTGGTGGACCGACTACCCAGGGACGAACTCCTGCACACAGGGTTACCAAATACCAGTGCAGTGAGTATGTCTGTAGTTTGGGTATAAGGTAAGTAAACTAGTTTGTAAGAACAAATACTTATATGTGCCATTGATATCAAGAATAAGGCAAGATTCTACAATATTTGGGGGAAAGTACCTGGGGTAAAAGGGGACCAGTTTACAGCACACAGGAATAGTCCATAGGAATGCTGTAGCAACAAGCTATTTTTGGTATCCAAAGGTAGACAGAGATATTGAAGAGTTGGTGAAAAGTTGTGAAGTGTGTCTCAGAATGAGAAATGATTTGTAATGGAAATCACACCTGCCAAATGGAAACATTAATTTCACTATATGGGACACTACTTGAAACTTTTTTTACTAGACATTGCAAATAACTTGTTTTAAAAAAAGCAGAGCTGAGCGGCTGAAAACATGGTGGCACATTTGCGTACTGAGAGACATGAATAGAGAGACAACGGGAGTGCTCACTGATTCAATTAGCGAGACGGGTTTTTTGTCAATAGTGGTGATCAACATCCTTTGACTGTGTAAGAGCCAAAACTCAACCCCGCAACTGAGTGTGTCTGGAAAGCTTTCAAATCCCTCAACCCTCCAAGAATAAAAGCAAAATACTGCGGATGCTAGAAATCTGAAATAAAAACAAGAAATGCTGGAAATACTCAGCAGATCTGGCAGCATCTGTGGAGAGAGAAGCAGAGTTAACGTTCCAGGTCAGTGACCCTTCTTCAGAACTGGCAAATATTAGAAATGTGAAAGATTTTAACAAGTAAAGCGGGGGTGGGGCAAGCGATAACAAAGGAAAAGGTGTAGATAGGACAAGGTCACAGAATAACTGACCAGAAGGTCATGGAGGAAAGGCAAATAATATATTAATGATGTGTTGAAAGACAAAGCATTAGTACAGATAGGATGTTAATGGACTGAAAATTGAACAGCCGCAAGTACAAACATGAAAAAAAACAGTGGGTAAGCAAACTGAACAAAATAAGATGAAATAAAATAAAATAAACATAAAAAAAATATAAAAAAGGAAAAAGAAAAAATAACTAAAAATAAAAGTAAAATGGCGGGCCCGTCATGCTCTGAAATGATTGAACTCAATGTTCAATCCTGCAGGCTGTAGTGTGCCGAATCGATAAATGAGATGCTGTTCCTCGAGCTTGCCTTGATGTTCATTGGAACACTGCAGCAATCCCAGGACAGAGATGTGAGCATGAGAGCAGGGGGGAGTGTTGAAATGGCAAGCAACCGGAAGCTTGCGGACTGAGCAGAGGTGTTCCGCAAAGCGGTCACCCCAGTGTAGAGGAGACCACATTGTGAGCAGCGAATACAGTATACGACATTGAAAGAAGGACAAGTAAATCGCTGCTTCACCTGAAAGGAGTGTTTGGGGCCTGGGATAGTGAGGAGAGAGGAGGTAAATGGACAGGTATTACACCTCCTGCGATTGCAGGGGAAGGTGATGTTGGAAGGGGGCATGGTCGTGGCGGTAATGGAGGAGTGGACCAGGGTATCACGGAGGGAACGATCCCATCGGAAAGCTGACAGGAAGGGAGGGGAAGATGCATTTGATAGTGGCATCACACTGGAGGTGGCAGAAATGGCGGAGGATGATCGTTTGGATATGGAGGCTGATGGGGTGGAAAGTGAGGACAAGGGGAACCCTGTCGAGGTTCAGGGAGGGAGGGGAAGGGGTGAGGGTAGAGGTGTGGGAAATGGGCCGGACATGGTTGAGGGCCCTGTCAACCACAGTGGGGGGAGAATCCTCGCTTGAGGAAAAAGGAAGACATATCAGAAGCACCGTCATGGAAGGTAGCATCAAAAGAGCAGATGCGCCGGAGACAGAGAAACTGGGAGAATGGAATGGAGTCCTTACAGGAGGCAGGGTGTGAAGAAATATAGTCGAGGTAGCTGTGGGAGTCGGTAGGCTTATAATTGATATTAGTAGACAACTTATCCCCAGAGATGGAGACAGAGAAGTCAAGGAAGGGAAGGGAAGTGTCAGAGATGGACCATGTAAAGGTGAGAGAAGGGTGGAAATTAGAAGCAAAGTTGATAAAGTTTTCCAGTTCGGGGCGGGAGCAGGAAATGGCACCGATACAGTCATCAATGTACCGGAAAAAGAGTTGGGGGAGGAGCCTGAGTAGGACTGGAACAAGGAATGTTCGACATATCCCACAAAAAGACAGGCATAACTAGGACCCATGTGGGTACCCATAGCAATATCTTTTACTTGAAGGAAGTGAGTGGAGCTGAAGGAGAAGTTGGTCAATGTGACAACAAGTTCAGCCAGGCGGAGGAGGGTGGTGGTGGATGGGGACTGGTTGGGCCTCTGTTCAAGGAAGAAGCGGCGAGCCCTCAAACCGTCCTAGTGGGGGATGGAGGTGTAGAGAGATTGGACATCCATAGTGAAGAGGAGGCGGTTGGGGCCAGGAAACTGGAAATTGTCAAAACGACATAGGGCGTCAGAAGAGTCATGGATGTAGGTGGGAAGAGACTGGACCAGCGGAGAAAAGATCGATTCAAGATAGGAAGAAATAAGTTCAGTGGGGCAGGAGCAGGCTGACACAATGGGTCTGCTGGGACAGTCCTGTTTGTGGATTTTGGGAAGGAGGTAGAAGTGGGCTGTCCGGGGTTGCGGGTCTATGAGGTTGGAAGCTGTAGAGGGGAGACCTCCAGAAGAGATGAGGTCAGTGACAGTCCTGTGGACAGTAGCTTGATGTTTGGTGGTGGGGTCATGGTCCAGAGGGAGGTAGGAAGAAGTGTTTGAGAGTTGGCGCTGAGCTTCTGCAAGGTAGAGGTCGATACGCCATACAACAACAGCACCACCCTTGTCTTCAGGTTTGATGACCATGTCGGGGTTAGACCTGAGAGAACGGAGTGCCTCAAGTTCAGAGGGAGACAGTTTAGAGTGAGTGAGGGGGGCAGAGAAATTGAGATGACCAATGTCTCGTCGACAGTTTTCAATGAAAAGATCAAGAGTGGGTAAGAGGCCGGGGGACGGCTCCAGGTAGAGGGAGAATGCTGGAGGCAGATGAATGGGTCTGCTGATCGGGGGGAGGACTCCTGGTCAAAGAAATGAGCCCGGGTACACGGCAAGGGGTCAGATCAGAAGGGGTGGGGTCAGAGGGAAGTGAAGCGGAAGGAGGATCTGGAGGGGCATTAGTCCCCATCAGCTGCTGGAGCTTGCGTTCCTTAACACCTGAAAGGAAGAAAAAAAGTTTTTGTTAATGCTTCAGATAAGACGAAGGAGGAAATGAAACTGCGGAGTAGAACAGCTTTGAGATAAGGTGAGGCGGTGCTGCTGGGGAGAGAGGTTCAGTGTATACATGTGGCGGCGCATAGCACTGAGTGTGGATCTCAGGATGTGGCAAGGGTAGCAGTCCGAGGAATGTTGTCTTTCTCGGAGATTCCTGTAATCCTGGGTGGATTCAAAACATGATGGGTGAAACTGCAATTGGAATCCACGTGGAATAAGTCGGACCTGCTGAGTATTTCCAGCATTTCTTGCTTTTATTTCAGATTTCCAGCATCTGCAGTATTTTGCTTTTATTTTAGTGTTTAATTCACTGCCACTTCTCTTCCAGGAATGCCTACCTTGAAGAAGTTCTGCTCTTCTCTCCGACGGGATTTTCGTTTGTCTCTTTTACCTTGTTCACCTTCATTGCTTTCTATTTCCTTCCTGGTGTTTGATAAAGTGATAACCAAAACTCGTTTTCACAGCCGCATCTCCTTCCTCAGTGATTGTCTCCGGCTCCGACTTATTCCACGTGGATTCCAACTGCAGTTTTTGAGGGATAAAAGCTTGTCACAGTCTAACTTTCCTTCTTACAGTTTAAATTACCAGAGATCTCTGTTTAGGCTTGTGGTTTTTTTTTAGAATTTTGAGAGATAATAATTAAAAAGACTAAAATTCTCTTCCTTCAGTTTAAATGGCTGAGAGCTATTTTTTCAGGTGCTAACACCAGCTGTCTGTCTGTGTTCTCTTAGAACAGACTGTCTTCAACTAAAAGCCAGTTCAAAATTGAATTGAAACAAATGTATCGCATGATGCTCAATCCAAGTGGCTGTATCCATGGTAACGAGAATGCACCCTTTGAATCGCAGTCTCTGAATGGCTGTATCCAAGGCAATGAAAATGCATCTCTCAGTAACTCCAAGGGACTGCTGGTTCTTAAAGCAGTACTGGTACTTTGCAAGTCTTAAAGGTACACTGCATATTCCTGGAAAAAAATACTACAGGACCATGACAATATTCATTAAAAGACCACCGACTCCCACAGCTACCTCAACTACACGTCTTCACACGCTGCTTCCATTCCATTCTTCCAGTTTCTCCATCTCCGACGCATCTGCTCTGCTGATGCAACCTTCCACGACAGCGCTTCTGATATGTCTTCCTTTTTCCTCAACCAAGGATTCCCCACTCCCACTGTGGTTGACAGGGCCCTCAATTGTGTCCTGCCCATTTCCCGCACCTCTACCCTCACCCCTTCCCCTCCCTCCTAGAACCACGAAAGAGTTCCCCTTGTCCTCATTTTCCACCCCACCAGCCTCCACATCCAAAGGATCATCCTCCGCCACATCCGGCACATCCTGCGTGATGCCACCAACAAGCGCATCTTCTCCTCCCCTTACCTGTCAGAATTCCGAAGGGATCGTTCCCTCCGTGACACCCTGGTCCACTCCTCCATTACCCCAACACCTCATCCCCTTCCCATGGCACCTTCCCATACAATCGCAGGAGGTGTACTACCTGCACTTTTATCTCCTGTCTCCTCACTATCCAAGGCCCCAAATACTCCTTTCAGGTGAAGCGGCGATTTACTTGTACTTCTTTCAATTTAGTATACTGTATTTGCTGCTCACAATGTGGTCTCCTCTACACTGGCGAGACCAAACGCAGAATGGGTGACCGCTTTGCGGAACACCTCCGCTCAGTCCGCAAGCAGGACCCTGAGCTTCCGGTTGCTTGCCATTTCAACATCCACCCCCACCCCCCACCCCCACCCCCCTTGCTCTCATGCTCACATCTCTGTCCTGGGCTTGCTGCAGTGTTCCAGTAAACATCAACGCAAGCTCGAAGAACAGCCTCTCATTTACCGATTAGGCACGCAACAGCCTTACGGACATTGAGTTCAATAATTTCATAGCATGACAGGCCCACCCTTTTTTATTTTCAGTTTTTTTTTTGTTTTTCTTTTTTCTTTTTATTTTATTTTAGTTTGTTTCATCATTCATTTTTCTTACCATATGCCTGCCCACTGTTTTTTTCATGTTTGTGTTTTGGGCCAGGGTTGTTCATTTTTCTGTCCATTAACACTCTCTCTGCACAAATGCTTTGTCCTTCAACACACCATTAACATACCATTTGCCTTTGCTCCATGACCTTCTGGTCAGTTATTCTCTGTGAGCCTGTCCTATCAACACCTTGCCTTTTGTTATCTCTTGCCCCACCCCCACTTTATTTGCTTAAAACCTATTACATTTCTAACCTTTGCCAGTTCTGATGAAGGGTCACTGACCTGAAATGTTAACTCTGCTTCTCTCTCCACAGATGCTGCCAGACCTGCTGAGTATTTCCAGAATTACTTGTTTTTATTTCAGATTTCCAGCATCTGCAGTATTTTGATTTTATATTAGTATGTTTTTGGAGTTGTTTTAAAAAGACTAGGTACATTCACATATCTAGTGAATATTGGAGAGAGACTCTGTTAGTGTCATGTAGATGATTTCATTGAAAGAGGAAATCTGACAAAGGGAGAGCATGAGAAACCTCTTACAGTCGAAATTCCTACAGTCCCAAGTGAAAGTCAGAAAGCGAGTGAAAGTTACAAAGCAACTGAAAGTTTGCCGGGATCACAGAATCCATCGGTAGAGCAAAGTGAGTCAAGGTTTTTGATTGACTAATCAATCAAGTTCACAGTCCCAGCCATTAAGTGGAGACGGTAGTCAAAGTTAAAGTTCAGGGTTGAGATTGATACAGTCTGAGATGTTGAGAGAGCAAAGTCAAGCCAATGGAAATGGAAGAAGATACCGAGACAAAAAGTGAAAGAAGCCAGATAGGTCAATTGAAAGTATGTAGAAAGGAAGAATAAATAAGTTATTCTTTTTATTACTTCTTGTCAAATAATGATATTTTTGTTCAAGACATACTGGTGTTAAGGAAAAAAAATACATGTAAATTACTCTGGAAATATTGGTCATATATGTTTTAGCTGTGATTACAGTAATAAGCGTGCAACATGATCTGTTAAATTTCAGGTATTGTTATTGTATTCTGGGAAATTATGTACATGTACCATTTTACATTTTACTATATAACTCGTTTTTTTAAGTGGGGAGGGAGTGACATATATTGTAATAGCTGAGCGTTTTGTTATAGAAACATAGAAACATAGAAAATAGGAGCAGGAGTAGGCCATTCGGCCCCTCGAGCCTGCTCCGCCATTCATTATGATCATGGCTGATCATCCAGCTCAGTAGCCTGTTCCCACTTTTGCCCCATACCCTTTGATCCCTGTAGACCCAAGAGCTATATCTAACTCCTTCTTGAAAACATACAATGTTTTGGCCTCAACTGCTTTCTGTGGTAACGAGTTCCACAGGCTCACCACTCTCTGGGTAAAGAAATTTCTCCTCATCTCAGTCCTGAAAGGTTTACCCCGTATCCTGAGACTATGACCCCTGGTTCTGGACTCCCCCATCATCGGGAACATCCTTCCTGCATCTACCTTGTCAAGTCCTGTTAGAATTTTATAGGTTTCTATGAGATCCCCCCTTACTCTTCTGAACTCCAACGAATATAATACGAACCAACTCAATCTCTCCTCATACGTCAGTCCCGCCATCCCAGGAATCAGTCTGGTAAACCTTCGCTGCACTCCCTCTATAGCAAGAACATCCTTCCTCAGATAAAGAGACCAAAACTGCACACAATGTTCCAGGTGTGGCCTCACCAAGGCCCTGTATAATTGCAGCAAGACATTCCTCCTCCTGTACTCGAATCCTCTCGCTATGAAGGCCAACATATCATTTGCCTTCTTTACTGCCTGTTGCACCTGCATGCTTACCTTCAGCGACTGGTGTACGAGAACACCCAGGTCTCGTTGAATATTCCCCTCTCTCAGTTTATAGCCGTTCAGATAATAATCTGCCTTACTGTTTTTGCTACCAAAGTGGATAACCTCACATTTATCCACATTATACTGCATCTGCCATGCATTTGCCACTCACTCAACTTGTCCAAATTACCCTGAAGCCTCTCTGCATCCTCCTCTCAATTCACCCTCCCACTCACTTTTGTGTCATCTGCAAATTTTGAGATATTACATTTAGTTCCCTCATCTAAATCATTAATATATATTGTGAATAGCTGGGGTCTTTGCACCGTTCCCTGCGGTACCCCGCTAGTTACTGCCTGCCATTCAGAAAAAGACCCATTTATCCCTACTCTTTGTTTCCTGTCTGCCAACCAATTTTCTATCTATCGCAATATACTATTCCCCAATCCCATGCGCTTTAATTTTACATGCTAATCTCTTATGTGGGACATTGTCGAAAGCCTTCTGAAAGTCCAAATAAACTATATCCATTAGCTGTCCCTCATCAACTCTACTAGTTACATCCTCGAAGAATTCTAGTAGATTTGCCAAGCATGATTTCCATTTCATAAATCCATGCTGACTCTGCCCAATTCTACCACTGTTCTCCAAGTGCTCTGCTATAAAATCTTTGATAATGGACTCTAGAATTTTCCCCACTACCGACGTCAGGCTGACTGGTCTATAATTCCCTGCTTTCTCTCTACCTCCTTTTTAAATAGTGGGGTTACATTAGTTACTCTCCAATCTGTAGGAACTGTTCCAGAGTCTATAGAATCTTGGAAGATGACCACCAATGCATCCATTATTTCTAGGGCCACTTCCTTAAGTAATCTGGGATGCATACCATCAGGCCCTGGGGATTTATCAGCCTTCAATCCCATCAATTTCCCCAACACCATTTCTCTACTAATACTGATTTCCTTCAGTTCCTCTCTCTCACTAAGCCATGTGTTCCCCAACATTTCTGGTATGATATTTGTGTCCTCCTTTGTGAAGACAGAACCAAAGCATACATTTAGTTGGTCAGCCATTTCTTTGTTCCCCATAATAAATTCCCCTGTTTCTGACTGTAAGTGACCTACATTTGTCTTCACCAATCTTTTTCTCTTCACATACCTATAGAAACCTTTACAGTCAGTTTTTATGTTCCGGCCAAGCTTGCTCTCGTACTCTATTTTCCCCTTCTTAATCAATCCCTTGGTCCTCCTTTGCTGAATTCTAAACTGCTCCCAATCCTCAGGTCTGTTGTTTTTTCTGGCGAATTTATATGCCTCTTCCTTGGATCTAATGCTATCTCTAATTTCCCTTGTAAGCCATGGTTTGGCTACCTTTCCTGTTTTACTTTTGTGCCAGACAGGGATAAACAATTGTTGAAGTTCATCCATGCACTCTTTAAATGTTTACCATTGCCTATCCACCGTCATCCCTTTAAGTAACGTTTCCCAATCCGTCATGGCCAACTCGCACCTCATACCTTCGTAGTTTCCTTTACTAAGATTCAGGACCCTACTTTCAGAATCAACTATGTCACTTTCCATCTTGATGAAGAATTCTATCATATTATGGTCACTCATCCCCAAGGGGTCTTGCACCACTAGGTTGTCAATTATTCCTCTCTCATTACACAATACCCAGTCTAGGATGGCCTGTTCTCTAGTTGGTTCCTCAACGTATTGGTCCAGAAAGCCATCCCGTATACACTCCAAGAATTCCTCCTCTACGGTATTGTGACTAATTTGATTTGCCCAATCTATATGCAGATTAAACTCACCCATAATTACAGATGTTCCTTTATCGCATGCGTCTCTAATTTCCTGTTTAATGCCATTCCCAACATCACCACTACAGTTTGGGTGTCTATATACAACCGCCTCTAATGTTTTTTGCCCCTTAGTGTTTCTCAGCTCTACTCATACATATTCCACAGTGTCAGAGCTAATATCTTTCCTCACTATTGCGTTAATTTCCTCTTTAACCAGCAATGCAACTCCGCCGCATTTTGCTTTTTGTCTGTCCTTCCTAAATACTGAATGCCCCTGGATGTTCATTTCCCATCCCTGGTCACCTTGCAGCCATGTCTCCATAATCCCGACTATATCATACCTGTTTACATCTGTTCCCCTCTCTGCTGCTACTCTGTTGGGGAGGTGTAAATAAAGTTGGTTCAATAATGGCTGCTTACTGTGAGTCCACCTGTTAGTTTTGCTCAGTGAAATAACCTAAGCATTTAGGTTCACTGAAAATAGCTGCTAGGGTTTACCTGGCATTGGTAAATCAAATACTAAGTTGCTGAAGAACCAGTAGGTTTTGTTTTTGGCAGCAATTAGTCTGTTTCCTACTTTACCTATCTACCAGGAGGTCCCAAATTAATATTTTGAGAAAGTAAGGCTTGCATTTGTATTCACATCTCTCACAACATCACATACACAGTAAAGCTTTTGCAGAACCAGATTGGGGAAACTGCCTGAATTAATTGCTCAAATCCTGAAGTGGGGCTTGAACCAACCACTTTCTGATTCAAAGGCATAATGCTACCAACTGCATTAAGCTGTCATGTACCTTTGATGAAAAGTTGGAATATTAGCACATGTAAAATCCATGTGGCCAATCTGTTCCCATATCCATTTTATCCCCCTTTCCTTCAACCATCCATCCAATCTGTTCTTAAATGTTGGCATGGTTACTGCTTCAGTCACTATCTATTATCCAATTACAACCTCTGTGGAAGAAAGTTTCTCTTGCACTCTATCCTAAATACCTGAAACAATCCTCATTCTGGACCCCTCAATGACTGGAAACAGTCTATTTCTATCTACTGTTACGACCAAGGCAGGAGGAGTTCACTGGCTTTTCTAGTTCCATTCTCCACAGGTCACAACATCTATTTAAATGTTTACCCAGTTACTGATATAGCCAATCATGTTCTCTTTTTTTTATCCTCGAATAAAATACACCAACCAGGTATCTTTAATAAACAAAAACATTATCAGTTTATTAAAAAAAATAACTTAACCAGTATCGAAGCAAAGCATTAACACACGTTGGGCGTTTTACGTTGGGCGGACGGGAGCTGGCCACTGACATAAAAGTCGGTGGCGTACCCGCTTCCACCCTGCCTGAGGATCCAACACGCATTTTACGGGTTCCCGGGCTTTAATTTTTCCAAGGCGGGACTTACACCCGTTTGACGGAGGAAGTTGAGTCTCATTGTGCTGCCGGCCAATCATCAAGCCGGCAGCTTTTAGTCCCAGCAGTGCCACCGGGAGCGGTGGCTACTGCTGGGACTGCAGCCCAGCCGAGGACATGGCGCTCGGGCTACAGGTAAGTTTGGTTTGCCTCGCTGGTGTGATCGGTTGTGTCCCGGCACGGCAAGTGTGGTCATGCAGGGGAAATGGGATGTCTCAGGTCCTGGGGGTGGTTGAGGAAGCGGGGGCAACCCTCAAATCGGGCACCTTGTGCGCTGAGAGGCTGCCTGGTTTCACTGGGTGGCATTTCACGTCTCCCGAATGTCCGCTTGCTACGGGTAAAATCCCTGTGGAGGCAGGTGAAAGCCTTTAAGTGGCTGTTATGTGGCGCAGTGGTTAGCACCGCAGCCTCACAGCTCCAGCAACCCGGGTTCAATTCTGGGTGCTGCCTGTGTGGAGTTTGCAAGTTCTCCCTCTGTCTGCCTGGGTTTTCTCCGGGTGCTCCAGTTTCCTCCCACATGCCAAAAGACTTGCAGGTTGGTAGGTAAATTAGCCATTATAAATTGCCGATAGTATAGGTAGGTGGTAGGGAAATATAGGAACAGGTGGGGATGTGGTAGGAATATGGGATTAGTGTAGGATTAGTATAAATGGGTGGTTGATTATTGGCACAGACTCGGTGGGCCGAAGGGCCTGTTTCAGTGCTGTATCACTAAACTAAACTAAATTTAAGGGTCTTGATTAGACTGGGGTGGGTGGCCCATTTCCCACCCCCCCCCCACCCCCCCGGTCCACGGAAAGTGGGGCAGAGGCGGGAGCAGGTCGGAAAGGCCTCCTGGAGCCTCCTGCTCAATTTTACGCCACCCCACCCCCTCGCCACCATCCAGCTCGCTGGGGTGGCATAAAATTCTGGCCAAAGAGTCCACCTCCTGACCTTCGTAAACCTTGACATGTGGCTTCTCTGTTACGAGTTTTCCCCAAGTCACCAAGGGTTCTGCTGTTTTCTGAGCCCAAATCTCAGGTGGTCTCCAGTACTGGTGACTTTCAAACAGCATCTTGTCCTGTCAGTGAACTTGGTAAAAAAAAAACACATCCATGGAATCTTTTCAGTTACAACACAAGTCCTCAAAAAATAAAAATATTAAAAATAATGGAAGCACTTTCGTAACATTACTGTTCCCTAAACCTTCATAATTTTAAACACCTCTGTAAATCACAATAATATCTCCTCTGTTCTAACATAAAACAGCCCTTAAAATGGTACATGCTGGTAATTCATGGCAGGATTCTATCATTGGAAAATGTTTAAAATATTTTTTCTATTTCCAGTGAAGATACTGACTCATCCAAGGCTGCCTCCTTGTCCTAATTATCCATTATATTCTACAATTTGCTGCACTAACAGACTAGTTAACCTCAGTCTGTGAAAGGTAGTTTCACATGTTATGTAGGAAAAGTGCCTGCATTTCCAGAGTGAACTGGAAGAATGAATACTGACGGATTTGGTATTCTGGGTTATTCCACAGAGAGTTTGTACTGCATGAAACAATTAACCACTCTTTCAACATCTACTGAGTGAACAAACCACAGCTTTTGGCATGTCCTCCCCACTGACCAGTCACACCTTACAACTGACTGTTCAAATCAGATTACATTCATTCTTTTTGATGTGCACACACATGTTCTTAACTGGTTTGGGCACATAAATTTGGAACGAATGCAAAAAAAAGAGTGAATGTTTACATATTTCTCCTGACACAAAAAGTTTCCAATGTATGTTATCCTTGGATGAAGATTATGCTTAGATAATGACTGCTAACTAATGGGAATGGATGCCTTGCAATGGAACACCCGGAAGTGGTGTGTGATCAGTTGTTTGTATAACTGGTTGGCTTGCTAGGCCACTTCAGATGGCATTAAGAGTCACCCATGTTGTTTGCAACTGGAGTCACTTGTAGGTAATGGCAGCATGTTCCCTACCCTGATGGTGAAAGTAAAACATTTGGGTTTTTAATGACAATCTAGCAGATTTATTTCACTCAGTTCATAATTTGCCGTGGTGAGATTTAACCTCATCTATAGTCAAAAGAAGCACAGTACACTGCCAATCCCAGTGGCTGAATCCTACTGCACAGACTCAGGGTTGGATTCTATGAGCCAGTGCCGGCCACACGCCAAAGAGCTGCCGTGATCTTAAGCGCAGTAGCTCATTTAAATAGTCGTGGTGGCCCCGCCTCCCCCACCAGTCACACGAAGGGGGCGAGCTGTCCGTCTCCGCCATTGGCGTCAGCTGCCTGTGCGCAGACGCTGGTGCCATTTTTAAAGGGCAGCCAGCCCTGCTGCCTTATTTAAATATTTAAAGAAATATACACCAAAATTAAATAAATACATTTCTTTTGCACCTTTCCCATCCCCCAATAACAGTTACGATAACTATTTGCCGTTTCCCCCCAAAAAACCCTTACTTTTTACAACTGACCTTCCCCCCAAACTGCACAAAGTTTAAGGTTCAACCCTTCCCACCATTCCCTGCACCCATTACATTTATTTGACCCCGTTTCCACTGTAGCCACCACCGCCACCACCCTCCCCGCACTGACAAACTTACCTCCACCCCCTTCCCCACCAGTGTTGCGCCTCGTTTCCCTGGATGGGGATCTGAAGACACGAGAGAGCCGGCCGCTGTGCCAAAGATCGCGGCGGGCCCTCAAAATCTTAGATAAGTGTATGTAAATTAATTAATTTTATTGATTCGAATATGCAAATTATGGTTCCGTTGCCCAGCGGTGGGGGGGGACTGCCACAGTGCCTTCCCGCTGCCGGGAGGATCAGGCCATGCCCTGCCAGCATTGAGGTCCATGGCGGGCCTCATTCGAGCCATCTTCAGGCCCCGCCCCGCCACAGATCACAACGTTAAGGGCTTCTTAAAATCCAGCCTTCACTTTGGACTTCCAAGTTTCTATTTTAGATAAATACCACATAACATGTTATTAATGTGGAGTAGAATTTACGACATGGATTTGCCTGAGCGTTCATCTTCAAAGAAACAGTAGACGTGAATTAATGTGTATGATCTTTGGTTGGTTATTGCCAGATGTTGGTTCTTACTTGCAACCCATAATGGGCCTGTGGAAATTAGCCAAAAAAGGCTTATTTAGGGTTGTTTAAGGGCTTTAAGGTGAGTCAAGATAAAATTGTGCAACAATATGCATGGGGGCTGGATTAGATATAAAAACGGTCATTCAGAATAAGGTTTAGTCATATGAAAGATGATGAAGATTAGGAAGTAACATCATAACTAGTACAAGGAATCAAAGAGATTACAGAAGAAGTAATTACGCCCACCACAGTTCCCGTGCTGTGTCTTCAGTTGAAACTATCTGTTCTATCCTATTTCCCTGTCTTTTACCTATATTCTTTTATATTCTTCCTTTTCAAATAATCATCCAAATTCCCTTTTTAAATAACTAGTAATTGCCGATAGTCAGTTGATGAAAATAAATGTGTTTCTATGTGCAAGATGGCAAAGGAATTAGGAGACTTCAAAAAATGTACTCGACAGCACTACCTAGTGGCTATACCCTCCAACTACAGGATCACCAGGAACTGCATACACGTAACTGATGATAGAGGCATTTCTAATGTTAAACTTTGGCACAAGAAGCCTGACCCAATTCCTCTTGGACCGCCAATGATAATCCCAAGTTTATGCCCCCTTGTTAGTAAATTGCTAATCATAAGAAGCAATCTTTTACAATTAACCCTTTCAAAACCTTTCATCATTTTGAAAATCTCTATTATGCCCTTCTTAACCTTCTCCATTGCAGTGGAAAAAATAAACTTCTGAGCTTTCCTTCATGACCACAACCCATCATTATTGGTGTTATTTTAGTAAATCTTTGCTGTACTCTTTCTACGAACCCATTATCTTTCCTGTAATAGGTGTCCAAAAGTGGACACAATACTTCAGTGAGGCCTAACCTATGTTTCGTACATTCAAAACCATGCACAATTCAGAATCACATTTATCTTTTTGATATCCTTTTCTACCTGCACTCCCACTTTTAAAGATCTATGCATCTAAAGCTCTAGATCTCTCTTTCCTCATTCTGAAAAAAATGTTATCATTTAGGGTTCAATTCCTTTCACTATTATGTCTGCCAAATGTATAATTTCATATTTCTCTACATTTGAAGTGTATCTGCCAGCCATCTGCCTATTCTGCAAATCTCTCTGCCTTCTAGTAGTCCCCTTCATTCCGGCTCACCGGTTTCCCTGTCGCCAAATTTGGAAGTGAACCCTAAATCATTAGTAATCTTGAAACCCATTCCTCTGGTGCCAAAGCCCAAATAATTTATAGAAATGGAAAGCAAAAGTGGTCCAAATATAGTGTTATGCTCACGTGAAGTGCAGTGATTGAAAATACAAGAACTCAAACTGAAGAGTTATAAAAATGGACTTTTAAAATGTGGAGCATCTAGTGGAAAAAATGGCCCCGAAGGTCAAACTTGCATATTGAAACTGTCTTACGGTCTGGTAAGAACAAAAGAATACATTCAAAGCTAAGAGGTGTCAATTACACCCATCCCGAGCCCATCAAGAGACATTTTTTGAATTGAATGGGTTCTTCTGAAACAAAGAAGGCATGACGTAGCCACATCCTGGGTCATTGTTGATCACCACAGGGAGGAAGATCTATGTATCCCAACAGAGGCAAGATGTGAGACCATTTTGACCTTAAAAATAGCTCTCTGGAGAGGGAGAGGGAGACACAAGAAAAATATTACTAAAGCCTGTCCAGTTGAGAGATGGAAGAAAATCAGCAAGCAAAAGAAGGTGACCTGCTGTGAGTTCTATACTTCAACTTGGGCAGCAGAGAACTGAAAGTGATCTACCATCCCTAGATTGAAGATCCAGCTAATAAAGAAATTTTATTTTATTCGTTTATGGGGATGTGGGCATTGCTGGCCAGGCCAGCATTATTGTCCATCCCTAATTGCCCATGAGAAGGTTGTGGTGAGATGCCTTCTTGAATCACTGCAGTCCATGTTGAGTAGGTATACCCACAGTGCTGTTCGGAAGGGGGGTTCCAGGATCTTGACAAAGCGACAGTGAAGGAACAGAGATATAGTTCCAAGTCAGGATGGTGTGTGACTTGGAGGGGAACTTGCAGGTGGTGGTGTTCCCATGCATCTGCTGCCATTGTCCTTCTAGTTGGTAGAGGTCACGGGATTGGAAGGTGCTGTCTAAGGAACCTTGGTGCGTTGCTGCAGTGCATCTTGTAGATGGTACACACTGCTGGCACTGTGCGTTGGTGGTGGAGGGAGTGAATGTTTGTGGATGGGGTGCAAATCAAGCGGGCTGCTTTGTCTTGGATGGTGTCGAGCTTCCTGAGTGTTGTTGGAGCTGCACCCATCCAGGAAAGTGGAGAGTATTCCATCACATTCCTGACTTGTGCCTTGTAGATAGTGGAAATGCTTTGGGGAGTCAGGAGGTGAGTTACTCACGGCAGGATTTCTAGCCTCTGATCTGCTCTTGTAACCATGGTATTTATATGGCTACTCCGGTTCAGTTTCTGATCAATGGTAACCTCCAGGATGTTGATAGTGGGGGATTCAGCAATTGTAATACCATTGATCGTCAAGGGGAGATGGTTAGATTCTCTCTTGTTGGAGATGATCATTGTCTGGAACTTGTGTGGCGTGATTGTTACTTGCCACTTATCAGCCCAAGCCTGGATATTGTCCAGGTCTTGCTGCATTTCTACACAGACTGCTTCAGTATCCAAGGAGTCACGAATGGTGCTGGATATTGTGCAATCATCAGTGAACATCCCCACTTCTGACCTTATGATTGAAGGAAGGTCATTGATGAAGCAGCTGAAGATGGTTGGGCCTAGGACACTACCCTGAGGAAATATTGCAGTCATGTCCTGGAGTTCAGATGATTGACCTCCAACAACCACAACCACCTTCCTTTGTGCTAGGTATGACTTCAACCAGTGGAGAGTTTTCCCCCTGATTCCCATTGACTCCAGTTTTGCTAGGGTTCCTTGATGCCATACTCAGTCAAATGCTGCCTTGATGTCAAGGACAGTCACTCTCACCTCACCTCTTGAGTTCAGCTCTTTTGTCCATGTTTGAACCAAGGCTGTAAGGAGGTCAGGAGCTGAGTGACCCTGGCGGAACTCAAACTGAGCGTCACTGAGCAGGTTATTGCTGAGCAAGTGCTGCTTGATAGCACTGTCGACAACAACCTTCCATCACTTTACTGATGATCGAGAGTTAACTAATGGGGCCAAGTTCAATTTGTCCTGCTTTCTGTGTACAGGACAAACCTGGGCAATTTTTCACATTGCCAGGTAAATGCCTATCTTATGGCTGTACTGGAACAGTTTGGCTAGGGGCGCGGCAAGTTCTGGAGCACCGGTCTTCGGTACTATTGCCAGAACGTTGTAAGGACCCAGAGCCTTTGCAGTATCCGTGCCTTGAGTTGTTTCTTGATATCATGCGGAGTGAATCGAATTGGCTGAAGACTGGCATCTGTGATGCTGGGGATTTCAGGAAGAGGCCGAGATGGATCATTAACTTGGCACTTCTATCTGAAGATTGCTGCAAATGCTTCAGCCTACAAAACCCAGGCCTGCAACTTTAAAGAAGACCTGTTTCCTCTCTATCTATCTCTTCTTGTGTGTGTATGTATGTGTGTGTGTGTATGTATGTGTGTGTATATGTGTATGCGAGTGAATGCATGTGCAGGTGCAGTTGTGACGATTTTGGTAAAACCTATTGCTCAATAAATAATTAACCTTCCGTTTTAAACCTACAAGAAAACCTGTCGCAGTCTGTTTACTTAACAAATAAGACACAAAGGGGTTAAAGCCCTAATAAAACAAAAACACTTGCTGTGGTCAATTGAGAGTTGAACAGTGGGAACCACCCACACCCTTCACCATATGGCCGTAACAACAGATTTCTGTGGCATGTAACTACATATATTCTGTCAATTTGAAGAACATTAATTAATTTCAGCTTTCTATCCCATAGCCAGCTTGCAGCTAATACAGCTACATGCCCTTTTATACCATATGCATTAATTTCCATAATAAGCATCTTGCATGATACCTTATCAAGTGCCTTTTGAAAATTCATACATATATCCATCACATTCCCTTTATCTATACAGGCTATGGTTTCTCCAAGCACGATATTAATGTTGTCAATCACATACAGCCCTTCATAATTCTATGCTGATTATGCCATGCCTTTCTAAATGTTTACTCACTTCATCCAATATTATGAATTTTAAAAGTTAACCCACAACTGACATGTCTAACTGCCCATAAATTGCATTTTAATATTCCAGTCCATTTTTCATCTTCTTTAAAAACTGAAGTAAAATATTTGTTTTGCATCTCTACCAATCTCTCAATCTCAAGTGTAAAATGGTCCATTCATTTCAAAGTGGTTCCAGTTTTATTTTAACTGCCAGTTTATTTTTCATGCTGTTATGATCAAGTGAGGAGGGGCCGAAGGGCTTCCCCCTTTTCCCTCTCCTTAATTGGCCACAACAGGTTTAATTCTTTCTTAAAGTGGATGTACTGGCCAATTCAGTGGGTGTTTGATTACTTACTTGCTATAATCATAACAAGAACCAATTGGACAAGTTTTCTTGAGTTTAACAAAGAAAGAGGTTAATTTTATTGTACCAAAACTGAAATAATGAAAATAATAAACTACATGCCAACTTCCACTCACACACATACTCTGGAGGTTTACACGCACACCAAATAGGTTACAGAATGGGGAAAGTTAGATTGGTTGAGTTAGAGTCCATAGAAAAAGGGTCTGCAGTCTGTGGCATTTAGTGATTCAACTGGCTTCCAGTTGAATTCAGTGGTCCTGAGGCTTTTAGTTTGACGAGATAGATGACTGGTTCAGTGGGTCTCTTGGAGACAGTGATGCGGATGATTTCCTCCAATGGAGTTTCAGATTGTAGCCGGAGTATGCAATGGTGGTCAGGTAACAGGCAGGATTTGAAAGCTTTGAAGCTGGAATGGAGAGAGAGAGAGAGACGTCTACTCGGGTCTGCATCTATCAGAGTCCAGTTGCTTCTCATCTCTCTGCTGCAGAAAGACACAAGCTTAAAACCACAGATGGGGAGGGGCTTGTCACATGACAGTCACTAAATCATTCAAGCATAGCAGTTAGCAGTATTTCTCTCTTGTTGAAAAGAAAAAGAGCAAACAGTTCCCTTAAAATTCCTGGGTCTTGGTTCCTGCTGGGATATGAGCAGAATTTCATCTCCCTCCTCACAGTATTGCAGTGTTGGATACAGTGTTGCAAATTAGGTGGCCATCTTAAGCTGCCAGCAAAGTCATCCTTGTAGCTTTTCTTTTTAAAATATCTTTATAAAAATATAAATTCAAATATCCAGATATTTATTGCTAAATAACCAATCAAACTACTTGAGTGGCTTTGGTTGAGGAATAATTACTGACCAGGACACCCGGCAGAACTCCCTTGGTCTTCTTCATTATATTGCCAGGGATTCTTTTACACTCGCTTGAGAGGACAGATTGGACCTCAGTTTAATGCCTCACCCGAAAAAAAACAGCATCTCTGACAATGCAGCATTCTCTTGGTACTCCACCGGGCTGCCATCCTAGATTATATGCTCATGTCTTGGAGTAGGGCTTGATTCTCAGGTAAGAGTCATGCCGCTGGCATGACACCTGGAAAGAGGAAAAATCCCCAAAATGAGGAATGGCCAAGTATCTTAACGGATGGAAAAGCCAAGACAGTGCGACTATGTTTTACTTAGCTGCATATCATGGAGGCTCATTGGCCATGTGTAGCAATTACATTACAAACATCAAATTCAAGGGATTCTTGAAGTACCTAACGGCTGCAGGATAACAAATGTTACCCAAGTATTCAAAAATTGAATAAAACATAAAACTAAATATTGTTGACCATTTTAATGTCCGTAGATGGGAAATGGTCAGGAGCATTTTCACATGACACTATTAGTGATCATTTACAGAACACAGGGACTGTAGAGCACAGTATACAGATCAGTGTCAGAAATCTGTGCACTCATAATCTGAACTGATCATAACCTGATTTGTTTGTACTGCACAAATGATATATTCTTGCATTGATTAATTTTCAGAAAGAAAGAACTTGCATTTATATGGTGGCATTCGTGACCGCAAGACATCACCCCAAAGTGCTTTACAGCCAGTTAAGTATTTTCGAAGTGTAGCTCACAGTGTAATGTAGGGAAATGTGGCAGCCAATTTGTGCACAGCAAGGCTCCACAAACAGCAATGAAATAAATGACCTGCTGATCTGCTTTAGGAGTTGGTTGAGGGATAATTCTTGGCTAGAACATTGGGAGAACTCCTTGCTCTTCTTTGAAAAGTGCTAAGAGAGTGTTGACATCACCCTGAGGGCAGATGTGGCCTCTGTTTAACATCTCATCCAAATGACAGCAGCTCCAACAGTGTAACACTTCTTCAGTTGTGCTTTGAAGTACAAGTCTACATTGTGTGCTGAAATCTCTGGAGTAGACTTTGACTCATGCCCTTATCATTCAGAGGCAAGAATGCCACCTCTGAGCCCAGGCTGAGACCATTTTCACCTGGACAATAAAGTGAGACAGCAGTGGAACATGCTAAGACTGTTAAAATGTGTGTAAGTTCAGAATGTTGAAACAAAATGGTCAAATTTATGAGCCCACGTTCCCTACAAGCCTGAAAATCAAAGGCACGCTGCATTAAAACAAAAGGATAGATGAAAATGGCTAATGTAGGCGTGACTTCCTGATAAGAATGGCCGCTGAGTGAGGCTTCCTGCAGGCAACGTGAGCTCAGGAAACTGGTTGTAGAATTTCTGGAATTTAAATCCCTCATATTCAGGTTGGAAGTGTAGGTAATATATAATCAGATTTGTTTCAAACTAAAAATTAATGCCGTAATACAACAATCCCCAAAGATCATGAATCTTCAACCAAATAAATGAGAGGAAAAGAACTGTTCCAGTCACAAATCTGCAGCGACAGTAAATCTAGTCAAAAAAATGGCAGAGGTTTTGCAGTATAAAGTGAGCAGAGCAATTCCTCCCCCACAAACTCCAATCACAGCTTTCATATAGAACAGTTCATATTGACAATTTACATCCAGCTTTAATTATGATCTTATACTGGATTGATTTGGAATCATTGATTTAATCAGCCATCTAAACAGTCTTAAATCTCAGCTGAGATCTTCTCTCCATAAAGCTTCCGATCTATGGAGTCCTGAAATGGGAGTTACCAATATTATTTTCAATTTATTGCATCTTGCTGTATTTATTAATGCTGACTGCCTTTTTATATCATTATTATTATTATATTTAAATGTAATCCTGTTTTAAATACATGTTTTAAAACCATAAATTTTAAGGACTTTGAACTACATATATGAATTATGACCTTAAATTTTTTAAATAATTGAATACACATCAAACAGAAATAGACTTTTTTACATAATTGTGTTTCTAGCAATGCAAATTACAGAGCAAATTATTACATATAAATTTCAGAAGATTATAGGGAATTTGTTCATTATTTTTATTATTTCTATAGTCATTAGATGATTCTAAGTTTCACTGGATAAGCTTTGTATTAGTGTCAACTCCTTCCACCCTTCTTAAAGGAGTGAACTACATAAGTATTGCTATGAGGAAATATAATGAGAGTAGACGAGGAAAAGTAAATGATTTTAAGCTTTCCTTGCATGGTTATTGTGCTTTTTAAAAATGTCCGTTAGATGGTGAAATTACAATATAACACTGTCAGAATGATGATTTACCAGAATAAGTAACGGTTTTTGGCCTCAAAACAATATAAGACCCATCTTTAAGGCACATATATTAATGGCTAATGCAGTATTTACACTGGGTGCCTTTGTGGAACTTGGTCATTTCAAACAAGTTCAGCCTGCTCAGCTGGCAGCAGAAGAGGAGAGTTCTATGTGGAACCTCACCAAAAATCTAACACACCCATGGGACTGGAAAGTGCCAGCCCTATTATACACTGTGATGTAATACCAGTTTAGAATGCACGGTGGTATAAACTTCTTGGTAAATTTTCTGAGACTCTGTCAACAATGCAGGAATGTGTTGGTTAAGTGCACAGATTAGAGAATTGGGCATGGAGGTTAGCACTCCTGATTCACTGCACTACCTGATTTTAGAATCATAGAATTTAATAACACAGGCCATTCATCCAATTGTGCCTATGCTGGCTCTCTGAAAGAGATGTTATCTTAGTCTCATTTTTCCACCCCTTCCCCATACCCTTTTAATGTTTTCCTTTTCCAAATATTTATTCATTTCTCTTTCAAAAACTATAATGGATTCTGCTTCCGCGTCTGCTTCTAGAAGGCATTTCACATACTAACAGCCTTCTGATAAAAAACCACAAATCCAAGTTTGCCGAGGACACAAAGATAGGTGGCGTTATAAGCAGTGTAGATGGAAGCATTCAATTACAAAGAGATATTAATAGAGTAAGTGAAAGGACAAACTGTGGCATAATAAAATCAAAATACTGCGGATGCTGGAAATCTGAAATAAAAACAAAAAACACTGGAAATACTCAGCAGGTCTGGCAGCATCTGTGGAGAAAGAAGCAGAGTTAACATTTCAGGTCAGTGACCCTTCTTCAGAACTGGCAGATATAAGAAATGTAAAAGATTTTAAGCAAGTAAAGCGGGGGGGTGGGGCAAGAGATAACAAAAGAGAAGGTGTTGATAGGACAGGGTCACAGAATATCTGACCAGAAGGTCATGGAGCAAAGGCAAACAATATGTTAATGGTGTGTTGAAAGACAAAGCATTAGTACAGATAGAGTGTTAATGGACTGAAAGCTGAACAGCCACAAGCACAAACATGACAAAAAGCACAGAGGGTAGGCACAGTAGAAACAAACTGAACAAACTAAAATAAAATAAACACAAAAAAGAAAAAAATAACTGAAAAGAAAAGTAAAATGGGGGACCCGTCATGCTCTGAAATTATTGAACTCAATGTTCAGTCCGGCAGGCTGTCGTGTGCCTAATTGGTAAATGAGATGCTGTTCCTCGAGCTTGCGTTGATGTTCACTGGAACACTGCAGCAATCCCAGGACAGAGATGTGAGCATGAGAGGGTGTTGGAATGGCAAGCAACTGGAAGCTCAGGTCATGCTTTCGGACTGAGCGGAGGTGTTCCACAAAGCGGTCACCCAGTCTGTGTTTGGTCTCCCCAGTGTAGAGGAGACCACATTGTGAGCAGCGAATACAGTACACTAGGTTGAAAGAAGTACAAGTAAATCACTGCTTCACCTGAAAGGAGTGTTTGGGGCTTTGGATAGTGAGCAGAGAGGAGGTAAATGGGCAGGCATTACACCTCCAGCGATTGCATGGGAAGGTGGCGTGGGAGGGGATGAGGTGGTGGGGGTAATGGAGGAGTGGACCAGGGTGTCGCGGAGGGAACGATCCCTTCGGACCTCAGGCCTCAAACTGTGGCAAATAGATTTCAAGATAGGCAAATGTGAGGTCATCTACTTTGGACATAAAAAGAATCAAACAGAGCACTTTCTAAATGGTGAGAAGCTTGAAACAATGGAGGTCCAAATAAACTTGGGGGTACATGGACATAGATTATTAAAATGTCACGAACAGGTTCAGAAAATCAAAAAGGCTAATTGAATGCTGGCCTTTCTATCTAGAGGGCTAGAATACAAGAGAGTAGAAGTGATGCTTCAGCTGTACAAAGCCCTGGTTTGACTACATCTGTAGTTCTGTGAACTGTTCTGGGCACCACAGCTTAGGAAGGATATATTGGCCTTGGAGGGAGTGCAGCGTAGATTTACTAGAATGATACCTGGACTCCAAGAGTTAAATTATGTGGAGAGTTACATAAACTAGGGTTGTATTCTCTGGAATTTAGATTGTTAAGGGGTGATTTGATACAAGTTTTTAAAATATTAAAGGAAACAGATAGGGTAGCTAGAGAGAAATATTCCCACTGGTTAAGGAGTCTGGGACTAGGGTGCATAATCTAAACAGACCTTTCAGGAGTGAAATTAGGAAATTCTGCCACATGCAAAGGATGGTACAAGTTTGGAATGAGAACAGAATGTGCCGGAAAACTCAACAGGTCAGGCAGCATCTGTGTAGACAGAAACAGAGTTAATGTTTCATGACTGTGGCAAAGTTGAAAAGTAACAGTCTTTGAGCAAGTGAAAGGGGGGAGGGGTGGAAGAAGAACAAGAAGGAAGGACTGTGATAAGATGGAGGGGAGAGATTAACTGACAGGAGTCATGAACAGAACAAGTAGCTGTGGGAGTTGGCGGGCTGATAATAAATACTAGAGAACAGACTACTGGGCTACCTCGACTACAGTTCCTCACACCCTGCCCCCATAAGGATTCCATTCCATTCTCCCAGTTTCTCTGTCTCCGATGCATCTGTTTTGAAGATGCAACCTTCCACAACAGCGCTTTTGATCGGTCTTCCTTTTTCCTCAACTGAGAATTCCCTCACACTGTGGTTGACAGGGCCCTCGACCGTGTCTGACCCATGTGCTGTACTTCTGCCCTCATCCCTTCCTCTCCCTCCCAGAACCTCGACAGGGTTCCCTTGTTCTCACTTTCCATCCCACCAGCCTACACATCCAAAGGATCATCCTCTGCTATTTTCGCCACCTCCAGCGTGATGCCACCACCAAACACAACTTTCCTTCCCCTCCCCGTCAGTATTCCGAAGGGATCATTCCCTCCGCGACAGCCTGGTCCACTCCTCCATCACTGCTGACACCTCATCCCCTTCCCACGGCACCTTCCCACGGCACCTTCCCATGCAATCACAGGAGGCATAATACCTGCCCTTTTACTTCCTTTCTCCTCACCATCCAAGGCCCCAAATACTCCTTCCAGGTGAAGTAGTGATTTACTTGTACTTCCTTCAATTTAGTATACTGTATTTGCTGCTCACAATGCGGTCACCTCTACACTGGGAAGACCAAACGCAGACTGGGTGACCACTTTGCAGAACATCTCCGCTCGGCCTGCAAGCATGACCCCGAGCTTCTGGTTGCTTGCCACTTCAACACAGCCCTCTGCTTTCATGTCCAGATTTCTGTCCTCGGTATGCTGCAGTGTTCCAGTGAAGCTCAACACAATATCGAGGAACAGCACCTCATCTTCTGACTGGGCACTTTACAGCCTTCTGGACTCAATATTGAGTTCAATAATTTCACAGCATGAGTCCCATCATTTATAAATTTACTATTTATTTATTATTTATTATTTTTGTTTATTTTTATATACTTTTTATGTTTATTTTTTAACCATGTGCCTGTCTTAAACTTGTTTTTCATGTTTTTGCTTTCAGACAGAGCTGTTCATTATTCTGTCATTAATAATCTCTCTGGACTCATGTTTTGTTTTTTGCTACAACTATTTAGCACTCCATTTGCATTCTGTCCATGACGCCTGTCATTTTATCTCTCCCTCCTCCGTCCTATCACAGTCCTTCTTTCTTGTTCTACTTCCCCTCCTCCCCCCCCCCCCCCACCTTTCACTTGCTCAAAGACTGTTACATTTCTAACTTTTGCCAGTGCTGATAAATGGTCACAGACCTGAAATGTTAACACCTTTCCCCCCAATACAGAAGCTGCCAGACCTGCTGAGAATTTCCAGCACTTTCTGCCCTCATTTCAGAGTTCCAGCATTCGCAGTATTTTGCTCTTATTTTACAAATTTGGAACTCGCTTCTGCAAATGGCAATTGATGCTGGATTAAACGTTAATTTTAACTCTGCGACTGTTGGATTTTTGTTCCCCAAAGGTATTAAGGGATACGAGGAAAAGGTGGGTATATGGAGTTATGTCAGAGAACAGCCATGATCTCGTTGAATGGCAGAACTGGCTTGAGGAGCTAAGTGGCCTCCTTCTGTTCCCATGTATCATAAATTCACCATCCAGTGGAAATAGTTTTTCCTAATTTACTTAATCTAACCCTCTCATAATTTTGGATGCCTCCATCAGATTTCCTCTTCACTTTCTTTGCTGCAACAAAAAGAGCCCAGTCTCTACATAACTAATCCTCTCTTCTATGGTTTCCTTTTAGTGATCTTTTCTTCACTATCCCTCCATGACCTTGACATACTTCTTAACATAAAGCACCCAAAACTGCATGCAATATTCCAACTATGGCCTACCCAATAATTTGCATAGGTTTAGCATTATTCTATGTTCTTGTGGTCTGTCTGCCATTTATAAAATCTAGGCTATTATATTATCTCTTTCCAACTTTATCCACTTCTCACTTTAAGACATTTGCATATTTGGACTTTTAAGAAGCTGCTCCTCCAATTCTTTTATAGCACATGCAGCAGGAGGGTCACCAGATCAATCAACAGCAGTAACTGTGTCCAACACAGTCTACACACAGTCGGAGGGTCACCAGATCAATCAACAGCAGTAACTGTGTCCAACACAGTCTACACACAGTCGGAGGGTCATCAGAGCAATCAACAGCCGTATCTGTGTCCAACACAGTCTACACACAGTCGGAGGGTCACCAGATAGCAGTAACAATATCCAGTTTTTCCCTCAAACTTACCCAATTGAGTTCCAGAGCACATGACAGCAATCAAGATAAGGATTTTCCCAACACGGGTGGGAAAAGAAGGTGGGACTGTTTCTGGGTCTTGAACCTGCCCCTGGGAGGAGGCAGTAATTCTTTGGGATTTCATGGAGGTGCCCCCTTAATTGGCATGGAGGCAGGTTACAATTGAGGGTTGCAGGTGGCGTCTTGAAGCTGGAGGGACAATCCAGCTTGAGAGAAGGAGCAGGCTGTTATAACGGGTAAGTAACAGAGAGGGCACTTCAAAATGGAGATACCATCTCAGCAATTTATTTAAAACCTTAATTTAAAAAAATGATTCCAGCAGCTAGGCCATTCCTGTTGGTGGGGGTGTGGAGGAAACCCCTTCTACAGGGCAGTCTGTGGTTGCTCTTTCATCCAGGTTGACAGGGAGGGCCACTAGGATTGCCTGGAACACTGACCTCCCAGTCTGCTGCCAAGTACCCGCCTCCAGGCACCTAAATTAGCCCCCGCTAGTGCGAGAAACTGGAGGCCTACTGGAAAATTCCAGTCAGCCTCCTTTAATAGCTGTTACCAAGTCTCTTAATGAGCCTAATATGCTACCTGCTGCATGGGAGCGGGTAGCTATGCAGATCCAGATCCCGCCTCCTCTAAAATGGCAGGTGCTGGGAATGGCATCGGGAAAGCATCATGCTGGCTGGTGCTGGCATTTTAAGCCCCATCCGCCTCCGTTACTGTTCCCAGTGGGGCCTGAACATCCTGCCTCAAATCTCTGACCTTCATGGTCTCTATGATTAAAACAGCCACAATTTTCACGGTTCTCAATATGCATCCTTTTCCCTCTTGCAAGTTTCACAAGTTATGGCCAAGCGATTAACTGTCTCTTGGGCAATGCTAATATGATGCCGACTGGCTGCTTAGAGATGAACAATAATAACCTGGGATGACTCAATTTTTGATTTTCTTTCAGTGGGATTGAAGTTCGTCTGTGGATTAATTTTAGTACACAGTTAGAACATTTAGAATAAACAGATCAGCTTATTAAAGTAACTTGATGTGAGTAGTGTTGAAAACAGCACAATGGAATTGCAATTCTTTTTTCATTCTTTCATGGGATGTGGGTATCACTGGCAAGGCCAGCATTTATTGCCCATCCCTAATTGCCCTTGAGAAAGTGGTGGTGAGCTGCCTTCTTGGACCGCTGCCGTCCATCTGGTGTAGTTACACCCACAGTGCTGTTGGGAAGGGAGTTCCAGGATTTTGACCCAGTGACAATGAAGGAACGGTGATATAGTTCCAAGTCAGGATGGTGTGTAACTTTGAGGAGAACTTGCAGGTGGTGGTGTTCCCATGCGTTTGCTGCCCTTGTTCTTCTAGTTGGTAGAGGTCACGGGTTTGGAAGATGCTCTCAAAGGAGTCTTGTGAGTTGCTGCAGTGCATCTTATAGATCATACATACCACAGGCTCTGTGCGCTGGTGGTGGAGGAAGTGAATGCGGTGGATGGGGTAACAATCAAGTGGGCTGCTTTGTCGTAGATAGCAGTGAGCTTCTTGAGTGTTGTTGGACCTGCATTCATCTAGGCAAGTGGAGAGTATTCCATCACACTCCTGACTTGTGTCTTATTGATGGTGGACAGGCATTGAGGATTCAGGAGGTGAGTTACTCGTCACAGAATTTCCAACCACTGACCTGTTCTTGTGGCCACAGTATTATATGGCTGGTCCGGTTAAATTTCTGATCAATGGTAACTCCCAGGATGTTGATGGTGGGGGATTCAGCAATGGTAATGTCATGGAATGTCAAGCGGAGATGGTTTGATTCTCTCTGGCCACTGCCTGGTACTTGTGTGGTGCAAATATCACTTTCCACTTATCAGCCCAAGCCTGACTGTTGTCCATGTCTTGCTGCATTTCTACATGGACTGCTTCAGTATCTGTGGAATTGCAAATGAAATTGAATACTGTACAATCATCAGCGAATATCCCCACTTCTGACCTCATGTTGGAGGGACGGTCATTCATGAGGCAGCTGGAGGTGGTTGGGCCTAGGACACTACCCTGAGAAACTCCTGCAGTGATGTCCTGGTGCTGGGATGCTTGGCCTCCAACAACCACAACCATCTTCCTTTGTGCTAGGTATGTCTCCAAGTATTGGAGAGTTTTCCCCCAATTCCCATTGAGTTCAACCTTGCAAAGGCTCCTTGTTGCCACACTCGGTCAAATGCTGCCTTGATATCAAGGACAATCACTCTCATCTCACCTTTGGAATTCAGCTCTTTTGTTCATGTTTGGATCAAGGTTGTAATGAGATCTAGAGCTGAGTGCCCTGGTGGAACCCAACCTGAGCATTGGTGAGCAGGTTGTTGCTGAGTAAGTGCTGCTTGTTAGCACTGTCAATGACACCTTCCATCTTTGCTGATGATTGAGAGTGGACTGATGGGACAGTAAGTGGCTGGATTGGATTTAACCTGCTTTTTTTTTGTAGACAGGACATATCTGGGCAATTTTCCACATTGTCAGGTAGCTGCCTGTGTTGTAGCTGTACTGGAACAGCTTGGCGAAGTAAATGGTTAGTTTTAGAACACGAATCTTCCTTACTACAGCTGGGATGTTGTTAGGGCCCATAGCCTTTGCAGTATCCAGTGCCTTCTGCCGTTTCTGGATATGATGTGGAGTGAATTGAATTGTCTGAAGTCTGGCATCTATGATGGTGGCAAACTCAGAAGGAGGCTGAGGTGTATCATCCACTTGGCACTTCTGGTTGAAGATAGTTGCAAATACTTCAGCCTTGTCTTTTGGAAAAGGACTTGACTTTGTGCAATGCTACATTTCATTAACAAGACCAATATCAGAAACTACATATGTGACCCCACTGTTACAGTCTGCACTTCCCGAAACCTTGCTGTTACAGGTGCAGTTCGACAGCAGTTTCCATGAGCAAACTATTCTCTGTACAAGCTGAAACCTTGAATTTTGGCCTGGCGTTTCTTCTGCGTTTTGCCTAGATACACCCTTATAACCTGGACACAAACCAATTAGATGGCCTAAAAGATCACGTAATCTTGGGCGAAAATGAGTTGCGTGCATAACTATAACACGCCCAATTGCCTCGATCTTTTATGTCCATCCATCAAACCCTCCTTCTGAACGAATCTCTGGCCACAAGTCTTGCTGCGCCCAACTCTCAAATACGAGCATCCTCCGCTTGCCCTTTCTTCCGGGCATTTCAACCAGATTTTCCGGCGCAACGGGAAAAAAATTCATTTTCCTTGTATTTTAACTACAATTGTTAGAGCTTTTTTTAAAGAAATTATCCTAACTGAGACCTGGTCTGTAATTCTTTTCAATTTTTATGGTATAAGTATAAGTTGCAATAAAAATACAAACAGTTGCCCAATTGCAGGTTATTAAAATACTGGGTCTGATGGATATGATGATGGTAAGATGAGTCAAAACTTAAATCTTCATGCTTAAAGAATAAATATACTGATGTGGGTTTGTCATTTCCTTGGGCTCCGATTGTTTACGCTAATTTATGACCATTTACATCATTTTAAATTTGGATGTATTCCAACGAGATTGGGAGGATAGGGAGGATAATTGGGTGCAACATTTGGTATATTGGTGTACCTCCCCAGCTACACCTACTCCAAGCCATTCTGTTTATGGATTAGGATGACCAAGTTTAAATATGAACACTTAATGGTCTATTATTCATTGAAGAGTGCCCATTACACCCTCCCTTTCCTTCTGAAAAGTGGAAAATAAAACACCACAAAACCAATACATACAAGAGGAAATGAAGCACACTTAGAGGTGACATCTTTCAGTTGAGACATCTGCTCACTCAGGATGATGTAAAGGATCCCATGGCACTTTTTGAAGAAGAGTAGAGAAGTTATCCCCAGAGTTGGACAACATTTGTTTCTCAACTAATATCACTAAAATAAATGATCTGGTCATTTTCTCATTGCTGCTTGTGGGACCTTGTGGTGGGCAAATTGGCTGCCATGTTTCCTCCATTATAACAAGTGACTATGTATCAAAAGGTACTTCATTAGCTTAATGCACTTTAGGATGTCCTGAGGTCATGAAAGGTGCGATATTAATGCAAGTCTTTCTTACTTTATTTGGACAGATCTATGTGCAGGTGGAAGACAAATAAAGAAAGATACTGAATGTGCAATGACAATGTGTAAGCTCTTTCAAAAAAAAAAGCCTGAGTTCCTTATAGTCCCTTTTAGTAATAGTTATTGGTGGAAGCTATATGGAAGATGACGCTCATGGTGGCCCTTTTAACTCTGTCTCTTATAGCAACATAGCCAAGCCAGGAACTGGGGACTACTGAAGCTGTTCCTGAATTATATAAATTTTATTTCTCTGATTTAAATGAGGGCACAGTTAGTGATCAAAATGGAACTTCTTCTGCATGGTCTGTCAGTTAAAAATGTTACCCATTTTTACACATGGGTAGATAAAGTGTGGACTGACGTTTCCTGGTGAGCTAGAAGTCCATTTGGTTTTGAGACCTGATGATAATTGAAACCACATCTATATGTGGAATCATATATAAGCTACGTCCTTCTCAAAGACCCAATAATTTGATTAATTTGGAGACAAATGCAATTGGATCTTTGGCACAGATGCACCAATGTAGATTCCAAGGACGACTTGGACTCCATTTTCATCCTTGAAATTATGAAATGCGATAAAATCTAAATTTTAGAGAAAATATGCATGGATGGAAACTCTGCTTTCATTGTACTCGCATCCACTAATCTGTGGGACAGTGAATTGGAGCAACATCTTAATCTGGCAATTATTAACTCTGAAATTGTATATCAAATTGTCGTGTACCACTCTGAACATGATAAAAAAATAATTCTTATTGTGGGAATGGTGGGTTTATGACTGCAATTTGTGACACTGGGAATCTCATAACCGATTTCTTTTTTGGGATCATTGCATCATTTTGTTATTACCCAATAAACAAATTCCTGATCATTCAGTATATTTTATGTAGATGTAGATGAATCTCTGCACAATATACATATTACCAATAATGTTTGAAAATTGTATCTCTATCTACCAATTGTACGTTACAATGTCAGAAAATTCTAATTATATCATTTGATTTAAGCAATTCAAACTTTAGCCACCCATTGCTCTTGAACTTATGACATCACGGGCTGGATTTTATAGGGTGCCCTATGTCGGTAACGGTAGCCGGCGGGTGGGTGGCTGCTGAATGAAGATCGCTACAGATGAGGCACGCCACTGACCCCAACCTTAATGCTGGCAAGGCCCAGCCCGATCTCAACGGAGGCAGAGCGGCCTCGTGGCAGTCCCCTCCCCTGCCACTCGGTGACGGGACTGCAATTTCCACATGTAAATAAATAAACCTACCTGAATTAATGAATGTCCCATTGCCTCCTGATTTGCCGCACCCATCTTAATCCTGGTGGCCGGCACTGCCGTGCCTTCGAATCCCCGTCTGGGGAAACGAGGCGCGCCACCTCTGAGAAGGGGAGAGGAGGTACTTTTCTCAGTGCGGGAAGGGGGAAACGGGGTCAAACCCTTCGGATTGGTTGAGGGGGTGATAGGAAGGGGTAAAGGACAAAGTTGTGAACTTTGTGGGGGAAAGGTCATATATTCAAGGTTGGTATTCTGGGGTGTTGGGGTGGGAAGGGCAGGATTGATGTGTAATGCTATTTAGGGGGGTAGGAGAGCGGCTGAAAAGATTTTAAAAATTATTTACAATAATTTGTACTGCACTTTACCTTAAAACATTTATATTGTCATTTAGGACTCTAAGCCCTTTAAAATTGACGCTGGATGCCATTGCTGGGGACAGCTCACCCATCCCCTCCACGTCTTTGGGGGGCTCAGTTGCCCCAGCCATGCTAATGAGCCGCCACATTTGGAATAGCGGCGGCTCCGTGACATGTGGGGGCCAGCATTTTTTTTGCCTGCTGCCTATTTCAGCGGCGGCCTACATATTCATTATTGACAGTCTGCTCACTGACGCAGCCAATTCACTGCAATATAATTAGGACCAATTTCCATCTGCAAAAGTGAACAAAGACTACGTATATAAATTTCCAGAGACTCAGTCAGGGATGAACTACAGACATGTATGGTGTGGATCATTGATTTTTGCCTATACTGGCCCAAGACCAACTGGAGCTACATCTATTGCAATTGCAAACCTCCAATTATTCAATGATCTAACTGTTATCATGCTTTCAGCACCAAAGCCTAACAGCATGGATAACACAAAGCCATCAACTCTTACTAAATTACCAGACTTTTTGAATGTTATGGATAATCACACTTTATTCCATGCAATCCACTGTATGCAATGTGCTTGCATTTAACTCACAAATGTCTTACCATATCAATCTGTATGTGATCACATTTCTCACAGAACATTTTGTATTTACTTCTTTTTTTGGGGTAAAGCATAAAATGTATAATTGCACCAGCTGTGACTTCTTAGTGAATGCAAAAGAATATAATGGGTATGCAAACAAAACCATGATAACTTCATCATTTCCAACACACAATGTTGAATATATATATATATATATATATATATATACACACACAATAAAATTGTATTTAGTACAAATTGTTAGAAGAGTAATGTAAAAATGAGAAAATGCTGTAGTGTGCCAATCTTTCTGTGTAACATATGCTTGTCAAATGACATTAAGAAGTGTATTTTGCATGAATACATTTTAAAATATTTCACAAAACACTGCATCAATGACTTTTTGCATGCCCTACAACTAACTTCAGATGTGCAGTCTTTATAGGTTCCCGTGTTCAATCTTAATTTTGGCAAAACTTTATATCTATCCCTTGCTGGTGTGCCTCCAATATCTAAATTCTGTGCTAAAACTGTACAAAGTTTCTGTGAAGAAGTCAGTGTCACTTTAAAAGGTTACCTGCATTTCTGTGATGAGACACAAATTCCTTTTAGTGCTGTGATGAAGCATCTGGGCCTAAAGGATGAAATCAGTCTGCGAGACTGGGGACTGGAAGTGATTTCATTTCACTGCAATGTAGATGGATTCATTCCAGTACCGTAAAGTCAACATGGCTGTGGATTGGGTACACCACAGTCTTTATTACTGCAGCCTGGATCAGGTTTTGATGAAGTAATTTCCCTTGAGTTTACACTTGCACAACAAACAGGGCGTCCTGTACTTGGGTCTGGTCTGTTTCTTTTCCTCGGTTTAAATTGGCTTTTATCGGTATCACATGGGATTCCAGGATTGGGCAGATCTTCAAACCAGACACACATGTTTTGTGGCACTGATGCCCAAACAATCCAATGCTTAAACTGAGACCCTTTTTTGGCTTATGCTTTGGAATTAATAACAAATGATATAACACTCTGTAAAGGCATCTGCAGATTAGACTGGGAACTGTATGGTTCCCAGGTCACCAAGCTAACTGAAAGCATATCAGTAGGATCAATGGCATAGTCAAAATATTGTCAGTTTTCATTGGATAATGGGTCATTTAATGATGCTGGTAACATGATAACAAAAGTGTAAATGAAGTCATTGATCTGCACTGCCTCTTCAGGATTTTAACATTAGTTTGAAAGGTGAATGTCATTCAAGTAATTACTATACTTAATAACCATATGCTTAGCTTTCAATTCTTTGCTCATGTTACGACCAGGTGAGAAAGGGGTCTAGGGTTTCCTCTCAGACTTCACTGGTCTTACTGTAACAGGGTTTAATTTTAAATACACTTTTTTTTAGCTCCCCCTTAGTGAATCCTTGCTCACTAACTTCCAATTTAAGGCAAAGAAACTAGTCAAACAGGTTTTCTTAAAGGTTGAACTTTATTAAACTTAAACTCTAATCTGGTTAATGCCTACGGATACACGACGCTATGCATACGTGATACACACATGCAGCTAGAGACAGAAAAGAGTAGAAAAAATAAAGTGGAAAAGTTTGAGGCACTATCTGAGGATGGTTTTGGTTACTGTTCTTTGAGCTCGCTGTAAAGTCCATGATTATAGGTAAGTCTTGCTTTTTGTTGGGGCCCAGTTTTCTTCTTCAATCTTATTTGATGCAGGAGACTTTTCTCTCTTGAAGTTCAATTGCCCTCAGTGGGTCCCGAGGTTTGTGAGAAAGAGATGGGAGCAGACAGGAGAGTTCTTCTCACTCCAGGAGCAAACAGTCTTTTTCAGTTCAAAAACTCTGTGGCTGGTTCAAAAAACCCTGGACCAGCCAGTTAGTCATGTGACCAGCTGGTTTAACCAGTCCTGGCTTTTGTAGATTGTATTACCTTAGCAGTTTCTGGAATGCTCTTCCTTACACATTCACTGTCTGGTGATCAGAATCCATTGTGGGTTGAATGTGTCAGGGAATGGTCCCTTTGTCTCCACAAGCACTGTCTGTTAGTATGCAAATGTTTTTCAGCTAAGTGTCTGACAGCCCTTGTAACAGGCCTTCTCTTCTTCCCAGCAAGTTTAAAATCAATGTTCATATGACAAAATTAATATGCCTCATTCTTGGCAGATGGGGTCCTGCATGACACTAGTGATAGTATAATTTGTGCAGATGGCAGTTTAATGCGGCACCAAGCACATTAACTGAAGAAAAACATCCTTCTACCTATATTTTTTCCAAAGCCACTTTTGATAATGAGAAATAGTTATATTCCTCCACTTACTTTCCAGGGCATAAAATAATTTATTCAAATTCCGAACGTTTTCCACTCTTGTGTAAAATGTAACAGCAAGCTACTGCTCTAGTTTCTTTTTTAGTTCAACTGGGACACTAGTGTCCTGTGAATGAATAATGAAGGACACAAATGTTCACTGTATTCAACAGGTTTTCCCATTCAATTCTAACAGTTTTTGAGCTGAACTCAGACATATGGGGCTGGAATTTTAAAGCCCGCTGCATGCAGGGTGGGGGCAGGGGCGTGATTTGAAGATTGCGTTCTTTGAGGTTGGCTCTGGGTCCCACCGTTTCTGTAATGCAAAGCCATTTTTAGAGGGATGCTGGGAAGGAGGAAACAACAACCCTGCATGCCTCCAATTAATTGCCTGGTGAGATTATTGCAGAACTCATTGCAGGCTCGTCATCAGCAGTTTTCAATTTTTAGAAGAAGAGAACATGGAAAACACTGTGCTGGTGTTTGTGTAGAAGACGGGACTCCCGACGTTGGGCTGAAAAGGCAGGGGGATCCCCACCTTGGCCTTTTCGTGTCGCCCCGAAGCAATCCTTCAGTCTTTTTACATCAAAGTTTCACAAGTCGAGATCCCTGTCCCTTTCAAGGTGGGGATCGCGCCTTCATGAGCTGCCAGCCTGTAACTGCAGCAACACTAGGAGCGACGGCCAAGGCCAGTACTGCAGAGGCCTGGGACCAAGGCCTGGCACTCGACCCTGGAGCAGAAGTAAGTGAAGCCAGGTTGCCGGGCCAGTCCAGACAGCCTGTCAAGGGGGTAGTCATGCAGTCTGGGGGTGGGTGTTTCCCGGGGGTGGGGGGGGGGCTGGTGAAGTGGTTCCCAGCAGAGATCTTCCATGGACCACAAATTTCCCACGAAGGAAGGACCCCCACCCTCAGCCAAGTCCACAGGGAGTGCGCCATATTTTACAAGGTGCTTCCCCATATGGTGGAGGTACCCACCCCACTCCACCCGCTGTTGGTAAGAACCCAGTGCCAGTAGGAAGAGGCCACTTAATTGGCCATTAATAGGCACCGTGCCCCCGCCACCTGTTGTGATACACTGTGCCTTCCGCCTCTGGCTCCGCCTCAGGCAGCCCTTAAAATCCAGCCCACCATTGACTGGAACACAGCAGGGTGGACAAGCCATGAACACTGCATGAGGGCAATGGGCAGGCTGACTTAAATAGTGTAGAGGCCCCAAATAAAGCTCAACTTCTCCAAAAGTGCTACAGAGTTGCCATTGCTGGCGCTGAAAGACTTGTTTTTCTCATTGGTGAGTAGTAGGAATCCGGAGCGGGACGTGAGCCCACTGGCATCATTTAGACATCTGGGGCTGGTAGGGGAAGGCCTGGTAAAGGCGCAAAACCCAGCTGAGAGAGTTGATATTGGAACAGGATACTCTGACATTGGACAGAGCAAATGGGATGAGCTTCAGCAGATGCAACTTCGTGGACAGCAGGAGGCCAGAGGAGCACAGCGAGGGCCGCAAGTGGAAGAGGTTGCTGCCATAGACATGAGTCAGCTATCTGGAAATGACAGAGCCTCAGTGCTGTAAGTGGCTATGCCTATCCAAGCAGATGGTCTCGGTCCTGTGTGCTCTGATCCACAATGACCTGAGGCCTCACGACCCCCATGGCAGTCCCCTACCTACAGCCATCAATGTCATCATTATCCTAAATTTCTATGCAACTGGGTCATTCCAGGGATCAGCTGTGGACTTCGGGGGCATCTCTTAATCGGCTGCTCATCATGCCATCAGGCAGATCATGGATGCCATATTCAGGAGGGTGAGGGATTACATCCACTTTGACACAGATAGGCCAGCGCAGGCACATCGGGTTTTGGGCTTTACTGCCATCATTGGATTCCCTCAGGTTTAGGGGGTCATTGATTGTACCCATGTAGCCCTCAATGCACTGACAACCAGCCAGTTAGATTCCTGAACAGAAAGGGCTACTACTCCTTGAACGTCCAGTTGGTCAGTAACCACAGGAAGTGAATCTTGCAGGGCTGCAACTGTCATGACTGCTTTGTCTTGCAAGAGTCCCAGTTGCTGCACCTCTTCAGGCCCACATCCAGACTTTGTGGGTTGCTGCTGGGGTATAAGATGTATCCGCTAAGAAGATGGCTCCTGACACCCATGCAAAACATAAACATGGAGGGGGAGTGGCACTACAACCAGAGCCATCTCCTAACATGGACCTGCATTGAACATCTTGAAGATGCGCTTCCGCTACCTTGACCAGTCAGGTGGTGCCCTCCAGTATGAGCTAGCCAGAGTGTTCCATACCATGGTCATTTGCAGCACCCTGCACTACATGGCACTGGAAAGAGGCCTGGAGATGGATGAGGAGGAGGAGCTGGAACATCACTCCACCTCGGAGGAGGACTGTGAAGAAAAAGAAGAGGAAGAAAAGGAGGAACGGAGAGCTCAAGAGGTGGCTGGCATTTGAAGGTCTCTCCTTTTCTTTTTCTTGCACAATTGCTCCATTTCTTTCTCTCTCTCTCCCTCTGGCACATATTTAGAGCCAAACTTTGGTTTTTGAAGAAGAAATTAATACCCATTAAACTCACCACAGAAAATTAAGTCCAGCAACTAACACCATAGCTATGTGATAATTGTTAATGACTGTCAATCAACCTCTCTGGCTCAGAAAGCGAACAATTAAAAGTGTGATGTCTCATTCCTTCAGGTTGGGAATTGCTGTTGAAGATTTTAAGATTTCTCTTAATCCAATCTTTCTTTGGCTCTCTTTATTTTTCTTTCTATACCTGATTTGACATTGAATTCACTATCCTTCTCAGTCCTTTCTCTATTTAGTTTTCAATGCTTAAATTTCATTGGTTAAGAAGAAATGCTGTTGGTTCTGTTGTTCACCAAGATCCTAGATGTGTTATTATCAGTTTGCCCTTCAGCAACATTGTGGGCAAAAATGTTGAAACCTAAATATGAACGAACAAGTATAACAATTAGGGCATGGTGTTAGATGCCCCATTCTAGCAAAATCTGGGCCATTGCTTTTTGTACAGGATAATGGTCTCCAACTAGGATACAGAAATAAACAACAATGGCTTTATGTCATATGCAATGTGAGCTCCACGTCAATAACTTGAAATACCTGGGAGAAAGTCTGGAGCAATTGTCAGAATGAAAAACAAGTACAAAATTTAACAACTATATTAGAGTGTGGAAACAGTACAGAATGTATGTAGACATAAAGCCCGTGGATTTTTCTGGGAATGGACATTTGGGTGGCCCCAAATATTGGTGGATGATTCGAGGTGGGGTGAAGGCAGCTCACCCGTAGTTTCAGCTGGTTCCTCTGCTTCTTGGCACAATCAACTAATGAGAAGGACTCAGCAAGTTTGGTGGCTACAGAGACAGTGATGAAGAACCAATGGCAGATTAACAGTGCCACACTGGAGTAAAGGATCTCACGGTCTGTCATTTAATGTATTAAGGAAGGAGTTGGGAGGCCAAGATCAAATCATTTTGTCAACACAGATTTCCCAATCCACTCTGTCAGCACAATTGACGGATAGAGAAGCTGGAAATATCCTAAGGACAAGTAGGCTGGGGGTCAGAGAGACTGCAGGAGTACACCCCTTACTGTCAGGCAGCAGGAGTGCAATTAATACATTCACACAGGCTCAGATCTGGATGGGTCTAGGTGCCATTTGGGTAGCCCATGGGTGCTACAATCCTGGTTGTTCTACTCATGTCAGAATTGTTCTGTTACAACACATAACCACATAAAGACAATAGGTGCTGATTCTGAAAATATTGAGCACATAGTGCGAGGAAAACCACACCTGCCAAGAAGGAGGAATATTAATTTTGTCATATGGAACATTAATTTTAAACTCTTACTGGACTGAAAACATGGTGGCACCTGCATTCTAAAAGGGCAGTGGCTGGAAACATTTGCATTCTAAGAGACAGTTGCCTGGTGAAGACAATGGAACTGCTCCCTGATTCAATTAACCAAATGGAGCTTGATCAAAAAGCATTGAGTGTGTGAAAGTTAGCATTCCAGACCCCCTACTGAGGATGTCTACTGAGATTGAAAGAATCCACAAACAATCCAGGTGGGGAGCTAGTCACATGGCTAGCCTGCTGGTCCAGGTTTGGTTTGAATTGTGTTCACAGAACAGTTTGGGTCAGACTGCAACTGAACTTGAATGAAGACAGCATCTCCCTGTCTCGCTGTCTCTCCCTTTCATGCAAAGATGGGGATCCACAGAAAAAACTAAGCCAAGACAGAAAACCATCAAAACAAGTTTGAAAGAGTGCACTGAGCCCCAACGAGATGGCAAGATTTAACAACAATCAAAGATTTTACATCAAATTCAAAAGACAGTAAATGAACTCCAGCTATTGCTTCAAACCTTTCCCCTTGATTCTTTCTCCTTTTCTGTCTCCATCTGTGTGTGTTTATCGCGTATGCATGCTAGTGTGGTCACGTCATGTATTCGTAGTAGTTTTAACCAAATTAGGGTTTTAAGGTTAATAAACCTACACCTTTCTTGTTTAAATCTATGAAAACCTGTCGGGCTGATTTCTTTGCCATTGCAATTGGAGAGCAGTGAACAAGGATTCAGTAAGGGGAAGCTGAAAACATGGTGTTTTTAAAAATTAAACCCTGCTATGGCCATATCAGGAAAAGGCTGAGTGGGAACCCTTAGACCCCTTTCTCACCTGGTCATAACAATAGTGAGTATAGCAAAGTAAATGCAGGTATAACAGGGTTTCTCACCGATCTAGGTAGCAGGCCTCTGTATCCCTCAGATAGCCTATTGGTCATGCAGCTGTTCAAAAGATTACATTATCAGCTAGAGAATCACTTTATAATTCACAGGCACATCTCCAACCTTTGTAGAGAAGTTAACAAGAATTACTGGTGAAAGCACCAACAAAACCCCTGGGACATGTACATGAGTTGTAACCAAAATTATAACAATTATCATTCACTTTTAATATATCTGCTCACTTGAAATTCTTTCATTATATGGGAAAGAAAGCACAGGTGTCCAACTATAGACCTAACAGGACATATACAGCTCTCTGCAAAAAGTGTACAGGGTAAGGCAAACAGCAATTTATAGATTGTAAATATGTCCAACAGAAAATAATAATGCCGAACTGAAGTGCACATTGGAAGGATGGCAATGCTGGTCTTCTCTGGTTTGACTTACAGATGGTGTTGATACCAGAAGTCCGGGGCAGCGGCATTCAGCAGCGGACCTGCGAGGAACCGGGACTGGAGCGGAGCTATATAAATTAAAGAACGGGGTTCAAGGCCCTCACTTATCAGACGTCCAGGGCAGCGGCAGTCAGCAGCGGACCTGCAAGGAACTGGGACCAAGCGGAGCGATATAAATTAAAGAGCAGGGCTCGAGGCCCTCACTTACCAGAAGTCCAGGGCAGCGGCACTCAGCAGCGGACCTGCAAGGAACCGGGACTGAGCGAAACTATATAAATTAAAGAACGGGGTTCAAGGCCCTCACTTACCAGTAGTCTGGGGTAGTGGCAGGCTCTCTGGCTGTGTCAACGCATGTTTTGTTTGATAAGTGGGAAAAAGCTACCAATGCCATCACAGGAAATCTGTGGGCTGATTGGTCGGTGGGTGGCAGTTATTGTTTCCTGTGGATAGCTTAGATAGAGCAGAGTAAAAAAAAAGGTTCTTTAAAATAAAGCCCAAGGGTAGCTACCTGTAATTTATTAGTGATTAATAGTTGGAATAGTGCTGTTTGCACAGAGTGAGGCTGAGTTGTGTGTGGGGGATTTCACTGGCTGGGGATGGGGGAGGTGCTCTTTGGTCTCTTTCTTTTCTGCTTTTTCAGCCTCCATGGTGCAGGGGATAAAGCTGATTGCAAATAAATGGTATGTTATTACACTTATTGCACTAGCAATAATTGGATTGTAAAGCTTCGTAATGGCAGGGCAGATCGGCCAAGTGGAATGTGCCTCCTGTGGTATGTGGGAAGTCGTGGACGCACCATGTGTCCTTGACAGACACTTCTGCAGGAAGTGTCTCTGGTTGCAGAAGCTTGAGCTTTGGGGAACATAAGAACTAGGAGCAAGAGTAGGCAATTCAGCCCCTCGAGCCTGCTCCACCATTCAATACGATCATGGATGATCTCATTTCGGCCTCAACTCCACTTTCCTGCCCGTTCTCCATAACTCTTCAACCCATTACTAATTAAAAATCCGTCTAACTCCTCCTTAAATTTACTCAATGCCCCGGCAGCCTCCACACTCTGAGGTAGTGAATTCCACAGACTCACGACCTTTTGAGAGAAGTAATTTCTCCTCATCGCTGTTTTAAATCTGCTACCCCTTATCCTAAAACTATGATCTTTCATTCTGGATTTTCCCACAAGAGGAAACATCCTCTCCACGTCTACTTTGTCAACCCCCTTAATCATCTTATATACCTCAATTAGATCTCCTCTCATTCTTCTAAACTCTAGAAAGTAAAGGCATAAACTGCTCAATCTCTCTTCATGAGACAAACTCTTCATCTCTGGAATCAATCAAGTGATCGAGGGAAGGTGGTGGGTTGGATCCAGAATTGGCTCAGTGACAGGAAACAAAGGGTAGTAGTCGATAGATGTTTTTGCAAATGGAAAGCGGTTTCTAGTGGTGTTCCACAAGGATCAGTGTTGGGTCTCTTGCTGTTTGTGGTATATATATTAATGATTTGGACTTAAATGTGGGTGGCATGATTGGGAAATTTGCTGATGACACAAAAATTGGCCGTGTAGTTATTAGTGAAGAGGTTAGTCGTAGACTCCACAATGATATCAATGTTTTGGTTGAGTGGGTGGAAAAGTGACAAATGGAATTCAATCCAGAGAAGTGTGAGGTATTGCATTTGGGGAGGGCAAATAAAGTGAAGGAATATACAATAAACAGGAGGATATTGAGAGGGGTAGAAGAAGTGAGAGAACTTGGAGTGCATGTCCACATGTCCCTGAAGGTGGCAGGACAGGTGGGTAGAGTGGTGAAGAAGGCATATGGAAGGCTTTTCTTCATTGGCTGAGGTATAGAATACAGAAGCAGGGATGTGATGCTGGAACTGTATAGAGCATTGGCTAGGTCACAGTTGGAGTATTGCGTGCAGTTCTGGTCACCACATTACAGAAAGGACCTAATTGCCCTGGTGGGAGTACAGAGGAGATTTACAAGAATGTTACCAGGGCTTGAAGGTTGCAACAATGAGGAAAGATTGGATAGGCTAGGGTTGTTTTCCTTGGAACTGAGGAGGCTGAGGGGTGACTTGATTGAGGTGTACAAAATTATTAGGGGCCTAGATAGACAGGAGTAGACAGGAAGGATCTGTTTCCCTGGCAGGGAGGTCAGTTACCAGGGGACACAGATTTAAGGTGATTGGTAGAAGGATTAGAGGGGACATGAGGGGAAACTTTTTCACCCAGAGGGTGGTGGATGTCTGCAATTCACTGCCGGGAATGGTGGTGGAGGCAGAGACCCTCAGTTCGTTTAAAAGGTACCTGGACATGTACCTGAGGTGCTGGAACCAGCAGGGCTATGGACCAGGTGCTGGAAGATGGGATTAGTTTGGGCGGATGGTTTAATTCAGCTGGCGCAGACACGATGGGCTGAATGGCCTCCTTCTGTGCTGTACATTTTCTATGGTTCTATGTTTCTATGATAAATCAAATAAACAACATTATGTCAGACCATTTCTCTAGGGCAAGCTGTACTTTATTCGTTTGATGACAGCTTTCTTGCAAAAATGATGAACCTCCACTCCAGGAACTCTTGCTTCAATTGTATAGAACCTTGGTTAGACCATACCTGGAGTACTGTGTGCAGCTTTGGTCCCATTACCTTCGGAAGGATATTATTGCCATAGAGGGAGTGCAACGAAGTTTCACCAGACTTGTTCCCGGGATAACCTGACTGTCCTATGAAGAGAGATTGGGGAAACTGGGCCTGCATTCTCTAGAGTTTTGAAGAATGAGAGGTGATCATTGAAACCTACAAAATACTTAAAGGGATAGACAGAGTCAATGAAGCTAAGATGTTTCCTCTGGCTGGGGAGTCTAGGACCAGGCAACACAATTTCAAAATAAGGGGGAAGCCACTTAGGACAGATATGAGGAGAAATGTCTTTACTCAGAGGGTTGTGAATCTTTGGAATTCTCTACCCCAGAGGGCTGTGGAAGCTCAGTCATTGAGTATGTTTAGAGATTGACAGATTTCTAAATACAAATGACATAAGGGGATATGAGGATAGTGTGGGAAAAGGCATTGAAGTGGTAGATCAGCCATGATCGTATTGAATGTTCCTATGAGAGGGAACTTGGTCAAGGGCACCAAGGAGTCACATGACTCACTGAAAACCAATTTGTTATTATCACCTATGTCTTTGACAGGCTCACAATCTTCCTCATTCAACATCCCTTTCAGTTGAAACATGTTACTTGCAGTGCATGTTGGGATGACTTGTCATGTACAGCTGACTTTCATCAATGTCTTCACCAGCTCCTTGTTCACCCTGGTTCCAGTGATGGCAGCAGCTCAGAGGCGCTCAACCGCCTATAAATCTGAGATATAAGGGCCAGCGTGTCAGCCAGTATGGACGTTTGTGGCATGGCATGGCATGCAACACCCCAAGCTCAAACCCCAAGGTCAAGTCAATGGAGTGGCTCCCTGCTCACCAACCATACCTGAAGCACATAGCATTTTAAGTGAATAGACATGATGATGGGGCTCAGACATCGATTCACGAATTGCCTAGATCTCCAAGAGGCTTGGATGACAACCATATATAAATTGGTATCCAAAAGCCCTAAGCTTAGCTCCAAGGGCAGACCACTGCTTTTGCATAATGCCTATCTAAGTGATTTTGTTGCAATAGATCTGCTGTCTGGGCCACAGCATGCTTCCACTGTCCTTTGTGCTCTGAGGCTGTTGCCCATCTCTCTCTCCTCCTCCTCTCAGAAGCTCAGCAATAGCCGCTGCACTCATGCTCCGGGACACAAAACTCCTGTGCAATGTTCACTCCCATTAATGCTATCATGATACTTCGAAATCTTCCCTATTTCACCAGTAATGTGAAGACTGAACTTGTTTAAGAAGGATAGCAAGGATAATCCAGGAAATTATAGGCCGGTGAGCCTTACATCAGTGGGAGGGAAATTATTAGAGAGGATTCTTCGGGACAGGATTTACTCCCATTTGGAAACATACAAACTTATTAGCGAGAGGCAGCATGGTTTTGTGGAGGGGAGGTCGTGTCTCACTAAGTTGATTGAGTTTTTTGAGGAAGTGACAAAGATAATTGATGAAGGAAGGGCAGAGGATGTTATCTATATGGACTTCAGTAAAGCCTTTGACAAGGTCCCTCATGGCAGACTGGTACAAAAGGTGAAGTTACACGGGATCAGAGGTGAGCTGACAAGATGGATACAGAACTGGCTCAGTCATAGAAGACAGAGGGTAGCAGTGGAAGGGTGCTTTTCTGAATGGAGGGATGTGGCTAGTCGTGTTACGCAGGGATCAGTGCTGGGACCTTTGCTCTTTGTAGTATATATAAATGATTTGGAGGAAAATGTAGCTGGTCTGATTAGTAAGTTTGCGGACGACACAAAGGTTGGTGGAGTTGCGGATAGTGATGAGGATTGTCAGAGGATACAGCAGGATATAGATCGGTTGGAGACTTGGGCGGAGAAATGGCAGATGGAGTTTAATCCGGACAAATGTGAGGTAATGCATTTTGGAAGATCTAATGCAGGTGGGAAGTATGCAGTAAATGGCAGAACCCTTCGGAGTATTGACAGGCAGAGAGATCTGGACGTACAGGTCCACAGGTCACTGAAAGTGGCAACGCAGGTGGATAAGGTAGTCAAGAAGGCATACGGCATGCTTGCCTTCATCGGTTGGGGCATAGAGTATAAAAATTGGCAAGTCATGCTGCAGCTTTACAGAACTTTAGTCAGGCCACACTTGGAATATTGCGTGCAATTCTGGTCGCCACACTACCAGAAGGACGTGGAGGCTTTGGAGACAGTACAGAAGAGGTTTACCAGGATGTTGCCTGGTCTGGAGGGCATTAGCTATGAGGAGAGGTTGGATAAACTCGGATTGCTTTCACTGGAATGACGGAGGTGGAGGGGCGACATGATAGAGGTTTACAAAGTTATGAGCGGCATGGACAGAGCGGATAGTCAGAAGCTTTTTCCCAGGGTGGAAGAGTCAGTTACTAGGGGACATCGGTTTAAGGTACGAGGGGCAAGGTTTAGAGGGGATGTGCGAGGCAAGTTCTTTACACAGAGGGTGGTGAGTGCCTGGAACCTGCTGCTGGGGGAGGTGGTGGAAGCAGGTACAATAATGACGTTTAAGAGGCATCTTGACAAATACATGAATAGGATGGGAATAGAGGGATATGGACCCCGGAAGTGCAGAAGGTTTTAGTTTAGGCAGGCATCAAGATCGGCGCAGGCTTGGAGGGCCGAATGGCCTGTTCCTGTGCTGTACTGTTCTTTGTTCTTTGTTCTTTGTAAAGTAAAATACTCACATCTGGATTATCATCCACTGCTGCATAATTTTAGCACAAAGATTTCATGACCAGACATTAACAGAGCCACAATGAATAAAAATCTGGGGTATGCCCTAACTGTTCCCGATTCTCACAAAGATATGTTGCAACAATCCTCAGCAAAGCACTGAACACACTGCAGAGTCTGTCACTACTTGCTACCTATATTGCACCACTTTTTACTTCTTGCTACTTCTTTTGCTAATATTATTGAAGAGAGAAATGTATGACCCTAGAGTCCTTTAGTAAGTAGTTTGTGCAATTTTAATCTGAGTCCCAGTCAATAATGAGCAATTGGAAAAATATTACCCTTTAATGCTTCACCAGTTGGCATTGACACAGAAATTTAGCTCAGGAAAACCATGAGTACAATAAACAGTGAGACCCCAGAATAAAAAGTAACTTAAAAGGGTTAACAATTGTATGCTGTCTGTCTAAATATTTATGCTTCAGTCTAAAAGGAACTGTTTCAACTTGCATTGAGCCGACCACATGCATTTGATTTCCTTTTTTTTTTGTTTAGTTTTCAATTGGAGTGCACTTTAAGTACATAATTTGCAATGTCCTCTAGATCCCGCTGTTTTTCAGGCACAGTGAAGTCCTTCTAAGAGAGCGTTCGGCCTGAGTCAATAATTATTATTTTACCCACAGAGCTACTCTTGACAGTCAGAACTTGTTAACTATGGCACTTGCACAGAGTTTTGATCATGTAGTATTCACAGAGGGCATCCGCCAACATTGAGCATTGAAGTGAATGGAAGAATTGTGCAGGACATCACCACTGGTCTAGCATTAACCTCTCAGTACAAGTAAAATTAGGAAAGGAACAAACCTGTCTGTAAAGGTCATGCTTTTGTTTTTTTTCTGTAATCTACATTTTGACAGGATCTGGAGGATTTCCCACAAATTATTTGACAACAGCTATGCTGACACTTAGGCTGGGATTTTATCTGGGCAATGGGGGTCTCGACATCTGGCAAAAGCAATGCCCCTTTTGTGGGAAGCCCGCCGAATCAAATGCCAATTAGGCACTTAAGTGGACAGCAGCGGGTCATCCACGGGGATCAAGGACCCCCACCCCCTGGCGATAGAAGACCCGCCCTCTGAGAGTTGTCGGCCAATCAGAGGCCGGCAGCACTTTAACTGAGTAGCATCACCCCGTAGGTGGTGGCTGCTGCCGATGGATCACCTACCCGGGCCACAGGTAGGTCAGAGCAGGAGGGGACTCACAGGGTGGGGGTCGCGGGGAGTGGGTGTAGGGGTCAGCAGCAAGGGCGAAGAGCGGTTCTTAACAGGCCCCCACTTTCTCAATGCCGGGGCCCTCAGTCACGCACTAAATGACTTTTAATGAGGGACCACACGCTCCCCCAAACCCTTGCCCCCTCCTCGCCTCCCCAGAGCCAGCAATAAACCCACATGGCTTTTCTTGCCATGCTCCCCGTGCAGTGACTGGCCTGCCTGTCATTTGGCTAATTGTGGCGGAGATGGGATGAGGTCCTTAATTGGGCATTAATTGCCCACTTAAGCACCTCAATTGGCAGCAGAGCAGGAAGGTCAGGAGCCAGAGTAGCCCAAGGAGCAACAGGACCAGAGGTTTCATAAAAAACGCGCCAAAACCCGTGAGAGAGAGAGAGAGGAGCCAGAGCAGCCCGAGGAGCAACAGGAACGGAGGTTGCAAAAAAAACGCGCCAAAACCCGTGAATTACCTTTTGTTTCGGCGGACCAGGGGACTGCTGGGTGAGTAAAAATCTATATATTTGGGCAGTTGCTGAAAGTATTTAACTCATAAATTTATATAAAGTAATAAAGTAACTAACTAAGTAGAGATGGCTGGGCAGGTGATGTGCTGTAGCTGTATGATGTGGGAGCTGGCTGTCCCCATTGTGAATGGCAGGGACCACATCTGCAGCAAGTGTTGGTTGCTGGAAGAACTCCGGCTCAGAGTTGATGATCTGGAATCTGAGCTTCAAACACTGTGGCACATCCGGGAGGGGGAGAGTTACCTGGACGTTTTGTTTCAGGAGGCAGTCACACCTGGTAGATTAAGTAATTCAAATTCAGTTAGTGATCAGGGACAACAGGGTGCGATTGCAAGTGAGGCACGGAGGGGGATCCTGAGTTCAGGAGTGGAGGAGCCTCAGCCTTTGACCTTATCCAACAGGTACGAGATACTTGCTCACTGTGTGGATGAGGAAAAGGGCTGTGGGGAGGATGAGCCAACTGACCAAGGCACCATGGTGCAGAAGGCCATTCAAGAGGGGAGAGCAAAAAGACAAGTGGTAGTTATAGGGGATTCTATAATTAGGGGGATAGATAGTATCCTTTGCAAGTTGGATCGGGAGTCCCGCATGGTGTGTTGCCTGCCCGGTGCCAGGGTGCAGGACATCTCTGACCGGCTTGAAAGGATATTGGAGCGGGAGGGGGAGGATCCAGTTGTTGTGGTCCACGTTGGGACTAACAACATAGGCAAGGCTAGGATGGAGGACCTGTTTGGGGATTATAAAGCACAAGGAACGAAATTAAGGAACAGGTCCTCGAGGGCCTTAATCTCCGGATTACTGCCCGAGCCACGTGCAAATTGGCTTAGGGATAAGAATATTAGGGAATTAAACACGTGGCTAAGTGAGTGGAGTGGGAAAGAGGGGTTCCATTTCATGGGGCATTGGCATCAGTTTTGGAACCGGGGCGATCTGTACCAATGGGACGGTCTCCACCTGAACCGATCTGGAACCAGTGTTCTAGCGAAACGGATAAATAGGGTGGTCTCTAGGACTTTAAACTAGTGACTCGGGGGGAAGAGAAAGGGAAAAACGACAGGGAGTATTATGGGAAATAAAAAGGTAAGCAGCAGGTTAACATGTGTGCAGGAGGGTTTAAGTTCAAGGCAGACTATGAAAGAAGCAGAAAGGAAGGATAACTCAGGAGTTATTATTAGAGATGTTGGAAATCATGAGGGGAAGAAAGCTAGCATAAAGGCACTTTACCTGAATGCTCGTAGTATTCGTAACAAGGTTGATGAGTTAACGGCACAAATCATCGCGAATGAATATGATTTGGTAGCCATTACGGAGACATGGTTACAGGTTGGTCACGACTGGGAGTTAAATATCCAGGGGTGCCAGACTATTCGGAAGGACAGACAGGAAGGTAAGGGAGGTGGTGTAGCTCTGATACTCAAGGATGACATCAGGGCGGTGCTGAGAGATGATATAGGTTCTATGGAGAATGAGGTTGAGTCCATTTGGGTGGAAATTAGAAACTCTAAGAAGAAAAAGTCATTGATAGGCGTAGTCTATAGGCCACCAAATAATAACATCACATTGGGGCGGGCAATAAACAAAGAAATAACTAATGCCTGTAAAAATGGTACGGCAATTATCATGGGGGATTTTAATCTACATGTAGATTGGTCGAACCAGCTCAGTCAGGGTAGCCTTGAGGAGGAATTCGTTGAGCGTATCCGTGATAGTTTTCTTGAACAGTATGTAATGGAACCGACGAGGGAGCAAGCTATCCTAGATCTAGTCCTGTGTAATGAGACAGGAATAATTAATGACCTCATAGTTAGGGATCCTCTTGGAAGGAGTGATCACAGTGTGGTTGAATTTAGAATACAGATGGAGAGTGTGAAGATAAAATCCAATACCAGGGTCCTGCGCTTGAACAAGGGGGACTACAATAGAATGAGGGAGGACTTGGCTAAAGTAGACTGGAAACAAAGATTTTATGGTGGGACAGTTGACGAGCAGTGGAGGACTTTCAAAGCAATTTTTCAAAGTGCTCAGCAAAAGTATATTCCAGTGAAAAGGAAGGACTGGAAGAAAAGGGGTAATCTGCCATGGGTGTCTAAGGAAATAAGGGAGGCTATCAAATTGAAAAAGAAGGCATACAAAGTGGCCAAAAACAGCATGAAACTAGAAGATTGGGAACACTTTAAAGGTCAACAGAAAGCCACAAAAAGAGCTATAAAGAAAAGTAAGATGGAACATGAGAAAAAGCTAGCACAGAATATAAAGACAGATAGCAAAAGTTTCTATAAATATATAAAACGAAAAAGAGTGGCTAAAGTAAACGTTGGTCCTTTAGAGGATGAGAAGGGGAATTTAGTTATGGGATATGATGAAATGGCCGAGGCATTGAACAGGTATTTTGTATCGGTCTTCACAGTGGAGGACATTAATAACATGCTAGTAATTGACAAAGAGACGAACGTAGGTGAGGATCTGGAAACAATCATTATTACGGAAGAGGTAGTGTTGGGCAAGCTAATGGAGCTAAGGATTGATAAGTCTCCTGGCCCTGATGGAATGCATCCCAGGGTACTAAAAGAGATGGCGGGAGAAATAGCAGGTGCACTGGCAGTAATTTTCCAAAATTCGCTGGACTCTGGGGTAGTCCCAGCAGATTGGAAAACAGCAGATGTGACGCCACTGTTTAACAAGGGAGGTAGACAAAAGATGGGGAATTATAGACCGGTTAGCTTAACCTCTGTTGTGGGGAAGATGCTTGAGTCTATTATCAAGGAAGAAATAGCAGGACATCTCGATAGAAATTGTCCCGTTGGGCAGACGCAGCATGGGTTCATGAAGGGCAGGTCATGCTTGATAAATCTTTTGGAATTCTATGATGACATTACGAGCAAGGTGGACAATGGATGTGATGTACCTAGATTTCCAAAAGGCCTTCGACAAGGTGCCGCACAAGAGGCTGCTGCATAAGATAAGGATGCATGGCGTTAGGGGTAAAGTATTAGCATGGATAGAGGATTGGTTGACTAACAGGAAGCAGAGAGTGGGGATAAATGAGTGCTATTCTGGTTGCCAATCTGGTTGCCTCAGGGATCGGTGTTGGGACCGCAATTATTTACAATTTATATAGATGATTTGGAGTTGGGGACCACATGTAGGGTGTCAAAGTTTGCAGATGACACTAGGATGAGTGGCAGAGCAAAGTGTGCAGATGACTGTGAAACTTTGCAGAGGAACATCGATACATTGAGTGAGTGGGCAAAGGTCTGGCAGATGGAATACAATTTTAATAAATGTGAAGTCATTCATTTCGGTAGGAGTAACAGTAAAAAGGATTATTACTTGAATGGTAAAAAGTTGCAGCATGCTGCGATGCAGAGGGACCTGGGTGTCCTTGTGCATGACTCGCAGAAGGTTGGTCTGCAGGTACAGCAAGTAATTAGGAAGGCAAATGGAATTTTGTCCTTCATTGCTAAAGGGATTGAGTTTAAAAGCAGAGAGGTTATGTTGCAGCTGTATAAGGTACTGGCGAGGCCGCACCTGGAGTACTGTGTGCAGTTTTGGTCTCCTTACTTGAGAAAGGATGTACTGGCATTGGAGAGGGTGCAGAGGAGGTTCACTAGGTTGATTCCGGAGTTGAGGGGGTTGTCTTATAAGGAGAGACTGAGTAGATTGGGATTATATTCATTGGAATTCAGAAGAATGAGGGGCGATCTTATAGAAACATATAAAATTATGAAGAGAATAGATAAGATACAAGTAGAGAGGATGTTTCCACGGGCAGGTGAAGCTAGGACAAGAGGGCATAGCCTCAAGATTAGAGGGAGCAGATTTAGGACTGAGTTAAGAAGGAACTTCTTCACCCAGAGGGTTGTTAATCTATGGAATTCCTTGCCCAGTGAAGTAGTTGACGCTTCTTCAGTCAACGTTTTTAAAGCTAAGGTAGATATCTTTTTGAACAATAAAGGAATTAAGGAATACGGTGAGAGCGCGGGTAAGTGGATCTGAGTCCACGAAAAGATCAGCCATGATCTTATTGAATGGCGGAGCAGGCTCGAGGGGCCGGACGGCCTACTCCTGCTCCTAGTTCTTATGATCTTATAAGGTCATCACAGGCTTTCCCACCCAGGACTTAATTTTGGCAGGGTGGGACCCTGCCACCATCCCACCTGATTACATGCTCTCCCCACCTCCAAAACCACAGTGGGGGAGAGCATAAAATTCTCCCCATTGTGTGAAACTCATTCCTTTTTTCAAGCTTGTTAACAGTCCTTTTCTCCTTTTGCAAGTGTATTGTGTGTATTGCGCCTAATGCTGCTTGGTGTTGCATTTCTTCATTCTCCTGTTAAGTGCTGAAGCAACATGCATCCTTGTATAAAATCCCTTTAGATGCTGAACATCACTAAATACAGCACTTCAGAAAGGAACTCTCAGAATCCTGGCTTCAGTGGGACAGATGTTGGAAAATATTGTTATTCTTAAGAAATAGGGAAAAGTCTGTGAATTTTATTTTGTCCACAAGGAGGATAATGATGTTGCACCAAAGCCTGAGCTTGAAGGGGACGAATTCAAAACAACCTGCGGAAACAATGGGCCCGATTTTAACTCTGGGTAAGTAGGTGGGTTTTGAATGAGTTAAAATCTTGCCCAATATTTCAGTGAGCAAGTGGTCAATCTATGGAACAGGGTCCCTGGGGAGATGGTGGAAGCAGTTAGTATTGATTCATTCAAATGCAAATTAGTTTGATTTCATACAGAAAATGATATTTGGGGAAACAGTATATGAATAATGCGAGATGTGAAATGTGGTAATGTAGCATGCTTGAGAGGAACAGATGACTTTAGATCTATGTTTCCCAAATCTCTCCACCTTTCCTTGTATCATGTCTCGGTCTGTTGTGGACTAATTGATGGAGATCAATTTGCCATCTTTAGTCAACAAATCTATTATTGTTGCATCATGCAACTACCAGGATGGTAGAAGGTGAACTCGATGGACCTTGGTCTTTTTTTCATCTGACATTTCCTATGTTCCATTTCAATGTAGCTATTTCCACTCAGGTGCCCCTCAGATACATAAACATGAAATCTATTTTGTCTTTAATATTTATCTCACAGTACCAAAACACCACTGATAAGAACAAAGCAGTTCTTAACACACCATTGAAAATAGCCTGTTGTTGTAATAAAAGTTGAATGGCTTTTACAGACCCATCAACCCCTTAAAGGGCCAATGTGGAGCATGATAAATTAGCACATCCTTGAAATCTGTGGCACATGTTTCAAGGCACTCAGATTTATTCTGAAGTTAACCCATATGCAATAAAGCATCTGTGTTTTTGCTGGAGATTATTGCTAAGTGATGACAGAATAGAAGAGGGAACACATACAATTTTTCAGTTTCTAAATAAATAGATTAAAATTAACTTGGAAACCACTATTCAGAAGAAATGACAACATCCCAGCGTTCATGAGCATTAATATCTGGAGTGAGCAAAATGCTTGAATCTACTGATGACATTGAGATGCTGACACACTGTCAATGTGACTTTACAATCATAATGAAATGGAACTCTTGAGAGGTGATAGTAGGAAATGGGACACAATGCAAATTGGTGAAGGATATATTAAGGGCTAATGCCAGTAAGTTCTTCACATAAATCATAACCGACATTTGAAATGACCTTCTGGTAGTGGAAACAAAGAAAGGATTTGACAGAGCGAATTGTAATCAATGTTTCCTCTTAGCTGCATAGGTGTGATACCCCACAGCAATCAGGAACACACCGCGCAGTGCAGCAAACAGGTTGCGCACAAACAACCTTCCCTTTAAGATGCACACGTACGCAGCTGCTCAGCAATCTTAAAGGGACCGCTCAGTGCAATTAACAGGCCATGCACAACCACGAAAAATGAGAGGAAACATTGGTTGTAGGTCTTTCAAGACGATTGGGATAGGAGGAGACAGATAGCTTTCCTCAACTGTATCTATCTTCAGTGGGATCTTCAGTGGGATAACTAGGTGATGCAGCACACTAGAATAAAGGTTTCAATAATGAACCATCGATTTACTGTGTCAGCAAGTGGCAGGATATGGTCTGCTCTTTCAATTCCCGACTGTGGGTTTAATTTGCTCTGAGTATTAGAGGGAGTACAAGCACTAATTGTGCATTACGAGCCATTCATTTTGTGATTTGCTGTTCATTGAATGGGTGTCAACTTTTACCTTGCTCTGATGAACTGTTTCGAATGGATGTTCGCATACAAATTTGACACGAACATTTTTCTTTGGCTTTTTGACTTTTAGTTAAGTGGCAATTAATGTGCAACATGTAAAATTTACTTTCCCGCATTGCATTCATTTGTCCCATTTTCTTTGGGCCTCCTTATCTCGAGAGACAATGGATACGTGCCTGGAGGTGGTCAGTGGTTTGTGAAGCAGCGCCTGGAGTGGCTATAAAGGCCAATTCTGGAGTGACAGGCTCTTCCACAGGTGCTGCAGAGAAATTTGTTTGTCGGGGCTGTTGCACAGTTGGCTCTTCCCTTGCGCCTCTGTCTTTTTTCCTGCCAACTACTAAGTCTCTTCGACTCGCCACAATTTATCAGGTCATGAAACGTTGTCCCATTTAAAGCTGGTGATTAAATGGGGAGCTGGAAGTGTTCCACTGATGAGTAGAACAGGAGATATTAGCTAAAGGAGGAAGATTCTGCTAACCTCACATGAAATCTGTTAAAGTTAGATAACCAGGAGAGAAGCAGTAATAACAAGAGACCGCTACCCCCAAGGTTCAAAGCCACACAAGGCTGTTCTCACAAGTCTCCATACAACGTAATACAATGTACGTACAACAACAACTTGCATTTATATAGAGTCTTTAACACAGTAAAATATCCCAAGTTCAAGCCACATAATATATTGGAACAGGTGACCAGAAGCTTGGTCAAATTGGTAGCTCTTAAGGTGCTTCTTAAAAGAGGAGAGAGAGGTAGACAGATGGAGAGGTACAAGGAGGGAATTGCAGAGCAGCTTTGGCAGCTGAAGGCATGTCCACCAATGGTGGTGTGGTGAAAATTGAACTATACAAGAGGATAGAATTGAAGGAGTTCAGAGATCTTAGAAGGTTGTAGCATTGGAGGAAGTTACAGAGGTAGGGAAGGGTGACGCCATGAAGTGACTTGGAAACTAGGACGTGGTTTTCATTCAGTTTGGGAGAGAGTTAAAATGAGGGTTGAATGAGGAGGTTAAACCTAGAAAAAAATACTAACTGTATATTATAATAAAACAGACAGACAAGTATCGGTCAGTAGGAAATAACTTTGTGTTTTTGAGTTCTTTGGTAATAAACAGATTATATTATTAAAGCAGATTATGATGATGGTAAATGGACTCCTGCTGTGCAATAATCTGTTCCAGTTGTGATGGTGGTTAGGATGAAGCTGGGAGGCAATAATAGTCTTCCAGCTGCACTGGTGTCTGATCATACCAGATGTACGGGAAAAGCATAGGAATGTAACAGTGTTCAAAAAAGAAGAATTGCTTTAGAATCAAAAGGTTTTTAAACACATGGGCATGCCTATGGATGATATTTCTGTATGATTCCTGTGTGTCTTTTCTACAACAGTACAATGCCCCTTCAAAATTACTGTTTGTACTTTTATCAGGTCATGAAACGTTGGGCTGGATTTTACCATAGGTGGACGGGACTTCGCCACCCACATAAGAGTCGGTGGCGAACCCGCTTTTGCCTAGCCCGGGAATCCGACCCACATTTTATGGGTCCCTGGGCTTTAATTGTCCCGAGGCGGGACTTCCACCCGCTTGAGGGAGGAGGTCCCGCCTCAGTGAGCTGCCGGCCAATCAGCGGGCCGGCAGCTCTTAGTCCGAGCAGCACCACCAGGAGCAGTGGCCACTGCTGGGACTGCAGCCCAGCCGATGCCATGGAGCTAGGACCTCAGGTAAGTTGGGCTTGCCTCGCCGGGGTGGGGGGTGGTGGTGGTGGTTGGTCATGGTGGCGAGGCAAGGATAGTCGTTTGGGGGGAGGGGGGGGATCTTGGGTCCCAGGGGTGGCTTGGGAGGCGGGGGTGGCCCTCAATTGAGCACCCTGTGCCCGACAACCATGGCACCCCCACAGCATGCAGAAATGCTGGCAGCTATCGCTGGGTGGCCTTTCACGTCCCCAGCACGCCCACTTGCCATGGGTAAAATACCCGTGGAGGCGGGTGAATGCCCTTATGTGGCCATTAAGTGTCCACTTAAGGGCCTCAATTGGCCTGGGGTGGGTGGGCCTTCCCCACCCCCCCACACTGCACCCAACCACCGTAAAGTTGGCTGGAGGTGAGAGCGGGGTGGGAGCCTCCTGTTCAATTTTACGCCGCCCCTATCCGCCCCCCCACGCCATCATCCAACCTGCTGGGGTGGTGTAAAATTCAGCCTGTTAACTCTGTTTCTCTCTCTCCACAGATGCTGCCAGAACTGCTGAGTATTTCCAGAATTTTCTGTTTTTATTTCTGGGGCACCAAAGAGATTTGGGGAGTTCAGGTACATAGATCATTAAAATGTCACGAATAGGTACAGAAAATACTCAAAAATACTAATGGAATGCTGGCCTTTATATTTAGATGACTAGAATACAAGGGGGTAGAAGTCATGCATCAGCTCTACAGAACCCTGGTTAGACCACACCTGGAAGACTGTGGGCAGTTCTGGGCATCACACCTCAGGAAGGAGTGCAGCGTAGATTTATCAGAATGACACCGGGACTCCAAGGGTTAAATTATGAGGAGAGATTATACACACTCGGGTTGTATTCCCTGGAATTTAGAAGATTCAAGGGTGATTTGATCGAGGTTTTCAAGATATTCAGGAGTAGTTGGAGAGAAACTATTTCCGTTAGCTGGGAATTTTAGGACTGGAGGGGGTGCAGTCAAAAAATTAGAGCCAGACCTTCCAGGAGTGAAATTAGGAAACACTTCTTCATGCAAGAGTTGTTAGAAGTCCAGAACTCTCTTCAGAAAATGGCGATGAATGCTAGAATGATGGTTCATTTTAAAACTGACATTGATAGATTTTTGTTAGCCAGAGGTATTAAGGGATATGGGGCAAAGGAGGGTAAATGGGGTTAGGTCACAGATTAGTCATGATCTGTTCCCATGTGCCTACAACAGAAAGCTTTAGCAGAGAGCACGAAGAGAAAGGAGCAATAGAACATGAGAAAATGCCAAGGAAGAACTACGAAAGATGTCCAAATGGGGAACGACTGAACACCTCTACAATGTCCTTACTCTGTCTGTCCCAGAAATGGGATGGGACTTCATGATGTATCATCCCAGTTCTTCAAAACAGCTTTATAACAGCAATCACAGTTTCAAAACATATATCTGTTATGTTTCATTGTAACAGTGTACAGAGGTGAAGACTCTTGTTTTGGTATTGGATGAGTGGGACACACCAGTGCACTGCAGTAAACGTAGGCTGAAATAATTTCCAGCTAGAGGCATTTGAGGCAACTTCAACCATAACTCATTTGGCATTATTTTCAAAGGGGAAACACTTCAGTTGTTTCAATTCAATTCCAAACCAATTGTTTTACAAACAAATACCAACAACAGCAGAATCATTAGCAGCACCTGCTGTCCAAAAAAATGGGAGCATTGAAATCAGTGCTGAGTCCAAACGATTGTAAAATACCGAATGGAAAAATGAGGTTCTGTTCCTCAAGTATCAATTGAGCTTCATTGGCGCAGTGTGGCAGGCTGAGGCCAGAGGTCAGAGTGGGATAAAAACAAGAAATGCTGGAAATACTCAGCAGTCAGGGGCACAGATAGGCGCTTCTGTGGACGTGAAAGAGACTCCAGGATGGGATGTTGCCTCCCTGGTGCCAGGGTCAAGGATGTCTCTGAACGGACAGAGGGCATTCTGAAGGGGGAGGGTGAACAGCCAGAGGTTGTGGTACACATCGGTTCCAATGACATAGGGAGGAACAGTGATGAGGTCCTGCAGGGGGAGTTTAGGGAGTTAGGTAGTAAGTTAAAAAACAGGACCTCTAGGGTTGTAATCTCGGGATTACTCCCTGTGCCACATGCCAGTGAGGCTAGAAATAGGAAGATAGTGCAGCTAAACACGTGGCTGAGCAGCTGGTGTAGAAGGGAGGGTTTCAGATATCTGGACCATTGGGATCTCTTCAGGGACAGATGGGACCTGTACAAGAAGGACGGGTTGCATCTAAACTGGAAGGGCACTAATATCCTGGCTGCAAGGTTTGCTAGCGTCACTCGGGAGGGTTTAAACTAGTGTGGCGGGGGGTGGGAACCAGAGCAGTAGGACAGCTAGTGAAATAAATGAGGAGGACAGAGTAAATAAGGCCAGTAGGACTAAGAGGAAGAGCAGGCAGGGAGATGTTGCTGAGCACAGCAGGACTGGTGGTCTGAAGTGCATTTGTTTCAATGCGAGAAGTATAACAGATAAGGCAGATGAACTTAGAGCTTGGATTAGTACTTGGAAATATGACGTTGTTGCTATTACAGAGACTTGGTTGAGGGAAGGGCAGGATTGGCAGCTAAATGTTCCAGGCTTTAGAAGCTTCAGGCGGGATAGAGGGGGGTGTAAAAGGGGTGGGGGAGTTGCATTACTGGTTAAGGAGAATATCACAGCTGTACTGCGGGAGGACACCTCAGAGGGGTCATGCAGCGAGGCAATATGGGTGGAGCTCAGGAATAGGAAGGCTGCAGTCACGATGTTGGGGGTTTACTACAGGCCTCCCAACAGCCAGCAGGAGGTAGAGGAGCAGATATGTAGACAGATTTTGGAAAGATGTAAAGGTAACAGGGTTGTAGTGGTGGGTGATTTTAACTTCCCCAATATTGACTGGGACTCACTTAGTGCTAGGGGCTTGGATGGGGCAGTATTTGTGAGGAGTATCCAGGAGGGCTTCTTGAAACAATATGTAGATAGTCCAACTGGAGATGGGGCCATTCTGGACCTGGTATTGGGGAATGAGCCCAGCCAGGTGGTCGAAGTTTCAGTGGGGGAGCATTTCGGGAGCAGTGACCATAATTCCATAAGTTTTAAGGTACTTGTGGATAAGGATAAGAGTAGTCCTCGGGTGAAGGTGCTAAATTGGGGGAAGGCTAATTATAACAATATTAGGCAGGAACTGAAGAATTTAGATTGGGGGCGGCTGTTTGAGGGTAAATCAACATCTGACATGTGGGAGTCTTTCAAACGTCAGCTGATTAGAATCCAGGACCAGCATGTTCCTGTGAGGAAGAAAGACAAGTTTGGCAAGTTTCGGGAAGCTTGGATAACACGGGATATTGTGAGCCTAGTGAAAAAGAAAAAGGAAGCATTTGTAAGGGCTGGAAGGCTAGGAACAGAGGAAGCACTTGAGGAATATAAAGACAGTAGGAAGGAACTTAAGCAAGGAGTTAGGAGGGCTAAAAGGGGTCATGAAAAGTCATTGGCAAACAGGATTAAGGAAAATCCCAAGGCTTTTTATACATATATAAAGTGCAAGAGGGTAACCAGGGAAAGGGTTGGCCCACTCAAGGACAGAGATGGGAATCTATGCGTGGAGCCAGAGGAAATGGGCGAGGTGCTAAATGAGTACTTTGCATCAGTATTCACCAAGGAGAAGGATTTGGTGGATGATGAGCCTAGGGAAGGGAGTGCAGATAGTCTCAGTCATCTCATTATCAAAAAGGAGGAAATGTTGGGTGTCTTGCAAAGCATTAAGGTAGATAGGTCCCCAGGGCCTGATGGGATCTCCTCTAGAATACTGAGGGAGGCAAGGGAAGAAATTGCTGGGGCCTTGACAGAAATCTTTGCATCCTCATTGGCTACAGGTGAGGTCCCAGAGGACTGGAAAATAGCCAATGTTGTTCCTTTGTTTAATAAGGGTGGTAAGGATAATCCAGGAAATTATAGGCCGGTGAGCCTTACGTCAGTGGTAGGGAAACTATTAGAGAGGATTCTTCGGGACAGGATTTACTCCCATTTGGAAACAAATGAACTTATTAGCGAGAGGCAGCATGGTTTTGTGAAGGGGAGGTCATGTCTTACTAATTTGATTGAGTTTTTTGAGGACGTGACAAAGATGATTGATGAGGGAAGGGCAGTGGATGTTATCTATATGGACTTTAGTAAAGCCTTTGACAAGGTCCCGCATGGCAGACTGGTACAAAAGGTGAAGTCACATGGGATCAGAGGTGAGCTGGCAAGATGGATACAGAACTGGCTCGGTCATAGAAGACAGAGGGTAACAGTGGATGGGTGTTTTTCTGAATGGAGGGATGTGACTAGTGGTGTTCCGCAGGGATCAGTGCTGGGATCTTTGCTCTTTGTAGTATATATAAATGATTTGGAGGAAAATGTAGCTGGTCTGATTAGTAAGTTTGCGGACGACACAAAGGTTGGTGGAGTTGCGGATAGTGATGAGGATTGTCAGAGGATACAGCAGGATATAGATCGGTTGGAGACTTGGGCGGAGAAATGGCAGATGGAGTTTAATCCGGACAAATGTGAGGTAATGCATTTTGGAAGGTCTAATGCAGGTGGGAGGTATACAGTAAATGGCAGAACCCTTCGGAGTATTGACAGGCAGAGAGATCTGGGCGTACAGGTCTACAGGTCACTGAAAGTGGCAACGCAGGTGGATAAGGTAGTCAAGAAGGCATTCGGCATGCTTGCCTTCATCGGTCGGGGCATAGAGTATAAAAATTGGCAAGTCATGTTGTAGCTGTACAGAACCTTATTTAGGCCACACTGAGAATACTGCGTGCAATTCTGGTCGCCACACTACCAGAAGGACGTGGAGGCTGTGGAGAGGGTACAGAGGAGGTTTACCAGGATGTTGGCTGGTCTGGAGGGCATTAGCTATGAGGAGAGGTTGGAAAAACTCGGATTGTTTTCACTGGAACGACGGAGGTGGAGGGGCGACATGATAGAGGTTTACAAAGTTATGAGCGGCATGGACAGAGTGGATAGTCAGAAGCTTTTTCCCAGGGTGGAAGAGTCAGTTACTAGGGGACATAGGTTTAAGGTGCGAGGGGCAAAGTTTAGAGGGGATGTGCGAGGCAAGCTTTTTACACAGAGGGTGGTGAGTGCCTGGAACTTGCTGCCAGGGGAGGTGGTGGAAGCAGGTACGATAGCGACGTTTGACAAATATATGAATAGGAAGGGAATAGAGGGATATGGGCCCCGGAAGTGCAGAAGGTGTTAGTTTAGGCAGGCATCAAGATCGGTGCAGGCTTGGAGGGCCGGATGGCCTGTTCCTGTGCTGTACTGTTCTTTGTTTGTTTGTTCTGGCAGTATCTGTGGAGAGAGAAGCAGAGTTGACGTTTCAGTGACCCTTCATCAGAACTGGCAGATATTAGAAATGTAAAAGGTTTTTAGCAAGTAAAGCTGGAGTGGGGCAAGCAATAACAAAAGAGAAGGTGTTTATAAGACAAGGTCACAGAGAATAACTGACCAGAAGGTCATGGAGCAAAGACAAACGGTATGTTATTGGTGTGGTGAAAGACAAAGTGTTAGTACGGAGAGGGTGTTAATTAACAGACAAATGAACAGCCCTGGGCCCCAAGCACAAACATGATAAAAACAGTGGATAGGCACAGTAGAAACGAACTAAACAACCTAAAATAAAATAAACAAATAAAAATTAAAAAATAACTAAAAATAAAAATAAAAGTGGAGGGGCCCGTCATGCTCTGAAATGATTGAACTCAATGTTCAGTCCGGCAGGCTGTCGTGTGCCTAATCAGTAAATGAGATGCTGTTCCTCGAGCTTGCATTGATGTTCGCTGGAACACTGTAGCAATCCCAGGACAGAGATGTGGGCATGAGAGCAGGGGGGAGTGTTGAAATGGCCAGCAACCGGAAGCTCGGGATCATGCTTTTGGACTGAGTGGAGGTGTTCCGCAAAACGGTCACCCAATCTGTGTTTGATCTCCCCAGTGTGGAGGAGATCACATTGTGAGCAGTGAATACAGTATACGAAATTGAAAGAAGTACAAGTAAATCGCTGCTTCACCTGAAAGGAGTGTTTGGGGCCTTGGAGAGTGAGGAGAGATTTCTGTTAATTAACACCCTCTCTGTACTAATGCTTTGTCTTTCAGCACACCATTAACATACCATTTGTCTTTGCTTCATGACCTTCTGGTCAGTTATTCTCTGTGACCTTGTCCTATCAACACCTCTTTTGTTATCTCTTGCCCCACCTCTGCTTTACTTGCTTAAAACCTTTTACATTTCTAATATTTGCCAGTTCTGATGAAAGGTCACTGACCTGAAACGTTAACTCTGCTTCTCTCTCCACATATGCTGCCAGACCTGCTGAGTATTTCCAGCATTTCCTGTTTTTATTTCAGATTTCCAACATCTGCAGTAATTTGCTTTTAAGTCAGAGTGGGAGTTGGACAGAGAATTAAAATGGTAAGCAACTGGAAACTCCTGGTCACTCTTGCACCAGAATGGAGGTGTTCAGTGAAATAATTGCCCAATCTGTTTTGTTCTTCCCAGTATAGAGACCAAAGCAGCGAATATAGAATACTAATTTGAATGAAGAACAAGTACAAGCTGTTTCACCTAGAAGAAGTGTTTGAAGCCTTGGACGATGGGAAGGGGGGAAACTAAAGGGCAGGTGCTGCATCTTTTGTGCATGTGAATGTGCCATGGAAAGGGGAGCAGATTTTAGGGGTCTTTATGCTATTGCAATCCATGGGACGTAAAAGCAGAAAACGTTGGAAACACTCAGCAGGTCAGGCAGTATCTGCAGAAAAAGAAACAGAGTTTCAGGTTGATGACTCATCAGAACTAGAAGATATTAGATGCCTATTAAGCAAGTACAGTACCAGGGGAAAATCGGGGGCAGGGGATAGAGATGGCAGGGGTCAGGAAGAGAACAAAAAGGAAGGTCTGTGATGGGATAGAGGACAGGTGTGATTGATGATGGTGTAAGGAAAAATGATGTGATAATGAGACAAGCATAGAAACAATAGATGGATCCAGTGTAAGTGTAAATGGTGTTAAGACCACGTGGTGTGACATGGGTGGTTCCCACTGTTCAACTGCCTTCCCTGACAGCAGAAAGTGTATTTGTGTTAGAGTTTAGCCTGTTGGTGTTTTATTTTTCAAATAAAAAGATTTTCTTGTAGGTTTTTAAAAACAGAAAATCAATTGTTTATTGATCAATATGCCTTATCCCGAAATTGTCCCAACTGCATCCACTCACTCACCCATTCACTCGCTCGCAAACACATATACACACACACAAGAGGAATTAGATGAAGAAGGAAAAAAGGAAGGTCACTTTCAGTGGGGGGAGAGGTTATGATAAACCTGTTGAATTCTCTTGAGAATCAAGTTCGAGTTGGATGCAGGCTTGAGATGATTGTAGATTCCTCTCTTGATTGAAGGTCCTGTTGAAGATGATGGGTTACTTGGAGCTCTCACTGTTGTATAATATGGATGTTGCATTTTTCAGCTGGGCATGTGCTTTCTGGCTTGGCTGGAACATAAGCTGTTAGATGTTGCTTCTCCCCTGGGTGAGTCTCGCTCTCTGTGGCTTTCTTTTTTTTAGGGAAAAGCTGTTTCCTCTCACCTCCTGTTCGGAGACACTCTGGTTTCTTCCCCATAGTGATTGCACAATAGCCCAGGATGTGACTACTTCACACCTCCTTTGTTTCAGAAGAAGACATTCAATTCTGGAATGCTTTAGCATAGGTGTAGGATGGTTTCCAGTTATACCTTTTAACTTTGAAGATTTGTCCTTTGTCTTTGTCAGACAGTTTGAATACACAAATGGTGGCCATTTTGGATCATTGTTCACTTTTTAAAATAAAGATTAATTTTTAAAGACAAAGTCCTTCTCTCATAACTCTTCAGAATTAGTCCATGATTGCTGTATCATCACACTTCTGTTGTGCATGACAATGGTTACAGCAGAATAGCAGAGAAGGAGGGGAGCATGAAAAATCTGCCATAGAGAAGGCATTCGGGAGCTTGGCAGAGGAAAGTCAGGTCAATGTGAAGTGTTGTCTGCAGTTGATGATCGTGGTGTCAGTGGACCTCAATTTCTTGAAATGTTGAATAACTCCCTAAAGACGTTTAACATCTTGTGATAGATGGAAAGAATGCACCTACTCCTAAAAGTTCTGCCTCTGGAAGGTACAACCAAATTTACAGATGAGGAATTATATGCTTCATTGTGTGTTCATAGAAAATAGGAGCAGGAGTAGGCCATTCGGCCCTTCGAGCCTGCTGTGCCATTCATTATGATCATGGCTGATTATCCAACTAAGTAACCTGTTCCCGCTTTCGCCCCATACCCTTTGATCCCTTTAGACCCAAGAGTTATATCTAACTCCTTGAAAACCTACAATGTTTTGGCCTCAACTGCTTTCTGTGGTAACGAATTCCACAGGCTCACCACTCTCTGGGTGAAGAAATTTCTCCTCATCTCAGTCCTGAAAGGTTTATCCTTAGACTATGACCCCTGGTTCTGGAATCCCCCACCATCGGGAACATCCTTCCTGCATCTTCCCTGTCACGTCCTGTTAGAATTTTAGAGGTTTCTATGAGAACCCCCTCACTCTTCTGAACTCCAGCGAATATAATCCTAACCGACTCAATCTCTCCTCATACATCAGTCCCGCCATCCCAGAAATCAGTGTGGTAAACCTTCGCTGCACTCCCTCTATAGCAAGAACATCCTTCCTCAGATAAGGAGATCAAAACTGCACACAATATTCCAGGTGTAGCCTCACCAAGACCCTGTATAATTGCAGCAAGACATCCCTGCTCCTGTACTCGAATCCTCTCGCTATGAAGGCCAACATATCACTTGCCTTTTTTACTGCCTGTTGGACCTGCATGCTTACCTTCAGCGACTGGTGTACGAGAACACCCAGGTCTCGCTGCATATTCCCCTCTCTCAGTTTATAGCCATTCAGATAATAATCTGCCTTCCTGTTTTTGCTACCAAAGTGGATAACCTCACATTTATCCACATTATACTGCATCTGCCATGCATTTGCCCACTCACTCATCTTGTCCAAATCATCCTGAAGCCTCTCTGCATCCTCCTCACAACTCACCCTCCCACCAAGTTTTGTGTCATCTGCAAATTTGGAGATATTACATTTAGTTCCCTCATCTAAATCATTGGGCCACTGTATCTTACTGGGTCTTAATGGAGAGAGATGGGAGAAAGAAAGAGAACATCCACAGAATTAGAAAACAAGTTCAACAATTGTCAAGAAGTGCAAGCGATCACTCTGCAACTTCTATGCTATTGATCCTTTATGTGTCACAAATGGTGAACAGATGCTCGTTAATAGTGAATCAGTGGGTTGTCAATCTCAGTCACGTCGTCAGAAGGAGTTGCTTGGCTAACTGTTTCCCCACAGGGAGTAAGGGAAAAATCAGAGAGTGCATTTATGTTTGATCACTTCTTAGAGAGCTGCTGAAGAGCAGCTTAGGCAAAAACCCTTCCCAGCAGGGGGACAGATCCAAGAGCCACAGTAAAGAGGAGGGAAAGTATATTCATCATTTCTGAACTTGTATTTTGGAGTGCCAACTGACACTGAAGCTCTTCCCATAGCATTGCTCATAGGTATGGAACATAATTTTAAAGATTTAGCTACTAAAATGGAGCTGTGATACCTGGACTGTCCCTTTCTGGTCACTGTTTGAGCACTCCTTGTAGGAAGTGGCATAAATAGGAAAATTCAGACAATTGTGTCTACTTATAAACCCTTGAAGTCACTTCGAGTACAGCTGTCATGACTTGCAAATTTCTGGATCCGAGTCAGAAGCACACTGAGTGAAATGACTGTCATTCTTGCTTTTTTTATTTAAGGTTATTTTTGCATCAGTAATAAAGTGCCTGGAATGTGGGAGCTGCATGAAAAATGCAAGACTTTTACTTATGTAAGTGGACAGGTGTGGTAGTCAGGCTGTAGCGTGCATTAGTCATTACAAGTTTCTTGTGAGACAGGATCAATAATAAACATTTTTAAAAATATTGCCGAATATATTTTCGTTTTACTCATAGGAAAGTTTGAGATCTATGAACCTACCAATAAATTTAATACTCAAGTGCTGGCTAACATCCTTAGATTATATCTTGATGCATTTATTGTTTCAATCTCTCTTTACAGGGGATTTGAATCTGGAACCAACTTCCAACCGTGCCCAATGGTGTCTAACGGGGCTGTAGGTAAATCACAATATCCTGTGGAAGAGTAATAAATGAGGAGTATAGATGGACTGAGTATGGGGCCAAGAGAAAGAGGAAAAATGAAGGCCATGTGACTAAGGAGCAGCATTAAATCAAAACATTCTTACTGTGAGACAGAGGAAATAAAAGTCTAGGAAAGAAAATGAGGAAACTCATAGATAGAATGAAAGAAAATTAAAACAAGACAAGTAACGTATATCAGAAATGTTAAAACTATTTTATCCTTTCAACGCACTGTTTTTTTTACCCTGCTGAGTTTCCTATTTACAGATGCTGGGGTTGGGTTTCCACCTTGGGCACAGTTGGCCATTCCAGTGCAAATTGCACTCAAAATTGTGCCCGTTTTGAAAAATGTGTTTTTCTTGAGTTTCTGCTGAGAGTCATTTGCATGTTGCCTGACACAAAATCTGCATTGAACCAGGGCAATTGGGCAGGCTTTTAAAACAAATTATATTTTTCAAAACAATTTTGTTTTAAAAAAAATTCCTTGATATATTTAAGAGTGTTAACTTGGTGCCATTTGATTAATGCAGCTGAAAATGGGTTTATGACAAAAAATAAGCATTTAAAATTAGTGTCAGTTCACCACTAAAAAACTGAAAAACTCTTTTCTAGTTAGATTGTGTTACAGTAGCCAGTCCCTTATTAAATTAAAAACAAACTCATTTAAAATCTTCCAAATTGTACCTATTAGTGTCCGTGCACCCAAAAGATTCAGCTTAATTTTTGGAACCTCCTCAAAAGCACACAAATGAGCACAATGAGCAGAGACCCCCAATGGTGATGAATTCTTCTTGTGGGCATGGCTAGTTTTGCGGAATTGGGGCCTGCTTCTTGTGTGATTTGTTTTTAACACCATTGCAACACAGCACAGAATCTCCATTTGTGATGAATTGCACATAAAATTCTGCACTCTTTTGCATTATATTAGCCGATGTTGGGTGAATTACAAGTGATAAAAAAGCTCAATCGGGTGGAAACTCCAAGTCCTTGGATCAAGATATTTTAACAAATTAATTATTTCTGCAGTTTCGGTGATGGGTTTTTCCTTATGCTTTCTGTTTAGCTCATAATAAGACTCAACACACTCAAAAAATTGTGCGCAAAGCGCTTCAGGGTATTTCTGATAGTGATAAAGCACCAGATAAATGCAAATCCATTCTTTTGCTTTTCCTTTTTTTCTTCCATGTAAACAGGAAAATAATCAAAGACATTCAGGAAAAATGCAGGAGAAGAATGTGATCATAATCTGGGAATGGTGAAGTTCAGAGCTAATGAAATTATCTCACATGTTATAGAATACTTGGAGATTTTATAGCAAAGCAGCACAATGCAAACCTGTTCAAACAGAAAGTAGAACTCACTGACAGAAGCTACTGTTTGTTGAGTAACTGACCTTAAAACTACAGATAATATTACAGCAATTGTGTTTTTTCATCTGGAGATGATTGAGCACTTCCTTATGATATTCCAACAAGTTAATTTTTGATGTAGTATTGCTATGACATTAGAAAATAATTTTAAAATACCTGGACGATAAGCTCCTCCAGTCAAAGTTTAGTGAAGCCCAGAAGGCCTGTGTTTTCATGGTGAAAATGCTTTAATCAAGATTAATTTTTTCCCCTTTCTGAGGAACTGGAGCTCTTCCTGAGTTTCTCTTAGTTCTTTCATAGGATGAATCATCAAATTACATGGCCATTTAGGAGGGAAAAGAGTCAAATCATTGTGGATCATTACAATGAAATAAGTTATCTTTGATCCTTTCACTACAATGCACAGATGTTAGGAATTTCCATTGGTTTCTTGGCAATTTCAGAGACATTATAACCACTTCCAGTGGTGTAACTTGCTGACTGAGGAAAAGAAAAGCAAATCTTGTTCTAACATTGGAAATGAAAACCAGTCTAAATAGCACTTTAATACTAGTCATAGTTACAACCATAATTGCCCTGTCCCTAATCCACTGAATCACCGTTAAAACACCAGCCTGAATTTCCTCGCACTTCCTGCCCCTGCCTAACTTTGCCAAAAATGCAATGGAGATCCCATTTCACATGGCAATGGGGTTTTTATCAATATTACAGCGATGCTGGGGCAGAAGATCCAAGGAAATTCACGGTCATTTTTGCCTATTAACTGTGATCAAGGTCATGGGAGGTTCACCAATAGACATCAAACTTCACTATAGTCTGAGCAGATCTGTGTTACTAAAATTAAACTGAATTGTTTGCCTGCTTTAACAAACATGTTGCATTCAAAGTGAAGATCACATGGGTGATTTTCCAAGTACATGCTGATGGCTGGTGTACCTGGAAAATACCTTCTTCTCTCACATCTTACAATTTAAATGTCATAGAGTCATTGCGGTACAGAAGGAGGCCATTCGGCCCATCAAGTCAATGCTGGCTCTCTGTAGAGCAATCCAGTCAGTCCCGTTCCCCCGCTCTATCCGCATAGCCCTGTCAGTTTATTTCCCTCAAGTGCACATCCAATTTCCTTTTGAAATTATTGATCATCTCCACTTCCACTAACCTTGTAGGCAGTGAGTTCCAGGTCATTGCAACTCGCTGTGTAAAAAAAAGTTCTTCCTCACATCCCCCCTGCATCTCTTACTCAAAACCTTCAATCTATGCCCCCTTGTCCTTGTACCATCAGCTAATGGGGACAGACTTTCTTTGTCTGTCTTATCTGAACCTGTCATAATCTTGTCCACCTCTATCAAATCTCTCCTCAATCCCCTTTGCTCCAAGGAGAACAACCCCACCTTTTTCCAACCTTGGATTATAACTAAGATCCCCCATCTCTGGAACCATTCTGGCAAATCTCCTCTGCACCACTGCCAATCATCCTCCATTCTAAAAAGCAACTATTTACCACGACTCACTGTTATCTATCCTGAACCCAATTTTTTATCCAAGCTGACAATGACCCTCAATTTTGTTCACCAGCCTTTTATATGGTACTTTGTCAAATGCTAATAGATGAGATGTAGTCATGTTAAGTTAGACCATACCTAGAGTTATGTATTCAGATATGGTCACCATACTGCAGAAAGGATATTTATGTAGTGAGAAAGTCCAGAGAACACGTGCATCATCCAGAGAAAGAAGGCCGAGAAGGTTCAGAAAAGAGCTCCACAGTCTAGAGAGAAGGCAGAGTATATGAGTGAAAGCAGTAGTTTTGAAGGGGATAGTGATTAGGACAGACTGATAATGGATAAGGAGGTGAGCTGAAATAGGAGGAGGCTGAAGGAGCTGGTGGTGGCGTTCATGGATAAGACGAGTGAGCTGAGCGGGAGATAATTAGAAAGGCTGGACGAATGGTCAAGTAGAGAAATCTTCACCCATTGTAGCTCATCACCTTCTCCGTACGCTTGCTACTATCATCAATTTGTCTCTCATCTGCCACTGCACCCATCTCTTTCAAAAATATTGTTGTCACTCTCCTTCTTAATAAACTATACCTAAACCTATTCATTCTTTCCAATTACCAGCCAAAATCAAATTTTACCTTCTTGTCCAATGTGTTATAAAAACAGAAAATGCTGGAAATTATCACCAGGTCTGGCAGCATCTGTGAAGAGAGAAACAGAGTTAACATTTCAGGTCTGTGAGCTTTCATCAGAACTAGCAAAGGTTAGAAATGTGAACAAGTGAAAGCTGTGGGAGGTGGGGTGGGGTGGGAAGAAGAACAAAAGGGATAGTCTGTGATCGGACAGAGGGTAAGAGAGATTAAATGACAAAGATGTCATGGAGCAAAAGGCAAAGGGAGTGGTAATAGCTGTAGTAAAAGACAAGACATTTGTCCAGAGAGAGTGTTAATGGCAGAATAAATAACAGCTCTGTCCAAAAACAAAAACATGAAAAACAAGTTTAAGACTGGCGCATGGTAAAAACAATCAAAATGGCAGTCAAGGTCTGAAATTGTTGAACTCAATGTTGAGTCCAGACGGCTGTAGAGTGCCTAATCAGAAGATGAGGTGTTGCTCCTTGAGCTTGCATTGAGCTTCACTGAAACACTACTGCAGGCCGAAGACAGAAATGTGGGTGTGAGAGCAGAGTGATGAATTAAAATGGCAAGCAACGGAAGCTCGGGGTCAAGCTTGCAGACTGGGCAGAGGAGTTCTGCAAAGTGGATACCCAATCAACTGGAATGTGCTGTTGCCTTGCAGTTACAGGTGCACTTCTATTTTTATCCATTCTTATTCAAGATCCTCTAATCTGGCCTCCACCCTGCCCGCTGTGTTGAGACCATACTCGCCAAAGTTACAAAAGACACTGAATAACTTTGGTTAGTGTAGGCTCACTACTTCCCATCATCTGTCCCTCATTTAGGGCGGCACAGTGGCGCAGTGGTTAGCACTGCAGCCTCACAGCTGCAAGTACCCGGGTTCGATTCCGGGTACTGCCTGTGTGGAGTTTGCAAGTTCTCCCTGTGTCTGCGTGGGTTTTCCTCCGGGTGCTCCGGTTTCCTCCCACAAGCCAAAAGACTTGCAGGTTGATAGGTAAATTGGCCATTATAAATTGTCACCACTATAGCTAGGGAAATATAGGGACAGGTGGGGATGTTTGTTGGGAATATGGGATTAGTGTAGGATTAGTATAAATGGGTGGTTGATGTTCGGCACAGACTCGGTGGGCCGAAGGGCCTGTTTCAGTGCTGTATCTCTAATCTAAAAAAAAAAAATTTCTCTACTGCTTTCAACTTAGTTAACTGTTCCTTATCCTTCAATATCCCTGTTCTACAGTGGTTCTACCCTTACCTGACACAACACAGACACTGCAATGCTGCTAATGGCATGTCCTCTTCAATTTACATACACTTTGGTGTATCTTACTGACTCATCCTTGACCCCTTGTCTTCACTATCAATGTGCTAGTCCTTGGTGACATTATCCAGAAGTAATGGATCCACTTTTCACCTTACTTACTGACAGTATTGAGTTTTACCTTGCTGCCTGCTCCACTGACACAAATGGTGTTGTGACACTCTCAAATTGCCTGTCTGATATCAAGATCTGGATGAGCCAAGACTTCGTCCAGCTGAATATGATTGTCTTCAGCTCTGATCAACATCTCCGAGTCCTTGGCCTGTAGTCCACCTCCATATGGGTGGCACAGTGGCGCAGTGGTTAGCGCTGCAGCCTCACAGCTCCAGCGACTTGGGTTCAGTTCTGGGTACTGCCTATGCGGAGTTTGCAAGCTCTCCCTGTGACTGTGTGGGTTTCCACCGGGTGCTCTGGTTTTCTCCCACAGCCAAAGACTTGCAGGTTGATAGGTAAATTGGCCATTGTAAATTGCCCCTAGTGTAGTTAGGTGGTAGGAGAATGGTGGGGATGTGGTAGGGAATATGGGATTAATGTAGGATTAGTATAAATGGGTGGTTGTTGGTCGGCACAGACTCGGTGGGCTGAAGGGCCTGTTTCAGTGCTGTATCTCTAAATAAAAAATAAATTAGCTGTTTCAGACAGAACAGCTTTGTCTCTCACATTTGCTCCATTATCAAAACCATCTACTTTTACCTCATCAACATTACTCACCTCCATCCCCATTTACCACCAAAATCTGGTCCCACTTTCAGGATCTCCAGTGCCCATCTAGCTGCTCCTTGTGTGTCAACCCATGACAAACTTCAGCTCATACCCTGTTGTTGTGTTACTTGTTTCTTCACACAAATGTACCAATCACACGCTGATGTAATTTTAGGTTCTTTTATTATTGAGGATTCACAACACGAAATAAAGATAGAGGATAGCTCTGTATACACATTTTCCTAGAGATCAATATAAATCCAACTCCTGTATCACATGCTGTATGACATCCCTTCCTGCAGTGATGATGCACATTCACTATTTACATATTCCCTTAAAGTGATATCATAACATCCCCCTTTTTACTTAAGTAGAAAATTACACAATAAAAATAAATCACATAAGATAACAGGACTGCTGGGAACACTATTTACATAAAAGATGGACCTCCACCTATTATTTAAGTGTCCCTAAAATGAATAAGCAGTTTACTAATGTGCCTGGACCTCATAATAATACTCTTTGGACATCTAGAATCATCATTACGGTGTTCGTGACTTGTCAACATAGATGTCTGGATTTCCTGCACATTAGAGTTGTGCTAGTTTTCTTCACAGTGGTCTTCCACAATTTCACTCTCAGACCTCACTCACGAACGTGTTCTTGAGGCTGTTGGAATATTGGATAAGAAGCAGTTGAACAATTCTCTTAGTTGACATCTGTTCCTCCTCAACGTCACTCCATTAGGTGTTGTGACTTTATATGATCGTGGCTCGCTGCAAATCTTAGATATTTTCAGTTACGAGGGGTCACAAGTTTAAGGTGAGGGGCGGAAGGTTTAAGGGGGATTTGAGGAAGAATTGTTTTACCCAGAGGGTGGTGACGGTCTGGAATGCCCTGCCTGGGAGGGTGGTAGAGGCAGGTTGCCTCACATCCTTTAAAAAGTACCTGGATGAGCACTTGGCACGTCATAACATTCAAGGCTATGGGCCAAGTGCTGGCAAATGGGATTGGGTAGACAGGTCAGGTGTCTTTAATGCATCAGTGCAAACTCGATGGGCCGAAGGGCCTCTTCTGCACTGTATTATTCTGTGTTTCTGTGATATCTCTGAGGGGAACCATGTTCCTTCTGTCGGGTGAATAAACTAGGCAATTCCACACCTGTAAGTCGATCGTGTGTAGACTTCATCTTCTCCTGCTTCTCTAGTCATCTTTCCTGCACTGATGCAAACCTGGACAAATGATGACTCGGAAGTGTCATTCTGATCTGCCACCTGAGCATGATTTCGGCTGGTGACAGTAATCCCCTGTCTTATAGCAACTTGTATATCTTGCTTTGTTTCTCTGCATTGCACAATAAGTAATTTAACCATTCAATCCATTCACTCAGCAGGACCATTGGATCTTGGATAATGTGGAGAGCTGTTACATAGTTTATGTGCCACTTGGCGCACATATCCTGAAATGGTTTGCCTGTACATTGCGGACCATTATCTGATATAATCTCTTCCGGTGTATCAAAAGGACTAAACATAGCAGTTATCGTATTCGCTACAAATGTGCTCGATGTATCCCTCGACTGTCTGATGATTGGAAATTTTGTAAAGTATTCTGTGGTTAAGAAGAAATCATCACTACGAATAGTGAACAGATCTGTTGCAATCCTCAACCAAGGATGTGATGGGACCTCCTGAGGGTGTAGTGGTTCCCTGTGCTGGTTTGGCTGATGCGCTTGGATGTTTCGTTCATCCTCGAGGCTCTCTCGAGATCCTCGAGGCTTAAAAGAAGTGGTTAGTGAGATAGTTGATGCATTAGTTTTAATTTTCCAAAATTCCCTCGATTCTGAGAAGGTCCAATAGATTGGAAAATAGCCAATGTAACTCTTTTATTCAAAAACGGAGGGAGACAGAAAGCAGGAAACTACAGGCCAGTTAGCTTAACATCTGTCATTGGGAAAATCTTAGAAGCAATTATTAAAAACGTTATACAGCGCACTTAGAAAAAATCAAGGTAATCAGACAGAGTCAACATGGATTTGTGAAAGGGAAATCAAGTTTGACCAATATACTGGAATTCTTTGAAGAAGTAACATGTGTTATGGATAAAGGGGAACCAGTGGATGTATTGTACTTAGATTTCCAGAAGGCATTTGATAAGGTGCCACATCAAAGGTTATTGCAGAAAATAAAAGCTCAAGGTGTAGAGGGTAACATGTTGGCATGGATAGAAGATTGGCGAGCTAACAGAGAGTAGGAATAAAGGAAATTTTCTGGTTGGCAAGATGTAACGAATGGTGTGCTGCAGGGATCAGTGCTGGGGCCTCAACTTCTTACAATTTATATAAATGACTTGGATGAAGGGACCGAAGGTATGGTTGTTAAATTTGCTGATGACACAAAGATAGGTAGGAAAGTAAATTGTGAAGAGGACATAAGGAGGCTACAAAGGGATATAGATAGATTAAATGAGTGGGCAAAGATCTGGCAAATGAAGTATAATGTGGGAAAATGTGAAATTGTCCATTTTGTCAGGAAGAGTAAAAAAGAAGCACATTATGTAAATGGTGAGAGATTGCAGAGCTCTGAGATGCAGAGGGATCTGGGTGTCCTAGTGCATGAATCGCAAAAGGTTAGTATGCAGGTACAGTAAGTAATTAGGAAAGCTAATAGAATGTTATTGTTTATTGCGAGGGGAATTGAATACAAAAGTAGGGAGGTTATGCTTCAGTTATACAGGGCATTGGTGAGATCACATCTGGATAACTGTGTACAGTACTGGTCTCCTTATTTAAGGAAGGATGTAAATGCTTTGGAAGCAATTCGGAGAAGGTTTACTGGACTAATACCTGGAATGGGCAGTTTGTCTTATGAGGAAAGGTTGGACAGGCTGGGCTTATATCCGCTGGAGTTTAGAAGAATAAGAGATGACTTGATTGAAGCATATAAGATCCTAAGGGGTCCTGACAGGATGGATGTGGAAAGGATATTTCATCTTGTGGGAGAATCTAAAACTAGGGGTCGCTATTTAAAAATAAGGTGTCGCCCATTTAAGAAAGAGATGAGGAGAAATTTTTTGTCTCAAAGGGTGGTGAGTCTTTGGAACTCTCTTCCTCAAAAGACGGTGGAAGCAGAGTCTGAATATTTTTAAGGCAGAGGTAGATAGATTCTTGATAAGCAAGGGGGTGAAAGTTTACACAGTTTACCACGCCAGCCATCTCATTCACTCAATGCCTATGGGGCCCTTGGGCAATTGCGACAATATATTCTGACAAAGAGATTGAGGAATCAGCACTTGTCTTCCTTTAAGTATTAGTCCTCTTGAGATACCTAGCTCATCCCTATGCAGTCTAAAGGATCTCAGGTTTTCTTGAACCTCCTGTATTGTGTCAGGCCAACCATCAACAATAAATCGCCACAATGCCTGCAGCATTGGATCTTTGGCTGTTTCTCTTGTAAGTTTGTTGCACTTGTGTTGTCCAAAGCTCATCAAGTCCACATTAAGTACGTCTTTGACCTCTATATTCATACTGTCAACTTCTAGGTCTAATGAAATATCCGCTGCCTTCTTCGGATTTGACTATCGGCTCAATGTGTTCAATGTGATCATCCTGTTCCCTGGTTTATAACAAACTTCACAGTCACACCCTTGGATTTTGATTAGTAACGTTTGTAATCTAGGTGGCACACAAAGAACAAAGAACAGTACAGCACAGGAACAGGCCATTCAGCCCTCCAAGCCTGCACCGATCTTGATGCCTGCCTAAACTAAAACCTTCTGCACTTCCGGGGACCATATCCCTCTATTCCCATCCTATTCATGTATTTGTCAAGATGCCTCTTAAACGTCATTATTGTACCTGCTTCCACCACCTTCCCCGGCAGCAAGTTCCAGGCACTCACCACCCTCTGTGTAAAGAACTTGCCTCACACATCCCCTCTAAACTTTGCCCTTCTCACCTTAAACCTATGTCCCCTAGTAACTGACTCTTCCACCCTGGGAAAAAGCTTCTGACTATCCATTCTGTCCATGCTGCTCATAACTTTGTAAATCTCTATCATGTCACCCCTCCACCTCCGTCGTTCCAGTGAAAACAATCCGCGTTTATCCAACCTCTCCTCATAGCTAATGCCCTCCAGACCAGGCAACATCCTGGTAAACCTCTTCTGTACCCTCTCCAAAGCATCCACGTCCTTCTGGTAGTGTGGCGACCAGAATTGCACGCAATATTCCAATTGTGGCCTAACTAAAGTTCTGTACAGCTGCAGCATGACTTGCCAATTTTTACCTGTCAGAGGTTTACGCCACATTGTCTCGAATGGCTTGTGGTCTGTTTCCACAATGAACCCCTTTAAAAAACGGTGTGTGTGAAACCTTATAGTGCCAAACACGAGAGCAAGTGTCTCACGCTCTATGTTCAAGAAATTGGCTTGAATTGGTGAGAGATTCTTTGGGGTGCGTTTTATGCTGGCGTCAGGGGTGTCGACATCACGGGAAACTGATGCCAAGATCTCTGCTATGCCTCTTGTCCAGCAGGCCCACTGAATTTAGTGTCAATTAGGCACTTAACTGGACAGCGGCGGGCATTCAATAGGATTTAGGACCTGTCACTGAAAATTCCGGCCTTGCAGAGCTGCCAGCCAATCAGAGGCCAGCAGCTGCAGCATCACTGTGGAGGCAGTGGTTGCTGCTGTAGCTGTAGTGACCAGACACCAAAGAGTGGCCCTTGAACCAGGCTCAAGGTAGGTCAGGGCGGGAGGGGTCACGGGGTGGGAGTTGCAGGGGAAGGGTAGATGGGTCAGCAGCAAGGGCAGGAATGGCTGGCCCTCAGCAGGTCCCCCCTCCTTCCTGATGCCAGGTCCCTCATTCAGGCACTAAGTGCCTTGGAACAAGGGCCCCCCCCACCCCCACCAGTGCCGGGAAGCAGCCCACACGATATTTCGTGCCATGCTTCCCATGCGGCAACAGGGGCGCCCACCAAATGGATCATTACCCTGCAGTGTTAAGAGGCCCTTAATTGTGGGTTAAATACCCAGTTAAGGGCCTCAATTGGCAGCGGGGCAGGAAGGCCATTCACAGGCCTTCCCGCCCCGGACTAAATTTCAGCCTGCACTGGATGGTGGTGGGGATTCCGCGTACACCCCCCCACCTCCCACCACCATCCCACTCGATTTTCTGCTCTTCCTGCCTCCAAACCCACTATGGGGGAGAGCATAAAATTCCACCCTTTGAATCAAACACTATCGTTTTCCCTTCCTTATTTTTATTCATTCATGGGATGTGGGCATCACTGGCAAGACCAGCATTTATTTCCCATCCCTAATTGCCCTTGAACTGAATGGCTTGCTAGGCTATTTCAGAGGGCAGTTAAGAGTCAACCACATTGCTGTGGGTCTGGAATCATATGTAGGCCAGACCTGGTAAGGACAGCAGATGTCCCTCCCTCAGGGACATTAGTGAACCAGATAGAAATATAGAAGCATAGAAAAATAGGAGCAGGAGGAGGCCATTCAGCCCTTCGAGCCTGCTCCGCCATTCAGGACGATCATGGCTGATCATCCAAACTTAGTAACCTGTTCCCGCTTTCTCCCTGTATCTCTTGATTCCATTAGCCCTAAGAACTATATCTAACTCTTTCTTGAATATATTTAATGTTTTGGCCTCAACTACTTTCCATCGTAGAGAATTTCACAGGTTCACCACTCTCTGGGTGAAGAAATCTCTCCTTATCTCAGTCTTAAATGGCTTACCCCTTATCCTTAAACTGTGACCCCTGGTCCTGGGCTCCCCCACCATCAGGAGCATCCTTCCTGCATCTAGTCTGTCCAGTCCTGTTAGAATTTTGTAGGTTTCTATGAGATCCCCTCTCATTTTTCAAATCTCTAGTGAATATAAGCCTAATCGACCCAATCTCTCTTCATATGTCAGTCCTGCCATCCCAGGAATCAGTCTGGTGAACCTTCGCTGCACTCCCTCCATAACAAAAACATCCTTCCTCAGATAAGGAGAACAAAACTGCACACAATACCCCCGATGTGGTCTCACCAAGGCCTTGTATAATTGCAGCAAGACATCCTTGCTCTTGTACTCAAATCCTCTCGCTATGAAGGCCAACATACCATTTGCATACTTAGTTGCCTGCTGAAACCTGCATGCTTACTTTCAATGGCTGGTGCACAAGGACACCCAGGTGTCGCTGCACCTCCCCCTTTCCCAATCTATCGTCATTCAGAGAATAATCTGCCTTTCTCTTTTTGCCACCAAAGTGGATAACCTCACATTTATTCAAATTATACTGCATCTGCCATGTATTTGCCCACTCACTCAACCTGTCCAAATCACACTGGAGCTTCTCTGCATCCTCCTCACAGCTCCCACTCCCACCTAGCTTTGTGTCATCTGCAAACTTGGATATATTACACTTAATTCTCTCATCTATATCATTAATATATATTGTGAATAGCTGGAGTCCTGGCACTGATCACTGCGGTACCCCACTAGTCACTACCTGCCACTCGAAAAAAGACCCGTTTATTCCTACTCTTTGTTTCCTGTCTGCCAACCAGTTCACTATCCATGTCAGTACCTTACCCCCAATTCCACGTGCTTTAATTTTGCAGGCTAATTTCTTATGTGGGACCTTATCAAAAGCCATCTGGAAGTCTTGTCATTGTTTTCCAAGTGCTCTGATATTACATCTTTTATAATGGACTCTAGAATTTTTCCCACTTCGATGTCAGGCGAACCAGTCTATAATTCCCTGTTTTCTATCTATCTCCTTTTTTAAATAGTGGGGTTACATTAGCTGCCCTGCAATCCGTTGGAACTGTTCCAGATTCTATAGAATTTTGAAAAATGACCAGCAATGCATCTACTATTTCTAGGGCCACTTCCTTAAGTACTCTGGGATGTATATTATCAGGCCATGGGGATTTATTGACCTTCACTCCCATCAATTTCCCTAACACCATTTCCCTACTAATACTGATTTCTGCTGTTCATCCTTCTCACTAGACCCTATGTTCCCCAACATTTCTGGGAGGTAATTTGTGTCCTCCTTTGTGAAGACAGAACCAAAGTATGTATTTAATTGGTCTGCCATTTCTTTGTTCCCCATTATAAATTCCTCCGTTTCTGACTGTAAGGGACCCACATTTGTCTTCACTAATCTTTTTGTCTTCACATATCTATAGAAGCTTTTGCAGTCAGTTTCTATGTTCTCTGAAAGCTTACTCTCATACTCTATTTTCCCCTTCTTAACCAATCCCTTTGTCCTCCTTTGCTGAATTCTAAACTGCTCCCAATCCTCAGGTTTGCTGCTTGTTCTGGCCATTTCATATTTCTCCTCCTTGGATCTAATACTATCCCTAATTTCTTTTGTAAACCACTGTTGAGCCACCCTCCCTGTTTTATTTTTGCACCAGACAGGAATGAACAATTGTTGTAATTTATCCATACGCTCTTTAAATGCTAGCCATTGCCTATCCACTGTCAGCCCTTTAAGTAACGTTCCCCAATCTATCATAGCCAACTCGCGCCTCATACTTTCATAGTTTCCTTTATTTAGATTCAGGACCCTAGTCTCAGAATCAACTCTCTCACTCTCCATCTTAATGAAGAATTCTATCATGTTATGGTCGCTCTTCTCCAAGGGACCCCGCACAAAAAGATTGTTAACTAATCCTTTCTGATTACACAATACCCAGTCTAGGATAGCCTGTTCTCTAGTTGGTTCCTCAACGTATTGGTCGAAAAAACCATCACATACGCACTCCAGGAATTCCTCCTCTACAGTATTATTGCTAATTTGGTTTGCCCAATCTATATGTAGATTAACGTCACCCATAATTACAGTTGCACCCTTATTGCATGCATCTCTAATTTCCTGTTTAATACCATCCTCTACATCACCCCTGAAGTTTAGGGGTCAATATACAACCCCCACCAACTTTTTCTGCCCCTTGGTGTTTCTTAGCTCCACCCATACAGATTCCACATTAGGATTCTCTGAGCTAATGTCCTTCCTCACCATTGTATTGATTTCCTCTTTTACTAACAATGCTACTCCACCTCCTTTCCCTTTTTGCCTGTACTTCCTAAATATTGAATACCCTTGGATGTTCAGTTCCCATCCTCGCTCACCCTGCGGCCATGTCTCCGTAATTGCAACTACATCATATCCATTTACATCTATTTGCACAGTTAATCACCTACCTTATTGCGAATACTCCGTGCATTCAGACACAATGCCTTTAGGCTTGTCTTTTTAACATTTTTAGTCATCTTAGCATTATTTCACACCATGGCTCTATTTGTTTCTTGATTTCTTCCACTCTTGCCTTTTTGTTTCCTGTCTTCCATTTCTATCCTTGTTTTCTCCTCCTCAGTCACCCTGCTCAGGTTCCCATCCCCCTGCCATTCTAGTTTAAATCCTCCCATATGTCATCAGTCATTGGCATGATGCTGGAAACTATTCTTAAAGAAGTCTTAACTTTGCACTTGGAAAAGCACAGCATGATTAGAACAAGTCAGCATGGTTTTATTGAAGGGATATCCTGTTTGACAAATTTATTAAAGTTTTTTGAGGATATAACTAGTGGGGTAGATAAAGGGGAGCCAGTAGATGCAATAAACCTGGTGTTTCCAAAGGCATTCGATAAGGTTAATAAAAGGTTAAAAATAAAAATAAAAGAATGAGAGGCGATCTAACAAAAGATTAATAGGAAAGATAAGGGCGCATGGTGTTGGGGGTAATATATTAGCATGGATAGAGGATTGGTTAACAGACAGGAAGCAGAGAGTGAGCATAAATGCGGCATTTTCAAGTTGGCAGGCAGTGAATAGTGGGGTGCCACAAGGATCAGTGCTGGGGGCTCAGCAATTTAAACTCTATATTAATGACGTGGTTGAAGCGACAGAGAACAATATATCTACGTTTGCCGATGATACAAAGCTTGGTGGAAAGGTAAGCTGTGGGGAGGATGTAGAGAGGCTGCAAAGAGATATAGACTGGCTAAGTGAGTGGGCAACAAGATGACAAATGGAGTATAGTGTAGGGAAGTGTGAAGTTGTTCACATTGGTCATAAAAATAGAAAAGCAAAATATTTTTAAAAGGTGTGAAATTGGTAAGTGTTGATGTTCAGAGAGACTTGGGGGTACTCGTACATGGAACACATAAAGTTAACATGCAGGTGCAGCAGGCTAGTAAGAAGGCAAATGGCATGTTGGCCTTTATTGCAAGGGGATTGGATTACAGGAATAAAGAAGTCTTACTAAAACTGTAGGGTTTTAGTAAGACCACACCTGGAATACTGTGTGCAGTTTTGGTCTCCACATTTAAGAAAGGATTTACTTGCACTGGAGGCGGTGCAGCGAAGATTTACTAAATTGGTCCCTGGGATGAGGGGGTTGTCCCATGATGACAGGCTGAGTAAATTGGGGAGTAAATTCTCCGGAGTTTAGAAGAATGAGAGGCAATCTAATTGAGACATACAAGATACTGAAAGGACTTGATAGGGTAGAAGCTGAGAGATTGTTCCCACTGGTCAGGGAATCTAGAACACGGGGACACAGTCTCAGGATAAGGGGTCAATCATTCAGGACTGAGATAAGGAGAAATTTCTACACTCAAAGGGTTGTGAATCTTCGGAATTCTCTACCCCAGAGGGTTGTGGATGCTCCATCATTGAATACTTTTAGGGGTGGGATAGATAGATTCTTGGTCTCGCAGGGAATGAAGGGATATGGGGAGTGGGTGGGAAAGTAGAATTGAAGCCCAAGATCAGCCAGGATTGTATTGAATGGTGGAACAGGCTCGATGGGTAATATGGTCTACTTCTGCTCCTATTTCTTGTGTTCTTGTATTATTTTGGGTGACATTTTGAATTAAAACGGAAAACCAAAGGCACAGTCAAAGTGGCGGGTTTTGAATTATATAAATATCCCCTGTGAGGACGTCTGTTCAAGTCCTGCCTGGGTGTAACCCGTCCCACTTGTACAGGTCCCACCTTCCTCAGAACCGTTCCTGATGTCCCAGGAATCTAAATCCCTCCCTTCTACACCATTTTTTCAGCCATGCATTCATCTAGTCTACTCTCCTGTTCTTATACTCATTAACACGTGGCACAGGAAGTAATCATGAGATTACTACCTTTGAGGTCCTGCTTTTTAATTTATCTCCTAACTCCTTAAATTCATCTTGCAGGACCTCATCCCTTTTTCTGCCTATGTCGTTGGTACCAACATGTACCACAGCCACTGGCTGTTCACCCTCCTCCTTCAGAATGTCCTGCAGCTGCTCTGAGACATTCTTGACCCTAGCACCAGGGAGGCAACATACCATCCTGGAGTCTCATTTGTGGCCACAGAAACACCTGTCTGTTCCCCTTACAATTGAATCTCCTATCACTATGGCTCTCCCAGTCTCCCCCCCCACCCCCACCGTGTGTGCAGCAGAGCCATCTGTGGTGCCACTGTTAGCGGGAATGAATCGAGAAGAATTACTCGACACTCAGGTCTGCTCCAATGTCAAACAGTTTATTACGCCAGTGGGGAGCAGGTCACTGGGCTGTCCAGATGCCTCTCCACTGAACAAAGGAAAATCATCCATACTTATACATTTTTCAAACAGTTACTCAGCCCATTCTGGCTGGACATGATCCAATCATAACGGTTATTGATTACATACATTACACATATTACCAATTAGATTACTCATTAGGCATCATGTGGCTACGTGATCAGCTCATAGCAAGCCCCCTGATCATCTTGTGATGTTTCCCAGACCCCCTTATCAACTATCCTTGAGTCTTCACAATGAATCCTTCTACCTTTATCAAGCTTGCATTCCCGATTGCTTCGTGCAGTCTGCAGTTACACAAAGCAGCTGTCTTATACACTGATATGAGGGCCCTCCTTGGTCAGGCTAATTGCCTGTGCTAAGCAGTACCATGCTCAAGGCTGCAAGCTAACTAACTTGCCCCACAATGCCTTGGGTAAATACTCCATTTTGTAACAATATGTGGCTATACTTTCATCTTATATATATATGTGTATTTATTTAGCTGCATCGGCCACAATTTTTTTGCTGCTTTCCCCTGGGAGGCCATCTCCCCAACAGTATTCAAAGGGATAGCCAGAGGGGACTCCTGCACTACCTGCCTGCGCCTACTATTCTGCCTGGTGGTCACCCATCCCTTGTGGCCTGTGCAGCCATTACCTGTGGTGTGACCACCTCACTAAACGTGCTATCCACGACGTCCTCAGCATCACGGATGCTCCACAATGAATCCACCCGCAGTTCCAGCTCCGTAATGTGGGTCGCCAGTAGCTGCAGATGGATACACGTCCTGCACACATGGTCATCGGGACACTGGTCCCTGATTTTCCACATCTCACAGGAAGAGCATATCATAGGTGCGAGCTCTCCTGCCATGACTTATCTTTAGATTACTTAGTTACTCCCTTTAATTAAAAGATACCAATTATGCTCAGGGCCTTGTTCTACTCCAAACACTACCCACTGCAATCTAAAGTCCTTAATAAATTACACTAATTTAGAAAACACACTTTAGTAGTACTAACCTTATCATTTATATGGTGGGTTTAAAAAAAGAACGTTCCCCTGATTTTTTAAAAGCTATTTCCAGGCACTAACAGCTGTTATTCACCAACCAATCACCTTGCAGCTTTCCTGTGATGTCACTGTTGACTTTTTTTTCAAACTCCGGCGCGCCTGGACTGCTCTCACACAGGTCCGCTCCTCTCCACTCTGCTCCCGTAAGGTAAGAGACTGACCCTCTATCCTCGGCCTCAATTTATCCTCTTCTCTCGCTCAGCATTCTCCCCACAGGTCCGCTCCTCTCCACACCGCTCCCGGAAGGTAAGTGACTGGGCCTCGATCCTCAGGCTCAATTATCCTCTTCTCTCACTTGGCGCTCTCCCCACAGGTCGGCTACTCTCCTGGAAGGTAAGTGACTGGGCCTCGATCCACTTCTCTCGCTCGGCATTCTCCCCACAGATCTGGTCCTCTCCCGGAAGGTAAGTGACTGGGTTTTTATGACAATCGATGATAGTTTCATGGCACCATTACGGAGACTAGCTTTCAGTTCCAGATTTTTATTAATTAATTGAACTTATTAATTAATTGAATTTAAATTCCACCAGCTGCCCTGGTGGGATTTGAACCCATGTCCCCAGGGGATTAGCCTAGGTCTTTAGATTACTAGCTCAGTGACATTACCACTACGCCACCATCTCCCCCAATGCCTTTTCAAGGCGCATGCCTCGCATTGGTCTTGAAATGCTGGACAATTCCATGGCAAATGTAGGAGACCCCACTGCCCACAGGATTTATTCTGTTTTGGCGCCTTGGCTACATCGTCAATAGTCGTTGACATACCCAAAGCCTGCAAGTGTTGTCTTGTTGCCACGATGACTTCATATTTCCCACCATCTTTCATCAAGGTGTCGATATCATGCCCTTTTTTCTTTTCCAACAGGTCTCTCTGGAAGGCTTCAATCGGCGTTGAAGCAATGATGATCTCCAAGATCCTCTCTGACAATCAGCTTCAGAGAAATCACAGTTTCTGCGCTTATCACAGCATCAGCTTACAAACTGGTTAACTGGTCAATTGACTCTTGTCTGAATGCCATTAACTCTAAACGATGGATCCTGAAATTCACCTTCACACGGAGTTGATCATTTAATGTGTTCCAAAGCTTTTCCAGATCTTTTTGATCCTCATCTGATAGACTTGATGTATTACTTCAATGGAGTCCCTCATTTCCAATGCTTATTTTAATCTTCACTGCCTGTCTGCCAGGTTCAGTGATGGGTAGATCTGAGAAACATAGCTCCATTCTCTGGCGACAAAGTTCAAATTTGGATAGGACATCTGTGGCCTTCCAATTCATGACAGGAAATTTAGTAGTCATTGTTCTGATATTCTTTGCCTGTGAAGGATCCCTCAGGTTTACTATGGGTTGGACTTTCTCCGATAGAAATGCTAACAGTACTGCAGAAAAGCTGTATCTGCAGCTTGTGTCTTCAATTACATCCAGCTGAGTGCTCTGTATCACTGTAGCTCTGTTGTGCTGCCACCGGTATCCTGCACTTTCTCTTTCAGCTCCGCCCACAAAACTGTTTTAAGCGGGAATCGCAACACGTGCCCCAATGGCTTCACAACCTTTAAGCTTGATTTCAGACCGGCTTTCGCAGCCCGATCCTGAACTGACTGAATAGCTTTACTGACCACTGATCCGGTTACCCCCTAGTCAGTTACTCGGTGTTTTTTTGAGCACTGTTCCTTGAGGTTACTTCTAACTCCTGGTATCTTACTGTATTCCTTCTGCTTTTGTAGCAGACTGCTTATGCTGCCCCAATCTATTCTCTCTGGCTTGTCCTGACCTTCCACTCTGTGATCTTTGCACTGAAGCGATTCCGATCCTTAGTGCTGTACCTTGACTTCATTTTTGCAATGTGGTCTTCAACAACACACAGCTGCTAATATATTGTGTTCTTCAAAAATGGAGCGCTACCATCAGATTTTGTCTTAGTTGTTTCTTCACACACATGTACCAATTACACATTGATGAATGGTAGTAAACATTTTGGGATCTTTTATTATTGAAGATTCACAACACTATATACAAATACAGGAGTGCTCTATATGCACATCTTACTATGGATCTATATAGCTCCAACTCCTGTATCCTATGCAGTATGACATCACTTCCTGCAATGATGATGCACATTCACTATTTACATATTTCCTTAAAGTGATATCACAACACCTATAACCCTGCCTTCTGTGAGCTTCACTGACTACCCAGTCCCAGGATGCTCATTTAAAATTTGTGTCCTTGATTTGAAATCTATTCATGGCCTTGCCCCCTATAATTTAGTGATCTACCCAGCCTTACAATCCTGCATTGACGTTCTGCTTCTCTAAAACTGGACTTCAGCCAACCCCTCACTTTCTCCACCCTAACATCAGCAACCGCTTATTCAGCTTCTTCATTCCTGCCCTATTGAATTCGCTATTTAATTTTTTCTGCCTTGTCACCTCCTTCCCTGCTTTCAAAACCCTGCATTTTGCCCATGGTTTTAGTTCTCTATCCTAGACTCCCTATTTATGGTTACATATGTCATCAGTCATTGGCATGATGCTGGAAACTATTCTTAAAGAAGTCTTAACATTGCACTTGGAAAAGCACAGTATGATTAGAACAAGTCAGCATGGTTTTATTAAAGGGATATCCTGTTTGTCAAATTTATTAAGATTTTTTGAGGATATAACTAGTAGGGTAGATAAAGGGGAACCAGTAGATGTAGTAAACCTGGTGTTTCAAAAGGCATTCAATAAGGTTAATAAAAGATTAAAAATAAAAATAAAAATAAAAGAATGAGAGGTGATCTAACAAAAGATTAATAGGAAAGATAAGGGCGCATGGTGTTGGGGGTAATATATTAGCATGGATAGAGGATTGGTTAACAGACAGGAAGCAGAGAGTGAGCATAAATGGGGCATTTTCAAGTTGGCAGGCAGTGAATAGTGGGGTGCCACAAGGATCAGTGCTGGGGGCTCAGCAATTTAAACTCTATATTAATGACGTGGATGAAGCGACAGAGAACAATATATCGAAGTTTGCCGATGATACAAAGCTTGGTGGAAAGGTAAGCTGCGGGGAGGGTGTAGAGAGGCTGCAAAGAGATATAGACTGGCTAAGTGAGTGGGCAACAAGATGACAAATGAAGTATAGTGTAGGGAAGTGTGAAGTTGTTCACATTGGTCATAAAAATAGAAAAGCAAAATATTTTTTAAAAGGTGTGAAACTGGTAAGTGTTGATGTTCAGAGAGACTTGGGGGTACTCGTACATGGAACACATAAAGTTAACATGCAGGTGCAGCAGGCTAGTAAGAAGGCAAATGGCATGTTGGCCTTTATTGCAAGGGGATTGGATTGCAGGAATAAAGAAGTCTTACTAAAACTGTATAGGGTTTTAGTAAGACCACACCTGGAATACTGTGTGCAGTTTTGGTCTCCACATTTAAGAAAAGATATACTTGCACTGGAGGCAGTGCAGCGAAGGTTTACTAAATTGGTCCCTGGGATGAGGGGGTTGTCCTATGATGACAGGCTGAGTAAATTGGGCCTATATTCTCTGGAGTTTTGAAGAATGAGAGGCAATCTAATTGAGACATACAAGATACTGAAAGGGCTCGATAGGGTAGAAGCTGAGAGATTGTTCCCACTGGTCAGGGAATCTAGAACACGGGGACGCAGTCTCAGGATAAGGAGTCAATCATTCAGGACTGAGATGAGGAGAAATTTCTACACTCAAAGGGTTTTGAATCTTCGGAATTCTCTACCCCAGAGGGTTGTGGATGTTTCATCATTGAATACTTTTAGGGGTGGGATAGATAGATTCTTGGTCTCGCAGGGAATGAAGGGATATGGGGAGCGGGCGGGAAAGTGGAATTGAAGCCCAAGATCAGCCAGGATTGTATTGAATGGTGGAGCAGGCTCGATGGGCAATATGGTCTACTTCTGCTCCTATTTCTTGTGTCCTTGTATTATTTTGGGTGACATTTTGAATTAAAACAGAAAACCAAAGGCACAGTCAAAGTGGAGGGTTTTGAATTATATAAATGAAAGTAGATTCCTCTCCTTTACTTACGGTTCATGTCACCGAATCCCTTTCCTCCTTATTGTGAAATACCCCAGACATCTTCCTGCATAGAAAGTGGGTAGTTTTGATTTTGAGTGATAGTGAAAAATAGACAATATCAGATCAGTTGCCTGTTAAACACCTCTCCTAATTTTAATTTCAATGGAAACTACAAGATGTACAAGAGGAGGCAGTTCCAATATTGCATGTTTTATACTATTGCTCAAAGTCAAATATACTCGCAAACATGCAAGTTGTTGGTTAGAATTTATGAACTGCCAATTAAATTGTAAGAATATATTATATTGAAGCACTTATTTCCGGAGAATGCGATTTTACTGGTGGTACCGATAAAAGAGTCGTCACAACTGACTTGTAATAATGATCCTTTAAAGTTTTTCAAGCAACAAAATGAGCAGCTCAACCAGTTTAGATGTCAGGAAGTTGATTGATCCGACTGTGGACGGCACAATTATTTTAATGGGAAATAGCTCGAGGAAAATTGAGCAGATTCAGCTGTTTGTAGAATGGTGAGATCATTGAAAACAGCACTAAACATGAACAAATAGCCTATTAGCACCATCCAGCAGCATGACAACACTTTTTATTCACAATTATGTTTTCATTAAGTTTAGTGGTTATGGGAAAATCAGTCCATATGAGATTAACTTTAAGTTAATGCAGAGGAATGGATACCTGGGGGTGATTACAAGGAATAATCTAATGGGGGGGGGGGGTCAGATGACATCATAAATCATGAAAGATAAGAGGCCTGGAATCTGTTATTACTTATAATGCGTACGGTTACAATTTTGTTGGGGGCGGATACAGCAGTGGTGCAGGCAGGGTGTTCTTGGCCAGTTCCTTTCCTAGCTGCAGCTTTCCCAAAATGATTAACATTATTACTGGGATGATATTACTGCAGGGTTCATCATGCTATCACTGGCACTGATTACCAGAAAATCCCAACCAAATGGCTACTGCATTGTCTACAGGACAACATTCAGTGTTCTTCAAAATTAATTCATTCTATATGAAGCATTTCAAGACATTTCTGAGAGATATTATAAGGCACTACATACATGTAAGTCATTCTTATTATGTAAACAATAACAGATGCTTGGGAGTGTGCTATGAGGCTTCCACAGACTTCAGAAATTCAGATGCAGACCAAACAAAACTTATTTTCTTCCAAAGAGGCCCGTTCAGTTTCAATCAAATATATAATCCATTTCAATTCACTCTTGAAGTATATAGAAGTTTTGATCATTCAAACATCACATTCTAAAATATCAAAAGTATAGAAGCAGAGAATTCAGGCAATCCCACTCATGCTGGTTCCTCTGACCTGAAGCAGGGAATGTACAAATGCCAATCTGCAAACTTCTCTCAACAAGAAGAATTAAACCTCTCACCTCAGGATGCCCTGGTCACTGTAATTAGGAACATAGGAAAGGAGTAGGCCATTTGTTCCCTCAACCTGTTCCATTCAATTAGATGATGGATGATCTGTACCTCAAATCCATATGCCTTGCATTTGTGTACATGGACACCTAAATCTCTTTGCTCTTCCACAGTTCTTAATCTCTCACCAATAAGAAAATCTCACGATTTGTCTGTCCCGAACCTGCAGTGGATGATCTCATGCTTCCCCTCCTTGAATTCCCTCTGCTACTGTTTTTCCCATTCATTGGACTGTTTAGATATTGTGGCCTTAAAGGGACAGACTAGGTTAAACACAACTACACGTAATACATTACAGGACATAACACCCCCATTGTTTTAAAATGATTTGCCGGGTGCAACGCTCAGAGAAGTATAACATTGTTAGCAAATGAGTCAGTGTAAGTTTAAAGCAGGGAAACCCATTTGTAATGTTAGGAAACAGAAGAAAACATGCCCGATGAGCCAATGTGCCACTCAGTCCTAACATTTCCTGATGTTGATAGCTCTATTCAAATGAAGTCTGTAGACTAACTGGTTTTTGATGATTATCCAGAACTCAACAGTATTCTACAGCCTTGCTTCCATTATCAGGGAGATGTATTAATCATCAAAGTGAATTGTTTTTCAGCTGCTCAGTATACCTGTTGAGTTTTGCATCTTTGTTTACCATTACCAACTGCCTTGGTTATGGTCAGCAAGTTTTGCATCACATGACCGGTGGATCGAAAAGGAGTTTTTGCCTATGTTATAACAGCATCATCTGACAGGAAAAGTTATTTTTTAATTCAAAATGAAGATGTTTTCTTGTCAATGTCACACTACCCAGAAAGATACATTCACAATCAAAACGCCACATTCGGAAATATAATACCTGTTCATAGCCTGAACAATGAATTCACTCAATTTTCCATCTATCAGACAATGCTTATCTTTGACAAATATGTTAATTCTCCAATCATAGTCTGTATTATTATAATTGGTGATTCACAGGGCGATGCACAGTAAGAAAGGGAAAGTTTAGTCACAATACCTTCCAGAAAAACAACAGATGCTCATTGAAAATCAACAAAGGATATCCAACATTGCTTCGTGCAACAGCAAGGATACTTAATTAAATAGTAGAAATTTAAATATACAGCAGGTAACTGAGAAATTAAATCAAGCATCAAAAACCACAGCAAATTCCTGAAGAGAAGATTTTTAGCTTAACAACTTCTGACTGATTACTCCAGCCTGAAAGCACATTTATAACACATATTTTTTGATTGTCTGCAGCTATTTCTTCTGTAACATTGGGCAATTGTGCTTCCTTTTCGTCTCATTCAGTGTTGCATGTAATTCCCGTTTCCAATAGGGTTGTATGTTGTGTGCAGTAATGCTACCATCTTACAGCACATAGTAGGACAGAACAGAGCACCAGAGTGAGCAAGGGGCCACAGTTACATTCAGCACTGTCAGCATCTGGTAAAGTTTGATGCTTGCAAACATGACATGAAGGCCCTAAATGTTGACGATCACACTTGCGAGTCACTAGCTAGAAAAGAGGGAAATGGCGACACATCCTTTGGACTGGTATGCACTACCACGATGACCAGTTGCTACAGCAGCTTGGCAACAGGCGCCAAAAACAACAACTCACAGCGTCACTTGGCAGCTTCACATGCAGCACTTGTGACAGAACCTGCCTCTCAAGGATTGGCCTTCACAGCCATCAGCAAAGAGAAGACACCCCACCTAAATGGATTGTTTGCTGCGTGTCCATTATCTTTCATAGATGGAAGGATGACAAACTAGCATCTGGCAAATCCCAGGTCTGAGTTTATCATTTATAAGCCAACACTACACCTGAGACATTGGGAGTAATTTTAACATAATTTGCCAGTCAGGAATGCTATGGGATCAAGTGAAAAGCCAATTTTACAACCTGCCATAAAATTACTCTCAATTGACTGCAAGGCCTATGAACAGTGCTCTTTATATATAGACTCATGCAGGGACTTCTGCATTCCCCTACTCCATAACTTTCAAAAGGGAATTGGATCTATACTTTAAAGGAAATAATTGCAGGGCTATTAGAAAAGGACAATGGAGTGGGGCTAATAGGATAGTTCTTTCAGGGCGGAATCTTCTGCTCATCCGGGTCATGACCCCGCATTGGTCTGCAGTGTGCCCTCCAGCACAATCTTCCGGAGGCGGCCTCCGAATTGGCCGTCTCCACATCTGCTGTCCAATTAAGGATGGCGGGTGGCTTCCTGAGGCTGCAGGTCCGATCAGAGGGTCTGCAGCTGTGGATGGCCAGCAGCTGAGATAATTAGGGGATCGCGAGGGAGCCTCAAAATGGAGGTTATTTCGGAAGCGTGAATGAAATGCCAAAAATAAAGAGGCCCGAGCCAACAGGGTCCTCAGAGCGGAGGGGAAACCCTTACGAAGGATTGGTGGTAGCCACTGGTACAGCCTTTCATTCCCACAGCCCCCTCATTTGGACATGGAGCCTCTGGCTCTGATGGACCCCCACCACCCCCGAGCCTGCAGCTGGGAGGCGGCCTCTGCAGAGCTGCAGAGCTCCATGTTCTGTGGAAGTCCACTCCGACGCCAGAAAGATCCCAACAGAGTCCCCACTGTTCCTCCCATTGGGCACATAACTGGACTAAAATACTGCCCACCACTGCCGGGAGGGTAGCCAGTGCTGCATTGACCTCGCCTCTTGTTGGCAAAAATGTGTCAGGGTGCAACCTGACGCCTTCAACTCCGATTTTGCTCCTGCTCCTGCCTTCAAACCCCCTTCAAACAGCCAACACAGGCACGATTGGCTGAATGGCCTGCTGCTATGCTGTAAGGTTCTATGATTCCATGATAACAATGTAAGCAAGCACTGTCACTTGCATCATTATGAAATAGTCAATGCACATCCTCACGACAGTATAAAGATGGTAGATTCTTATTCTTTTCCTTGCTCACCTTTTCATTATTTTCTCTCTTCTCCGCTTTCTCCTGAATTGCCCTATATGCTTCTGATTTTTTTTAATCTCATGCCCAGTTCCTGCTGGATGGAGTCTCACATGTATGAGCATAACAAATTCTTTGCAACATGCAGAGAGGAGCATATAGCAGGGAACATTCATGTCTTATGGAAAAACGGCCCTTCATTAACAGATCAATTATTTTCACTGAATGCAAGAAAGTTTATGAGCCTCGCTTCAACACTTCTCTTGTACCTCTGCAGAGAAGGGGATTGTGGCTCTGCTCCATTCGTATATGTTCAGACACACTTGTTGCTGCTAAGACTTTTACCACTTGAGGTAAGTTGATGTAAAGTAACTTATTTCTATCAGTGATGAAGGAACTTTGTCCTCTTCATTTCTAACTGAAACACATGTTACACAAAAATCAATGAATGATTGATTTTAATGAGAATCAAATGTTAGCAAAAAGCCTGGTGCTAACATTGAGTACATGCACATATAACCAAGTTGATATAAAAATGCTAGCTCTTGTGTGGTCATTAAGATTGTAAGCTTGAAAATGACTGTGAGTAGTGTTATTGCATGAACACTTCAAGTGTTTGTGTCAACTTCCCTTTAATGGCATCATTATCCTCTTGAAATGAATTGGTTAATACCTCTTTTAAAACAGCACAGCGAGCTGTTGAGTATAAGCACATTAATTGTAGTAATGCATACTTGCAGTCACTTCTGGTTTTATATTATGTAATTGTATATACATCCAATAGAAGTAGCCTAGTCTCAGAGTTCTGTTGATGTTATTCATCTGGTGAACTGAAGAATAGTTATGGCAAAGTTAATCATAAACCAAACTGGTGTTTGGTACCATTCTGTCATGATGTGCATGGACTAATAAAATAACAAAGATTTAACTCTAGATTGCAAGTGGCCCCTTTTGAATAAATGTGTGACCTTTTGTTGATTTACACTACGCTTTGTGAGTGCAGTTACTCAAAGCATGGCTGTAGTTTATTTGTTGTAGAGGAATGAAGGATACTTTGAATTTCTTGTTCACTCTGTGTCTGCCCTTTGATCTCTCAACCATTGTGTACATCATTTGCTTATTGCTCCTGGAGGTTAAAAATTAACGAGCTGGAAACCCAGTCATTTCAGTGGATTGTACTTGTTCATTGGTTTAAGGATGAGAAATGCAGTTCTTTGTTGCAAATATTTACCTTGAACAGTGTTCATGTAACAGAGCTAGTGGCTATGTATAATTCTGCTCGCATTTAATGATTAAATTTCTTGTTAAAGTATCAAACCGGTGCTATTCTCCTTTACAGCGAGACTGCAACTTGTGAAAGCGCAAAACGGATTTTTCAAGTAATTTTTATCACTTTTTAACGGTGGATCTTCTGCGGTGAGTCAGAGTATACATTACCTTATCCTATATAATGTAAAATATAAAATAAGGGGCACCAATTTATGATGATTCAATAAGGCATATCTAATCTCGATGATAGTGAAAAAGTGTCATTTTCAGGCCTCCAGTTCCATGATTCTATGTATATTTCCCAGGAAAAAATGTAAACCAGTGATCTTCCTTACTATTAAATATCTTTTAAATTTTAAAACTGTTCTTAAAGTCTCAGGATTGAGAGGAAGGTGGTAAGGAAGGTATTTTTGATTACAGGTAGGAGGTAAAGAAAGGAAACATTTGCACTTGTATAGCACTTTTTCTTCCTTGCTATGAGCCAAAGTGCTTCAAAGTTAATGAAACATTTTTGAAGTGTAATCACTGTTGTAATGCAGGCAAGCACAGCAGTCATTTTACACACCACAAGATCCCACAAACAGCAGTGAGAAAAATGATAAGATAATCTGGTTTTGGTGGTGTTGGTTGAGGAATAAATATTGGCCAGGACACCAGGAGAACTCCCTTACTCTTCTTTGAATAAATAGCCCATAGGATATTTTACTGAGAGAGCAGATGAGGATGAGGTTTAATGTCTCATCTGAAAGATGGCAGTGGAGAAATAAGTTCACATAGCTCCACTTTTAGTGGCTCTACACAGGCTTACATCAATTCCCCAGGGACAGGCAGTGCTGCGGACCACTACCTGTGTGGCGTATACAGCATTCTCCATTGATATGCCCCTGGGGGATAGATGGAAATCTGCTTAGCACCACTAGAAGCAGTGCTACGCATCTCCAGTGGTGCTGCACTCCCTCAGCACTGCACTGGAGTATCCACCTAGATAGTGGCTTGAATCCACAATCTCAGAGGGAAGACTGCTAGCACTGAGCCAAAGCTAACAATTGGTAGGAATGGTTTGTATTGGAAAAAGGGAGTTTTGATCAAGCCTAGATATTTTCACATGTTCAGAGTCACTGGTCTCTCCTATAAGCAGATCTTGCACCGCTTACTGTCTTTGCCTGTACTAGTTAATACCTTTTATATCATGGTGTCACTGGGGGAATGGGGTGGGGGCAGTGGGATCATAAAAATGGAACCACCTTATTATAGGAACTGGTTACTGTAAAATCACTCCAATACGTTCCAATCTTCTAAGGGACAGATGGGTTAAACCTATTGAGACAAGGCTATATTTGAATAATTAAGATGTTTCATTGCAGTCAGGAAGTTCACTTGCAGACTAACATGCAGCAAATCTCACTTGTTTTAGCTTAATTTCAGCCCTTTCTTGTGATAAAGAACAATAAACCATGCCACACTATACCTGTTAGTGACTGAAGTAGCACATTCTTCTGGCTAGTCCTATCACTGGACCAATATATGCTCTGGGCCTGGTTGCTTCTCTCAGCAGAACTTGAGTGTTGCCTTGTTCTGTTGCTTCACCTCTGGGAAAGAAATTAAGGACTTCACCTCTAACCCTTACCCTATCCACAGGTTGGCCTGTAGGGCTGATAACCAAACAAGCTACAGCACTCCCCTGCCCCTCTGGGTGGAAGCTCCAGGTAAATAATTACTGCTGTTTCCAAATTGAATGAAAATGTCCTAATACAATGAGCCTGCTTAGTTCACTTAATGGGTCAAACTTAACAATTCCCTTGTTTGATCAGACAACCCACTGCATTCTACAGGCTGGAATTTATTGGCTGAATTTTATGGGCCCCTTAGGGATGCGAATGGAGGCAGGGGGACCCATTAGATTGCGTGGGGAGGCGGGGGGTGGCATTCCCGTCGCCTTTCTGCCTTCCAAGTTAGTCCTAGGCGGGGAAGATGTAGGACGGCCTTCCCACCCCAGACTAACTGAGGTCCTTAAGTGGCCAATAAATGGCCACTGAAGGACCTCAGCCCGCCTCCACCTCAATTTAAAGGAAGGTGGAGAGTACTGCTGCCAAGGGGAGACGGCGCCAGATAAAACCTGGAAGCCTCCTAGTGGGGTCGGGGAGGGTCCCTCCTTTGGGGGTAATCCAGAGCACCCCCAGGAAAACCCCCAACCCTCACTAACATCCGCCACCCCATCCTGTTGCCAGGGCCTGCCTGAATAGACTTGATGACCCTGACTCCAGCTTTCTCCCCTGCAGGGCCTCCTGCAGTACTAGCAGTGTCCACCGCTCATGGTGGTGCTGCCAGCATTGCAGAGCTGCTGGCCTTCCGAGTGACTGGCAGCTTTGGAGGTGGGAGCTCACCCTTCAAAGAGACAGCATCCCCGACAGTGGGCAGTTAATTGCCTGCCCACTGTGAATTTGCACTAGGGGTCCAACGGAGGGCCTTCCACCAGAACCCCCATTATCAGAATAAAATCTGGCCCCATGACTTTAAGCATATCACCTACTGCCTCCCCCCTGACCCCAGCTCCCAAAACCTCAGCTACATTTTTATTCATTCACAGGATGTGGCCATCACTGGCAAGGCCAGCATTTGTTGCCCTTTATTGCCCTTAAAAAGTTGGTGGCGAGCCGCCTTCTTGATTTCAACTGCCTGGCGTACTACGCCATTTGAGAGGGCAGTTAAAAGTTAACCATATTGCTGTGGCTCTGAAGTCACACATAGGCCAGACTAGGTATGGATGACAAATTTCCTTCCCCAAAGGACATTAGTGAACCAGATGGGTTTTTTTATGACAATCTGATAGTTTCATGCTCATCATTACTGAGACTAAGGTTTTATTCCAGCTCTATTTAATTAACTGAATTTAAATTCCCCAGCTGTCCTTGTGGGATTTAGATTTAGATTTAGATTTAGAGACACAGCACTGAAACAGGCCCTTCGGCCCACCGAGTCTGTGCCGACCATTAACCAGCCATTTATACTAATCCTACACTAATCCCATATTCCTACCACATCCTCACCTGTCCCTATACTCCCCTACGACCTACACTAATGGCAATTTATAATGGCCAATTCACCTATCAACCTGCAAGTCTTTTGGCTGTGGGAGAAAACCGGAGCACCCGGAGGAAACCCACGCAGACACAGGGAGAACTTGCAAACTCCACACAGGCAGTACCCAGAACTCGGGTTGCCAGATCATTAGTCCAGGCTCTGGATGACTAGTCCAATAACACAAACACTACATTGTTGTACCCCATTATCCAGCTGTATGTGGCAGAGGAGATTTTTGAATCCTGCTGAGCTCAATTTAAGAATAATCTTTCAATATAAATCTACTAAGGAAAATGGTTGAACATTCCTAAAATATGAGAAGGGTGCTGTGTGGTTTGTTACTATTGGGCAGTTATTCCTGGAATTGGGGAGTTGCGTTACAAGGACAGAGGTGACATTCACTGGGGAGAAGGGAGAAGAAATCTCTTCAAAAGGTTGCCTCCCCACGGTCATAGTGGGAAATTTGTTGGGAATCACTTTTCAGAAGTCCCCACCCTCCAACTGGCTTCAAGGTCAGGTAAGGTCCCAGCCAGGGGAAGAAAAAGGAGGGAGGGCAATACCCACAGATGGCAGCTAAGAGTTGGTTGTGATTCCAAAAAAGGCTTCCCCAGCAGTAGGGAAATCTGTATTATTTAAAATAAATGTTACTGCCTCACATCCTGAGGTCCTCCCACTTTTGGATCCTTTGACAGCACCTTTCAAACCCATGACATCTACCCCACCAAGAAGAACAAGGGCAGCAGATGCATGAGAACATCACGACCTCCAAGTCCCCCACCAAGACACACACTATTCTGAATTGGAACTATATTGCTATTCCTTCACTGTCGCTGGGTCAAAATCCTGAACTCCCTTCTGAACAGTACTGTGAGTGTACCAACATCACAAGGGCTGTAGCTGTTCAAGAAGGCAGCTCACCACTGTCTTCTCAATGGCAATTAGGGATGGGCAATAAATTCTGGCCTTGCCAGAAATGCTCACATCGCATGAATGAATATTTAAAAAGTGACAAAAGTTGGATACAAGTTCTTTAGCACTTGGTGGACCTCTATGGGTGTCTGTGTGTCTGTCTGTCTGAGTCTTGTAAGATTCATAACTACTTTTAACTCAGTCTTACAATACTTAGAGGTCAGACATGTGGTGGAACAGACAACTCGGGACAGAGATTTCAGGATACTGTTCTTTAACATAAAATCAATAATAGTTACAAGCAAGCATGAGCATACATACATACGTACTAAAACTAGCAAATGATCAGTTCGGTGGTGACGATTAGATTGATCTTTCTGTGTGACTAATTAAGTCACCAGACTCACTGTGGCAGCCCAAATGTCTTCAGACTGCTATCTTTATACCCAAAACGTGGCAGGCCCTCCCAATGCTTACGTGTCTCAGACCACTGTTACAAAAGATTTTTTTTGTACTTGGGGTTGGGAGCAGTTTGGAATTCAGCAAAGGAGGACCAAGGGATTGATTAAGAAGGGGAATATAGAGTACGAGAGTAAGCTTGCAGGGAACATAAAAACTGACTGTAAAAGTTTCTATAGGTATGTGAAGAAAAAAAGATTGGTGAAGACAAATGTAGGTCCCTACAGTCAGAAACAGGGGAATTTATTATGGGGAACAAAGAAATGGCTGACCAACTAAATGCTTACTTTGGTTCTGTCTTCACAAAGGAGGACACAAATATCATACCAGAAATAAAAGCAAAATACTGCGGATGCTGGAAATCTGAAATAAAAACAAGAAATGCTGGAACCACTCAGCAGGTCTGGCAGCATCTGTGAAAAGAGAAGCAGAGTTAACGTTTCGGGTCAGTGACCCTTCATCGGAACTGACAAATATTAGAAAAGTCACAGGTTATAAGCAAGTGAGGTGGGGGTGGGGCAAGAGATAACAAAGGAGGTCTAGATTGGACCAGGCCACATAGCTGACCAAAAGGTCATGGAGCAAAGGCAAACAATATGTTAATGGTGTGTTGAAAGACAAAGCATTAGTACAGATTAGGTGTTAATACACTGAATATTGAACAGCAGCAAGTGCAAACCTGAAAAAAATGTTGGGGAACACAGGGCTTAGTGAGTGAGAGGAACTGAAAGAAATCGGTATTAGCAGAGAAATGGTGTTGGGGAAATTGATGGGATTGAAGGCTGATAAATCCCCAGGGCCTGATGGTATGCATCCCAGAGTACTTAAGGAAGTGGCCCTAGAAATAGTGGATGCATTAGTGGTCATCTTCCAAGATTCTATAGACTCTGGAACAGTTCCTACAGATTGGAGGGTAGCTAATGTAACCCCACTATTTTAAAAGGAGGTAGAGAGAAAGCAGGGAATTATAGACCAGTCAGCCTGACGTCAGTAGTAGGGAAAATTCGAGAGTCAATTATCAAAGATTTTATAGCAGAGCACTTAGAGAACAGTGGCAGAATTGGGCAGAGTCAGCATGGATTTACGAAAGGGAAATCATGCTTGACAAATCTATTAGAATTCTTCGAGGATGTAACTAGTATAGTTGATGAGGGGGAGTCAGTGGATGTGGTTTATTTGGATTTTCAAAAGGCTTTCAACAAAGTCCCACATAAGAGATTAGCATGTAAAATTAAAGCGCATGGGATTGGGGGTAGTGTATTGCGATGGATAGAAAATTGATTGGTGACAGGAAACAAAGAGTTGTGATAAATGGGTCTTTTTCCAAATGGCAGGCAGTGACTATAGGGTACCACAGGGATTGGTGCTAGGACCCCAGCTATTCACAATATACATTAATGATTTAGATGAGAAAACTAAATATAATATCTCCAAATTTGCGGATGACACAAAACTGGGTGGGAAGGTGAGTTGTGAGGAGGATGCAGAGAAGCTTCAGGGTGATTTGGATAAGTTGAGTGAGTGGGCTAATGCATGGCAGATGCAGTATAATGTGGATAAATGGGAGGTTATCAACTTTGGTAGCAAAAATAGGAAGGCAGATTATTATCAGAACGGCTCTAAACTGAGAGAGGGGAATATGCAGGGAGAGCTGGGTGTTCTTGTACACCAGTCGCTGAAGGTAAGCATGCAGGTGCAACAAGCAGTAAGAAAGGCAAATGATATGGTATGTTGGCCTTCATAGCGAGAGGATTCGAGTATAGAAGCAGGGATGTCTTGCTGCAATTATACAGGACCTTGGTGAGGCCACACCTGGAATATTGTGTGCAGTTTTGGTCTCCTTATCTGAGGAAGGATGTTCTTGCTATAGAGGGAGCGCAGCGAAGGTTTACCAGACTGATTCCTGGGATGGCGGGACTGACGTATGAGGAGAGATTGAGTCGGTTAGGATTATATTCGCTGGAGTTCAGAAGAGTGAGGGGGGATCTCAGAGAAACCTATAAAATTCTAACAGCACTTGACAGGGTAGATGCAGGAAGGATGTTCCCGATGGTGGGGTAGTCCAGAACCAAGGGTCATAGTCTCAGGATACGGGTTAAACCTTTCAGGACTGAGATGAGGAGAAATATCTTCACCCAGAGAGTGGTGAGCCTGTGGAATTCGCTACCACAGAAAGCAGTTGAGGCCAAAACATTGTATGTTTTCAAAATGGAGTTAGATATAGCTCTTGGGTCTAAAGGGATCAAAGGGTATTGGGCGAAAGCGGGAACAGGCTACTGAGTTGGATGATCATCCATGATCATAATGAATGGCAGAGCAGGCTCGAAGGGCCAAATGGCCTACTCCTGCTCCTATTTTCTATGTTTCTATGTTTACTCAGAATTTAGAATTCTGTGTGTTTTAAAAAACTAAGAGAAGAATTTTTGCTCAGTGGAAGATACCTGCAAATAGTTGGAATTCCTGCAATATTTTGAAAGGAAGTTCATAATAAAAGTTGAACTTTCTGCGTGCTTTGAAAGGAAGTTGAACTTGTACAAGAACAGGAAAGCCAGAAATTTCAAGGAAACCACAGGGGTTTGATCTTTCTTCAGAGCAGCTTTTGAGTGACAGGGGGAGACATTGTGTTAGGACATATGACCATGTTCAGGAAGATCCTTTTTTCACCTTGGAGTCTATAAAAAGCCTCTGAATTGGACAAAGGGCAGGCATTTGAAATCTTGCTTTGACCTGCCTAGGGCAAGGGAGGAAGATCCAGAAAAGTGCTATCTCTCTCTGTAAAGGAAACTTGCATCTCTTGAAAAGGAATCCTGCATTTGAAAGGTGGCAGATTCCTATTGCCTCCAGTCTTTGAAGAATTCCTGCATCCAGAGTGGTTCCTGTTTTCTCCTGTGTTTTGGGAGATCCTGAAATCTCAAGAAAGCTTCTACTGCCAGACTGCTATTTTTAAAAACCCAAGCAGACTGGTTGTTGCACCCCTGCTGAAAGACCTGTGTGATGCTTGCTGCAGCCAAATTGCCTTGAAAGCCTACCCATCACAGACTGTTCATCAACCTCCAGCCTGGAGAGACTTCTAGTGGCATCCGACTATTTGACTCTGGGACACCTCAGCATACTGAAAACATCCTACCAGAACGTGACAAACTCAATTTTTTTTTATTATACCATCTATTCCTAAGAAACAGCTGTAAACCAAAAAATTCATTTTCCCCAGTCAACCATTGCTTTTTTTGAATGTATGTGTATGTGCACGAGGGTTAAAGAAATAAGTTGTTTTTCAGATATAGATTTATCGCATAAGTACTTAAGGCCTATTATGTCTTTTCTAATAAATAGTTAACGTTGTTGTTTAAAGAAACCCGGTTTGGTGTGCTTTATTCTGGGGGAAAAATAAAGTGTTCAATTTGGCTATTCTTCAGGAGGTGGGAAACTTTATTTGATATGCAATGACCTGTAGAGTAGTGAATTAACAGTGCATTACTCCCGCCTTGGTCATAACACCACATTGACTATTGTCAATTGTTGGTACCTCTTCTTCATATTCTGTGACCAGTGGGCCTCGAGGCCGCATATGCTATCTCTGCAGAGGTTGCAGATGTTGAAGGTTTGTTTACAGAACTCTCAAAGTCCATTTCCTTATCAGAGATGCAGATGTCCCAACCATGGCCTTGTGGTTTTCCTAGTCTGACACAGTTGTCGAGTTTTTATCAACTTGACTTCACAGCTTGCCATAAACAATGATGGGTTGCTTACTCAAGCATTTAGATTAGTAAGAAAAGCTTGAAACCACAGCAATTCCATTTTACAGAAGTTCCCCAGCAACCCGGCCTTCAACCTTTCAAGGCATGCTGGTACATTAAATTCAGACAAGTTACATCAGAGATTTGGTCAAATCCGAATGAGCCGTACTTTTTTACAGTCTCTTATCTGAACGTCTGTCTGTTTGTCTTGGACTGGAGAGCTTGTGCTCTAGACATCAGTGTGAATTGCCATGGCTAATGTATCAAGAAACTATTATGAATAGATAATTATTAGCCTCAAGAAATCAAGGAACTCTATATCACAATAGAGTTGCATTGTGCCATTATCACTACTGCGTGTAAGTTGGAAGAAAAAGAAGCATTTTAGTTATAAATTTGTTTTGAAGTAAACTGTAATGATATTCCAGTTTGAGAATCAGAATTTATAGCCATTCACTTAATACTAGTCAGTATAGTATCAGTGGTTCAGTTTGGCAACTGGTTAGATCCAGGCCAGATGCAGTCAGTCTGCAAAATCCTTATGGTAGCAACAAGCTGCTGTATGTAAAGATGATTTAAACCATAATAAATCTCAATGATTTCCTGTGCCATCCAATCCTGAGTTATTGGACCCTCTAACAAGATCACAACATAGAAACAAGAATAGCACTAGGGGCACCAACAGTTGTGATGTACAGGTTTGATTGCTCAGGTCATAGAGTTATAGAGAGATACAGCACTGAAACAGGCCCTTCGGCCCACCAAGTCTGTGCCGACCAACAACCATCCATGTATACTAATCCTACATTAATCCCATATTCCCTACCACATCCCCACCATTCTCCTACCACCTACCGACACTAGGGGCAATTTACAATGGACAATTTACCTATCAACCTGCAAGTCTTTGGCTGTGGGAGGAAACCGGAGCACCCGGCGGAAACCCACGCGGTCACAGGGAGGTCTTTAAAGGTTTTGACTGCAGCCATGTCACAGTGAGGGAACACCAAATGGATAGTATGTACTTCCCTACAGGAAGACAAGTTAACAGTAAAGTCAACAATGGATTGTTCTTGTCTGCCTTGTAGAAGGTGCTTCAGAGGCTGGGGGAAGCCATCCATCTGGCCTCAGCTGCAGCAATTGTCTGGTGCAGGGACACCTGAGGGAAGACCAAACATGATCAAAAATGCAGAAATTATTTTATGTGCTGTCTGTAAAGGAATCTTAATAATGAACATTATGGTCATACAGTCGGTTGTAATTGAGGACAACTTTCTGATTCAAAGATCTGACTAGCAGTCTAGTGCTTTAATCAAACTGTCTGTCTTCAATTACATTCCATTGTATTCTCATATGTCCACTGCTGCCAGCTTAATTTGAAAATGGACAACATAAATTACACCAACAGTTTTAAATTCCATTGAAATTCAAAAGGGTAATGAAATGCAATACCATGGATGTGTTCCTTTCTGAATGATGGGGTTTACATGTGTAATTGTACACGGAAAGCATTGTCAATAATTGATCAAAAGTTCCATGCTGGTCATTAGCGACAGTCTGGTTCTACCCAGACACATCTGTAATGATCAGGTTTTCTTCGGATGAGACATTAAACTAAGGCCCCAGCTTACCTCTCAGGTGGATGTAAAAATTCACATAGCACTATTCAAATAAGAGAAGGAGAGTTCGACAATGTCATGGCGAATATTTATCCCTCCATCAACTTCACTGAAAAAAAGGATTACTTGTCATTTATCTCATTACTCTTTGTGGGACTTAGCTATGTGCAAACCGCCTGCCACGTTTGCCTATGTTACAACAGTAACAGTGTTTGGAAAAGGAGTATTTAATTGGCCTTGAGGCATTTTGGGATGTCCTGAGGATGTGAAAGGCAAGATATATAAATGCAAGTTATTTATTCTTTCTTAGCAGCCAAATTAGGCTACCTAGTCATCAAACTTGGTTGCTTTTCACTTAAGAGATGGGATCTTTAAAACCTTGGCTGAAATTTTACGCCCCCCACCAAAGAGCGGGAAGGTGGAGTGGGGTGGGGTGGGGAATAAAATGGAGCGGGAGGCTCAAGGGGCCCTTCCCGACCCGCTGCCACTTTACGCAGGGAACTGCAATGGTTCTGGAGAAAAATGCAGGGACCATCTGGGGGCTTAGTTTCTGAGGATAGTGTATAGAATTATGTTTACAGCTCACACACCTCTGGTGCTCCAGAGTTCAGTTTCAGATTGTATACACGAGAAAGTAAGCGTAATCATGACTGATATCAATCACTCTTAGCATGGTTCTTAGGGTTGTTGCTAAACATATCTAAAGTCACATTCCACCTTGCAAATTCTTAATCGAAGGAAAATTCAGGCTGTTCCACTCTGACTACGCTGCAGAGCTCCAAAGTATCTGGAGTGCTGTCACCAGACCTCGATGGGTTTTGTTGTAGAGAATTAAATTTATCAGTCATCGGCAGTAGCCCAGAAAAATCCTTTTAACCATGACTAATGATAGTCTGGAGGCCCACAGAGTAATCACAAAAGACCTGACTGAATTTCTCATTCATTAGTGAAGAAGAACAGGGCATGGATTTGTGAGATTGTACAGTGCTGTAAGGCTCTATGGAAACCCACTCCTCTCATGAATGTTTCCATGGACTTTCAGCTTTGTGTTCCTCATGAAGCAGCTAAAAGTGAATGGGAGTACATGGTCAAATATTGAATTCTATTCCAGATGTGAACTGCAACTCCTGGATTTGTGTAAGTGTCAACAAATAACTCACTGGCCTCAGTTTTAGTACGGGACAGAATCGATCTGTACATGGAGCCTGGGCAAATAACAAACTTGTGTGGCACGACCCAGACAGATTTTAACTCCTGGACCTCACTTCCATGTTCAGGCCCTGACTCCTGCCTGAACCCCGCAGGAATCACTGCCTGGCCAGTGGGCAGGAGCAGGCATTCAGGTCACCAGTTAAAATACCAGATTAGTCCCCGATTGGAGACCAAACTGCATATTTAAAGAAGACTGTTCTAACTTGGGGTGGGTGTCCTTACAGAATTAAACAATGCAATTCAGAATTTGGAATGAAACTGTGTAACGACTGTAAATATCTGAAGAACGCTTATTGCTGATTGAACAAATGACAGATTTTATATTCTCATTCTCCAAGATTCCCTTGGCAATGGCTATGATTTGCTTGGATGACTTTGAAGCCTACGCAGAACGTTCCTTACCTTTAGCAGTATGGGATTTCTATGCTGGAGGTGCAGATGACTGTGAATCAAGAGACAGGAACCTGCTGGCTTTTAAAAGGTTTGTGTGTTATATGTAGCTTTGCATACATGCTATATTTTACTATAACTATAGACTATAAACAAAACTAAAATGGCAGTGAACCATCCTGTAATGAGAAGGTTTTTATGCTGTCTGATGCAACGTAAATGAGATGTGTGGAGTTCAGTTGATTGATGATCTCAAACAGGTTTATTAAACAGCGAACGAGTATACACAGTGCAGAGCTATCTATTTACAGAACTTGCCTCATGGTGTTACAGTAGAAGAGTGAGACTGGCATGTAGTCACATGACTGCATCCTGGTACTCAGCTCATTCGCATACTAAGATCTTAAAGGGACATCACTCTTAAAGGCAATCACACATCATTCCCCTTCTTTCCAAACATAAGTCTCGTATGTTAAAAGTAAGAAACCGACAAAATTAGATAACATCAAAATTATTTACACATGGATAGAGATTGTGAAATTTACAAGTATAAGTCTCAAAAATTCATAGGTCGTCTCGGTGGTTTAACAACTCTTGTTTGGAGAGTTTACAACTCATCTGTTCTTTCTGAAGTTTCTCCCTGTCTGCATTCAGTTACTGTTGGTCAGCCTTCGGCCTGCTAACATAAGCTGTTGCATTTCCCAAGATGACAACTTTTGAGGCCTCGTCATTCTTGGAAAGTTCTGGCACCTCATCTCGAAGAGCCAACAGACAATGCTTCAACTCATTCCTCCTCTGCCTCTTCAGGACATTGCACGTCCTTCGCCTCTCCTCATCCTCCGTGTCTCAAGGCTTGGGGCTCAAGGTTGAGGACTTGTTGGGGGAAGAGTAATTGGTCTCTTGGAGATACCTGTCCATTCTGGCTCGTCCTGGTGCTGGTGATTCACTAGAGAGCAGAGGTGAAGGTGCAGCATTGTTGTGCTGTTGCTGGGTTTCCAGACTGCACCGTTTGATGCTGGCCAGAATCTGAGAGTAGTTCTGGTCCTTGGAGATTTCCCCTTGGCAGTGCTGTCTTGGATTGTTATGATGTTGAGGTCCTTACACACTGGTAGTCCTGCCACTGCTGGTCCACTCAAGTCTACTAGGTAGAACGTTTGTGGTTTCCATGCCAACTTGCCATATTTGCATTGCATTGCTAATGTCCCACTGCAAGGGATGGGTGACCTGTTGTATGCAGATAATTTGTCAGTTGTATCATAGACTTCCAACAACTCTGGTACATATCTTTGAGGATTCGGACTGATAGACTATTTGCACTAGCGCTGCTGTCAATCTTGACCTTGAGTGTATGTTTGCCTGTTTTCTTTGGGCACATTATGTTAATAGTGGTGAAAGCTTCCAATTGTTGGATTTCATCAATGGGATATGTCAGGTTCAAAATGTGGAATGCCTGTTCATCTTCTGTCTAAGAACTACTTCTCTCTGAGTCTTGTCTCAGGCCTGCTTCACTGTGGACCTCGTGTATCGGCTTGCGTTTATGCAGGTTTCTAATGCTTTCCTTGCTGCAGTAGCCCCTGTTGTCTGTTTGTTTGTGTCTGACCATTATTTCTGGCTGCGTCTTTAGAGCCAGAATTCCTGCATAGGCAGGCCCAGTGTTCTTTTACATTGCACACTTTGCACAGGTCTCAAAATGCAGAGCAATTTTGCCGTGGGTGGGACAGACCACACTTACCACACTGCTCGCTTGCTCTTTTCGACCTGGTTATGGTGCTGATACTGTTGGCTGCACCTATTGCTTGTAGGTGTTTTGTCCAGCTACAATGGTTTCATATTTCCTGCCATCTTTCAGCAGTGCGTCAATGCTGTGACATTTCTTTTCCCCAAGAGGTCTTCCTGAAACACTTCAATGAGTGTTGATATAATGACCAGCTCCATTATTGGGCCTGACAGCTCAGCTTATTAGACGTGTTTCGACCACGTGAGCAATGTGTCAGGGTTTTGGGCTGTCTTTACCTGGTCTTATTGTAACAGGGTTTAATTTTAAACACTAAGATAAAAGCAAAATACTGCGGATGCTGGAAATCTGAAATAAAAACAAGAAATGCTGGAACCACTCAGCAGGTCTGTCAGCATCTGTGAAAAGGGAAGCAGAGTTAACGTGGAAGTTAACGTTCCGAAGAAGGGTCACTGACCCGAAACGTTAACTCTGCTTCTCTTTTCACAGATGCTGCCAGACCTGCTGAGTGGTTCCAGCATTTCTTGTTTTAATTTTAAACACACTGTGTTTTGAGCTCCCCTTTTTGTGAATCCTTGTACACAGTTTCCAATTATAAGGCGAAGAACTGAGCACACACGGGCTTGCTTTGGTTTAAAGCAGAAAGAGGAAATTTATTAAAACCTTAAACTTAAACTCTCATATGGTTCACATTTAGGAAATATATGGCTCACTCACTCTAGCATGCACACGCGATATGAACATGCAGATAGGAATAGAAAAGAGCTGAAGAAAAGATAAGTAGAAATGTTTGAGGCAATATCTTGTTACTGTTTCTCGAGCTTGCTGTAGTCCTTGATTGAAGGTCTAGCAGTTCATTGGGGCCCAGTATTAGTCTTAAACCTTGTACACATAGGAAATCTTTCTTTTTTTCAGTTTCACGTGTTTCCACAAGATTCAGTTCCGTGGGAAGAGATGAAGCAGGCAGATAGTAGACAGGCAGACAGACAGGAGAGGAAATGTTCTCAGCTCCAGGAGAGGTCTTTACTTCATGAGCACACAGCTTCCTCTGCCTTTGTTGGGAGTTTCAAATTCAGGATGCTCAGCAGGTTAGTCATGTGACTAGCTCCTTATATGAAACAGTCTCTTCGACATCCTTTGTTGGAAGTTCAAATCTAAAAGCTCCAGCCAGCTAGACATGTGACTAGAACTGCTTTGACCAATTCTGTGAATTGGAGAAACTGCTCAGTCCCCATTGTTTCAACGTTGTCTGGTACTGTGTAAATGTCCTTCCAGTCCAGGTTTGCAATTTTTAAGTATTACTGTTCATGTGGCGAAATAACGTGTAATTCAGTCTTGGAAGGTGAGGTTTGACTGACAGAAGTCGCATTCATTGCCCTTACTATGGCATCTGCTGATGAACTGGTCTATTGATTCCTGTGGCTGTTGCCTATAGGACATCAATTCTAGGCAGTGAATTCTAAAATTCACTCTTAATCTGAGTTGATCTTCCAGCATTTTCCATATCTTTGTGGGATCTTTCTAGTCCTGTTCAGATAATCCAGATGTATTGGTTCTGTGCAATCCCCCATTTCCAATCACTATCATTATTTTTATAGCCTGTTTTTCTGGTTCTACAATTACTTGGTCTGTAAAGCATAATTGTATTCTCTGTTGGAACAGTTTGAAGTCAGATATGATATCTAAGGCTTTCTAGTTCATACTGGGAAAATTGGTATCCATCTTTCTGTTGTTGTTTTGCTTTAAACATTTGTTGTCAGACCTGGTTCTGTGACTCTGTACTGTTTACCTTTTTAAAAATTCTCTTCTTTAGACTGGCTGGTTTGATTGACAGAAGCAGCTATTTAGTAGTGCTCATCTGTCTTTCTGGCTTCCAGCAATCTAGCCTGTTTGTTTACATAGCTGAGCAATAGGTATTTCAAATGCTATTTTGAACTAGAGTTTGTTTATACAGCTGTTCAAGAGGCAATTCTTCAAGGTTGTTTTAATATTTTTTTTAAAACTCTGGATGAGTGACTGAAAGCTGTTCAGTGTTTGAGTGATTTAATGGTTTCTACTTATAGCTCTAGCTGTGAGCTGTGTGAATGGAGGATTCCCACGCTTTTTGCAGTCGGGTGCCTCTTGTAAAGGCATGGACCTGATCAGCCTGGGAGAGCCTTTGAAAACAATCGATCAGCCTGAGATAGGGATTAGGTTTTCCTTATTTTTTTCTTTTGCATTTAAAAACAATCAACTTTGCAAGCACCTCAAAGCTTTTCTTTTAACTGGAGTCCCTGTACTGATGGCACACTGACTCACCCGCTCACAGTGATTGATTTGCAGCCTGTCATTCAGCTCTCTGTCTTCTACAGCTGGAGGTGAGTTTTTTTTTTTCTTTACACTGTTTGGGCCAGTGTTTCTTTTAACTTCCTCCCTTTTATCTGTAGGTAGTTTTTAAACCTGTTTTCCTGTGGTCCTCAATCTTGGAGTCTGTCTTCTCACCACAGCTGCCCACCATGTAATGAGAAGCTTTTTATGTTGTCTGATGCAACGTAAATGAAATGTGTAGAATTCAGGTGATTGAAGATTTCAAACAGGTTTATTAAACAGCGAACAAGTATATTCAGTACAGAGCTATCTATTACAGAACTTACCTCTTGGTGTTACAGTAGCAGAGTAAGACTGGCATGTAGTCACATAACTGCATCCTTGTATTCAGCTCATTAGCATACTAAGATCTTAAAGGGACATCACCCTTAAAGGCAATCACACAAAACATCCCAGTTCCTTGAACAAGACTAGGCTTTTGAACCATGTTTCTTGCATATTTCCCTGAGTTGTATTCAAAGAAATCACTTTCAAAACAAAATAATTCCCAATCAGTATCACTTACTAAATCAAACTCATTTTTCTATGTTTTTAAAAAGATTTTAAGTACTGATGGATGGATTTTCAGTGGAATTGTGCATGGATACAATCATTAACCTGGGCTGTTTCAGAGATGTTTTCCACTTCTAGATGCCAATATCTTAAAATCAGTAAATAATTTTGAGATTAACAGCAAAGATTAGTAATGCTGGTTATCTCAGTTTTCTGCTGGATGAGCTTGTTCTATAAAATTGTGTTAGCTTTACTAGTGGAGATCTAGGCACTGATATTGAGAGGTGCAGGTTACAGAGGCAGGAGGAAGGTGAAATTTCAGATGAGAAACCCAGAAGTCCAGATCTCCCTACATTCTGTGGAGATTTAACTCACAGCATGAGACTTTTCTCTTTACCAGGAACTGGCTTCCAATGGGGGCTGGGGGGAGGGGGGGGGAAGCACTCCGGAGCAGGTTGCTGAACCAGCTAGGGAGCCTACAGCAGCAACTGGTAGTGGGGAGGGTGGTCCGAGCCCGAACCCTGACAGGTGACGAGCCCAAGCTCTGAGGGGAGCCTGATCCCAGACCCTAGGGGTGTTTGTATGAGGGGTAGTCTGACACTGGGCCAGGGGAAGCACTCCTGAACCTCCTGACACACAACCAGTGCTGTAAAGGCACTTACCTTCTCCCCGAAGCTGTCCTCACCTTCCTTCAGCTGCCGGTTTCCCTGGGGCCTGGGAAATTCCACCATTCAGGATTAAAACTGTAAAACAGCCTTATTAACATTTTTAAATTTCCTAACCGCCTCCTGGGAGCAATTGGTTACCTGTCCCCTGTCCCACCTCCGTTCAACCCAGAAGTGGGTGAGTTGGAGGCGGTTGGGTCGGCTTTGAGATTTAAAAAATTTTAACATCTCGCCAGACCCCAACCCACTGGTTTTTTTTAGGGTTAAAATTTCCCCCTATGAATCAGGACTCCGCTGCTATAACACTCAGTTTGCACTTGTCAACAACAACTTGCATTTATACAGCACCTTTAATGTAGTAAAACATCCCAAGCTGTTCCATAGGAACATTATCAAATAACATTTTTGACTGATCCACAAAAGAAGTTATTAGGACAGGTGACCAAAAGCTTGGTTAAGGAGTGTCTTAAAGGAGTGCCGAGAGGTAGAAAGGTGGTGGGGGGTGCTGTGGAGGGGTTAATACCAGAGCTAGTATCTAGGTAACTGAAAGCATAGCTATCAATGGGAGAGCAAATGTTGTTAACAGCCAGTTAACCAGTTAGATAATGGCCTGGGATGTTCATCCAGCTCTGGAAGCAGAAATTAAGCAGAACAGCAAATTTGTAAGGCCAGTTCACTGACACAGCCCTTTTTCGATTTTGAAAGATTGATTTATAGACCCATAGAGAGGGAGTTTTAACCTCATCCCACTCCACAGAAACCGGACAGGATCCATTAAAATAAGGCAGTGACTTACCCCTCCAGATCCTGCTGGCTTCCTGCTGGATTGGGTTATAACCAGCTCTTTTTAGCTGGCACCCATCAGAAGACAGTGGGGTTCTGCTTTAAATATGCAGATTCTGTCCAAATTTTGTCATTGTTCCCTGGTGATGTCATCATTTCCTCCGTAAGTGAAGGAGTCTGTTATATATGCCACATTAGGAGTAATAATTTTCCAACAAAATTTTGCAACAAAGCCAAACATTGTGAGCAGGACTTTACCATGGACTTTGGGACCCGACTGGGGGTTGGGGGGCATCATGGTGGGGGTGGTGCGGGGTGGTGGCGGTGGGGGCGATATATATGCTGCTGGCCCAATCTCTTGGCATCAACCAAGAGAGGTGGGCGCTGCAAAGGCAGGTTGGAGATCGAGACAGCGACTCAACATGGGTGCATCCTCAGAAGAACGAGCTTTAAATTAAAGAACAGAGGGGCTAGGCAAACAAGCCCTTCTAGATGCTCCATTGGGGCCTTCCCTGCCCGCAGCCCCCTCTTTGGGCCATGGAGCCTAAAGCTCTGAGGGTCCCCGGGCTGCTGCAGGGAGGCTGCTTCCATGAAGCTGATGGTCTCCCCCTGTGATGGAGGGCTGCTCCACTGCCAGCAAAATGCCAGTGGCCCCCCTGAATTGACCCTAAGTGGGTCATTAATTATTTAAATTGGCTGCCCGCCTCTGTTCACTAGCCAGACGCTTCGCATATAGTCCTGCCACTGGGAAACTTCCCCAGCGGCGGGACTGTGTTAGGGGACCGTATTGATGTGGCTCGCCGCTGTTTTCCCAGCACCCCCACTTGCCAGCCCGCCACCCCGGGGCTGGGAAAATCCTGCGCTATGTAACTGCATTTACCTGATTCATAAACCACAGTCACTTAACATATTTTAGCATCAAAAATTATCAACATTGTTATTTGTGACATGATTCTGTCTTGCTCTGATCACAACTGTCATGCTTGATCACGTATCCTTTGCCCAGCCCCAGGAACCTGTGCTGTATGTTCATTGGCATCCTTTGTGAAAAAACTATGAGGAATGTAGCTTTGTGTAGTGCTGGTGTAATCTTGCCCCATTTGCATTAATATATTCTTTGCTAAAATAATGCCAACTTAATCTATTTCCCCCAAGCTGGAAACCTGACACAGCCAAGACTGTTATGAGGAATTGAGGGCTCAGTAGATCATCTTTGTTGTGACCCAACTCCAATATGCCGAGCTTTGTTGTCAATGAGTTCAATTTCAAATTCTGCTATAGATTGTAATTGAACGGATTTAGGAAATAAGTTTTTGTAATTTTAATCAATTAATAGATTATTTTAAGGTTATTTAGCAGAAAACTCCAGTGATTGCCCAGATAGCGAATGAAAGTATAAACTCCTGCATGTTGTATTCCTGTTGTGGATTCAAGTTTAATTCACCCTTTCCAAATGGGCTAGGTATATTCTGCCAAATTTCACCACTTAAGAAGTTATAAACCACAATGTTGAAGCTACGTAGAGCATGTTTACGAAGGAATAAAAGTCTCTGAACACAAAACATTGCAGCATTTTTTAAATTAATGCTTCGACAAAAACTGTGATTGTGAACTTTCCTGGTGAGAAGTAAGCTGCATGCTGTGAATATTTTTTTCAGTTTTTGTATTTATTTTACACAAGCCAAACCAAATTCAAATGTTTTGTGGTAAAACTACAAATTTTATTGCTGTTTCAGTTGAAAAAACATAATTAATTCTCAGATTTTTAAGGAAATCACTGGCATACCACAAAAAAGTAAAAAAATAAGAAAGAACGGTTTTCTTGATATTGTTCAGAGAGGTTTCTTTACATAGCTGAACAGATTACAACTGTTGCTAATAAAGACAGAAAGTGTTGGAAATACTCATCAGGTCAAGCAGCATCTGTGGAGAGAGAAGCAGAGTTAATGGGCTGGCTTTTAAAATCTTGCCGCTGAGATCGGCAGCGAGATGAGAAAACGGCAGACTGCATGCCATAGAGCTGCTGCAATCTTCAGTGTGGTGGCTAATTTGCATCCCTGGAGTGGGCTGCACCACCCCCTCACCATTCCTGATCACGTGGAGAGGGCAGGCTGTCCGTTGCCAATAAGGGCGCCAGCTGCCTGTGCGCAGGAGCTGATGCCATTTTTAAAGGGCTGTCAGCCTACCGGTTAATTTAAATATTCAAAGGTAAATTGAATTAAAATAAAAAATACATCTATTTAGGCCCTCTCCCAACCCCCCATAACAATTAAATTATTTGCCTAACCCCCCTAAAACACTTACATTTACCATCTGACCTTCCCCCCCGACCCAAAATTGCACAAACTTTCAACTACAGCCCTTCCCACTATCCCCTACACCCATGATGCTACTTTGACCCCACTTCCCCTCCCCCCACCCCGCACTGATAAACTTACCTCCTCTCTCCTCCCTACCAGTGTTGTGCCTTCTTTCCCCGGACAGGGATCTGAAGGCACAGGAGTGCCGGCCACCGGGCCCAAGATCACAGCGAGACTTCAGGAGGTGATGTGAGCTTAATTAAATCAATCAAATTTATTTAAATATTGAGATTGGGGTTCCGTTGCCAAGCCTCACCACCACCGGTAATATTGAGCCCAGCCCTCCCAGCATCAGTGTGCCTGGCGGCCCTCTCCCGGAGGCATTTTCCAGCTACCCCCACCCCCACTCCACAAAACCCACGTTGTGGGGCAGGGGTTGGGTGGGTGGGGGTCGGTAAAATCCACCACAATGTTTCAGGTCAGTGACCTTTCATCTGAACTGGCAAAGGAATTAGGTTTTAAGCAAGTGAAGGGGTGGGGGGGTGGGGGGGGGGAATAGTGTGGGTTTGATGGGGAAGAGAACAAAAGGAAAGGTTTGTGATAGGGCAGAGTGCAGGAGAGATGAAATAACAAAGCTGTCATGGGACAAATGCAAAGAGTGTGTTAATGCTTATGGTGACAGACAAAGCATTAGTCCAGACTGAGTGTTAATGGCAGAGTAATGAGCAGCTCTGTCCACACGAAAAACAGGCACATGGTTAAAAATAAAATAATAAAAAAAAGAAAAATATATAGAAGGGCAGTCATGCTCGGAAGTTGTTGAACTCAAGGTTAAGTCCGCAAGGCTGTAAAGTGCCTAATCAAAAGATCAGGTGCTACTCCTCGAGCTTGGGTTCATGTTTCTTAGAACACTGCAGCAGGCTAAGGACAGAAATGTGGGCATGAGAGCAGGAGGTGTGTTGAAATGGCAAGCAACCAGAAGCTCGGGATCATGCTTTCGGAAGCAACTGGAAGCTCAGGGTCATGCTTTCAACTGTTGCTGTTTTTATAATTTTTATTTTGCTGATTTCATTGTTTTGACTGGAGCAGTAACCTTCAGGCCATAAAGCACACCATCATGGCATAATTGACATTGCAAATTACTATCAAATACAAAATACATCGGACAGTGCCCATTTACTGCACAATGTCAGCTGTGACTCAGTGGTAGCACTCTTTCCTCTGAGTCAGAAGATTGTGGATTCAAGTTCCAGTGCTGAGACCTGAGTACACAATCTGGGTTGACACTTCAGCGCATGCCTGAGGGAATTCTGCACCTTCAGACTGTCTTTTGGAAGAGATGCTAAATTGAAGGCTAGGCTGACCTCTCGGGTGGACGTAAAAGATGTCATGGTATTTAACGTACATCAATTTCACTAAAAGTTCTAACCCCCTTCAACGAACAGACTCTGGTCCTTCAGTACCAAGATGCGACATTTCACGTTGAGCGAGACACCATCGTGGTCTGATCATTGAGCTGATGCGGTTAAGAGAGCAATGGAAGAAAATTATTAATGAATGTGAGCTTATTGCAACAATGCTTGGCATTCATCCTCTAAAGTAATAGTGACGTCACTCCATTCACACTCACCATTTAGAAAATAAGGGGATGTAGCCACAGATCATCAAAGACAAATCTGCGAAAGACTAACTTTGGGACCATGTTTGCTTTCCTATTATGGGGCTGAATTTTAAGGTCCAGCGGGGGGCAGGAATACAGGCGGGGAGGGGATGAAAACACAAGCGTCGGCCAGCGTGCCAGTTTCCTGATGCTGTTCCCAGTGGCAGTGAGTTTCACCAGGGTGAGGAGGAGGGTGGCCCTGATAACCCACCCAATCAATTGACCATGGGAATTAAGCTTATTAAAGAGCTCATCGAGAGCATGTTGAGAGCCATGTTCAGATTGTGAACGGGGGCCCAAGGCCTGCACGCTGTGTATGGGGCAGACCATGTGCATGGAGGTGGATGCACAGCGGGGAAGCAGTCCTGGTCAGCCCAAGGAATTAGGTGGGCCCTATGAAATGGAGAACAGCACAGAGGGGTCTCGGCCATTGGCACACAGGGTCAGTGCAGGTTTCGAGTAGAGTGGTCAGTAAGGGCTTGGGCAGTGCAGGAGGTCGTCACCCTCCTGGCATTATGTGGCCATAATAGGAGGGGACAAGGTTTCCAAGCACAAATGGGAGGCCACTTGAACAGAAGGAAGGCAGCAGCTAGCAATGGGGGCACAACTGGCGATAAGGAGCAATACCCTCCGTGCTAAAGGCAGAGACCCAGGCTTCAGGAGGGCAGAGGAGACAGATGAGATATCGGAAGAACACATAGGCCATGCCCTCAGCATAGGATCTACAAAAAAGTATCTACCTTGAGATGACCGAGAACCAGTCACCGAAGGTCTTACGTCTCATCGGGCTGCTTTTCCTGCCCTGCCAGTAGCCAGCAAAGTCACACTGGCCTTGAACTTCTTCACTGCTGGGTCCTTCCAAGGATCAGCTGTGAATCTTGATGGCATTTCGCAGGTCACGGTTGACCTATTTGCAAGAACCGGACAGTACAGTTAATTCCAGAAAGATACAGACTTGTAGGCATAGAGGGCATTAGGTTTTGCCTCCATTGCTGAATTCCCCCAAGTGCAGTGCTAAATTCCAGAAAGCTTGTTGTTGAAGGATGATGCTGGAGCCAATCTTTACTCAGTGTTACATGAATTGTACACAGTAAAAAGGATTAGAAACACATAGCTCCTCACTCAAAACCTCCACCAGTCTCAGTAAGTGTCTCCTTATAAGTGCTCAAATAAAACCCTAATTAATACCCTCCACCTGCATATAATTAAACAACTGATGTACAATTAACATACAGGGCATCGTCGATTGCACCCATGTGACCATCAAGGCACCCAAGGACCAGCCAGGAGGTTCATCAACAGGAAGGGCTTCCACTCCCACAACATTTATCTGCTCTGCGACCACAACAAGAGCTTCGTCCTTGTATGGACTCACTTTCCTGGCAGCTGCCATGACTCCTTCATCCTCCGCCAGTCCAAGCTGCTGCAGCACTTCACTCCAACCCCCCAAACTCCATGGATGGATTCTAGGGGACAACGGATATCCCTTGAAGAGATTGCTACTCACTCCTCTACAAGAGCCTGATACAGAGGCACAGAGGCGCTATAACTAAAGCCATCTGCTCACCAACACAACCATTGAATAGGCCATCAGGCTTCTGAAGATGTGGTTCCGGTGTCTGGAGGAGTCGGGTGGCACCCTACAATACACTCTGCAAGGGTCTCAGCCATTGTGGTGGTCTGCTGCGCTCTCCATAACCTGGCCCTCCGGAGAAATGTGATCCTTGAAGAGGGTAAGGCCCTGGAAGGACACAGCTCATCAGAGGAAGAGAAGGAGTAGGACGTAGAAGAGGAGGAGGAAGAGGAGGTGCAGGGGGAAGATGCAGAACACCAAGGTGCTGTGGCTACACAGGGACATGGCCTGGCCTAGTGCATGGCTTGAGGGTCTGATCAGGTTGTCACTAACATCAGGGATCATCTGATTCAGGCTCATTTTGACTGAGCCCCTCTGACCCAGGAGAAACAGCATGGCCTGGAACTCTGAAGTGACTGCTAACATTTCCATTGGCGATGCAGCTTGGAGCATTTAAACTCATACTACCAATGAAGGATCCACATCTGCTCAGAGGTTTCAGCATTCCTGTTCACCACTTCATACCTCTTTTCTTGTCCCACCATTAGTAAAAGGATGCTTACACATGTGTCAATATTTACATTGTGCTCATAAAGACAAACAGTTCACAGTTACAGGTAGAAGACACCCCAGTGACCCACTCAGTGCTCTGCCCTCTGGGCCACTTGTATGCAGTGCTCCCTTTGTGGTCTTGGAGGAGGTGGAGGCAACCTGCTCACTTGGCTCTGCTGTGGCTGCGATGCATAATGGTCAAGAAGTTGTTGGGGGCATCTCTAGTGGCTGCAGCAGCTGCATCATTACTTGGGCAGCCTCCATCACTGGGCCTTGCTGCACAGATGGTTCCTCGATCAGAGGGGCCAAGGAGGCTGATGATGATGATGGCACCCCATGAGGGTTGGCACCCTCATCCTTCTCAGAGACTGCCCCAACCCTTGGCTTGCGCTCTGTATGACTGGAGGGGAGCACCCATTGGGGCACATATGGCATCCCCTCCAGACATCTCTGCGCCATTAGTGCAACTGCCCAGTCAAGGCTGCAAATGTGTTCCATGCATTCCATGCACATCAGTGCGCAGTTCCTGCATGCAATCCATGTGATGCTGCATTTGGCTCTCCATGAGGTTGGCCACTCTTTCAATGGAGAAGCTCATGCGCTCAAAGCCTTGAGCCATTGTGGTGCACATAAGCTGGATGGACTCCTCCAGTCTCAGCCCGTGACCCCGCACTGCCTCAGGGAACTCTGACATGCTGGAAAATTTGAATTTTTAAAGAAGTATCCCCCCAATATTTACAGAATAAAATTGTAACGCCTCTTTCCCGCCTCCAATAACAATTATATTAAGTATTTTCCCTTCCCCCCCCAAAACACTTACCTTTGAAATCTGACCTTCCCCCACCCCCAGAGTGTACAAAGTTTAAAGTTCACCCCTTTCCACCATACCCTACACTCATTATCTTTATTTGATCCTGTTTGCTCTCCCCTCATGAAAAATCTTAACTCCCCCCCACCCCACCCCACCGGCCTCACACCGGCTTTCCTCAGTCGGGGAAGTGAAGGCATGGGAGTGCCAGCTGCCGCACTGCAGATTGCAGCGGGCCCGGAAAGATGGAGGTGAGTGTATTTAAATTTATTAATTTTATTGATTTACATATTGAAATTCAGCTCCTGTCACCCAGCAGTGGGATTGTGGGGGGCGCCATGGAGCCTTGCCGCCACCAGGAGGATCTGGCCGGGCCCTCACGATGTCGAGCTCCATGGTGGGCCTCTGCCGACACCATCTTCTGTCCTCCCCACCACCACAGAACCCAATGTGTGGGGCCTGGAAAAATCCAGCCGGTAGTCTTTTCTCACTCACACCTTTTGTAGAATGTACATTGTCCCACGAAGAATGATTAGCCACATAACATTCAATGGGTATCCTATCTTCAGTATGTCCCTTGTTCAGAATTCCACCCATAAGATTTGACAAATAGAACCCTATATCCACTGCCTTCACAAGCCCCAAGGTTTCCGCAGCTAAAGTGCTTTTAATGATATGTTTTATTTTCTAAGCCTCCCAAGCGAAAGGACAACATTTCCCATTTTCACCCATCAGGAATATTATGAAACCAGCTGCACTTGAATACCCATCAGCAAGATTGGCATGTGAAGCATCACTAAAAATTATTAGCTTCATTTTCTTTGGGTCACATAAGGATGGGAACATCAGTATAGATTTCTGCAAATATAGTTTTTTTTAATGTTTTATTTGCCCTTAAAATATTCTCAACTTTTGAATGTTTCATCATCGTGCTTAGCTCCAGCACATCAAAACTGACAACAGGCCTAGTCTGAGTCCACAAGCAGTTTAATTAAGCAATCAAGCTTTGCAATTGCTCTGTTTCTGCTTTAGATAGATCATCATCTTTCTGTGATGACCTAACACGATTAACCAGGATGGGAGTAACACTCTGTAAATAGGATTGTTAATTTAAAGTTATTCCAGACTTAGTCTGCTTAATATCTAAACCAATATATTTAAAGGCCCCACAAGCCTGGCTCCCAAACTTAAATTCTGCCCTAATCTTATTAATAACATATTTCTCAAAATCCGCTGTACCACCCCATAAGAAATCATCAACATGCATCTTGAAGATGCCTGAAAGTTTCCCTTTATGATACCAATAAATTATTGCAGGATCTGCTTTTAGTTGAACACAACTAATTCTCAACAAAATAGATCTCACCAAGAAATACCACACCCTGGATGCATCATTAAGGTGTGACGGAAACCACACCTGCCAAATGGAAACATATTAATTTTGTCATATGGAACATTATTTGAACATTTACTGAACATTGAGATAACTTGTTCAAAAAGACAACAGAGCAATGGCTGCAAACATGGCTGCACATTTGCATTCTGAGAGACTGTTGCCCAGAGAGACAATGGAAGTAATCCCTGATCCAATTAGCCAGATGGGTTTTGTCAATAGTGGCGATCAGCATCCTTTGACTGTAATAGCCAGAACTCCATCCCCCACCGAGTGCGTCTGGAAAGCTTTGAAATGCATCAACCCTCAAGAAACTGCTGTTACAAACAAAGAGATGGTCACATTACTGACCTTTGGGTAAGGCTGGGGCTTTTTGAATTGTGCCTGACACAGAAAGGGACAGACTGCAATTTGAAGACCAAAAAGAAGCAAGGCCCCTCTCTCTCTCTCTCTCTGTCTGTCTGAGGCAAAGTTCCAGGGACCCACAGAATTAACTTAAGCCTCAAGACAGAAGACCTCTGCAACCTTCTGGTACCAGCAAGCCAAGTTTGAAAGTGTGCATTGGGCCTCAACAAGAACTGCAAGACTTAACTTCAATCAAAGACTTTACATCCAACCCAAAACCAGTAACTGAATTCCATCTACCACTTCAAATCTTCCCCCGTTAATTCTTTCTCCTCCTCTGTATCTATTTATTTATTTCAATTTTTATTTAGAAATACAGCACTGAAACAGACCCTTCGGCCCACCGAGTCAGTGCCGACCAACAACCACCCATTTATACTAACCCTGCAGTAATCCCATTTTCCCTACCACCTACCTACAATTTACAATGGCCAATTTACCTATCAACCTGCAAGTCTTTGGTTGTGGGAGGAAACCGGAGCACCCGGCGAAAACCCACACAGTCATAGGGAGAACTTGCAAACTCCACACAGGCAGTACCCAGAATTGAACCCGGGTCCCTGGAGCTGTGTGGCTGCAGCGCTAACCACTGCGCCACTGTGCCACCCAACACTGTGTGTGTTTAGCGTGTATGCATGCTAGTGTGATTGCGTCGCGTATTCTTAGTAGTTTCAACTGAATTAGAGTTTTAAGGTTAATAAACTTATACCTTTCTTGTTTAAACCTAAGAAAACCTGTCTGGTTGATTCCTTTACAATTACAATTAGAGAGCAGTGAGCAAGGACTCAATGAGAGGAAGCTAAAAACACTGTGTTTTAAAAGTTAAATTGTGTTACGGCCAAACCAGGAAAAGACCAAGAGAGGAGCCCTAGACCCCTTCCTCATCTAGTCGTAACAAAGGCCATAGATTCAGTTGTTCAGATTCCATCATTGTCCTTCTTCTTCTGCTGCATCTTTCAATAGTTTCAGAAACACATCTCTCTGTAAAGTATCACCCAGCAGAAATGTGGCTTTTATGTCAATGGATCTACACTCCCATGAATATGAGACCAAAAGAGTTGTAAAGATTTCCAAGATTACTTTTCCAGCTGTGGGCGAGTCCACTCTAATATCAGTATCACCCATTCGCTCTTCAAAACCCTTTGCAACTAGCCTCACTTTAGCCTTACAAGTTCAATTGGAAGGACGTTTTCAGTACAAATCCATCTATGTGACAAGGCTGGCTGTCCCCTATCTGGTACGTCAGAATAAACTCCAAACCCTCTCCAACTCTCTAATCCCTGAAATTTTGCTTCACCTATTAATTTATGATCAAGTTTATTCGCAGCCTCTAAAACTTTATGGTCATGAGGACTTCTGCTTCTAGTTTTATTTCGAGACTGCCCTCTAGCCTTCGTTTCATTGTGGAATCTGTTCAAACTACAGCCTCTATTAGCACTTTAATGTCTTTCAGGACTACTGCTAGAAGATCTCCTTTGCACATTGTCGGAGGTTCTTTCTCCAGTACGTAATCGCTTCCTTATGCAAGAGTCACTCCCAGACCCACTATCAAAACTTGCACTGCACTATCTTACCCTCCACTCTTTCACCCTATTCTGCCAGTCCATGGACCTTGCTTCTTGGCCATCATCTTGAACATTTAACCAATATTTAAACTTCCCTGTAGATTTTCATTCACATCCCATAATTGTTTCATCCGTCCATTTATTAGACCGCTCTGGAATATATGTCAACCGAGTACCTACTTGGAGCAATTGGCCTTTGAATGCAATAGCTCTTTCCTGAGCTTCATGTTCATTCACATTACTATCCAACCCTTGATCTACCTTATTCTGTTCCTCAGGACTTTCATCATCAAAACACATGATCATTTAAGGTACAAGGTGCATCGTTTCCATCTATCAACTGCTCAGATACTGAGATTTTGTAATCAACCCCTATCAATCGCGAGGAATGAACCTTAACAGTTTGATTTCCATGCGTGATAACTACTGTCTTACCATCATGACCGATTACCTTACCAGAGCCCTTCCATTCCTATGACCCTCTCTTTTATAATACACCAAATCTCCTGAACTGAATTCCACGTCAGATGGCCTTATATGTGCCTCAGAGCTCTCCAAATTTTCTCAGAGACTTCAGCCTTGATGAAAGCCTGCCTCCTTGTATGTAAAGCATTCAAATCTTCAGAAAAAATGAACTAATTGTAGTACCTTTTCGAGCAGAAGGACTGTTGCACAGTACAGAAGGCAATTTGGGCTTCCACTCATAGACCAATTGATGGGGACTGTATCCTCCAACCATCTGAAGCAAATTCTTTGCATGAACCGTCCATGCCAAGGCAGTTGTCAACTTGCAATTTGGCTGGTCAGCTAAGATGTTATGCTGCATTTCATCAACCACTGTGTGATTCCTTTCACAAAGCCCATTGCTGGAAAGACTTTCAGCTGCAGTATTCATAACCATAATGTTCATGTTTTCACATGTCTCTGAACTCGTTATTGGCATATTCCCTTCCATTATCAATCAGAAATTAGCTGGTGTCCCAAGTCCAGTGCCTATCCATTTCTCCATAATTTTGTCGATAATTACCTTTTTGTCCCTGCTATTTATTATTGTAGAAGGACTAAATCTAGTTGCTAGGTCTATAAAATGTAGAATGAAAATATTCTTGACTTTGTCCCATACTTTTAAATCCATGACAGCTACCTCATTAAAGTCACATTCCAATCGAAGGCTTACAGTAGTTCGTGATGATGTCCTCCAATACTTTTTACAGATTTCACACTTTTCACTAATCTCTTCTATTATCCTTGTATACTCTTCATAAATCACACCTGCATCCTTTAGCAGGGTTTTTAATCTCTGATTAGAAGGGTGAACAAATTGTCTGTGTAACTTTAGGACAATTTGCTTTTTATTTCTCTGATTCTTAACACCTGCTAGAATCAATTCTAAAGGATGTGATAAATGGACACTTGGATAATAATGATCTGACTGGGCATAGTCAACATGGATTTATGAATGGGAAATCAAAACCTGTTGGAGTTTTTTGAGGATGTTACAAACAGAATTAATAAAAGGGAGTCAGTGGGTGCAGGATACATGGCTTTTCAGAAGGCTTTTGATAAAGTCCCCCACAGGAGGTTAGTTAGCAAAATTAAAGCAAATGGGATAGGAGATAATATACTGGCATGGAGTAAGGATTTGTTAACAGGAAGAAACAGAGGATAGGAATAAATGGACCATTCTCACGTTGGCAGACTGTGACTAGTGGGGTACCGTAAGGATCAGTACTTGGGCCCCAGCTGATGTTGACGTGCAGGTAGGGAACCTCAGCACTTCCCTCCTCTGCCACTTCCAGCCAGGCTGTCCCGGTCAAGGTGGTGGTAAGAAGAGGCCCTCCCGCCCCTCCTCCTGTCTGGGCTCCCTCGCAGGCATTATGTGCCCGTTTCTCCTGCAAGGACAACAAAGAGAGAGATAAGGCACTGCTGGCCTTTCTGATCAATGCCACTGGCTCATATACATAAGAAGCTGCATGTCTCAATGCTGGCAGTTCTTCAGCAGCACTATGGCTGTGGGCCGTGAGCCTTGCTGAGAGGTCAGTAAGTACCCTGGGCACACATTCCTTCCATGTTCAGAAGCAGCATGTGCCCTCAGGCTCCTCAGCTGATGTATCTGCTACAGTTTAAACATCCAGAGGGCTGTCCTGAGGGTTGTGTGTTGCATTTAGCTTGCCAGAGTGAATGGCACTGGAGCCAGTTCCTCTAGACCACATTCCATCTGCTGACTGTATCAGCTACCTCGTTCCAGGCCTGCTTGGTCTGGGAGGATGGCCTCCTCCTGCCACACTCCGGGAAGAGGACCTCCCTCTTCTCCCTCACTGCCTTGAGGAGGGCCTTCAGGTCTGTGTCTGCAAACCGAGGGGCAACTCTGCCCTGGGCTCTAGGCCTCTGTCTCTCCTTCTGCATCAATATTTCAGCAAGCAATTCAATGGGTAAAACAGCAGCCGCTGTGGGTTTAAATTGGGCCCACAGTCTTTCAGTCACACCTCTGTTCCCATACCCGTGGCTGCTAGTTGGCCGTCAAACCCATGCCCGGGTCAATTAAAGGGCATCCCATGAAAATCACGGCCAGTGACTTTCCCTCCAGTGGCATGTTCTGGACCCACAAATGGGCCTGATGTCCTTTTCCCACCCCCAGAACAAAAATTCTACCCATGGGTTCTGTTAGAAGTGGTTTTAAAAAAGCTCTTTGGGGAACTTGCATGTATCTTCAAAGCATTTGAATTCTTATCGATCTTTCTTGAAAATGAAAACGTTGACCTCAATGTCTTTCTCGATGTTCTTAATCCTCTCAAAACTCCGGTGATAAAATAGAATGAGTTCCTTTCACACAATTTCAAAGGAAACATTGACCAAAATATCTTCACTTGCTAAACAAGGTGCATGAAATCTCTCTTCAGAACTTCTTTCCCAACCTGAAAGTGATGTTTCATCAGAACTAGCAAAAGTTAGAAATGGAACAGGTTTTGAGCACATGAAGTCTGTTTCTCTCTCCTCAGATGCTGCCTGACCTGCTGAGTGATTCCAACATTTTCTGTTTTTTGTTTCAGATTTCCAGCATCCACAGCATTTTGCTTTTGTATTGTGTGAGCTGAAAGTGACGTAACAAGATCCATAGATTTCAATAATATTATGGATTAAATTGCAGAAAAAAGATGAGAAAAGCACCGTTGTAAATTGAATGTCTTAAATTAGAAAGCGATTTGAATATTTTATTTTCATTTTTCTATTTTCTTTCCTGTGTCTTTTATTATCATTGATCTGTTTAGTTTATAATTTCCACCCGCCCCACCCCCCAAGCTCAGCGTGCCAGTACAGTTTCACCCACATCCGCCTCATCAGAGCTAGGCACAGCATGGAGGATGGCACAAGAACACAGATAGCAAATAGTGTTCTTTCTTCTGTGTCAAAGAAGAGCAACTTGGAATTTCATCTGAGTTTCCTCCCCAACATTTTAGTGGTAGTGTTAATCCATTCATTTAAAATGGGTTGTGATTCCTTTAAAATAGAGGAGAGGAATTTTGATGAATGCTTCAAGCAGTTGTACAATCATAACCCTTGGCATTATTTCAAGTCCTGCTGTTTTAGATATATGGAATGTCTCTAATGTATTAAAGGTCTATGGAGTAAACATTAGCATCAGTAAACTATCTAGCCACAAGCGATCAATACACAAATGCAGAACAAAGAAAGAAAAAAAATTACATACTTGACCAGCTTCACAAATTCCTATTTTACCTAACCTAACAAATAAAATGTGGACATTAAATAGGTTGTGATTGTAAACAAAGAAGAAAACTGAAAATGAAGGGCATTAAACAAAGAATAGATATATTGAAGAGACCATATGAAGTGTTGCATTGAGAAAAATTTTCAAAAATATTCTGTAACAATGAAGGACACAAGGGAAGATCGGCATTGGAAGAAAGAGGTATGACTAGTATTCAGTCAGAGATTGGAGTTAGCATTTTAACTGCTAGGCCAGAAGATTTATAATGTGACTAAGTAATAACGCCATTCAGCTTAAATATCAAATTTCATCCAATGAGGCAACCTGGAAAAATTCTGGCATAAAGTGGCTGGATTTATGTACATTATTTATAATAACATACATCTGGGATGTAGGTCTGACTATAATTCAGGATATCTGATGTCAGACTCCACATGAATGGAGCTTGGGCAGTTTAAAAATGTCATGAGATCCTTGAATTGTAGTCTTCACCATCTTTCTTGAGACTCTTCGTTCAATGGATGACCAGCTCCATTTAATAGCTAAGAAAGGAATTTGATGCAAGTGTGTTAACTATTTATACAATAACACTGCACAGGAATATTCGCATTTATATTTGTACTGGTGTCTTGCTTTAGAACAAAAGTCTGTTTTCCTTATTATTGCTGCTACCTGCTTTATGCTGGCAATGAGGATTTCTCTGAATGTGCAGTGAGGATTTTGTTTCATTTGTGTGATGTGGGTTATGCAGTCAAGACCACATTTATTGTTCATCCCTAGTTGCCCGGAGATGGTGGCAGTGAGCCTTCTCCTTGAACCACCACAGTCCTTGTTCTCATGGTAGACCCACAATGGAGCAAATTTCAGGATGTTGACCCAGCAAAGATGCAGGAATGGTGATACATGTCCAAGTCAGGATGGTATTGACTAGGGGTAATTTGAAGTACTGATGTTCCTGTAGGTTGTAACTCTTGTCACTCTTGATGGTAAAGGTTACGGAGATGGGAGTTGCTGTTGAAGTAAGTATAGAGAACTTCTGCAGTATATCCTGTAGATAGTTACACTGGAATAAGGGTTGGGAATTGAGCTCAGTGGCAAAGGTCGCTGATCGAGTGAACAGCTTTGTCCTAGATAGTGCTGAGCTTCTTGAGTGTTGTGGCTGCACCCATTCAGACAAGCTGTGAGTATTCCATCACACAGCTGGCTTGAATCTTATCGATAGTGGAGAGGTTTTGAAGAGTCAGGAGTTGAGCCATTTGTCGCAGTGTACCTGGCCTGTGCTCTGCTCTGGTAGCTATAGTGTTGATACGGCTGGTCTAGTTTTGCTCCCAGCCAGTGATTACCCACAGGATGTTGATGGTAATGACTCAATGATGGTAGTGCCATTGAAAGTCATGGGTAAGTGGTTGGGCCTTTTCTTATTGGAGATAGTTATTTCCTGGCACTTCTGTGGTGTGAATGTTAACTGCCACCTGTCAACCCAAGCCTGGATGTTGTCCAAATTCTGCTGTATGTTGGAATGGACTTCTCCTTTATTGGAGGTGTGTGAGTGGAGCCAAACAGTCCCAGTCCCTGATTAAAGAAGGAGGGTTATTAATGTAGCAGCTAAAATTGATTGGGCTGAGGATGCTATCCAGAGGAACTCATGCAGCGATGTCCTGGGGCAGTGATGATTGGCCTCTGACAATCATGACTGTCTTCCTGTTTGTTCTGTGTGATTCCAGCCATTAGAGGGTTTTCCCACTGGATCACCACTGCCAGCATTAACCTCCATTTTGCTGGGGCTCCTTGACGCCACACTCAGTTGGGCTATTTCAGGTTGAGATAGTAAAATAGTTCACTCCATTAATCGATAAAAAGCACAAAGCAGGATGCTCTGTTTGTCCGAATACTGCGTTTGGAGAAGCAGTAAACAGCTGGAGTTGCCGTGTTGAATTCACATGCCAGAAACACCAGGTGGCGTTATATTGCATTGCATTTCTGCAAACTGGTTTCTGACACTGGCCCTAGTCTCAGGTCAGTAATGACAATATAAATGCACAAAGGGCAGTGGAAATCTGGAACTCGCTCCCCCTTAATGCTGTTGAGGTTGGGTCAATTGAAAAGGTCAAAACTCAGATTGATAGGTTTTTGTTAGGCAAGGGTATGAAGGTTTATGGAACCAAGGCAGGTGGATGGAGTTACGATACAGAATATCCATGATCTAATCAAATGGTGGAATAGGCTCAAGGAGCTGAATGACCGACTACTGTTTCTGGGCACTGTTTTCCATGCTTACACAAACTAATAACATCTGGCTGCTGGTTAATTAGTTACATCCACACTTGTTCCAAATTCCAGGACTGAATTTTTGGGTTGGGGGCAGGGAGCATGAGCTGGGATAATTTCTGGGTCACAAATTCTCCCCAGGGGGAAATGGAAATGATGCACGATATTCACGGGGGCAACCCATTAATTGATGTGGAGATGGGTTCATCATCCATCTAGTTGCCACATTTCCACCCTCCAGCAGACACACCAGCTGAGGAGTCTCAGGGTGCATGCTGCTCCTGAACATGGGAGGGGTGTGTGCCCAGGGCACTTAAAGATCCCTCAGAATGGCTCAGAGACATAGTGCTGCTGATGACCTGCCAGCAATGAGACATACAACTCCTAAATAGATAGGGGCAGCTGCCATTGGCCATATAGCACAGCAGTGTCTTATCTCAACTCCTTGCAGGAAAAACAGGCACACAATACGAGGGAGAGGGCCGAAAAGGAAGAGATGTTCCCTACTTTCATGTCATTACCCCCATGGAGGACTGAGCAATGGAGATTGCCAGGATCGCTGACTAGGAGGAAGTTGTCCCTGGCAAAATGGGCAGTCATGGGGCAGATGGTGATTTCAAAGGGCATTGTGCATATTAAAGGGGTGCTTGGACTCCACCATGTCTGAGGGCATACCAAACACTGATTTCCATTGAGAAGCCTCAACACTGCAGAGGCTTCTGTTCTCTGAGGCTAGTTCTCATTATCTTTTCTTGGATCTCCCACAATTACAGCCATACATCCACAGAGACCCTCTCCCTCCCAAGCAGTGGCCCAGGAGGAGGTGCTTGATACAGAAGAGGCATCATTGCACCTTACAAGCACACCATCCACCAGCGCCAATACTCTTATCTTGGTGGGTCCTCGCATGCGGTTAGAGAATGTGTCACTGGCTGAGGAGCATGGTACTAGTGGACAGGAGGAGGTGCCAGAGGCAGTGGGAGCTGTGGTCAGTTCCCCTCGGAGGAGGGAGGACAGATACAGCCACGCTCAGCGGGGCTCAGATGTAGGGCCTCGGGAGTCACAGGAAAGGAGAATCTACCTAGACCAGCAGCAACAGATGTGCTCCCACATGTCGGAGTTCCCTGACACATTTCAGGGTCATGGGCAGAGGATGGAGAAGATGATCCAGCTCATGAATGCCACCATAGGGGTTCAGGGCTTTGAGTGCATGAGCTCCTCCACTGAGACAGCAGCCAACCTCAAGAAGAACCATATGTGGCAGCACTCTGAGTGGATGCAAAAGCAGCGCACTGACAAGCATAGGATGGATGCCACACTGTGTAGAATGGAGTGGTCAGTAGCGCTGGTGGCGCAGAGATGTTTGGAGGGTATGCCAGTTACGCCCCAGTTGGTGTCCCCCTCCAGCCATCCGGTGCACCCTGTAAGGGCTGCAGATGCCATGGAAGAGGATGAGGATGCCACCCCTCTTGGGGCTCCGGCATCAACCTCGGCCTCCTCAGCTCCTCTGACAGTGGGAGCCTCCATGCTGCAGGGCCAAGTGACAGAGGCTGCCCCTGTAATGATGCAAGTGCAGCAACTCTGGAGATGCCCCCATGGGCTTCACCACATGCATCTCTGCCGCCAGGAGAGACAAGTGAGCAGGTTGTCTCCACCTCCTCCGAGGCCACAAGGGGAGCATCCATCATTGGCGGTAAGTGATTTGATGTTTCAGGCTGCGTCTTACATGGATGTGTTAGCACAGGTACCTCAGACTAACATCCACAGCATGCCCTTCATCCTGGGTCAGAGAGACTCAGCTGAAACGTTCCTGGATCAAATGGTCCCTGACGTTCATGGCATCCTGCCAAGACCTTTGCAATAAGTGACATGCTCAGCCACCTCCCTGTGCAGCCAGAGCACCTTGGTGTTCTTCCCCTTCAGCCTCTACTTTCTCTCCTCTCTCACCTCCTGCTCCTCCTCTTCCTCTGATGAGCTATTTGGTTTCAAAGCCTCACCATCCTCAAGGTCCACACTTCTCTGGAGTACCATGATATGCAGAGCACAGCAGACCATCATAATGACCAAGACCCTTGCAGGAGGGTATTGGAGGGTGCCTCCCAGCCATTCCAGGCACTGGATTCTCATCCTGAGAAGTTCAATGGCCTGCTCAATGGTGGTCCTAGTGAGTAGATGGCATTGGTTGAATTCATCTGGGCCCTTGTAGAGGGGTGAGTAGCCATGTCTTCAAGGGATACCCCTTGTCCCCTCGGATCCATCCACAGACTTTGTGGGGGTGGAGTGAAGAGCAGTGGCTGCCAGGATTGGCAGCGGATGAAGGAATAATGGCAGCTGCCATGAAAGCGAGCACACACGTGGAGGAAGCTCTTGTGGTCGCAGACCAGTTGGACGTTGAAGGAGTGGAAGCCCTTCCTCTTGATGGATCTCACTGGCCAGACACTGGGTGCCTTGATGGCCACATGAGTGCGAGCGATGATGCCCTGCACCAAGGAGAATCCAGCAATGGTGATGAATCCCAATGCCCTCTGTTCCTGCCAGGCCTCATTTGTCATGAAATGAATGTTTGTCCAGCCCTGGCAAAGAAGCCATCAGTGACCCACACCTGCAGAGTGTGCAAGATACCACTAAGGTCCACACCTGATCCTTGGATGGAGCCAGAAGTGAAGAAGTTCAAATCAACAGTGACTTTGATGACTACTGGCAGGGCATGGTGACCAGTGCTGTGAGGTGCCAGATCTTCGACGAGGAGGGCGCAGGTGTCTGTGACTATCTGCCTGGAGAGTCAGTCTCCTGTGGCACTGGGTGCTGGTCATCTCCAGGTAGCTACTTCTTCACTGATAGTTCCTATGCAGAGAGTATGGCCTCCATGTCCTTCCAGCCCCTCATTCCTCTCTCCTGCCCTCCTGTTGCCCAGGGTTCTGCCCTACGTGCAGAGGGTGTTGCCCCTCATCACCACAGGGCCCAAAATCCAAGAGTTGTGCCTCCATTGCCAGCTGCTGCCTTTGTTGTGCTCAGCTGGTTGCCCAATTGTCCTTGGCAGCCTTTCCCCATGCTCCTCTGCCCCTTTGATGCCAGGAGGGTGACGATCTCCTACACTGCCCGAACACTTACTGCCCACTCTGCCAGACACCCGCACAGCACCAAGTCACTTGTCTGCCAATGTCCGACTCCCACTGTACGCCATTTCAACTTTTATAGTTCCGGAGTAATTCCCTGGGGACGGCCATGACTGGCTCCTCAGTCTGTACCCATCTCCTTTTATCCTGTCTGCCTCAGTTAGCACGTTTAACCCATGCATCCCCGTGAAAATCTCAACACCCCCACTGTTAAGAAGCTCTTAATTAGCTCAGCAAGCATTTTAATTTGCCTTAATGGGGGGATGTGATGGGATCACGATCTGTCCCTCCCCCCACTCTGGTTAACATAGCCGGCACCGGGAACGGCGTCAGCAAACCAGCATACCGACCATTGCAGGCATTTTCAGGCCCCATCCACCTCTGTTTCTTACACCGGTAGGGCCTGAAAATTCAACCCCTAACGTCAGAAAACTGTAAACGCTCCTGCTGCAGAAAAACTGTGACAGGGCCAAGTCCCCATAGAGATCACTACAGCCTTGATTTAGTTTTTGGTTTTTGTAACAAAGCAATAAACTTGTCTAGAAAGTCTCTAATCTGCCAATTTTTCCCCTTACATTTTTTGAAGTAAACTGAATACGGAATGCGCAAGCTCTTCTTTTATTAAATGGCCCTTGATCTGAAATTATTTGTATTAGAACTGAAACAATGATCTTGTCACTTTACATGTATTTACATGCAGGGTGGAATATTATATAAGGAATGATGGATATGTCAGAGGTTTTTGATTGTGTTGCAGATTGCTGCGGGGAACACTTAACCTCAGACTGGTTCACAGTTTTTAATCTCCAACTTCTTAATTTTCAGATCCACATTATATGAAATAAAATATATTGCTTACTGCTATGTAGTAAGCGCATTAAGGGTTTTGATACATTACTGAGAACGTTAGAGCTAAATTAGCATAGAACCCGAGGGATATATGGCATGTATTATGGGATCATTTGGCACTTTTCTGCAGAGGTTATTTATATGCATCTACAAATAAGGCAGTTAACATTTGGAAAGTTATTGAGAGGTGGATTACGCCACAAGGTGATATAATAAGCAGTTTCCTGCTTTGTATTTGTTGTATAGTTAAATGAGTCTTCTCGTCCTCGGCAGGCTAACTTCTTTATAATTGTCAGGTGCAGCCACAAGTGGTTCAGGCCAGCTAGAGTGAGCCCATCTTGCTTGCCACTTCCTAGGTGGTCTGCTATGAGCAGACTGGGAACAAAGTGCTGTTGCAGTCGCATTTAAAGCTGCCTTACTAGGATTAACTATTGCCCAGTCCCCAATTCAGGCAAGGTAAATGTGGTCTTGGGGAAAAGGGGGAGGGGTCATGGCTTCAATTCTGAGGTTTGCTTTGCAGATGATAAATACTAATCGCAAACCTTAATAACTAATGGTTCCTCATCATGAAACACAGTAGTAAATGGAAAAAATATGACTTTCTAAAGGATTGGCTTTTTTTGTGTCTGGTTTACATTTTAGAAATTTGCAGATGGCCCACTCTACAACAAAAAAAACCCAGACTGTGCAACCAAATCCAGACAGGTAACAAACCTAATCCTCCTGGCTGCAGATGTGCTCTCTGGGGAATGGCGTGTGGCTATGCATGGGTGGGGCCGCACTGCTGCTGCTTTCTCACCCCACCCTCAGTCAAAGCCTGACCTCAGGCTTTCTATTTCATTTATAATTAAAAAAGTAAAATTGGTACCTTCCTGCGCGTGGCATTAGTTATTAGATTATAGTGGCACTTATTCAAAACCCGTCCACTTACACAGAGTTAAAATTGGGTCCTAAAATATAACTGATAGTTTAATTTCAAAGATTGCTTTGGGATTTTAGGCAGTTTTTAGAAGATTGCTGGCCCCACCAATTATACCAATCACTGAGCAGTTGCCTTTATCAGACAATTAGTGCTATCTATTTGCCCTTACTGTAGGAGTCAATAACAAAGGTACCGGTTATAACATGTTACTCATGGCTATTTCAGGCAGACTTTTTCATAAGAATCCTTCATTGAATCCTGAGCCACTTGAGTTTTCCGACAGATTCTTGTGTTTGTTTTGCTTCTTCTTCTTGCTGTGGTGCTCCAGTACTCTCCCATTCGGTTGGAGCTCCGTGGTACTGTCCAGTGGAGGAATGTGGCCGCCTACTGCTTCCCTGCTGCTTGTTTTACCATCTGCCACATATTGCAGGCAAATAGAGTGAACACCATTGTGCTGCATTAAGCAGTAGGGATTGTATTTAACAAGTCTGACCATTATTTCAGTAGCAATAGTGACTAAAGGAGCTGCAATCACCAAAGTAATGAGAGCATAGGCTTCGTGTCAGCCATAGCTCAGCTGGTAGCACTCTTGTTTCTGAGTCAGAAAGTTGTGTGTTTGTGTCCCACTCCAGGACTTGAGTATGACAATCTAGGCTGGCATTCCAGTGCTGCACAGTCAGAGGTGCTGTCTTTCAGATAAGATATTAAACCAAGGCCCTGTCTGCCCTCTCAGGTGTATGTAAAAGGTCCCTTGGCCCTATTGTGAAAAAGAGAAGGTGGGTTATCGCCAGTGTCCAGGTTAATATTTATCCCTCAATCAACATCACAAAAACAGATTATCTGGTCATTGTTGCATTGCTGTTTGTGGGAGCTTGCTATGTGAAAATTGGCTGCCATGTTTCCTGCATTACAACAGTGACTACACGTCAAAAGTACTTCTTTGGCTTTAAAAGTGCTTTGAGACGTCCGATTGTGAAAGGTGCTATATAAATGGAAGTCTTTCTTTCCCCAGGATCCTGAGTAGCAGTGGTGTGGTATGGGTGAGTGGGTATGGTGGTCTTATCGAGGGGTTGCCAGTATGGTCTAGCCTAATGGGGAGTTCCGCAGTGCCAAAAGTAAGGTTTGGCAAAGCTTGCCAACAGCTGGTAATTGAATTCTCTCCGCACCAGAAATCAAACTCACTAAGAAAAAAAGGACTTGCATTTATGTAGTGCATTTTATGACCTCAGGAAATGCCAAAGTGCTTTACAGCTAATGAAATACTTTTGTGGTGCAGTCACTGTTGTAATGTAGGAAATGCAGCAGCCAATTTGCACACAGCAATGTCCCTCAAACAGCAATGAGATTATGACCAGATGAGTTGCTTTCTAATGCTGTTGTTGAGGGTTAAATAGTGGCCCCAGGATACCAGGGAGAAATCCCAATGCTTCATTTGATGTGTTTTTGCAGCAGAATGTATTGCCTGCCGTCTCTGGTGGCTGTCGGAGTGAGTCCATTGCAAAATTGCACCAACTGCCTCACTGCTAGAGAGGGAATTTGTCTGCAAGGAATTAAACTGAACTCAATGCTGTCGGAGCCTGTAAAACCTACTCTTGAATTCACCATCAGCAACCAAATGACCCACAAGGCTGCTGGGCACAGGTGCTAGAAGGAGTGAGCCCTTCTCCCCTTTTGTTTCTCTCGGTTTCGAGGTCGGTGATCCCAAGAAGTGGGCATGCCAGTCTAGAAAAAAGGTTCGGCTGCCTCTTCACCACCTTAAATGTCTGCCCCCTTTACCACAGGCACATTATTGCTATTGTGTCTACAAGATGGACAGCAGCAACTCACCTAGACTTCTTTGATGGCACCTCCCAAATCTGTGAGCTCCACAACTTCGTAGGACAAGGGCGGCAGATGCATGGGAACAGCATCACCTCCAAATTTCACTCAAGACACACACCAGTCAATTTGGACATATCTTGCTGTTCCTTCATTGTCGCTGTGTTAAAATCCTGGAATTCCCTACCTAACAGTACTTCACATGGGCTGCAGCGGTTGAAAAAGGCCCACCACCTTTTCAAGGGCAACTAAAGATGGCTAGCGTATTCTCAGAGTGATTTTTTTTTTGTAAATGGCCCTAATGTGTGAAAACAAATAGCTGCGTGGGCTTTGTACCTTAATTGAGAGGTTTACCCAACACTCCCTCACATGTATTAGAGACAAATGTATGCAAGTACATGAAATGCTGACCAGGCAAATCAAAGTATTGAAAGTACAGAAGTGGTGGTGCATTTCTAAGGAGCTCCCCTGGAAAGTTTGAATTATTACATAATAAATGATAACATTTGGTGAATTGTTAAGCATTTCTTACTTCACATCCATTAAAATAACAGAAAACAAAATGGAATTTGGATTTTCAGCACACCAGCCCACACTTTGGCCAACAGTCACATTCCCACATTCCACTTTCTCCCACTTGACAATTCACAGAAAAACCATTCAGTTTTCTCGCACCCCTCCCCCCACCCTCCTCAATTCCTTCTGGAACTTTTCTTCCACTTCCCCAACCATTCTTCTCCCTCTTCTCACTCAATTTAACCTGGGAGTTTTCTCACCTCAGTTCAATCTGACACTTTTCTTCCACTCCCCATTCAAGCTGGTGTTACTCTTCTTTTCTAATTGACATTCCCCTTTCCCCTTATCACTTCACAATGGCATTTCAGTGACCCCCTCCACCCCCCGTCCCGCCCTGCCCCATACCCAACCCCGAGTTAATGCTGGCACTTTTCTCCCTCTCCCACTACACTCCAAGGTGCTGGTCTCAGCTGCACCCCTCTTCCCTCCCCCACACCTTTCAAGCACAGCTCCCTGATTTTGTCACAGTTCCTTTTCCTCTTTGATATCTATTTACTTTCCTAACCCTCTATTTCAATACTGTCCATTTTGGTCCCTTTTCCTGTTTCCTTCATTGTCATCCACAACTCCTTTCTTCCGTCCCTCTTTCTGCACCCTCAGAGTGTACCCTCACTGCCACTGGTGGGCAGCATTGGACAACTCCTTTCACCTGGGTAGCAGCAGCACTAGGAGTGCTCTTGAGGCTCTTGCCTCAGTGATGTTTCCTGGTATTGTCACATGTTAAGGGATCTTCCCCTCTGCCTGTTGTTGAAAGAGCAGGAGTTACCAGTTTGCTGAAGTAGGGTCTGTTCCAGTAGCAGCAGTAGTGGGAAAGGGGACTGAAGGGAGAAGGGTCCATGTCAGTAAACAGCAGAAGAATATTCTTCTATTTTCAGCTGCTAAAAAGTGAGCAAACACTTCTCTGCTGAAATTAAACATGGGGATATGTTGTGCACCTCACTACACTGTCTACTGCATGCTTGCTGAGCATCTTGAAAAAAAGGATATGTCACTGATAATTATAAAGTACTTACAGCAGAGAAACAGGTCATTCGGCTCAACAGGTCCATGCCATTTTTTATGCTCCACACAAGCCTTCTCCCAATCTTTTTCATATAACTCCAGCAACATATCCTTTATTACTTTCTCCCTCAGGTCTTTATCTAGCTTCCCTTTAAATGTATCTATACTAGTCACCTTAGCTACTCCTTGTGGTAGGAAATTCCACGTTCTCACTGCTCTCTGGGTAAAGAAGTTTTTCCTGAATTTGCTATGGATTTATTTGTGACTATCTTATATTAGTGGACCCTAGTTCTGGTTTCCTTCGCAAGTGGAAACAACTTTTCTACATCTACCCTATCAAACTCTTTCATAATCTGAAAGACTCTATCAGGTCATTTCTCAACCTTCACTTTTCTAGAGAAAAGAGCCCCAGATGTTCAATCATTCCTGATAGATAACAGAGGCAGAGAGTCATGGAGTCACTTACAGCACAGACAGAGGTCATTCAGCCCATTGAGAAGCCCATGCTGGCTTTCCACAGAGCTATACAGTCAGTCCCACTCCCCAGCTCAATCCCCTTAGCTCGGCAAGTCTTTTGTTCTCAGGTGGCCATCCAACTTCCTCTTGAAGTCATTGATCATCTCTCAGTTCTGGTATCATTCCAGTAAATCTTTTTTTGTATCTTTCCCCACGCCTCCATATCTTAGTCATAGAGAGATACAGCACTGAAATAGGCCCTTCGGCCCACCAAGTCTGTGCCAACCATCAACCACCCATTTATACTAACCCTACATTAATCCCATATTCCCTACCACATTCCCACCTTCCCACACTAGGGGCAATTTACAATGGCCAATTTACCTATCAACCTGCAAGTCTTTGGCTGTGGGAGGAAATTGAGCACCCGGCAGAAACCCACACAGTCACAGGAAGAACTTGCAAACTCCGTACAGGCAGTACCCAGAACCAAACCCGGGTTACTGGAGTTGTGAGGCTGCGGTGCTAACCACTGCACCACTGTGCCGTGTTTCTGTTTTGAAGACCAGAGCTGTTTTCAGTACTCAAAGTGTGGTCTAACCAAGGTTCTATACTTTTTTGACATAACTGTTCTGCTTTTCACTTCTATCCTGCTAGAAATGAACCCAGTCCTTGATTTGCTATTTTGTGGCCTGATTAACCGACATCACTACTTTTAGTCATTTGTCTATTTGTATCCCCAGGTCCCTCTGCTCCTCTACCCATTTAGAAATGTATTTTCCCAAGTAGTATTATAAAAAAGAAAGAAAAAGACTTGCATTTATATAACGCCTTTTACGGCCACTAGACGTCTCAAAGTGCTTCACAGCTAATGAAAGTACTTTTTTTGAAGTGCTGTTGTAATGCAGGAAATGGAGTAGCTAGCAAGAGCTGACCACCTTAAGGAGTTGTAAGTAAAGGTCACTGGAGGAAGTGATGTCGTATCACACATGAGCAGGGAGCTGTGGGTGTAGTCTGACAGAGTGACATGTGTTTAGATGTGCTCATGCAGTAACTGTTTGTACATATATGTTCTAGCTTAAAGTATAATTTTAAAAAACATGTTTTCTTTGGATATTACTTGGAGTCCTGTGAGTCTTACAATAGCTCACATATCAAAGGAGCAAGTAATATTACAGTATGCACACAGCAAGCTCCCACAAACAGCTATGTGATAATGACCAAATAACCTGTTGTTGCGATGTTGATTGAGGGATAAATGTTGGCCAGCCCACTAGGGATAACTCCCCTGTTCTTCTTTGAAATAGTGCCATGGGATCTTTTACATCCACCCAAGCAAGCAAATGGGGCCTCGGTTTTGCATATCATCCAAAAGACAGCACCTCCAACAGTGTAGCACTCCCTCAGTACTGTAGCCCTGCAGCTTATGGCACTTGAGGTGCATATCCAGACTCCTCTTGAATGAGTTGAGGGTCTCTGCTTCAATGACTCTTTTAGTCAATGAGTTTCAGACCATCACCACCCTCTGGGTGAAAAAGCTTTTCCTCATCTCCGCTCTAATTTTTCTACCAATCATTTTAAATCTATGCCCCCTCATCACTGACCTCTCTGCTAAGGTGAATAGACCCTTCACCTCCACTCTAACCAAGTTCCTCAAAATTTTGTACATGTCAATCAAAACTCCCCTCAGCCTTCTCTGTTCCAAGGAGAACAACCCCAGCCTATCCAATCTTTCCTCATTTTTCCAGTCTTGGCAACATCTTCGTAAATCTCCTCTATACCTTCTCTATTGCAATTACATCTTTTCTGTAATGAGGTGACCAGAACTGCACACAGTACTCAAGTTGTGGCCTAACCAATGAGTTATACAGTTCCAGCATAACCTCCCTGCTCTTATATTCTATACCTCTTCTAATAAAGGAAAGGATTCCATATGCCTTCATAACCTTATCGACCTATCCTGCTATCTTCAGGGATCTGTGGACATTCACTCTAAAGTCCCTCACTTCCTCTACACTTCTCAGTAATTTACAATTTATTGTGTATTCCTTTGCCTTGTTTGACCTCCCCAAATGCATCACCTCACACTTCTCCAGGTTGAATTCAATTTGCCACTTTTCTGCCCATCTGACCAGACCATCAATATCTTCCTACAGCCTTCAGATATCCTGTCGCTATCTACCACACGGCCAATCTTTGAGTCATCTGCAAATTTCTTGATCATGCCCCCTACATTTATGTCCAAATCGTTAATATATACCACAAAAAACGGGGGACCCAGTACTGAGCTCTGCAGAACACCAGTGGAAACAGCCCTCCAGTCGCTAAAACACCTGTCAATAATTACCCTTTGTTTCCTGCCACTGAGGCAATTTTGTATTCACCTTGCTACATTTCCCTGGATCCCAGGGGATTTTATTTTTTTAACCAGTCTGCCATGTGGAACCATGTCAAAAGCCTTGCTAAAATCCATGTACTCCACATCAACAGCACTACCCTCATTTATCTTCCTTGTCACTTTTTCAAAAAATTCAATCAAGTTAGTCAAATAAGATCTTCCCTTAACAAATCCATGCTGACTATCCTTGATTAACCAGTGCCTTTCTAAGTGACAGTTTATCCTGTCTCTCAGAATAGATTCCAGTAATTTGCCCACTATTGAGGTTAGACTGACTGGCCTGTAATTATCCTTCACTCCCTTTTTAAACAGAGGTATAATGTTAGCAATTCTCCAATCCTCCGGCACCACACCTGTATCCAGTGAGGACTGGAAAATGATGGTCAGACCTTCTGCTATTTCCTCTGTTGCTTCTTTTCGCAGCCTAAGGTATATTTCATCTGGCCCTGGTTGTTTATCAACTTTCAAGGATGCTAATCTCATGAATACTTCCTCTCTCCCTATGTTTATCACATTCAATACTTCACACTCTTCCTCCTTAACTACAATGTCTGCATTGTCCCCCTCTTTTGTGAAGACAGGTACAAAGTATTCATTCAGAACCATACCAACATTTTCCGCCCCGACACATAGGGCAAATTTTTGGTCTTTTATGGGCCCTACTCTCTCAGTTATCCTCTTACTCTTAATGTATTGATAAAACATCTTTGGGTTCACCTTGATTTTGCTTGCCAATGTTCTTTCATATCCTCTCTTTGCTTTCCTAATTTCCTTTTTGATTTCATCCCTCTACTTTCTGTACTCCTTGTGGCTTTCTGCAGTATTGAGTTCTCAGTGTCGGACATAAACTTTCCTTTTCTGCCTTATCTTACCCTGTAGGCTCCTTGACATCCATGGGGCTCCAGATTTGGCTGTCTCAACCTTTCTCTTTGTGGGAACAAGTTTACTCTGATCCCCTTGAATCTCCCCTTTGAATGCCTCCCACTGTTCTAACACTGATTTACCTTGAAATAGTTGTTTCCAGTACACTTTTGCTAAATCACTCCTCAGTTTAGTAAAATTGGCCTTGCCCCAATTGAGAACTCTAACTCCTATTCTATCTGTCTTTTTCCATAATTATATTAAAACTGACTGAATTATGATCACTACCACCAAAATGCTCTCCCACTGCCACTCCTTCCACCTGCCCAGCTTCATTTCCTAAAACTAAGTCTGAAACTGCACCCTCTCTTGTTGGACTTGCTACATTCTAGGCAAACAATTTCTCCTGAATTCACCTCAAGAATTCTGTTCCCTCAATTCCTTTCACACTAAAACTATCCCAGTTAATACTGGGGTAGTTAAAATCCCCTACTATTACTGCCCTATTGTTCTTGCACTTCTCAGAGATTTGCCTACATATCTGCTCTTCTATCTCCCTCTGACTGTTTGGGGGACGATAGTATACTACCAGCAGTGTGATTGCCCCTTTTTTGTTGCTTAGCTCAATCCATATGGTCACATTTGATGAACCTTCCAACATATCATCCCTCCCCACAGCTGTAATAGTTTCCTTGACCAGAATTGCCACTCCCCCTCCTTTCTTATCCCCTTCTCTATTGTGTCTGAAAACCCTGTAACCAGGAACGTTGAGCTGCCATTCCTGTCCCTCCTTAAGCCATGTTTCTGTAATAGCTATGACATCATACTGTCACGTGTCTATCTGTGCCCTCAGCTCATCTGCTTTATATGCTTTACTCCTTGCATTGAAATAGATACCCTTGAGCACTGCCAAACTCTTTTTTTTTTATTTTCTAACCTTTGTTTCCTCTGTCTTCCATGCTCATCCATTAATTTTCTGCCTTCCATTTTCATTTCTGATTTTGTCCCAACTGAGTCTACCCTCAGATCCACATCCCCCTGCCAAACTAGTTTAAACCCTCCCAACAGCATTAGCAAAACATTCCTCAAGGAAGTCAGTCCCGGCTCTGTTCAGGTGCAACCCGTCTGGCCTGTACAGGTCCCATCTCCCGCAGAGCCGGTCCCAATGTCCCAGGAATCTAAAGCCCTCCCTCCTGCACCATCTTTCCAGCCATGCATTCATCTGTCTTATCCTTCTATTTCTATACTCACTTGCGCATGGCACTGGGAGTAATCCAGAGATTACTGCTTTTGAGGTCCTGCTTGCTAATTTCTTACCTAGCTCCCTAAATTCTGACTGCAGGACCACATCCCTCTTTCTACCTATGTCATTGTTTCCAATGTTGACCCTCCCCCTTCAGGATGCTCAGTGACATCCTTGACCCTGGCACCAGGGAGACAACACACCATCCTGGATTCACGTCTGCGGCCACAGAAACGCCTGTCTGTTCCCCTGACTATTGAATCACCTATCACTATGGCTCTTCCAGTCTTCCGTGTATCTCCCTGTACAGCTGAGCCACCTGTGGTGCCATGGACTTGGCTCTGGCTGCACTCCCCAGGTGAAGCATCACTTTCCTCAGCATTCAGAACTGAATACCTGTTGGAGAGTGAGATGCATTCAGGGGTCTCCTGCACGGCGGCACAGTGGCGCAGTAGTTAGCACCGCAGCCTCACAGCTCCAGGGACCCGGGTTCGATTCTGGGTACTGCCTGTGCGGAGTTTGCAAGTTCTCCCTGTGTCTGTGTGGGTTTCCTCCGGGTGCTCCGGTTTCCTCCCACATGCCAAAGACTTGCAGGTTGATAGGTTAATTGGCCATTATAAATTGCCCCTAGTATAGGTAGGTGGTAGGGAAATATATAGGGACAGGTGGGGATGTGATAAGGATATGGGATTCGTGTAGGATTAGTATAAATGGGTGGTTGATGGTCGGCACAGACTCGGTGGGCCGAAGGGCCTCTTTCAGTGCTGTATCTCTAAACTAAACTAAAACTAAACACTACCTGCCTGATCCTTTTTGACAGCCTGGCAGTCACCCATTCCATCTCTCTCTGCATACTCTTAAGCTGTGGAATGACCACATTTATAAATGTGCTATCCAAGTAGCTCTCATCCTCATGAATGCACCGCAGTGTCGCCAGCTGCTGCTCGAGTTCCAAAACCCGGAGCTCAAGCTGCCGCAATTGACAACACTTACTGCACTAATGGTTCTCCAGGATACGGGAAGTATCCTGGAGCACCCACATAGCAAGGGAGGTGTACGCTGGAGGTTGAAGCACCCTTGCTGTTCCTTTATTTATTTGTTGACCCTTTGTTACTGCTAAAAAAACCTTACCAATATTGCAACACCTTAGAATTATTAATAAAACCTTACTAGTACTGATAAATCCTACTAAAAATCAATACAGTTCACTAGTTAAAATAAACCTTACTCAAAAAAATACTCACCAACTACTAACTTGTTCAAAATGCTCACCAGTTACTTACTTGTTCTAAAGTTATACTTTTCTTGATTACACAGATATGTAGACCTTCCTACTGGTAATAAACCTTACCAATGCTAATAAAGCTTGCCAATTCTAATAAACCTTACAAATACTGAAAAACCCTAATAATACTTAATACAGCTTATGTACTAAGTTGTCCAAATTTGAGCGAATTCACTCCCTGCTGATCTCTCTCTTTCACTCTATTATAAATTATAAAATCCACTTTAGTTTTTAGTTTATATAATACTGAATCGATCAAGTCTTATTTTATATTTGATTGATTGCGATTAAGATAATTTTAAAACTTACCTGTATACTCACCCCAGCTGCTTTCTGTTCCCCTGCTCTCTCTGTCGGCTGTGGCGTCACTCTGATATCACTTTTCAGTTTCTCCCCTGCTCTGCTCCCGCTGTGCCCTCTCACTCTCTGGTCTCCAACTGTCCTGTTGGTGCGCTTTTTAAAACTCCACTCTTGTCATGCCCTCTCACTTTCTGGTCTCAAACTGTCCTTTTGGTGCGCTTTTTAAAACTCCACTCCCACTGTGCTCTCTCTCTCTCTGGTCTCCAACTGTCATTTTGGCGCGCTTTTAAAGCTCCACTCCCACCGTGCTCTCTCTCTCTCTCTCTCTGGTATTGTAGCACACCCATTCTGCAAGTTTATTAATGTCTTTCTGTATTTTGTTGCAGTCCTCCTCTGAATTAACTATAACCCCACAATTTGGTGTCGACTCCAAATTTGGAAATTGTATTTCCGATTCTCAAGTCCAAGTCATTTATGCAAATAGTGAACAACAATAGTTTGCAAAATCAATCCTTGAAGAACATCACTTCCTACCTTTTGTCAGTCTGAATAACTACCTGGATTCCTTACTCTCTGTTTTCAGCTCCTGTAGGCAGCTTATTATCCATTCTGCTACTTGATCTTCTGACGTTAGTCATGAGTCTACTGTGAAGTACCTTATTGAAGGTCTGATAATGGTTTTTGTTTAGTTTATTAAATTATCAACTAGAAGGAGATTCTTCCCTCTGTTTTATTTTCTTTACTTCTACATTTCTGCTGTCTTGAATGACATTTGTAATTTATTTTTGTTTTTGCAGAATCCAACTACGACCTCGAGTCTTAAGAGACGTTTCAGCAGTAGATATGCGAACCACTATTCAGGGCACTGAGATCAGCTTTCCTGTAGGAATTGCTCCAACTGGCATTCCCAGTATGGCTTGGCCTGATGGGGAGATCAGCAGTGCCAAAGGTAAGTGTTCGCAAACCAGTTATGTTCCCTTTCTGGTATTTGAATTCTCTTCCCATGAGAAGTCAAACATGATAAGAAGGAAAGACTTGCATTTATATAGCAGCTTCCTTGACCTTGGGACTTGCAAATCATTTAGAACCAATGAAGTACTTTCAAAGTGTGGTCACTGTTGTAATGTAACATTGCAAACAATGTAACAATGACAAGATAATCTGCTTTTGATGTTGTTTGAGGGATAAATATTAATCAGGAAACTGAAAAGAACTCAGCTGCTCTTCTTCCAAATAACTTTAGGGAATATTTTAACATCCACCAGAGCGTGTGGGTTTAATGTCTCCTTTAAGGGTGAGCGCCTATAACATTAACCTAGAATCTATGTCCCTTAAATGAGACTTGAACCCACAACCTTCCAACTCAGAACAAGGAGTGCAATCACAGAGTCAAAGCTAACACAGTCAGTTGGCTGCTCTTTGAGAGAAGTATCCTCAAACAATCCCAAGGCTTGCTCCAGAAGTGATGTTATAGTCACAGACTTCACTGCAGTCAACAAGCAGATAATGATAACTAACAAATTTGCATCTTTGGCTCTATCACAGAATATTTATCTGTATAAATTTGCAAAGGAGAAATCTGACCCATTACCTCAATGTTAGAGGAAGTAGAACAGTTAATACCATCAGAGGTAAGGGGCATCCCTGTCTCAACAAAATGGGAGATCATTCTTCCATGGTCTTAATTCTGGTGGATTTGTATCAACGTTGACCAATCCCCAAACTCCTATTTCTTAATTACACGTCCAGTTTCCTCTCATCAAAGCAAACCTGAGCTCACTACTCTATAACTGTCAGATCAAAGAGTCTCCACATATTACTGAAACCACATTGATATTTAATATGTCTAAACTGATTCATATGTTTATAACGCCTCTCCTTTGAAGTATTGATGCATTCTTGCTTCATAATACATGCACAAACCCAAGATGCCGTATTTTTCAATGAAGCAATTTTTCACATCGCGTGAGAACACATTTTACATTTTAAACAAACCTACTCTGGCATCAAATCTGGCTCATAAACACATTTCCTGTCACATGATGCAAAGCCCGCCAGCTGTAGCAGCGGAAAACCATGGAGAATGGTTTTCGATTTTCCTTGAAGAACGGACAAAAGTCATGGAAAGTGATCCTGAAAACATAAGCTAAAAGTCCTGGAATCCTATATGAGAAAACAGACATTAGCTTCTTCAGTCATCAGAAACTATTTAAGAAATAGCAGCCCTTTTTCTACATGGGGTGGAATTTCATTGGGCCTGCAAAAGCGGATTTGGTGGCGTATAGGGTGATTTAGTTAGATGGGAAGTGTTTTTTTCAGATTCCCGACGGCGAGATCTTTTTTCCAAAATTAAGTCAATGGCGCGTTTGTGGTGTTCCGGGGTTCCCCCCGCACGGTGGCGGATTGCAGCTTTCCATTCGTTTGCATGCCATGATTACTTATTACCTTACACTTAGAACCAATTAAATCCTACCTGCCAGATTAAGTGAACGGTGACCATTATTCCCGTGCCACCCAGTTCACATTTGATTCAATGTAATGTGCAACAGTTAACTTTGTGCAGTTGAGTCTGAGGTCCATGTTTTTTTCTTTCTTGAACTCATCAACAAAATGAACGCGAACATTGGAATGGACGTTTGGCTGCAGGCTCGGCACCAGAAAGGGTGATTCCTCTTCGGGGATGGCAATGAAGGCATGGGGGTATGTACATGGAAGAGCAGGGAAGGGAGGAGCGGAGCATCCAGGATGTATCGTGGTTGTTATTGCTGCTGAAGCTGGATGTGAGTGGCTGCAGGGGTGGTGGGTTGATTTGAGTTTCACAGTCAACAGATGGTCATGAAGAGCCTAAAGGGAGGGATGAATGGTATCAACATTGGGGACCTGTGAGGCAAATTCAGGGTACTGGCTGGCAGAAGGAACGGTCAATGGGGACAAATGGATTCTGTAGGGAGGCAGGTCAAGACTTAGTGTTGGATATTCTACAACATCATAGGGAAGGGAACAGGACTTGGCAACAATATTAAGGTCAATTTGAGGAGGATCAAGGGTCAGAGTCAGCATGTTGATGGTAATGGGAGTAGGAACGAGGGGCAGGGATGGCATGAATAAATTGATGGTGACACTATCCAAGGTAATGGGGAGAAGTTCAATGGTAACAGAGGGAAGGGTTAAGGTTACATTGGGTGGGTCAAGGATGATGAATTCAGGCTGGAAGGTTGCAGGAGGAGGGTGGAAGGTGGGGAAACATGCGCTAAGTTGTACACACCATTTTCTCCAACAATAATGCAAACCACATGGTCACTCAAGGATTGCAAGGAGAGTGGAAGGAGACAAATAATGGTGGGTGGGTACTCAACCTGGTTGCAATTCTAAGGCACATAACAGTGAACTACTCATTGCCTCGATGGTTCAGCTCACTGGCAACAGAGAGCTGAATTGCAACGCTGTGCTCATTTCATTATTTGCAAAGCTGCAGCGACATGGGTGTGTTATACACTCAATGTGTCTACTACCACGGGAAGAAGAGCAGAGGGAGCAACTGAGGATGGCTCTTTTCCCTCAAGTCATGCTGCCTGAATGCCAGCAACAGGCAGAACAAGAAGATCAGGATGGTCAGAATGATAACATCCAGGAACAGCCTTATCGAAAATGGGCACTGGCACGTCATCGCATTCTCAGGACAAGGACAAATTACCTTCAAATGTCAGAGAGGCAATGCCAGAGATGCCCAAGGATGTCACATGAAATGGTCACAGAAATTTGTAGGATCCTGTGGCATGACCTGTAACTGCTTGGGTTTGGTGGGAATCCCATGCCATTTGCCCTCAAGGTTACTGTTGCATTCACTTTTTTAGCTATTGGGTCCTTCCAGGGATCCACCAGTGACATATGTGGAATCTCGCAGACTGCGATCCATCGGTGCATCAAAGAGGTGACCAATGCCATTTTTCAATGTGCCATTGATTTCATCTACTTACCTGTAGTCATGGAGAGCCAGGCAACAAGGTCAGCGGCCTTCGGCAACATCGCTGGGTTCCTTAGAGTGCAAGGGGTGATCACCTGTACTCATGTGGCCATTAGAGAGCCTGCTGTATTTGTGAATCGCAAGGGCTTCCACTCTTTGAACGTAAAACTAGTTTGCAACCACAGGAGAAGAATCATGCATGTTTGTGCACGTTTCCCAGGCAGCTGTCACAACTCATACATTTTGAGGAACTCTCAGCTAACAGGAGTTTTTGAAGAACCAGTCGAATTCGACGACTGGATCTTGAGTGACAAGGGTTACCCACTTTGTACATGGTTGATGACACTAGTGCGACATCCCCAAAATGCAGCAAAGAGAGATACAATGCTGCTCATGCATCTACCAGAGCCATCATCGAACATCATTGACATGCTGAAAATGCACTTCTGCTACCTTGACTGGTCTGGAGGGGCTCTTCAGTACACGCCACAGAGGGTATCACAAATAATCGTTGTCTGCTGTGCCTTGCACAACCTTGCAATTAGATACAGCATCATTCTGTAGACAGAGGAACAGGAGGAATACCAGTCCTCCTCAGATGAAGATGACTATGAAGTGGGTGAGGAGGAGGACAACAATGCTGACGATGCCATTATAGATATGAGGGCCATGGAAAGAGATGCAAGAGCCATCAGGGAGAACCTCATATTTGCACATTTCAGCCAACAATAAACCACTTCATATAGGAATGTAGGCGGTCATGTGTCACCTTTGGCATGTTTCCGGCAGTTCCTGCAGCCATACTGGTGCCAAACGTCGTGTCCTGCACTCCTTTGGACCCCACCAGAAAGGCCGAGAGGGGGGTTTTGACGACTGGGCAACTCTCAACCTCCATAAATTTGCCCAGGCATGCGCCGGCGCGTATCCATTGTCTCTCGAGATAAGGAGGCCCAAAGAAGAAAGATATAGGAATGTTGGTAGAAGAAAAAAAACAGTCTATAAATATGTTCACATATGTCTGAGGTCTTATTCATTGCTGTAATCAAAAAGAAGGGCTCTTCTGACAACAGCACATGAACCTGCAGTGGAGATGTGCCTGATGGCCTGTATATTATCAAATTCATTAAAAGAGACCTGCGTCTCTATTGGAAAAATTTTCCTGCATCAAGGCATTAACGTGCATACATAGGAAGCTACAACTTTGCTACGCTTTGATGTGACCAGCAGATCAAATTTTCTCAGGGTTATGTTGGAACTGAAAACACGCCAATGCAAGGAAAGTAAAGGTGTGACTGCAGAACCACAAATGTAAGGCATGTTGGTAGTGAAAAAAGTGAAAAATCTTCAAATGACAAACATCCATCACTGAAGACGGAAGGCTCAAATATCAATGATAAATGGACACTGGCCACTTTCTGAAATGCTTTGTAGGCATCAATGCATTCCTGCCATAGGCCTCCAATGAACATTTTCCTAGTTAACTCAAGTCATCTCAGCTCTCTTTCTTCACCTTCCTTCTGGAAGGCTCTTTCTTTCTCTCTCTCCTGTCTCTCTCTTTCTTTTTCTCTTTCCTCAAATTCAAGTTTCCTCTATTCCAATTGTATCTTTGCTGGTAATACCCTGTCGGCGTCTACTTGTAACCCTGTTTCTGCTTCTTCAGATTCAATGGAAAAATGGTTGGCCACTAGTCTTAAGAGTTCAGACTTCCTAGCCTTGTCACGTACAGTGATCCCACACTGCTCAACCAATTTCCTCAACTTCTCCATGGACAGTGCTTTTAATTTATCCCAAGTTACTTCACCCTGGCTTGGAGAGCTACTAGCTTCAGACATGTTAGTATTCTAGCACACTCAATAACAAGAAAACCTGTATTGAAATTTTTTCTCTTTTTTGATTAGCAACAATTTGGCTTCCCAGTTCCAACTTCTCTTGTTTGTCTGTGCGTCAAATCCCGGACGGGCCCCCAAATTTCTGTTATGACCAGGTGGGAGAGGTATCTGGGGGTCCCTTTCAGCCGTCACCTGCTCTTACTGTAACAGGATTTAATTTTGAACACATCGTGTTTTGAGTTCCCCCTTAGTGAATCCTTGCTCACCACTTTCCAATTATAAGGCAAAGAAATGAGCACAAACAGGCTTTCTTAGGTTTAAAGAAGAAAAGTGAAATTTATTAAAATTTAAACTCTAATTTGGTTAACACCTACGGATACACGCCGTGCCCCATGCTATCACGCTTACGCGATACACACATGCAAATGGAGACAGAAAAGAACAGAAGAAAAGATAAAGTGGAGAAGCTTGAGGCAATATCTGAAGAATTTTTTGTTACTGTGCTTCGAGCTCACTGTAGAGTCCTTTTGTAGGTAGTTCTTACTTGTAAGTAATTCTTACTTTTCGTTGGGGCCTAGTATTCTTCTTAAACCTTGCTCACTGGAGGAGTCTTTTCTCTCTTGGAGTTCCTGTGTCTTCAATGGATTCTAAAGCAGGTGAGAATGTGATGAGTAGATGGGAGAGGCTGCGGCGAACCAGCCAAGAGAGGTCTTTTCAGTCCAGGAGCAAACAGCTTTCTGATTCTCTGTGGCCAATTTAAAAAACTCTCAGTTCAAAACTCTGCAACAGCCAGTTAGTCATGTGACTAAACTGGTCTGACCATGCCTTCTATGTATTGGTAGCAGGGACTGGTTCCTTTGTTCCAACACTGTCTGCTAGTGTGTAAAAATGTCTTTCCAGCAAGGGGCCTGACAATTCCTTGTGATAGGCACTTTTTTATCCCAGCAACAATTTGAAGTTTAATGTCCATGTGGCAAAATTAATGTAACTCATGCTTGGTAAGTGAGAGCCTGCATGACAGTAGTTTAAACAACAGTTAACTTTGAGCCAGAAATAAATAGAATCTTGATGGTGTGTGTGGTTGCACAATTGATTGGATGGGGTGGGGTTGGTGAACCTGTTGCTCTCTCTCATCCTTTACATATGTTTTTGTCTCACCTACAAATGACTTAAAGTGGTCTCCATTGTAGAGAAGTGTAAGGACCCCAGAACTGAGTGCACACAGTGGCTGAAATGTAATACGTCAAAATTATATCTAATGGAGCTACATTTTATATAATGTAATTACTTCTCATCAAACATTTCCATTTAATGCCAGTGTTTTCTCATTTTCTGTAAAACAACAGTGATTACACTTCAAAAGTAATTAATTGGTTGGAAGTCACTTTGGGATCTCCTTAGGATTTAAAAGACATTGTATAAATAATGAATAAATAACAAATGAATGTTGTTTCCTCCTTTGCCCTGCTGTAAACAATGATGAGCTGCACATCGGGTTTTTTTTTGCTGTTCTGACCAAAGCTGTAACAAAATATGGCACTTACTGGCTGTGAAAACTACCTGCAGCAAAACTACATTTAGTTGCTGATAAAACATTTGGTTCCAGTCTCTTGAAATCCAGCCATGCAATTTCCATAAGAAATACGTTGCTTGCTTCAATTTGTGGCAACATAAAAATGAAATAAGAGCAGAAGTAGGCCATACCATTCCTCAGGCCAGTTCCGCTATTCAATAAGAACATGGCTGATCATCTACCTCAACTCCACTTTACTGACCTTAGAATCAATTTACCTCCCCTAAGCAGGGGTGCACAGTGGGGTGAGGGTGCTGGTGGGGTGGGGGGGGGGGGCGTGGTGCACAGCAGGGGGCAGTTAAAATGAAGCAGGAGACTTGCCAATTCCTTTCCCGCCCCAATCTGGCTAACTCTAATTTTAAATTGCAGGAGGCAACGGCCCTTGTCGCAAGCCAGCAGGGCCCTGTTTAAATATGATGATCAGGCTGCGATAACTTCATCAAGGCCCGATCTGCCATTTTAACCTGAGGCCCATGTGGGGGGTCAACGACAGCTTACTTTGGTGTACACCTGCCCAGGAGTTAAAATTGAGCCCTAGATGTTTCTGCTTATATTGATGTAAATTGGAGTTGTTCCTTGCAGCTGCTGATGCCATGAAGACGTGCTATATTGCCAGTACATATGCAACATGCTCCGCAGAGGAGATTGCAGCAGCCTCCTCTGGCTGCTGCTGGTTTCAGCTCTACATTTTCAAAAGGCGTGAGGTGACTGAGCAGCTGATACAACGGGTCAAGAACCTAAAGTACAAAGCTCTCGTAGTGACTGTCGATGTGCCTTACACTGGCAAGAGAAGAAAAGACATGTTGAACAATTTCAAGCTACCTGCCCATTTAGAGCTGAAGAACTTTGAAATATTTAAGGCAAGTGATATATCACTGATGATGTGCCATATGTGAAGTGTTGGATAGTTGTTGGAAATGTATTAAGTGAATGTAGTTGATTCAGTTTTTTTTTCAATTGGTTTCAGTAAAAGTGGCCACGAAACTATCAGATTGTCATAAAAACCCAACTGGTTCACTAATGTCCTTGAGGAAAGGAAAGTTGCCATCCTTACCCAGCCTGGTCTATGTGAGACTCCAGACTCACACTAATGTAGTTAACTCCGAGCTGCCCTCTGATGCAGGCTAGCAAGCCATTCAGTTTATCAAACTGCTACCAGCGGTTCAAGGAGGCCTTCTCAGGGCAACTAAGGATGGGCAATACATGCCAACCATTCTCGCAATGCGCTCATCCCAAGAGTGAATTAAAAAGTAATCACTTGAGGCATAGCTCACAGTGAGTCAAAGGTTTTAAATGAAGTGGGGGGGTGTAATTTGAGAACATGGACATATCCACGCTGGGGGAAACCTGGGGATCTGGGAGCACTGAGCTTGGGGTCTGGTAGTTTTTAGTTGGGAGGAGGGGTGCTCCCAGGGTCTGGATGCACAGGAAGGAGGTGGACCCAGGGTTCTGCAAACACTGAAGAGATACATCAGAAAATGACTGTCCTTGACAGCAAGGCAGCATTTGACCGAGTGTGGTATCAAGGAGCTCTAGCAAAATTGAAGTCAATGGGAATTAAGGGGAAAACTCTCGAATAATTGGAGTCAAATTTAGCACAAAGGAAGATGGGTATGGTTGTTTGAGGCCAATCATCTCAGTCCCTGGACATTACTGCAAGAGTTCCTCAGGATAGTGTCCGAGGCCCATCCATCTTCAGCTGTTTCATCACTGATCTTCCCTCCATCCTAAAGTCAGAAATAGGGATGTTTGCTGATGATTGCAAAGTTCAGTACCATTCACAACACCTCAGATACTGAAGCAGTCCATGTCCATATGCAGCAAGACCTGGACAACATTGAGACTTAGCCTGATAAGTGGCAAGTGGTATTCATGGCACACAAGTTCCAGGAAATGACCATCTCCAGCAAGCCAGATTCTAACCATCTCCCCTTGATGTGCAACACAATTTTCATCACTGAATTCCCATCCATCAACATCCTTGGGATTACCATTGACCAGAAACTTAATTGAATCAGCCATGTAAATACTGTGGTTACAAGAGCAGGTCAGCGGCTGGGAATTCTGTGGCGACTAATTCATCTCCTGACTCCGCAAAGCCTGCACAAGTCAGGAGTATGATGTAATAATCTCCACCCACCTAGATGAGTGCAGCTCCAACAATACTCAAGACGCTCGACACCATCCAAGACAAAACAGCCCACTTGATCAGCACACCATCCACCATCTTAAACATTCACTTCCTCCCTCATTGGCACAGTGTGTGTCATATACAAGATGCACTGCAGCAACTCACTAAGGCTCCTTTGACAGCACGTTCCAAACCGGCAACCTTGACCACCTAGTAAGACAGGGCAACAGAAACACCACCACCTGCAACTTCCCCTCAAAGTCACATAGCATCCTGACTTGGAACCACGTCACTGCTCCTTCACTGTCGTTGGGTCAGAAACCTGGAACTCTTTTCCTAACAGCACTGTAGGTGTATCTACACCACATGTACTGCAGCAGTTCAAGAATGCGACTCACCACTACCTTCTTAAGGGTAATTAGGGATGGGCAACAAATTCTGGCCTTGCCAGCGATGTTCACATCCCATGAACAAGTTAAGAAAAATTCCCAGGCCATTGGAGGTGGGTTCAGTGGCAAGCAGGGTGGAAAAGTCATGGAAAATAATGTCACATGGGAATCCCAAAGTGATCCCGCCCTTTTCCAGCTTTCTCCAGGGCGTGTTGTGAGTGCAGTGGGAACCCTCTGTGGGTCTGCTGGGAAGCCAATTGAGGTGCTTAAAAAGGCAATTAGGAGCCTTTTTAAGCATGGATTCCTTCTTTCCCAACAGCACGAGTCACATGCTGTGTCTGCAACATGCCAGGTTGGAAAAGGCGACGGACGGAGGGAGCTCATTGAGGCCTGACACTGACCTGATAGCAACAGTATGAAGGGTGAAACTGACAAGTCTCTGGTCAATTGCAGCGCTGGCTTGAGCTGACAGGAGCAGTTCCTTCAGCCTAAAATCTCTGATTTTCTTAGGGATAGCAACTTTGTGCAACATATTCAAGTGTCTTGGATGCTTCTGAGGTCAACTCACCTTATTAGTTTTAGTTTTAGTTTTAGTGATACAGCACTGAAACAGGCCCTTCGGCCCACCGAGTCTGTGCCGACCATCAACCACCCATTTATACTAATCCTACACTAATTTCATATTCCTACCACGTCCCCACCTGTCCCTATATTTCCCTACCTATACTAGGGGCAATTTATAATGGCCAATTTACCTATCAACCTGCAAGTCTTTGGCATGTGGGAGGAAACCGGAGCACCCGGAGGAAACCCACGCAGACACAGGGAGAACTTGCAAACTCCACACAGGCAGTACCCAGAATTGAACCCAGGTCGCTGGAGCTGTGAGGCTGCGGTGCTAACCACTGCGCCACTGTGCCGCCCTATTGCCTATGAGACTTCCCTATAACATGGGGCGTACATGGTCTGAAGTTGGTTTGACCTCTGAGGAGAAGATGCAGTGTGGTCCAGCTCAGCAGCAAGAGCGACAGGGACAGCAACTCCAGCAGCAGCTGCCTTCTCCACTACCATGTGCAGCTTGATGGAACAGAGGGCAAGAATACAGGACTGCACCCCAAAGGAGATACCCTCAGCACAGGGTCCATGTGAAGGAGCAGACACGGTCATGGGGGAAGGATGCAGCGTGTGTGACACTGCTAGAGGGGGAAAGAGAAAGGGCCCTGAAGTGAGAGCACCTTGAGAAGAGCCCACACTGTCATCAGCCCTTTCTCGCTCTTCTCTCTCAGGGCCCACTTGCACTTCACTGCTCACCAGGAGCGGGAGAGCACTTGGCTACATTTGAGTATCGAGTTCAGCCATTAAGGCGTTTCTTTGATCAGTGCTTTGCAAAGTGGCAGCCATAGTGTGCAGGCCATTGGTGTGGGACAGCATGGACTCAGTGGCCTATCACGCATGACTTTCCATGAAGTTGGCCACTCTTTCAAAGCACAAATGCCTGAGACACCACAGCACTCATGCTCGAGATGGACTTCTCCATTATCTGTACAAGGATGCGCACTGTCTCAGGAAATTCTGGCAGATGTACACCCATTTCCTTTTGCTGCTCCACAAATACTCGTTTTGTACATGACCTCTCATGGCTCAGCACCTGTGCCCACCTGAGCAGAGCTTAAAGTGTCCTGGGCCCTCCAAAGGGGGACTCTCCAGTGATGTGCCTGTTTCCAGCACTTGCTTCCACTGACATGTGACAAGCTCCTCACCATGTGCCACCCCATCTAACTGAGAATCTGGACCCACCAAGGTGTGTGTATCTGTGCTTATGGAGGGGTCACCGGAGTCATGTGATGGTATATTTTCAGAGTGCTGCTCCTCCTCTGAGGACTCCACAGCCTCCTCCCTCATCTCCTCTGCCAGTTCAGGCAATGTACCTGCAGGAGATGAAAGGCATGAGTTAGTGCTGAACGTAGGTGAAATTGGGTTCCAAGTTAGCATAGTGCAAATCATGACAGTTAATGTATTGATGACATCGATTCAACATGAGTGACAGTTAAGTGCAAAGTGGCAGTGTGATATCGAATGTCTCTGGGTCACTCTCATCTCCCCAATGGCAACAGCCTGTACTGCTGCCACCCTGCTGATTTCCAGGGCTTCCTCCTCCATAGATGTCAGGGTCGCCATGGCTGCAGCTTCATCCCCAGTTCTGTCTCTCCCCGGAGTAGTGGGCTCTCCTCCTGCAATGAAAAAAGGCAGAGAGTTCAGAATGTGAGAGGTTAACTGATTGCTGAGGTTGGGGAGTAGATACTTGAGGAGGGTGACTGTGAGGAACGGGTGTGAAAGGGAAATAAGATAAGGGTGAGTGTGAGTGGTGTCTGTTGAGATGGAGATTTGAGGACGAGGCTGGGGAGAAAACAGCGTGTGTGACAGCAAGGTGTGTCAGTCAATGGAGTGCTGTGCACAAGACTGCAAGAGTGATAGCTGCCAGCTAAGAGTTGCAGGGAACTCACCTTGCCAGACCTCAGGAGGTCAGTGAACCTTTTACAACACTGGATCCAGGTCCTTGGCACCATGCTCCTGCTCCTCACCTCCTCAGCAACTTCAAGCCAAGCCTGCATGGTGAGACTGGCACGCCCCCTCCTGCTGGCCTGATTGTTTGCAGCTTTACCTCCAGGGACGAGTCCATGAACTGGAGGGCAGCCTTTTCACGTCATGCATCCATCTTCCTGATCTTTCCTCCCTCACACTGGATGTTTGACTCCACACAGTGCTGCCATTGTGAATGTTGCCGGAGCCCCTTAAAATAGAGGTCCCTCATCGCTGCATTAGATACATCATCCTGCCCACCCTCCCTAAACGGTCAGGGAACATAGAGCTGGACTGCTAATTAGTTTGTTCTGGGAAAGAGCCACTGGAAGAACCACTAATCAGTGAGTCAGGTTCGCAACCTGGAAATGGTCCTGTCACTGCTCCAGGGACTAAGTAAGTAAGATTCTGCCCATAAATTCTACAAACACTTATACAGGCACTAAGATTGGGATCATTAACCATCTGATCTTAATTTCTGGATGCTTGGAAGAGGGGGGTCCCATGGTCTGGGAATGTTAGGGGTAATTCTGGGTTCATGGAGCACTAGAGTCATAGAGTTATACAGCACAGAAGCAGACCCTTCGGCCCGTCATGTATGTGCTGGCCATCAAACACCTATCTGTTCTAATCTCATTTTCCAGCATGTGGCCCATAGCCTTGTATGCTATGGCATTTCAAGTGCTCATCTAAATACTTCTTAAATGTTGTGAGGGTTCCTGCCTCCACCACCCCTTCAGGCAGTGCATTCCAGATTCCAACCACCCTCTGGGTGAAAATAAATTTCCTCAAATCCCCTCGAAACCGGCTGCCCCTTCCCTTAAATCTATGCCCCCTGGTTATTGACCGCTAAGGGAAAAAGTATCTTCCTAACTATCCTATCTATGCCCCTCATAATTTTGTATACATCAGTCAGGTTCCCCCTCAGCCTTCTCTGCTCTAAGGAAAACAACCCTAGCCTATCCAGTCACTCTTCATAGCTAAAATGTTCCAGCCAGGCAACATCCTGGTGAATCTCCTCTGCACCCTCTCCAGTGCAATCACATCCTTCCTATAGTGTGGTGCCCTGAACTGTACACAGTACTCCCGCTGTGGCCTAACTAGCATTTTATACAGCTCCATCATAACCTCCCTGCTATTATATTCTATGCCTTGGCTAATTAAGGCAAGTATCCCATATGCCTTCCAACCACCTTATTTACCTGTGCTGCTGCCTTCAGTGATCTATTGACAAGTACACCAAGGTCCCTCTGACCCTCTGTACTTCCTAGGGTCCTACCATCCATTGTATATTCCCTTGCCTTGTTAGTCCTCCCAAAATGCATCACCTCACACTTCTCAGCATTAAATTCCATTTGCCACTGCTCCTCCCATTTTACCAGCCCATCTATATCATCCTGTAATCTAAGGCATTCCTCTTCACTATTTACGACACCACCAATTTTCGTGTCATCTGCAAACTTACTGATCATACCTCCTATATTCATGTCTAAATCATTAATGCACACTACAAACAGCACCAATCCCTGTGGTACACCACTGGTCACAGGCTTCCACTGGCAAAAACAACCCTCGACCATCACCCTCTGCCTCCACTAAGCCAATTTTGGATCCAATTTGCCAAATTGCCCTGGATCACATGGGCTCTTACCTTCTTAACCAACCTCCCACGTGGGACCTTATGAAAAGCCTTACTGAAGTCCATGTAGACTACATCAACTGCTTTACCCTCATCTACACATCTAGTCGCCTCATCGAAAAATTCAGTCAAGTTTGTTAGACACAATCTCACCGACAAAGCCATGCTGACTATTCCCGATTAATCCCTGTCTCTCCAAGTGGAGATTAAACCTGTCCCTCAGAAATTTTTCCAATAGTTTCTCTACCACTGATGTTAGACTCACTGGGCTGTAATTACCTGGTTTATCCCTGCTACCCTTCTTGAAGAATGGTAACAGATTCGCTGTCCTCCAGTCCTCTGGACCTCTCCTGTGGCCAGAGAGGATTTGAAAATTTGTGTCAGAGCCCCTGCTATCTCCTCCCTTGCCTCACATAACAGCCTGGGATACATCTCATCTGGGCCTGGGGATTTATCCACTTTTAAGCCCATTAAAACAGCTAATCCTTCCTCCCTTTCAATGCTAATTTGTTCAGGTAATTACAGCCCAGTGAGTCTAACATCAGTGGTAGAGAAACTATTGGAAAAATTTCTGAGGGACAGGTTTAATCTCCACTTGGAGAGACAGGGATTAATCGGGAATAGTCAGCATGGCTTTGTCGGGGAGATTGTGTCTAACAAACTTGACTGAATTTTTCGATGAGGCAACTAGATGTGTAGATGAGGGTAAAGCAGTTGATGTAGTCTACATGGACTTCAGTAAGGCTTTACAATCCCCCTCCCTGATCTCTACACCTACATTGTACTTCTCCATCGTGAACACAGATGAAAAGTAATAATTTAAAACCTCACCTATGTCCTCCGGCTCCACTCACAGCTTGCCACTTTGGTCTCAAATGGGCCCTACTCTTTCCCTGGTTATCCTCTTACCCTTAATATACTTATAAAACACCTTGGGAATTTCCTTTATCTTGCCTGCCAATGCTTTTTTCATGTCCCCTCTTTGCTCTCCTAATTACTTTTTGAAGTACCCCCCCTACACTTTCTATACTCCTCTAGGGCCTCCAATGTTTTCAGCGCTCTGTATCTGCCATAAGCCTCCTTTGTTTTCCTTATCCAATTCTCTATATTCCTTGACATCCAGGGTTCCCTGGATTTGTTGGTCCTACCCTTTGCCTTGTTGGGAACACGTTAGCCCACTATTTCCTTTTTGAATGACTCCCACTGGTCTGATGTAGACGTTCCTACAAGGAGCTGCTTCTACTGAGACTTCCACTCCCACTGACACTTCTAACACTTGTCTGGCTTCATTCCCTAGGATTAGGTACAGTACTGCCCCTTTTCTTGTCTGACTTTCTACATGCTGGCTCAAAAAGCTCTCCTGTATGCATTTTAAGAATTCCGTCCCCTTTAAGCCTTTTGCACTAAGACTATCCCAGTTGATATTGGGGAAATTGAAATCCCCTACTATTATTACCCTATTGTTTTTACACCTCTCTGAGATTTGCCTGCATATCTGCTCCTCTATCTCTCCCTGACTGTTTGGAGGCCTGTAGTCCACTCCCGGCCAAGTGATTGCCCCTGTTCTGTTTTTAAGTTGTACCCATATGGCCTCATTTGAGGAACCTTCTAAGATATCATCCCTCCTTACTGCAGTAATTGACTCCTTGATCAACAGTGCAATGCCACCTCGTCTTTTACACCCTCCCCTATCACACCTAAAGATTCTATACCCTGGAATATTGAGCTGACGGTCCTGCCCTTCCTCAACCATGTTTTTGCTCTAAGGATTTGTGAGCACTGATGAAGGTCCTGGAATCTCGGAATGGAAGCAGGAAGCACAGCATTAGTTTTCACATGTATGCTGATGACATCCGGCTCTACCTCACTCCCACCTCTCTTGACTCCTCCACTGTCTCTAAATTATCAGACTGCTTGTCCGGCATCCGGAGCTAATTGGATAGCACTTTCAAAGAGCCAGCATAGGTACAATGGACTGAATGGGCTTCTTCTGTCCAAGCATTGGTCATCTGAGGGTAGAAATTTCACTTGCCATGTGGGAGACCTGCATTTGATTCCTGACCAATACAGAGTTAGGACCTTAATTTGGTGCTGGATAGCTCAGATGGTTAGAGTGTGGTGATATCAATGCTAACATCATGAGTCTAATCCCCATACAGACCACCTACCCTATGTGCTCCTCTTTTGGAGAGGGTACAGAAAAAATTTATAAGCATGGCTCATGGATACAGGATTACAGTTATGTGGATAGATGGGAGAAGCTGGGATTGTTCTTCTTAAAGCAGAGAAGGCTGAGAGGAGACTTAATGGAGGTGTTTAAAATCATGAAGGGTTTTGATAGAGTAAATAAAAAGAAACTGCTTCCAATGGCTTAAGAGTAAAAAGCCAAAGAGCACAGATTTAAGGTGATAGGCAAAGAATGCAGAGATGGCATTAGGAAAAACTTTTAAGCATTAAGAGATTAGGATTTGGAATGCACTGCCTCATACTGAGGTGGATTCAGATTCAATAGCAGCCCCCAAATGGAATTGGATAAATAATTAAAGGAGAAAAAAATTGCAGGGATAAGGGGAAAGAGCAGGGAATTGGGATTAACTGGATTCCTGTTTGAAAGAGCCAGATCAGACTAGATGTGCTGAATGGCCTCCTTTTGTGCTGCAGTAATCTATGATTCTATGATTCTCTACTGTATAATACTGTGGGGTAAAGTTCATTTCTGAATGCTTACTATGTTCATAATATATTCCTCCACACATTTTAGCAGTTATTAACCAACTGAAAATAAACAAATTAACACCTGACTAAAAGTAATGCACTGAAGAATTAGTATGAGTGCATTAAGAATGTGAGCTTTGACAATTAAGAAATATCTCCTCCTAAATGAGTATGTGTGAGAGAGAGCACTTCAGTGGTAGGTTACACAACTGTGCAACAATTTTTTTTTGGCTCCGTCAGAAACAAAAATGTTTGATTTAGTTCTATTCATTTTAGCCAATAATATCCAAATGAAAAATAACTGTCTTGTTAAAATGATACGCACCTATTTCAGTTTTTCAAGTGACACCAAAAAGTCCCTGCAGATTAGGTCTGGAGCCAGTGTCATGCCTCAGGACATTAAGGAATCTGGTTTCAATTTCTTCATGTATGATGTAGCATTTGAGAATAATAAAAATGTCTGGACAGTAGAGTCATGGATAACTGTTCGCTTGGAAACCGGGGAGATTGTAGTACGAGCAACAACTCAATAAGAAATGAGGGATAATGGATTGGATGGATACATTTTTTTGTTATTGCTATCAACAGTAAGTATAAATATGGGCAGACAATTACTATGATTTATATTTTCAAAATAACTACCTCCATCCTCCCACATTCACTTTAGATTTATGATCATTATATTTTTAATGTAGTGGCCTTTGCAACATCATTTTCACAGAATATGAGAGACATGCAGATAAATTCTCATGCGTAGGTAGCACATTCCTCACATAACTTTGTGCTGCAGAAAGACAAAGCTTGTCGTGGAAACTTTCATCTCTACAATGATGTCCTTGACCCATCGGTAAACTGGAAGGATATCCAATGGCTACGATCCCTGACTGATCTTCCAATCATTCTGAAGGGCATCCTGACAAAGGAGGATGCTGAACTTGCAGCAAGGCATGGTGTCCAAGGAATCATTGTGTCCAATCATGGAGGCAGACAGCTGGATGGAGTGCAGGCAACTGTAAGTTTATATACATGTTGCTGTAAGAACCCACTTACTTCCTCCTAAAATAGCACCTTCTGGAAAATGCAAAGGAGGCAATGATGGTCTCATGCATGGGTAGGAGTGGCTCTATTACTGAAATGTTAGAACATTGAAATTGTTAAAGTGGTTTAAGGCTTCAGCTGAAGTAGCAAAGAGGGGAGCATCAAAAAAAATGTATGAATTGCTCATTCCCCCTCCAAGTCACTTTTGTTTTGGCTCCATCAGAAACAAAAATATTTGATTTAGTTCTATTCATTTTAGCCAATAATATCCAAATGAAAAATAACTGTCTTGTTAAAGTGATACACACTTATTTCAGTTTTTCAAGTGACACACGGAAGTCGCTGCAGATTAGCTCTGGAGCCAGTGTCATACCTCAGGACATTAAGTCACATACCCATTCTGACTTGGAACTATATCGCTGTTCCTTCATCGTCGCTGGGTCAAAATCCTGGAACTCCCTCCCTAATAGGACTGTGGGTGTACTTACACTACATGGACTACAGTGGTTCAAGAAGGCAGCTCACCACCACCTTCTCAAGGGCAATTAGGAATAAGCAATAAATGTTGGCCTTGCCAACGATGCCCATATCCCATAAATGAATAAAAAACAAATTTGCTCATATTCTTTCTCAGGATACACCACCACAAATATTTGACTGTTATGCATTGTTATATTATCTGTAAAGAGCTAGGAACTAATTAGCTAGGAACTAATTGTTATGTGTAAGTGTTCCAGAGAGCCACATTCACGGCTGCATTGGAGAGTCATGTGACACATAACGCCACGCCAGTCTACAGCAGTCCCAACCAGCTAGCATGGAAGCTGAATGGAATAAACAAAGCACTCCAGCCTTTCCAAGTTTAAAGTATGATTATTTCGAACTTATGGGAACAGGAGACATAACACTGACCTTAAACTGAGTTAAAAGAATTGTTTAAAACAAAGGGCAAGCCAATTCTCTTTATTCCTTCAAGCGAAAGCTGGACATGTTTCTGGCTGGGGCAGATATAACCTAGTATTTAAAAGGTGCAATGTATCATCAATGAGGGCCATAGCATTTTCCTGGACTAGGTTCAATTACCCAAAGGAGTCAGAGAGGAATTTTCCAGATTTTTTTGACTCTAATTGGCCTGGGTTTGATTTTATTTTCACCTCTCCCAGAAGATCACATGGCAGTCAGGTGGGGTGGGTAGTGTATATCGTGGTGCACTAGGCATAGCAGTTCTGTGGGACAGACTGAACAGATCACTGGGTCTTTTCTTGTCTGTCATAGTCGTGTGTTTCCATGTATTGGCATTTTTGTTCTGGAATTAGCTGGACACTGTTGCTGCTGCCAGAAATTTCAGAGGTCAAACCGTGGGCAGGAAATTTTGTATTTCAAGCACTCATTGTGCTAAAAAAAAAGTTAACTTTGACTAATGATCTCTAGCCTCAACATTTTTTACTTGGCAATGAAAATTAATGCCAACTTAGTGAGATTGTCAATATGACACTTAAATGAAAAAAATCGAACGATACATGACATTCTTTGCTCCCTGTAATCAACAGGGGGCAGTGTGCTTGTAAAAGTGTTTAGTTGATACTTAAGTAGATATACTGTCCCATTCCAGATAGAAGTGCTGTCAGAGATTGTTGAAGCTGTGAGGGGCCGAGTTGAAGTCTATGTAGATGGAGGAATTCGAAGAGGAACTGATGTGCTGAAAGCATTAGCACTTGGAGCAAAGTGTGTTTTCATTGGTCGTCCAGTGATTTGGGGATTAGCCTATAAGGTAAATTCTCTTAATTCTTTTTCACTTCTATTGTTTTTCTCTTTTAATTTTCTTTATTGAGGGATGATGCCTTTACAAACTCTTTGTTGGGTGACTTATTTTTATTTGCTCACCTCTCCCTCCATTCTTTCCATGCTCAAGGTTGTTCCCTCTTTAGGGTTATACTTACTCTATTTTCCCCACCCCCAAATCCCATTCCTTCATTCCAAGTGAAGCACAGGCCCTTCCAAGTCTGGTGGCCAGTTGAGACCAGGAACTTACTTTGTAAAGAATTGTATGTATGTACCCATGTCCTGCAACCCAGTTGAGTATTTCTGCACTAAAACAATAAGGTAGTCTGACCCTGAAATAATGTCAATATGCTTCTATAATTTTATGCTGATAAAATTGCAAAATTAATCAAGTCATTTCATTAAAAAATCTATAAATGTAACAAAATGTTTGGTATCATTACCAATTTTTCACCTAGTGAATTAAGAAAGTTGAGATTTTTCCAAACTTAATTTCCTGTCAAACGAAATGTATGATGGATCCCTTTTTTTCAGGCTTTTATATGAAAGTCACTGAACCCATCCCACTGTATTTCCTTAAATTACTTGCAAATGGAGTCTAAAGATTAGTCTTGATCAGCAGCCAGACAGAGGTGGAGGCAGTGTGAAGCGAATTATCACAATCTAATCTGATCGTGGTTAGATATTCAGAATATTAAAGTACAATTTAGAAATTAATTAAAGATATTGCAAGGATTCCTGGTCAACATAACCTCAAACATTACTTGCTTGATCAACCAATGGAGGCTCCAATGGGAGGCTATTGGGCGTCCTTCCACTTGTGGTGTGGTGCAGTGTCCTCCCTTTGTGGCATCAGATTATTGTGCTGGCAAGTCATTGTATACAGGTTCACCAGGATGTTGCCAAGGCTCCAAGGGTTAAATTATGAGGCGATATTATAGAAACTAGGCTTGTATTTCCAGAAATATAGAAGGGTGACTTCATTGAGATATTTAGGAAAGGAATTGATAAGGTAGATAAAGAGAAACTTTTTTTTTCCCCAGTTGTGGGGGATCTGAAGACAGAGCCAGGCCATCCAGGAGAGAAGTTAGTTAACACTTCTTCATGCCAAAGACAGAGGTTGCTAGCTCAATTAATAATTTTAAATCTAAAATTGATAGATTTTACTAGCCAAGGGTATTAAGGGATTTGGACCCAAGGCGGGTAAATGGAGTTAGATTAAAGATAAGCCATAATCTCATGAATGGTGCAACAGGCTCAAGGGGACGAATGGTCTATGCCTGTTAGGACTTTGGAATTTCTCAGTCTGGAGTTGTTTGTCTTCTGTTCAAGTTCTTTTGTGAGTCGTAGGCAATGAACTGAGCACAATGAAGACCTCTACATTTCCTCAGTGATGAGGCCCATTAGCAAAGTGAAAATTCTTTGCAAGATTCATGAGTTTTGTCATCTCTGCAGCTCTGTTACTGGGTGCACAACAGTGATTTGAAGCTCGTACTTTTAAAAAAATTCTGTTTTTTTGTCATGGTTGGTTTTGTGAAGAGAATGATCAGCAATTTAAATCTGCATTTACTCGATGACTCAGAAATAAACTAGAATCAGTCAATTTATAGTCTGGATTGATATACTATAATACCATTCTGCATCACTATAAAGATCCCAAATTTCAGCTGAACATTAGGAAGCAGAATTAACTTATACATATTTAAATTTACAAATTATACATATTTAAATTTACTAATATGTACTCAATAACCAATCAACTGACAATTTAATACACTTCGGTGTCAACCTTCCACATCAGTAGGATATAACAATTGTAATAATGTATTTATACAAGAGACATGGGGTTGAACTTTACCAGCCTTCCAACGTCAGGAAAATTCTTCTGGGAGAGGCCCGCCACAGCTCCTAATGCTCGGACGGCCCTGTAACATTTTACCGCCGTGGTTCCCCCGGCACTCAGCGGCAGGGCCTTCATTTTAATATGCAAATCATATTACAATTAATGAATAATTATCTACCTGGTAGCAACAGCCGTCCCACGCCGATATTCCAGCCGGTGGCCGGCACTCCCGCTCAGAGTTCCGAGGTGTGACACTGGTGGGGAGAGGGGGAGTGAAAATTTCAGTGCGGGGGCGGGGGCTGGGGTGAGCGGGGAAATCTGCTCTGATTCGATGTGGGGATGGTGGGAAGGTGTTGAGGGTCAAAGGTGCTGAAGTTGGGAGTGAAAGTTTGTAATTTAAAAAATTGATTTTCCGGGGGGATGGGTTATTTTATTATTTATTGATCACTCAGTGGGGAGGGGGGTGGGGGGGCGTTGGAAAGGGGACTGAAAGTATCCCCGAAATTTTATTTGTCATTTCAGGGTGGCAGCAACTTTAAAAGTTTGATTCCACCTGAAGGGTTTGAAGCCCTTTAAAAATGTGCCTGCGCAATGGCGCTGGACACCGTTGCCGGGGATGGGGCATCTACATCATCATGAGCAGCTGCTCCGCCCCCTCCATTTAAATGAGCTCCCATGCAAAATATCGCGGGGCTCAGCGAAGGTGGATCCACCTGGGAAGACCACCGAGATCAGAGCATGTCGCCGTGATTTGCAGTGCACTCATAAAATTCAGCCCTTTAACCCATTGTAAAAAGCCTACAATGACAATGACACACTATGATGCTATACTGATTGATTCATTTTAGACATTTTAGAGTCTAATACTTAGCCTTGGTCCTGGATTATTGCTGCGGGGCAGGAAACAGAACTTGGGACCGTTTATGGATCCTGAACCCACCCCCGGGAAAAACAGTAATTGGCCTTGAATTTCACGGAGGCACACCCTTAATTGACATGAAGATGGGTTTGGCAGCCAGTTCGCAACTGCGGGGGTGGGACCGAAGTGCGGGCCCAATTTCAGCGCATCATGGCAGCCATTACTGTGGCTGCCGTTTGAAAGCTGTTACTGCAGACTGCAAGAGCACAGAAGATCTCAATTCCACAGTGTCTCTAGAGAGCTAGAGACCTGGAACCCAGGGCAAGACAGTCCCTTGATTCTCAGATGTAAACCTGCTGGAGGCCCTGAGGTAGAGGAGGGAGGTCCTTTTCCCAGTGAGTGGCAGGAGGAGGCCACAATCTGTTACAGACAAGAGAGAGATGATAGGGATGGCTTCCCCTTTTCATCTCTCAACTGATGGAAGACAACGTGTTTAAAAAAAAATTTTTAGCTCCTGAGTGATTTAATTGTCAGGAACAGACAAATGACAGTTTTTCTTGTAAGTTTTGAAAGAAAGATAAATGTTTATGGTTCAACACCTGAATATACTCAACTACACCCACTCTCACACTCATACAAATTCACACACACTCAAGAACAGATTACGATTATAAAAGTAGCATGCGCTTAGTTCTTATGATTTCAAGTGTTCTCTGTTACACTTGCTTTTCCCCGTGGCTGAAGATTGCAATGAGGCAGGCCTGTAATCCTTCTTATGTCCACTGAAGGAAAGCACTGAAGGGTTAGGAGGATGGATTTGCTGTTGATTTATGTTTGCAGTAGCAGATTTCTCTTGTTACACTCCAGTCAAAGTTCAATGGCTAAGCCCTGGTACTATTTCTCAGGTGGAGAGTTCAAGGCCAACTCGAGTCTCTGCCTACATGTGGCTTAAAGCTGGTGGTTTTAAGCCTTGTCTTTTCTCTTCACTGGTATAGATTTTTTGTCCCCCCTGCCTCAAATATACCTTAATAAAACCCCTTATCAGAAACCTAGTTACCGTCATGTGACCAGAGCATCTCGTTCCATTGTCCTGATAAATAGGTCCTGATGGGTAGCCATTGCCAGACAATGGAGTCTGGATATCACTCATCCACATACCATCTTGATAAAATAGAACTTTTCACACCCATTTTCTGGATTTCAAGTTTGGAGTCGAAGGCTGGAATTTTACAGCCCCCAAATGAGCGGGCTGGTGGCCGGGGATCATAAAATTCAATGGAAGGCAGGGCGGCTGTTTTCGACCTCCTCCCACCCTTGCTGCAATTTTATGTGGGTAGGTGGTGGCAAGAAACGGCCCGCCCACCCCAGGCCAATCAAGGCCCTTAAATAGTCAATTAACTGGCACTTAAGGGCCTCTTCCCGGCGCCACAGGTATTTTACCCTCAGCAGCCGGACAGCAAAAGCCTCAAGAACCTCACCTGGTAAAACCAGGCAGCCTTCTTGCGGGCTGGGGGGGTTCTGTCCTGATCGGGCATCCTGTGCCCCAAGCAGGGCCACCCTTGGAGCCCTAACTGCTCCCAGTGCACACCACCCCCCCACCCCCCCACCCCGCCCCAACCACTGATTGTCCCCGGTGGGGCCCTAAAAACCTACCTGTCTTCCAGGGCTTCCTTCATCTCGTTGTGATGGCTGGGTGTAGTCCCAGCTGTGGCCACCGCTCCTGGTGATGCTGCTGGGACTAAGAGGTGCCAGCCTGCTGATTGGCTTGTAGCTCCATTAGGCAGGACTTCCTGCCTCAAGGTGGTGGAAGTCCAGCCCAAGACCAATTAAGGGCCCTGGGAGTGAAGAATCCCAACCTAGTTCCCCAGGCCCGCCATAGGATGGCTTGCGACTTATTTTTCAGCTGGTGTGCGGCACCTCCCACCCAATGAAAAATTCTAGCCAAAGAGTCTGCAACAGTATTGTGCACCCAGTTTTTTTTCATTTAGTTGGAGAAATGCAGCCATTGCAACAGGAAGGGTCATTTGTGTTTTAATGACTTCTCAAGCATATGTCCATAAAGTCGTTTGCGTTTTAATGACTTTGTTAAGACTGTTCAGACATGAAAATTAGATTGGGGGTTCTTCCAGGTCCATGTGTATTGGCAGGAAAGAAAAGGTCATCTGACCTATCAACTCCATTCTGTTTTACAGGAAAGTGTCTGTTTTGGGTTTATACTTCATAAGTTTGTATTGTGTGAGCGTGACACCTCCCAGATAAAGCAGGCATGGATGGATATAGATGACACAGTCAGCAGAAGGACTGTGGTCCAGAGGAACTGGCTCCAGTGCAATGGCTTCAGTTCAATGACCTGATAAACTCTGGAAAAGTGAATGCAACCATCAAGCCTCAGGACTGGCCTCTGGGTATTCACCCTCCAACAGACACACCAGCTGAGGAGCCTCAGGGCACATGCTGCTCCTGAACATGGGAAGAGTGTGTGCCCAGGGCACTTACAGACCCCTCAGTATGGCTGAGAGCCACAGTGCTGCTGAGGACCTGCCAGCACTGAAATATGCAACTTATAATGAATTGGAGCAGCTAGCATTGTCAGTGGAGGACAGCAGTTCCTTATCAGGGACTCTTTTGTCCTTGCAGGAGAAACTGGCTCATAATGCCTGGTAATGGGCCCAGACGGTTGGAGGAGTTCCCTTCCTCCAAGTCAGCACACCCAAGGAGTAGGGAGCAAATGAAATATGCAGGATCGCAGACCATGAGGAAGTCAGCTATGGAGAGATGGTCACTCATGATGGAGATGGTGATTAGTGAGGGCAGTACACTCTTTAAGAGGGTGCATTGCATTCCACTGTGTCCTACAGCGTACTGAACACTGAGCTGCTTTGGGAAGCCTCAGCACTGCTTCTGCTCTCTGAGGCTATCTCTCATGAGCTCCTCTTGTGTCTCCCACAGGCGCTGCCATCAAGCCAAAGGGACCTTCTCCCTCACCATCAGCAGGCCAAAAGAAGCAATAGGGAGATGGTGGTAGAGTGGTAATGTCATTTAATGAGTAATTCAGAGGCCCAGGCTAATGTCATGGGGGCACAGATTTAAATCCCACCACGGCAGCTGGTGGAATTTAAATTCAATTAATTAATAAAAGTCTGGAATTGAAAGCTAGTCTCAGTAACGGTGCCATGAAAGCCATCTGGTTTACTAATGCCCTTTAGGGAAGGAAATCTGCTGTCCTTATCTGGTCTGGCCTACATGTGACTGCGAACTCACAGCAATATTGGTGACTCTTAACTGCCCTCTGAAATGGCCTAGCAAGCCCACTCAGGTGTCAAGGATAATTAGGGATGGGCAACAAATGCCTGCCTTGCCAGTGAAGCCCTGATCCCATCAAAGAATATCCCATGAAAGAATTTAAAAAAAGCAGAGCTCAGAAGAAGCACCATCACACTTTAGGAGCTAGATTTTTTGCAGGAGGCGGTACTCCCAGCACCGGGTTGAAAAGTCACAGGAAACTCGGCAAATTTCAGATCTCTGCAGCGATCCTCTGGTCTTTTAGGGTCAATGTTTAAGGAGGCTGGATCACCATCCCTTTAAACACTTAGGGACGGGGAATCCTATCCCAGGAGCTGCTGGCCTATCACAGGAACAGCAGCTCAGTAGTATCAGCAGCGCCACCGGAAGCAGTGGCCACTGTCAAGACTGCTGAGGCCTCAGACTCAGGACCAGCAGTGGAACTCCAGACCCGAGGTAGATGAGGGGGGGTTGCCAGGGCCAGTCCAGAAAGCCCCAGTGACAGTGGAGGTGTGGGGGGTGGGTGGGGGGGTGGTGGACATTCAGTCCAGGGAGAGGGGTGTCCTGGGGGGGGGGTACAGATGTTCCTCTGGGGGTCCTTCATGGACCAGAAATTACCTCATTTGCCAAGGCATCCACCCTGCGCAGTGGAGGCCCTCCCTCCCCAACCTGCTGCTGGTAAGATCCCAGCAGTGGCAGAAAGAAGCCCTTATTTGACCTCTGGGCGGGAAGGCTGTCGTCGACCTATCCCGCTCCTAAGGAAAATGGAATCGGGATTCCCGGCATCAGGTTCCGTGGTGTGCGATTCTGCCCCGATTTTCCGGCACCCCCCATCCCCCAGCCATGAAACCCGCCTTCAGGATGAACACAAAATCCAGCCCGAAAAGTGCACCATCCACCAGCGCTGATACAGTCATCTCAGTGGGTCCTCAAGTGGCTTAGGTGCGGTGGCACTGGGTAAGGAGCATGCACTAGTGTACAGGAGGTGAGGCAAAGACATCTGTGGGCCATTCTCCTCGGAGGAGGGAGGACAGACGCAGCCCTGCTCAGCTGGCCACAGATACGGGGCCTCAGGAGTCACTGGAAAGGAGGCTCTACCTAGACCAGCAGTGTGAGATGTGCTCCCTTATGTCAGAGTTCCCTGAGGCAGTGTTGGGTCATGGAAAGATGTGCCACCATAACTCAGGGCTTTGAGCGCATGAGTTCTCTATTGAATAGTGAGGAGGACCTTCAAATGATGCATCTCCTGGTCAGCAGGAGGTCAGAGAAGCACAGTCAGAGGCTGCAAGGGGAAGAAGGCACTACCCAAAACATTAGGTGTACTTTGAGAGTCCCAGGCATTGCAAATCTTCAGGCCAACAACCTCCATAGATGCCTGCTGGGGATGAGTTAACTGCTTAAGAGGTGGCTCCTGATGTCCATCCGATACCCAGCCATGAATGCAGAGGGGCGCTACAACCAAGCCATCTCCTAACACATACCTGCATTGAACAGACCATTGGAATCCTGAAGATGTGCTTCTGTTGCTTTGACCGCTCGGGTGGTGCCGGCCAGTATGAGCCAGCCAGGGTTTCTCATTAATTGGTTGCCTTCTGCATGCTGCACAACTATGCAAAGATGTTTGGAGCTGGATGAAAAGGAGGACCTGGTATGGATCTCTTCCTTGGAGGAGGATGGGGAGGAGGATAAGAGGAGGAAGAGAAGGACAAAGGGGTGCTCCAGAGAAGACCGGAGGAAGTCCACCGAGGCCATCCCTGGGCTCATGGCGATCGGCAGGCTGGCATGGCCGCAAAGGCCATGCTAATTCAGCGGTGTTTCACTTGAGTGGCTCCCAGCCCTTATGACAAATGAGTCTGTAATTCACCTTCAATCACAGAGAGCCGTTATCCAGTAAGGACACACATCTGAATCATCCCATTGCCGCCCACATTGATTGAAAATGGGGTCTCCACTGCCAACCATCTCCCCCAACACAGACCATTGCACCGCATGAAACCCAGCCCCCCCCCACCCCCACCCCACACGGCCCCACACCCCCATCCCAACGGCCCTTCACTCTACGGCCCTTTTGATATCAAGCAATGATAACATATAGGTTTGCTCATTTGCATAATCAGTAATACAATAAATGAAAAATCAGTGACCATACAAACACAAAAAAAACACCCAAGTGACCTATAATTTCATATAACATCATGGCACCTTATGTTCACGTCCACTCCTACAGGTTGCTGTCCCTGTGACTAAGGATGAGGTGGAGGTAGCCTACAGCCTTGTCTCTTTTTACGGCTGAGATGTCTGTGGTTTCTGTCCTTGTCCTGGAGGTGCCTGTGGGGGATCCTCTCTGGGCTGCTGCACCTGCGTCATTACACGGGCAGCTTCTCTCACAGAGCGTTAGTGCATGGATGGTTCCTCAGACAGAGGGGCCGAGGTGGCAAGGGATGATGCCGGTGCCTCCTGAGGGGTGGAACCCTCAGCAGCCTCTTCGACTGCCTCAGCGCTTTCATGGTGCCCTTGCATGCTGGATGAGGCCAGCAGCTGGGACACAGCTGGCATCAATTTCATGCATCTCTGTGCCATCAGCGACACTGAGCAGTCAATGTTACAGATAGTGTCACTCTTTCTGTGCGTGCTGTTGCTGCATCTACTCAGCATGGTGCTACATATGGTTCTCCAAGAGGTCGGCCACTCTCTCAATAGAGGAGCTCATGTGCTCAAAACCCTGAAACACAATGGAGTACATGTGCTTTTATATCCTTACTTTTATATCCATCAATAAAGGCCAACGTTCCATTTGCCTTCCTAAATACTTGCTGTACCAGCCTGCTAACTTTTTGTAATTCATGTACGAGGACACACAGATCCCTCTATACCGTAGCATTCTGCAGTCTCACTCCATGTAAGTAAGATTCTGTTTTTCCCACATTATACTCCATCTGCCAAATTTTTGCACACTCACTTAACCTATCTATATGCCTTTGTAAACTGTGTCCTCCTCACAACTTGCTTTCCTACCTATCTTTGTATCATCAGTAAATTTGGCTACAATACACTTTGTCCCTTCATCCAAGTCATTGATATGGATCATAAATAGTTGAGGCCTGAGCACTGATCCCTGTGACACCACACTAGTTACAGTTTGCCAACCTGAAAATGCCCAATTTATTGACTCTCTGTTTCCTGTTAGTTTCCTCTAATATATAATCCCCAACATTATGAGATCAATTCTTGTACAGTAACCTTTTACGTGGTACCTTATCAAATTCCTTTTGGAAATCCAAATATACTACATCCACTGGTTCCCCTTTATCCACCCTGCTTGTTACATCCTCAAAGAACTCTAATAAGTTTGTCAAACATGATTTCCCTTTCACAAAACGATGTTGAATCTGCTTGATTGTATTATAACCTTCTAAAGGTCCGACTACGAGTTCCATCACCCTTCCGCCAGCATTCCCACCTCCCCCCCCCCCACCCACTTCATAAATAGAGGAGTTACATTTGTTTTTTAAAAGGGACAGTCACAACATGGATATGAAATTGGCTGAGTGATAGGTAACAGAGAGTAGTAGTTTATGAATGTTTGTCAGACTGGAAGAAGATTGGTAGTGGAGTTCCCCAGGGGTCAGTGTTGGGACCCTTGCTCTTCCTGATATATATTAATGACCTGGACCTTGGTAGACAGGGCACAATTTAAAAATTTGCGGATGATACAAATCTTGGAAGCATTGTGAACTGTGAGGAAGATAGTGTGGAACTTCAAAAGGACAGATAAGTCGGTGGAATGGGCAGACAAGTGGCAGATGAAGTTCAATGCAGAGAAGTGTGAAATGACTCATTTTGGTAGGAAGAACATGGAGAGACAATATAAAATAAAAGGTACAACTCTAAAGAGGATGCAGGAGCAGCGGGACCTGGGTGTGTATGTGCATAAGTCATTGAAGGTAGCAGGGCAGGTTGAGAGTGTGGTTAATGAAGCATATAGGCTTTGTTAATAGGGGCATAGAATTCAAGAGCAAGGAGGTTATGTTAAATTTGTATAAAACTCTGGTTTGGCCTCAACTGGAGTATTGCATCCAGTTTTGGGCATCGCATTTAAGGAAAGATGTGAAGGTATTGGAGAAAGCGCAGAAAAGAATAAAGAGAATGGTCCCAGGGATGGGGACTTTCATTTATGAAGATAGATTGGAGAAGTTGGGACTGTTTTCCTTGGAGAAGAGAAAGCTGAGAGGAGATTTGATAGAGGAATTCAAACTCATGAGCAGTCTGGACAGAGTAGATCGGGAAAAACTGTACCTACTCATGAAAGGATCAAGAACGAGAGGGCACAGATTTAAGGTAATTGGCAAAAGAAGCAATGCAACATGAGGAAATACTTTTTCATGCAACACGTGGTTAGGATCTGAAATGCACTGGCAGAGAATGTGGTGGAGGCAGGTTCAATCAAGGCATTCAAAAGGGAAGTAGATAGTAATCTGAAAAGGAAGAATGTTCAGGGTTATGGCAGGGGAATGGCACTAAGTGAATTGCGCACTCGGAGGCTGGTACAGACACGGTGGGCCAAATGGCCTTCTTCAGTGCTGTAACAATTCTGTGATTCTGTTTTTCAATCCACTAGGACCTTTCCAGAATCTAGAGAATTTTGTAAGATTACAGCCACTATCTCTGCAGCCATTTTTTTTAAGACCCTAGGATGCAGGCCATCAGGCCTAGGGGAATTGTCAGCCTTCGGTCCCATTAGCTGGCCAAGTACTTTTTCTCTAGTGATAGTGATTGTTTTAAGTTCCTCCCTCCCTTTTACCCCTTGATTTTCTACTATTTTGGGATTTGTCTTGTGTCTTCCTCTGTGAAGCCAGATACAAAATACTTGTTCAAAGTCATTTCCTTGTTTTCCATTATTAACTCCGCAGTCTCATCCTCTAAGGGACCAACATTTACTTTAGCTATTCTCTTCCTTTTTATATACTTGTAGAAGTTCTTACTGTCTGTTTTTTATATTTCTTGCTAGTGTCATGGTCCTGTAGTTTTTTTTCGGAATATGCGGTTTGCATTTAAGGCTTGCAAGGGATCAGTATTGCTTTAAGAGCCAGCAAGCCTTCGGGGTTATAGGAAGTTGCCTTAGAGACAGCCATATGAGACTGTGAATCAAAGGGTGCATTCTCGATACCATGGAAACAGCCACTGGGAGTGAGCAAATGCGATACATTTGTTACAATTCAGTTTGAACTGGCAGTTAGTAAGACAGTTTGAACACACAGAGAGAAGACACAGAAACAGCTGTGGTGTCAGCACTGAAAAGAGCTCTCAACCATTTAAACTGAAGGAAATAGGATTGTTGTCTGTTTAATTATTAGCTCTCGAAATTCTAAAAAGTCAAGCCAAGACAGAGATCTCTGGTAATTTAAATTGAAGAAAGGGCAGTTAGACTGTGACAATCTTTTATCCCTCAAAAAAACTCTAAAGTCAGATTGATTCTGTTGAAAGTGTTTGCAAGTTGTTAATTGTTGAAATTCGCTGGACTTCGAATGACATTCTGCGAGGACTTCAAACAACATTCTGCGGGGGACTTCGAACAACATTCTGCGAGGACTTCGAACAACATTGGACTGCAAATTTGCAAGGACTCTAATTTATCTATTTTTAAATGTTCATAGTGTTTAAGAATTTAGTTCTTTTAATTAAAGAGTTAATTTGTTGATTTAAAGACACCTGGTTTGGTTAGCCTTATTCGGGGGTAAATAGACAGTACAATTTGGTGGGTCTTTCTTTAATTTGAAAACTTTTTAAATGATGTGTTAGCCGATCTGTGGAACGACAGGATTAATTAACATTGCATTGGTCCCACCACAATCAGAATCGTATATTTTGATTGGGGGCTTTAACAGGAGTGGTTGGTCATAACACTAGTTTATTCTCATACTCTAATTTCTCCTTCTTTTGTTTTATTCATCCTTTGCTGGTTCATTAATGTCCTTTAGGGAAGGAAATCTGCTGTCCTTACCTGGTCTGGCCTACATGTGACTCCAGATCCACAGCAATATGGTTGACTCTTATATAATATAATAAAAACAAGAAATGCTGGAACCACTCAGCAGGTCTGGCAGCATGTGTGGAAGGAGAAGCAGAGTTAACTTCTTCGGTTCCGAAGAAGGGTCACTGACCCGAAATGTTAACTCTGCTTCTCTTTCCACAGATGCTGCCAGGCCTGCTGAGTGGTTCCAGCATTTCTTGTTTTTATTTCAGATTTCCAGCATCCGCAGTATTTTGCTTTTATGGTTGACTCTTACATGCCCTCGAAATGGCCTAGCAAGCCATTCAGTTCAAGGGCAATTAGGGATGGGCAATAAATGCTGGCCTGGCCTGCGACACCCACATCCCATGAAAGAATTTTAAAAAAATCTGTCTCCAGCCTGATTCATTGGTTTTTTCAAATGCAAATTGTGCGTGGCCATCTTGGTTGTTATTTGTAAAAGTTTTAAAAGTTATTTGTAACAATATCCAATAAAAGTTTCAGGCAAAGTTCCATACAATGAAATTATTATTTCCATTTGGCATGTGGGGTTTCTGTCACACCTTGTACATGAAACACAAAAGGTTAGTATGCAAGTACAGCAAGTGACTAAGAAGGCAAATGCAATGTTGTCATTTATTGCAAAAGGAATGGAATATAAAAGTAAAGATGTTTTGCTACAGTTGTATCAGGCATTGGTGAGACCACATTCAGAGTATTGTGTATAGTTTTGGTCTCCTTACTTAAGAAAGGATATAATTGCATTGGAAACAGTTCAGAGAAGGTTCACTCAACTGATTCCTGGGACGAGAGGGTTATCTTATGAGGAAAGTTTAGACAGGTTGGGTCTGTAATCATTGGAGTTTAGAAGAATAAGAGACAATCATATTGAAACATATAAGATCCTGAGGGGACTTAACAGGATGGATGTTGAAAGGATGTTTCCCTTGTGGGAGAGACTAAAACTAGGGGGCACAGTTTAAAAATAAGGGGTCTCCCATTTAAAATAGAGATGAGGGGAATTTTTTTCTCTGAGGGTCGCGTATCTGTGGAACTCTATTCCCCGGAGAGCGGTGGATGCAGGGTCATTGAATGTTCTTAAGGCAAAGGTAAAGGTTCTTGACAAACAAGTCAAAGGGTATCAGGGGTAGGCAGGAAAGTGGATTTAGTCCACAGAAAGATCAGCCATGATCTTATAGAATGGCAGAGCAAGCTTGAGGGGCCAAATAGCCTACTCCGGCTCCTAGTTCATATGCTCGTATGTTCATATGTCCCTTCCTGTCACACTCTGGTTATCATTACCCGTATCGCTATCCTGCACGATTGCCTTGTCCTTTCCATTAATTTTCTAAATCTCCCCTTACTTCCACCCCCCCCCAACACTATTAAGTTTAAAGCCCTCTCTACAGCCTTAGTTATACAATTCGCCAGGACATTGGTGCCAGAGCGATTCAAGTGAAGCCTGTCACAACGGTACAGCTCACTCTTTGCCCAGTGCTCTATGAATCGAAACCCATTTCTCCCACACCAATCTTTTATCCACGCATTCAACTCTCTGATCTTATTTACCTTATGCCAATTTGCTCGAGGCTCAGGTAGTAATCCAGAGATTATTACCTCTGTGATTCTGGTTTTTAATTTAGCCCCTAGGCACTCATATTCCATGAGCAGAACCTCTTTCTCATTCCTACCTATTTGTTTGGTTTCTACGTGGATCTCGACAACTGGATCCTTCCCCTCCCACTCCAAGTTCCTCTCCAGCCCTGAGGAGATGTCCTTAACCCAGGCACCAGGCAGGCAACACAGCCTTCGGGACTCATGCTCTTGGCTTTAGAGAACAGTATCTATCCCCCTAACTATACTGTCCCCTACTACTACAATATTCCTTTTTACTCCCCCCATTCAAATGGCCCCTTGTACCACAGTGCTATGGTCAGTTTGTTCATCCTCCCTGCAGCCCCTGCTCTTGTTCACACAGGCTACAATAACCTCAAACCTGTTGGACAAGTGCAAGGGCCGAGGCTCCTTCAGTGCTACGTTCTGGATCCCCATACCTGCCTCACTCATAGTCACACCTCCTGTCCCTGGCCATGGACCAAATCAGAAGTACCTAGCCTAAGGAGTGTGACTGCCTCCTGGAACAAAGTGTCCGGGTAACATTCTCCCTCCCTTATGTATCACAGTGTCTGAAACACGGACTCCAGCCCATCAACTCTGAGCTGAGGTTCCTCAAACTGCAGACATTTACCGCAGCTGTGGTTGCAGTAGATCACACTATTGTCCACCAGCTCCCACATGCTACAGCTGCAACACATCACCTGCTCTGCCATCTTAATTGTATTTTGTTTAACTAATTAGGATTTCAAATTTAGAAATATGACTCAATGATAATTGCAGTTATGTTAAGTAGTTTAACTAGTTAAGCTATAAATTTAATAAAGTACTTATATGTCATTGGTACTAGTTCAAACTACTGCCCCAGTTCAGAAAAAAAGAGAACCTGGATTGAAAATCCAGTCCCATGAAGCAATGTCAGCTTGTCTCAGTTTCTTGCAGCTTTCAAGTAAACTTCACACCACTTAAATCAGCTGAATTGGCATATCTTTCCCCCGGTTGTGTATTAGAACCCTCTGAAACAGACTTCTGTCTCCGATTTGTAAACTAACTTTCAGGACTTCCTTACTCACATTCACCTGTTATCATTTATTTATGTCATAATGGTAACTCAGTCCAGCCCTGCTCATTTCTTATCATACTTATTGAAACATAAAGTTTCACTAAGGTTAACACAACTTTGAAGCGTGGTCATGTGTTGTGTTTAACTCTGGTTTTACGACCCTGAGCCTCTGGTTAAACATTCCATAGTTTCAAAAGTGTGATCTTTATCTGTGGAAAAGCATTCTGCAGCTTTTAGCAGGTTTTGTTTTACTTCAAAAATCACTTTTTGCCTTGCAAAGCATGCCGGTATAAAATTTGGTCAAGTTTTTAAATTTGTTCAAGTTATATCAAACTTGTATTCTTACACATCCCATGTACATTCGTAAGGCAAATTCAATAAATACAAGTTAGAAACAAGCTGTTCAACATTCCATGAGGCTATTTTCAGACTGTCAGATAACAACTACAGTGTGTATGTAGTACAAACATCAATGTGCATTACAGCACTTGGGCTGGATCATTTGTTAATGTGTCACCATTATTGTAAATTTCGACAGTAGTCAGGTTTAAATGTTAACTTGCAAGACAAACAAGGTATAATGAACCTGCTCTCTCTTCTGTTTTGGAGGAAGTATATTTATCCTGTTTTTATTCCAACTTTTCCAAAGATTTCTCCAAAAGTGCTTTTTCAAACAGCAGAGGTCATAGGGCCAATATCGTTCCCTTCCCCTGCAGAGGTCTTATTCAGGCACAGTGCAGTGTGCCTGACCTCAGCCTGTCTGTATTTCTCTGTGTTCATGTTATTTAACTAGGCCTGGCATTTCTCCACCACAATCACAGCCCTTATGCCCAGAAGCAACAATGGGCATTAGCTCAAGGACTAGCGCCCCTATCTTGGTTCCGCTTTGCCAGGAAAAGATGTAATTTGGCTCACTCCATATGGCCCAGGCCCTTCTCAGATCTTCTGATCTGAGCACACTGGACACAAGCGGTAATGTCCAGTATCATTGAGTATTTGATGATAGATTTTTGAATATGTGTGTCTATGATTAAAAAAGATTGTCGTGAGAGACAAAAATCCGAATAATTATCAAACAATTTCTGCTGTGGGCTGTGGTTGGCAGGATGGACAGGAATATTTTTGGTGAAGTCACAGGCACTGCTGAGAACACTGGAGGAGCTGCTGAGCCTGTCAGTGGCAGCAACTGGATGAATACCCTTGAGATAGAGACAATGAACCAGGATTTAACTGACTTTGTCCTTTCAATCGTGGATATTCATTCAACTTGATCACTTAATTAGCACGCCCTTCAAGCTGTTCCCAAAAATCAGCATTGTTTAAAACAAATTATTTTCGAAAAGCTGGAAAAATAAATTCATACATAATTTTGAAAAGTGTATGAACTCAACTTCGAGCCAATTTGAGAAAAACAATGAGGGAGGAGATGTCCCCCTGAGGCACAAGAGTCTTTTCCAAGTTCTTTGCTTGTCTTCATCTCAGTTCAGGCTGAAGACAGGACTGTTCAACAAATGAAAGCGTATTTTGAAAGCTAACCATTCCTTACATTTTCATAACAGGGTGAAGAAGGAGTTAAAAGCGTACTTCAGATTTTAAAAGCTGAGCTTCATACAGCAATGGCTCTATCTGGTATGAAATCTAATGCACTCATTTTGCAAGATGATCATAATCACTATTAGGAAATATACTGAGGTACAGACTGTTCTTAAGTCACTTACAAATTGTTTTCCATTGCAGGATACAAAACTGTCTCTGAAATTGACAGGACACTGGTGCAGTTTGCAAAGCTTTAGAAGTGGATTAGCATCAACGATTACAAGAAAAAATTGAAAAATGTGTGTTGCATGGTTTGAACAAAAGTGGTTGGCTGTGTTGATTGGGATATTTTATTGATGAACACGTTTTTGTACTTTAGAATCCCTCATTTATTCTTTGTTCTGTTAATTTCTCAGCTGATGTCAGCAAACATTACTATCTGTTCAAAGCAAATGGCATGATTTGATTTGGTTCGTATACAGCACCATCTTAATACTATCCTTAGAACAGGATCCTTTTGGCCTCTAATTGCAGAGGGGTGGGGGAGAAGGATGCACACGATGGGGTGGGCGGAAGGGGGAATTTAGAGTGGAATCTGGAACCACCAGGTTTTTGCCTGACTTATGATCTTTTGCCTGACCTCCCCACTATGCAGTCTGCTTTGGGTGAATGTTCAAGGGTCATTTCGGGCTGATTCCGAAATTCTTCCATTTGCATCCTCCTTTGGTTCAGGAAAAGCCACACCATTTATAGGTTTCATACTGAACCTTCCCAAAACCTGAGACAACTCAAGGAGCAAAACTTACTGCTTCCAGAGGGGAGGAATTGTCTTAGAATGCAGACCACATATTAAAAACTAATAGATTACCTCTTCAGCCCTTTAAAGACTTCTGCCTCTCCATTCTGAGCACAGGTGACACTCCAATCTTCCTGCTGCCACTTCTGTTGCCCCTCTTCAGGATCAGGCCGCATGATTATTAAAATGAGGCCCATCCTGTGGACTTGGGAAGATGGTTGTTCTTCTGGCAGCGGAGCAGGGCCCTCAAATTTCAGGCCCTTTATCTCTAGCAAAATATGGTCTATATACAGATGCACAAACACCATACTTACACCATGTCAAATCAACACATTCACAACTGAGTTTGTTCTGATTATCAGTTTTCTTCTGAATATTCCCACAGTTGTCAAACATACATATGTTCAATAATAAAAACAGAAAATGCTGGAAATACTCAGCAGGTCTGGCATCTGTGGAGTGAGAAAGAGTTAAGGTTTCAGGTTTGTGACCTATTGAAATGTCAGCAAACTGAAACGTTGGCCGGAATTTTACACCACCCCAATGAGCCGGATGGTGGCGGGGAGTGGGGGTGGGGGGGCGGGGGGGAGTGGCATTAAATGGAGCAGAAGGCTCCAGGAAGCCTTCCCAGCCCACTCCCACCTCCGCCCCACTTCCAAGACCCAAGATGACCCCCCTTCCCCCCAAACGACCACCCTTGCCTTGCCGGGCCTCGACCGATCTGCTCGGTGAGGCAAACTAAACTTACCTCGGTCCTGGCTCTGTGTCCTTGGCCGGGGTGCAGTCCCAGCAGTGGCCACCGCTCCCAGTGACGCTGCTGGGACTGAGAGCTGCTGGCCCCATGATTAGCCGTCAGCTCAATGAGGTGGGATTTCCTCCCTCAAGCAGGTGGAAGTCTCGCCTCTGAACAATTAAAGCCCGGGGACCTGTAAAATATGGGTTGGATCCCCGGGCTGGGCGGATGTGGGTTTGCCACCGACTTTTACGTCGTTGGCCAGCTCCTGTCTGCCAGTCGTAAAATCCAGCCTGTTAACTCTGTTTCTTTGTCTACAGGTGCTGCCAGACCTGCTGAGTATTTCCAGCGCTTTCTGTTTATATTTCAGACTTCCAGTGTCTGCAGTATTTTGTTTTTGTATACATGTGTCCAATACTGCTTCAGCCAGGAGTCAATTAAAGCTCACAATTTAATGACCTAACATTGAGTTTCAGAAGAAAGCAGTTTATCCTGAACCTCATTCCAACAAAATCTGGTGAAGATATTTCCCCAATTTTCCTAACCATCTCCACACCCAAGCTGCCAGCTGCCTGACCTTTAACAGGCTCAAGGTATCTATAGGCCCGACATTTTCCTAGCACACTCATCTTTTCTTAAAGGCCTACAATCTGAAAAGCGGAAAGAAGGCACAAAGAAACCAACAAACGACCACATATAATGCTTTTAATGTAGAAAAACATCCCAAGATACTTCAGAGAGGCATGAGGGGAAAATAGACACACAGGTAACAAAGATTTTGGGAGGGGTGACCAAACACTTGGTCAAAGAAATGGGTGTTTAAAGAGGGTCTTAAAGATGAAGAGGGAGGAGAAGCAGAAGGATTTATGGAGGAAATTCCAAAGCATGAGGCCTAGTTTGAAGTTTCAGCCTCTAATGATCTGCAAAAGGAGAGGGAGCTGCATAAGAGACCAAAGCCAGTGGAATAGAATGTTCAGGGTAGTTATAGCACTGGAGGAAGTTACAGAAATTGAGAGGGATGAGGCCTTGGAGAAGTTTAAACAAAGTGAAACCAAAAGATTCTGTAAGACAGACAAAATACCCAAGTAGAAAGTACTTTTTCCCCGATTGAAGGTCCATATCAGAGATGTCATCATTATTCCACAAGATGGTGCTGTATAACTTTCTATTACAGTTAAGCAATGCTCACTTTCTCCAGTTGCCATTTTAAGAAGCAGAGGTGCGGGGAAAGTCCAACCTCCTGTTTGCTCACAAAACATTCTACCAGTCGTCCATGTTCTACCTTTGCCGAAAACCTCTTTGATCCTTACAGCAGTTTAAGTTTTTACACTTAATTCATAGCCTTGCATAAACTGCACCATGTCATATAATCGAAGAAAGCGTGCATTCAATTTAATAAAATCTTAATCATGAACGGGAGAAAAATAGTCGAATCTCCTTTCACTTCATTTTTAAACTTCCATTATAACTTCTTTCTTTTTACGGCCCTCTCTGCAATGCAGTTTGCTTATGATGTCACAGTTATTGTGATGTGTCTTGTACTTCTGCTTGTTCCCTGGATTTTGCCAACAGAATAGAGTCCCTTCAACACTTGCCTCATTCCCTGTTGCACGATTTAAACTGTTTTATTGTTGCTGTGTTCAATAAGAACTGGGCATGATCGCTTGACATCCTGAAACAACGAGAAACAATGCATCATTTTAAAGTTCTTCAAAACAAAACCAAATTCTGCATTGGTTTTTCAGTAGCATGCTATTTTAATAAATATACAGACAATACAATCTGGTAACAGGAACACACTGTTCTCTTTTATAGATATTTCCATATTTAAACATTCTACTTGTTAAATATTAATGAAATTGTTAACTAAGAGGAAGTGTACATTCGGATGAAATGTCAAACTGAGACTCAATCTGGGTGGATGTAAAAGATCCCGTGGCACTATTCCAAGAATATTAGAGGAGTTCTCTTGGTGGCCAACATTTATGCCTCTTTCAACACTAATAAAAATGAATTGTCTGGTCATTTATCTCATTGTTTTTTGTCCGACCTTGTTGTGAGCAATAGCTGCTATATTTCCCTATATAACAAAAGTGACTACATGTTATTGGTACTATAGCACTTTGTGATGTCCTGACAGCATGAAAGATGCTATATAAATGTAAGGTTTTTTTTCAATATCCCCGCGTGCTCACAGAAGATATAAAAACATTTATTTTATTGCTGCTTATGAGAGCTTGCTGTGTGTAAATTGTCTGATGTGATTCCCACATTACAACAGTACTACATTTCAAAAGTACTTTGCTGATTGTAAAGTACTTTAGGACGCCCTGAGGTAGTGAAAAGCACTATATAGATGCAATTTTTGTCTTTCTTGCTTTGTACAAATGTGTAGGGTGAGGGTGGTATTTCTGCCAATGTGTTGTGTCTCAATGGCCCCACTGTTCGGAAAGTAATTTTGGTCCTTTTAAACTTGGGTTTCAGTCTTTTTCTTATTTCTATTTGCTTTGCCTTATTTGATTTGGTTGAACTGGGGGGGAGGGGGAAGAGTGAGTAAACATCCTGTCTCTCAAACACTATGGCCTGAAATTCCAGACCAGGTCAAAGGTCGGAAGAGGGTGGATCAGCTGCCTGCAGTCTGGCTGTGCACGAGTTTTGCCCCATATCTTTGCTGCCAGCTATTTCTGTTGATACGGGCTGTCAGCAGATCTTCAATCTGCCAAACATCACATCAAGGTGGTGTGTTTGGGGAGCGGGGAGTTCCTAAAATACCCTAGGAATTCTGTTCTTTATACTGTCCTTATAAGGACTGGCCTGAGTCCCTCATAAGGCCTTTAGAGAGGCCCCAAACTTTTCCAAAACTAGTGGCATCATTCCCAGAGAGGCTCATAGGAACAGGAGTAGGGCATTCAGCCCTTTGAGCCTGCTCCTCTATTCCATTCGATTATGGCATATCGAAGGTCTTGTTCGGAGGCTGAATGGCTTCTTTCAGAGCTGAAGACTTTAAAAAGTAATTATTTTCCTTCATCTCCATTGCTTTCTGATCTATGATTAAAATGAAGCACTATCAGAACTGAGTGACACCAATTATAAGGAAAGGTTTCATGTACATCATAGGACCCCAATTTGCATTTTAAATGGGCTACCGCTTGACTCAGGCGTACATTCCAGCAATGCAACAATAGACCCTGGGCAGATTGCAGTGGCTACTGCAATGGCAGGAATGAGGACATAAGTCAGTGCCCAACATCTTTGGGACGTTTGAGCCCTGTTTCCGTCAGACAGAGGACCTCAAAATCTACCCCTTAGTCAGGCATTTGGAGCCACACACTGTTTCGTACCCTTCACTGGAATTGTGAGGGGAAGCTGGTGAATAATGAAACTTGTGATTCTGGCAGCATTGTCCTCAGCTATCATCACTAGTAGGTTGTAGGCATCATACAGGGCTGCAAACCTCTGAAATCTATTGGTGAATTAGGAGATTTGTGATCATGAAGGCTTCCCAAATAATACTTCTATGCTTGTGAGGATACCTTGTTCCAGTAGTAACATCCATCTCTACATTGTGACGTCAGATGAAGCGGATCAAGTCTCATAGTTTGCCCTTTCTGATCAGATTGTTGAACTTTTTACTGCATTGAATCCATTGCTTTCAAATGGTGTCATATTGATAGCCTCAGTCATCTCCTGCCCTGTACTTGACCCTCCTGGAAGTAAGATCTCCGTCCTCCTTTCAAACCCTTGCAGTACAACTCCAGACAATTGTTGAAACAGGTGCCTGAATGTGGGAGTATGGGCTGGTGTTCATTCCAAGCAGCAGTCAAGAAAAAACTGCCATTGTCCAAAAATTCACCACAGCCATCCAAAAGGAAAAATACCCTTCAGAGCCCTGTCAAGCAAGCACCTCCCCCGCAACCCCCCCCCCCCACCCCCCCGCACCTGCCAAGAATGAGGAAAATTAATTTTGCCACATGAACATTGATTTTAAATAGTTGTTGGTGAAGAAAGAACTAGCTTTAAAAGAACAACTGGAAACTTCAGCTGGAGAGAGACATTAGCCTATCCACAGACAGTACTTCAAAGAACAAAGGGGCTATTCCCTGCTCCAATTTAAACCACAATGGACTTTTGATTACCAGACGTTGAAGATGGAAAGTCTAGCATTCCAGGTTAACTGCTAAGATGACCAAATACACAAACAGATGTGGTTGGACAGGTTTGGTGATATGATTGGCTGACTGTTGGAGTTTTTTTCATTTTGAACTTCCAACAAGGAATTTGAAGTCAGAAGGCTGTTAGCTCCTGGACTGAGAACACCTCGCTCCTGTCTACTCTCATCTCGCTTTCACCAGCTTCAAAAACCATTGAAGGTGCATGTACCCCAAGAGAGAAAAGTCTCCTACAGTGAACAAGGTTTAAGAAGAATACTGGGCCCCAACAAAAAGTAAGAGCTGTCCACAATCAAAGACTCTACGGCGAGCTGGAAACACAAAAACAGTAACAAGAAACCCCCTTTTGATATTGCCTCAAATCTCTCCATTTTATTTTTCTTCTGCTCTTTTCTGTCCCTATTTGCATGTGTGTATCACGTGTGCATGCTAGTGTGGGCGCTCCGTATATCAGTAGGCATTAATTGTAATAGAGTTTAAGTTTAATGCTTAATAAATTTCACTTTTCTTCTTTAAACTTGAAGAAAACCTGGTGTGCTCATTTCTTTGCCTTATAATTGGAAAGTGGTGAACAAGGATTCACCAAGGGGGAGCTCAAAACACAGTGTGTTTAAAAATGAAATCCTGTTAAAATAAGACCAGGTGAAGACAGTAAAAGACCCCTAGACACCTTTCTCACCTGGTCGTAACAGCCCCAAAAATGTTTTCAAGCAAAGCAGGAGGCAGCAACCAATCAGAAGGCTCATTTTGTAACATACAGTAGCCACTGTAGGGGATGGAGGCAGGACTGCTAGCACTCAGTTCCAGGCAAACTGCTATCGCTCCTCAGTAAGATTTACCCTCTTGTCTTATTTCTTTACCAACACAACACAATGTTGTGAATCATGTTGAAATGCAGTATTGCCTAGTTTTCATGTGGTGCCCCACAACTCTTGCTCTACAAACAACAACAAAAAAGTTCATCAAACACACAAGTTTTCAAAATTTCCAATCAGATTTGTTCGGAATTATGCTGCTCTCCATGGGTAGACCAGGTATTGGAACGTGGTTGCTGGTGCTTATAGATGCACCCACACCAGTTAAATAAGATGGTGGTTCACCTATTACCTCAATAGAGCAAATTTATTAATGCTACATATTGCACAACTAAAATGAGATAAAACTATTATATACATTATGACTCTGAACAATGCAGGCCTCAAATATATGATACCTGAAATGTTATTTACTGATAATTTATGGGTACTGTAGTGCTTTCTAACATCCTGGGAATAGGAAAGAAATTATGTAAATGCAAATTCTTTCCTCTTTCTATCTGCAATTTACCTATCACTTCATAAAATTTGCTTAAGCTGCATGGAATTTTGTTCTTCCTTCCTCAAAACCATTAATTCCCAGTTATTTATATTATGAAACAGTTGTTTTTTTAAATGTATTTGCACTATTTAGTTAAATGTCAAGTGTTTTTATTTGTTTATTCTATTCTCTCTTAAACAACTTTTTTTCTGATTATAAATGGTGTTTTTTTCCTTTCTGTTTGATTTCCTGTAATGGATTTTCAGCTCTTGCTGAAGTTGCCCATGATGCAGTTTTGTACAGCTGTGATTTGTCTTCTCACTCTGGAGTTTTCAATCAGTAACAGGCAGTCATTTGCTATGCTCCAGTCCTGACTGACTCTGCCTCCAATGTCTAACCTCTGCATCAAAATGCGCTACCATCAAATCCCACTGGATCAGGCGAAACTGAAAGGAACATCATCCCACACAGCACCTTTAGCACAGAAAATTTTATTGAGCAATTTAATCTACATAAATTGCTGAGCGCACACATAATCTGTCAACAGGAGCTGTTACTAGTTTTTGCTTCACAGCATTTTTTTGCCTGCTGAGTGAATGAAACTGTTTTTTGATTGGTTCATATTTTGTCACTAGGGCATTGGAGACAATCAATATGTCTATCTTAACAAATTGTGGTCATTTGAGCCAATCGCAATTTCCTGCCCTTCAATGTTGTACATAACAGTTTCGCGAGGTGTTGCTTTTAAGGTATATCAGTTCAGAAAGGTATGGCACTATGGATGTGGGTCAGACACAAGAATTTCAAATAAAATATATAGGTGCTTCCAAATGTTTTCTATGACTTGTAAAATAATTGTTTTATGTAATACAATAGTCACCAGTTCCTTTAATGTTTAATAATGTAACACTGGAATGTGTGGACCAAAATAATGCAGAACTTCATCATGACATTTTTCCTGAACTTGAACAGCATCGTAGGTTATCTTCTTCAACACATTACAAGAAGTTTGAGCAGTCATTTGTGATTAAAAAGAAATGACAGCAATGATTATCGTGGATCAACTGCTGAAGCCTGAGCACTGCCCTGCTAAATTATTTACTGTGTCAAATGTCATTTCCCTAGCTTTTAGAATCATATGTGTGCTTCTCTTAAAGCAAATAGATCTCTGTATAAGCTTACATTTTGAAAATATTGACTCGCTTAGTCAACTCATTGAATAAATTGAACTTGAATGATGATAGCTCAAAAATGGATGGCAGGCACATGTTTTATTAAGATTAACTAACATGGACATCCTTCCTCTTTTTTTTAAGAACATTAGAACATTACAGCACAGTACAGGCCCTTCGGCCGTCGATGTTGCGCCGACCTGTGAAACCATCTGACCTACACTATTCCATTTTCATCCATATGTCTATCCAATGACCACTTAAATGCCCTTAAAGTTGGCAAGTCTGCTACTGTTGCAGGCAGGGCGTTCCACGCCCCTACTACTCTCCGAGTAAAGAAACTACCTCTAACATCTGTCCTATATCTATCACCCCTCAACTTAAAGCTATGTCCCCTCATGTTTGCCATCACCATCCGAGGAAAAAGACTCTCACTATCCACCCTATCTAACCCTCTGATTATCTGTAATGCATAACCAGAATTTTCACTGGGCGATCACATTTTAGCCTATGGTTAGTACTCAAATTCTTTAATGTTTCATTTTTGACACTGGTCTCTTTTGTATTTAGCTTTTGAGTAACTGAGAGGCAGCTAGCTAACCTGCCTCAAGCTTCTGTCACTGGTTATCTTAAACTGGTTTTTAATAGATGTGTGAGAGTGAAGCTGAAAAAATCATTAATCCAGTCAAACGTGAAGAAGATAAATAAACTCTAACAAAAAAAATCAAAGGGCAAAACCCTTGAACTGCCAATCGAACAACTGTGTAAACATGCAAGCCAAGGGCTGAAAGAAAAAAAACTGAAAACACTGTCAAGCACCTGTTGCACTCTGTCAAAGCAGCTAGCCTGAGAAAAGAACTTCTGAAAGGGGAAAAAGTGCAGAGTTAATAAAACAAGTTTTAAGACACACATAGAAAAGTCATAAGTACAGTGCTGAAGGCACACATGGTGCTGAACAAAGTTAAATACAGAGCAGAAAGCAAATGAACAGCAGATGGATGGGTATTAAATTTCCCAGCATGAACTGGAAGGCCATTGATATCCTAGTCGAGTTTAAGCATTTTAAACAAAGATTGCAATTATGCTTCATAGACCAAGGTGTTGCAGAACCAGAGAAGCAGGCTGTGAAAACACAGATAGCAGTTGGAAATGAGGGGTTATACAGAATCAATAACTTTGGCTTATCTGAAAAGGACCAGAAAGATCCCGCAAAGATATGGAAAGTGCTCAAAGATCAGCTCCGGGTGAGAGTGCATTTTAGAATTCATCACCTGGAATTGATGTCCTAAAGGCAACAGCCACAGGAATCAATCGATCAATTCATCAGTAGATGCCATAGTAAGAGAATCGAAAACTGTTGGAGCGAATAATGGAGCTGGTGATTGTCTCAACACCTACTGAAGCATTTCAAAAAGACCTCTTGGGAAAAAGGTCACAGCATTGATGCTCTACTAGAAGATGGCAGGAAATACGAAGCCATTGTAGCTGGACAATAGTATCTGCAAGCACTAGGTGCAGCTGACAGTATCGGTCTGGTAACCACGTCACAAAAAGCAAGAAAGCTGTGTGGTGAATGTTATTTGTCTCACTCAATGCAAAGTTGTCCTGCATTTCAAGATCTGTGCAAGGCATGTAGTGCAAAAGGACACTAGACCCGCCTATGCAAGAAATCTGGCTCCGAAGTCGCAGCCAGAAGTCACAATAGGACACAAGCGGAAGACAGGTGCGGCAACAGCAGCACGGAGAGCGCCAGAGACCTGCGTAAATGCAAGCCAATAAACAAAGTCCACAGCAAAACTGAGCTGAGACAAGACTCAGAGTGGAGCGATTCTCAGCCACAAGACATGCCGGCGTTTCACATTGTGATCCTGACACATTGTGTTGATGAAGTAAAACAACTGGAAAATTTTGCTAGTATTGTGGAAACAAAGGCCAGAATTTCTGGGCCCTTGAAGGCAGGAAAAGTAGCAAAAGGCCTATCTGTCTGGAGCCAAATTGAGTCACTTAAGTGGTTAATTGAGGGCCTCTTTCCAACTTCCCTGGCATTTTACAAGATACCGTGGAACCCCTCTGCCACATGGGGAGACTGCCTGGAAAACCCTCGCAGCCTCCCAATGGGCTCCAGGGGATGGAGCCCTTCTTTTTGGGCACACTTTGGCCCACGGAGGGGCCTCCCTGGTGGTAATAGCCACCATCCACACAGTATCAGAGCTACCTGCCCTTAGCGAATGCACCCTCCACCCATACTGGCCAGGGCCTGCTTGACTAGCCTCGGCACCCCCAGACCCCTCTTACCTGATTGCGAGACTGCATGGTTAATGCACCCTCGTCCTCTAGGTGCAGCCCCAGCAGTGACCACTGTTCACGGTGGCGCTGCTAAGGCTGCTGAGCTGCTGTCCCTCAAATTGGATGGCAGGCCTGGTGGCAGCCACTTAAATGGCTGCTGCCCATAAAATTTGGCCCCGCGTCCTGCTGCCTGGTGAAGCAGGGTGCGCCCTCCCCCCCCCACCAAACACACACACACACACCTGCTGCTGGCCCAGGACCCCTGCTACCTTAGAAAAATCCCAGCCATAAAACCTAAGTGATTACCACTTAAGTTGAAAACCAGCTATTTGACAATAAAGGGAGATGGGATTAGCTTTCTAAACAAAGCTGAATTCAGATCACTGATCAGATGGCAGTTGTCAAAGAAGCAGTCATCATCGAATGACCTGCGGACATGGTCTTGGGCCAGTTTGCAGATGGTCTATAGGTACAGTAACATAGTAATTTTGTAATCCAGAAGCCTGGTCTAATAATCCGGAGGTGTGATTTCAAATACCATCCTTGCAGTTTGTGAATTTTAATTCAGTTAAATAAATAAATCTGGAATAAAAAAGTTAATATCAGTAATGGTGACCATGGAACTATCAGAATGTCATAAAAACCCAACTGATTCACTAATGTCCCTTAGGCAAGAAAACTTACCGTTCTTACCTGGTCTGGCCGACATGGAACTCCAGACCCACAGCAATGTGGTTGACTTGGGAACAGCCAGCCCAGTCAACCTTGTAAAGTCCTCCTCACTAACATCTGGGGACTTGTGCCAGAATTGGGAGAACTGTCCCACAGACTAGTCAAGCAACAGCCTGACATAGTCATACTCACGGAATCATACCTGACAGACAATGTCCCAGACTCCTCCATCACCATCCCTGGGTATGTCTTTTCCTACCACAGCTGTTACAAAAATTTCTAAATTCACTTGTAACAGCCCTTCAAAACACTCCCACAGGGGATGCTGAGACCAAGTGGGCCCACATCAGAGATGCCATCTATGAGTCAGCTTTGACCACCTACGGCAAAAGTGCGAAGAGAAACGCAGACTGGTTTTAATCTCATAATGAAGAGCTGGAACCTGTCATAGCCGCTAAGCGCATTGCACTGTTGAACTACAAGAAAGCCCCCAGCGAGTTAACATCTGTAGCACTTAAAGCAGCCAGAAGCACTGCACAAAGAACAGCCAGGCGCTGCGCAAATGACTACTGGCAACACCTATGCAGTCATATTTAGCTGGCCTCAGATACCGGAAACATCAGAGGAATGTATGATGGCATTAAGAGAGCTCTTGGGCCAACCATCAAGAAGATCGTCCCCCTCAAATCTAAATCAGGGGACATAATCACTGACCAACGCAAACAAATGGACCGCTGGGTTGAGCACTACCTAGAACTGTACTCCAGGGAGAATGTTGTCACTGAGACTGCCCTCAATGCAGCCCAGCCTCTACCAGTCATGGATGAGCTGGACATATAGCCAACCAAATCGGAACTCAGTGATGCCATTGATTCTCTAGCCAGCGGAAAAGCCCCTGGGAAGGACAGCATTACCCCTGAAATAATCAAGAGTGCCAAGCCTGCTATACTCTCAGCACTACATGAACTGCTTGGCCTGTGCTGGGACGAGGGAGCAGTACCTCAGGACATGCGCGATGCCAATATCATCACCCTCTATAAAAACAAAGGTGACCGAGGTGTCTGCAACAACTACCGTGGAATCTCCCTGCTCAGCATAGTGGGGAAAGTCTTTGCTCGAGTCACTCTAAACAGGCTCCAGAAGCTGGCCGAGCACGTCTGCCCTGAGGCACAGTGTGGCTTTCGTGCAGAGAGATCGACCATTGACATGCTGTTCTCCCTTCGTCAGATACAGGAGAAATGCCGCGAACAACAGATGCCCCTCTACATTGCTTTCATTGATCTCACCAAAGCCTTTGACCTCGTCAGCAGACGTGGTCTCTTCAGACTACTAGAAAAGATTGGATGCCCACCAAAGCTACTAAGTATCATCACCTCATTCCATGACAATATGAAAGGCACAATTCAACATGGTGGCTCCTCCTCAGACCCCTTTCCTGTCCTGAGTGACGTGAAACAAGGCTGTGTTCTCGCACCCACACTTTTTGGGATTTTCTTCTCCCTGCTGCTTTCACAGGCGTTCAAGTCCTCTGAAGAAGGAATTTTCCTCCACACAAGATCAGGGGGCAGGTTGTTCAACCTTGCCCGTCTAAGAGCAAAGTCCAAAGTACAGAAAGTCCTCATCAGGGAACTCCTCTTTGCTGACGATGCTGCTTTCACATCTCACACTGAAGAGTGCCTGCAGAGTCTCATCGACAGGTTTGCGGCTGCCTGCAATGAATTTGGCCTAACCGTCAGCCTCAAGAAAACGAACATCATGGGGCAGGACGTCAGAAATGCTCCATCCATCAATATTGGCGACCACACTCTGGAAGTGGTTCAAGAGTTCACCTACCTAGGCTCAACTATCACCAGTAACCTGTCTCTAGATGCAGAAATCAACAAGCGCATGGGAAAGGCTTCCACTGCTATGTCCAGACTGGCCAAGAGAGTGTGGGAAAATGGCTCACTGACACGGAACACAAAAGTCCGAGTGTATCAAGCCTGTGTCCTCAGTACCTTGCTCTATGGCAGCGAGGCCTGGACAACGTATGTCAGCCATGAGCGACGTCTCAATTCATTCCATCTTCGCTGCCTCCGGAGAATACTTGGTATCAGGTGGCAGGACCGTATCTCCAACACAGAAGTCCCCGAGGCGGCCCACATCCCCAGCTTATACACACTCCAGAGTCAGCGGCGCTTGAGATGGCTTGGCCATGTGAGCCGCATGGAAGATGGCAGGATCCCCAAAGACACATTGTACAGCGAGCTCGCCACTGGTATCAGACCCACCGGCTGTCCATGTCTCCGCTTTAAAGACGTCTGCAAACGCGACATGAAATCCTGCGACATTGATCACAAGTCGTGGGAGTCAGTTGCCAGCGTTCGCCAAAGCTGGCGGACAGCCATAAAGGCGGGGCTAAAGTGTGGCGAGTCGAAGAGACTTAGCAGTTAGCAGGAAAAAAGACAGAGGCGCAAGGGAAGAGCCAACTGTGTAAGAGCCCCAACAATCAAATTTTTCTGCAGCACCTGTGGAAGAGCCTGTCACTCTAGAATTGGCCTTTATAGCCACTCCAGGCGATGCTCCACACACCACTGACCACCTCCAGGCGCTTACCCATTGTCTTTCGATATAAGGAGGCCAAAGAAAAAAAGAACAGACTCACCAGAGGTGGTAGCACAGTGGTATACAGTCAGAGGGAGTGGTCCTGGGAGTTTCATGGCATCTGGTCAAGCATGTGCAAGGAAATCTCCTGCTAATTATCACCTATCGCCTTCCCTGTTGAATAAGTACTACTCCATGTTGACCACTATTGTGGAAGAATTACTAATGGTAGCAAGGGCACAGAATGTACGCTGGGTGGGAGACTTCAATCTCCATCACCAAGAGTGGCTCAGTCTCATCATTGCTGACTGAGCTGGCTGAGTCCTGAAGGACATATCTGCCAGATTGGGCCTGCAGCAGTTGGTGAGAGAACTAACAAGAATGAAAAGCCTATTTGACTTCGTTCTCACCAATCTGCCTGTTGCAGATGCATCTGTCCATGACAATATTAATAGGAGTGACCACTGCAAAATCCATGTTGAGATGAAGTCCTGCCATCACACTGAGGATACCCTCCATTGTGTAGTGTGGCACTACCACTGTCCAAAGTGGGATTGATTCAGAACAGATAAAACAGCACAAAACTGAGCATCCATGCTGCGCTGTGGGCAATCAGCAGCAACAAATCGTGGAGACCTTATATGTCTTGAATAATCAAGTATTTTCCTTACTGAGTAGAAAAGCATGCTTAGATCTGCATTTGATTAAGAAGATTGACGATGTCAAAAAAACAGGGGTAAAGAATCACTTCCAAGCAGACTACCCGAAACAGTTCACAGGGCTTGGAGAACTCAAGATGGAGTACAGAATCACACTCAAGGAAGGGGCCAGGCCATTGTGTATCTTCCCACTCAGAAAGATACCTCAGCCATTATTAAGCCAAGTTCAAGACCAATTGGAAGAGATGACAAGAATGGGTGTTATCTCTCCTGTAACATAAACAATGGAGCAGTGCTCAGCCATGGTTCCTGTCCCAAAACAGAATGGAACTCTGTGCACTTGCATGGATTTAACATAGATCAACAAAGCAGTAGTGCGTGAAATTCATCCAATGTCCACAGTTGATGACAGCTTAGCAAAACTCTCTCAGAGCACCATGTTTACAAAACCTGATGCCAATAGTGGGTTTTGGCAGGTACCCCTAGATGAGACCTCAAGATTACTAACTACATTTATAAAGCTGTTACAGCCAGGTGAGGAGGGGGTCTCAGGCTCCTCTCTTGCCCTTCCTCTTATTTGACTGCAACAGGGTTTATTCCTTTTTGACAGTGGTTCTGCTTATGACGTCTGTGAATGTTTTACCTTTTCCCTTTACTATGATCTTGAAAGAACCAATCAGGCAGGTTTTCCATAGTTTAAACAAGAAAGAGGCAAGTTTATTATACTTAACAATCTAACCCCGATTTAAAATAATAAAAAAAATGCTACGCAGTCACGCACACGTTCACACAAGAATCGCACGCACAAATAGATTAGAGAGAAAATAGATTTGGCGGTTGGATTAAAACTCAGAAAAAATACACAGTCTGTGAAGTGGATGATCTGGTAGTCCTCCGGCTGAAGCTGTATTCTTGAAGTCCTTGGCTGGTCAGAGTGCACTTTATGGTTGGCTTGCTTTGCTCAGAATTTTCTTGAAGGCAGACTGGTAGGTGGCTCTCTCTTCCTCTGGTCTCTTCCTTAGCTGTAGGCTTGGAGGGTCCACAGTCGCAGATGGTTTTCAAACTTGATGTTTTCTGGCGAGAGAGAGACAGAGAGGGAGAGAAAGGGAAGCATGCAGTCTTCTCTGCTGCTGCACACTCAGTTACTGCTTGTCTTCTGTGAGTGTAACAAAACTCCCAGTCTTTCAGAGTTGGACAGATGGTCACATGGTTCTCTCAATCCCTTTGTTTTTAATGAGGCCCAAAGTCTAAAACACAAAAGCTCTCTCAGATGGTCAGTGTCAGTGTTTACCCCTTGGAGGGATGTCTCCACTTATGAATGCCTCAGGATGACTTTGAATGTCCTGCTAACGAGGATGATCTGCATAATCTACTCAGTTAGCCAAAGCATTGTTCTAGCTGGGTTTCTTGTTAGACTTTTGCCTCCAGTTCAATCGCATGGTGTTTCAGATGCAAATTGGAGTGGCCAGCTTGGCTGCTAACTTTTAAAAGATAACTGTAGGATTTTTTTGCATTAAAAGTCTAGTGTAAGTTTCCAACTGATGAATTAATATTTCTTATTTGGCCTATTGTATTTTCCTGACAAACACCTTTCGGGAGATTTTGTTTTAATAGGTTACTGTTTGAAATAACTTCTGCACCAGAGATCTTTCAAAGATCTATATCTAACACCATAGAAGGGCTCAAAGGAGTTATTTGTCACATGGATGACATCCTCACACATGGTCAGTAAGCAGAGGAACATGACCAAAGAGTTTGAATGGTTCTGCAGAGACTTCAAGAGGCAGGACTTACACTGAATGAGAAGTGCACATTTTCCAAGACCTCAATTCCTTTCTTGGGACACATAATAAGTAGAGACGACATAATGGCAGATCCACAGAACAGAACGGCCATTACAGAATTTCCCATTCCTACTACCTTTCAGCAGCTTCAGAGTTCCTCAGAATGGTAAACCAACTAACAAAGTTTCTACATCACTTAGATCAACTGAGACAACTTCTCAGAAAACAGCAAGTGTGGTCTTGGAATTCCCACCAGGAACAAGCATTCAGGAGAATAAAAGAGATGCTTACACCACCGGACATCTTGGCACACTACCACCCTACACTGCCTATGATGATGGAGCAAATGCCTCCTCAACTGGGTGAGGGGCTATTCTTTTTCAGGAGCAACCTGATGGTTCCTGTAGACCGATATTCTATGCATCAAGAGATTTGTCAGATACAGAGACACGGTATGCAGTAATACAAAAAAGACAACAAACCCGGAATTATAATAGAAGATTTCGAGCAAGAAACTTACCTGAAGTGAAAAATGGTCAAAGAATGACTAGGAAAGAGAAGGTACAGTAATCCATAGACATGTGAACTACCAGCGATTATTTACGCGACTGAAGGAAACGCAAGAAGAAAAAGGATGCAATTGTAGCTCATTGAAGGCAGGGTGTTAGACAATCCATCAGACATGACATAGGCAATGGAGGGGTTTAGAGAGGCCTGGAGAGATAGAGCTGAATGTCATTAGACCACATGTGGATGTTGAACCTGCGTACGATGCTCTGTTTTATGAAGATAGGAGCACTCAACCATGTAACGTATCATGTATTATTTTGCTGCGAAGGTGGAGCTGTGTTCCTTTACAGCTATAGGGTCTAATGGTTGTAAATGGATACATCCTGAGGTCAATTCAGGCTATTTGCTCTTGGCTGCTTCCTGAGGTCAATTAGAGGGTACTGCTTCTCTGCAGATTGGCAGGTGGTTATTAATCCTGGGTCTCTCCCCAAGGCAGAAAAATTAGCAGGAAAGGAATGCTTTTCACACCCTTTTTTTCTATAAAGATTGTTTGCTTCTTGGAACAAAATGTGACCTTTTAAACCAGTGGCGTTGGTCAGAGTGAGTCAGAGGATATGCTGCTTTATCCTATGTGAGGTACTATATAAGAGTCACTGATTTACAGTGACTGAACAAGTGAAATTATATTTTATTACATAGTATTGCAGGCATGTTCGTGATATTTTTGGGCCTGAATTTTGTGATTGTGTCTTGATTATTATTAAAAGCTTCACTTAGAGTCATAGAGTCATTACTGCACAAAAGGAGGCCATTCAGCCCATTGATTCCATGCCACCTCTCTGTAAAGAAATCCAGTCAGTCCCATTGCCCTGCTCTATCCCAGTAGCCCTGCAAGTTTATTTATCTCAAGTGCCTATCCAATTTTACATTTCAATTTTATTTAGCTATATAGTTAAAACCTCTTGCTCGCTCTCAGAGCGCAGAATACAGAGGAAGATAATAAGGAAGATGTTCCAGGTTGAAAGTAGATAGGAGACATATTGCAGACACAGCGTGGAACATTGCAGAGGAGTGTAGGCTGGCTGAGGGCAGCTGTGTGGTTTGGTATTATTAAGAAAGTAGGCCTGAGCTGTGAGAGCGTAGAATGGGGGGTGAGATGGGGTCTGAGAGGAGCAAATAGGTGGCGAGTTTTAGAAGAATTGGGGAGTAGGGTTATTGCCATTGAAGTAATGAGGAATGGGTGCTGTGTGTGGTAATATTGGGGTGGCTGAGGTCTGATAGCATTGGAAACATGGATCATGTAGGAAGCGAGAAGAGGTTGTGGAATGTGGCAGTACTAAGAAGTGGGACACTGATATCTTGGAACACTGGGAAACGGGTATTAGGATGGGCTAGCAGCACATGGGGTGGTCCTGGCTGTTGAACCAGTGGAGGGGTGTGGAGAGGAAGATGTGTTTTTTGGAAGAGGTAGGGGAAGTGACCCAAGATGTGAAAGGCATAGAGAGTTTGTTGGGATCTGAGAGCGCTAGGAAAGAAGTTCCTGCGACCCAGAAGTGCTGCCTAGGGTTGTGAGGTTGCATGGGGGGAAGATTCTATAATGTGAGTGTCTGGGTAGTCCTGCGATGGCTGAGCACTGCCACAGAGTCTTCAAACAATGGGATGAATGTCAAAAGTTGTAGGAAATTTCAGGGAGCGTCCTGAGATTTCAAGGTTTGGGGGATTATGATATGCAGGAATGTTTGAGTGGGGGCAGAGCTCTGGTGAAGGTTAAGATCTTGAAATGTTTGGGGGTAAGAGCAAAGTAACTTGATATTACCTGTCCTTTTGATGTCAGCAGTTACCGGGTCCTATCAGGCTGTCAAGACTTTCCAAATGTTCTTGTTGGTTTCAATGTGTTCTGTTTGAGCTTAAAGTACAACATGTACCATTATAATATTTGTTGACTGTGCACATGACTGACAGCAGCAATAGTATGTAGAAAAACCTAATGGCTCAAAAGTATGCAAGACAGGTAGTTGGAATGGGAAAGAAGTGTCATGCAGGCCCCCACCTGCCAAGACTGAGGCACACATTTCATCACATGAACATTAAAACTTAAAATTGTGGCTGGGAAGAAAAGAAGGCCTATCACAAGGACTCCTTGTTGGGGTTGGGTGGCGGGGGGGGGCGGGCCGGAAGATCGGAGCAGCAGCGGCCTGTCACAGAACCCAATGCCAGGATTGCTGGGCCCTATCTTCCCGGTGGCGGGGAGGCTCTGTGTCGGGCCCTCCGTCGCTCTGCGATGGGATCCAACTTTACGTATTTAAATTAGCTGTTTGCATTAATTAAAATCTAATGTGCAGTGTTCTTACGTTCAGATCCCGGTCTTAAGCGTGACGTGCGTCATTCATACACCTTCACTTTCCTGTCCAGGGAAAGCTGGCGCTACCAAGGTGAGGAAGGGGTGAACTCTGCATTTGTAATATAGTAGGGGTTAGGGGTGAACTCTGCATTGGTAGTGTAATTGGGATGGACAAGGCAATAGCTATTTTTAGTGCAGTAGTGGGGGGGGGGGGGGGAGGGGGAGGGAACGGGGTCAACTCTGCAGTTTATATGCCCGCCTTAGCTCCCGGCGACAGGACTACTAAATCCAGCCCATGGGGTGGGAGTTGGGTGAATCAGTGGGAGGTAGTAATGAAGGAGAGGGAAAAGGATGAAGAAACTATTGCTGAGAAGGCTGATTTCCTCAGCTATGAGGTGTGGCCCATGAGTCCTTAACAACCTGTCTCATTGCATTTGCACTTCCTTTTCTCATTCGCTGGTTTGTTTAGTTTGAATTCAGTGGGCTTGGTTGCTTGGAAAGGACTCTTTTTAACAACGTTGGTTGAGTGGTGTTTATATCCACAACAGCAACTTGCAATTAAATGTTTAATGTTGTAAAACCTGTTTCCAATAGGTAAACTGATGCCAGGCAGTAACATGAGAAGTGCTGGGGGAAGGGGAGATGGAGGCTGAGTTAAAGAGGAAGTGTTGAGGTAAATTTAAGGTGGGAGAAAAAAAAAGTAAGAAAGGCTTGTGTTTATATAACCTTTTCACAACCTCAGGATACCCTAAAGCGCTTTACATCCAATAAAGTACTTTCTAAGTGTAGTCACTGGAAGATGGAGGGATTATGGGAGATATCCAGAGTGTGGGGCCAAAGCCTTTGACCTCGTCACCAGAGGTGGTCTCTTCAGACTACTAGAAAAGATTGGATGCCCACCAAAGCTACTAAGTATCATCACCTCATTCCACGACAATATGAAAGGCACAATTCAGCATAGCGGCGCCTCATCAGACCCCTTTCCAATCCTGAGCGGCGTGAAACAGGGCTGTGTTCTTGCACCTACACTGTTTGGGATCTTCTTCTCCTTGCTGCGCTCACATGCATTTAAGTCCTCAGAAGAAGGAATTTTCCTCCACACAAGATCAGGTGGCAGGTTGTTCAACCTTGCCCGTCTAAAAGCGAAAACCAAAGTACGGAAAGTCCTCATCAGGGAACTCCTCTTTGCTGACGATGCTGCATTAACATCTCACACTGAAGAGTGTCTGCAGAGACTCATTGACAGGTTTGTGGCTGCCTGCAACGAATTTGGCCTAACCATCAGCCTCAAGAAAACGAACATCATGGGACAGGACGTCAGAAATGCCCCATCTATCAATATCGGCAACCACACTCTCAAAGTGGTTCAAGAGTTCACCTACCTAGGCTCAACTATCACCAGTAACCTGTCTCTCGATGCAGAATTAAACAAGCGCATGGGAAAGGCTTCCTCTGCTATGTCCAGACTGGCCAAGAGAGTGTGGGAAAATGGCGCACTGACACAGAACACAAAAGTCCGAGTGTATCAAGCTTGTGTCCTCAGTACCTTGCTCTACGGCAGCGAGGCCTGGACAACGTACGTCAGCCAAGAGCGACGTCTCAATTCATTCCATCTTTGCTGCCTCCGGAGAATCCTTGGCATCAGGTGGCAGGACCGTACTACCAACACAGAAGTCCTCGAGGCGGCCAACATCCCCAGCATATGCACCCTACTAAGCCAGCGGCGGCTGAGATGGCTTGGCCATGTGAGCCGCATGGAAGATGGCAGGATCCCCAAGGACACATTGTACTGCGAGCTCATCACTGGTACCAGACCCACCGGCCGTCCATGTCTCCGCTTTAAAGACGTCTGCAAACGCGACATGAAGTCCTGTGACATTGATCACAAGTCGTGGGAGTCAGTTGCCAGCGATCGCCAGAGCTAAAGCGTGGCGAGTCGAAGAGACGTAGCAGTTGGCAGGAAAAAAGACAGAAGCGCAAGGAGAGAACCAACTGTGTAACTGCCCCGACAACCAATTTTATCTGCAGCACCTGTGGAAGAGTCTGTCACTCTAGTATTAGCCTTTATAGCCACTCCAGGCTGCTGCACAAACCACTGACCACCTCCAGGCGCTTAACCATTGTCTCTTGAGATAAGGAGGCCAAAGAAGAAGAAGGGGCCAAGATAGTTGAAGGATCTTCAATTGAAGATAGCAGGAGGGGTTTGCAGGGGGGGTGGGTGGTGTGAGGGAGGGACATATAGGAGATCAGAGTTGAAAAATCAAAAGGTTAGTGCCGCCTTCTCAGTTTTGAGGAGGTCATAGAGGGGCAAATCTGTAGAGGGATTTGTAGATGACGATCGATGCAACAGCTGAGGTAGACCTTACCACGATGGTGTATCCTAGGAACACACAGATGCTCTAGGGTTGAACTTAATGGGCCCCCCAGAAGACAGGGGATGGGGGAGGAGCCATCGCACCGGAATTGAGTTGGGGGCAGGATAGGCTGAAGACAGCCTTCCTGCCCAGAAGCCAATTGAGGCCCTTAAGAGACCAATTATCAGGCACTTAAGGGCCTCTTTCTGCTGCCACTGGAATAATGCCAGCGGCGGGAGAGCCTCCACCATGCGGGGAGGTCGTCCAGTAAAACAAGGCCACCTCCCTATGGGATTAGGGGGTGTTGTGGGGCCCTCCTTTGTTGACAATCTGTGGCCTGTGGAGGGCACCCAACGGGAAACCATCCACCTCCCTGAACCTTTTCCCCCTGCACTCAACGCCCACCCTCCCCATCCCCATCATCAGGGCCTGCTGGATTGGCCCCAGCGATCCCACCTCACTTAGCTTGGGTCCGGACTCCAGCGCTGTGCCTGGTTCCAGGCCTGGTGTAGTACCAGCAGTGGCCACCACTCCTGGTGGTGCTGCCATTACTACTGAGATGCCAGCTCTCTGATTGGCCAGCAGCTCTTGGAGGTGGATCCACAACTTTAAAGGGACGGGGATCTCGGCACCATGCTGTTAATTGGCCGAGTGCTGTTAAATACAGCTGGAGGTTTCTGAATGGCTGAGACAGGGTTCCCACCGCCTTTTCAGCCCGGTGCCAGGAGCCCCGCCGCCTCCACTAAATCCTGTCCCTAGTGTGCAGAGTTGCTAGGGTGTAAGTATTACAGCAGTAACAACTTGAACTTATATAGCACCTTTAATATCCCAAAGTGCTTCACAGAGATTTGAGGAATACAGTTGGGTCTGAAAGGAAATATTAAGAATGGTAACCAAACATTTGGTCACAGAGGTGGGTTTTAAGGAGGATCTTGAAGGTGAAGAGTGAGTTGGGAAATGAAGAGGTTTCAGAAGGGAACTCGCGTGTGGGATCTGCACAGCTGTAGGCACAGATACCAATGGTGGGAAGAGGGGGGAGATACACAAAAGGCAGCAGTCAGAGAAACTGTAATTTCATGGGGGTGCTTCTAACATTGGAGGAGGTGATTGAAATACATCATACAACATATTTTCTGCCATTTGCACAGCGTTACAATACGCCTGCTCATATATACATCCCTTGTCACTTGCAGCAGATAATACTGGAACTGGTGTGGCAGCAAACAGTCGGCAGACTAGCTCCTTAAAAGTTTTCCTGCACTAACCCACTGGGAGCCAGCATAGTTCCGAAGGAAAAAGGTTCCCTTTCTATGAGAGCGTATAATCAAGTTTCTATGTATAATCCTCAACTAGTTTACAGTTGGTTTTTGGAACATCAGCTCAATGACCTGTTTCCAAGTTTACTAACAGCCTCCTTCTGCAAGACTAGCACTTTGTGACAGTAAAGAATGGACTCTATTACGATCAGGTGAAAAAGGGGTCTAGGGTTCCCTCTCAGCCTTCACCAGGTCTTACCATAACAGGGTTTAATTTTAAACACACCATTTTTAGTTCCCCCTTAGTGCATCCTTGTTAATTAACTTCCAATTAGAAGGCAAAGAAACTAGCCTAACAGATTTTCTTCGGTTTAAAGAAAAAAGGTTGAACTTTATTAAACTTAAATTCTAATTCGGTTAACGCCTACAGATACGCGGCACGCCCACACTAGCACGCATACGCGATACATGCAGATAGACACAGAAAAGAGCAGAAGAAATAAAGTGGAAAAGTTTGAGGCAATATCTGATGATGGTTTTGGCTACTGTTCTTCGAGCTCGCTGTAAAGTCCTTGATTGTAGGTAGGTCTTGCTTTTCGTTGGGGTCCAGTATTCTTCTTAAACCTTGTTCGATGTCGGAGACTTTTCTCTCTTGGAGTTCATGTGTGCTCAGTGGGTCCAGAGGCTTGTGAGAAAGAGATGGGAGCAGACAGGAGAGGTCTTCTCACTCCAGGAGCAAACAGTCTTTCTGAGTTCAAAAACCCTGGGGCTCGTTCAAAAAACCCTGGATCAGCCAGTTGGTCATGTGACCGGCTGGTTTAACCAGTCCTGGCTTTTGTGGATTGTACCTTAGCAGTCTCTAGAATGCTCTTCTTTACACCTTCAATATCTAGTGATCAAAATCCATTGTAGGTTGAATGTGGCAGGGAATGGTCCTTTTGTCTCCACAAGCACTGTCTGTTAGTATGCAAATGTTTTTCAGCTAAGTGTCTGGCAGCCCTTGTAACAGACCTTTTCTTCTTCCCAGCAAGTTTAAAATCAATATTCATATGACAAAATTAATATGCCTCATTCTTGGCAGGTGGGAGCCTGCATGACAACTCCTAAAACAAATATTTATCAAAAGCAACTTTCATTCCAAATAATTGGCCCTAACCCTACACTTGCAGGACTGTAGTGTCTCCCACCCGCCCTCCTCCTCTAACCAAAAAAAAGGACTCGGTGGTGTGCAGATAAGGTAAGGCTTTTTCTATTTCTTATTTTTTCGTGCGAATGGTAAAAACTTTTCGTTCCTTTTTCATTTATCTAAGTTAAGACTAAGTTAAGCTTAAGATTAAAAATGGCAGGAGATCTCAGACCCGTGTTATGCTCCTCTTGCTCAATGTGGGAGCTCAGGGACACGGCTGATGTCCCTGACTCCTTCACGTGCTGGAAGTGTGTCCAGCTGCAGGTCTTGTTAGACCGCATGACGGCTCTGGAGCTGCAGATGGACTCACTTTGGAGCATCCGCGATGCTGAGGAGGTCGTGGATAGCACGTTTAGTGAATTGGTCACGCCGCAGATTAGGATTGCTGAGGGAGAAAGGAAATGGGTGACCAAAAGGCAGAGAAAGAGCAAGAAGGCAGCGCAGGTGTCCCCTGCGGTCATCTCCCTCCAAAACAGGTATACCGTTTTGGATACTGTTGAGGGAGATGGCTCACCAGGGGAAGGCAGCAGTAGCCAGGTTCATGGCACCGTGGCTGGCTCTGCTGTTCAGAAGGGCGGGAAAAAGAGTGGAAGGGCTATAGTCATAGGGGATTCGATTGTAAGGGGAGTAGACAGGCGGTTCTGTGGTCGAAAACGAGACTCCCGAATGGTATGTTGCCTCCCAGGTGCACGGGTCAGGGATGTCTCAGATCGGCTGCAGAACATTCTGAAGGGGTAGGGTGAACAGCCAGTTGTCGTTGTGCACATAGGCACCAATGATATAGGTAAAAAACGGGATGAGGTCCTACAAGCAGAATTTAGGGAGTTCGGAGCCAAGTTAAAAAGTAGGACCTCAGAGGTAGTAATCTCAGGATTGCTACCAGTGCCATGTGCTAGTCAGAGTAGAAATGAAAGAATAGTCAGGATGAATGCGTGGCTTGAGAGATGGTGCAGGAGGGAGGGGTTCAGATTTTTGGGACATTGGGACCGGTTCTGGGGGAGGTGGGACTATTACAAATTGGACGGTCTACACCTGGGCCGGACTGGAACCAATGTCCTTGGGGGTGCTTTTGCTAACGCTGTTGGGGAGGGTTTAAACTAATGTGGCAGGGGGATGGGAACCAAATGAGGAGGTCAGTGGACAGTAAGGAGGTAATAACTAAAGCCTGTAAGGAACTAGATAATGAAGTCAGCGTGACTAAGGGGAAGAGTAGGCAGGGAGCAGATGATGCACGCAAAGGGACTGGTGGTCTGAGGTGCATTTGTTTTAATGCAAGAAGTGTAGTAGGTAAGGCAGATGAACTTAGGGCTTGGATTAGTACCTGGGAGTATGATGTTATTGCTATTACTGAGACTTGGTTGAGGGAAGGGCACGATATGGCAACTAAATATCCCAGGATATCGATGCTTCAGGCGGGATAGAGAGGGAGGTAAAAGGGGTGGAGGAGTTGCATTACTGGTCAAAGAGGATATCACAACTGTGCTGAAGGAGGGCACTATGGAGGACTCAAGCAGTGAGGCAATATGGGCAGAACTCAGAAATAGGAAGGGTGCGGTAACAATGTTGGGGCTGTACTACAGGCCTCCCAACAGCGAGCGTGAGATAGAGGTACAAATATGTAAACAGATTATGGAAAGATGTAGGAGCAACAGGAGAGTTTAATTTTCCCAACATTGACTGGGATTCACTTAGTGTTAGAGATCTATATGGAGCAGAATTTGTAAGGAGCAACCAGGAGGGTTTTCTAGAGCAGTATGTAAATAGTCCAACTCGGGAAGGGGCCATACTGGACCTGGTGTTGGGGAATGAGCCCGGCCAGGTGGTTGAGGTTTCAGTAGGGGACTACTTTGGGAATAGTGATCACAATTCCGTAAGTTTTAGAATACTCATGGACAAAGACAAGAGTGGTCCTAAAGGAAGAGTGCTAAATTGGAGGAAGGCCAACTATACCAAAATTCGGCAGGAGCTGGGGAATGTAGATTGGGAGCAGCTGTTTGAAGATAAATCCACATTTGATATGTGGGAGGCTTTGAAAGAGAGGTTGATTAGCGTGCAGGAGAGACATGTTCCTGTGAAAATGAGGGATAGAAATGGCAAGATTAGGGAACCATGGATGACAGGTGAAATTGTGAAACTAGCTAAGAGGAAAAAGGAAGCATTCATAAGTTCTAGGCGGCTGAAGAAAGACGAAGCTTTGGAAGAATATCGGGAATGTAGGACCAATCTGAAACGAGGAATTAAGAGGGCTAAAAGGGGTCATGAAATATCTTTAGCAAACAGGGTTAAGGAAAATCCCAAAGCCTTTTATTCATATATAAGGAGCAAGAGGGTAACTCGAGAAAGGATTGGCCCACTCAAGGACAAAGGAGGAAAATTATGCGTGGAGTCAGAGAAAATGGGTGAGATTCTAAACGAGTACTTTGCATCGGTATTCACCGAGGAGAGGGACATGACGGATGTTGAGGTTAGGGATAGATATTTGATTACTCTAGGTCAAGTCGGCATAAGGAGGGAGGAAGTGTTGGGTATTCTAAAAGGCATTAAGGTGGACAAGTCCCCAGGTCCGGATGGGATCTATCCCAGGTTACTGAGGGAAGCAAGAGAGGAAATAGCTGGGGCCTTAACAGATATCTTTGCAGCATCCTTAAACACGGGTGAGGTCCCGGAGGACTGGAGAATTTCTAATGTTGTCCCCTTGTTTAAGAAGGGTAGCAGGGATAATCCAGGTAATTATAGACCAGTGAGCCTGACGTCAGTGGTAGGGAAGCTGCTGGAGAAGATACTGAGGGATAGGATCTATTCCCATTTGGAAGAAAATGGGCTTATCAGTGATAGGCAACATGGTTTTGTGCAGGGAAGGTCATGTCTTACCAACTTAATAGAATTCTTTGAGGAAGTGACAAAGTTGATTGATGAGGGAAGGGCTGTAGATGTCGTATACATGGACTTCAGTAAGGCGTTTGATAAGGTTCCCCATGGTAGGTTGATGGAGAAAGTGAAGTCGCATGGGGTCCAGGGTGTACTAGCTAGATGGATAAAGAACTGGCTGGGCAACAGGAGACAGAGAGTAGCAGTGGAAGGGAGTTTCTCAAAATGGAGACGTGTGACCAGTGGTGTTCCACAGGGATCCGTGCAGGGACCACTGTTGTTTGTGATATACATAAATGATTTGGAGGAAAGTATAGGTGGTCTGATTAGCAAGTTTGCAGACGACACTAAGATTGGTGGAGTAGCAGATAGCGAAGGGGACTGTCAGAGAATACAGCAGAATATAGATAGATTGGAGAGTTGGGCAGAGAAATGGCAGATGGAGTTCAATCCGGGCAAATGCGAGGTGATGCATTTTGGAAGATCCAATTCAAGAGTGAACTATACAATAAATGGAAAAGTCCTGGGGAAAATTGATGTACAGAGAGATTTGGGTGTTCAGGTCCATTGCTCCCTGAAGATGGCAACGCAGGTCAATAGAGTGGTCAAGAAGGCATACGGCATGCTTTCCTTCATCGGACGAGGTATTGAGTACAAGAGTTGGCAGGTCATGTTACAGTTGTATAAGACTTTGGTTCGGCCACATTTGGAATACTGCGTGCAGTTCTGGTCGCCACATTACCAAAAGGATGTAGATGCTTTGGAGAGGGTGCAGAGGAGGTTCACCAGGATGTTGCCTGGTGTGGAGGGCGCTAGCTATGAAGAGAGGTTGAGTAGATTAGGATTATTTTCATTAGAAAGACGGAGGTTGAGGGGGGACCTGATTGAGGTGTACAAAATCATGAGAGGTATAGACAGGGTGGATAGCAAGAAGCTTTTTCCCAGAGTGGGGGATTCAATTACTAGGGGTCACGAGTTCAAAGTGAGAGGGGAAAAGTTTATGGGGCATATGCGTGGAAAGTTCTTTACGCAGAGGGTGTGGGTGCCTGGAACGCGTTGCCAGCGGAGGTGGTAGACACGGGCACGATAGCGTCTTTTAAGATGTATCTAGACAGATACATGAATGGGCAGGAAGCAAAGAGATACAGACCCTTAGAAAATAGGCGACAGGTTTAGATAGAGGATCTGGATCGGCGCAGGCTTGGAGGGCTGAAGGGCCTGTTCCTGTGCTGTAATTTTCTTTGTTCTTTGTTCTAAATAATAGTCTGTATGAATTTTATGTTATTCATCGTTCCAGGCTTTTGTTCATCGACTACTGTTCTTGATTTAGGACATTACTCTCAAGAACATGCAGGCTCCCTAGCTAAAGACTAATCAGTGCCACTGGGAATTCTGCAATTATGAGGCACCAGCTGATTTTCTGTTAAAGTGTTCCCTTCCTGTGAGGAAGTACAAAGCTGCTGCCGGATAACAGACACTGGCAACCATATCGTGCTTTTAACACAAAAACAACATGTATTTGCACAATATTTGCATTGTGAAATTCCCAAGGCTTTTCACAGGAATGTTATCAGGCAAAATTTGACACTGTTTCACCTAAGGAAATATTAGGGCAAAAGATCAAAAGCTTGGTCAAAGAGGAAGGTTTTAAGGAACATCTTAAAGGAGAAAAGAGAAAGAGAGATGGAGAGGTTTAGGGAGGGAATTCCAGACCTTAGGGCCTAGGCAGCTGAAGGCATGGCCGCCAATGGTACAGTGATTAAAATCGGAGATCCTCAAGAGGCCTGAATTTGAGCATAGCAGATATCTCAGATGTTTGTGGGGCTGGAGGAGATTACAGAGATAGGGAGGGACAAGGTCATGCAGGGATTTGAAAAGAAGGTTGAAAATTTTAAAATCAAGGCTTTGCTTAACCAGGAGCCAGTGTAGGTTAGCGAGCACAGAGCTGATGGTGAACAGGACATAGTGCAAGTTAAGGCATGGACAGCAGAGTTTTGGATGGTTTCAAATTTATAGAGGGAAGAATGTGGGAGGCTGACCAGCAGTACATTAAGTCTAGAGATAACAAAGGCATGAATGAGGGTTTCGGCAGCAGTTGCACTGAGGCAGGGTGAGATCAGGCAATGTTACGGAGGTGAAACTAAGCAGTCTTAGCAATGGCACGGATTGGTGGTCGGAAGTTCATCTCAGGGTCACACATGACATTGAGGTTGCAAAACGTCTCAGATAGTTGCCAGGGAGAGGGATTGAGCCAGTGACTAGGGAACAGAGTTTGTGATGGGAGTAGAAGATGATGGCCGGAATTTTACGCCCTTCCCGGGTGCAGGCTGGAGGCGGGAGGGGAGTAATATTGAGTGGGAGACAGGGACGCCATTCCTGTTGCATACCTGCCCCCGCTGCCATTTTACCAGCAGTGGGGAAAGTGGCAAACAGTCCACCCACCCTAGGCCAATTGAGGTTCTTATGCGGCCTAATAATTACCATTTAAGCACCTCCTCCTGCCACCACTGGTATATTACCAGCAATAGACAGGCACTTGTTAACTGGGGAAGGCCACCCAGTAAAACCTGGCAGCCTCCTTGTGGGCTCAGAGGGGGTGCCTTCCTGATCGAGCACCCTGTACCCCATGGAGGGCTCCCCCATCAGCACAAGCTGCCCCCGCAGCACCTCCCCCTACCCTCTCAATCAGCCCCACCCGCCTTGCTGGTGCCCAGCCGATTGTCCCCAGCGATGCCAGAAACCTCACTCACCTTTATTGGAGCCGGCGCCCTCTTGCTCTTCTGGCTGGGTGCAACCCCAGCAGTAGCCACTGCTCCTGGTGGCGCTGCTGGGGCTGAGGAGCTGCCGGCCCTCTGGCTGGCAGCTCTTGGAAGTGGGACTTCCTGCCTCAGTGAGGGTGGAAGTCCTGACAAAGGACAATTAAGGTCCTGGGCCACGCAAAATTGCTGCGTGACTTCCAGGCCTGGTAGAGGCAGACTTGTCCCTGACTTTTAAACCAGTGGGCAGGGCCTCCACCGTAACATAAAATTTCGGCTGATGGCTTTTATCTTTCTGATACTCAATTGGAGGAAATTTCTATTCATCCCTTACGGGAATAAATGTTTAGCACAGTAAAACATCACAAAGCACTTCACAGGACTGTTACCAAACAAAATTAAACACCAAACCTTGTAAGGACATATTAGGATAGGTGACCAAAAGCTTGGCCAAACAGGTAGGTTTTAAGGAGCATCTTAAAGGAAGAGAGAGAGCTAAAAAAGCAGACAGATGCACGGTAGGGAATTCCAGAGCTTAGGGCCTTGGCAGCTGAAGGCACGGTCACCAATGGTGGAGTGATTAAAATAGATCTTTAAGAGGCCAAAATTAGAGAAGTGTAGATACCTCGGAGGGTTGTTGGGGTGGAGGAGATTACAGAGATATGGAAGGGCAAGGCCATGGAGGGATTTGAAATGTTACACAAAGGGTTACAAAATGTTAAAGGATATTAAATAGGGTTGCACTAAGTTCACATTTCCTGTTTTAAAGGGATAGAATTCTTTTGTCTGGAACATGGTAAGATTGAGAGTAATAACAGTGGCATAATTCCACCTCTGGATTTTAAACAAAAAAAACTTATGATTTCCCATTACCCTTGTTGCGTACCTAAAGCAGCCAAAGCCAGAACTCAAACCAGGTGACAGGAGGGTGCAAGATACTAACTTATGGCTTGTCTCATTAATCAATAGGTTTGAGAGTCTTTTGAGTGAATTTAATACTTTAGTAAGAAATATAAGACTAGTCGATTCTCTGATAGTGGTTAGGCACCAAGTACAAAATCCTTTGGAATTCTAATATTAAATGGAATCAACAATGAAAGTAGAAATATCGGATGTGGAATTTTCAGTAATACTTATTCAATCCTAAATACATGTGTACGTCTGAGCATGTTCTCCACACAAACATGAATGATTACATTATTACACATGGCTAATCATCTTGTCAAACAATGAATAGCAAAGTATTCTGTTTGTCAAGGGGGTTCTGCAAATATGGATGACCTCCTTGGGAGCCCCAATCCTAAGATCTCAGAAAGACAAGGGACAGCTACAAAAAGGACGTTTGGACAGGACATGTGTAATTGGACTAATGCACTAGTATCCCATAAACGTCAACAGAACATATAGTTTGATCATTACCTCATTGCTGTCTGTGGGATCTTGCTGTGTACAAATGATGCTGTGTTCCCCAAAATAACAACAGTGATTACACTTCAAAAGTACTTCATTGGCTCTAAAATATCTTGATGTTGTGAAATGCACTATCTCAATACATTTTTTCTTCAGTTAAGTTGATACATAGATATAAAACATACAGCTATCAGATAACAAAAAGATAGAAATCTGACAGTCTGTCAGGTCTCCCTGCTCGTAGGGACCCCACTCTCAGATCCCTTCAGAGATCCAAATGAGCAAATCTATGTGGGGTAAGTTGGTCTGAGTGACTGCATAAAATACCAATGCTTCATAACAATGAAGCCATTTTCATTGAACGTCCCAAGTTGCCCAACCCAAGCTGCAAAGCAGAAGCTGACCACTTATTTCAACACAACTATAACTGGACAGCCTAGTGTAATGATCAGATTAACTGTTGTCAAATGAAGTGACTGCCTGAAACAGAAAATGTTGAAATTACTCAACAGGTCAGTCAGCATCTGGAAGAGAGGAGAGAATAAGAATTCATAAAGGGTATAACCCCATTTTTCTTTTTATGCATGCTGCTATTTATTTTCAGAGTTTTCTGTTTATATGTCAGATTACTTCCAATTTTTTGTATTTGTGACTGTTTGAAGCATTGCTATTGCCTCATTTGTGTCAGTTTCCATCTTCTCCTTATGTGGTCAGGCAATGGGCATAGTCCCTATCAGATGCTGCCAGCACATTCTGAGCACTGATGGGTAGCTCCCCATTTTGGCAGAGACAGTGTTGCAGGTAATCCAGCAGGCCATCCACAGAGCAAGGGCCTGCAGCATGGGTTAAATGAGAAAGTTGGGCTCATTGGAGATGGTTGCTCATTATTGAAGGCGGGGGTAGGCTTAGCAGCAAGGCACTGGGAAAGCAATTACGCTCATTCTGCTGCCCCCAAAAGTATTTTGAATAAATTATTCTTTATTGTTCTCAGAGTTGCTACCATCAAATCACTTTAATGGACGGTGATTCTGGAAATTTCTTGCTCTGTGTAGTGGACTGGACCAGAACTCAGTGGCCATTGTGTTTAACTACACCAAAATGACATTGGGGTCTTAACATCAAAGGTCCCTGATCTGCAGTGAATAATTATGAGCCCGTTATTTTGGGTGGGATTGTGCCCTCCCCCCCCCCCTTGAATTGGGGCCGTTTGCATATGGGGCAGATAGGATTTGGGCAGGAAACCAGCAATTGGTTTATTTTTGTTGCTTTGGTCTCTCTACCAGCCCATGTGTGAATCCATCGTGTTTGTTATCTAGATCAGCTCTCAACTTTATACACCCCTTTTTACAAGTTCCATTTGAATGCATGTTCCGGCAGCTACTGTGTGTAGATTCAAGATCAATACAAAAATAACTAACCACAGGACTTGCTCATGATTCTGGTGTTGGTTAAATCTATGAAGCATCATCCCTCAACACTTAGACTACTCCACTCTACTATATTATTCTCACACACTTGTTTTGGACTGAATAGTTTGGTTTTTCAGTGAGCTGTCTATAAAGTTCTCTGGATTAACCAAATACCAAGAGTTCGGTTTTTAAAACAGAAGCCTATTTTTTGACTCAATTCTGTCTTGTGATGACAATACATCTATTATTTATGTTAATAAGGTTTCCATTAACTTGCCTCATCAACAAAACAAACATCAAGCCATGACCTCATCTCCTGCCCTGTCCTGCCCATGTCCAACCCTTTGTCTGGTTTGGCAATGATGAAAAGGTGACACCCTGCACTGTGGGGGGCTTATAGTGTGCCAGTAATACGAAAACATTCTTATTCCTTTGGAAGTAAAGTTCTTCTCTTTCAAGCTGAGAATCACTTTTATTTTAATGTTGAGGGAAGTGACTTGGTGAAAAGTGTTTGGGAAGGAGAGAGGAGCTGTACAATATTTTAGTGGGGGTTGTTACTTGAAGAGGGTATTTCCAACCCTTGCAGAACAGGGTGCTCTTTAACACAAATAAAACAAAATATAAAATGGTGTTCTGAAGAAGGGTCACTGACCTGAAACGTTAACTCTGCTTCTCTCTCCACGGATGCTGCCAGACCTGCTGAGTATTTCCAGCATTTCTTGTTTTTATTTCAGATTTCCCGCATCTGCAGTATTTTGCTTTTATAAAATGGTGTTGTTGTTTGCAGTGCATGTTGTGACGGAAAACCCACATGCCAAATGGAAAATATTAATTTTGTCGTATGGAACTCTGCTTGAGACTTTTTTACTGGACATTATTACAAATAACTTTTAAAAATCAGAAGAGAACAGCTAAAGATGGCCGCGCACAATTTGCATTTGAGAAGCCAAAGGCCGGCTGAGAGACAGAGGTGATTTCCGAGTCTAGCCAGAACAATAGGGGTGTACTCTGATTCAATCACCAAGAATGGTTTTGTCAATGTTGGTTGTCAAAAGCCATCGACACCCAATGACATTGAAAGAGCCAAAACCTCCCTACCAAGTATGTCTGAACAACCTTGAATTTCAAAGATCATGCCAGAAACTTCTGTTGCAAACAAAGAGGTGGTCACATGACAGGACTACCTGAGTGACTCTGAGAGTTTGTGATTTGTGCCTCAGAAGGCAGACAGCAACTGATCTCCAAGAAAGAAAGCACCACTCCGTCTCTCTCTCTCTCCCTCTCCAGCAAAGTCCCAGGGGAGCCTCGGCTTCAGCTAAACCTCAAATCTACAGATCCTCACAGTCAGCAAAAGAGGATGCATAAAGCCTCTCTTCAGCCATCTGGAACCAGAGAAACAAGCTTGAATTATGCACGTGGTCCAGCAAGGACTTCAATTTCACCTAAGGACAGTAGGACAACACTTCTGTATGTAAATTTCATTTTTATTAAGGACTCTACTCCAATCTCCCAACCCTGCTTTTTCCTCTCTGTATCTATTTGTGTGTGTGTGCCTCTCGTATGAATGTGAGCATGGATGCATCATGTATTATCGTAATTTTAACCGGTTTAGAGTGATAAGGTTAATAAACTTACATCCTTCTTGTTTAAACTCAAGAAAACCTGTCTGATTAGTAAATTTACAATTATAATTAGAGGAACAAGAGCAAGTGCTCACTGAGGTGGTAAGTTGTAAAAGAATAAACCCTGTTGTGGTCAAACAAGAGAAGGTGCAAAAGGGGAGCCTGAGACCCTTTCCTCACCTGGTCATAACAATGTGCTCTAATCAAAACAGGAATCAACATTATCTTAGCTATGGCAGATGGTATCACTGCAGCTCATCACTCCACCAGGATGAGGTGCAGAAAGATGTTTAAAACCACTAATGCTTTCTTTAGAGTGCAAGCTTACAGTAAATACAGCCCAATGCTCCAGTGCTGTACGGAGGGAATGCTGCACTGTCGGAGGTGCCGTATCTTTGGAATGAGGCCTCATCTGCCCTCTCAGATGGACGCAAAATCCCACGACACTATTCGAAGAACAGGGGAGTTCTCCCCAATGTCCTGGCCAAGATATATCCCTCGACCAACATCAATCAAATAGATTATCTGGTCCTTCACAGCTATATGTGGAACCTTGTTGTGCACAAATTAACTACATTTCCTACATTAAAACAGTTCACTTCAGAAGTACTTCAATGGTTGTAAAACACTTTGTGATGGCCTGAGGTTGTGAAAGGCACTATAGAGATGCAAGTTTGCCTGAAGCTCAACGTCTGATAGGCCAGTAGATATCCATCAAAATTGCTGTGTGATAACAGCAGTTAAGAAATCATGCCCCAGTTCAGACAGATTGATGCTTTGGCACTACAGCTTTTCAAATGTTTTAGACCTAGTTTAGGATAGGGCAGGTAGTCCAAGTATTGATGTTCTGGATCGATTATGATCCTTTGGGTAGTTTTGACCTCATTTGACAAACTACTTTGAATGGAAAACTCCCCTGATCAGCTCTGAAAGTGATACTCGTGGGAGTTTCCTTTCATGTTTGTAGCAGAAGGCACCTTAACCTTCCTCATGATGTGTCAGTTTGAAGGTTCTTCCTCAATTGCAGAGATCTACAGGGCCTGGAATTCCCCATGAACTGATCCTGCTCACTCACCATAACATTACCAAAAGTGTGGCAGAAATCCCATCCACCCACGTTAACAGGTTTTCTGCCACAGTTCCAGTGAAGTGTCGATGCTGGGTAAGGATCATTTCAGAGGAAATTCACAGCTGCATATTCGGATTTTCCTCCACCTTACAAACTTTTGATTTAGGTCCATCATAGACGGTGACTGTGACAAAATATCTTCAATATTGTGAAGCCCTATCCTGGTATCAATAGCTTCAAGAGTAAATTACAATATGCAAAATATTTGGAGATGTTTCTGAGAGATGTGCTACCATTGCTGCATGCTTACAGGGAGTGCCATAAAGTTTTAGGCCATAAATGCCAATACTCTTTTTGGATGTGTCAGCCCTATGCTGCATTGTAGATGCAGCTGCCCTTGTAGCAAGTGGCTCTCTGACAGTTGCAAGGACTTGCAAAGACAGTGCTTCTTGATTGTTGCCAGGTAGGCTTACCAAGGAATGCAGATATGATTGGTGACTGTGGCCTGATCACCTGGGATGCCTTCTTTCATGCAGTGCAACTGAGAGCATGACATGTTACGATTGGGCGTCTAGAGGCAATATACAGCAGTACAATTAGTCAGGCATTTACACAGCCAAGTCACACCCATTAAGGCTGCTGTCCAAGTTTCCTTTGGGTGAAAGTAGCCTCCGCCTGCACTAATCATCTGCCAAAGCAAGGTGTAATATGGTAAAAAAATATGGTGGCCCTAGAAATCTGCAGGGGCAGGACCTCAGTGTAACTACCAGGATTGCACTCACAGCTAAACTCTTCCAGTGACCCTTGCAGAGTTCAGGAGAAGGAGCATAATGGAGACTGATTTTTGTGGGGGCTTCTAGCCAAAGTCCCAGAAACCAGGAACGGAAGTTATTCAGCTGAGAAGGAGGGTACTGGGTGCTCCCTTTGAAAAGCAGCTGGCTGTAGCCGCAGCAGTGCACTGTGTTGGGGATGGCTGCTTTAAACATTAAAAGCATAGGGACTCACTGACCTTTGGGGAGCAATGCCTTGCACTGGATGACCAGCCCTCAACCCTGATCTGCACCCCCAAAGATCAGGGAGCATCTTCAGAGATCCAGGGGAGTGTTAACGTAGGCGCCATATTGCCCTAAAGGAAGCAAATGTGACTCATCTGACTGGGTGTACCTGCCTGCAACCATAAATTGAGCCTGAGGATACAAAACTCCCTGTGCAGTCACCTTGTTTGGTGTGGACAGCAACTCTATTGTCAAACAAGGTAGCTGGAAAACTCCATGTAAAGCTGGGACCCAATTTATCCGAGTACTGGCAACAATTTTGGAATGGCCGAGCAAATTCCAATGTGGAAGTAGTGGCCAACTCCATTAACACACTTGTGGACCCAAACATGATGCAGCATCTGATGACAGATGTCTCAGCTTCTATTGCAGTACTGAGTGCTCCATTGGAAGCGTAGACTGCTGCCATCATGGCTGTGCATACCAGTATCTGAGGGGCCTCAGGGCATCATAGCACTCCTCCAATCTATTGCCCAACAAATCTGCTCCCTAAAGACCCTCTGCAGATGTGTTCTTCTGCTGAGAACCCTTCTCCCCTTCCTCCTCCTCTTTGCTCTTGAAGTAGGTTCTCCTGCACTGCGTAGCCTCTGCTCATTCTCCCTGTCATGCTGAATGCCAAGAGGAAGCCCTACTAGGCCACCCATATCAGAGAGCAATGCAGAAGCTTGAAGTCAGCTATAATGGCATCAGCCTCTGTAACACCACTTCCTGTAAACCTTTACAACTTTAAGCAACTGCAGAAAGCACCAAATACTTGTAGAATTGTAGCAACAGCCAGAAGAAATCAACTAGCAACTAACCTATTGTTACAAGAGTTTTGTTTTTGTATTGAAAACTTAGAATTCTGTGTGTTTTTAAAAGCTGAGGAAAGGATTTTTCTGTGGACACTTATTGTTGAAACTTGATGGGTTTGGACTGAGTGAAATACACAGACTGTAAGGCACCTGTTTCCAAACAACTCAGCTAGGGAATGACAGGTCAAGATTTATGATTGTCATGTGACTCGATTGTTGAAGTTAGTTTCACTTTTGGATTGTAAAGGAACAGTGATTTGGACAAGGAGCAGGCATTTGAAATTTGGCTGTAACATGCCTGGAGACTAGAGAAAGGCCCTCTCTCTCTAAAGGAAAGCTGCATCTCTTGATAAGAAATCCTGCATTTGAAAGGTGGCAGATTCCTATTGCCTCCTGTCTCTGAAGAATTCCTGCATCCATTGTGGTTCCTGGTGCCTCCTATGTTTTGGGAAACCCTGGAACCCGCAGAAAGCTTCTACTGCTGTTTTTCTTTTGCAGGAAAATCCTCATAACAATTTATTTAGCAATGTAAAATATACAGATACTACACATTAACGGGAGCGACGGAGCTGCAGTGTATTGCGTCTTCTCCATGCAGCACGACGAGAGCCTCCAATAGTTAGATGGTATTTGTGACCCTTGCCAAACCACGACTCTTCTTGCCAGCAGATATTAGGCCACGCATCTCTCTGTGCTTGTGCACAGGCTTTGTGATCCATTGGGTATCGGGGTTGCATCGGATAGCTTTGTGGAATGGGTCGACAAGAACAACCTCAAAGAACTTATATGTGGCATCTTCACCCACCCAGTATGAAGCAAGAACTCCATTATATTCTGAGGAAACAGCTGTAAACCAAAAAAAAATCCTTTTCCCCCAGTTAACCTTTTTTTTTTTAACATAAGTGTGTGTGCATGAAGGCTAAGGAACTAAGCAGCTTTTCATATATATAGATTTATCTCATTAGTAGTTAACACTTATTATTTCCTTTATAATAAATAGTTACAGTTGTTGTTCTTTAAAGAAACCTGTTTTGGTGTGCTTTATTCTGGGGGACAAATAGAGTGTCTAATTTGACTATTCTTCAGTCGGTGGGAAACTTTCTTGATATGCTGTGACCTGTGGCGTAGTGGGACTGAATTAACAGTGTATTACTCCCGTCTTGGTCGTAACATATTAATAAATAATTGAAGATTCCTTTAAATAGTGCTGATGGTGTCCTTTTTGCTGCTGAACGTGTGTTCAGCTGTGAGGGATTAAGAGAGGGCATTAGATGTAGCATGGAGCTCCAAATTTGCACCGCCGGTGTCAAATCAGTGTTGCACGCTGATTGATGTCATGATCTGCCTGCTCTACATACGTCTGGCAGACGTTGGTGTGCACGCTAATGCCCTGACCGATATGGCATCTGGCATGATTCATGGCAGAAGTGTGCGTGCACGGAGTGGACACTTTATTGGTCCCCAAATGGCACCCACGGCACCCAAACAACAGGCACTACCCAGTTCAATTTTGCACCTAAGGTGTTTGAAATAAGACAACATCTAAGGTCGTAAACCTGGTCCAAGCTTAAATCATTACAATTTGAACAAAGTTAGTTTGATTGCCTGAAAGTTTGAGCAACAAACTAATTTTGAGCAATTACAGACATGGGGCAGGGGTGAATTTTCACAGAGGTTCTGCTGCTAACCCACTGTAATTTTGGCAGAAGAGCTGCAGAAACCCGAGTTTCATGACTTTGTTATCCCTAGACTCGACTATTACAATGCTATACTGGCCAGCCTTCCAGCTTGTACCCTTCATAAACTTGAGCTTGTCAAAAACTCCATTGCCCATATTGTAAAATGCACCAAGTTCTGTTCGCCCATCACCCAATGTTCACTGACCTAAATGTCCAGTCCAGCAACAACACAATTTTAAAATTTTCATCCTTGTTTTCAAATCGCTCCATGGTTTTGCTCCTCCCTATCTCTGTAACCTCCGTCAGCCCTACAATCCTCCGAGATCTCTGCACTCCTCCAATTCTGGACTCTTGTACATCCCCAAATCTCTTTCACTTCAGCTGTCTAGACCCTAAAATTCTGGAATTCCCTTTCTAAATGTCTCTGCTTCTCTACCTCTCTTTCTTCCCATAAGTCACTACTTGAAACCTCCCTCTTTGACCAAGATTTGACCATGTCCCAATAGCTCCTTATACGGCTCGCTGTCACTTTTTGTCTGATCTTGTGCGTGTGGAGCACCTTGAGACATATTACTACAGTAAAGGTGCTTTATAATTCTTGTTTTTGTTTCTGCAACCTGTCTACAGTAGACAAGCAGGAAACCCCCCAACAGAAATTCACCCATCATGATTCATTCAGTTAAGTATAAGACAACCAATTGAGTTTGAATTTCTGTCATTAAGAAAATACAATAAGCCACTGCAATCAGCGAGAGGAAACCCCAGTGAACCAAAACTACTCATTCAGCTGAAGTATTAGTGAAGCAGATTGGGCACATCACAAGAAAAGATGAAGTAGACTTGTTAAATTCCATAGTCAAAACAGATTACAAGAAAGAAAAGGAATGTACACACATATATACATTCATACAGAAATAGCAGGGGACTAGGATGATTTGGACAGCTCTTTCATGGTCCGAATGGTCTCCTTCTGCATTGTATGCTTTTTGATTCTATATGAAACATATCTGCAAAGGGATATCTTAGTATCAGATTGCAACTCATTATTTTTTTCCACTTAAGGAGCTAGTTTCTACAGTACATTGTATTAAATGACTTAGGTTATTTCGTCTGCTGTTGTTTGTTTAATATATCTGCATAATATTTTAAACTTAAAATGTGATGATGTACCATGTGGTGAGATCATGTAGAGGAAGGCAGAAGCCTTGTAAATTTATGTACATTGGCATCAATGTCAATAGAACCCCGATGCAATTTTAACTGGGGACTGAGCATGGAAGCCACTGCAGCTTTAGGCAGAAGACCTACAACTGGTCTGAAGACAGAACCTACAGCTAAGTTTACAACTTTCCGTTGTTGTGCCAGGATGTGCAGAAGTGCCACACAAGGAAAGTTGTAGTCTTCCTTGCCCTAGGCTTTCCCACCTCCCTTCTTCTCTTCCACAAGACTGCCACACTCCGTCCCTTGGGAAAGATAGCATGGGTTTGCTCAAGGAAAATTGTGTTTAACTAACGTGATTGAGTTTTTTGATGACGTAACTGGGATGAATGATGAGGGTAATGTGGCTGATGTGGTATACGTGGACTTACAAAAGGCTTTTGATTAGGTTCCCCATAATAGACTTGACAGCAAAGTTGAAGCCCATGGAAATAAAGGGACAGTAGGCACAGTGGCGCAGTGGTTAGCACCGCAGCCTCACAGCTCCAGCGGCCCGGGTTCAATTCTGGGTACTGCCTGTGTGGAGTTTGCAAGTTCTCCCTGTGTCTGCGTGGGTTTCCTCCGGGTGCTCCGGTTTCCTCCCACATGCCAAAGACTTGCAGGTTGATAGGTAAATTGGCCATTATAAATTGCCCCTAGTATAGGTAGGTGGTAGGGAAATATAGGGACAGGTGGGAATGTGATAGGAATATGGAATTAGTGTAGGATCAGTATAAATGGGTGGTTGATGGTCGGCACAGACTCGGTGTGCCGAAGGGCCTGTTTCAGTGCTGTATCTCTAAATAAAAAAATAAAAACAGCATGGAAACAAAGTTGACTGAGGGACAGGAAACACAGTAGTGGTGAACGGTTGTTTTTTTGGACTGGAGGAGGGTATGCAGTGTGGTTCCCTGGGGTTGGTGCTAGGACCACTGCTTTTCTTGATATATATTAGTTACCTAGACTTAGGTGTGCAGGGCACAATTTCAAAGTTTGCAGATGACACAAAACTTGGACGTATTGTGAACTTTGAGGAGTGTGACGGAAACCACACCTGACAAATGGAAACATATTAATTTTGTCATATGGAACACTATTTGAACACTTACTGGATATTGAAAATAACTGATTTAAAAAGACCACAGAGCAAGGGCTGAAAACATGGTTGCACATTTGCATTCTGAGAGACAGTTGCCTGAAGAGACAGTGGCTTGGAGAGACAATGGGAGTACTCCCTGATTCAATTATCCAGATGGGTTTTGTCAATAGTAATGATCAAAAGACATTGAGAGTCATTGTCTGTGTAAGAGCCAGCATTCCACCCCCCCCCACTGATTGTGTCTGGTAAGCTTTGAAGAATCCACAACCTCACAGGTGATGCCATTTCAAACAAAGAGCTAGTCACATGACTAACCTGCTGGCTAACCTGGGAATTGATTGAATTGTGCTCACAGTAAAGTTTTGAGACAGACTGCTTTTGAAGACCAAAGAGAAGTAAGGTCTCTCTCACGCAAAGTTCCAGGGACCCACGGAAGTAACTTAAGCCTCAAGACAGAAGACCCTGCAGCCTTCTGGTGCCAGCGAAATAAGTTTGAAAGTGTACACTGGGCCCAATGAGAACTGCAAGACTTAACTTCAATCAAAGACTTAATATCCAACCCAAAACAGTAACTGAATTCCATTTACTAATTCAAATCTTGCCCCTTTAATTCTTTCTCCTCCTCTGTATCGATTTGTGTGTATGTTTATCGCGTATGCATGCTAACATGGTTATGTCGCATATTCTTCGTAGTTTTAACTGAGTTAAGAGTTTTAAGGTTAATAAACTTACACCTTTCTTGTTTAAATCTGAGAAAACCTGTCTGGTTGATTCCTTTACAACTACAATTAGAGAGCAGTGAGCTCTCACTGACTTACTGAGGGGAAGCTAAAAACATTGTGTTTTAAAAGTTAAACCTTGTTACGGCCAAACCAGGAAAAGGCCGAGAGGGGAGCCCTAGACCCGTTCCTCACCTGGTCGTAACAGGAGCATAATGATAGACTTCAAGAAGGCATAGAGAGGCTGGTGGAATGAGCAGATGAAATTTAATGCAGAGAAGTGGTACATTTTGGTCGAGGCAATATAAAATAAAAGGTACAGTTCTAAAGGTGGTGCAGGAACAGACAGACCTGGGGGGTAGATGTGCACAAATCATTGAAGGTGGCAGGGTAGGTTGAGAAAGCAGTTAAAAAGGCTTTATTGAGGCAGGGAGTACAAAATCAAGGAAGTTATGGTGAACATTTATAAAACACTGGTTTGGCCTCAACTGGAATATTGTGTATGAGCAGCGTACTTTAGGAAGGATGTGAAGGCTTTAGAGAGGGTGCAGAAAAGATTTACGAGAACGGTTGCATGTATGACGGACTTCAGTTATGGGGATAGATTGGAGACGTTGGGGTTGTTCTCCTTAGAGAAGGGAAGATTAAGAGAAGATTTCATAGAAGTGTTGAAAATCATGAGGAGCCCAGAAAGAATGGGGGGAAACTGTTTCTATTGGTGGAAAGGTCGAAAACCAGAGGACACTGATTTAAGGTGCTTGGATAAGAACTAACAGCGACATGAGGAAAAGCATTTTAAGGAGCGAGTGGTTAGGATTTGGAATGCACTACCTGACTGTGTGATGGAGGCAGATACAATCGGGCCTTTCAAAATGGAACTGGATATTCAACTGAAGAGGAAACATTTCCAGGGCTATGGGGAAAGGGCAGAGGAGTGGGACTAGCTGAGTTACTCTTGCATACAGCTGGCAAAAATCAGCCAAACGGCCTCCTTCTGCGCTGAAACCATTTTATGATTCTATTTACTTGGAAGCTAGCGGGCGACTCTTGGCTACCTGATCTTCGCCCACTGAGGACCGTTTTGTGACATCTTTGTGCCAGATCTGGGCAGGATGTGGACAGTTGACATTTAAATAAGACCTGACAGTTAGAATTGGCGTGGCCTCTTGCAAATACAGTGACAGAAATGAACAAATAAAGCCAGTTGAGAACCACCTTTTTGACTCAAAAAAGCTTCTAAAATTAGCTTCAAAGAAAATAAACCTTGGCATAAGACAACTATTCATTATGCAATAGAAAGTTCCTTTGAAGAAAGTGAAACTTTTTTTTACAAGTTGTACTTCAGTACCTATATGTATATACCTTCAATGAAAAACATTGAATAAACACACCTGAATATGCAACACTCAGAAACCATCAGCTCATCTGAAAATTCTTCCCCTCAAATAAAAATAGAAAATGTTGGCAATACTCAGCGGGTTAGGCAACATCTTTGGAGAGAGAAACAGAGTTAACATTTCAGGTCAATGACATTACATCAGAACTGGAAAAAGTTCGAGATATATCAGGTTTTAAACAAGTACAGTGGCAGGGGTGGTGGGGGGAAAGAACAGAAGGGAAGGTCTGTGTTCGGGTGAAAGATAGGAGAGATTAAATGACATAAGTGATGATGATGGTACAAGGCAAAAGGGGGGTGGTGGGACAAGTAAAGAAACAAAAGATGGATATACAGGAGGTGTAAATAGGAAAGCAAAATAATTACCAACAGCTGCCATCCAAAAAGAAAAATGGGTGGGAGGCGGAATGGGGTGCAGAGGTTATGATCTGAAATTGTTGAACTTAATGTTGAGTCTGGAAGGCTGTCAAGTGCATAATCGAAAGATGAGATTCTGTTCCTCGAGCTTCATTGGAACAGAATTGGAGGCTGAGTAGAGAGAGGCAAGAGTGGAAGTGGGATGGAGAATGAAATGGCAGGTGACTGGAAGCTCGGGGTTACACTTGCGGACTGAACAGATTTCCAGCAGCCATGGTATTTTGCTTGTGCATTAATACTTCTGCCTCAATTTGGTACACAACTAACAGTGGGAGAAACATCTTATTGATCCAGAGCTTTTGACACCCTCAGTCTCACCATCCAGACAATTTAATTGGTTGATACACAAAACCTCTCACTTCAGCTGATTTTTCTTTTTAAAATGCTGATGAATTAAGAGACTGTCAACTTCATAACCCGACGCCTGGTCTGCCGACAATATATATAAAAGAAAAGGGAGTATTTGAACCATGAGTTGTGTTTTAGTGTTGATGGTGAAATGTTTGCAAGATTATATCACCAAGTCTTGCAGAGGCCCATTCCCATGGCGTGATGTTGTCTAAGAATAGGTATTAAAGCTTGAGGTGGCTTGAAATGCTTAGCTATCACCAAAAAAGGCTATATCATTACTTTTTCCATTACTGTCATTAGAGTCAGAGTCATTACAGCACAGGAGGCCATTCCGCCCATCGCATCAATGCTGGATTTAATTCCATATGGTTATAAGCAACACGTTTAATGATGTAGAACGAGCAAATTTAAGTATTAAACAGAGGTGAGTTTATGCATACTGTATTATCATAGGACAGGTTATAACCAAAATACATAAATAAAACAGATCAGGATTAGAAGGGTCACTGACCTGTGACCTGAAACGTTAACTCTGCTTCTCTCTCCACAGATGCTGCCAGACCTGCTGAGTATTTCCAGCATTTCTTGTTTCTATTTCAGGATTAGCTGTGTTTATTGTTCATCTAAATGAGACCACATTTTGAAACCATAAAAAGATTTGATATAGGGTTATGTGATCCGAGACATCACGTGTGCAAAAAATGCAGGGCGACAGGGATATATTTTGAGTGGGATTTATCATTAAAAAGGGTGGGACGCATCAGATTGTCTTTCGCAACGCACGAGAATGTGTTTATTTTGTCGCGTGAGACCACATAATAACAGGTGATATGATTTCCAGCTCACCCCAAGCATATCAATCACTAACTGACACCAGCAGTCAGGAACACTGCCTTCGAGCCTATTTTAAACAGGAACGGCTCGGCCCCTGACCTTTCACCTTTGTGTGTGCAGATGTTGGTTTCTTGGAGGATCGGGGTGAAGTCAGGAAGTAGGGAGTCTGCGCAACAGCTCGAGAGTTCGTGCGCAGCGGCTCGAGAGTTCGTGTGCGAGCGAGGGAGTCTGCGCAGCGGCTCGAGAGTTCGTGTGCGAGCGAGGGAGGCTGCGCAACAGCTCGAGATCTGGAGCAGCCGTTAGAAAGAGTGCGTCACAGCGGCCCAAAGTCGGAGTTCCTCGGTCCGAGAGTCAGCCTCACGCCGCAGACATGGTCAAGATCGGATTCAACTCACCCGTCGCCCAGAAGGACGGTAAAGGGGCTCTCCTGGTCGCCGAGCCGGTACGTTTGGAACTGGAGGGGAGGGATACGGGGACCCGCGAGAGGGCCTGTGCCGAGTAGAGGCTCTCCGGTAAATGGCGCAGCGCCAGTTCCTCCACCGAACACTAGCCACCAACCTCTATTCACACGCCTGGCACAGGGCGCCGACCCTCCCTGGAGCCGGCCTGCGGCTTATTTCCCTACCACTCGTTTCCCAGGGATTTGCGGGAGGTGAATCGCTCTTCATCTCCATCCAGAGTGTTTCCCCCGGTCCCCGGGTTTATGTCCTGTCCTCCAGTGGTTGCCCGTCGCCACAGTGGTGACAGCTCCATTCATAGCCATGGGTCAAGGTCTGTGTGTGTTACTGAGCACCAGTCTGAATCTATCCAACTCTTCCAGTTGGGGAAAGAGAATTCCCAACTTTATTTCTTATGGCCTTTTCCTTTACTGTCCAGTGATTTTTGTATGATCCCTTTACTTATATAAATCAAGGAAATTAAATAGTAGTGCGCGCCTGTGAAAATATTGCTTCGAATGTGACTTGTTTTCCTCGTTGATTTATCACTGTGTTCTTGACGAAGGAACTGAATGTGCAGCCTATTTTTCAATTTGTGAATTTAGTTTCTTCCCCTTCAATATACTTCGACTGAATTTTATTTCTTCTCTAAGGAAGGTTAGCTCACAGTATAAATGAACTGGATTGGGTAGCAAGGGAATTGATTAAATGATAGAATTGGTTCCATGGGATGTAAATATGGTGAAAACCTGAAGTACAGTTACCAAAATTGCATAGAATCATAGAAAAAAAATAACACAGAAGGAGACCATTCAGCCCATTGTGTCTGCGCCAGCTGAATAAACTATCCACTCAAACTAATCCCACCTTCTGGCACCTGGTCCGTAGCCCCGCATGTTACAGCACCTCTGGTACATGTCCAGGTGCCTTTTATAAGAATTGAGGGTCTCTACTTCTGCAATCATTCCTGGCAGCGATTTCCAGCCATCCACCACTCTCTGGGTAAAAAGATTGTTCCTCGTGTCCTCTCTAATCCTTCTACCAATCACCTTAAATCTGTGCCCTCTGGTAACTGACCTCGCAGCCAGGGGAAACCAGTCCTTCCTGTCGACTCTATCTAGGCCCCTCATAATTTTGTATACCTCAATCAGTTCACCCCTCAGCCTCTTCAGTTCCAGGGAAACTAACCTGAGCCGATCCAATCTTTCCTCATCGCTGCAACCTTCAAGCGCTGGCAACATTCTTGTAAATCTCTGTACTCAAACCAGAGCAATTATGTCCTTTCTGTAATCTGACCAGAACTGCATGCAATACTCCAGTTGTGGCCTAACCAACTCTCTATACCATTCCAGCCTGCTTTTGTACTCTATACCTCGGCCAATCCATATGCCTTCTTCACCACTCTATCCACTTGTGCTGCCACCTTCAGGGACTTGTGGACATGCGCTCCAAGGTCTCACTTCTTCTACCCCTCTCAATATCTTCCATTTTATTGTATATTCCCTTTATTTGCCCTCCCCAAATGCAATAACTCGTGCTTCTCTGGATTGAATTCCATTTGCCATTTTTCCGCCCACTCAACCGAAACATTGATAGAGTTCTGGAATCCACGGCTTTCCTCCTCACTGTTAACCACACAGCTAATTTTTGTGTCATTGGATTTCCCAATCGTGTCATCGGATTTCCCAATCATGTCACCCACACTTAAGGCCAAATCATTAATATATACCACAAACAGCAAGGGACCTAACACTGAGCCCTGTGGAACACCACTGAAAACTGCTTTCCATTCACAAATACATCCGTCGACTACTATCCTTTGTTTCCTGTCAGAGCCAATTTTGGAACCAACCTGCTAACTTCCCCTGTATCCCATAGGCTCTCATTTTACTGACCAGTCTGCCATGTGGGACTTTGTCACATGCCTTATTAAAATCCATGTAAACCACATCCACTGCACCACCCTCATCAATCCTCCTTGTCACTTCCTCAAAAAATCTCAATTAAGTTAGTAAGACATGACCTTCCCCATACAAATCCATGCTGACCATCCTGATTAATCCATGTCTTTCTAAGGGATAGGATAAACTAACAATTTACCCACCGCCGGGGTCAGACCTGCTTAACCCTCACACCCTTTTTAAACAATGGTACAACGTTTGCAGACCTCTAGTCATCTGTTACCTTGCCTGTATCTAGTGAGGATTTGAAGATGATCCTCAGCGCATCTGCTATTTCCTCCCTGTCTTCCTTTAACAACCTGGGATGCAATCCTTCCAGTCCTGGCCACTTATCCACTTTCAGAGATGTCAGACTCTCAAGCACTTCCTTTCTGAGTTATACAGCACAGAAACAGGCCCTTCGGCTCGCAGTATCTGCGCCGGCCATCAGGCCTATCCTAATTCCAGCTAGTAATCGCTAATAGGTAGCTATCTTGGGGCTTTATTTTAAAAAGAACCTTTTTTTTTACTCTGCTCTATCTAAGCTATCCACAGGCAACAACAGCTACCACCCACCGGCCAGTCATCCCGCAGATTTCCCGTGATGGCACTGGTAGTTTTTTTCCCACTTATCAAACAGAGCGCGCGCTGACACAGCCAGAGCGCCTGCTGCTGCCCCGGACTTCTGGTAAGTTAGGGCCTCGAGCCCTGCTCTTTAATTTATATAGCTCCGTTCAGTCCCGGTTCCGCGCAGGTCCGTTGCTGAGTGCTGCTGCCCCAGACTTCTGGTAAGTGAGGGCCGTGAGCCCACTCTTGAATTTATATAGCTCCGCTCGGTCCCGGTTCCTCGCAGGTCCGCCGCTGCCTTGGACTTCTGGTAAGTGAGGGCCTCGAGCCCCGCTCTTTAATTTATATAGCTCCGTTCACTCCCGGTTCCGCGCAGGTCAGCTGCTGAGTGCTGCTGCCCCGGACTTCTGGTAAGTGAGGGCCGTGAGCCCTGCTCTTTAGTTTATATAGCTCCGCTCGGTCCCGGCTGCTCGCAGGTCCACCACTGACTGCTGCTGCCCAGGACTTCTGGCATGTCATCAATTTTTCTCTAATTTGCTAGAATGTAAAATTTCAAGAGATGAAGCAATTTTAGCTGTATTGTGCAAGACTGTACAATTTCCTGTTTTTTTCTTGCTATCCTATCCTGAAAATGTATTTAGAATGCTGAATCAGTTCGACAAGTCATGCAGTTTAACAACTCTGATCTGATAGAAAGCCGCTAATCTTGCAGCAATCACTTTTTCTACCAATAAAATTATCAGTAGTTATTTATAATTAATATTGGTGAAATATCTTGTAACTAAAAGTTGATATTTCCCCTTTTATAAAGGGAACCATTTAGTAATGTGCTTCAATTCAATGGGACCAAGCAAACTGGAGTCAAGTAACTGGCTTCTTTCAACATTGAATTTAACTTGCATTTACGTAGCGTCTTTAATGTACTAAACCATTCCAAAGTGCTTCACAGGAGTTTAATCGGAAAAAAATCAGCACTGAGCCAAAGAAGGAGATGCTAGCATTGGTGAGGTTCATTTTATGCAACCTCTTAAAGGAAAAGAGAGGCAGAGGGGTTTAGGGAGCAAATTCCAGAGCTTAGGAGGTAGATGGCTGAAGGCACAGCTGACAGTGGTGGAAGGATGGGGATGCATGAGTGTCCAGAAATCATGTTAATCATACATCTGGGGGTTCTGTTGCCAGTCATAAAAATGCATATTGGCCTGCTTTTGATGTTGATTAGTCATAAATGAAATAGATTGGGAATTAAGTATCTACTACAATGTGAACTTAATAGCACTGAGAAAATGCCAATTTCTTCATTGAACTACCTTGTACAGAATTTTGGGAAAGCTGATCAGTTAAGACACAAACTCTTCCGTTATTTGCAGCTTCATTTTTAATCTCTTTCTGCTTAAAGATGCATAGAATACATAGTGACTATTTTACAATTGGAGTAATCCACCTATACTAGAGAGTGAACTTGGAATTTGTAACTTTTTTGACTGTACAAAGATACAATATTCTCAACTTCTAACATTTCTTTTACATATTGGTAGTACAGAAAATTCAGTTTATAAAGTGTATTGTATGGTCGTCCAACATTCCACTTCTATAATAGACAAGCCCCAAGCTGTCTTAATGTGGATGGTCTAATACTGTTTGATTTCACAAAGTGACTATTCTATCCTTTTCCAAATTACTACACTGATTTTTCTTAATTCACTTAAGGTTGGAGATCATGTTTTCATTTTTGTGTACCTTAAATCCATAGTGCTGCTTTGGCAGTTTTCTTCCAGTTTATTCCACAGCTGAACCACTTGAGCTACTGTTTTCTGTAGGAAAAAAAAGTGAACATATAACATGAAGTTCATTGTTCTCCATTCATGTGATGTTTTGAAGTGCAGTTGAAATTATAAATGCTCCATGATTGATTTCCAGTTTGATTTCTTCTACAAAGTGCTCTGTCTGTTCTAATGTGACTAGTCTAAAGCTCTTAACTCTAAGGTTTATTCTCTTGCCTGCAGATTCTAGGTAAAAATTGTTTTTCTGCATAATAAATAGACCATTGAGCTACAGGAAATTGTCTGGCCTTCTGCTCAGCGATGAGCCCATGTGTTGGTGGCTATACAGACAGTAGTTGAGATATGAGTTTGAGTAATTGCATGTTTTTTTGAGATAAAATTGGCAGTCAATATGGACTAGTGTTCCATAGTTATAATTGAATTTGAACCAAAGGAGTATATTACATAATGTAAGAAATTGAAGGTTATCGCCCACATAATTTTCAGAAGCTTCATCTAGCTTTGAGCTGTTGTAGGCCCTCAGTACTCCCAGGGGCTCATTGTGGAATATTATCTTGGTGAATGTTTACTCCATAATGTTTTACAATGATGTGACCTACCGTCAAAGTAGATTAAACTTTTAAGTTTTCCCAGCAAAATAAACTAAACTAAGTTTGCTTCCTAACATTTTATAGTCTGGAGTAACAGTAAAACTATTCCAAAGTGAGTTTGCCAGCCCTCCCTTTTAGTAATTTTAGTGATATGCAGCTAATTACAGTGGGATTGAGATTCTCAGATGCCTGAGTGCTTCATAGATTGCAGTGAAAAGCTGGATGCTGAGCAAGAGGGAAGGAAGATGTTGCCTTGTATTAGAATTTAAATGTGTTTGACAGTCGTTTTGTAAACAACGTTAAAATTTAGCCTGGAAGTGAGTTTTCAATCTCCACAAATGGATCGATTGTCTTCCCTTGGATGATAGTTCATGGGGACAAGGGGGTTTTGCTTTTTTTTTGAGGCATTGCCTGCAAGCTGTAGTGTGTTGTTCCCTTTAACAGTTTACTGTCTGTAAAATTGGGATTGAGTTTGATTCGTAAAACGCAAGATAAAGCATTTGCTGTCAACTCAAGTCTTGAGCATACATGCAGGTTAGTTTTCGTGGTGACTATTTGAAATATGAAAATGATTTAAAAAAACAGAATTAAAGGCTCTTTATCTGAATGCAGCATTTGGAACAAGATGGATGAGTTGTTGGCACAAATAGAATTAAATGAGTATGATAGCCATTTTAGAGATGTGGATACAAGGTGACCAAGGCTAGGAACTGAATATTCAAGGGTATTTGACATTTTGGAAGGATGCGAAGAAAGGAAAAGGAGGTGGGGTGGCTCTGTTAATAAAGGATGAGATCAGAACAGTAGGGAGAAATGATCTAGGCTCAGAAGATCAAGATGTAAATCAGTTTGGGTGGAGATGAGGAATAGTAAGGGGGGAACGAAGCCACCGATAGGAGTAGTTTATCAGCCCCTATCAGCTACACTATAGGATAGAGTATAAATCAAGAAATAATGGGGCTTATAAGAAAGATACTGCAATAATCGTGGGTGATTTTCATCTTATCGATTGGAGGAATGAAATTGGTAAAGGTAGCTTTGAGGATGAGTTCATTGTGTATTTGGGACAGTTTCTTGGAACAATACATTATGGAACCAACCAGAGAGCAAGCTATTTCAGACCTGGTAATGTGTAATGAGACAGGATTAATTAATGGCTTCAGAGTAAAAGATCCTCTAGGCAAGAGTGACCATAACATTCTTATGATAACATGATTGAATTTTATATTCAGTTTGAGGGTGAGAAATTTGTGCCTGAAGCCAGTGCCTAAGACAATTACAAATGTATGAAGACAGTGTTGACTGAAGTGGACTGGGAAAATAGGTTAAAAGTTAAGATGATAGAAGCAGTGTCAGACATTTAAGAAGCTATTTCCTAACTCTTTCAAAGTTATATTCCATTGATAGAGACTCTGAGAAGGATGCACCATCCGTGGCTAATTAAAGAATTAAGGATGATATCAAAGTGAAAGAAAAGGCATGCAATGCTGCAAAGATTAGTGGTAGGCCAGAAGGTGGAGAAAATTTTGGAAACTAGCAAAAATGACTTTAGAAAAAGGGCGAAATTAGTGAGAGTAAACTAGCAAGAGTTATAAAACACTGTAAAGGCTTCTACAAGCATATGAAAAGGAACAGAGTAGCTAAAGTAAATGTTGATTCCTTTAGAGGATGAGACTGGGAAACTAATGTAAACAAGGAAATGGCAGAGACTTTGAACAAATATGTTGTATATGTCTTCACAGAAGACAAAAAGTAGCCCCAGAATAGTAGAAAATCAAGAAGAAAAAGGGAGGGAGGAACTTAAAGCAGTGACTATCACAAGAGAAAAAGTACTAGAAAAATTAATGGTACTAAAAGCTGACGATTCCTCTGGACCTGATGGCTTGCATCCTAGGGTCTTCAAACAAGTGGCTGCAGAGATGGTGGATACATTGGTGGTAATCTTCCAAAGTTCCCTAGATTCTGGAAAGATCCCAGCGGATTGGAAGACCGCATATATAACAGCTCTATTCAAGAAGGAGGGAGACAGGAAGCTATAGGCTAGTTAGCCAGCATCTGTCATTAGGAACATGCTGGAATCCATTATTAAGGAAGTCGTAGCAGGGCATTTAGAAAATCATAGCACAATCGGGCAGAGCCAATATGGTTTTATGAAAGGGAAGTCATGTTTGACAAATTTATTAGTTCTTTGAGGATATAACAAGCAGGGAGGATAAAGGGGAAACCAGTAGATGTCGTGTATTTTGATTTTCAAATGGCACTCGATGGTGCCACAAAAGGTTACTACACAAGATAAGAGTGTGTGGTTTTGGGGGTAATATATTAGCATGCATAGAGTATTGGTTGACAGGAAACATTTGGGATAAATGGGTCATTTTCAGTTTGGCAAACTGTAACTAGTGGAGTGCCACAGGGATCAGTGCTCGGGCCTCAGCTATTTACGATCCCTATTAATGACTTGATTGACGGGACCGAGTGTATTGTAGCCAAATTTGCTGACGAGGCAAAGATAGGTCGGAAAGCAGGTCGTGACGAGGACACAGTATCTGTAGAGGGATAAAGATAGGTTAAGTGAGTGGGCAAAAATTTAGCAGATGGAGTATAATGTGGGAAAATGTGAAGTTATCCACTTTGGTGGGAAGAGAAGAAAAGCAGGATATTATTTACATGGTGAGAGACTGCAGAATGCTGCGTTAGGAATCTGGGTGCCCTCGTACATGAATCAGTTAGCATGCAAGTACAGCAAATTGGAAAGGCAAATGGAATGTTGTTTTTTCTTGCAAGGGGATGGAGTATAAAAGTAGGGAAGTCTTGCTAAAACTGTAGAGGGCATTGGTGAGACTGCACCTAGAGTACTGTGTACAGTTTTGGTCTCCTTACCTAAGGGATATACTTGCATTGGAAGCAGTTCAGAGAAGGTTCACTAGGCTGATTATTGGGACGAAGGGCTTGTCTTATGAGGAAAGGTTGAGCAGGTTGGGCCCTTACTCATTGGAGTTTAGAAGAATGAGAGGTGATCTTTTTGAAACATAAGGTTCTGAGTGTGCTTGACAGGGTAGATGCTGAGAGGAAGTTTCCCCTCCGGCGGGGGGTGGAATCTAGAACTCGGCACAGTGTAAAAAGGAGTCTCCCATTTAAAGATAGAGAAGAGGAGGAATTTCTTAGGGTTGTTATTCTTTGGAACTCTCTTCCCCAGAGATCAGTGGAGGCTGGGTTATTGAATATGTTTGAGGCTGAGTTAGACAGAAGTTTGGTCTAGAAGGGTGTTGAGGGTTACGGGTTGGGCCGGCAGAAAAGTGGAATTAAGGCCGCGATCAAATCAGTCATGGTCTTATTGAATAGTGGATCAGGCTGGAGGGGTCATATGACCTACTTTTTTTTATGATCTAATTTGAATTTAAGGACTAATGTGAGTTGTGTAACCCTATGTTTTTAAAAGGATATGAGTGCATATGGAGGCAGTAATATTGACTTTAGAAATTAAAATGCTGTTGCTAAAATGGTAAAAGTATATGAAGTAAATGTGCTTCTGTCTAAATGTTTGTGTGTTTTTGATATCTTGTGATCATGGTGCAGCATGCTCTTACTAGGAATGGAATGCTGATTCTTGATCAGTACTTGAGCCAAGTTTAGCATGGTGAGATTCCCCTCTTTTGCCCCAATTTCAAAAGAACACCCCACACTGCAGTAGTATGATATTTTCCATGCCAGGCATGTGTTCCTCTGAATGAATGAAATTGTTAATTTAGTGCTCAATAAGAGGCAATATTCTACTTTAGGTCCATGCCTGTCAGGCAGTAGATTGACTGGCCAAGCCAACTCAACTAGACCCTTGCTGATGCTAGAGAATAGTACACATCCCATTGGGCTAGCCTAGATTTTACTGAAGGTAAAAGATCAGTGTCTAATCCCCTGTATCATCCATGGTTTTTGTTCCATTTGTTGCCATTAAAACTTATTTTTTAATAGTTGTTCAGGCAGTCTGTTAGAGAAATAAATTCACACGTCAACTCTTTTCATCTTGACTGAACAATTTTAATCTTTGAGTTTACTGTGTCAGTTTCTTGTGCCCTTACAAGTTGATTTTGTAATTAATATGATTCGCAGTCTTAAAATCAGTAAAATGTATGCACTCTATAATCTGGTGTATACACAGGTGATTGGAGGTTGAATTGGCCAATTAGTATTATAAATGAGTCAAAATATTGTTGCTCACTCTGCAGTGTGCTTGCCCTACTTTTGTTCTCTGTTCACATCTATTGTGGACTTTCCGCTCTTGTCTCTCACTGCTTCATGTACAATAGCAGCAGTACATGGACGAATTGAAGAGCACGAAAATCAAATAAACACTATGAAATGGAAGAATTATGAACTAAGGTCAACTGTTAAACAAAACCACAAAAACTTGGATGCTTGTACCACAGTCAAAATGGAGTAACGTTCATGTGAACTGTCCTGTACTGGAAATCAACAAACTGTCTACAATGATGGAACTCCTTAACCTCATCTGAAATGGCTCTGGGGAGAACCCCTTTGAAATTGAAAAGAGCACACTTGAGTATTAATGACATGAATGAACGAACAAAGCATTCTGGAGACAGACGGACTCACGGTCCAAACCAAAATTGAATAGGCATGAAATGGCACCATGTTAACAGTGGTCCCCATTCAGGCATCAGTTGATAACCATGGTCTGTGCATCCTGTCCATTGTGTGGTCACACCAGGGGAGAGGGTCAGGTGTCTCAACAGAAACACTAATGTGATGGACTTTTACCTTAAAAGGGTAGCTCTCTGGAGTGAGAGGGGAGATCAAGCCAACACCTTCAGAAAGTAGTCCGGTTAGAGGCTATGTAAGATCCAGCCAAATAAGGAAGAAGCCCTGCTGCTAATTTGACACTTCAGCTTGCTGTAGCAGAGAACTGAAATGACCACCATCTCCAGTCTGAAGTCTTAACCACCAGAATCTACAACATCTCAACATGTTCAAGACTATAAACACACAGGCCTGCACCTTTAAAAAGAGATTGTCCTCCTGTGAAGATTCAGCAGGTTTACCATAAACCACGGACACCTACCTCACTTTGAACTACATTTGCCCTTTTCTTTCTATCGGTCGTGTGTGTGCATACACTACCATTACAGGAATTGTGTAAAAGAAAGTTTTTACAACCTATGAGGAAACCTGTCATTTGTCTTATTTGACCCTATAAAAATGGCCCAAGGACTAACTCACTATTTTTACCTTAAAAACTGCTTTTCTATCCTTGCTACCAAAGTGGATAATTACACACTTACCCCACATTATACCCCCGGTGCCACCTTCTAGCCTAATCACTTAACCTTGTTTTGCTGCATTTTATTTGGGGCTAAGGTGATCTGAATCTGCTTGCCAGAGGATGTCTGCATAGTTGTACCCAGGCTGCACTTCTAATTATCTTTAATTACTTTCCATCTAAGCCATGACATTAGAACTTTTACAATTTGAGATTGTTAGCATAATCAAGATTACAGATCACCATTAACCCTACTTATTTGCAGGCATGTATTGCACTGTACTGAATGTGTGTAACCAAATTTAAATAAGGAACATTGTCCCAAAATTCCTGCAGTGGTTGCAGACTTGATGCATCATGCACCATTGTATCTGGTGCACTTCAGAGATTTCTAACAGCATCAAAACCCAAGTTTAATGTTCAGGCATAAAATATACTTTCTCACTGTTCCTGTTGTGACAAAGTGCAGAGATGTTAAATTATATTTTCAGTTTTCATTTCAAATTTTGATGTGCCAAAATGTTGTAGACCTTGCATAGTTTAGTACTGATCTACCAGATTGACAAGTATTTTTCAGCTTCTTCTCCTAACCACAATATGCAAATTTGCTGTAGTAATTTTGTTTACAAAATTTGAACTGCTCAGAATTTTTCCACCCTAAAATTGTGGGTATATTTTACACCTGTTAATGAATAAAGGAGCAAACCTACTTTTTGCTATCTGCATTTTAAGCAGAATTCATGTCAGACGTCTTGCTGAGACAGTTATCTTTGTGCTGCAGCAGAATACCACTTCCTTACTCTGTAGAGGAAGCAGGTGCAGTCTATAGTTAAAACCAGCTGCATGAGGCAAAACAATGCTTAATTTTTTTAAACCAAAAACTTATTGTCTGGTAAGCGTGAGAGACTGTGTTTTTTCAAAGATTCTTTTAAGTTGCTCAGCGCATTGCAGGACCTGCAACAGTGATATTTGTACATAGAGATTGGCTTGTTTTGGTGGTATTCCATGTTTTATACCTTACTTTATTATGTAAACTTGAATGCATTTCTTAAATTTTAACTGTTTTCTCTTCTGTCTTCTACCCTGAGTCTGCCCCCACCCATGCACACACCCTCCTCCCTGATCCTTGCCCATGGCTGAAATTACTAAGTTGTTTGACCATGGTTCCAATGTACTATTTTGTAAGGTTGTCATTGGGTAACAATAGGGCCAGGAGCACTTTTTTATCACTGAGACTGTGCTGCAATCAACTAACTAAACAAACCAATGTTAAACGCTGGAATTTTTTTTCTGGTCTGTATAGCTTAGAAAAAGAAAGTTAGACTTCTATTTATATAGCATTTTTCACAACCTCAGGAGATCCCCAGGTGCTTTACAGCCGAAGACGTACTTCTGAATTGTCGTCGCTGTTATAATGTAGGTGATGTGACAGCCAATTTACACCCAAGCTTCCTACAAAGTGCAACATGATAGTGAGCCAGATAAATTTTTTTGATGTTGATCGACAGTTAAATATTGGACAGGACACTGGTGATAACTCCCTTGCTGCTCTTCGGAAAAGTGTCATGTGATCTTTTGCGTCCGCCTGAGAGCAGACGGGTCCTCGATTTAACGTCTTACTTGAAAGTCACCTCCCTCAGTACTGCACTGGATTGTCAGCCTAGATTTTTGTGCTCAAATCTTTGGAGTGAGACTTGAACCCACAACCTTCTGACTCGGGCAAGGGTGCTAATCACTGAGCCATGGATAACACAGAATTGTGCATTTGCTCACAAATCTGTCAGTGGAGCTCATTAACCTGTTCAATTCTATGCAACTGGAGAAGGGGAGGAATTTAGGATTGTCTTCAACTTTAGTACCTTTTTAAGAAATAACTTAATTTACTGCGCTGCTGAACATTTTGAGGATCTACATTTTTTTTTCAAAACCAGTTAATTGTACACTCCTGCTCATAACTGAAAAACAATGCTTAGTAGATGCACTAGTCTCTGTTAGAACCATAGCAAAGTTATGGCACAGTAGGAGGCCATTCAGCCCATTGTTTCTATGCCAACTGAAAAAACTAGATGCCCAATCTAATCCCACCTTCCAGCACCTGGTCCATAGCCTTGCAGGTTACAGCACTTCAGGTGATTGTCCAGGTACCTTTTTAAGAGTTGAGGGTTTCTGCCTCCACCACTGTTCCTGGTAGTGAATTCCAGATACCCATCACCTTCTGGGTGAAAAAGTTCTTCCTTATGTCCCCTCTAATCCTTCTACCAATCACCTTAAATCTGTGCCCCCTGGTAATTGACCTCTTCACTAGGGGAAACAGGTTTGTCCTGTCTACTCTATCTAGGCCCCTCATAATTTTGCACACCTCAATTAAGTCACCCCTCAACCTCATCTGTCCGAAGGAAAACAACCCTAGCCGATCCAATCTTTCCTCATAGCTGCAACTTTCAAGCCCTGGCAACATTCTTGTAAATCTCTGTCCTCTCCAGAGCAATTATGTCCTTTCTGTAATGTGACCAGAACTATATGCAGTACTCCAGCTGTGGCCTAACCAGCATTTTATACAGTTCCAGCATTACATTCCTGCTTTTGTATTCTACACCTCGGCCAATAAAGGAAAGCATCCCATATGCCTCCTTCACTCTATCTACCTGGCCTGCCACCTTCAGGGACCCGTGGACATGTTATCCAAGGCCTCTCACTTCCTCTACCTCTCAGTATCCTTCCGTTTATTGTGTATTTCCTTGCTTTGTTTGCCTTACCCAAATGCAATGCCTCACACTTCTTTGGATTGAATTCCATTTGCCACTTTTCTACCCACTCAACCAAAACATTGATATCTTTCTGGAGTCTACAGCTATCCTCTTCACTATTAACCACACGGCCAATTTTTGTGTCAACAGTAAACTTCCCAATCATGCCTCCCACATTTAAGCCCAAATCATTAATATATACCACAAACAGCAAGGGTCTCAACACTGAGCCCTGTGAAATGCCATTGGAAACTGCTTTCCATTCGCATAAGCATCCATTGACTACTACCCTTTGTTTCCTGTCACTGTACCAATTTTGGATCCAACCTGCCACATTCCCCTGTATCCCATCGGCTTTCATTTTTCGGACCAGTCTGCCATGTGGGACCTTATCAGATGCCTTACTGAAATCCATATAAACCACATCCACTGCACTACCTTCCTTGTCACTTCCTCAAAAACCTCAATCAAGTTTGTAAGACACGACCTTCCCTTAACAAATCCATGCTGACTATTCCTGAATAATCTGTGCCTTTCTAAGTGGCAGTTTATCTTGTCTCAGAATTTATTCTAATAATTTACCCACCACCAAGGCCAAACTGACAGCCCTATAATTATTTGGCCTATCCCTCACACCCTTTTTAAACAATGGTGCAACGTTTGCAGATCTCCAATCCTCTGGCAGCTCACCCATATTCAGTAAGGATTTGCAAATAGCGCAACTGCTATTTCCTCCCTGGCTTCCTTTAACAACCTGGAATGCAGTCCATCCAGCCCTGGCAATTTATCCACTTTCAAGGATGTCAGACCCTCTAGTGCCTTCCTTCTCATTATGCTTATAGTATCTAACATTTACTACTATGTCTGCATCATCCCTCTCTGAAGACAAAGTACTCATTAAGGACCCTGCCCACATCTTCTACATCCATGCATAAGTTCCCTTGTATGTCTCTGATGGGCCCCACCCTTACCTTAGTTATCCTCTTTTAATGTACTGATAAAACATCTTGGGGTTTTCCTTGATTTCACCTGCCAATAATTTTTCATGTCCTCTCTTTGCTTTTCTAATTTCCTTTTTTACTTCATCCCTGCACTTCCTATATTCCTCTAGGCTTTCTAAAGTATTACGTTTTTTGTGACCATCATATGCTTTCTTTTTCTGCTTTAACTTATCCTGTGGGGCTCTAGATTTGGCCGTACCACCCTTTATCTTTGTGGGAACATGCCTGTAGCATCTTGGCTTTTAAATGCCTCCCAGTGGTTTGCCACTGATTTTCCTTCAAGTAGCTGTATCCAGTCCACTTTCGCCAAGTCACCTCTGTTTTGTGAAATTTGCCTTCCCCTATTTTAGAACTTTTACTTTTATGCATGTCCTTTTCCATGATTATGCTAAAACTATTATGGTCACCATCTCCAAAATGGTCACCCGCTGCGACTTCTAGGATTGCATCTCCTCTCATTGGGTTAATTACCTGCTGGCTACAGTGGCACAGTGGTTAGCACTGCAGCCTCACAGCTTCAGCGACCCGGGTTCAGTTCTGGGTACTGCCTGTGCGGAGTTTGCAAGTTCTCCCTGTGACCGCTTGGGTTTCCGCTGGGTGCTCCAGTTTCCTTCCACCGCCAAAGACACGCAGGTTGATGGGTAAATTGGCCATTGTAAATTGCCCCTAGTATAGGTAGGTGGTGGGGATGTGGTAAGGAATATGGGATCAATGTACGATTAGTATAAATGGGTGGTTGTTGGTCGGCACAGACTCTTTCAGTGCTGTATCTCTATGACTCTATGAATGCAGTTCAAGAATTTTGTGCCCTCTGGGCCCTTCACACTGTTTTTGTATCCCAGTTGATATTAGGGTAGTTAAAATCCCCAACTATTATAGCCCTATAGTTTTTGCAATCAGAAATTTGCCTACATATTCTTCTATCTCCCTCTCACTATTTGGGGGTCTATAGTACACTCCCAGTAGTGTCACTGCCCCTTTTTTATTTGAGCTCCACCCATATGGCCTCATTTAATGATTCATTCAGCATATCATCCTTCCTCACAGCTGTTATTGATTCCTTAACCAATAATGCTACACTCCCTCCTTTTTTTAAATCCCCCTCTCTATCCTGCCTGAAAACTGTATAGCCAGGGATGTTGAGCTATGTTGTTCTGTCTAGTAATAACTTTATAGAGTGTCTGACTTTGTTCACCAGAAAAATCACCAGCTTCTGTTTTCTGTCCTGAGGCTGAGGTAAACCGTACAGGTTAGAAAATTGTGGTTTTTTTTGCAGGTGGTGGTTTTTAAAATCATTTTTATATATAGCAACTGTTGATATTGGGGGACTGAGCTAGAGTGCCAGTTGCCAATGTGAGTATTGGCTTTCAATGTAGTTCTTATGTATTTTCTTAAACGGTATCTGAGGTGAAGTACACCTTGATCTCTAGTTGTGGGTAGAAGTAGCTTCCATTTAAGGCTACATCCCACTATGCTACCTAATGGTTATGAATTTAAATGCACCCAAACTTGGCTGGGTATTCATTTTTAAATAGTGTCAAGTAAAAGTATTTGCACAGTAGATCATAACACAATCTTAATTTTACTTTTAAGAATAGTTTGAATGCAGATTTTTTAAAACTTTGCTCAAACTAACTGCTGCTGTTGTAGCAAGTGGAATTGTCATTCATTTTGTAAATTGTGTACCAAAAAAACTTCATGCTGATTCTTGTAAACGCTATTTAAAAATTTCTTTGTGGATGAATTGCGGAATTTTGGTAAATATTTTAAATGGCTATTAAACTAACACTTCAGCTTGTATTTTGTGTAGGATCCAGAAGCTGCTGCAGTGGATGGTGGAGAGAACTCCACAGGGAGGTGTTTATTTACACTTCTTGGACTGGCTTTCATACTATCTGGATTGATAATTGGAGGAGCCTGTCTGTATCGATTCATTGTGCCAAAGGTAACTTTCTCCATGCATTTGCGATACAATTTGCAATGTGTATATTAAATGAAACACTTGAGGCTTTGTTTTAGGAAGTTTCTAGATATACTCAACTGCTGGAAAAGTCCAGTGATTTTCTTTAATACGAGGATTTTAACATTGAATAGTGTATTGCTGTGTTTATAGTTGATTCTCTAGCCAGTGGAAAAGCCCCTGGAAGGACAGCATTACCCCTGAAATAATCAAGAGTGCCAAGCCTGCTATACTCTCAGCACTACATGAACTGCTATGCCTGTGCTGGGACGAGGGAGCAGTACCCCAGGACATGCGCGATGCCAATATCATCACCCTCTATAAAAACAAAGGTGACCGCGGTGACTGCAACAACTACCGTGGAATCTCCCTGCTCAGCATAGTGGGGAAAGTCTTTGCTCGAGTCGCTCTGAACAGGCTCCAGAAGCTGGCCGAGCGCGTCTACCCTGAGGCACAGTGTGGCTTTCGTGCAGAGAGATCGACCGTTGACATGCTGTTCTCCCTTCGTCAGATACAGGAGAAATGCCGTGAACAACAGATGCCCCTCTACATTGCTTTCATTGATCTCACCAAAGCCTTTGACCTCGTCAGCAGACGTGGTCTCTTCAGACTACTAGAAAAGATTGGATGTCCACCAAAGCTACTAAGTATCATCACCTCATTCCATGACAATATGAAAGGCACAATTCAACATGGTGGCTCCTCCTCAGAGCCCTTTCCTATCCTGAGTGGCGTGAAACAGGGCTGTGTTCTCTCACCCACACTTTTTGGGATTTTCTTCTCCCTGCTGCTTTCACATGCGTTCAAGTCCTCTGAAGAAGGAATTTTCCTCCACACAAGATCAGGGGGCAGGTTGTTCAACCTTGCCCATCTAAGAGCGAAGTCCAAAGTACGGAAAGTCCTCATCAGGGAACTCCTCTTTGCTGACTATGCTGCTTTAACATCTCACACTGAAGAATGCCTGCAGAGTCTCATCGACAGGTTTGCGGCTGCCTGCAATGAATTTTGCCTAACCATCAGCCTCAAGAAAACAAACATCATGGGGCAGGATGTCAGAAATGCTCCATCCATCAATATTGGCGACCACGCTCTGGAAGTGGTTCAAGAGTTCACCTACCTAGGCTCAACTATCACCAGTAACCTGTCTCTAGATGCAGAAATCAACAAGCGCATGGGAAAGGCTTCCACTGCTATGTCCAGACTGGCCAAGAGAGTGTGGGAAAATGGCTCACTGACACGGAACACAAAAGTCCGAGTGTATCAAGCCTGTGTCCTCAGTACCTTGCTCTATGGCAGCGAGGCCTGGACAACGTATGTCAGCCAGGAGTGACATCTCAATTCATTCCATCTCCGGAGGCAGCGAAGAATACTTGGCATCAGGTGGCAGGACCGTATCTCCAACACAGAAGTCCTCGAGGCGGCCAACGTCCCCAGCTTGTACACACTACTGAGTCGGCGGCGCTTGAGATGGCTTGGCCATGTGAGCCGCATGGAAGATGGCAGGATCCCCAAAGACACATTGTACAGCGAGCTCGCCACTGGTATCAGACCCACCGGCCGTCCATGTCTCCGCTATAAAGACTTCTGCAAACGCGACATGAAATCCTGCGACATTGATCACAAGTCGTGGGAGTCAGTTGCCAGCGTTCGCTAGAGCTGGCGGGCAGCCATAAAGACGGGGCTAAAACGTGGCGAGTCGAAGAGACTTAGTAGTTGGCAGGAAAAAAGACCGAGGCGCAAGGGGAGAGCCAACTGTGCAACAGCCCCGACAAACAAATTTCTCTGCAGCACCTGTGGAAAAGCCTGTCACTCTAGAATTGACCTTTTATAGCCACTCCAGGCGCTGCTTTACAAAAAACTGACCACCTCCAGGCGCGTATCCATTGTCTCTCGAGATAAGGAGGCCCAAAAGAATAGTTCGTGAATGTTTGGTTTATAGTTAGGGGGATTGACACTGTTCTCTGCAGCAAAGAGTGAGAGAACAGATGGCTGTGTTGCTTGCCCGGTGGCAGGGTTCAGGACATCTGCTCAGGGCTGGAGATGAGCATACAATTTGAGGGGGAGGATCCAGTCGTCGTGGTCCATGTAGGTACCAATGACATAGACAGGACAAGGAAAGAGGTTCTGTATAGTCAGTACGAGGAACTAGGTGCCAAATTAAGAAGCAGACCCTCTAAGGTTGTAATCTCTGGATTATTACGTGAGCCAAATGCAAATTGGTATAGGGAAAATAAGATTTGAGAAGTAATGCCTGGCTCAAAGACTGGTGTGGTAGAAGTGGGGTCTGGTTTATGGGGCACTGACTCCCGTACTGGGGAAAGTGGTGGCTGTACCTTTGGGACGGAGCAGACTTGAACGAAGCTGGGGCTGGTGTTCTAGCAAACCGCATAACTAGGGAAGTAGAGAGGGTTTTAAACTGAATAGTGGGGGCAAGGGATCAAATTTGGGAAGATATGGTAAATCAAGGAGTAGAGACAAGGCAAGAGAGAAAGGTATGACAGGAAGGGACAGAGCATACAAATCTAGAGTAAATCAGATAAAGCTAGAGGTTGCAAAAATAATAGGACAAAACTAAAGGCTCTGTATCTGAATGTATGTAGCATTCGAAACAAAACAGATGAACTGAGAGCGCAAATGGAAATAATTAAGTATGATCTGATAGCCATTACAGGGACATGGCTGTAGGACGACATAGATTGGCACCTGAATTTTGAAGGGTACATGGCATTTAGGAAGGCTAGGAAAAGTTGGAAGGGTAGCTCTGTTAATTAATGATGGTGTTAGCATAATAGAGGGGGTTGACCTAAGTTTAGGAGACCAGAATGTAGAAGCAGTTTGGGTAGAGATGAGAAATAAAAGCAAAAAGTCACTTGTGGGATTGGTGTATAGGCCACCTAACATTAACCACACTGTAGGACAGGGTATAAAGGAAGAAATAATTGCAGCTTGTCAGAAATTATGGGGCATTTTCACCTACATATAGACTGGAAAAATCAGATGGGCAAAGGTAGCCTAGATGAGTACATCGAATGTTTTCGGGATAATTTCTTGGAACAATATGTTCTGGAGCCAACCAGAGAGCAGGCTATACTAGACCTGGTATTGTACAATGAAATAGGATTAACTTCAGACCTCATAGTTAAGGTGCCCCTGTGTAGCATCTAAGGTGAGCTGGCAAATCAGTTTAAGGGATAGGTCAATAGAGATCCAGCGGCAGTCATTTAAGGGGATATTTCAGAATACACATATATTTCATTGAGAACGAAAAATTCCAAGGGTGGGACCCACCATCCGTAGTTAACAAAAACAGTTAAAGGTAGTATCAAACTTAAAGGAAAAGCTTATAATTGCGTAAAGACGGGAGGCAGGTCAGAAGATTGGACAGGATATAAAAAACAACAAAGAATGACTAAAAGATTGATAAGGAAGGTAAAATTAGAGTATGAGGGAAAACTTGCTAGAAATATAAAGATGTAGTAAGAGTTCCTATAGATATTTTTAAAAAGTTAAAGTGAGCGTTGGTCCTATAGAAAATGAGTCTGGGGAAATAATGGATAATAAGATAGCAGATGAATTGGACAGATATTTTGCATTGGTCTTCACTATTGATGCATGTAACATCCGTGTATTGGCTGTAAGTCAGGAAATGGAAGGGAGAGAGGAACTCGATTACCATTACCAGGGAAGCGGTTCTGAACAAATTATTGGAGCTGTGGGCTGACAAGTCCCCAGGTCCTGATGGACTTCATCCAAGGGTGTTAAAAGAAGTGGCTAGTGAGATAGTTGATGCGTTAGTTTTAATTTTCCAAAATTCGCTCGATTTGGGGAAGGTTTCGCTAGATTGGAAAATAGCGAATGTAACTGCTTTATTCAAAAAAGGGAGGGAGACAGAAAGCAGGAAACTACAGGCCACTTAGTTTAACATCTGTCTTGGGGAAAATGTTAAAAGCTATTTTTAAAGACATGGTAGGGCATTTAAAAAAATTCAAGGTAATCAGGTAGTCAACATGGTTTTGTGAAAGGGAAATCGTGTTTAACCAATTTATTGGAGTTCTTTGAGGGAGTTGCATGTGCTGTGGATAAAGGAGAACCAGTGGATGTACTGTACTTAGATTTCCAGAAGGCATTTGATAAGGTGCCACATCAAAGGTTATTGCAGAAAATAAAAGCTCTTGGTGTTGGGGGCAACATAGTGGCATGGATAGAAGATTGGCTAGCTAACAGGAAAACAGTAGGTATAAATGGGTCATTTTCTGGTTGGCAAGATGTAACGAGTGATGTGCGACAGGGATCTGTGCTGGGGCCTCAACTTTTTACAATTTATATAAATGATTTAGATGAAGGGACCGAAGGTATCTTTGCTAAATTTGCTGATGACACAAAGATAAGTCGGAAAGTAACTTGTGAAGAGGATATGAGGCTACAAAGGGATTATAGATAGGTTAAGTGAGTGGGCGAAGACCTGGCAAATGGAATATAACGTGGGCAAGTGTGAAATTATCCACTTTGGCAGGAAGAATGAAAAAGCATATTATCCAAATCGTGAGAGATTGCAGAGCTCTGAGTTGCAGAGGGATCTGGGTGTCCTCGTGTGTGAATAGCAAAAGGTTAGTATGCAGGTACAGCATTCAATTAGGAAAGCTAGTAGAATGTTATTTATTGTAAGGGGAATTGAATACAAAAGTAGGGAGGTTATGCTTCAGCTATACAGGGCATTGGTGAGACTGCATCTGGAGTACTGTGTACGGTACTGGTCGTCTTATTTAAGGAAGGATGTAAATACATTGGAGGCAGTACAGAGAAGGTTTCCTGGACTAATACCTGGAATGGATGGGCTGTCTTTCGAGGAAAGATTGGACAGGCTAGGCTTGTATGTGCCGAAATTTAGAAGAGTAAGAGACGATTTGATTGAAACATACGTTGTGAGGGGTCTTGACAGGGTGGATGTGTAAAGGATGTTTCCCCTTGTGGGAGAATCTAGAACCAGGGGTCGCCCATTTAAGACAGAGATGAGGAGAAATTTTTTCTTGGGGTTGTGAATCTTCGGAATTCAATTCCTCACAAGGCAGTGGAATATGTTTAAGGCAGAGGTAGATAGATCCTTGATAAGGGGGTGGAAGGTTATCAGGGGTAGGTGGAAATGTGGAGTAATCAGTTCAACCATGAACTTATTGAATGGCGGAGCAGGCTGAAAGGTCCGAGTGGCCGCCTCCTACTCCGAGTTTGTATGATGTAAAAGCTGGGAAGCGGATGTTAGTTGCAGTTCTTTTGCAATATATTATGCTGCCAACTAATCATTGGCATTAATTGTTTTTTTGGTGCACTTAATTTAACTTGCTAATCTACTTTTTGAGAGGGTGTATTTCATTAACAGTTATTGAGGGGTTGGAATCAAGATCTGATTTTATTTTAGTACAAAATCATGGCACAGATATTTACCAAATACTTGATTCATGGGTTCTTTTTGCTTTTCCCTTCACAAAAATGTATATTTTTGAAAAGGAACTTCATTAACATTTGAATTGCAGTTATTTAAAGGGGCTTTCTGAAGTTTGTCAAAATTACCTTGAAAGTTGCCTGACCAATGGGCCAACTATTCCAATTTAATTGATAAGCTGATTGTTTTGATTTGCATTAAGGAACCCAATGTTTGTAAATTCCTTATGGGGCAATGTAAGATCCAGTAATTTTTGTACTGCACTGTTGTGACCCATCAGTTATCCAGTGGATCAAGTAGATGCTTAATGGCACCACTAAAAGTTGTTACATGCAAGACCTTTATTGAGCATCACTAGACAGTTTTATTTTGGTGCAAGCAGTGCTTAATGGTACTTTTGAGTATTATGTGTGCAAGAGTGGTGTTAGCGAACCCATCTTATTCTTTCCACTTCCCAAGGGAAGTTCGTTGCTACATTACAATTTTTTGGGAGCAGTACATGTGAAATTGCACGAGATGCCATAGTTAAATCTGCCTCTGATCTCGCTGCAAAACTCGGTCAAACATTTGGCAATTAAGTGGCATGAACTCTGTTTTTGGGATGAATACAACTGAACTTTGACTAAAATGTTTGAAACTCTTAGCAATTTGAATTTACATAAAGCTTTTAGCCAACAAATAAATTCAGTAATGGTCTGCAGTGTAAAGGTGGTCCTCAGTTGCAAGGTCTCCATAACATTTTGTCATTCAACTCCTTAGTTTTCAGAAATAACAGTCCAGCATTTTGTCCCAGAATAGTTGTGAAAATTGAGCTGTACTCAAATTTAAGTATAGTTGTTTTTGACCTTTGACCTGGAATACCATCTCAACTTGGAATTGTCTTAAAATTGTACTGATTTTTTTTGTGGACTTTTTAAAAAAAATTAATTTTTTGTTTTTCTCTTAGAACAAAGTGTTCCATGGTCAGATGCGATACCTGGATTCTAATATCCTAACACATGCCCCAGAAACAGAGGCTCCTTATTTTCTTGCTACAGAAGATGTGCAGTTCTTGGGAGATGATGAGAATGTGGCAGTGATCGATGTCCCAGTTCCAGAATTTGCAGATTCTGATCCAGCAGTCATCATCCATGATTTTGAGTTGGTAAGTTTACATCCTGTTGGCAGTGCAGTGAGAGAGGTTCCCGACCAAGAGGAGGCATTGTAAAATCCTTTGTTTCCTAGAAATGCATCTTCTGGCGACAACTGACTAGCAGTACACTTTGCTCTACATGTAATTTGTAAATTACTTTTTTTGTTCATGGGAGCAGAAATGCTTCCTTGCTGTTTGAGTTGTTTAATTTATTATTGGATAACTTAAACTTCCCAAGCAAAATATTGCCATCTGTAAACTCTTGGGATTTTTGACAGGGGGTGGGGTGGAGTGGTGGGTGGGTGGTGCAGGAGCAATCTGGTGTGTACTCTTGAGTTGCAGAATTGGTCTGTTATACTACAGCTGTGGCATTTTCCCAATGGCTGTTCAATTTCAAGTTTTTTTTTCAAAATCAATTGAATTTGTGTTTAAGCTGCCTCCATGGTGTCGAAATATAAGTAATGACAACGGCTTTTTTCACATACCAACATAGAATCATCATGGCAATTTTAACAGCTTCAGAGGATTTTAAATATGAATATACATGCTCACCATAAGAACATAAATAGCAGGAGTAGGCCATATCACCCCTCGAGCCTGCTCCGCCATTCAATAAAGATCATGGCTGATCTGATCTTGGCTTCAAGTCTGCTTTCCTGTCTATTCCCATAACCCTTGGCTTCCCTTTAGTTCAAAAATCTATATCCACCTTGAATATAATCAATGACTCAGTCTCCAGAACTTTCTGGGGTAGAAAATTCAAAAGATTCTCAAACCTCAGAAGAAATTCCTCCTCATCTCTCTTAATTGGGTGATCCCTTATTCTGAAACTATGGTCCCTAGTTCTAGTTCAAAGTCTGCCATTTCTTTGTTTCCTATTATTATTTCCCCAGTTTCATTATGTAAGGGACCAACATTTACTTTAGCTACTCTTTTTATATATTTGTAGAGGTGCTTGCCTCTTTTTATATTGTTTTACTAGTCGACTCTCGTAATCTATTTTCTTGAGTATTGCTGAAAACAGACATTTTGTAAAAGCTTTTCGTCTTGCACTCATAGGACAATTGACAAGAATACCAATGTAAAGGAAAACAACAAATTTATACTGTATGAGAGAATGCTGATTGGTTGGGAAGTGTACTCTGATAGAGGTGTTGCCATGGAGAATGCACCAGTTTATGGTGACTGGCAATTAACTCCCAAGCTTTGTTTGGAATTTAAACCAGGCAGCTTGACTCTGGTCGAGGCATTCCCCTGAGGAATGAACCAGCGAATGGCTGTCACTTACTATGTTTAGCTGAACACCACCAACTGCAAATTTCCCTACAAGCCACACATCATCCTGACTTTGGAACTATATCGATGTTCCTTCATGTCGCTGGGTCAAAATCCTGGACCTCCTTTCCTAACAGCATTATAGGTGTACCTATCCCACATGGACTGCAGTGGTTCAAGAAGGCATCTCACCACCACCTCTGTTTTCACAGTGGAGTACACTAGTGCCATCCCAATAGTAACAGGTAATGCAGAGGTTATGGGAAGAGAGGAACTTAGAAAGATCATCATCACTAGGGAAAAAGTACTGAGCAAACTATTGGGATTGAAGGTAGACAAGTCCCCAGGGCCTGATGACCTACATCCTAGGGTCTTAAAGGAGGTGGCAGCGGAGATAGTGGATCCATTGGTTATAATATTCCAAAATTCCCTGGATGCAGGAAAAAAACTAATATAATGCCCTTATTGAAAAAGGGAGGCAGAAAGTAGGAAACTATAGACCAGTTAGTTTAACATCTGTCACTGGGAAATGGTTAGAATCCATTATTAAGGAAATATTAACAGGACACTTAGAAAGTCAAAACGCAATCCATCAGAGTCAGCATGGTTTTATGAAGGGTAAATAGTGTTTGACTAATTTGCTAGAGTTCTTCGAAGCTGTGACAAGCAAAGTGGATAATGGGGATCCTGTAGATGTATATCTGGACTTCCAGAAGGCCTTTGATAAGGTGCCGCACAAAAGGTTAATACACAAGGTAAGATCACATGGGGTTAGGGGCAGTTTATTAGCTTGGATAGAGGATTGGTCAACCAACAGAAAACAGAGTCGGAATAAATGGGTCTTTTTCTGGTTGGCAGGATGTAACTAGTGGGGTGCCACAGGGTTCAGTCCTTGGGCCCCAACTATTTACAATCTATATTAATGACTTGGATGCAGGGAAAAAAGGTACTATAGCCAGATTTGAATATGACACTAAAATAGGTGGGATGGTAAGTTGCAATAAAGACAGAAGAAAGTTACAAATGGATATGGATAGATTAGGTGAATGGGCCAAAATTTGGCAGATGGAGTTTAACATGGATAAGTGTGAGGTTATCCATTTTGGTCGGAGAAATAAAAAGACAAATGATCTAAATGGAGTGAAACTTCAGAATACTTCGGTGCAGAGGGATCTGGGTGTCCTCGTGCATGAATCACAGAAAGCTAGTATGCAGGTAATAAGGAAGGCAAATGGAATGTTGGCATTTATTGCTAAAGGAATAGAATATAAAAGTAGGGAAGTGTTGCTGCAACTGTACAAGGCATTAGTGAGACCGCAACTGGAGTATTGCGTACAGTTTTGGTCCCCTTACTTGGAGGGATGTAGTTGCATTGGAGGCAGTTCAGAGGAGGTTCATTAGATTGATTCCAGGGATGAGGGGTTTGTCTTATGAAGAGAGATTGAGCAGTTTCGGCCTTTACTCTCTGGAGTTTAGAAGAATGAGAGGAGATATAATTGAGGTATATAAGATGATTGAGGGGATTGACAAAGTAAACGTAGAGAGGATGTTTCCTCTTGTGTGGTAATCTAGAATGAGAGGTCATAATTTTAGGATAAGGGGTAGCAGATTTAAAACAGAGATGAGAAATTACTTCTCTTGAAGGGTCGTGGGTCTGTGGAATTCACTACCCCAGAGTGTGTTGGATGCCGGGATATTGAGTAAATTTGAGGAGATAGACAGATTTTTAATTAGTAATGGGTTGAAGGGTTATGGCGAATGGGCAGGAAAGTGGAGTTGAGGCCAAGATGAGTTCAGCCATGATATTAAATGGCGGAGCAGGCTTGAGGGGCTGAATTGCCTACTGCTCCTCGTTCTGATGTTCTCGAGGGCAGTTAGAGATGGGCAGTAAATGCTGGCCTAGCCAGTGGCCCCCACATCCCAGCAATGAATAAAAAAAATCTCCTTTAAATCTGTCACTGTTTCTCTATTATCTTAGCTTTTCATCTATTTCCCAGTCCAGTTTAGCCAACTCTGTCTTCATCCCTTTGTAATTGCCTTTATTTAAGTTTCCGGTATGAGTTTTGAACCCAAGTTTCTCCCCCTCAAACTGAATGTGAAATTCATGTTGTGATCACTCTTGCTGAGATGATCCTTTACTATGAGTTCATTAATCCTGTTTCATGACACATTATCAGATGGAAGACAGTCTGTTCCCTGGTTGGTTCCACAATGTATTCTAAGAAACTGTCCCGAATACTCACTATGGACTTATCCGCTAGGCTGCCTATGCCAGTTTGATTTGTCCAATCTAAATGAAGTTTAAGGTCACCAATGGTTACTGCAGTATCTTTCTTACAAGCCCCTCTTATTTCTTGGTTTATACTCTGTCCTACAGTGCGGCTACTGTTGGTGCGCCTACAGACTACTCTCATTGTGACGACTTTTCCTTGCTATTTTTACTTCCACTCAAACTGATTCCACATCTTGACCATTTTACCATTGTTTGGTTACTAGTGCATTTCAATGAGTCCAACATTTTTGTGCCTGTTGATAACTGGATCCTTGACTGCAAGCTCTGAAGCTCCATTTGAGAGTGTCACAAAGATAGGATTTTTCTATTAGATATGAACTAGTATTTTGGTTCTGTGCCACATGTTAATTGGGAGTCACTGGGTGCAGATTTTAAAAATTAATTTCATTTACTTTTTGTAAGTATGATTTCCATTGTATTTTGGAACAGTTGAAGTATGGAAAAAGTGCTTGAATACTCTAAGCTATTTTGGTGCCAAGTTTTTAGTGTTATACTTGAGATTCATAGGTAAGGATAAAATGAATGTTTGCTTTCCTCTTTTTATTGTAGTTTGTGGTTTTAGAATAAAATAATCCAGTTGGAGATTTAGACACAGCTTTTCATTGATGCATATCAGATTCCTGTCACAAGGATGGATATCATAAGGTCTTTTAGTCAAACTCTTAGTTCGACAATCTGAAAATTAGATTTCTTGCTAAGAAGCGGACTAGTGCTCCCAACTACTTCTCCAGAGCTGACCACACTATAGTTGCTTGTTCTGTAATCTGATCTTGTTACTTGATTAACATGTTGAATAGTAGAAGCAATGAGTTTAGGACCTTCAGCTGGGCCAGTGAAGAGAGATCAAGGGCCTCCAAATTGGTCTTAAATCCTTGGCAATGTAGTCACAAGTCCTGGCAGCTCAGGAGTGTTGGATGTAGTTTTTAACTTGATCTGGGAGGTTTGCAAAGAAAGTTCTTAGAACTATTGCCTCATAGGCTAAACCTTACAATCAGAACATCAAGATCTATTTGCATACATCTCAAGATGTGGGTATAAATGCATTTTATTTGGCATGCATGGCTTGCACTTAAGCTGCCTAGCAATGGTCATAAACTTGGATGCTTCTGTATGTAATTGAGTAAGAATTACATTAGTGTAGCTTTTGAGATTCTTTGATTCTTAAACTTAATATTGCACTCAAGAGTCAAACCTTTTGATAATTGAAAATCAATAAATAAATGAGTTAAATTTCATATTTGTCAAAATTAAGCCTGTATTTTAAAAGTGCTAAATATATTGCTGGTTTCAAGTTAGTTTTGTTTATAAATATATGATTTCCTACTTCTAGATCCTGACTGCTTATCTTGATCTGAAATTGGATAACTGCTATGTGATTGCATTGAATACTTCTGTTGTCATGCCTCCACGCAACTTACTGGAGTTGTTCGTGAGACTTGCGGTAGGTATCGGTAAATGTTGCTTCAGTCTCGTCCGAGAAGCATGGTCCAGTACTGAATATAACTTGCTGTCTACAGGTGGGATGATAGACTGTCACTCAGTTGAGGTCAAGGAATTGAAAACTTGATGTAAAAAAACAAATCACTCAGTGGTCAAAGAAATTTTGAATTAGCACGGGTTCTGATTAATGAGAAGATGAAAGCAGAGCTTTATTTGAACGAGTGTTGTGGTTCGGCTGGTAAATGTGACTTGCATCAGTCTAAGTAAAGTGGTCTGCATGTACAAACGTATATTTTTATGTCATCTTGCATAGAATCAAATGTTAGTGACAGCAACAAACCTATATGTTAGTAATTTTACAAACATTTCATTAACGCTTACTTAAAACTATTGACTACGAGAAGGATCACTGGGTTAAATATTACTGATTTATCTCCACTAGTATTTTAACATTTCTTTAAATGTTTGTTCAATGCAAACAAAAATAACATCTATAAAAGCAACACCTATAAATTATCCTAACAGTTTGAAATTAAATGGCTGCCTTGCTTCAGATGGAATTTTTCAATGTCAGAACCCAAAAAGGCTGCTTAGTGCTTGTACAAGTCATGTGGAACAACCTGTGCATTGTAAAAGAAGTTCTTTTGTCTGCAAAATTTGATGTAGTTGCAAATTTCCTCGCAACTAATTTTGCATCTATGAATGCCAAGCATTTCAATATAATTAGCGTACACGCAGCTAATTAACTATGTACTCATTGAAAATAGACAGTAGATCCTTTGTTTACTAAATATACTTTTTCAATCAAATCTGCTTTAGAATCAAAGCTGAAGTTAGTAGTTTACTGTTCCTTTACTGGAATGTGGTTTCATGGACAACAATTTCAGAATAGTCCGCTCTTGTGCGGGCTCTCGCTCGTACCTCACCCAAGTGTAGTGAGCTTTGACAGTGATATCAGCAGCATGGTGCCATGCACACCATCACTTGGAAGGTCAGTCAAGAGCAGGGATGCTGGCCTATTACAACTGAGACTAGCCAACTTCATATGGACCAGGGAGTGATCAAATCTGATATTCTATTTAATTTAGCAACTTGCTGAGCCATTAGGGAATTCTTTTCACTTTTCATTGTGTGTAATTTGGTAGTTAGGAGCTACCATAACTACACAAGCATTATTTTAAATGTGGCTCTGTGAATTTGGTTATAGAAAAAGGTAAATACAGCAGGGTAATTACAAGGCAATAATCAAATGAAGGTTCCTACATTCTTTCAAAAGCAGTCTGACAATCCCAGCTGCATGTTTTTTCTAGTGAATGCCAAATTGTCTAGCTGTCAGCCCTCCATTCACCATGACTTCTCTGCAGCTAATGATTGGCTCAACCACATCTTCACCTCCACCTTTGCCGTTAGTGACAATTATACTTTCACCCTCGACCATTCCTCTTGGTATAGCCCTCATCTCCACACCCTTGGGTCCAATGGATGCAGACTTGAATGGATATGGTGGACATCTGGCTTAGTCGTTCATCGCTAGATCTGGTTGGACCGCATAAAGCACTGCTGGGTCTTGCTCACTATTCCACAATAATCCTGTTTTTTTTTCCTCTCTGCTACAAACTGTCATCTTAAACCTCCATTCCCTATCATCTCCAACAAGTGAGAGAAGTTCATGGACTATTTTGTCACTGAGGCCATCCATTCAACTGTCTATACTGCTTCCCTCCTTTCCCTAGTCCACCAGCCAATTGTCCTGCAGGTTGTCTTCTGTTCCAGCCCTAAACACTCATGTTTCTTTAGTTTCTCACCTATCTCCCCTCATACCTCTCCACAAGCCAGTCATGTCATTGTGACCCACTTCGTGTGCCCTTGAACCTACTGTCCCTAAATTACTGACCACCCAACTTCCTTTCTTGGCTCCCATGTTGCTGATATTCTTAACTATTCTCTCTCCTCAGGTTTCCTTCCCCCCACCCCACCCCACCCCCCCCTTCAAATCTACCTTTGTTATCCCTCTCAGAAAAAAACCAACCCTTGTCACCTCTGTCCTTGCAAACTACCAGCCCATCTCCAACATTCCTTTCCTCAAGTCCTTGAACGTGGTGTTGCCTCCCAAATCCTTGCCCATCTTTCCCACAACTCCATATTTGAATCCCTCCAATTAGGTTTCTGCTCCTGCTGCTGAAATGGCTTTTAGCAGTCGCACATGACATCCTATGTGACTGATAATGGTAAACTGTCCCTTCTTGTCCTCAGCCTGTCTGCATCCTTTGCTATGGTTGACCCCATGTCCTTCAGTGCCTCTCCACCATTGTTCAGTTGGGTGGGGTTGCTCTTACATGATTCTATTCTTACCTATCTAATAAGTCGGAGAATCACCCGCAATGTCTTCTCATCCCACTTCGACACTGACCCTGGTGCTATCCTTGGCCCCCTCCTATTTCTGGCAACATCTGATCACATGTATGCTGATGACACCCAGCTCTACCTCACCACCACCTCTCGATCTCTCCACTGTCTCTAAATTATCAGACTGCTTGTCTGGCATCCTGTACTGGATGAGCTAACTAAATATTGGGAAGACTAAATCCACTGTCTTTGGTCCCTTCCACAAACCTGGTTCCCTAGCCACTGACTCCATCCCTCTCTGGCAACTGAGGCTGGACCAGACTGTTAGAAAACTTTGGTGCCATATTTTAACCCTGATGAGCTTCCAGCCCCCACATCTGCACCATCACTAAGAGCGTCTATTTCCACCTCCGTAGAATGGCTCAACTCTGCTGCAGTGCCTTTGTTACCTATAGACTTGACTATTCCAATGCATCTGTGGCTGGCCTCCATGCTGTACTCTCCATAAACGTGAGGTCAGTGAAAATGTGCCTGTTTTCTAACTTGTAGCAAGTCATGTTCACTCATCACCCCTTTGTTTGAATACCTCCATTGACTCCTGGTTTAGCAATACCTTGATTTTAAAATTCTCATCCTTGTTTTCCAGTCCCTCCATGACCTTGTCCCTCCCTATCTCCTGAATGCTCTTCTCTTCTAGCCCTATATCCCTTGGATATCTGCACTTCTCTAATTCTGGCCTCCTTGAGTATTTCCAATTTTAATCACTCCAATTAGCTGTGCCTCACCTGTCAAGGCTCTCTGCTCTGGAGTTCCCTCCCTACACCTCTCCGTACTTGCCTCTTTTAAGACACTCCTTAAAATCTCTCTGACCAAACTTTTGGTCATCTGCCCAAATATTTCTTTAGGTGCCTCGTTGACATTTTTTAATAATACTGCTGCTAAGTGCCTTGGGGCATTAAAAGACCTACATTAAAAGAACTAAATACTTTATTTTAATTTTTCCTTTTCGTTACGCGTCCGCAATATAATTAAGATTAGACAGATCTGGTTGAATAAGGTTCACTTTTGCCATCATCCTGTCCCTATTGAAGAAAATGCCAGACTTCCAGTTAGTAAATGGAAGACTGGATAATGCCATGATGTTTGCTATTTTATCTGGGAAAGCTGTGAATTTGAACTACAGCCGTAGCCAATTTATTTGCTTTAGCTGCTTTCTCTTTATTCCATGGATATTCCTGTTAGGCACTCCAGTGGAGTAAGTTGAGTAGTTGTTATTTGAAAACTGTTATTTTGAACATTCGTTCCTGCTTTAAACAGGATTGGATGAACTAAATCGTCACCCTTCCAAGGAAGATCCTTTCAAGAAGTCATTCACCAGTTAAAAAGTAGAATTTGACTGAAATTTCATATAGCAGATTGAAAATGACTTTTCTTAACAGACAGGTGACTACTTACCTCAGACCTACCTGGTTCATGAAGATCTGATGGTGACTGAGCGCATTGACAATGTTGACCAACTGGGTTATTTCATCTACCGGCTGTGTTCAGAGAAAAAGACCTACAGACTGCAGCATAGAAATACACTGAAAGGTACAGTTCTCCTTCCATTAAAATTACTAGATTTGATGCAAAATGAGAAACTCTTGCCCAAGCTACAAATTGAGTAATTTGTGCTGTTTATAAATGAGTGAATTTGCATTATGCTGTTTTTCAAATTGCTCATCAGTTAAAGCTTTTTTTTTCTTCTGCAGGCATCCAGAAACGCTCAACAGAAAACTGCCACAGAATCAAACACTTCGCAAATAATTTCGTCCTTGATACCTTGATCTGTGAGCCATATGACGTTTAAATAAGAGGGATACTATTTTTACCCAGCTGACTGTAGAAGCTATCCACATGCAGTACATGTAACCTATAAGTAATGTGTGACAATCAAAAGCCTTATTAGCTTTGCTTTGCAGTCTGTATTCCAGTGCAAATACTGTTGCTTCACTAAAAGGCTTTCCAGATGCGGCTTCTGTTTGCACTGTTTATTCAATAGATTTATCAACATCTGTTCTTACAAATTTGCAACCTAGTTTTTATTCTTGATGTATCCAGACTGCTCAAAGGAAATTGAGTAACGTACTGATGTCAGGGAATGGAACATTAATTTTTGCTCTTTATGGTAATGCCTTCAATAATGTACTTCTAAGGATTGGCATTTACCAGCATAGCAGGATTAGAACTCGTGCAGCTACTGTATTGAGGTTATCAATTTTGTAATGTAAACGTTTGAAAGTGTAATTTGCTTTTGTTTTTTGTGATGTATCATGGAATAGTTTGTTTGCACATAATTCAGTATTGCATAACAGTTGAGAATCTGCTCAACAAAAAACTTCAAAATGGCTTTAAATTCTCATCAGCTGTGGTTGCTTCTAATGCTTACAATTTAATAAGTAAAATTCAGTACCCTATGATTTTAGAGCTCCACTCTAATTTCATTTGATTAGACACAAGGTGGAAAAACAATTGGAAGTTATCAAATTGGATAATATCTGTATAGTTAATTTAGCAGCAAATTTATTGAACAAGGGACTATCGAATAGTTAAGGTTATATTTAAATTACTAATCCTGTGGAGTATTTAATATTTTACTTCAGTATTGTAACCTTTATTAAATGTCTTTAAAATTACTGCAGCCTGGTGTTTTCCTGTTCAGTGTTCACTAGAAAAGCTAGTGTACCAGAATTAAGTTAGTTCTGCTCCCGGCGGAGCAGCAGGAGAAGGTAGCGACTCTTCGGTGGGTGAGTGAAGGCATCAGGAGCTGTGTTTTAAAAGTAAGTACTTACTGTTTTACTTACTGTTTTCCTTGTCTTTGAGTTTCTTTTGGCGCCGGAGGAACCGGAAGCTGGTCGGCAGCGAGGACTCCTGGGTAGGTTTTTTCCTTAAAGGTGCGGAGCTCCGTGGACTCGGCCTCATTTCCCGGCGGAGCAGCAGGAGAAGGTAGCGACTCTTCGGTGGGTGAGTGAAGGCATCAGGAGCTGTGTTTTAAAAGTAAGTACTTACTGTTTTACTTACTGTTTTCCTTGTCTTTGAGTTTCTTTTGGCGCCGGAGGAACCGGAAGCTGGTCGGCAGCGAGGACTCCTGGGTAGGTTTTTTCCTTAAAGGTGCGGAGCTGAGTAAACCCGAACCACTACACATGTAGTGTCTCCCACCCATCCTCCTCCTCTAACCTAATAATAAGACCCTTTTTACCCTCCTCCTCTAACCAAAAAGGACTGAGCAGGTAAGCTATTTACTGTTTTTGTTAATATCTATAGTTGTACTTAACTAAGGGGTAATTGAATAAAAGAAATGGCAGCCAGTGTAGTGTATTGCTCCTCCTGCAGAATGTTCGAGGTGAGGGAAACCTCCGGTGGCCCTGCCGACTTCACCTGCTGGAAGTGCATCCGTCTCCAGCTCCTATCAGACCGTGTTAGGGAATTGGAGCTGGAGCTGGATGAACTGAGGATCATTCGGGAAGCTGAGGGGTTGATAGATAGAAGCTACACGGAGGTCGTTACTCCACAAATCAAAGGCAGCTGGGTAACAGTTAGAGGTGGGAAGAGGTCAGTGCAGGGATCTCCTGTGGTCGTTCCCCTCAGCAACAAGTATACAGTTTTAGATACTGTTGGGGGGGACGGCCTATCGGGGGCAGGCTGCAGTGAACGGGCCTCTGGCACGGGGTCCTGCACTGTGGCTCAGAAGGGAAGGAGGGAGAATGGGAGAGCACTAGTCATCGGGGACTCGATGGTGAGGAGTACGGACAGGCGGTTCTGTGGGCGCAGGCGAGACGCACGGATGGTTTGTTGCCTCCCTGGTGCCAGGGTCCGTGATGTTTGTGATCGCGTCTTCAGGATCCTTAAAGGGGAGGGGGAGCAGCCAGAGGTCGTGGTGCACATTGGCACCAACGACGTAGGAAGGAAGGGTGGCACAGATGTTAGAAGTGAGTTTAGGGAGTTAGGCTGGAAGCTGAAAGCTCGGACGGACAGAGTTGTTATCTCTGGTTTGTTGCCGGCGCCACGTGATAGTGAGGCTAGGAATAGGGAGAGAGCACAGCTGAACACGTGGCTGCAGGAATGGTGTAGGAGGGAGGGCTTCCAGTTCTTGGATAATTGGACTGCATTCTGGGGAAGATGGGACCTGTTCAAACAGGACGGGCTGCATCTGAACCAGAGGGGCACCAATATCCTGGGAGGGAGGTTTGCTAGTACTGTTCGGGAGGGTTTAAACTAGTTTGGGAGGGGGATGGGAACCGGACTTGTAATCCAGGGACCAGTGGGTCCACTCAGAAAGACAAAGAGTGTAGTGAGGTATTGGGGAAGGTAGCACTGTCACAGAGGACAGATGGGCACGGAGAAGGGTTAAAGTGCGTATACTTCAACGCAAGAAGCATCAGGAATAAGGTGAGTGAATTGAAGGCGTGGATGGGCACTTGGGACTACGATGTTGTGGCCATCACTGAAACGTGGATAGGTGAGGGGGAGGAATGGTTTTTGGAGGTACCTGGTTATAGATGTTTTCATAAGATTAGGAATGGTGGTAAAAGAGGTGGGGGGGTGGCATTGTTAGTTAGAAATAGTGTAACAACTGCTGAAAGAATTTTCGAGGAGGATCTGCCGACTGAGGCACTGTGGGTTGAGGTCAGGAACAGGAAAGGAGCAGTCACCTTGATGGGAGTTTTCTATAGGCCCCCCAATAGCAGCAGGGAGGTGGAAGAGCAGATTGGGAAACAGATTTTGGAAAGGAGCAGAAGTCACAGGGTAGTAATTATGGGGGATTTCAACTTCCCAAATATTGATTGGCAACTCTTTAGATCGAATAGTTTGGATGGGGTAGTGTTTGTGCAGTATGTCCAGGAAGCTTTTCTGACTCAGTATGTAGACTGCCCGACCAGAGGGGAGGCAATATTGGATTTGGTACTAGGTAATGAACCAGGGCAAGTGATAGAGCTGTTGGTGGGCGAGCACTTTGGAGATAGTGATCACAATTCTGTAGCATTCACTGTGGTAATGGAGAGGGATAGGTATGTGCAACAGGGCAAGGTTTACAATTGGGGGAAGGGTAGATATGATGCTGTCAGGCAGGAACTGAGGAGCATAAGTTGGGAGCATATGCTGGCAGGGAAGGGCACGGTCGAAATGTGGAACTTTTTCAAGGAGCAGATAGTAGGGGCCATTGATAAGCATGTCCCTGTCAGACAGGGAAGGGATGGTCATGTGAGGGAACCGTGGTTGACAAGAGAGGTTGAGAGTCTTGTTAGGAAGAAGAAGGATGCGTATATAAGGTTGAGGAAAAAGGGCACAGGCATAGCTCTGGAGGGATACAAGATGGCCAGGAAGGATCTGAAGAAAGGGATTAGGAGAGCTAAGAGAGGGCATGAAAAATGCTTGGCGGGTAGGATAAAAGAAAACCCCAAGGCCTTTTACGCGTATGTCAGAAATATGAGGATGACTAGGGGGACCGTAGGTCCGGTCAAGGACAATAGCGGGAGACTGTGTGTTGAGCCGGAAGAGATAAGTGAGGTTTTGAATGAGTACTTCTCTTCGGTATTTACGAATGAGAAGGGGTGTATTACTGAAGAGGACGGTGGGAAGCAGACTGGTAAGCTCGAGGAAGTGCTCGTTAGGAGGGAAGATGTGTTGGGGTTTTTGAATAACTTGAAGATAGACAAGTCTCCCGGGCCTGACGGGGTATATCCAAGGATGTTATGGGAAGCAAGGGATGAAATTGCAGAGCCGCTGGCAATGATCTTTTCATCTTCTCTGCTGACGGGGGTGGTACCAGGTGATTGGAGGGTGGCAAATGTTGTGCCCCTGTTCAAGAAAGGGAATAGGAACAACCCTGGGAATTACAGGCCAGTTAGTCTTACTTCGGTGGTAGGCAAGTTGATGGAAAAGGTGCTGAGGGATAGGATTTCTGAGCATCTGGAAAGACACTGCTTGATTCGGGACAGTCAGCACGGTTTTGTGAGGGGTAGGTCTTGCCTCACAAGCCTGATTGAATTCTTTGAGCAGGTGACCAAGCAAGTGGATGAGGGTAAACCAGTGGATGTGGTGTACATGGATTTTAGTAAGGCATTTGATAAGGTCCCCCATGGTAGACTTATGGAGAAAGTCAGGAGGCATGGGATAGTGGGGAATGTGGCCAGTTGGATTAAGAATTGGCTAACTGATAGAAGGCAGAGAGTGGTCTTAGATGGTAAATACTCAGCCTGGAGCCCAGTTACCAGTGGCGTGCCGCAGGGATCAGTTCTGGGTCCTCTCCTGTTTGTGATTTTTATTAACGACTTGGATGAGGAAGTCGAAGGGTGGGTCAGTAAATTTGCAGATGATACAAAGGTTGGTGGAGTTGTGGATACCGAGGAGGGCTATTGTCGTCTGCAAAGGGACTTGGATAGGTTGCAGTGCTGGGCTGAAAAGTGGCAGATGGAGTTTAACCCTGAAAAGTGTGAGGTCGTCCATTTTGGAAGGACAAACATGAATGCAAAATACTGGGTTAACGGTAGGGTTCTTGGGCATGTGGAGGAGCAGAGAGACCTTGGGGTCTATGTGCATAGATCATTGAAAGTTGCAACTCAAGTGGATAGGGCTGTGAAGAAGGCATATGGGGTGTTAGCGTTCATTAGCAGAGGGATTGAATTTAAGAGCCGTGAGGTGATGATGCAGCTGTACAGGACCTTGGTAAGGCCTCATTTGGAGTACTGTGTGCAGTTCTGGTCGCCTCATTTTAGGAAGGATGTGGAAGCCTTGGAGAGGGTGCAGAGGAGATTTACCAGGATGTTGCCTGGAATGGAGAATAAGTCTTACGAGGAAAGGCTGAACATTCTAGGCCTCTTCTCATTAGAACGGAGAAGGATGAGGGGTGACATGATAGAGGTTTATAAGATGATCAGGGGAATAGATAGGGTAGACAGTCAGAAACTTTTTCCCCGGGTGGAGCAAAGCGTTACAAGGGGTCATAAATTTAAGGTGAAGGGTGGGAGATATAAGGGGGATGTCAGGGGAAGGTTCTTTACCCAGAGAGTGGTCGGGGCATGGAATGCCTTGCCCGGGGAAGTTGTTGAGTCAGAAACTTTAGGGACTTTCAAAAGGCTTTTGGATAGGTATATGGATAAAGGAGAATGATGGGGTATAGATTAAATTGTCCTTGACAGAGGACAAAGGATCGGCACAACATTGTGGGCCGAAGGGCCTGTTCTGTGCTGTATGTTCTATGTTCTATGTTCTATGTTCTATGATGTGTACTGTAAAATGCTATCAATTTGGAATTGCACAAGCACTACATATAACTTTTAATGAACAACTTTTTGGAATCTTAAGTTCTGCCCTAGAAAAGTTGATTTACCAATCATCACATCTGGCAATAAAATAAAAAGGAAATTTAGTATTGGATCTGTATCCTTTGAGTTAAGAGTAAATTAAGTAAACATGAATTAAGGGATAAATCTCTGACTAATCTGTCTTCCAAATTTTGGAACTTTATACCAATCAAGCTCTAATTCGGTGATTACAGGACAAGTAAACCCAGTCAGTTTTACAAATCCTTTTTATAATGTCTCATTGAGGTGCCAGCTGTTTACTCACCTGACTATAATTGGAGCTGAAAACAATAGATTTTTATACAGTTTAAGTCTCTAGATGTCCAAAATGAATTTTAACCTATAGTCAGTAGTTGATGGATCCATAGTATCTAAGTTTTTGTTCCTATTTTTTCGAAAAAATAGGAACAGATTTTGTCATTTTATCTCCAGCGCTCTAAAGAAAGCTATACTCATATATCTGGAGAGATGACCACTGTTCATTCGCCCAATAGTAATACATTAAGATGCGCATTCCCTCTGCAGGTGATTTCTCAGTTAATGAATTCCTCTGGTTGGTATAACTTAATTTTGGGCCACTTTTGAGCATGTGGAATATTTAAATACAGCTGGCTCATACCCATTCTACACCTTGAAATCCTAGCAAACCGTAAATAAAACCAAATGCCCTGTGTAGTTTGTCATTGACCTGAGTGGCTAGAAGCATTTGATGATTTGGTATTTTCCAATTGCCATACAGTGTCAATCTGTAACTACTGTCAAAATAACAAATCTTAGAGGTTTGATAGAGGTGTTCAAAATCATGTGGGGTCTAGACAGAATAGCGAGAAACTTCCTATTGGCTGAAGGGTCGAGAACCACAAATTTAAGGTGATGGGCAAAAGAACTAACAGTGACATGGGGGAAGAAAAAAATTTACGCAGTGAATAGATGGGATCTGCAATGCACTGCCTGTGGTGGAGGCAGATTCCATCGTGGCTTTCAAAAGGCAATCTGATGTGCACCTGAAGAGTGAGAATTTGCAGGGCTGCAGTGCAATGGGAGGAGCTGAGTTCCTCTTGCAGAGTGCTGGCACCATTCTATGAATCTTATACGATTCTATGCCTTGAATATGAATGTAAAAAAACGAAACCATCTAGACAAGAACATGGTTCCTGGAATTGGTGAGAAATGTTTTCATCCATTTTATTGGAGCATACTCACTTGAAGGAGTTTGTTGCCCATAATGCATATTTAAGCAAAATGTGCTATTCAACTTCCACATCACATTCATTCAAATACCTCAGCATATGACCATCTGATTTGTGGGGGCAGTATTTGGTGTTTTTAATCCTATTTATGTAAATACAGAAAGAACATTAAGGGGAAGATGGAGGACTGGAATCTTTTCCCGTTTGTAGATGTCTAATAACATGCAACAGTAAGTGGAAGAGTGTTGCACAGATAAACTCTCTTGCAGAGAGACTATTCAGATGGAGTGAAGTAGCTTGCCAAGACCTTGCTAATTACTCTGGTTTAAGATGCTTAAGTATATTTCAGATAGACTTGCAGTCCACTGACAAAATGATCAATGTTGCTCTGATTCTGTCAGCAATTTTAAGGTTTGTCTTCAAAGCTGAAAGGATGATTAAGAACAAGTAGCAACAGATGGTGTAACTTTTTTTCTGAATTTTGAGTTATCTACTACCTCCTACAATCTGCAATGGGGGGTTGAGTTATTTCTATAGATGGTGGCACTTTGTTTTTAAAAAAGGAAACAAATGGGCTGATTCTTAGGCAACTTTCAAGTAAAGGAGTTACAAGTTTTTTTGGGTGAATCTAATCAAATATAGATGGCTTGTGAAGCCAACATTTCCAATGTCCCTGGGGCATTAGGTGTCCTACCAGGATGTATAGTATGCAAAGGGTAAATGCTGACTGTGGGAATTTGAGATTCACTGGAAACCCAACACCATGCTTAAAAGTCTTCAAACTTCAAGAAATCTACACTCACTTTCAGAAGTCTGTATGCATCCAGTGAGCTTGGTTGTCAGAACTAAGGCTTAGTTTGAGTTGATGGGGCTGCTGTTTGAATTTAAGCAGTTAGCATTACACTTTACCAAAGCAGAAGTACTACTAAACTTTCCCTTGCTCATCCAGCTAGGAATTTATGCCCATTAGGGTTGTGTCCTCTATAGCGAGCTGGAGCCAAATGGGAAGAACCTTAACCCCCCCGCCCCTCCCATGCCCATAACCTGATTCCTTTGTTGAACCAGGAAGTTGGCCATTTCCAACACATTCAGAATTCCAAGGACCTCACGTAGGATTACCAAGTCTATCACGGAAATGTGACTTGATTTTGGACTTCTTTTGAAGAAACTATCACTTGAAGCCATCACAGTTCTGAAGGGAATGATGGTCAATAGTTGTCAGAACTGTCAAATGTAGAGTTATAACATGATTGGCTGTGGTATGAGGAGCTGCTGCTTCAGCAAGCCCTCAGGATCGAGGATGACTTGCTTTCACTCTAGTTCTGTGTATTTTAATATGGCTAACTTTATCAGGTCACATGACAATGCACAATCCACACACACACTATCACATGAGGCAGGTGGAGTTTGAAGGGGTGGTTAAATGAGTTACTTGGGCTATGCGTTCTTTCCATTGCCTAGACTTGGCCTCCACATTGCTCACAATGAAGTCTTTTGAGGTGCTTGGTGCCATCCCAAATGCTCCTCTGTTTTAAGCAGTCACGGACCAGAGATTCCCATGAATCGTTGGGGATGTTGGATCTCTTCAGGGATGCTTTGAGCATGTCCCTAAAAATTAGGAGCTGCTTTGAGTCTCATGGTGAATATTACAAACTCACAAATTCTTTGCTGCCACCTTCCTGAGCACAGTGTACTGCAATGAAAGTTTTATGATTTGGGGGAAAGAACCTGCAGTTGTTTTTCCCCATCATCGTAGGCCTCAAATCCTAAATATGAATGTTATGTCTGTCATTCAAACTTGTGACCTCAGCTACTGGAGCATCCTTATACTACTTACTACTGTTAGAGTTTTGTTTTTGTATTGAAAGCATAAAATTTTTTTTTAACAACTGCGGAAAGAATTTTTTTCTTGGACATTGCTGAAACTTGGTGGGTTTGAACTGAGTGAAATATACAGACTGCAAAGCACCTGTTTCCAAGCAACTCAGCAGTAGAATGGCAGGCCAAGATTTATGGTTGTCGTGTGACCTGATAAAGTTAGTTTTCGTTTTGGATTGTGAAAAGACCAGTGAATTGGACAAGGAGCAGGCATTTGAAATTGGCTGTGACCTGCCTGGAGAGAAAAGACCCCTCTCTGTAAAGGAAGTCTTGCATCTCTTGAAAAGAAATCCTGCACTTGACATGTGGATGTAATCTGCCTGGAGAGAGAAAAAAAACAGGGGGAAAAAAGTTACTTCTCTATAGAGGAAGACTGCTTTTCAGAGAAGAAACCCCTATATGTCAGAGGTAGCAGATTCCTACTGCCTTCAGCCTTTGAAGAATCCCTGCCTCGAGTGGGTCCTGTTACCTCCCTGTGTTTTGGGAAACCCTGGAACCTGCAGAAAGCTTCCACTGCTGTGTTGTTGCTGTGAGTCCTGAGCAGACTGGTTGCTGCACCCCTGCTAAAAGACCTGTGTGCTGCCTACTGCAGACAAATTGCCTTGAATGCCTACCCATCACAGACTGTTTATCAACCTCACCTGGAAAGACTTTGAGTGGCATTGACTATTTGACTCTGGGACACCTCACTGTATCGAAAACATCCAACCAGAACGTGATAAACTCAATCATTTTTTTTTTCCCTTTTTATTCCTAGGAAACAGCTGTAAAACAAAAAATCCCTTTTCCCCAGTTAACAGTTTTTTTTCCGAGTGTATGAGGGTTAAGGAAATAAGGAATTTTTCATATATATATATATATATATATATATATATATATATATATATATATATATATATATATATATAGATAGATAGATTTATCTCATTAGTAGTTAAGATTTATTATTTCTTTTCTAATAGTTAATGTTATTTAAAGAAGCCTGGTTTGGTGTGCTTTATTCTGGGGAGGGACAAATAGTGTCTAATTTGGCTATTCTTCAGTAGGTGGGAAACTTGCTTGATATCCTGTGAAGTAGCGGGACTGAATTAACAGTGCATTACTCCCGTCTTGGTCGTAGCACTACTAACATGTCTTCAGTATGGTGGAAGGATTTACATGAGAACTAGCATCCAAGTTTTTTCATCACAAACTATTAGATGCTTCCCCACAGGATTAGGTTAGCCATAGAAACACAAAACAGTAACTAGCTGAACAATTCTTTATGATCGCCTAGATCTGAAAGAGAATTCACTGCAAGGAAGGCTGGATGTGCACCTCTGTGCAATTTCTCTATTGATTGACAGGTGGCAAGTGGTGTGGGTGGCTTCCACTTTTTACCTCCCAACTGACCACAGATAGGTGTTTTGTTAAAAATGGTGTGTCAGTCCCTGAGTGTTTTTTTTAGGGTCAATTAAACAGACAAATGACAGATTTTCTCAGTTTAAAAAAGGGTTAAATTTTTATTTAACAGCAAAGCCTGAATTGTTCGCAACCTTCACCTACTCACGCATTCACACACACATGCACACATAATGATAAATAAAAGGGAAAGGGTAAGATGCAATTAAAGTCCCAAGTGAAGTAAGAGTTCGTTGTTCACAGAAACCTGTTGAATCTTCTCTGGAGGAAAGTATTTTCAAAGGTACAGGCCTGGCTGTTTGCAGTTGTGAACTTGCTGAGGTGTTGTAGATTTCTGGTGGTTAAAACTTCAGTCTGGAGGTGTTGGTCATTTTTTAAGTTCTCTGCTACAGCAAGTTGAAGTATAGTATCAGCAGTAGGGCTTCTTCCTTAATTGGACCGATTTCGCAGCCTTTGGCTGGAACTGGCTTTGTGTGGTCTTTTCTTGATCTCCCCTCTCCAGAGGGGTAGCTTTTAAGGTAAAAATCCATCACATCTGAGTCTCTGGTTAGGTGACAGAGGGTCCCCTCCCCTGGTGTAACCACACAATGGTTCAGGATATGGAAACAGTTGCTATCTGTTAGCGTTGTCTGGATGGGGACCATTCTGTTACAATGGTGCTACTTGACACCTATTCATCTTGGTTTGGGCTGTCGAGTCAGTCTGTCTATAGAACCTTTGTTAGTCCATTCCTGTAGATGGGAGTCATCAAAATGTAATGGGGCTCCTTTCAATTTCAGTGGGTTCTCCCCAGAGCTGATTCAGACACAGTTAATGAGTTTTGTCTTTGTATACAGGCTTGTTTATTGACAATACAGGAGGGGGGGTCACCTGACCACTACCCCATTTTGTCTGTGATACAAATGTGCCCATTTTCTGGTGGTTCAGTTTTAACAGTCGATTTTTTATTTTATTTCATAATTTCTCCAGTTCATTGTTTATTTCCTCACAGATCCTTCTGAGCATGACACACAGAAATTTAGATATCACCAGTGCCAATATGAGCCTAACTTATGAAAATGTTACCAGAAAATTATTTGGTCTTGGAGTGCAGTTGAGTTGTATCTTATGTTCAGATGTGTCAAATAGGTTTTTTGAATTTCAATCTGAGAGGCTTCTACAACGTATTTACAGAGAGGTTTTCAGCTGTGAACATTTGTTATTTTTCTCTCCAAAGCATTAATTCCGTGCTGGGATATAGCTCTGCGGGATGAGAGGCCCTCCAGTGGCCATTTTTCAGCTATGCTTAGATTTTTTTTAACAGTTTAGATAATTTCACTTCAATGTATCCTATCAATTTAAGGTAGAAACATAGATAGATAGATATAAAAGCTGGTAAAAGGGATCACAGTTGTAGTCAACCTGAATAAGAATCAAGTTTGAGTTGGTTGTTCGGGACAAAGTTGAAGATATTGATAGAATATCAATGTAACTCACCAATTTCAAGCTAATGCATTTTCTGGATGATCTGTTACATTGAACAGAAGATCAGTGGCATTCTCCTGTTGAGATGCCCAAAAGCACATGTACCATTAACATGTTTTGGATTAAGACAGAACATTGATGTTTAATAGAAACATAGAAAAATAGGAGCAGGCGTAGGCCATTCGCCCCTTCGAGCCTGCTCCGCCATTCAAAACGATCATGGCTGATCATCCAAACTCAGTACCCTGTTCCTGCTTTCTCCCGTATCCCTTGATCCCATTAGCCCTGAGAACTATATCTAACTCTTCCTTGAATATATTTAATGATTTGGCCTCAACTGCTTTCCATGGTAGAGAATTCCACAGGTTCACCACTCTCTGGGTGAAGAAATCTCTCCTCATCTCAGTCCTAAATGGCTGACCCCCTTATCCTTAGACTGTGAACCCCTGGTCCTGGGCTCCCCCACCATCGGGAACATCCTTCCTGCATCTGATTTGTCTAGTCCTGTTAGAATTTTGTAGGTTTCTATGAGATCCCCTCTCATTCTTCTAAACTCTAGCGCACACAAGCCTAATCGACCCAATCTCTCTTCATAAGTCAGTTCTGCCATCCCAGGAATCAGTCTGGTGAACCTTCGCTGCACTCCCTCCATAGCAAGAACATCCTTCCTCAGATAAGGGGACCAAAACTGCACACAATGCTCCAGATGTGGTCTCACCAAGGCCTTGTATAATTGCAGCAAGACATCCTTGCTGCTGTACTCGAATCCTCTCGCTATGAAGGATACCAATGTACCATTTGCCTTCTTAACTGCTTACTTTTAGCGACCAGTGCACAAGGACACCCAGGTTTCGCTGCACCTCTCCCTTTCCCAGTCTATCGCCATTCAGATAATCTACCTTTCTGTTTTTGCCACCAAAGTGGATATCCTCACATTTAGCCACATTATACAGCATCTGCCATATATTTGCCCACTTACTCAACCTGTCCTAATCACACTGGAGCTTCTCTGCATCCTCCTCACAGCTCACACTTCCACCCAGCTTCGTGTCATCTGCAAACCTGGATATATTACATTTAATTCCCTCATCTACATCATTAATATATATTGTGAATAGCTGGGGTCCTAGCACTGATCCCTGCGGTACCCCACTAGTCACTGCCCACCACTCGTAAAAATACTCATTTATTCCTACTCTTTGTTTCCTGTCTGCCAACCAGATCTCTATCCATGTCAGTACCTTACCCCCAATCCCATGTGCTTTAATTTTTCACGCAAATCTCTTATGTGGGACCTTATCGAAAGCCTTCTAAATGTCCAAATACACCACATCCACTTATTTATCCCACTCCCTTATCTATTCTACTAGTTACATCCTCAAACAATTCCAGTAGATTTGTCAAGCATGATTTCCCTTTCGTATATCCATGTTGACTTTGTACGATCATGTCATTGTTTTCTAAGTGCTCTGCTATTACATCTTTTATAATGGACTCTAGCAGTTTTCCCACTCCTGATGTCAGGCTAACCAGTCTATAATTCCCTGTTTTCTCTCTATCTCCTTTTTTAAATAGTGGGGTTACATTAGCTGCCCTCCAAACCATTGGAACTGTTCCAGAGTCTATAGAATTTTGAAGAATGACCAGCAATGCATCTACTATTTCTAGGGCCAGTTCTTTAAGTACTCTGGGATGTAGATTATCAGGCCCTGGGGATTTATCGGCCTTCAATCCCATCAGTTTCCCTAACACCATTTCCCTACTAATACTGATTTCATATAGTTCCTCCTTCTCACTAGACCCTATGTTCCCCAACATTACTGGGAGGTAATTTGTGTCCTCCTTTGTGAAGACAGAACCGAAGTATGTATTGAATTGGTCTGCCATTTCTTTGTTCCCCATTATAAATTCGCCCACTTCTGACTGTAAGGGACCCACATTTGTCTTCACTAATCTTTTTCTCTTCACATATCTATAGAAGCTTTTACAGTCCGTTTTTATGTTCTCTGAAAGCTTACTCTCATACTCTTATTTTCCCCTTCTTAATCAATCCCTTTGTCCTCCTTTGCTAAATTCTAAACTGCTCCCAATCTTCAGGTTTGCTGCTTGTTCTGGCCATTTTATGTTTCTCCTCCTTGGATCTAATACTATCCCTAATTTATTTTGTAAGCCATGATTGAGCCACCCATCCTGTTTTATTTTTGTGCCACACAGGAATGAATAATTGTTGTAATTCATCCATGCGCTCTTTAAATGCTAGCCATTGCCTATCCACTGTCAACCCTTTAAGTAACATTCCCCAATCTATCATAGCCAACTCGCACCTCATATCTTCATAGTTTCCTTTATATAGATTCAGGATCCCAGCCTCAGAATCAACTCTCTCACTCTCCATCTTAATGAAGAATTCTACATGTTATGATCACTCTTCCCCAAGAGACCCCACACAACAAGATTGTTAACTAATCCTTTCTCATTACACAACACCCCGTCTAGGATGGCCTGTTCTCAAGTTGGTTCATCAATGTATTGGTCCAAAAAACCATCACATACGCACTCCAGGAATTCCTCCTCTACAGTATCATTGCTAATTTGGTTTCCCCAATCTGTATGTAGATTAAAGTCACCCATAATTATAGCTGCACCCTTAATGCATGTGTCTCTAATTTCCTGTTTAATGCTATCCTCTACATCACCACTGCTGTTTGGGGGTCCTCCTCAGTCTCCCCACTCAGGTTCCCATCCCCCTGCCATTCTAGTTTAAATCCTCCCCAACAGCACTAGCAAACGCCCCTGCGAGGACATCGGTTTCCGGTCCTGCCTGGGTGTAACCCGTCCCACTTGTACAGGTCCCACCTTCCCCAGAACCGGTCCCGATGTCCCAGGAATCTAAATCCCTCCCTCCTGCACCATTTCCCCAGCAGTCATCTGGTCTATTCTCCTGTTCCTATACTCACTAATACGTGGCACAGGAAGTAATCATGAGATTACTACCTTTGAGGTCCTGCTTTTTAATTTAGTTCCTAACTCCTTTAATTCATCTTGCAGGACCTCATCCCTTTTTCTACCTATGTCGTTGGTACCAGCATGTACCACGGCCACTTGCTGTTCACCCTCCCCCTTCAGAATGTCCTGCAGCTGCTCCGAGACATCCTTGACCCTAACACCAGGGAGGCAACATACCTTCCTGGAGTCTTGTTTGCTGCCACAGAAACGCCTGTCTGTTCCCCTTACAATTGAATCTCCTATCACTATGGCTCTCCCAGTCTTTTCCCTCCCCTGCTGTGCAGCAGCAGCCATCTGTGGTGCCATGAACTTGGCTGTTGCTGCTTTCCCTGGGAGGCCATCCCCCCCAACAGTATTCAAAGTGATATATCTGTTTGAGAGGGGCATGGTCACAGGGGACTCCTGCGCAACCTACCTATGCCTACTACTCCACCTGGTGGTCACCCATCCGTTTTCTGCCTGTGCAGCCATGACCTGTGGTGTGACCACCTCGCCAAACGTGCTATCCATGGCGTCCTCAGCTTGCGGATGCTCCACAATGAATCCACCACAGCTCCAGCTCCGTAATGCAGGTAGCCAGTAACTGCAGATGGATACAATTCCTGCACACATGGTCGACCGGGACACTGGAAGCAACCCTGATTTCCCACATAGTGCAGGAGGAGCATATCACAGGTGCGAGCTCTCCTGCCGTGACTTACCTTTAGATCACTTAGTTACTCCCTTTAATTAAAGAATATTAATTATGCTCGGGGCCTTGTTCTACTCCAGACACTACGCACTACAATCTAAAGTCCTTAATTAATTACACTAATTTAAAAAAAAACACTTTAGTAGTATTAACCTTATCATTTATACGGTAGGATTAAATAAAGAACTTTCCTCTGATTTTTTTATGCTATTTCCAGGCACTAACACCTGTTACTCACCAACCAATCAACTTGCAGCTTTCCTGTGATATCACTGTTGACTTTTTTTTCAAACTCCAGCACGCCTGGACTGCTCTCTCACAGGTCCGCTCCTCTCTGCTCTGCTCCTGGAAGGTAAGTGACTGAGCCTCTATCCTCGGGCTCAATTTATCCTCTTCTCTCGCTTGGCATTCTCCCCACAGGTCCACTCCTCTCTGCTCTGCTCCTGGAAGGTAAGTGACTGGGCCTCAATCCTCGGGCTCAATTTATCCTCTTTTCTCGCTTGGCGTTCTCCCCACAGGTCCGCTCTGCTCCCAGAAGGTAATTATCATAATTCAAATACCAGATATGTGCTGTTAATCTTTAGTGTCTGATTTTACTCTGGAAGGACCTGTGTCCATTTTAAAGTTTCAGTTGATTAATTGCCTACCACAGAATATTTTCACCAAGAAGACAAAATATACATATCTGTTGATGTGTTGTTTAGGCCATTTAATCCAGCATAAAAAAGAGACCTTGGATTATAACATGGGTGGCTTTGTTTTGAACATTTATCTGCATTAAATTCATTGCATCTTACCCCTAACAGTGCTCTGCTCAAAGCCACCCAATGGTCCGACTTCCACACAACTGACAATTGCACTCTTGGTTAACTCTTCTCCATAATTCACTTTCAGGAGGTAGCACACTTGCCTCTGAGATAGAAGGTTGTGGGTTCAGGTACCCCTGCACTGACTTGAGCATAAAATCTAGGCTGATGCTCCAGTGCAGCACCGAGGGATCACTGCATTGTCTGGTACTGTCTTTCGGTCAAGACATTAAACTGAGGTCTCGTCTGCCCCCTCAGGTGGACATAAACGATCCCATGGCAGTACTTTGGGTTTGTTCTCCTTAGAGCAGAAAAGATTAAGTGAGATATGATCAAGGTATTCAAAATCATGAAGGAGAAACTTTCCAGTGGCAGAAGCGTCGGTAGTTAGAGGTTTATAGATTTATGGTCACTGGCAAGTTGTGTTTGGAATGCAACGCCTGAAAGGGTAGTGGAAGCAGATTTAATAATTCTCAGTAGGGAATTGGATAAATATGTGAGAAGAAAAATTTACAGGGCTGTAGGGAAACAGCAGGGGATTGAGACTAATTGGATAGTTCTTTCAAAGACCTGGCACAGGCACGATGGGCTGAATGGCCTCCTTTTGTCCTGTATCTTTCTATGATTGTATGAAGTAGTTTAACTCTTGTGTTGACATTAACTTGGTACAAGACTGAAGCTATCTTATTTGGCTTTTGCAGCTATGCATCTCTGGATGAAACCCCATAAACTAGATGGTAATTACGTTCCGACAATGTCACTCAACCTCTCTGGCCAAGAACGGGAACACTTGAAACCAGAGTCTCACTCCTATAGACAGTAAATTGCTCTAGAGGTTTTTACTTTTCTGTTTGTTTCTCTGTATCCAGTCTTCCTTTCCCCCTCATTATTTCTCTTTATCTAATTTGACTCTGATTTCATCCTATTTCCTACTTGGAAGTATAGTGAACTGTGAGGAGATAGATAGGCTGCAATGGTTGGATCAATGACAGATGAAATTTAATGCAGAGAAGTGTGAAGTGATACATTTTGATAGGAACAATTAGGAGAGGCAATGAAAAATAAAGGATATAATTCTAAAGGGGTGCAGGAACAGGGAGACCTCGGTATTGGCACAGAAATTATTAAATATGTCAGGGCATGTTGAGAAAGTGGTTAAAAAGGCATATGAGATCCTGAGCTTTATAAACAAAAGCATAGCGTAGAAAAACAAGGAGTTTATGGTGAACTTTTATAAAACACTGGCTCATTCTCAACTAGACTATGGTGTCCAATTCTAGACACTGCACTTTAGGAAGGATATGAAGGCTTTAGAAAAGGTGCAGAGAAGATTTCCAAAAATGTTTCCAGAGATGAGGGACTTTAGTTATGTGGATAGATTGGAGAAGCTGGGGTTGTTCTTAGAGAAGGCCGAGAGAAGATTTGATAGAAGCATTCAAAATCATGAGGGTTCTAGACAGTAGAGAGAAATTGTTCCCATTGGCAGAAGGATCAAGAACCAGAGGACACTGATTAAAAGTGATTGGCAAAAGAACCAACAGCGACATGAGGAAAATCCTTTTTATGCAGCGAGTGATTAGGATCTGAAATGCACTGCCTAAGAGTAGAACAGTCCGTAGCCTAATTCAGCAGTTGAATTGATGCTCTTCTTTTCCAGCGATGAATTTCAGCAATTACAGTTCAGTAGTTAACAGAATTTGGTTATTTTGTTTTAAGAAATTAATCTGGCTTGACATCAGAATTCTGAGAGTATAATAAATAGGGTTTGAATAAACTGAGAGAGAGAGCTTTCCTATCCTTCAGTACATGCTGGTAGACAGTCTGTGTATCTGTCAAAAGCCAGTTTTTCAGCAAGTTTCAAACGTCAATCGGCAACAATGTATCTCGTGTGCTTAGTCCTGAGTGGCTGTATCCTATGGCAATGAGAATGCATCCTTTGACCCAGTCCCTGGAGCTTGCTGTCTTAGAGCAGTACTGATCTGTTACAGCCTTAAAGGAACACTGCATACTTCCCAGAAAGTAAAAAAAACTACAGGATCATAACACAATACAAAAAAATTTTAATGAAAAAAAATCTAAAACTGGACATATTGGGAGATGTCTGGCTGCAGAAAATTCTGTTTCACCATTTCACTCGTAACATTCATTTACTTGAAACTGACGCTGTTATGTTTCATTATTGTGCATAGAGCTTTAAGCAAACAATGCCATCTGAGGTACTTGTTAAGATTATAATGTTGGGTTTGAAGACATTTTCGTTTTATCAGAACTATTGCTCACTAGGCTACAAATGTACAAACACTGTCAATGTTCCAGATTGACACTGGTGGATCCTCCATAGCATTCAGAACAAGTGCCACTAAAGTATGCTTGTAATACCTGGTCTTATTTTGAGCTGGGGAAGGAGATGGGTATATTAGTGGGGAAGGGTGTAGGGAAGAAGGGGCATGGGGAAGGTGCCAGGGAATGTGGAGTTGAGAATTTCAATTCAGGCCTCATCTCTAATATTTTCAGGAATGGCACAGGCTGTGAGGACTGGTGTTTTGGGAATTTTTTTCGGGGCAGATGTGGAACAAATTCTTTTTATCCACTCAATGGGCTGAATTTTGTGGCACCGGTGAGGCTCCCAGCACCGAGTCAAAAAGGTGGAAAGAACCCTGCCTTGAGCCCGCCCCCCCACCCCCAGTGCAATGTTGCGTTGTGCTGGCACTTAAGTGGCCGGTGCCAGAATCTCAGTCCCTTTAAAGACCGGGGCCTGCCGCAAAGAGCTGCCGGCCAATCACAGGGCCGGCAACTCAGCAGTATTGGCAGCACCACCGGGAGCGGTGGTCACTGCTGGTACTGGAGAGACCTTGGACCCAGGCTCAGCACTGGAGACTCAAACCTCAGGTAAATGAGGCGGGGTCTCTGGGGCCAGTCTGGATGGCCCTGCTGAAGGTGGGTGGGAGTGTGGGTGTGTAGTGCAGGGGGAGGGGGTTCCAGGGTGGTGGAGCTTTTCCCAACGGGGGTCCACCATGATCCATGGATTGCCCATGGAAGAGGAACCCCCCCCCCCCCAAAGCCCGCTAGGAGGGCGCCTCGTATTACAGGGCAACCTCCCTGTGTGGCAGAGCCACCTCCCCCCCCCACCCCCACCATTGCTGGTTATCTCCCAGTGGCAGGGGAAGAGGCACTTAAGTGGCCATTAATAGGCCACTTAAGGGCCTCAATTGACCTCTGTGCGGGAAGGCTGTCATCGGCTTGTCCCACACCTGAAAAAATCACTTGGCAACAGGAAGACGACAGGCCCTCCGTCCCCCCGTCTCCTGTCGCAATTCTGTGGGCCACCCCTCCGCGTTCCCCTGCCCCCCCCCCCCCCCCCCCCCCGCCTCCAACCTCTCCTCAGGGCCCATAAAATCCATCCCAATGTGTCTGTAATACCACGGATTTAAAAAAAAAGATTAGCAGCAACACTAACCAAGAAAACTGTGACTTCCTGTTTTTGTAAGCCCTGTTCTTCTGTGCAGTGCTATTAGACTGAAAGAGGCTGATAACCTTAAAATGGACTTTGAGTTACATTTTATCAAAGTGACTCACTCATTCATGCTGGTGCAATCTGGGAGCTGAGAATTGGTTCAGCCTCTTAACTTCAGAGCTAGGGAATTCAGCAAAATTCAAACCCCATGCTTTCAACATGGGATATGCCTCTAAACAAAAACAGTTGTGAAGACATTCAAACACAAAACTGAGTAAATTGTTACAGAGAAGTGAGAGATAATAGGGATGGTTCCCCCTTTTCACCTCTCGACTGACCGAAGACAGCGTGTTGTTTCAAAAAGGTTTTTTTTTTAATTGTCAAGAACAGACAAATGACAGGTTTTCTCGTAAGTCTAACAGAAAGATAAATGTTTATTATACAACGCTAGAAATATATGCAACACCACCCACTCTCACACTCATACAGATACCCGCATACTCAAGAAAAGATAGAGATTGTAAAGATAATGTGTTTTAGGTCTGATGATTTTAAAGAGTTATCTGTTAAACTTGCTTTTTCCCGGGGTGAAGACTTGAAACATTGCAGGCCTGTAATGTTTCCCTTGTTCACTGAAGAAAGGCTTGGAAGGTTCAGAAAGATGGATGTGCTGTTGCAGACTACTCTTGTTATATCCAACCAAAGGTCCTGGTACAATTTCTCAGGTAGGGAGTTCAAAGCCAAACTCCAGTCTCTACCTATCTGTAGTTCAAAGCTGGTAATCTTAGGCAGGGTCCTTTCTCTTCGTTGGCATAGATGGATCTTCTTTATCTGCCCAGAATATACCTTTATTAAAGTTCCTTATCAGAAACCTACTTTCTGTCATATGACCATAGTTTCTTTTTCCATTGTCCCCATAAATAGTTTCTGATGGTGAGGTCATTATTAGACAGTGGAGTCCGAGTAGGACTTTTCACACCCATTCTTTGTATTTTGAGTTTGGAGTTCAAAAGTCTGTGGCAGTATTGTCAAACTAATCAGTTGGAGAGAAGCAGCCATGACCACAGAAAGGGTCATTTGCATTTTAATAATTTCTTAGGGATGTGTCCAGAAAGGTCATTTGTATTTTTAATGACTTCTCCATGTTCAGACATGAAAATTAGCTCAGGGTTCTTGTTGTTTTATGTGTATTGGCAGGAAAGGAAAGGTCACCTGACCTCTTCATTTTGTTTACAGGAAAAGTGTCCATTCGGGTTTACTTCATAAGTTAATTTTATAGTTCATAAGTTCGGATTGCGTGGCCATGATAAAATGTAATGAGATTATTATGCATTATCTAATTTTATGTTGGATACCTTATTTTTATAATTCTGAGAAGACTGTCAAACCAACAACAAATGATGTACTATGTAGTGCACAGTAATAACTCCTAAGGGGACAGTTTTGTCTCTTTAAGGTAACAAAGTGTAATTGTTTTTAAGTAAGCATCATTTGACTTACCTAAGCTGTTATAGCAGGAACCGATCTTGTATAGTTCAAGTCTATTATGCATAAGTAATGCATTTGAAAATATATGCCACACTTGCATCTGATTTGCTGATTTCCTATGGCACTGCACTTGGAAAAATAAGCATATTGCTGGAAGATTGAGTATAATGGAATGGAATGCAGCTTCTTGATGCCAACTGAAGTTTTTTCATTTTAAATTGTTGGAACGTGTGATAATGTAAGATGGTATTGTGGGTGTGGGGGAAAATAAAGATTTGATTGTGTGTTATGCTAATATAAAATGTTGGCTCTGACTGGGTGGAGAAAATTATTAAATATTTGTAGAAATTGAATAATGGAAAGAGACTTGTAGGTCTGTGTTCATGAAGACTTTCTTAAATATTTATGGAGCCTACTGAAGGGGAAAAACCTTTACAGGAACACAAAATTCTAGATGACGATAAGAAGGAAAATCTGCCAGGTACGCAAGCCCTGTGGGTTTTCCTTGTTTGAATCCCGCTTACCGCCACTTCCAGGTGCTTAAAATAAAGGTGAAGAAACCCTATTTGTGCTTGTCCAGTCCTTTAGGTGATACAACCTCATATTCTCCCTTCTTGAAACCCTATTTGTGCTTGTCCAGTCCTTTAGATGAAACAACCTCATATTCTACCTTCTTGAAACCCTATTTGTGCTTGTCCAGTCCTTTAGATGATACAACCTCATATTCTCCCTTCTTGAAACCCTATTTGTGCTTGTCCAGTCCTTTAGATGAAACAACCTCATATTCTACCTTCTTGAAACCCTATTTGTGCTTGTCCAGTCCTTTAGATGATACAACCTCATATTCTCCCTTCTTGAAACCCTATTTGTGCTTGTCCAGTCCTTTAGATGATACAACCTCATATTCTACCTTCTACTATTGTTTGTAATAATCTTTAAGGGAAAAACCAGAGGAAAAAACCTTCAGCTAGTTCCATAAAGGGAAAAAATACTGGGAAATTCCTCCCTGACTCATTAAGACAATCAAGTGACATGGTCACCCATTCTTAAAGTAGCTCTTTCTTCTCTCCCACTTTCTCTGTGTCATTAGGACCATACAGAACAAGTAATCTCCAACCATTGGGCTGGTCCCATAACCACAGACTTCTTTTCTTTTAATTCATTCATGGGATGTGGGTGTCACTGGCTATGCCAACATTTATTGCCCATCCCTAATTGCCCTTGAGAAGGTGGTGGTGAGCTGTCTTCTTGGCCCGCTGCAGTCCATTTGGGGTAGGTAGACCCACAGTGCTGTTAGGAAGGGAGTTCCAGGATTTTGACCCAGTGACAGTGAAGGAACGGCGATATAGTTCCAAGTCAGGATGGTGTGTGACTTGGAGGGGAACTTGCAGGTGGTGGTGTTCCCATGTATTTGCTGCCCTTGTCCTTCTAGTTGGTAGAGGTCGTGGGTTTGGAAGGTGCTGTCTAAGGAGCCTTAGTGTATTGCTGCAGTGCATCTTGTAGATGGTACACACTGCTGCTACTGTGCGTCGGTGGTGGAGGGAGTGAATGTTTGTAGATAGTGTGCCAATCAAGCGGGCTGCTTTGTCCTGGATGGTGTTGAACTTCTTGAGTGTTGTTGGAGCTGCACTCATCCAGGCAGGGGGAGAGTATTACATCACGCTCCTGACTTGTGCCTTGTAGATGGTGGACAGGCTTTAGGGAGTCAGGAGGTGAGTTACTCGCCTCAGGATTCCTAGCCTCTGACCTGCTCTTGTAGCCACGGTATTTATATGGCTACTCCAGTTCAATTTCTGGTCAACAGTAGCCCCTAGGATGTTGATAGTGGGGGATTCAGTGATGGTAATGCCGTTGAATGTCAAGGGGAGATGGTTAGATTCTCTCTTGTTGGAGATGGTCATTGCCTGGCACTTGTGTGGCACGAATGTTACTTGCCACTTATCAGCCCAAGCCTGGATATTGTCCAGGTCTTGCTGCATATTTACACGGACTGCTTCAGTATCTGAGGAGTCACAAATGGTGCTGAACATTGTGCAATCATTAGCGAACATCCCCACATCTGACCTTATGATTGAAGGAAGGTCATTGATGAAGCAGCTGAAGATGATTGGGCCTAGGACACTACCATGAGGAACTCCTGCAGTGATGTCCTGGAGCTCAGATGATTGACCTCCAACAACCACAACCATCTTCCTTTGTGCTAGGTATGACTCCAGCCAGCGGAGGGTTTTCCCCCTGATTCCCATTGACCTCAGTTTTGCTAGGGCTCCTTGATGCCATACTCGGTCAAATGCTGCCTTGATGTCAAGGGCAGTCACTCTCACCTAACCTCTTGAGTTCAGCTCTTTTGTCGATGTTTGAACCAAGGCTGTAATGAGGTCAGGAGCTGAGTGACCTTGGCAGAACCCAAACTGAGCATCACTGAGCATGTTATTGCTAAGCAAGTGCCGCTTGATGGCACTGTTGATGACACCTTCCATCACTTTACTGATGATTGAGAGTAGGCTGATGGGGCGGTAATTGGCCAGGTTGGACTTGTCCTGCTTTTTGTGTACAGGTCATACCTGGGCAATTTTCCACATTGCAGGGTAGATGCCAGTGTTGTAGCTGTACTGGAACAGCTTGGCTAGGGGCACGGCAAGTTCTGGAGCACAGGTCTTCAGTACTATTGCCGGAATATTGTCAGGGCCCATAGCCTTTGCAATATCCAGTGCCTTCAGTCGTTTCTTGATATCATGCGGAGTGAATCGAATCAGCTGAAGTCTGGCATCTGTGATGCTGGGGACTTCAGGAGGAGGCCGAGATGGATCATCAACTCGGCACTTCTGGCTGAAGATTGTTGCAAATGCTTCAGCCTTATCTTCCGCACTGATGTACCGGGCTCCCCCATCATTGAGGATGGGGATATTTGTGGAGCCACCTCCTCCAGTTAGTTGTTTAATTATCCACCACCATTCACCATGTGTCAGGACTGCAGAGCTTCGATCTGATCCATTGGTTATGGGATTGCGTAGCTCTATCGCATGCTGCTTACGCAGTTTGGCATGCAAGTAGTCCTGTGTTGTAGCTTCACCAGGTTGACACCTCATTTTGAGGTATGACTGGTGCTGCTCCTGGCATGCCCTCCTGCACTCTTCATTGAATCAGGGTTGGTCTCCTGGCTTGATGGTAATGGTAGAGTGAGGGATATGCCAGGCCATGAGGTTACAGATTGTGGATGAGTACAATTCTGCTGCTGCTGATGGCCCACAGCGCCTCATGGATGCCCAGTTTTGCATTGCTAGATCTGTTCGAAATCTATCCCATTTAGCACGGTGACAGTGCCACACAACACGATGGACGGTATCCTCAATGTGAAGGCGGGACTTCGTCTCCACAAGTACTGTGCGGTGGTCACTCGTACCAATACTGTCATGGACAGAAGCATCTGCGGCAGGCAGATTGGTGAGGACAAGGTCAAGTATGTTTTTCCCTCGTGTTGGTTCCCCCACCACCTGCCGCAGACCCAGTCTAGCAGCTATTTCCTTTAGGACTCGGCCAGCTCGGTCAGTAGTGGTGCTACCGAGCCACTCTTGGTGATGGACATTGAAGTCCCCCACCCAGAGTACATTCTGTGCCCTTTCCACCCTCAGTGCTTCCTTCAAGTGGTGTTCAACACGAAGGAGTACTGAGTCATCAGCTGAGGCAGGGCGGTAGGTGGTAATCAGTAGGAGATTACCTTGCCCATGTTTGACCTGATGCCATGAGACTTCATGGGGTCCGGAGTCGATGTTGAGGACTCCCAGGGCAACTCCCTCCCTAATGTATACCACTGTGCCACCACCTCTGGTGGGTCTGTCCTGCCGGTGGGACAGGATATACCCGGGGATGGTGATGGCAGTGTCGGGGACGTTGTCTGTAAGGTATGATTCCGTGAGTATGACTATGTCAGGCTGTTGCTTGACTAGTCTGTGGGACAGCTCTCCCAACTTTGGCACAAGCCCCCAGATGTTAGTAAAGGAGGACTTTGCAGGGTCGACAGGGCTGGGTTTGCCATTGTCGTTTCCGGTGCCTAGGTTGATGCCGGGTGGTCCGTCCGGTTTCATTCCTTTTTATAGACTTTGTAGCGGTTAGGTACAACTGAGTGCTAGGCCATTTCAGAGGGCATGTAAGAGTCAACCGCGTTGCAGTGGGTCTGGAGTCACACGCAGGCCAGACCAGGTAAGGACAGCAGATTTCCTTCCCTAAAGGATATTAGTGAACCAGATGGGTTTTTACAACAATCAACAATAGGTTCATGGCCATCATTAGACTAGCTTTTAATTCCAAATTTATTAATTAAATTCAAATTCCATCTTCTGCTGTGGTGGGATTCGAACCCATGTCCCCAGAGAAATACCCTGGGTCTCTTGACCTCTGTTTTATACTCTTGGCCTCTGTTTTACTTCTGATACCCTTAAAAGGCCTGTTTACCAAAAGTATACCCATTATCAATCTAAAATTTATGACATCCCGCATTTCCACTGCTTTCCTGGTTAGACAATGCTGCACTTTCCCATGAAGAAGTTTGATATTCACTGTATTCATGTCCCACTGCCTTCGAGAGGAAGGTGACATGAAATGTACATTCTGGGATCTGCTGTTTTTATTCTCTAATTTTAAATATACCAATAAGATCACCTTTAACCTGCCATTTTTCTAATTTAAATGTCCCTGATATTCTTTTTTCATAGCACAGAGACCCAAACCCATTAATCAACTCAGTTGCCCCTTTTTGTATTCTCTCCAATGCCAGGATATTCCCACTTTGGTTTCGTGTTCAAGGTGGGGCTGGAAAGAATGTCCATTTAAGAGTTTCTGTTGTGATGGCTTTGTGAAAATTGTGTTATTTAGTGTTACGCTAATATTGGTCAGCGACTTAGTGCAATTATTTTTGTGGATCTACTCAATATTGTGCATTTGGACATTTTGTTCATTCAAGGTGCTATGAATGCAAGTTGTTGTACTTGTTCAAAATACGAGAAACTTCTTCAGGACACTATAACTGAATCTTCTTTTTAACTGTCCCTCGATTGACTAGCCTGATCAATATGCCTTAATGGATCTTGTTGATGCCTTCCTCAAAAGTTGGCTGCTCATTTCCAATGGCTAAGTCGCTGTTAACTTGCTCAAACTGGGTTTCAGTTTTTTGAAAATCTGATTCACAATCAGGTAGTGCAACTTTAGATAAATTAAAAATTCATAGTAAGTTGTACCAGCAAACTGGGTGTGACTCAGCATTTTTGTGGGCTGTCAGATTAACTACATTGTGCAACACTTAACAGGAATATAGAATGTGATAATGCAAACTTCCTGGACAGGAAGCAGATGGTATAGTCTCATCTTCAACAGTTGGGAATTAATAGTGCTCACGGTTATATCTAGAACAAGAAGCTGTACAGACCTAGTTGCAGGATTGAGGGCTGCAGATTTAGAGCCCTCTCTAATCTGTTGCCTTTTGAGGAGTGAATATTTTTTATATCACTATTCTCCCTTCCCTTAATGTACTGACTCCTGTTGAAATATGTTTCAACAGACAGCCCTTTGGTATTTCATTCTAAATTGGTCATACATGAGCCAAAATAAGTGTCAGAATAATGTGCGCCAGAACACTATTCAGTTGTCAGGTATTACAACTGTTATCAATCCTGCCTTCATTCGACATCCACATATTAAGGATCCCCAGTATAAGTGCACATAAGGAAAACAAAAGGTTATACGTTAACAATCAACAATGGATGTGTTTCTTTTTTAATTTTCCCCTCCTTAGTCCCAAGTTACTGAGGCCTAATGCCTTCCCAGGTGAAAGTTGCTAGCCAAGTACAAACCAGAGATTGGCATGACACTGCTTGGTCTCTGCATTTAAAAATGAATCAGGAAATGTTCTTTTTCTGTGTTACTCTGCTCTTGCTCTTCCTGAGATTCCTTAAATTAACATAAAGATTCCCATTCCCAGATACTGTATGGCCACTAGTATGGAACTTGTGGTAGGATTTTGGCCAGACTCCAGTTTTCTTCCAAGGTAGATTCCCAAATGGGAATGATGTCTTTCGCAGCGTGACCCTGGCAGATTTATTAGTAATCTGTCAGATTCAGGGAAGTCCTTGGCAAGGGAAGAGTCTAATTCCTTTAGATATTTTATAACACAGTCAACATCAGACTCTCTGAAAATACTAGTGGGTAGCAATAAAATGGCAATAGCAAGTAGGTGGTAAGATCACGTTTAATCTTGGAACAGTTTGTAAGATTTCTAAGGCTTTAGAAGATGAGGCAATTGCTTATAATAGGGCCAGTTTAAACCTTGCCAACATCAGACCTAAATTTGGTCTTAAAATTCGACATCTACTTCAAACAATTGTTCTGAGCATACAGCACCAGTAATTCTGTAGCATAGCATCATGTGATTTTTTTCAACAAACTTTGTGATTTGTAGCAGCATTCCCACAAATCAAACTTCTTAAATCTATATAATGGTTCTAATTTAATATCAGAAAGTTCACGCTTTCATTTTCTTTCACTGCAAATTATAACTAGAAAATTGATGTGAAGCTAGAAGCTTTTTTTGTGTAATTAAGAGACTGGATAATAATATTGGGACTATTGGCAAAGATGCAGTCTGCAAGCAGGCAAAAAATATCTTGATTTTCATATTTTTGTTACATTATATGCTTAATATTCATTTTCATTTTCTCAGTTCCATCTTTCCAATGAAACATTTAACTAAAGGTAACCAGCCATATTTGGTCTGAAGTAATTATTGTTGGCCATTATATGGTGCTGTTGAACAAAATTTGTTTTAAACAATATACATATCTGTTGCTACAAACCTGCCAAAGTAAATGATCTTTTCCAAACAGTATTTCTTTGTTTCAAATTCCTTGCAATTAGTATAAATTAATGTGAGCAGGTTGAAGTAAGTGTGGATAAATATTTTTATCCATCTGCAAGCCTGTCCTGTTTCTTGGGAAATGCATCTGACAAAGCTAGATTAAAAGGTGTAGAATCAACAGAACAAAGTTGAGTCAAAGTTGAACTGCCCTAACTATTCTGAGACTATATTTACACTTCAACCAAAGCAGTTTAGAGTTGCAGTGATGTTAAAGTTGCAGTGTAAATCCAGAGTCAGGACGTGACCTGAAGGAGGAACTCTCACTCCACTTTACTCCAGAGTCCAGTAGGGCCCTATGTCTGAGTTTGCAATACAAACTGTTAGCAAAATTAAACTTCTTCACATGATGCTAGCCTTGTAATTTTAGCACTATCATCATCAAATTCCTCAACATCAACATCTTGGGGATTACCATTGACCAGAAAATTAACTGGACCAGCCACATAAGTACAGTATTCTGTGACAAGTAACTTACCTCCCGACTCCTCAAAGCCTACACACCATCTGCAAGGCATAAGTCAGGGGTGTGATGGAATACTCCCTACTTGCCTGGATGAGTGCAGCTCTAACAACACTCGCAAATCTTGACACCATCCTGGACAAAGCAGCCCACTTGAATGGCATCCCATTCACCACCTTAAGCATCATCATCATCGTTGGCTGCCCCTCAATTCGAGAATAATGTCTACTCAAAGTCGCAAGTTTCTGCCATGGCTCTTCAGGTGACTGAACAGGCCAATTGTTGACCCGCAGATCTTTGCCACATTGGGGCAGGATGTCCCACGAGCTAGTGGGATCTGGAGTGCAGAATTTGCTTCCTTTTTTTTCCTTCTCTGCCGCCACTCTGCCTCATCTTTAAGGCGTTTGGACTCAAAGCATGATGCAGCTTGATGGATAAGTTGTCGCCATTTTGAACGATTGGTAGCAAGCTCCTCCTAGTCATCAATATCAATACTGCTGTGCTTCAAAGAGAGCTTCAGAGTGTCTTTGAAGCATTTTCTTTGTCCTCCCTGGAACGCTGGTAATTTGAGAGTTGAGAAAACATGACCTGGCGGGGGAGATAGTTTTCGGCCACAGTGCCCAGTCCAATGAAGTTGGTTTTGCAGAAATATTGCCTGAATGCTTGTGGAGCTGGCTTCAAGAAGGACACTAATGTTTGTTCGATGGTCCCCCACTGAATCCAAAGGATGCGGCAGAGGCATTGCTGATGGAATTTCTCTAGCGTTCTTATGTGTCATTGATACACAATCCAGATATCACTGCAGTAAGGAGTGTGGTGACAAGAACTTCTCTGTACACTAGCATTTTTGTTGAATTGCAGAGGTTTTTGTTGTCACGCCCTCGCTGCTGTAGTCTTTAGAAGGCTGAGCTGGCGCAGCTGATCCAATTTTGGATCTCCTCGTCAATGGTTGCCAAGGTATGGGAAGTGCTCAACATATATGGGAGGTGGAATATTTGGCTGAACAGGTGTGGGTTGATACATGAGTTTTGTTTTGACAACATTCAAGGACAGGCCGAGTCCCTTGTATGCAGAATTGAAGAGAGCGAGAGCGGCTTGCAAATCTGGTGCAGAGTGAGCAACGACACTGCAGTCATCCACAAACTGTAGATCATGTATTTCTGTGGTCATCAGTTTAGTGGAGGTGACTGAGGTTAAAGAGTTTTCTATCTAGGTGAAATTTAATACTCACACCAGAGGGCAGCTGAACTTTCACAAGGTGAATAGCCACTGTCAGGTATATAGCAAATAGTATGGGGGCTATCACACAGTCTTGCTTGACCCTGGTCCAGATTTTTAAGGTGTCTGTTTCAGATCTCCCACTCAAGACAGTTGCAATCATATCATCATCATGGAGCAATTGCAGGATTGTGATGAAGTTTCTTGGACATCCAAATCTTTGAAGCACAATCCACGGAGCCTCACGATTTACTGAGTCAAATGCTTTGGTCAGGTCGATGATGCAATGTCGAGATCCTGATGTTCTCAACATTTTTCTTAGATTTGTCTGGCAGCAAAGACCATGTCGGAGGTTCTTCTGGAAGGTCTAGAGGCACACTGTATCTGGGAGGATTTCCTCAGCCTCAGGAAGTAGTCGATTCAGGAGAATGCGTGTCAGGATATTACCCACTATGGACAAGAGGGAAATACCTCAATAGTTCCACAGCATGATTTATCTCCCTTCTTAAAGATAGTTACAACTGTCACATTCCTCAAGTCAGTAGGGCGGGGGGTGGGGGGTTCTTTTTCTTCCCAAATCTGTAGGATGAGTGCATGGAGTTTTGACATGAGCAAAAATCCACCAGCTTTGAAGACCTTAGCTGGAATACCATCGGGATCACAGGCTTTGTTGTTTTACATCAATTTGATTGCATGTTGCAGCTTTTCCATTGTTGGTGGTTCATCCATGGATTCTACCACAGGATACTGGGGGATAGCCTAAAGAGTATCAGCTGCCACTGTGGATTCATGGTTGAGGAGTTGTTCAAAATGTTCTTTCCAGCGTTGACGGATGGCATTGTCATCCTTAAGAAAAGAAAACCATCCTGTGAGTGAAAGGGATTTTGTCCATTTGACCTTGGTCTATAGATGGTGGCGTCAAAAAAAACTTTGCATGTCATGATGGTCAGCATATCGTTGGTTCTCTCGGGCTTTCTCTTCCCACCACTTCTCCTTTGTCTTCTGGATTTGTCGTTGGGTGTCAGCCTTGAGCTGTTGGAATGCTGCCTTCTTTAATTTGCCACCTTGGGATGTTCTGCCAGGCAATGAAGGCTGCTTGTTTTTGTTGTAGGAGGTCACATATTTCAGCATCGTTTTTGTCGAACCAGTCCTGGTGATGACGATGCTTGAACCCAATGATCTGGACACGGGAGTCTAATAGAGCTGACTTTATTTGTTCCCACGATTCTGAAATTGAGTTGAATGCGTGAAGATTTTCCAGATTGGTTGTGTACTTGGAATTCCTCACTTTGGTCGGGCTACTTTAGGGCTGAGACACTGATCTTCTTCCTCTTGGGTCCTGTGTGCCTTGGTGCTAGGTGGATGTTCATCACTGATCGAACAAGTCAATGATCTGTCCAGCAGGCATCAATTCCCTGCGTGGATTGAGTGATATAGACATCACTTAGATCTTTGACTCAAACAATGACATAATCCAGGAGGTGCCAGTACTTTGATCTAGGAGGTCTCTTTGTATTTGTCTGTCTGGTGAAAGAGGGTGTTTGTTATAATGAGGCCATGCTGAACACACTTTGTCCTAATGGTTCCTCTCCAGATATCGGAGTCACGGTCAACCCTGGCATTAAAGTCCCCCAGAAGGATGATCTCTTCTTTTGGGATGGCATTGAGGACTTCATCAAGGTCAGAATAGAACTTTACCTTAACATCTTCATCGAGTCAAGTTTCGGGGCATAAGCACTGATGACGGTGGCATATTGATTACGCCTGAGCTGTAGCTGAAGTGTCATGAGCTTTCCATTTATACAACTGGGGAGTTCTGGCAGTGTATCCAAGATCCTATTCCGGATGGCAAAACCAATTCCCTGGACACAAGGGTCACTGTCAGCCTTTCCTTTTCAGTAAAAGGTGCATCCCCCTGCTTGTTCCTTCACCTGCCCCTCCCCAGGAAGGTGGGTCGCCCTGAGGGGGTGATGTCAATTTGGAGTCTTGATAGCTCACATGATACGATTGCAGTTCTTCTTTCCGGACGGTCACCCTTGAGATTATCCATGCGTGTTCGAACATTCCAAGTTGCAAAATATAAAGTTGTCTTTCTTTGACCACGACGATGGTGATCCTGCAGGGTGTGGTTCCCCAGCCAGGAGAAAATGGTACAGTCTATTTTTAGAGCACCTTTTCCAGCCCCCTCCCCATTTGGGGTAAGCAGAGGGTATCCTGAAGATGACTGCTCAGTCACAGATGCTGCTGCACAAAGACACCTCTGTTCCAACACAGGGGTCCAACGACCTTCATGCATCTGTTGCCTGTGTGCAGATTCTTGATGAGGGACTCCCAGGTTCACAGCCCTGTCCCCGTCACCAATTGTCCATCACCACAGGACTTGGCAAATGGATGCTGGTGGAAGCCTGCGCGTGACTTTGTTTAAGTTGGGAACTTTGGGGCGTCATCATTGTCCACACGATCTTGACGGATTGGTTGTCAGATTTCAGTGACGTGTGGAATCATAATGACTGGGATCACCTTGCCGTTGCAGCCTTCTTCCGCCTTCACAGCCGGTGAGGCACACAGTCTTCCTTCGCCTGTTTTTCCGTCGAGGACTTTTTGGACCGCACTTTGTCTGGCACTGCCCCCTGACCTTGCTGCCTTGGGTGGCCCTACCAGGAGCAAGGAGCTCCTGACGACATTGCTCAAGGGATCATTGGAGCTCACAAGCCTCTCCAACACATCAAGGTGGCGATCTGATTAGAGATACAGCACTGAAACAGGCCCTTCGGCCCACCGAGTCTGTGCCGAACATCAACCACCCATTTATACTAATCCTACACTAATCCCATATTCCTACCAAACATCCCCACCTGTCCCTATATTTCCCTACCACCTACCTATACTAGTGACAATTTATAATGGCCAATTTACCTACCAACCTGCAAGTCTTTTGGCTTGTGGAAGGAAACTGGAGCACCCGGAGAAAACCCACGCAGACACAGGGAGAACTTGCAAACTCCACACAGGCAGTACCCGGAATCGAACCCGGGTCCCTTGAGCTGTGAGGCTGCGGTGCTAACCACTGCGCCACTGTGCCGCCCAGATCTACAGAGGGAGCACCTTTAACATTCACTCCGCCACCAGTGCACCATGGCTGGAGTGTGCACCATCCACTTTGATGCAATTTGCACTGCATCAACTTGCCAAGCTTCTTTGATAGCACCTACCAAACACACAACCTCGATCACCCAGAAGGACAAAGGCAACAGGTGCGTGGGAACACCAGCAGTTGTCAGTGCACCTCCAACTCAAGCACCATTTTAATTTGGAAACATATCACTGTTCCTTCATTGTCACTAGCTCCTAGAACTCCCTACCTAATAGCACTGTGGAAATGCCTTTACAAGGACTGTAGTAGTCCAAGATAGCAGCTCACCACTACCTTCTCAAGGGCAATTAGGGATGCCCAATCAATACTGGTCTTGCCAGTGATGCCCATATTCTGTTAATGAAAAAAATGTAAATGCAGCCTAAAAATAGTTTAAAAAGCTTTAAGCTGACCATCACTTGTGAAATGACTCAGTAGTATAACTCTTGCCTTCTGAGTTAGAAGGTTGTGAGTTCAAACCCCACTCTAGGATTTGAGCACGAAATACCGGCTGACTGATTTAGTGCAAACAGATTGCTGTATTGTCTGGGGTGCAGTCCTCAGGTGGACACAAGAGATCCCATGGCACTATTCAAAGAGCAGAGGAGTTCTCCTGGTGCTCTATCCAACATTTATCTTCCAACCAACTGTAATGAGTTCTTTTTATGTTGTCTGATGCAACATAAATGAGATGCATGGAGTCCAGTTGGTTGAAGATCTCAAAACAGGTTTATTAAAGAGCTAACTATTATACAGTACAGAGCTAACTATTTACAGAACCTTACTCTGGGTGTTACAGTTGCAATGTGACTCTGGCTCTGAGTCACATGACTGCATCCTGGTACTTAGCCTATTAGCATACTAAGATCTTAAAGGGACATCACTCTTAAAGGCAATCATACAACATCCAACTTTTCAAAGATAAGTCTTGTATGCTAAAAGTAAAAATGCACATAAAATTAAATAACATCAAAATTATTTGCATAAGTATAGAGATTATGAACTTTACATATATAGAGGCTCAAAAGCCCATATATCATTTTGGTGGTTTGGCAACTGTTGCTCACAGAATTTGCAACTCAGCTGTTGCTGTTCTTTCCGAGGTTTCTTCCTTTCTGCATTCAGTTTCTGTTGCTCTGCCTTCAGCCTGCTAACATATTCTGTTACTTTTCTCAAGATGACTGCCTTTGAGACCTTGTCATTCTTGGAAAGTTCCGGCACCTCATCTCGAAAATCCAACAGGCAATGCTTCAACTCACTCCTCTGCCTCCTCAGGACATTGCGTGTCTTTCGCTTCTCCTCATCCTCTGCGTCTGAAGGTCTTGGGCTCAAGGTTGAGGACTAGTTGGGGAAGGAGTACATGGTCTCATCGAGGTACCTGTCCATTCTGGCTCATTGTGGTGTTGGTGGTTCTCTGGAGAGCAGAGATAAAGTTATGACATAGCTGTGCTGCTGCTGGGTTTCCAGACTGCGCGATTTGATGCTGGCCAGAGTCTGCGAGCAGGTTCCAGACCTTGGAGATTTCCCTTTGGTCTCTTCTGTTATAATGGGTACCTTGGTGACCACGTGGATGGTTATGATGTTGAGGTCCTTACACGCTGTTGGTCCTGCCATTGTTGGTCTGCCCGTATTGGTAAAATATTTGTGGTTTCCATGCTGACTTTCCATAACTGCATTACATTGTAAGTGTGACGTTGCAAGGTGATCCGTTGTATGCAGATATCTTGGCAGTTGTCAGTTGTATCGATCTCCAACGACTCCGGTACATATCTTTCAGTATTTGGACTGGTAGAATATTTGCACTAACGCCGGTGTCAATCTTGACCCTGTGGGTATGCTTGTCAGCTTTCTTTGGTCACATGATGTTAATAGTGGCAAGAGCCTCCAGTTGTTTGACTTCACAATGTGATGTGTCAAGTTGACAATGTGATCATCTTCTAATTGAGAATTACTTCTTCCTGAATCTTTTCTCAGGTCTGTTTCACTGTGCACTTCTTGTATCGGCTTGTGTTTGCGAAGGTCTTTAGAGCTCTCCTTGCTGCTGTTGCCCTGTTGCTGCGCCTGTCTTCTGTTTGCCTGTGTCCTACTGTGGCTTCTGGCTGTGTCTTTGGAGCCATATTTATTGCATAGGTGGGCCCAGTGTCCTTTTGCATCTCATGCCTTGCACAATCTCAAAATGCAGGACAGCTTTGCCATGAGTGGGACCAACCACACTTACCACACAGCTTGTTTGCTCTTTTCAACCTAGTTAAGGTGTTGATACTATTGCTTGCAAGTGCTGTTGTCTAGCTACAATGGCTTCATATTTCCTGCCATCTTCCATCAGTGCATCAATGCTGTGACCTTTCTTTTTCCCCAAGAGGTTTTTCTGAAATGCTTCAATGATTGTTGATACTTTCACCAACTCCATTATTTGGTCCAACAGCTCAGCTCCTGAAAAGTCGCATTCATTGCCCATGCTATGGCATCTGCTGAAGAACTGGTCTATTGATTCCTGTGGCTGTTTTCTGCAGGACATCAATTCCAGGTGGTGAATTCAAAAATTCACTTTTAATCTGAGCTGAACTTCTAGCACTTTTCATATCTTTGCGGGATCTTTCTGGTCCACTTCAGATAAGCCTGAGGTATTGATTCTGTGTAATCCCTCATTTCTAACTGCTATTAGTATTTTTATAGCTTGTTTTTCTGGTTCTACAATTACTTGGTCTATGAAGCATAACTGCATTCTTTGTTTGAACAATTGGAACTCAGATAGCATATCCATGGCCTTCCGGTTCATGCTGGGAAATTTGGTATCCATCTTCCTACTGTTATTTTGCTTGAAAACTTGCTTTAAGACCTGCTCTATGACTCGGTACTGTTTCCCCTTTAAAAAAACTCTCCTGGCTGCTTTGATTGACAGACGCAGGTGTTTAGCAGTACTTGTCTGTTTATCTAGCTTCCAGCACTCGAGTTTATCTGTTGACACAGCTGTGAAATAAGCATTTCAAGCACTTTTTTCTCTGCTTGAGTTTGTTTATACAGCTGTTCAATAGGCAATTCTTCACACTTGACTGGTTTTATGTTTTTTTTAACTTTGGCTGAATGAATGAAAGCTCTTGATGTTTGAGTGATTTAATGGATTTTTTTTGTAAAGTTTTAGCTGTGACTGCCCTTGACATCAAGGCTGCATTTGACCGAGAATGGCATCAAGGAGCCCTAGCAAAACTGGAGTCAATGAGAATCAGGGGAGAAACTCTCCGCTGGTTGGAGTCATACCTAGCGCAAAGGAAGATGATTGTGGTTGTTGGAGGTCAATCATCTGAGCTCCAGGACATCACTGCAGGAGTTCCTCAGGTTAGTGTCCTAGGCCCAACCATCTTCAGCTGCTTCATCAATGACCTTCCTTCAATCATAAGGTCAAAAGTGGGGATGTTCGCTGATGATTGCACAATGTTCAGCACCATTTGCGGCTCCACAGATACTGAAGCAGTCCATGTATAAATGCAGCTAGACCTGGACAATATCCAGGCTTGGGCTGATAAGTGGCAAGTAGCATTCGTGCCACACAAGTACCAGGCAATGATAATCTCCGATAAGAGAGAATCTAACCATCTCCCCTTGACATTCAACGGCATTACCATCACTGACCAGAAATTGAACTGGAGTAGCCATATAAATACCGTGGCTACAAGAGCAGGTCAGAGGCTGGGAATCCTGCAGCGAGTAACTCACCTCCTGATTCCCCAAAGCCTGTCCACCATCTACAAGGCACAAGTCAGGAGTGCGATGGAATACTCTCCACTTGCCTGGATGGGTGCAGTTCCAACAACACTCAAGAAGCTCAACACCATCCAGGACAAAGCAGCCCGCTTAATTGTCACCCCATTCACAAACATTCACTCCTCCACCACCGACGTACAGTGGCAGCAGTGTGTACCATCTACAAGATGCACTGCAGCAATGCACCAAGGCTCCTTAGACAGCACCTTCCAAACCTGCGACCTCTACCAACTAGAAGGACAAGGGCTGCAATGCATGGGAACACCACCACCTGCAAGTTCCCCTCCAAGTCACGCATCATCCTGACTTGGAACTTTATCACCGTCTCTTCATTGTTGCTGGGTCAAATTCCTAGAACTCCCTTCCTAACAGCAGTGTGGGTGTACCTACCTCACATGGACTGCAGCGGTTCAAGAAGGCAGCTCACCACCACCTTCTCAAGGGTAATTAGGGATGAGCAATAAATGCTGGCCTAGCCAGTGACGCCCACATCCCATGAATGAATTAAATTCAACATTTGACACAGAGCTGAAGGTGGCCTCCATCAATTCACATAAAAGGCTAACAGCATTCTGCAACAAGAATGGCGCAGTGGCACAGTGGTTAGCACCGCAGCCTTACAGCTCCAGAGACCTGGGTTCAATTCTGGGTACTGCCTGTGTGGAGTTTGCAAGTTCTCCCTGTGTCTGTGTGGGTGTCCTCCGGGTGCTCTGGTTTCCTCCCACATGCCAAAGACTTGCAGGTTGATAGGTAAATTGGCCATTATAAATTGTCCCTAGTTTAGGTAGGTGGTAGGGGAATATAGGGACAGGTGAGGATGTGGTAGGAATATGGGATTCGTGTCGGATTAGTATAAATGGGTGGTTGATGGTCGGCACAGACTCGGTGGGCCGAAGGGCCTGTTTCAGTGCTGTATCTCTAAACTAAAACTAAATAATTTTATATTCTAAAAGCCAAAAAATGAAGACCTTTCTTGATAATACTTTAAAAGATTGATAGCAGCCCAGGAAGCAGTCAGGTTTACATCTGAGCAGACTGCTTCAAACTGCAACCAATGCTATTACAGGAAATCTGAGTGCACAGACCTCTGACATTCATTTGCATCTAATTCATATTGCTGCAGCTTCTTCAGTCAAAGTCAAGTGCAGCCACCAGTAAAGTCAGACATCAAATTTAGCGCCAGTTCTATTCAGGTGCAAAAGATCAGCATCCAATGTTTCAGTGGATACCATCAGCTTTTTAGGCACTACTACAGCCTTTCAAAGTATAACGTTGCACTTAAATTGTATGACAACAAGAAGAAGAGCTTTCTGTTGGCTTAATTGCAAATGCAGCCCTTGTGCTTCCCGATGATGTCAAGAAGGACTAGTATGTTGCTGTTGGAATTTTTAAAAAATTCTTTCATGGGATGTGGGCATCGCTGGAAACGCCAGCATTTGTTACCCATTGCTAATTGCCTTTGAGAAGGTGGTGGTGAGCTGCCTTCTTGAACCACTGCAGTCTATCTGATGCAGGTACATCCACAGCGCTATTCCAGGATTTTGACCCAGCGACAGCGAAGGCAATATATTTCCAAGTCAGGATGGTGTATGATTTGGAAGGCAGCTTGCAGGTCCTGGCGTTCCCATGTGTCCTTGTCCTTGTCCTTCTAGGAGGAAGTGGTCGCAGGTTTGGGAGGCGCAATTGAAGAAGACTTGGCAAGTTGCTGCAGTACATCCTGTAGATGGTACACACTGCTGCCACTGTGCATCGGTGGTGAAGGGAGTGAATGTTTAAGGTGGTGGATGGGGTACTGATCAAGTGGGCTGCTTTGTCCTGGATGGTGTCGAGCTCCTGAGTGTTGTTGGAGCGTACGCATCCAGGCAAGTGGAGAGTATTCCATCACACTCCTGACTTGTGTCTTTTATATGGTGGACAGGCTTTGGGGAGTCGGGAAGTGGGTTATTCGCTGCAAAATTCCAGGTTTTTGACCTGCTCTTGTAGCCACAGTATTTATGTGGCTGCTCCAGTTCAGTTTCTGGTCAATGGTAGCCCCCCCAGGATGTTGATAGTGAGAGATTTAGCAATGGTAATGCCGTTGAATGTCAAGGAGAGATGGTTAGATTCTCTCTTGTTGGAGATTATCATTGCCTGGCACTTGCATGGTGCGAATGTTACTTGCCACTTATCAGCCCAAGCCAGGATATTGTCCAGTGCCGCAATGCACACGGCTTCAGTGTATGAGGAATTGGAGAGGACCAAGCAGGAAGTTGGCACAGTAGGAGAAATCACTTGGTGAGTTGATGTAATGCTACACTAGAGCAACTAGGAATAGCAGATCACAAAGCTGCACAGTTAGACCATACTGGATAGATGGTGAATGAGCATGGAACAGTTAACAATGTGAAAGGAAGCAAAGCGGTCAGACAAAGAGAAACAGTGAGTCATGTTCACAATTGCACAAGGGGTTGATCTTGGCATCTTGCATCGCCTTGTGGGACACAAAAAAAGGACAGTCTAATTGTTCTTTAGATGCTGAGGTCAATTTTCCTGAATCCTGGTTAGGGTGGAAAAACATTCATGTCACAGTGGAGGCTGCAGAAACCCTTTTTACTTCCTCATTGCAGATTCCACAATGATATCCCATAGTGCATGTTTTTGTCATCTGGAGCTACATTGGTGCATCCCATGGAGTTCGGGAGCGTTGTATAAAGTTTAAATCCATACTCCATTAATGTGCATAGAGCTCAAGTTACTAATACAAACAGAACTTGATGCTGATTATGAAGCAGTGGGAGCCTAAAACCAACCCTTTCCAAACCTCCAGGCCCCACATAATTCAATGAGGGCGTATTTAAAAATAAAAACACATTTAGGACCGAGTCGCCTGGGCTTCAAGGAATGTGTTGGGTCCTATTTGACCTTATTTTTGCCTTTGACACTGTTGACTGTTCCATACTCATTGACCATCTTTCCACTCTGGTCTTTCTATCTTTGCAGCCCTGCTATCTCCTATTTCCAGTTCCCCTTCAAGGGCCTTGGAGGTTGTATGTGTCCCAAGTTCTGCAGGTTGGACATACCTGCCATAAGCAGCTAAAATGTGAGAATGCCCTTGTATAAGAACAGCTGTAAATCACAAAGCCACACACTTCTCATAAGCTTGAGGCTCTTTCACTAAATGCGCTGTGGTTGAACATGTAGGAGTAAGTTACTAATGGAGAATGCTCTTCATTATTGTTCTGACATAGTGTTCAGCAGCATGCGTCTTTTAGCTGCACCATCTATGTCCATTCTTATTTGTACAATTGGCTTTTCTAAGCAATCTCAAGACTGCAGTCCACACTTCCTGAGTTTTTCTGGAAGGTGGATTTTCTCATTAATTGAGGAATGTTTCAAATAGACGTATAACCAGATCGTTCCTTCATAGCACCTAATTTCCAATGGTGTTCCAAATGGTATTTTTTAGCAGGTTATATATTTTCTTTTTCCTGATGATGTATGCCACCAATCAAGTGATCTGTGGACTGAAGGGGAAAGATTTATTGATCAATCAGATGGGTCAATGATGTTGCACTGAAATAGAAAATGGAAGCTATGCTTGTTAAAAGTTTCTAGTTTGGTCCTAAAGCAAATTTTCAACTGGAATTCTTAATAGGATTATAGAATCATTGGAAAGAGGAGCAGGAGTAGGCCATTCGGCCCATCGAACCTGCTCCACCATTTAAACAGATCATGGCTGATCATCTACCTCTACGCCATTTATCCCCACTATCCCCACATCCCTGGATGTCATTAATATTCAGAAATCTATGGATTTCTGTCTTGAGCACGCTCAATGATTGAGCTTCCACAGCCCTCTGGGGTAGAGAAAATTCCACAGATTCACCAGCCTCTAAGTAAAGAAATTGCTCCTCATCTCATTCCTAAATGGTCTGTCCCTTATTCTGAGATTGTGCCCCTTTGTTCTAGACTCACCAGCCAGAGAAAACATCCTATCTGCATCTACCCTGTCACGCCCTGGAAGAATTTTGTAAGTTTTAATGAAATCACCTCTCATTCTTTGACACTCTAGAGAATACAGGCCCAGTTTCTGCAATCTCTCCTCATAAGACAATCCTGCCATCCCAGGGATTAGTCTGGTGAACATCCGTTGCATTCCTCCTATGGCAAGCATCTGTTTTCTTAGATAAGGAGACCAAAACTGTACACAATACTCCAGCTGCAGTCTCACCAAGGCTTTATACAATTGAAGCAATACATCTTTACTCCTGTATTCAAATCCCCTTGCAATGAAGGCCAATATACCTTTTGACTTAATTGCTTGCTGCACCTGCATTCTAACCTTTAGTGACTCATGAACAGGGACACCAAGATCTCTTTGGACATCAACACTTCCCAACCTCTCACCATTTAAAAAATACTGTGTCTTTCTGTTTTTAACCTTGTTAGAAGGCTGTAGAATTTCTGTGACATGTGTGCTATCGTAAAACTAATTGAAGGAACAATTTTTGTATTTCCAAATTCAAGAATGTTCAGAAAATTACTATGTACAGTTAAACCTTCATATCCTATAAATACATGCCTCTGTAAAGAAGCAATGAATGCTTCTATTTTGGTCTCAAGAAACAAGCGATATGTACATTCACATTACAGACCTTGCCACCAACGCACTCCCATAACATCTCTCATCTGCTCCCCCGCCTCAGCTGATCTGCTCCTGCAACTCTCACCCATCCTTTGTTACCTCAAGACTTGAATATTCCAATGCTCTCCTGTCTGGCCTCTCATCCGGCACTGACCATAAACTTGAGCTTATCCAAAGCTCTGCTGCCCATATCCTAACTGTACCAAGTCCTGTTCATCCATCACTGACATTGATGGATGATACATTGGCTGCCGGTCCGGCAATACTTTGATTTTAAAATATGATATATTTGCGTGACACTAAGAGACAAAATGGACACCAAACATGGCCAGTTCAAGAAGTGTTTATTTACGTAATGATGTCATCACATCATAACGGGCGGCACAGTGGCGCAGTGGTTAGCACCGCAGCCTCACAGCTCCAGGGACCCGGGTTCGATACTGGGTACTGCCTGTGCGGAGTTTGCAAGTTCTCCCTGTGTCTGCGTGGGTTTCCTCCGGGTGCTCCAGTTTCCTCCCACATGCCAAAGACTTGCAGGTTGATAGGTTAATTGGCCATTATAAATTGTCACTAGTATAGGTAGATGGTAGGGAAATATATAGGGACAGTTGGGGATGTGACAGGAATATGGGATTAGTGTAGGATTCGTATAAAATGGGTGGTTAATGGTCGGCACAGACTCGGTGGGCCGAAGGGCCTGTTTCAGTGCTGTATCTCTAAAACTAAAACTAAAATAACGTCATCGTGTCAATAGAATATTATACAAGTACATTAAACTGCTTCTCCTTTCAAAAGTAGTGTTTTTCTCTACAATAACAAAATTCCTAATCAAATTTAATAATTGGTTTACAAAGTCTTTCTGATCTCCTTACAGGTGTCTAGATAGGTTTTGGACTGCTTGGTCTAGGTTCAGAAATTGAACTCTGAATTGGTTCAAACTTTGACACGAGTTCTTGATCCAATGGATCATGCTTATGTTTTGGTTCATCCCTTGTCAGGATCATGTGATTGATTTAGTCCATTTTTACTTTACCATCAATCTCAACCAAGTGTCTTTTGGTTCCACATGCTCCTCCTACATTTCCCACATTCCACTTGTGTGACTTGTGAGGGGTAGTCAAAGGATGAACACACTCACTTTGCTTGAAACTGCATTCCCTTTTGTTTGCGTCAAATTGATGTTTCTGACTGAAATGTTTGTGTTCAACTTTAACAGTCAAGTTAGGTAGGAACAGACTCAAACGAGTCCTTAACCTTCTCTTCATCAAAAGCTCAGCAAGTGTATATCCTGTAGTAGAGTGTGGGGTTGTTCTACACTTAAGCAGAAATTTAGCCAACTGCTGTTTCAGACTGAAATTTGAACACCCTTGCAGCGCTTGTTTCTTGAGTACATCTTTAACTATCCTCATGGATCTTTCAGCTGCTCTATTTGATGCCAGACAAGCAGGATTGAGGGTATGTTTCATTCCATTTTGCTTCATGAAATTTTGGAATAGAGCAGAACAAAATTAAGGATCATTATCTGAAACAAGCTCCTCGGATAGTCCATGACAAGCAAAAATAGACCTTAACTCTTCTATTGTCTGTTCAGCATTGGTGTTTTGACTCATGTTTTACTTTGATTCACTTCAGGTGGCAATCAATAAGTACTAACACGTTTTCATTTTGCTTCTCACGAAAGTCTATATGTACTCTTTGAAATGGTCGGGTTGACCATAACCATGATTGCAAAGGAATTTTAGGCAGCTTATTCCTACCATTTTGGCAGATAGTCCATTTACTAACCAATGATTCTAGGTCAGTGTCCAGCTCAGGCCAATGAACAAAACCTCTAACTATGGATTTCATATGGACTATTCATGTGCGTTCAGTATGGAGTTCTGCCAAAATCCTAACTCTCAAAGAACTAGATACTACCACTCTATGACCCCACTTAATGCAGCCCTGTTCACATGACAACTCATTGCAGTGATTTTTCAGTTCCTCATCTGTACACTGGTCAAATTCTGTCCATCTATTCAATGAATGGCCTCCTACTGTGCTGTACAATCTATGATTTGAATGTTATGATTCTATATCTGTTCTTAGACTCTTTTCAATGCTGAGTCTGAGTTTCAGCTGCAATTTCAGTTACAGTGATTGGAAAGTCATCATCTACTACTCCAATTGTGAAGATTGCACCTTCACATCCTACTTCTGAGTCTTCATGCGGCAAACGCAAGAGTGCGCAGCAATAGCATTCTCCTGCAAACTATGATATTCAATGTTGTAGTTGTACTGTGAGAGAAGTCCAGCCCACTGGTACATTCTTGGTGCTGTCATTGTCGGTATGATAGACTTTGATCCCAGAGTCGTTATTCGGGGCTTATGATCTGTTACTAATGTAAAGTTTCTACCCAACAAAAACTGGTGAAAACTTTTTGATTCCAAAGATGATTCCAAGTGCTTCCTTTCTATCTGCACATAGTTGTGTTCACTCTTGAGCAGGGTGTGCAACGCAAATGCTATAGGCTGGTCATGACCACTATCCAAGACATGATTGATCACTGCTCCAACTCCATATTTTGAAGCATCACATGCGAGCTTCATGACATGAATCACTGGTCAAGCTTCTCTTACATTCATCACAATTATCTTGTGCTTTAGACCGTTCCCATTCCACTCATTCTTCAACAACTCATTAGTGGAGCTAACAGTGTTCCAAACATAGGCAGAACTTGTGAGTGCTATTGAACTATGCCTAGTGTCACGAAAGTGTGCTTTATGTCATAAGATCATAAGATCAGAAGAACTAGGAGCAGGAGTAGGCCGTCCGGCCCCTCGAGCCTGCTCCACCATTCAATAAGATCATGGCTGATCTTTTCATGGACTCAGATCCACTTACCCGCGCTCCCACAGCATCCCTTAATTCCTTTATTGTTCAAAAAGATATCTACCTTAGCTTTAAAGACGTTTACTGAAGAAGCGTCAACTACTTCACTGGGCAAGGAATTCCATAGATTAACAACCCACTGGGTGAAGAAGTTCCTTCTTAATTCAGTCCTAAATCTGCTCCCTCTAATCTTGAGGCTATGCCCTCTTGTCCGAGCTTCACCTGCCAGTGGAAACATCCTCTCTACTTGTATCTTATCTATTCCCTTCATGATTTTATGTTTCTATAAGATCGCCTCTCATTCTTCTGAACTCCAATGAATATAATCCCAATCTACTCAGTCTCTCCTCATAAGCCAACCCCCTCAACTCCGGAATCAACCTAGTGAACCTCCTCTGCACCCTCTCCAGTGCCAGTATATCCTTTCTCAAGTGAGGAGACCAAAACTGATCACAGTACTCCAGGTGCGGCCTCACCAGTACCTTATACAGCTGCAACATAACCTCTCTGCTTTTAAACTCAATCCCTTTAGCAATGAAGGACAAAATTCCATTTGCCTGCCTAATTACTTGCTGCACCTGCAGACCAACCTTCTGCGATTCACGCACAAGGACACCTAGGTCCCTCCGCATAGCAGCATGCTGTAACTTTTTACCATTCAAGTAATAATCCTTTTTCAAGTTACTCCTACCGAAATGAATGACTTCACATTTACTAACATTGTATTCCATCTGCCAGACCTTTGCCCACTCAATCAATGTATCTATGTTCCTCTGCAAAGTTTCAGTCATCTGCACACTTTGCTCTGCCACTCACCTTTGGTCATCTGCAAACTTTGACACCCTACACGTGGTCCCCAACTCCAAATCATCTATATAAATTGTAAACAATTGCGGTCCCAACACCGATCCCTGAGGCACACCACTAGCGACTGATTGCCAACCAGAATAGCACTCATTTATCCCCACTCTCTGCTTCCTGTTCGTCAACCAATCCTCTGCTAATACTTTACCCCTGACGCCATGCATCCTTTTGCAGCAGCCTCTTGTGTGGCACCTTGTCGAAGGCCTTTTGGAAATCTAGGTACACCACATCCACTGGGTCCTCATTGTCCACCTTGCTCGTAATGTCATCATAGAATTCCAAAGGATTTGTCATGAACCCATGCTGCGTCTGCCCAACGGGACAATTTCTGTCGAGATGCCCTGCTATTTCTTCCTTGATGATAGACTCAAGCATCTTCCCCACTACAGAGGTTAAGCTAATCGGTCTGTAATTCCCCATCTTTTGTCCACCTCCCTTTTTAAACAGTGGCGTCACATCTGCTGTTTTCTAATCTGCTGGGACTACCCCAGAGTCCAGCGAATTTTGGAAAATTACCCTCAGTGCACCTGCTATTTCTCCCGCCATCTCTTGTAGAACCCCGGGATGCATTCCATCAGGGCCAGGAGACTTATCAATCCTTAGCTCCATTAGCTTGCCCAACACTACCTCTTCCGTAATAATGATTGTTTCCAGATCCTCACCTACGTTCGTCTCTTTGTCAATTACCGGCATGTTATTAATGTCCTCCACTGAGAAGACCGATACAAAATACCTGTTCAATGCCTCGGCCATTTCATCATATCCCATAACTAAATTCCCCTTCTCATCCTCTAAAGGACCAACGTTTACTTTAGCCACTCTTTTTCGTTTTATATATTTATAGAAACTTTTGCTATCTGTCTTTATATTCTGTGCTAGCTTTTTCTCATGTTCCATCTTACTTTTCTTTATGGCTCTTTTTGTAGCTTTCTGCTGACCTTTAAAGTTTTCCCAATCTTCTAGTTTCATGCTGCTTTTGGCCACTTTGTATGCCTTCTTTTTCAATTTGATAGCCTCCCTTATTTCCTTAGACACCCATGGCAGATTACCCCTTTTCTTCCAGTCCTTCCTTTTCACTGGAATATACTTTTGTTGAGCACTTTGAAAAATTGCTTTGAAAGTCCTCCACTGCTCGTCAACTGTCCCACCATAAAATCTTTATTTCCAGTCTACTTTAGCCAAGTCCTCCCTCATTCTATTGTAGTCCCCCTTGTTCAAGCACACCCTGGTATTGGATTTTATCTTCACACTCTCCATCTGTATTCTAAATTCAACCATACTGTGATCACTCCTTCCAAGAGGATCCCTAACCATGAGGTCATTAATTATTCCTGTCTCATTACACAGTACTAGATCTAGGATAGCTTGCTCCCTCGTCGGTTCCATTACATACTGTTCAAGAAAACTATCACGGATACACTCAACGAATTCCTCCTCAAGGCTACCCTGACTGAGCTGGTTCGACCAATCTACATGTAGATTAAAATCCCCCATGATAATTGCCGTACCATTTTTACAGGCATTAGTTATTTCTTTGTTTATTGCCCGCCCCAATGTGATGTTATTATTTGGTGGCCTATAGACTACGCCTATCAATGATTTTTTCTTCTTAGAGTTTCTAATTTCCACCCAAATGGATTCAACCTCATTCTCCATAGAACCTATATCATCTCTCAGCACCGCCCTGATGTCATCCTTGAGTATCAGAGCTACACCACCTCCCTTACCTTCCTGTCTGTCCTTCCGAATAGTCTGGCACCCCTGGATATTTAACTTCCAGTCGTGACCAACCTGTAACCATGTCTCCGTAATGGCTACCAAATCATATTCATTCGCGATGATTTGTGCCGTTAACTCATCAACCTTGTTATGAATGCTACGAGCATTCAGGTAAAGTGCCTTTATGCCAGTTTTCTTACCCTTATGATTCCCAACATCTCTAATAATAACTCCTGAGTTATCCTTCCTTTCTGCTTCTTTCATCGTCTGCCTTGAACCTAAACCCTCCTGCACACATGTTAGCCTGTTGCTTACCTTTTTATTTATCATCATACTCCCTGTAGTTTTCCCTTTCCCTTCCCCCCGAGTCACTAGTTTAAAGTCCTAGAGACCACCCTATTTATCCGTTTCGCTAGAACACTGGTTCCAGATCGGTTCAGGTGGAGACCGTCCTATCGGTACAGATCCCCCCGATTCCAAAACTGATGCCAATGCCCCATGAAATGGAACCCCTCTTTCCCACTCCACTCCCTTAGCCACGTGTTTAATTCCCTAATATTCTTATCCCTAAGCCAATTTGCACGTGGCTCGGGCAGTAATCCGGAGATTATGACCCTCAAGGACCTGTTCCTTAATTTCAATCCTAGTGCTTTATAATCCCCAAACAGGTCCTCCATCCTAGCCTTGCCTATGTTGTTAGTCCTCACGTGGACCACAACAACTGGATCCTCCCCCTCCCGCTCCAATATCCTTTCAAGCCGGTCAGAGATGTCCTGCACCCTGGCACCGGGCAGGCAACACACCATGCGGGACTCCCGATCCGGCTTGCAAAGGATACTATCTATCCCCCTAATTATAGAATCCCCTATAACTACCATTTGTCTTTTTGCTCCCCCCCTCTTGAATGGCCTTCTGCACCATAGTGCCATGGTTAGTTGGCTCATCCTCCCCGCAGCCCTTTTCCTCATCCACACAGGGAGCAAGTATCTCATACCTGTTGAATAAGGTCAAAGGCTGAGGCTCCTCCATTCCTGAACTCAGGATCTCCCTACCTGCCTCACTTGCAATCACACCCTGTTGTCCCTGATCACCAACTGAATTTGAATTACTTAATCTACCAGGTGTGACTGCCTCCTGAAACAAAACGTCCAGGTAACTCTCCCCCTCCCGGATGTGCAGCAGTGTTTGAAGCTCAGATTCCAGATCATCAACTCTGAGCCGGAGCTCTTCCAGCAACCAACACTTGCTGCAGATGTGGTCCCTGCCGTTCACAATGGGGTCAGCCAGCTCCCACATCATACAGCTACAGCACATCACCTGCCCAGCCATCTCTACTTAGTTAATTACTTTATTACTTTATATAAATTTATGAGTTAAATACTTTCTGATACTTCTCTCCTATGGTCTTTTTCAAATAACCAATAGATAAATCAAAAAAAGTAGTAAGTAAAAAAAAGAAAGTAAATTTTTAACCAATCACACAATACAGAACAAATAAAAAAAGCTTACCTTATCACACACCAGAGTCCTTTTTTTTTGGTTAGAGGAGGAGGGCGGGTGGGAGACACTACATGTGTAGTGTCTCGGGTTCAGCCACTGCCCAAATATATAAGTTTTTACTTACCCAGAAGTCCCCTGTTCTACCGAAACAAACGGTAATCTACTTTAGGCTGAAACTGACTTCCCAGCTGTTCTCTCGCTCCCACATCATGTCGAATGATGATCTTTTAATCCACTGGTTGGAAACCCAAACTGATATTTTAAATAAAAACAGAGACTAAAGGTGACTCGTGGTTACAGCTCAAGATGGTTACCCCAATTTGCATCACTGTACCTTCCACATTCCAATACATTGAGATGGAGACACCGTGACTGCAAAGACCCCTCAAGGACAATGACCTGGGGAATCTGAGTGAACCAGATATCCTGTCTGCATTAGCAAGGCATCTAGGCAATCCCAGAGGTATACAACTGGTGGAGACAAACCACTCAACCTAATCACTTAAACAATGGGACCCTAGCTGTGAGAAGGGGATTCCCAGACATGAACTGATTAAGTTACAAGGGGGAAGACACTAATAATGACCATGCTTGAATCACTGGGTGACGGTCATGTGACAGGCCCACCCTTTGTGTACTTAAGCTTCTTTTTTCTCTGCAGTAAGGAGACAAGCAGCTGGACGCTGATGAGAGAAGACCCAAGTGGGGTCCCTCCTTTCTCTCCCCCCAACCTACCGTGCAAGCTCCAAACCCTATTTGCTGACTGTGACTACTGAGGGATGCCCCTGTTGCAGACAGAGACTCCTTGAAGGAAATCAATTCCACACTACTGTCTCCAGGAGAACAGCCAAATCAGTTGACCACATCTTCAAATTGGAAGCCTCAAGACCACCAAAGGAAAGTTGCACAACTACTGAATTCAGCCTGAAGCCAGCTGAGTCACCAACCTCCATAGACTGTATATCACTTTTATTTCTCTGGATTCTAATTTGACCAATCTATCCTTCCCATTTACGCTGTAATCTACTTGAGTGCATGTGTGAACTTCAAGTGTATGTGTGTGAAAGTCAGAGCGTATTTTATTAGTTTACTTCAATCAATTTAAGTATAATAAAGCTAACCTCTTTCTTTGTTAAATTCAAGAAAACCTGTCCAATTGGTTTGTTTTATGATGACAGTGTGTAAACCGTTAAACAGTCACTGAATTGGCAAGTGTATCCTTTTCAAAAAAGAAGTAAATGTGTGGCGGTCAAATAAGGAGAGGGAAAAGAGGGGAACCATTCGACCCCTCCTCACCTGATCGTAACACTAGAAAAGATCTAAGTTCAGACACATCTTTTGGCTTTGGAGCATTGACTATTGCCTCTATCCTCTCTTTCACTGGCTATACTCCTTTTTCATTGATTTTCAAGCCAAGGTACACAACCACAGATTGCACAAAAGCACACTTGCTCCTTTTCAACTTCACATTGTGATCATTGAAGCTATTTAACGCTTCATCCAACACTTGATGATTTTCTTCCTCTGTTGCAGTTGCAATCCACACATCATCCTGATTGCACAAGCAATGCGGCACTCCTTGTAAAATCTTATCCATTGTAGCATTGGAAAATTTTGGAGAAGACTTAACACTGTGGGGCAGTTTCATGTAGGAGTACAACCCCCCATGTGTGTATTTATTGTGAGACACTGTTGACTCACTCGATCCACATTGAGCTGTGCATAAGCATGGGACAAATCCAACTTCGTGAATAGCTTGGATCCCACTAACACGGCATTCAAATCTTGAGAGGTCAGTAGGGGATCCTGCTCATCATCCACTGCCTGCTTGATTGTGACTTTGTAGTGTCCACATTGTCTTGTGACTGGGGTGTTACTACAATTGGAGTTGCCCAATCACTGTGATCAGTTTTCATTAGCACACTATTCCTCTTTAGTTTTTTTAGTTCCTCTTCAACCTGGGCTTTGAGAGCATACAGTCTGCAGGACCTCCTTCTGGGGGAGGGTGAACAACCAGAGGTCATGGTCCACATTGGTACCAATGACATAGATAGGAAGAGGGATGATGTCCTGAAAGTAGATTTTAGGGAATTAGGAAGGAAATTAAAAAGCAGGACCTCCAAAGTAGTAATCTCAGGATTACTCCCAGTGCCATGTGCTAGTGAGTATAGGAATACGAGGATTAATCGATGGAACACATGGCTGGAAAATTGGTGTAGGAGGGAGGGCATCAGATTTCTGAGGCATTGGGACTGGTTCTGGGGCAGGTGGGACCTGTACAAGATGGACGGGCTACACCTTAACAGGAGTGGAACTAATATCCTCGCAGGGAGATTTGCTAGTGCTGTTGAGAAGGGTTTAAACTAGCTTGTCAGGCGGATGGAAACCTGAGGGGTAGCTCAAATTGGAAGGAAGTAAAGCTGGTAACAGGAGGTAGAAAAGTAGCAAGTGACATTAGAAGGCAGGCAAAACAAAGTCGAGCATCAACTAGGCTTAGAATGCAGAATAATGTCAAGAAGACAAGGATAAGGGCACTCTACCTGAATGCACACAGCATTCGCAACAAGGTAAATAATTTAAAGGCCCCAATAGAGGTAAATAGGTATGATCTAATTGCCATAACGGAAACTTGGCTACAGGGTGACCAAGATTGGGAACTGAATGTTCAAGGATATTCAACATTTAGGAAGGATAGGCAAAAAGAAAAGGGAGGTGGGGTTGCACTGATAATAAGGGATGGGATCAGTACATTGGTAAGGGAGGATCTCAGATCGGAAGAACAAAATGTGGAATCTGTTTGAGTGGAGCTAAGAAACAGCAAGAGGCAGCAAAAATTGGTAGGAGTTGTTTATAGGCCACCAAACAGTAGTGATAGTGTGGGGCATGGTATTAATCAGGAGATTAGAGAAACATGTGGCATGGGTAATACAGTAACCATGACGTTGATCTGCGTATAGACTGGGTAAGCCTAATGAGCGCTAATGCTGCGGAGTTTCTGGAGTGTGTTAGGGATGGTTCTGTTGAGGAACCAACTAGAGAACAGGCTATTTTAGATCTAGTTTTATGTAATGAGAAAGGGCTAATTAATAATCTTGTTGTAAAAGAACCTTTAGGGATGAGTAACCAAAATATGATAGAATTTTACATTATGTTTGAAAGTGAGGTAGTTCAATCTGAAGCCAGGGTGTTAAAATTTGAACAAAGGAAATTATGAAGGTATGAGCGGCAAATTGGCTGAGGTGGATTGGGAAAATACATTAAAAGGTATGACAGTACATAGGCAATGGATAGTCTTTAAAGAAATATTGCATAATTTACACCAACTATACATTCCTTCAAGGCACAAAAACCCTGAAAGTAAAGGCAGTCAACTGTGGATAACAAAATAAGTCATGGATTGTATAAGATTAAAAGAAAAAGCCCGTAAAGTTGCCAGAAATAGTAGTAAACCTGAGGATTGGGAGGATTTTAGAATACAGCAAAGGAGGAAAAAGAAACTGATAAAGAAAGGGAGAATAGTCAGCTCAGGTTAAATTGTGCAAGGTGACTTTCCCTCCAACTCCTGTAAGGATGTATTTGCTCTTGACTTGGTGCCTCCCCATGGTGCCACATTAATTCATTTTTTAAATATTCATTCCTGGGATGTGGGCATCTTTGGCAGGGCCAGCATTTATTGTCCATCCCCAGTTGCAATTGAGAAAGAGTTCTGAAATCAGTGACTCACTGAATGTGAATGTACATATCTGTAGCTGCACTCTACTGTTGTGTAATACACTATGGTGAGTCAGACACACAAGTGTTTGAAAAGAATGAATATACAAGGAAATAGGGAAAGGCCATATTTCCTTGGCCCAGTTGCCACAAGCATAATGGCCACCTGTGTGCTGTAACTTCTATGATTCCACACAACACAGAAATATGATTGTGGAATTTTAATACCAACAGCTTTAGAAAACAGAATTGTGCAACAAATTGTACTTTGTGCTTTATATAAAAGAAAACATTTTGTGAAATGTTATGTGGTGCTCACATAAAGTGCAGCGATTGAAACTACAAGAATTCAACCTAAAGAGTTATAAAAGTGGACTTTCTTTAAAAAAAAATGTGGACAATGGCTGCCAAAGGTCCAAAGATCTTGCCTTTGTATATTCAAACTGTCTGTCAAGGACAAAAAATATGCATTCAGAGCTATGAGGTGTCAATTACACCCATCCTTAACCCAGGAGACATTTTTGAATTGAATGGTGTGAGATAGCCACATCCTGGGCCATTGTCAATCACCCCAGGGAAGATCTATGTTTCCCAACAGAGGCAAAGGTGTAAAATCATTTTTGACCTTAAAATTAGCTCTGGAGAGAGAGAAAAAGACCCAGGAAGAAGCATTACCAAAGCTTTTCCACCTGAGAGCTGGGAGAAAATCCAGCAAGCCAGAAAGGAAGGCGCTTTGCTGCGAATTCTACCTTTCAACTTGTGCAGCAGCAAACTGGAAGTGACCTTCTGTTTTCAAACTGAACTTTCAACCAACAGAAACATCTACTAACACCTCAGGCCTGCAACTAAAGAAAACTTGACCTCCGAGTGAATTCAACAGGTTTACCGTGAACCCTGAAACTCTACCTACTTGCCCCTTTCCCTCTCTATCTGTCTCTTTTATGTGTGTGTGTATGTGTGTGTATGTGTCTGTGTGCGACTGAATGCGTGAGTGGGTGCAGTTGCGATAATTAATCTTCTGTTTTAAACTTACAAGAAAACCTGTTGCAGTCTGTTTATTTGACAAATAAAACACAAAGGGGTTAAACTCTAATAACAAAAACACTTGTTGTGGTCAGATGGGAATTGAACAGTGGGAACCACCCACACTCCTCACCACGTGGCCGTAACATAGGTAGCTAACAGACACAATGGGCTGAATTTTGTGCAGACCTTGGGGATAGGAAAAGAGGTGGAGGGCACATAAAATTGGGACGGCAGACGTCAGACAGTAAGTCCGATGTTGTGACGTCCAATACCAATTTTGTCCATGGTGGCAAATATGGAGGCAGAGATCAGATGGCGATGCAGCAGGCAGGCAGTTAAGGTACTTAAGAGGCCTTTTGACTGTGACTTTATTCATGGTGTTAAATATTATTAATGATGCATGCGATTCATGGGCTTCAGAGCCTCGCCTGGTTGAAGGAGGTGACATGGAGGCAGGAACTCATTGCTGGTTGCAAAGAGAGGGCATCAAGAGAGGCAGCATCGACTACCAGGCAGAATTAGGAAGGGAGGGAATCGGACATCCTCTGAGGAGTGGTGACAAAGGTACCAGCACTGCAAGGGTGCCATTCTAGGGGGGCTAGTGCCACCTTGTCAGAGGTGACAAGTGGGGGAAGGAAGCAGGCCGCTAGCAATGAAGGCCTTGTATTTAGGGAGATGTCCAGGTTTCAGGGACCCCGTTGAAGAGGAGGTGCAGTAGATTGGGAGGTTGTTCCAGGTATTGCAACATCCTATGAGGCCACAAGGTGGGTCAGCAGCAGCTTCCAGACAGTGGTGAAGATGGCAGAGGGGAAAGACAGGTGACTCCCCCACACAAAAGGAGGTACCCTCCAGAGAGGGTCTACTGGTTGAGGCACAACTATCTGCAGATGTCGGCGAGGCAGTGCCAACAAAGACGCCGCATCTCCAAGGAGGCCATCACTGACCTATGCTCTATGATGCAGGATGAGCTGTGCCCCAGGGGATGGTGGAAATCCAATGCCAGTGGCGCTGAGGTCACCATGGCACTGAACTTCTACAACTCTGGATCATTCCAAGAATCAACTGGGAACACATGTGGGATCTCACAGTCAGCGGCTCATGGTGCATTAAGGAGGTCACCAATGTCCTTTTCAGGAGGGTCGCGACTATGTGCACTTCTGCACTGATCCTAAATCTCAGGCTGAGAGGTCCATTGGGTTTGGGGCCATCGCTGGATTGCCCCAGGTTCAGGGTGTCATGAACTGTATGCAGCAGCTATCAAGGCTGCTGAACACCAGGCTGCTCATCAACAGGAAGGGCTTCCACTCCCTCTATGTACACCTGGTCTGTGAGCACCAGAAACGATCCTGCAGGTCAGTGCACCCTCCCCGAGAGCTTGTCACGATGCCTGCATTTTGAGGCAGTCCCAGGTGCCAGAGCTTTTCCATCCCCCTGTACGCCTTCAGGGATGGATCTTTGGAGACAAGGGTTACCCACTGAGGAACTGGTTACTGACGCCTGTGAGGAACCCACGCAAGGATGCAGAGGAGAGGTAAAACACTTGTCATGCGACAACGCGTGCAACTGTAGAGCAGGCCATTGGTCTGCCAAAGATGAAATTCAGATGCCTAAACCATTCTGGTGGAGCCATTCACTATGCCCTGGTGAGGGTATCATGCATCGTGGTGGTTGGCTGTGCACTTCATAACCTGGTGCTACAGAGGGGGAAATCAATGAACAGTGAGGATTTCGAGAAGCGGGATGCCTCCTCAGATGATGAGGACGTGGAGTAGGAAGCTGGCCAAGTATCGCCAGATGAAGGACCCCAGGGACAATAGGAGAGATGCCATGAGATACGTGCAAGGACGGGTAGTGATTCCCTTACACATTCGCATTTCCTTTGACCCTTACTGCCAGTTGTTTGTTGACCAATAAAAACTTACCTTTATGCAGCCTTATTGTCACCTCCTTTTCTTCAAAGAACAATCGCTCATTGCTCAGCTGGCAGGCTGCAGAATGGACCCCTTGCAGCGTGATCCCTCGCTTTGAGACTCTTCACAGTGGCAAGGTTGAAACGAAGCACCAAAGGCCATATGGAATAGGAAGGAGATCGTGTTTGTTGGAAAAATATTCTTTACTGACCGTGACAACAAACCTTACCCTTTTCATCTACAATACACATTCACCTGTGAATACCCCATGCTTCTCAGTGCTCTTCTTCATTCTTTTGAGTGCACACCTACAAGGTGCTCCCCCCTGCACTGTCAGTTGAAGTGGAGGCAGGCTGCTATTCCTTAGCTAGAGATGACCTTGGCGGTCGTACTCTGGTTGCCTTAGGCCTGGTGGGCCCCAGCATGTTGGGGTCCTCGTGCACAGAAGCAGTAGGATCCTCTGTCGTCAGGGATGATGAAGGCCCTGGCATCACTGGCAGAGAGACAGAGGAAATGCTGGCCACACCAGCAGCATCCTGAGAGGGGACTCCAGCTGCGGGAGGCAGCCACTCCTCCTCCCTTGCAAGCCAAACCTTTGCCTCCCTACTGACCTGAGAAGATAGAGGACCTGGTGGTGACTCCAGGTCCCCATTCCCCCTCTTGCCTTGGAGTACTGTATACAATTGTAGTCTGCTTACTTAAGAAAGGATAAAATTGAATTAGAAATAGTTCAGAGAAGGCTCATTCGACTGATTCCTGAGATGAAGAGGTTACCTTATGAGGAAAGGTTGAACAGGTTGGGCCTATACCCATTGGATTTTAGAAGAAAGAGAAGTGAACTTATTGAAACATTTAAGATGCCGAGAGGACTTGACAGGGTGGATGCTGGAAGGATGTTTCCACTTATGGGCGAAACTCAAATTAGGGAACACTGTTTAAAAATAAGGGGTCTTCCATTTAAGATGGCGATGAGAAGATGAGGAGAAATTCTTTCTCTCAGAGGGTTGTTAATCTGTAGAATTCACTTGCTCAGAGAGCAGTAGAGGCTGGGTAATTGAATATATTCAAGGCTGAGTTCGATAGATTCTTGATAGATAAGGGAGTTAAGTGTTATAGGGGGCAGAAAGGAAAGTGGAATTGAGGTCACATTCAGATCAGCCATGATCTTATCAAATGATGGAGCAGGTTCAAGGGTCCGAATGGCCTATTCCTGCTTTCTAATTCGCAATTCCCGCGGAGCTGACAACACCAGAGACATGTCATGAGCCTGGGGCTCAGCATGGGCCTGGCCTCCCACAGTTCTCTGACTGTCAGTGACCTGGGCTGTCACAGCCTATGTCAGCTGCTGAGGCATGCCTATGCTGTGTCCACCAGGTTGTGTACACGACAGTAGCAGCAAGCACATACCCACCAACGTGAGAGTATCTGTGCTGGCGGAGGGTGCAGGGGTATGAGGTTATGCTGGACCCTCTGAGGCTCTGCCCTCCCCCTCAGAGGTACAGTCTCGGAGGGTTTTTGAGTAGGTTCCGTGTGACTTGCATGAGAGAACAGAGACATGTAAGGTCAAGGGCCTTCCTCCCAATATATCACACACCCTTACAATTGAGATCCCTGTAGGTACTGCTTGTCTGATGAACAGCATGGCTCCATCGCTGCAGATCCACCCTTGTGCCCCATGACGACTATACTCACTGTCTTGGGAAGGTGTCCCTTTCTGTCTGTCAGCAATGTTTCTTCCATCCAGTGGTCCAGCCAACTCCATGGCCTCCTCCTCCATTGGGCTCAGGACATGGGAATCGGCAGCCCACCACCGGTCCTGACCCGCTCTCCCGCTCTCTGCAATTGTGTGCAAACTTCTCCTGAAGAAACAAGGATGAATGTTCCCAGTGGGAACAATCCCAAGTCATATACTGTTGTTTGTCCATCAGTTAAGGATAAGGGCACACAGATGCTTCCTGCATGAGGCCGCGTTCCAGGGACCTCGTCAGGGTCTTTGATGACAAAGGGCTTCCTTTCAGGCCATTTTGCCATGCCTCAGGCAGTTTGTCTGCATCTCCTGACCCTTTGCACACATCTGGGTAGGCACTCCCTCCCCACCCAATGCATCCTCCTCCTCCTCTGACAGATGCAAGACCCAAGAGCTGAAGGCTTCAAGAGGTAATTCGCTGTGAGCTTAGGTCATTGAGCTGCTTGCGGCACTGTATCCATGTCCTTGGGGTGACCCACGGCAGCCGACTCTTCCACAATCTGCAGCCAAGCTTGCTTGGTGAGGCTCCCAGCTCTCCTCCTCCCATCCCTGGGGAAGACAATCTTCTGCCTTTTTCTGGCAACTTGTAAGAGCTCTGGAGGAAGGCATCCCTAAAGTGTGGGGCCATCCGGGGTCTACAGTCTGCCAATAACTCTGCAGCCTTTCAGCACTCTGGAGATCCTATCATTGCAGACAGCAGCATTGACTGCAGGGCTGGCAGCCCTTTAAAAATGGCGCCAGCACCTACCGAGGTGCTGGCTGATGCCAGTGTGTCTGCCTCCGTCCCCGCCATCAACAACGTAATTGGTCGGCTGCTCCTGGCCCCAATGTAAGCCACACCCACTTCTGATCTTGACGGTGGGACCTGCGGCTCCAACATAAAATGTGGACCAATGATACAAACACATGCTATAGTGACTCTTGCTTGTCCACTCACAGATTCAAAGTAGTTTCTAGAAAGAAAAATGTCAAGAGTAATTTACACGAAGCCAGGAATTTTAGCTTCTTTGCCAAAATGACAAACTAGTTTATTTACATGTAGTTGGTATTTTGTCAACAGGTTTTGACCAAGCTAAAGATTATTTAATATTTGTTGCATATGTTGAGAAATGTTGTTCTTGTTCTTTTGATTCAGTGACAATTCCGCAGAAATGTTGAGACATTTTTATTAGCTACTTTATCAGATGAAATTAAGAATTTAATGATAAATCCCGTGATCTTAACAAGTAAATAACGGCTACACCGTTACAAACGTCTGAGCACTGTTTCGATATGTTACTAGAATCAAAATGCCACTTATTAAATATCTTAATATAAAATAAGTTCATGACTTCATATAAAATGATCTTATACACAGACACACACTGTTCATAGCTGCATTAGAATAATACAAATCCGAAAGTAACTATCAAACTACAAGCAGACTAAATTTGTCTCACTTCTGCCACGATGTGTCATGTTGCATCGGAAAATGTGTTCATGACATGAAACGTTATATTTCATTATCCGGCTTATACAAAGGTATTAAACTGTCCATTAAAGGTGTCAAGCAGTAACGACTTCTGTAGCAGTAGTGAACCAAAAACATTTCCTTTTCAGAGCTGTTAGCCTAGGGGATTTCCAGCACCTTTTCGATAAGAACGAGTCTATCTGCATTCTCTGAAGTGGAGCAGACTGCTACTTGGTAACTACATTTGAATATCAACACTTCGTAGGTGACGTGTGAAAATTGAGTTCTCAGTTAAATGGTTTGGATTTTAAAAATTTACTTCCCAGTTTAGAATTAGTGGAATTGGGTCACAGTGACTAATTTGGCCGGGAGCAGTATGACCAACTGAAGAATATAGGATTTAATAATAATAATAATATAGTGTGCTGCTGTGCACATGCTAAATAGTTAATTAATTAGCTGCTGATCCTCTTACAAGGATGCACTGCTCAGAATTTTTTTTAAATTCTTTTATTCAATGGGGCGGCACAGTGGTGCAGTGGTTAGCACCGCAGCCTCACAGCTCCAGGGACCCGGGTTCAATTCTGGGTACTGTCTGTGAGGAGTTTGCAAGTTCTGTGACTGCGTGGGTTTTCGCCGGGTGCTCTGGTTTCCTCCCACTGCCAAAGACTTGCAGGTGATAGGTAAATTGGCCATTGTAAATTGCCCCTAGTGTAGGTAGGTGGTAGGGAATGTGGGATTACTGTAGGGTTAGTATAAATGGGTGGTTCTTAGTCGGCACAGACTCGGTGGGCCGAAGGGCCTGTTTCAGTGCTGTATCTCTAAATAAATAAAATAAATGGGATGTGGACGTCGCTGGCCAGCATTTATTGCCCATCCCTGATTGCCCTTGAGAAGGTGGTGGTGAGTTGCCTTCTTGAACCACTGGAGTCCGTATGGGGTAGGTGTACCCACAGTGTTGTTAGGAAGGGAGTTCCAGGATTTTGACCCAGCGACAGTGAAGGAACGGCGATATAGTTCCAAGTCAGGATGATGTGTGACTTGGAGGGAAACTTGCAGCTGGTGGTGTTCCCATGCATTGGCAGCTCTTGTCCTTCTAGTTGGTAGAGGCCATGGGTTTGGAAGGTGCTGTCTAAGGAGCCTTGGTGCATTGCTGCAGTGCATCTTGAAGATGGTACACATTGCTGCCATTGTGCATTGGTGGTGGAGGGAGTGAATGCTTGTAGATAGGGTGTGAATCAAGTGGGCTGCTTTGGCCTGGATGGTGTCGAGCTGCTTGAGTGTTGTTGGAGCTGCACCCATCCAGGCAAGTGTAGAGTATTCCATCACACTCGTGACTTGTGCCTTGTAGATGGTGGACAGCTTTGGGGAGTCACCAGGTGGGTTACTCACCACAGGATTCCTAGCTTCTGACCTGCTCTTGTGGCCACAGTATTTATATGACTACTCCGGTTCTGTTTCTGGTCAATGGTAAGCCCCAGAATGTTGATAGTGGGGGATTTAGTGATGGTAATGCCATTGAATATCAAGGAGAGATGGTTAGATTCTCTCTTATTGTAGACGGTCATTGCCTGGAACTTGAATGGCGTGAATATTACTTGTCACTTATCAGCCCAAGCCTGGATATTTTCCAGGTCTAGCTGCATTTCTACACAGAATGCTTCAGTATCTGAGGAGTCGCGAATGGTGCTGAACATCAATATAAACAAACAATGGAGGTAACCCTTTATTTCTGCACAAGGAAGTTTTGATCATTAGATCTTTTGATGCAACCTGTTGCGAAAGAGTGAGTTAAAATGTAAAGCATAAAGGCTAAAGATTGCTGTTGAATATTAAATTGATCAAATTCTTTATGTTTTCATTTGCTTTGTTGCTAATGGATGTTAAGTGACAGAAGGTGTCATTGGCAGCGCTATCAAACGGAACTTACTCAGCAATAACCTTCTCATTAATGCTCAATTTGGGTTCTGCTCGGGCCACTCACCTTCAGACCTTATTACAGCCTTGATCCAAACATGAACAAAAGAGTTGAATTCAAGAGGTGAGGTGAGAGTGTGCTTGACATCAAGGCAGCATTAGACTGAATGTGGCATCAAGGAGCTCTAGTAAAATTGAAGTCAATAGGAATCAGGGGGAAAGCTCTCCATTGGTTGGAGTCATACCTAGCACAAAGGAAGATGGTTGTGGCTGATCATCTCAGCTCCAGGACATTGCTGCAGGAGTTTCACAGGGTACTGTCCTAGGCCCAACCACCTTCAGCTGCCTCATCAATGACCTTCCCTCCATCATAAGAGCAGAAGTAGGGATGTTTGCTGATGTTTACATAGTGTTCAGTACCATTCGCAACTTCTCAGATACTGAAGCAGTTCCTAACCACATGTGGCAAATCTGGACAATATTCTGGCTTTGGCAGATAAGTGGCAAGAATTGCCAGGCAATGACTGTCTTCAACAAGAGAGAATCTAACTGTCTCCCCTTGACGTTCAACTGCATTACCATTGCTGAATCCCTCACCATCAACATCCTGGGAGTTACCATTGTCCAGAAACTTAACTGGACCAGCCATATAAATGCTGTGGCTACAAAAGCAGGCCAGAGGCTGGAAATTCTGCAATGAGTAGCTCATCACCTGACTAGCAAAGACTGTCCACCATCTACAAGGCACAAGTCAGGAGTGTGATGGAATACTCTCCACTTGCCTGGATGAGTGCAGCTCCAACAACACTCAAGAAGCGCGACACCATCCAGGACAAAGCAAGATAGTATCAAATTAAAAGAAAAGATGTAAGTTATAATGGTAGCTCAGAAGATTGGGAAAAATTTAGAAACCAGCAAAGGATGGCCCAAAAATAATAAAGAGGGAGAAACTATAATATGAGAGTGAACTAGCAAGAAATATAAAGATAAACAGTAAAAGCTTCTACAAGTATATAAAAAGGAAAAGAGTACCTAAAGTAAGTGTAAGTCCCTTAGAAGAAGAAACTGGGGAACTAATAATGGGGAACAAGGAAATTGCAGAGACTTTGAATAAGTATTTTGTATCTGCCTTCACAGTAGAAGACCCAAAAATCATCTCAAAAATAGTAGAAAAACAAGAGGCAAATCGGAGGGATGGAACTTAAAACAATCACTAACACAAGAGAAAAGTACAAGGAAAATTATTGTGACTAAAGACTGACAAGTCCCTGGACCAGATAGCCTCCATCCTAGGGTCTTATAAGAAGTGGCTGCAGAGATCGTTGGTGCATTGGTTGTAATCTTCCAAAATTCCTTAGATTCTGGAAAGGTCCCAGTGGATTGGAAAACTGCAAACATGGTTTTATGGGAGGGAAATCTTATCTGGCAAATTTATTAGAGTTCCTTGAAGATGTAATGAGCAGGGTGGATAAAGGGGAAACTAGGAGATGTTGTTTATTTGGATTTTCAAATGGCATTCGATAAAGTGCAACATAAAAGGTTACTACACAAGATCAGAGCTCATGATATTAGGGTAGGGTAATATATTAGCGCGAATAGATGATTGGCTAACTAACGGGAAACAGAAAGTCTGGATAAATGGGTCATTTTCAGACTGGCAAACTGTAACTAGTGGAGTGCCACAGGGATCAATGCTGGGGCCTCAACTATTTATGATCTATACTAATGACTTGGAGGAAGGGACTGAGTGTATTGTAGCTAAATTTGCTGACAATACAAAGGTAGATAAGAAAGCAAGTTGTGAGGAGGACACAGAGGGCTGGATTTTGTGTAGGAGGCGGGGCTCTGGTTCCGAGCCGAAAAGGCGGAGGAAACCCCACCTCATCCTTTTCCTAACCCTCCCACCCCCGGAGCGATCCTCTGGTCTTTTTACATCAAAGTTTCACGAGCCGCGATCCCCATCCCTTTAAAGATGGAAATACTGCCTCCGTGAGCTGCCGGCCAATCAGAGGGCTGGCAGCTCAGCAGTGTTGGCAGCGCCACCAATGCAGTGGTCACTGCTGGTACTGCAGAGGCCTTGGACCCAGGCCCAGCAGTAGAACCCCAGATCAGAGGTAGGTGAGGCTGGATCGCTGGCCCAGTCCAGAAGGTCCCCCAGCGAGGGGGAAAAGGTGAAAGGGAGGTCATAAAGTCCAGGGGGAGGCATATCCCAGGGGGTTAAGTGGTTCCTGGCAGCGTTCCTCCGTGGGCCACAGAATGCCCATGGAGGAGGGACCCTCACACCCCCCCCACAAGCTTGCAGGGAGTGTGCCTTGTTTTACAAGGTGCCTCCCCATGTGGTGGAGGCACCCCCACCACCCCACCCCCCCCCCCCACCACCGCTGGGATATTAGGCCCTTAGGCCACTTAAGGGTCTCAATTGGTTTGTGGGCGGAAGGCTGTTGTCAGTCTATCCTGACCCCAGTAAGATTGCTTGCCAATGAGCCCTTTGCCCCCGCCACCTATCATGATTCTCCGTGCCCCCCCGCCTCCGGCCCTGCCTCAGGGGGCCCCATACAATCCAGCCTAAAAAGTTTGCAAAGGGATATAGATAACTTAAGTGAGTGGGCAAACATTTGACAGATGGAGTATAATGTGGGAAAATATGAAGTTGTCCACTTTGGCCCAAAGAATAGAAAAGCAGAATAAATAATTTAATGGAAAGAGACTTCAGAATGCTGCAGTAGAGGGATCTGGGTGTCATGAATCACAAAAACTTAGCAGGCAGGTACAGCAAGTAATTTGGAAGTCAAATGGAATATTGGCCTGTATTGCAAGGAAGATGGAGTATAAAAGTAAGGAAGTCTTACTACAACTGTACAGAGCATTGGTGAGACTGCATCTAGAGTACTGTGTACAGTTTTGGTCACCTTATTTAAGGAGGGGATATATTTACATTGGAGGCAGTTCAGAGAGTATTCACTCAGCTGATTCCTGGGATGAAGGGGTTATCGTAGGAGGAACATTTGAGCCCATATTCATTGGAGTTCAGAAGAATGAGAGATGATCTTATTGAAACAAATACAGAGTTGATGCTGAGAGGAAGTTTCCCTTCATGGGGAAATCTAGAACTGAGGCGCACTGTTTCAAAATAAGCGGTTCCCCATTTAAGATGGAAATGTGAAGGAATTTTTTTCTCTCAGAGGGTTGTTAATCTTTGGAATTCTCTTCCACAGAGAGCAGTGGAGGTTGGTTCATTGAAAATATTCAAGGCCGAATTAGATTTTTGAGCTCTAAGGTTGTCAAGCGTTATAGGGGTCAGGCAGGCAAGTGGAGTGATGGCCACAGTCAGATCAGCCATGATATAATTGAATGGTGGAGCAGGCTTGACAGGCCGAATGGCCTACTCCTGCTTCTATTTCTTATGTTCTTATGAAGACCACTTAATTGACACTCTATCCACCACCTTAAACATTCATTCCCTCCACCACCAAGGCACAGTGGCAGCAGTGTGAACCATATACAAGATGCAGTGCAGCAACTCACCACGCCTCTTTCGACAGCACCTTTCAAACCCGCGACCTCTACCACCTGGAAGGACAAGGGCAGCAAATGCATGGGAACACCACCACCTGCAAGTTCCCCTTGAAGTCACACGCCATCCTGACTTGGAAATATATTGGCATTTCTTCACTGCCGTTATGTCAAAATCTTGGAACTCCCTCCCTAACAGCACTGTGGGTGTACCTACTCCATATGGATTGCAGCCGTACAAGAAGGCAGCTCACCACCACCTTCTCAAGCCAATTAGGGATGGGCAATGAATGCTGGCCTAGCATATCCCATGAATGAATAAAAAAATCTTGCAGTAGGTTAGTAGTGCCACTGTTGAAGAGAGTAATGTCATATCAATGCTTTCAGTGTTATTTTGATAAATTCAGCAATAGTAATTTCCAGACTGAACCCATTTCTAGTGGTAAAAGAAAAGACTGATATCAGTTATATTAAGAGTAAAACTACAATCAGTTAAGCGTAAAGAAGAATGAGAAGGAGACTATGAGAAAGCACAGAGTAGCAATTAGGCAACTTTTTTCTTTCAATGTTTATTGCAAGGTCTTGGTCTGTTATGTACAGCAAAAAACTATCAAATTTCTTCTGAGATTATCTAATTAACATCCTGAAGATATAACTAAATTATCACATCTAGAATTGCATAACTGTATAAAACCAATACTTATATCAAGTTAATCTTACAACACATTTTGATTCATGCTATCACTATATCTTCTGTTCTTGATGTTCTCCCCTTCTTACATTCTGCATTTGTGAGTAATATTTCCTGTTTTTGCCTTCTTACTTTATGTACAGACGGAATATTTATGCACAAAATAACCACCTACATTACAAAGCAGATACAAGTGGCTATGACTGTCACTTGCAGAAAATCCACTACCACATGACACTTGTCAATTCATCTGCAATGCTTTGGTACTTTCAAAGGCTCTCCATGCTTCAGATCAGACACATGGTTACACTATGACGATCCTTGGTCTGTAATCTACACTAAAGACAGACCACTAATACCTTCACTGTTTCAATTAGTGTAGGGTAATTCACTTTTAAATCTCAGGACCTATACTCAATCTGGGGGTAGACATTTCATACTGATTTACAGTTCCAGCTCCCTCTCAACACTTTTAATTTGTGATTTCTGCAGAAAGGCAGTTTCTATAAACAGACCAAGTCCAATATTAGCCTAAACTTGACATGCTGTGAGTGTAGAATACCAATTTTGAGCACACGAATTAGGAGCAGCAGTAGGCCATTCGGCCCCTCGAGCCTGCTCTGACATTCAATAAGTTCACGGCTGAACTGATTACTCCACATTTCCACCTACCCCCGATAACCTTCCACCCTCTTGCTTATCAAAAATCTATCTACGTCTGCCTTAAAAATATTCAGACTCTGCTTCCACTGCCTTTTGAGCAAGAGAATGCCAAAGACTCATGATCCTCTAAGAGAAAAACTTTTTCCTCATCTCTATCTTAAATGGGCGACTCCTTATTTTTAAACAGTGACCCCTAGTTCTAGATTCTCCCACAAGGGGAAACATCCTTTCCACATCCACCTGTGGAAACCAGTACTGTACACAGTACTCCAGGTGTGGTCTCACCAATGCCCTGTATAGCTGAAGCATAACCTCCCTACTTTCGTTTTCAATTGCCCTCACAATAAACAATTACATTCCACAAGACCCCTCAGGATCTAATATGTTTCAATCAAGTCGCCTCTTACTCTTCTAAATTCCAGCGAATACAAACCAAGCCTATCCAATCTTTCCTCGTAAGACAGCCTGCACATTCCAGGTATTAGTCTAGTACACCTTCTCTTTACTGCCTCCAAGGCATTTACACCCTTCCTTAAATAAGGAGACCAGTACTGTACACAGTACTCCAGGTGTGGTCTCACCAATGCCCTGTATAGCTGAAGCATAACCTCCCTACTTTTGTTTTCAATTGCTCTCACAATAAACAATAACATTCTATTAGCTTTCCTAATTACGTGCTGTACCGGCATACTAACCTTTTGCGATTCATGCACTAGGACAGCCAGATCCCTTTGCATCTCAGAGCACTGCAATCTCTCACCATTTAGATAATATGCTTCTTTTTTATTCTTCCTGCCAAAGTGGACAATTTCCCACTTTCCCACATTATACTCCATTTGCCAGGTGTTTGCCCACTCACTTAACCTATCTACATCCCTTTGTAGCCTCCTTATGTCCTCTTCGCGAGTCATCAGCAAAATTAGCAACCATACCTTTGGTCCCTTCATCTAAGTCATTTATATAAATTGCAAAAAGTTGAGGCCCCAGCACAGATCCCTGTGGCACACCACTCGTTACATCTTGCCAACCAGAAAATGACCCATTTATGCCTACTCTCTGTTTCCTGTTAGCTAGCTACTCTTCTGTCCTTGCCAATATGTTACTCCCTACATCAAGAGCTTTTATTTTCTGCAAGAATCCTTGATGTGGCACCTTATCAAATGCCTTCTGGAAATCTAAGTATAATACATCCACCAGATCCCCTTTATGCCCAGCACATGTAACTCCCTCAAAGAACTCCAATAAATTGGTTAAACATGATTTCCCTTTCACAAAACCATGTTGACGCCACCTGATTACCTTGACTTTTTCTAAATGCCCTGCTATAACGTTTTTAATAATAGTTTCTAACATTTTCCCTAAGACAGATGTTAAGTTAACTGGCCTGTAATTTCCTGCTTTCTGTCTCCCTCTCTTTTTGAATAAAGGAGTTACATTTGCTACTTTCCAATCTAATGAAACCTTCCCCAAATCTAGGGAATTTTGGAAAATTAAAACTAACATCAACTATCTCACTAGCCACTTCTTTCAACACACTTGGATGAAATCCATCAGGACCTGGGGACTTGTCAGCCCACAGCTCCAACAATATTTTCAGTACCACTTCCCTGGTGATTGTAATTTTCTTGAGTTCCTCTCTCCCTTCCATTTCCTGACTTACAGCTAATACTGGGGTGTTGCTTGTATCCTCAATAGTGAAGACCGATGCAAAATATCTGTTCAATTCATCAGCCATCTCCTTATTATCCATTATTAATTCCCCAGACTCACTTTCTACAGGACCAATGCTCACTTTGTTAACTCTTTTCTTTTTCAAATATCTATAGAAAGTCTTACTATCTGTCTTTACATTTCCAGCTAGCTGTCTCCCGTACTCTTATCAATCTTTTAGTCATTCTTTGCTGTTTTTTATATTCTGTCCAATCATTCAGCCTGCCTCCCATCTTTGCGCAAATATAGGCTTTTTCTTTAAGTTTGATACTATCTTTGACTGTTTTAGTTAACCACGGATGGTGGGTCCCACCACTGGAATTTTATTTCTTGTTGAAATGTATCTATTCTGTGTATTCTGAAATATCCCCTTAAATGTCTGTCACTGCATCTATATTGACCTATCTCTTAAACTGATTTGCCAATTTACTTTAGCTAGCTCTGCTTTCATGCCCTCATAATTGCCCTTATTTAAGTTTAAAATACTAGTCTTGGACCCACTCTTCTCTTTCTCAAACTGAGTGTAAAATTCAATCGTATTATGATCGCTGCTACCTAGGAGCACCTTCACTATGAGGTCATTAATTAATCCTATTGCGTTGCATAATACCAGGTCTAGTATAGCCTGCTCTCTGGTTGGCTCCAGAACATATTGTTCCAAGAAATTATTCCAATAACATTCTATGTGCTCTTCATCTAGACTACCTCTGCCCATCTGATATTTCCAGTCTATATGTAGGTTTAAATCCCCCATAATTATCGCTGTACCTTTCTGACAATCTGCCATTATTTCTTCCTTTATACCCCATCCTACAGTGTGGTTAATGTTAGGTGGCCTGTACACCACTCCCACAAGTGACTTCTTGCCTTTATGATTCTTCATCTCTACCCAAACTGCTTCTACATCGTGGTCTCTTGAACTTAGGTCATCCCTCTCTATTGCGCTCATACCATTATTAATTAGCAGAGCTACCCCTCCACCTTTTCCTAGCTTCATGTCCTTCCTAAATGCCATGCACCCTTCAATATTCAGGTCCCAATCTATGTCGTCCTGCAGCCATGTCTCTGTAATAGCTATCAGATCATACTTATTTATTTCTATTTGTACTCTCAGTTCATCTGTTTTGTTTCAAATGCTATATGCATTCAGATACACAGCCTTTAGTTTTGTCCTTTTATTATTTTTGTAACCTTATCTATTGATTTTCTCTTAGATTTGTACGCTCTGACCTTTCCTGTCATAGTCTGTTTATCATTTCCCATATTATTACCTTTCTCTCTTGCTTTGTCTCTACTCCTTGATTTACCATGTCTTCCCAAATTTGATCCCTTGCCCCCGCTATTTAGTTTAAAATGTTCTCTACTTCCCTAGTTATGCATCTCACTAGAACAAGGGCCCCAGCACAGTTCAGGTCTAGACCGTCCCAAAGGTACAGCCACCACTTTCCCCAGTACTGGTGGCAGTGCCCCACGAACTGGAACCCACTTTTACTACACCAGTCTTTGAGCCACGCATTAATTTCTCTAATCTTATTTGCCCTATGCTAATTTGCATGTGGCTCAGGTAATACTCCAGAGATTATTGACTTTGAGGTTCTGCTTCTTAATTTGGCACTCATACTGACTATGCCAAACCTCTTTCTTTGTCCTGCCTATGTCGTTGGTACCTACAAGGACCATGACAACTGGATCCTCCCTGCCCCTCCCACCACCCCCCACCACTGTAAATTCCTCTCCAGCCCTGAGCAGATGTCCTGAACTCTGACACTGGGCAGGCAACACAGCCGTCTGGACTCTCACTCTTTGCTGCAGAGAACAGTGGCACAGAGGTTGGCACTTTAGCCTCACAGCTCCAGCGACCTGGGTTCGGTTCTGGGTACTGCGTGTGTGGAGTTTGCAAGTTCTCCCTGTGACCGTGTGTGTTTTGTCTGGGTGCTCTGGTTTCCTCCCACATGCCAAAGACTTGTGGGAGAATAGATAAATTGGCCATTGTAAATTGCTCCTAGTGTAGGTAGGTGGTAGGAGAATTGAGGGAAGGTGGAGATGGGAAAGGGAAATGGGATTAATGTAGGGTTAGTATAAATGGGTGTTTGATGGTCGGCACGGACTCGGTGGGCCGAAGAGCCTGTTTCGGTGCTGTATCTCTCTATGATTCTATGAACAGTGTCAATCCCACTAACTATACTATAATAAAACTATACTGGAAATACCCAGCAGGTCTGGCAGCATCTGTGGAGAGAGAAGCAGAGTTATCGTTTCAAGTCAGTGACCCTACTACCACTACATTCTTTTTTTCCCCCTCCACTTGAATGGCTTCCTGTACCATGGTGCCATGGCCACGTTGCTCATCCACCCTGCAGCCCCCACTCTCATCCAAACAAGCTGAAAGAACCTCAAACCCATTGTACAATCATAAAGGCTGAAGGTCCTGCAGTCCTGCCCTCTGGGTACCCTTACCTGCCTCAGTTGCAGCCACACTCTCCTGTCCCTGACCACTGCCCAAATCAGAAGTCCCTATCTTAAGGGGTATGACCGCCTCCTGGTTCAAAATGTCCAGGTAACTTTCCCCCTCCCTAATGTGTCGCACTGTCTGCAGCTCATTCTCCAGTTCTGGCATCTAGGAGCTCCCACATGCTGCAACCATGACTCATCACCTGTCCTGCCATCCTTAATGTGTTTTGATTAACTACTTAATTATTTTATTCAATTATTTATTTTATTTTCCTTTTTTGAATATATTTTATTAAGCTTATCTCTAGTTCCTTTACTATTTTAAATGCTAGGATCAGAATGGACCTTAATCACTTACCAGATACTCACCAAACAGGTAGCTTCTTCCCAAACCAATCACCTACCTGCTTGCCTGTGATGTTTGATGCTATGTTTGATTTAAATTAAATTAAATTAAGTTAAGGACTATCAATTCGGTGAAAGACGCCCTTTGGTCTGCCCGAAACTTGCTGGTCTTCCAGCGCAAAGAGTTGTCCACCACCGAATGTTGCAGACTGGCACATTCCAAGGTCCAGGACTACGTGCTGAGGGACGCACTAAAGCTTGGGGCAGCCGCAGCAAAGGCTCAATGGGGAAAGACCACAGTGTAAGGTTCCCCCACCAAGCTGGACTGAGGGGCTGGAACCATGGGAAGCCCCTCGAACTGTATCGTTAATATTCTCAATTGCTGTAAATGTAAAACTGTAATTGACATGACAATTGTGAAAAGGAAGGGTTGGGAAGAAACTCATGACATTATTGAAAGAAACTGATCTCTTTTGCAATGTTTGTATTTTTTCGTGCTGTTTGGAAACTGTTTGGCAATGTAATTTTTACAGATTTTTATGAATAAAGTATATTTTGAAAATAAAAAAAAAAATTAAATTAAATTAAAAGTTTACTGTACACTCACCCCGGCGGCTCTCTGTTTCCCTGCTCTCTCTGTTGATTGTGACAACACTCTGATGTCACTTTTCGATTATTCCTGGCTCCGTTCCTGCCGTGTTCCTCTCGCTCTTTCTCCGGTCTCTGACTCTGGGCTTTTGGCGCGTTTTTAAACCTCCGCTCCTGCCCTGCTCCTCTCTCTCTCACTTTGTCTTCGGTCTCTGATTCCGGGCTTTTGGTGCAGTTCTCTAATTACAGTTCTCTAATTTATTTGGAAGACAGTAATTATCACGCTATCAGACCAATGTGCTCAATCTAAAGCTTCTGGCCTTATTTTACAAGTAGTATAATAAACATAGTAAAGCAATGTGAGATACCAAAAAAGATAATATTAGACTTAGACAATATCTAAACTGACAGTTCATTCCTGATTGGCATTCAGGTAGAGAATCATTTGGTTAAGACGGTGCCAAGCAAAACACCAGGAACCACAAAGTATTTTTTTATTTATATGACATCTTTACTCTGCTACTAAAGCAGAACCATTTGTTGAGCAGAAAGATTCTCTCACTGGTCCATAATTATTTTTACCATTTGGGTCGATAAGGTTTGCTTGTTTCACCTAGCAGCAATTGAAACTGTCATTTGACAGATTGATGTGAGCTGGCATTAAAATGAAATACCCATTATCTTTTAAAAGACCAATCATTAATTATATTTGGCTTTAATATAAAGATCCTGGCTATCTTATTTTTTGATCTTTTTCTTCACAAAATATTTGAGAATTGAATTACATTGGAAGGCTATGTTTTTAAAACAAAGTGAATTCACGCAAGTTTGAAAAGGCTGTTGGAAATGGAGACACACATGAGCCAGTTTTGCAGATGTCACAACCCATAGCTGATTTCAAACTGATACAATAAGAGTCTGTTATCTCTTCCCAGGTCCAGTCACCAGAATGACTAAGGACATTAATTGATTTGTCATCTCATCATATGTGGTCAATATGTCTGTTGAAGTGAGGATGGTCCTATTCATGTGGGCATGAGATGTCTGTGAAGGATATGCTCCTGGGAGGGCGGGAGATGGTAGGTTTGGTTGACAGGCCTGCTAGCAAATCTCTGCAGGGAAATTTGTCAGAGACAGCACCATTGCTTTGAGAAGCCTGAATTAATGGAGAAAAAGGGACACAACAGCAGACAAGGTTTTTGTTGGCACGCCCTGGGTTATGCCATTATATAGTTAGATATTGAGTAATGTAATTACACCGCATAAACGTATGATGCTTAGACCACTTACAATAGGGACTAGTACCACTTTACCTGTAAGATTGCCAAAAGCAGATTCTGAATCTGTTTACACTGGCATTCTGTCAGATAGCCCACCTGCAGTCTTTGTGCAGATATGAGCTTCCTTTAGAAATACTGCTGGCTAAAATACATTTTGAAAATTTCTTTACCCTTTTTATCCAAAATCATATAACAATACAGCATAAAGATATCTTTACACCCTTGGTCTCTTATTTGACACTGAGATGAGCTTCCAACCACATATCAGTGTCATCAATAAGACTGCCTACTTCCACCTCCATAATATCGCCCGACTCCACTGCTGCCTCAGCACATCTGCTGCTGAAAACCTCATCCATGCCTTTGTTACCTCAGACTTGACTATTCCAATGTTCTCTGGCCAGCCTCCCATCTTCCACCCTCCATAAACTTGAACTCATCCAAATCTCTGATGCCTGTATTTTAACTCACACCAACTCCTGCTCACCCACCACACCTGTGCTCGATGATGTACATTGGCTTCCGATCCGGCAAAACCTCAATTTTAAAAATTTCACCCTTGTTTTTAAATTCCTTCATGGCCTCCCCCCTCATTGTCACTGTAACCTTCTCCAGCCTTACAACCCTCCAAAATACCTGCACGAGTTGATGCTGGTCTCTCGCGAGTCCTCAATTTTAATCCCTTCACCATTGGTGGTCATGCCTTGAGCTGTCTGGGCCCTGGGCTTTGGAATTTTCTCTTTAAGCCACATTACCTCGCTACCTCTCTCTTCTTTAAGAGGCCTTAAAACCTATCACTTTTATCACATCACCTGTCCCAATATCGCTTTATGTGGCTTAGTATCAAATTTTGTTTGATAATGCTCCTGTGAAACGCCCTGGAATGTTTTACTTTGTAAAAACACTATGTAAATGTGTGCTGTTGTTGTTGAAATTTTGCACTAACAGAGACTTTACTCCAGTAGCCCCATTAAGGGGTGGGAGGGGGTGTTGGGATGGGAGGGGCGGGGGGAGATTCTGCCCATGCTGGAGTAAAATGTTATAATATCACCATAGGAAATTCTGAATAAAATCCCAGCCTGCTTCTGACCAAATTATGGAGAATGAGAGAGTACTCAGAGGTAGTATATAGTTAGATATTGCTTAAAATTACATTGTAATTTAGATGAATGTGCTTTCCCATTGGTAACTAACAAGAACAGATGATTGGCTGTAAATTTTGTCATCCAAAAGTTATCCTTTTTTCTCATAATTCAAAGGATGTTGCTTTTCTCTGTGTCAGACATAACCAATTGGATTTCCGAGATGGTTAGTTGCAAAGCTGGACTCTAGTACCAGAAAAGCCAAAGCCTGAAGATTCCAGAACCTTTCCACAAACTCCCTAAAATTGTATTGATTCACCTCCCACACATCAGGAAACAATGAGCTGGTGTTCTTATGATCGAGGCTGGAGGACTGCAGGGTCTTTCTCTAGTTCCACTTCTCTGTGGGTCGCAACATATATTCCCCCCTCCCTCCTCCCTTCCAGTCTGTAGAGTGAGACCCCTGTGTGTTCCCCCCGCCCTCCTCCCTTCCAGTATGCAGAGTGACACCCCTGTGTATTCCCCCCCCTCCCTTCCAGTATGCAGAGTGAGACCCCTGTGTATTCTCCCCTTCCCTCCTCCCTTCCAGTATGCAGAGTGAGACCCCTGTGTATTTCCCCCCCCCCTTCCTGTATGCAGAGTGAGACCCCTATGTATTCCCCCCTCTCTCCTCCCTTCCAGATGCAGAGTAAGACCCCTGTGTATTCCCCCCTCTCTCCTCCCTTCAAGTATGCAGAGTGAGAGCCCTGTGTATTCCCCCCTCTCTCCTCCCTTCAAGTATGAAGAGTGAGACCCCTGTGTATTCCACCCTCCCTCCTCCCTTCCAGTATGCAGAGTGAGACCCCTGTGTATTCCCCTCTCCCTCCTCCCTTCCAGTATGCAGAGTGAGACCCCTGTGTATTCCCCCTTCTCTCCTCCCTTCAAGTATGCAGAGTGAGACCCCTGTGTATTCCACCCTCCCTCCTCCCTTCCAGTATGCAGAGTGAGACCCCTGTGTATTCCACCCTCCTTCCTCCCTTCCAGTATGCAGAGTGAGACCCCTGTGTATTTCCCCCCTCCCTCCTCCCTTCCAGTATGCAGAGTGAGACCCCTGTGTATTCCCTCCCTCCCTCCTCCCTTCCAGTATGCAGAGTGAGACCCCTGTGTATTCCACCCTCCCTCCTCCCTTCCAGTATGCAGAGTGAGACCCCTGTGTATTCCCCCTCTCTCCTCCCTTCCAGTATGCAGAGTGAGACCCCTGTGTATTCCACCCTCCTTCCTCCCTTCCAGTATGCAGAGTGAGACCCCTGTGTATTCCCCCCCCCCTCTCCTCCCTTCCAGTATGCAGAGTGAGACCCCTGTGTATTCCCTCCCTCCCTCCTCCCTTCCAGTATGCAGAGTGAGACCCCTGTGTATTCCACCCTCCCTCCTCCCTTCCAGTATGCAGAGTGAGACCCCTGTGTATTCCACCCTCCTTCCTCCCTTCCAGTATGCAGAGTGAGACCCCTGTGTATTCCACCCTCCTTCCTCCCTTCCAGTATGCAGAGTGAGACCCCTGTGTATTTCCCCCCTCCCTCCTCCCTTCCAGTATGCAGAGTGAGACCCCTGTGTATTCCACCCTCCCTCCTCCCTTCCAGTATGCAGAGTGAGACCCCTGTGTATTCCACCCTACCTCCTCCCTTTCAGTATGCAGAGTGAGACCCCTGTGTATTCCCCCCCTCTCTCCTCCCTTCCAGTATGCAGAGTGAGACCCCTGTGTATTCCCTCCCTCCCTCTTCCCTTCCAGTATGCAGAGTGAGACCCCTGTGTATTCCCTCCCTCCCTCTTCCCTTCCAGTATGCAGAGTGAGACCCCTGTGTATTCCCTCCCTCCCTCTTCCCTTCCAGTATGCAGAGTGAGACCCCTGTGTATTCCACCCTCCCTCCTCCCTTCCAGTATGCAGAGTGAGACCCCTGTGTATTCTCCCCCTCTCTCCTCCCTTTAAGAATGTAGAGTGAGACGCCTGAATATTCCCTGCCCCCACCTCCCTTCTAGTATGCAGAGTGGGACTCTAGCAATTCCCCCCCTCCCTCCTTCCTTTAGGTATGCAGAGTGAGACCCCTGAAAAGAAACTTACCTTCTGCCGCGAAACCTTCTGTCTCTGTAGACCCGCCAGCTTTTCCAATCATGAACGGAACGGCACGTGACGGCCGCCCACTCATCGAAAAATCAGGAAGTGTCAGTGGAGAGGTGGCGGGCTGCATAATCAGCAAAGGTAAGTGCCGGTTACCGTATGCTAATTGTGGTGTTGCCGTGTGCGATGGGGAGGGGCCACACTGAGGTCCCACCGCCGCCAGTAATATGCGGCGGGCCCTTCTTGACGTTGCGGGTCGAGATGGGCCTCTCTCTGCAGCATTTTACCAGCCCCTGTGCCGCGACCTGTGGCATCAAGGGGCCGGTAAAATTCAGTCCGTTAGGTGAATCCCTAGTGGCAAACAGAAGAAATTCCAGCCCTTTGTCCCAATCAAGGGGATATTAATGACAGTATACCCTTTGAAGAGCTGGAACCTGTCATAGCCGATAAGCGCATTTCACTGTTGAACTACAAGAACGCCCCCAGCAAGTTAACATCTGTAGCACTTAAAGTAGCCAGAAGCGCTGCACAAAGAACAGCCAGGCGCTGTGCAAATGACTACTGGCAACACCTATGCAATCGTATTCAGCTGGCCTCTGACACCGGAAACATCAGAGGAATGTATGATGGCATTAAGACAGCTTTTGGGCCAACAATCAAGAAGATCCCCCCCTCAAGCCTAAATCAGGGGACACGATCACTAACCAACACAAGCAAATGGACCGCTGGGTGGAGCACTACCTAGAACTGTACTCCAGGTAAAATGTTGCCACTGAGACCGCCCTCAATGCAGCCCAGTCTCTGCCAGTCATGGATGAGCTGGACGAACAGCCAACAAAATCGGAACTCAGTGATACCATTGATTCTCTAGCCAGTGGAAAAGCCCCTGGAAAGGATGGCATTACCCCTGAAATAATCAAGAGTGCCAAGCCTGCTATACTTTCATCACTGTACAAACTGCTTTGCCTGTGCTGGGATGAGGGAGCAGTACCACAGGACATGTGCGATGCCAATATCATTACCCTCTATAAGAACAAGGGTGACCGCAGTGACTGCAACAATTACCGTGGAATCTCACTGCTCAGCATAGTGGGGAAAGTCTTCACTCGAGTCATTTTAAACAGACTCCAGAAGCTGGCTGAGCGCGTCTACCCTGAGGCACAGTGCGGCTTTCGAGCAGAGAGATCCACCATTGCCATGCTGTTCTCCCTTCGCCAACTACAGGAGAAATGCAGTGAACAACAGATGCCCCTCTACGTTGCTTTCATAGATCTCACCAAAGCCTTTGACCTCGTCAGCAGACGTGGTCTCTTCAGACAACTAGAAAAGATCGGATGTCCACCAAAGCTACTAAGTATCATCACCTCATTCCATGACAATATGAAAGGCACAATTCAGCAATGCGGCACCTCATCAGACCCCTTTCCTATCCTGAGTGGCGTGAAACAGGGCTGAGTTCTCGCACCTACACTGTTTGGGATCTTCTTCTCCCTGCTTCTCTCACATGCATTCAAGTCTTCAGAAGAAGGAATTTTCCTCCACATAAGATCAGATGGCAGGTTGTTCAACCTTGCCCGTCTTAGAGCGAAGACCAAAGTATGGAAAGTCCTCGTCAGGGAACTCCTCTTTGCTGACGATGCTGCATTAATATCCCACACAGAAGAGTGTCTGCAGAGACTCATCGACAGGATTCCAGCTGCCTGCAACGAATTTGGCCTAACCATCAGCCTCAAGAAACCGAACATCATGGCACAGGATGTCAGGAATGCTCCATCCATCAATATCAGTGACCACGCTCTGGAGGTGGTTCAAAAGTTCACCTACCTAGGCTCAACTATTATCAGTAACCTGTCTCTCGATGCAGAAATCAACAAGCGCATGGGAAAGACGTCCGCTGCTATGTCCAGACTGGCCAAGAGGGTGTGGGAAAATGGCGCACTGACACGGAACACAAAAGTCCAAGTGTATCAAGCCTGTGTCCTCAGTACCTTGCTCTACTGCAGCGAGGCTTGGACAACATATGTCAGCCAAGAGCGACGTCTCAACTCATTCCATCTTTACTGCCTCCGGAGAATCCTTGGCATCAGGTGGTGGGACCGTATCTCCAACACAGAAGTCCTCGAGGCAGCCAACATCCCCAGCATATACACCCTACTGAGCCAGTGGTGCTTGAGATGGCTTGGCCATGTGAGCCGCATGGAAGATGGCAGGATCCCCAAGGACGCATTGTACAGTGGGCTTGTCACTGGTATCAGACCCACCGGCCGTCCATGTATCCGCTTTATAGACGTCTGAAAACGTGATATGAAGTCCTGTGACATTGATCACAAGTCGTGGGAGTCAGTTGCCTGTGATCGCCAGAGCTGGCGGACAGCCATAAAGGCGGGGCTAAAGAGTGGCGAGTTGAAAAGACTTAGCAGTTGGCAGGAAAAAAGACAGAAGCTCAAGGACAGAGCCAACTGTGTAACAGTCCCGAAAACCATTTTTATCTGCAGTGCCCATGGAAGAGTCTGTCACACTAGAATTGGCCTTTATAGCCACTCCAGGTGCTGCTTCACAAACCACTGACTACCTCTAGGCACTTACCCATTGTCTCTCGAGACAAGGAGGCCAAAGAAGAAGATGACCTTATCATCGTTTTGAGGGTCTGATGGTACCGCTCTAAAGTCCCTTGTCCCTGTGGATGGTGCACTGAGGACTTTAACTGTGTTATACCCAAATTACTTATAACTTCCTGGAAAGTTTTAGACATAAAATTGGAACCTTGATCCGATTGACTCTCAATTGATAATCCATATCGAGTGAAAAACAGGGTTAACTTTTCTACCACTACCTTAAAAGAAATTGTTCTCAAGGGAATGGCCTCTGGGAACCAAGTATCCATATCCATAATAATGAGTATATGTTGATGTCCTGCTTTTCTTTCCGGTAAAGGTCCCACACCTTTTAACACCCTACTAAATGGTTCCCCAAAAACTGGTAGGGAAATTAGAGGTGCTGGTTTTATGGAAAGTTGTGGTTTTCCCACAATCTGGTATGTATGGCACATTTTACAAAACTGCACCACGCCCTGGTAAAGACCTGGCCAGTAAAAAGGTTGACTAATATGTGATTAGGTCTTCTGGATCCCCACATGTCCCACCAAACAAATTTCATGGGCTATTCTCAATATTTCCCGGAGATACCTGGGCGGTTCCACTATCTGGTGAACTACTGTCCATTCCTCATCCGCAGGTCTGTGAGGTGGTCTCCACTTCCTCATCAGAATCCCATTTTTAACATACTAGCCTTCTGGAACTCCCATTGTTTCAGCTTCAGTTGGAGCCAATTTTGCCACTTTACTTAACTCTGGATCAGCTTGCTGAGCCTTGATCAGAGAAGAGTCGCTGAACATTTCCTTCGGATTATCCAAATCCCCCAAAAAAGTTTCAGATATTCGGCTATCTGTCTGTGGTGCCAATGTGACTTCCAACAATGGAACTTGTTTAGCCATTGTTTGGGTCACTACACTTGAAGGAAACATTCCTGGAACCTTTTCCTGCAACTGCTCTGTCTCCTTGACTTCACTTCGACTTTCTTAGACTACTGGAGAAGCTCTTACCTTCACTCCGGCCAAATTATTCCCCAGGAGTAGGTCAACTCCATCCACAAGCAGACTTTGGAAAACTCCTACGGTTACCGTTCCAGATATTAGGTCACACTCCAGGTGCACCTAATACAAAGGTACGGGTATATACTTCCTGCTGATACCATTCACTCAAACCATGGCATTGAATACGCTCTCTGGTGAAAAAGTTATGCCTTTCCTCAGCAAAGTCGTTTGGGCGGCTCATGTATCCCTAAGTATAACTATAGATTTACCTGCCTCACTTGAGGGATAAGGAGTTACTTTTCCTTTTGACAAGAATTCCCTCCAACTCTCAGGTATCTTGTTCACGTCCCCTGCACTCACAGCAATTTTTGTATTTGGCTTTACAGCTGCAGTCAGAGCTATAGCTTGCTCTGTCATACTCTCGGTCAGGGCTCCTGTCTTTGCATTGGCCTTGTGCACCCCAATAAGTCCCATAGGTTTACCCCACAACTTCCAGCATTCTGCAGGAAGGTGTCCCACCTTGTGGCAATGGAAACACCTAGACTTTCGGACTTCACTTCCACCCTCAGCATCTTCCTTTCTGGCCTGAGGAGGAGATCCCAGAGCACTCCCAGCTATCCTTGCTTGTCCCCAGCTACTCGCCTTCCTTTCACCCTCCCACCTTCTATCCTTCTCGGGTTTGTGGGGTGACGGAAAAGGTTTGGGCTTGTAAACAAGCTCGTAATCATTAATGATCTCAGCTGCCTGTCTGGTTGTTGAAACCTTCTGGTACTCTACATTGGTTCTTACTAATAGAGGCAGTGAATTTTTAAATTCTTTCAGGAGGATTATTTCCCTAAGGGTCTCATACATGACCTCTACCTTAAGTGCCTGAATCCAATGACCAAAATTAATTTGCTTTATCCTCTCAAATTCTACATAAGTCTTCCCAGGCTGCTTCCGGAGGTTCTAAAATTTCTGCCTGTAAGCTTTCAGGGACTAACTTGTAATCAACGACAATAGCCTTTTTTGCCATCTCATAATCTGCAGAAGCCTCCTTAGAAAGCATAGCATAGACTTCATGAGCTCTGCCCATCAACCTGCTTTGCATGAGCAATGTCCAGCTTTCCTTCGCCCACATCATCTGTTCAGCTATCTTTTCAAAAGAAATGAAAAATCCTCTAAGTCCCTTTCCTCAAACTTCGGGAGGGCTTGTACAAACCTAAACAGCTGTCCACTGGTATTTCCTCACTCGAATTTTCACTGGAGTTAAAGCCACACTTTTGTTTTAGTTACAGCTTTTTAAATTCGAATTCCCTTTCTCCCTTCCTTTCTCTCTCCTACCTCTCTTCTCTTTCCCTTTGAAATGACCTGTGTATTCCCCTTTCTTCTCTTTGAGGTACTTCTCTTTCAAGTTCAAGTTTATTCATTGCCAATTCTCTTTCCTGTTCAAGCTGCTTCACCTGCAACTGAATTCCAGCTAATTCAACTGAATTATCATCTGGATTGCCTTTTCCTTCTTCCAGTTTCAAATGCTGTGCTATTCGTTCAATTACCTCTGCTTTCTTAGCCCTTTTTTTTAACTCTAACTCCAACTTTTCTGCCAATTCCTTTAATCCAGCCTTGGTTAAGTTTTTCAAATCACTCAACGATAAATCCTCTCTCCCCAGAAAGGTCGTAGCATCTGACAAAGCCATTCCAGTCGTGGAAACTTTACTCTAATTCACAAGACACCTAGTGTTTTCCTTTTCCCATTTCATTGTCTTCGGGTTATCCCGCACAGAGCCCCCAATTATTTGTTATGACCAAGGTTGGAGGAGTGCATTGTCTTTCTCTTGGTCCACTTCTCCCCTGACCACAGCATATCTTTAAATGCTTACTCAGTTACCAATACAGCCAATTATATACTCTATTTTTATTTCAGAATAAAATCCACCAACCAGGTTTCTTTAATAAACAATGAAAGTATCAATTTATTATAAAACAAGACTTATTCAGTGAAGATGCAAAACATTAACACACAGTTTGAAATATGAAAGTTCCCTTCTAAATTAGCCCAACACACACACACACACCAGTTAAACAAACAAAGAACAAAGAACAAAGAACAGTACAGCACAGGAACAGGCCATTCGGCCCTCCAAGCCTGCGCCGATCTTGATGCCTGCCGAAATTAACACCTTCTGCACTTCCGGGGCCCATATCCCTCTATTCCCTTCCTATTCATATATTTGTCAAGATGTCTCTTAAACGTCGCTATCGTATCTGCTTCCACCACCTCCCCTGGCAGCAAGTTCCAGGCACTCACCACCCTCTGTGTAAAAAACTTGCCTCGCACATCCCCTCTAAACCTTAAAGAAAAAATAAAGAAGTTTTCTCTGCAGAGATACCTTTACAAAAATAAATTTTGGCCAAATACTTGTTAATTCTTCAAGGAAAAGGAGAGGATATGGAATGATGTCAGTTTCCCCTTCATTCTGGTGTCCCAAATTCACATAGATGGCTGTGACTGGGATCTTTTGGAGCAGTTCTCTTCAGGCATTAGTCTGGCAGGCTTGCCAGGAGAAATGCAGCAACAGGGGTTTCAACTCACACTGGATTCTCAGGGTTTCTCAGAGAGGTGGAAAAAGGATGAACTGGTGTCTTGTCTCTTAACAGGCTGACCCCCAACTGACTCAAAACAATATCCAACATGAAACCAACTCTTGACCACCATTAATCTTGACATGTCACTTCTCTGTAAACAGCTCCCCCTAATCACTAAGGCTCTTGATGTTTACTTAGCAGAAGACATGTGACTTCCAGCAATAATATTTCTAAATCAAGTCCCAAAGTCCTTTAAAAAAAAACAAGTCCAGCATCTATGTAATCTCTTCAGTCCTCCAAAGGAATCCATTTCCACAATTTTAAAACACGGTCCTCACAAAATATTAAAAAATGGAAGTACTTTCATAACAGTGTGCACTATCCACTTAACCACCAGCAATATACTCTAATCATTTTTACTCCGGGTGCAATCATTGGGGAAAGAAGAATACGTGACATGAAATGTGTTTAAATTATAGTGGTAGGTGAGAGGATTTAAGTGGCAATTATAGAAAGAATTAATTGGATAAATGATTAGATACTTCAGAAGATAAAGGAGGCAGAGACAGAGATCATGGGTTTGTGTAATGCACTGGTTTTGACTCTAATGCTATGAATATAGTGTGGGAGAGACACAAGTAGAAAGTAGTCGTGAGCAACTGGATTTTACAGTAAATGGATTTAACATAAACTGTTTAAAACTTGTACTTTTCTTTGTGTGTAATATTAAAATATTATTTCACTAAACGTGCATATTCACAGTTGAGGAACTGAATATACCCTTTGTCTCTCTTTCTATTACTGTGTTTCAACAGGAAATCAGGAAGTTTGGAATCTGTGTCAAACTAGGCAGTGTTGCACTTAGGTAATTGATTGTTGCATCTCTGCCTGGCTGCCACAAGACAGAGAATTGTGCATCTGCAAGATGAACAAACCCTTCTCTTATGATCAAGAATGTACTTTCTCCAAGACTACCTATAGTTATTGAGCACATTCAAAGCAAAGATCAATAGAATTTTGGATGCTAAAGGAATTAAGGGATAAAGGGATGGCATCGGAAGTTGGAGTTGAGGTAGAAGATAGAAGATCAGCTATGATCATATTGAATAGTGGAGCAGGCTCAAAGGGCCCAATGGCCTACTTCTGTTTCTATTTCTTATGTTCTTCTTTAATGGTAGATGGAACAGTATCTTTTCTTGCTCAGTCTCTGGATCAACAAGGTTTCCACTTCAACAACCATTATTCCTCTGCACAATGAATGTCAGAGATGGAAATACTCATCTTTGAAATGCAGATATTCAACTTGGACATGGAGAATGTCTCTACGCTGCCCACCCTTTCTTCTGTGGTGCCTACAATACTGTGCACAAGGCACTGACATTCAATTGCTCTTCCGTTTCAAAGCAGACCTATCTAATCTTTGTATTCTACCACCCAGAACTCCTGGAATCTCTACATCTCTCTTAGCTTCAGTAGTCACTGCCAAATAGCATCCACTTTGACTTCTGTTGGCCGTTCCAAATTTTCCAGGATGAATTATACAATGATAACTTCAGTTGTTATCAACAGTCCTGTGCCCACACTTTATTAAAGTCTGGCTCGGGTATAAAGTTAAAACCCAACCCGGGCCCGACCCGACAACAGCCAACCCGAACCCGACCCGGGCCCGAGTCCTTTAATTTTTGTAAATGCCTGACCCTACCTGACAATAAGGTGTAGTGGTAATATCACTGGACTACTAATCCAGAGTCCAGGCTAATGCTCTAGGAACATGGGTTCGAATCCCACCATGGCAGATGGTGAAATTTGAATTAAATTAATAAATCTGGAATTAAAATCTAGTCTAATGATGCCCATGAAACCATTGCCGATTGTCGTTAAAAACCCATCTGGTTCACTAATGTCCTTTAGGGAAGGAAATCTGCCATCCTTACCTGGTCTGACCTACATGTGACTCCAGATCCATGGCAATGTGGTTGACTCTTAATATGCCTTATGAAATGGCCCAGCAAGCCAATCAGTTGTCAAGGGCAATTAGGATGGGCAACAACTGCTGGCCCTGCCAGCGACACCCACATCCCACAAACGAATAAAAAAAATAACAAACATATTATTGAAACAGAAAAAGATTGTAGATTAAAACGAAAACAATACAAAACAAAACAGTACAGTCCAGCCCGACCCAACCCGAGCCCGAATGCTGGATGCAGTATACAGACCCGACCCAAACTTTACACATGTTTGGTCGGGGTTGGGTAGCCACACTTTACACCTTATAGCCTTGCTCAGGTTTCCCTTGCTCTTGTAGAATCTGGTCTTGACCTCCTGACACTTTCTACAGGTAGTGAACAGGATTTTGCCCTGAACAGGGATCTCCTGTTAGGCTTACTTAATTGCACATGATGTAACAATGTGAAAAAATGCATTAAATTGTACATTTATTTTTCACAAATTGCTATCTTAATGTACTAGCTAAGTTATGAAGCTATTGATTTCAGGATTGATTTAGGTGTTTGCTGGACTCAGTTGATAGCACTTTGGTCTCCAAGTCAGAAAGTTGTGGAATTAAGCCTCACTACAGAGAAGCCCATAATCTCAGTTGACCAGCATAGTATTGAAGGAGTGCTGCATCGTTGAGAGTTTCCATATCTTGGATGAGATGTTAAACTAAGGCCCTCTCTGCCTGTTCAAGTGTATTTCAAAATATTCTATTCAAAGTCGAACAGCAAATCCTGCTGGTGTCCTGGGAAACTATTTTCCTGTAATCAACACACTTTCTTGAAGCAACATCACCAAAAAACAAATCATTTGGTCTTTCATTGTCTTTCATTTGGCCTCTGTGGAAATTAGCTGCTGTGTTTACAATGGCTGAGCTGTGAACTGCTTTGGAATGTTCTCAGGCTGTGATAAGGCACTATATAAATGTAAGTTCTTTCTGCTGTCTTAAGATTATTTGGCGCTACTATTAACAATCAAAAGAAGTTCCAGCTAAAGAGAACTTTGAGTAAATAAACCTCCCTCCCTTCCTTCCTCATCAGCTGTTAACATGCCACTGTCCTCTGTAACTAGTTCAGTGTCTGTAATCATATCAAACAACTTGACATTGAACAAAGAAGTGACTTAAAATTAATGAAGTTACATGCGTGCACCTGTGTGGGGGATATGAGTGTGTACAGGATGCATTTTGAAAAATCACATGCACAAGGAAGTGAGAATCATGAACTAGAGTCATGGAATTGAACAAAGTGTGATGTCACCCATAGAAACAAGTCCCACAATGTGTACCAGTGCTTCTATAAACTTTAACAGTGTCGAAAGGAAAAACAAGGAAGTAGAAGTTTATTCCAATGGGTTAATATAGCAAAAAATTCAATGTATTATAATCTGTTTGTTCATATTCAGGATACAAACAAAATTTGATGATGCCAATTGTTGGTCCTGGACACGCACTATTTACATCAATAAAATGACATGTTTTGCTTTCTTCATTCAAAGAGCCATTAAATGGAACAAGATATTTCCGCCACAGGCACCTTTAATATCCTGGAGTCTGTGACTTTTGCCGGAATTTTACGCCCCCCCCAAAGAGCGGGAAGGTGGTGAGGGGAGGCATAAAATGCAGTGGGAGGCTCAGGGTGCCCTTACTGACCCGCTCCCGCCTCCACCACCACTTTACACAGGGCCAGCCCACCCCAATCAAGGCCCTTAAGTGGCCACTTAATGGCCATTTAAGGGCCTCCACCCGCCGTTGTGGGGATTTTACCCGTGTCAAGCGGGCGGCCCAGGCCCGAGAAAAGCCGCCTGTTAAAAGCAGGCGGCTCTTTGACGGCCTGGGGGGCCCTTCACGATTGGGTACCCTGTGCCTGATGGAGGGCCGCCCCCGCCGCCCCAACCACCCCCAACACCCAACTCGTCCCCCCTTACCCCCAATCGACCACTTTTGTCCGCTGATTGGCCGGCAGCTCTACTAGGCGGGACTTCCTGCCTCAAGTGGGTGGAAGTCCCACCTCAGAACAATGAAAGGCCGGGGACCTGCAAAATGTGGGTCAGATCCCCAGGCCCGTCAGTGGACGACTCCTGTGCGCCAAAATCCCTGCCAAAATCACATGTGTACCACTGGTGCTGCAGTGATACAATTTGAGACACTAAAATAAGACCTATTCAATGATGCAAGAAAACATTTTTTGATGAAATGTCTGCAATGAGAAAAAACATACAAAATTTGTGGTCATTTCAAGCTTGCTTGGCTTATTCACTGTGGCTTTAAGTGTGTATTTTGTTCCATCACTCCATTCTCTAAATGTACACTTGCCAATGGAAACTACTGAATGACTGATTACAACCACCCACAACCAAGAAAATATGATAACAAATACAAATATATTTTAGAAACTCAGTGGGCAATGTCGGTCATGATTGGAACTCAGTGTAGATTAGATACAAATAGAGAAAATGGTCAAGAAATCAATGATACATGTATTTGTTTTTAACTTGTAGAAATACACCCTGTGCCAACAGAATTAACAATTTTTTTGTTTGATCCCATTTCTCCACTTCTTTTCTGAAGATGCTGGAATACATGCTGCCCCATGGCTGGGGCTGACCTTGGTGCCCATCCTCTGGCTGCCTGAGGCCTGGTGGGCCCCAGCATGCTGAGGCTCTCCTGTACTGGTGCAGGAGCCTCCTCTGTCATTGTGGCTACATGAGACACTGGTGTCACTGGCAGAGGGGCTGAAGTGCCACAGTCCACAACAGGAGCACCCTGAGAGGAGCCCCCAGAAACTTAGGGCAGCTGCTTCTCCTCCCTTACAAGGCAGACTTGCACCTCCCTGCTCTCCCGAGTAGTCCAAGGACCTGGAGGTAAAGACAGGCACCTCATCCCCCTCTCACGGAGTCATTAATGCACAAGACTTATGGACTTGGCAATGATGTGCAGGTCTGCAGGCATCTCCAGCATCCACTGAGTGGTCTACTGGGTCTGGTTTTCCAAGGGAGACACCAATCTCTCGATGGAGGAAGACACGTGTGTAGACGATAGGGAAAAGCCCGCACTCATGGCTTGGAGGGATTCCTCCACTGTCTGAGCCAGGGTGCACATACCATCTGGAATCTCCGCCAGACCTCACGCCGTACCTCCAGCATCTGCCACCTAACTGTCCACTCCAGAGACACGTCATCAGCCTGAGGCTCAGCATCGCCCTGGCCTCCCACACGTCTCCGAGTGTTCGTGGCCTCAGCTGTCACAGCCTCCGTCAGCTGCTCAGGCAAGACTGAGGTGTCCTCACCAGGTTGTGCCCCGAATCTAAATGCAAACAGATATCCACTAACATGAGAGTAGCTGCGCTGGTGGATGGTGTAGGGGAATGATGTGAAGGTGCACCCTCTGAGGATCCCTCCTCCTCAGAGGTGGGCGGCTGTTCCCTGGTCAGGGCAGCACCCCGCTCTTGTTGATGACCTGCATAAGGGAAAAGATAGATTAAAGGGTTCTGCGTATCTCACCATCCCCTCCCAGCTCCTACTAGTGTGGAGATCCATGTGTCCAGCAGAGGACATGGAGCACCATGCCTCGTGGTAGTCAAAGGTTACCTTGTTCATGAGACTACTCATTCTCTTGTGATCGCACTCCAGTCTCATCATCCACAATGGAGCTGCTGGCATGCCGGCATGCCAATTCCAATGCCTCCTCCTCCATTTGTGTCAGGATAACCAGGAAGGGAACACCGCCACTGGTCTGGGCCCTTTCCTTAACGTTCTGAGCTCTCTGCGGGCACAAAGATGAACATTGTTAGTCGCTCGGCAAAGGCTAGAACAACATCTAAGCTGGTGGCAGCCGAGCTGTCCATAATGAGGGCACATGAATGCCTCCTACATGTAGCCACTCAGGAATGACCTTGCCACAGTCACCACTGACAGACGATCGCCCGTTGCCGGGGTGCAGCCATGCCTCTGACAGGATATGCTGCTGCTTTGTCCCATTGTCACCGACTGCGTGGGCATTCCCTTTGCACCAACCTCACCTGAAGACGGTGCAACTTGGAAGCCCCTAATGGAAGCAATGTGTGGAGTACTCATCTTGGCTTAACAAACAAGGTCTTTCACCCGCTTGTAGCACTGCAGCCAGATTCTACAGGTGACCCCACAGCTGTTGACCCGTCCTGCGATATCCATCCAGGCATGCTTGGTCATGCAGGTTGGTCTCTGGGGAAGAGGACCTCCCATCTTATCTGAGAAACCTTGAGGAGAGTCTGCAGGGAGGCATCACTGAACCGTGGGGCCACCTGGGATCTTCCTTCTGCCATGCCTTCAGAAGCCTTCTTTCCTCAGGCTTTCAGTGCAGTTGCTACTGATGGGAGCAGGACCCTCCACAGCAGCAGGATCATTTGAAAGAAGCAGGTTTACTGCAGGCACCAGCGATAATGAGGGCTGCAGGGTCTTTCCAGGCACGAGTGACTGTGAGGGCTGCAGCAGCATTGAAGGAGTGCTGGCAGCCCTTTAAATATGGCACCAGTATCTCTAGCGGTGTTACCTGATGCTGCATCCTCCACCTCACTTCATGCTTCCTTTCCGTGACTGGTCAGCCGCCCTGCCTGCTGGCAGATAATTGGCTGGCCAGGTCAAGATTGCTTCCTCCTGGTTGCTCACCTCGCAAGCAACAGCGGCACCCGCTTCCTACATTTCCAGCCATCTGTGAAAATCCTCCTGGAGGCTTACAGGAGGCATCGGAGACTTGGCACAGTGTAGAATTGTGAGCAGTCTCTGAGCTACCAGTAAAAATTGCACAGGTTATGGTGGCCATTTAATTTTTTGAACCCCATCTCTTTAGCAATACTGCAGATCAGGAATGGACAGGCAGCTCTACTTTGCAGCAGGGGTCCTAGATGATGGTCAGGAGTAGGGCCTGGGGAAAAAAAAAAATCTTTTGTAGCCTAGGGGCACTAAGACTAATTGTAACTCACCTACATTTGCCTGAGCTCAGATCAGCCAACTCAGTACAGGCCCCTATGCTGCAGTTATTCACAGAGCCCTGTGTGCATTCCTTTCTTTCTCTATTAAATTTGTTGATGTATCCTTGATGCTCATCATGACGATGAACAACAACACTAGAGAATGGACCGACACTTTGTGCATTTGGACTGTCATTGCTGGCATGAAGGCTTCCCCAAGCAGGTATAGTATGATCTACTTATCCTGATGTGTTTCATCAGTGTGAATCTTCCCTTACCTCCTTTTCTTGTGACCTCTGAATGAGATTGTCAAATTGTGTTGAATTATAGGCCATATTATGCTTTAGGCTGCATTTACAAAAATTGGGTTGAGATTATCCATCAAAAATAAAATTCTTTTCAGCCCATCAGTCTGGACGACATTCAAAAACCAGATGGTAGAGGTGAAAGGTTAGTATGCTAATCCACCAATTCTCCTTTTTGTCCTTTGTTTATATTTCACCCTCAGTTGAAAGAAACTATAATCTTACTATATTTATCTTTCATATCCTGAATAAATTTGTGCCTAACTGAGCATTTTATGATCAGATTATTGATAGCCCATATAAGTGGTTATCCTGTTCTGACCCTACAGCTTTATGGTAATGATATTTTAATTGGCATGAGCTGGAAGTGGTTTAAACTGGTAAAAATAGGAAATGACAAGGTGCTGACTCATCGATGCCTTAGAACTGATGGTTTTTAAAATGTGCAGCTGAGTGCCCACAAAATGTGTGATGTGTTGGGAGAATTGTTTTCAATTCTGCTGCACTATAAGAACTGATAGGGTATATTCCATCTAGAATTTGAAGGAGCCCTCGACGTTGGGATCTGTGGTGTGGGGGGGCCTGAAGATGGCCCCAGATATAGGCCCGCCACAGACCTAGGCGCAGGCAGGGCCCGGCCCAATATTACCAGCAGCGGCGAGGCCTCATGGCGGCCCCCCTGCCACTCGGCGACGGGACCGCAATTTAAATATTTAAATGAATTAAAATAATTGAAATAATGAATCTCACCTCCCCTCCTGATGTCCTGCCGCAATCTTCAGCCCAGCGGCTGGCACTGCTGCACCTTCGGATCCCCGTCTGGGGAAATGAGGCAGAACAATTGTGGGGAGCTGGGGGAGGTATGTTTATCAGTGTGGCGGGGCAGGGGAACAGGGTCAAATTAGGGTCATGGGTGTAGGGGATATGGGAAGGGTTGGTTGAAAGTTTCTGCAGTTTGCGGGGGGAAGGTCAAATGGTAAAGCTCAGTGTTTTGGAGCGGAAGGGCATGTAATTAATTTAATTGCTTTTGAGGGGGTAGGAGAGGGGCAAAAGAGATGTTTTTATTGATTTCAATTCCATTTTCCTGTAAATATTTAAATTTCCTGTTAGGGCTGACAGCCGTTTAAAAATGGCATCGGCGCCTGTGCACAGGCAGCTGACGCCATTGCCGGGGATGGACAGCCCGCCCTCTCCATGGGAGGCAGTCCACCCCAGCTATTCATATGGCGTACGGCCCACCATTTTTTTTGGCAGCGGGCTTATAAAATTCAGCCCCTAGTATTTTGAAGTGGAGATGTGCCATGAGTATATTTCTTTTTTTTATTCATTTATGGGATGTGGGCATCACTAGCAAGGCCAGCATATATTGCCCATCTCTAATTACCCTCGAGAAGGTCATTGTGACAACTGAATGGTTTGCTCGACCATTTCAGAGGACAGTTAAGAGTCAGTCAATTTGCTGTGGGTCTGGAGTCACACACAGGCCAGACCAGGTAAGGATGACAGATTTATTTCCCTAAAGGCCATTAGCACACCTGTTGGGTTTTTACGACAATCAGATAGTTTCATGGTCGCCGTCACTGATACTAAATTTTTATTCCAGATTTACTTAATCAACTGAATTTAAGTTGCCCAACGGTTGTGGTACAATTTGAACTGATGTCTCTGGATGATTAGTCCAGGAAGGATCATTACTCCATAAGTGTTAGAATGTCAGGAAGACTGTGATTAAAATGAACAGAGGAGCTGGGGAGAGTGATACATTTCAAGAGGGCATCAACAGGATCTAAAAAAAAGCTTTAAAGCTCAATGAATTATATATAACAAGGTGAATCATTCATGCTACATATATAATATTCCCTTGGCTAGATTTGAGAATGGCAGCAGTCCCGTAATGTCTGAACCCTTGCCTTATCTTCTTTTGGCAATTATATAGGGCCGTCTTTAATTAAATGCCTTACCATTAGATCCCATCTACTTCGAGATTTCTTAAAGGTCTGCAATCAGATTCGAGCAGCCTCCGAAAGGTTGGCACATGAATAAAATATTTTAAGTACCTGTAAGGTTCACTGTAGTTTGCGATTAATTTTAATGTCATTAATCAATTTATTTTATGAGGAAAATATAAGGTACAACTCAGAGAAATGGATGCAGTTTTAAGAAACAGACCATCATCTAATTGTTTATTACATTTACTGACAAAGTTTCTTTATTCTATACAAAATACTATACTTGAATAATATAATAATTAAATTTTGGGGGCGGTGCAATTTATGTGTGCCTACTGTCCTATTTTCACTTAAAGAGCAGGGCACTCCTAGAGTCATAAATACATGAATGTATGAGGTGTCTGTTCCAGAGCTCCTGATAGGAACAAGTGAGAGGGTCATGAATCAAGGTCATGTGATGTAGGTATGAAACCCAATGCCATTTTTCACACAGCCCAGCAGATTACTGCCAATTTTTGTTTCTGCCCACCAAATGTGGGCAGTAGGAGACTGAAGGCAGCCAATAGGGCTGCACATTAAAAAGATCCTTAGCTGTAATTGCAGAAATCTGGAAGCAGGTTTGCCACTCATTGGTTCGCAGTTTCAGCAGCCTATTTGATCTGGAGCTGAGTTTCAGACCTCATACCTTCCCCATCAGAAAGAACCATTATTTTCATGTCCATAAAAAGGCCATCTCTGCCCCTTCCTCAACATATATTCTGTCAAACCCTCATCTGTATCTTTGCCACTTCCAGACTCAACTATTCCACTCTCCATGTCAGCCTCCATTTCTCCACTCTTCACAAACTTCAGCTCATTCAAAACTCTACTGCTTACAGCTACACCAAGTCCCACTCACCACCAACCCTTGCTTGCTTACCTATATTGTCTCCCAGTTGTCCAACAACTCAAATTTAAAATTTTCACCCTCTCTCCTCCCTATCTCTGTAACCTTTTCCAGCCCGACAAATCCTCCCAGAACTCTGTGTTCCTCCAACCAATCCATCCCCCACTCTCTGCTTCACCAATGGCTGCTGTGCCATCGGCCACCCAGATCTTAGTTTTCGAAATCCTTCTTGGCCTCTCCAACACTTTCACCTCCTTTAAGACCCTCCTTAAAACCTACCTTTTTGAACAAGCTTTTAGTCAGCTCTCCTAATATTTCCTCTTTTGGCTCAATGTTTGTCTGAATAGGAGTCTGTGAAGTGTCCAGGGATGTTTTTCTACTCTAAAGTTGTGATGGTGTATAAACGCAAAGTGTTGTTTGACTATAGGCACTTGTGAGTTCTGAAGCTCTAAATGCTTCCATGTTTGACCTTCTTGCTGTTGTTGGTATTGCAGAAATCTTCTTTGCAACTCAAAGCCATCACTGCCTTGCACTCTTAATCCTTCTCTTTAAGGTGCTGCTGCAGGCCTTTCCAAATCAGCTACTCTACTGGATTTCCTGCTCCCACATCGATGAGCTGCCTACAAAGAGTTAGCATTCAGCTGACAAATCACTGAATTAATCTAAATGAGCCCAACCAGGGAAATGGGTGGGAGGGTGGGTTGTGAGGAGGATGCAGAGAGGCTTCAGGTTGATTTGGACAAGTTGAGTGATTGGGCTAATGCATGGCAGATGCAGTATAATGTGGATAAATGTGAGGTTATCCACTTTGGTAGCAAAAACAGGAAGTCAGATTATTATCTGAACGGCTATAAACTGAGAGAGGGGAATATGCAGTGAGACCTGGGTGTTCTCGTACACCAGTTGCTGAAGGTAAGTATGCAGGTGCAACAGGTGGTTAAAAAAAGCAAATGGTATGTTGGCCTTCATAGCGAGAGGATTCGAGTACAGGAGCAGGGATGTCTTGTTGCAATTATACAGGGCCTTGGTGAGGCCACACCTGGAATATTGTGTGCAGTTTTGGTCTCCTTATCTGAGGAAGGATGTTCTTGCTATAGAGGGAGTGCAGCGAAGGTTTACCAGACTGATTCCTGGGATGGCGGGACTGACGCATGAGGAGAGATTGAGTCGGTTAAGATTATATTCGCTGGAGCTCAGAAGAGTGAGGGGGAATCTCATAGAAACAGGGCAAATGCAGGAAGGATGTTCCCGATGGTGGGGAAGTCCAGAACCAGGGGTCATAGTCTAAGGATACGGGGTAAACCTTTCAGGACTGAGATGAGGAGAAATTTCTTCACCCAGAGAGTGGTGAGCCTGTGGAATTCGCTACCACAGAAAGCAGTTGACGCCAAAACATTGTATGTTTTCAAGAAGGAGTTAGATACAGCTCTTGGGTCTAAAGGGATCAAAGGGTATGGGGCGAAAGCTGGAACAGGTTATTGGGTTGGATGATCAGCCATGATCATAATGAATGGCAGAGCAGGCTCGAAGGACCAAATGGCCTACTCCTGCTCCTATTTTCTATGTTTCTATGTTTAATTCTATTTGCCATGTCAACATGTTGCTTGTGGATTGCAGTATTTGGTTACTGAAAAGCAAATCTTTGAAGAGTGTTGCAGAATGTTCCATGTATTATGCTTATGACTCATTTTTATATTGCAGTCAATTTAACGGATGAAAGTATTTGTGATTTTGCTCACTGCATGCGTAAGCAAAAAAGATTACATCTCAGAAACAAGGAACATTAATGTCTGTGGCAGAGACACTTGCTAAATTAATGGCCAAAATATGAAAACAAATCCTACAGAATTATTTGTGAATATGTGTTTTCAATAGAAGCTGCTAATTTTTATATCAATTATCAAATACAGTCAAGCCCACTTAAATGAATAACTGGAAAAAGAATAAAATGTTTAGAGGAATACAATTTCCTTGCACAAATCCATTTTCTACCTTTTCCGGTATTATCTGTCCTTGTTAAATGAATAAAATGTTTAAATTAATTGCAAAAATGTTAAGCCCTTTTTTCCCACTGTACACAGAGCTAGGTGATCACACAACCAGCAGAACAGATCAAAGCTCTGCAGTTCTGCTACATTAGGTTGTGAATGGTGGTGGACAATTAAATAATTAACGGAAGGAGGAAGGTCCACAAGCATTCCGATTCTCAATGACGGTGGAGCCCAGCATGTCAGTGCAAAAGACATGGATGAAGCATATGCATCCATCTTCAGCCAGAAGTATGGAGTGGATGATCCATCTCAGCCTCCTCCTGAAGTCTCCATCATCACAGATGTCAGTCTTCAGCTAATTCGATTCACTCCATGTGATATCAAGAAACGGCTGCAGGTACTGGAACAGCAAAGGCTAGGGGCCTTGAGACATCCCGTCTGTAAATACCGCAGAACTAGCCGCACTCCTGGCCAAGCTGTTTCAGTACAGCTACAACACAGGCATCCACCTGACAATGTGGAAAATTGCCCAGGTATGTCCCATTCATAAAAAGCGGAACAAATCCAATCTGACCAATTACCTCCCCATCAGTCTACTCTCAATTATCAGCAAAGTGATGGAAGGTGTCATCAACAGTGCTATCAAGCGGCACTTACTCAGCAATAACCTGCTCACCGATGATCACTTTGAGTTCTGCCAGGGCCACTTGGCTCCAGACCCTATTACTGCCTTGGTCCAAACATGGACGAAAGAATTGAATTCCAGAGGTGAGGTGAGAATGATTGTCCTTGAGATCAAGGCAGCATTTGACCCAGTGTGGCATCAAGGAACCCGAATAAAATTGAAGTCAATGGGAATCAGAGGAAAACTCTCTACTGATTGTAGTTAAACCTAACATATCAATCATCTCAGCCCTAGAACATCGCTACAGGAGTTCCTCAGGATAGTGTCCGAGACCCAACCATCTTCAGCTGCTTCAATGGAAGGCCATTGCCTTCCCTCCAGCATAGTGATCAGAAGTGGGGATGTTCACTGATGATTGCACAATTTTCAGCACCATTTGCGACTCCTCAGATACTGAAGCAGTGCTTGTCTCCATGCAGCAAGACCTGGGCAACATTCAGGCTTGGGCTGATAAATGGCAAGTAACATTCACACCACACAAATGCCAGGCAGTCATCATCTCTAACAAGAAAGAATCTAAATATCTCCCCTTGACATTCAACAGCATTACCATTACTGAAACCCCCTGGTGGTTACCATTGATCAGAAACTTAACTGGGCCACCCACATAAATACTGTGGCTACCAGAGCAGGTCAGAGGCTGGAAATTCTGCGAGTAACTCATCTCATGCAGTATAAGGGTTTGAAAGGGTTAATGTTTGGAATAGTGTGAGTAATACCTCCCACTATGATGATGTAAGAGATCACATGAGTGAAGGAGCAGCAGCATGGCATCAGTGGAGTTAACTATACTTATGTAAAGCTGTATATAGTTATCTATAATATGTAATAAACTAGTTATTGTCAAAACTTACAGAAGACTCAGTAATCTCACCCAGCTAGACTAACCACACATAAAACATGGTTAACAGTGGTGGTTCTTGCCATACAACAGCCAAAAAATTTTGAAGAAGGTTGGAAAGTTAAACCTGAAAAAGTGGTGTCAAAATTGCAGAACTCGAGAAGATCTGTGAGGAGCTCCAGAGCTTCTCTGTGGATGAAGTGGAGGCACGGAGAGTCAGAGAGTTGGCTTGCAGAGGCATTCAGGCTGCACCATAGAGGCATGGTGGTCTGTGAAAAGAATCCTGGTCCAGTGATCGCAGGCTTCGGGTCAGAGAACCAAGCAACGGTTGGGGATCTGGTGAGCAACGCAACCCCTAAAAAAAGGTAGAAAATTGTTCTTAATGGTGCACTAGACAGGCAGCACTGGGAAAACCAAATCCCTAGCAAGAACGGATCCGAGGTCGGTGCCATTACACCTGGCGACCACGAGGCAGAGAAAAAAAAGATATAAAGTGGCTACAAATACTCGATACCCCAGGTGAAGGTTATGAAAAGATTATTGAAATAATGCTGCAAAGCTGCATTCGAGAAATAAATACTTAGTCTAGCAGAGAGATTTCCCAGGGTAAGACAGTGACTGCAGCGGGAGTCAGTGCGAGGCTAAACAGCATGAGAAAATGTCCAATATTGGAGGGAAAATATAAAACAGGAAGTAAAGTACTTAGAAAGCTTAGGAAAGCCATAGATCTTAAATATAAGTTACCAGACAGGTTTGAACACATGGAAGGACCAAATCAAACTCAAAACTGGTCACTTTGGAGAAAAAGCTTTTTGAGGTACAGAATTGTTTCAAAATTAGATGGCAAGTCTGAAGCAGAACAAGTTAATAAATTGCTTTATTCCATAGGAGTAATAGCAGATGATGTTATTGCAAGGTATCGATGAGACATCAGATAAATTTGAAGAAGTCTTAAAATCCTTTGATAATTATTTCAACCTGAGGAGCAGCAAGATTCTAGAAAGGGCCAAATTCAACAGATGGGTCCAGAAACCAGGTGAACCAGTAGATGCTTTTATTTATGACCTTTACAGACTAGTTGAAGGATACAAATATGGAGACCTAAAAGCAGAATTAATACGAGACTGTATTGTAGAAGGTATTGCTGATGAATCCCTATCACGCTTATTGCTCTCTAAGGAAGACTCATCCTACAGAAAGCATACAGCTGGTGAGAAAAGCAGAAGTCTGTAAACAGAACACAGCAATCCTGACAGGTGAAGAAAAATCTTGGTTTTAAGATAGGGTGAGTTGGTGCTGCTGGAGGGAGAAGTTGAGGCGTACATGTGGCTGTGCATGGCACTGAGTGTGGATCTCAGGATGTGGCGAGAACAGTCCGAGGAATGTTGCATGTCTCAGAGTTACTTGTAATCCTGGGTGGATTTGAAACATGAAGGAGGAAATTTCAGTTGGAATCCATGTGGAATAAGTCAGAGCTCGAGATAGTCGCTGAGGAAGGAAATGTGGCTGTGAAAATGAGTTTTAGCAGCAACGTTATCGAATACCAGGAGGGAAATGGAAAGCATAGAAGGTGAACAAGGTAAAAAGGACAAACGGAAATTCTGTCAGAAAGAAGAGCAGAACTTCTTCAAGGTAGGCATTCCTGGAAGAGAAGTGGCAGCGAATTAAACACAAAAATAAGAGCAAAATACCATGGATGCTGGAACTCTGACAATTTTGTATACTATATTCACTGCACGCAATGCAGTCTCCTCTACACTGGGGAGACCAAACACAGATTGGGTGACCGCTTTGCAGAACACTTCCACTTGGTCTGCAAGCATGACCCCGAACTTCCAGTTGCTTGCTATTTTAATTCACCACCCTGTTCTCATGCCCATATTTCTTTCCTTGGCCTGCTGCAGTGTTCCACTGAAGCTCAACGCAAGCTCAGGGAACAGCACCTCATCTGCCAATTAGGTCTTCTACCATCTTCTTGACTCAACATTGACTTCAATAATTTCAGACGATGAGCCCAATTAATTTTTTTTCCTATTTATTATTACTTATTTTATATATATAATTATATTTTATTATTTGTTTTTAACCATGTGCTAGCCTTAAACTTGTTTTTCATGTTTTTGCTTTCATACAGAGCTGTTCATTATTCTGCCATAAGTACTCTCTCTGGACTCATGCTTTATCTTTCACTACAACTATTTAGAACTCCATTTGCATTCTGTTCCATGACATCTCTCATTTAATCTCTCCCCATTGGGTCCTATCACAGTCCTTCCTTCTTGTTCTTTTCCCCCCCTCTTTTGACAGTTCTGATGAAGGGTCAGAGACCTGAAACGTTAACTCTGTTGGTCTCTACACAGATGCTGCCAGACCTGCTGAGTATTTCCGGCACTTTCAATTCTCATTCCAGAGCTCCAGCATCCACAATATTTTGCTCTTATTCTGAAATTATTTACTGGTCTAGGAATACTTCAGACCAAAGATAGTATTACTTTGCGAAAAGATGCTAAATCTGTATGTTTTTTCATGCCTAGGAAGATACCACACGCACTAATGAAGCAAGTCCAGCTTCAGCTAGAAGACATGACCAGGATGGGAGTCATTTCTCCTGTCACTGAACCTACAGAATAGTGGTCAGGAATAATTCCAGTTCCTAAACCTAATGGTGCACTGCGCATTTGTGTTCTTCTTTGGCCTCCTTGTCTCGAGAGACAATGGGTAAGAGCCTAGAGGTGGTCAGTAGTTTGTGAAGCAGCGCCTGGAGTGGCTATAAAGGCCAATTCTAGAGTGACAGACTCTTCCACAGGTGCTGCAGATAAAATTGGTTGTTGGGGCTGTTACACAGTTGGCTCTCTCCTTGCACTTCTGTCTTTTTTCCTGCCAACTGCTAAGTCTCTTCGACTAGCCACTCTTTAGCCCCGCCTTTATGGCTGTCCACCAGCTCTGGCGATCACAGGCAACAGACTCCCATGACTTGTGGTCAATGTCACAGGACTTCATGTCGCGTTTGCAGACGTCTTTAAAGCAGAGACATGGACGGCCGGTGGGTCTGATACCTGTGACGAGCTCGCTGTACAATGTGTCCTTGGGGATCCTGCCATCTTCCATGCGGCTCACATGGCCAAGCTATCTCGAGTGCTGCTGGCGCAGTAGGGTGTATAAGCTGGGGATGTTGGCTGCCTTGAGGACTTCTGTGTTGGAGGTACGGTCCTGCCACCTGATGCCAAGGATTCTCTGGAGGCAGCAAAGATGGAATGAATTGAGATGTCGCTCTTGGCTGACATACATTGTCCAGGCCTCGCTGCTGTAGAGCAAGGTACTGAGGACACAGGCTTGATACACTTGGACTTTTGTGTTCCGTGTCAGTGTGCCATTTTCCCACACTCTCTTGGCCAGTCTGGACATAGCAGCGGACGCCTTTCCCATGTGCTTGTTGATTTCTGCATCGAGAGACAGGTTACTGGTGATAGTTGAGCATAGGTAGGTGCACTCTTGAACCACTTCCAGACGTGGTCGCCGATATTGATGGATGGAGCATTTCTGACATCCTGTGCCATGATGTTCGTTTTCTTGGGGCTGATGGTTAGGCCAAATTTGTTGCAGGCAGCCGAAATCCTGTCGATGAGTCTCTGCAGACACTCTTCTGTGTGGGATGTTAATGCAGCATCGTCAGCAAAGAGGAGTTCCCTGATGAGGACCTTCCATACTTTGGTCTTCGCTCTAAGACAGGCAAGGTTGAACAACCTGCCATCTGATCTTGTGTGGAGTAAAATTCCTTCTTCTGAAGACTTGAACACATGTGAGAGCAGCAGGGAGAAGAAGATCCCAAACAGTGTAGGTGCGAGAACACACCCCTGTTTCACGCCACTCAGGATGGGAAAGGGTTCTGATGGGGCACCACTATGCTGAATTGTGCATTTCATATTGTCATGGAATGAGGTGATGATACTTAGTAGCTTTGGTGGACATCCGATCTTTGCTAGTAGTCTGAAGAGACCACGTCTGCTGGCAAGGTCAAAGGCTTTGGTGAGATCTATGAAAGCAACATAGAGGGGCATCTGCTGTTTGCAGCATTTCTCCTGTAGTGGGTGAAGGGAGAACAGCATGTCAATGGTGGCTCTCTCTGCTTGAAAGCTGCACTGTGCCTCAGGGTAGACATGCTCAGACAGCTTCTGGAGTCTGTTTAAAACGACTCGAGCGAAGACTTTCCCCACTATGCTGAGCAGGGAGATTCCACGGTAGTTGCTGCAGTCACTGTGGTCACCCTTGTTCTTATAGAGGGTGATGATATTGGCATCGCGCATGTCCTGTGGTACTGCTCCCTCATCCCAGCACAGGCAAAGCAGTTCATGGAGTGCTGAGAGTATAGCAGGCTTGGCACTCTTGATTATTTCAGGGGTAATGCCATCCTTCCCAGGGGCTTTTCCACTGGCTAGAGAATCAATGGCATCGCTGAGTTCCAATTTTGTTGGCTGTTCGTCCAGCTCATCCATGACTGGCAGAGACTGGGCTGCATTGAGGGCGGTCTCAGTGACAACATTTTACCTGGAGTACAGTTCTAGGTAGTGTTCCACCCAGCGGTCCATTTTCTTGCTTTGGTCAGTGATCGTGTCCCGATTTAGACTTGAGGGGGGCGATCTTCTTGATGGTTGGCTCAAAAGCTCTCTTAATACCATCATACATTCCTCTGATGTTTCCGGTGTCGGAGGTCAGCTGAATACGACTGCATAGGTGTTGCCAGTAGTCATTTGCACAGCAGCTGGCAGTTCTTTGTGCAGCACCTCTGGCTACTTTAAGTGCTACGGATGTTAACTTGCTGGGGGCTTTCTTTTATTTCAACAGTGCAATGCGCTAAGCGGCTACAAAAGGTTCCAGCTCTTCAAAGTGAGATTGAAACCAGTCTGCATTCTGCTTCTCACATTTGCCATAGGTGGTCATTGCTGAGTCAAAGTTGACGTCTCTGATGTGGATCCACTTGGTCTCTGCATCTCCTGTCGGAGTGTTTTGAAGGGCTTTTTCAAGTGAATTTAGAAACTTATGTAACAGCTATGGATAAGAAATTCTGTTCGTATTTATGTGCGGGTGGCCCTTCTGCTTGGAGTGATGTAGCTTCTTTGGTTTGAGTCTAACTTTGCTGCACACCAGGGAGTGGTTGGTGTCGTAGTCCGCACTGTGGAAGCTGCGTGTGATTTGGACACTGTTTATAGAGGTTTACCTTGTGATGATGAAGTCCAGCTGGTGCCAACGACGTGATCTCGGGTGTTTCCATGAAACCTGGTTACAGGGTTTAGTATGAAAGACAAGTTGGTGATGCAGAGGTTGTGATAGGTACACAACTCCAGCAGTCTCTGTTCATTCTCATTCTCATTTGTGTTGACTTAACCTAATAAGGCTGTGGCGAGAGAAGTTCATCCGATGTCCTCAGCAGACAAAAGCTTGTCAAAGTTATCCAAATGTACCATGTTCACAGAGCTTGATGTGAATAGTCCCATTGGATGAGGTCAAGGTTATTGACAACCTTCATTACTCCGTTCAGAAGATTTTATTTTAATCATTTACCATTTGGTTTAACATCAGCACAGAGAAATATTCCAAAGAACTATGTTGAATATTCTACAGAGCCTGAAAGGAGTACTCTGCCAAATGAACGATATCTTAGCTCATGGGGAACCTGTCGAAGAACATGACCTGCGGGTTAGAGTGGTTTTGAATTGTCTACAAGGAGAAGGCCGGACACTTAATGAAAAATGTGAATTCACGAAAATGTAGATTCATTTCCTAGGACACATTGTTAATTTCAAGGGCATAATGGGAGATCCACAAAGACGAGAGCCATTAGTGAATTCCCAATTCCTATTTCTGTCCAAGATCTTCAACAATTCCTTGGAATGGTTAATCAGTTGGAGAAATTTCTGCCCAATCTAGCACAAGTCACTGAACCCTTAAGGCAACTATTCAGGAAAGCTCAAGCATGTTGTTGGAATGCACATCAGGAGCAGGAATTTCAAAGGATCAAGGAAATGCTGATTTTGTCAGATATCTTAGCACATTATAACCCATCACTACTGACCACAATTGCAGTAGATGCCTCATCTACAGGGTTAGGGGCAGTCCTTTTTCAAGAACAGCCAGATGGATATCACAGACCTGTTTATTATGTATAATGTGTATTGTCTGAGACTGAGACGAGGTACGCCGTCATAGAGAAAGACTCTCTCGTAGTCACATGGGCTTGCGAAAAGTTCTCAGATTATATCATCGGCTCAAAGATCATCATAGAGACAGACCACAAACCCTTAGTTTCCTTACTTGATGAGCAAGAGCTCGCTAGAATGTCTCAGAGAATCCAGAGATTCTGGTTGAGGCTCAAGAGATTCACGTATGAAACGGTTATGTACAGGGCAAGCTGCAAATAACAGCCGATGCATTGTCCAGAGCTACTGTTGACCATCCTACACAACAGGATGTTAACCTTATTAATGAGATTGAGTCATATTCTCAGTTCACTACATTGCAATGGCCAGCAAGCTAAAAAAAAGCACCAAGAAATTCGTCATGCTCAGATGCAACGTGAGGAATGCATTCGTAAGCACCAATACTGCAAGCAAGATTGGCCACAGCATTGGCCCAGTGGTAAGGTGATGAAAATCTTCTTTGAGCACAGAAAGCACTTTACTATTGTGGATGATATGCTGGTATATGATGAGAGGCTGGTGATTCCAGTCTCATTCCGGGCAGCCATCTTGGGAAAATGACACCAGGGCCACATGGGTATCACGAAATGCAGAGCACAGGCTCAGTCATCCGTGTGGTGGCCAGGAATATCAAGAGATAGAGAAGAAATGATTTCTAATTGCCAGGTGTGCACAGACCAGACCAGAGGGAACCCCTTATCTCGACCCAATTTCCAACTAGACTGTCGGAATGTCTGGGGATGGATTTTATTGGAAAATCCTATCTGATTGTTGTTGATTGTTTTTCCAGATGGACCGAAGTCAAATGTTTGTATACAACAACTACTGAGACAGTCATTCAAGCTTTAATGGTGATCTTTGCAACACATGGCATTCCTGGCGAGATAGTTTCCAATAATAGTCACAATTTGCAAATGACTACTTTACTCACTTTGTGTAAAACTGTGGATTTGTACATCTACAAACCTCAATGAAGGCCGTCTAAGTCAAGAAACAAGAGTTCAGAGAAAGACTACTGGCCTTCCGCGTCTGACACCGACGTGGTCAGGGAGAGTGGTGAAGCCTCCTGACAGATTGAATCTGTGATGTCAGAGACTTGGGGGGAGATGGTGTTTTGTCTAAAAGTAAAAATGAATGTAAAAAAAAATATGGACAAAGACTTGGGGGGGGAGATGTAGTATAAGGGTTTGAAAGGGTTAATGTTTGGGACAGTGTGAGGAATACCTCCCACTATGATGATGTAAGAGATCACATGAGAGAGAGACTTGAAAGCGAAGCAGCACGGCATCAGTGGAGTTAGAAATACCTATGTAAAGCACTGTATAGTTCTCAAATATGTAATAAACTAGTTATTGTTAAAACTTACCAAAGACTCAGTAATCTCTCTTAGCTAGACTAATCAAACTTACAACACCTCCTGACCCCCAATATCTGTCCACAAGGCACAAGTCAGGAGTGTGATGGAATAATCTCTTCCTACCTGCATGGATGCAGCTCAAACAATACCCAGGAGCTCGACGCTATCCAAGACAAAGCAGCCTGCTTTATAGGCCCCCCATCCACCACCTTAAACATTCACTCCCTCCTTTACTAGTGCGCAGTGGCAGCATTGTGTACCATCTACAAATTGCACTACAACAACTTGCCAAGCTCCTTCAACAGGACCTTCCAGTCCCGCAGCCTCATTCACTTAGATGGACACGGGAACACTACCGCTGCAAGTTCCTCTCCAACTCACACATCATCTTGATTTGGAACTATATCACCGTTCCTTCACTGTCGATGGGTCAGAATCCTGGAACTCCCTCTCCAACAGCACTGTGAGCATACCTACACCACATGGACTGCAGCAGTTCAAGAAGGAGGCTCACTACCTCCTTCTCAAGGGCAATTAAGGATGGGCAATAAATGCTAGACTTGCCAGTGACACCCACATCCCATGGATGAACAAAAAAATTAAAGGGAAATCCAGACATGCAAGTTGAAGCAGTTGGAGTTGGGAAGGAGAAAGGTGAAATTTGAGGAAAGGAAGATAGAGAGTCAAAGGCTGTGCCCCAGATAACAGCGTCTACGAGTAGGAGGAAGATACTCTTCCCTAGCAACAGAAAGAAGAAACCTGCTGGGGAAACCAAGAAGGCATGGTTGGAGGTGGCACAAGAGGTCGCCCACTCCTGGATCGAACACGCAGGGCACGAAAGTGAGAGCAGTGGCACCTCACCCACATTGTGATAGGCATATCACTACAGCCCTCTCATAAGAATATAAGAAATGGGAGCAGTAATAGGCCACTGGCCCCTCGAGCCTGCTCCACCATTCAATAAAATTATGGCTGATCTGATTGTGGCCTTAACTCCACCTTCCTGCCTGCCCCCCATAACCCTTGACTCCCTTGTAGATCAAAAATTGGTCTAACTCAGCCTTGAATATATTCAATGACCCAGCCTCCACTGCTTTCTGGGGTAGAGAATCCCATCCTTTCAGCATCTACCCTGTCAATCCCCATCAGAATCTTATATGTTTCAATAAGATTACCCCTCATTCTTCTAAACTCCAATGAGTATAGGCGCAACATGCTCAATCTTTCCTCATAAAACAGCTCTTTCATCCCCGGAATCAACCTAGTGAACCTTCTCTGTACTGCCTCCAGTGCAAGTATATGCCTCCTTAAATAAGGAGACCAAAAATGTATACAGTACTCTAGGTGTGGTCTCAGCAATGCCCTGTACAATTGTAGCAAGATTTCCCTACTTTTATACTCCATCCCCTTTGCAATAAAGGCCAACATTCCATTTGCCTTCCTAATTACCTGCTGTACCTGTCTGCTAGCTTTTTGTAATTCATGTACGAGGACAACCAGATCCCTCTGTACCACAGGATTCTGCAGTCTATCTCCATGTAAGTAATAGTCTGCTTTTCAATTCTTCCTGCCAAAGTGGATAAGCTCACATTTTTCCACATTATACTCCATCTGTCAAATCTTTCCCACTCCCTTAATCTATCTATATCCCTTTGCAGACTCTTTGTGTTCTTCTCACAACTTGCTTTCCTACCTATCTCTGTATCATCACTTCACTCTGCTTCTCAAGACTACTTCAGCACATCACTCCTCACACCAACTTATCTTGCAGCTACACCCATCCCTCTCTGTCTATGCAGTTCCTCGTATCCTCATCTATCCTTCACCATTGACATTTCCCCTCATTCTTATGCAATGTCATGCCTCTCCTGCCTTATCACCCTCAACAAATGCTTTCCATCCATCCACTGAAAACATGCCATTACTATCACTCAGACCTCTTCTTTCTCTTCTTAGAGGATAAGACAGAATAGAACTCAAGGGAGAGGCAGAGAACTGAAGGTAGTCCCCCATCAATCTTGCAACAGACAGCTGCAGAGGAGGAGGTTCTGGAGATCAGTGGAGTTTCATCATGCCTGGCCATTGGAGATGGGGAGATTGGAGTCTCCCAGATACCTGGTGACAGAATTAAATATCAGGCAACCACATGGCATACAACACTCACTCACTGCTTTGACAATACTCATTTATGTCTTTTCTCTCCCACAGGGCCTTCACACATCCAGGAGGAGTTGCTCGATGTTGCTGATGACCTGTCCATTGGATGTAGCATGTGAGCAGCCTGTGTCAAGAAAACTTGTTATTCCGAAGGGGGATTTTAAAATTCATTGATTGGAAGCCTACATTAAACTTTTAATGAAACAGAAAGAGCTGGAATTCTATAGTTACCTTTCTAAAAAAAAAGCTGGTGTCAAGATGGCCATTTCAATTTACATTTGAACACCTTGCACATTCCAAGGCCTCAAAGAGGAGGTACATGTCTGATGAGCCTGTACCTAAAACAATGGCTTGCTCTATTGAGTGAACCACAGGAGATTGCTTTCATTAGCAGGACATTCAAAGCCATCCTGGCACATTAACCTTGAAAAGGCCGACCCTTTCAGGTATAAATGTTAACATCCTGAGGCCTGAGGGACTGAAATTCCTAAACTTAAATTGCATTAGAAGGTTCCAGACAATATACAGAGGGAGTCATGTGACTGTCTGTCCATTTCTGTGAAAGCTGGCAGTTTTCTCTTGGACACGGCAGCCAAGCCAGTGACTGATTCTGGGCAGAAGCCAGAAGGTCTCTCTCTCTCTCTCTCTTTCCAGAAGACCTTACGTGGGGGCATGGGAAGTCTAGCTGCTGGTTGGTGGATCCAAAACAAAGACACCAGGGGAAGAAAGCAATCTACAATTTTGCCTACAAGAAAAGCCATCCACAAACTGCACATTTACCAACCAAAGACTTCAGGAACACAACTTCAGCCAGAAAACAATGAAATCATCCAACCCCACAGAACGTGCATTAATTTTTATTTGTTCTGGACTCTGATCCAACCATAAATCTATCCCTCATCACTCTGTAATCTATTTGTGAGTGTGTGATTCTCGTGTGAGTGTGTGCGTGAATGTATAGTGTAATTTTTAGCATTTTTTTTAGATCGGGCTTAGTTTGTAAAATATAATATACTCACCTCTTTCTAGTTTAACCTCAAGAAAACCAGTTGGTTCTTTTATGATCACAACGAAGGTAAAAGGTAAAACACTTACTGAAGTGGTAAGCACATCCACTGTTTAAAAAAAGGAATAAACACTGTTGCAGTCAAATACGAGAAAGGATAAGAGGAGAGCCTTGTGACCTCTCCTCACCTGTTTATAAAGAAACTTGGGGGCTCTAGTGCATGATCGTAACCCAATGACAAACGAGAAATTTGGAATTGGGAAACCAAATTGATCCGTATCAAAATTTTCTTTTAAAAACTTCATGTGGGTTTCTCTGCTGGAGTACTAACATGTCCACATTTGAGGCCAATAACTTCCTAAGCCAGAGTGAAGCAACTTGGGACAGGTTAAATGCACTATCTAATGAAGAGTTGAGGACTGTTAGGGTGGTAAGGGATTACTATCCATCCAAAAGCTAGGAAACCCAAAATCCCAAAATTTGTGGCCAACTATTTTGCACTTGAAACTGAAGAACAGGAGACAGGTCGAGATTCAGAAACAGACAGGGTAATGTTAGCTAAGATACAACTAGGACAGAAGAGACTAGAATTAGAATTCCAGAGAGAGAAAGAGCAGTAACAGTGTCAAGAAAAGGAAAACGAAAGTGAGGAAAAGGAAAAAGAGAGAGCTTTCCAAAGGGAGTTAAGGTAGCTCAAACTAACTAGGGGGAGACCCAATACACCCAATGAAGGCACAGCTAGTGAGGGGGCTACCCCTAGCTGAGGGCCGAGTGTTGAACTCTTAAAGTTCTCCAGTTGATTCCAAAGTTCAATGAGGGGATGGGGATGCATTTTTCATCACTTTTGAAAAGATTGTAAGAGAGCTGAAATGGCCGGCAGAGAGTTGAACACTGTTATTGCAAAGCAAACTAACAGGAAAAGCCCGTGAAGTTTGTTCACTGCTGCCTGATGAGAGTTCATCAGATTATGAGATGAATAAAAATGCTATCAAGGACGGAAAAGAGCTAGTACCGGAGGCATACTGCCAAAACTTCCAAACCCTCCGAAAACAACCTGAACAAACTTACTTCGAGTTTGAAAGAGTTAAGCAGCTTGCTTTTGACCAGTGGATACAGACACTCAGGATAAAGCCCACATATGAAAACCTCAGAGAGGTGCTCCTTCTCGAGGAGTTCAAAAGACTCACGCCCCCTTCCCACTATAACCCAGATAGAGGAACAAAAGGTTCCAAGAGCCAGGCAGGCCGCAATTCTGGCTGATGAATTTATGCTTGTTCACAAGTCCTTACCCCAAGGGATATTCATTCCCACAAACCCAAACAGGAAAAAAGGTGGGAGGGTGATAGAACCTGAACAGTTATGGGTGAGAAGGGAAAGCTGGACACACAGGGGGCTTCCTCAGGCCAACAATACAGTGCTGAGAGCAGGAGTGATGCCCGAAGACCTGTGTGTTTCCACTGTAACAAGGCAAGCCACATTCAAGCTAACTGCTGCAAGTTACAGAGAAAACCTGTCAGATTATTCAAGGCACACCAGACCAGTGCAGGACAAGGGGCCCTGATGCAAAGCACAGCAGAGCAGGCTGTGGCTTTAATTGCTGATAAAGGCAACTATCCCATATGCCTTCCTAACCACCTTATCTACCTGTGTTGCTGCCTTCAGTGATCTATGGACAAGTACACCAAGGTCCCTCTGACCCTCTGTACTTCCTAGGGTCCTACCATTCATTGTATATTCCCTTGCCTTGTTAGTCCTCCCAAAATGTATCATCTCACACTTCTCAGGATTAAATTCCATTTGCCACTGCTCCGCCCATCTTACCAGCCCATCTATATCATCCCGTAATCTAAGGCTTTCCTCCTCACTATTTACGACACCACCAATTTTCGTGTCATCTGCGAACTTACGGACCATACCTCCTATTTTCACGTCTAAATCATGAATGTACACTACAAACAGCAAGGGTCCCAGCACCGATCCCTGTGGTACATCACTGGTCGCAGGCTTTCACTCGCTAAAACAACCCTCGACCATCACCCTCTGCATCCTGCCATGAAGTCAATTTTGGACCCACTTTGCCAAATTGCCCTGGATCCCATGGGCTCTTATCTTCTTAACCAATCTCCCATGTGGGACCTTATCAAAAGCCTTACTGAAGTCCATGTAGACTACATCAACTGCTTTACCCTCATCTACACATCTGGTCACCGTCTCGAAAAGTCCAATCAAGTTAGACACGATCTCTCCCCGACAAAGCCATGCTGACTATCCCTGATTAATTCCTGCCTCTCCGAGTGGAGATTAATCCAGTCCCTCAGAATTTTTTCCAATATTTTCCCAATCACTGATGTTAGACTCACCGGCCTGTAATTACCTGGTTTATCCCTGCTATCCTTCTTGAATAATGGCACCACATTCACTGTCCTCCAGTCCTCTGGTACCTCTCCTGTGGCCAGAGAGGATTTGAAAATTTGTGTCAGAGCCCATGCGATCTCCTCTCTTGCCTCACATAACAGCCTGGGATACATCTCATCTGGGCCTGGGGATTTATCCACTTTTAAGCCCGCTTAAACATCTAATACTTCCTCCCTTTCAATGTTAATATGTTCAAGTACATCACATTTCCTCTCCCTGATCTCTACATCTACATCATCCTTCTCCATAGTGAACACAGATGCAAAGTAATCATTTAAAACCTCACCTATGTCCTCCGGCTCCACTCACAGATTGCCACTTTGGTCCCTAATGGGCCCTACTCTTTCCCTGGTTATCGTCTTGCCCTTAATATACTTATAAAATCCCTTAGGATTTTCTTTTATCTTGTCCGCCAGTGTTTTCTCATGTCTGCTCTTCGCTCTTCTAATTACTATTTTTAGTACACCCCCCCCCCCACCTACACTATCTATACTCCTGTAGTGCCTCCACTGTTTTCAGTGCTCCGAATCTGCCATCAGCCTCCTTTTTTTCCCTTATCCAATCCTCTATATCCCTTGACATTCAGGGTTCTCTGGACTTGTCGGTCATACCCTTTACCTTAACGGGTACATGTTGGCTCTGAACCCTCACTATTTCCTCTTTGAATGACTCCCACTGGTCTGATATAGACTTTCCTACAAGTGGCTGCTCCCAGTCCACTCTGGCCAGATCCTGTTATATCATATTGAAATATGCCTTCCCCCAATTTAGTACCTTTATTTCTGGTCCGTCTATGTCCTTTTCCATAACTACCTTAAATCTTACAGAGTTATGGTCACTATCCCCGAAATGCTCCCCCACTGACACTTCTACCACTTGTCCAGCATCATTCCCTAGGATTAGGTCCAGTACTGCCCCATCTCTTGTAGGATTTTCTCCGTACTGGCTCAAAAAGCTCACCTGTATGCATTTTAAGAATTACGCCCCGTTTAAGCCTTTTACACTAAGACTATCCCAGTTGATATTAGGTATGTTGAAATCCCCTACTATTATTGCCCTATTATTTTTACACTTCTTTGAGATTTGCCTACATATCTGCTCCTCTATCTCTCCCTGACTGTTTGGAGGTCTGTAGTACACTCCCAGCCAAGTGATTGCCCCCTTTTTGTTTTTAAGTTCTACCCATATGGCCTCATTTGGAGAACCTTCTAAGATATCATCCCTCCTTACGGCAGTAATTGACTCCTTGATCAACAGTGCAATACCACCTTCTCTTTTATCCCCTCCCCTGTCACGCCTGAAGATTCTATACCATGGAATATTGAGCTGACAGTCCTGCCACTCCCTTAACCATGCCTCTGTGATAGCAACAATATCATAATCCCATGTGCTAATCAACACCCTCAATTCATCTGTTTTACTAGTAAGACTCCTTGCATTAAAATAAATGCAATCCAACCTTGCATTTTTCTTTTTGCCTTAACAGGTCTACATTTGCTCTGCCTTCCAGACTGACTCAGTTTCTCTTCTATATTTGACTGTGCATTACCCCCTACTGTACCTCCGCTCTGTATCCCATCCCCCGCCAAATTAGTTTAAACCCTGCCTCCCCCTCCCCACCCCCAACAGCACTAGCAAACCTCCCAGCAAGGATGTTGGTCTCATTCCAGTTCAGATGCACCCGTCCAACTTGTACAGGTCCCACCTTTGCCAGAAAGACCCAGTGATCCAGGAAACTAAAACCCTCCCTTCTGCACCATCTCTTCAGCCACGCATTCATCTGCTCTATCCTCCTAGTCCTATACTCATTAGCACGTGGCACCGGGAGTAATACAGAGATTACAACCTTTGAGGTCCTGCTTTTTAATCTGCTACCTAGCTCCCTAAATTCTTGTTTCAGGACCTCATCCCTCTTTTTACCTATGTCATTGGTACCAATGTGTACCACGACCTCTGACTGTTCACCATCCCCCTTCAGAATGTACTGCAGCCGCTCCATGACATCCTTGAACTTAGCACCAGGAAGGCAGCACACCATCATGGAGTCATGTTTATGGCCACAGAAACACCTATCTGTACCCCTTACATTAGAATCCCCTATCACTATAACTCTTCCACTCCTTTTCCTTCCCTGCTGTGTGGCAGAGCCATCCGTGGTGCCACGAACTTGGCTATTGCTGCTTTCCCTTGGGAGGCCATCCACCCCAACAGTATCCAAAGTGGTATATCTGTTAGAGAGGGGGATGGCCACAGGGGACTCCTGCACTACCTGCCTGCGCCTACTGCTCTGTCTGGTGGTCACCCATCCTTTTCTGCCTGTGCAGCCATTACCTGTGGTGTGACCACCTCACTAAACGTGCTATCCACGACGTCCTCAGCATCGCGGATGCTCCACAGTGAATCCACCCGCAGCTCCAGCTCCGTAATGCGGGTAGCCAGTAGCTGCAGCTTTATACACTTCCTGTACACATGGTCGTCAGGGACACTGGAAGCGCCACTGATTTCCCACATAGCACAGGAGGAGCATATCATGGGTGTGAGCTCTCCTGCAATGACTTACCTTTAGATTAATTAGTTACTCCCTTAATTAAAAAATACGAATTACACTAGGGGCCTTGTTCTACTCCAAACACTACCCACTGCAATCTAAATTACACTAATTAAAAAAAAAACACAATAGTCGTACTCACTTTATCACTTGAGGTCTTTTTTCAAACAAAAAAAATTTTCCCTTTTTTTAAGCTCTTTAAATTGACTAATAGCTGTTACTTACCCAACCAATCACCTTGCAAATTTCCTGTGATGTCACTGTAAGCCTTTTTTTTCCTCTTTCGAGTCTCAGCGCGCGCAGAGAGACGCACGGAGATACGACCGCCGCTGCGCATCAGCTTCCTCGCAGGTCCGCCAGTTGCTGCTCCGCTCCCAGGTAAGTAAGGGCCTCGAGCCCTGCTCTTTATTTATAGCCGCCGCTCCGGATCAGCTTCCTCGCAGAATTGGTTCTTTTATGATCAAAACAAAGGTTAGAGGTAAAACACTTATGGAAATGGTAAGTACATCAACTGTTTTAAAAAGGCATAAACCTTGTTGCAGTCAAATAAGAGGAAGGACAAGACGGGAGCCTTGTGACCCCTCCTCACCTGATCGTAACAACTGTCTCAAAACACTGTTGAAGCCAAAGGGGTTGCACAAATGTGGAAGCTGTAAGAGAAGGAAGAGCAAAGATTCATAGTTGCATAAGGGTATGCTCATGGGCATGTTATACACTTTGTTCTGTTAAGTTTCTTTTCTTCATTTGATGCACACAAATATTATTGTTTATATTAATGTTATGTTTATATTAATATTATATTATTGTGTTCCCCATTCTGGGTTGCTGGTTGACAAGTGGCCTTTTCAGTTATTTGATGATGAATGTGAAGACATGAATTGTTGATGATCATTGAGGGATATTGAAAGAGACTTGGTTGTCTGCAGGATTGTTTTGTGTTAATGGCATTGCGAGGAGGGGGACGGGGTTGGAGGTGGTGGACAAAATGTTTTTTTGCCTGAGGTTGTGAGATGGGTGCACTGGTAGAATCTCAGTGAACCTTACATTAATCAGGGCATCAACAGCAGGAATGTGTAAAGTTGGTGGTGCATTGCCCTCATCACCTTCTTCCTCTTCCTGAGGGTGAAATCGATGAACAGTTTGGTGAATAACAGCCTTTATCTAAAGATTTGCTGTGCTGCACTGTAATGTGTATCTTGTTATGGCATAAATGACCTAATCACACGTTCAATTATCCTTGCAACAGTGAGACCCTTTTTACAGCACTGTAATTGCAGTCAAGTTTTCTTCTTGTCAAACATGAAACAACAGTTAAAACGGATAAAAGAATAGAACGGTGTAGTGACTAAAATTACTTGACAAATTCATTCTTCATTTAATAGTTTTCTTCCTGTGTAGGTATTTGGAGAGGTCAGTGAGAATAATTAATTGTAATTAATAAGCCCTGACCAGCTGTCAGTAGAGGGCCGCAGTTACAGAATAAGATATAAACATGAAACAAAAACAAGAAATGCTGGATTCACTCAGCAGGTCTGGCAGCATCTGTGGAAAGAGAAGCAGAGTTAACGTTTCGGGTCAGTGACCCTTCTTCGGAACTGACAAATATTAGAAAAGTCACAGATTATAAACAAGTGAGGTGGGGGTTGGGCAAGAGATAAGAGATATCTCTTGCCCAACCCCCACCTCACTTGTTTATAATCTGTGACTTTTCTAATATTTGTCAGTTCCGAAGAAGGGTCACTGACCCGAAACGTTAACTCTGCTTCTCTTTCCACAGATGCTGCCAGACCTGCTGAGTGAATCCAGCATTTCTTGTTTTTGTTTCAGATTTCCAGCATCCGCAGTATTTTGCTTTTAAGATATAAACATGGTTCAACATGAACCAACTATTATTTTCTGGTTGCTGTTGCGATGTTGAGGCTCCGCCAGTTGCTGATAATGTCACTGACAAAGAATCGGTAAATAAAACATTAGTCAATTATCATTGCCATAATTTGAATGGATGAAATGAGGATATTTCCACAAGTGCATTGACCTCATCAATTAAGAGCAACTAGGTAACTTAAGTGGGTCTACTCGTGCAAACCTTTTGTTTCCTCATTTATTTTTATTGAGTTGAGTGTCCATTTTCGACACCCAGTCAGACATATCCTTGGTTGGATGCAAAGTATTGGCTCTTGCTCAACAATAGTAACTGTAGAAAAGCATCTCCAAGTGCAGAGTATCCCCCCACAGCCACTATTATGTCCTTTGGGTGTGATTTCAATGGTGAAGAAAATTTTCTCTTGTGAGATCATATCCATTTGAAAATACCTTATGATGGACTACATCTCAACTCATTCTGGACCAGTGCAACTGACAGAGAGCAGATGTTCATCCTGTCAGGCGAGGCTGAATTCAAATCCATGTCCTTGAGGCAAAAAGACAGTTTTCACTCTGAAAGTACTATTCACGCAAAATATGTCACTTCTTTACCTTTAATTTTTTTCTTGACTTCCTTCTCTAATTGTGTTATGATTCTCCATCCCCCCAGTATTATTAAGTAATTTGTGTGAGATTTATTCTTACTTTTCAGTTTAATCTTATTTTCATTAAAAAAGGCACAAGTACAGTTTCCGTTGTTTTGTGCCAGTAATATCAGCACAATCCGGGCGGAATCAGCCAAATCTCTGCAAAGTTTGACAATTTTATACCTAAGTGAATTACACCCAAAACTGCTTTTTGGTTTAAGATAAAATTCGCTTACTAGACTGGCCATACCCCCAGGTCGACATGGCGAGTTTCTGCCAATTGCACTTGTTCAGGAAGGCTCTTCAAATTACACTCCTTTTCTTCCTGTTTTTAAAATGTTTCATATAAAAAATACTTAATTTACTAAGAAACCATCTAGAGTACACCAGTGAAAGTAATAACTGGTTCAGTATATTTTTAAGTCGCTTTCATTAAATTTAAATCAGGTTTGTTGACAGGTGGGGGACTGGAAACTTATTAAAAGTACTTACTTTTTATGATTAAACCTATGTTCAGCTGTATTAATAAAACTACACCAGGTTAGCACTCTTAAATATATCAATGGATACATTTTAATGAAAAGAAAACAAAAAAGGTTCTATTTCGCTACCCAATTGCGCTGGCTCATAGAAGAATTTATGTTTGTGATTATGTAAATGACTTTTAGTAGAAACTTGAACTGTAATTTAACCACCACAATTTTAGGTGCATTTTAGGAAGAAACACTACTCTGCAGTTCTATCATTTTCAGTTTTATTAATTTTGTGGTTTCCCCATGCCCCACTGACTGCCGCAAAGTACAGCAGGGCTTCCAGGCAAATTGCTGAATGTGTGGGATGATCCCACACTTGCAGCAGAACAATCTCACTCATAATGAGCATGGCTTTGAGACCCGTTACAGTATTTAAACCCCAGTTTTCCAAACTGCATTGCCTGTGAGCAAGTCATTCCTGTAGAGCCAGCCCCAAAGGTGCCTGGGGACAATTGGAGCTTTCAGGACTCAGATTGATAGATTTTTGTTGGTTAAGGCTTTCAAGGGATATGGAGCTAAGGCAGGTAAGTGGAGTTGAGATACAGATCAGCCATGATCCAATTGAAAGGGTAGTGGAAATCTGGAACACTCTCCCCGAAAAGGCTGTTGAGGCTCTGTTAATTGAAAATGTCAAAATTAGGATAGATTTTTGATAGGCAACGCAGTTAAAGTTACAGAATCAAGTGAGTAGATGGAGTTAGGTCACAGATCAGCTGTGATCAAATTGAAGCTGAATGGCCTCCTCCCGTTCCTATATTCTTACGTCCTTGCAAGGTGATGCTAGGCTGCTTTCTTGAACTGTTGCAGTCTTTTACATTGTTCTGACGTCTAAGTGGCTTTCTATTATGGGATTGGAGTCATGTGCAGATAAGACAAGCAGGTTCCCTTCCCTGAAGGACATAAATGAACCAGTTTTTTACAACAATCCAACACCTTATATTTCTTTTTCTGCTGCCCATCCACAAATTAGCAGATTAATTGAATTTACTTTCACAATTTGCTGCACTGGAATTTGAACTCACTAGCTCTGTGTTTCTAAACCAGTACCGCAACAGTTATCTTTCGTTCAACTTGGTATTCAAATGCATGTTGTGGTTGTTCTCACACTTTCAGGCTCACTGGAACTCCCAAGACAATGTCATTGACCTTTCCACTTAAAAAAAATTAAATAGTTTTTCTGACACTTTAGGAAGAAGCTTACCACCTTCGTTTCTGGTGCAATGGCGGAACCATTTTAGAGCCGTGAACCCAACCTCCCAATTAACGGGCCTTCCAGCTGCTCTTTACCGGAGCAAACCTACCTCCAGGCTCCCCAACTAATCAGGGAGGCGTCGGTGGAAGTGGCCGAGGAAGTCATCAGCTGGCATGTTTTCCCTCCAACCTGGAGACATTACACCAAGAGGATCCAGGACCTCAGGAGGGGATTACAGCTGAGTGGCGTAACACTTCCAGTGCCGAGCCCAACACTGTGACTTGCCAAGCATTCTCCTGCACATCACACCTTGCAATTCCTCTCCCGGCAAGCACCTCACATCCCATCTGAGCAGCCAACACTCACACTTGCCCTCAGCCAACTGCCCTCTCCCATTTATGCCTCACAGTTACCCTGCACAAATAGTGTCCTTCCCTCCTCGGCATACAAGCCATTTCTAACACTCAAATCGCCCTGCTTTTTCTCTTTGCAGAAGAGAGCACACAACTTGGCGAGAGGCAGAGACGTGGGGTGGAGGAAGGCGGGGGGTGCTGGGCCTCCAGTGACAGACACCTTGTTGACCACTGGCAATTTATGCCCACCTGGTCCACTGAGAGGGAGGTCATATTCCATGAAGAGGAAGATATCAGCAGTGACCTTTCATGAGAACCTGAGCCTCCTGAGTCACTGGTGCTCAACCATGCCAAGATCCTCTGATCCTCTGCCTGTAGACCATGTACTGGGGGGGAGTCTCACCTCCTTCCAGCTGGATCTCAGTGACCTTCCCCTCTGTCCTGTGAAGGGGCTTGTGGCTGAGGAGAAAGCAGCTTGTCATGCTGCAGGTATTGCTCCTGATGCTGTGGGAGTAGTTGGTGATGGTGAGCCTCCTGCCCTTGACCTTCAGCATAAACTGCTCCAGTACTGCTCTGTAGGCTGGCAGCAGGGAAGTGCAGCTGAAGGTGGGTGAAGTGCTGGACAGGTGAAGTTCCTTCCAAGCAGTTGGCAATCACCAGTCAAGCTGTGATAGCACTCTCTGACAGAAGGAGTGCTTTGAACAGCATTCTCTCACCTGGCCATGGCTGGAGCTCTTAGGTGTGATTGATCAAAGCTTTCAAAGCTTGTCAGTTTCACTGAGGAAGTCCCTCCCACTGTGCACTCACCTTCTCCAACCTGCCGGGTTGCAGACACAGCGTGGAATACCTGCACTGTTGGGAAAGAGGGAATCTATGTGCAAATTCGCTCCTAATTGTATTATTAAGTACTTCAATTGGCTTCCTGCCTCAGCCACAGGGGTTCCCAGCTGCATTCCCAACCCATCCCTGGGAAAACCAGAAGAGGGTGGTATCACATCGGGATCCTGACCTAACATCATTTTCTGCCATTTTCCTGCCTCCATACCCCCGAACCCACCTCCACGGTCCAGGGAAAATTCTACCCTTTATCATATCTTTAAGACTTCCCTTCACACTGGTTTATTTAGACAGCAATTGAGTACATATGTAGATTTTCTTGGAATGTGGATGATGCTGGTGAAGCCACATCTACTGCTCATCCCCAATTAACTTGATAAGGTGGTGGTGGTGGGCCCCCTTGAACAACTACAGACTTTGTGGTACTGCTGTTTCTACGTTTGTGTCTAGTAGGAATTTCAGGTTATGGAGGTGATGATGTGCCAACAATGTTACTGCTCTTGTCCTTCTCAGTGGTAGAGATGCAGGGAAGGGACGTGTCGTACAAGTAACCTTGGTGAGATACTGCAGTGCATCCTGTAGGTTATGCACACAACAACCATAGGTCGTTGATGGTGGAGGGGATAGATATTGAGTTCAGTGCCAGGGGTATCGATCAAGCTATGTCCTGGATGCTGTTGAGTTTTTTCTTATTTGTTCATGGGATGTAGGCAAGGCCAGCATTTATTGCCCTAATTGTCCTTGAGAAGGTGGTGGTAAGCCACCTTCTTGAACTGTTGCAGCCTGTGTCGTGTATGAACACCCACAACGCTGATAGGGAGGAAGTTCCAGAATTTTGACCCAGCAACGATGAAGGAATGGTGGCGGTATGTTTTCAAATCAGGATGGTGTGTGACTTGGAGAGGAACTTGCAAGTGATGGTGTTTCCATTTTTCTGCTGCCCTTGTTCTTCTAGGCAGTAGCGATTGCAGGTTTGAGAGGTTTGATATATTTGGGTGGCACTAACAGACATAATGGACACCAAGAATGGCCAGCTCATGGAAGTGTTTATTTACATTATGATGTCATCATATTATTTCATCAACATATTATACAAATACATTACACTGCTTCCCCTTTCAAAAGAAAAGTATTTGTCTCTACAATAAACTATATTTACAAATCAAGTTTAATAACTGGTTTACGAAATCTTTCTGATCGCCTTATAGGTTTTAGTGTCGAGTCAAGTTTTGAACTGCTTGGTTTAGATTCAGAACTTAGAAAAGATCTTGTCCCTTTCTCAGAAATTGGTACTTGAGAATGGAAGTCCGAACTGGTTCAAACTCTCTCATGAGCTCATGATCAAGTGGGTTGTGCTCATGTTTTGGTTCATCCCTTGCCGGGATCATGTGATCCACCAGGACATTTACAAAAGAAACATGATAGTATAAGAAAAAGGAGCAGGAGTAGGTCATTCAAATCCCTTCGGCTTGCTCTGCCATTTAATATCATAATTGTGGCCTTAACTTCACTTTCCTGTCGGCCCCCATAACCCTTGATTCCCTTGTAGATCAAAAATTTGTCTAACTCAGCCATGACTATGTTCAATGACCCTGCCTCCCTGCTCTCTGGGGAAGAGAATTCCAAAGATTAAGACCCTCTGAGAGAAGAAATTCCTCATCATCTCCATTTTAAAAGGGAGACCCGTTATTTTGAAACTGTTCCCCCAGGTTCTAGACTCCCCCACAAGGGAAAACATCCTCTCAACGTCTACCCTGTCAAGCACCCTCAGAATCTTATATGTTTCAATAAAATCACCTCTCATCCTTCAAAACTCCAATGAGTATAGGCCCAACCTGCTCAACATTTCCTCAGAAGACAACCCCTTCATCCTGGGAATCAACGTAGTGAACCTTCTCTGAACTGCTTCCAATGCAAGTATAAACCTCCTAAAGTAAGGAGACCAAAACTGTACACAGTACTTTAGGTGTAGTCTTACCAATGCCCTGTAGTAAGACTTCCCTACTTTTATACTCATTCCCCCTTGCAATAAATGTCAACATTCCATTTGCCTTCCTAATTACTTGCTGTACTATGTGCTAACTTTTTGTGAAGCATGTACAAGGACACCCAGATCCCTTTGTACCACAGCAGTCTACAGTCTCGTTCCATGAAATCTATTCAGCTTTTTTATTCTTCCTGTCAAAGTGGTCAACCTCATGCCATGTGTTCTCTATGTTATCTTAAGCAATACATTGAGGTATGTCGATTCCAGTGCCTTTGAAGATCTCTAACAGGTTTATTAACATCTAAACTATTACATACAATACAGAGCAAACTATGTACAGAACCTGTGTCTAGGTGTTACACTGTGACTATGACTTCTAGTCACATGACTATGTCCTGGTACTTAGCTCATTAGCATACTGAGTTCTTAAAGGTACATCACTCTTAAGGCGATCATACAACATCTCACATTTTCCCACATTATACACCATCTGCCAAATTTCTGCCCACTGACTTAACCTATCTATGACCCTCTGCAGACACTTAGTGTCCTCCTCACTTTATCATAAATCTCAATCAAATATCTTTTAGTTCCACATACTTTTACTATATTTCCCACATCCCACTTGTGTGACTTGTGAGGGGGATGCAAAACACAAACATGTTGACCCTGTATGAAACTGAGTTCCCTTTTTCTTGCATCTGACTGAACTGTTTGCATTTAACTTTAGCAGTCAAGTTAGGTTGGATCAGACTCAAACATATCCTTAATTTTCTCTTGATCAAAGGCTAAGCATGTATATAACCTGTAGCAGAGTGTGAAGTTATTCTATACTTCAGCAGAAAATTAGCCAATGGCTGTTTCATACTGAAGTTTTAACACCTATGCGGCACTTGTTTACATGACAACTCATTGCAACGATTGTGGAATGGGTTCAGTTCCTCGTCTGTACACTGTTCAAATTCTGTTCATCCATTTAATGTCTGCTCATACACCCTTCAACACTGAGTCTTTCTGAATATCAGCTGCAATTGATTAGAAAGTCATCATCTGCTACTCCTACCGTGAAGACTGCACCTTTACATCCTACTTCTGAATCTTCATGTGGCAAACGCAACAGTACATTAGTGATGCAGTTCGAAAGAGAATGCTAATATTCAATGTTGTAGTCATACTGTGATAGAAGTCCAGCCCAACACTGCATCCTTGATGCTGCCATTGTCAATATTGCAGACTTTGGTCCCAGAATAGCTACTTGGGATTTATGATCTGTTACTAGTGTGAAGTTTCTACCCAACAAAAACTGGTGAAACGTTTTGATTGTGAAGATAATTCCAAGTGCTCCTTTATATAGCTGCATGTTCACTCTTGGTCAGGGTGTGCAATGCAACTGCTATGGGTTTCTCGTCACCATCATCCACGACATGACTGATTACTGCTCCAACTCCATATTTTTGAGCATCACATGCGAGCTTCAGGTCACGATTTGCGCCGTAATGAATGAGTAGTGCATCACAGGTCAAGTTTCTCTTACATTCATCACAGGTATCTTGTGCTTTAGGCCATTCCCATTCCACATCTTTCTTCAACATCTCATGTAGTGGAGCTAACACCATTGCTAGCTCAGGCAGAAATCATGAGTAGTATTGAAACATGCCTAGAAAAGATCTGTGCTCAGACACATCTTTTGGCTTTGGGGCATTGACTATTGCCTCTAACTTCTCTTTCACTGGCTGTAGTCATTTTTCATTGATTTTCAAGCCAAGGTACACTACCTCAGATTGCACGAAAACACACTTGCTCTTTTTCAACTTCACATTGTGATCATTTTAACATATTTTTAACACTTCAACCAACACCTGAAGATTGTCTTCCTCTATTGCAGTTGCGTTCAAGACATCATCCTGATTTCGCAAGCAATGCAGCACTCCTTTCAAAATCTTATCCATTGTGACTTAGAAGATTTCTGGAGAAGACTTCACACCATAGGGCACCTTTGCATAGGAGTATAATCCCATGTGTGTGTTTATCATGAGATACTGCTGACTCTCTTGATCCACATTGAGCTGTGCATAAGCATGGGGACAAATCCAACTTCGTGAATAGCTTGGATCCTGCTAACTCTATATACAAATCTTGAGAGGCCAGGAGAGAATACTGCTCATCATCCACTGCTTGGTTGATTGTGACTTTGTAGTCCCCGCATAATCCTATAGTTTTGTCTGACTTTGGGCATTTCTACAATTGGGGTTGCCCAATAACCGTGGTCAGTTTTCACTTTCACGCCATTCCTCTCTAGCTTCATTAGCTCCTCCTCAACGTGGGTTTTGAGAGCATAAGGAACTGGCCTAGCCTTGCAATATACTGATTTTGCATCAGGCCTAATTCGGATGTGCACTTTCACATCAATTATACCTTCATAGTGTTACGCTCATGCAAAGTGCAGTGATTGAAAATATAGAACTCAAATTGAAGAGTTATAAAAATGGACTTTTCCTTTAAAAAATGGACAATGTGCTTCAAAAATGGCTGCCAAATGTCAAACTGTACATTCAAACTGTCTTACTATCTGGCAAGGAAAAAAGTATACATTCTAAGCTAAGAGGTGCCAATTGCACCCATCCTGAACACAAGAGACATTTTTGAATTGAATGGGTTCTTCTTAGGGCGGCACAGTGGCGCAGTGGTTAGCACCGCAGCCTCACCAGCTCTAGGGACCCGGGTTCGATTCCGGGTACTGCCTGTGTGGAGTTTGCAAGTTCTCCCTGTGTCTGCGTGGGTTTTCTCCGGGTGCTCCGGTTTCCTCCCACAAGCCAAAAGACTTGCAGGTTGGTAGGTAAATTGGCCATTATAAATTGTCACTAGTATAGGTAGGTGGTAGGGAAATATAGGGACAGGTGGGGATGTTTGGTAGGAATATGGGATTAGTGTAGGATTAGTATAAATGGGTGGTTGATGTTCGGCACAGACTTGGTGGGCCGAAGGGCCTGTTTCAGTGCTGTATCTCTAATCTAATCTAATCTAATCTAATCTAAGATGTGAAGCAGCCACATCCTGGACTATTGTGTGTCACCGCAGGGAGGAAGAGCTACATCTCCCAACAGAGGCAAGATGTGAGACCATTTTGACCTTAAAAGTAGCTCTCTGGAGAGAGAGAGAAGAGACCCAGGACAAACATCATGAAAGCCTGTCCAGCTGAGAGCTGGGAGAAAATCCAGTAAGCCAAAAAAAAGGCGCCTTTCTGTGAGTTATACACTTCAACTTGTGCAGCAGAGAACTGAAAGTTATCCCCGGTCTTCAGACTGATATTTCAACAACAGAAAAATCTATGAACAACCCAGGCCTGCAACTTTAAAGAAGAAATTAACCTTCAAGAAGATTCAACAGGTTACTGTGAAGCCCAAAAATCTACTTCACTTCAAACCCCTTCACACATTTCCTCTCTATCTATCTCGTGTGTCTGCATATGCGTGCAAATGAATATAAATACAGGTGCAGTTGTAACTATTTCGGGAGTGACTATTTGCTCAATACATAGTTAATCTTCTGTTTTAAACCTACAAGAAAACCTTTCGCTCTCTGTTTATTTGACAAAATGAAGTACAATGGTAACCCTAGCAACAAAAACACTTGCTGCAGTCAATTGGGAATTGATCAGTGGGGACCATCCACACCCCTCACCATGGGGCCGTAACAAAGTGGAGTCTTGTCTGGGATCTGAACCATCAGATAATCGAGAGGTTTGAAAACAGGAATAAAATTGACCTCTAAAGTTGTGAATAAGCAAACAACCAGAGGTTTCTTGTATTCCTCAGTTTTTTCTCTATGGTGCTAGAAACAAAAGAAATGGCTACATTTAATGCTAAGGAGTTCATGGAGCAGGGAGATATATCCCGTGAAAAGTTAAATAATTTAAGTATTGAATGTACAATCACTTTCAAACAAAAAACAAAGAAACCTGAACTGGTGAAGAGTCCAGCTAACCATTTTAAACTTACCCTTGCACCAGAAGAAGAAAACATGGAATCTGAAACTGAAAAGGCAGCTCTAGCTAAAATTCATTTGAAAAGAGAGCAGATGCTGTTTCAGAAGGAGAAAGAGGAAAGAGAGGCAAAACCATTTGTGTTGGTAAGGCTGCAAACCCAAAATGAAAATGCTACCAGCCACTCCTACCTTATACCCAATTCAGTGCAAAACTTTGAAGTACTGAGACACTCAAGACTATTGTAAAAATTTAAAGAAGAGGAGGTCGATCGAATTTTATCTCATTTGAGAAAATGGCTACCAGGCTAAAGTAGCCAAAAGAATTTTGGACTCTCCTCTTACAAGGTGAGATCATAGGTGAGGCTCGTGAAGCTTTTTCTCTGCTATCAGAAGAGAGTTCCTCTGACTATGAGCAGTCTAAAATAGCAATTCTAAATACATATGAGTTAGTACTCATAATCTATCAACAGAAATTCAGATACACCAGGAAAAGACCTGCATAGACTTACATTGAATTTGAAGGAATTAAACATATGGCTTTCGATCGCTGGATACGATCTCTCAAGCTCGAACCCTCATATGAAAATTTGAGAGAAGTGACGGTGCTGGAAGGATTTAAAAATAGCATCCCAGTTAATATCAGAAACCACATTGAAGAACAAAGAGTTACAAGGGTAAGAGGAGCAGCAGGAATGGCTGCTGACTATGAGTTAATACACAAACCCTTAACTCGAATAACTTTGCCCTTACAACAATAACAAAACACCAGTGCCACCACCAGCACTATTCTGACTGGGTCTTTCCACTTTAGGCTTGGCATAAGCCTTCTGACAGTGGACAGAAACTGTTCTAGTTACTGGCATAGGACAAAATTCCTGAGCATTCTTCGATGCCATCTCTATAGAAAGAGAAATCTTACATGCTAGCTCAAATGTAAGAGGTTGTGTGTTTAGTAACTTCGATTGGATCCTTTCGTCCACCAATCCACACACGAATTTGTCTCATCATGCATGGTGTTACAGCCAAGTGAGGAGGGGTTGAAGGGCTTCCCTCTTTTCCTTCTCCTTGTTAGACCACAATAAGTTTAATTTTTTCCTGAAGTGGATGTGCTTGCCACTTCAGTAGGTGTTTGATTACTTACTTGCTATGATCATGACAAGAACCAAATGGACATGTTTTCTTGAGTTAACAAAGAAAGAGGTTAACTTTATTGTACCTAAATCAAACTAATAAAATAATAAACAGTCCACCAACATGCACTCTCACGCACACATTAGAGGTTAACATACACACAAATAGGTTACAGAGTGGGGAAAGGTAGATTGGATGAGTTAGAGTCCATTAGAAAAGATATACAGTCTGTGCAGTTTGGTGAGTCGGCTGGTTTCTAACTGAATTCAGTGGTCCTGAGGCTTTTAGTTTGAAGAGGTAGATGACTGGTTTGGTGAGTCTCTTGGAGAAAGCAATGCAGATGATTTCCTCCAATGGGGTTTCTGATTGTAGCCAGAGTATGCAAAGATGGTCAGTCAATAGGCAGGATTTGAAAACTTATAAGCTGGAATGGAGAGAGAGGGAGAGAGAGAGAGAGACCCCCACTTATGTGCTGCTCATGTCAGAGTCCAGTTGCTTCTCCTCTGCTGCAGAGAAAACACCAGCTTAAAACCACAGATGGGGAGGGACTTGTCACATGACAGGCTCTCAGTGGTTCAAATATAGCATTTAGTAGTATTTCTTCTTCTTGCTAAAAGAAAGAGAACAAACAGTTCCCTTAAACTTCCTGGGTCTTGGTTCTTGCTGGGAAATGCACAGACATTTTGTCTCCCTCCTCACAGACCGTTGCAATGTAGGATAAAGTGTGGCAAACTAGGTGATTATCTTAAGCTGCTAGCAGTCATCATGTTTTAAACGTCTTTTTCAAAACATCATTTCTAAAAAAAAATACAAATTCAGATCGCCTGTCAGTGGATTAACGAAAATTATCATTCAACAAAACACATTGGCGTAACAATGGTCTAACAATGTCAAAAATTTGCAATGCAGTGATAAATTCTTCAGTCCCACAATGTACTCTGCAACTGTGAGTAAAATTACTTTCTTGTGCCTTAATCTGAATCTTGACCCCTTCCCTACCATCTTCGAGTTCAAAAATATTACTAGCTCTGCAAAACATGTCCATTCCTTCAATATAGAAACTGAATGGTTCTGCAGTCTTCTCATATATGTTCCTAGCCTTCGGATGTATCCTCTGGGCACAGCCATATTGTCCTGTTGGCAAATTCACAGTAACCCAGTAAGCCCTTTGCTGCAGCTGTCCGTAAGTGATACCTAAAACCAGTCTAATCAGCGGCGTCCATACCAAAATCAACACATTGGGCTGGATTTTGTTCCCAGCCTGACATTGGGTTCCGTGGCGGGGTTTGGGGAGTGGGGGGAGAGCAGCAGGAGAATCAGAGAGGCAGTGGCCACCATGGAACCTGACACCAGGATTTCCGGACCCGATCTTCCCCAGGACAGGATAGGCCAACGTCCTCCTTCCCGCCCAGAGGCCAATTGAGGCTCTTAAATGGCCTATTGACAGCCAATTGAGGGCTTCTTCCCACTGCTGCTGGGATCTTGCCTCAGAAAATGAGGCACCTTCCATGCGGGCTTGACAGGGGACCCTTCTTCGTGGGCAATTCGTGGCCCACGGAGGACCCGCACCCCTCCCCGGGAACCACTGTCCCCCACCAGGGACCCCCTTTCCCCTGGAATGGATGCACACCCACCTCACCGTAGCCTTCCGGTCTAGCACCACTGATCCCCCCTCACCTACTGCGGGTCCACAGTTCCAACGCTGGGCCTGGATTTGAGGCCTCTGCAGTACTGGCAGTGGCCACCAATTCCAGTGGTTCTACTGATGCTGTTGAGCTGCCGGCTCAATACTGATTGGCCGGCAGGACATGGAGGCAGGAATCCCCGTCCTTGTTAAGTGTTTAAAGGAATGGGGATCCCGCCTCCCTAAACGTTGACCCCAAAGGACTGGAGGATCATTCTGGGGATCTGACAAAATGCAGAAACAGGATTCTCCCCGTCTTTACGGCTTGGTGCCGGGAGCCCTGCCACCTGCATAAAATCCAGCCCTTTGAATACGATGCACAGTAGGACCCTGTGGCATCCCAGTCAACTGAGGAAACAGTTTGGTTCAGGGTTTGCACAAATCTCCACCATCTGAGCAGGTAGGTCATCGGAAGCTGGCTAATCTTATTCACTGCAGTCCCTGCTGTTGTTTATTGCCTATATTGACAGGCTTTTATCCTCATTTTTGTTGCCATTTTCTGTGATATATTCAGGTGGCGCTAACAGACAAAATGGACACCAAGCATGGCCAGTTGAAAGAAGTATTTATTTGTCATGACAGCACCAGGTCAAGACATCATCACATCGCATATAATTCAAATATATTACAAGAGATACTGTTGAAGTCTTGGTGCGTTGCTGCAGTGCATCTTGTAGATGGTACAGGCTGTAGCCACTATGCACTGATGGTGGAGACAGTGAATGTTTAAGGTGGTGGATGGGGTGTCAATCAAGCGGGTTGCTTTGTCCTGGATGGTGTCGAACTTCTTGAGTGTTGTTGGAGCTGCACCCATCCAGGCAAGTGGAAAGTATTCCATCACACTCCTGACTTGTGCCTTGTAGATGGTGGACAGGCACTGGGGAGTCAGGAGGTGAGTTATTCGCTGCAGAATTTCCAAGCTGCTGACCTGCTCTTGTAGCCACAGTATTTATGTGGCTGGTCCAGTTCAGTTTCTGGTTAATGGTAATCCACAGGATGTTGATAGTGGAGGATGCAGTTTGACTCTCTTTTTGGAGCTGGTTATTGCTTGGCAGTTGTGTGGCATGAAGGTTACTTGCCACTTATCAGCCCAAGCCTGAATGTTGCCCAGGTCTTGCTGCATGCTGGCACCGACTGCTTCGTTAAATGAGAAGTTGCAAATGGAACTGAACAGAGCATGATCATCCTCACTTCTGCACTTTTGATGGAGGGAAGGTCATTGATGAAGCAGCTAAAGATGGTTGAACCTAAAAAACTGCCATGAAGAACACTTGCAGTGATGTCCTGTGGCTGAGATGACTGGCCTCCAACAGCCACAACCATCTTCCTTTGTGCTAGGAATGAATTCAGCCAATGGAAATTATTGCCTCTGAGTCCCATTGACTTCAATTTTATTAAGTCTTCTTGAGATGTCAATTGGTCAAATGCTGCCTTTATGTCAAGGACAGACACTCTCATCTCACCTCTGGCATTCAACACTTTTGTCCATGTTTGGCCCAAGGTTGTACTGAGGTTGGAGCTGAGTGGTCCTGAAAGAACCCAAAATGAGGATTAATGAGCAAGTTGCCACTGCACCATTGAGACAAGTGTTCAGTACTCCTGACTTGAGCCTTGTCAATAGGTATATAGATTTGAATGGTTCAGAAATGACACAAGTGACTGGGAAACACATTACCCAGCCTCTTTCCTACACTTGTAGCCACAGTGTTGATATGCCTGGTATAGCTAAAGTTTTGCTCAATGGTGACCCCCAAGATGTTGTTGATGGGTGATTCGGTGGTAGTGGTGCTATTGAAGGGAGTTTTGATGGACTTTATTTTGTTCAAGATGTCTATTACTTGACATTTATACAGTGCAAATGCTCCCTGTCACTTGTCAAGCCTGAATGCTAGCCTGGCCTGCTGTAGGCTTGCATTGGCAGCTTCATTAGTGGAGGAGCTGTGAATGAAGTTGAACACTGTGGAACGGTCAGCAGAGAGCTCCACCCTTGAGCTTATGAAAGAGGCAATATCACTAATGAGGCAGCTGAAGAAGGTTAAGCCATGTACACTCCTGTGAGGAACTCCTCCCATGATAGTTGGCCTTCAACAACCACAATCACTTTCCTTCAGGTATGATTCCAGCCCCTGGAGGATTAGCATTTAGCCATCCATTGACCTCAGTTTTGCTAGGGCTCCTTCAAAGTTAGACTTGGTTGAATGCTGTTTTGATGTTGAGGGCAACTAATCTCACCTCAGCTCTGGCATTCAACTTTTTCATTCCTGTCTTGATCAGGGCTGTGATGACGTCTGGAGCTGTGGGTTCAGGCTGAAACAAAACTGAATGTCAGTGAGCAGTTTGTGGGTGAGTCAGTGTCACTTGACAACACTACTGATGACTCATTCCATCCCTTTGATAGAGTGGGAGTTGGCTGGGTTAACAGTTCTGAATTAAAAATTGCCCTCAGAGATCTATCTAATTTGATAGATCAAAGTAAAAATAGCAGGACTTAAAGACTTTGGTCAAACCGCAGAACATCAACATTACAAACTCATCACCTCATGGCTTGAAGGTTCAAGAGACTAATGGAAATGTTTGTGTCTAAAAATAGTAAAATGTGAGATGTCATAGTGATTAATACTGTATTAAAAGGTTGTTCTGATTTACTGGTAATAGGGTAGAATGGTTTCAGTTTTCTCATTAAGGTGTTGCCTCAAGCAGTACTATTTCATTACATTTATACTATGTAAGAAAAAAGTTAGTTTTCAAGGACCCCTTGAGATTTAAAGCACAAGTAAGATTGTTGCAAAGTTTAACTGCTGGCCTTTAGCCTTACCCCAACCCACCCCATCCAAAATTACCCTGCATAATAGTGTTTGTTTCTCTACACAAATAAAGGAAGATGTGGCCTGCTGGTTTAAGTGGTTGATCATTTGACTGCCAACCAGAACTTGAATCCCTGAGCTGATTTTGCTGGAACTTTTGGTTGAAACTTGTCAGTGCTCAGCCAGACTGTTCAGTTCAGAATCATATGACAATGATGTGTTCCACTTTGGGGAACGGGGTCTTGGTGCCTTTGCCTGGTCTCGAATCGTACTTCTCACATTCTAGTTGTGGAATAACTCACTTTAGGTTGTCATCCCAGAGCATTGCTGAAAAGCGAAGAGAGAGAGAGGATAATTGTCCTTTCATCTCTAGATAGAATGACAGTCTTCTGCTTTGATGGCTGTTAAGGACTCTGAAATACGTTTGGACGGTTCCAATGGACTTTAGTCCATAAGGGGATTGTGAGTTTTATGTAATTCATCCAGTTAACTGCTGTCAATATTAAAGCCAGGCTGAAGAGAATAGGTCAGCAACATAAATACACAAACCACATTCCTGATGTTGACCTCTGCTGGAAACCTAGACCTCCATTATAACAGAGAGTAAAATGATGTCTTCAGAAATTGGGAGGTTTCTTGAGCTCTGACCTTATGTATTGGGAAACATTATTTTCTGACAACAGTGGGCACTAAGCTTCAAATTATCCATCCTACATTTGAAAGCCTAACTTCCATCAGTGATTAGATAAGGAATGGCATATGTACTGAAATGCATAAACAGCAAAAGTTGACAGAAGTACAGGACTTATTTCCGATGGCTTAGTTTCTGAAATTAAACCTTGCTTCTTTATAAATTTGTAGTCTTGCCAATAAAAAAATATAGCCAAAATTTGGGTTGCAGAGAGATTCAAAATTGCAAGCACAAACAGTTTGATTGGCTCCAGAGTGAACAGGACTGTCATATGTTTATATTTATTTATTTTAATCATTCATGGGATGTCAGCATTTATTGCCCTTGAGAAGGTGGTGGTGAACCACCTCCTTGAACCGCTGTAGTCTTTGTTGTGTAGGAGCAGCCACACTGCTGTTAGGTAGGGAGTTCTGGATTTTGACTGAGCAATAGTAAAGGAATGGTGATATATTGTATTTTGAAGTCAAAATGGTGTGTGACTTGGAGGGGAACTTGCAGTTGATGGTGTTGCCATGCACCTGTTGCCCTTGTCCTTCTAGGTTGGAGAGGTCACGGGTTCAGCAAGTGCTGTCAAAGAACCTTGGTGAGTTGCGGCAGTGCATCTTGTAGATGGTACACACTACAGCCACAGTGTGCTGGTGGTGGAGAGAGTGATGATTAAGGTGGTGGATGGGGTGCCAATCAAGCAAGCTGCTTTGTCCTGGATAGCGTCGAATTTCTTGGGCTGAATTTTATGGTGTCCCCTGCAGCGGGGGGGAGGGGAGGTGCTAGTGGCACAGAGATCGTGGCTAGGGGTGGAAGGCCCGTCACATCCCATCGGCAAGCGATCTTCCCGGGGCGGAATAGGCCGACGGCCAAATGAGGCCCTTAAGTGGTTTATTAAGGCCTCTTTCCGCCACTGCTGGGATCTTACTAGCAGCGGGCGGGGCCCTCCACCACACGGGGACATCGCCTTGTAACACGAGGTGACCTCCCTGTGGGCTTGGTTCGAGGTGGTGTAGGGGGTGGGGGCTCATTCCTCCTCTGTAGGCAATCTGTGATCCGTGAAGGAACCACTTCACCCCCTCCCCCTGGACTGAACAACCACCACCACCACCCCCCCACAACACTCCCGCGCCAGGGCCATCTAGACTGGTTCTGGCAACCCCACCTCATCTACATCTGTTCCGAGGTTCCAGTGCTGAGCCTGGATCCCAAGCCTCTGCAGTATCAGCAGTGGTCACTGCTCCTGGGCGCTGTCAATACGGCTGAACTGCCAGCCCTCTGATTGGTTAACGTCTCATGGAGGCGGGATCCCTATCTTTAAAGGGACAGGGATCCCGGTTGCTGAAATTTTGATAGAAAAAGACCAGAGGATCGCTCCGGGAGGGCAGCGAAAGGCAGAGGCGGGATTCCCCAGCCTTTTTGGCCCGGCACTGGGAGCCCTGCCTCCTACAGAAAATCCTGACCCTTGAGGGTTTTTAGAGTTGCACTCATCCAGCTAACTGGCGAGTATTCCATTATACTTCTGACATGCCTTGTAGATGGTCGAAAAGCTTTGAGGAGTCAGAGTGTGAGTTACTCGCTACAGAATTCCCAGCCTCTAACCTGCTCTTGCATAGTATTTAAGTTAAATTCCTGGTCAATAGTGGATGGATAAAATAAATCCTTTTTAAAGGGCCTGTCTTCTTTGTGGGTTGAAAAAGGTTTTTAGCTTCAGAGAAACAAATTATTTCCATTATGTTGGTATTGGTAAATACTCTTCTTCTTCTTCTTCTTTGGCCTCCTTGTCTCGAGAGACAATGGGTAAGCGCCTGGAGGTGGTCAGTGGTTTGTGGAGCAGCGCAATACTACACGTTACTAAAAATGACAGAACTAACATAGCCGTGAAAAATGTACACTTAAATTCGGCATAAAACATCACTTATAAAAAATAAATAAATGAGTCATAATTCCTGAACACAGACAGGGACACTTCCTGATCAAGTTCTTTGTATTCCTGTTTCCTGTAAATTAGCCATAGTTGTTTTTTTCAGCCTGTGGCTGGATGCAGTTATCTCAAATAACCCTGCAACATTAACTTGAACACATATAGCATCTTTAACACAGCAAAATATTCCAATGTTTTTCACAGTGGGGACTAGACAGGACTAGGTAAGGACTTGGGGGAAGTGGGAAAGGGCACAGTCAAGGTAGTAGCTTTTAGGAACAGGAGCCAGCCCCTTGAGACTGTTCCACCATTCAATTAGATCATGGTTGATTACTATCTTAACTCGATTTAATCACCCTGGTTTCATATCCCTTAATGTTCTTGCATTACAAAATTCTATCAATCTTAGTTCTGAAATTTTCAATTGCCCTAGCTTCAACAGCCTTTTGGGCAGATTGTCTCAGTTTTCCACTCCCCCTTATGTGAAGAAGTGCTTCCTGACATCACCCCGAATGGCTTAGCTTTAATTTTAAGATAATGCCCCTTTGTTTTGGACTTCCCTCTCAGAGGAAATAGTTTCTCTCTATCTAAATTATCAAATCATTTAATCATCTTAAATACCTCAATTAGATCACTTCTTAATCTTCTATACTCAAGAGAATACACAACAAGTCTATGCAACCTGTTCTCCCGACTTAACACTTTTAACCCCAGTATTATGCTGATGTATCTGTCTCCAAGACCAATAAATCCATCCTGAGGTGCAGTGCCCAGAACTGAACACTGTACTTTGAATGACTGAAGTTTTAAGGAGGCTTTTGAGCTAGGGTGAAATGTAGCAAGATGCGAGGCATTGAGGCAGAAATGGTGATGGCCACTAATGGTCGAAGGGAGTGACTGCACATTAATAGCTGTATTTTAAATGTTCTACTACAGGTATTAATGTGTGTTGAACAGTTGTGTTATAAACTTAAGTCACTCCAACAAATTATGCAAGAATGCATAAGGCAATCATTTTTTAAATGGGAATTATCACCAGTCTAAAGATAGTAACTTGGTCTCTAATTTGTTGAGAAATCCTCGCTGAGTCAATGCCATTTGTGGCATTTGTATTTCATGTCATTAACATATTGCTCTACTTCCCTGAATTAGGCATGCTGTCTTACTGACATGGTAATTTAAAAAAAGCTTTCGACAAAATGTCAGAACTCACTGATTAAAATTTCCTTCTATTATGGCAACAATTCCCTATGAAACCATTTTCTCCCCTGAAGATGGCTACGTCTATGCTGAAGTGAAATATAATCAATTGGCAACAATCCACACACATACATCCACTCATCCCCCTTGCAAGCAAATTACTCTGTTCACAATATGTTTGAGCCCCTTCCCATAATCAGTTCAGAAACATTCATAACATCTCTGACCTACTGGAATGCTTCTTCACAGTCAAGTCTAAATAAAGTAAGAAAAAGGCACTAATCCCTTTATCTGGATATTTGCCTACCTAATCTACCATTTTACTGTGCTAAACCAAACCATGGCTTTGTCCCTCACATTTTATAGACTTCCTGATTCAAGCATAAAGACTTCTTGTTTACCCATAATTATATACATTGTTCATTGAGGAACACCAGGGTATTTGAGGGGTCTAATGATTTCTGTGTTACTTTTGTTTCTGTGCAGTATTTTCTGTCTTTTTTCGTTTATGTTAAAAATTGATGATTAAATGGCCTGTAATACAAAACAGTGCAGATTAACTAACTATGTCTGAAGTTTATAGAATCCATCTGTACAGTCATATATAAAATATGTCTTCTAAGTCCAAGAATCTTACTACATTCCTCAAGGTATTAAACAGCTGTTGAAACAATGTAACTACTTAGACATTTCAAAGTCTGAACTTCAATTGTATGAAGTAAGTTGAAGAATAATTCTTGAGAACAAAGTTGATGTCATTTGACATTTTATTTTATTGACAGGCCACAGCACATTGATGGATATCCTCAAGTGTTGTCAAGCTCTTTTTACTGATAAATTATAATTATACGTATAAGACAGTGTGTACATCAGTATTAACTTCAAAACAATGGAAGGTTGCCAACCATATGTTATTTTGATGAATGGTTTATTATTTTGGGCTTTACAATGATTCTTCAATAAATATGTGCAGATGTTCAGTAACTGGCAATTCTGCCAATTACAGCCAACTTGCAATCTCATGATATTGGCCAAACATTGCACAGAGTTAAGGGAAATGGTAGCAAGAATTTGGGGACAGCTGGTTATTTTCGTATTTAATCCTCCACAGTCATGTCACATCATTTCACTAATTTAAGACACCATAACTGGACTGAAACTTGGGCTTAGCTGAACATTCAACATGAAAGGGGATCACTTCAGGTTAACTGTTTAACCAAATTGAATTTAATAAAGTATGCTTATATATACATTTTTCCCCATAGTCCAATCATCATTCAACAATGCCGTCAGAATAACAAAAGTAAGTGTATTTAATTATTTTCAATTCTCTTCACTGTAGTGGGGATTCTAAGACTTTATAGTTGGGCTAGGCAGATGGAAAGTCAATTGCTGCTAGTTAAATCTGTATTTAAATGGTCTAGTTGTACAGTAGGTGCATATTGTCCTTGGTTGCAATAGTAGGATGATCTGTTTGAAGGACCGGTGTTTATATCCAGAACCCAGTGCTGTATAGAAAAAAAGCAAGACAAAAGAACTTGCATTTATATAGCACCTTTCACCTCCAGGATGGTCAGATGCACCAATCTTCTCAAAGCACCATGACACAAACAACAAATGAGTTATGTTATGGCCAAGGTCAGGAGGGGGTCACCATCACCCCTCTTTCCCTTCCTCTTATTTGACCGCAGCAGGGTTTATTCCTTTTAAAAAGTGCTTACCACGTCAGAGTGTTTTAGCTTTTACCTTTAATGTGATCGTGAAAGAACCAATCAGACAGGTTTTCTTGAGTTTAAACAAGAGGTAAGTTTATTTGACTCAACAAGCTAAATCCGATCTAAAAATAATAAAACAAAATATGCTACACATTCACTCACATTCACACAAGAGTCACTCACACGCAAATAGATTGCAATGTGAAAAATAGCTTTTTTTTTGGTTGGATTAAAGTCCAGAATAAATAAAAGATAAATACACCATTGGTGGGGTTGGATGATTCGGTGGTATTCTGGATGAAGTTATAATCTTTCAGTCCTTGGCTGGTCAAATTGCACTTTGTGGCTGGCCCACTTTGCTCAGGATTTTCTTGAAGGCAGACTGGTAGGTGGCTCTCTTCCCCTGGTATCTGGCTGTAGGCGTGGATGGTTCACAGTCGCAGACGTTTTTAAAACTTGATGTTTTCTGGAGAGAGAAAGAAAGGCACACAGCCTTTTCTGCTGCTGCACACTCAGTTACTGCTTGCCTCTGTCTGTGTAACAAAACTCAGTTTTTTTCAGAGATGGACAGTCGGTCACATGGTTCTCCCAATCCCCTTTGTTTTTAATGAGGTCCAGAATCTAAAACCCAAAACCTATCTCAGGTGGCGTTGTCAGTGTTTATCCCCTGGAGGGACATCTCCACTTATGAATGCTTCGAGATGGTTTTGAATGTCCCGCTATCAAGGGAGATCTAATAATCTACTCAGTTAGCCAAAGCATTGTTCTGGTTGAGCTTCTTGTTAGATGTCTGGCTCCAGTTGGGGCCTTGGTATGTGCAAAGATGTTTCAGATACAAATTGCAATGGCCAGCTTGGCTGCCAGATTTTTTTAAAGTTAACTGTAAAATTTTCTCCATTAAAAGTTTAATGTAAGTTTCCAACCGATTAATTAATATTTCTCATTTGGAATATAGGGTTTTCTTGACAGCTACATGAACAGATAATCCATTTTTGGTGGTGTTAGTTGATTCATAAATGTTAGCCAGGGCTTGAGAGACTTTCTTTGCTTTGGAAAGAATGCAGTGCATAGTCACCAGAATGGGCTGGATTTCTCATTTCTGCCGCCGAAATCAGCAGCGGACGTGAACAATGGTGGTCCACCCACACGGTCCGCAGGTCGCAGAGCTTCCGCGATATTAAATATGCTGGCTCATTTAAATGGCCGTGGCGGACTGCCCCCCCCCCCCCCGCCCAAATGACTTGAAGGGGTGGGCATTCCGTCCCCTGCAATGGCGTCAGGCGCCACAGCACAGGCACCAACGCCATTTTTAAAGGGCTTCGAGCCCTACATTGCAATATAAATTTTTAAAGGAGTAATGATGCTGAAAAATGAAATAAAGTGATCCTGACCCTCTCCCACACCCCCCAATAGACAAAAAAGTAATTAGCTGCCCTCTCCTCCCACCAAAACACTTACCTTGTGCTCCTGACCTTCCCCCTCCCTGCCAAAGTTCATCAACTTTACATTTTACCCCTTCCCACCACCCCTGAGACCAATGAAATTAGTTTGACCCTGTTTGCCCACCCTCCGCACCCACCCCCCCACCCCCCACCGGCTCCCGCACTGAAAAACATACCTGCTCCCCCCTCCCCACAAATGTTCCGCCTCGGATTCCCAGACGGGCTGAAGGCATGGGAGTGCCAGCCACTGGCACCAATATTGCCCCATAACAGATGATGGGAGTGGGAAAGTAATTAATTCATTTATCTTAATAAATTAACGTACTTAAATTTTGGTCCCATCGCCAAGTGGCGAGGGGGCCTGCCACAAGGCCTCGCCTCTGCCGACAATATCAGGCCAGGCCTTCCCGGCGTCGAGGCCCATGGTGGGCTTCTGCCGGAGGCATTTTCCAGCCCATCCCTCCCCCCAAATCCCCCCACCATGACCCTTGATGTCCGGGGGGCTGTAAAATCCGGCCTAATGTTACCAGGGTACCCAGAATTAAATTACGAAGAGAGATTACAAGGCTTGTATTCCCAGAAATATGGAAACTTAAGGTGTGATTTGATAGAGGCTTTTAGGATTTGGAAAGAAATTGATAAGGCAGATCGAGAGAACGTTCTCTCGCTAGTGGAGAAGTCTTGGGCTTGTATCCACTGGAGTGTAGAAGGGAAAGAAGCAACTTGATTGAAACATATAAGATCCTGAGAGGTCTTGACAGGGTGGATGTGGAAAGGATGCTTCCTGTTGTGGGAAGATCTAGAACTAGGGGTCACTGTTCAAAAATAAGGGGTCTCCCGTTTAAGACAGAGTTGTGATTCTTTGGAACTCTTCCTCAAAAGGAGGTGGAAGCAGAGTCTTTGAATATTTTTAAGGCAGAGGTAGATAGATTCTTGATAAGCAAGGGGGTGAAAGGATATTGGGGGTAGGCGGGAATGTGGAGTTGAGGTTACAATCAGATCAGCCATGATCTTATTGAATGGCAGAGCAGGCTTGAGGGGCCGAGTGGCCTACTCCTGCTCCTAATTCACATGTTCATATATTCGTATGTATTAAAATGAGTCAGGTCATTCAGCAGAGAAGTTAGGAAACACTTCTTCTTACAAAGGGTACTAGAATGATGGAACTCTCTACTCCAAAAAGCAACAGATGATAGTTCAATTAATAATTTTAAATCTGTGATTGATAGATCTTTGTTAAGCAAGGGTATTAAGTGATATGGAGCCAAGATGGGTAAATGGAGTTAGGCTACAGATTAGCCATAATCTCATTGAATGGTGGAACAGGCTTGAGGGGCTGAATGACCTACTGCTGTCCCTATGTTCTCTTGCTTTCCTTCAAATAGTGCTTTGGGACCTACGATGTCTACCTGAACTTGGTTTAAAACATAATCCGAAAGACAGCACCTCAGACAATGCAGCCATCCTTCAGTGCTGCACAAAACTTTGGCTTAGGTTATGTGCTTAAGTCCATAGTGGGGCTTGAGCCTACTAGCTTCTATATACTGAGTAAAGATGCATCTGTTTTATTTGGTTTTACAGGGGGACTTGCACTCTAATGATTAGGATTGAATTTTTAGATTTCACTTTATGAATACCTGCCTAGAAAGCACTAGCGAGGAAAGTCTATCCACAGAAGTAACCTAAATTGAACAGTATTTGAGGGGCCTAGAAAAGTATGTTTCTCAGAAAAGTATAACCAGACAGGAAAACCGCAGCATCTGCTCCTTGAAGAAAATGCAATGAGGAAGGGAAAGTAAAAATTATTTTTGACCGGGCACAGATCAGGCAGATAAAATGTGTTAAATAACATTGATTAGGATATTTTAGGATATAAAGGATCCATATAGTTTCTGAAAAATAATTAAGGGTGTGATGTGAATCTCACAGACTAAAATTACCTGAGGTACTCATGAATTATATAAGCTACACCATAAGTGCTTTGCAAACACTATTATGACAAGTGTATTTTGTCTGTATTACACATCCTGCTGACTTTGTTTTAAAACTGAAAATATCACGAGCTACGTGCTGTCTATTTTAAGATTTATGTGGGGAGCTGGGATGTATCACTGCCAGGATCATTGTGTCTGAATGTAAGCCTGCCACAAATTTGGGTCTTCTATGGTTAACTCCTCAGGCTCAGTGGAGTCGATTACTCCCGGAAGTGCTCAAAGTCTCTTACTTTATGTTTCGATCTCAGTGAGACCACTAATATTAACACAAGAGATCTAAACTCCCTAGATCAGTTTAAAGAAGTACATGCCAAGATTTCATGTTTTAAGACTTTGACTATAACAACTAAACTAAAAATCAGAATTAACTAAATGCTACTTTGTAAGTAGCTAATATACTAAATTACAGAGGAAGGTATTTCCCTTTAACTTATTAAATCACTTGAAAACCCCACAACACATTTACATGTTACACAGTGTCCTCATTGAAGCAATATCTTTGCAGTTAAAAGTCCCAAACTCCTCCGAGTTGCAGTGGGTTGGTTTTCCCAGTCCTTCTCAAAGTCAATGGCCTCCTCGTTCACTTCTTCCGAGCACTTTTGACCTGGATTTCCGTAAATAAGACGATCTCTGGTGATCCCATTGGTCTTTTGTCCTCTGTAAACCTCAGCTTTCAATTATTGGGTTCAAGTCTTAGCAGCCTTTCACTGTATTAGTGTTTTGAGAGCAGATGTTTTCTCCTTCACATTCCAAATTCATATTCAAACATATAAGATTCTGAAGGGACTTGATAGGGTAGACAATGACAGATTGTTTCCACTGGTTGAAGAATCTAAAACATGGGGGCACAGTTCAGGATAAGGGGCCGATCATTTTGGACCAAGATGAAGAGAAATTAAAAGCAAAATACTGCGGATGCTGGAAATCTGAAATAAAAACAAGAAATGCTGGAATCACTCAGCAGGTCTGGCAGCATCTGTGGAAAGAGAAGCAGAGTTAACGTTTCGGGTCAGTGACCCTTCATCGGAACTGAAGAGAAATTAGTTCACTCAAAGGGTTGTGAAGCTTGAGAATTCTCTACCCCAGAGGGTTGTGGATGCTCCATCATTGAATACATTTAATGCTGGGGTAGACAGATTTTTGGTCTCTCAGGGAATAAAGGAATAGGGTGAGCAGGTGGGAAGGTGGAGTTGAGGCCTAAGATCAGTCATGATCATTTTGAATGGCGGAGTCGGCTCAATGGGCCATATGGTGTACTCCTGATCCTATTTCTTGTGTCCTTTCTTTTCTGAGGCTGCCACTGCTGGTGTTTGTGTCTTCCAGTCTTCCTGACAGTATCCAGACTGCTGAAAGCCTGTAGAATTTATCCAGAATCAAAAATCAATAGTCATTTGCATTTTTCAATATGCAGAGTCCATATATCTGGTCACAGCAGAACCACCCGGGCTTTCCTTTGTTTCCAGGTGTTAAAAATTTCAATTCGAGTTAGCACCTTCTGCGCCTCTGGCTCCCTGTTTATGATCTGAGAGTCTGGGACAGCGAAGCCCATTGTTCTTCAAGTGTTACAACCTTGAATTCTGGTTTCAAAAGGGTCTTGGATCTGGGTTCCTTAGTCATATCATAACCAGGATCTCTGTCTTGTCTCTAGGTAGAGTTGGTGTGAGGTCATATGTCTCTTCTGAATCCTCCTTACACTACTTTAAAAATCATAGTTTTAAAAATATACTCATACAATAAAGTTCAGAACACCTTCCCCCTAAAAATAGAAAATTCATTATCGTAGTAATGATTTTTATACAACATTATCAACATAACATTGTAAACACTTGCATCATTAACATTTTTTACACATAACAACATTACTGTTTTCCTCCATTGTATCCTTTCTTTAAATTCTGTACAGGGCATTGGCAATTACATTGCTCTTTCCTGTAACATGTACAATCTTTAGGGTACATGGTTGTAACATTAAACTCTATTGGAATAATCTGGCATTCTTGGTCTTGAATTCCTCTAAAAACCTTTATGGATTATGATTAGTGTAAATGGTCATTTCCTCTTGGCCATTATTGATGCATTCTTCAAAATGTTGAAGAGCCAATACGAGACCGAAAGTTTCCTTTTCAATAGTAGTGTATCTTTTTTGGTACTTATTTCATTTTTTAGAGCAATAACTGACTGGCCGTTCAATATCAGCATCATCATCCTGGAGTAACACTGCTCCTACTCTGACATCACTGGCATCAATAGCTACTTTAAAGGGCTTGCTAAAATTTGGTGCTGAAGGTAAGCATGCAGGTGCAACAGACGGTAAAAAGGGCAAATGGTATGTTGGCCTTCATAGCGAGAGGATTCAAGTACAGGAGCAGGGATGTCTTGCTGCAATTAGACAGGGCCTTGGTGAGGCCACACCTGGACTATTGTGTGCAGTTTTGGTCTCCTTATCTGAGGAAGGATATTCTTTCTATCGGGGGAGTGCAGCGAAGGTTTACCAGACTGATTCCTGGGATGGCGGGACTGACATATGAGGAGAGATTGAGTCCATTAGGATTATATTTGCTGGAGTTCAGAAGAGTAAGGGGGGATCTCATAGAAACTTATAAAATTCTAACGGGACTTGACAGGGTAGATGCAGGAAGGATGATCCCGATAGTGGGGGATCCAGAACCAGGGTCATAGTCTAAGGATATGGGGTAAACCTCTCAGGACTGAGATGAGGAGAAATTTCTTCACCCAGAGAGTGGTGAGCCTATGGAATTCTCTACCACAGAGAGCAGTTGAGGCCAAAACATTGTATGTTTTCAAGAAGGAGTTAGATATAGCTCTTGGGGTGAAAGGGATCAAAGGACATGGGGGGGGGGGGAAAGTGGGAACAGATTACTGAGTTGGATGATCAGCCATGATCATAATGAATGGCGGAGCAGGCTTGAAGGGCCGAATGGGCTACTCCTGCTCCTATTTTCTATGTTTCTATGACAGGCTCATTTATTAAAATGGATTTTAATTTCTCAAATGCCATTTGACAGGATTCTGTCCATTGGGTCTTCATGCTCTTTTTTAACACATTTGTCAGTGGAGTAATTATTGTACTGAAGTTAGGAACGAACTTCCGGTAGAACCCACACATCCCTTGGAATCGTAATATCTTCTTTTTTTGACTTGGGGACTGTGGAAATTCTATTATAACCTGAACCTTAGCTTCTCTAGGCAATACTTGATCTTGACCTATAGGGCATGACATGCCCTATATAGGTGAACTCAGCCTTGACAAACTCACTCTTCACTAAGTTTATGACCGACTGACTTTCTCTAACTTGTCGAACAGAGCCTTTAAGTTCAACATGATCCTTCCAATGTTTACCAATAGATCATCAATGTACACAACACAGTTGCTTATTCCAGCGATCACCTGGTTAGTCAATCTTTGAAACGTGTCCGGTGCATTTTTCATACCAAACGGCATGGCCTTACACTGAAATAGGTCATCTGGGTCACAAAAGCAGAAGTTTCTTTAACTTGGTGGGCCAAGAGCATTTGCCAATATCCTTTCAACAAATCTCCAATCTGTCAATACAATCCTTAAATTGTGGAATTGGATAAAACTCTGTTTTAGTTACTGCATTGATTTTCTGGTAATCAATACAAAATATTTTGGAACTATCCAGCTTTGATATTAGCACAGCTGGAGAACTCCAGCAGTTTTGATTGTGTCCAATTATATAATTCTTCAGCATACATTGAACCTCCTCTCAGATCTGAGCCAATTTATTAGGATTAAGTCAATAAGGGTTCTGTTTAATGGGTGTAGTTGGCCCAACATCAACCCCATAAATAGCCAAAGGAGTTCTACCTGGCTTATCTGCACATACTGCTTTAAAATCTTTTAACGGCTCAGCTATGTCCCTTTTATGTTGTTCAGAAAGATAGTGTAGAACTGTATCTAAATTTTGTAACACTCCTGTGTTTGCCAATTTCAGCATAGGAGGTTCATTCTGAGAGTTCTCAGTCTCTGCCTCTTCATCGTACTCATTAAAAATAGCACTATCCTGATCCTGCTCTTCAATCATTTGGCATACATTTACTGGCTGACAATGTTCACGGTCATAGTATCTTTTTGATATATTCATATGACACACACTGAATTTTCCAGCTGTCTTGGGTAGTAATCAAATAGTTCATCTCACTGAGTTTCCTCTTAATGAACATATGAACATACGAATTAAGAGCAGGAGTAGGTCACTCGGCCCCTTGAACCTGCTCCGCCATTCAATAAGATCATGGCTGATCTGATTGTAACCTCAACTCCATTTTCATGCCTACTCCTGATAACCTTTCACCCCTTGCTTATCAAGAATCTATTGTCCTCTTCCTTAAAATATTTAAAGGGGTGGCACAGTGGCGCAGTGGTTAGCACCGCAGCCTCACAGCTCCGGCGACCCGGGTTCAATTCTGGGTACTGCCTGTGTGGAGTTTGCAAGTTCTCCCTGTGTCTGCGTGGGTTTCCTCCGGGTGCTCCGGTTTCCTCCCACATGCCAAAGACTTGCAGGTTGATAGGTAAATTGGCCATTATAAATTGCCCCTAGTCGGGTTGTAGGGAAATATGGGGACAGGTGGGGATGTGGTAGGAATATGGAATTAGTGTAGGATTAGTATAAATGGGTGGTTGATGGTCGGCACAGACTCGGTAGGCCAGAGGGCCTGTTTCAGTGCTGTATCTCTAAATAAAAAAAATAAATAAATAAACTCTGCTTCCACTGCCTTTTGAGGAAGAGAGTTCCAAAGACTCATAACCCTTTGAGAGAAAAAAATTCTCCTTATCTCTGTCTTAAATTGACGACCCCTTATTTTTAAACAGTGAACCCGAGTTCTAGATTTTCCCACAAGGGGAAACATCCTTTCCACATCCACCCTTTCAAGACCTCTCAGGATTTTATATGCTTCAATCAAGTCGCCTCTTATTCTTCTAAACTCCAGCAGATACAAACCAAGCCTGCCCAACCTTTCTTCATAAGACAACCTGCCGATTCCAGGTATTAGTCTAGTAAATCTTCTCTGAACTGCTTGAGACCAATACTGTACACAGTACTCCAGATGTGGTCTCACCAATACCCTGTATAACTGAAGCATTACCTCCCTACTTTTGTATTCAATTCCCCTCGCAATAAACTATAACATTTTATTAGCTTTCCTAATTATTTGCTGAACCTTTTGCGATTCATGCACTATGACACCCTCTGCATCTCAGATCTCTGCAATCTCTCACCATTTAAATAATATCCTTCTTTTTATTCTTTCTGCAAAAATGGACAATTTCACATTTGCCCACATTATACTCCATTTGCCAGATCTTTGCCCACTCATTTAATCTATCTATATCTCTTTATAGCCTCCATATGTCCTCTTCACAACTTACCTTTCCCACCTATCTTTGTGTTATTAGCAAATTTAGCAACCATACCTTCGGTCTCTTCATCTCAGTCATTTATATAAATTGTAAAAAGTTGAGGCCCCAGAACTAATCCCTTAAGGCACACCACTCATTACATCTTGCCAACCAGAAAATGACCCATTTATGCCTACTCTCTGTTTCCTGTTAGCTAGACAATCTTCTATCCATGCTAATATATTACCCCCAACACCATAAGCCGTTATTTTCCACAATAACCTTTAACATGGCACCTTATTAAGTGCATTCCAGAAACCTAAGTACAGCACATCCACCAGTTCCCCTTTATCCACAGCACATGTTACTTCTTCAAAGAACTCCAATAAATTAGTTAAACATGATTTCCCTTTCACAAAACCATGTTGACTCTGCCTGATTACCTTGAATTTTTCTAAGTGCTCTGTTATAACATCTTTAATAATAGCTTTGAACATTTTCCCTAAGACAGATGCTGAGTTCCTCCAACCCTTCCATTTCTTGACTTACAACCATTTCTGGGATGGTACTTGTATCCTCTACAGACCAATGCAAAATATCTGTTCAATTCATCTACCATCTCCTAATTTTCCCTTATTAATTTCCCAGACTCACATTCAATAGGGGCAATGCTCACTTTAACTCTTTTAAAAAAAATATATGTAGAAAATCCTATTATCTGATTTTATATTTCCAGCTAGCTTTCTCTTGTACTCTATTTTTCCATCCTCATCAATCTTTTACTCTTTGCTGTTTTTTATATTCTGTCCAATCTTCTGACATGCCACCCATCTTTGTGCAATTATATGCTTTTTCTTTAAGTCTGATACTATCTTTAACTGGTTTAGTTAGCCACAGATGGTGGGTCCTCCCTTTGGAATTATTCTTTCTCATTGGAATGTATCTATTCTGTGTATTCTGAAATATTCCCTTAAATGTCTGCCACTGCATCTCTATTGACCTATCCCTTAATCTAATTTGCCAGTTCATTTTAGCTAGCTCTGCTTTCATGCCCTCATAATTACCCTTGTTATAGTTTAAAATACTGGCCTTTGACCCATTCTTCTCTCCCTCAAAGTATATGTAAAATTCAGTCATATTATGATCACTGCTATCTAGGGACATCTTCACAATGAGGTCAACAATTAATCCTATCTCGTTGCACAATACCAGGTGTAGCATACCCTGCTCTCTGGTTGGCTCCAGAACGTGCTGTTCTAAGAAACTATCCCGAAGATATTCTATGAACTCCTCATCTAAGCTACCTTTTCCCATCTGATTCTTCCAGTCTATATGTAGATTAAAATCCCCCATGATTATCACCGTACATTTTTGACAAGCTCCCATAAATCCTTCCTTTATACTCGATTCTACCGTGTGGTTACTGTTAGGGAGCCTGTATACCACTCCCAAAAGTGACTTCTTGCCTTTATCATTTCTCATCGCTACCCAAACTGCTTCTACATCCTGTTTCCCTAAACATAGGTTATCCCTCTCTAATGTGTTAATACCATCATTAATTAACACAGCCACCTTTTCGTAGCTTCCTGTCCATCCTAAATGTCATGTACCCTTCAATATTTAGGTCCCAATTTATGTCATCCTGCTGCCATGCCTCTGTAATGGTTATTAGATTGTACTTATTTATTTCTATTGCGCTATCAGTTCCTCTGTTTTGTTTCGAATGCAATGTTGTTATGACTGAGGCAGGAGGAGTGCACAGTTTATTCTAGTCCCACTTCTCCACAGGTCACAATATATATTTTAAATTTTCCCATTTACTGATATGGTCAATCATATACTCTATTTTGCCCAGAAAAAAACACACTAACCAGGTTTCTTTAATGAACAACAACATTTTCAGTTTATTATCAAACAAGTATTAACCATTAATGAGGTAAAGCATAGACACACAGATTGAAATGTTAAAGTTCCCTTTGTACCTTAACCCCTCACACTGACACACACACACGCACACACACACACACACGCACGCACGCACACACACACACACGTTAACCAGAAAAATAAAGGGATTTTTGTTTTCAGAACTCTATCACAGACAAAAAAAAACCCTTGGGCTGAATACTTGCTCATTCTTGAAGAAACAGCAGATGAGATATGTTGTGTTCCAAAACTGGCAGACGGTCTTGCCTCCGAGTACATACAAATGGGTCACTGGGATCTTTTAGAACAGTTCTTTTCAGGTGACGTTGAGAATTAATTTAGCAGGCTTTTCTTCAAAGACAGGAGACGAGATGAGTTGACACAGTGGACTGCTCAGGCCCTTTTAGAGAGGTGCTGGAAAGCTGAGCTGAGTTGAGGTCTTCTCTCCTTCCTTGGGAATTCTCTTCACCTTCTGCAGGCTTTTTGAAGAGATGGAACAGCCTGGGCTGAGCTGGGGTTCTGTCCTGAAAAGGGTGTGTGACTGACACTTCTCTGCACACATCTTCCCCTGTTACCAGGATTTCTGTTCTATTTTTAACTTGAGTCTTGTGACAACCAGTAAATGTTATTGCCAAACTAGTTCTTTCAGTGTCCTCATGATGACGCTCTTGAAAAAAAACTGGTCCAAAATTTCTTCAGTTTGACTGAGAAGTCCTCAAAATATTTTTAACAAAAAACAGAAGCACTTTCATAACACTTCCACCCTTGGAGGAATGAACACCATTTTTAAAAGTGTTTCATTATAAAGTGTGGGGAAAAATAGACGATGAAAAATTTTCACACTCATACTCATTCACTGTTTTCTTGTAGTTAATACAATTCTGCTTCGTACCCTCTTTTCATTCAGATAACTCAAAATAAAGTTAGATTCTCAATAAAGCATCTGCAATAATATTATTTTTGCCCACAAAGTAGATAATCTTTAAGCAATAATTCTAATAGTAAACTCCATTGGAATAGTCTGGCATTCTGGTTTATGAATTTTTCCACAAAGGCTATGATCAGTACATACCAGTGTCTCTCTGTCGTTGTGTCAGACATAGACTTCAAATGCTTAAGAGCCAATAATAAACTTAGGGTTTCATTTTTGACTGTTGAATATCTTTTCTGGTGTCTATTTAGCTTTTTGGAAAAGTATCCCACTGGCCTTTCTATCCCTGATTCATCGTCTTGTGACAGGACTGCACCAACCCCAGGTCACTAACATCAATTGCTACTTTGAAGGGCTTAGTGAAATTTGGAGCCTTTAAAAAGATGCTTGGCACTCCACTGACTACACTACCTTGGTTTTCTTTTTCTGTAGTAGATCTGTCAGTGGAGTAGCTATGGTGCTGACATTTGGTACAAACTTTCGGTAGAAACCACACATCCCCAAAAACCTCATGATTTCTCACTTAGTCTTAGGCGTAGGGAACTCCACCAATGCTTGTATTTTCACGGCACTTGGCAACACTTGTCCTTTTTTTTTATTCATTCATGGGATGTGGGCGACGCTGGCAGGCCAGCATTTATTGCCCATCCCTAATTGCTCTTGAGAAGGTGGTGGTGAGCTGCCTTCTTGAACCGCTGCAGTCCATTTGGGGTAGGTAGACCCACAGTGCTGTTAGGAAGGGAGTTCCAGGATTTTGACCCAGCGACAGTGAAGGAACAGCGATATAGTTCCAAGTCAGGATGGTGTGTGACTTGGAGGGGAACTTGCAGGTGGTGGTGTTCCCATGTATTTGCTGCCCTTGTCCTTCTAGTTGTTAGAGGTCGCTGGTTTGGAAGATGCTGTCTAAGGAGCCTTGGTGCATTGCTGCAGTGCATCTTGTAGATGATACACACTGCTGCCACTGTGTGTCGGTGGTGGAGGGAGTGAATGTTTGTAGATGGGGTGCCAATCAAGCGGGCTGCTTTGTCCTGGATGGTGTCGAGCTTCTTGAGTGTTGTTGGAGCTGCACCCATCCAGGCAAGTGGAGAGTATTCCATCACACTCCTGACTTGTGCTTTGTAGATGGTGGACAGGCTTTGGGGAGTCAGGAGGTGAGTTATTCACCTCAGGATTCCTAGCCTGTGACCTGCCCTTGTAGCCACGGTATTTATATGGCTACTCCAGTTCAGTTTCTGGTCAATGGTAGCCCCTAGGATGTTGATAATGGGGGATTCAGTGATGGTAATGCTGTTGAATGTCAAGGGGAGATGGTTAGATTCTCTCTTGTTGGAGATGGTCATTGCCTGGCATTTGTGTGGCGTGAATGTTACTTGCCACTTATCAGCCCAAGCCTGTAGTCCAGGTCTTGCTGCATTTCTACACGGACTGCTTCAGTATCTGAGGAGTCACGAATGGTGCTGTACATTGTGCAATCATCAGCAAACATCCCCACTTCTGACCTTATGATTGAAGGAAGGTCATTGATGAAGCAGCTGAAGATGGTTGGGCCTAGGACACTACCCTGAGGAACTCCTGCAGTGATGTCCTGGAGCTCAGATGATTGACCTCCAATAACCACAATCATCTTCCTTTGCGCTAGGTATGACTCCAACCAACGGAGAGTTTCTCCCCTGATTCTCATTGACTCCAGTTTTGCTAGGGCCCCTTGATGCCATACTCGGACAAATGCTGCCTTGATGTCAAGGGCAGTCACTCTCACCTCACCTCTTGAGTTCAGCTCTTTTGTCCATGTTTGAACCAAGGATGTAATGAGGTCAGGAGCTGAGTGGCCCTATTATATGCCCGAGGAAGGTCACTCTCGCTTTCGCAAATTCACTTTTGGTAAGGTTTATTACTAAATCAGCCAATTGTAATTTTCTAAACAGAACATCTAGTTGTTCCAAGTGGCACTGTAGACCAGCACATCATCAAGGTAAACCACACAGTTAGGAACACTGGCAACCACTTGGTTCATTAGTCTCTGAAAGGTTGCTGGGGCATTTATTTAGCCCAAATGGCATCACTTGGCATTGGAAAAGACTGTCCGGTGTGACAAAAAACGATATTTCTTTAGCCTGGGGTGTTAAAAGAACTTGCCAGTATTCCTTTAACAAATATATTTTTGGAAGAAACATGGCACTACCCACTCTGTCAATACAGTCTTCCAAGCGAGGAATTGAGTAGGAGTCTGCCTTTGTGACTGCATTAACTTTTAGGTTTAGGCATTAATACTACTGGCGAACTCCAGCTGCTTTGACTGGGTTCTATTAGGTGGGTTTCTGGAATATATTGGATTTCTGCTTTTATCTGGGCCTGTTTCTCTGGACTTAAGCAGTAAGGATTCTGTTTTATAGGAATGGATTCCCCTACAACCACATCATGTGTGGCTAAGGTTGTACACCCTGGCTTATCCCTACAGACCCTTTTAAATGCTGTGAGTAGTCTTGTTAGGTCTTCTCATTGGTCTGCATCTAAACATGAAAGCATAGTGTCCAATCTCCCTAACAATTCAGTATTAGCTAACCGGATGGTAGGAGGTTCCGGCTATAATATTCTTTTAACATATTGTTATGACACAACTGATTCTTTTTCTGGCGATCTGGGTTGTGAATCAAATAATTTATCTCACCAATTCTTTTGGCCACTTTATATGGACCACTGAACCGTGCTTTCAATGGTTCACCCTGTAAAGGCAATAAGACTAACACTTCATCCCCTGGTTGAAATGTTTGGGTCTTGGCATGCTTGTCTACCCATTTCTTCATGGTTGTTTGGGAAGCTTTAAAGTGTTTAAGGTACTCCTGAGCCACTTTGAAAGCTCTCGTGAGCTGTTCCCGGAACATGGATACATAATCTAGCACAGCAGATTTATCCCTCTGTTCTAAAAAACGTTTTTTAATTAGTTTTAGAAGATTTCTTATCACATGTCCACAAAATAATTCAAAAGGACTAAAACCCTTATCCCTAGTGATAAACAAAATAAATTCTAGCCCTTTGTCTCAATCATGAGGATATTCATGACAGTATGCCCTGATCATTGTTTTGAGGGTCTGATGGTACCGTTCTAAAGCCCCATGTGTCTGTGGGTGGTATGCTGAGGACCTTAACTGTGTTATGCCCAAACTATTAATAACTTGCTGGAAAATTTGAGACATAAAATTGGAACCTTGATCCAACTGAATCTCAAACAGTAATCTATATCTAGTGAAGAACTGGGTTAACTTCTCTACCACTACCTTAGCAGAAATTGTTCTCAAGGGAAGGGCCTCTGGGAACCGAGTAGCCATATCCATGATAGTGAGTATATAATGATGTTCCGCTTTTGTTTTTGGGAAAGGTCCCACACAGTTTACCAAAACCCTACTAAATGGTTCCCCAATAACTAGTATGGGAATTAGAGGTGCCGGTTTTATGGAAGGTTGCAGTTTTCCTACAATCTGGCACATATGGCACATTTTATAAAACTGCACCATGTCCAGGTAAAGACCTGGCCAGTAAAAATGTCACCTTATACGTGATTGGGTCTTCCGGATCCCCAGATGTCCTGCTATAGAAATTACATGGACATCTTTAATACTTGCCTTTCTTTCACCCTCCCACCTTCTATCCTTCTTGGTTTGTGGGGTGATGGACAAAAGGTTTGAGCTCGTAAACAAGCTCGTAATCATCAGCAATCTCAGTTGCATCTATGGCTGTTGAAACCTTCTTGTTTTCTACATTGGTTCTTACAAAGGGAGGGAATGAATTTTTAAACTTTCCAGGAGAATTATTTCTCTAAGGATCTCATACATGTCCTCTACCTTTAGTGCCTGCATCCAATGATCGAAATTAATTTGATTTACCCTTTTAAATTCTATATAGGCCAGCCCAGGCTGTTTCCAGAGATCCGATATTTCTGCCGATCAGCTTTAGCGACTAACTCATAAGCAGCGAGAATAGCCTTTTTTGCCATCTCATAATCTGCAGAAGCCTCCTCAGAAAGCATGGCATAAACTTCATGAGCTCTGCCCATCAACCTGCTTTGCATAAGCAATGTCCAGCTTTCCTTCACCCACATCATCTCTTTAGCTATTTTTTCAAAAGAAATGAAAAATGCCTCTACATCCCTTTCCTCAAACTTCGGGAGAGCTTGTACACATTTAAACAGCTATCCACTGGGTCCTGGTCTTGGAGTCAGATCTTTCCTCAGCAGAATTTTCACTGGAGTCAAGGCCACCCTTTTTTCTTAGTTCCAGCTTTTTAAAATTCAAATTCCCTTTCTTCTCTTTCTCTTTCCTGCCGCTTTGCTTGCTCCCTTTGAAATACTAGTTCAAGTTCAAGTTTCTTCATTGCCAATCTTGTTTCCTGTTCAAGTTGCTTCATCTGCAACTGAATCTAGCCCATTCAACTAAATTATCATCTGGATTGCCTTTTCCTTCTTGCAATTTCAAAGCTGTGCTATTACCTCATTTGTGGCTGCTTTCTTAGCCCCTGGTTTTAACTCCAACTCCAAATTTTCTGCCAATTCCTTTAGCCTAGACTTGGTTAAGTTCAGCAAATCATTCAGGGATAAATCCTCCCTCCCCAGAAAGGCTGTAGCAACTAACAAAGCCATTTCAGTAATGTAAACTTTACTCTAATGCACAAGAAACCTGTTTTTCCTTTTCCTCTTTTCAAATATTATACCCCATTTACAATTGCACATCGTTGGCTTTGGGTTATCCTGCACAGAGCCCCTAAATATATACTATGACCGAGGCAGGAGGAATGCACTGTCTTTCTCTAGTTCCGCTTCTCCACAGGTCACAGCATATATTTAAATGTTTATCCAGTTACTGATATGGCCAATCGTATACTCTATTTTTTATTTCAGAAAAAATATACACCAATCAGGTGTCTTTAATAAACAATCAAATTATCAGTTTATTATAAACCAAGACTTATCCAGTAGAGATGCATACCATTAACACATAGTTTGATAAATGATTGTAAATAGATATTCCCTTTGAGATACCCAACACACACACACACACACACACACACACACACACACACACACACACACACACACACACACACACACACATGAAATTGAAATAAAACAATAAATAACTTTTCTCTGCAGATATTCACTTTACATAAAGACAAAAAAAACTTTGGCCAAATACATGTTAATTCTTGAGAGAAAAGGAAAAGATCTGGAAGGATATCAGTTGTCCTTTGGTCTGTCATCCAGGTACATGGAAATGGGTCACTGGGATCTTTTCAGAAGCAGTTCATTCTGCAGATGTTGAGAAGTTGTCTGGTGGTTTGCAGGAGAAATACAGCATCGGGGGTTTCATATATCACACTGGATATGCAGGGTTTCTCAGAGACAGGAGGAAAGAGATGAGCTGGTTGCTTCTCTCTTGGCAGGCTAACCTCCAACTGCCTTCAAAATAGTCCACACCCCAACTGAACCAAAACAATATCCCAAAAGCGAAACCAACTCTTGATCATCATAAATCTTGACATGTCACTTTTCACTAAACAACACTCCCGAGTCACCAAGGCTTCTGTTGTTTATTTAGCTTAAGGCATGTGACATCCATTAAAGGTTTGTTTCCAAACAAAACCTCAAGTGTCCTCCCAGTGACCTTTGTAAAAGAAAACACATCCATGGAATCTTTTCAGTTTTCCAAATGAACCAATGTCCATAATCTTTAACACAAGTCCTCAAAACTTTTTTTAAGAATGGAGCACATTCATAACAATTGAGGTAATAGCATAGCTTATTTTACCAACTTTATATTCTTCAGGATGGGACCTTATCTCTGAAGGGATACTACTTTTAAATTCTTCCATTAGGATTACTTTTCTAAGGGTCTCTAAGTCTTGCTCAATCTTAATTAACCTATACCATTGATCAAACACCTTTGCCTTCTCTCTCGCAAATTCCATATATGGCCCTGTGTTCTTTTTAAATTCCTGAGTTTGTGTCAGTAAGCTTCTAGTATCAATTCCTAGGCATTGAGAACAGCAGCCTTTACTCTGTCATAGTCCCTTGAGTGTTCATCTGACGGAGATGTGTATACCTCCAAGGCTTTCCCAAATAAAACACTCTGGAGAAGCACTGACCAAGATGGTTTAGGTCATTTTAGTTTCATAGCAATTTTCTCAAATGATATAAAGTACATTTCTACTCCCTCTTCACTAAATTTAGATACCAAGCATATATTCTTTGCCAAATCAAAACTATGAGGAGTTTCACCTTCAATGGAGTTTTTCCAGTCTTACTTTGTGGTCTAATGCCAATTTTCACATTTCTTTTTCTTTCTCTTCCCTTTCTCTTTCAAATTTAAGTTTTCTCATTTCGAGTTGTAATTGTCTCTTTTTTAAGTTCCAGTTTGTAACTGAAATCTAGCTAATTCAATCTGTGAGTTACCAAGATCACTCTTTTCTTCCTTAAGGTTAAAATGTCAATCCAACATTTCAACAATTTCTGCCTTTTTAGCTTTTGATCTTAAACTAACTCCCAATTTCTCTGCTACAGCCATTAATGTATCCACTGTTAACTTTGCTAAATAACTGAGAGTCAAACCTTCTCTCCACAAAGGCTTGAGTGCTAAAAGTAGACATGCTGACTTTTCTTTAGAGCAAAAGTAATTGTGAAATCTTGATAATTTAAATTCTGGCAAATTCCAATGTACCCATTTACAGCCTCTGAATTCGTAGCCCAGAGAAGCTCCCAATTTGTTATGACCTCAGTGAGACTGTTAATGTTAAGAGATATGAACTCCTCAGATCAATTTAAAGAAGTAAACGGCAGGATTTCATGTTGTAATACTTTCACTATAAGAATCATACTAAAAATCAACATTAACTAAATGGCACTTTGAAAGTAGCTAATACACTAAATTACAGAGGAAGGTATTTCCCCTTAACTTATTAAACACTTGAAAACCCCACACCATATTTATATGTTACACAGTGTCCTCATTGAAGCAATGGGCTGAATTTTACCACAGACCCCTGATGTCAGGGGTCGTGGCAGGAGATGCTGAAGAATGCCTCTGGGAGAGGCCCACCATGGGTCTTGACGCTGGGAAGACCCTGCCCACATTGCTGGCGGCAGTGACGCCATTACCAGGGATGGAGCACCCACACCCTCCACGTCATCGTGGGGGAGGGGAGCAGTTCGCTCAGGCATGTAAATGAGTTGCCATGTATAATATCGTGGCGGCTCCGTGTAGCAAAAGCCCCGCGTGCGGGCTGCCATCTTAGTAGCTCACTGCCGAGATCGGTGTCGTGCTAGTAAAATTCAGACCAATATCTTTGTAGTTAAAAAGCCCAAACTCCTCCCAGTTGTAATGGGTTGGATCTCCCAGTTCTTCTCAAAGTCATTGTCCTCTTCGTTCACTTCTTCCAAGCACTTTTGTGCCTGGGCTTCCGTAAATAAGGCGATCTTTGGTGACCTCATTGATCTTTTTTCCTCTGCAAACCTCAGCTTTCGAATTGGGTTCAAGTTTTATCAGCCTTTCGCTGTATTAGTGTTCTGAGAGCAGATGTTTTCTCTCTCTCTCTTCTAAGGCTACCACTGCTCGTCTTTTTGTCTTCCTGTCTTCCTTACAGCCTCCTTACAGCCTATTGAATTTATCCAGAATCAAAAGTCAATTGTCATTTGCCTTTTTCAATATGCAGAGTCCAAAAGTCTGGCCACAGCAGAACCACCCAGGTCTTCCTTTGTTTCTAGGTGTTAAAACTTTCATTTTGAGTTTGCATCTTCAGAGCCCCTGGTTCCTTGTTTATGATCTGAGAATCCGGGCAAGTGAAAACCATTGTTCGTTAGGTGTTACAACCTTGAATTGTGCTTTCAAAAGGGTCTTTGATCTAGGTTCCTGTCTTGTCTCTGGGTAGAGTTGGTATGAGGTCACATGTCTCCTCTGAATCCTTCTTACACAACATTCTAAATCACAGTTTTAAAACATAATCTTACTACAAAGACCAGCGTTCATAACACTTTATGGGAATTGACTCACACTGCCTTGTATGTAGCTGCATGATAGAATATGTATGTTAGTGCTTCTGGCAATTCTGACATTTATTTCCAATCTCTAGTTGCCCTGGCTGGAGAGTCTCGTAGTAGGGATCACAGTCTCAGGACAAGATGACAGTCATTTACAACTGAGATGAACAGAAATTTCTTCACTCGGAGAGTTGTGAATCTTTGGGATTCTCTACCCAAGAGGGCTGTGGATGCTCAGTTGATTAGTATATTCAAGATCGAAATTGATAGATTTTTGGGCACTCAGGGCGTCCAGTGATTTAGAGATTGAACAGGAAATTGGAGTTGATGTAGAAGTTCAGCCGTGATCTTACTGAATGGTGGAGCAGGCTCATGGAGCCACATGGCCTACTCCTACTCTTATGTTCTTATTGTATATTAACTGACACTTTCTGGTTCAAATTCCCACAGACTAGTCAAGCAACAGCCCGACATAGTTATACTCACGGAATCATACCTTACAATGTCCCAGACACGATCATCACCACTCCTGGCTATGTCCTGTCCCACCGGTAGGACAGACCCAACAGAGGTAGCAGCACAGTGGCATACAGTCAGGAGGGAGTTGCCCTGGAAGTCCTCAACATCGACTCTGGACCCCATGAAGTCTCATGGCATCAGGTCAAACATGGGCAAGGAAACCTCCTGCTGATTATCACCTACCACCCGCACCCCCCACCCCACCCCTCAGCTGATGAATCAGCTCTCCTCCATATTGAACACCACTTGGAGGAAGCACTGAGGGTGACAAGGGCGCAGAATGTGCTCTGGGTGGGGGACTTCAATGTCCGTCACCAAGAGTGGCTCGGTAGCACCACTACTGACCGAGCTGACTTAGCCCTAAAGGACATGGCTGTTAGACTGGGTTTACGGCAGGTGGTGAGGGAACCAACAAGACGGAAAAACATACTTGATCTCATCCTCACCAATCTGCCTGCTGCAGATGCATCTGTCCAAGACAGTATTGGTAAGAGAGTCCTTGTGGAGACAAAGTCCCGCCTTCACATTGAGGATACCCTCCATTGTGTTGTGTGGCACTACCACCGTGTTAAATGGGATAGATTTCAAACAGATCTAGCAATGAAAAACTGGGCATCCATGAGGCACTGTGGACCATTAGCAGCAGCAGAGTTGTACTCAACCACAATCTGTAACCTCATGGCCCGGCATATCCCCCACTCTACCATTACCATCAAGCCAGGAGACCAACCCTGGTTCAATGAAGAGTGCAGGAGGGCATGCCAGGAGCAGCACCAGGCATACCTCAACATGAGCTGTCAACCTGGTGAAACTACAACCCAGGACTACTTGCCAAAGAGCATAAGCAGCATGCGATAGACAGAGCTAAGTGATCCCACAACCAATGGATCAGATCTAGGCTCTGCAGTCCTGCCACATCCAGTCATGAATGGCGGTGGACAATTAAACAACTAACTGGAGGAGGTGGCTCCACAAATCTCCCCATCCTCAATGATGGGGGTGCCCAGCACATCAGTGCAAAAGATAAGGCAGAAGCATTTGCAACAATCTTCAGCCAGAAGTTCCAAGTAGATGATCCATCTCGGCCTCCTCCTGAAGTCCCCAGCATCACAGATGCCAGTCTTCAGCTAATTCAATGCACTCCATGTGAGATCAAGAAATGACTGAAGGTACTGGATACTGCAAAGGCTATGGGCCCTGACAACAATCCGGCAATAGTATTGAAGACCTGTGCTCCAGAACTAGCCGCGCCCCTAGCCAAGCTGTTCCAGTACAGCTACAACACTGGCATCTACCCGGCAATGTGGAAAATTGCCCAAGTATGTCCTGTACACATAAAGCAGGACAAATCCAACCCGGCCAATTACCACCTCGATCATCGTAAAGTGATGGAAGGTGTCATTGACAGTGCTATCAAGCGGCACCTGCTCAGTGACACTCAGTTTGGGTTCCGCAGGGCTATTCAGCTCCTGACCTCATTATAGCCTTGGTTCAAACGTGGGCAAAGAGCTGAAATCAAGAGGTGAGGTGAGAGTGACTGTCCTTGACATCAAGGCAGCATTTGATTGATTGAGCACCAAGGAGCCCTAGCAAAACTGGAGTCAATGGGAATCGGGGAAAACTCTCAGCTGGTTGGAGTCATACCTAGCGCAAAGGAAGAGGTTGTTGGCGGTCAATCATCTGAGCTCCAGGACATCACTGCAGGAGTTCCACAGGGTAGCGTCCTAGGCCCAACCATCTTCAGCAGCTTCATCAATGACCTTCCTTCAATCATAAGGTCAGAAGTGGAGATGTTCGCTGATGATTGCACAATGTTTAGCACCATTCATGACTCCTCAGATACTGAAGCAGTCCGTGTAGAAATGCAGCAAGACCTGGACAATATCCAGCTTAGGCTGATAAGTGGCAAGTAACATTCGCACCACACAAGTACCAGGCAATGACCATATCCAACAAGAGAGAACCTGACCATCTCCCCGTGATATTTAATGGCATTACGATTGCTGAATCCCCCACTATCTACATTCTGGGGGTTACCATTGACCTGAACTGGAGTAGTCATATAAATACTGTGGCTACAAGAGCAGGTCAGAGGCTAGGAATCCTGCAGCGAGTAACTCACCTCCTGACTCCCCAAAGCCTGTCCACCATCTACAAGACACAAGTTAGGAGTGTGATGGAACACTCTCCACGTGCAGCTCCAACAACACTCAAGCAGGATTTGAAAGCTTCCAAGCAGGGATGGAGAGAGAGAGAGAGAGAGAGGTGCCCTCACTTAGGGTCTGTTCATGTCGGAATCCAGTTGCTTCTCCTCTGCCACAGAGAAAACACCAGCTTAAAACCAGAGATGGGGAGGGGTTTGTCACATGACAGTCCCTCAGTGGTTCAAACAAAGCAGTTTGCAGTATTTCTTCTTCTTGCGGAGAGAACAGGTAGTTCCTTTAAACTTCCTGGGTCTTGGTTCTCTCCTCACAAGCATTGCAGTGTAGGATACAGTATTGCAAAGCAGGTAATCATCTCAAACTGAAAGGATGATTTTGCTGGCAGCTTGTCTTTTTAAAAATGTCTTTTAAAAAATACAAATTCAGATCTTCAGTCAGTGGATTAAAGAAAATTATCATTCAACAAAAGACATTGGCATAACAATCCTGATTAGGACCACAATTTGACCTTAACAGGTAACTGCAGAGATTTCAATCATTTCTGGTTGTCAGTAAAACATCAGAAGATACTTATTAGAATACATTGAATAAATGGGACACTCGGATATGAGTAATAAGATTAAATGCAACCAAATAGTTTTAATTACCATATTAATGCTAATACTATTACTGTCATGAGTGCATTTTTTAATACCACAATCTTCTCAAAGCCTGTCCACCATCTACAAGGCACAAGTCAGGAGTGTGATGGAATACTCTCCACTTGCCTGGATGGGTGCAGCTCCAACAACACTCAAGAAGCTCGACACCATCCAGGACAAAACAGCCCGCTTGATTGGCACCCCATCCACAAACATTCACTCCCTCCACCACCGACGCACAGTGGCAGCAGTGTGTACCATCTACAAGATGCACTGCAGCAACATACCACGACTCCTGAGACAGCACCTTCCAAACCCACAACCTCTACCATCGAGAAGGACAAGGGCAGCAGTTGCATGGGAACAGCAGCACCTGCAAGTACCCCTCCAAGCCACACATCATCCTGACTTGGAACTATATCGCCGTTCCTTCACTGTCGCTGGGTCAAAATCCTGGAACTCCCTTCCTAACAGGACTGTGGGTAGACCTACCCCACATGGACTGCAGCGGTTCAAGAAGGCAGCTCACCACCACCTTCTGAAGGACATTTAGGGATGGGCAATAATCAACTTCATCCATCACAAGCAACCCTTTTAATGATGAACCTTAGGATCTAACTGGTAGTGATCTTACAATATTAAATATTTGTAAGTTTGCACTCATCTTTGCTGCATGAAATTGCCTATGTATAGTTGTTTAGTAGTACAGAACTTGAGTATTGCTGAAAATAGAGACACGTTGTCAAAGCATTTTGTCTTGCACTCATCAGGACAATCGCAAGAATCACCAATGTAAGGAAAACAACAACTTTCTGCTGCATGAGAAGAGAGTGCTGATTGGTTGGGAGGTGAATTCTGATTGGTAGAGGCGTTGCCATGGCGAATGCACCAGCTTACGGTTACTGACAGTTAACTGCCAAGCTTTATTTAAAATTTAAACTTGGCAGCTTGACTCTGATTTGTCAAGGTATTGCCCTGAGGAATGAACCAGCGAATGGTTGTCACTTATTTTGTTCAACTGAAACAGGCACAATGTGTGTACATGCTCTTTCTGTCTGCAAAGAACCGGGCCCTGTGTATTAATATATGTAGCTTCCAGTATGTGCAAATGCACCACACTGCGAGCCCGACTGACAATCTTAAATTGGCTGTCAGCATAATTCTTAGCACACTGTGGATTATTTAGCAAATGTTGTCCAATCGTGGAATCTCATCTAATGTTGGACACTGTGTTTTGAGATTAGCAAGCATGGGCTGGTTTGGTACAGCCTGTGCCTTGCCCGGTGCGAACAGCATGTTTTTTGATAATGCATTATATCAATATTCTGAAGGGCTTGACCTATGAATTATGTAGGGTCTGTTAGCTAGGTAAACAATATACACAAATTAAAATGGTAGGTTCTGAGAATGTCTGAAGAATCAGAGAGCACTGGATTTCAATTCATAAGGTTTGTTTGGGTTCAGTCTCGTTTGGGATTTAAGTCTCAATGGATGAATCTCGACAACTCTTAACAAGATTGGTGCATGGAGCACTTTGCAGAACAGTGTAGTGTTTGTCTTTGTCCCACCAAAGAAGACCAAGTCAACTGATCTAATAGATGTGGAAAAGTTGATAGTTTTAACATTAAAAATATCCATTTCACATATGTTTAAGATTGTAAGACTGACACCAGTTAGACTCTAATTATTCAATTAAACTTGGGATTAAAAAGGTTGCTTAGAATAAATGAAGATGAATTTTAAATGATTGCAGTATTATAAAGACATTTTAAAAGTCTTAATATTACAATGTAATCATACCTCCTTAAGCTGAGGTACAAATCTTGTAACTCATTCTTATGTATTGTGTGTTGTACTCTTGTGTAATATCTGAATATAAAAAAGATGGACGGGGAAGAAAAAGTAGAAACAAGTTTATCCTTCAGTCCTTTTATTTGTTCATGTAAGAAGTAACAGCAATCAAGGGTGGAGCATTTAAAGAAGTAAAGTGAAAAACTGTACAGCATGCACACTTCCCACCAACCCACATTTTGTGAGTTGCTAAACTCGAGGGACTGATTTGCATTTGCGTGTGTAAGTTGTTAAGAACTGGTGCAAAGCCTGCCTCAATGGATATGTACAAAGAAGCTTCAACTCTGCTGGGTCATCTCATTTGTGTAATTATTCACAGATTTACTTTCAGTTGTACAGGGCAAACTAGTGTTGGGGGTAGTGGGACATTGAATGTAAGTGAAATTTCAAAGGGTAGGTGCAATTAAAAGGAAGCATCGCAAGGTGAGCATAAAAATTCTGACAGCCGTTATAAAGGCTCAAAAGGCATCTTAAATAATTAGTAGCCTTTGGTAAGGTTGAAGGGTCTGGAGATTAAGAAGTGTCTGATTAAAAAGAAAAATCAGACCTCACATTTAGACTTGTGGCTGCAGCTCACCAATTAGGTCACTGGCTATGCTAGCTCTGTGTTAGTATGTTGCCCTGGTTGTAGACAGCACATCTCTGCCCTTGCCTCTGCCAACTTAGACTCTGAAAAGTCATTTCCCCATAGACATTACCAGGTAGGTAGAACAATGCCTGCAAATATCATTGGTGGCATCATGGTGGATATGGATAATCAGGCTTTTCTAGATAATAAAAGCAAAATACTGCGGATGCTGGAAATCTGAAACAAAAACAAGAAATGCTGGAATCACTCAGCAGGTCTGGCAGCATCTGTGGAAAGAGAAGCAGAGTTAACGTTTCGGGTCAGTGACCCTTCTTCGGAACTGACAAATATTAGAAAAGTCACAGATTATAAACAAGTGAGGTGGGGGTTGGGCAAGAGATAACAAAGGAGAAGGTGCAGATTGGACCAGGCCACATAGCTGACCAAAAGGTCACGGAGCAAAGGCAAACAATATGTTAATGGTGTGTTGAAAGACAAAGCATTAGTACAGATTAGGTGTGAATTCACACCTAATCTGTACTAATGCTTTGTCTTTCAACACACCATTAACATATTGTTTGCCTTTGCTCCGTGACCTTTTGGTCAGCTATGTGGCCTGGTCCAATCTGCACCTTCTCCTTTGTTATCTCTTGCCCAACCCCCACCTCACTTGTTTATAATCTGTGACTTTTCTAATATTTGTCAGTTCCGAAGAAGGGTCACTGACCCGAAACGTTAACTCTGCTTCTCTTTCCACAGATGCTGCCAGACCTGCTGAGTGATTCCAGCATTTCTTGTTTTTGTTTTCTAGATAATAATCGCTCTGTCATGCAATACCATGTAAAGAAGGACATGAATGATATTCTGTGATTGGGGTGCTTCTGAAGAACCATCCGTCATCACAGTCAGGCCTTCACATATATCTGTGCTATTGGGCCTGCTGTCACAAACCTCCCATGAGAGCCGGAGTCTCTGCATGCGCTAAAATCATCTGTAAAAGTGAGGGAGACCTTTGTCTGCAGGTGCAGACACTGGCAGATAGGCACAGAGAAACTTTCATGCAGCTGATCTCCCTACATCATTTCAGATAACTTACATTTCTTCTTAGGACCTCAAAGCATTTCCCATTATGGTGAGGGGTGAGGAGTGTGGGTGTTTCCGATATTAGGGTTTAACAGAGAGTGTCAAGTTTTCTTGTAGGTTTAAAACAGAAAATCAATTATTTATTGATCAGTACACCTTATCCCGAAATTGTCGCAACCGCATCCATTCGCATTCATCACACACACACACGACAGATATTGGCGTAAGTATGCTAGGTTTCAGAGGTCACGGTAAACCTGTTGAATTCTCTTGAAAGTTGACTTCTCGTTGGTTGGAGGCCTGAAGTGTTTGTAGGTTTCTCTCTTGGTTGAAAGTTCAGTTGAAGACAGTGGATCACTTCTAATTCAGTAAAGATGTAGAGCTGGATTTTACCTTAGGCGGACGGGAATTCACCACCGATGTAAAGGTTGGTGGCGAACCCGCTTCCGCCCGACCCGGGGAACCATCCCACATTTTACGGGTCCCCGAGCTTTAATTGTTCCAAGGCGGGACTTCCACCTGCTTGAGAGAGTAAGTCCCACTTCAGTGAGCTGCTAGTCAATCAGTGGGCCAGCAGCTCTTAGTGCCAGCAGCATCACTAGGAGCGGTGGCCACTGCTCGGACTGCAGACCAGCTGACTAGATGGAGCCAGGAGGGAAGGTAAGTTGGACACGCCTCACCAGGCAGATTGGTCCTTCTCTGTGAGGCTGGAGTGGTTGTTTGGGGGGAGGGGGGACGTCTTGGGTCCCAGGGGTGGATTGGGAGGTGGTGGTGGCCCTCAATCGGGCACCCAGTGCCCGACTGCCATGGCCCCCCCGGTACGCGGAAAGGCCGGCAGCTATAGCTGGGCGGCCTTTCACGTCCCCAGCATGCCTGCATGCCATGGGTAAAATACCCATGGAGGTGGGCGAGGGCCCTGAAATGGCCATTAAGTGGCCACTTAAGGGTCTTGATTGGCCTCAGGTGGACAGGCCGTATTACCCCCCACCCAACCCTTGTAAAGTAGACCGGAGGCGGGAGCGAGGCGGGTAGGCCTCCCGGAGCCGCCCGCTCAATTTTACGCCACCCCCATGCAGCATAAAATTCAGCCCGTAGAATTTTACAGCAGGGTGCTTCCCCTCTGGCTTGCTGGATTTCTCCCAGCCCTTTAGCTAGAAAAGCTGTTTGGTGATGCTTCTTTCTGGGTGTCTTTCTCTCACTCTCTTCAAGAGCTGCTACCTTTTGAGGTAAAAGTTTGTTATATCTTGCCACTGCAGGGAGACATGGATCTCCCTCCCTATGGTAACTAACAATGGGTAGGATGTGGCTACTTCACACCTTTTTTCAGAAGAACCCATTCAATTCAGGAATGTTTCAGGATGGGTTTAAGATGGGTACAATTGGCACCTCTTAGCTTTGATGGTGTTCTTTGTTCTAAACAGACAGTGTAGCAATGTTCGAATACACATGCTGCCATCTTTTGCAGCATTGTCCATTTTCTTAAAAAGGTAATGTCAATTTTTATAACTCTATAGTTTTAGTCCGCAATTTTCATCATTGTAGATCTCGTAAGTATGACACCATTGGAAAACCCATCAATGGACTTCTTTCACCTGCCTGTTTGACTGGACAATTTGAGTGAAAACCACTCGTTAAGCAATTCCTGCCTTTTAGCCTGTCCATAATATTCTGTAAACAGGCACATAAGGGATATAGGTGTCAGCCTTATCTCATTGGTAGCACTCTTGCCTCGAAGTCAGAAGTTGAAAGTTCGAGTACCACTCCAAAGACTAGAGCATCAAAATTTAGGCTGACATTCCAGCATTGTACTGATGAAGTGCTGAACTATCAGACATGCCGTCTTTCTGATGAGACATTAAACCTGTCGGTCCTCTGAGGTGGACGTAAAAGCTCCGCTAACACTATTTGAAGAAGAGCAGGGGAGTTCTGTCCAAAATTTATCCCTCAACCAGCATCACTAAAACACATTATCTAATCATTATTTCATTTATTTTTGTGGGATTTTGCTGTGTGTCAGAACCCCACCACTATTGGACCCACCTTAGACTACCATTGGACCCTTGCCCCCGTGATTGGGACCCGTGGACCACTATCGGATCCTCCACCCCGCAATCAGGACCCCCTGTGATCCAGACCCGTCACTCTCCCACCCTCAGCAAACTGGATACCTCCCCCCACCCCCCACAATCTCTGTCACTCTCCCAATACATCTGCTCTCATAGGCTTTGGCTTTGTGAAGCACGCTTTCCACCTAAAATGCTTCCAGCCTGTCAATCAGGCTGCGTGGGAACCCCACAGAAATAAATTAAAAACAGCCCTGCAGTTAATCCTGCAAACCATTTGGGAAACCCATTTTTGCGAGTTTCCTATCCTGACACAGACACCACCACTCCCCTTCCCCCAGCCCCCCTGTAGTTCCCCCCACCCGCCCCCCACCCCCCACCCCCTGCCAAATAGAACTCCCCTCCAGGCTAAAATCCAGGCCATGTTCCTTCTTTCGTATTTTATGTTACAGGTGTAAAAATCAGTCCCCCACAAAGCTTCAATTGTGAATGAGTCGGTCAGTTCATATTAATAGGGAAGTTGATCTATTCCACTATAGGACATTGAGTGATTCTTCAATTCTCTAGAAACAAGGCAGCTTTAAAAAAAAACGCAGGTGCTGTATTGAGCCAACAACAGGTTGCCCCCTGTTCTGTGTGTCATCCTTTCACTCCTTTAATGGTAGATTCTATTAATTTCAGCCATTCACTGATCAATAATAAAGCTCCCATTCCAACAGTATTGAACTCAAGGTAGGAGAAAAGAAATCTCGTGGTGGATTTGTTTCAGCTTCTGAACACACGTAACAAGCATATGATTTAAACAAATTTGTCATTATCCTGCAGTGAAGGTATTCTTTTCTGCATGCAGCAGAGAGCAAAAGAGATACAGACTATTGTTTGACCAACTTAGCTCAGTGCTGCCAATTGAGTTATCTGTTAAACAATCTCAAAATGGCCACTTCCAACTTGCGATTTAGCGGAGTCCTATTTTGTGCACAAATGTATTAGTGATAAGGCATAGGTTAGGCATGGTCATTTCATTTTAGCTGTTGGAGTGGTCCAGTGAAGCTCAGCAAATGCTGTCAGAGAATTACATAGAATTACATAGATTGTACAGCACAGAAGCAGGCCATTCAGCCCAAACCAGTCTGTGCCAGTGACTGTCATTCATTGTTTCAAAACCACAACACATTTAGAAAGGAAACTGCATGACTGCAAAAACTTCATGTTGTGAAAAACAAAACTCAAGTTAATCAGCCTTCTGAGCATGTTCTTTTTATAAACCACAACTCTGTTGTACAAAATACTTGCACGCCTGCTCCAGCTGGCACTGACCGTGTTGCTACAGCTCTCCACCATTTCAGTCTGTGAGATAGTCTTGCTGCTAATTTATTTGAAGTTGGATGGTTTTTCAAAACATACCAAAGAAGTCTGCTTTGGATTAATCTTTTCTAGATGCATAAAGTTTGACATTTCAACAAAACATTATCAAAAACAGTGAACACTTCTGATAAAACAGAAAGCAAAATATTGCAGATGTTGGAAATCTGAAGTTAAAACAGAAAATGCTGGAAGCACTCATTGGGTCAGGTAGCATCTATGGAGAGAGAAACAAAGTTAATGGGTGGAATTTTATTGAAATAGACCAACATACAGTCGCAGGGGGAGGAGGGAGGGGTGGTGGTAGAGCAGGGAGTGCCAGCAGATCAGGAACTGCCTGGAAGAAATGCAGGCTTTGCCGGGGTGCTTTAACTCAACAATGGCATTAGCATTTTGCTTTCAGGTTTCTCGACCAATCACAGAGAGCGGGCATGTTGACAACCTACGCTCTATCAAAGCAAGAATTTCTATATAAAGGGACCCTGGCAGGCATCAAAGAGACGGAATTCTACATTACTTCCTGATGTTTCAGCAACCACAGGAATGGAAAGGAAACGTGGGAAGGCTGCCCTCTAGGTCTCTGACTCTTCCCTGGAGGTCTTGCTGCAGGCTGCGAGGGACTGAAGTGAAATGCTTTTTCCTATAGACAGGAGGAAGAGATCAGCTTCTCAAACCAAGCGAGCATGGATGAAAGTGGCCGAAGAAGTGAGCAACAGGATTGTAGTCCCCCGAATGTGGATACAATGCCCCAAGAGGTTAAATAACCTCATGAGGGGAGGAAAGGTGCATGGCATGTTTTCAGTTGCCAACCACCATTCTGACTTTCCCAGCACTCTCCTGCACAGCACTCCTCAGATCAACACACCCTGCAGCTCCACTCATTCCTCTCTCTCATCACCTCTACACATCCCCATCTGAACAGCCAACATTCACACTCACCCTCATCTATTGCTATCTTGCACCCATCCCTCACAGTTACCCTCCGCAAATGTTGTCATTACATCCTCTCCATATAATCCAATTCTCACATTCATAATTCTCTGCTTTCTTTCCTTGCAGAAGTGGGTGCACAATTCCAGGAAGAGGCAACGAACAAGGGGTGGTCCTCCAGTGATAGCCACCTTGGCAGCTACTGGCAGCGTGTGCCCACCTGGTCCACACTGAAGGGGGCCTTCTTTCAGGAGGCTGCAGAGCTCAGCAACACTCTGCCATCAAAGCCTGAGCTTCATGAGGCATTGGTGCTCAGACATTTCAAGAAAGCTGATCCTCTGCCTTAGGCCCTGTTAAGGGTAACATCTCCTTCCAGTTGTATCTCTGTGTCAATCCCCTCTGCCCTGTGGAGCAGTATGTGCATGAGGAGAAGACAGCTGGTACTGCTGCTAGTGTTGCTCCTGTTGCTACTGTCGTTGGTAGTGTTGGTGTAGCTGCTCCTATTGTTCATCATCAGTGGTCCAAGGTAGAGCTGAATAAAATGCTCCCACCCTGCAGTGAAGGCTGACAGCAGGGAAGTGCAGATCAAGGTGAGTAATGTCCAAGGTAGGTGAAATGACTTCCAAAAAGTTGGAAATCACCTGTAAAACTGTGAACTCAGGCTCTCAGAACAAGTGCTAGGAGCACAGCCTTTCCCATAGGCAGGGCAGATGGTGCGTTGTTTAACTGTTTAATGAAACTGACAGTCTGGAAAAACCTTTAATCAATGACTCCATGTTGTGCTCTTACCTTGTTGACCCTGCCAAGTTCCACACAGCTCAGTAAATCCATGTATAGGCTGTTAAAATAAATGCGGCTCAGTGAAACCTGGAAGTGGATAGGATCGTGTTGGCTTGCTGATCCACCAGCGTTTTTCAGAGATTTAACCCCCACCTGCACCTGAAACTCTTTGACAGTTAAAATTCTGCCCAATATTTGAGGTTGATGACCTTTTGTTAGAATGACAGGTCGTTGAGCTGAAATGTTGACGCTACATTTCTCTTTCCACATAGGAACATTAGGAATAGTTCTAGGCTATCCAACCCTTTGAGCCTGTGCCACCATTCAACTGGATCATAGTTGATCCGTACCTCAATTCCATTTCCCCACCTTAGCTCCCTATCACGTGATACCCTTATCAAAAAATCTATTGATCTCAGTCCTAAAAGAACCAAATGTCCCAACATCCAAAGGCTTTTGTGGGAGAGGATTCCAGATTTTCAATACTGTTTAGGTGAAAAAGTGTTCCCTGATTTCATCCATAAATGACCTAACTCTAATTTTAAGATTATGTCCCCTTATTCTTAATTTCCCCCACCAGAGGAAATAGTTTTTTTGTGTTTACCCTATTGAATCCTTCTAAAATTTTAAACACCTGTGTTAGATCACACCGCAATCTTCTATACTCAAGGGAATACAAGCCATGTTTATAGAACTCATCCTCATAATATAATCCTCTGAGCCCTGATATGATTCTGATGTTGCCGCACCTGCTGAGTGTTTCCACAATTCCAATATTTGACGTTTTAGTCCCAAAAATGTATGACTTCTCCTAAATAAAACATTTGAAGCATGAGCTGAAAGCCAAAGTAATGAAATGGAATATTGCTGAAAATAGAGACATGTTGTCAAAGCTTTTTGTCTTGCACTCATCAGGACAATCTGAAAGCATACCAATGTAAGGGAAAACAGCAACTTTACACTGTATGAGAAGAGAGTGCTGATTGGTTGGCAAGTGAACTCTGATTGGTAGAGGCATTGTCATGGAGAATGCACCAGTTTACGATAACTGACAGTTAATTGCATTTTTTGCACGCACTGGGAGCTACATATACTAATACACAGGGCCCTTTCAGCTAAACAAAATAAGTGATAGCCATTTGCTGGTTCATTCCTCAGGGCAATGCCTTGACCAATCAGAGTCAAGCTGCCTGGTTTAAATTTCAAACAAAACTTGGCAGTTAACCATCAGTCACTGTAAATGGCGCATTCTCCATGGCAATGCCTCTACCAATCAGAGTTCGCTTGCCAACCAGTCAGCACTCTCTTCTTATGGTGTATAAAGTTGTTGTTTTCCCTTACATTGGTATTCTTGGCGATTGTCCTGATGAGTGCAAGACGAAAAGCTTCGACAACATGTCTCTATTTACAGAAATATGGAATGGTGGCATAGTCAGGCAGAAAGGGTGATGCACAAAATAAAGCTTTCTCATACAGGAGAAGGGAAATATTATCTTGGGCTGCTCTTTACAATGATATTGACAGCAAAGGAGGCCAGGTTGTTTGCTGTTTCAAGTGGGAAAGGGTGAGTAGTGTGGGAAGTAATGTTCAACAATTTCAGTTTTTAGATGTAAAATAAACAATGGAGGCCACTATTGCTATTTCAGTGTACTTTCAAACAGAACCTCTATAATACACCGTCATTATCAAGACTACACAAGAAGCATGTGTTGTAACAATATAAACACTTTCAATCCACATTCTGGCCACATTGTAGCCAGAAAGTGTTGTGGGTAGCTCAGGTAATTCCCTGTTTGGATGTATATCAACCAACCTTTGATTTCACCAAAGAAGGAAGAAAGCACATGCTTTAATGTAATGCCTTAATGCGGTGTGAACATGTATCAAAGTGGTACCATTATTCAAGAAGGGTAGCAGGGATAAATCAAGTAATTACAGGCCAGTGGGTCTAACATCAGTGGTAGGGAAACTATTGGAAAAAATTCTGAGGGACAGGATTAATCTCCATTTGGAGAGGCAGGGATTAATCAGGGATAGTTAGCATGGCTTTGTCAGGGGGAGGTTGTGTCTCACAAACTTGATTGAACTTTTCGAGGAGGTGACTAGATGTGTAGATTAGGGTAAGGCAGTTGATGTAATCTACATGGACTTTAGTAAGACTTTTGAGAAGGTCCCGTGTGAGAGATTGGTTAAGAAGGTAAGAGCCCATGAGATCCAGGGCAATTTCGCAAAGTGGATCCAAAATTGGCTTGGAGGAAGGAGCCAGAGGGTGATGGTCGAGGATTGTTTTAGCGAGTGAAAGCCTGTGACCAGTGGTGTACACAGGGATCGGTGCTGGGACCCTTGCTGTTTGTAGTGTACATTAATGATTTGAATGTAAATACAGGAGGTATGCTCAGTAAGTTCGCAGATGACACGAGAATTGGTGGTGTCGTAAATAGTGAGGAGGAAAGCCTTAGATTATAGATGGGCTGGTAAGATGGGCGGAGCAATGGCAAATGGAATTTAATCCTGAGAAGTGTAAGGTGATGCATTTTGGGAGGACTAACAAGGCAAGGGAATATACAATGATGGTAGGACCCTAGGAAGTACAGGAGGTTATAGGGACCTTGGTGTACTTGTCCATAGATTACCGAAGGCAGCAGCACAGTTAGATAAAGGTGGTTAGGAAGGCATATGGGATACTTGCTTGTATTAGCCGAGGCATAGAATATCAGAGCAGGGAGGTTATGATGGATTTGTATAAAACGCTAGTTAGGCCACAGCTGGAGTATTGTGTACAGTTCTGGTTACCGCACTATAGGAAGGATGTGATTGCACTGGAGAGGGTGCAGAGGAGATTCACCAGGATGTTGCCTGGGCTGGAGCACTTCAGCTATGAAGAGAGACTGGGCAGGCTAGGGTTGTTTTCCTTAGAGCAAAGAAGACTGAGAGGGGACCTGATTGAGGTATACAAAATTATGTGGGGCATTGATAGGATAGATAGGAAGAAACTTTTTCCCTTAGCGGAGGTGTCAATAACCAGTGGGCATAGATTTAAAGTAAGGGGAAGAAAGTTTAGAGGGGATGTGAGGAAAAATCTTTTCACCCAGAGGGTGGTTGGAATCTGGAACGCACTACCTGAAGGGGTGGTAGAGGCAGGAACCCTCACAACATTTAAGAAGTATTTAGATGAGCACTTGAAATGCCATAGCATACAAGGCTTCGGGCCAAGTGCTAGAAAATGGGAATTAAATAAATAGGTGCTTGATGGCCAGCACAGAGACAATAGGCTGAAGGGCCTATTTCTGTGCTGTATGACTATGACAAACTGACTCAATATTAATGCGGACAAACATAGTAGCCAATTTGAGTACAGAAAGGTTCCACCATACAGAAAATGAGATGAATAAACAGGTGGGGTGAGGATTGTTTGGCAGGACAGAGGGAGAATGTCCTGCTCTTTTTCAAACAGGACATGGGGATCTTTTACACCCACCTTTATCAGCGAGATGCTTGATTTAATGCCTCACAAGAAAGATAGCCACTCCAATAATGCACTCTCCTTCAATGTTGCACTGAGGTGTGATTTAACCCTGGTGTAAGGTTTGAACCCACAATCTTCTGACTCAGAAAAAATTGAAGCCACAGTAGCACGAGGAAAATCTTTTTTACACAGCGAGTGGTTAGGATCTGGAATGCACTGCCTGAGAGTGGTGGAGGCAGATTCAAGCAAAGCCCTCAAAAGAGAATTGGACAATTATCTGACGAGAAAACATTTGCAGGGCTGGTGGGGAAGCAGGGGAGTGGGACGAGGTGACTTTCTCTTGCAGAGAGCGAGTACAGACATGATAGGCTGAATGGCCTCCTTCTGTGTTGTAACTATTTTATGATTCTAACCAAGCTAATAAAAGGGAAATAAATAAACCTGAATTGGTAGATATAATCTATAACCAAATTTATCGTTACTGATGGTGACATGGGTTTACAATTTTATAATTAGAATTCATTTGGTTACATTTGTTTCTGGAAGGCATTTTTTTCATGAAAGGGCTATAAGGAAGTCCTTTGTGGTCAGTGCATTCCACATCGATGCAGAATCAATGGGAATCTTTAGAAGATTTTCATTATTATTGGCATTTTAGTCGCAGCATTCTGGCTTTTAAGATATCGTGTTTTTGACTAAAGTTAAAATATGGTTGCTCTTGTTATTAACGTTGCCGACTCCTGGTTTAGGGAATAGTGAATAACATGGCAGAGTTGGTTCTGTGAGCCAAGTGTCCTATTGCTGAGTCAGTTGTGTTAATACATTCACTGCAAGTTCTAAGTGCTTTACACAACAGTCAATTATGCCAACATTGTTCATTTAACTATGATGTAAATGATCAGAGGTTTGACCTATTTATTCAGAATATTTATATCATGAACAAAAACGTTGATTAATTTGGCCATTTTACAGTCTGTCTTTTAAAAGCAATCTAAATTTCTGGATTTGAATTTTTATTTTGGTCAGTGACTCATTTTTAAGGAACGTCAGATACCAGAACTGGGTAAAACTGAATAGAGGGGTAGCAGTTTTTCGCCAGTGACTGAGTCGCATCACCAGTTAACCAGCCCTTCTTTTAAAGGAGATTTCATTCTCAACTACAGGCAGGTGTTGTAACCAGCAGCTGTTCTAGTTGAAACATTTGCATATTCGCTTTGGAACACAGCGTTTATATTTCTCCACGTTATTTACTGGTTTCTAATGCATAACCAATAGAATGAGCTAATTGATGGAAACTAATTAGTGACTTAATTTATGGAAAAGAGATACTTTAAAATGTGCAAAGAAGAAACCCCACTTTAAAATGCTGAGTCATTTTATTTGAATTACCTGGGATCAAATAATTGGCTAAAATATATATTTATTTCGGATGATTTCTTATCCCGCCCACTTAGGTTCTCAGTCAAATTAATGCCAAACGTCAAATCAGCCAGCACGTGTTTCCACCGAAACTCTCACTCATAGGACAGACTCACTCATAAAGACCATCATCACTGAAGTGGAAATGTTACCACAGAACCGAAATGTCACCCTATAAATCTATTTAAGGCACATCACTGGGCAACAGAAGAATTGCTGCATGTGATCGGCTGCTCTTCAAACGCACTCGGCTTTTCTCTGCAAAATTCTCAAAATAGAACACGCGAGACAACCATTTTAAAAACTCTTCATCGTAAAGATTCATATTTCTGTAGAAAAAAGTACATCATATACAAATATTTTATATAAATATGCTAAATAACACTGAAAAATAAAATTTACACCTTGGCCGCAGAGGCCCAGATGAACAATTGATGCCCTTTCCATGTCGCTATTTTCACTTTTGCAAAGAAGCTGAACGTTCAAAATGCGTTTCCATTGCGGAAATCCTCACCCATATTCCTTGGAGTTGAGCTGAATACCGTTCTCACTGTTTTCTTGCCGTGACAGTCTTCTCCTAAACTCATCAGTTGTGAAATAGTATATGACTGGGTCCAGGCAGCAGTTCAGGCTGGCGAGACACAACGCAATCGCGTGCAAGGTCAGGATGATTTTCTTGCTGGAACAATCTTCAATGCGCCTTGCTATAGTCAAAAAATGCAAGGGGAAGGTAATATGATAGGGCGCAAAACAAACCAGGAAGACTATTCCGCAGGTCAGCACCATCTTGAAGGCTTTCTTCTTTTCCCCACTGTCTTGCAAAACTGGTTTTTTCTCTCGCAGGGACATGATGGTTTTCCAAGAGCAGATCATCGTAATGACGAGGGGTAGCACAAATCCTGTTAGTTCAGCCAGTGTCACCATGGCAACGGAGGTAGGGATCCCAATTTCGATTATCGGAAGGTCTGCAAAGCAGCGGTGGCCATGGTTGGAACTGTTGTTCGTATCCAGCCTCATTAGTGGGAAGGGCAGGCAAGCGGCTCCCACCATGAGCCACCCTATGATACTCACATAGACGTCGTACCTGCGTTTACAGTCATTATACTTGAAAGGTTGGATCAGAAACAGGCACCGTCGGACACTGATGCAGACCAGAAAGAATATACTCGCGTACATGTTCACATACTTCAGGTAGAAACAAAACATGCACAAAAAGTTACCAAAAGGCCAGGCATGGTTCAGGTAGTAGAAAATCCGGAGCGGTAAAGACAAAATCTGTGCCAAGTCAGCAATGGCCAAGTTAATCATGAATATCACCGCCCTCTTCGTTTCCTTGACATAAGCATGGAACACCCAGAGTGCCAGAACATTTGCTATTAATCCAGGTATAAATATTATAGCGTACACGACAGCATACATGAAATCAGTAAATTCTCTGCTTTCTTTCACGCAGTTTGTTGAATTGTTCAACATTTTCCAATTAACCTTCTAACGCAGAATAAATCTGACTTGAGTCTGGACGAACTTGGGTATAGAACCTGAAAAATGTCTCCAGGGGATTGAAAAAAAAATGAAAATCAATGGAACAAATTCTTCAGTCAACGTTATTCCGCAGATTTTTGAGTACAGCAGTGTCAATTCTTCAATTTGCTGTGATCTTTCTTAACTATTAAACATTGATCCAATGCTAACTTCAGGTTGTAGACATTATTTAGAAGGACTCAAAATCCGCAGGTAAAATGGGCATACAGAGTTTAACAGGTGAGGCCCTTGCCATCGGTTTGGTGTGGGTGTCTAAGAATGTCCTTCAATTTACCCCAGTGTCGTTCAATGGTATTTTTCTGCTCCCCATTTTCCTCCTTGGGAACTTCTTCGTGACATTTCAGGCGATCACTCTGTTTACTCCCTCCTAATGCGCTCACGAGCTGGTAAAATTCACTTCTACTTCATGCAGCGAGTACTGTGCTGGTGGGGTGACATCGACAAGCGTTTCCTCTGACCCACTCACGTGCAGTTTAGTTCATGGTTTAGATAAGCCAGTACTTTGAAAGCATTCAGGTCTCCACTCAGCTTTTCTGCCAAAGGCCTCGCTGAAGCTAGCTTTCTGGAAAATGACGGATAGAAAATAGAGATTTACCTCAAGCCAAATGATCACTACTTTCCCGAACAGAAATTATAACAAAAGATGTTAAATTGATGGGCTTATTTAGTGGAAATATATACACAGGTTACTGCCACAGCAGGAAAGGCTTGAGAATCGTGTTCCTTATATATGGGTATGAATACACCATTACTCAAATGACTACAATATATATTTTGTCTACCTTTGAGATTCACAGCGAATCTCTCATTCTGTGTTCTAATTGTCCAACGCTCTAATTAAAAAGAACGTACATTTCTGTAATTCTTTTAACCACAGTAGACAATCCCAAAACATTTATTTTTTTTACACCCAGTGAAGTACTTTTGAAGTAAAAAGCAAAAAATGCTGGAAAGCATCTGTGGGGAGAGAAACAGAGTTAAACTTTCAGGTCAGTGACCTTTTGCCTGAACTGGAAAGATTCGAGATGTACCAATTTTAAACAAGTTTGGAGGCAGGGCAAAGGAAGGGGAGGGGGGAGATTAGAACAAAAGAGTAGGTCTGTGACGGGGTGGAAGGCTGGAGTGATTCACTGACAAGGATGATGGTGCAAAGGAAAGGTAGGGTAATAAAGACACAAAAAGATGGATCTAGATGAGTTGTAAATGGCAACAGCAGAACCATTACCATTACCGATAATAAGAGCAAAATACTGTGCATGCTGGAAATCTGAAACAAAAACAGAAAGTGCTGGAAATACTCAGCAGATTTGGCAGTATCTGTGGAGAGAGAAACAGAAATTAATGTTTCAGGTTGATGGGTCCTCAATCTGAAACATTAACTCTGTTTCTCTCTCCATAGATACTGCCAGACCTGAGTATTTCCAACACTTTCTGATTTTATTTCATTACCAGTACCAAAGATATGGGCACCATAGTTGTGATCTGAAATTGTTGAATGCAATGTTGAGTTTAAAAGGTTGTAAAAGTGGTACATTTCTAACCTTTTCCAGTTCTGACAAGAGGTCATCAGCCTGAAATGCTAAGTCTGTTTCGCTCTCCACAGATGCTGCCAAATCTGCTGAGTATTTCCAGAATTTGTGTTTTTCTTTTCAGATTTTCAGCATCTGCAGATTTTGCTTAAGGACTTTTGAAGCTGTGATGAAACCACACTGCATATCAATTTCGTCATATGGAACACTGTTTGAACTTTTATTGGACATTGGGCATAACTTGTTGAAAATGACCACAGAGCTGAATAGCTGAAAACATGGCTGCACATTTGCATTCTGAGAGACAGTTGCATAGAGAGACAATGGGAGTGCTCTATGATTCAATTAGCCAGATGGGTTTTGTCAATAGTGATGATCAAAGACATTGAGAGTCATTGTCTGTGTAAGAGCCAACACTCCACCCTCCCCCACTCCCCCAGCGAGTGGGTCTCGTAAGCTTTGAAAAATCAACAACCTTCGCAGGTGATGCTGTTTCAAACAAAGAGCTGGTCACATTACTAACCTGCTGGCCAACCTGGGAATTGCTTGAATTGTGCCTCACAGAAAGGTTTGGGGCAGACTGCAATTTAACTTCATGAAGAAAGCGCCCTTCTCTCTCTCTCCCTAGCAACATCCCAGGGAGCCACGGAAGCAACTTAAGTCTCAAGACTTAAGTCTTGTTTCAGCCTTCTGGTACCAGCGAAACAAGTTTGAAAGTGTGCACTGGGCCCCAACGAGAACTGCAAGACTTAACTCCAATCAAGGTCTTTACATCTAAACCAAAGACAGTAACTGAATTCCATTTACTACTTCACACCCTCCCCCTTTAATTCTTTCTCCTCCTCTATCTATTTGTGTGTGTGTTTATCGCGCATGTATACTAGCGTGGTTGTGTCATGTATTTTTAGTAGTTTTAGCTGAGTTAGACTGTTAAGATTAATATACTTATTTCCTGTTTAAACCTAAGAAAGCATGATTGGTTTGTTTAAAATTAGAAAGCAGTGAGCAAAGAATCACTGAGGTGAAGCTGAAGACATTGTGTTTTAAAAAGTCAAACCCTGTTACGGCCAAACCAGGAAAGAGCTGAGACGGGAGCCTGAGACCACTTCCAGTCATTACAAAGTGTTGTCACTGTTGTATTGTAGGAAACTTGACAGCCAATTTGTGCAGAGCAAGCTGCCACAAACAGCAATGAGATAATGACTAAATAATCTGTTAGTTGCAGTTAGAAGAAGTGGACTGCACAACCAACTGACACTTGTATCCTCTCTAATGAATTGACTTCAGACCCCAAGAACAATTACAGTTTATGCTGGGTCATGTATTGCACTGGTTTTCATGCTAGTTCTTGGATTATTGCAATACCAAACATGCAGCATCAAAAATTTGACACTCTCAATTATTTTCACTTTCCATTATTGATGGGGAAGGTTGGGGGAAAATCCCAATGGGTCATTAAGGTTTCACTCTCATTTGCATTTGACAGAGTAATTTGCAAGTAACTGAGTCAACTAATAATTAATTTCAAATTTGAAATAAAGCTGTTATGGTAATTATTACACAGGTGTATAAAACAAAGTAAGGAAATTGCAATCCACATTTATTTTTGTAACACTAGAAGTACTGGCGAAACAGTCACTCCAGAGCTACAGGAAATTCCAATTATCAATAAAACTTACTTCGTATCAATTTGGATTTGTTGGTCCTAATGCGCAATGTTGTCTCATTCTATTTCTTACTTATCACGATTGCAGCCTTGGTTTTACAATGCTGCTCCATGCTGGCCTTGGTTATCTATGGAACAATGTCAGAAAAATAATAATTTACTCTTAAAAAATATACTTAACATTGTCACAAACAATGCAGTGCTATTCAGCTATGTTCCAATAATTTGCTTATCACTGCAGTCTCATTTTGATTGTATTTGTTTTGACAAGCTTCTGTCTAGAGGTGAATTCATGAGGCATCTGATCTCATAACAATTGCCTCCAGTTACACAGAATTACATGGATTATGCAGTACAGAAATAAACCACTCAGCTCACCTATGCCAGTGTTTGTGCTCTAAGAGAGACTCCTCCCACTCTAACTACCTCTTCTTACCCTGCCCTGTCTGCCTCTATTCCCTTCCCACTGTTTCTTGCCTCCCCTTAAATATATCAATGCTCTCTGCTTCAGCCACACCATGTGGCAGAAAGTTTCACATTCTCATTGCCATGTGTAAAGAAATTCCTTCTAAATTCTTTATTTGATTTGTTCGTGGTCATCTTACATTTTTACCTACTGGTTCTGGGCTGACCCACAAGTGGAAACAATTACTCCACATCCGCCCTATCAACTCCTTTCATAATTTTAAAGGCCTCTATCAGGTCTCTTAGTCAATTTCAGAGAAAAGAACTCTGCCCTTCTCAATCTTGCTGCCTAATATATATAATAGCAGATATATTTTGTAGTTGACGGCATAACAAAAATTATAATCTCATCCTTCTCTTGTAAAGGACTCTCATTCCCCTTCCCCCATCAGTAAATATTACAAATTCTGCTGTTAAAAACAGTCAGATGATTTTACGTCATTGAATATGAGCCGCATCTACAAATTAGTTGGGAAATGCATTTCAATTTATTCAACAGGAAATCAATGAAGGTACCAAGCAAGCAAACTGTAAAGCTTAAGTGCAAATGCAGTCTTTATTGTTTAGCCAATCCACATACATCCCATGGAAAGATGCCAGTGACAAAGGAGGTTAATAGGGATGAAAATTGTAAGAGCAGATTTATATTGAACAACTTGCATCTGTGTTGTTTGGCTCCTCTATACAGAAAGAGAATTGAATTTTATATTAATATGCACCATGTCACAATGCTGCGCCCCTTCCATTTTGTCATTATTCTCAAAGCTAACTTATTTTTTGCTTGTATGCAGTATCGGTACAGTGGAGCCCCAATTTTTAAGTGAACTGGAGGATTCTCACCTTCATGGAACTGAATCCGTCTACACAAAACCTGTCGTCTTTGACTTTTAGTGGCTACTGTTGTAGACCCATCACCACATGACTGAAACAGAGTCAGTTTGCACCATCATGTAGATAAAAGTTGTCACATCACAATACGAACCAAAATGTGACTAGTCCCACTCTCTAAATGGCTCAGCATGTGGATTGCCATAAGTATGTCACAACATTACAGCTTGTAGTTCAGTTAAAATACACATACTGCAGTTAACAAAAACCCTTGCATAAAGCAGAAGTCTGGCCTTAAGTCTCTTCAAAGACAGGATGTTCGTGTTTCATGCTTTACCCTTAAAGCAGTGATCGATTATATTTTTCAGAATGTGACAAGATTTTTTGACAGCATTTCTTTTAGAGTGCTGAATACAAAACTTCGAAAACAAGACTGAGCTATGCATTTACAGCCAAACAATTATCGGCTTCAATGCATTGATTACGCCATAAAGATGTCGCACTTTAATTTATACCCTACAGATATAGTTAACAGAATGTATATAGGAAAAGAGATTCATCAGCTAAAAGTTATGAAAATGACTCAATAATGTCAGATATCCTAGTTTTAAGACATATGATTGTATTCTAAGTTCAAAGCAGGCTTCCTTGAATTTTTATTCGGAAGTAAAAAATGTTATGTATTGTAGTTCATTTTCCTTTTATAAAATTATGCTCAAATTGGAAGTATGAGGTGTAGTAAAGAAGGCAAAATTGCTATTTTAAAAATGAAATACTTTGTTCTGAATAATAGGGACATGGATCTTAAAGCACAGAAAGAACCTGTGTGAGCTCTTTGCAAAAGTTATTTAATCAGTCCCACTCCTCCACCCTTTCCTTGTAGCTCTGCAAATTTTTAATTTTCAAATATTTATCCAATTTCTGTTTGAATGTTGCCATTGAATCTGCTTTTGCCACCCTTTCAGGCAATGTATTCCACACCATAAGGAGTTTTTTTTTCAGTTTGTTGTTATCTCCCCTCTGCTTAAAGACAACATCAGGGGCCCAACTTAATTGTAAAAAATTAGAATGTTTGTTCAAAACAGCAATCTCCACATAGTCAGAATAGAAAAGCAGCCAGTGTTGTTTCCAGAGTTGGTTTGAGTGTGGGCCACGCAATGACCATTCATTTATTTCTCTTCACTTCCAGATGATGTTATGACCCTGTTATAAAAACAGTCTGTCATCTTTCACTTACATCTTAAGCTCCTTCTGTTAATTCATACATTAAACATTGGATTTTTACAACTACAGAATAACTAATGTTGTCTGTGTTGCCCTGTGCCCTGCAGACTCCACTCTCCATCTCCAGACTTGCAACATCTGTCTAATTTCAGTTGTATCTTGCATAAGATATTGCTCTTTGCTGTTGAGACTCCTCTCATTCTGATCATTCTGTTTTCTTTATGGCAACGAGGAGTTGGCTCCAACTTAAATTTCCTGTTTGTATTATTGTGCTCTGAAAGGATAAGAAATGTTTTCTGTATGTTTTAATTGACTTGCATGACTTATTTTGTGATCATAATTGCAAGGGGTGGGAGTTGGGGGTCAGGTCACAATCATACTTTTAAAGCCAGTACCAAAATTTAGCTTCTTGACTGTAAAAAGTCAGGCAACTGAACTGTCATCAAATAGTACTGCACAGAAGACAGCCATTTGGGCCATCAAACCTGTGCTAGCTCTTTCAAAGAATAACCCAGTTAGTCCCACTCCACTGCACTTTCCACATATTCCTGCATTTTTTTCCCTTCAAATTTATCCAATCCCTTTTGAAGGCTGCTATTGAATCTGTATCCACCATTCTATCCCATTCCAAATCTTACCTATTCATTGCATAAAAGAGTTTTTCCTCATGTCTCCTCTGTTTCTTTTGCCAATCAGCTTAAATTGGTGCCCTCTGGTTATTAACCTTTCAACCATGGGAAATTTATTACACCTAACTCTTCATATTTTTAAATATCTTCTCCTAGCCTTCTCTGCTGTAAGGAAAGCACCCCACCTTCTCCAGACTATTCATATAACTGTGATCCCTCAACCCTGAACCCTTCTAATAAATCTCTTTTGTACCCTCTCCAAAACCTTCACGCCCTTCCTAAAGTGTGGTGCCCAGAATTGGACACAATAACCCAGCTCAGGCCAAGCTAGTGTTTTATATGTGTTTAGCAGAACTTCCTGGCTTTTGTATCCTATGCCTTTATTTAAAGTCCAAGACCCCATTTGTTTTATTAACCGTTTTGTTAACCTCTCCTGCCACCGTCAAAGATTTGTACATAAACACCACCCGCCCCCCACCCCCGCCCCAGCCCAGGTCTCTCTCTTCTTACATCCCCTTTAAAATGATATCATTTAGTATGTATTGTCTTTCCTCATACTTTATACCAAAATATATTATCTCACATTATTCTGCATTGAATTTCATTTGCCAGGTGTCCATGCATTCCACCAGTCCATGTCCTCTTGAAGTCAATTACTAACTTCCTTGCTGTTTACTACACTTGCAAGTTTAATATCTGCACATTTTAAAATTGTGCTCTGTACCCCTAAGTCCAAGTCATTAATGTATAACAAAAACAGCAGTGGTCCTAGTTGAACCTTGGGGAACACCACTATATACCTCACTCCAGTCTGAAAAACGGCCATTCACCACAAAGGTCTGTTTTCTATCCCTCAGCCAGTTTTGTATCCATGCAGCTGGTGTCCCTTTCATCCCATAGCTTCAACTTTGTTAATAAGCCTAATATATATCCTGGAACTTCTGTGAATCATGACATAACCTGAGCAAGCTTTGATTCCTTAACAGTCCCTGCAAGTGCTCTTACTCATCTGCTTCACCTCCCCAAACCCAGAGAGGCATGAAAAGAGTCAGATGTGATGAATTCACATGAGCAACTGAATTGGGATTGAATCGCTACTCAAGTCCACTTTCAGTTTAGCGGGTTGACTTATATCTGAAACTATCAAAAATAGAGCTGAGTTTGTTTGTACAGAGACAGCATGCAGTTATGATACATTTAGTTTTGTAAATTTTGAACTATTATCATGTAGTCAATGTTATCCATAGGAGAGACAACTACTTGGGGAATGAATTGAGACATTTAAAATAATTCTCCTCTAGCTCTGCTTAACTTGGCCCATTGGTATCAACATTGTTGAAAACTGCTCCAGTCCAAGACCTGTGGTTTGGGTCTGACACTACCAGGAGCTGGAGATGCAATGTATCTGTCATCAGCTGGGGTGACAATACCAGGCCCAAGATTTCTTGATTCCTATTCAGGTCTCTGAAAGGGGGAGGCAGGACCTCTGTCCACCAACTGGTCAGGCCTTCGACCACATCTGAAAACCTGGGGATGGGTTCATTTTACGATCTAGATTGGGGGGTGGGGGGGGGGGGGGGTTGCACACGCAACAGAAGCACCTACCCTACCGACATACTCATGATTCAAGTCAATGTCCCACTACTCTGAGGGAGCTCAAGGCCCTAATTTTTTCTCACTGCAGCAGAAGGCAGTGAATCCAGCCAGAATTGATTACCTTTGTTCTCTTTATCAGGCACTCAGTGTAAACCATGATACTCACCCAAACTTAGATGGTCAACGAATGAGGGTTACCCACTTATTTTGGAATTTATGATGGAGTGGAAATCCAGCAGTTCCAAACTTCTGCACCAACCAGACCCCCCAACCCATCCCTCATAGTTTGGTCAGAACTTTCAATTTCTACACCCCAAACTCTGAATTTCAGCCTTGCGCTATCTTTAACATCGCTGTGGAACCATTCCAGTGATATTAAAGATGGTGTGTGAATACACTCTTAATTATAAAATTAAGGACTGAAAAATGGATATGACCCATAGCCAGCATTTATCTAATGTGTATCCTGAACGATTTCTTCCAGGCTGTGATTACAAAGATAGGAGCATGAGCCAAATAGTGCTTGAATATTGGTGCTAACATTGTTTTACCAGTTCATTGCTTCAGCAGCATATTCCCAACACTCGGCATCAAGGTGTCGCTCAGTTACTGTTAGGTTTTGACTGCGCTACAGCTCTGAAACCATATCCCTTTTTAATTAATAATAGCACTAGGTTATAGTTAGGCCATGGAGTGAGGGCAATAACAAACTTGGTATTTTAAAGCTTTGATTTTCGTTAACATGGTTTCAAATTTGGTGGTCGTAGCTTGGAACTGAAGCTTTGCCCCTCCCCATTTAATTTTCTAATTTATTTTCTTCCCCTCTCTCTATGTCTCTAACATCACTCTCTCATGAAGTAAATAAGCCAAAGACCTGCATTAAAACTTTGCTATCATCATTCTTTAACAGGCCAATAATAGATAATAGATACAGAATAGCACCCCAGGATGACTCATCTGTCAATTTTCACATTTGTCCCTTGGTTCCGGTAATGGAAGTGCCTAATATTTGCTCTTTGCCTTCCTTTGACAGCATGTCTGAGATCAGAAACTCAATGAATGATGAACCTGAGTTTAAATGTTACTATCCCAAGCTCCTGGATTGTGAACTGCTTTTCCAGCTCATTTTAACCATTCTCTCTCATTCTGAACAAGAAGATATCAAATCCTCGAAGGTTTGGAAGTTCATTATGGTTCTATCTAAACTCCCATCCAACCATTATTGTAACTTATTGTCTTGTCCTATTATCTTGATTAGTTGAAATCCAGCTTATTTGTTTGTGTTTGCAATCATTCCTTAGCAATAAGTAAGCATGTTTACTGCCTGACAAATGTTGGAATCTGCTTTAACTTAGCTCTGAAATGTTTTTATGATGCCAAATACTTCCAGTGAGAATTTATTAGCTTTGATGACCACCCTGCTCTCTCGACTGTTTTCAATATTGTTCTACTCAACCCAAACTTTACGCACATTAACTCTGCGAATCTGACCTTAATACTAATATACTTTATTTTCTTTTATTCAATCAGATGATGAAGACTGTTAATGTTGTTCCAAAAGTTATTTTATTAAAGCAGCAGTAATGAACCAGATACATTTGAAAGAATATTAGTAATCCTTTCTCCATAATCTTTATTTGGGTTGATGATTGTGATGGATACATTGTCTCCTGCTAATCATATTTATATTGATCCTTCTCTTCAAAGCTAGTTCTTTGATTTCATTTTCTCTAATTTATGCTAAACATGTCAAAATGACTCCAATTCTGTACCGATAGCATGGACTCGAGCGAGTGAACACTGATCTCAATATTGTGACATTGTCAACATGTAACTCAAAATCTACAACAGAAAGGAATTAGAAGGGCTGAATGTTAAAATAAAGAGATTTCATCAGGAGAAAATAAAATTAAGAGTAATTATTCTTTCTGTCCTTGATCTTCATGCACTATTAGAAGATTGACATCAGAGAAACTGAAAATTTTCCCACACAGAATCATTGAAACTTTAACGCTGCACCTTACAACCCTGTTTTGATTTAACCTCTTAATTGCTTAATCCTCACCTAATATCGGTCTTTATTTGGCATAATTACACTACATCAGTTCAGTAATTGTAAAGAGATTAAAGTTAGATAAATTCTGTTGTGTAATTTGTTCTCTCTTTGAAACAATATGATTCCACCTAACTGAACTGTATGTCAAGATTATTATTTTACTGAAGTATAAAATTTTCATTACATGGTGAAACTTATCCAAGCAAGAACAAATCAGATTGGGGGGGTGGGATGGGGCTAGGTGATGTTCTGTTATTTAGTCAGAGCCATCGTTCAACTAAACTTCATCTAAGATGTCTGTTTCCTACTGCTTAAGTTACAAAAAATGAAAGGGGTTTGACCAAAGCTACCAGCATTTCTTTGTTGACTATGCCTGCCTGAATCCTCCACATGGGTACATTTGTAGGTTTGATGTAGACTTTTTTTTTTATCCCTACAACATAGTAACATTCGGAACATTAGTAGGTTATTCAGCCCCTTGAGCCTGCTCTGACATTCAATTAGATTATGGCTGATCTGTACTTCAACTCCATTTATTCACCTTCGTTCCATATCCTGTGATATCCTTACCTAACACAAATCTATCAATCTCCAGTTTGAAAGCTCCAACTATCCACATACACAGCCTTTTGGGGGAGAGATGTCCAGATTTCTCCTGCCCTTTGTGCAGAAAACGTGCTTCCTGATTTCCCTCCTAGATGTCCTAACTATAATTTTTTTTTAAAATGCTCCCTTGTTCTGGATCACCACATCAGAAGGAATAGATTCTCTATCAAATTATTGAATCCTCAACATCTTAAGCATTTGGATCGGATCACCCCTTAATGGTCTATATTCAAGGGATTACATGCCTTGTCTATGCAACCTGTCCTCATAATTTAACCCTGCAAATCCCAGTCCTTCTGGTGAATCTGTACTGCACTCTGTCCAAGGCCAATATATCCTTCCTGAGGTGCGGTGCTCAGACCTGAACGCAGTACTCCAGATGCGACCTAACCAAGGCTCTATGCAAGGGCGCCTTTCAAACTGTTAGTTATTTTATGGGAGGAGGTGTCTACAATTATTGAACTGGACACAGGCACCACGCTCTTAACTTCTAAAAGGCAATATCTTCTATCCAAAGGGATAGTGCTATCACTGCACTAGTGTGTTTTGGTTGCACTCACCAAACAACATAACATGCTAGATAAGCAACAAGTCGAAAAATTTTAGAAATATGATAATTTCAGTCACCCTTAAATCGCAGGATGATGTTCTTGAGTTCTCTGGACCCTCCAGTTTGAAAACATATGCCTCCTCCCCCACCACCAAACGTGGGTTGATCAAAGCGTTCAAACCTGGTTGCATTTGAATTTCGAGTCAGTTTGGAATGATAACCCAATGGCCCAACCATCACTTTTTGCCATAACTGACTAAACATAAAAGGTAACTTCATTTTGCATCAGTCTGGTGTAATAAACGAAATATTTCATCAGACTAAGTACTCTAGATTTCCTTTGGTGTGTGATTAGACAGTATCTGATTTGTGATCCAACCTTCTGATCGCATCTCATTCTGACAAACTCGGAGTGACTGCAAAACTACTCAGGAGCTTGTCTTGCCGAGTATTTGGTTATTAACGTGGAGCTGTCCCGAGCCGGGGCGAACTTGACAGATTTCACTGCAAAACGTTGGCCCGAATTTCGCATGCACAGCTAACTGCGCACAACACACGCCTTCCTGTGCTGAAAAATTCGAGTTGAGATCTTGTTTTTCAGCCTATAACATGGCAAATTTACAATGGAGCAAAGCAACATCACCTCATTAAACATGTTATAAATGCCAGACCTGGCGTTCTTGAAGACGACTTGTTTCAAATACTGTTATGGGGATAAAGGTTCGTTGATGTTTGTGTCTCATTTCCCGCTGTTTACACTGACTAAAAGGCACTTACCTCCTCATCCTGAGGTGCAGAGAAATTGATCAAACACCAGCTTCGAACGACTGAAGATTGCAACTGCTGTGAAATTAACTCGCACCAATAACGGGGGCTGTGGTTCTGTTGCAGCCAAGCCGAGTGAATTGTGCGAAGCCTGTACATTTTATATTTCCTTTTTTTTCCACTCGGCTTATACGTGCGGTGGTTTCATGTAAATGAAGTCTACAAGCGCTGGGGGTTTCATTACCTGGGGGCCGGGCAGTTTCGACACCGTTTTGCTGGTGTATTGAGCTTGGGGCGGGGAGAGCAGACGAGAGGGGGGAGGTGTGGGCACGGGATTCACAGTCCACGGAGTAACAGGAGCATTCTGGCTGTCAGCGTGCGCATCTTTGCATAGCCCCAGCTCCCCGCTTAGCTTGAATGTGCAATGGAGGTGCGGCTGCATTGACCAGACCGGGCTGTTTTGGGGGGGAAAACGAGGATTTCCTTACTCAGAGTAGGGGACAGGAAGAGTGTTAGAAAAAGGAGCGTCACAGAGGCAAGCTGAACCAAACAAGGATGGCGATTTACAAATAGTGCATCTTAATATCAGAATATATACACACACAAACAGTACTTACCACTGAGCAGACTGTTCGTGAAGCTTCCTCAACTGTAAGCCTCCTGACTCATGTTACGGTATCATCTCCTTGCTCCCAGTATACCATCTCCCTTTACTCCTTGTCACTTTTGTATTTCTGTAAAAGCTAAGGTCGGGGTTCTTTCCCCCAAGCTATCCTGTGTGAGATGGTAAATCCTTTCAGTGCCGTGCCCTCCTGAACTTCATGGAGGGATGTGTTCGATTGACAGGTTGTAAGCGGGCTGGATAGTTTCACTTTAAGCCCATGTGGTAAAAAGTTTTGCGCAGGCGGATTGACAAAAAAAATCTCATGTTCTGGCTGTTCTTGTTAAACTCTGTGGGATGTTCAATAATGCATGAGTAATGCCGAGAATCTAAACAGGGGGTTTTCTTTCCATTTAATGCAGTTCTCCAATCAGCTTCATTCACCTAAATATTACTGGTGAAAACATATTTAGGGAGGAAGGATGGGAGGTAAAGTAATTGTACTAATTAAAGATAAATGATGGCAGTGGAAAGAAAGGATGTAATTAGCAATGAGATAGATACATAATCCATGTGGATTGAGTTAAAAGATAGGAAGGAATCGATCGCCCTTGTATGGGATATATGATAGAGCACCAAATAGTGGAAGTGAATTGGAAAAAGAAATATGTGGACAAATCTACTAGGTGTGAATCAGGCATAGAATAATAACTGTAAGAAATTTCAACTACCCCAATTATACTGGCAGAATGAAGTAATGAAGGGAGAAAAGGGAGTTGAGTGTTTGCAGGACTCCTTTCGAATTCAATAGGTAAGAAGCCCAAGGAGAAAAGAATGACTGCTGGGTCTTGTAATGGGTAATGAATCTGAACAGATCAGAGAAGTAAGAGTGAAGAGCATCTCAGTAGTAGTGATCACAACATAGGCTGAAGATTAGAATCGGGAGTGACATAAAAAGGACAAAGATTAAGTTAATAGATTGGAAAGGAGCAAATTATGAGGAAATGAGGGTGGAACTAAAGAAAGTAAATAGGGAGACCATCTTGAAAGATAAAGTGACAAAAATAGTGGAAAATCTTTCAAAAGGATAATCAATAGTTCAAGTGAACTGTATTCCATGAAAAGCCAAAAATGCAAGCTAATCGTGGGGCACTGCATGAATAAATAACTAAAGGGAAAATTGAATCTAAAAACAAACATGTAAGACATACTTGGACGCTAACGGTGGGAACAAAAGGGAATATGAAGAACTTAGGAGAGAAATAAAAACTCATTAAATTATGAAAATAAATTATTAAGGAATATAAAAAGGAAAAATAAAGTGTTCTATTGGGACATAAGGAAAATTAAAAAGAAAAGGATAGGGCTACCAAAGGATGAGAAATTTAAACTCACAGGTAGTGATAGAAAGATGGCAAAATATTTAATAACTACTTCACCTCAGTTTTCACTGTAGAAGATTATGAAATCGACACATCACTAGAGAATGAGCTTAGAAAGGCTATTAATAGAGTTGGGAATGAAAGGGAGAAAATAATTGACAAGCCAGCAAAATAAAAAGAGGATAAAACCCCAGGTCTGGATAGTTTGTACCCATGCATACAGAAGAAAAGTAGGCAGAAGATAGCAGAGGCATTAGTTCATTTAAAATGTTCCATAGAAGTTGGGGTAATGCCAAAGGTCTTGTGGACAGGTAGTATTTCTATATACTAAAAAGGAGATAGAATAAAACCTGAGGACTCTCAACCAGACAGCTTAACACCAGTGAAAGGAAAGATACTGGGAATCTATCCTAAATGAAGTGATGGAAGAGCATCAAGATAGAAAATATAATAAAAAATAGCATGGATTGCAAAAGGCTAAATCATGCTTAAGTCATCCGATAGAATTGTTTGTAGAGGTAACAGAAAGAGTAGGCAAGGGTAATGCAGTAGATGTCATTCTTGGATTTTCAAAAGGCCTTTGCTAAGGTTCCACACAGTAGCCTCATGACAAAGGTTATGGCATGTGGAGTCAGGGCAAGTAGCTGAATAGAAATCAAACTGGCTAAAATAGAAAGCAGAAAATAGAGGTAAAGGGTAGTTATTCAGATTGGAGGAACGTAGAACGTAGTATTCCACAAGGATCAGTGCTGGGACCACTGTTATTCCTAATTTATATTAATGATTTGGACTTAGGAATAATTAACTCAATATCAAAATTTGCAGATGATATCAAACTGGGGGCATCTAGTGAACTCTGAGGAAGAACACAATATAATACAAAAAGACATTAGAAAACTTATTGACTGGGCAGTTAAGTGGAAAATGAACTTTAACATGCAGAAATGTGAAGTGGTGCATTTTATAGGAAAAATAGAAACATCACCTACCCACCTTAGATAATAAGAAACTGAATGGGGTAGAGGAACAAAGGAATCTATGCAGGTGAATAAGTCATTAAATGCAGTATTTCAGGCCAGCAAAGCAATTAAAAATGTTAACAAAGCACTGGCATTTTTTTCTAGGGGTATATTTCTAGGGCATTTGAAAAATGACAGGAAGTGTCATGTACATACAAAACAAGAACTAAGTAATGTTCTACAAGCTAAGTTATCATATCTTCCTGTAAAGAAAATGACAGCTGGTATATCAGATAGGAAGTTTCTGTAACGTCTCTATCTCTGCCAATTTTAGCCCATAATTGGTGATCAGTACAAATTATGTCATGTGAAATTTGACAGAACCTAGTTTATAAAAGAAAATGGAACACTACCGTTTCTTTTGGGCCTCCTTATCTCGAGAGACAATGGATACGCGCCTGGAGGTGGTCAGTGGTTTGTGAAGCAGCGCCTGGAGTGGCTATAAAGGCCAATTCTGGAGTGACAGGCTCTTCCACAGGTGCTGCAGAGAAATTTGTTTGTTGGGGCTGTTGCACAGTTGGCTCTCCCCTTGCGCCTCTGTCTTTTTTCCTGCCAACTACTAAGTCTCTTCGACTCGCCACAATTTAGCCCTGTCTTTATGGCTGCCCGCCAGCTCTGGCGAATGCTGGCAACTGACTCCCACGACTTGTGATCAATGTCACACGATTTCATGTCGCGTTTGCAGACGTCTTTATAACGGAGACATGGACGGCCGGTGGGTCTGATACCAGTGGCGAGCTCGCTGTACAATGTGTCTTTGGGGATCCTGCCATCTTCCATGCGGCTCACATGGCCAAGCCATCTCAAGCGCCGCTGACTCAGTAGTGTGTATAAGCTGGGGATGTTGGCCGCTTCAAGGACTTCTGTGTTGGAGATATAGTCCTGCCACCTGATGCCAAGTATTCTCCGAAGGCAGCGAAGATGGAATGAATTGAGACGTCGCTCTTGGCTGGCATACGTTGTCCAGGCCTCGCTGCCGTAGAGCAAGGTACTGAGGACACAGGCCTGATACACTCGGACTTTTGTGTTCCGTGTCAGTGCGCCATTTTCCCACACTCTCTTGGCCAGTCTGAACATAGCAGTGGAAGCCTTACCCATGCGCTTGTTGATTTCTGCATCTAGAGACAGGTTACTGGTGATAGTTGAGCCTAGGTAGGTGAACTCTTGAACCACTTCCAGAGCGTGGTCGCCAATATTGATGGATGGAGCATTTCTGACATCCTGCCCCATGATGTTCGTTTTCTTGAGGCTGATGGTTAGGCCAAATTCATTGCAGGCAGACGCAAACCTGTCGATGAGACTCTGCAGGCATTCTTCAGTGTGAGATGTTAAAGCAGCATCGTCAGCAAAGAGGAGTTCTCTGATGAGGACTTTCCGTACTTTGGACTTCGCTCTTAGACGGGCAAGGTTGAACAACCTGCCCCCTGATCTTGTGTGGAGGAAAATTCCTTCTTCAGAGGATTTGAACGCATGTGAAAGCAGCAGGGAGAAGAAAATCCCAAAAAGTGTGGGTGCGAGAACACAGCCCTGTTTCACACCACTCAGGATAGGAAAGGGCTCTGATGAGGAGCCACCATGTTGAATTGTGCCTTTCATATTGTCATGGAATGAGGTGATGATACTTAGTAGCTTTGGTGGACATCCGATCTTTTCTAGTAGTCTGAAGAGACCACGTCTGCTGACGAGGTCAAAGGCTTTGGTGAGATCAATGAAAGCAATGTAGAGGGGCATCTGTTGTTCACGGCATTTCTCCTGTATCTGACGAAGGGAGAACAGCATGTCAATAGTCGATCTCTCTGCACGCACTACCGTTTAGGGAATAATAAATCATAATGGGCAAAGGATCAAACTATACCTTAGAGTGATTTTCAGTTTGTTCTTGTACCACTCAAGCTCTGCAATTAAATGTTAAATATTTTGTTTCAAGGTGGTCCAAAGCTCAAAAGCCATAAGTAATGATCCACCTTTGATGTGTTGTGTAATGATGACAGTTTAGAGAATTATTTTTATATCTTCCCAGCACATCATTCTTAAAGATATGAAGTACTGGAAAACAATGCCATATAAGGCGACAAGTTGCTCTTCAACATCTGAGTTTAGTTTAATTCTAAAACTGACCACATAGAATCATAGAATTATAGAATTGTTGCAGCACAGAAGGAGGCCATTTGGTCCATAGTATCCATGCCATCTCTCTGCAAGAGTAACTCAGCTAGTCCCATTCCCCTGCCTTTTCCCCATAGCCCTGCAAATGTTTTCTCTTCCGATAATTATCCAATTCTCTTTTGAAAACGATGATTGAATCTTCCTCCACCACACTCTCAGGCATTCCAGATCCTAACCACTCGCTGCTTAAAAAGGAATTTCCTCAAGGCACCTTTGGTTCTTCTGAATTTCACCTTAAATCAGTATCCTCTGGTTCGCCACCCTTCCGCAATGGACCAGTTTCTCTCTATATACTCTGTCCAGACCCCTCATGATTTTGAGCACCTCTATCAAATCCCTTCTCAAACTTCTCTAAGGGGAACAGCCACAGCTTCACCAATCTATCCACATAACTGAAGTCCCTTGTCCCTGGTACCATTCTCACAAATCTTTTCTGCACCCTGTGTAATGCCTTTATATCTTTCCTAAAGTGTGCTGCTCAGAATTGGACACAATACTCCAGTTGAGGCTGAACCAATGTTTTATAAATGTACTCCATAACTTCCTTGCTTTTGTACTCTCAGCCTCTATTTATAAAGCGCAGGATCCCACACGCCATGTTTTCAACCTGCCCTGGCACCTACAATTATTTGTGCTCCTGCACACCTTTTAGAATGTATTGTCATGCCAAGAATGAGGCATATTAATTTTGTCATATGAACTGTTGAGTAAAGAAAGTACTTTTTAAAAAAATCACCAGACACTTGACTGGAAAAACATTTGCATGCTAACAGACAGTGCTTGGAGAGACAAAGGACTATTCTCTGGTCCACTTAACCCAAAGTGGACTTTGATCACCAGACATTGAAAGTGAGGAAGCTCACATTCCAGGATGACTGCTAAGATGGCAGAATCCACAAAACGAAGTGGTTAAACCAGCTAGTCACATGACTAACCTGCTGGACAACCTGGGTTCTTTTGAATTGTGTCACAGAGAAAGAGGCAGAAGGCAGTTGAAACTGAAGCTGGAGCAAGGAAGCCCTCACTCTCTCTCACATTCTCCCAAGCCACTGGATCCATGGAAGACACGTAAACCTCAAGAGAGAAAAGACACTGACCTCGAAACAAGTTGAAGTGCGCACTGGGCACCAACAATTTGCAAGTCTGACCAGCAACCAAAGACTACACGGCAAACTCAAAGAACAGTAAAATAGAAACCCATCTATTGCCTCAAACTTTTCCCCTTTATTCTTTTCTACTTTTCTATCTCTATCTGCGTGTGTGTTTATCGCATATGCATGCTAGAGTGGTCGCGTCGCAGATTCGTAGTCGGTAACCGGATTAGAGTTTAAGATTAATAAACTACTTCTTTTCTTGTTTAAAATCTAATAAAACCTGTCTGAATTGATTTATTTGCCTTACAATTGGAGCAATGAGCAAGGGTTCACAGAGGGGAAGCTAAAAACACAGTGTTTCAAAATTAAACCCTGTTATGGTTAAACCAGGCAAAAGCTGAGAGGGAACTCCTAGACTCCTTCTCACCTGGTCGTAACAGTGACCTTTATTTTATATTGTTTCTCCTCATTCTTCCTATCAAAATGCATCACTTCACACTCTCTGCAATAAAATGCTTAACTAAATAGCTACAACAGAAGTCAAAGGAAGCTGTGATAAAACTGTATAGTGCTCTGTTGGACATTCCTTGACTTCAGTGTTCACTGGTCACTGAAATACAAAGGAAATATTCCAAGACTAGAGGTCTTGCAGAGAAGAACCACAAGGTTGATTTCACTTTTAGTGGCCTTAAGATATGAAGAAATAACTGTTGTAACTTGGTCTTTCCAAACTTGAAAGGGAGGCATCTGAGGGTTAATCTCGTACAGGTATACAAGCTAGTAAATTGTATGGCAAAGGTAAATTCTGAAAAAAAAATGTATAAAATTAACCTTGTGTGACAGTGGGACAAGGAATCTCAGGTTTAATTTAGTAGATGGCAAATTCAGGACTGATATCAGGAGGTTCTTCACACAAAGAATGATCAATACATGGACTGGAGCAGTGGAGACAAAGCTCCTTGAATCATTGAAGGAACAATTAAGTGCTGCAATGTTTATATTTTAGGGCCCTTCTGGATAATTGAACTAAAATAGGTTCACTGAGCTTCCTCACTCATAATTCTGTTGTGATAGAGGTAATCTAGCTAAAAGAAACATTTATTTCCAGTTTGAGAAACAATCAGATGTAGCACTTTAGGGTCATTCTGACACTTCTTCCACATGGAAAGGGTTTGAACTAATTTTGCATCAGAGAGGAAACACAAAGTGCCTAGAAAACTAGGAGGGATAAGTAGCAACAAAACAAGAAATAGTGCAGAAAGAACAGGAATTACACGGATGAGAAAAAGCAAATCTGACTAGCATGGTGTTTGAATGTATATGTGGTAATGTGAGGAGCGCTATGGCTCACTTTCACCTTCTCACGGGCAATAAATTCTGTCCTAGCCAGCGATGCCCACATCCCATGAAAGAATATATAAAAAAGTAAGGTTGACAAGTTTTCAGGCTCCGCTGCCACATGGGGTGATGATATAGTGGCTATAATGAATACTTAGCTTAGGGCAGGAATGAGAACAAAACATTGCTAGCTACAATATATTCAGGAGGTATACAGATGAAAAAAAGACAGGATTGGCAGGCAGCAATATTGATCCAGAATAATATTACTGTTCTATAGAGGGATGATATACTAGATGGTTTAAAGACCTAATCTATTTGGTTCGAGTTAAGGCAAAGAAAAAGATCAGTATTGCTGGATGTTTACTATAGAACACCAAATAGTGAGAAGGAGATAGAGGAGATAATCTGTTGGCAAATTTTAGAGAAATGTAAAAATAATAGAGCAGTGTTACGATCAGGTGAGAAAGGGGTCTAGGGTTCCCTTTCAGCCTTCACCTGGTCTTACTGTAACAGGGTTTAATTTTAAACACGCTGTGTTTTTAGCTCCCCCTTGGTGAATCCTTGTTCACTGCTTTCCAATTATAAGGCAAAGAAACCAGCACAAACAGGTTTTCTTAGGTTTAATGAAGAAAAGTTGAAATTTATTCAACTTGAACTTGAACTCTAATTCAGTTAATGCCTACGGATACATGATGTACCCATGCTAACAAGCATATGCGATACACACATGAAAATAGAGACAGAAAAGAGCAGAAGAAAAAAGTAAAGTGGAAAAGTTTGAGGCAATATCTGAAGAATTTTTGTTATGGTTCTTCAAGCTGACTGTAGAGTCCTTGATTGTAGGTAGATCTTGCTTTTCATTAGGACCCAGTATTCCTCTTCAACCTTGTTCACGGTAGGAGACTTCTCTCTTGGGGTTTATGTGTCTTCAGTGGATTCAGAGGCTTGTCAGAAAGAGATGGGAGCAGACAGGAGAGACCTTCTCAGTCCAGGAGCAAACCGTCCTGAGTTCAAGCTATCTGTGGTTAGTTCAAAAGACCCTGGAACAGCCAGTTAGTCATGTGACCAGCTGGTCTAACCAGTCCTGGATCATATCACCTTAGCAGTCTCTGGAATGCTCCTCTTACACACAATACCCGGTGATCAAGATCTGTTGTGGGTTGAATGTGTCAGGGAATGGTCCTTTGTCCTTCCAAGCACTGTCTCTTAATATGCAAATGTCTTTTCTAGCCATGGCTGATCTGTTTAACAAATCATTTCCTCACTTCAGCAAGATTTTAAAATCAATGTTCATAACAAAATTAATGTATCTCATTCTTGGCAGGTGGGGGCCTAGCATGACAGCAATAATCGAAGGAGACCTCAATTACCCTAATACAGACAGGGAGGAAAATAGTGTAAAGGACAAATAGGGTGAAGAATTCATAAAATGTTTTCAGGACAACATCCTTAATCATTATGTTTATGAACATAAGAAATAGAGCAGGAGCAGGCTATACAGCCCCTCGAGCCTGCTCCACCACTCAATAAGATTATGGCTGATCTTCTAGCTCAACTTCACTTTCCCACCCTATCCCCCCACAAAGAATGAAAGAGTGCTGAATCCAGTTCTAGAGAACAAAATAGGACAAATGTTGCAGTGGGAGAACATGTGGGTGATAGTGATCATAATATAAATAGGTTTAAAGTGGTTAGGAAAAAGGACAAAGAAAAATGAACAATGAAAATACCCAAAAGGAAGAGAGCAATTTAAGTGATTTGAGAAGGGAACTGGGTGGACTGGAAACAACAGTAAATGAGAAATGGTAGATCTTCAAGGCAGAGATACTTTGAATAGAAACCAAGCATGTTCGTATATTTCCATAATGTGAAAGGATGGGACATCTGAAGCTCAAGCTCCATGGATTGCAAAGGAAATAGAGATTAGAAAAAAGCAGAAAAATGTGGTTTCTGACAAATGTCAGGTACAGAATACAATAGAAAACTGTCACTGACCTCATCTCCTCTGGAGATCTTCTCTCTACAGCTTCCCACTCATAGGCCCATAACCACGGATAGCCCTCTTCTACTTCTTTCTCAAAATCCATAAAATGGGCTTTCCTGGTAGACCCATTGTTTCTACCTGTTCCTATCTTGACTCTATTTTTTCTCCCCATGTCCAGTCACTTCCCACCTAAATCCATGAATCTTCTGATGCCCTACATCATAATTTCCAGTTTCCTGGCCACCTCCTCTTCACTATGCACATCCATCCCGTACCAGGGCAGTCTTAGGGTATTTTTTTTTTTTAGAGATACAGCACTGAAACAGGCCCTTCAGCCCACCGAGTCTGTGCTGACCAACAACCACCCATTTATACCAACCCTGCAGTAATCCCATTTTTCCTATCACCTACCTACACTAGGGGAAATTTACAATGGCCAATTTACCTATCAACCCGCAAGTCTTTGGCTGTGGGAGGAAACCGGAGCAACCGGTGAAAACCCACGCGGTCACAGGGAGAACTTGCAAACTCCACACAGACAGTACCCAGAATCGAACCCGGGTCCCTGGAGCTGTGAGGCTGTAGTGCTAACCACTGCGCCACTGTGCTGCCCACTTCTTCCTTGAACAGAGGCTCAACCAGTCCCCATCCACCACCACACTCCTCCGCCTGGCTGAACTTGAACAATTCACATTGAACAACTTCTCCTTCAACTCCACTCACTTCCTTCAAATAAAAGGTGTTGCTATGGGTACCCGCATGGGCCCTAGTTAAGCCTGTCTTTTTGAGAGGTATGTCGAGCATTCCTTGTTCTAGTCCTACTCAGGCCCCCTTCCTCAACTCCTTTTCTGGTACATTGATGATTGTATCAGTGCCGCTTCCTGCTCTCACCCCGAACTGGAAAACCTCAGCAACTTTGCTGCCAATTTCTACCCTTCTATTACCATCACATCGTCCATCTCTGACACTTCCCTTCCCTTCTTCGACTTCTCTGTCTCCATTTCTGGGGATAGGTTGTCCACTAATATTCATTATAAGTCCGCCGACTCCCATGGCTACCTCGAATACACTTCCCCACACCCTGCTTCCTGTAAGGAATCCATCCCATTCTCATAGTTTCTCCATCTCCTTCCACAACAACGCTTCTGATATGTCTTCCTTTTCCTCAAGGATCCCCCCCACTGTGGTTGAGAGGGCCCTCAGCTGTGTCCGACCTGCACTTCTGACATCACCTCTTCTCCTCCCTCCCCAAACTGCGATAGGGTTCCTCTTGTCCTCACTTTCCATCCCACCAGCCTCCACATCCAAAGGATTATCCTCCGCCATTTCCGCCACCTCAAACATGATACTGCCACCAAATACATCTTCCCCTCCCCTATCAGGATTCCGAAGGGCTCATTCCGTCCACGACACCCTGGTCCACTCCTCCATCATCCCTGAAATCTTGTCCCCTTCCCATGGCACCTTCCCAAGGCACCAAACACTCCTTCCACGTGAAGCAGAAATTTATTTGTATTTCTTTCAATTTAGTATAGTGACAATGTGGTCTCCTCTATATTGTGGAGACCAAACACAGATTGTGTGACCGCTTTGTGCAACACCTCTACTCCGTCCGCAAGCATGACCCTGAGCTTCCAGTTGCTTGCCTTTTTAATTCAACACCTTGCTCTCGCGCCCACATTTCTGGCCTCGTCAGTGTTCCAGTGAAGATCACCACAAACCCGAGGAACAGCACCTCATCTTATGGTTAGTCACTTGACAGACTTCTGGGCTCAACATTGAGTTCAACAATTTCAGACCCTGACCCACATTTTGATTTTTTTTAACCATGTGCCAGTCTTCAACTTGTTTTTCATGTTTTTGCTTTTGGACAGAGCTGTTCATTATTCTGCCATTTACACTTTCTCAGGACAAATGCTTTGTCTTTTACTGCAACAATTACGACTCCCTTTGCCTTTTATTACATGATATGTACGTCATTTAATCTCTCCTGTATCTATCAGAGACCTTCCCTTTGTTCTTCCTCCCCTCCCTGCTTTCAATGGCATAAAACCCATCACATTTCTGCCTTCCTTTGGTTCTGAAGAAGTGATATCCAACTCTAAACATTGGCTGGAATTTTATGCCATCCCAACGAGCAGGATGGTGGTGGGGAGGAGGAGGTGGTGGGTGGTCTAAATGGAGCGGGAGGCTCTGGGAGGCTTTCACGACCAGCACCCGCCTCCGATGCCCTTTGCGTCGGGTCCCATAGTGGTAGGGTCGGGTAGCAGGCCTGTACATTAGTACATGGGTAAAGGCCTGCTGCCCAACCCGACCCCAACGTGACCCGACAACGTGTGTCGGATTCGGGTTGGGTCGGGTCGCACTTCCGGGTCCGGCATTCGGGCTCGGTCGGGTTTCCTTTGCAGACCTTCACCTCACATATAAGGCTATCCAACAGGGCATTGCAGTCCTTTACTGCTGAGTATTTCCAGCAATTTCTGTTCATATTTCAGATTTCCAGCATCTGCAGTATTTTGGCTTTATTTTAGAAAAGCAGGCAGAATAGAGGCAGGAGAAATTGGAAAAGGATATATGAAGGGAGAAGAGAGAATATGTGAAAAGATTAGTGCATAACATAAAAGGGAACCTAAAATCGTTTCTAAACATATAAAATGTAAAAGGATACTTAAAGGAATGATGGGGCTACTTAGAGACAAAAAAGAAAAGCTTCTTGTGAAGGCAGAGGGCGTGATTGAGTTTCTGAATGAGGATTTTGCATTTGTATTCACAAATGGGATACATTCTACATTACTGAGGGAAGTTAGAGTATTGAGAGCAGAGGGTGAGACCACAATCTTTGAATCGTCCTTAGCTATGGAAGTGGTGCCAGAGGACTGGAGGATTGTGAATGTTCACATCTGTTCAGTCAATCTAATGTCAGTGTTAAAAAAACTACTAGAGACCATTGTCAAGATCAAAATTAATCCTCACTTGGAGAAGCATGGGTTAATAAAGAAAAGCTAACACAGAATTGTTAAAGGTAAACTATGTCTAACTAACCTGATTAGGCTCTTTGATGAAGTAACCAAGAGCATTGATGAATGCAGTGTAATAGATGTTGTATATATGGAGGAGGGGGGGGGGGCGGGGGTTACCAGGATGATGTCAGAGATGAGGGACTTCAGTTGTGTAAAGAGAATGGAGAATCAGGTATTGTTCCCTGTAGAACTGAGAAAGTTAAATGGAGACCTAATAGAGGCATTCAGAATTATGGGGGATTTTGATAGAGTAATTAGGGAGAAGCTGTTTCCTTTGGACAGTGGGTCAGTAACCAAAGGCCATAGATTTAAAATAATTGGCAAAAGAACTAGAAGAGAAATGAGGAGAATATTTCTCACACAGAGGGTTGTTATGATCTGGAACACACTACCTGAAGGGGTGGTGGAATCAGATTCCATGGTAACTTTCAAAAGCCAATTGGACATTTATTTGCAGGATTATGGGGAAACGCTGAGATGTGGGACTAAATTGGACAGTTCTTTCAAAAAGCTGGCACTTACACAACAGGCTGAATGGACTCCCTCTTTGTTGTAAGATTAACTGCCTGTGCACCGTAAAATGCAGCCGGGGTTCCCTAAACATCCGAGGCAGGGTTCCCCTCGTCTTTCTGGCCTGGTGTCGGGACCCCTGCCGGCTGCATAAAATTCAGCCCATAGGCATGCTGGGGATGAGGGGCCTGAAGTCTCTTCCTGTGACCTTCACCTGTAACTTCAATAGGAGGGAGTCAACTAAATTGTGTGACTCGCAATTATCCGAACTTGATCACTGAAGACTGGCTATTAACTATGTACCAGTTATCACATAACACTTGAAGAGGTCACCTGACTTGTCTTAGGACAAGTAGGCTAAAAGACAGAGCTGCCTATTCATCACACCACTAGATATACATGGAGGAATGGAATTCATAAAAACTTTTGTTCTATAATGTCACCCAGCTGTTATTAATAGCTCCAGAGATTGAAAGAAACCTTTGACATAAAATCTGAGAATTGAGACCACCTCCAGCAGGTGGAGACAGATTTCAACTAATTGAATAAAGGAGATGAATCAATTTTATGTGACATTTCGAGAAGTAAATCATCTGTTAATTGGATTGTCTCCTGTCCTGTCAGTGCAGCAAAAAATAAAACTAGTAGTACAGTAGTGCAGTGGGTATGTTACTGGCTTAATAATCGCAAGGCTTGAACTAATAATCCAGAGAATGTGTGTTCAAATCTTATCCTGTCAGTGGGAGAATTTAAATTCAGAGCAAAACTATAATCTGGTTATTCATGACCCCAATGTGATCAGTAGGTAAAGCCTTTTTCCTTCCTCTGCTTCCCTCTTGAACTGTTGCTGGAGTACCGTTTGATTGGTAAAACCAACCCTCTTGTATCTTGCCCAAGTGGCCTTTCTTCATATCTGTGAATGTCAGCAAATGCCATAATCAAGCCTGATCTTCCTCTCACCTGACATCTCCCACCCGCTCTGTTACACACATGTAAACATGTAAATAGGCGTACAGATACACACGCACACTTACTGTTCAGCAGCAATTGCAATCCCCTTCCTTAGTCCCAGGCCTCTGAGTTGAATTGGAACAGCATACTTGCCTGACAGCAGTTAGATCAACACTTGTCAAACCTAGGAACCTCTGCTTTGTTTGACTCAAGTTTTCCTAATAAAGTCCTTAAGTTCTTTTAAACTTGATACAAATCCTGATTGACTTACCATTGGACTACAAATACAGAATACTCTTGCTACTGCTTGCTCGGATAACTGGGTGGTAGGGTTTGTGAGAACACTATCTTTTTACCTTTGGAAACAGTGTTGTGTCCAGCCTATATTGACAGACTAAAAATCTTGGTTTGATCTCTGTAAGAGTCCCTCACAATATTAGTTTGTAAATTCCTAACCCATTTTCCAGTTGATCCACAAGTACAGAATTGTCTCCAGATTAATCACAAAACAACCCTGAACTGACCGTTTTGCTCAGGGTAACAGAGTAATGGGATAACCCACACTTCTGTAGTATGGAGATGCTTTTCCCAGGGTGCGTTAACACACATTTTTCGGATAGAACAAAGGGAGTTCTACGTCATAGGAGTGCTTGATGCTGAATGCTGGTGCCTAAAGTAGAAAAGTGTTCACTTCTATAGAATTGACACAGTTCAACTGAACAAGCAGATGTATTATCAAAAATATAAATGAGATGTAAGAGTTTCTGATAAAAAATGTTAATTGTGTTCCTGGGACATAACTGATTAAATTCCTAAATTAGAGAATGCAGGAAGTAGCTAAAATCAGTAAGATCAGATAGAACACATCTGTTTTAGACATGTTCTGCTGAAGGAGTGAGAGACATATTAAACAACCATAAACTTAACTGAAGAACTGTACAAAGAATTTTTACTGGGTCATGGCCCTAATTTTACTGATGACCTGCATATTCAGTAGACTGTGTATACATGTTGTAATAGTTTGCAAGGTCACTCTTGCTTCAACTTTTACAAAAGCCGTTTCTTGGAACGGAACTCAATGGTTCTTGAGCAATGTGAATAGCAGTAAATATTGAAGAACTGCCCCATGATTGAAACAGCATCAGTGGGGTACTTTCAAAAGTGAGCAGTGATATAACCTGATGGGAATGCAGTAAAATACTGGTCGAAATAAAGTAAGTAAAATACTGGTTCAGCGACACCTCAATTTTAAAATTCTTATCCTTGTTTTCAAACCCTCCATGGCCTCACCCTTCCTCCCTATCTCTGTATTCTTCTCCAGTCCTACAACCCTCCAAGATATCTGCACTCTTCCAATTCTGGCCTCTTAAGCATCCCTGATTTTAATCACTCCATCATTGGTGGCCGTGCCTTCAGCTGCCAAGGCCCTTAGCTCTGGAATTCCCATCCTGTATCTCTCCGCTTCTCTATCTCTCTTTCCTCCTTTAAGATGCTTCTTAAAACCTACCCCTTTGACCAATCTTCAGGCTGTCTGACCTAATATCTGCTTATGTGGTTCAGTGTCAAATTTTCAGATGAGGAGAAATTTTTTTCTCAAATGGTCATTAGTCTGTGGAATTCTCTTCCCCAGAAAACAGTGGACGCTGGGTCATTGAATTTATTCAAGGTTGAGCTAGATAGATTTTTGATAGACAAGGGAGTCGAGGGTTATGGGGGCAGACAGGAAAGTGGAGTTGAGACCACAACCAGATCAGCCATGATCTTATCAAATGGCAGAACAGGCTCGAAAGGCGGAATTGCCTACTCCTGCTCCCAAGTCCAGTGTTCCTATGTTGTAATTTAACTTAAAGGCACTTTCCGGATTTACCTTTCTTCAAACCATTTACAATCTTGTCTTTCTCTATTAAGTCACCTCTCAGCTGCCTCCGGTCAACACTGAAATGTCCAAGTTTCTCCAGTTCTTCCTCAAAACACAGACACTGGGAGTCAAGCTTGTGACCTCCCTTTGCTGCAAAACGTTTGTGGCTGAATTTTATGTAGCTGTTTAAGGCGGGTTCAGTGCTGTGGGCGGATGGAGCCAACCACCCCGAAACCCAGTGTCGTTCCGTAGTATCCAGATTCCATCAGAGGCAGGGAAGTACCATGGTGGTATTAATGCTCCAATGCAACGGAACCTAATTTAAATTGGTGAAATGCTGTTTAACATGAATTTAAATGTAGTTATTCCAGATTTAATGACTAGACTGCGATTTTGTAGATGGCATGTGGCACTCAAGTGCCTTCAGCTTTGCGACTGTTCAAAATTGGCAGCACCGAGGCAAGAGGCCTTACTGCCACGACAGGGAGGTATCCTGATCAGGGGAAGTGGGGAGGGGGGTCTGTCCACATTGCTGCTCTGCTGATATAGGGTCTGCTAGGCGGTTGTGAGTATTGGGGGGCTCTGCAAGAGAGGTGTGTGTATCTGGGGGCACTGCAAGTGTTTAGGTTGGGTGTATCGGGGATATTAGAGAGTATCATAAGTGTTGTGTTACTGTGTGTGGTGACTCACACTGCTAGAAATGATGGTAGCCCAACAATAACATTTAGTCTTGAGGCACATCAAACATTCCGGTGAGGAAATAATGATAAGCAAAGTTGCGAAGGCAGGTTCGTCTCTGCATCTAAAGCGATCCGAAGGTCCCAGGACAGTTGCCATGGGTCTCATACATCCTGTGTTTTTGGATCCCCATGGTGTGTTGAGGCGCCTCCGAAGGAGGCAGGCCCAAGAGGCAGCTGTGCCTGACCCTGGAGCTCCACCACACGAATAGCAGCAGCTGGCCAGGCCAAGAAGTGTCCATGTATGCCAGAGAGTCTACAGAACACGCATCACCTACCTCCAAATGTCTGGGTGACACTATCAGCGAAGACTATGGCTCTCCAGGGAGGCTGTCGCTGACTTACGCAACCTTCTGCAGGATAATTTGCGACCTCTGGGATTTGGAGGTCACCCTGTGCGAGTGGCCCTGAAAATTATCCTGGCGCTAAACTTCTATGCATCTAGATCTTTCCATGGATCCACCGAGGACATAGAGTCATAGAGTCGTACAGCATAGAAACAGGCCCTTCGGCCCACCACATCCATGCCGACCACAGTGCCTATCTATACTAATCCCACCTGCCTCTATATCCCACCTTCTATATCCCTCTATGCCTTGCTCATTCAAGTACCTGTCCAGATGCCTCTTAAATGTTGCTACTGTTCCTGCCTCCACCACCTCCTCAGGCAGCTCATTCCAGATACCCACTATTCTTTGTGTGAAAAATTTACCCCTTTGATCCCCTTTAAACCTCCTCCCTCTCACCTTAAATCTATGCCCTCTAGGGTTTCAGTCACCCTACCATGGGAAACAGACTCTGGCTATCTATCCTATCTATGCCTCTCATGATTTTATATACCTCTATCATGTCCCCTCTCAGCCTCCTTCGCTCTAGGGAAAACAGACCCAGCCGATCCAATCTCTCTTCATAACTCAAGCCTTCCAAACCAGGCAAAATCCTTGTGAATCTTTTCTGCACCCTCTCTAGCTTAATCACATCTTTCCTGTAGTGCGGCGACCAGAACGGCACACAGTACTCCAAATGCGGCCTAACCAACGTTATGTACAACTGTAACATGACGTCCCAACTCTTGTACTCAGTGCCTCGGCCAATGAAGGCAAGCATGTCATATACCTTCTTCACCATCCTGTCTACCTGTGTTGCCACTTTCAGGGAACTATGTACTTGCACCCCAAGGTTTCTCTGCTCAACAACACTCCCCAGGGCCTTGCCATTCACTGTATATGTCCTGCCCTAGTTTAACTTCCCAAAATGCATCACTTCACACTTGTCTGCGTTAAATTCCATTTGTCACTCCCTTGTCCACTTTCCCAGTTGATCTATATCCTGTTGTAACCTTAGACAACCTTCTTCACTGTCCACTATACCACCAATTTTGGTGTCATCTGCAAACTTACTAATCACCCCCCTTACATTCACATCCAAGTCATTAATATATATGACAAACAACAGAGGGCCCAGCACCGATCCCTGCGGCACACCACTGGTCACTGGCCTCCAATCTGAAAAACAACCCTCCACTACCACCCTCTGCCTCCGATCACCAAGTCAATTTTGTATCCAATTTGCTAGCTCACCCTGGATCCCATGTGTTCAAACGTTCCGGACCAGCCTACCATGCGTGACCTTGTCAAAGGCCTTGCTAAAGTCCATGTGGACAACGTCCATCGCCCTGCCCTTGTCAATCCTCTTGGTCACCTCCTCGAAAAACTCAATCAAATCCGTGAGACATGATTTCCCACGCACAAAGCCATGCTGACTATCCCTAATCAGACCATGCCTTTCCAGATGCTGATAAATCCTGTCTCTCAGAATCCCTTCCAATAACTTTCCCACCACTAATGTAAGGCTCACCGACCTGTAGTTCCCTGGCTTATCCCTGCTGACCTTCTTAAATAAAGGCACAACATTAGCTATCCTCCAGTCTTCTGGTACCTCACCCGTGGCTAACGATGACACGAAAATCTCTGCCAGGGCCCCAGCAATCTCCTCCCTTGCTTCCCAGAGCATCCTAGGATACACCTGGTCAGGCCCTGGGGATTTATCCACCTTAATGCGCTTCAATATCTCCAACACCTCCTCCTTTGTAATGTTGATATGCTCCAGGATATCGATGTTCCCTCCCTTGAACTCACTAGCTTCCATGACCTTCTCTACGGTAAATACAGACAAGAAATATTCATTTAAGACCTCGCCCATTTCCCGTGGCTCCACACATAGATTGCCACACTAATCCTTAAGGGGATCTACTCTCTCCCTAGCTACCCTTTTACTCTTAATATACTTATAGAATCTTTTAGGATTCTCCTTTATCTTATCTGCCAGGGAAATCTCATGGCCCCTTTTCTCCCTCCTAATTTCCTTCTTAAGTGTACTCCTACATCCCCTATACTCCTCGAGGGACTCGCTCGATCCCAGCTGCCTATCCCTGACATATGCCTCCTTCTTTGTCCTGACCAGACCCTCCATATCCTTCGTCAACCAAGGTTCCCTAAACTTGCCAGCCTTGCCCTTCCATCTAACAGGAGCATGCCGGCCCTGAACTCTTCCTATCTCACTTTTAAAAGCCTCCCACTTGCCAGACGTCCCTTTACCTGTAAACAGCCTCTCCCATTCAACTCTTGAGAGTTCCTGTCTGATGCCATCGAAATTAGCCTTCCCCCAATTTAGGACTTCAACCTGAGGACCGGTCCTATCCTTTTCCATATCTACCTTGAAGCTAATAGAGTTATGGGCACTGGTCCCAAAGTGCTCCCCCACTGACACATCAATCACCTGCCCAACCCCATTTACTAAGACGAGGTTGTGTGTAGCCCCTTCTCTAGTAGGGTCATCCACATAATACTTCAGAAAACTAGCCTGGACACACTTAACAAATTCTTCCCCATCTGATCCCTTAGCACTAAGGCAGTCCCAGTCAATGTTAGGGAAGTTAAAATCACCTACTATTACTACCCTATAATTCCTACACCTATCTGTGATTTCCCTACATATATGCTCCTCCACTTCCCTCTGACTATTGGGGGGCCTATAGTATAATCCTATCAAAGTGATCACCCTTTCTCATTTCTACGTTCTACCCATATGGCCTCGCTGGACATTCCCCCCGGGATATCCTCTCTAAGTACTGCTGTGATGTCTTCCCTAATCAATAGTGCAACTCCCCCTCCTGTCTTACCTCCACCTCTGTCACACCGGAAGGATCGGTACCCCGGAACATTGAGCTGCCAGTCCTGCCCATCCTTCAACCACGTTTCCGAAATTGCTATAATATCACAATCCCATGTACCGATCCATGCTCTGAGTTCATCTGCCTTACCTGTAAGGCTTCTTGCATTAAAGTAAATGCAGTTTAGCCTACCAGACCTTCCACGCTCCCTGTCCTGCCCCTACCCGGCCTGTCTACTGTACTTGCTTGCTTTAATCTCTACATTTGCCTCAACTATCTCATTGGAGAGACTACTACTTTGGGTCCCACCCCGCTGCAAGACTAGTTTATACCCTCCCGAGTAGTACTAGCAAACCTCCCCGCAAGGATATTGGTCCCCCTCCAGTTTAGATGCAACCTGTCCTTCTTGTACAAGTCACCTCTGCACCAGAAGAGATCCCAGTGGTCCAAGTAGCTGAAGCTCTCACGCCTACACCAGCTCTTCAGCCACGCATTCATTTATCTAATCCTCCTATTCCTACCCTCACTAGCACGTGGCACAGGAAGTAATCCTGAGATTTCAACCGTAGAGGTCTTGCTTTTTAACCTTCTGCCTAACTCCCTATACTCACTTTGCAGGACCTCATCTCTCTTCCTGCCTATGTCGTTAGTACCAATATGGACCACGACCTCTGGCTGCTCACCCTCCCCTTTCAGAATGTCCTGCAGCCGCTCCGAGACATCCTTGACCCTAGCACCAGGGAGGCAACATACTATCCTGGATTCACGTTTGTGGTCACAGAAACGCCTATCTGCACCCCTAACGATAGAATCCCCTATCACTATAGCTCTTCCAACCCTTTTTCTCCACTGCTGTGCAGCAGAGACCTCCATGGTGCCACGAACCCGGCTGTTGTTGCTTTCCCCTGGGAGGTCATCCCCCCCAACAGTATCCAAAGCGGTATATCTGTTTGAGAGAGGGATGGCCACAGGGGACTCCTGCACTACCTGTCTGCACCTACTACTGCACCTGGTGGTCACCTATCTCTTTTCTGCCTGTGCAGCCATTACCTGTGGTGTGACCACCTCACTAAACGTGCTATCCACGACTTCCTCAGCATCGCGGATGCTCCACAGTGAATCCACCCACAGCTCCAGCTCTGTAATGTGGGTAGCCAGTAGCTGCAGATGGATACACTTCCTGTACACATGGTCGTCAGGGACACTGAAAGCGTCCCTGATTTCCCATGTTGCACAGGAGGAGCATATCAAGAGGCTGAGCACTCCTGCCATGACATACCCTTTGATTAATTAGTTACACCCTTAATTAAAAAATACTAATTATACTAGGGGCCTTGTTCTACCCACTTCAATCCAAAGTCCTTAAAAAAAAACTTTAGTAGTACTCACTTTAACACCAGAGGCTTTTTTTTCCAACAAAAAAAACAACATTCTAACAGCTGCTACTCACCAACCAATTAGCATGCAGCTCTCCTCTAACATCACAGTTTGCCTTTTTTTTCAAAACTCCGGCACGCTGGAAGAAGTCCGACTGCTCTCCTCTCCGTTCCGCTTCCGGAAGGTAAGAGACTGGGCTTTGATCCTTGGGGTGGATTTCTCGGCTCCGCTCCCAGTGTTCTCCCCATAGGTCCGCTCCGTTCCTCTCCACTCTGCTCCTGGAAGGTAAGAGACATATGTGGGGTGTCCCAGGCCCCAGTGCACCACTGCATCAAGGAGGTGATGTTCAAGAGGGCCGGCAACTATGTGGGCTATTGGACCGGCCCTGACAGTCAGGCCGAGAGGGCCATTTGGTTCAGGGCAATCACTAGATTCCCACAGGTGCATGGTGTGATAGATTGCACACATGTGCCCATCAAGGCTCCCATGGACCAGCTCGCCGCCTTCATCAACAGGAAGGACTTCCATTCAATCAACGTTCAACTGGTCTGTGACCACTGAAATTGTTTCCTGCAGGTGTGTGCCCATTTCCTGGGAAGCAGCCACAACGTCTACATAGATCGACAGTCAGAGGTGCCTCAGCTTTTCAATCCCCCTGCTTGTCTTCAGGGATAGATTCTCAGGGACAAGGGCTACCCATTGAAGACATGGCTTCTCATGCCTGTGAGGAACACGCACAATGCAGCAGAGGAGAGGTGCAACAGTTGCCACAGCTCCACCCGAGCGACCATTGAGGAGGCCATTGGGCTGCTGAAGATGAGGTTCCGTTGCCTCGATCAATCTGGCGGAGCCCTGCAGTGTGCCTCATCGAGGGTCTTGCGCATCGTGGTGGTCTGTTGTGCTCTGCACAATCGAGCACTATAGAGAGGGGAGGCCTTACAGGAAGAAAATATGCCTGAGTGACAGTTGTCCTCCGATGGGGAGGATGCAGAGGAGAGAAAGCACAACCAACAATGAATGATGATAACATGGCGATGGAGGCCAGATGTGTTGAGCGACGTGCAAAGGAGGCAAGAGACAACCTCATAATGACCTACTTTCAGCTGCCCTGATGTCCACTCAATGAAAAGCCAATACTCACCTTCATGCATGTATTCTGCTGCCTCCTTTCCATCTGTGTTACCTGAATGCTGACCAGCTGCATTGTACGCTAGTGCGTGTTGGAGAACATAAGTTAATGAGATCTGCAGTCATATTGCCATGACAATGAGGGCCATGGTAACATTAACATTGCACTAAGGGCTAGGGTGGAAGTCAGATGGTCACAATTAAGGCATGTTCACTCTATGGTGGCTAATGATTGGCACAAAACAGCATTACTTAAATTTCAAATAACATGTTTGCATCACCCATGATTACTCAAGTATGGCTAGGTGCCTTTCTTTATACACTTGCGGGTGCTCCTACGTGGTATGACCCCTGTGCTTGCAGCTGGACTGGAGGCAGGCTGCTGATTGGGATGCCCTTTGGTCTGAGATGACTTCGGCGGCTGTCCTCTGGGTGCCTGAGGTGTGGAAAGCCTCGGCTGCATAAGGATTTCCTGCACTGGTGCAGGACTCTCCTCAGGCATTGCGGCTGGAGCTGGGCTCACTGGCGGAGCTGGGCTGAGGAACTGGTGTCCACACTCGGAGCCTCCTAAGGGGAGCCATGTGGAGCGCAGACTTTCCTCTTCCCTTTCAATGCTTGCTGGAACCTCCCTGCTCATCAGAGAAGGACAAGGAGTTATGGTCCTTCTCTCGCCTTGCCACTGCTGTGTTGAGCTCATGGCCAAGTCAATGGTATGCAGATCCTTGTGCATCTGTGGAACCTGGCTCTCCATTAGGGACGCCAACTCTTGATGGAGAAAGCCATGTACTCACATGCCTGGGACATGGCAGCACTCATGGCATGGAGGGAGTCCTCCAACGCCAGCTGTGCATGGCCCCTGGCATCTTTGCCAGATGTGCCTTACCTTTCCCTGCAACTCCAGCATCCTCTGTGCTATCGACAACAAAGGCTCGTCATCAGCCTGGGGCTAAGCATGGGCCTGGACACCCACAGTCCTCCAGCTGTAGGAGACTTTGGCTGTCTCAGCCTCAGCCATCTGCTTGGGCACGTGTGTGGTGCTCTCACCAGCTTTTGACCTTGATTCTAATGCCGATCGATTACCCACTGAGGTAAAAGTATCTGGACTAGAGGATGGTGCAGGAGAGTCATGGGATGGTGCATCCTCTGAGTGGTTCCCCCTCCTCAGAGATTGACGGGTGTCCCTCTGGGGCTGCAGTCACCTATGAATGCAGACCTGCATGATCAAACAAAACATGTATGGGTTAGGCTGCAAATATCCCATTAAGGCAAACATGCCTGATGTGGCTCTCCATCATTCATGAATACTTTGATGAACAGCAATAATGACTATGTTGCACAGGGACTCCAGTCCCGCCTTCAGATATAGCGCGTCTTCCCTGGCCCCCAGCTAGTTCTAAGGCCTCTTCCTCAGCCTGGTTACCTCCTTCCTTTTATGGGCCCTCTTCTCCTGCAAGAGGAAGGATGGAGAAATTATAAATTGGCATATGTTTCACAATGACTGTTCTGCTATTATGAGCTCCACATCTTCAACTAGGGGATCTGATATAAAGGGGCTGAGCTATGAATGAAGGTGGCCCCTCTGCCATCGCTGTGGTAGTGCCACCCTCCCCATGTCACGCACCCTCCTGTGTAGTCACATTCAATCCCCAAAAAGGAGAGTGATATGGAGCACTGACCTTGGTTAAATGCAGAAGGTCATTGACCCACTTTCTGCACTGACCCAGTTGCGTCAGGTGATCCCATGGCTGCTGACCTTCTTTGCGATCTCCACCCAGGCTTGCTTGGTCAGGTGGGAGGACCTCTTCTTGACATCACTGGGGAAGAGAACCTCCTGCCTTTCCCTTGCAGCCTGGAGGAGAATCAACAGGGAGGCATCACAGAAGCGTGGAGCCACCCTTGGTCTAACTTTTGCCATCCTCTCCACTCTTCCATGGGAGGTTGATTGTTTTTGGAAACAATGCTGTGACTTACAGTATCCCTTACAGTAAACTGACCTTCCATAGACTGAAAGGCTGGAGTGATTGCATGGCTGTCAACTTTTAATGATGGCGTCGGCACCTGATCAGCTGTCAGCTGACGCTGTAATCGACATCTCGCCTCCCACCCCTGCCGTGTGATTGGGGGTGACTGGCGCCTCCATTATGTAAACGGCCTCCTGCCGTGTAATTGCAGCGGTGTAGCCGCACACGTGATGCACAGCAATGCTGCCGTTTTCAGCGCCCGCTGCCAGCGGCAGGCTCACTCAGCCCATGGAGTGTCATTCAGACATTGCAGTGTAAAGTGTTAAAATTAGAAAGAAAGGGGAGGGTCATTTCATGTTGTTTTCTATTCTGGAAACCGGGGCTGAATTTTACTGGCCCCCTGACGTTGGGGGTTGTGGCAGGGGGGCGCCCGGAAAATGCTTCCAGGAGAGGCCCACTATGGGCACTGACTCCGGGCAGCACCCCCTCCCCGCCACTCGGTGACGGGAGCAAGATTTAAATATGTTAATTAATGAATTAATGACCTACCTTCTCCCGCCGGCTGTCCCGCTGCCATATTCCGGCGGGATGCAGGGACTCGCGCGCCTTCGGATCTCCAACCAGCGATCCAATGCGGGACACTGGAGGGGAGGGGGAGGAGGTAAGTTTTCAGGGTGGGGTGAGCAGGGTGAAACCTTTCTGATTGGTCCAGAGGGTGGTGGGGAGGGGTAAGTTTCAAAGTTTAAAAACTGTGGTGGGGGGAAGGTCGGGATTGAAAGGTAAATTTTTTTAGTGGTGGGGGGGGCAAGTAATTTGTTTTGTCATTGGGGAGAGGGTATTGAAACATTTATTAAGTTTTTCATTTTTGATTCACACTCCCTATACCTTTAAAAATTTTAATGAATTGGAAGTGTTTGAAGCCCTTTAAAAATGGTGTCGCCGCCTGCATGGTGGTGCTGGATGCTGTTGCTGGGGATGGAGTGCCTGCCCCCTCCCATGTCATCAGTGCGGGGGGTGGGGGGGGGCACAGTCCGCCCAGCCATGTAAATGAGCTTCTGCGCTAAATAGCATGTGCCCCGCCGTTCGGCAACGAAAATCAGTCGCAGATCTGTACAAATATCTGACAATCTGCAATCTTCAAATTTCTTTCACTAAACAGCAATCAATCATGGGGTACAATAACATAATGGTTTGGTTACTGGACCAATAACCCAGAGACCCTGGTCTAATAATCCAGACAATGTAAATCCAAATACAACCAGGGCAGTTTGAGAATTTGAATTCTAGTTTTAAATATCTGGTTTCAATAAAAGTGACCAGAAGCTATTGGTTTGTAGTGAAAACCCAACTAGATAAAAATGTCCTTTTAAATTTAGGAAACCTGACGTCCTTACCTGGTCTGGACGATTTGTGACTACTGTCCCACACTACAAAGCCCCTTAGGGTTCCAAAATGGTATCTACAGTGTTTGAATGCACACATTTGACACAAAATGCGCCAAATGCCATAATGGTAAAGGGGATGGTGGCACACACCTAACATCCACTGACAGTATACAGAGCAAGCAGGTCATGATGTCAATCAGTGCATTGCTGACCGAATGCCAACTTTGCCCTTTTCAGCTCCACACTCTAGCTGATACCCTCTCTTAATCTCACATGGCTGAACATTAAGCAGCATAAAGATCAGCGCTATTTAAAGGGATCATCAACTACTTACAGGTTAATTGTTTCTTTATTTCTTCTGACTGTTACTACAATTTTGCACAATTTTTGTGGTTTCCATAGTTGTTTTAAGTTTCTAAAGTCCTCAGGGATGGTGTGGCAGATACTGAAGGACCTTTTGCTGGCTTCAAGGCTTCTGCACAAACTAGTTACTCCTGAAAATGGGTGCACTAGTAGGCCTTCCTCTTGGAATTGAGCATGACTGGGAGAATGAGCAGAGGCCACGCACAGCAAGACAAGCTGACAGAAGAGGGAGGAGGAAGATGGAGGGGAAGAACTCTCAGTACAAGCCCTTCAGTGCTCAGCTGAATGGGTCTGAAGGTTTGTGGTGGTATATTTCATACCGCACAACTTTGCCTTGATGAAGGAACAGCCCTTGGCTCCATCTACCAGGTGAGAAGCTGACGAGCAGGAGCACAAGGAGGAGGAGGAACAGGAGAAAGAGGAGGAGGCAGAAGTGAAGGAAGGGTGCAACCTAGACAGCTCCTTCCTGCCTGGGCTGTACAGGAACAACTAATTCAAGTGTGATAGCACAACCTCAGCCTCAATTCCCCATTCCCCCACACTCCCAGACTCCTTCCCTTCCCTCTGTCACTGGCCATCAAATTCTCCTCTTGGCCACAATGCCAAAATAAAAGCCAGCACAAAATAAACATTCAAACCAAATTTATTAATTAAATCATGCCATATTGCATACAATTTTAAACTAATCACCCTTGTGCATTCCTTTAGTGCCTCTCTTCCATATGTTTTTACCTGTCCTAGTGCTCCTACGCAGTGCTTCTCCAGTGCCTGCAGCACGGCTGGTGGAAGGTTGCTGTCTTTCAGTGGAGGAGACTGCAGATAGCCTTGCAGGACAATCTCGAGCAGCTCTGGGTCTGGAATGCCCAGCTGCAGACAGCACCATCTAGCCTGGGCTGCAGCAGTCTAGGCTGGCTGGCTGACAGGTAACAGCAAGGCACTGGAAGAGTGACAGGTGTGGGAGGACCAATGCTGTCAGCCTGAGCAAGAACAGCAGATCCGTGCTCCATGGAGCCACTGCCATTCCCTGGGGTGGTACTACAGCAATCCTCGTGGTTGGACAATACATTGCTGGACTGCTGTGACACCCTGGAAGGCCATTTGAACATTGATATCCGGAGCCATGATGGCAGCAGTCTGAGCTTCTACTACAGCACCCAGACGTTGGGTGGCTGCTGCTTGTGCTGCACGAGAAGCTAAGGCATCGGCCATCAGATGCTGGATTATGGTTGATTGCACAAGTGTGTGAATAGAATTGGCCACCAGTTCCAAGATGGAGAGATTGGACTCAAGCTCCGTGCAGAGCTGTATGTTAAATTGGTGCCAGCTTCCCCTATGCTCCTTGACACTGAACTCAGGCTTTCTGGCAGGCTTCCCAATGCACCAAGCTCTTTGGTGTGTATATCCATCAACCTTTTTCTGTAGTCTGGTCCATTGAAGTCCTCATCTTAGTCCTCCGCATCAGAAATAGTTGGTGACCTCACCCTCCAGCAAGCTGGCACTTACGTTATCCTTATCCCTTTCCCTGGCTGCAGCACACTTGTGCCTGATGTCTCACCATGTGCAGATACCAATTCCATGCTATCATCTAAGATACATAGTGTCACTAGCTGAGTTGGTAGCTGTCAGTGTGAAATCAAGTGACAGCATGTCTTTCTTGGTCTTTCTCTACTGCCTGGGCAGGTTGCAGTTCCTGGGTATCACTAACTTGATTGAGTTTTTTGAAGAAGTGACGAAGATGATTGATGAAGGAAGGGCAGTGGATGTTGTCCATATGGACTTCAGTAAAGCCTTTGACAAGGTCCCTCATGGCAGACTGGTACAAAAGGTGAAGTCACACGGGATCAGAGCTGAGCTGGCAGGTTGGATACAGAACTGGCTCAGTCATAGAAGACAGAGGGTAGCAGTGGAAGGGTGTTTTTCTGAATGGAGGGCTGTGACTAGTGGTGTTCCGCAGGGATCAGTGCTGGGACCTTTGCTGTTTGCAGTATATATAAATGATTTGGAGGAAAATGTAGCTGGTCTGATTAGTAAGTTTGCGGACGACACAAAGGTTGGTGGAGTTACAGATAGTGATGAGGATTGTCAGAGGATACAGCAGGATATAGATCGGTTGGAGACTTGGGCGGAGAAATGGCAGATGGAATTTAATCCGGACAAATGTGAGGTAATGCATTTTGGAAGGTCTAATATAGGTGGGAAGTATACAGTAAATGGCAGAACCCTTAGGAGTATTGACAGGCAGAGAGATCTGGGCGTACAGGTCCACAGGTCACTGAAAGTGGCAACGCAGGTGGATAAGGTAGTCAAGAAGGCATATGGCATGCTTGCCTTCATCGGTCGGGGCATAGAGTAAGTACGAACAAACTGCGATATGAGAAAAAATACTGCTCTATATACTATAATACATTATATTTTATCTGGCTGAATGCTCCTGTCTTAAACAAGAGATTCTCTTTCAGTCTTTTAAACACATGGAGGATTTGGGAAATATCAATGTGTCCTATTTCAATATACATAGAAAATATTACCAGAATTAAATAACAATCTTACTTTTAAATGCAAGCTGTGAATAAATTAGGTGTCTCAGAAAGATTTGGTTTCTTTTAATTTTCTGAAGTTCCACCATTTTTACGTGGAGGGTTACGTGTGATTAGGTGGATGTGTTTAACTGTACATGCAGTCAAAGAAAAATGATTTTACTAATGTTTTTGATTCACAATTGTTCATAACTGTACACAGAGAAGATGAGGCTGTTTGATTAGTGAATGTGTCAGCTATCAGTCAATGATTCTGAGAAACCCTAAGAGGGCCCATACTCTAACCAACCAATTATGATTAGGTTGCTTGTGCAACCTTTGGTTCCACTGCCTCTCAGATTTAGGAACATAGGGACAGGAGTAGGTCATTCAGCCCCTCGAGCCTACTGTGCCATTCAACTAAATCATGGCTGATCTGTATCTTAGCTCAATTTACCTGCTTTTGTTCTGTAACCCTTAATGCCCTTACCTAACAAAAATCTATCAATCACAGTTTTGAAATTTTCCACTGACCTCACCTCAGCAGGTTTCTGGGGGAGAGAGTTCCAGATTTCCACTTCCCTTTGTGTGAAGAACTGCTGCCTGACATCACCCTTGAATGATCTAGTTTTAATTTACGCTTATGTCCTGTTGTTCTGACCACCCATACAAGAGAAAATAGTTTCTACGCTATCTACCCGACAATCTACTTTGATTGGCTTAAATATCTCAATCAATTCACCTCATTACCTGCTCAGACACATGTTGCAGCACCAAAAATAACAAGATTTTGTGGAAAGTTACTCCGAGAGAGAGCTGATTCAACCAAGAAAGCAGAATCAGCTACTGAAGCAATTACACATCATGCAAATCTGCCAAAGGTCAGTGTAGGCAGAGAAATGTAAGAACAGGGTAGCTTGTCTAGATATTGAATGGGGAAGGAATTGGTAAATACTTTGAGGGATGCAGGAAGGCTCTAGACATGTTTTTGCACCTGATTAATTTTGTAAATAATTTCCCTCTTTCTGCCATCCCTCCTTCTTTTCTATTTAATCGAGATTCCAGTACCAAGCCCAATATTGGTCGAGTGCTGGTCCCTGTATTGAAGTGAGACTGATCTGGAAGTTTCGGGGGATGGTGGTCAGCTCTCGGCCAATGGGATGGGAGTTCCTGCTCTGCCTATCTCTCACCATGTCCAAGTATTTGATACAGTAACATGTTAATCCAAGTTCACACATGGGGGAAATTTAACCTGGAAAAAAGCACGGATTTAGGTATGGATGGGGCCCTTAACACCAGTAAAAATGTGAGTGGGAATGTAGCTCCAACCCCCCGACTTATGTGTTTAACTACAGCTCGTTAAACTGGTTGTGCACAACTAGGCTACCTATTAACATATGCTTATCGCTCAATTAGAGTGATATTTCAACTGACTTTCACATTTAATGGTGCATCTATGGGTATCCCAGTCTTCCTGAAACTTGCCAATGGAGGAAAGGCAGAGGACTGCAGGAGGTACTACCCACAACACAGAGTCTACAGGCAGAGGCTGAGTTTCCTTGATATGTCAGCAATGCTTCAGGAGACTCACATCAGGTGACGGCAGACATCTGCGGTTGGATTTTCAAAGGGCCGCAGGGTCAGGAAAAGGTGTGAGCGGATTTCAAAAACATGGTCCTGGAGTTCGTCTCAGGATCAGATTTCAAAGGGCCAGTGGAGGGTGGGGGGAGGGAGGGTATGGTAAACCCACTTGCCGCCAATTAACGACCCCTTAAGCTCCTTAAGGAACTTGTTAAGGGACCTGTCCAGTGCAGAATGAAATTTTTAAACTTTATTTCGGCAAACCCAAACAGACTGGTGCATGTTAGCGCACAGCTGTCAACTTTGCTGCAGGACCAAATAAAGTTAATTTGCCTTTGTCTTAAAACTGCTTTTTTTAATGGACCTTTTTGTGTCGATGCTAGTGCAGGACCTTCATTTTACGTGCATGGCCTCTTTCACCCTCCTTGATGCTGCTGGCCCTGTAAGGAGCTGCCTGCTCTCTCCGCAAGGCAGTGGTAGACCCCATCATGGCTGTCCCCCATCTTTGCCACTGGAGCCAGGCAGGCAGATCCTACCTCCTGGTGATGCTCGGTACCTCTAATTGGGTGCCGAGCTTGCTTCCTGCCCAATTAGGGCATTTAGATTTATAAATAGTGTCACGAAAGCAATGCAGCTGAGGCGCAGGGTCAGGACCCAAAATCATCTGGACTTCAGGTTCCCGATCCTGAATTGAAAACCCAGCCCCTGCAGTGTCCTAGAAGGAGACCTATGCTCCTGGACCTGGTGGCCATGCAGTACCGGTGACTGTCAAAGTTACCACCGCCCTCAACTTTCTAGCCTCTGGATTCTGCTGGAGACGTATCAAGGGCCTCCCAGTCAGTGGCTCACAAATGCATTAGAAAGATCACTGGTCACTCAGGTCCCCTCCCCGAACTCTTTCTCCGGTACATTGATGACTGTATCAGTGCCGTTTCCTACTCCAGCCCCAAACTGGAAAATTTCATTAACTTTGCTTCTAATTTCCACCCTTCTCTCACTTTTACACGGTCCATCTCCAACACTTCCCTTCCCTTTCTCGACTTCTCTGTCTCCATCTCTGGGGATAGGCTGTCTACTAATATTCATTATAAGCCCACAGCTACCACGACTACACTTCTTCACACCCTGCCTCCTGTAAGGACTCCATTCCATTCTCCCAGTTTCAACATCTCCGACGCATCTGCTCTGATGATGCTACCTTCCACGACAGTGCTTCTGATATGTCTTCCTTTTTCCTCAACTGATGATTCCCCCCCCCCACTGTGGTTGACAGGACCCTCAACCGTGTCCGGCCCATTTCCTGCACCTCTACCCACACACCTTCCCCTCCCTCCCAGAACCACAACAGGGTTCCCCTTGTCCTCATTTCCCACCCCACCAGCCTCCACATCCAAGGATCATCCTCCGCCACTTACAACACATCTGGCGTGATGCCACTACCAAACGCATCTTTCCCTCCCTTCCTCTGTCAGCATTCCGAAGGGATTGTTCCCTCCACGACACCCTGGACCTCTCCTCCATTACCCCCACCACCTCATCCCCTTCTCATGACACGTTCCCCTGCAATCGCAGGAGGTGTAATACCTGCCCATTTACCTCCTCTCTCCTCACTATCCAAGGCCCCAAACACGCCTTTCAGGTGAAGCAGCGATTTACTTGTACTTCTTTCAATTTAGTATACTGTATTTGCTGCTCACAATGTGGTCTCCTTTACACTGGGGAGAATAAACGCAGACTGGGTGACCGCTTTGCTGAACACCTCCGCTCAGTCCGCAAGCAGGACCCTGAGCTTCCGGTTGCTTGCCATTTCAACAGTCCCCCCCGCTCTCATGCTCACATCTCTGTCCTGGGATTGCTGCAGTGTTCCAGTGAACATCAACGCAAGCTCAAGGAACAGCATCTCATTTACCAATTAGGCACACTACAGCCTGCCGGACTGAACATTGAGTTCAATCATTTCAGAGCATGACGAGCCCCCTTTTTATTTTTAGTTATTTTTTTATTTTTTCTTTGTTTATTTTATTTTAGTTTGTTTAGTTTGTTTCTACTGTGCCTACCCACTGTTTCTGTGTTTTTTTTATGTTTGTGCTTAGAGCCAGGGCTGTTCATTTTTCAGTCAATTCACACCCTCTCTGCACTAACGCTTTGTCTTTCAGCACACCATTAACATACCATTTGCCTTTGTTCCATGACCTTCTGGTCAGTTATTCTCTGTGACCTTGTCCTATCAACACCTTCTCTTTTGTTATCTCTTGCCCCACCCCCGCTTTACTTGCTTTAAACCTTTTACATTTCTAATATTTGTCCATTCTGATGAAGGGTCACTGACCTGAAACGTTAACTCTGCTTCTCTCTCCACAGATGCTGCCAGACCTGCTGAGTATTTCCAGCATTTCTTGTTTTTATATCACTGATGGTTTGTTAGGCAAGGCCAGCAATTGTGTCACCATCACTTGTGATGATGCCAGACACAATGAGTGGCCGGTCAGGTTTATGTTTCTGGCTGGCTTCCCACAGCTGCATGGCATCATCAACTGTACACATGGGACAATTAAGAGACCTCCAGATCACCCAGGAGTGCTCATCAACCTTAAGGGCTTCCACTCCTTCAAGGTGCAGCTGATGTGCAACCACAAAATGATATTTCTGCAGGTGTGCGCAAGATTCCCCAGGAACTACCATGATGCTTTCATCCTGCGGCTGTCCACCCTCCCTGACGTCCTCAGACATAAAAGCAAGCTTAAGGGGTGGTTGCTAGGAGATAAGGAATGCCCACTTCGAACCTGGCTGATGAAACACATCAGAAACCCAGCCAAAGAGGCCCCACAGCACAACAATGAATACCAATGAGCATCAGCTTTGTGATTGAATAAACCATCAGCATGCAAATCTGAAGCACCCTTCAGTATGCAGCAGTCAAGGTGTCCAGAATGGTCACCCAGCAGCGAGGTTAAGACCTGCAAGAGGAACAAGGCATGAATCCTTTTCGTATGATTCTGAGGAGGAGGTAGAGGAAGATGATGGGGAAAATCAGGAAGAGGTGCTCATATTGATGCCGGAGTGCCCTTTTTAATGCAAGGTTCATTTAGGTTGCATGAGTGGAGTGAGGTCAGAAGCACATGAAATAGACACTCTTCCAACCATCCCCTCATTTGTCCCTGTCTATTCATGTTTTCCCATTAATAATCAAGCCAGTTAAGAGGCAACTTTCCCCCCAGCAACCAAGAATAGGCAGAGTGAAATGGTGCCAAAGAATAAAATTTATGTGTTTTAAGTAAACAACAGAAACTTATCATTACATTTTTCTCATACACGCATGGGCATACCCTTGAGCAACTACAAAGCTTTCCTGTTCCTTTTCCTTCCGTTTCTCATGGTGCAACCCCAAGGTTTGTGCAGAGCTAGAGACAGGCTGCTCAGAACCCTGCTCTGAGTACTGGGATGCTCTTGACTGATGCCCTCCGGGTTTTGGTCCCTGTAAGGTCCCTGTCAATGACTACTCAACCTGCAGCAGTGTATGGGCAGACCTTTTAACAACTTAGCATGCTAATGAGCATAAACAGGTCAAAAAGAGCAAGCAGGCTGTGTGGTAAGTGTGGTTACTCACGGCAAAATTGCCCTGCATTTCATGACCTGTGTAAGGCATACGGTGCAAAAGTACACTGAGACCGCCTCTGCAAGAGGTCTGGCTCCAAAGATGGGACCAGAAGCCACAGTAGGCCACAGACAAACAGAAGACAAGCATAGCAACATGGCAACAGCAGCAAGGACAGCACCAGAGACTACGTGACCGCAAGCCAATACACAAAGTTCACAGCAAAACAGGGATGGGACAAGACTCAACGAAGAGTAGTTCGCACCCAGAAGACGAATTGGCTTTCCACATTGTGAACCTGACACACCATGTTGATGAAATAAAACAAATGGAAGCTTTCGCCGCTATTAATAGCACGTGCCCAAAGAAAGCTGGCAAACATACACTCATCGTCAAGATTGACACCAGTGCTAGTGTAAATATCCTACCAGTCCAGATACTCAAAGATATGAAAGATATGTATCGGAGTCATGGAAATCAATTATACAGCCGACAACTGCCAAGTTGTCTGCATACAACCGGTTACCCATTCTGTGCAGTGGCACACTAACAATGCAATGCAGCAATGGCAAATCAGCATGGAAACCACAAACATTCTACCTTGTAGACATGAGCAGACCAGCAGTGGCAGGACTACATCATAACCATCCATGAGAGCATTTCCAAGGGCAAATCTCCAAGGACCGGAACCCTCTCGCAGACTCTGACCAGCATCAAATAGTGCAGTCTGGAAACACAGCACAACTATGCCACACCTTCACTTCTGCTCTATAGACATCCGCCAGCACCACAGTGAGCCAGAACGGACAAATATCTCCACTCCTTCTTCAACAAGTCCTCAACCTTGAGCCCCAAGCCTTCAGACATGGAGGATGAGGAGAGGCGAAGGACATACAATGTCCTGAAGAGGCAGAGGAAGTGTGAGTTGAAGCATTGTCTATTGGCTCTTCGAGATGAGGTGCTGGAACTCTCCAAGAATGAGAAGGTCTCAAAGGTGGCCGTCTTGAGAAAAGCAACAAAGTATGTTAGCAGGCTGAAGGCAGATTAACAGAAACTGAATACAGACAGGGAGAAACTTCAGAAAGAACAGCAACAGCTGAGATGAAATCCTCCGAGCAAGAATTGTCAAACCACCAAAATGAGAAATGGACTCTTAAGCTTCCGCACATGTAAATTTCATAATCTGTATCCATGTGTAAATTATTTGGATGTTATCGAATATTATGTGTTTTTAGTTTTAGCATACGAGATTTATCTTTGGAAAGAAAGGGGATGTTAAAGGGGACCTTTAAGACTAATGTCCCTTGAAGATCTTAGGATGCGAATGAGCCAAGTACCAGTACAATCATGTGACTTGGAGCTAGAATCACTCTACAACTGTAACACCCAGAACAAGGTTCTGTAAATAGTTAGCTCTGTACTGTATATACTTGTTAGCTGTTAATTAACTCTGTTAGAGATCTTCAACCAACTGGACTCAACGCATCTCATTTACGTTGCATCAGACAACATAAAGATCTCATTACAGGGTGCTGACTGAAAGGCAGGCTGTGGGTGATAAGCGAAAATGCTTTGACTGAGTCTACCCTTCCAGTTCCCTATTTCCATCATCCTTCTCATGGCTCAGCCTCACTTCCCAGCTACCATAGTGCTGCAGAACACGCTGCAGGTCAGTGGGGAGCTACGAGGCCAAGGCTAGGGTACCATTCATCCAATTTAAGGTGGCAGATATGTTGACAACCAGAATCTGCATTACCATGGTCAAGGTGTGCATGGACACATTGCCCTGGCAATAAGGATGGGCACTAAATGCTGTTTATGATTGCAGTGCTTGATGTTCCATTGAGCTGGCCACTCTATCCATGCACAAAGATGCTGTTGCAATGGCCTTTGACATCAACCCACTCATTGTGAACTGAACTGTTCCATTCTCTCTGCATTTGTGGTCAGTGTGCTTGCAAGGCTATCAATGCATTGCACATTCTCTGCTGCTGATCATCCTCGACATTGACAGTCCCCAAGATACAGCATCTGTGTCCAGTGGAGCAGAGTTTAATATATAAGAACATACGAATTAGGAGCAGGAGTAGGTCACTTCGCCCTTCAAGCCTGCTCCGCCATTCAATAAGTTCATGGCTGAACTGATTACTCCACATTTCCACCTACCCTCAATAATCTTCCATCCCCTTGCTTATCAAGAATCTATCCACCTCTACCTTAAAAATATTCAAAGACTCTGCTTTCACTGTCTTTTGAGGAAGAGAATTCCAAAGACTCACGACCCTCTGAGAGAAAAAGTTTCTTCTCATCTCTCTCTTAAATGGGCGACTCCTTATTTTTAAACAGTGACCCCTAGTTCTCGATTCTCCCACAAGGGGAAGCATTCTTTCCACATCCACCCTGGCAAGACTCCTCAGGATCTTATGTGTTTCAATCAAGTCGCCTCTTACTCCTCTAAATTCCAGCGAATCCAAGCCTAGCCTGTCCAATCTTTCCTTGTAAGACAGGCCACCCATTCCAGGTATTAGTCTAGTAAACTTTCTCTGTACTGCCTCCAAAGCATTTACATCCTTCCTTAAATAAGGAGACCAGTACTGTACACAGTACTCCAGATGTGATCTCACCAATGCCCTGTATAGCTGAAGCATAACTTCCCTACTTTTGTATTCAATTCCCCTCCCGATAAATGATAGTATTCTATTAGCTTTCCAAATTACATGCTGTACCTGCATACTAACCTTTTGCAATTCATGCACGAGGACACCCAGATCCCTCTGCATCTCAGAGCTCTGCAATCTCTCACCATTTAGATAATATGCTTCTTTTTTATTCTTCCTGCCAGAGTGGACAATTTCCCACTTTCCCACATTATACTCCATTTGCCAGGTCTTTGCCCACTCACTTAACCTATCTATATCCCTTTGTAGCCTCCTTGTGTCCTCTTCACAAATTACTTTCCTAACTATCTTTGTGTCATCAGCAAATTTAACAACCACATTTATGGTTTGGAGAAGGCCGGGACCTCTGATGTGGACTCTCCACTGCCGTCCCCACCACCAGCATCTGCTCATGCTCACTTGTGAAGTGTAAGTCACCAGTAAAGCCCAACTAGCTGTTTAACTGGTCCCACTGAAATGCAAATATCTGAGCTGGTATATAATATGAGTCCTGTGACTGCATCCTAACAATGAATCAGCTCCTCTGAGGAATCATCATTAGCCACATCCACCAACTCCTGCAGCATGTGTGAAGGCCCTGGCAGAGAGGAAAAAACAAAATTAGAAATGGAAAGCTAAGAATATTGCAAGATATGCATATTTAGCCCACTGTTGAAATCATGTCAACATGTCTGAGTGGCATATAACACATAGGTCGTTGATATTTAATTGTGTTACCAGGTAGCTGGGAGCTCCTCATCTCCCCATCTCCGACAGCCAGACATGCCAAGACCCCTCTGATCTCCTGGGCCTCCTGCTCTGCATTTGTCAGCTGCGAGATCTGTGAAGGCCCACCTCTGGTTCTCTCCCTTTCCCTTATGTTCTGTGCTCTCTTCTGCAAGGACGGAAACAGACCTATGAGTTGATAATTGTATATTAATTGTGTTCAATTGCATTCAGTTGAGCCCTATAAATAAACAGCAGTTGTTGGATTAGGAGGTGTATGCTAATAATGGCAACTCTGTAAATAAATATAACAGTGTGTAAAATTGGCTACAGTTTTATCCTTCACCAGCTGGTTTTCTGGGCTAGAATGTGAATGATTGCAATGGGGGTATGTGCTCACCTGACAGATGGGTGCAGCTAATTGCTTGAGGTACCTGCATGTTAACTTTCTATGATTCATGTACAAGGACTCTTAATAGCAACATTTCCCAGTCTTTCACCATTTGAAAATATATTTTGCTTTTCTATTTTTCTTGGACAACTTCACATTTATCCACAGTATATTTCATCTGCTACGTTCTTGCCCACTCACTTAACCTATCTAAGTCCTTTTCAGCCTCTTTGCATCATCTTCACAGCTTATTCTCCTACCTAACTTTTTAACAACATTACACTTGGACTCCTTATTTAAGTAATTAAAATGAACTGAAAATAGTTGAGGCCCAAACCCTGACCCTTGCGGCACTCCTCTAGTTACAGCCTGCCAACCCAAAAATGTTTGATTTATTTCTTATTAATGTTTTCCGTCCATTATCCTCACTCCTAATCTCATGAGCCATAGTTTTGCGTAATAACCTCTTGCATAGTACCTTATCGAAATCTTTCTGGAAATCCAAATATGCTACTGGCTACATCCTCAAAAAAAATTCAAACATATTTTTCAATCACGATTTTCCTTTCTCTGTTGACTCTGTCCAATCATATTATGATTTGCTAAGAGCCCTGTTACCGTGTCCTTAATAATAGATTATAGCATTTTCCCAATGACTGATATCAGGCTAAATGATCTATATTCTCTGTTTTCTCTCTCCATCCTTTTCTTGAATAATGGGATTACATTTGCTACTTTCCAATCCACGGGGACCATTCTAGAATTTAGGGAATTCAAAACCAATGCATCCACTGGGCTTGATTTTCAACCCAGGGTCGGGAACCCTATGCCTGGATAATTTCTGGGTCCCGACACCATGCCTTATCTGTGTCGTGTCAATGATTGAATTGTCAAATGTAGATGCCTTAATTGGGCCGGTGGAAAGCTCGGTGCCCAATTGGTGGCACTGAGCTCTGCCAGCAGATGAGAGCTGCCTGTTGAGCATGATCATCAAAGGCAGACGGCGGCCAAGAGGGGGCCTGCTGCTGCTTTTCTGAAGAGGGGCAGTGGGACATCAGAGGCCCAGCAGCCTCATTGCGCAAAGAAGTGACCAAACAGCCAGCTGAAAGGTACTGCACCCCATCTCACACAAAAAACCCTAGTGGCAAAACATTTTCCACATAAAAAGATTACTTAATTACTCCCCCTGTTGATTCCGACAGTTGTGCACTAATGTGCACCAGACTTTTCGGGTTTGCTGATTTGCGGTTTGACAACCGCCTTCTAACCCTCCCCGGCGCACTAATAAGCTCTTCAAGGAGCTTAACAAGCCATTAATTGGAGGCAAGTGGGATCCCACAAACGCACCCCCCCCCTTCCCCCAGCCACTCCACCACCACTTGACAACCCAGCCCTCGCTTTGAAAATACCAGTGCATCCCAGAGGCATCAGGACACTAACATGCCATCCGGGAGCACTATTTTTAAAGTGGGTCTGCTCCTGTTCTCGCTCCCACGGGTGATTGAAAATCTTGGCCACTATTTCTGTAAATGCCTGTGTTATAACCCGAGGATGTAGGCCATCAGGTCCAGGGAATTTGTCAGCTTTTTGTCCCATTAATTTCTCCAGTACTATTTCTTTGCTGATATTAATATCATTCAGTTCCTTATTTTCACTTGATCCTTGGTTCCTGACTACTTCTGGAATATTTTATGTTTCTTCGACTGTGAAGACAGATACAGAGTATGTATTTAATTTTCCTTCTTATCCATTATAATTTCTCCTGTCTCTGCTTCCAAGGGACCTGTGCTCACTCTCGATAATCTCTTCCTTCTAATATACCTATAGAAGCTATTACAATCTGCTTTGATGTCTTTAGCTCGTTTATTCTCATATGCTAGCTTCTCTTTCTTCATCAATTTCTTGGTCATCTTTTACTGAATTTTAAAATCCTCCCAATCCTCAGGCCTACTGTTCTTTTTGCCATCTTTATAAGTCTGTCCCCTTAATCTAATCTTTAACTTCTTGTTTGCCACAGTTGGCCCACTTTTCCCAATAGGTTTTTATTCCTTAAGGGGATGTATATTCGTTGCAAATTATGAATGGTTTCTTTAAATGCTTGACATTGCCTAGCTACAGGCATATCTTTTAGTCTGGTTTCCTAATCCACCTTATCCAACTCGCTCCTCATACCTACTGACATGATTGGGTCATTAAACCATATCCTGCACTGAATTCATGAGCATGGCACTACACTGACCTCCTCAGCCATCTCCAGCCACATCTTCTTGGTGTCATTAGCAGGTTTCTTCCTCCCATAGCTGGGAAAGGGTATCTCTCTCCAGCTCCTCACTGACCCCACCAACATATCAAATGAGACATCATTGAAATGCGACAGCCATTGTCCAGCTGGAATCCATTATAACTTATCTTCTTCCTTTGTTCCAACTCCAACTCCTCCATAATTTCATTTTTGGATTAGCCCTTTAATTACTGGAGTTGGTATTGTGTCTTGTGGGTCTTTATCGCACCAGCTGCCACACACTGAATGCCAAACCAGAAGTAAAATGCTAATGAGTTGGCTGAGTTAAACAGTCACCAACAGACCCGCTGAACTTTCTTCCCAGTTTTCCAAACTACACTGGATCCCGCCCCGGTCCCAGTGAGGCCATAGTAACTGTACATTAGGAATGTACCTCATTGCCATTAGACCACGATAAGAACGATTTTATTCACTGAGTGAGTATTTGGTATTTATTTTCAGTGATATTAATCTCCAAGTTAAATACTTTGAGTGAATTCTCATTTACCCTGGGCAATAATGGTTGATCAACAAGGTACAAATAAAAGTGCTGCTTTTGAAATAATTTTCCAGATTTTTGTCATGGCAAATGTGCACATGATTGATCTTGGCTTTGGAGAGCTTGACTTTAATCTTTGAATGCTGGAAAGAGTCCTGAAGGACTGAGATTCACATTGGCTTGTCATGTAATAAATGAACTTTGCCGTACTGGTCCTGTGATTGGCAGTCGAAAAACCCTTCCTAAGAGTTAAACAAATGTTCGGAAAATCAAATAGACCAAAGAGATATCAGAAAATCTAAACAAACTGTAGGAAATGTAGGTTCTATTGAAAGCTCACAGAGCTGAAACATTAATTGTCTTTCTCTCTGTTCAGAGGCTGCCAGTCCTGCTGAGTGTTTCCAGCATTATCAGTTTTATTTCAGATATCCAGCATCTGCAGTATTTTGCTTTTGCAGGAATTAAAGACTCTTCTGTGTCAGAAACTCCTCATTGCTGCTGTAATCAGCTGATCCTGCAGCTCTGCACCGTATAAATCTCAGCAAAAATGAGCTGGAATGCTCTAGAAATATAAAAACCCGGCCATGCAAAGATGCAGCGCTACAGGCCTCACTTTGACGTATACAAATGAAGTTAGTCGGAGGTTGGCAACATTCAGAGTGTGAGGGAACTCGGGAAACTTCCCCCCCCCCCCACCCATTTCAACCCCATTGGGAGTAATTTTATTTCTGTTATAATGCAACATGGGCGATATTGGCTCATCTCTCATTGGCTTTAATGGAAAGAAAAGGTGCATAATGGTAGGCCAATCCAATATCACCTGATTTACACTATCATCAAATTTGAATATTATTCCTATTAAGATTTCATGGTTTGTAATTCAATTGCTCTTCCTAGATGTCTATTAAAAGGTTCCAACTAACAAAAGGATATAGAGGCACTGGGGAAGGTGCAAAAAAAATTATAAGGATAGTTATAACTGAGAAGTTATCACTATCAGGAAAGATTGATCAGGCTAGGGCTATTTTCTCAAAAAAGGAGAGGCTGAGAGGTGACCTAATAGAGGTCTTTAAGATTATGACAGGTTTTAATAGGGCGGACATAGAAAAAATGTTTTGACTTTTGGGGGAATACAAAATTAGGGGCCATAAAAATAAAATAATTATTAATAAATCCAATAAAGGACTCAGGAAAAACCTCTTCAGACATAGACTGGTTAGAATGTGGAAGTTGTTACCACAAGTATAGCTGAGGCAAATTGGATAGTTGCATTTAAGGGAAGCTGGATAAACACATGGGGGAAAAAGGAGTAGAGGATGTGCTGATAGGGTGAGGTAAAGTAGGGTGGTCGGAGGCACATGTGGAGCATAAACACCAACACTGACTTGTTGGGCCAAATGGCCTGTTTTGGTGCTGTAAATTCTATGTTACAAAAAAGAAACACGAAAGTATTAGGGCTGATTTCTTCCATCCCATTTGTTTTCAGGCAGGACCGGGGTGGACTAAGCAGAAAGATGGGTCAGCGACGCTTTCTGCTGAATCCCTCCCCACTTGCAGACACATATTGATCTCCTGGCATCTCCTTCATTGGACATCTGAAGCACCGGCTCAAGAAGAGATGGGTATAACCAAATAAGGTGCCAATGATATAATTCCCTCCATAACAAACCTGCATGTTAGGACAACTTTCCTGTACACAACAGGCATCCAGGGTTACAGAAGCAAAACAAGAAAATAAAAACAGAAGATGCTGGAAATATTCAGCATCTGTGGAGAGACAATCAGAGTTAATGGGCTGGATTTCACAATGGGCGGATGGGAGCTGGCCACCAAAGTAAAAGTCAGTGGCAAACCTGCATCTGCCCAGCCCGGGCATCTGACCCGCATTTTATGGGTCCCCGGACTTTAATTGTTCAGAGGAGGGGGCTCCACCCGTTTGAGGGAGGAAGTTCCGCCTCATTGAGCTGCCGGGCCAATCATCGGGCCAGCAGCTTTCAGTCCCAGCAGCGCCACCGGGAGCAGTGGCCACTGCTGGGACTGCATCTCAGCCGAGGACACACAGCCAGGACTGAGGTAAGTTTGGTTTGCCTCACCGAGCAGATTGGTTGAGACCCGGTGAGGCAAGGGTGATCGTTTGGAGGGAAGGGGGGGGGGGGCGCATCTTGGGTCCTGGGGGTGGTTGGGGAAGTGGGGCCGGCCCCCTCCCCGGTTCCTAGGACATTTTAACTTTTTTTATTGCGAACAATTGATCGATTCGTCTCCCCATTGTGTGAGATCTTGCAGAGGCCAGCACTTTCTCCTGGCCTGAAAGAGGGCGGCTCCTTTTTATAAAAAAGCAAATCTTGCATTTATGTAGTGCCTTTCATGACCTGAGAATGCCCCAATGTGTTTTACAGCCAATGAAGTCCTCCCAATGAAGTGTTGCAATGTAGGAAATACGGCAGCCAATTTGCACACAGCAAGCTCCCACAGCAATGCGATAATGACTGGATAATTTCTCTTAGCATGTTGCTTGAGGGATAAGTATTGGTCCGGATAACAAGGAGAACTCCCCTGCTCCTAACCTGCTTTCAACTTGCCCCAAGTGCTAAAGTTGGGTACCGCTAGGGAATATGCAGTACTTCCCCTCCTCCCATCATCCCTTCCCCTCCTGACATGCTTCCAGGTAGAAATTCCACGGGACCCTGCCAAAAAAATTTAAATTTAATGGAATCCAGAAAAATTCACCAGAGTCAATGGCATCTGTTGGACTGGGTCTTCCAGAGGAAATGTTAGGCCATTACCTTAAAGGCATGTCACTTCATTAAGTGGCACACCCACCTAGTCTTTCATCCTGAAGACTGGGTTCAAATTCATCTTGTCCTGGTGTAATGAGTGTCTGCTCTCTCTCTGCTGGTTGTAAAACTCATGTGTAGCTCAGTTTATGTATGATGGCCACCATCAGCAGACAAGAAGGACATTTGGCCCCTCAGGATGAGGTGAATTTGAACCCAGATTCTAGAAATGGGAGTGTAGTGTGTCTGTCTGCCTCCATTAAAGCTAAATATGTAAATCTAGATCTCTTATTTGAACTTTTTTTTCATTTCAATATACTGAGTACTGTCCTCTTATAGTAATGCACTTCTGGGTTTAATTCACGAGGTCAGAGGGCTGCATTGTTCAAACAATGAGTCAGTATTTACAATAAAATAATAGCAGTGCTAGACATCTAACAACTGACAGTCGATCATTTCTATCAGTGTTACATTAAAATGTCAATATTTACAATTTGAACTATTTTTCTATGGAGAATAAAACAAATGTTCCTGGCAAGACCTTTGTTTCTTTCTTGTGGTAATGGTTCAAGCAGGGAGAGTCAGTCTGAGGGATGATTTTGGGTAAAACACTCAGGAAGCTTGGCTCTATCAAGGACAAAGCAGTTTGGCTGATCGACAGCTCATTCATCACCTTAAATACCCACTCCGTCTGCCAATGGTGCATTGTGAATACAATGTATCCTGTCCACAGGATGCACTGCAGCAACACCCCAAGTCTTCTTCAACAGCACCTCCCAAACCCATGACCTCCAGCAATTAGAGGGAGTAGGGCAGGAGGTGCAGGTGAACACCAGCACCAGCAAATTCCCCTCCAAGTCATGCCGTTCCCACTTGGAAATATATTACCGTTCCTTCATCATCACGGGGTCAAATTCCTGGAACTTACTACCTACCAGCACTGTGGGAGTCTCTTCACCCCCAAGGACTGCAGCAATTCAAGATGGCGGCTCATCACCACCTTCTCAAGGGCAACTAGGAATGGGCAATAAATGCTGGCCTTGCAAATGATGCCCACATCCCGAGAATGAGTTAAAAAATTGAGAATGCTGTGTGTGTGTGGCAGGGAATGAATATCATTCCCACACAGAGGCAGGAATTTTACGTTGCGGTGAAAGCCCTGCCCACCAGGTTAAAAGTTGGGGGTCAGTCCACCTCCACTGGGCCTGGAAGTCACACAGCCATTTTGCATTACCAAGGCCCTTAATTATCCTCGGTCGGGATTTCCGCCCCTCTGAGGCAGGAAGTCCTGCCTCCAAGAGCTGCCAGCCAATCAGAGGTCTGGCAGATTCTCAGTTCCAGCAGCGCCACCAAGAGCAGTGGTCACTGCTGGGACTGCACCCAGCCCAAATAGCAAGAGGGACGCCAGCCATGACAAAGGTGCATGATGTCTTGGGCCTCGCTGGGGACAATTGGCTGGGCCCAGACGAGGGGGGTGGGCATCCACACGAGGGCAGGGGGAGGTACTCCATCGGGCGAGGCATGTGCGGCTGGGCAGCCCTCTGTGGGGCACAGGGTGCCCGATCAGGAGGTCCCACCCCTGTGTAATACTGGGCGGCCTCCCCAGGTGGCAAAGTGCTAGGCTGCTGCTGGTAATATACCAGCGGCAGTGGGAGAAGGCCCTTAGTGGCAATTCATTGACCACTTAAGGGTCTCAATTGGCCTGGGTGGGTGGGCCGTTTGCCACCTCCCCCCACTGCTGCTAATATAATAGTGGGGGTGGGTAGGCAACTTCAGTCCCACATCTCCCACCCGATTTTACCACCCCCCACCACCCCCCCATTGCCTTCAGCCCGCTCCCTGGGGGAGGGGGGCGGGTGTAAATTTCCAGTCACATTGTCAGGAAAATCAAAACCCCACTAGTGGATGTGTAATGAGCCTTTAGCAATGGATTTATTGGACTTTTCTTTGTCGTAGCAGAATCTGTTTTCCGTACTTGAGTTAATAGAAGTTGAAGCTCAGTACAGATAAAATCTGTGGAGCTGTGGTATATATTATGACACTTGTACTGTATACCATGAACCAACCTGTGAGGCCATTGGGAAACACCCAAGCTGGAACTGTCTTTAATGAGATCTATTAAATTATTTCACAGACCACATCTGGTAAGAATCAGTGAAACTCTGGTCCAGAAGACAATCTTGATTCGGTTTAGTGAGGCACAGCCAGAATCCTAGCAGGCTTGGTTTGATAACAATGTATTTGTTCATTGACTTTGAAAAAGAATTTCCCCACCCGCTGATCGATAAATTATTTCCTCTCTATCTCTATTGCTCCTGCCACCATGAAAATCCCACACGAATATTACACCTCACCCAGTCAACCAGACAGTTTAAGACTGACAAGCACAACAACTTGCTTACCTATTGTTTCAGGTGGGCAATCGGACAGTACTGCTGTCTGAACAAAGAGTGAGCTGCTCACAAAGTATCAAAACTGAAAGGCAGAGCATCAGGAAAAGTGGCAGCAAGTGCTCTTTGGGCTTCTTATGTGTGATGAGGTCACTGTTGTCTACAGTGTGAAAAAAGCAGTTTGATTCACATTTACCATCTCCTTCTGGGAAATGAATCGTTGCCACCAAGTCAGATGTAATAATATTGTACTTGCCAAATATAAATAATCTTATTTATGTAAGATAAGTATCTCAGTTAATCTGGAAAATCTGTTTCCAATGAGTTTTGAGCCAAGGGTGGATCTTTGTAGCACTGGGAAAAAAACTGGATATAACAGAAGCCAAAGTGATTGACTTGTGGACATTCTATGCAGCTTGGTTCATACTGCTATCCTTTCATGTGACCTGGTGGCAACCTCAAGCACAGGCTTGCTCCCTGGCAGGGCCATACCACTGGCAAATGGGGGAAGTAAAAGAAGTGTAACTGCAGGCCTGTGAGGTCTGTAGTCGTGGGTCCGTCTGCTAGCCTCAGAACCTTCTAGCTGTAGCTGGAGAACAGCTTTCAGGAGGCCTCAAGGTGCAAAGAGCTGGTGGGTGCTGTAAAAAATTCTTACTCACCTTTTGGATGCTCTATGCATGCTGGAGACCCTCCCCCTCCACTCACATACTCTGGTCCTTTTTTGTGCCAGCCCTATGTCTGAGCCCTCACCCTCCCACTGGCTGCAATTTGAGGACATTGAGGTGGTGGAAAGGGAACACTCCGTCATTAATCTCTGAATGCCAGCTTTGCCTTTTGGGGGTGATTTGCAATTCGTGGGGGTAACACAAAGGGAGCAGAGCCTCAATTTTGATACTTTGTGAGCAGCTCACATATTTTTCGGATAGAGGTCTCGTGTGGATCTCTCTCAAATTTCCTTTCTGCCTGGAGATTAGGCATTGCCAGAGGCAGAGGTCAAGTAAATCAGCCCCCTTAAGACTGTTATTAGAATGTCTACACTTGGGTACTAACCTTTAAATCAACAAAGTGATGACTGACAACGCAGCCGGCAGCTTACGTCATCCGACTGCGCCAATCTGTGCACAAGCGTAGATTGGTTCCTACCCTCTGCACATGCGTTGCGTTCCGCTGTGCCAGGGCTGGTTGGCGCATGCGCAGATGACATCATCATGTAACTCGGCCAGATGGCATTGGCGCATGCACAGATGACGTCATCGCGTAACGTGGGCAGATAGTGGGGGGATCTGGGTCGGAGCGAGCAGGGGTTGGGGGAGAAGAGATCTGGAGAGTGGGGAGAGAGCAGGGGTGGGGGAGAGGGGATCTGGGGAGCGGGGAGAGAGCAGGGGTGGAGGGATAGGGGGTCTGGGGAGCAGGTAGAGAGCGAGTGCGGGGAGAGCGCGGCCAAAGACCTTGCTGGTGGCGGGTGCGCTCTCCTCCTTCCCCCCGCCGCCTGCTCCCAACCCCCGCCGCGCGCCTGCTCACTCATCCCTCCTCCCTGGGTCGTGCTCAGGTCGGGTTGGACCGGACACATATGGTAAGTGTTCTGCCGGTAAGTATTAAAAATAAAAAACTTAGCTGAGCTGGCAGTCCGGGACGAAACTGAGTCTGTGCAGTGAGAGAGTGACATCACTGTGACGTCATCACGCATGCGCTGCAGCTTCGTGGAGCTTCCCAGTCGGAAGGTAAGTAAAGGGATGGTCGGCTCGGGCTCGGGTTGGGTTGAGTAGGGTCGGGCTCGGGGCGAAATTGGAGGGACTCGGACTGGGTCGGGCTCGGGTCCGCTGTGGATTGGTTGGGTTCAAGGAGGGTTCTTTTTCCCAACCCATGCATGCCTTTAGCGTGACTGGCCATACAGCTGGGTGAAAGGGTTGCCTATCAACAAGAGTGGATGCTGAGGGTCATCGGCGCATAAGCTGAGAGGAGTAGCAAAGGCAAAGATGCCAGAGCAACTTGTCACTGCAAAGGACAGCACTCTGGAGGCCTACAACTCACCTGACATGGGTCTCATACATAAAAACAAAATACTGCAGATGCTGGAAACCTGAAATAAAAACAAGAAATGCTGGAAATACTCAGCAGGTCTGGCAGCATCTGTGGAGGGAGAAGCAGAGTTAACGTTTCAGGTCAGTGACCCTTCATCAGAACGGACAAATATTAGAAATGTAAAAGGTTTTAAGCAAGTAAAGTGGAGGTTTGAGCAAGAGATAACAAAAGAGGTGTTGATAGGACAGAGGGTCACAGAGAATAACTGACCAGAAGATCATGGAACAAAGGCAAACGGTATGTTAATGGTATACTGAAGGACAAAGCGTTAGTACAGAGAGGGTGTGAATAGACTGTAAAGCATGAAGCACTCCAAACACAACATTAAAAAAAACACAGAAACAATGGGTAGGCACAGTAGAAACAAACTAAACAAACTAAAATAAAATAACCAAAGAAAAAAGAAAAAGGAAAAAAAGAAAAAATAACTAAACATAACGAGGGGGGACCTTCATGCTTTGAAATGATTGAACTCAATGTTCAGTCCGGCAGGCTGTAGTGTGCCTAATCGGTAAATGAGATGCTGTTCCTCGAGCTTGCGTTGATGTTCGCTGGAACACTGCAGCAATCCCAGGACAGAAATGTGAGCATGAGAGCAGGGGGGACTGTTGAAATAGCAAGCAAACGGAAGCTCGGGGCCATGCTTACGGACTGAGCAGAGGTGTTCCACAAAGCGGTCACCCAGTCTGCGTTTGATCTCCCTAATGTAGAGGAGATCACATTGTGAGCAGTGAATACAGTATACGAAATTGAAAGAAGTACAAGTAAATCATTGCTTCACCTGAAAGGAGTGTTTGGGGCCTTGGATGGTGAGGAGAGAGGAGGTGAATGGGCAGGTATTACACCTCCTGCGATTGCAGGGGAAGGTGCCGTGGAAAGAGGACGAGGTGGTGGGAGTAATGGAGGAGTGGATGAGGGTGTCGCGGAGGGAACAATCCCTTCGGAATGCTGACGGGGAGGGGAAGATGCGTTTGGTAGTGGCATCATGCTGGATGTGGCGGAGGATGATCCTTTGGATGTGGAAGCTGGTGGGGTGGAAAGCGAGGACAAAGGGAATCCTGTTGCGGTTCTGGGAGGGAGGGGAAGGGGTGAGGGTAGAGGCGCGGGAAACGGGCTGGACATGGTCCTCTCCCCACACACCCCATGCTGATCGCCAGTGCTCTTGTTGTTGTTGTTGCTCTATTTATTCTATCAAAAAGACTGGAGATTTTATAAGCACATTTTGACACCCATGGCAGTCATTCTGTAAATTAAGCCCTGCAAATTCTTAATTTACAAATTTCCTCTCACTGGAGCGGTTTTAAGAGCTAAATAGGAATTAAGCATGTGGACTCCGCACTCAAATATCACTCACCTTTTCCTTTATCAAAGAAAACCTGACTGGCCCTGGCCTGCCCCAGTATCATTATTGCCTGTACAGCAATTTCCCTCAACAAACCTTGAGGTGGAATGGCTGAACAAATCTGAAAAACAAAGACATTAAGCCAACAACAACAGCTTGTATTTATATAGCACCTTTAGCATAATGAAACATTCCATAGTGCTTCACAGGAGCATTATAAAGCAACCAGAACGATACTAAGGATAAGGAGAGACTTGGGATTGTCGGACTATCTCCACTGGAACAGAGCAGGCCAAGAGAAGATTTGATAGAGGTTTTTAAATGATGAAAGGTTTTATTCGAGCAAATGGGAAAAGACAATCTCCTCTGGTTGGGGAGTGGTCATCAATTTCAAATTGTCACTGAGAATGAAGAGCGGGGTTAGCAGAAACTTCTTTACCCAGTCAGTTTGTTAGTGCATGGAATATTTTACCACAAGGAGAGATTTAGGCAAAGACCATTGCATCTTTAAAGGGAAGAGCAGATCAACATTTGAAATAAAGGAAGACACAGGATTCTGGACTAAGAGGAGGGCAGTGGGATTGGTTTGGGATTGCTCTAGCAAGGAACTGGCTCAAATACAAGACCTCACTTAGTGCTGCTAACTTTGATGGATTCTAAGGGCAGGATTTTCCCGCGGGCTTTGGGATCCTGATGTCAGGACCAATGAGAGTCCCGAGCCCGCATTTGATGGGCGCCAGAGCAGGGGAGCTATTTTCCTGGAGGCAGCCTCCTAATTGACCGCCTCAGAGCTCGCTGTCCTATTAAGGACGGTGGGTGGGCTCCCGATGCCGCTGGCTCAATCACAGAGCCTGCAGCTCTAGAGCCTCGGCAGTCCCACCAAGAGAGGTGGACACTGCAGAGGCAGGTTGGGGACCATGAGGGTGCCTCAAAATGTAGGGGCCCTCAAAAGGGTGAAAATAATTACATTTTGTAGAGGGGCCAAGCAGGCAGCGTTTGCTGCCAGAGGACCCCTCTTAGGGGGTCGGAGCTACCAACTTTAATTGCTCCCCTGGACTGCCACAGGCAAGTCGCCTCAATCAAACTGGCAGCCTCCGCATGGGGTGGAGGGGGGACTGCTCCTCCCTCAAAATCACCCCTAATTGGGAATTTAAATATGCAGATTAGTTGTGCGCTACCTTGCAGAAGTCAGCCCCTCCGCATTCCTGCCGACCCTGGGAAATCAGTGGCGACAATGCATTGGGAACCACTCCCCAAGCTGCTCCCCTCTATTTGCCTGGACTCCCCTCACCTCCACTCCCACCACGCCAGGCTGGGAAAGTTCTGCCCTATGTAACGACTGGGCAAACAAAAGCACCATATAGACCAAAGTGAAAATGCCATGAGAACAATTGGCCACTAGATGACAGAAGAGAGCTCTGTTTTTCAAATTGTGAAGGAAAATCCAAAGCTCGAAAATGAGTGAGAATTTGAGCAATGTACAGAGGTAAGGTATGGAAATAAAAGCACTGCTGTTTCAGAATAAATAAGGGATGGGAAGCATAGCCCCTGGACCATTAATACTAATGAACGGATGACCTGCATATCTCCAAAATTTCTTTCAAAATTCTGTAGATTCTGTAAGGGTTTCTGCAGACTGGAAAGTAGCAAATGCAACCCCAATATTTAAGGAGGGAGCAAGAAGGAAAATGGAGAACTACAGACCTGTTAGTTTGACGTCAGTAGCATTGAAAATGTTGAGCTCTATTATAACTGGACCCTTGGAAAATAATGATATGATTGGGCAGAGTTATCATGGATTTATGAAAGGGAATTCATGTTTGACAAACCTGTTGGAGTTTTTTGAGGATGTTACTTGTAGCATAGATAAAGGAGAACCAGTGGATGTGGTGTATTTGGATTTTCAGAAGGCTTTTGATAAGGTCCCACACAGGACGTTAGTAAACAAAATTAGAGCACATGGGATTGGGGGTAATATACTGGTATGGATTGAGAATTGGTTAACAGACAGATAACACAAAGTAGGAATAAACAGGTCATTCTCAGGATGGCAGGCTGTTACTAGTGGGGTACCACAAGGATCAGTGCTTGGGCCACAGCTGTTAACAATCTATATAAATGACTTGGATATGGGGACCAATTGTAATATTTCCAAATTTGCAGATGTCACAAAGCTAGGAGGGAATGTAAGTTGTGAGGAGGATACAAGGAGTCTTCAAGGGGATTTGAACAGGCTAACTGAATGGGCAAGAACATGGCAGATGGAATATAATGTGAATAAGTGTGAAGTTATCCACTTTGGTAGAAAAAACAGAAAGGCAGAGTATTTCTTAAATGGTGAGAGTTTGGGAAGTTTTGATGTTCAAAGGGACCTGGGTGTTCTTGTTCATGAATCACTAAAAGCTAGCATGCAGGTGCAGCAAGCAATTAAGAAGGCAAATGGTATGTTGGCCTTCATTGCAAGGGGATTTGAGTACAAGAGTAAAAATGTATTGATTCAGTTGTATAAAGCCTTGGTGAGACTGCACCAGGAGTATTGTGTACAGTTTTGGTCTCCTCATCTAAGGAAGGATATACTTACCGGAGAGGGAGTGCAACGGAGCTTCACCAGACTAATCCCTGGGATGGTGGGATTGTTTTATGAGGAGAGATTGAGGAAACTGGATCTGTATTCTCTAGAGTTTTGAAGAATGAGAGGTGATGGCATTGAAACTTACAAAATTCTTACAGAGCATGACAGGACGGATGTGGATAGGATATTTCCTCTGGCTGGCGAGTCTAGAACCAGGGGACACAGTCTCAGAATAAGGGGCAGGCCATTTAAGTCGGAGATGAGGAGGAATTTCTTTACTCAGAGGGTGGTGAATCTGTGGAATTTTCTACCCTAGAGGGCTGTGGAAGCTCAATGTTGAGCATGTTCAAGACAGAAATCGATAGATTTCTGAATACTGTTGACATCAAAGGATATGGGGATAGTGGGGAAAAATGGCATTGAGGTAGATGATCAGCCACGATCTGTTTGAATGGCGGTGCAGGCTCGATGGGCCGAATAGCCTACTCCAGCTCCTATTTCCTATGATCTTATGATCCAAAGTCACCCTGAAAATCAGATGTGCAGACACCCAGAAATCTTCCAGGGAAATTGCACTCAGTTTTTCAGTTCTGAGAAAGGGTCTTTCCCTGAATTTCTACCACCTGCATCCTTGCCAAGCTACACTCCCTTCCTGAGCCCTAGTGAATTGATTTCAAGACCTTTGTCCTCACCCCATCCTATCTGAGTAATCCCCTTTAGCCATGCTAGCACTAACCTCCTTCCTTGCTCTCTCCTCTCCACCATGGGTGACTGTTCCAACAGCCATTAAACCTCAGCCTTCTGGAATTCCCTCCCAAATTCTCTTCACTATTCCACCTCCCTCTGCACTCTTAGCAATCTTTGAAAAATAAACTCTTTGACCTGTGCCTTTGTCCACCCCAAATTAAGAAGAAAGACTTGTATTTATATAGCATCTTCACAACCTGAGAATGCCCCAAAGTGCTTTACAGCTGGAGTTGCCAAATCTGGTTGAAAACATTCTTGGAGGTTTAATCGCATGATGTGCAATTATGTGACATCTGATTGCATTATTGGATTTACCTTATAAAGGTTGGGCCCCTGTAGTTGAACATCGTTGCTTGTGTGTTTGTGCCAGCAGCTGTTGTCCAAGAAGTTCAGAAGACAGAGAAGGGAAACCGGAGGAGGGAAGCAATTTGCACAGGGGAATTCAATAACTCACTGAAATTGTTCGATGAATTAATAGTAATATTGGTGACACTCAGATTCTCCTCATAAACAGCAATAATACATTAACTCACTGATTGTCTATATGGAACTGGTAGCAAAGGTGTAATACTACAATATGCTCCTACCTGTACCAAGTAGTAATCGTATAACTTGCTGATATACATTTTGAAATTGTAGCCCCAAAACCACTGAATTACACAAATTGTAGTTAGGCTTCCCAGTCGTTGCTACTTTTAATAGGCCCAATCTCTCTCCTTAGCTTCTTGTTCGTGTGAAGGTAACATCTCTGAACTGGAGACGTCACTCAAAGTTGAACTGTACTTGGATTTCACACCTCAAAACCAGGCTGCACGGACTAATCTGAATCAAACTGAAGGGCAGTGAGCTTGATATTTGGGGCACTTCTCAGGGCACAATGTCTTAAACGTGGCTCAGCACCAACCACTCTGGAATACTCACTTAATGCTGATACTCTGCTTCCTTGCCCAACCTCTGCCTCTCTCCTCAGTTACAACTGGCACCCTCCTTCACTAGAGTCTCCTGTTCCAATCTTGCAAAAATTCCTACTCACAGTGCGCTTTTTATAAAAGTCATTCTTGGAATGCGGCTGTTTTTGGCAAGGCCAGCAATTATTACCCATCCCTAGTTACCTTTAGCTGAATGGCTTGATAGGTCTCTTCAAAGATCAGTTAAAGCCACAGTGGCATGAGACTGGAGTCACATATAAGCCAGACTGGGAAAGGATATAGCCACTGAACGACTGTACTCAGCAGTGTTTGGTCATTTGCAGCAGCAACAACAGGAGGTGGAGGCCCTAGAACAGCACTGAAACAACAACAACACTAACTTGCATTTATATAGCATATTTAGCACAGCAAAGCATCCTGAGGACGATTATTTACAGGCATAATTATCAAACAAACTTTGACGGTGAACTACATAAGGTAATATTAGGACAGGTGACGAAAAGTTTGGTCAAATAAGTAGGTTTTAAGGAACATCTTCAAGGAAACGAAGGAGATAGAGAGGCTTAGGGAGGGCACTCCAGAGCTTAGAGCCTTAACAGCTGAAGGCACAGCCCCCAGTGATACAGCGATGAAAATTGGGGATGCGCAAGACGCTAGAATTGGAGGAGCACAGATATCTCAGAGTGTTATCGGGCAGGTGGAGATTGCAGAGAAAGGAAAGGATGAAGCATAGAGGGATTTGAAAACAAGGATGAGAATGTTATAATCGAGGCATTGCCAGACCAGGGCTAATGTAGGTCAGCGAGTGCAGGGGTGATGGGTGATTGGAACCTGATGTGAGTTAAGATGCCAGCACCAGAGTTTTGGATGACCTCAAGTTTAAGGAGGGTGCACAGGAAAATTACACAGACAATGCTTCCAAAGTGCTGATAGTGCACATCAACTGTGAACATTTGACATGTATGGTGCTATATAAATGGAAGTTGCTGTTAAAGCCTTTGCATCTTGGCTCCTCAGAAACAATGAGTGACCTGCAGTGTGTTTCCAGCATTTGTAGTTTTTTTGTATTTCTTTATTGCAATCTAAGGTATTTGTCATGAGACAGGAACCAATAAGCTGATTACTTGCATGTAAAGTGGAATATTTTTCTTGAAGGGACAGTGAAGCTCCATCTGTATCAAATAAAGTCTGAACAAATTCCAGAGTTTCCTAAATGCTGAATTATTCCGAGCTGTACCAATCCAGATTGTTTTTGCATTTGTTGTTGCTTGTCGCCAATCTGCCACTGGAGATTCAAGATAATCGCGGGTAAAATTGTTACTGAGAAGTATGCATGCTGCCTCTCCAAATTACTTTTGACCATAGTACTAGAGCAAGTGAGGGATTGGTCCAGTACAAGCTATGGTCTCAATCTCCCAGGCACAGCATCAACTAGGATGATGTTCTGTGAATACAGGCAAGAGGCTTATTGGAAAATGCAGACCTGGAATAATAGCTGTTGTTCAGTCTTGAGGAGCTCCTGTCACTGGAATGACAAGGTTCCAGCAGGAAGCCATTGTAGTTTTATTCAATGGCAACTGAGTAAGGATTTCTTCAGCAATGGTGCATCCATTGTAGTCAGACACCAATCTCCTAGATGGTACACTATAAATGAGATCAACCATGCAGTTGTCACTTAATACACTGGTTAGTGCTTGAGGGCAAAATGCCAATTTTGATCTCCAGCACAACTGCGTGTTTGATGCTGAGGACTGTACTAATACTGCACTGGTAGAACATGCTGCTAACTGTTAATTATGGAAATAATTTATTTCAAACTGCTCCACCAAGTGCTACGTCTGCGGTACATTTAGTAAGTGAAAATACCAGAGAATGTTTCTGTTGCATATCTGAGGATGTGATCTCTCTCACTCGTTACACTGAGGCAGAATGATTGGTTGACCCTATTTAAGTTACTTTTGCTGTGTTGTATTTATTGTCTTACTGCATTTGAAGAAACATTGAAGGGGTAATTTCCTGGGCTGACTTTACGTATGAGAGTTGAGTTTCTGCTAAGTGGCACTAGTTTTGCCAGTGCAATTCGCCCAAATGCAGCCAAACCAGTGAAAAAAATCAAGGAATTTCAAATGCCAGATACGCTCAGCGCAAATCGCGCTTCCATGCTTTTCTGCATTTGTTTATAAAACATCACACTAGAAGCTGGCCCCTTCCACACCTGGCCACCCCTCAGATCAAATTAATTACCATTGCAAGTTTCCAATAATTGCGCTCATTTGCGGGCCTTCAAGGAGGCTCTGAAAATTAAACTGGGGTTACTTTTAGGCATGAAGACTCGAATAGATACATCTGAAAAGTTTTTAAATATTAAAAAATATTTAATTTACTAAGACACTGACTAGTGTACACCAATGAAACTGGTAAATGGTCTGTATAGGTTTTTTCAAGATATTTTCAATCAGTTAAAATTAGGTACACTAGGCTCTGACTAAAAATGCTTATTGTTTGTGATAATCCCATTTTTAGCTTTAATAATGAAACTGTACCAGGTTACCACTCTTCAAGATATCACAGAATATTTCCTAATGCAAGAGGAAAGAAATAATGTTAACGTTTCCTGATTGCATTGGTTCATTGAAGATTTTATGTTTGCTATTAGGCAAATGAGTTTGAATGGAAACTTGAGTCATAACTTCATTTTGGATAACTAATGCTAATTCAAGCAGAAATTTGAACCTGCACGGCCAATTACAGTCAAAGCGGAAAATCTACCCCATGAACTATTGTATAGTAGGCTAGCTTCCCAAGAGATATTCAGCTGAATCTTGACAAACATATCACTAGATTGCCAGCTTGATGTTTTGTTGGGGCAGCTCACTCTGCAGGTCAAGTGCTTGAGAGCTTGACTTTGAGCCAAACACTGCTGGCTTTCTGGAGGTGTTTTGTTACTTCTTGTTTGGATTACTGATGGGAGCATTCCAAAATAACAAGGGGCTCTACTTGTGAAAGGACAAAGCCCAGACACTCTAACTAATTTTACTGATACACCCCTCCTAGGCAGTCGAATGAGAGTTGTGCACAAAGTTCAGTAAAGAGGCTGAAATAGGGGGCTGAATTTTTAACTCCCAATGGGGTCAGGCACAGAGGTAGGTAGGTGCAGAATTTCACACCACCAGCTTGGCATGCTGGTTCCCCAGCACCATCCAGCCCCCACCCCATTTTCCCGAGGTGGGAAGGGGTGAGGTGGGGGGGGGGGGGGGCGTTGGTGTTCGTGGCATTAGGGCTAACCACCCATAAGCGGTGTATAGCCAATTGAGCACTTATGGCCTATTGTCGGAGGCTGACTGGGTTTATCCTGGTTCTTTTGGTTTGCATGAGACAGGTTTCTTTCATTCCTGCTCCCGCTTTTGCTTTTCTGCTCCTGAAGCCGTTCAGCTCTGGCTCAGTTTGTAGCATTCTCGCCTCAGAGTTAGAAGGTTGTGGGTTTAAGTCTGACTTCAGAGACTTGAGCACAAAAGTTTTGGCTACTAGTCCATTGCAATACTGATGGAGTGTTGCACTGTCAGAGGTGTCATTTTGCAGATGCAACATTAAACTGAGGGCCAGTCTGCTCTTCAAGGTGGGTGTAAAAGATCCCATGATGCTATTTTCAAGAGCAAGGGAGTTTCCCCAGTGTCATAGGCAATATTTATCCCACAATCAACATCACTAAAACAGAATGGGGAAGAAATTCATTTGTGAAGCACGCTTCTGTCATATATCATGATATTGTTGAAGAATGCCACACAGGTAGCAGCCTGTGAAGCTGCTTGCCCTCAGGGAATCAAGCTAAGTCTATGTAGCAGTGCTATGTGTACAAATTTCTCCCCCACTATCTGGTCAACAACACATTGCTGCATTTGGGAGTTTGCTGTGTGCAAATTAGCTGCCGTGTTTCCTACATGAGAGCAGTAACTACACTTTAAATGCTGTAAAATGCTTTGGGACATCCTATCATCATGAAAGGCACGACACAAATGCAAGTCTTTCTTTATTTCCTCCTTTCCTGTTCCCACATTTCCTTTGGTACCAGGTCTCCCCTGCAGTCAGCTTAATCTTGTTGCCTGACTGGCTCCATAGTTGTGCTCCCCTTTTATATTCTCTTCTCTCTTGCTCCCCCTTTTAAATTTGCACAGTTAGAATTTGTGCTCATCAAGGTGAGGAATGTTCTTGCTGGGGAATAGAGCACTTCCCCGTTCCAGGCAACCACTGCCTAGTTTAACAATTGGTATCAGCCAATTTACCCTAGCCCCAATTTCAGAAAAGCAGCCCACATTAGGTCAGTTTATCGAAACCCATAGTTGCTTCTCCAGGCAGTAACACTGCCTTTTTAACTACACTGCGTTGTTGCTAAACTCGGGGTGCTTTTTTGACAGTGCTGTAAAGTAAGTGGGGTAAATATGTTTTATTTAGACATACTTTTGATAATCTATTATGCGTGTAGTACATATTGTGATGTTTAGTTCTGTTGTATATTATTTGATCAAGACACCTGATTCTGAAACCATTTTCCCAAAGGACAAGATGGTCAACTATTTGTTTGTTGTTGTGCTGGATGGTACGAGGAAGGTCTACATCAAATCTCTGCTGATGTGGATGTAAGTTTGCATTAGTTTTCCCAATAGCGCAGTTCCAGACATACCCATGCTTTTGCTCCAGGGACAATCACAAACCTGTCATTGGAAATGAGAGTAGACTTTGTGGCACATGAAAGCAAAGTTATATGTGAGATCACCTGGCGCGAATTCAGTGAAGGCTACTTAATTTCAAATTCAGGTTTCTGCAAACTGAGGCTCCCCTTCTTCCAAACAATTCTCTCCCTTTCTGAAACAAAAACAAGAAATGCTGGAATCACTCAGCAGGTCTGGCAGCATCTGTGGAAAGAGAAGCAGAGTTAACGTTTCGGGTCAGTGACCCTTCTTCGGAACTGACAAATATTAGAAAAGTCACAGATTATAAACAAGTGAGGTGGGGGTTGGGCAAGAGATAACAAAGGAGAAGGTGCAGATTGGACCAAGCCACATAGCTGACCAAAAGGTCACGGAGCAAAGGCAAACAATATGTCAATGGTGTGTTAAAAGACAAAGCATTAGTACAGATTAGGTGTGAATATATTGAATATTGAACAGCAGCAAGTGCAAACCTGAAGAAAAACAACCTGAAAAAAACAGTGGGTAAGCAAACTGAACAAACTAAGATGAAATGAAATAAATGCAAAAAAAGATTGTAAAAAATGTAAAAAGGAATGTAAAAAAAAAGGAAGAAAAAATAACTAAAAATGACTAAAAATGAAAGTAAAGTGGGGGGCTGTCATGCTCTGAAATTATTGAACTCAATGTTCAGTCCGGTAGGCTGTAGTGTGCCTAATCGGTAGATGAGATGCTGTTCCTCGAGCTTGCGTTGATGTTCACTGGAACACTGCAGCAATCCCAGGACAGAGATGTGAGCATGAGAGCAGGGGGGAGTGTTGAAATGGCAAGCAACTGGAAGCTCAGGGTCCTGCTTGCGGACTGAGCGGAGATGTTCCGCAAAGCGGTCACCCAGTCTGCGTTTGGTCTCCCCAATGTAGAGGAGACCACACTGTGAGCAGCGAATACAGTATACTACATTGAAAGAAGTACAAGTAAATCGCTGCTTCACCTGAAAGGAGTGTTTGGGGCCTGGGATAGTGAGGAGAGAGGAGGTAAATGGACAGGTATTACACCTCCTGCGATTGCAAGGGAAGGTGCCCTGGGACGGGGACGAGGTGGTGGGGGTAATGGAGGAGTGGACCAGGGTGTCGCGGAGGGAACGATCCCTTCGGAATGCTGACAGGGGAAGGGAGGGGAAGATGCGACTGGTAGTGGCATCACGCTGGAGGTGGCGAAAATGGCGGAGGATGATCCTTTGGATTTGGAGGCTGGTGGGATGAAAAGTGAGGACAAGGGGAACCCTGTCACGGTTCTGGGAGGGAGGGGAAGGGGTGAGGGTAGAGGTGCGGGGAATGGGTCGGACACGGTTGAGGGCCCTGTCAACCACAGTGGGGGGAAATCCTCGGTTGAGGAAAAAGGAGGTCATATCAGAAGCACCGTCATGGAAGGTAGCATCATCAGAGCAGATGCGTCGGAGACGGAGAAACTGGGAGAATGGAATGGAGTCCTTACAGGAGGTAGGGTGTGAAGAAGTGTAGTCTCTCCCTTTCTGGCTTTGTCCCTTGGGAATCTTTCCCATCTGACCTGATTTCTTACCAAGTTCCTCACTTTGACTTCCCCTCCCAGCTCTGCCCTCAACAGCTTCTCTTACCCAGTTTTTGTTCGAAAAACAAAATGTTTAGTACACGTAATAACTGAGATTCAGAAGCACTTCAGTTGGTCTTTCTTAAAGGTCAGAGTGTGGGAGTGTGGGTGTATAGGTTCAGCTGTGTGCAAATCTGTTTTCTGATGCAACAAGAATGTTACTACCTCAAGATGGGTGTCTGGCTCCTGGGACTGAATGTTGCAAGGTAGGGCATTGACTTGCTTTGATTTTAGCTGTGGTTTAGTGATTTGTTCCCATTTACATTGGTGGCCTTGCATGGGATGTAAATGTATGGATACCCAACGGTGAGTATTAGTCTTCCCAGGTCTGTAGTTAGGCAGTCTAGTGATGGTAGGTCACTAAGTATTGAACCTCTGGCACCAAGCACTTTAAAATTCATAGCTCAACACTAGACCGGACAGACTCTGCTGATTTGAATGTGATCTGCATTCTGGTGTGTTCCCGATCATGGTCTGTACCCCTGGTATGAAATGTAAAATTTTTAGTCAACAGCACTTCTATGCAGTCACTAACATTCTGTCTTTGACCAAACACCAAGTTTGAGTTGTTGTTGACTTGAGGAGATTACAGAGATAGAGAGGGGCGAGGCTATGCAGAGATTTAAAAACAAGGGCTGGATTATGTTCCCAGCCCAACATCGGGTTTCATGGCAGGGTGAAGGCCTGGAGAATTGGAGTGGCAGCGGCCCACCACAGAACCTGACGACAGGATTGCCAGGCCCGATCTTCCCGGTGGCAGGGAGACTTCATGGCGGCTCCTCTGCCATTCTGGGACGGGACAAGAGATTGCATTTTTAAATTACTTATTTGCATGAATTAAAATACAAACCACAGTGATCTTACCTTCAGTTCCCGATCTTCAGCACTCATGTGCCTTCACTTTCCCATCCAGGGAAATCTGGTGCCACCAAGGTGGGGAAGAGGTGAACTCTGCACTCTGATGGGGGGGGGGGGGGAAGAGGTGAACTCTGCACTCTGATGGATGGGGGGAAGAGGTGAACTCTGCACTCTGGTGGAGGGGGGGGGAAGAGGTGAACTCTGCACTCTGATGGAGGGGGGGGAAGAGATGAACTCTGCACTCTGATGGATGGGGGGGAAGAGGTGAACTCTGCACTCTGGCGGAGGGGGGTAAGAGGTGAACTCTGCACTCTGATGGAGGGGGGGAAGAGGTGAACTCTGCACTCTGATGGAGGGGGGTAAGGGGTGAACTTTGCACTCTGATGGAGGGGGGGGAAGAGGTGAATTCTGCACTCTGAATGAGGGGGAGAAGAGGTGAACTCTGCACTCTGATGGAGGGGGGTGAAGAGGTGAACTCTGCACTCTGATGGAGGGGGGGGTAAGGGGTGAACTCTGCACTCCGATGGAGGGGGGGGAACAGGTGAACTCTGCACTCTGATGGAAGGGGGGTAAGGGGTGAACTCTGCACTCTGATGGAGGTGGGGTAAGGGGTGAATGCACTCTGATGGAGGGGGGGAAGAGGTGAACTCTGCACTCTGATGGAGGGGGGGAACAGGTGAAATCTGCACTCTGATGGAAGGGGGGGGGAAGAGGTGAACTCTGCACTCTGATGGAGAGGGGGAAGAGGTGAACTCTGCACTCTGATGGATGGGGGGAAGAGGTGAACTCTGCACTCTGATTGAGGGGGGGAAGAGGTGAACTCTGCACTCTGATGGAAGGGGGGAAGAGGTGAACTCTGCACTCTGACGGAGGGGGGGCAAGGGGTGAACTCTGCACTCTGATGGAGGGCGGGGTAAGAGGTGAACTCTGCACGCTGATGGATGGGGGGAAGAGGTGAACTCTTCACTCTGTTGATTATGGGGGGTAAGGGGTGAACTCTTCACTCTGTTGATTATGGGGGGTAAGGGGTGAACTCTTCACTCTGTTGGCTATGGGGGGTAAGGGGTGAACTCTTCACGCAGTTCATTATGGGGGGTAAGGGGTGAACTCTGCACTCTGTTGATTATGGGGGGTAAGGGGTGAACTCTTCACTCTGTTGATTATGGGGGGTGAGGGGTGAACACTTCACTCTGTTGATTATGGGGGGTAAGGGGTGAACTCTTCACTCTGTTGATTATGGGGGGTAAGGGGTGAACTCTTCACTCTGTTGATTATGGGGGGTAAGGGGTGAATTTTGCACTCTGTTGATTATGGGGGGTAAGGGGTGAACTCTTCACTCTGTTGATTATGGGGGTAAGGGGTGAACTCTTCACTCTGTTGATGATGGGGGGTAAGGGGTGAACTCTTCACTCTGTTGATTATGGGGGTAAGGGGTGAACTCTTCACTCTGTTGATTATGGGGGGAAGGGGTGAACTCTTCACTCTGTTGATTATGGGGGTAAGGGGTGAACTCTTCACTGTTGATTATGGGGGGTAAGGGGTGAACTCTTCACTCTGTTGATTATGGGGGGTAAGGGGTGAACACTTCACTCTGTTGGCTATGGGGGGTAAGGGGTGAACTCTTCACTCTTTTGGCGATGGAGGGTAAGGGGTGAACTCTTCACTCTGTTGATTATGGGGGGTAAGGGGTGAACTCATCACTCTGTTGATTATGTGAGGTAAGGGGTGAACTCTTCACTCTTTTGATGATGGGGGGTAAGGGCTGAACTCTTCACTCTGTTGATAATGGGGTTAAGGGGTGAACTCTTCACTCTGTTGATTATGGGGGGTAAGGGGTGAACTCTTCACTCTGTTGATTATGTGAGGTAAGGGGTAAACTCTTCACTCTGTTGATTATGGGGGGTAAGGGGTGAACTCTGCACTCTGATGGAGGGCGGGGGAAGAGGTGAACTCTGCACTCTGATGGATGGGGGGAAGAGGTAAACTCTGCACTCCGATGGATGCGGGGGGGAAGAGGTGAACTCTGCACTCTGAGGCATGGGGCATTGAGGAGCAAGGGGTGAACTCTTCACTCTGTTGATTATGGGAGGTAAGGGGTGAACTCTTCACTCTGTTGATTATGGGGGGTAAGGGGTGAACTCTTCACTCTGTTGATTATGGGGGTAAGGGGTGAACTCTTCACTCTCTTGAGTATGGGGGGTAAGGGGTGAACTCTTCACTCTGTTGATTATGGGAGGTAAGGGGTGAACTCTTCACTCTGTTGATTATGGGGGGTAAGGCGTGAACTCTGCACTCTGATGGAGGGCGGGGGAAGAGGTGAACTCTGCACTCTGATCAATGGGGGGAAGAGGTGAACTCTGCACTCTGATGGATGGGGGGGGGAAGAGGTGAACTCTGCACTAGGATGGGGCGGGTGAAGTGGTGAACTCTGCACTCTGATGCATGGGGTATTGAGGAGCAAGGGGTGAACTCTTCACTCTGTTGATTATGGGAGGTAAGGGGTGAAATCTTCACTCTGTTGATTTTGGGGGTAAGGGGTGAACTCTTCACTCTCTTGATTATGGGGGGTAAGGGGTGAACTCTTCACTCTGCTGATTATGGGAGGTAAGGGGTGAACTCTTCACTGTTGATTATGGGGGGTAATGGGTGAACTCTTCACTCTGTTGATTATGAGGGGTAAGGGGTGAACTCTTCACTCTGTTGATCATGGGGGGTAAGGGGTGAACACTTCACTCTGTTGATTATGGGGGGTAAGGGGTGAACTCTTCACTCTGTTGATTATGGGGGGTAAGGGGTGAACTCTGCACTCTGTTGATTATGGGTGTTAAGGGGTGAACTCTTCACTCTGTTGATTATGGGGGGTAAGGGGTGAACACTTCACTCTGCTGATTATGGGGGGTAAGGGGTGAACTCTGCACTCTGTTGATTATGGGGGGTAAGGGGTGAACTCTTCACTCTGTTGGCTATGGGGGGAAAGGGGTGAACTCTTCACTCTGTTGATTATGGGGGGTAAGGGGTGAACTCTTCACTCTGATGTTTATGGGGGGGAAGGGGTGAACTCTGCACTCCGTTGATTATGGGGGGTAAGGGGTGAACTCTTCACTCAGTTGATTATGGGGGTTAAGGGGTGAACTCCTCACTCTGTTGATTATGGTGGGTAAGGGGTGAACTCAGCACTCTGTTGATTATGGGGGGTAAGGGGTGAACTCTTCACTCTGTTGATTATGGGGGGTAAGGGGTGAACTCTGCACTCTGTTGATTATGGGTGTTAAGGGGTGAACTCTTCACTCTGTTGATTATGGGGGGTAAGGGGTGAACTCTTCACTCTGTTGATTATCGGGGGTAAGGGGTGAACACTTCACTCTGCTGATTATGGGGGGTAAGGGGTGAACTCTGCACTCTGTTGATTATGGGGGGTAAGGGGTGAACTCTTCACTCTGTTGATTATGGGGGGTAAGGGGTGAACTGTTCACTCTGATGATTCTGGGCGTAAGGGGTGAACTCCACTCTGTTGATTATGGGGAGTAAGGGGTGAATTCTGCACTCTTGCATATGGGGGGTAAGGGGTGAACTCTTCACTCTGATGATTATGGGGGGTAAGGGGTGAACTATTCACTCTGTTGATTATGGGGGGTAAGGGGTGAACTCTGCACTGTTGATTATGGGGGGTAAGGGGTGAACTCTTCACTCTGTTGATTATGTGAGGTAAGGGGTGAACTCTGCACTCTGTTGGCTATGGGGGGGAAGGGGTGAACTCTTCACTCTGTTGTTTATGGGGGGTAAGGGGTGAACTCTTCACTCTGTTGATTATGGGGGGTAAGGGGTGAACTCTTCACTCTGTTGTTTATGGGGGGTAAGGGGTGAACTCTTCACTCTGTTGATTATGGGGGGTAAGGGGTGAACATTTCACTCTGTTGATTATGGGGGGTAAGGGGTGAACTCTGCACTCAGATGATTATGGGGGGTAAGGGGTGAACTCTGCACTCTGTTGATTATGGGGGGTAAGGGGTGAACTCTGCACTCTGTTGGCTATGGGGGGGATGGGGTGAACTCTTCACTCTGTTGATTATGGGGGGTAAGGGGTGAACTCTTCACTCTGTTGATTATGGGGGTTAAGGGGTGAACTCTGCACTCTGGTGATTATGGGGGGTAAGGGGTGAACTCTTCACTCTGTTGATTATGGGGGTAAAGGGTGAAATCCTCACTCTGTTGATTATGGGGGGTAAGGGGTGAACTCTGCACTCAGTTGATTATGGAGGGTAAGGGGTGAACTCTTCACTCTGTTGATTATGGGGGGTAAGGGGTGAAATCCTCACTCTGTTGATTATGGGAGGTAAGAGGTGAACTCTGCACTCTGATGGATGGGGGGGGGGAAGAGGTGAACTCTGCACTAGGATGGGGCGGGTGAAGTGGTGAACTCTGCACTCTGATGCATGGGGTATTGAGGAGCAAGGGGTGAACTCTTCACTCTGTTGATTATGGGAGGTAAGGGGTGAACTCTTCACTCTGTTGATTTTGGGGGTAAGGGGTGAACTCTTCACTCTCTTGATTATGGGGGGTAAGGGGTGAACTCTTCACTCTGCTGATTATGGGAGGTAAGGGGTGAACTCTTCACTGTTGATTATGGGGGGTAATGGGTGAACTCTTCACTCTGTTGATTATGAGGGGTAAGGGGTGAACTCTTCACTCTGTTGATCATGGGGGGTAAGGGGTGAACACTTCACTCTGTTGATTATGGGGGGTAAGGGGTGAACTCTTCACTCTGTTGATTATGGGGGGTAAGGGGTGAACTCTGCACTCTGTTGATTATGGGTGTTAAGGGGTGAACTCTTCACTCTGTTGATTATGGGGGGTAAGGGGTGAACACTTCACTCTGCTGATTATGGGGGGTAAGGGGTGAACTCTGCACTCTGTTGATTATGGGGGGTAAGGGGTGAAGTCTTCACTCTGTTGGCTATGGGGGGAAAGGGGTGAACTCTTCACTCTGTTGATTATGGGGGGTAAGGGGTGAACTCTTCACTCTGTTGTTTATGGGGGGGAAGGGGTGAACTCAGCACTCCGTTGATTATGGGGGGTAAGGGGTGAACTCTTCGCTCAGTTGATTATGGGGGTTAAGGGGTGAACTCCTCACTCTGTTGATTATGGGGGGTAAGGGGTGAACTCAGCACTCTGTTGATTATGGGGGTAAGGGGTGAACTCTTCACTCTGTTGATTATGGGGGGTAAGGGGTGAACTCTGCACTCTGTTGATTATGGGTGTTAAGGGGTGAACTCTTCACTCTGTTGATTATGGGGGGTAAGGGGTGAACTCTTCACTCTGTTGATTATCGGGGGTAAGGGGTGAACACTTCACTCTGCTGATTATGGGGGGTAAGGGGTGAACTCTGCACTCTGTTGATTATGGGGGGTAAGGGGTGAACTGTTCACTCTGATGATTCTGGGCGTAAGGGGTGAACTCCACTCTGTTGATTATGGGGAGTAAGGGGTGAACTCTGCACTCTTGCATATGGGGGGTAAGGGGTGAACTCTTCACTCTGATGATTATGGGGGGTAAGGGGTGAACTATTCACTCTGTTGATTATGGGGGGTAAGGGGTGAACTCTGCACTCAGTTGATTATGGAGGGTAAGGGGTGAACTCTTCACTCTGTTGATTATGGGGGGTAAGGGGTGAACTCTTCACTCTGTTGATTATGGGGGGAAGGGGTGAACTCTTCACTCTGTTGATTATGGGGGTAAGGGGTGAACTCCACTCTGTTGATTATGGGGGTAAGGGGTGAACACTTCACTCTGTTGATTATGGGGAGTAAGGGGTGAACTCTTCACTCTGTTGATTATAGGAGGTAAGGGGTGAACTCTTCACTCTGTTGATTATGGGTGTTAAGGGGTGAACTCTTCACTCTGTTGATTATGGGGGGTAAGGGGTGAACTGTTCACTCTGTTGATTCTGGGCGTAAGGGGTGAACTCCACTCTGTTGATTATGGGGAGTAAGGGGTGAACTCTTCACTGTTGATTATGGGGGGTAAGGGGTGAACTCTTCACTCTGTTGATTATGGGGGGTAAGGGGTGACAACTTCACTCTGTTGGCTATGGGGGGTAAGGGGTGAACTCTTCACTCTTTTGGCTATGGAGGGTAAGGGGTGAACTCTTCACTCTGTTGATTATGGGGGGTAAGGGGTGAACTCATCACTCTGTTGATTATGTGAGGTAAGGGGTGAACTCTTCACTCTTTTGATTATGGGGGGTAAGGGCTGAACTCTTCACTCTGTTGATAATGGGGTTAAGGGGTGAACTCTTCACTCTGTTGATTATGGGGGGTAAGGGGTGAACTCTTCACTCTGTTGATTATGTGAGGTAAGGGGTAAACTCTTCACTCTGTTGATTATGGGGGGTAAGGGGTGAACTCTGCACTCTGATGGAGGGCGGGGGAAGAGGTGAACTCTGCACTCTGATGGATGGGGGGAAGAGGTAAACTCTGCACTCCGATGGATGTGGGGGGGAAGAGGTGAACTCTGCACTCTGAGGCATGGGGCATTGAGGAGCAAGGGGTGAACTCTTCACTCTGTTGATTATGGGAGGTAAGGGGTCAACTCTTCACTCTGTTGATTATGGGGGGTAAGAGGTGAACTCTTCACTCTGTTGATTATGGGGGTAAGGGGTGAACTCTTCACTCTCTTGAGTATGGGGGGTAAGGGGTGAACTCTTCACTCTGTTGATTATGGGAGGTAAGGGGTGAACTCTTCACTCTGTTGATTATGGGGGGTAAGGCGTGAACTCTGCACTCTGATGGAGGGCGGGGGAAGAGGTGAACTCTGCACTCTGATCAATGGGGGGTAGAGGTGAACTCTGCACTCTGATGGATGGGGGGGGGGAAGAGGTGAACTCTGCACTAGGATGGGGCGGGTGAAGTGGTGAACTCTGCACTCTGATGCATGGGGTATTGAGGAGCAAGGGGTGAACTCTTCACTCTGTTGATTATGGGAGGTAAGGGGTGAACTCTTCACTCTCTTGATTATGGGGGGTAAGGGGTGAACTCTTCACTCTGCTGATTATGGGAGGTAAGGGGTGAACTCTTCACTGTTGATTATGGGGGGTAATGGGTGAACTCTTCACTCTGTTGATTATGAGGGGTAAGGGGTGAACTCTTCACTCTGTTGATCATGGGGGGTAAGGGGTGAACACTTCACTCCGTTGATTATGGGGGGTAAGGGGTGAACTCTTCACTCTGTTGATTATGGGGGGTAAGGGGTGAACTCTGCACTCTGTTGATTATGGGTGTTAAGGGGTGAACTCTTCACTCTGTTGATTATGGGGGGTAAGGGGTGAACACTTCACTCTGCTGATTATGGGGGGTAAGGGGTGAACTCTGCACTCTGTTGATTATGGGGGGTAAGGGGTGAACTCTTCACTCTGTTGGCTATGGGGGGAAAGGGGTGAACTCTTCACTCTGTTGATTATGGGGGGTAAGGGGTGAACTCTTCACTCTGTTGTTTATGGGGGGAAGGGGTGAACTCTGCACTCCGTTGATTATGGGGGGTAAGGGGTGAACTCTTCACTCAGTTGATTATGGGGGTTAAGGGGTGAACTCCTCACTCTGTTGATTATGCGGGGTAAGGGGTGAACTCAGCACTCTGTTGATTATGGGGGGTAAGGGGTGAACTCTTCACTCTGTTGATTATGGGGGGTAAGGGGTGAACTCTGCACTCAGATGATTATGGGGGGTAAGGGGTGAACTCTGCACTCTGTTGATTATGGGGGGTAAGGGGTGAACTCTTCACTCTGTTGATTATGGGGGGTAAGGGGTGAACATTTCACTCTGTTGATTATGGGGGGTAAGGGGTGAACTCTGCACTCTGTTGATTATGGGGGGTAAGGGGTGAACTCTGCACTCTGTTGATTATGGGTGTTAAGGGGTGAACTCTTCACTCTGTTGATTATGGGGGGTAAGGGGTGAACTCTTCACTCTGTTGATTATCGGGGGTAAGGGGTGAACACTTCACTCTGCTGATTATGGGGGGTAAGGGGTGAACTCTGCACTCTGTTGATTATGGGGGGTAAGGGGTGAACTCTTCACTCTGTTGATTATGGGGGGTAAGGGGTGAACTGTTCACTCTGATGATTCTGGGCGTAAGGGGTGAACTCTTCACTGTTGATTATGGGGAGTAAGGGGTGAACTCTGCACTCTTGCATATGGGGGGTAAGGGGTGAACTCTTCACTCTGATGATTATGGGGGGTAAGGGGTGAACTATTCACTCTGTTGATTATGGGGGGTAAGGGGTGAACTCTGCACTGTTGATTATGGGGGGTAAGGGGTGAACTCTTCACTCTGTTGATTATGTGAGGTAAGGGGTGAACTCTGCACTCTGTTGGCTATGGGGGGGAAGGGGTGAACTCTTCACTCTGTTGTTTATGGGGGGTAAGGGGTGAACTCTTCACTCTGTTGATTATGGGGGGTAAGGGGTGAACTCTTCACTCTGTTGTTTATGGGGGGTAAGGGGTGAACTCTTCACTCTGTTGATTATGGGGGGTAAGGGGTGAACATTTCACTATGTTGATTATGGGGGGTAAGGTGTGAACTCTGCACTCAGATGATTATGGGGGGTAAGGGGTGAACTCTGCACTCTGTTGATTATGGGGGGTAAGGGGTGAACTCTGCACTCTGTTGGCTATGGGGGGGATGGGGTGAACTCTTCACTCTGTTGATTATGGGGGGTAAGGGGTGAACTCTTCACTCTGTTGATTATGGGGGTTAAGGGGTGAACTCTGCACTCTGGTGATTATGGGGGGTAAGGGGTGAACTCTTCACTCTGTTGATTTTGGGGGTAAAGGGTGAAATCCTCACTCTGTTGATTATGGGGGGTAAGGGGTGAACTCTGCACTCAGTTGATTATGGAGGGTAAGGGGTGAACTCTTCACTCTGTTGATCATGGGGGGTAAGGGGTGAAATCCTCACTCTGTTGATTATGGGGGGTAAGAGGTGAACTCTGCACTCTGATGGATGGGGGGGGGAAGAGGTGAACTCTGCACTAGGATGGGGCGGGTGAAGTGGTGAACTCTGCACTCTGATGCATGGGGTATTGAGGAGCAAGGGGTGAACTCTTCACTCTGTTGATTATGGGAGGTAAGGGGTGAACTCTTCACTCTGTTGATTTTGGGGGTAAGGGGTGAACTCTTCACTCTCTTGATTATGGGGGGTAAGGGGTGAACTCTTCACTCTGCTGATTATGGGAGGTAAGGGGTGAACTCTTCACTGTTGATTATGGGGGGTAATGGGTGAACTCTTCACTCTGTTGATTATGAGGGGTAAGGGGTGAACTCTTCACTCTGTTGATTATGGGGGGTAAGGGGTGAACTCTGCACTCTGTTGATTATGGGTGTTAAGGGGTGAACTCTTCACTCTGTTGATTATGGGGGGTAAGGGGTGAACTCTTCACTCTGTTGATTATGGGGGGTAAGGGGTGAACTCTGCACTCTGTTGATTATGGGTGTTAAGGGGTGAACTCTTCACTCTGTTGATTATGGGGGGTAAGGGGTGAACACTTCACTCTGCTGATTATGGGGGGTAAGGGGTGAACTCTGCACTCTGTTGATTATGGGGGGTAAGGGGTGAACTCTTCACTCTGTTGGCTATGGGGGGAAAGGGGTGAACTCCACTCTGTTGATTATGGGGGGTAAGGGGTGAACTCTTCACTCTGTTGTTTATGGGGGGGAAGGGGTGAACTCTGCACTCCGTTGATTATGGGGGGTAAGGGGTGAACTCTTCACTCAGTTGATTATGGGGGTTAAGGGGTGAACTCCTCACTCTGTTGATTATGGGGGGTAAGGGGTGAACTCAGCACTCTGTTGATTATGGGGGGTAAGGGGTGAACTCTTCACTCTGTTGATTATGGGGGGTAAGGGGTGAACTCTGCACTCTGTTGATTATGGGTGTTAAGGGGTGAACTCTTCACTCTGTTGATTATGGGGGGTAAGGGGTGATCTCTTCACTCTGTTGATTATCGGGGGTAAGGGGTGAACACTTCACTCTGCTGATTATGGGGGGTAAGGGGTGAACTCTGCACTCTGTTGATTATGGGTGTTAAGGGGTGAACTCTTCACTCTGTTGATTATGGGGGGTAAGGGGTGAACACTTCACTCTGCTGATTATGGGGGGTAAGGGGTGAACTCTGCACTCTGTTGATTATGGGGGGTAAGGGGTGAACTCTTCACTCTGTTGGCTATGGGGGGAAAGGGGTGAACTCTTCACTCTGTTGTTTATGGGGGGGAAGGGGTGAACTCTTCACTCTGTTGATTATGGGGGTTAAGGGGTGAACTCTGCACTCTGGTGATTATGGGGGGTAAGGGGTGAACTCTTCACTCTGTTGATTATGGGGGGTAAGGGGTGAAATCCTCACTCTGTTGATTATGGGGGGTAAGGGGTGAACTCTGCACTCAGTTGATTATGGAGGGTAAGGGGTGAACTCTTCACTCTGTTGATTATGGGGGGTAAGGGGTGAACTCCACTCTGTTGATTATGGGGGTAAGGGGTGAACACTTCACTCTGTTGATTATGGGGAGTAAGGGGTGAACTCTTCACTCTGTTGATTATAGGAGGTAAGGGGTGAACTCTTCACTCTGTTGATTATGGGTGTTAAGGGGTGAACTCTTCACTCTGTTGATTATGGGGGGTAAGGGGTGAACTCTGCACTCTGTTGATTATGGGTGTTAAGGGGTGAACTCTTCACTCTGTTGATTATGGGGGGTAAGGGGTGAACTCTTCACTCTGTTGATTATCGGGGGTAAGGGGTGAACACTTCACTCTGCTGATTATGGGGGGTAAGGGGTGAACTCTGCACTCTGTTGATTATGGGTGTTAAGGGGTGAACTCTTCACTCTGTTGATTATGGGGGGTAAGGGGTGAACACTTCACTCTGCTGATTATGGGGGGTAAGGGGTGAACACTGCACTCTGTTGATTATGGGGGGTAAGGGGTGAACTCTTCACTCTGTTGGCTATGGGGGGAAAGGGGTGAACTCTTCACTCTGTTGATTATGGGGGGTAAGGGGTGAACTCTTCACTCTGTTGTTTATGGGGGGGAAGGGGTGAACTCTTCACTCTGTTGATTATGGGGGTTAAGGGGTGAACTCTGCACTCTGGTGATTATGGGGGGTAAGGGGTGAACTCTTCACTCTGTTGATTATGGGGGGTAAGGGGTGAAATCCTCACTCTGTTGATTATGGGGGGTAAGGGGTGAACTCTGCACTCAGTTGATTATGGAGGGTAAGGGGTGAACTCTTCACTCTGTTGATTATGGGGGGTAAGGGGTGAACTCCACTCTGTTGATTATGGGGGTAAGGGGTGAACACTTCACTCTGTTGATTATGGGGAGTAAGGGGTGAACTCTTCACTCTGTTGATTATAGGAGGTAAGGGGTGAACTCTTCACTCTGTTGATTATGGGTGTTAAGGGGTGAACTCTTCACTCTGTTGATTATGGGGGGTAAGGGGTGAACTGTTCACTCTGTTGATTCTGGGCGTAAGGGGTGAGCTCCACTCTGTTGATTATGGGGAGTAAGGGGTGAACTCTTCACTGTTGATTATGGGGGGTAAGGGGTGAACTCTTCACTCTGTTGATTATGGGGGGTAAGGGGTGAACACTTCACTCTGTTGGCTATGGGGGGTAAGGGGTGAACTCTTCACTCTTTTGGCTATGGAGGGTAAGGGGTGAACTCTTCACTCTGTTGATTATGGGGGGTAAGGGGTGAACTCATCACTCTGTTGATTATGTGAGGTAAGGGGTGAACTCTTCACTCTTTTGATTATGGGGGGTAAGGGCTGAACTCTTCACTCTGTTGATAATGGGGTTAAGGGGTGAACTCTTCACTCTGTTGATTATGGGGGGTAAGGGGTGAACTCTTCACTCTGTTGATTATGTGAGGTAAGGGGTAAACTCTTCACTCTGTTGATTATGGGGGGTAAGGGGTGAACTCTGCACTCTGATGGAGGGCGGGGGAAGAGGTGAACTCTGCACTCTGATGGATGGGGGGAAGAGGTAAACTCTGCACTCCGATGGATGCGGGGGGGAAGAGGTGAACTCTGCACTCTGAGGCATGGGGCATTGAGGAGCAAGGGGTGAACTCTTCACTCTGTTGATTATGGGAGGTAAGGGGTGAACTCTTCACTCTGTTGATTATGGGGGGTAAGGGGTGAACTCTTCACTCTGTTGATTATGGGGGTAAGGGGTGAACTCTTCACTCTCTTGAGTATGGGGGTAAGGGGTGAACTCTTCACTCTGTTGATTATGGGAGGTAAGGGGTGAACTCTTCACTCTGTTGATTATGGGGGGTAAGGCGTGAACTCTGCAATCTGATGGAGGGCGGGGGAAGAGGTGAACTCTTCACTCTGATCTATGGGGGGAAGAGGTGAACTCTGCACTCTGATGGATGGGGGGGGGAAGAGGTGAACTCTGCACTAGGATGGGGCGGGTGAAGTGGTGAACTCTGCACTCTGATGCATGGGGTATTGAGGAGCAAGGGGTGAACTCTTCACTATGTTGATTATGGGAGGTAAGGGGTGAACTCTTCACTCTGTTGATTTTGGGGGTAAGGGGTGAACTCTTCACTCTCTTGATTATGGGGGGTAAGGGGTGAACTCTTCACTCTGCTGATTATGGGAGGTAAGGGGTGAACTCTTCACTGTTGATTATGGGGGGTAATGGGTGAACTCTTCACTCTGTTGATTATGAGGGGTAAGGGGTGAACTCTTCACTCTGTTGATCATGGGGGGTAAGGGGTGAACACTTCACTCTGTTGATTATGGGGGGTAAGGGGTGAACTCTTCACTCTGTTGATTATGGGGGGTAAGGGGTGAACTCTGCACTCTGTTGATTATGGGTGTTAAGGGGTGAACTCTTCACTCTGTTGATTATGGGGGGTAAGGGGTGAACACTTCACTCTGCTGATTATGGGGGGTAAGGGGTGAACTCTGCACTCTGTTGATTATGGGGGGTAAGGGGTGAACTCTTCACTCTGTTGGCTATGGGGGGAAAGGGGTGAACTCTTCACTCTGTTGATTATGGGGGGTAAGGGGTGAACTCTTCACTCTGTTGTTTATGGGGGGGAAGGGGTGAACTCTGCACTCCGTTGATTATGGGGGGTAAGGGGTGAACTCTTCACTCAGTTGATTATGTGGGTTAAGGGGTGAACTCCTCACTCTGTTGATTATGGGGGGTAAGGGGTGAACTCAGCACTCTGTTGATTATGGGGGGTAAGGGGTGAACTCTTCACTCTGTTGATTATGGGGGGTAAGGGGTGAACTCTGCACTCTGTTGATTATGGGTGTTAAGGGGTGAACTCTTCACTCTGTTGATTATGGGGGGTAAGGGGTGAACTCTTCACTCTGTTGATTATCGGGGGTAAGGGGTGAACACTTCACTCTGCTGATTATGGGGGGTAAGGGGTGAACTCTTCACTCTGTTGATTATGGGGGGTAAGGGGTGAACTGTTCACTCTGATGATTCTGGGCGTAAGGGGTGAACTCCACTCTGTTGATTATGGGGAGTAAGGGGTGAACTCTGCACTCTTGCATATGGGGGGTAAGGGGTGAACTCTTCACTCTGATGATTATGGGGGGTAAGGGGTGAACTATTCACTCTGTTGATTATGGGGGGTAAGGGGTGAACTCTGCACTCAGTTGATTATGGAGGGTAAGGGGTGAACTCTTCACTCTGTTGATTATGGGGGGTAAGGGGTGAAATCCTCACTCTGTTGATTATGGGGGTAAGGGGTGAACTCTTCACTCTGTTGATTATGGGGGGAAGGGGTGAACTCTTCACTCTGTTGATTATGGGGGTAAGGGGTGAACTCCACTCTGTTGATTATGGGGGTAAGGGGTGAACACTTCACTCTGTTGATTATGGGGGTTAAGGGGTGAACTCTTCACTCTGTTGATTATAGGAGGTAAGGGGTGAACTCTTCACTCTGTTGATTATCGGTGTTAAGGGGTGAACTGTTCACTCTGTTGATTCTGGGCGTAAGGGGTGAACTCCACTCTGTTGATTATGGGGAGTAAGGGGTGAACTCTTCACTGTTGATTATGGGGGGTAAGGGGTGAACTCTTCACTCTGTTGATTATGGGGGGTAAGGGGTGAACACTTCACTCTGTTGGCTATGGGGGGTAAGGGGTGAACTCTTCACTCTTTTGGCGATGGAGGGTAAGGGGTGAACTCTTCACTCTGTTGATTATGGGGGGTAAGGGGTGAACTCATCACTCTGTTGATTATGTGAGGTAAGGGGGTGAACTCTTCACTCTTTTGATTATGGGGGGTAAGGGCTGAACTCTTCACTCTGTTGATAATGGGGTTAAGGGGTGAACTCTTCACTCTGTTGATTATGGGGGTAAGGGGTGAACTCTTCACTCTGTTGATTATGTGAGGTAAGGGGTAAACTCTTCACTCTGTTGATTATGGGGGGTAAGGGGTGAACTCTGCACTCTGATGGAGGGCTGGGGAAGAGGTGAACTCTGCACTCTGATGGATGGGGGGAAGAGGTAAACTCTGCACTCCGATGGATGCGGGGGGGAAGAGGTGAACTCTGCACTCTGAGGCATGGGGCATTGAGGAGCAAGGGGTGAACTCATCACTCTGTTGATTATGGGAGGTAAGGGGTGAACTCTTCACTCTGTTGATTATGGGGGGTAAGGGGTGAACTCTTCACTCTGTTGATTATGGGGGTAAGGGGTGAACTCTTCACTCTCTTGAGTATGGGGGGTAAGGGGTGAACTATTCACTCTGTTGATTATGGGGGGTAAGGCGTGAACTCTGCACTCTGATGGAGGGCGGGGGAAGAGGTGAACTCTGCACTCTGATCAATGGGGGGAAGAGGTGAACTCTGCACTCTGATGGATGGGGGGGGGAAGAGGTCAACTCTGCACTAGGATGGGGCGGGTGAAGTGGTGAACTCTGCACTCTGATGCATGGGGTATTGAGGAGCAAGGGGTGAACTCTTCACTCTGTTGATTATGGGAGGTAAGGGGTGAACTCTTCACTCTGTTGATTTTGGGGGTAAGGGGTGAACTCTTCACTCTCTTGATTATGGGGGGTAAGGGGTGAACTCTTCACTCTGCTGATTATGGGAGGTAAGGGGTGAACTCTTCACTGTTGATTATGGGGGGTAATGGGTGAACTCTTCACTCTGTTGATTATGAGGGGTAAGGGGTGAACTCTTCACTCTGTTGATCATGGGGGGTAAGGGGTGAACACTTCACTCTGTTGATTATGGGGGGTAAGGGGTGAACTCTTCACTCTGTTGATTATGGGGGGTAAGGGGTGAACTCTGCACTCTGTTGATTATGGGTGTTAAGGGGTGAACTCTTCACTCTGTTGATTATGGGGGGTAAGGGGAGAACACTTCACTCTGCTGATTATGGGGGGTAAGGGGTGAACTCTGCACTCTGTTGATTATGGGGGGTAAGGGGTGAACTCTTCACTCTGTTGGCTATGGGGGGAAAGGGGTGAACTCTTCACTCTGTTGATTATGGGGGGTAAGGGGTGAACTCTTCACTCTGTTGTTTATGGGGGGGAAGGGGTGAACTCTGCACTCCGTTGATTATGGGGGGTAAGGGGTGAACTCTTCACTCAGTTGATTATGGGGGTTAAGGGGTGAACTCCTCACTCTGTTGATTATGGGGGGTAAGGGGTGAACTCAGCACTCTGTTGATTATGGGGGGTAAGGGGTGAACTCTTCACTCTGTTGATTATGGGGGGTAAGGGGTGAACTCTGCACTCTGTTGATTATGGGTGTTAAGGGGTGAACTCTTCACTCTGTTGATTATGGGGGGTAAGGGGTGAACTCTTCACTCTGTTGATTATCGGGGGTAAGGGGTGAACACTTCACTCTGCTGATTATGGGGGGTAAGGGGTGAACTCTGCACTCTGTTGATTATGGGGGGTAAGGGGTGAACTCTTCACTCTGTTGATTATGGGGGGTAAGGGGTGAACTGTTCACTCTGATGATTCTGGGCGTAAGGGGTGAACTCCACTCTGTTGATTATGGGGAGTAAGGGGTGAACTCTGCACTCTTGCATATGGGGGGTAAGGGGTGAACTCTTCACTCTGATTATTATGGGGGGTAAGGGGTGAACTATTCACTCTGTTGATTATGGGGGGTAAGGGGTGAACTCTGCACTGTTGATTATGGGGGGTAAGGGGTGAACTCTTCACTCTGTTGATTATGTGAGGTAAGGGGTGAACTCTGCACTCTGTTGGCTATGGGGGGGAAGGGGTGAACTCTTCACTCTGTTGTTTATGGGGGTAAGGGGTGAACTCTTCACTCTGTTGATTATGGGGGGTAAGGGGTGAACTCTTCACTCTGTTGTTTATGGGGGGTAAGGGGTGAACTCTTCACTCTGTTGATTATGGGGGGTAAGGGGTGAACATTTCACTCTGTTGATTATGGGGGGTAAGGGGTGAACTCTGCACTCTGTTGATTATGGGGGGTAAGGGGTGAACTCTGCACTCTGTTGATTATGGGTGTTAAGGGGTGAACTCTTCACTCTGTTGATTATGGGGGGTAAGGGGTGAACTCTTCACTCTGTTGATTATCGGGGGTAAGGGGTGAACACTTCACTCTGCTGATTATGGGGGGTAAGGGGTGAACTCTGCACTCTGTTGATTATGGGGGGTAAGGGGTGAACTCTTCACTCTGTTGATTATGGGGGGTAAGGTGTGAACTGTTCACTCTGATGATTCTGGGCGTAAGGGGTGAACTCCACTCTGTTGATAATGGGGAGTAAGGGGTGAACTCTGCACTCCTGCATATGGGGTGTAAGGGGTGAACTCTTCACTCTGATGATTATGGGGTGTAAGGGGTGAACTATTCACTCTGTTGATTATGGGGGGTAAGGGGTGAACTCTGCACTGTTGATTATGGGGGGTAAGGGGTGAACTCTTCACTCTGTTGATTATGTGAGGTAAGGGGTGAACTCTGCACTCTGTTGGCTATGGGGGGGAAGGGGTGAACTCTTCACTCTGTTGTTTATGGGGGGTAAGGGGTGAACTCTTCACTCTGTTGATTATGGGGGGTAAGGGGTGAACTCTTCACTCTGTTGTTTATGGGGGGTAAGGGGTGAACTCTTCACTCTGTTGATTATGGGGGGTAAGGGGTGAACATTTCACTCTGTTGATTATGGGGGGTAAGGGGTGAACTCTGCACTCAGATGATTATGGGGGGTAAGGGGTGAACTCTGCACTCTGTTGATTATGGGGGGTAAGGGGTGAACTCTGCACTCTGTTGGCTATGGGGGGGATGGGGTGAACTCTTCACTCTGTTGATTATGGGAGGTAAGGGGTGAACTCTTCACTGTTGATTATGGGGGGTAATGGGTGAACTCTTCACTCTGTTGATTATGAGGGGTAAGGGGTGAACTCTTCACTCTGTTGATCATGGGGGATAAGGGGTGAACACTTCACTCTGTTGATTATGGGGGGTAAGGGGTGAACTCTTCACTCTGTTGTTTATGGGGGGGAAGGGGTGAACTCTGCACTCTGTTGATTATGGGGGGTAAGGGGTGAACTCTGAACTCAGATGATTAGGGGGGTAAGGGGTGAACTCTGCACTCTGTTGATTATGGGGGGTAAGGGGTGAACTCTGCACTCTGTTGGCTATGGGGGGGAAGGGGTGAACTCTTCACACTGTTGATTATGGGGGGTAAGGGGTGAACTCTTCACTCTGTTGATTATGGGGGTTAAGGGGTGAACTCTGCACTCTGGTGATTATGGGGGGTAAGGGGTGAACTCTTCACTCTGTTGATTATGGGGGGTAAGGGGTGAAATCCTCACTCTGTTGATTATGGGGGCTAAGGGGTGAACTCTGCACTCAGTTGATTATGGAGGGTAAGGGGTGAACTCTTCACTCTGTTGATTATGGGGGGTAAGGGGTGAAATCCTCACTCTGTTGATTATGGGGGGTAAGGGGTGAACTCTGCACTCTGTTGATTATGGGGGGTAATGGGTGAACTCTTCACCCTCTTGATTATGGGGGTAAGGGGTGAACTCTTCACTCTGTTGATTATGGGGGGTAAGGGGTGAAATCCTCACTCTGTTGATTATGGGGGGTAAGGGGTGAACTCTGCACTCTGTTGATTATGGGGGTTAAGGGGTGAACTCTTCACTCTGTTGATTATGGGGTGCAAGGGGTGAAATCCTCACTCTGTTGATTATGGGGGGTAAGGGGTGAACTCTGCACTCTGTTGATTATGGGGGGTAAGGGGTGAACTCTGCACTCTGTTGATTATGGGTATTAAGGGGTGAACTCTTCACTCTGTTGATTATGGGGGGTAACTGGTGAACTCTGCACTCTTGCTTATGGGGGGTAAGGGGTGAACTCTTCACTCTGATGATTATGGGGCTAAGGGGTGAACTATTCACTCTGTTGATTATGGGAGGTAAGGGGTGAACTCTGCACTGTGATGGAGGGCGGGGGAAGAGGTGAACTCTGCACTCTGATCAATGGGGGGAAGAGGTGAACTCTGCACTCTGATGGATGGGGGGGAGAAGAGGTGAACTCTGCACTAGGATGGGGCGGGTGAAGTGGTGAACTCTGCACTCTGATGCATGGGGTATTGAGGAGCAAGGGGTGAACTCTTCACTCTGTTGATTTTGGGGGTAAGGGGTGAACTCTTCACTCTCTTGATTATGGGGGGTAAGGGGTGAACTCTTCACTCTGCTGATTATGGGAGGTAAGGGGTGAACTCTTCGCTATTGATAATGGGGGGTAATGGGTGAACTCTGCACTCTGTTGATTATGGGTGTTAAGGGGTGAACTCTTCACTCTGTTGATTATGGGGGGTAAGGGGTGAACACTTCACTCTGCTGATTATGGGGGGTAAGGGGTGAACTCTGTACTCTGTTGATTATGGGTGTTAAGGGGTGAACTCTTCACTCTGTTGATTATGGGGGGTAAGGGGTGAACTCTTCACTCTGTTGATTATGGGGGGTAAGGGGTGAACTCAGCACTCTGTTGATTATGGGGGGTAAGGGGTGAACACTTCACTCTGTTGATTATGGGGGGTAAGGGGTGAACTCTGCACTCTGTTGATTATGGGTGTTAAGGGGTGAACTCTTCACTCTGTTGATTATGGGGGGTAAGGGGTGAACTCTTCACTCTGTTGATTATGGGGGGTAAGGGGTGAACACTTCACTCTGCTGATTATGGGGGGTAAGGGGTGAACTCTGCACTCTGTTGATTATGGGGGGTAAGGGGTGAACTCTTCACTCTGTTGATTATGGGGGGTAAGGGGTGAACTGTTCACTCTGATGATTCTGGGCGTAAGGGGTGAACTCCACTCTGTTGATTATGGGGAGTAAGGGGTGAACTCTGCACTCTTGCTTATGGGGGGTAAGGGGTGAACTCTTCACTCTGATGATTATGGGGGGTAAGGGGTGAACTATTCACTCTGTTGATTATGGGGGGTAAGGGGTGAACTCTGCACTGTTGATTATGGGGGGTAAGGGGTGAACTCTTCACTCTGTTGATTATGGAGGGTAAGGGGTGAACTCTTCACTCTGTTGATTATGGGGGGTAAGGGGTGAAATCCTCACTCTGTTGATTATGGGGGGTAAGGGGTGAACTCTGCACTCTGTTGATTATGGGGGGTAAGGGGTGAACTCTTCACCCTCTTGATTATGGGGGGAAGGGGTGAACTCTTCACTCTGTTGGCTATTTGGGGTAAGGGGTGAACTCTTCACTCTGTTGATTATGGGGGGTAAGGTGTGAACTCTTCACTCTGTTGTTTATGGGGGGTAAGGGGTGAACTCTTCACTCTGTTGATTATGGGGGGTAAGGGGTGAACACTTCACTCTGTTGATTATGGGGGGTAAGGGGTGAACTCTGAACTCAGATGATTAGAGGGGTAAGGGGTGAACTCTGCACTCTGTTGATTATGGGGGGTAAGGGGTGAACTCTGCACTCTGTTGGCTATGGGGGGGGGAAGGGGTGAACTCTTCACACTGTTGATTATGGGGGGTAAGGGGTGAACTCTTCACTCTGTTGATTATGGGGGTTAAGGGGTGAACTCTGCACTCTGGTGATTATGGGGGGTAAGGGGTGAACTCTTCACTCTGTTGATTATGGGGGGTAAGGGGTGAAATCCTCACTCTGTTGATTATGGGGGGTAAGGGGTGAACTCTGCACTCAGTTGATTATGGAGGGTAAGGGGTGAACTCTTCACTCTGTTGATTATGGGGGGTAAGGGGTGAAATCCTCACTCTGTTGATTATGGGGGGTAAGGGGTGAACTCTGCACTCTGTTGATTATGGGGGGTAAAGGGTGAACTCTTCACCCTCTTGATTATGGGGGTAAGGGGTGAACTCTTCACTCTGTTGATTATGGGGGGTAAGGGGTGAAATCCTCACTCTGATGATTATGGGGGGTAAGGGGTGAACTATTCACTCTGTTGATTATGGGGGGTAAGGGGTGAACTCTGCACTGTTGATTATGGGGGGTAAGGGGTGAACTCTTCACTCTGTTGATTATGGAGGGTAAGGGGTGAACTCTTCACTCTGTTGATTATGGGGGGTAAGGGGTGAAATCCTCACTCTGTTGATTATGGGGGGTAAGGGGTGAACTCTGCACTCTGTTGATTATGGGGGGTAAGGGGTGAACTCTTCACCCTCTTGATTATGGGGGGAAGGGGTGAACTCTTCACTCTGTTGGCTATTTGGGGTAAGGGGTGAACTCTTCACTCTGTTGATTATGGGGGGTAAGGTGTGAACTCTTCACTCTGTTGTTTATGGGGGGTAAGGGGTGAACTCTTCACTCTGTTGATTATGGGGGGTAAGGGGTGTACACTTCACTCTGTTGATTATGGGGGGTAAGGGGTGAACTCTGAACTCAGATGATTAGGGGGGTAAGGGGTGAACTCTGCACTCTGTTGATTATGGGGGGTAAGGGGTGAACTCTGCACTCTGTTGGCTATGGGGGGGGGGAAGGGGTGAACTCTTCACACTGTTGATTATGGGGGGTAAGGGGTGAACTCTTCACTCTGTTGATTATGGGGGTTAAGGGGTGAACTCTGCACTCTGGTGATTATGGGGGGTAAGGGGTGAACTCTTCACTCTGTTGATTATGGGGGGTAAGGGGTGAAATCCTCACTCTGTTGATTATGGGGGGTAAGGGGTGAACTCTGCACTCAGTTGATTATGGAGGGTAAGGGGTGAACTCTTCACTCTGTTGATTATGGGGGGTAAGGGGTGAAATCCTCACTCTGTTGATTATGGGGGGTAAGGGGTGAACTCTGCACTCTGTTGATTATGGGGGGTAAAGGGTGAACTCTTCACCCTCTTGATTATGGGGGTAAGGGGTGAACTCTTCACTCTGTTGATTATGGGGGGTAAGGGGTGAAATCCTCACTCTGTTGATTATGGGGGGTAAGGGGTGAACTCTGCACTCTGTTGATTATGGGGGTTAAGGGGTGAACTCTTCACTCTGTTGATTATGGGGTGCAAGGGGTGAAATCCTCACTCTGTTGATTATGGGGGGTAAGGGGTGAACTCTGCACTCTGTTGATTATGGGGGGTAAGGGGTGAACTCTGCACTCTGTTGATTATGGGTATTAAGGGGTGAACTCTTCACTCTGTTGATTATGGGGGGTAACTGGTGAACTCTGCACTCTTGCTTATGGGGGGTAAGGGGTGAACTCTTCACTCTGATGATTATGGGGCTAAGGGGTGAACTATTCACTCTGTTGATTATGGGGGGTAAGGGGTGAAATCCTCACTCTGTTGATTATGGGGGGTAAGGGGTGAACTCTGCACTCAGTTGATTATGGAGGGTAAGGGGTGAACTCTTCACTCTGTTGATTATGGGGGGTAAGGGGTGAAATCCTCACTCTGTTGATTATGGGGGGTAAGGGGTGAACTCTGCACTCAGTTGATTATGGAGGGTAAGGGGTGAACTCTTCACTCTGTTGATTATGGGGGGTAAGGGGTGAACTCTTCACTCTGTTGATTATGGGGGGTAAGGGGTGAAATCCTCACTCTGTTGATTATGGGGGGTAAGGGGTGAACTCTGCACTCTGTTGATTATGGGGGGTAAAGGGTGAACTCTTCACCCTCTTGATTATGGGGGTAAGGGGTGAACTCTTCACTCTGTTGATTATGGGGGGTAAGGGGTGAAATCCTCACTCTGATGATTATGGGGGGTAAGGGGTGAACTATTCACTCTGTTGATTATGGGGGGTAAGGGGTGAACTCTGCACTGTTGATTATGGGGGGTAAGGGGTGAACTCTTCACTCTGTTGATTATGGAGGGTAAGGGGTGAACTCTTCACTCTGTTGATTATGGGGGGTAAGGGGTGAAATCCTCACTCTGTTGATTATGGGGGGTAAGGGGTGAACTCTGCACTCTGTTGATTATGGGGGGTAAGGGGTGAACTCTTCACCCTCTTGATTATGGGGGGAAGGGGTGAACTCTTCACTCTGTTGGCTATTTGGGGTAAGGGGTGAACTCTTCACTCTGTTGATTATGGGGGGTAAGGTGTGAACTCTTCACTCTGTTGTTTATGGGGGGTAAGGGGTGAACTCTTCACTCTGTTGATTATGGGGGGTAAGGGGTGTACACTTCACTCTGTTGATTATGGGGGGTAAGGGGTGAACTCTGAACTCAGATGATTAGGGGGGTAAGGGGTGAACTCTGCACTCTGTTGATTATGGGGGGTAAGGGGTGAACTCTGCACTCTGTTGGCTATGGGGGGGGGAAGGGGTGAACTCTTCACACTGTTGATTATGGGGGGTAAGGGGTGAACTCTTCACTCTGTTGATTATGGGGGTTAAGGGGTGAACTCTGCACTCTGGTGATTATGGGGGGTAAGGGGTGAACTCTTCACTCTGTTGATTATGGGGGGTAAGGGGTGAAATCCTCACTCTGTTGATTATGGGGGGTAAGGGGTGAACTCTGCACTCAGTTGATTATGGACGGTAAGGGGTGAACTCTTCACTCTGTTGATTATGGGGGGTAAGGGGTGAAATCCTCACTCTGTTGATTATGGGGGGTAAGGGGTGAACTCTGCACTCTGTTGATTATGGGGGGTAAAGGGTGAACTCTTCACCCTCTTGATTATGGGGGTAAGGGGTGAACTCTTCACTCTGTTGATTATGGGGGGTAAGGGGTGAAATCCTCACTCTGTTGATTATGGGGGGTAAGGGGTGAACTCTGCACTCTGTTGATTATGGGGGTTAAGGGGTGAACTCTTCACTCTGTTGATTATGGGGTGCAAGGGGTGAAATCCTCACTCTGTTGATTATGGGGGGTAAGGGGTGAACTCTGCACTCTGTTGATTATGGGGGGTAAGGGGTGAACTCTGCACTCTGTTGATTATGGGTGTTAAGGGGTGAACTCTTCACTCTGTTGATTATGGGGGGTAAGGGGTGAACTCTGCACTCTTGCTTATGGGGGGTAAGGGGTGAACTCTTCACTCTGATGATTATGGGGCTAAGGGGTGAACTATTCACTCTGTTGATTATGGGGGGTAAGGGGTGAACTCTGCACTGTGATGGAGGGCGGGGGACGAGGTGAACTCTGCACTCTGATCAATGGGGGGAAGAGGTGAACTCTGCACTCTGATGGATGGGGGGAGAAGAGGTGAACTCTGCACTAGGATGGGGCGGGTGAAGTGGTGAACTCTGCACTCTGATGCATGGGGTATTGAGGAGCAAGGGGTGAACTCTTCACTCTGTTGATTTTGGGGGTAAGGGGTGAACTCTTCACTCTCTTGATTATGGGGGGTAAGGGGTGAACTCTTCACTCTGCTGATTATGGGAGGTAAGGGGTGAACTCTTCACTATTGATAATGGGGGGTAATGGGTGAACTCTTCACTCTGTTGATTATGAGGGGTAAGGGGTGAACTCTTCACTCTGTTGATCATGGGGGGTAAGGGGTGAACACTTCACTCTGTTGATTATGGGGGGTAAGGGGTGAACTCTTCACTCTGTTGATTATGGGGGGTAAGGGGTGAACTCTGCACTCTGTTGATTATGGGTGTTAAGGGGTGAACTCTTCACTCTGTTGATTATGGGGGGTAAGGGGTGAACACTTCACTCTGCTGATTATGGGGGGTAAGGGGTGAACTCTGCACTCTGTTGATTATGGGGGGTAAGGGGTGAACTCTTCACTCTGTTGGCTATGGGGGGAAAGGGGTGAACTCTTCACTCTGTTGATTATGGGGGGTAAGGGGTGAACTCTTCACTCTGTTGATTATGGGGGGTAAGGGGTGAACTCTGCACTCTGTTGATTATGGGTGTTAAGGGGTGAACTCTTCACTCTGTTGATTATGGGGGGTAAGGGGTGAACACTTCACTCTGCTGATTATGGGGGGTAAGGGGTGAACTCTGCACTCTGTTGATTATGGGTGTTAAGGGGTGAACTCTTCACTCTGTTGATTATGGGGGGTAAGGGGTGAACTCTTCACTCTGTTGATTATGGGGGGTAAGGGGTGAACTCAGCACTCTGTTGATTATGGGGGGTAAGGGGTGAACACTTCACTCTGTTGATTATGGGGGGTAAGGGGTGAACTCTGCACTCTGTTGATTATGGGTGTTAAGGGGTGAACTCTTCACTCTGTTGATTGTGGGGGGTAAGGCGTGAACTCTTCACTCTGTTGATTATGGGGGGTAAGGGGTGAACACTTCACTCTGCTGATTATGGGGGGTAAGGGGTGAACTCTGCACTCTGTTGATTATGGGGGGTAAGGGGTGAACTCTTCACTCTGTTGATTATGGGGGGTAAGGGGTGAACTGTTCACTCTGATGATTCTGGGCGTAAGGGGTGAACTCCACTCTGTTGATTATGGGGAGTAAGGGGTGAACTCTGCACTCTTGCTTATGGGGGGTAAGGGGTGAACTCTTCACTCTGATGATTATGGGGGGTAAGGGGTGAACTATTCACTCTGTTGATTATGGGGGGTAAGGGGTGAACTCTGCACTGTTGATTATGGGGGGTCAGGGGTGAACTCTTCACTCTGTTGATTATGTGAGGTAAGGGGTGAACTCTTCACTCTGTTGATTATGGGGGGTAAGGGGTAACCTCTGCACTCTGTTGGCTATGGGGGGGAAGGGGTGAACTCTTCACTCTGTTGGCTATTTGGGGTAAGGGGTGAACTCTTCACTCTGTTGATTATGGGGGGTAAGGTGTGAACTCTTCACTCTGTTGATTATGGGGGGTAAGGGGTGAACACTTCACTCTGTTGATTATGGGGGGTAAGGGGTGAACTCTGCACTCAGATGATTATGGGGGGTAAGGGGTGAACTCTGCACTCTGTTGATTATGGGGGGGTAAGGGGTGAACTCTGCACTCTGATGATTATGGGGGGTAAGGGGTGAACTCTTCACTCTGTTGATTATGGGGGTAAGGGGTGAACTCTTCACTCTGTTGATTATGGAGGGTAAGGGGTGAACTCTTCACTCTGTTGATTATGGGGGGTAAGGGGTGAAATCCTCACTCTGTTGATTATGGGGGGTAAGGGGTGAACTCTGCACTCTGTTGATTATGGGGGGTAAGGGGTGAACTCTTCACCCTCTTGATTATGGGGGGAAGGGGTGAACTCTTCACTCTGTTGGCTATTTGGGGTAAGGGGTGAACTCTTCACTCTGTTGATTATGGGGGGTAAGGTGTGAACTCTTCACTCTGTTGTTTATGGGGGGTAAGGGGTGAACTCTTCACTCTGTTGATTATGGGGGGTAAGGGGTGAACACTTCACTCTGTTGATTATGGGGGGTAAGGGGTGAACTCTGAACTCAGATGATTAGGGGGGTAAGGGGTGAACTCTGCACTCTGTTGATTATGGGGGGTAAGGGGTGAACTCTGCACTCTGTTGGCTATGGGGGGGGAAGGGGTGAACTCTTCACACTGTTGATTATGGGGTGTAAGGGGTGAACTCTTCACTCTGTTGATTATGGGGGTTAAGGGGTGAACTCTGCACTCTGGTGATTATGGGGGGTAAGGGGTGAACTCTTCACTCTGTTGATTATGGGGGGTAAGGGGTGAAATCCTCACTCTGTTGATTATGGGGGGTAAGGGGTGAACTCTGCACTCAGTTGATTATGGAGGGTAAGGGGTGAACTCTTCACTCTGTTGATTATGGGGGGTAAGGGGTGAAATCCTCACTCTGTTGATTATGGGGGGTAAGGGGTGAACTCTGCACTCTGTTGATTATGGGGGGTAAAGGGTGAACTCTTCACCCTCTTGATTATGGGGGTAAGGGGTGAACTCTTCACTCTGTTGATTATGGGGGGTAAGGGGTGAAATCCTCACTCTGTTGATTATGGGGGGTAAGGGGTGAACTCTGCACTCTGTTGATTATGGGGGTTAAGGGGTGAACTCTTCACTCTGTTGATTATGGGGTGCAAGGGGTGAAATCCTCACTCTGTTGATTATGGGGGGTAAGGGGTGAACTCTGCACTCTGTTGATTATGGGGGGTAAGGGGTGAACTCTGCACTCTGTTGATTATGGGTGTTAAGGGGTGAACTCTTCACTCTGTTGATTATGGGGGGTAAGGGGTGAACTCTGCACTCTTGCTTATGGGGGTTAAGGGGTGAACTCTTCACTCTGATGATTATGGGGCTAAGGGGTGAACTATTCACTCTGTTGATTATGGGGGGTAAGGGGTGAACTCTGCACTGTGATGGAGGGCGGGGGAAGAGGTGAACTCTGCACTCTGATCAATGGGGGGAAGAGGTGAACTCTGCACTCTGATGGATGGGGGGGAGAAGAGGTGAACTCTGCACTAGGATGGGGCGGGTGAAGTGGTGAACTCTGCACTCTGATGCATGGGGTATTGAGGAGCAAGGGGTGAACTCTTCACTCTGTTGATTTTGGGGGTAAGGGGTGAACTCTTCACTCTCTTGATTATGGGGGGTAAGGGGTGAACTCTTCACTCTGCTGATTATGGGAGGTAAGGGGTGAACTCTTCACTATTGATAATGGGGGGTAATGGGTGAACTCTTCACTCTGTTGATTATGAGGGGTAAGGGGTGAACTCTTCACTCTGTTGATCATGGGGGGTAAGGGGTGAACACTTCACTCTGTTGATTATGGGGGGTAAGGGGTGAACTCTTCACTCTGTTGATTATGGGGGGTAAGGGGTGAACTCTGCACTCTGTTGATTATGGGTGTTAAGGGGTGAACTCTTCACTCTGTTGATTATGGGGGGTAAGGGGTGAACACTTCACTCTGCTGATTATGGGGGGTAAGGGGTGAACTCTGCACTCTGTTGATTATGGGGGGTAAGGGGTGAACTCTTCACTCTGTTGGCTATGGGGGGAAAGGGGTGAACTCTTCACTCTGTTGATTATGGGGGGTAAGGGGTGAACTCTTCACTCTGTTGTTTATGGGGGGGAAGGGGTGAACTCTGCACTCTGTTGATTATGGGGGGTAAGGGGTGAACTCTGAACTCAGATGATTAGGGGGGGTAAGGGGTGAACTCTGCACTCTGTTGATTATGGGGGGTAAGGGGTGAACTCTGCACTGTTGGCTATGGGGGGAAGGGGTGAACTCTTCACACTGTTGATTATGGGGGGTAAGGGGTGAACTCTTCACTCTGTTGATTATGGGGGTTAAGGGGTGAACTCTGCACTCTGGTGATTATGGGGGGTAAGGGGTGAACTCTTCACTCTGTTGATTATGGGGGGTAAGGGGTGAAATCCTCACTCTGTTGATTATGGGGGGTAAGGGGTGAACTCTGCACTCAGTTGATTATGGAGGGTAAGGGGTGAACTCTTCACTCTGTTGATTATGGGGGGTAAGGGGTGAAATCCTCACTCTGTTGATTATGGGGGTTAAGGGGTGAAATCCTCACTCTGTTGATTATGGGGGGTAAGGGGTGAACTCTGCACTCTGTTGATTATGGGTGTTAAGGGGTGAACTCTTCAGTCTGTTGATTAAGTGGGGTAAGGGGTGAACTCTTCACTCTGTTGATTATGGGGGGTAAGGGGTGAACTCAGCACTCTGTTGATTATGGGGGGTAAGGGGTGAACACTTCACTCTGTTGATTATGGGGGGTAAGGGGTGAACTCTGCACTCTGTTGATTATGGGTGTTAAGGGGTGAACTCTTCACTCTGTTGATTATGGGGGGTAAGGGGTGAACTCTTCACTCTGTTGATTATGGGGGGTAAGGGGTGAACACTTCACTCTGCTGATTATGGGGGGTAAGTGGTGAACTCTGCACTCTGTTGATTATGGGGGGTAAGGGGTGAACTCTTCACTCTGTTGATTATGGGGGGTAATGGGTGAACTGTTCACTCTGATGATTCTGGGCGTAAGGGGTGAACTCCACTCTGTTGATTATGGGGAGTAAGGGGTGAACTCTGCAGTCTTGCTTATGGGGGGTAAGGGGTGAACTCTTCACTCTGATGATTATGGGGGGTAAGGGGTGAACTATTCACTCTGTTGATTATGGGGGGTAAGGGGTGAACTCTGCACTGTTGATTATGGGGGGTAAGGGGTGAACTCTTCACTCTGTTGATTATGGAGGGTAAGGGGTGAACTCTTCACTCTGTTGATTATGGGGGGTAAGGGGTGAAATCCTCACTCTGTTGATTATGGGGGGTAAGGGGTGAACTCTGCACTCTGTTGATTATGGGGGGTAAGGGGTGAACTCTTCACCCTCTTGATTATGGGGGGAAGGGGTGAACTCTTCACTCTGTTGGCTATTTGGGGTAAGGGGTGAACTCTTCACTCTGTTGAAATGGGGGGTAAGGTGTGAACTCTTCACTCTGTTGTTTATGGGGGGTAAGGGGTGAACTCTTCACTCTGTTGATTAAGGGGGGTAAGGGGTGAACTCTTCACTCTGTTGGCTATGGGGGGAAAGGGGTGAACTCTTCACTCTGTTGATTATGGGGGGTAAGGGGTGAACTCTTCACTCTGTTGATTATGGGGGGTAAGGGGTGAACTCTGCACTCTGTTGATTATGGGTGTTAAGGGGTGAACTCTTCACTCTGTTGATTATGGGGGGTAAGGGGTGAACACTTCACTCTGCTGATTATGGGGGGTAAGGGGTGAACTCTGCACTCTGTTGATTATGGGTGTTAAGGGGTGAACTCTTCACTCTGTTGATTATGGGGGGTAAGGGGTGAACTCTTCACTCTGTTGATTATGGGGGGTAAGGGGTGAACTCAGCACTCTGTTGATTATGGGGGGTAAGGGGTGAACACTTCACTCTGTTGATTATGGGGGGTAAGGGGTGAACTCTGCACTCTGTTGATTATGGGTGTTAAGGGGTGAACTCTTCACTCTGTTGATTGTGGGGGGTAAGGGGTGAACTCTTCACTCTGTTGATTATGGGGGGTAAGGGGTGAACACTTCACTCTGCTGATTATGGGGGGTAAGGGGTGAACTCTGCACTCTGTTGATTATGGGGGGTAAGGGGTGAACTCTTCACTCTGTTGATTATGGGGGGTAAGGGGTGAACTGTTCACTCTGATGATTCTGGGCGTAAGGGGTGAACTCCACTCCGTTGATTATGGGGAGTAAGGGGTGAACTCTGCACTCTTGCTTATGGGGGGTAAGGGGTGAACTCTTCACTCTGATGATTATGGGGGGTAAGGGGTGAACTATTCACTCTGTTGATTATGGGGGGTAAGGGGTGAACTCTGCACTGTTGATTATGGGGGGTAAGGGGTGAACTCTTCACTCTGTTGATTATGGAGGGTAAGGGGTGAACTCTTCACTCTGTTGATTATGGGGGGTAAGGGGTGAAATCCTCACTCTGTTGATTATGGGGGGTAAGGGGTGAACTCTGCACTCTGTTGATTATGGGGGGTAAGGGGTGAACACTTCACCCTCTTGATTATGGGGGGAAGGGGTGAACTCTTCACTCTGTTGGCTATTTGGGGTAAGGGGTGAACTCTTCACTCTGTTGATTATGGGGGGTAAGGTGTGAACTCTTCACTCTGTTGTTTATGGGGGGTAAGGGGTGAACTCTTCACTCTGTTGATTATGGGGGGTAAGGGGTGAACACTTCACTCTGTTGATTATGGGGGGTAAGGGGTGAACTCTGAACTCAGATGATTAGGGGGGTAAGGGGTGAACTCTGCACTCTGTTGATTATGGGGGGTAAGGGGTGAACTCTGCACTCTGTTGGCTATGGGGGGGAAGGGGTGAACTCTTCACACTGTTGATTATGGGGTGTAAGGGGTGAACTCTTCACTCTGTTGATTATGGGGGTTAAGGGGTGAACTCTGCACTCTGGTGATTATGGGGGGTAAGGGGTGAACTCTTCACTCTGTTGATTATGGGGGGTAAGGGGTGAAATCCTCACTCTGTTGATTATGGGGGGTAAGGGGTGAACTCTGCACTCAGTTGATTATGGAGGGTAAGGGGTGAACTCTTCACTCTGTTGATTATGGGGGGTAAGGGGTGAAATCCTCACTCTGTTGATTATGGGGGGTAAGGGGTGAACTCTGCACTCTGTTGATTATGGGGGGTAAAGGGTGAACTCTTCACCCTCTTGATTATGGGGGTAAGGGGTGAACTCTTCACTCTGTTGATTATGGGGGGTAAGGGGTGAAATCCTCACTCTGTTGATTATGGGGGGTAAGGGGTGAACTCTGCACTCTGTTGATTATGGGGGTTAAGGGGTGAACTCTTCACTCTGTTGATTATGGGGTGCAAGGGGTGAAATCCTCACTCTGTTGATTATGGGGGGTAAGGGGTGAACTCTGCACTCTGTTGATTATGGGGGGTAAGGGGTGAACTCTGCACTCTGTTGATTATGGGTGTTAAGGGGTGAACTCTTCACTCTGTTGATTATGGGGGGTAAGGGGTGAACTCTGCACTCTTGCTTATGGGGGGTAAGGGGTGAACTCTTCACTCTGATGATTATGGGGCTAAGGGGTGAACTATTCACTCTGTTGATTATGGGGGGTAAGGGGTGAACTCTGCACTGTGATGGAGGGCGGGGGAAGAGGTGAACTCTGCACTCTGATCAATGGGGGGAAGAGGTGAACTCTGCACTCTGATGGATGGGGGGGAGAAGAGGTGAACTCTGCACGAGGATGGGGCGGGTGAAGTGGTGAACTCTGCACTCTGATGCATGGGGTATTGAGGAGCAAGGGGTGAACTCTTCACTCTGTTGATTTTGGGGGTAAGGGGTGAACTCTTCACTCTCTTGATTATGGGGGGTAAGGGGTGAACTCTTCACTCTGCTGATTATGGGAGGTAAGGGGTGAACTCTTCACTATTGATAATGGGGGGTAATGGGTGAACTCTTCACTCTGTTGATTATGAGGGGTAAGGGGTGAACTCTTCACTCTGTTGATCATGGGGGGTAAGGGGTGAACACTTCACTCTGTTGATTATGGGGGGTAAGGGGTGAACTCTTCACTCTGTTGATTATGGGGGGTAAGGGGTGAACTCTGCACTCTGTTGATTATGGGTGTTAAGGGGTGAACTCTTCACTCTGTTGATTATGGGGGGTAAGGGGTGAACACTTCACTCTGCTGATTATGGGGGGTAAGGGGTGAACTCTGCACTCTGTTGATTATGGGGGGTAAGGGGTGAACTCTTCACTCTGTTGGCAATGGGGGGAAAGGGGTGAACTCTTCACTCTGTTGATTATGGGGGGTAAGGGGTGAATTCTTCACTCTGTTGTTTATGGGGGGGAAGGGGTGAACTCTGCACACTGTTGATTATGGGGGGTAAGGGGTGAACTCTGAACTCAGATGATTAGGGGGGGTAAGGGGTGAACTCTGCACTCTGTTGATTATGGGGGGTAAGGGGTGAACTCTGCACTGTTGGCTATGGGGGGAAAGGGTGAACTCTTCACACTGTTGATTATGGGGGGTAAGGGGTGAACTCTTCACTCTGTTGATTATGGGGGTTAAGGGGTGAACTCTGCACTCTGGTGATTATGGGGGGTAAGGGGTGAACTCTTCACTCTGTTGATTATGGGGGGTAAGGGGTGAAATCCTCACTCTGTTGATTATGGGGGGTAAGGGGTGAACTCTGCACTCAGTTGATTATGGAGGGTAAGGGGTGAACTCTTCACTCTGTTGATTATGGGGGGTAAGGGGTGAAATCCTCACTCTGTTGATTATGGGGGTTAAGGGGTGAAATCCTCACTCTGTTGATTATGGGGGGTAAGGGGTGAACTCTGCACTCTGTTGATTATGGGTGTTAAGGGGTGAACTCTTCAGTCTGTTGCTTATGGGGGGTAAGGGGTGAACTCTTCACTCTGTTGATTATGGGGGGTAAGGGGTGAACTCAGCACTCTGTTGATTATGGGGGGTAAGGGGTGAACACTTCACTCTGTTGATTATGGGGGGTAAGGGGTGAACTCTGCACTCTGTTGATTATGGGTGTTAAGGGGTGAACTCTTCACTCTGTTGATTATGGGGGGTAAGGGGTGAACTCTTCACTCTGTTGATTATGGGGGGTAAGGGGTGAACACTTCACTCTGCTGATTATGGGGGGTAAGTGGTGAACTCTGCACTCTGTTGATTATGGGGGGTAAGGGGTGAACTCTTCACTCTGTTGATTATGGGGGGTAATGGGTGAACTGTTCACTCTGATGATTCTGGGCGTAAGGGGTGAACTCCACTCTGTTGATTATGGGGAGTAAGGGGTGAACTCTGCAGTCTTGCTTATGGGGGGTAAGGGGTGAACTCTTCACTCTGATGATTATGGGGGGTAAGGGGTGACCTATTCACTCTGTTGATTATGGGGGGTAAGGGGTGAACTCTGCACTGTTGATTATGGGGGGTAAGGGGTGAACTCTTCACTCTGTTGATTATGGAGGGTAAGGGGTGAACTCTTCACTCTGTTGATTATGGGGGGTAAGGGGTGAAATCCTCACTCTGTTGATTATGGGGGGTAAGGGGTGAACTCTGCACTCTGTTGATTATGGGGGGTAAGGGGTGAACTCTTCACCCTCTTGATTATGGGGGGAAGGGGTGAACTCTTCACTCTGTTGGCTATTTGGGGTAAGGGGTGAACTCTTCACTCTGTTGAAATGGGGGGTAAGGTGTGAACTCTTCACTCTGTTGTTTATGGGGGGTAAGGGGTGAACTCTTCACTCTGTTGATTAAGGGGGGTAAGGGGTGAACACTTCACTCTGTTGATTATGGGGGGTAAGGGGTGAACTCTGAACTCAGATGATTAGGGGGGTAAGGGGTGAACTCTGCACTCTGTTGATTATGGGGGGTAAGGGGTGAACTCTGCACTCTGTTGGCTATGGGGGGGGGAAGGGGTGAACTCTTCACACTGTTGATTATGGGGGGTAAGGGGTGAACTCTTCACTCTGTTGATTATGGGGGTTAAGGGGTGAACTCTGCACTCTGGTGATTATGGGGGGTAAGGGGTGAACTCTTCACTCTGTTGATTATGGGGGGTAAGGGGTGAACTCTGCACTCAGTTGATTATGGAGGGTAAGGGGTGAACTCTTCACTCTGTTGATTATGGGGGGTAAGGGGTGAAATCCTCACTCTGTTGATTATGGGGGGTAAGGGGTGAACTCTGCACTCTGTTGATTATGGGGGGTAAAGGGTGAACTCTTCACCCTCTTGATTATGGGGGTAAGGGGTGAACTCTTCACTCTGTTGATTATGGGGGGTAAGGGGTGAAATCCTCACTCTGTTGATTATGGGGGGTAAGGGGTGAACTCTGCACTCTGTTGATTATGGGGGTTAAGGGGTGAACTCTTCACTCTGTTGATTATGGGGTGCAAGGGGTGAAATCCTCACTCTGTTGATTATGGGGGGTAAGGGGTGAACTCTGCACTCTGTTGATTATGGGGGGTAAGGGGTGAACTCTGCACTCTGTTGATTATGGGTGTTAAGGGGTGAACTCTTCACTCTGTTGATTATGGGGGGTAAGGGGTGAACTCTGCACTCTTGCTTATGGGGGGTAAGGGGTGAACTCTTCACTCTGATGATTATGGGGCTAAGGGGTGAACTATTCACTCTGTTGATTATGGGGGGTAAGGGGTGAACTCTGCACTGTGATGGAGGGCGGGGGAAGAGGTGAACTCTGCACTCTGATCAATGGGGGGAAGAGGTGAACTCTGCACTCTGATGGATGGGGGGGAGAAGAGGTGAACTCTGCACTAGGATGGGGCGGGTGAAGTGGTGAACTCTGCACTCTGATGCATGGGGTATTGAGGAGCAAGGGGTGAACTCTTCACTCTGTTGATTTTGGGGGTAAGGGGTGAACTCTTCACTCTCTTGATTATGGGGGGTAAGGGGTGAACTCTTCACTCTGCTGATTATGGGAGGTAAGGGGTGAACTCTTCACTATTGATAATGGGGGGTAATGGGTGAACTCTTCACTCTGTTGATTATGAGGGGTAAGGGGTGAACTCTTCACTCTGTTGATCATGGGGGGTAAGGGGTGAACACTTCACTCTGTTGATTATGGGGGGTAAGGGGTGAACTCTTCACTCTGTTGATTATGGGGGGTAAGGGGTGAACTCTGCACTCTGTTGATTATGGGTGTTAAGGGGTGAACTCTTCACTCTGTTGATTATGGGGGGTAAGGGGTGAACACTTCACTCTGCTGATTGTGGGGGGTAAGGGGTGAACTCTGCACTCTGTTGATTATGGGTGTTAAGGGGTGAACTCTTCACTCTGTTGATTATGGGGTGTAAGGGGTGAACTCTTCACTCTGTTGATTATGGGGGGTAAGGGGTGAACACTTCACTCTGCTGATTATGGGGGGTAAGGGGTGAACTCTGCACTCTGTTGATTATGGGGGGTAAGGGGTGAACTCTTCACTCTGTTGATTATGGGGGGTAAGGGGTGAACTCTGCACTGTTGATTATGGGGGGTAAGGGGTGAACTCTTCACTCTGTTGATTATGTGAGGTAAGGGGTGAACTCTTCACTCTGTGGATTATGGGTGGTAAGGGGTGAACTCTGCACTCTGTTGGCTATGGGGGGGAAGGGGTGAACTCTTCACTCTGTTGGCTATTTGGGGTAAGGGGTGAGCTCTTCACTCTGTTGATTATGGGGGGTAAGGTGTGAACTGTTCACTCTGTTGTTTATGGGGGGTAACGGGTGAACTCTTCACTCTGTTGATTATGGGGGGTAAGGGGTGAACACTTCACTCTGTTGATTATGGGGGGTAAGGGGTGAACTCTGAACTCAGATGATTAGGGGGGGTAAGGGATGAACTCTGCACTCTGTTGATTATGGGGGGTAAGGGGTGAACTCTGCACTCTGTTGGCTATGGGGGGGAAGGGGTGAACTCTTCACACTGTTGATTATGGGGGGTAAGGGGTGAACTCTTCACTCTGTTGATTATGGGGGTTAAGGGGTGAACTCTGCACTCTGGTGATTATGGGGGGTAAGGGGTGAACTCTTCACTCTGCTGATTATGGGAGGTAAGGGGTGAACTCTTCACTATTGATAATGGGGGGTAATGGGTGAACTCTTCACTCTGTTGATTATGAGGGGTAAGGGGTGAACTCTTCACTCTGTTGATCATGGGGGGTAAGGGGTGAACACTTCACTCTGTTGGTTATGGGGGGTAAGGTGTGAACTCTTCACTCTGTTGATTATGGGGGGTAAGGGGTGAACTCTACACTCTGTTGATTATGGGTGTTAAGGGGTGAACTCTTCACTCTGTTGATTATGGGGGGTAAGGGGTGAACACTTCACTCTGCTGATTATGGGGGGTAAGGGGTGAACTCTGCACTCTGTTGATTATGGGGGGTAAGGGGTGAACTCTTCACTCTGTTGGCTATGGGGGGAAAGGGGTGAACTCTTCACTCTGTTGATTATGGGGGGTAAGGGGTGAACTCTTCACTCTGTTGTTTATGGGGGGGAAGGGGTGAACTCTGCACTCCGTTGATTATGGGGGGTAAGGGGTGAACTCTTCACTCAGTTGATTATGGGGGTTAAGGGGTGAACTCCTCACTCTGTTGATTATGGGGGGTAAGGGGTGAACTCAGCACTCTGTTGATTATGGGGGGTAAGGGGTGAACTCTTCACTCTGTTGATTATGGGGGGTAAGGGGTGAACTCTGCACTCTGTTGATTATGGGTGTTAAGGGGTGAACTCTTCACACTGTTGATTATGGGGGGTAAGGGGTGAACTCTTCACTCTGTTGATTATGGGGGGTAAGGGGTGAACACTTCACTCTGCTGATTATGGGGGGTAAGGGGTGAACTCTGCACTCTGTTGATTATGGGGGGTAAGGGGTGAACTCTTCACTCTGTTGATTATGGGGGGTAAGGGGTGAACTGTTCAGTCTGATGATGATGGGGAGTAAGGGGTGAAATCCTCACTCTGTTGATTATGGGGGGTAAGGGGTGAACTCTGCACTCAGTTGATTATGGAGGGTAAGGGGTGAACTCTTCACTCTGTTGATTATGGGGGGTAAGGGGTGAAATCCTCACTCTGTTGATTATGGGGGGTAAGGGGTGAACTCTGCACTCTGTTGATTATGGGGGGTAAGGGGTGAACTCTTCACCCTCTTGATTATGGGGGTAAGGGGTGAACTCTTCACTCTGTTGATTATGGGGGGTAAGGGGTGAAATCCTCACTCTGTTGATTATGGGGGGTAAGGGGTGAACTCTGCACTCTGTTGATTATGGGGGTTAAGGGGTCAACTCTTCACTCTGTTGATTATGGGGTGCAAGGGGTGAAATCCTCACTCTGTTGATTATGGGGGGTAAGGGGTGAACTCTGCACTCTGTTGATTATGGGTGTTAAGGGGTGAACTCTTCACTCTGTTGATTATGGGGGGTAAGAGGTGAACTCTGCACTCTTGCTTATGGGGGGTAAGGGGTGAACTCTTCACTCTGATGGTTATGGGGAGTAAGGGGTGAACTCTTCACTCTGTTGATTATGGGGGTTAAGGGGTGAACTCTGCACTCTGGTGATTATGGGGGGTAAGGGGTGAACTCTTCACTCTGCTGATTATGGGAGGTAAGGGGTGAACTCTTCACTATTGATAATGGGGGGTAATGGGTGAACTCTTCACTCTGTTGATTATGAGGGGTAAGGGGTGAACTCTTCACTCTGTTGATCATGGGGGGTAAGGGGTGAACACTTCACTCTGTTGGTTATGGGGGGTAAGGTGTGAACTCTTCACTCTGTTGATTATGGGGGGTAAGGGGTGAACTCTACACTCTGTTGATTATGGGTGTTAAGGGGTGAACTCTTCACTCTGTTGATTATGGGGGGTAAGGGGTGAACACTTCACTCTGCTGATTATGGGGGGTAAGGGGTGAACTCTGCACTCTGTTGATTATGGGGGGTAAGGGGTGAACTCTTCACTCTGTTGGCTATGGGGGGAAAGGGGTGAACTCTTCACTCTGTTGATTATGGGGGGTAAGGGGTGAACTCTTCACTCTGTTGTTTATGGGGGGGAAGGGGTGAACTCTGCACTCCGTTGATTATGGGGGGTAAGGGGTGAACTCTTCACTCAGTTGATTATGGGGGTTAAGGGGTGAACTCCTCACTCTGTTGATTATGGGGGGTAAGGGGTGAACTCAGCACTCTGTTGATTATGGGGGGTAAGGGGTGAACTCTTCACTCTGTTGATTATGGGGGGTAAGGGGTGAACTCTGCACTCTGTTGATTATGGGTGTTAAGGGGTGAACTCTTCACACTGTTGATTATGGGGGGTAAGGGGTGAACTCCACTCTGTTGATTATGGGGATTAAGGGGTGAACTCTGCACTCTTGCTTATGGGGGGTAAGGGGTGAACTCTTCACTCTGATGATTATGGGGGGTAAGGGGTGAACTATTCACTCTGTTGATTATGGGGGGTAAGGGGTGAACTCTGCACTGTTGATTAAGGGGGATAAGGGGTGAACTCTTCACTCTGTTGATTATGTGAGGTCAGGGGTGAACTCTTCACTCTGTTGATTATGGGTGGTAAGGGGTGAACTCTGCACTCTGTTGGCTATGGGGGGAAGGGGTGAACTCTTCACTCTGTTGGCTATTTGGGGTAAGGGGTGAACTCTTCACTCTGTTGATTATGGGGGGTAAGGTGTGAACTCTTCACTCTGTTGTTTATGGGGGGTAAGGGGTGAACTCTTCACTCTGATGATTATGGGGGGTAAGGGGTGAACACTTCACTCTGTTGATTATGGGGGGTAAGGGGTGAACTCTGCACTCAGATGATTAGGGGGGGTAAGGGGTGAACTCTGCACTCTGTTGATTGTGGGGGGTAAGGGGTGAACTCTGCACTCTGTTGGCTATGGGGGGGAAGGGGTGAACTCTTCACACTGTTGATTATGGGGGGCAAGGGGTGAACTCTTCACTCTGTTGATTATGGGGGTTAAGGGGTGAACTCTGCACTCTGGTGATTATGGGGGGTAAGGGGTGAACTCTTCACTCTGTTGATTATGGGGGGTAAGGGGTGAAATCCTCACTCTGTTGATTATGGGGGGTAAGGGGTGAACTCTGCACTCAGTTGATTATGGAGGGTAAGGGGTGAACTCTTCACTCTGTTGATTATGGGGGGTAAGGGGTGAAATCCTCACTCTGTTGATTATGGGGGGTAAGGGGTGAACTCTGCACTCTGTTGATTATGGGGGGTAAGGGGTGAACTCTTCACCCTCTTGATTATGGGGGTAAGGGGTGAACTCTTCACTCTGTTGATTATGGGGGGTAAGGGGTGAAATCCTCACTCTGTTGATTATGGGGGGTAAGGGGTGAACTCTGCACTCTGTTGATTATGGGGGTTAAGGGGTGAACTCTTCACTATTGATAATGGGGGGTAATGGGTGAACTCTTCACTCTGTTGATTATGAGGGGTAAGGGGTGAACTCTTCACTCTGTTGATCATGGGGGGTAAGGGGTGAACACTTCACTCTGTTGGTTATGGGGGGTAAGGTGTGAACTCTTCAATCTGTTGATTATGGGGGGTAAGGGGTGAACTCTTCACTCTGTTGATTATGGGGGTTAAGGGGTGAACTCTGCACTCTGGTGATTATGGGGGGTAAGGGGTGAACTCTTCACTCTGCTGATTATGGGAGGTAAGGGGTGAACTCTTCACTATTGATAATGGGGGGTAATGGGTGAACTCTTCACTCTGTTGATTATGAGGGGTAAGGGGTGAACTCTTCACTCTGTTGATCATGGGGGGTAAGGGGTGAACACTTCACTCTGTTGGTTATGGGGGGTAAGGTGTGAACTCTTCACTCTGTTGATTATGGGGGGTAAGGGGTGAACTCTACACTCTGTTGATTATGGGTGTTAAGGGGTGAACTCTTCACTCTGTTGATTATGGGGGGTAAGGGGTGAACACTTCACTCTGCTGATTATGGGTGGAAAGGGGTGAACTCTTCACTCTGTTGATTATGGGGGGTAAGGGGTGAACTCTTCACTCTGTTGTTTATGGGGGGGAAGGGGTGAACTCTGCACTCCGTTGATTATGGGGGGTAAGGGGTGAACTCTTCACTCAGTTGATTATGGGGGTTAAGGGGTGAACTCCTCACTCTGTTGATTATGGGGGGTAAGGGGTGAACTCAGCACTCTGTTGATTATGGGGGGTAAGGGGTGAACTCTTCACTCTGTTGATTATGGGGGGTAAGGGGTGAACTCTGCACTCTGTTGATTATGGGTGTTAAGGGGTGAACTCTTCACACTGTTGATTATGGGGGGTAAGGGGTGAACTCTTCACTCTGTTGATTATGGGAAGTAAGGGGTGAACACTTCACTCTGCTGATTATGGGGGGTAAGGGGTGAACTCTGCACTCTTGCTTATGGGGGGTAAGGGGTGAACTCTTCACTCTGATGATTATGGGGGGTAAGGGGTGAACTATTCACTCTGTTGATTATGGGGGGTAAGGGGTGAACTCTGCACTGTTGATTAAGGGGGATAAGGGGTGAACTCGTCACTCTGTTGATTATGTGAGGTCAGGGGTGAACTCTTCACTCTGTTGATTATGGGTGGTAAGGGGTGAACTCTGCACTCTGTTGGCTATGGGGGGAAGGGGTGAACTCTTCACTCTGTTGGCTATTTGGGGTAAAGGGTGAACTCTTCACTCTGTTGATTATGGGGGGTAAGGTGTGAACTCTTCACTCTGTTGTTTATGGGGGGTAAGGGGTGAACTCTTCACTCTGATGATTATGGGGGGTAAGGGGTGAACACTTCACTCTGTTGATTATGGGGGGTAAGGGGTGAACTCTGCACTCAGATGATTAGGGGGGGTAAGGGGTGAACTCTGCACTCTGTTGATTGTGGGGGGTAAGGGGTGAACTCTGCACTCTGTTGGCTATGGGGGGGAAGGGGTGAACTCTTCACACTGTTGATTATGGGGGGCAAGGGGTGAACTCTTCACTCTGTTGATTATGGGGGTTAAGGGGTGAACTCTGCACTCTGGTGATTATGGGGGGTAAGGGGTGAACTCTTCACTCTGTTGATTATGGGGGGTAAGGGGTGAAATCCTCACTCTGTTGATTATGGGGGGTAAGGGGTGAACTCTGCACTCAGTTGATTATGGAGGGTAAGGGGTGAACTCTTCACTCTGTTGATTATGGGGGGTAAGGGGTGAAATCCTCACTCTGTTGATTATGGGGGGTAAGGGGTGAACTCTGCACTCTGTTGATTATGGGGGGTAAGGGGTGAACTCTTCACCCTCTTGATTATGGGGGTAAGGGGTGAACTCTTCACTCTGTTGATTATGGGGGGTAAGGGGTGAAATCCTCACTCTGTTGATTATGGGGGGTAAGGGGTGAACTCTGCACTCTGTTGATTATGGGGGTTAAGGGGTGAACTCTTCACTCTGTTGATTATGGGGTGCAAGGGGTGAAATCCTCACTCTGTTGATTATGGGGGGTAAGGGGTGAACTCTGCACTCTGTTGATTATGGGTGTTAAGGGGTGAACTCTTCACTCTGTTGATTATGGGGGGTAAGAGGTGAACTCTGCACTCTTGCTTATGGGGGGTAAGGGGTGAACTCTTCACTCTGATGATTATGGGGAGTAAGGGGTGAACTCTTCACTCTGTTGATTATGGGGGTTAAGGGGTGAACTCTGCACTCTGGTGATTATGGGGGGTAAGGGGTGAACTCTTCACTCTGCTGATTATGGGAGGTAAGGGGTGAACTCTTCACTATTGATAATGGGGGGTAATGGGTGAACTCTTCACTCTGTTGATTATGAGGGGTAAGGGGTGAACTCTTCACTCTGTTGATCATGGGGGGTAAGGGGTGAACACTTCACTCTGTTGGTTATGGGGGGTAAGGTGTGAACTCTTCACTCTGTTGATTATGGGGGGTAAGGGGTGAACTCTACACTCTGTTGATTATGGGTGTTAAGGGGTGAACTCTTCACTCTGTTGATTATGGGGGGTAAGGGGTGAACACTTCACTCTGCTGATTATGGGGGGTAAGGGGTGAACTCTGCACTCTGTTGATTATGGGGGGTAAGGGGTGAACTCTTCACTCTGTTGGCTATGGGGGGAAAGGGGTGAACTCTTCACTCTGTTGATTATGGGGGGTAAGGGGTGAACTCTTCACTCTGTTGTTTATGGGGGGAAGGGGTGAACTCTGCACTCCGTTGATTATGGGGGGTAAGGGGTGAACTCTTCACTCAGTTGATTATGGGGGTTAAGGGGTGAACTCCTCACTCTGTTGATTATGGGGGGTAAGGGGTGAACTCAGCACTCTGTTGATTATGGGGGGTAAGGGGTGAACTCTTCACTCTGTTGATTATGGGGGGTAAGGGGTGAACTCTGCACTCTGTTGATTATGGGTGTTAAGGGGTGAACTCTTCACACTGTTGATTATGGGGGGTAAGGGGTGAACTCTTCACTCTGTTGATTATGGGGGGTAAGGGGTGAACACTTCACTCTGCTGATTATGGGGGGTAAGGGGTGAACTCTGCACTCTGTTGATTATGGGGGGTAAGGGGTGAACTCTGCACTCTGTTGATTATGGGGGGTAAGGGGTGAACTGTTCAGTCTGATGATTCTGGGCGTAAGGGGTGAACTCCACTCTGTTGATTATGGGGAGTAAGGGGTGAACTCTGCACTCTTGCTTATGGGGGGTAAGGGGTGAACTCTTCACTCTGATGATTATGGGGGGTAAGGGGTGAACTATTCACTCTGTTGATTATGGGGGGTAAGGGGTGAACTCTGCACTGTTGATTAAGGGGGATAAGGGGTGAACTCTTCACTCTGTTGATTATGTGAGGTCAGGGGTGAACTCTTCACTCTGTTGATTATGGGTGGTAAGGGGTGAACTCTGCACTCTGTTGGCTATGGGGGGAAGGGGGTGAACTCTTCACTCTGTTGGCTATTTGGTGTAAGGGGTGAACTCTTCACTCTGTTGATTATGGGGGGTAAGGTGTGAACTCTTCACTCTGTTGTTTATGGGGGGTAAGGGGTGAACTCTTCACTCTGATGATTATGGGGGGTAAGGGGTGAACACTTCACTCTGTTGATTATGGGGGGTAAGGGGTGAACTCTGCACTCAGATGATTAGGGGGGGTAAGGGGTGAACTCTGCACTCTGTTGATTGTGGGGGGTAAGGGGTGAACTCTGCACTCTGTTGGCTATGGGGGGGAAGGGGTGAACTCTTCACACTGTTGATTATGGGGGGCAAGGGGTGAACTCTTCACTCTGTTGATTATGGGGGTTAAGGGTTGAACTCTGCACTCTGGTGATTATGGGGGGTAAGGGGTGAACTCTTCACTCTGTTGATTATGGGGGGTAAGGGGTGAAATCCTCACTCTGTTGATTATGGGGGGTAAGGGGTGAACTCTGCACTCAGTTGATTATGGAGGGTAAGGGGTGAACTCTTCACTCTGTTGATTATGGGGGGTAAGGGGTGAAATCCTCACTCTGTTGATTATGGGGGGTAAGGGGTGAACTCTGCACTCTGTTGATTATGGGGGGTAAGGGGTGAACTCTTCACCCTCTTGATTATGGGGGTAAGGGGTGAACTCTTCACTCTGTTGATTATGGGGGGTAAGGGGTGAAATCCTCACTCTGTTGATTATGGGGGGTAAGGGGTGAACTCTGCACTCTGTTGATTATGGGGGTTAAGGGGTGAACTCTTCACTCTGTTGATTATGGGGTGCAAGGGGTGAAATCCTCACTCTGTTGATTATGGGGGGTAAGGGGTGAACTCTGCACTCTGTTGATTATGGGTGTTAAGGGGTGAACTCTTCACTCTGTTGATTATGGGGGGTAAGAGGTGAACTCTGCACTCTTGCTTATGGGGGGTAAGGGGTGAACTCTTCACTCTGATGATTATGGGGAGTAAGGGGTGAACTATTCACTCTGTTGATTATGGGGGGTAAGGGGTGAACTCTGCACTGTTGATTATGGGGGGTAAGGGGTGAACTCTTCACTCTGTTGATTATGTGAGGTAAGGGGTGAACTCTTCACCCTGTTGATTATGGGGGGTAAGGGGTGAACTCTTCACTCTGTTGATTATGGGGGGGAAGGGGTGAACTCTGCACTCTGTTGATTATGGGTGTTAAGGGGTGAACTCTTCACTCTGTTGATTATGGGGGGTAAGGGGTGAACTCTTCACTCTGTTGATTATGGGGGGTAAGGGGTGAACTCTTCACTCTGTTGATTATGGGGGGTAACGGGTGAACTGTTCACTCTGATGATTCTGGGCGTAAGGGGCGAACTCCACTCTGTTGATTATGGGGAGTAAGGGGTGAACTCTGCACTCTTGCTTATGGGGGGTAAGGGGTGAACTCTTCACTCTGATGATTATGGGGGGTAAGGGGTGAACTATTCACTCTGTTGATTATGGGGGGTAAGGGGTGAACTCTTCACTCTGTTGATTATGGGGGGTAAGGGGTGAACTGTTCACTCTGATGATTCTGGGCGTAAGGGGCGAACTCCACTCTGTTGATTATGGGGAGTAAGGGGTGAACTCTGCACTCTTGCTTATGGGGGGTAAGGGGTGAACTCTTCACTCTGTTGATTATGGGGGGTAAGGGGTGAACTCTTCACTCTGTTGATTATGTGAGGTAAGGGGTGAACTCTTCACTCTGTTGATTATGGGGGGTAAGGGGTGAACTCTGCACTCTGTTGGCTATGGGGGGGAAGGGGTGAACTCTTCACTCTGTTGGCTATTTGGGGTAAGGGGTGAACTCTTCACTCTGTTGATTATGGGGTGTAAGGTGTGAACTCTTCACTCTGTTGTTTATGGGGGGTAAGGGGTGAACTCTTCACTCTGTTGATTATGGGGGGTAAGGGGTGAACACTTCACTCTGTTGATTATGGGGGGTAAGGGGTGAACTCTGCACTCAGATGATTATGGGGGGTAAGGGGTGAACTCTGCACTCTGTTGATTATGGGGGGTAAGGGGTGAACTCTGCACTCTGTTGGCTATGGGGGGGAAGGGGTGAACTCTTCACTCTGTTGATTATGGAGGGTAAGGGGTGAACTCTTCACTCTGTTGATTATGGGGGTTAAGGGGTGAACTCTGCACGCTGGTGATTATGGGGGGTAAGGGGTGAACTCTTCACTCTGTTGATTATGGGGGGTAAGGGGTGAAATCCTCACTCTGTTGATTATGGGGGGTAAGGGGTGAACTCTGCACTCAGTTGATTATGGAGGGTAAGGGGTGAACTCTTCACTCTGTTGATTATGGGGGGTAAGGGGTGAAATCCTCACTCTGTTGATTATGGGGGGTAAGGGGTGAACTCTGCACTCTGTTGATTATGGGGGGTAAGGGGTGAACTCTTCAACCTCTTGATTCGGGGGGTAAGGGGTGAACTCTTCACTCTGTTGATTATGGGGGGTAAGGGGTGAAATCCTCACTCTGTTGATTATGGGGGGTAAGGGGTGAACTCTGCACTCTGTTGATTTTGGGGGGTAAGGGGTGAACTCTTCACTCTGTTGATTATGGGGGGCAAGGGGTGAAATCCTGACTCTGTTGATTATGGGGGGTAAGGGGTGAACTCTGCAGTCTGTTGATTATGGGGGGTAAGGGGTGAACTCTTCACCCTCTTGATTATGGGGGTAAGGGGTGAACTCTTCACTCTGTTGATTATGGGGGGTAAGGGGTGAACTCTTCACTCTGTTGATTATGGGGGTAAGGGTTGAACTCTTCACTCTGTTGATTATGGCGGGTAAGGGGTGAACTCTTCACTCTGTTAATTATGGGGGGAAAGGGGTGAACTCTTCACTCTGTTTATTATGGGGGGTAAGGGGTGAACTCTGCACTCTTGCTTATGGGGGGTAAGGGGTGAACTCTTCACTCTGATGATTATGGGGGTAAGGGGTGAACTGTTCACTCTGTTGATTATGGGGGGTAAGGGGTGAACTCTGCACTGTTGATTATGGGGGGTAAGGGGTGAACTCTTCACTCTGTTGATTATGTGAGGTAAGGGGTGAACTCTTCACTCTGTTGATTATGGGGGGTAAGGGGTAACCTCTGCACTCTGTTGGCTATGGGGGGGAAGGGGTGAACTCTTCACTCTGTTGGCTATTTGGGGTAAGGGGTGAACTCTTCACTCTGTTGATTATGGGGGTAAGGTGTGAACTCTTCACTCTGTTGATTATGGGGGGTAAGGGGTGAACACTTCACTCTGTTGATTATGGGGGGTAAGGGGTGAACTCTGCACTCAGATGTTTATGGGGGGTAAGGGGTGAACTCTGCACTCTGTTGATTATGGGGGGGTAAGGGGTGAACTCTGCACTCTGATGATTATGGGGGGTAAGGGGTGAACTCTTCACTCTGTTGATTATGGGGGTAAGGGGTGAATTCTTCACTCTGCTGATTATGGGAGGTAAGGGGTGAACTCTTCACTATTGATAATGGGGGGTAATGGGTGAACTCTTCACTCTGTTGATTATGAGGGGTAAGGGGTGAACTCTTCACTCTGTTGATCATGGGGGGTAAGGGGTGAACACTTCACTCTGTTGATTATGGGGGGTAAGGGGTGAACTCTTCACTCTGTTGATTATGGGGGGTAAGGGGTGAACTCTGCACTCTGTTGATTATGGGTGTTAAGGGGTGAACTCTTCACTCTGTTGATTATGGGGGGTAAGGGGTGAACACTTCACTCTGCTGATTATGGGGGGTAAGGGGTGAACTCTGCACTCTGTTGATTATGGGTGTTAAGGGGTGAATTCTTCACTCTGTTGATTATGGGGGGTAAGGGGTGAACTCTTCACTCTGTTGATTATGGGGGGTAAGGGGTGAACACTTCACTCTGCTGATTATGGGGGGTAAGGGGTGAACTCTGCACTCTGTTGATTATGGGGGGTAAGGGGTGAACTCTTCACTCTGTTGATTATGGGGGGTAAGGGGTGAACTCTGCACTGTTGATTATGGGGGGTAAGGGGTGAACTCTTCACTCTGTTGATTATGTGAGGTAAGGGGTGAACTCTTCACTCTGTGGATTATGGGTGGTAAGGGGTGAACTCTGCACTCTGTTGGCTATGGGGGGGAAGGGGTGAACTCTTCACTCTGTTGGCTATTTGGGGTAAGGGGTGAACTCTTCACTCTGTTGATTATGGGGGGTAAGGTGTGAACTCTTCACTCTGTTGTTTATGGGGGGTAAGGGGTGAACTCTTCACTCTGTTGATTATGGGGGGTAAGGGGTGAACACTTCACTCTGTTGATTATGGGGGGTAAGGGGTGAACTCTGAACTCAGATGATTAAGGGGGTAAGGGGTGAACTCTGCACTCTGTTGATTATGGGGGGTAAGGGGTGAACTCTGCACTCTGTTGGCTATGGGGGGGAAGGGGTGAACTCTTCACACTGTTGATTATGGGGGGTAAGGGGTGAACTCTTCACTCTGTTGATTATGGGGGTTAAGGGGTGAACTCTGCACTCTGGTGATTATGGGGGGTAAGGGGTGAACTCTTCACTCTGTTGATTATGGGGGGTAAGGGGTGAAATCCTCACTCTGTTGATTATGGGGGGTAAGGGGTGAACTCTGCACTCAGTTGATTATGGAGGGTAAGGGGTGAAATCCTCACTCTGTTGATTATGGGGGGTAAGGGGTGAACTCTTCACCCTCTTGATTATGGGGGTAAGGGGTGAACTCTTCACTCTGTTGATTATGGGGAGTAAGGGGTGAAATCCTCACTCTGTTGATTATGGGGGGTAAGGGGTGAACTCTGCACTCTGTTGATTATGGGGGTTAAGGGGTGAACTCTTCACTCTGTTGATTATGGGGTGCAAGGGGTGAAATCCTCACTCTGTTGATTATGGGGGGTAAGGGGTGAACTCTGCACTCTGTTGATTATGGGGGGTAAGGGGTGAACTCTGCACTCTGTTGATTATGGGTGTTAAGGGGTGAACTCTTCACTCTGTTGATTATGGGGGGTAAGGGGTGAACTCTGCACTCTAACTTATGGGGGGTAAGGGGTGAACTCTTCACTCTGATGATTATGGTGCTAAGGGGTGAACTATTCACTCTGTTGATTATGGGGGGTAAGGGGTGAACTCTGCACTGTGATGGTGGGCGGGGGAAGAGGTGAACTCTGCACTCTGATCAATGGGGGGAAGAGGTGAACTCTGCACTCTGATGGATGGGGGGGGGAGAAGAGGTGAACTCTGCACTAGGATGGGGCGGGTGAAGTGGTGAACTCTGCACTCTGATGCATGGGGTATTGAGGAGCAAGGGGTGAACTCTTCACTCTGTTGATTTTGGGGGGAAGGGGTGAACTCTTCACTATTGATAATGGGGGGTAATGGGTGAACTCTTCACTCTGTTGATTTTGGGGGGAAGGGGTGAACTCTTCACTCTCTTGATTATGGGGGGTAAGGGGTGAACTCTTCACTCTGTTGATTATGGGGGTAAGGGGTGAACTCTTCACTCTGCTGATTATGGGAGGTAAGGGGTGAACTCTTCACTATTGATAATGGGGGGTAATGGGTGAACTCTTCACTCTGTTGATTTTGGGGGGAAGGGGTGAACTCTTCACTCTCTTGATTATGGGGGGTAAGGGGTGAACTCTTCACTCTGCTGATTATGGGAGGTAAGGGGTGAACTCTTCACTATTGATAATAGGGGGTAAGGGGTGAACTCTTCACTCTGTTGATTATGAGGGGTAAGGGGTGAACTCTTCACTCTGTTGATCATGGGGGGTAAGGGGTGAACACTTCACTCTGTTGGTTATGGGGGGTAAGGTGTGAACTCTTCACTCTGTTGATTATGGGGGGTAAGGGGTGAACTCTACACTCTGTTGATTATGGGTGTTAAGGGGTGAACTCTTCACTCTGTTGATTATGGGGGGTAAGGGGTGAACACTTCACTCTGCTGATTATGGGGGGTAAGGGGTGAACTCTGCACTCTGTTGATTATGGGGGGTAAGGGGTGAACTCTTCACTCTGTTGGCTATGGGGGGAAAGGGGTGAACTCTTCACTCTGTTGATTATGGGGGGTAAGGGGTGAACTCTTCACTCTGTTGTTTATGGGGGGGAAGGGGTGAACTCTGCACTCCGTTGATTATGGGGGGTAAGGGGTGAACTCTTCACTCAGTTGATTATGGGGGTTAAGGGGTGAACTCCTCACTCTGTTGATTATGGGGGGTAAGGGGTGAACTCAGCACTCTGTTGATTATGGGGGGTAAGGCATGAACTCTTCACTCTGTTGATTATGGGGGGTAAGGGGTGAACTCTGCACTCTGTTGATTATGGGTGTTAAGGGGTGAACTCTTCACACTGTTGATTATGGGGGGTCAGGGGTGAACTCTTCACTCTGTTGATTATGGGGGGTAAGGGGTGAACACTTCACTCTGCTGATTATGGGGGGTAAGGGGTGAACTCTGCACTCTGTTGATTATGGGGGGTAAGGGGTGAACTCTTCACTCTGTTGATTATGGGGGGTAAGGGGTGAACTGTTCAGTCTGATGATTCTGGGCGTAAGGGGTGAACTCCACTCTGTTGATTATGGGGAGTAAGGGGTGAACTCTGCACTCTTGCTTATGGGGGGTAAGGGGTGAACTCTTCACTCTGATGATTATGGGGGGTAAGGGGTGAACTATTCACTCTGTTGATTATGGGGGGTAAGGGGTGAACTCTGCACTGTTGATTAAGGGGGATAAGGGGTGAACTCTTCACTCTGTTGATTATGTGAGGTCAGGGGTGAACTCTTCACTCTGTTGATTATGGGTGGTAAGGGGTGAACTCTGCACTCTGTTGGCTATGGGGGGAAGGGGTGAACTCTTCACTCTGTTGGCTATTTGGGGTAAGGGGTGAACTCTTCACTCTGTTGATTATGGGGGGTAAGGTGTGAACTCTTCACTCTGTTGTTTATGGGGGGTAAGGGGTGAACTCTTCACTCTGATGATTATGGGGGGTAAGGGGTGAACACTTCACTCTGTTGATTATGGGGGGTAAGGGGTGAACTCTGCACTCAGATGATTAGGGGGGTAAGGGGTGAACTCTGCACTCTGTTGATTGTGGGGGGTAAGGGGTGAACTCTGCACTCTGTTGGCTATGGGGGGGAAGGGGTGAACTCTTCACACTGTTGATTATGGGGGGCAAGGGGTGAACTCTTCACTCTGTTGATTATGGGGGTTAAGGGGTGAACTCTGCACTCTGGTGATTATGGGGGGTAAGGGGTGAACTCTTCACTCTGTTGATTATGGGGGGTAAGGGGTGAAATCCTCACTCTGTTGATTATGGGGGGTAAGGGGTGAACTCTGCTCTCAGTTGATTATGGAGGGTAAGGGGTGAACTCTTCACTCTGTTGATTATGGGGGGTAAGGGGTGAAATCCTCACTCTGTTGATTATGGGGGGTAAGGGGTGAACTCTGCACTCTGTTGATTATGGGGGGTAAGGGGTGAACTCTTCACCCTCTTGATTATGGGGGTAAGGGGTGAACTCTTCACTCTGTTGATTATGGGGGGTAAGGGGTGAAATCCTCACTCTGTTGATTATGGGGGGTAAGGGGTGAACTCTGCACTCTGTTGATTATGGGGGTTAAGGGGTGAACTCTTCACTCTGTTGATTATGGGGTGCAAGGGGTGAAATCCTCACTCTGTTGATTATGGGGGGTAAGGGGTGAACTCTGCACTCTGTTGATTATGGGTGTTAAGGGGTGAACTCTTCACTCTGTTGATTATGGGGGGTAAGAGGTGAACTCTGCACTCTTGCTTATGGGGGGTAAGGGGTGAACTCTTCACTCTGATGATTATGGGGAGTAAGGGGTGAACTATTCACTCTGTTGATTATGGGGGGTAAGGGGTGAGCTCTTCACTCTGTTGATTATGTGAGGTAAGGGGTGAACTCTTCACCCTGTTGATTATGGGGGGGTAAGGGGTGAACTCTTCACTCTGTTGATTATGGGGGGGAAGGGGTGAACTCTGCACTCTGTTGATTATGGGTGTTAAGGGGTGAACTCTTCACTCTGTTGATTATGGGGGGTAAGGGGTGAACTCTTCACTCTGTTGATTATGGGGGGTAAGGGGTGAACACTTCACTCTGCTGATTATGGGGGTAAGGGGTGAACTCTGCACTCTGTTGATTATGGGGGGTAAGGGGTGAACTCTTCACTCTGTTGATTATGGGGGGTAAGGGGTGAACTGTTCACTCTGATGATTCTGGGCGTAAGGGGCGAACTCCACTCTGTTGATTATGGGGAGTAAGGGGTGAACTCTGCACTCTTGCTTATGGGGGGTAAGGGGTGAACTCTTCACTCTGGTGATTATGGGGGGTAAGGGGTGAACTATTCACTCTGTTGATTATGGGGGGTAAGGGGTGAACTCTTCACTCTGTTGATTATGTGAGGTAAGGGGTGAACTCTTCACTCTGTTGATTATGGGGGGTAAGGGGTGAACTCTGCACTCTGTTGGCTATGGGGGGGAAGGGGTGAACTCTTCACTCTGTTGGCTATTTGGGGTAAGGGGTGAACTCTTCACTCTGTTGATTATGGGGGGTAAGGTGTGAACTCTTCACTCTGTTGTTTATGGGGGGTAAGGGGTGAACACTTCACTCTGTTGATTATGGGGGGTAAGGGGTGAACTCTGCACTCAGATGATTATGGGGGGTAAGGGGTGAACTCTGCACTCTGTTGATTATGGGGGGTAAGGGGTGAACTCTGCACTCTGTTGGCTATGGGGGGGAAGGGGTGAACTCTTCACTCTGTTGATTATGGAGGGTAAGGGGTGAACTCTTCACTCTGTTGATTATGGGGGTTAAGGGGTGAACTCTGCACGCTGGTGATTATGGGGGGTAAGGGGTGAACTCTTCACTCTGTTGATTATCGGGGGTAAGGGGTGAAATCCTCACTCTGTTGATTATGGGGGGTAAGGGGTGAACTCTGCACTCAGTTGATTATGGAGGGTAAGGGGTGAACTCTTCACTCTGTTGATTATGGGGGGTAAGGGGTGAAATCCTCACTCTGTTGATTATGGGGGGTAAGGGGTGAACTCTGCACTCTGTTGATTATGGGGGGTAAGGGGTGAACTCTTCAACCTCTTGATTAGGGGGGTAAGGGGTGAACTCTTCACTCTGTTGATTATGGGGGGTAAGGGGTGAAATCCTCACTCTGTTGATTATGGGGGGTAAGGGGTGAACTCTGCACTCTGTTGATTATGGGGGGTAAGGGGTGAACTCTTCACTCTGTTGATTATGGGGGGCAAGGGGTGAAATCCTGATTCTGTTGATTATGGGGGGTAAGGGGTGAACTCTGCAGTCTGTTGATTATGGGGGGTAAGGGGTGAACTCTTCACCCTCTTGATTATGGGGGTAAGGGGTGAACTCTTCACTCTGTTGATTATGGGGGGTAAGGGGTGAACTCTTCACTCTGTTGATTATGGGGGTAAGGGGTGAACTCTTCACTCTGTTGATTATGGCGGGTAAGGGGTGAACTCTTCACTCTGTTAATTATGGGGGGAAAGGGGTGAACTCTTCACTCTGTTTATTATGGGGGGTAAGGGGTGAACTCTGCACTCTTGCTTATGGGGGGTAAGGGGTGAACTCTTCACTCTGATGATTATGGGGGGTAAGGGGTGAACTGTTCACTCTGTTGATTATGGGGGGTAAGGGGTGAACTCTGCACTGTTGATTATGGGGGGTAAGGGGTGAACTCTTCACTCTGTTGATTATGTGAGGTAAGGGGTGAACTCTTCACTCTGTTGATTATGGGGGGTAAGGGGTAACCTCTGCACTCTGTTGGCTATGGGGGGGAAGGGGTGAACTCTTCACTCTGTTGGCTATTTGGGGTAAGGGGTGAACTCTTCACTCTGTTGATTATGGGGGGTAAGGTGTGAACTCTTCACTCTGTTGATTATGGGGGGTAAGGGGTGAACACTTCACTCTGTTGATTATGGGGGGTAAGGGGTGAACTCTGCACTCAGATGATTATGGGGGGTAAGGGGTGAACTCTGCACTCTGTTGATTATGGGGGGGTAAGGGGTGAACTCTGCACTCTGATGATTATGGGGGGTAAGGGGTGAACTCTTCACTCTGTTGATTATGGGGGTAAGGGGTGAACTCTTCACTCTGTTGATTATGGGGGGTAAGGGGTGAACTCTTCACTCTGTTGATTATGGGGGTAAGGGGTGAACTCTTCACTCTGTTGATTATGGGGGGTAAGGGGTGAATTCTTCACTCTGTTGATTATGGGGGGTAAGGGGTGAACTCTTCACTCTGTTGATTATGGGGGTTAAGGGGTGAACTCTTCACTCTGTTGATTATGTGAGGTAAGGGGTGAACTCTTCACTCTGTTGATTATGGGGGGTAAGGGGTGAACTCTGCACTCTGTTGGCTATGGGGGGAAGGGGTGAACTCTTCACTCTGTTGATTATGGGGGGTAAGGTGTGAACTCTTCACTCTGTTGTTTATGGGGGGTAAGGGGTGAACTCTTCACTCTGTTGATTATGGGGGGTAAGGTGTGAACACTTCACTCTGTTGATTATGGGGGGTAAGGGTGAAGTCAGCACTCAGATGATTATGGGGGGTAAGGGGTGAACTCTGCACTCTGTTGATTATGGGGGGTAAGGGGTGAACTCTTCACTCTAATTATGGGGGGTAAGGGGTGAACTCTTCACTCTGTTGATTATGGGGGTAAGGCGTGAACTCTTCACTCTGTTGATTATGGGGTGTAAGGGGTGAACTCTTCACTCTGTTAATTATGGGGGGAAAGGGGTGAACTCTTCACTCTGTTGATTATGGGGGGTAAGGGGTGAACTCTTCATTCTGCTGCTTATGGGGAGTAAGGTGTGAACTCTTCACTCTGTTGATGATGGGGGGTAAGGGTTGAATTCTTCACTCTGATGATTATGGGGGGTAAGGGGTGAACTCTTCACTCTGTTGATTATGTGGGGTAAGGGGTGAACACCACTCTGCTGATTATGGGTGGTAAGGGGTGAACTATGCACTCTTGCTTATGGGGGGTAAGGGGTGAACTCTTCACTCTGATGATTATGGGGGGTAAGGGGTGAACTATTCACTCTGTTGATTATTTGGGGTAAGGGGTGAACTCTGCACTGTTGATTATCGGGGGTAAGAGGTGAACTCTTCACTCTGTTGATTATGTGAGGTAAGGGGTGAACTCTTTACTCTGTTGATTATGGGGGTAAGGGGTGAACTCTGCGCTCTGTTGGCTATGGGGGGGAAGGGGTGAACTCTTCACTCTGTTGGCTATTTGGGGTAAGGGGTGAACTCTTCACTCTGTTGTTTATGGGGGGTAAGGGGTGAGCTCTTCACTCTGTTGATTATGGGGGGTAAGGGGTGAACACTTCACTCTGTTGATTATGGGGGGTAAGGGGTGAACTCTGCACTCAGATGATTATGGGGGGTTAGGGGTGAACTCTGCACTCTGTTGATTATGGGGGGTAAGGGGTGAACTCTGCACTCTGTTGGCTATGGGGGGGGAAGGGGTGAACTCTTCACTCTGTTGTTTATGGGGGGTAAGGGGTGAACTCTTCACTCTGTTGATTATGGGGGTTAAGGGGTGAACTCTTCACCCTCTTGATTATGGGGGTAAGGGGTGAACTCTTCACTCTGTTGATTATGGGGGGGTAAGGGGTGAAATCCTCACTCTGTTGATTATGGGGGGTAAGGGGTGAAATCATCACTCTGTTGATTATGGGGGGTAAGGGGTGAAATCCTCACTCTGTTGATTATGGGGGGTAAGGGGTGAACTCTGCACTCTGTTGATTATGTGAGGTAAGGGGTGAACTCTTCACTCTGTTGATTATGGGGGGTAAGGGGTGAACACTTCACTCTGTTGATTATGGGGGGTAAGGGGTGAACTCTGCACTCTGTTGATTATGGGTGGTAAGGGGTGAACTCTGCACTCTGTTGGCTATGGGGGGGAAGGGGTGAACTCTTCACTCTGTTGATTATGGGGGGTAAGGGGTGAACTCTTCACTCTGTTGATTATGGGGGGTAAGGGGTGAAATCCTCACTCTGTTGATTATGGGGGGTAAGGGGTGAACTCTTCACCCTCTTGATTATGAGGGTAAGGGGTGAACTCTTCACTCTGTTGATTATGGGGGGTAAGGTGTGAACACTTCACTCTGTTGATTATGGGGGTAATAGGTGAAGTCAGCACTCAGATGATTATGGGGGGTAAGGGGTGAACTCTGCACTCTGTTGATTATGGGGCGTAAGGGGTGAACTCTTCACTCTGTGAATTATGGGGGGTAAGGGGTGAACTCTTCACTCTGTTGATTATGGGGGTAAGGCGTGAACTCTTCACTCTGTTGATTATGGGGTGTAAGGGGTGAACTCTTCACTCTGTTGATTATGGGGGGTAAGGGGTGAACTCTTCACTCTGTTAATTGTGGGGGGAAAGGGGTGAACTCTTCACTCTGTTGATTATGGGGGGTAAGGGGTGAACTCTTCATTCTGCTGATTATGGGGAGTAATGTGTGAACTCTTCACTCTGTTGATGATGGGGGGTCAGGGGTGATTTCTTCACTCTGTTGATTATGGGGGTAAGGGGTGAACTCTTCACTCTGTTGATTATGTGGGGAAAGGGGTGAACACCACTCTGCTGATTATGGGTGGTAAGGGGTGAACTCTGCACTCCTGCTTATGGGGGGTAAGGGGTGAACTCTTCACTCTGATGATTATGGGGGGTAAGGGGTGAACTATTCACTCTGTTGATTATGGGGGGTAAGGGGTGAACTCTGCACTGTTGATTATGGGGGGTAAGAGGTGAACTCTTCACTCTGTTGATTATGTGAGGTAAGGGGTGAACTCTTCACTCTGTTGATTATGGGGGGTAAGGGGTGAACTCTGCGCTCTGTTGGCTATGGGGGGAAGGGGTGAACTCTTCACTCTGTTGGCTATTTGGGGTAAGGGGTGAACTCTTCACTCTGTTGATTATGGGGGGTAAGGTGTGAACTCTTCACTCAGTTGTTTATGGGGGGTAAGGGGTGAACTCTTCACTCTGTTGATTATGGGGGGTAAGGGGTGAACACTTCACTCTGTTGATTATGGGGGGTAAGGGGTGAACTCTGCACTCAGATGATTATGGGGGGTAAGGGGTGAACTCTGCACTCTGTTGATTATGGGGCTTAAGGGGTGAACTCTGCACTCTGTTGATTATGGGGGGTAAGGGGTGAAATCCTCACTCTGTTGATTATGGGGGGTAAGGGGTGAACTCTGCACTCTGTTGATTATGGGGGTTAAGGGGTGAACTCTTCACTCTGTTGATTATGGGGGGTAAGGGGTGAAATCCTCACTCTGTTGATTATGGGGGGTAAGGGGTGAACTCTTCACTCTGTTGATTATGAGGGGTAAGGGGAGAACTCTTCACCCTCTTGATTATGGGGGTAAGGGGTGAACTCTTCACTCTGTTGATTATGGGGGGTAAGGGGTGAACTCTTCACCCTCTTGATTATGGGGGTAAGGGGTGAACTCTTCACTCTGTTGATTATGAGGGGTAAGGGGTGAACTCTTCACCCTCTTGATTATGGGGGTAAGGGGTGGACTCTTCACTCTGTTGATTATGGGGGGTAAGGGGTGAACTCTTCACTCTGTTGATTATGGGGGGTAAGGGGTGAACTCTTCACCCTCTTGATTATGGGGGTAAGGGGTGAACTCTTCACTCTGTTGATTATGGGGGGTAAGGGGTGAAATCCTCACTCTGTTGATTATGGGGGGTAAGGGGTGAAATCATCACTCTGTTGATTATGGGGGGTAAGGGGTGAAATCCTCACTCTGTTGATTATGGGGGGTAAGGGGTGAACTCTGCACTCTGTTGATTATGTGAGGTAAGGGGTGAACTCTTCACTCTGTTGATTATAGGGGGTAAGGGGTGAACTCTGCGCTCTGTTGGCTATGGGGGGGAAGGGGTGAACTCTTCACTCTGTTGGCTATTTGGGGTAAGGGGTGAACTATTCACTCTGTTGATTATGGGGGGTAAGGTGTGAACTCTTCACTCTGTTGTTTATGGGGGGTAAGGGGTGAACTCTTCACTCTGTTGATTATGGGGGGTAAGGGGTGAACACTTCACTCTGTTGATTATGGGGGGTAAGGGGTGAACTCTGCACTCAGATGATTATGGGGGGTAAGGGGTGAACTCTGCACTCTGTTGATTATGGGGGGTAAGGGGTGAACTCTGCACTCTGTTGGCTATGGGGGGGAAGGGGTGAACTCTTCACTCTGTTGATTATGGGGGGTAAGGGGTGAACTCTTCACTCTGTTGATTATGGGGGTTAAGGGGTGAACTCTGCACACTGTTGATTATGGGGGGTAAGGGGTGAAATCCTCACTGTGTTGATTATGGGGGGTAAGGGGTGAACTCTGCACTCTGTTGATTATGGGGGTTAAGGGGTGAACTCTTCACTCTGTTGATTATGGGGGGTAAGGGGTGAAATCCTCACTCTGTTGATTATGGGGGGTAAGGGGTGAACTCTGCACTCTGTTGATTATGAGGGGTAAGGGGTGAACTCTTCACCCTCTTGATTATGGGGGTAAGGGGTGAACTCTTCACTCTGTTGATTTTGGGGGGTAAGGGGTGAACTCATCACCCTCTTGATTATGGGGGTAAGGGGTGAACTCTTCACTCTGTTGATTATGGGGGGTAAGGGGTGAAATCCTCACTCTGTTGATTATGGGGGGTAAGGGGTGAAATCATCACTCTGTTGATTATGGGGGGTAAGGGGTGAAATCCTCACTCAGTTGATTATGGGGGGTAAGGGGTGAACTCTGCACTCTGTTGATTATGGGGGGTAAGGGGTGAACTCTTCACTCTGTTGATTATGGGGGGAAAGGGGTGAAATCCTCACTCTGTTGATTATGGGGGGTAAGGGGTGAACTCTGCACTCTGTTGATTATGGGGGGTAAGGGGTGAACTCTTCACCCTCTTGATTATGGGGGTAAGGGGTGAACTCTTCACTCTGTTGATTATGGGGAGTAAGGGGTGAACTCTTCACTCTGTTGATTATGGGGGTAAGGGGTGAACTCTTCACTCTGTTGATTATGGGGGGAAAGGGGTGAACTCTTCACTCTGTTTATTATGGGGGGAAAGGGGTGAACTCTGCACTCTTGCTTATGGGGAGTAAGGGGTGAACTCTTCACTCTGATGATTATGGGGGGTAAGGGGTGAACTATTCACTCTGTTGATTATGGGGGGTAAGGGGTGAACTCTGCACTGTTGATTATGGGGGGTAAGGGGTGAACTCTTCACTCTGTTGATTATGTGAGGTAAGGGGTGAACTCTTCACTCTGTTGATTATGGGGGGTAAGGGGTGAACTCTGCACTCTGTTGGCTATGGGGGGGACGGGGTGAACTCTTCACTCTGTTGGCTATTTGGGGTAAGGGGTGAACTCTTCACTCTGTTGATTATGGGGGGTAAGGTGTGAACTCTTCACTCTGTTGTTTATGGGGGTAAGCGGTGAACTCTTCACTCTGTTGATTATGGGGGGTAAGGGGTGAACACTTCACTCTGTTGATTATGGGGGGTAAGGGGTGAAATCTGTACTCAGATGATTATGGGGGGTAAGGGGTGAACTCTGCACTCTGTTGATTATGGGGGTTAAGGGGTGAACTCTTCACTCTGTTGATTATGGGGGGTAAGGGTTGAAATCCTCACTCTGTTGATTATGGGGGATAAGGGGTGAACTCTTCACCCTCTTGATTATGGGGGTAAGGGGTGAACTCTTCACTCTGTTGATTATGGGGGGTAAGGGTTGAAATCCTCACTCTGTTGATTATGGGGGGTAAGGGGTGAACTCTTCACCCTCTTGATTATGGGGGGTAAGGGGTGAACTCTTCACCCTCTTGATTATGGGGGTAAGGGGTGAACTCTTCACCCTCTTGATTATGGGGGTAAGGGGTGAACTCTTCACTCTGTTGATTATGGGGAGTAAGGGGTGAACTCTTCACTCTGTTGATTATGGGGGTAAGGGGTGAACTCTTCACTCTGTTGATTATGGGGGGTAAGGGGTGAACTCTTCACTCTGTTAATTATGGGGGGAAAGGGGTGAACTCTTCACTCTGTTTATTATGGGGGGAAAGGGGTGAACTCTGCACTCTTGCTTATGGGGAGTAAGGGGTGAACTCTTCACTCTGATGATTATGGGGGGTAAGGGGTGAACTATTCACTCTGTTGATTATGGGGGGTAAGGGGTGAACTCTGCACTGTTGATTATGGGGGGTAAGGGGTGAACTCTTCACTCTGTTGATTATGTGAGGTAAGGGGTGAACTCTTCACTCTGTTGATTATGGGGGGTAAGGGGTGAACTCTGCACTCTGTTGGCTATGGGGGGGACGGGGTGAACTCTTCACTCTGTTGGCTATTTGGGGTAAGGGGTGAACTCTTCACTCTGTTGATTATGGGGGGTAAGGTGTGAACTCTTCACTCTGTTGTTTATGGGGGGTAAGCGGTGAACTCTTCACTCTGTTGATTATGGGGGGTAAGGGGTGAACACTTCACTCTGTTGATTATGGGGGGTAAGGGGTGAAATCTGCACTCAGATGATTATGGGGGGTAAGGGGTGAACTCTGCACTCTGTTGATTATGGGGGTTAAGGGGTGAACTCTTCACTCTGTTGATTATGGGGGGTAAGGGTTGAAATCCTCACTCTGTTGATTATGGGGGGTAAGGGGTGAACTCTTCACTCTGTTGATTATGGGGGGTAAGGGGTGAACTCTTCACTGTGTTGATTATGGGGGGTAAGGGGTGAAATCTGCACCCTCTTGATTATGGGGGTAAGGGGTGAACTCTTCACTCTGTTGATTATGGGGGGTAAGGGGTGAACTCTGCACTCTGATGATTATGGGGGGTAAGGGGTGAACTCTTCACTCCTTTGATTATGGGGGGTAAGGGGTGAGCTCTGCACTCTGTTGGCTATGGGGGGGAAGGGGTGAACTCTTCACTCTGTTGATTATGGGGGGTAAGGGGTGAACTCTTCACTCTGTTGATTATGGGGGTTAAGGGGTGAACTCTGCACTCTGGTGATTATGGGGGGTAAGGGGTGAACTCTTCACTTTGTTGATTATGGGGGGTAAGGGTGAAATCCTCACTCTGTTGATTATGGGGGGTAAGGGGTGAACTCTGCACTCTGTTGATTATGGGGGGTAAGGGGTGAACTCTTCACCCTCTTGATTATGGGGGTAAGGGGTGAACTCTTCACTCTGTTGATTATGGGGGGTATGGGGTGAACTCTGCACTCAGATGATTATGGGGGGTTAGGGGTGAACTCTGCACTCTGTTGATTATGGGGGGTAAGGGGTGAACTCTGCACTCTGTTGGCTATGGGGGGGCAGGGGTGAACTCTTCACTCTGTTGATTATGGGGGGTAAGGGGTGAACTCTTCACTCTGTTGATTATGGGGGTTAAGGGATGAACTCTGCACTCTGTTGATTATGGGGGGTAAGGGGTGAAATCCTCACTCTGTTGATTATGGGGGGTAAGGGGTGAACTCTGCACTCTGTTGATTACGGGGGTTAAGGGGTGAACTCTTCACTCTGTTGATTGTGGGGGGTAAGGGGTGAAATCCTCACTCTGTTGATTATGGGGGTAAGGGGTGAACTCTGCACTCTGTTGATTATGGGGGGTAAGGGGTGAACTCTTCACCCTCTTGATTATGGGGGTAAGGGGTGAACTCTTCACTCTGTTGATTATGGGGGGTAAGGGGTGACCTCTTCACCCTCTTGATTATGGGGGTAAGGGGTGAACTCTTCGCTCTGTTGATTATGGGGGGTAAGGGGTGAAATCCTCACTCTGTTGATCATGGGGGGTAAGGGGTGAAATCATCACTCTGTTGATTATGGGGGGTAAGGGGTGAAATCCTCACTCTGTTGATTATGGGGGGTAAGGGGTGAACTCTGCACTCTGTTGATTATGGGGGGTAAGGGGTGAACTCTTCACTCTGTTGATTATGGGGGTTAAGGTGTGAACTCTTCACTCTGTTGATTATGGGGGGTAAGGGGTGAACTCTTCACTCTGTTGATTATGGGGGGGTAAGGTGTGAACACTTCACTCTGTTGATTATGGGGGGTAAGGGGTGAACACTTCACTCTGTTGATTATGGGGGGTAAGGGGTGAACTCTGCACTCTGTTGGCTATGGGGGGTAGGGGTGAACTCTTCACTCTGTTGATTATGGGGGTTAAGGTGTGAACTCTTCACTCTGTTGTTTATGGGGGGTAAGGGGTGAACTCTTCACTCTGTTGATTATGGGGGGTAAGGTGTGAACACTTCACTCTGTTGATTATGGGGGGTCAGGGGTGAAGTCAGCACTCAGATGATTATGGGGGGTAAGGGGTGAACTCTGCACTCTGTTGATTATGGGGCGTAAGGGGTGAACTCTTCACTCTGTGAATTATGGGGGGTAAGGGGTGAACTCTTCACTCTGTTGATGATGGGGGTAAGGCGTGAACTCTTCACTCTGTTGATTATGGGGTGTAAGGGGTGAACTCTTCACTCTGTTGATTATGGGGGGTAAGGGGTGAACTCTTCATTCTGCTGATTATGGGGAGTAAGGTGTGAACTCTTCACTCTGTTGATGATGGGGGGTAAGGGGTGAATTCTTCACTCTGTTGATTATGGGGGGTAAGGGGTGAACTCTTCACTCTGTTGATTATGTGGGGAAAGGGGTGAACACCACTCTGCTGATTATGGGTGGTAAGGGGTGAACTCTGCACTCTTGCTTATGGGGGGTAAGGGGTGAACTCTTCACTCTGATGATTATGGGGGGTAAGGGGTGAACTATTCACTCTGTTGATTGTTGGGGGTAAGGGGTGAACTCTTCACTCTGTTGATTATGGGGGGTAAGAGGTGAACTCTTCACTCTGTTGATTATGTGAGGTAAGGGGTGAACTCTTCACTCTGTTGATTATGGGGGGTAAGGGGTGAACTCTGCGCTCTGTTGGCTATGGGGGGGAAGGGGTGAACTCTTCACTCTGTTGGCTATTTGGGGTAAGGGGTGAACTCTTCACTCTGTTGATTATGGGGGGTAAGGTGTGAACTCTTCACTCTGTTGTTTATGGGGGGTAAGGGGTGAACTCTTCACTCTGTTGATTATGGGGGTAAGGGGTGAACACTTCACTCTGCTGATTATGGGGGGTAAGGGGTGAACTCTGCACTCAGATGATTATGGGGGGTAAGGGGTGAACTCTGCACTCTGTTGATTATGGGGGGTAAGGGGTGAACTCTGCACTCTGTTGGCTATGGGGGGGAAGGGGTGAACTCTTCACTCTGTTGATTATGGGGGGTAAGGGGTGAACTCTTCACTCTGTTGATTATGGGGGTTAAGGGGTGAACTCTGCACTCTGTTGATTATGGGGGGTAAGGGGTGAAATCATCACTCTGTTGATTATGGTGGGTAAGGGGTGAACTCTGCACTCTGTTGATTATGGGGGTTAAGGGGTGAACTCTTCACTCTGTTGATTATGGGGGGTAAGGGGTGAAATCCTCACTCTGTTGATTATGGGGGGTAAGGGGTGAACTCTGCACTCTGTTGATTATGGGGGGTAAGGGGTGAACTCTTCACCCTCTTGATTATGGGGGTAAGGGGTGAACTCTTCATTCTGTTTATTATGGGGGGTAAGGGGTGAACTCTTCACCCTCTTGATTATGGGGGTAAGGGGTGAAATCTTCACTCTGTTGATTATGGGGGGTAAGGGGTGAAATCCTCACTCTGTTGATTATGGGGGGTAAGGGGTGAAATCATCACTCTGTTGATTATGGGGGGTAAGGGGTGAAATCCTCACTCTGTTGATTATGGGGGGTAAGGGGTGAACTCTGCACTCTGTTGATTATGGGGGGTAAGGGGTGAACTCTTCACTCTGTTGATTATGGGGGGAAAGGGGTGAAATCCTCACTCTGTTGATTATGGGGGGTAAGGGGTGAACTCTGCACTCTGTTGATTATGGGGGGTAAGGGGTGAACTCTTCACCCTCTTGATTATGGGGGTAAGGGGTGAACTCTTCACTCTGTTGATTATGGGGGGTAAGGGGTGAACTCTTCACTCTGTTGATTATGGGGGTAAGGGGTGAACTCTTCACTCTGTTGATTATGGGGGGTAAGGGGTGAACTCTTCACTCTGTTAATTATGGGGGGAAAGGGGTGAACTCTTCACTCTGTTTATTATGGGGGGAAAGGGGTGAACTCTGCACTCTTGCTTATGGGGAGTAAGGGGTGAACTCTTCACTCTGATGATTATGGGGGGTAAGGGGTGAACTATTCACTCTGTTGATTATGGGGGGTAAGGGGTGAACTCTGCACTGTTGATTATGGGGGGTAAGGGGTGAACTCTTCACTCTGTTGATTATGTGAGGTAAGGGGTGAACTCTTCACTCTGTTGATTATGGGGGGTAAGGGGTGAACTCTGCACTCTGACGATTATGGGGGGTAAGGGGTGAACTCTTCACTCTTTTGATTATGGGGGGTAAGGGGTGAACTCTGCACTCTGTTGGCATTGGGGGGGAAGGGGTGAACTCTTCACTCTGTTGATTATGGGGGGTAAGGGGTGAACTCTTCACTCTGTTGATTATATGGGTTAAGGGGTGAACTCTGCACTCTGGTGATTATGGGGGGTAAGGGGTGAACTCTTCACTCTGTTGATTATGGGGGGTAAGGGGTGAAATCCTCACTCTGTTGATTATGGGAGGTAAGGGGTGAACTCTTCACTCTGTTGATTATGGGGGTAAGGGGTGAACTCTTCAAACTGTTGATTATGTGGGGTAAGGGGTGAACTCTTCACTCTGTTGATTATGGGGGGTAAGGGGTGAACTCTTCACTCTGTTGATTATGGGGAGTAAGGGGTGAACTCTTCACTGTTGATTATGGGGGGGAAGGGGTGAACTCTGCACTCTGTTGGCCATGGGGGGGAAGGGGTGAACTCTTCATTCTGCTGATTATGGGGAGTAAGGTGTGAACTCTTCACTCTGTTGATTATGGGGGGTAAGGGGTGAACTGTTCCCTCTGTTGATTCTGGGCGTAAGGGGAGAACTCCACTCTGTTGATTATGGGGTGTAAGGGGTGAACTCTTCACTGTTGATTATGGGGGGTAAGGGGAAAACACTTCACTCTGTTGGCTATGGGGGTAAGGGGTGAACTCTTCACTCTGTTGGCTATGGAGGGTAAGGGGTGAACTCTTCACTCTGTTAATTATGGAGGGAAAGGGGTGAACTCTTCACTCTGTTTATTATGGGGGGTAAGGGGTGAACTCTTCATTCTGCTGATTATGGGGAGTAAGGTGTGAACTCTTCACTCTGTTGATTATGGGGGGCAAGGGGTGAACTCTTCACTCTGTTGATTATGGGGGGTAAGGGGTGAACTCTTCACTCTGTTGATTATGTGGGGTAAGGGGTGAACACTTCACTCTGCTGATTATCGGGAGTAAGGGGTGAACTCTGCACTCTGTTCATTATGGGGGGCAAGGGGTGAACTCCACTCTGTTGATTATGGGGGGTAAGGGGTGAACTGTTCCCTCTGTTGATTTTGGGCGTAAGGGGAGAACTCCACTCTGTTGATTATGGGGAGTAAGGGGTGAACTCTTCACTGTTGATTATGGGGGGTAAGGGGTGAACACTTCACTCTGTTGGCTATGGGGGGTAAGGGGTGAACTCTTCACTCTGTTGGCTATGGAGGGTAAGGGGTGAAGTCTTCACTCTGTTGATTATGGGGGGTAGGTGGTGAACTCTTCACGCTGTTGATTATGAGAGGTAAGGTGTGAACTCTTCACTCTGTTGATTTTGGTGGGTAATGGGTGAACTCTTCACTCTGTTGATTATGTGAGGTAAAGGGTGAATTCTTCACTCTGTTGATTATGGGGGGTAAGGGGTGAACTCTGCACTCAGTTGATTATGGGGGGTAAGGGGTGAACTCTGCACTCTTTTGGCTATGGGGGGGAAGGGGTGAACTCTGCACTCAGTTGATTATGGGGGGTAAGGGGTGAACTCTTCACTCTGTTGATTATGAGAGGTAAGGGGTGAACTCTTCACTCTGTTGATTATGGGGGGCAAGGGGTGAACTCCACTCTGTTGATTATGGGGGGTAAGGGGTGAACTGTTCCCTCTGTTGATTTTGGGCGTAAGGGGAGAACTCCACTCTGTTGATTGTGGGGAGTAAGGGGTGAACTCTTCACTGTTGATTATGAGGGGTAAGGGGTGAACACTTCACTCTGTTGGCTATGGGGGGTAAGGGGTGAACTCTTCACTCTGTTGGCTATGGAGGGTAAGGGGTGAACTCTTCACTCTGTTGATTATGGGGGGCAGTGGGTGAACACTTCACGCTGTTGATTATGAGAGGTAAGGGGTGAACTCTTCACTCTGTTGATTTTGGGGGGTAATGGGTGAACTCTTCACTCTGTTGATTATGTGAGGTAAGGGGTGAATTCTTCACTCTGTTGATTATGGGGGGTAAGGGGTGAACTCTTCACTCTTTTGGCTATGGGGGGGAAGGGGTGAACTCTGCACTCAGTTGATTATGGGGGTAAGGGTTGAACTCTTCACTCTGTTGATTATGGGGGTAAGGGGTGAACTCTTCACTCTGTTGTTTATGGGGGGTAAGGGGTGAACTCTTCACTCTGTTGATTATGGGGGGTAAGGGGTGAACTCTGCACTCTGTTGATTATGGGGGGTAAGGGGTGAACTCTGCACTCTGTTGGCTATGGGGGGGAAGGGGTGAACTCTTCACTCTGTTGATTATGGGGGGTAAGGGGTGAACTCTTCACTCTGTTGATTATGGGGGTTAAGGGGTGAACTCTGCACTCTGTTGATTATGGGGGGTAAGGGGTGAAATCATCACTCTGTTGATTATGGTGGGTAAGGGGTGAACTCTGCACTCTGTTGATTATGGGGGTTAAGGGGTGAACTCTTCACTCTGTTGATTATGGGGGGTAAGGGGTGAAATCCTCACTCTGTTGATTATGGGGGGTAAGGGGTGAACTCTGCACTCTGTTGATTATGGGGGGTAAGGGGTGAACTCTTCACCCTCTTGATTATGGGGGTAAGGGGTGAACTCTTCATTCTGTTTATTATGGGGGGTAAGGGGTGAACTCTTCACCCTCTTGATTATGGGGGTAAGGGGTGAAATCTTCACTCTGTTGATTATGGGGGGTAAGGGGTGAAATCCTCACTCTGTTGATTATGGGGGGTAAGGGGTGAAATCATCACTCTGTTGATTATGGGGGGTAAGGGGTGAAATCCTCACTCTGTTGATTATGGGGGGTAAGGGGTGAACTCTGCACTCTGTTGATTATGGGGGGTAAGGGGTGAACTCTTCACTCTGTTGATTATGGGGGGAAAGGGGTGAAATCCTCACTCTGTTGATTATGGGGGGTAAGGGGTGAACTCTGCACTCTGTTGATTATGGGGGGTAAGGGGTGAACTCTTCACCCTCTTGATTATGGGGGTAAGGGGTGAACTCTTCACTCTGTTGATTATGGGGGGTAAGGGGTGAACTCTTCACTCTGTTGATTATGGGGGTAAGGGGTGAACTCTTCACTCTGTTGATTATGGGGGGTAAGGGGTGAACTCTTCACTCTGTTAATTATGGGGGGAAAGGGGTGAACTCTTCACTCTGTTTATTATGGGGGGAAAGGGGTGAACTCTGCACTCTTGCTTATGGGGAGTAAGGGGTGAACTCTTCACTCTGATGATTATGGGGGGTAAGGGGTGAACTATTCACTCTGTTGATTATGGGGGGTAAGGGGTGAACTCTGCACTGTTGATTATGGGGGGTAAGGGGTGAACTCTTCACTCTGTTGATTATGTGAGGTAAGGGGTGAACTCTTCACTCTGTTGATTATGGGGGGTAAGGGGTGAACTCTGCACTCTGATGATTATGGGGGGTAAGGGGTGAACTCTTCACTCTTTTGATTATGGGGGGTAAGGGGTGAACTCTGCACTCTGTTGGCATTGGGGGGGAAGGGGTGAACTCTTCACTCTGTTGATTATGGGGGGTAAGGGGTGAACTCTTCACTCTGTTGATTATATGGGTTAAGGGGTGAACTCTGCACTCTGGTGATTATGGGGGGTAAGGGGTGAACTCTTCACTCTGTTGATTATGGGGGGTAAGGGGTGAAATCCTCACTCTGTTGATTATGGGAGGTAAGGGGTGAACTCTTCACTCTGTTGATTATGGGGGTAAGGGGTGAACTCTTCAAACTGTTGATTATGTGGGGTAAGGGGTGAACTCTTCACTCTGTTGATTATGGGGGGTAAGGGGTGAACTCTTCACTCTGTTGATTATGGGGAGTAAGGGGTGAACTCTTCACTGTTGATTATGGGGGGGAAGGGGTGAACTCTGCACTCTGTTGGCCATGGGGGGGAAGGGGTGAACTCTTCATTCTGCTGATTATGGGGAGTAAGGTGTGAACTCTTCACTCTGTTGATTATGGGGGGTAAGGGGTGAACTGTTCCCTCTGTTGATTCTGGGCGTAAGGGGAGAACTCCACTCTGTTGATTATGGGGTGTAAGGGGTGAACTCTTCACTGTTGATTATGGGGGGTAAGGGGAAAACACTTCACTCTGTTGGCTATGGGGGTAAGGGGTGAACTCTTCACTCTGTTGGCTATGGAGGGTAAGGGGTGAACTCTTCACTCTGTTAATTATGGAGGGAAAGGGGTGAACTCTTCACTCTGTTTATTATGGGGGGTAAGGGGTGAACTCTTCATTCTGCTGATTATGGGGAGTAAGGTGTGAACTCTTCACTCTGTTGATTATGGGGGGCAAGGGGTGAACTCTTCACTCTGTTGATTATGGGGGGTAAGGGGTGAACTCTTCACTCTGTTGATTATGTGGGGTAAGGGGTGAACACTTCACTCTGCTGATTATCGGGAGTAAGGGGTGAACTCTGCACTCTGTTCATTATGGGGGGCAAGGGGTGAACTCCACTCTGTTGATTATGGGGGGTAAGGGGTGAACTGTTCCCTCTGTTGATTTTGGGCGTAAGGGGAGAACTCCACTCTGTTGATTATGGGGAGTAAGGGGTGAACTCTTCACTGTTGATTATGGGGGGTAAGGGGTGAACACTTCACTCTGTTGGCTATGGGGGGTAAGGGGTGAACTCTTCACTCTGTTGGCTATGGAGGGTAAGGGGTGAAGTCTTCACTCTGTTGATTATGGGGGGTAGGTGGTGAACTCTTCACGCTGTTGATTATGAGAGGTAAGGTGTGAACTCTTCACTCTGTTGATTTTGGTGGGTAATGGGTGAACTCTTCACTCTGTTGATTATGTGAGGTAAAGGGTGAATTCTTCACTCTGTTGATTATGGGGGGTAAGGGGTGAACTCTGCACTCAGTTGATTATGGGGGGTAAGGGGTGAACTCTGCACTCTTTTGGCTATGGGGGGGAAGGGGTGAACTCTGCACTCAGTTGATTATGGGGGGTAAGGGGTGAACTCTTCACTCTGTTGATTATGAGAGGTAAGGGGTGAACTCTTCACTCTGTTGATTATGGGGGGCAAGGGGTGAACTCCACTCTGTTGATTATGGGGGGTAAGGGGTGAACTGTTCCCTCTGTTGATTTTGGGCGTAAGGGGAGAACTCCACTCTGTTGATTGTGGGGAGTAAGGGGTGAACTCTTCACTGTTGATTATGAGGGGTAAGGGGTGAACACTTCACTCTGTTGGCTATGGGGGGTAAGGGGTGAACTCTTCACTCTGTTGGCTATGGAGGGTAAGGGGTGAACTCTTCACTCTGTTGATTATGGGGGGCAGTGGGTGAACACTTCACGCTGTTGATTATGAGAGGTAAGGGGTGAACTCTTCACTCTGTTGATTTTGGGGGGTAATGGGTGAACTCTTCACTCTGTTGATTATGTGAGGTAAGGGGTGAATTCTTCACTCTGTTGATTATGGGGGGTAAGGGGTGAACTCTTCACTCTTTTGGCTATGGGGGGGAAGGGGTGAACTCTGCACTCAGTTGATTATGGGGGTAAGGGTTGAACTCTTCACTCTGTTGATTATGGGGGGTAAGGGGTGAACTCTTCACTCTGTTGTTTATGGGGGGTAAGGGGTGAACTCTTCACTCTGTTGATTATGGGGGGTAAGGGGTGAACACTTCACTCTGTTGATTATGGGGGGTAAGGGGTGAGCTCTGCACTCACATGATTATGGGGGGTAAGGGGATAACTCTGCACTCTTTTGATTATGTGAGGTAACGGGTGAACTCTTCACTCTGTTGATTATGGGGGGTAAGGGGTGAACTCTTCACTCTGTTGATTATGTGGGATAAGGGGTGAACTCTTCACTCTGTTGATTATGGGGGGTAAGGGGTGAACACTTCACTCTGTTGATTATGGGGGGTAAGGGGTGAACTCTTCACTCTGTTGATTATGGGGTGCAAGGTGTGAACTCCACTCTGTTGATTATGGGGGGTAAGGGGTGAACTCTTCACTCTGTTGGCTATGGGGGGCAAGGGGTGAACTCTTCACTCTATTGATTATGGGGGGTAAGGGGTGAACTCTTCACTCTGTTGATTCTGGGGGTAAGGGGTGAACTCTTCACTCTGTTGATTATGTGGGGTAAGGGGTGAACTCTTCACTCTGTTGGCTATGGGGGGTAAGGGGTGAACTCTTCACTCTGTTGATTATGTGGGGTAAGGGGTGAACACTGCACTCAGATGAATATGGGGGTTAATGGGTGAACTCTGCACTCTGTTGATTATGGGGGGTAAGGGGTGAACTCTGCACTCTGTTGGCTTTGGGGGGGAAGGGGTGAACTCTTCACTCTGTTGATTATGGGGGGTAAGGGGTGAAATCTTCACTCTGTTGATTATGGGGGTTAAGGGGTGAACTCTGCACTCTGGTGATTATGGGGGGTAAGGGGTGAACTCTTCACTCTGTTGATTATGGGGGGTAAGGGGTGAACTCTTCACTCTGTTGTTTATGGGGGGTAAGGGGTGAACTCTTCACTCTGTTGATTATGGGGGGTAAGGGGTGAACACTTCACTCTGTTGATTATGGGGGGTAAGGGGTGAGCTCTGCACTCAGATGATTATGGGGGTAAGGGGTGAACTCTGCACTCAGATGATTATGGGGGGTAAGGGGATAACTCTGCACTCTTTTGATTATGTGAGGTAACGGGTGAACTCTTCACTCTGTTGATTATGGGGGGTAAGGGGTGAACTCTTCACTCTGTTGATTATGTGGGATAAGGGGTGAACTGTTCACTCTGTTGATTATGGGGGGTAAGGGGTGAACACTTCACTCTGTTGATTATGGGGGGTAAGGGGTGAACTCTTCACTCTGTTGATTATGGGGTGCAAGGTGTGAACTCCACTCTGTTGATTATGGGGGGTAAGGGGTGAACTCTTCACTCTGTTGGCTATGGGGGGCAAGGGGTGAACTCTTCACTCTATTGATTATGGGGGGTAAGGGGTGAACTCTTCACTCTGTTGATTCTGGGGGTAAGGGGTGAACTCTTCACTCTGTTGATTATGTGGGGTAAGGGGTGAACTCTTCACTCTGTTGGCTATGTGGGGTAAGGGGTGAACTCTTCACTCTGTTGATTATGGGGGGAAGGGGTGAACTCTTCACTCTGTTGATTATGGGGGTAAGGGGTGAACTCTTCACTCTGTTGATTATGTGGGGTAAGGGGTGAACACTGCACTCAGATGATTATGGGGGGTAATGGGTGAACTCTGCACTCTGTTGATTATGGGGGGTAAGGGGTGAACTCTGCACTCTGTTGGCTTTGGGGGGGAAGGGGTGAACTCTTCACTCTGTTGATTATGGGGGGTAAGGGGTGAACTCTTCACTCTGTTGATTATGGGGGTTAAGGGGTGAACTCTGCACTCTGGTGATTATGGGGGGTAAGGGGTGAACACTTCACTCTGTTGATTATGGGGGTTAAGGGGTGAACGCTGCACTCTGGTGATTATGGGGGGTAAGGGGTGAACTCTTCACTCTGTTGATTATGGGGGGTAAGGGGTGAAATCCTCACTCTGTTGATTATGGGGGGTAAGGGGTGAACTCTGCACTCTGTTGATTATGGGGGGTAAGGGGTGAACTCTTCACTCTGTTGATTATGGGGGGTAAGGGGTGAAATCCTCACTCTGTTGATTATGGGGGGTAAGGGATGAACTCTGCACTCTGTTGATTATGGGGGGTTAAGGGGTGAACTCTTCACCCTCTTGATTATGGGGGTAAGGGGTGAACTCTTCAATCTGTTGATGATGGGGGGTAAGGGGTGAAATCCTCACTCTGTTGATTATGGGGGGTAAGGGGTGAACTGTGCACTCTGTTGATTATGGGGGGTAAGGGGTGAAGTCTTCACTCTGTTGATTATGGGGGGCAAGGGGTGAACTCTTCACTCTGTTGATTATGGGGGTAAGGGGTGAACTCTTCACTCTGTTGATTATGTGGGGTAAGGGGTGAACACTGCACTCAGATGATTATGGGGGGTAATGGGTGAACTCTGCACTCTGTTGATTATGGGGGGTAAGGGGTGAACTCTGCACTCTGTTGGCTTTGGGGGGGAAGGGGTGAACTCTTCACTCTGTTGATTATGGGGGGTAAGGGGTGAACTCTTCACTCTGTTGATTATGGGGGTTAAGGGGTGAACTCTGCACTCTGGTGATTATGGGGGGTAAGGGGTGAACACTTCACTCTGTTGATTATGGGGGTTAAGGGGTGAACGCTGCACTCTGGTGATTATGGGGGGTAAGGGGTGAACTCTTCACTCTGTTGATTATGGGGGGTAAGGGGTGAAATCCTCACTCTGTTGATTATGGGGGGTAAGGGGTGAACTCTGCACTCTGTTGATTATGGGGGGTAAGGGGTGAACTCTTCACTCTGTTGATTATGGGGGGTAAGGGGTGAAATCCTCACTCTGTTGATTATGGGGGGTAAGGGATGAACTCTGCACTCTGTTGATTATGGGGGGTTAAGGGGTGAACTCTTCACCCTCTTGATTATGGGGGTAAGGGGTGAACTCTTCAATCTGTTGATGATGGGGGGTAAGGGGTGAAATCCTCACTCTGTTGATTATGGGGGGTAAGGGGTGAACTGTGCACTCTGTTGATTATGGGGGGTAAGGGGTGAAGTCTTCACTCTGTTGATTATGGGGGGCAAGGGGTGAAATCCTCACTCTGTTATTATGGGGGGTAAGGGGTGAACTCTGCACTCTGTTGATTATGGGGGGTAAGGGGATAACTCTGCACTCTTTTGATTATGTGAGGTAACGGGTGAACTCTTCACTCTGTTGATTATGGGGGGTAAGGGGTGAACTCTTCACTCTGTTGATTATGTGGGATAAGGGGTGAACTGTTCACTCTGTTGATTATGGGGGGTAAGGGGTGAACACTTCACTCTGTTGATTATGGGGGGTAAGGGGTGAACTCTTCACTCTGTTGATTATGGGGTGCAAGGTGTGAACTCCACTCTGTTGATTATGGGGGGTAAGGGGTGAACTCTTCACTCTGTTGGCTATGGGGGGCAAGGGGTGAACTCTTCACTCTATTGATTATGGGGGGTAAGGGGTGAACTCTTCACTCTGTTGATTCTGGGGGTAAGGGGTGAACTCTTCACTCTGTTGATTATGTGGGGTAAGGGGTGAACTCTTCACTCTGTTGGCTATGGGGGGTAAGGGGTGAACTCTTCACTCTGTTGATTATGGGGGGAAGGGGTGAACTCTTCACTCTGTTGATTATGGGGGTAAGGGGTGAACTCTTCACTCTGTTGATTATGTGGGGTAAGGGGTGAACACTGCACTCAGATGATTATGGGGGGTAATGGGTGAACTCTGCACTCTGTTGATTATGGGGGGTAAGGGGTGAACTCTGCACTCTGTTGGCTTTGGGGGGGAAGGGGTGAACTCTTCACTCTGTTGATTATGGGGGGTAAGGTGTGAACTCTTCACTCTGTTGATTATGGGGGTTAAGGGGTGAACTCTGCACTCTGGTGATTATGGGGGGTAAGGGGTGAACACTTCACTCTGTTGATTATGGGGGTTAAGGGGTGAACGCTGCACTCTGGTGATTATGGGGGGTAAGGGGTGAACTCTTCACTCTGTTGATTATGGGGGGTAAGGGGTGAAATCCTCACTCTGTTGATTATGGGGGGTAAGGGGTGAACTCTGCACTCTGTTGATTATGGGGGGTAAGGGGTGAACTCTTCACTCTGTTGATTATGGGGGGTAAGGGGTGAAATCCTCACTCTGTTGATTATGGGGGGTAAGGGATGAACTCTGCACTCTGTTGATTATGGGGGGTTAAGGGGTGAACTCTTCACCCTCTTGATTATGGGGGTAAGGGGTGAACTCTTCAATCTGTTGATGATGGGGGGTAAGGGGTGAAATCCTCACTCTGTTGATTATGGGGGGTAAGGGGTGAACTGTGCACTCTGTTGATTATGGGGGGTAAGGGGTGAAGTCTTCACTCTGTTGATTATGGGGGGCAAGGGGTGAAATCCTCACTCTGTTATTATGGGGGGTAAGGGGTGAACTCTGCACTCTGTTGATTATGGGGGGTAAGGGGTGAACTCTTCACCCTCTTGATTATGGGGGTAAGGGGTGAACTCTTCACTCTGTTGATTATGGGGGGTAAGGGGTGAACTCTTCACTCTGTTGATTATGGCGGTAAGGGGTGAACTCTTCACTCTGTTGATTATGGGGGGTAAGGGGTGAACTCTTCACTCTGTTGGCTATTTGGGGTAAGGGGTGAACTCTGCACTCTGTTGGCATTGGGGGGGAAGGGGTGAACTCTTCACTCTGTTGATTATGGGGGGTAAGGGGTGAACTCTTCACTCTGTTGATTATATGGGTTAAGGGGTGAACTATGCACTCTGTTGATTATGGGGGGAAGGGGTGAACTCTTCACTCTGTTGATTATGGGGGTAAGGGGTGAACTCTTCACTCTGTTGATTATGTGGGGTAAGGGGTGAACACTGCACTCAGATGATTATGGGGGGTAATGGGTGAACTCTGCACTCTGTTGATTATGGGGGGTAAGGGGTGAACTCTGCACTCTGTTGGCTTTGGGGGGGAAGGGGTGAACTCTTCACTCTGTTGATTATGGGGGGTAAGGTGTGAACTCTTCACTCTGTTGATTATGGGGGTTAAGGGGTGAACTCTGCACTCTGGTGATTATGGGGGGTAAGGGGTGAACACTTCACTCTGTTGATTATGGGGGTTAAGGGGTGAACGCTGCACTCTGGTGATTATGGGGGGTAAGGGGTGAACTCTTCACTCTGTTGATTATGGGGGGTAAGGGGTGAAATCCTCACTCTGTTGATTATGGGGGGTAAGGGGTGAACTCTGCACTCTGTTGATTATGGGGGGTAAGGGGTGAACTCTTCACTCTGTTGATTATGGGGGGTAAGGGGTGAAATCCTCACTCTGTTGATTATGGGGGGTAAGGGATGAACTCTGCACTCTGTTGATTATGGGGGGTTAAGGGGTGAACTCTTCACCCTCTTGATTATGGGGGTAAGGGGTGAACTCTTCAATCTGTTGATGATGGGGGGTAAGGGGTGAAATCCTCACTCTGTTGATTATGGGGGGTAAGGGGTGAACTGTGCACTCTGTTGATTATGGGGGGTAAGGGGTGAAGTCTTCACTCTGTTGATTATGGGGGGCAAGGGGTGAAATCCTCACTCTGTTATTATGGGGGGTAAGGGGTGAACTCTGCACTCTGTTGATTATGGGGGGTAAGGGGTGAACTCTTCACCCTCTTGATTATGGGGGTAAGGGGTGAACTCTTCACTCTGTTGATTATGGGGGGTAAGGGGTGAACTCTTCACTCTGTTGATTATGGCGGTAAGGGGTGAACTCTTCACTCTGTTGATTATGGGGGGTAAGGGGTGAACTCTTCACTCTGTTGGCTATTTGGGGTAAGGGGTGAACTCTGCACTCTGTTGGCATTGGGGGGGAAGGGGTGAACTCTTCACTCTGTTGATTATGGGGGGTAAGGGGTGAACTCTTCACTCTGTTGATTATATGGGTTAAGGGGTGAACTATGCACTCTGGTGATTATGGGGGGTAAGGGGTGAACTCTTCACTCTGTTGATTATGGGGGGTAAGGGGTGAAATCCTCACTCTGTTGATTATGGGAGGTAAGGGGTGAACTCTTCACTCTGTTGATTATGGGGGTAAGGGGTGAACTCTTCAAACTGTTGATTATGGGGGGTAAGGGGTGAACTCTTCACTCTGTTGATTATGGGGGGTAAGGGGTGAACTCTTCACTCTGTTGATTATGGGGGGTAAGGGGTGAACTCTTCACTCTGTTGATTATGGGGAGGAAGGGGTGAACTCTTCACTGTGGATTATGGGGGGGAAGTGGTGAACTCTGCACTCTGTTGGCCATGTGGGGGGGGGGGAAGGGGTGAACTCTTCATTCTGCTGATTATGGGGAGTAAGGTGTGAACTCTTCACTCTGTTGATTATGGGGGGTAAGGGGTGAACTGTTCCCTCTGTTGATTCTGGGCGTAAGGGGAGAACTCCACTCTGTTGATTATGGGGTGTAAGGGGTGAACTCTTCACTCTGTTGGCTATGGGGGGTAAGGGGTGAACTCTTCACTCTGTTGGCTATGGAGGGTAAGGGGTGAACTCTTCACTCTGTTAATTATGGAGGGAAAGGGGTGAACTCTTCACTCTGTTTATTATGGGGAGTAAGGGGTGAACTCTTCATTCTGCTGATTATGGGGAGTAAGGTGTGAACTCCTCACTCTGTTGATTATGGGGGGCAAGGGGTGAACTCTTCACTCTGTTGATTATGGGGGGTAAGGGGTGAACTCTTCACTCTGTTGATTATGTGGGGTAAGGGGTGAACACTTCACTCTGCTGATTATCGGGGGTAAGGGGTGAACTCTGCACTCTGTTGATTATGGGGGGCAAGGGGTGAACTCCACTCTGTTGATTATGGGGGGTAAGGGGTGAACTGTTCCCTCTGTTGATTTTGGGCGTAAGGGGAGAACCCCACTCTGTTGATTATGGGGAGTAAGGGGTGAACTCTTCACTGTTGATTATGGGGGGTAAGGGGTGAACACTTCACTCTGTTGGCTGTGGGGGGTAAGGGGTGAACTCTTCACTCTGTTGGCTATGGAGGGTAAGGGGTGAACTCTTCACTCTGTTGATTATGGGGGGTAGGTGGTGAACTCTTCACGCTGTTGATTATGAGAGGTAAGGTGTGAACTCTTCACTCTGTTGATTTTGGTGGGTAATGGGTGAACTCTTCACTCTGTTGATTATGTGAGGTAAAGGGTGAATTCTTCACTCTGTTGATTATGGGGGGTAAGGGGTGAACTCTGCACTCAGTTGATTATGGGGGGTAAGGGGTGAACTCTGCACTCTGTTGGCATTGTGGGGGAAGGGGTGAACTCTTCACTCTGTTGATTATGGGGGGTAAGGGGTGAACTCTTCACTCTGTTGATTATATGGGTTAAGGGGTGAACTCTGCACTCTGGTGATTATGGGGGGTAAGGGGTGAACTCTTCACTATGTTGATTATGGGGGGTAAGGGGTGAAATCCTCACTCTGTTGATTATGGGAGGTAAGGGGTGAACTCTTCACTCTGTTGATTATGGGGGTAAGGGGTGAACTCTTCAAACTGTTGATTATGGGGGGTAAGGGGTGAACTCTTCACTCTGTTGATTATGGGGGGTAAGGGGTGAACTCTTCACTCTGTTGATTATGGGGGGTAAGGGGTGAACTCTTCACTCTTGATTATGGGGAGTAAGGGGTGAACTCTTCACTGTTGATTATGGGGGGGAAGGGGTGAACTCTGCACTCTGTTGGCCATGGGGGGGGAAGGGGTGAACTCTTCATTCTGCTGATTATGGGGAGTAAGGTGTGAACTCTTCACTCTGTTGATTATGGGGGGTAAGGGGTGAACTGTTCCCTCTGTTGATTCTGTGCGTAAGGGGTGAACTCCACTCTGTTGATTATGGGGTGTAAGGGGTGAACTCTTCACTGTTGATTATGGGGGGTAAGGTGTAAACACTTCACTCTGTTGGCTATGGGGGGTAAGGGGTGAACTCTTCACTCTGTTGGCTATGGAGGGTAAGGGGTGAACTCTTCACTCTGTTAATTATGGAGGGAAAGGGGTGAACTCTTCACTCTGTTTATTATGGGGAGTAAGGGGTGAACTCTTCATTCTGCTGATTATGGGGAGTAAGGTGTGAACTCCTCACTCTGTTGATTATGGGGGGCAAGGGGTGAACTCTTCACTCTGTTGATTATGGGGGGTAAGGGGTGAACTCTTCACTCTGTTGATTATGTGGGGTAAGGGGTGAACACTTCACTCTGCTGATTATCGGGGGTAAGGGGTGAACTCTGCACTCTGTTGATTATGGGGGGCAAGGGGTGAACTCCACTCTGTTGATTATGGGGGGTAAGGGGTGAACTGTTCCCTCTGTTGATTTTGGGCGTAAGGGGAGAACTCCACTCTGTTGATTATGGGGAGTAAGGGGTGAACTCTTCACTGTTGATTATGGGGGGTAAGGGGTGAACACTTCACTCTGTTGGCTATGGGGGGTAAGGGGTGAACTCTTCACTCTGTTGGCTATGGAGGGTAAGGGGTGAACTCTTCCCTCTGTTGATTATGGGGGGTAGGTGGTGAACTCTTCACGCTGTTGATTATGAGAGGTAAGGTGTGAACTCTTCACTCTGTTGATTTTGGGGGGTAATGGGTGAACTCTTCACTCTGTTGATTATGTGAGGTAAAGGGTGAATTTTTCACTCTGTTGATTATGGGGGGTAAGGGGTGAACTCTGCACTCAGTTGATTATGGGGGGTAAGGGGTGAACTCTGCACTCTTTTGGCTATGGGGGGGAAGGGGTGAACTCTGCACTCAGTTGATTATGGGGGGTAAGGGGTGAACTCTTCACTCTGTTGATTATGAGACGTAAGGGGTGAACTTTTCACTCTGTTGATAATGGGGGGCAAGGGGTGAACTCCACTCTGTTGATTATGGGGGGTAACGGGTGAACTGTTCCCTCTGTTGATTTTGGGCGTAAGGAGAGAACTCCACTCTGTTGATTATGGGGAGTAAGGGGTGAACTCTTCACTGTTGATTATGGGGGGTAAGGGGTGAACACTTCACTCTGTTGGCTATGGGGGGTAAGGGGTGAACTCTTCACTCTGTTGGCTATGGAGGATAAGGGGTGAACTCTTCACTCTGTTGATTATGGGGGGTAGTGGGTGAACACTTCACGCTGTTGATTATGAGAGGTAAGGGGTGAACTCTTCACTCTGTTGATTTTGGGGGGTAATGGGTGAACTCTTCACTCTGTTGATTATGTGAGGTAAGGGGTGAATTCTTCACTCTGTTGATTATGGGGGGTAAGGGGTGAACTCTGCACTCTTTTGGCTATGGGGGGGAAGGGGTGAACTCTGCACTCAGTTGATTATGGGGGGTAAGGGGTGAACTCTTCACTCTGTTGATTATGGGGGGTAAGGGGTGAACTCTTCACTCTGTTGATTATGTGGGATAAGGGGTGAACTCTTCACTCTGTTGATTATGGGGGGTAAGGGGTGAACACTTCACTCTGTTGATTATGGGGGGTAAGGGGTGAACACTTCACTCTGTTGATTATGGGGTGCAAGGTGTGAACTCCACTCTGTTGATTATGGGGGGTAAGGGGTGAACTCTTCACTCTGTTGGCTATGGGGGGCAAGGGGTGAACTCTTCACTCTATTGATTATGGGGGGTAAGGGGTGAACTCTTCACTCTGTTGATTATGTGGGTTAAGGGGTGAACTCTTCACTCTGTTGGCTATGGGGGGTAAGGGGTGAACTCTTCACTCTGTTGATTATGGGGGGAAGGGGTGAACTCTTCACTCTGTTGATTATGGGGGTAAGGGGTGAACTCTTCACTCTGTTGATTATGTGGGGTAAGGGGTGAACACTGCACTCAGATGATTATGGGGGGTAATGGGTGAACTCTGCACTCTGTTGATTATGGGGGGTAAGGGGTGAACTCTGCACTCTGTTGGCTTTGGGGGGGAAGGGGTGAACTCTTCACTCTGTTGATTATGGGGGGTAAGGGGTGAACTCTTCACTCTGTTGATTATGGGGGGTAAGGGGTGAACTCTGCACTCTGTTGATTATGGGTGGTAAGGGGTGAACTCTTCACCCTCTTGATTATGGGGGTAAGGGGTGAACTCTTCACTCTGTTGATTATGGGGGGTAAGGGGTGAACTCTTCACTCTGTTGATTATGGGGGTAAGGGGTGAACTCTTCACTCTGTTGATTATGGGGGGTAAGGGGTGAACTCTTCACTCTGTTGGCTATTTGGGGTAAGGGGTGAACTCTGCACTCTGTTGGCATTGGGGGGGAAGGGGTGAACTCTTCACTCTGTTGATTATGGGGGGTAAGGGGTGAACTCTTCACTCTGTTGATTATATGGGTTAAGGGGTGAACTATGCACTCTGGTGATTATGGGGGGTAAGGGGTGAACTCTTCACTCTGTTGATTATGGGGGGTAAGGGGTGAAATCCTCACTCTGTTGATTATGGGAGGTAAGGGGTGAACTCTTCACTCTGTTGATTATGGAGGTAGGGGGTGAACTCTTCAAACTGTTGATTATGGGGGGTAAGGGGTGTACTCTTCACTCTGTTGATTATGGGGGGTAAGGGGTGAACTCTTCACTCTGTTGATTATGGGGGGTAAGGGGTGAACTCTTCACTCTGTTGATTATGGGGAGGAAGGGGTGAACTCTTCACTGTTGATTATGGGGGGGAAGGGGTGAACTCTGCACTCTGTTGGCCATGGGGGGGGGGGGGAAGGGGTGAACTCTTCATTCTGCTGATTATGGGGAGTAAGGTGTGAACTCTTCACTCTGTTGATTATGGGGGGTAAGGGGTGAACTGTTCCCTCTGTTGATTCTGGGCGTAAGGGGAGAACGCCACTCTGTTGATTATGGGGTGTAAGGGGTGAACTCTTCACTGTTGATTATGGGGGGTAAGGGGTAAACACTTCACTCTGTTGGCTATGGGGGGTAAGGGGTGAACTCTTCACTCTGTTGGCTATGGAGGGTAAGGGGTGAACTCTTCACTCTGTTAATTATGGAGGGAAAGGGGTGAACTCTTCACTCCGTTTATTATGGGGAGTAAGGGGTGAACTCTTCATTCTGCTGATTATGGGGAGTAAGGTGTGAACTCCTCACTCTGTTGATTATGGGGGGCAAGGGGTGAACTCTTCACTCTGTTGATTATGGGGGGTAAGGGGTGAACTCTTCACTCTGTTGATTATGTGGGGTAAGGGGTGAACACTTCACTCTGCTGATTATCGGGGGTAAGGGGTGAACTCTGCACTCTGTTGATTATGGGGGGCAAGGGGTGAACTCCACTCTGTTGATTATGGGGGGTAAGGGGTGAACTGTTCCCTCTGTTGATTTTGGGCGTAAGGGGAGAACTCCACTCTGTTGATTATGGGGAGTAAGGGGTGAACTCTTCACTGTTGATTATGGGGGGTAAGGGGTGAACACTTCACTCTGTTGGCTATGGGGGGTAAGGGGTGAACTCTTCACTCTGTTGGCTATGGAGGGTAAGGGGTGAACTCTTCACTCTGTTGATTATGGGGGGTAAGGGGTGAACTCTTCACTCTGTTGATTATGGGGGTTAAGGGGTGAACTCTGCACTCTGGTGATTATGGGGGGTAAGGGGTGAACTCTTCACTCTGTTGATTATGGGGGTTAAGGGGTGAACTCAGCACTCTGGTGATTATGGGGGGTAAGGGGTGAACTCTTCACTCTGTTGATTATGGGGGGTAAGGGGTGAAATCCTCACTCTGTTGATTATGGGGGGTAAGGGGTGAACTCTGCACTCTATTGATTATGGGGGGTAAGGGGTGAACTCTTCACTCTGTTGATTATGGGGGGTAAGGGGTGAAATCCTCACTCTGTTGATTATGGGGGGTAAGGGATGAACTCTGCACTCTGTTGATTATGGGGGGTTAAGGGGTGAACTTTTCACCCTCTTGATTATGGGGGTAAGGGGTGAACTCTTCAATCTGTTGATGATGGGGGGAAAGGGGTGAAATCCTCACTCTGTTGATTATGGGGGTAAGGGGTGAACTGTGCACTCTGTTGATTATGGGGGGTAAGGGGTGAAGTCTTCACTCTGTTGATTATGGGGGGCAAGGGGTGAAATCCTCACTCTGTTATTATGTGGGGTAAGGGGTGAACTCTGCACTCTGTTGATTATGGGGGGTAAGGGGTGAACTCTTCACCCTCTTGATTATGGGGGTATGGGGTGAACTCTTCACTCTGTTGATTATGGGGGGTAAGGGGTGAACTCTTCACTCTGTTGATTATGGGGGTAAGGGGTGAACTCTTCACTCTGATGATTATGGTGGGTAAGGGGTGAACTCTTCACTCTGTTTATTATGGGGGGTAAGGGGTGAACTCTGCACTCTTGCTTATGGGGGGTAAGGGGTGAACTCTTCACTCTGATGATTATGGGGGGTAAGGGGTGAACTCTGCACTCCGATGATTATGGGGGGTAAGGGGTGAACTCTGCACTCTGTTGATTATGGGGGGTAAGGGGGGAACTCTTCACTCTTTTGATTATGGGGGTAAGGGGTGAACTCTGCACTCTTGCTTATGGGGGGTAAGGGGTGAACTCTTCACTCTGATGATTATGGGGGGGAAGGGGTGAACTCTTCACTCTGTTGGCTATTTGGGGTAAGGGGTATACTCTTCACTCTGTTGATTATGGGGGGTAAGGTGTGAACTCTTCACTCTGTTGTTTATGGGGGGTAAGGGGTGAACTCTTCACTCTGTTTATTATGGGGGGTAAGGGGTGAACACTTCACTCTGTTGATTATGGGGGGTAAGGGGTGAACTCTGCACTCTGATGATTATGGGGGGTAAGGGGTGAACTCTGCACTCTGTTGATTATGGGGGGTAAGGGGGGAACTCTTCACTCTTTTGATTATGGGGGTAAGGGGTGAACTCTGCACTCTGTTGTCTATGGGGGGGAAGGGGTGAACTCTTCACTCTGTTGATTATGGGGGGTAAGGGGTGAACTCTTCACTCTGTTGATTATATGGGTTAAGGGGTGAACTCTGCACTCTGGTGATTATGGGGGGTAAGGGGTGAACTCTTCACTCTGTTGATTATGGGGGGTAAGGGGTGAAATCCTCACTCTGTTGATTATGGGAGGTAAGGGGTGAACTCTTCACTCTGTTGATTATGGGGGTAAGGGGTGAACTCTTCAAACTGTTGATTATGGGGGGTAAGGGGTGAACTCTTCACTCTGTAGATTATGGGGGGTAAGGTGTGAACTCTTCACTCTGTTGTTTATGGGGGGTAAGGGGTGAACTCTTCACTCTGTTTATTATGGGGGGTAAGGGGTGAACACTTCACTCTGTTGATTATGGGGGGTAAGGGGTGAACTCTGCACTCCGATGATAATGGGGGGTAAGGGGTGAACTCTGCACTCTGTTGATTATGGGGGGTAAGGGGGGAACTCTTCACTCTTTTGATTATGGGGGTAAGGGGTGAACTCTGCACTCTGTTGTCTATGGGGGGGAAGGGGTGAACTCTTCACTCTGTTGATTATGGGGGGTAAGGGGTGAACTCTTCACTCTGTTGATTATATGGGTTAAGGGGTGAACTCTGCACTCTGGTGATTATGGGGGGTAAGGGGTGAACTCTTCACTCTGTTGATTATGGGGGGTAAGGGGTGAAATCCTCACTCTGTTGATTATGGGAGGTAAGGGGTGAACTCTTCACTCTGTTGATTATGGGGGTAAGGGGTGAACTCTTCAAACTGTTGATTATGGGGGGTAAGGGGTGAACTCTTCACTCTGTTGATTATGGGGGGTAAGGGGTGAACTCTTGACTCTGTTGATTATGGGGGGTAAGGGGTGAACTCTTCACTCTGTTGATTATGTGGAGTAAGGGGTGAACTCTTCACTGTTGATTATGGGGGGTAAGGGGTGAACTCTTCACTCTGTTGATTATGGGGGTTAAGGGGTGAACTCTTCACTCTGGTGATTATGGGGGGTAAGGGGTGAACTCTTCACTCTGTTGATTATGGGGGTTAAGGGGTGAACTCTGCACTCTGGTGATTATGGGGGGTAAGGGGTGAACTCTTCACTCTGTTGATTATGGGGGGTAAGGGGTGAAATCCTCACTCTGTTGATTATGGGGGGTAAGGGGTGAACTCTGCACTCTGTTGATTATGGGGGGTAAGGGGTGAACTCTTCACTCTGTTGATTATGGGGGGTAAGGGGTGAAATCCTCACTCTGTTGATTATGGGGGGTAAGGGATGAACTCTGCACTCTGTTGATTATGGGGGGTTAAGGGGTGAACTTTTCACCCTCTTGATTATGGGGTTAAGGCTTGAACTCTTCAATCTGTTGCTGATGGGGGGAAAGGGGTGAAATCCTCACTCTGTTGATTATGGGGGTAAGGGGTGAACTGTGCACTCTGTTGATTATGGGGGGTAAGGGGTGAAGTCTTCACTCTGTTGATTATGGGGGGCAAGGGGTGAAATCGTCACTCTGTTATTATGGGGGGTAAGGGGTGAACTCTGCACTCTGTTGATTATGGGGGGTAAGGGGTGAACTCTTCACCCTCTTGATTATGGGGGTAAGGGGTGAACTCTTCACTCTGTTGATTATGGGGGGTAAGGGGTGAACTCTTCACTCTGTTGATTATGGGGGTAAGGGGTGAACTCTTCACTCTGTTGATTATGGGGGGTAAGGGGTGAACTCTTCACTCGGATGATTATGGGGGGTAAGGGGTGAACTCTTCACTCTGTTTATTATGGGGGGTAAGGGGTGAACTCTGCACTCTTGCTTATGGGGGGTAAGGGGTGAACTCTTCACTCTGATGATTATGGGGGGTAAGGGGTGAACTCTGCACTCCGATGATTATGGGGGGTAAGGGGTGAACTCTGCACTCTGTTGATTATGGGGGGTAAGGGGGGAACTCTTCACTCTTTTGATTATGGGGGTAAGGGGTGAACTCTGCACTCTTGCTTATGGGGGGTAAGGGGTGAACTCTTCACTCTGATGATTATGGGGGGGAAGGGGTGAACTCCACTCTGTTGGCTATTTGGGGTAAGGGGTATACTCTTCACTCTGTTGATTATGGGGGGTAAGGTGTGAACTCTTCACTCTGTTGTTTATGGGGGGTAAGGGGTGAACTCTTCACTCTGTTTATTATGGGGGGTAAGGGGTGAACACTTCACTCTGTTGATTATGGGGGTAAGGGGTGAACTCTGCACTCCGATGATTATGGGGGGTAAGGGGTGAACTCTGCACTCTGTTGATTATGGGGGGTAAGGGGGGAACTCTTCACTCTTTTGATTATGGGGGTAAGGGGTGAACTCTGCACTCTGTTGTCTATGGGGGGGAAGGGGTGAACTCTTCACTCTGTTGATTATGGGGGTAAGGGGTGAACTCTTCACTCTGTTGATTATATGGGTTAAGGGGTGAACTCTGCACTCTGGTGATTATGGGGGGTAAGGGGTGAACTCCACTCTGTTGATTATGGGGGGTAAGGGGTGAAATCCTCACTCTGTTGATTATGGGAGGAAAGGGGTGAACTCTTCACTCTGTTGATTATGGGGGTAAGGGGTGAACTCTTCAAACTGTTGATTATGGGGGGTAAGGGGTGAACTCTTCACTCTGTTGATTATGGGGGGTAAGGGGTGAACTCTTGACTCTGTTGATTATGGGGGGTAAGGGGTGAACTCTTCACTCTGTTGATTATGGGGAGTAAGGGGTGAACTCTTCACTGTTGATTATGGGGGGTAAGGGGTGAACGCTTCACTCTGTTGATTATGGGGGTAAGGGGTGAACTCTTCACTCTGTTGATTATGGGGGGTAAGGGGTGAACTCTTCACTCTGTTAATTATGGGGGGAAAGGGGTGAACTCTTCATTCTGCTGATTATGGGGAGTAAGGTGTGAACGCTTCACTCTGTTGATTATGGGGGTAAGGGGTGAACTCTTCACTCTGTTTATTATGGGGGGGGGTAAGGGGTGAACTCTTCATTCTGCTGATTATGGGGAGTAAGGTGTGAACTCTTCACTCTGTTGATTATGGGGGGTAAGGGGTGAACTCTTCACTCTGTTGATTATGTGGGGTAAGGGGTGAACACTTCACTCTGCTGATTATGGGGGGTAAGGGGTGAACTCTGCACTCTGTTGATTATGGGGGGCAAGGGGTGAACTCCACTCTGTTGATTATGGGGGGTAAGGGGTGAACTGTTCCCTCTGTTGATTCTGGGCATAAGGGGAGAACTCCACTCTGTTGATTATGGGGAGTAAGGGGTGAACTCTTCACTGTTGATTATGGGGGGTAAGGGGTGAAAACTTCACTCTGTTGGCTATGGGGGGTAAGGGGTGATCTCTTCACTCTGTTGCTATGGAGGGTAAGGGGTGAACTCTTCACTCTGTTAATTATGGGGGGAAAGGGGTGAACTCTTCACTCTGTTTATTATGGGGGGTAAGGGGTGAACTCTTCATTCTGCTGATTATGGGGAGTAAGGTGTGAACTCTTCACTCTGCTGATTATGGGGGGTAAGGGGTGAACTCTTCACTCTGTTAATTATGGAGGGAATGGGGTGAACTCTTCACTCTGTTTATTATGGGGAGTAAGGGGTGAACTCTTCATTCTGCTGATTATGGGGAGTAAGGTGTGAACTCTTCACTCTGTTGATTATGGGGGGCAAGGGGTGAACTCTTCACTCTGTTGATTATGGGGGGTAAGGGGTGAACTCTTCACTCTGTTGATTATGGGGGGTAAGGGGTGAACACTTCACTCTGCTGATTATCGGGGGTAATGGGTGAACTCTGCACTCTGTTGATTATGGGGGGCAAGGGGTGAACTCCACTCTGTTGATTATGGGGGTAAGGGGTGAACTCTTCAAACTGTTGATTATGGGGGGTAAGGGGTGAACTCTTCACTCTGTTGATTATGGGGGGTAAGGGGTGAACTCTTGACTCTGTTGATTATGGGGGGTAAGGGGTGAACTCTTCACTCTGTTGATTATGGGGAGTAAGGGGTGAACTCTTCACTGTTGATTATGGGGGGTAAGGGGTGAGCGCTTCACTCTGTTGATTATGGGGGTAAGGGGTGAACTCTTCACTCTGTTGATTATGGGGGGTAAGGGGTGAACTCTTCACTCTGTTAATTATGGGGGGAAAGGGGTGAACTCTTCACTGTTGATTATGGGGGGGTAAGGGGTGAACGCTTCACTCTGTTGATTATGGGGGTAAGGGGTGAACTCTTCACTCTGTTTATTATGGGGGGGGGGGTAAGGGGTGAACTCTTCATTCTGCTGATTATGGGGAGTAAGGTGTGAACTCTTCACTCTGTTGATTATGGGGGGTAAGGGGTGCACACTTCACTCTGCTGATTATGGGGGGTAAGGGGTGAACTCTTCACTCTGTTGATTATGGGGGGTAAGGGGTGAACTCTTGACTCTGTTGATTATGGGGGGTAAGGGGTGAACTCTTCACTCTGTTGATTATGGGGGGTAAGGGGTGAACTCTTGACTCTGTTGATTATGGGGGGTAAGGGGGGAACTCTTCACTCTTTTGATTATGGGGGTAAGGGGTGAACTCTGCACTCTTGCTTATGGGGGGTAAGGGGTGAACTCTTCACTCTGATGATTATGGGGGGGAAGGGGTGAACTCTTCACTCTGTTGGCTATTTGGGGTAAGGGGTATACTCTTCACTCTGTTGATTATGGGGGGTAAGGTGTGAACTCTTCACTCTGTTGTTTATGGGGGGTAAGGGGTGAACTCTTCACTCTGTTTATTATGGGGGGTAAGGGGTGAACACTTCACTCTGTTGATTATGGGGGTAAGGGGTGAACTCTGCACTCCGATGATTATGGGGGGTAAGGGGTGAACTCTGCACTCTGTTGATTATGGGGGGTAAGGGGGGAACTCTTCACTCTTTTGATTATGGGGGTAAGGGGTGAACTCTGCACTCTGTTGTCTATGGGGGGGAAGGGGTGAACTCTTCACTCTGTTGATTATGGGGGTAAGGGGTGAACTCTTCACTCTGTTGATTATATGGGTTAAGGGGTGAACTCTGCACTCTGGTGATTATGGGGGGTAAGGGGTGAACTCCACTCTGTTGATTATGGGGGGTAAGGGGTGAAATCCTCACTCTGTTGATTATGGGAGGTAAGGGGTGAACTCTTCACTCTGTTGATTATGGGGGTAAGGGGTGAACTCTTCAAACTGTTGATTATGGGGGGTAAGGGGTGAACTCTTCACTCTGTTGATTATGGGGGGTAAGGGGTGAACTCTTGACTCTGTTGATTATGGGGGGTAAGGGGTGAACTCTTCACTCTGTTGATTATGGGGAGTAAGGGGTGAACTCTTCACTGTTGATTATGGGGGGTAAGGGGTGAACGCTTCACTCTGTTGATTATGGGGGTAAGGGGTGAACTCTTCACTCTGTTGATTATGGGGGGTAAGGGGTGAACTCTTCACTCTGTTAATTATGGGGGGAAAGGGGTGAACTCTTCATTCTGCTGATTATGGGGAGTAAGGTGTGAACGCTTCACTCTGTTGATTATGGGGGTAAGGGGTGAACTCTTCACTCTGTTTATTATGGGGGGGGTAAGGGGTGAACTCTTCATTCTGCTGATTATGGGGAGTAAGGTGTGAACTCTTCACTCTGTTGATTATGGGGGGTAAGGGGTGAACTCTTCACTCTGTTGATTATGTGGGGTAAGGGGTGAACACTTCACTCTTCTGATTATGGGGGGTAAGGGGTGAACTCTGCACTCTGTTGATTATGGGGGGCAAGGGGTGAACTCCACTCTGTTGATTATGGGGGGTAAGGGGTGAACTGTTCCCTCTGTTGATTCTGGGCATAAGGGGAGAACTCCACTCTGTTGATTATGGGGAGTAAGGGGTGAACTCTTCACTGTTGATTATGGGGGGTAAGGGGTGAACACTTCACTCTGTTGGCTATGGGGGGTAAGGGGTGATCTCTTCACTCTGTTGCTATGGAGGGTAAGGGGTGAACTCTTCACTCTGTTAATTATGGGGGGAAAGGGGTGAACTCTTCACTCTGTTTATTATGGGGGGTAAGGGGTGAACTCTTCATTCTGCTGATTATGGGGAGTAAGGTGTGAACTCTTCACTCTGCTGATTATGGGGGGTAAGGGGTGAACTCTTCACTCTGTTAATTATGGAGGGAATGGGGTGAACTCTTCACTCTGTTTATTATGGGGAGTAAGGGGTGAACTCTTCATTCTGCTGATTATGGGGAGTAAGGTGTGAACTCTTCACTCTGTTGATTATGGGGGGCAAGGGGTGAACTCTTCACTCTGTTGATTATGGGGGGTAAGGGGTGAACTCTTCACTCTGTTGATTATGGGGGGTAAGGGGTGAACACTTCACTCTGCTGATTATCGGGGGTAATGGGTGAACTCTGCACTCTGTTGATTATGGGGGGCAAGGGGTGAACTCCACTCTGTTGATTATGGGGGTAAGGGGTGAACTTTTCAAACTGTTGATTATGGGGGGTAAGGGGTGAACTCTTCACTCTGTTGATTATGGGGGGTAAGGGGTGAACTCTTGACTCTGTTGATTATGGGGGGTAAGGGGTGAACTCTTCACTCTGTTGATTATGGGGAGTAAGGGGTGAACTCTTCACTGTTGATTATGGGGGGTAAGGGGTGAGCGCTTCACTCTGTTGATTATGGGGGTAAGGGGTGAACTCTTCACTCTGTTGATTATGGGGGGTAAGGGGTGAACTCTTCACTCTGTTAATTATGGGGGGAAAGGGGTGAACTCTTCACTGTTGATTATGGGGGGGTAAGGGGTGAACGCTTCACTCTGTTGATTATGGGGGTAAGGGGTGAACTCTTCACTCTGTTTATTATGGGGGGGGGTAAGGGGTGAACTCTTCATTCTGCTGATTATGGGGAGTAAGGTGTGAACTCTTCACTCTGTTGATTATGGGGGGTAAGGGGTGCACACTTCACTCTGCTGATTATGGGGGGTAAGGGGTGAACTCTTCACTCTGTTGATTATGGGGGGTAAGGGGTGAACTCTTGACTCTGTTGATTATGGGGGGTAAGGGGTGAACTCTTCACTCTGTTGATTATGGGGGGTAAGGGGTGAACTCTTGACTCTGTTGATTATGGGGGGTAAGGGGTGAACTCTTCACTCTGTTGATTATGGGGAGTAAGGGGTGAACTCTTCACTGTTGATTATGGGGGGTAAGGGGTGAGCGCTTCACTCTGTTGATTATGGGGGTAAGGGGTGAACTCTTCACTCTGTTGATTATGGGGGGTAAGGGGTGAACTCTTCACTCTGTTAATTATGGGGGGAAAGGGGTGAACTCTTCACTGTTGATTATGGGGGGTAAGGGGTGAACTCTTCACTCTGTTGATTATGGGGGGTAAGGGGTGCACACTTCACTCTGCTGATTATGGGGGGTAAGGGGTGAACTCTTCACTCTGTTAATTATGGACGGAAAGGGGTGAACTCTTCACTCTGTTTATTATGGGGAGTAAGGGGTGAACTCTTCATTCTGCTGATTATGGGGAGTAAGGTGTGAACTCTTCACTCTGTTGATTATGGGGGGCAAGGGGTGAACTCTTCCCTCTGTTGATTATGGGGGGTAAGGGGTGAACTCTTCACTCTGTTGATTATGTGGGGTAAGGGGTGAACACTTCACTCTGCTGATTATCGGGGGTCAGGGGTGAACTCTGCACTCTGTTGATTATGGGGGGCAAGGGGTGAACTCCACTCTGTTGATTATGGGGGGTAAGGGGTGAACTCTTCACTCTGTTGATTTTGAGAGGTAAGGGGTGAACTCTTCACTCTGTTGATTATGGGGGGCAAGGGGTGAACTCCACTCTGTTGATTATGGGGGGTAAGGGGTGAACTCTTCACTCTGTTAATTATGGACGGAAAGGGGTGAACTCTTCACTCTGTTTATTATGGGGAGTAAGGGGTGAACTCTTCATTCTGCTGATTATGGGGAGTAAGGTGTGAACTCTTCACTCTGTTGATTATGGGGGGCAAGGGGTGAACTCTTCACTCTGTTGATTATGGGGGTAGGTGGTGAACTCTTCACGCTGTTGATTATGAGAGGTAAGGTGTGAACTCTTCACTCTGTTGATTTTGGGGGGTAATGGGTGAACTCTTCACTCTGTTGATTCTGTGAGGTAAAGGGTGAACTCTGCACTCAGTTGATTATGGGGGGCAAGGGGTGAACTCTTCACTCTGTTGATTTTGAGAGGTAAGGGGTGAACTCTTCACTCTGTTGATTATGGGGGGCAAGGGGTGAACTCCACTCTGTTGATTATGGGGGGTAAGGGGTGAACTGTTCCCTCTGTTGATTTTGGGCGTAAGGAGAGAACTCCACTCTGTTGATTATGGGGAGTAAGGGGTGAACTCTTCACTGTTGATTATGGGGGGTAAGGGGTGAACACTTCACTCTGTTGGCTATGGGGGGTAAGGGGTGAACTCTTCACTCTGTTGGCTATGGAGGATAAGGGGTGAACTCTTCACTCTGTTGATTATGGGGGGTAGTGGGTGAACACTTCACGCTGTTGATTATGAGAGGTAAGGGGTGAACTCTTCACTCTGTTGATTTTGGGGGGTAATGGGTGAACTCTTCACTCTGTTGATTATGTGAGGTAAGGGGTGAATTCTTCACTCTGTTGATTATGGGGGGTAAGGGGTGAACTCTGCACTCTTTTGGCTATGGGGGGGAAGGGGTGAACTCTGCACTCAGTTGATTATGGGGGGTAAAGGGGTGAACTCTTCACTCTGTTGATTATGGGGGGTAAGGGGTGAACTCTTCACTCTGTTGTTTATGGGGGGTAAGGAGTGAACTCTTCACTCTGTTGATTATGGGGGGTAAGGGGTGAACACTTCACTCTGTTGATTATGGGGGATAAGGGGTGAGCTCTGCACTCAGATGATTATGGGGGTAAGGGGTGAACTCTGCACTCAGATGATTATGGGGGGTAAGGGGATAACTCTGCACTCTTTTGATTATGTGAGGTAACGGGTGAACTCTTCACTCTGTTGATTATGGGGGGTAAGGGGTGAACTCTTCACTCTGTTGATTATGTGGGATAAGGGGTGAACTCTTCACTCTGTTGATTATGGGGGGTAAGGGGTGAACACTTCACTCTGTTGATTATGGGGGGTAAGGGGTGAACTCTTCACTCTGTTGATTATGGGGTGCAAGGTGTGAACTCCACTCTGTTGATTATGGGGGGTAAGGGGTGAACTCTTCACTCTGTTGGCTATGGGGCGCAAGGGGTGAACTCTTCACTCTATTGATTATGGGGGGTAAGGGGTGAACTCTTCACTCTGTTGATTCTGGGGGTAAGGGGTGAACTCTTCACTCTGTTGATTATGTGGGGTAAGGGGTGAACTCATCACTCTGTTGGCTATGGGGGGTAAGGGGTGAACTCTTCACTCTGTTGATTATGGGGGGAAGGGGTGAACTCTTCACTCTGTTGATTATGGGGGTAAGGGGTGAACTCTTCACTCTGTTGATTATGTGGGGTAAGGGGTGAACACTGCACTCAGATGATTATGGGGGGTAATGGGTGAACTCTGCACTCTGTTGATTATGGGGGGTAAGGGGTGAACTCTGCACTCTGTTGGCTTTGGGGGGGAAGGGGTGAACTCTTCACTCTGTTGATTATGGGGGGTAAGGGGTGAACTCTTCACTCTGTTGATTATGGGGGTTAAGGGGTGAACTCTGCACTCTGGTGATTATGGGGGGTAAGGGGTGAACTCTTCACTCTGTTGATTATGGGGGTTAAGGGGTGAACTCTGCACGCTGGTGATTATGGGGGGTAAGGGGTGAACTCTTTACTCTGTTGATTATGGGGGGTAAGGGGTGAAATCCTCACTCTGTTGATTATGGGGTGTAAGGGGTGAACTCTGCACTCTGTTGATTATGGGGGGTAAGGGGTGAACTCTTCACTCTGTTGATTATGGGGGGTAAGGGGTGAAATCCTCACTCTGTTGATTATGGGGGGTAAGGGATGAACTCTGCACTCTGTTGATTATGGGGGGTTAAGGGGTGAACTTTTCACCCTCTTGATTATGGGGGTAAGGGGTGAACTCTTCAATCTGTTGATGATGGGGGGTAAGGGGTGAAATCCTCACTCTGTTGATTATGGGGGGTAAGGGGTGAACTGTGCACTCTGTTGATTATGGGGGGTAAGGGGTGAACTCTTCACTCTGTTGATTATGGGGGGCAAGGGGTGAAATCCTCACTCTGTTATTATGGGGGGTAAGGGGTGAACTCTGCACTCTGTTGATTATGGTGGGTAAGGGGTGAACTCTTCACCCTCTTGATTATGGGGGTAAGGGGTGAACTCTTCACTCTGTTGATTATGGGGGGTAAGGGGTGAACTCTTCACTCTGTTGATTCTGGGGGTAAGGGGTGAACTCTTCACTCTGTTGATTATGGGGGGTAAGGGGTGAACTCTTCACTCTGTTAATTATGGGGGGAAAGGGGTGAACTCTTCACTCTGTTTAATATGGGGGGCAAGGGGTGAACTCTGCACTCTTGCTTATGGGGGCTAAGGGGTGAACTCTTCACTCTGATGATTATGGGGGGTAAGGGGTGAACTATTCACTCTGTTGATTATGGGGGGTAAGGGGTGAACTCTGCACTGTTGATTATGGGTGGTAAGGGGTGAACTCTTCATTCTGTTGATTATGTGAGGTAAGGGGTGAACTCTTCACTCTGTTGATTATGGGGGGTAAGGGGTGAGCTCTGCACTCTGTTGGTATTGGGGGGTAGGGGTGAACTCTTCACTCTGTTGGCTATTTGGGGTAAGGGGTATACTCTTCACTCTGTTGATTATGGGGGGTAAGCTGTGAACTCTTCACTCTGTTGTTTATGGGGGGTAAGGGGTGAACTCTTCACTCTGCTTATTATGGGGGGTAAGGGGTGAACACTTCACTCTGTTGATTATGGGGGGTAAGGGGTGAACTCTGCACTCAGATGATTATGGGGGGTAAGGGGTGAACTCTGCACTCTGTTGATTATGGGGGGTAAGTGGGGAACTCTTCACTCTTTTGATTATGGGGGGTAAGGGGTGAACTCTGCACTCTGTTGTCTATGGGGGGGAAGGGGTGAACTCTTCACTCTGTTGATTATGGGGGGTAAGGGGTGAACTCTTCACTCTGTTGATTATATGGGTTAAGGGGTGAACTCTGCACTCTGGTGATTATGGGGGGTAAGGGGTGAACTCTTCACTCTGTTGATTATGGGGGGTAAGGGGTGAAATCCTCACTCTGTTGATTATGGGAGGTAAGGGGTGAACTCTTCACTCTGTTGATTTTGGGGGTAAGGGGTGAACTCTTCAAACTGTTGATTATGCGGGGTAAGGGGTGAACTCTTCACTCTGTTGATTATGGGGGGTAAGGGGTGAACTCTTGACTCTGTTGATTATGGGGGGTAAGGGGTGAACTCTTCACTCTGTTGATTATGGGGAGTAAGGGGTGAAATCTTCACTGTTGATTATGGGGGGTAAGGGGTGAACTCTTCACTCTGTTGATTATGGGGGGTAAGGGGTAAACTCTTCACTCTGTTAATTATGGGGGGAAAGGGGTGAACTCTTCACTCTGTTTATTATGGGGGGTGTAAGGGGTGAACTCTTCATTCTGCTGATTATGGGGAGTAAGGTGTGAACTCTTCACTCTGTTGATTATGGGGGGTAAGGGGTGAACTCTTCACTCTGTTGATTATGTGGGGTAAGGGGTGAACACTTCACTCTGCTGATTATGGGGGGTAAGGGGTGAACTCTGCAGTCTGTTGATTATGGGGGGCAAGGGGTGAACTCCACTCTGTTGATTATGGGGGGTAAGGGGTGAACTGTTCCCTCTGTTGATTCTGGGCGTAAGGGGAGAACTCCACTCTGTTGATTATGGGGAGTAAGGGGTGAACTCTTCACTGTTGATTATGGGGGGTAAGGGGTGAACACTTCACTCTGTTGGCTATGGGGGGTAAGGGGTGAACTCTTCACTCTGTTGCTATGGAGGGTAAGGGGTGAACTCTTCACTCTGTTAATTATGGGGGGAAAGGGGTGAACTCTTCACTCTGTTTATTATGGGGGGTAAGGGGTGAACTCTTCATTCTGCTGATTATGGGGAGTAAGGTGTGAACTCTTCACTCTGTTGATTATGGGGGGCAAGGGGTGAACTCTTCACTCTGTTGATTATGGGGGGTAAGGGGTGAACTCTTCACTCTGTTGATTATGTGGGGTAAGGGGTGAACACTTCACGCTGCTGATTATGGGGGGTAAGGGGTGAACTCCGCACTCTGTTGATTATGGGGGGCAAGGGGTGAACTCCACACTGTTGATTTTGAGGGGTAAGGGGTGAACTGTTCCCTCTGTTCATTTTGGGCGTAAGGGGAGAACTCCACTCTGTTGATTATGGGGAGTAAGGGGTGAACTCTTCACTGTTGATTATGGGGGGTAAGGGGTGAACACTTCACTCTGTTGGCTATGGGGGGTAAGGGGTGAACTCTTCACTCTGTTAATTATGGGGTGCAAGGTGTGAACTCCACTCTGTTGATTATGGGGGGGTAAGGGGTGAACTCTTCACTCTGTTGGCTATGGGGGGCAAGGGGTGAACTCTTCACTCTATTGATTATGGGGGGTAAGGGGTGAACTCTTCACTCTGTTGATTCTGGGGGTAAGGGGTGAACTCTTCACTCTGTTGATTATGTGGGGTAAGGGGTGAACTCTTCACTCTGTTGGCTATGGGGGGTAAGGGGTGAACTCTTCACTCTGTTGATTATGGGGGGAAGGGGTGAACTCTTCACTCTGTTGATTATGGGGGTAAGGGGTGAACTCTTCACTCTGTTGATTATGTGGTGTAAGGGGTAAACACTGCACTCAGATGATTATGGGGGGTAAGGGGTGAACTCTGCACTCTGTTGATTATGGGGGGTAAGGGGTGAACTCTGCACTCTGTTGGCTTTGGGGGGGAAGGGGTGAACTCTTCACTCTGTTGATTATGGGGGGTAAGGGGTGAACTCTTCACTCTGTTGATTATGGGGGTTAAGGGGTGAACTCTTCACTCTGTTGATTATGGGGGTGAAGGGGTGAACTCTGCACTCTGGTGATTATGGGGGGTAAGGGGTGAACACTTCACTCTGTTGATTATGGGGGGTAAGGGGTGAGATCCTCACTCTGTTGATTATGGGGGGGTAAGGGGTGAACTCTGCACTCTGTTGATTATGGGGGGTAAGGGGTGAACTCTTCACTCTGTTGATTTTGGGGGATCAGGGGTGAAATCCTCACTCTGTTGATTATGGGGGGTAAGGGATGAACTCTGCACTCTATTGATTATGGGGGGTAAGGGGTGAACTCTTCACCGTCTTGATTATGGGGGTAAGGGGTGAACTCTTCACTCTGTTGATTATGGGGGTAAGGGGTGAAATCCTCACTCTGTTGATTATGGGGGGTAAGGGGTGAACTCTGCACTCTGTTGATTCTGCGGGGTAAGGGGTGAACTCTTCACTCTGTTGATTATGGGGGGCAAGGGGTGAAATCCTCACTCTGTTGATTATGGGGGGTAAGGGGTGAACTCTGCACTCTGTTGATTATGGGGGGTAAGGGGTGAACTCTTCACCCTCTTGATTATGGGGGTAAGGGGTGAACTCTTCACTCTGTTGATTATGGGGGGTAAGGGGTGAACTCTTCACTCTGTTGATTATGGGGGTAAGGGGTGAACTCTTCACTCTGTTGATTATGGGGGGTAAGGGGTGAACTCTTCACTCTGTTAATTATGGGGGGAAAGGGGTGAACTCTTCACTCTGTTTATTATGGGGGGTAAGGGGTGAACTCTGCACTCTTGCTTATGGGGGGTAAGGGGTGAACTCTTCACTCTGATGATTATGGGGGGTAAGGGGTGAACTATTCACTCTGTTGATTGTGGGGGGTCAGGGGTGAACTCTGCACTGTTGATTATGGGGGGTAAGGGGTGAACTCTTCACTCTGTTGATTATGTGAGGTAAGGGGTGAACTCTTCACTCTGTTGATTATGGGGGGTAAGGGGTGAACTCTGCACTCTGTTGGCTATGGGGGGGAAGGGGTGAACTCTTCACTCTGTTGGCTATTTGGGGTAAGGGGTGAACTCTTCACTCTGTTGATTATGGGGGGTAAGGTGTGAACTCTTCACTCTGTTGTTTATGGGGGGTAAGGGGTGAACACTTCACTCTGTTGATTATGGGGGGTAAGGGGTGAACTCTTCACTCTGTTGGCTCTGGGGGGAAAGGGGTGAACTCTTCATTCTATTGATTATGGGGGGAAAGGGGTGAACTCTTCATTCTATTGATTATGGGGGGTAAGGGGTGAACTCTTCACTCTGTTGATTCTGGGGGTAAGGGGTGAACTCTTCACTCTGTTGATTATGTGGGGTAAGGGGTGAACTCTTCACTCTGTTGGCTATGGGGGGTAAGGGGTGAACTCTTCACTCTGTTGATAATGTGGGGTAAGGGGTGAACACTGCACTCAGATGATTATGGGGGGTAAGGGGTGAACTCTGCCCTCTGTTGATTATGGGGGGTAAGGGGTGAACTCTGCACTCTGTTGGCTTTGTGGGGGAAGCGGTGAACTATTCACTCTGTTGATTATGGGGGCTAAGGGGTGAACTCTTCACTCTGTTGATTATGGGGGTTAAGGGGTGAACTCTGCACTCTGGTGATTATGGGGGGTAAGGGGTGAACTCTTCACTCTTTTGATTATGGGGGTTAAGTGGTGAACTCTGCACTCTGGTGATTATGGGGGGTAAGGGGTGAACTCTTCACTCTGTTGATTATGGGGGGTAAGGATTGAAATCCTCACTCTGTTGATTATGGGGGGTAAGGGGTGAACTCTGCACTCTGTTGATTATGGGGGGTAAGGGGTGAACTCTTCACTCTGTTGATTATGGGGGGTAAGGGGTGAAATCCTCACTCTGTTGATTATGGGGGGTAAGGGATGATCTCTGCACTCTGTTGATTATGGGGGGTAAGGGGTGAACTCTTCACCCTCTTGATTATGGGGGTAAGGGGTGAACTCTTCACTCTGTTGATTATGGGGGGTAAGGGGTGAAATCCTCACTCTGTTGATTATGGGGGGTAAGGGGTGAACTCTGCACTCTGTTGATTATGGGGGGTAAGGGGTGAAATCCTCACTCTGTTGATTATGGGGGGTAAGGGGTGAACTCTGCACTCTGTTGATTATGGGGGGTCAGGTGTGAACTCTTCACCCTCTTGATTATGGGGGTAAGGGGTGAACTCTTCACTCTGTTGATTATGGGGGGTAAGGGGTGAACTCTTCACTCTGTTGATTATGGGGGTAAGGGGTGAACTCTTCACTCTGTTGATTATGGGGGGTAAGGGGTGAACTCTTCACTCTGTTAATTATGGGGGGTAAGGGGTGAACTCTTCACTCTGTTGATTATGTGAGGTAAGGGGTGTACTCTTCACTCTGTTGATTATGGGGGGTAAGGGGTGAACTCTTCACTCTGTTGTTTATGGGGGGTAAGGGGTGAATACTTCACTCTGTTGATTATGGGGGGTAAGGGCTGAACTCTGCACTCAGATGATTATGGGGGGTAAGGGGTGAACTCTGCACTCTGTTGATTATGGGGGGTAAGGGGTGAACTCTGCACTCTGATGATTATGGGGGGTAAGGGGTGAACTCTTCACACTTTTGATTATGGGGGGTAAGGGGTGAACTCTGCACTCTGTTGGCTATGGGGGGAAGGGGTGAACTCTTCACTCTGTTGATTATGGGGGGTAAGGGGTGAACTCTTCACTCTGTTGATTATGGGGGGTAAGGGGTGAACTCTTCACTCTGTTGATTATGGGGGGTAAGGGGTGAAATCCTCACTCTGTTGATTATGGGAGGTAAGGGGTGAACTCTTCACTCTGTTGATTATGGGGGTAAGGGGTGAACTCTTCAAACTGTTGATTATGGGGGGTAAGGGGTGAACTCTTCACTCTGTTGATTATGGGGGGTAAGGGGTGAACTCTTCACTCTGTTGAATATGGGGGGTAAGGGGTGAACTCTTCACTCTGTTGATTATGGGGAGTAAGGGGTGAACTCTTCACTGTTGATTATGGGGGGTAAGGGGTGAACGCTTCACTCTGTTGATTATGGGGGTAAGGGGTGAAATCTTCACTATGTTGATTATGGGGGGTAAGGGGTGAACTCTTCACTCTGTTAATTATGGGGGGAAAGGGGTGAACTCTTCACTCTGTTTATTATGGGGGGGGGTAAGGGGTGAACTCTTCATTCTGCTGATTATGGGGAGTAAGGTGTGAACTCTTCACTCTGTTGATTATGGGGGGTAAGGGGTGAACTCTTCACTCTGTTGATTATGTGGGGTAAGGGGTGAACACTTCACTCTGCTGATTATGGGGGGTCGGGGGTGAACTCTGCACTCTGTTGATTATGGGGGGCAAGGGGTGAACTCCACTCTGTTGATTATGGGGGGTAAGGGGTGAACTGTTCCCTCTGTTGATTCTGGGCGTAAGGGGAGAACACCACTCTGTTGATTATGGGGAGTAAGGGGTGAACTCTTCACTGTTGATTATGGGGGGTAAGGGGTGAACACTTCACTCTGTTGGCTATGGGGGGTAAGGGGTGAACTCTTCACTCTGTTGGCTATGGAGGGTAAGGGGTGAACTCTTCACTCTGTTGATTATGGGGGCAAAGGGGTGAACTCTTCACTCTGTTTATTATGGGGGGTAAGGGGTGAACTCTTCATTCTGCTGATTATGGGGAGTAAGGTGTGAACTCTTCACTCTGTTGATTATGGGGGGCAAGGGGTGAACTCTTCACTCTGTTGATTATGTTGGGTAAGGGGTGAACACTGCACTCAGATGATTATGGGGGGTAAGGGGTGAACTCTGCACTCTGTTGATTATGGGGGGTAAGGGGTGAACTCTGCACTCTGTTGGCTTTGGGGGGGAAGGGGTGAACTCTTCACTCTGTTGATTATGGGGGGTAAGGGGTGAACTCTTCACTCTGTTGATTATGGGGGTTAAGGGGTGAACTCTGCACTCTGGTGATTATGGGGGGTAAGGGGTGAACTCTTCACTCTGTTGATTATGGGGGTTAAGGGGTGAACTCTGCACTCTGGTGATTATGGGGGGTAAGGGGTGAACTCTTCACTCTGTTGATTATGGGGGGTAAGGGGTGAAATCCTCACTCTGTTGATTATGGGGGGTAAGGGGTGAACTCTGCACTCTGTTGATTATGGGGGGTAAGGGGTGAACTCTTCACTCTGTTGATTATGGGGGTTAAGGGGTGAAATCCTCACTCTGTTGATTATGGGGGGTAAGGGATGAACTCTGCACTCTGTTGATTATGGGGGGTAAGGGGTGAACTCTTCAACCTCTTGATTATGGGGGTAAGGGGTGAACTCTTCACTCTGTTGATTATGGGGGGTCAGGGGTGAAATCCTCACTCTGTTGATTATGGGGGGTAAGGGGTGAACTCTGCACTCTGTTGATTATGGGGGGTAAGGGGTGAACTCTTCACTCTGTTGATTATGGGGTGTAAGGGGTGAAATCCTCACTCTGTTGATTATGGGGGGTAAGGGGTGAACTCTGCACTCTGTTGATTATGGGGGGTAAGGGGTGAACTCTTCACCCTCTTGATTATGGGGGTAAGGGGTGAACTCTTCACTCTGTTGATTATGGGGGGTAAGGGGTGAACTCTTCACTCTGTTGATTATGGGGGGTAAGGGGTGAACTCTTCACTCTGTTAATTATGGGGGGAAAGGGGTGAACTCTTCACTCTGTTTATTATGGGGGGTAAGGGGTGAACTCTGCACTCTTGCTTATGGGGGGTAAGGAGTGAACTCTTCACTCTGTTTATTATGGGGGGTAAGGGGTGAACTCTGCACTGTTGATTATGGGGGGTAAGGGGTGAACTCTTCACTCTGTTGATTATGTGAGGTAAGGGGTGAACTCTTCACTCTGTTGATTATGGGGGGTAAGGGGTGAACTCTGCACTCTGTTGGCTATGGGGGGGAAGGGGTGAACTCTTCACTCTGTTGGCTATTTGGGGTAAGGGGTGAACTCTTCACTCTGTTGATTATGGGGGGTAAGGTGTGAACACTTCACTCTGTTGTTTATGGGGGGTAAGGGGTGAACACTTCACTCTGTTGATTATGGGGGGTAAGGGGTGAACACTTCACTCTGTTGGCTATGGGGGGCAAGGGGTGAACTCTTCATTCTATTGATTATGGGGGGTAAGGGGTGAACTCTTCACTCTGTTGATTATGTGAGGTAAGGGGTGAACTCTGCACTCTGTTGATTCTGGGGGTAAGGGGTGAACTCTTCACTCTGTTGATTATGTGGGGTAAGGGGTGAACTCTTCACTCTGTTTGCTATGGGGGGTAAGGGGTGAACTCTTCACTCTGTTGATTATGGGGGGAAGGGGTGAACTCTTCACTCTGTTGATTATGGGGGGAAGGGGTGAACTCTTCACTCTGTTGATTATGTGAGGTAAGGGGTGAACTCTGCACTCTGTTGATTATGGGGGGTAAGGGGTGAACTCTTCACCCTCTTGATTATGGGGGTAAGGGTTGAACTCTTCACTCTGTTGATTATGGGGGGTAAGGGGTGAACTCTTCACTCTGTTGATTATGGGGGTAAGGGGTGAACTCTTCACTCTGTTGATTATGGGGGGTAAGGGGTGAACTCTTCACTCTGTTAATTATGGGGGGAAAGGGGTGAACTCTTCACTCTGTTTATTATGGGGGGTAAGGGGTGAACTCTGCACTCTTGCTTATGGGGGGTAAGGGGTGAACTCTTCAGTCTGATGATTATGGGGGGTAAGGGGTGAACTATTCACTCTGTTGATTATGGGGGGTAAGGGGTGAACTCTGCACTGTTGATTATGCGGGGTAAGGGGTGAACTCTTCACTCTGTTGATTATGTGAGGTAAGGGGTGAATTCACTCTGTTGATTATGGGGGGTAAGGGGTGAACTCTGCACTCTGTTGGCAATGGGGGGGAAGGGGTGAACTCTTCACTCTGTTGGCTATTTGGGGTAAGGGGTGAACTCTTCACTCTGTTGATTATGGGGGGTAAGGTGTGAACTCTTCACTGTTGTTTATGGGGGGTAAGGGGTGAACACTTCACTCTGTTGATTATGGGGGGTAAGGGGTGAACACTTCACTCTGTTGGCTATGGGGGGCAAGGGGTGAACTCTTCATTCTATTGATTATGGGGGGTAAGGGGTGAACTCTTCACTCTGCTGATGCTGGGGGTAAGGGGTGAACTCTTCACTCTGTTGATTATGGGGGGAAGGGGTGAACTCTTCACTCTGTTGATTATGGGGGTAAGGGGTGAACTCTTCACTCTGTTGATTATGTGAGGTAAGGGGTGAACACTGCACTCAGATGATTATGGGGGGTAAGGGGTGAACTCTGCACTCTGTTGATTATGGGGGTAAGGGGTGAACTCTTCACTCTGTTGATTATGGGGGGTAAGGGGTGAAATCCTCACTCTGTTGATTATGGGGGGTAAGGGGTGAACTCTGCACTCTGTTGATTATGGGGGGTAAGGGGTGAACTCTTCACTCTGTTGATTATGGGGGGCAAGGGGTGAAATCCTCACTCTGTTGATTATGGGGGGTAAGGGGTGAACTCTGCACTCTGTTGATTATGGGGGGTAAGGGATGAACTCTTCACCCTCTTGATTATGGGGGTAAGGGGTGAACTCTTCACTCTGTTGATTATGGGGGGTAAGGGGTGAACTCTTCACTCTGTTGATTATGGGGGGTAAGGGGTGAACTCTTCACTCTGTTAATTATGGGGGGAAAGGGGTGAACTCTTCACTCTCTTTATTTTGGGGGGTAAGGGGTGAACTCTGCACTCTTGCTTATGGGGGGTAAGGGGTGAACTCTTCACTCTGATGATTATGGCGGGTAAGGGGTGAACTATTCACTCTGTTGATTATGGGGGGTAAGGGTTGAACTCTGCGCTGTTGATTATGGGGGGTAAGGGGTGAACTCTTCACTCTGTTGATTATGTGAGGTAAGGGGTGTACTCTTCACTCTGTTGATTATGGGGGGTAAGGGGTGAACTCTGCACTCTGTTGGCTATGGGGGGGAAGGGGTGAACTCTTCACTCTGTTGATTATGGGGGGTAAGGTGTGAACTCTTCACTCTGTTGTTTATGGGTGGTAAGGGGTGAACTCTTCACTCTATTGTTTATGGGGGGTAAGGGGTGAACTCTGCACTCTGTTGATTATGGGGGGTAAGGGGTGAACTCTGCACTCTGATGATTATGGGGGGTAAGGGGTGAACTCTTCACTCTTTTGATTATGGGGGGTAAGGGGTGAACTCTTCACTCTGTTGATTATGGGGGGTAAGGGGTGAACTCTTCACTCTGTTGATTATGGGGGTAAGGGGTGAACTCTTCAAACTGTTGATTATGGGGGGTAAGGGGTGAACTCTTCACTCTGTTGATTATGGGGGGTAAGGGGTGAACTCTTCACTCTGTTGATTATGGGGGGTAAGGGGTGAACTCTTCACTCTGTTGATTATGGGGAGTAAGGGGTGAACTCTTCACTGTTGATTATGGGGGGTAAGGGGTGAACGCTTCACTCTGTTGATTATGGGGGTAAGGGGTGAACTCTTCACTCTGTTGATTATGGGGGTAAGGGGTGAACTCTTCACTCTGTTAATTATGGGGGGAAAAGGGTGAACTCTTCAATCTGTTTATTATGGGGGGGGTAAGGGGTGAACTCTTCATTCTGCTGATTATGGGGAGTAAGGTGTGAACTCTTCACTCTGTTGATTATGGGGGGTAAGGTGTGAACTCTTCACTCTGTTGATTATGTGGGGTAAGGGGTGAACACTTCACTCTGCTGATTATGGGGGGTAAGGGGTGAACTCTGCACTCTGTTGATTATGGGGGGCAAGGGGTGAACTCCACTCTGTTGATTATGGGGGGTAAGGGGTGAACTGTTCCCTCTGTTGATTCTGGGCGTAAGGGGAGAACTCCACTCTGTTGATTATGGGGAGTAAGGGGTGAACTCTTCACTGTTGATTATGGGGGGTAAGGGGTGAACACTTCACTCTGTTGGCTATGGGGGGTAAGGGGTGAACTCTTCACTCTGTTGGCTATGGAGCGTAAGGGGTGAACTCTTCACTCTGTTAATTATGGGGGGAAAGGGGTGAACTCTTCACTCTGTTTATTATGGGGGGTAAGGGGTGAACTCTTCATTCTGCTGATTATGGGGGGCAAGGGGTGAACTCTTCACTCTGTTGATTATGGGGGGTAAGGGGTGAACTCTTCACTCTGTTGATTATGTGGGGTAAGGGGTGAACACTTCACTCTGCTGATTATGGGGGGTAAGGGGTGAACTCTGCACTCTGTTGATTATGGGGGGCAAGGGGTGAACTCCACTCTGTTGATTATGGGGGGTAAGGGGTGAACTGTTCCCTCTGTTGATTTTGGGCGTAAGGGGAGAACTCCACTCTGTTTATTATGGGGAGTAAGGGGTGAACTCTTCACTGTTGATTATGGGGGGTAAGGGGTGAACACTTCACTCTGTTGGCTATGGGGGGTAAGGGGTGAACTCTTCACTCTGTTAATTATGGGGTGCAAGGTGTGAACTCCACTCTGTTGATTATGGGGGGTAAGGGGTGAACTCTTCATTCTGCTGATTATGGGGAGTAAGGTGTGAACTCTTCACTCTGTTGATTATGGGGGGCAAGGGGTGAACTCTTCACTCTGTTGATTATGTTGGGTAAGGGGTGAACACTGCACTCAGATGATTATGGGGGGTAAGGGGTGAACTCTGCACTCTGTTGATTATGGGGGGTAAGGGGTGAACTCTGCACTCTGTTGGCTTTGGGGGGGAAGGGGTGAACTCTTCACTCTGTTGATTATGGGGGGTAAGGGGTGAACTCTTCACTCTGTTGATTATGGGGGTTAAGGGGTGAACTCTGCACTCTGGTGATTATGGGGGGTAAGGGGTGAACTCTTCACTCTGTTGATTATGGGGGTTAAGGGGTGAACTCTGCACTCTGGTGATTATGGGGGGTAAGGGGTGAACTCTTCACTCTGTTGATTATGGGGGGTAAGGGGTGAAATCCTCACTCTGTTGATTATGGGGGGTAAGGGATGAACTCTGCACTCTGTTGATTATGGGGGGTAAGGGGTGAACTCTTCAACCTCTTGATTATGGGGGTAAGGGGTGAACTCTTCACTCTGTTGATTATGGGGGGTCAGGGGTGAAATCCTCACTCTGTTGATTATGGGGGGTAAGGGGTGAACTCTGCACTCTGTTGATTATGGGGGGTAAGGGGTGAACTCTTCACTCTGTTGATTATGGGGTGTAAGGGGTGAAATCCTCACTCTGTTGATTATGGGGGGTAAGGGGTGAACTCTGCACTCTGTTGATTATGGGGGGTAAGGGGTGAACTCTTCACCCTCTTGATTATGGGGGTAAGGGGTGAACTCTTCACTCTGTTGATTATGGGGGGTAAGGGGTGAACTCTTCACTCTGTTGATTATGGGGGGTAAGGGGTGAACTCTTCACTCTGTTAATTATGGGGGGAAAGGGGTGAACTCTTCACTCTGTTTATTATGGGGGGTAAGGGGTGAACTCTGCACTCTTGCTTATGGGGGGTAAGGAGTGAACTCTTCACTCTGATGATTATGGGGGGTAAGGGGTGAACGATTCACTCTGTTGATTATGGGGGGTAAGGGGTGAACTCTGCACTGTTGATTATGGGGGGTAAGGGGTGAACTCTTCTCTCTGTTGATTATGTGAGGTAAGGGGTGAACTCTTCACTCTGTTGATTATGGGGGGTAAGGGGTGAACTCTGCACTCTGTTGGCTATGGGGGGGAAGGGGTGAACTCTTCACTCTGTTGGCTATTTGGGGTAAGGGGTGAACTCTTCACTCTGTTGATTATGGGGGGTAAGGTGTGAACACTTCACTCTGTTGTTTATGGGGGGTAAGGGGTGAACACTTCACTCTGTTGATTATGGGGGTAAGGGGTGAACACTTCACTCTGTTGGCTATGGGGGGCAAGGGGTGAACTCTTCATTCTATTGATTATGGGGGGTAAGGGGTGAACTCTTCACTCTGTTGATTATGTGAGGTAAGGGGTGAACTCTGCACTCTGTTGATTCTGGGGGTAAGGGGTGAACTCTTCACTCTGTTGATTATGTGGGGTAAGGGGTGAACTCTTCACTCTGTTTGCTATGGGGGGTAAGGGGTGAACTCTTCACTCTGTTGATTATGGGGGGAAGGGGTGAACTCTTCACTCTGTTGATTATGGGGGGAAGGGGTGAACTCTTCACTCTGTTGATTATGTGAGGTAAGGGGTGAACTCTGCACTCTGTTGATTATGGGGGGTAAGGGGTGAACTCTTCACCCTCTTGATTATGGGGGTAAGGGGTGAACTCTTCACTCTGTTGATTATGGGGGGTAAGGGGTGAACTCTTCACTCTGTTAATTATGGGGGGAAAGGGGTGAACTCTTCACTCTGTTTATTATGGGGGGTAAGGGGTGAACTCTGCACTCTTGCTTATGGGGGGTAAGGGGTGAACTCTTCAGTCTGATGATTATGGGGGGTAAGGGGTGAACTATTCACTCTGTTGATTATGGGGGGTAAGGGGTGAACTCTGCACTGTTGATTATGCGGGGTAAGGGGTGAACTCTTCACTCTGTTGATTATGTGAGGTAAGGGGTGAATTCACTCTGTTGATTATGGGGGGTAAGGGGTGAACTCTGCACTCTGTTGGCTATGGGGGGGAAGGGGTGAACTCTTCACTCTGTTGGCTATTTGGGGTAAGGGGTGAACTCTTCACTCTGTTGATTATGGGGGGTAAGGTGTGAACTCTTCACTGTTGTTTATGGGGGGTAAGGGGTGAACACTTCACTCTGTTGATTATGGGGGGTAAGGGGTGAACACTTCACTCTGTTGGCTATGGGGGGCAAGGGGTGAACTCTTCATTCTATTGATTATGGGGGGTAAGGGGTGAACTCTTCACTCTGCTGATGCTGGGGGTAAGGGGTGAACTCTTAAATCTGTTGATTATGTGGGGTAAGGGGTGAACTCTTCACTGTGTTTGCTATGGGGGGTAAGGGGTGAACTCTTCACTCTGTTGATTATGGGGGGAAGGGGTGAACTCTTCACTCTGTTGATTATGGGGGTAAGGGGTGAACTCTTCACTCTGTTGATTATGTGAGGTAAGGGGTGAACACTGCACAGATGATTATGGGGGGTAAGGGGTGAACTCTGCACTCTGTTGATTATGGGGGGTAAGGGGTGAACTCTTCACTCTGTTGATTATGGGGGGTAAGGGGTGAAATCCTCACTCTGTTGATTATGGGGGGTAAGGGGTGAACTCTGCACTCTGTTGATTATGGGGGGTAAGGGGTGAACTCTTCACTCTGTTGATTATGGGGGGCAAGGGGTGAAATCCTCACTCTGTTGATTATGGGGGGTAAGGGGTGAACTCTGCACTCTGTTGATTATGGGGGGTAAGGGGTGAACTCTTCACCCTCTTGATTATGGGGGTAAGGGGTGAACTCTTCACTCTGTTGATTATGGGGGGTAAGGGGTGAACTCTTCACTCTGTTGATTAAGGGGGGTAAGGGGTGAACTCTTCACTCTGTTAATTATGGGGGGAAAGGGGTGAACTCTTCACTCTCTTTATTTTGGGGGGTAAGGGGTGAACTCTGCACTCTTGCTTATGGGGGGTAAGGGGTGAACTCTTCACTCTGATGATTATGGCGGGTAAGGGGTGAACTATTCACTCTGTTGATTATGGGGGGTAAGGGTTGAACTCTGCGCTGTTGATTATGGGGGGTAAGGGGTGAACTCTTCACTCTGTTGATTATGTGAGGTAAGGGGTGTACTCTTCACTCTGTTGATTATGGGGGGTAAGGGGTGAACTCTGCACTCTGTTGGCTATGGGGGGGAAGGGGTGAACTCTTCACTCTGTTGATTATGGGGGGTAAGGTGTGAACTCTTCACTCTGTTGTTTATGGGTGGTAAGGGGTGAACTCTTCACTCTGTTGGCTATGGGGGGTAAGGGGTGAACTCTTCACTCTGTTGGCTATGGAGCGTAAGGGGTGAACTCTTCACTCTGTTAATTATGGGGGGAAAGGGGTGAACTCTTCACTCTGTTTATTATGGGGGGTAAGGGGTGAACTCTTCATTCTGCTGATTATGGGGAGTAAGGTGTGAACTCTTCACTCTGTTGATTATGGGGGGCAAGGGGTGAACTCTTCACTCTGTTGATTATGGGGGGTAAGGGGTGAACTCTTCACTCTGTTGATTATGTGGGGTAAGGGGTGAACACTTCACTCTGCTGATTATGGGGGGTAAGGGGTGAACTCTGCACTCTGTTGATTATGGGGGGCAAGGGGTGAACTCCACTCTGTTGATTATGGGGGGTAAGGGGTGAACTGTTCCCTCTGTTGATTTTGGGCGTAAGGGGAGAACTCCACTCTGTTTATTATGGGGAGTAAGGGGTGAACTCTGCACTGTTGATTATGGGGGGTAAGGGGTGAACACTTCACTCTGTTGGCTATGGGGGGTAAGGGGTGAACTCTTCACTCTGTTAATTATGGGGTGCAAGGTGTGAACTCCACTCTGTTGATTATGGGGGGTAAGGGGTGAACTCTTCACTCTGTTGGCTATGGGGGGCAAGGGGTGAACTCTTCACTCTATTGATTATGGGGGGTAAGGGGTGAACACTTCACTCTGTTGATTATGTGGGGTAAGGGGTGAACTCTTCACTCTGTTCGCTATGGGGGGTAAGGGGTGAACTCTTTCCTCTGTTGATTATGGGGGGAAGGGGTGAACTCTTCACTCTGTTGATTATGGGGGTAAGGGGTGAACTCTTCACTCTGTTGATTAAGGGGGGTAAGGGGTGAACTCTTCACTCTGTTGATTATGGGGGTTAAGTGGTGAAGTCTGCACTCTGGTGATTATGGGGGGTAAGGGGTGAACTCTTCACTCTGTTGATTATGGGGGGTAAGGGGTGAAATCCTCACTCTGTTGATTATGGGGGGTAAGGGGTGAACTCTGCACTCTGTTGATTATGGGGGTAAGGGGTGAACACTTCACTCTGTTGATTATGGGGGGTAAGGGGTGAAATCCTCACTCTGTTGATTATGGGGGGTAAGGGATGATCTCTGCACTCTGTTGATTATGGGGGGTAAGGGGTGAACTCTTCACCCTCTTGATTATGGGGGTAAGGGGTGAACTCTTCACTCTGTTGATTATGGGGGGAAGGGGTGAACTCTTCACTCTGTTGATTATGGGTGTAAGGGGTGAACTCTTCACTCTGTTGATTATGTGAGGTAAGGGGTGAACACTGCACTCAGATGATTATGGGGGGTAAGGGGTGAACTCTGCACTCTGTTGATTATGGGGGGTAAGGGGTGAACTCTTCACTCTGTTGATTATGGGGGGTAAGGGGTGAAATCCTCACTCTGTTGATTATGGGGGGTAAGGGGTGAACTCTGCACTCTGTTGATTATGGGGGGTAAGGGGTGAACTCTTCACTCTGTTGATTATGGGGGGCAAGGGGTGAAATCCTCACTCTGTTGATTATGGGGGGTAAGGGGTGAACTCTGCACTCTGTTGATTATGGGGGGTAAGGGGTGAACTCTTCACCCTCTTGATTATGGGGGTAAGGGGTGAACTCTTCACTCTGTTGATTATGGGGGGTAAGGGGTGAACTCTTCACTCTGTTGATTATGGGGGTAAGGGGTGAACTCTTCACTCTGTTGATTATGGGGGGTAAGGGGTGAACTCTTCACTCTGTTAATTATGGGGGGAAAGGGGTGAACTCTTCACTCTGTTTATTTTGGGGGGTAAGGGGTGAACTCTGCACTCTTGCTTATGGGGGGTAAGGGGTGAACTCTTCACTCTGATGATTATGGGGGGTAAGGGGTGAACTATTCACTCTGTTGATTATGGGGGGTAAGGGTTGAACTCTGCGCTGTTGATTATGGGGGGTAAGGGGTGAACTCTTCACTCTGTTGATTATGTGAGGTAAGGGGTGTACTCTTCACTCTGTTGATTATGGGGGGTAAGGGGTGAACTCTGCACTCTGTTGGCTATGGGGGGGAAGGGGTGAACTCTTCACTCTGTTGATTATGGGGGGTAAGGTGTGAACTCTTCACTCTGTTGTTTATGGGTGGTAAGGGGTGAACTCTTCACTCTATTGTATTTGGGGGGTAAGGGGTGAACACTTCACTCTGTTGATTATGGGGGGTAAGGGGTGAACTCTGCACTCTGTTGATTATGGGGGGTAAGGGGTGAACTCTGCACTCTGATGATTATGGGGGGTAAGGGGTGAACTCTTCACCCTTTTGATTATGGGGGTAACGGGTGAACTCTTCACTCTGTTGATTATGGGGGGTAAGGGTTGAACTCTTCACTCTGTTGATTATGGGGGTAAGGGGTGAACTCTTCAAACTGTTGATTATGGGGGGTAAGGGGTGAACTCTTCACTCTGTTGATTATGGGGGGTAAGGGGTGAACTCTTCACTCTGTTGATTATGGGGGGTAAGGGGTGAACTCTTCACTCTGTTGATTATGGGGAGTAAGGGGTGAACTCTTCACTGTTGATTATGGGGGTAAGGGGTGAACGCTTCACTCTGTTGATTATGGGGGTAAGGGGTGAACTCTTCACTCTGTTGATTATGGGGGTAAGGGGTGAACTCTTCACTCTGTTAATTATGGGGGGAAAAGGGTGAACTCTTCACTCTGTTGATTATGGGGGGCAAGGGGTGAACTCCACTCTGTTGATTATGTGGGGTAAGGGGTGAACACTTCACTCTGCTGATTATGGGGGGTAAGGGGTGAACTCTGCACTCTGTTGATTATGGGGGGCAAGGGGTGAACTCCACTCTGTTGATTATGGGGGGTAAGGGGCGAACTGTTCCCTCTGTTGATTCTGGGCGTAAGGGGAGAACTCCACTCTGTTGATTATGGGGAGTAAGGGGTGAACTCTTCACTGTTGATTATGGGGGGTAAGGGGTGAACACTTCACTCTGTTGGCTATGGGGGGTAAGGGGTGAACTCTTCACTCTGTTGGCTATGGAGCGTAAGGGGTGAACTCTTCACTCTGTTAATTATGGGGGGAAAGGGGTGAACTCTTCACTCTGTTTATTATGGCGGGTAAGGGGTGAACTCTTCATTCTGCTGATTATGGGGAGTAAGGTGTGAACTCTTCACTCTGTTGATTATGGGGGGCAAGGGGTGAACTCTTCACTCTGTTGATTATGGGGGGTAAGGGGTGAACTCTTCACTCTGTTGATTATGTGGGGTAAGGGGTGAACACTTCACTCTGCTGATTATGGGGGGTAAGGGGTGAACTCTGCACTCTGTTGATTATGGGGGGCAAGGGGTGAACTCCACTCTGTTGATTATGGGGGGTAAGTGGTGAACTTTTCCCTCTGTTGATTTTGGGCGAAAGGGGAGAACTCCACTCTGTTGATTATGGGGAGTAAGGGGTGAACTCTTCACTGTGGATTATGGGGGGTAAGGGGTGAACACTTCACTCTGTTGGCTATGGGGGGTAAGGGGTGAACTCTTCACTCTGTTAATTATGGGGTGCAAGGTGTGAACTCCACTCTGTTGATTATGGGGGGTAAGGGGTGAACTCTTCACTCTGTTGGCTATGGGGGGCAAGGGGTGAACTCTTCACTCTATTGATTATGGGGGGTAAGGGGTGAACTCTTCACTCTGTTGATTATGGGGGGTAAGGGGTGAGCACTTCACTCTGTTGATTATGGGGGGTAAGGGGTGAACTCTGCACTCAGATGATTATGGGGGTAAGGGGTGAACTCTGCACTCTGTTGATTATGGGGGGTAAGGGGTGAACTCTGCACTCTGTTGGCTATGGGGGGAAGGGGTGAACTCTTCACTCTGTTGATTATGGGGGGTAAGGGGTGAACTCTTCACTCTGTTGATTATGGGGGTTAAGGGGTGAACTCTTCACTCTGTTGGCTATTTGGGGTAAGGGGTGAACTCTTCACTCTGTTGATTATGGGGGGTAAGGTGTGAATTCTTCACTCTGTTGTTTATGGGGGGTAAGGGGTGAACACTTCACTCTGTTGATTATGGGGGGTAAGGGGTGAACACTTCACTCTGTTGGCTATGGGGGGCAAGGGGTGAACTCTTCATTCTATTGATTATGGGGGGTAAGGGGTGAACTCTTCAGTCTGTTGATTCTGGGGGTAAGGGGTGAACTCTTCACTCTGTTGATTATGTGGGGTAAGGGGTGAACTCTTCACTCTGTTTGCTATGGGCGGTAAGGGGTGAACTCTTCACTCTGTTGATTATGGGGGGAAGGGGTGAACTCTTCACTCTGTTGATTATGAGAGGTAAGGGATGAACTCTGCACTCTGTTGATTATGGGGGGTAAGGGGTGAACTCTTCACCCTCTTGATTATGGGGGTAAGGGGTGAACTCTTCACTCTGTTGATTATGGGGGGTAAGGGGTGAACTCTTCACTCTGTTGATTATGGGGGTAAGGGGTGAACTCTTCACTCTGTTGATTATGGGGGGTAAGGGGTGAACTCTTCACTGTTAATTATGGGGGGAAAGGGGTGAACTCTTCACTCTGTTTATTCTGGGGGGTAAGGGGTGAACTCTGCACTCTTGCTAATGGGGGGTAAGGGGTGAACTCTTCACTCTGATGATTATGGGGGGAAGGGGTGAACTATTCACTCTGTTGATTATGGGGGGTAAGGGGTGAACTCTGCACTGTTGCTTATGGGGGGTAAGGGGTGAACTCTTCACTCTGTTGATTATGTGAGGTAAGGGGTGAACTCTTCACTCTGTTGATTATGGGGGGTAAGGGGTGAACTCTGCACTCTGTTGGCTATGGGGGGGGGAAGGGGTGAACTGTTCACTCTGTTGGCTATTTGGGGTAAGGGGTGAACTCTTCACTCTGTTGATTATGGGGGGTAAGGTGTGAACTCTTCACTCTGTTGTTTATGGGGGGTAAGGGGTGAACACTTCACTCTGTTGATTATGGGGGGTAAGGGGTGAACACTTCACTCTGTTGGCTATGGGGGGCAAGGGGTGAACTCTTCATTCTATTGATTATGGGGGGTAAGGGGTGAACTCTTCACTCTGTTGATTCTGGGGGTAAGGGGTGAACTCTTCACTCTGTTGATTATGTGTGGTAAGGGGTGAACTCTTCACTGTGTTTGCTATGGGGGGTAAGGGGTGAACTCTTCACTCTGTTGATTATGGGGGGAAGGGGTGAACTCTTCACTCTGTTGATTATGGGGGTAAGGGGTGAACTCTTCACTCTGTTGATTATGTGAGGTAAGGGGTGAACACTGCACTCAGATGATTATGGGGGTAAGGGGTGAACTCTGCACTCTGTTGATTATGGGGGGTAAAGGGTGAACTCTGCACTCTGTTGGCTTTGGGGGGGAAGGGGTGAACTCTTCACTCTGTTGATTATGGGGGGTAAGGGGTGAACTCTTCACTCTGTTGATTATGGGGGTTAAGGGGTGAACTCTGCACTCTGGTGATTAAGGGGGGTAAGGGGTGAACTCTTCACTCTGTTGATTATGGGGGTTAAGTGGTGAAGTCTGCACTCTGGTGATTATGGGGGGTAAGGGGTGAACTCTTCACTCTGTTGATTATGGGGGGTAAGGGGTGAAATCCTCACTCTGTTGATTATGGGGGGTAAGGGGTGAACTCTGCACTCTGTTGATTATGGGGGGTAAGGGGTGAACTCTTCACTCTGTTGATTATGGGGGGTAAGGGGTGAAATCCTCACTCTGTTGATTATGGGGGGTAAGGGATGATCTCTGCACTCTGTTGATTATGGGGGGTAAGGGGTGAACTCTTCACCCTCTAAATTATGGGGGTAAGGGGTGAACTCTTCACTCTGTTGATTATGGGGGGAAGGGGTGAACTCTTCACTCTGTTGATTATGGGTGTAAGGGGTGAACTCTTCACTCTGTTGATTATGTGAGGTAAGGGGTGAACACTGCACTCAGATGATTATGGGGGGTAAGGGGTGAACTCTGCACTCTGTTGATTATGGGGGGTAAGGGGTGAACTCTTCACTCTGTTGATTATGGGGGGTAAGGGGTGAAATCCTCACTCTGTTGATTATGGGGGGCAAGGGGTGAACTCTGCACTCTGTTGATTATGGGGGGTAAGGGGTGAACTCTTCACTCTGTTGATTATGGGGGGCAAGGGGTGAAATCCTCACTCTGTTGATTATCGGGGGTAAGGGGTGAACTCTGCACTCTGTTGATTATGGGGGGTAAGGGGTGAACTCTTCACCCTCTTGATTATGGGGGTAAGGGGTGAACTCTTCACTCTGTTGATTATGGGGGGTAAGGGGTGAACTCTTCACTCTGTTGATTATGGGGGTAAGGGGTGAACTCTTCACTCTGTTGATTATGGGGTGTAAGGGGTGAACTCTTCACTCTGTTAATTATGGGGGGAAAGGGGTGAACTCTTCACTCTGTTTATTTTGGGGGGTAAGGGGTGAACTCTGCACTCTTGCTTATGGGGGGTAAGGGGTGAACTCTTCACTCTGATGATTATGGGGGGTAAGTGGTGAACTATTCACTCTGTTGATTATGGGGGGTAAGGGTTGAACTCTGCGCTGTTGATTATGGGGGGTAAGGGGTGAACTCTTCACTCTGTTGATTATGTGAGGTAAGGGGTGTACTCTTCACTCTGTTAATTATGGGGGGTAAGGGGTGAACTCTTCACTCTGTTGATTATGGGGGGCAAGGGGTGAAATCCTCACTCTGTTGATTATGGGGGGTAAGGGGTGAACTCTGCACTCTGTTGATTATGGGGGGTAAGGGGTGAACTCTTCACCCTCTTGATTATGGGGGTAAGGGGTGAACTCTTCACTCTGTTGATTATGGGGGGTAAGGGCTGAACTCTTCACTCTGCTGATTATGGGGGTAAGGGGTGAACTCTTCACTCTGTTGATTATGCGGTGTAAGGGGTGAACTCTTCACTCTGTTAATTATGGGGGGAAAGGGGTGAACTCTTCACTCTGTTTATTTTGGGGGGTAAGGGGTGAACTCTGCACTCTTGCTTATGGGGGGTAAGGGGTGAACTCTTCACTCTGATGATTATGGGGGGTAAGTGGTGAACTATTCACTCTGTTGATTATGGGGGGTAAGGGTTGAACTCTGCGCTGTTGATTATGGGGGGTAAGGGGTGAACTCTTCACTCTGTTGATTATGTGAGGTAAGGGGTGTACTCTTCACTCTGTTGATTATGGGGGGTAAGGGGGGAACTCTGCACTCTGTTGGCTATGGGGGGGAAGGGGTGAACTCTTCACTCTGTTGATTATGGGGGGTAAGGTGTGAACTCTTCACTCTGTTGTTTATGGGTGGTAAGGGGTGAACTCTTCACTCTATTGTTTTTGGGGGGTAAGGGGTGAACACTTCACTCCGTTGATTATGGGGGGTAAGGGGTGAACTCTGCACTCTGTTGATTATGGGGGGTAAGGGGTGAACTCTGCACTCTGATGATTATGGGGGGTAAGGGGTGAACTCTTCACTCTTTTGATTATGGGGGGTAAGGGGTGAACTCTTCACTCTGTTGATTATGGGGGGTAAGGGGTGAACTCTTCACTCTGTTGATTATGGGGAGTAAGGGGTGAACTCTTCACTGTTGATTATGGGGGGTAAGGGGTGAACGCTTCACTCTGTTGATTATGGGGGTAAGGGGTGAACTCTTCACTCTGTTGATTATGGGGGGTAAGGGGTGAACTCTTCACTCTGTTAATTATGGGGGGAAAAGGGTGAACTCTTCACTCTGTTGATTATGGGGGGCAAGGGGTGAACTCCACTCTGTTGATTATGTGGGGTAAGGGGTGAACACTTCACTCTGCTGATTATGGGGGGTAAGGGGTGAACTCTGCACTCTGTTGATTATGGGGGGCAAGGGGTGAACTCCACTCTGTTGATTATGGGGGGTAAGGGGTGAACTGTTCCCTCTGTTGATTCTGGGCATAAGGGGAGAACTCCACTCTGTTGATTATGGGGAGTAAGGGGTGAACTCTTCACTGTTGATTATGGGGGGTAAGGGGTGAACACTTCACTCTGTTGGCTATGGGGGGTAAGGGGTGAACTCTTCACTCTGTTGGCTATGGAGCGTAAGGGGTGAACTCTTCACTCTGTTAATTATGGGGGGAAAGGGGTGAACTCTTCACTCTGTTTATTATGGGGGATAAGGGGTGAACTCTTCATTCTGCTGATTATGGGGAGTAAGGTGTGAACTCTTCACTCTGTTGATTATGGGGGGCAAGGGGTGAACTCTTCACTCTGTTGATTATGGGGGGTAAGGGGTGAACTCTTCACTCTGTTGATTATGTGGGGTAAGGGGTGAACACTTCACTCTGCTGATTATGGGGGGTAAGGGGTGAACTCTGCACTCTGTTGATTATGGGGGGCAAGGGGTGAACTCCACTCTGTTGATTATGGGGGGTAAGGGGTGAACTGTTCCCTCTGTTGATTTTGGGCGTAAGGGGAGAACTCCACTCTGTTGATTATGGGGAGTAAGGGGTGAACTCTTCACTGTTGATTATGGGGGGTAAGGGGTGAACACTTCACTCTGTTGGCTATGGGGGGTAAGGGGTGAACTCTTCACTCTGTTAATTATGCGGTGCAAGGTGTGAACTCCACTCTGTTGATTATGGGGGGTAAGGGGTGAACTCTTCACTCTGTTGGCTATGGGGGGCAAGGGGTGAACTCTTCACTCTATTGATTATGGGGGGTAAGGGGTGAACTCTTCACTCTGTTGATTATGTGGGGTAAGGGGTGAACTCTTCACTCTGTTGGCTATGGAGAGTAAGGGGTGAACTCTTTCCTCTGTTGATTATGGGGGGAAGGGGTGAACTCTTCACTCTGTTGATTATGGGGGTAAGGGGTGAACTCTTCACTCTGTTGATTATGGGGGGTAAGGTGTGAACTCTTCACTCTGTTGTTTATGGGGGGTAAGGGGTGAACTCTTCACTCTGTTGATTATGGGGGGTAAGGGGTGAACACTTCACTCTGTTGATTATGGGGGGTAAGGGGTGAACTCTGCACTCAGATGATTATGGGGGGTAAGGGGTGAACTCTTCACTCTGTTGATTATGGGGGGTAAGGGGTGAACTCTTCATTCTATTGATTATGGGGGGTAAGGGGTGAACTCTTCACTCTGTTGATTCTGGGGGTAAGGGGTGAACTCTTCACTCTGTTGATTATGTGGGGTAAGGGGTGAACTCTTCACTCTGTTTGCTATGGGCGGTAAGGGGTGAACTCTTCACTCTGTTGATTATGGGGGGAAGGGGTGAACTCTTCACTCTGTTGATTATGAGGGTAAGGGGTGAACTCTTCACTCTGTTGATTATGTGAGGTAAGGGGTGAACTCTGCACTCTGTTGATTATGGGGGGTAAGGGGTGAACTCTTCACCCTCTTGATTATGGGGGTAAGGGGTGAACTCTTCACTCTGTTGATTATGGGGGGTAAGGGGTGAACTCTTCACTCTGTTGATTATGGGGGTAAGGGGTGAACTCTTCACTCTGTTGATTATGGGGGGTAAGGGGTGAACTCTTCACTGTTAATTATGGGGGGAAAGGGGTGAACTCTTCACTCTGTTTATTATGGGGGGTAAGGGGTGAACTCTGCACTCTTGCTTATGGGGGGTAAGGGGTGAACTCTTCACTCTGATGATTATGGGGGGTAAGGGGTGAACTATTCACTCTGTTGATTATGGGGGGTAAGGGGAGAACTCTGCACTGTTGATTATGGGGGGTAAGGGGTGAACTCTTCACTCTGTTGATTATGTGAGGTAAGGGGTGAACTCTTCACTCTGTTGATTATGGGGGGTAAGGGGTGAACTCTGCACTCTGTTGGCTATGGGGGGGAAGTGGTGAACCGTTCACTCTGCTGGCTATTTGGGGTAAGGGGTGAACTCTTCACTCTGTTGATTATGGGGGGTAAGGTGTGAACTCTTCACTCTGTTGTTTATGGGGGGTAAGGGGTGAACACTTCACTCTATTGATTATGGGGGGTAAGGGGTGAACACTTCACTCTGTTGGCTATGGGGGGCAAGGGGTGAACTCTTCATTCTATTGATTATGGGGGTATTGGGTGAACTCTTCACTCTGTTGATTATGTGGGGTAAGGGGTGAACTCTTCACTGTGTTTGCTATGGGGGGTAAGGGGTGAACTCTTCACTCTGTTGATTATGGGGGGAAGGGGTGAACTCTTCACTCTGTTGATTATGGGGGTAAGGGGTGAACTCTTCACTCTGTTGATTATGTGAGGTAAGGGGTGAACACTGCACTCAGATGATTATGGGGGTAAGGGGTGAATTCTGCACTCTTTTGATTATGGGGGGTAAGGGGTGAACTCTGCACTCTGTTGGCTTTGGGGGGGAAGGGGTGAACTCTTCACTCTGTTGATTATGGGGGGTAAGGGGTGAACTCTTCACTCTGTTGATTATGGGGGTTAAGGGGTGAACTCTGCACTCTGGTGATTATGGGGGGTAAGGGGTGAACTCTTCACTCTATTGATTATGGGGGTTAAGTGGTGAAGTCTGCACTCTGGTGATTATGGGGGGTAATGGGTGAACTCTTCACTCTGTTGATTATGGGGGGTAAGGGGTGAAATCCTCACTCTGTTGATTATGGGGGTAAGGGGTGAACTCTGCACTCTGTTGATTATGGGGGGTAAGGGGTGAACTCTTCATTCTATTGATTATGGGGGGTAAGGGGTGAACTCTTCACTCTGTTGATTCTGGGGGTAAGGGGTGAACTCTTCACTCTGTTGATTATGTGGGGTAAGGGGTGAACTCTTCACTCTGTTTGCTATGGGCGGTAAGGGGTGAACTCTTCACTCTGTTGATTATGGGGGGAAGGGGTGAACTCTTCACTCTGTTGATTATGAGGGTAAGGGGTGAACTCTTCACTCTGTTGATTATGTGAGGTAAGGGGTGAACTCTGCACTCTGTTGATTATGGGGGGTAAGGGGTGAACTCTTCACCCTCTTGATTATGGGGGTAAGGGGTGAACTCTTCACTCTGTTGATTATGGGGGGTAAGGGGTGAACTCTTCACTCTGTTGATTATGGGGGTAAGGGGTGAACTCTTCACTCTGTTGATTATGGGGGGTAAGGGGTGAACTCTTCACTGTTAATTATGGGGGGAAAGGGGTGAACTCTTCACTCTGTTTATTATGGGGGGTAAGGGGTGAACTCTGCACTCTTGCTTATGGGGGGTAAGGGGTGAACTCTTCACTCTGATGATTATGGGGGGTAAGGGGTGAACTATTCACTCTGTTGATTATGGGGGGTAAGGGGAGAACTCTTCACTCTGTTTATTATGGGGGGTAAGGGGTGAACTCTGCACTCTTGCTTATGGGGGGTAAGGGGTGAACTCTTCACTCTGATGATTATGGGGGGTAAGGGGTGAACTCTTCACTCTGTTGATTATGAGGGTAAGGGGTGAACTCTTCATTCTATTGATTATGGGGGGTAAGGGGTGAACTCTTCACTCTGTTGATTCTGGGGGTAAGGGGTGAACTCTTCACTCTGTTGATTATGTGGGGTAAGGGGTGAACTCTTCACTCTGTTTGCTATGGGCGGTAAGGGGTGAACTCTTCACTCTGTTGATTATGGGGGGAAGGGGTGAACTCTTCACTCTGTTGATTATGAGGGTAAGGGGTGAACTCTTCACTCTGTTGATTATGTGAGGTAAGGGGTGAACTCTGCACTCTGTTGATTATGGGGGGTAAGGGGTGAACTCTTCACCCTCTTGATTATGGGGGTAAGGGGTGAACTCTTCACTCTGTTGATTATGGGGGGTAAGGGGTGAACTCTGCACTCTTGCTTATGGGGGGTAAGGGGTGAACTCTTCACTCTGATGATTATGGGGGGTAAGGGGTGAACTATTCACTCTGTTGATTATGGGGGGTAAGGGGAGAACTCTGCACTGTTGATTATGGGGGGTAAGGGGTGAACTCTTCACTCTGTTGATTATGTGAGGTAAGGGGTGAACTCTTCACTCTGTTGATTATGGGGGGTAAGGGGTGAACTCTGCACTCTGTTGGCTATGGGGGGGAAGTGGTGAACCGTTCACTCTGCTGGCTATTTGGGGTAAGGGGTGAACTCTTCACTCTGTTGATTATGGGGGGTAAGGTGTGAACTCTTCACTCTGTTGTTTATGGGGGGTAAGGGGTGAACACTTCACTCTATTGATTATGGGGGGTAAGGGGTGAACACTTCACTCTGTTGTTTATGGGGGGTAAGGGGTGAACTCTTCACTCTGTTGATTATGGGGGGTAAGGGGTGAACACTTCACTCTGTTGATTATGGGGGGTAAGGGGTGAACTCTGCACTCAGATGATTATGGGGGGTAAGGGGTGAACTCTTTCCTCTGTTGATTATGGGGGGAAGGGGTGAACTCTTCACTCTGTTGATTATGGGGGTAAGGGGTGAACTCTTCACTCTGTTGATTATGGGGGGTAAGGTGTGAACTCTTCACTCTGTTGTTTATGGGGGGTAAGGGGTGAACTCTTCACTCTGTTGATTATGGGGGGTAAGGGGTGAACACTTCACTCTGTTGATTATGGGGGGTAAGGGGTGAACTCTGCACTCAGATGATTATGGGGGGTAAGGGGTGAACTCTTCACTCTGTTGATTATGGGGGGTAAGGGGTGAACTCTTCATTCTATTGATTATGGGGGGTAAGGGGTGAACTCTTCACTCTGTTGATTCTGGGGGTAAGGGGTGAACTCTTCACTCTGTTGATTATGTGGGGTAAGGGGTGAACTCTTCACTCTGTTTGCTATGGGCGGTAAGGGGTGAACTCTTCACTCTGTTGATTATGGGGGGAAGGGGTGAACTCTTCACTCTGTTGATTATGAGGGTAAGGGGTGAACTCTTCACTCTGTTGATTATGTGAGGTAAGGGGTGAACTCTGCACTCTGTTGATTATGGGGGGTAAGGGGTGAACTCTTCACCCTCTTGATTATGGGGGTAAGGGGTGAACTCTTCACTCTGTTGATTATGGGGGGTAAGGGGTGAACTCTTCACTCTGTTGATTATGGGGGTAAGGGGTGAACTCTTCACTCTGTTGATTATGGGGGGTAAGGGGTGAACTCTTCACTGTTAATTATGGGGGGAAAGGGGTGAACTCTTCACTCTGTTTATTATGGGGGGTAAGGGGTGAACTCTGCACTCTTGCTTATGGGGGGTAAGGGGTGAACTCTTCACTCTGATGATTATGGGGGGTAAGGGGTGAACTATTCACTCTGTTGATTATGGGGGGTAAGGGGAGAACTCTGCACTGTTGATTATGGGGGGTAAGGGGTGAACTCTTCACTCTGTTGATTATGTGAGGTAAGGGGTGAACTCTTCACTCTGTTGATTATGGGGGGTAAGGGGTGAACTCTGCACTCTGTTGGCTATGGGGGGGAAGTGGTGAAGCGTTCACTCTGCTGGCTATTTGGGGTAAGGGGTGAACTCTTCACTCTGTTGATTATGGGGGGTAAGGTGTGAACTCTTCACTCTGTTGTTTATGGGGGGTAAGGGGTGAACACTTCACTCTATTGATTATGGGGGGTAAGGGGTGAACACTTCACTCTGTTGGCTATGGGGGGCAAGGGGTGAACTCTTCATTCTATTGATTATGGGGGTAATGGGTGAACTCTTCACTCTGTTGATTATGTGGGGTAAGGGGTGAACTCTTCACTGTGTTTGCTATGGGGGGTAAGGGGTGAACCCTTCACTCTGTTGATTATGGGGGGAAGGGGTGAACTCTTCACTCTGTTGATTATGGGGGTAAGGGGTGAACTCTTCACTCTGTTGATTATGTGAGGTAAGGGGTGAACACTGCACTCAGATGATTATGGGGGTAAGGGGTGAATTCTGCACTCTTTTGATTATGGGGGGTAAGGGGTGAACTCTGCACTCTGTTGGCTTTGGGGGGGAAGGGGTGAACTCTTCACTCTGTTGATTATGGGGGGTAAGGGGTGAACTCTTCACTCTGTTGATTATGGGGGTTAAGGGGTGAACTCTGCACTCTGGTGATTATGGGGGGTAAGGGGTGAACTCTTCACTCTATTGATTATGGGGGTTAAGTGGTGAAGTCTGAACTCTGGTGATTATGGGGGGTAATGGGTGAACTCTTCACTCTGTTGATTATGGGGGGTAAGGTGTGAACTCTTCACTCTGTTGTTTATGGGGGGTAAGGGGTGAACACTTCACTCTATTGATTATGGGGGGTAAGGGGTGAACACTTCACTCTGTTGGCTATGGGGGGCAAGGGGTGAACTCTTCATTCTATTGATTATGGGGGTAATGGGTGAACTCTTCACTCTGTTGATTATGTGGGGTAAGGGGTGAACTCTTCACTGTGTTTGCTATGGGGGGTAAGGGGTGAACTCTTCACTCTGTTGATTATGGGGGGAAGGGGTGAACTCTTCACTCTGTTGATTATGGGGGTAAGGGGTGAACTCTTCACTCTGTTGATTATGTGAGGTAAGGGGTGAACACTGCACTCAGATGATTATGGGGGTAAGGGGTGAATTCTGCACTCTTTTGATTATGGGGGGTAAGGGGTGAACTCTGCACTCTGTTGGCTTTGGGGGGGAAGGGGTGAACTCTTCACTCTGTTGATTATGGGGGGTAAGGGGTGAACTCTTCACTCTGTTGATTATGGGGGTTAAGGGGTGAACTCTGCACTCTGGTGATTATGGGGGGTAAGGGGTGAACTCTTCACTCTATTGATTATGGGGGTTAAGTGGTGAAGTCTGCACTCTGGTGATTATGGGGGGTAATGGGTGAACTCTTCACTCTGTTGATTATGGGGGGTAAGGGGTGAAATCCTCACTCTGTTGATTATGGGGGTAAGGGGTGAACTCTGCACTCTGTTGATTATGGGGGGTAAGGGGTGAACTCTTCATTCTATTGATTATGGGGGGTAAGGGGTGAACTCTTCACTCTGTTGATTCTGGGGGTAAGGGGTGAACTCTTCACTCTGTTGATTATGTGGGGTAAGGGGTGAACTCTTCACTCTGTTTGCTATGGGCGGTAAGGGGTGAACTCTTCACTCTGTTGATTATGGGGGGAAGGGGTGAACTCTTCACTCTGTTGATTATGAGGGTAAGGGGTGAACTCTTCACTCTGTTGATTATGTGAGGTAAGGGGTGAACTCTGCACTCTGTTGATTATGGGGGGTAAGGGGTGAACTCTTCACCCTCTTGATTATGGGGGTAAGGGGTGAACTCTTCACTCTGTTGATTATGGGGGGTAAGGGGTGAACTCTTCACTCTGTTGATTATGGGGGTAAGGGGTGAACTCTTCACTCTGTTGATTATGGGGGGTAAGGGGTGAACTCTTCACTGTTAATTATGGGGGGAAAGGGGTGAACTCTTCACTCTGTTTATTATGGGGGGTAAGGGGTGAACTCTGCACTCTTGCTTATGGGGGGGAGGGGTGAACTCTTCACTCTGATGATTATGGGGGGTAAGGGGTGAACTATTCACTCTGTTGATTATGGGGGGTAAGGGGAGAACTCTTCACTCTGTTTATTATGGGGGGTAAGGGGTGAACTCTGCACTCTTGCTTATGGGGGGTAAGGGGTGAACTCTTCACTCTGATGATTATGGGGGGTAAGGGGTGAACTCTTCACTCTGTTGATTATGAGGGTAAGGGGTGAACTCTTCATTCTATTGATTATGGGGGGTAAGGGGTGAACTCTTCACTCTGTTGATTCTGGGGGTAAGGGGTGAACTCTTCACTCTGTTGATTATGTGGGGTAAGGGGTGAACTCTTCACTCTGTTTGCTATGGGCGGTAAGGGGTGAACTCTTCACTCTGTTGATTATGGGGGGAAGGGGTGAACTCTTCACTCTGTTGATTATGAGGGTAAGGGGTGAACTCTTCACTCTGTTGATTATGGGGGGAAGGGGTGAACTCTTCACTCTGTTGATTATGGGGGGAAGGGGTGAACTCTTCACTCTGTTGATTATGGGGGGAAGGGGTGAACTCTTCACTCTGTTGATTATGTGAGGTAAGGGGTGAACTCTGCACTCTGTTGATTATGGGGGGTAAGGGGTGAACTCTTCACCCTCTTGATTATGGGGGTAAGGGGTGAACTCTTCACTCTGTTGATTATGGGGGGTAAGGGGAGAACTCTGCACTCTTGCTTATGGGGGGTAAGGGGTGAACTCTTCACTCTGATGATTATGGGGGGTAAGGGGTGAACTATTCACTCTGTTGATTATGGGGGGTAAGGGGAGAACTCTGCACTGTTGATTATGGGGGGTAAGGGGTGAACTCTTCACTCTGTTGATTATGTGAGGTAAGGGGTGAACTCTTCACTCTGTTGATTATGGGGGGTAAGGGGTGAACTCTGCACTCTGTTGGCTATGGGGGGGAAGTGGTGAACCGTTCACTCTGCTGGCTATTTGGGGTAAGGGGTGAACTCTTCACTCTGTTGATTATGGGGGGTAAGGTGTGAACTCTTCACTCTGTTGTTTATGGGGGGTAAGGGGTGAACACTTCACTCTATTGATTATGGGGGGTAAGGGGTGAACACTTCACTCTGTTGTTTATGGGGGGTAAGGGGTGAACTCTTCACTCTGTTGATTATGGGGGGTAAGGGGTGAACACTTCACTCTGTTGATTATGGGGGGTAAGGGGTGAACTCTGCACTCAGATGATTATGGGGGGTAAGGGGTGAACTCTTTCCTCTGTTGATTATGGGGGGAAGGGGTGAACTCTTCACTCTGTTGATTATGGGGGTAAGGGGTGAACTCTTCACTCTGTTGATTATGGGGGGTAAGGTGTGAACTCTTCACTCTGTTGTTTATGGGGGGTAAGGGGTGAACTCTTCACTCTGTTGATTATGGGGGGTAAGGGGTGAACACTTCACTCTGTTGATTATGGGGGGTAAGGGGTGAACTCTGCACTCAGATGATTATGGGGGGTAAGGGGTGAACTCTTCACTCTGTTGATTATGGGGGGTAAGGGGTGAACTCTTCATTCTATTGATTATGGGGGGTAAGGGGTGAACTCTTCACTCTGTTGATTCTGGGGGTAAGGGGTGAACTCTTCACTCTGTTGATTATGTGGGGTAAGGGGTGAACTCTTCACTCTGTTTGCTATGGGCGGTAAGGGGTGAACTCTTCACTCTGTTGATTATGGGGGGAAGGGGTGAACTCTTCACTCTGTTGATTATGAGGGTAAGGGGTGAACTCTTCACTCTGTTGATTATGTGAGGTAAGGGGTGAACTCTGCACTCTGTTGATTATGGGGGGTAAGGGGTGAACTCTTCACCCTCTTGATTATGGGGGTAAGGGGTGAACTCTTCACTCTGTTGATTATGGGGGGTAAGGGGTGAACTCTTCACTCTGTTGATTATGGGGGTAAGGGGTGAACTCTTCACTCTGTTGATTATGGGGGGTAAGGGGTGAACTCTTCACTGTTAATTATGGGGGGAAAGGGGTGAACTCTTCACTCTGTTTATTATGGGGGGTAAGGGGTGAACTCTGCACTCTTGCTTATGGGGGGTAAGGGGTGAACTCTTCACTCTGATGATTATGGGGGGTAAGGGGTGAACTATTCACTCTGTTGATTATGGGGGGTAAGGGGAGAACTCTGCACTGTTGATTATGGGGGGTAAGGGGTGAACTCTTCACTCTGTTGATTATGTGAGGTAAGGGGTGAACTCTTCACTCTGTTGATTATGGGGGGTAAGGGGTGAACTCTGCACTCTGTTGGCTATGGGGGGGAAGTGGTGAACCGTTCACTCTGCTGGCTATTTGGGGTAAGGGGTGAACTCTTCACTCTGTTGATTATGGGGGGTAAGGTGTGAACTCTTCACTCTGTTGTTTATGGGGGGTAAGGGGTGAACACTTCACTCTATTGATTATGGGGGGTAAGGGGTGAACACTTCACTCTGTTGGCTATGGGGGGCAAGGGGTGAACTCTTCATTCTATTGATTATGGGGGTAATGGGTGAACTCTTCACTCTGTTGATTATGTGGGGTAAGGGGTGAACTCTTCACTGTGTTTGCTATGGGGGGTAAGGGGTGAACTCTTCACTCTGTTGATTATGGGGGTAAGGGGTGAACTCTTCACTCTGTTGATTATGTGAGGTAAGGGGTGAACACTGCACTCAGATGATTATGGGGGTAAGGGGTGAATTCTGCACTCTTTTGATTATGGGGGGTAAGGGGTGAACTCTGCACTCTGTTGGCTTTGGGGGGGAAGGGGTGAACTCTTCACTCTGTTGATTATGGGGGGTAAGGGGTGAACTCTTCACTCTGTTGATTATGGGGGTTAAGGGGTGAACTCTGCACTCTGGTGATTATGGGGGGTAAGGGGTGAACTCTTCACTCTATTGATTATGGGGGTTAAGTGGTGAAGTCTGCACTCTGGTGATTATGGGGGGTAATGGGTGAACTCTTCACTCTGTTGATTATGGGGGGTAAGGTGTGAACTCTTCACTCTGTTGTTTATGGGGGGTAAGGGGTGAACACTTCACTCTATTGTTTATGGGGGGTAAGGGGTGAACACTTCACTCTGTTGGCTATGGGGGGCAAGGGGTGAACTCTTCATTCTATTGATTATGGGGGTAATGGGTGAACTCTTCACTCTGTTGATTATGTGGGGTAAGGGGTGAACTCTTCACTGTGTTTGCTATGGGGGGTAAGGGGTGAACTCTTCACTCTGTTGATTATGGGGGGAAGGGGTGAACTCTTCACTCTGTTGATTATGGGGGTAAGGGGTGAACTCTTCACTCTGTTGATTATGTGAGGTAAGGGGTGAACACTGCACTCAGATGATTATGGGGGTAAGGGGTGAATTCTGCACTCTTTTGATTATGGGGGGTAAGGGGTGAACTCTGCACTCTGTTGGCTTTGGGGGGGAAGGGGTGAACTCTTCACTCTGTTGATTATGGGGGGTAAGGGGTGAACTCTTCACTCTGTTGATTATGGGGGTTAAGGGGTGAACTCTGCACTCTGGTGATTATGGGGTTAAGGGGTGAACTCTTCACTCTATTGATTATGGGGGTTAAGTGGTGAAGTCTGCACTCTGGTGATTATGGGGGGTAATGGGTGAACTCTTCACTCTGTTGATTATGGGGGGTAAGGGGTGAAATCCTCACTCTGTTGATTATGGGGGTAAGGGGTGAACTCTGCACTCTGTTGATTATGGGGGGTAAGGGGTGAACTCTTCATTCTATTGATTATGGGGGGTAAGGGGTGAACTCTTCACTCTGTTGATTCTGGGGGTAAGGGGTGAACTCTTCACTCTGTTGATTATGTGGGGTAAGGGGTGAACTCTTCACTCTGTTTGCTATGGGCGGTAAGGTGTGAACTCTTCACTCTGTTGATTATGGGGGGAAGGGGTGAACTCTTCACTCTGTTGATTATGAGGGTAAGGGGTGAACTCTTCACTCTGTTGATTATGTGAGGTAAGGGGTGAACTCTGCACTCTGTTGATTATGGGGGGTAAGGGGTGAACTCTTCACCCTCTTGATTATGGGGGTAAGGGGTGAACTCTTCACTCTGTTGATTATGGGGGGTAAGGGGTGAACTCTTCACTCTGTTGATTATGGGGGTAAGGGGTGAACTCTTCACTCTGTTGATTATGGGGGGTAAGGGGTGAACTCTTCACTGTTAATTATGGGGGGAAAGGGGTGAACTCTTCACTCTGTTTATTATGGGGGGTAAGGGGTGAACTCTGCACTCTTGCTTATGGGGGGTAAGGGGTGAACTCTTCACTCTGATGATTATGGGGGGTAAGGGGTGAACTATTCACTCTGTTGATTATGGGGGGTAAGGGGAGAACTCTGCACTGTTGATTATGGGGGGTAAGGGGTGAACTCTTCACTCTGTTGATTATGTGAGGTAAGGGGTGAACTCTTCACTCTGTTGATTATGGGGGGTAAGGGGTGAACTCTGCACTCTGTTGGCTATGGGGGGGAAGTGGTGAACCGTTCACTCTGCTGGCTATTTGGGGTAAGGGGTGAACTCTTCACTCTGTTGATTATGGGGGGTAAGGTGTGAACTCTTCACTCTGTTGTTTATGGGGGGTAAGGGGTGAACACTTCACTCTATTGATTATGGGGGGTAAGGGGTGAACACTTCACTCTGTTGGCTATGGGGGGCAAGGGGTGAACTCTTCATTCTATTGATTATGGGGGTAATGGGTGAACTCTTCACTCTGTTGATTATGTGGGGTAAGGGGTGAACTCTTCACTGTGTTTGCTATGGGGGGTAAGGGGTGAACTCTTCACTCTGTTGATTATGGGGGGAAGGGGTGAACTCTTCACTCTGTTGATTATGGGGGTAAGGGGTGAACTCTTCACTCTGTTGATTATGTGAGGTAAGGGGTGAACACTGCACTCAGATGATTATGGGGGTAAGGGGTGAATTCTGCACTCTTTTGATTATGGGGGGTAAGGGGTGAACTCTGCACTCTGTTGGCTTTGGGGGGGAAGGGGTGAACTCTTCACTCTGTTGATTATGGGGGGTAAGGGGTGAACTCTTCACTCTGTTGATTATGGGGGTTAAGGGGTGAACTCTGCACTCTGGTGATTATGGGGGGTAAGGGGTGAGCTCTTCACTCTATTGATTATGGGGGTTAAGTGGTGAAGTCTGCACTCTGGTGATTATGGGGGGTAATGGGTGAACTCTTCACTCTGTTGATTATGGGGGGTAAGGGGTGAAATCCTCACTCTGTTGATTATGGGGGTAAGGGGTGAACTCTGCACTCTGTTGATTATGGGGGGTAAGGGGTGAACTCTTCACTCTGTTGATTATGGGGGGTAAGGGGTGAAATCCTCACTCTGTTGATTATGGGGGGTAAGGGATGATCTCTGCACTCTGTTGATTATGGGGGGTAAGGGGTGAACTCTTCACCCTCTTGATTATGGGGGTAAGGGGTGAACTCTTCACTCTGTTGATTATGGGGGGTAAGGGGTGAAATCCTCACTCTGTTGATTATGGGGGGTAAGGGGTGAACTCTGCACTCTGTTGATTATGGGGGGTAAGGGGTGAACTCTTCACACTGTTGATTATGGGGGGCAAGGGGTGAAATCCTCACTCTGTTGATTATGGGGGGTAAGGGGTGAACTCTGCACTCTGTTGATTATGGGGGGTAAGGGGTGAACTCTTCACCCTCGTGATTATGGGGGTAAGGGGTGAACTCTTCACTCTGTTGATTATGGGGGGTAAGGGGTGAACTCTTCACTCTGTTGATTATGGGAGGTAAGGGGTGAACTCTTCACTCTGTTGATTATGGGGGGTAAGGGGTGAACTCTTCACTCTGTTAATTATGGGGGGAAAGGGGTGAACTCTTCACTCTGTTTATTTTGGGGGGTAAGGGGTGAACTCTGCACTCTTGCTTATGGGGGGTAAGGGGTGAACTCTTCACTCTGATGATTATGGGGGGGGGTAAGGGGTGAACTATTCACTCTGTTGATTATGGGGGGTAAGGGTTGAACTCTGCGCTGTTGATTATGGGGGGTAAGGGGTGAACTCTTCACTCTGTTGATTATGTGAGGTAAGGGGTGTACTCTTCACTCTGTTGATTATGGGGGGTAAGGGGTGAACTCTGCACTCTGTTGGCTATGGGGGGGAAGGGGTGAACTCTTCACTCTGTTGATTATGGGGGGTAAGGTGTGAACTCTTCACTCTGTTGTTTATGGGTGGTAAGGGGTGAACTCTTCACTCTATTGTTTATGGGGGGTAAGGGGTGAACACTTCACTCTGTTGATTATGGGGGGTAAGGGGTGAACTCTTCACTCTGTTGATTATGGGGGTAAGGGGTGAACTCTTCAAACTGTTGATTATGGGGGGTAAGGGGTGAACTCTTCACTCTGTTGATTATGGGGGGTAAAGGGTGAACTCTTCACTCTGTTGATTATGGGGGGTAAGGGGTGAACTCTTCACTCTGTTGATTATGGGGAGTAAGGGGTGAACTCTTCACTGTTGATTATGGGGGGTAAGGGGTGAACGCTTCACTCTGTTGATTATGGGGGTAAGGGGTGAACTCTTCACTCTGTTGATTATGGGGGGTAAGGGGTGAACTCTTCACTCTGTTAATTATGGGGGGAAAAGGGTGAACTCTTCACTCTGTTTATTATGGGGGGGGGTAAGGGGTGAACTCTTCATTCTGCTGATTATGGGGAGTAAGGTGTGAACTCTTCACTCTGTTGATTATGGGGGGTAAGGGGTGAACTCTTCACTCTGTTGATTATGGGGGGCAAGGGGTGAACTCCACTCTGTTGATTATGGGGGGTAAGGGGTGAACTGTTCCCTCTGTTGATTCTGGGCATAAGGGGAGAACTCCACTCTGTTGATTATGGGGAGTAAGGGGTGAACTCTTCACTGTTGATTATGGGGGGTTAGGGGTGAACACTTCACTCTGTTGGCTATGGGGGATAAGGGGTGAACTCTTCACTCAGTTGGCTATGGAGGGTAAGGGGTGAACTCTTCACTCTGTTAATTATGGGGGGAAAGGGGTGAACTCTTCACTCTGTTTATTATGGGGGGTAAGGGGTGAACTCTTCATTCTGCTGATTATGGGGAGTAAGGTGTGAACTCTTCACTCGGTTGATTATGGGGGGCAAGGGGTGAACTCTTCACTCTGTTGATTATGGGGGGTAAGGGGTGAACTCTTCACTCTGTTGATTATGTGGGGTAAGGGGTGAACACTTCACTCTGCTGATTATGGGGGGTAAGGGGTGAACTCTGCACTCTGTTGATTATGGGGGGCAAGGGGTGAACTCCACTCTGTTGATTATGGGGGGTAAGGGGTGAACTGTTCCCTCTGTTGATTTTGGGCGTAAGGGGAGAACTCCACTCTGTTGATTATGGGGAGTAAGGGGTGAACTCTTCACTGTTGATTATGGGGGGTAAGGGGTGAACTCTTCACTCTGTTGGCTATGGGGGGTAAGGGGTGAACTCTTCACTCTGTTAATTATGGGGTGCAAGGTGTGAACTCCACTCTGTTGATTATGGGGGGTAAGGGGTGAACTCTTCACTCTGTTGGCTATGGGGGGCAAGGGGTGAAATCTTCACTCTATTGATTATGGGGGGTAAGGGGTGAACTCTTCATTCTGTTGATTCTGGGGGTAAGGGGTGAACTCTTCACTCTGTTGATTATGTGGGGTAAGGGGTGAACTCTTCACTCTGTTGGCTATGGGGGGTAAGGGGTGAACTCTTCACTCTGTTGATTATGGGGGGAAGGGGTGAACTCTTCACTCTGTTGTTATGGGGGTAATTGGTGAACTCTTCACTCTGTTGATTATGTGGGGTAAGGGGTGAACACTGCACTCAGATGATTATAGGGGGTAAGGGGTGAACTCTGCACTCTGTTGATTATGGGGGGTAAGGGGTGAACTCTGCACTCTGTTGGCTTTGGGGGGGAAGGGGTGAACTCTTCACTCTGTTGATTATGGGGGTTAAGGGGTGAACTCTGCACTCTGGTGATTATGGGGGGTAAGGGGTGAACTCTTCACTCTGTTGATTATGGGGGTTAAGGGGTGAACTCTGCACTCTGGTGATTATGGGGGGTAAGGGGTGAACTCTTCACCCTCTTGATTATGGGGGTAAGGGGTGAACTCTTCACTCTGTTGATTATGGGGGGTAAGGGGTGAAATCCTCACTCTGTTGATTATGGGGGGTAAGGGGTGAACTCTGCACTCTGTTGATTATGGGGGGTAAGGGGTGAACTCTTCACTCTGTTGATTATGGGGGGCAAGGGGTGAAATCCTCACTCTGTTGATTATGGGGGGTAAGGGGTGAACTCTGCACTCTGGTGATTATGGGGGGTAAGGGGTGAACTCTTCACCCTCTTGATTATGGGGGTAAGGGGTGAACTCTTCACTCTGTTGATTATGGGGGGTAAGGGGTGAAATCCTCACTCTGTTGATTATGGGGGGTAAGGGGTGAACTCTGCACTCTGTTGATTATGGGGGGTAAGGGGTGAACTCTTCACTCTGTTGATTATGGGGGGCAAGGGGTGAAATCCTCACTCTGTTGATTATGGGGGGTAAGGGGTGAACTCTGCACTCTGTTGATTATGGGGGGTAAGGGGTGAACTCTTCACCCTCGTGATTATGGGGGTAAGGGGTGAACTCTTCACTCTGTTGATTATGGGGGGTAAGGGGTGAACTCTTCACTCTGTTGATTATAGGGGTAAGGGGTGAACTCTTCACTCTGTTGATTATGGGGGGTAAGGGGTGAACACTTCACTCTGTTAATTATGGGGGGAAAAGGGTTAACTCTTCACTCTGTTTATTTTGGGGGGTAAGGGGTGAACTCTGCACTCTTGCTTATGGGGGGTAAGGGGTGAACTCTTCACTCTGATGATTATGGGGGGGGTAAGGGGTGAACTATTCACTCTGTTGATTATGGGGGGTAAGGGTTGAACTCTGCGCTGTTGATTATGGGGGGTAAGGGGTGAACTCTTCACTCTGTTGATTATGTGAGGTAAGGGGTGTACTCTTCACTCTGTTGATTATGGGGGGTAAGGGGTGAACTCTGCACTCTGTTGGCTATGGGGGGGAAGGGGTGAACTCTTCACTCTGTTGATTATGGGGGGTAAGGTGTGAACTCTTCACTCTGTTGTTTATGGGTGGTAAGGGGTGAACTCTTCACTCTATTGTTTATGGGGGGTAAGGGGTGAACACTTCACTCTGTTGATTATGGGGGGTAAGGGGTGAACTCTTCACTCTGTTGATTATGGGGGTAAGGGGTGAACTCTTCAAACTGTTGATTATGGGGGGTAAGGGGTGAACTCTTCACTCTGTTGATTATGGGCATAAGGGGAGAACTCCACTCTGTTGATTATGGGGAGTAAGGGGTGAACTCTTCACTGTTGATTATGGGGGGTTAGGGGTGAACACTTCACTCTGTTGGCTATGGGGGGTAAGGGGTGAACTCTTCACTCAGTTGGCTATGGAGGGTAAGGGGTGAACTCTTCACTCTGTTAATTATGGGGGGAAAGGGGTGTACTCTTCACTCTGTTTATTATGGGGGGTAAGGGGTGAACTCTTCATTCTGCTGATTATGGGGAGTAAGGTGTGAACTCTTCACTCTGTTGATTATGGGGGGCAAGGGGTGAACTCTTCACTCTGTTGATTATGGGGGGTAAGGGTTGAACTCTGCGCTGTTGATTATGGGGGGTAAGGGGTGAACTCTTCACTCTGTTGATTATGTGAGGTAAGGGGTGTACTCTTCACTCTGTTGATTATGGGGGGTAAGGGGTGAACTCTGCACTCTGTTGGCTATGGGGGGGAAGGGGTGAACTCTTCACTCTGTTGATTATGGGGGGTAAGGTGTGAACTCTTCACTCTGTTGTTTATGGGTGGTAAGGGGTGAACTCTTCACTCTATTGTTTATGGGGGGTAAGGGGTGAACACTTCACTCTGTTGATTATGGGGGGTAAGGGGTGAACTCTTCACTCTGTTGATTATGGGGGTAAGGGGTGAACTCTTCAAACTGTTGATTATGGGGGGTAAGGGGTGAACTCTTCACTCTGTTGATTATGGGGGGTAAAGGGTGAACTCTTCACTCTGTTGATTATGGGGGGTAAGGGGTGAACTCTTCACTCTGTTGATTATGGGGAGTAAGGGGTGAACTCTTCACTGTTGATTATGGGGGGTAACGGGTGAACGCTTCACTCTGTTGATTATGGGGGTAAGGGGTGAACTCTTCACTCTGTTGATTATGGGGGGTAAGGGGTGAACTCTTCACTCTGTTAATTATGGGGGGAAAAGGGTGAACTCTTCACTCTGTTTATTATGGGGGGGGGGTAAGGGGTGAACTCTTCATTCTGCTGATTATGGGGAGTAAGGTGTGAACTCTTCACTTTGTTGATTATGGGGGGTAAGGGGTGAACTCTTCACTCTGTTGATTATGGGGGGCAAGGGGTGAACTCCACTCTGTTGATTATGGGGGGTAAGGGGTGAACTGTTCCCTCTGTTGATTCTGGGCATAAGGGGAGAACTCCACTCTGTTGCTTATGGGGAGTAAGGGGTGAACTCTTCACTGTTGATTATGGGGGGTTAGGGGTGAACACTTCACTCTGTTGGCTATGGGGGGTAAGGGGTGAACTCTTCACTCAGTTGGCTATGGAGGGTAAGGGGTGAACTCTTCACTCTGTTAATTATGGGGGGAAAGGGGTGTACTCTTCACTCTGTTTATTATGGGGGGTAAGGGGTGAACTCTTCATTCTGCTGATTATGGGGAGTAAGGTGTGAACTCTTCACTCTGTTGATTATGGGGGGCAAGGGGTGAACTCTTCACTCTGTTGATTATGGGGGGTAAGGGGTGAACTCTTCACTCTGTTGATTATGTGGGGTAAGGGGTGAACACTTCACTCTGCTGATTATGGGGGGTAAGGGGTGAACTCTGCACTCTGTTGATTATGGGGGGCAAGGGGTGAACTCCACTCTGTTGATTATGGGGGGTAAGGGGTGAACTGTTCCCTCTGTTGATTTTGGGCGTAAGGGGAGAACTCCACTCTGTTGATTATGGGGAGTAAGGGGTGAACTCTTCACTGTTGATTATGGGGGGTAAGGGGTGAACACTTCACTCTGTTGGCTATGGGGGGTAAGGGGTGAACTCTTCACTCTGTTAATTATGGGGTGCAAGGTGTGAACTCCACTCTGTTGATTATGGGGGGTAAGGGGTGAACTCTTCACTCTGTTGGCTATGGGGGGCAAGGGGTGAAATCTTCACTCTATTGATTATGGGGGGTAAGGGGTGAACTCTTCATTCTGTTGATTCTGGGGGTAAGGGGTGAACTCTTCACTCTGTTGATTATGTGGGGTAAGGGGTGAACTCTTCACTCTGTTGGCTATGGGGGGTAAGGGGTGAACTCTTCACTCTGTTGATTATGGGGGGAAGGGGTGAACTCTTCACTCTGTTGTTATGGGGGTAATTGGTGAACTCTTCACTCTGTTGATTATGTGGGGTAAGGGGTGAACACTGCACTCAGATGATTATAGGGGGTAAGGGGTGAACTCTGCACTCTGTTGATTATGGGGGGTAAGGGGTGAACTCTGCACTCTGTTGGCTTTGGGGGGGAAGGGGTGAACTCTTCACTCTGTTGATTATGGGGGTTAAGGGGTGAACTCTGCACTCTGGTGATTATGGGGGGTAAGGGGTGAACTCTTCACTCTGTTGATTATGGGGGTTAAGGGGTGAACTCTGCACTCTGGTGATTATGGGGGGTAAGGGGTGAACTCTTCACTCTGTTGATTATGGGGCTAAGGGGTGAAATCCTCACTCTGTTGATTATGGGGGGTAAGGGGTGAACTCTTCACTCTGTTGATTATGGGGGGTAAGGGGTGAAATCCTCACTCTGTTGATTATGGGGGGTAAGGGGTGAACTCTGCACTCTGTTGATTATGGGGGGTAAGGGGTGGACTCTTCACTCTGTTGATTATGCGGGGCAAGGGGTGAAATCCTCACTCTGTTGATTATGGGGGGTAAGGGGTGAACTCTGCACTCTGTTGATTATGGGGGGTAAGGGGTGAACTCTTCACCCTCTTGATTATGGGGGTAAGGGGTGAACTCTTCACTCTGTTGATTATGGGGGTAAGGGGTGAACTCTTCACTCTGTTAATTATGGGGGGAAAGGGGTGAACTCTTCACTCTGTTTATTATGGGGGGTAAGGGGTGAACTCTGCACTCTTGCTTATGGGGGGTATGGGGTGAACTCTTCACTCTGATGATTATGGGGGGTAAGGGTTGATCTATTCACTCTGTTGATTATGGGGGGTAAGGGGTGAACTCTGCACTGTTTATTAAGGGGGGTAAGGGGTGAACTATTCACTCTGTTGATTATGGGGGGTAAGGGGTGGACTCTTCACTCTGTTGATTATGCGGGGCAAGGGGTGAAATCCTCACTCTGTTGATTATGGGGGGTAAGGGGTGAACTCTTCACTCTGTTGATTATGGGGGGTAAGGGGTGAAATCCTCACTCTGTTGATTATGGGGGGTAAGGGGTGAACTCTGCACTCTGTTGATTATGGGGGGTAAGGGGTGGACTCTTCACTCTGTTGATTATGCGGGGCAAGGGGTGAAATCCTCACTCTGTTGATTATGGGGGGTAAGGGGTGAACTCTGCACTCTGTTGATTATGGGGGGTAAGGGGTGAACTCTTCACCCTCTTGATTATGGGGGTAAGGGGTGAACTCTTCACTCTGTTGATTATGGGGGGTAAGGGGTGAACTCTTCACTCTGTTGATTATGGGGGTAAGGGGGGAACTCTTCACTCTGTTGATTATGGGGGGTAAGGGGTGAACTCTTCACTCTGTTAATTATGGGGGGAAAGGGGTGAACTCTTCACTCTGTTTATTATGGGGGGTAAGGGGTGAACTCTGCACTCTTGCTTATGGGGGGTATGGGGTGAACTCTTCACTCTGATGATTATGGGGGGTAAGGGTTGATCTATTCACTCTGTTGATTATGGGGGTAAGCGGTGAACTCTGCACTGTTGATTATGGGGGGTAAGGGGTGAACTATTCACTCTGTTGATTATGTGAGGTAAGGGGTGAACTCTTCACTCTGTTGATTATGGGGGTAAGGGGTGAACTCTGCACTCTGTTGGCTATGGGGGGGAAGGGGTGAACTCTGCACTCTGGTGATTATGGGGGGTAAGGGGTGAACTCTTCACTCTGTTGATTATGGGGGGTAAGGGATGAAATCCTCACTCTGTTGATTATGGGAGGTAAGGGGTGAACTCTTCAAACTGTTGATTATGGGGGGTAAGGGGTGAACTCTTCACTCTGTTGATTATGGGGGGTAAGGGGTGAACTCTTCACTCTGTTGATTATGGGGAGTAAGGGGAGAACTCTTCACTGTTGATTATGGGGGGTAAGGGGTGAACGCTTCACTCTGTTGATTATGGGGGTAAGGGGTGAACTCTTCACTCTGTTGATTATGGGGGGTAAGGGGTGAACTCTTTACTCTGTTAATTATGGGGGGAAAGGGGTGAACTCTTCACTCTGTTTATTATGGGGGGTAAGGGGTGAACTCTTCATTCAGCTGATTATGGGGAGTAAGGTGTGAACTCTTCACTCTGTTTATTATGGGGGGGGTAAGGGGTGAACTCTTCATTCTGCTGATTATGGGGAGTAAGGTGTGAACTCTTCACTCTGTTGATTATGGGGGTAAGGGGTGAACTCTTCACTCTGTTGATTATGTGGGGTAAGGGGTGAACACTTCACTCTGCTGATTATGGGGGGTAAGGGGTGAACTCTGCACTCTGTTGATTATGGGGGGCAAGGGGTGAACTCCACTCTGTTGATTATGGGAGGTAAGGGGTGAACTGTTCCCTCTGTTGATTCTGGGCGTAAGGGGAGAACTCCACTCTGTTGATTATGGGGAGTAAGGGGTGAACTCTTCACTGTTGATTATGGGGGGTAAGGGGTGAACACTTCACTCTGTTGGCTATGGGGGGTAAGGGGTGAACTCTTCACTCTGTTGGCTATGGAGGGTAAGGGGTGAACTCTTCACTCTGTTAATTATGGGGGGAAAGGGGTGAACTCTTCACTCTGTTTATTATGGGGGTAAGGGGTGAACTCTTCATTCTGCTGATTATGGGGAGTAAGGTGTGAACTCTTCACTCTGTTGATTATGGGGGGCAAGGGGTGAACTCTTCACTCTGTTGATTATGGGGGGTAAGGGCTGAACTCTTCACTCTGTTGATTATGTGGGGTAAGGGGTGAACACTTCACTCTGCTGATTATGGGGGGTAAGGGGTGAACTCTTCACTCTGTTGATTATGGGGGGTAAGGGGTGAAAGCCTCACTGTTGATTATGGCGGGTAAGGGGTGAACTCTGCACTCTGTTGATTCTGGGGGGTAAGGGGTGAACTCTTCACTCTGTTGATTATGGGGGGGTAAGGGGTGAAATCCTCACTCTGTTGATTATGGGGGTAAGGGATGAACTCTGCACTCTGTTGATTATGGGGGGTAAGGGGTGAACTCTTCACCCTCTTGATTATGGGGGTAAGGGCTGAACTCTTCACTCTGTTGATTATGGGGGGTAAGGGGTGAAATCCTCACTCTGTTGATTATGGGGGGAAAGGGGTGAACTCTGCACTCTGTTGATTATGGGGGGTAAGGGGTGGACTCTTCACTCTGTTGATTATGGGGGGCAAGGGGTGAAATCCTCACTCTGTTGATTATGGGGGGTAAGGGGTGAACTCTGCACTCTGTTGATTATGGGGGTAAGGGGTGAACTCTTCACCCTCTTGATTATGGGGGTAAGGGGTGAACTCTTCACTCTGTTGATTATCGGGGGTAAGGGGTGAACTCTTCACTCTGTTGATTATGGGGGGTAAGGGGTGAACTCTTCACTCTGTTAATTATGGGGGGAAAGGGGTGAACTCTTCACTCTGTTTATTATGGGGTGTAAGGGGTGAACTCTGCACTCTTGCTTATGGGGGGTATGGGGTGAACTCTTCACTCTGATGATTATGGGGGGTAAGGGGTGAACTATTCACTCTGTTGATTATGGGGGGTAAGGGGTGACCTCTGCACTGTTGATTATGGGGGGGAAGGGGTGAACTCTTCACTCTGTTGATTATGTGAGGTAAGGGGTGAACTCTTCACTCTGTTGATTATGGGGGGTAAGGGGTGAACTCTTCACTCTGTTGATTATGGGGGTAAGGGGTGAAATCCTCACTCAGTTGATTATGGGGGGTAAGGGATGATCTCTGCACTCTGTTGATTATGGGGGGTAAGGGGTGAACTCTTCACCCTCTTGATTATGGGGATAAGGGGTGAACTCTTCACTCTGTTGATTATGGGGGGTAAGGGGTGAAATCCTCACTCTGTTGATTATGGGGGGTAAGGGGTGAACTCTGCACTCTGTTGATTATGGGGGGTAAGGGGTGAACTCTTCACTCTGTTGATTATGGGGGGCAAGGGGTGAAATCCTCACTCTGTTGATTATGGGGGGTAAGGGGTGAACTCTGCACTCTGTTGATTATGGGGGGTAAGGGGTGAACTCTTCACCCTCGTGATTATGGGGGTAAGGGGTGAACTCTTCACTCTGTTGATTATGGGGGGTAAGGGGTGAACTCTTCACTCTGTTGACTATGGGGTTAAGGGGTGAACTCTTCACTCTGTTGATTATGGGGGGTAAGGGGTGAACTCTTCACTCTGTTAATTATGGGGGGAAAGGGGTGAACTCTTCACTCTGTTTATTTTGGGGGGTAAGGGGTGAACTCTGCACTCTTGCTTATGGGGGGTAAGGGGTGAACTCTTCACTCTGATGATTATGGGGGGTAAGGGTTGAACTCTGCGCAGTTGATTATGGGGGGTAAGGGGTGAACTCTTCACTCTGTTGATTATGTGAGGTAAGGGGTGTACTCTTCACTCTGTTGATTATGGGGGGTAAGGGGTGAACTCTGCACTCTGTTGGCTATGGGGGGGAAGGGGTGAACTCTTCACTCTGTTGATTATGGGGGGTAAGGTGTGAACTCTTCACTCTGTTGTTTATGGGTGGTAAGGGGTGAACTCTTCACTCTATTGTTTATGGGGGGTAAGGGGTGAACACTTCACTCTGTTGATTATGGGGGGTAAGTGGTGAACTCTTCACTCTGTTGATTATGGGGGGTAAGGGGTGAACTCTTCACTCTGTTGATTATGGGGGTAAGGGGTGAACTCTTCAAACTGTTGATTATGGGGGGTAAGGGGTGAACTCTTCACTCTGTTGATTATGGGGGGTAAGGGGTGAACTCTTCACTCTGTTGATTATGGGGAGTAAGGGGTGAACTCTTCACTGTTGATTATGGGGGGTAAGGGGTGAACGCTTCACTCTGTTGATTATGGGGGTAAGGGGTGAACTCTTCACTCTGTTGATTATGGGGGATAAGGGGTGAACTCTTCACTCTGTTAATTATGGGGGGAAAAGGGTGAAATCTTCACTCTGTTTATTATGGGGGGGTAAGGGGTGAACTCTTCATTCTGCTGATTATGGGGAGTAAGGTGTGAACTCTTCACTCTGTTGATTATGGGGGGTTAGGGGTGAACTCTTCACTCTGTTGATTATGTGGGGTAAGGGGTGAACACTTCACTCTGCTGATTATGGGGGGTAAGGGGTGAACTCTGCACTCTGTTGATTATGGGGGGCAAGGGGTGAACTCCACTCTGTTGATTATGGGGGGTAAGGCGTGAACTGTTCCCTCTGTTGATTCTGGGCGTAAGGGGAGAACTCCACTCTGTTGATTATGGGGAGGAAGGGGTGAACTCTTCACTGTTGATTATGGGGGGTTAGGGGTGAACACTTCACTCTGTTGGCTATGGGGGTAAGGGGTGAACTCTTCACTCTGTTGGCTATGGAGGGTAAGGGGTGAACTCTTCACTCTGTTAATTATGGGGGGAAAGGGGTGAACTCTTCACTCTGTTTATTATGGGGGGTAAGGGGTGAACTCTTCAATCTGCTGATTATGGGGAGTAAGGTGTGAACTTTTCACTCTGTTGATTATGGGGGGCAAGGGGTGAACTCTTCACTCTGTTGATTATGGGGGGTAAGGGGTGAACTCTTCACTCTGTTGATTATGTGGGGTAAGGGGTGAACTCTTCACTCTGTTGATTATGGGGGGTAAGGGGTGAACTCTTCACTCTGTTAATTATGGGGGGAAAAGTGTGAACTCTTCACTCTGTTTATTATGGGGGGGGTAAGGGGTGAACTCTTCATTCTGCTGATTATGGGGAGTAAGGTGTGAACTCTTCACTCTGTTGATTATGGGGGGTTAGGGGTGAACTCTTCACTCTGTTGATTATGTGGGGTAAGGGGTGAACACTTCACTCTGCTGATTATGGGGGGTAAGGGGTGAACTCTGCACTCTGTTGATTATGGGGGGCAAGGGGTGAACTCCACTCTGTTGATTATGGGGGGTAAGGGGTGAACTGTTCCCTCTGTTGATTCTGGGCGTAAGGGGAGAACTCCACTCTGTTGATTATGGGGAGTAAGGGGTGAACTCTTCACTGTTGATTATGGGGGGTTAGGGGTGAACACTTCACTCTGTTGGCTATGGGGGGTAAGGGGTGAACTCTTCACTCTGTTGGCTATGGAGGGTAAGGGGTGAACTCTTCACTCTGTTAATTATGGGGGGAAAGGGGTGAACTCTTCACTCTGTTTATTATGGGGGGTAAGGGGTGAACTCTTCATTCTGCTGATTATGGGGAGTAAGGTGTGAACTCTTCACTCTGTTGATTATGGGGGGCAAGGGGTGAACTCTTCACTCTGTTGATTATGGGGGGTAAGGGGTGAACTCTTCACTCTGTTGATTATGTGGGGTAAGGGGTGAACACTTCACTCTGCTGATTATGGGGGGTAAGGGGTGAACTCTGCACTCTGTTGATTATGGGGGGCAAGGGGTGAACTCCACTCTGTTGATTATGGGGGGTAAGGGGTGAACTCTTCACTCTGTTTATTATGGGGTGTAAGGGGTGAACTCTGCACTCTTGCTTATGGGGGGTATGGGGTGAACTCTTCACTCTGATGATTATGGGGGGTAAGGGGTGAACTATTCACTCTGTTGATTATGGGGGGTAAGGGGTGACCTCTGCACTGTTGATTATGGGGGGGAAGGGGTGAACTCTTCACTCTGTTGATTATGTGAGGTAAGGGGTGAACTCTTCACTCTGTTGATTATGGGGGGTGAGGGGTGAACTCTTCACTCTGTTGATTATGGGGGTAAGGGGTGAAATCCTCACTCAGTTGATTATGGGGGGTAAGGGATGATCTCTGCACTCTGTTGATTATGGGGGGTAAGGGGTGAACTCTTCACCCTCTTGATTATGGGGATAAGGGGTGAACTCTTCACTCTGTTGATTATGGGGGGTAAGGGGTGAAATCCTCACTCTGTTGATTATGGGGGGTAAGGGGTGAACTCTGCACTCTGTTGATTATGGGGGGTAAGGGGTGAACTCTTCACTCTGTTGATTATGGGGGGCAAGGGGTGAAATCCTCACTCTGTTGATTATGGGGGGTAAGGGGTGAACTCTGCACTCTGTTGATTATGGGGGGTAAGGGGTGAACTCTTCACCCTCGTGATTATGGGGGTAAGGGGTGAACTCTTCACTCTGTTGATTATGGGGGGTAAGGGGTGAACTCTTCACTCTGTTGACTATGGGGTTAAGGGGTGAACTCTTCACTCTGTTGATTATGGGGGGTAAGGGGTGAACTCTTCACTCTGTTAATTATGGGGGGAAAGGGGTGAACTCTTCACTCTGTTTATTTTGGGGGGTAAGGGGTGAACTCTGCACTCTTGCTTATGGGGGGTAAGGGGTGAACTCTTCACTCTGATGATTATGGGGGGTAAGGGTTGAACTCTGCGCAGTTGATTATGGGGGGTAAGGGGTGAACTCTTCACTCTGTTGATTATGTGAGGTAAGGGGTGTACTCTTCACTCTGTTGATTATGGGGGGTAAGGGGTGAACTCTGCACTCTGTTGGCTATGGGGGGGAAGGGGTGAACTCTTCACTCTGTTGATTATGGGGGGTAAGGTGTGAACTCTTCACTCTGTTGTTTATGGGTGGTAAGGGGTGAACTCTTCACTCTATTGTTTATGGGGGGTAAGGGGTGAACACTTCACTCTGTTGATTATGGGGGGTAAGGGGTGAACTCTTCACTCTGTTGATTATGGGGGGTAAGGGGTGAACTCTTCACTCTGTTGATTATGGGGGTAAGGGGTGAGCTCTTCAAACTGTTGATTATGGGGGGTAAGGGGTGAACTCTTCACTCTGTTGATTATGGGGGGTAAGGGGTGAACTCTTCACTCTGTTGATTATGGGGAGTAAGGGGTGAACTCTTCACTGTTGATTATGGGGGGTAAGGGGTGAACGCTTCACTCTGTTGATTATGGGGGTAAGGGGTGAACTCTTCACTCTGTTGATTATGGGGGATAAGGGGTGAACTCTTCACTCTGTTAATTATGGGGGGAAAAGGGTGAAATCTTCACTCTGTTTATTATGGGGGGGGTAAGGGGTGAACTCTTCATTCTGCTGATTATGGGGAGTAAGGTGTGAACTCTTCACTCTGTTGATTATGGGGGGTTAGGGGTGAACTCTTCACTCTGTTGATTATGTGGGGTAAGGGGTGAACACTTCACTCTGCTGATTATGGGGGGTAAGGGGTGAACTCTGCACTCTGTTGATTATGGGGGGCAAGGGGTGAACTCCACTCTGTTGATTATGGGGGGTAAGGCGTGAACTGTTCCCTCTGTTGATTCTGGGCGTAAGGGGAGAACTCCACTCTGTTGATTATGGGGAGGAAGGGGTGAACTCTTCACTGTTGATTATGGGGGGTTAGGGGTGAACACTTCACTCTGTTGGCTATGGGGGTAAGGGGTGAACTCTTCACTCTGTTGGCTATGGAGGGTAAGGGGTGAACTCTTCACTCTGTTAATTATGGGGGGAAAGGGGTGAACTCTTCACTCTGTTTATTATGGGGGGTAAGGGGTGAACTCTTCAATCTGCTGATTATGGGGAGTAAGGTGTGAACTCTTCACTCTGTTGATTATGGGGGGCAAGGGGTGAACTCTTCACTCTGTTGATTATGGGGGGTAAGGGGTGAACTCTTCACTCTGTTGATTATGTGGGGTAAGGGGTGAACTCTTCACTCTGTTGATTATGGGGGGTAAGGGGTGAACTCTTCACTCTGTTAATTATGGGGGGAAAAGTGTGAACTCTTCACTCTGTTTATTATGGGGGGGGTAAGGGGTGAACTCTTCATTCTGCTGATTATGGGGAGTAAGGTGTGAACTCTTCACTCTGTTGATTATGGGGGGTTAGGGGTGAACTCTTCACTCTGTTGATTATGTGGGGTAAGGGGTGAACACTTCACTCTGCTGATTATGGGGGGTAAGGGGTGAACTCTGCACTCTGTTGATTATGGGGGGCAAGGGGTGAACTCCACTCTCTTGATTATGGGGGGTAAGGGGTGAACTGTTCCCTCTGTTGATTCTGGGCGTAAGGGGAGAACTCCACTCTGTTGATTATGGGGAGTAAGGGGTGAACTCTTCACTGTTGATTATGGGGGGTTAGGGGTGAACACTTCACTCTGTTGGCTATGGGGGGTAAGGGGTGAACTCTTCACTCTGTTGGCTATGGAGGGTAAGGGGTGAACTCTTCACTCTGTTAATTATGGGGGGAAAGGGGTGAACTCTTCACTCTGTTTATTATGGGGGGTAAGGGGTGAACTCTTCATTCTGCTGATTATGGGGAGTAAGGTGTGAACTCTTCACTCTGTTGATTATGGGGGGCAAGGGGTGAACTCTTCACTCTGTTGATTATGGGGGGTAAGGGGTGAACTCTTCACTCTGTTGATTATGTGGGGTAAGGGGTGAACACTTCACTCTGCTGATTATGGGGGGTAAGGGGTGAACTCTGCACTCTGTTGATTATGGGGGGCAAGGGGTGAACTCCACTCTGTTGATTATGGGGGGTAAGGGGTGAACTGTTCCCTCTGTTGATTTTGGGCGTAAGGGGAGAACTCCACTCTGTTGATTATGGGGAGTAAGGGGTGAACTCTTCACTCTGTTGATTATGGGGGGTAAGGGATGAAATCCTCACTCTGTTGATTATGGGAGGTAAGGGGTGAACTCTTCACTCTGTTGATTATGGGGGTAAGGGGTGAACTCTTCAAACTGTTGATTATGGGGGGTAAGGGGTGAACTCTTCACTCTGTTGATTATGGGGGGTAAGGGGTGAACTCTTCACTCTGTTGATTATGGGGAGTAAGGGGAGAACTCTTCACTGTTGATTATGGGGGGTAAGGGGTGAACGCTTCACTCTGTTGATTATGGGGGTAAGGGGTGAACTCTTCACTCTGTTGATTATGGGGGGTAAGGGGTGAACTCTTTACTCTGTTAATTATGGGGGGAAAGGGGTGAACTCTTCACTCTGTTTATTATGGGGGGGTAAGGGGTGAACTCTTCATTCTGCTGATTATGGGGAGTAAGGTGTGAACTCTTCACTCTGTTTATTATGGGGGGGGTAAGGGGTGAACTCTTCATTCTGCTGATTATGGGGAGTAAGGTGTGAACTCTTCACTCTGTTGATTATGGGGGTAAGGGGTGAACTCTTCACTCTGTTGATTATGTGGGGTAGGGGGTGAACACTTCACTCTGCTGATTATGGGGGGTAAGGGGTGAACTCTGCACTCTGTTGATTATGGGGGGCAAGGGGTGAACTCCACTCTGTTGATTATGGGAGGTAAGGGGTGAACTGTTCCCTCTGTTGATTCTGGGCGTAAGGGGAGAACTCCACTCTGTTGATTATGGGGAGCAAGGGGTGAACTCTTCACTGTTGATTATGGGGGGTAAGGGGTGAACACTTCACTCTGTTGGCTATGGGGGGTAAGGGGTGAACTCTTCACTCTGTTGGCTATGGAGGGTAAGGGGTGAACTCTTCACTCTGTTAATTATGGGGGGAAAGGGGTGAACTCTTCACTCTGTTTATTATGGGGGTAAGGGGTGAACTCTTCATTCTGCTGATTATGGGGAGTAAGGTGTGAACTCTTCACTCTGTTGATTATGGGGGCAAGGGGTGAACTCTTCACTCTGTTGATTATGGGGGGTAAGGGCTGAACTCTTCACTCTGTTGATTATGTGGGGTAAGGGGTGAACACTTCACTCTGCTGATTATGGGGGGTAAGGGGTGAACTCTTCACTCTGTTGATTATGGGGGGTAAGGGGTGAAAGCCTCACTGTTGATTATGGCGGGTAAGGGGTGAACTCTGCACTCTGTTGATTCTGGGGGGTAAGGGGTGAACTCTTCACTCTGTTGATTATGGGGGGTAAGGGGTGAAATCCTCACTCTGTTGATTATGGGGGTAAGGGATGAACTCTGCACTCTGTTGATTATGGGGGGTAAGGGGTGAACTCTTCACCCTCTTGATTATGGGGGTAAGGGCTGAACTCTTCACTCTGTTGATTATGGGGGGTAAGGGGTGAAATCCTCACTCTGTTGATTATGGGGGGAAAGGGGTGAACTCTGCACTCTGTTGATTATGGGGGGTAAGGGGTGGACTCTTCACTCTGTTGATTATGGGGGGCAAGGGGTGAAATCCTCACTCTGTTGATTATGGGGGGTAAGGGGTGAACTCTGCACTCTGTTGATTATGGGGGGTAAGGGGTGAACTCTTCACCCTCTTGATTATGGGGGTAAGGGGTGAACTCTTCACTCTGTTGATTATGGGGGGCAAGGGGTGAACTCTTCACTCTGTTGATTATGGGGGGCAAGGGGTGAACTCTTCACTCTGTTGATTATGGGGGGTAAGGGGTGAACTCTTCACTCTGTTGATTATGTGGGGTAAGGGGTGAACTCTTCACTCTGTTGATTATGGGGGGTAAGGGGTGAACTCTTCACTCTGTTAATTATGGGGGGAAAAGTGTGAACTCTTCACTCTGTTTATTATGGGGGGGGTAAGGGGTGAACTCTTCATTCTGCTGATTATGGGGAGTAAGGTGTGAACTCTTCACTCTGTTGATTATGGGGGGTTAGGGGTGAACTCTTCACTCTGTTGATTATGTGGGGTAAGGGGTGAACACTTCACTCTGCTGATTATGGGGGGTAAGGGGTGAACTCTGCACTCTGTTGATTATGGGGGGCAAGGGGTGAACTCCACTCTGTTGATTATGGGGGGTAAGGGGTGAACTGTTCCCTCTGTTGATTCTGGGCGTAAGGGGAGAACTCCACTGTTGATTATGGGGAGTAAGGGGTGAACTCTTCACTGTTGATTATGGGGGGTTAGGGGTGAACACTTCACTCTGTTGGCTATGGGGGGTAAGAGGTGAACTCTTCACTCTTGTGGCTATGGAGGGTAAGGGGTGAACTCTTCACTCTGTTAATTATGGGGGGAAAGGGGTGAACTCTTCACTCTGTTTATTATGGGGGGTAAGGGGTGAACTCTTCATTCTGCTGATTATGGGGAGTAAGGTGTGAACTCTTCACTCTGTTGATTATGGGGAGTAAGGGGTGAACTCTTCACTGTTGATTATGGGGGGTTAGGGGTGAACACTTCACTCTGTTGGCTATGGGGGGTAAGAGGTGAACTCTTCACTCTGTTGGCTATGGAGGGTAAGGGGTGAACTCTTCACTCTGTTAATTATGGGGGGAAAAGTGTGAACTCTTCACTCTGTTTATTATGGGGGGGGTAAGGGGTGAACTCTTCATTCTGCTGATTATGGGGAGTAAGGTGTGAACTCTTCACTCTGTTGATTATGGGGGGTTAGGGGTGAACTCTTCACTCTGTTGATTATGTGGGGTAAGGGGTGAACACTTCACTCTGCTGATTATGGGGGGTAAGGGGTGAACTCTGCACTCTGTTGATTATGGGGGGCAAGGGGTGAACTCCACTCTGTTGATTATGGGGGGTAAGGGGTGAACTGTTCCCTCTGTTGATTCTGGGCGTAAGGGGAGAACTCCACTCTGTTGATTATGGGGAGTAAGGGGTGAACTCTTCACTGTTGATTATGGGGGGTTAGGGGTGAACACTTCACTCTGTTGGCTATGGGGGGTAAGGGGTGAACTCTTCACTCTGTTGGCTATGGAGGGTAAGGGGTGAACTCTTCACTCTGTTAATTATGGGGGGAAAGGGGTGAACTCTTCACTCTGTTTATTATGGGGGGTAAGGGGTGAACTCTTCATTCTGCTGATTATGGGGAGTAAGGTGTGAACTCTTCACTCTGTTGATTATGGGGGGCAAGGGGTGAACTCTTTACTCTGTTGATTATGGGGGGTAAGGGGTGAACTCTTCACTCTGTTGATTATGTGGGGTAAGGGGTGAACACTTCACTCTGCTGATTATGGGGGGTAAGGGGTGAACTCTGCACTCTGTTGATTATGGGGGGCAAGGGGTGAACTCCACTCTGTTGATTATGGGGGGTAAGGGGTGAACTGTTCCCTCTGTTGATTTTGGGCGTAAGGGGAGAACTCCACTCTGTTGATTATGGGGAGTAAGGGGTGAACTCTTCACTCTGTTGATAATGGGGGGAAAGGGATGAAATCCTCACTCTGTTGATTATGGGAGGTAAGGGATGAACTCTTCACTCTGTTGATTATGGGGGTAAGGGGTGAACTCTTCAAACTGTTGATTATGGGGGGTAAGGGGTGAACTCTTCACTCTGTTGATTATGGGGGGTAAGGGGTGAACTCTTCACTCTGTTGATTATGGGGAGTAAGGGGAGAACTCTTCACTGTTGATTATGGGGGGTAAGGGGTGAACGCTTCACTCTGTTGATTATGGGGGTAAAGGGTGAACTCTTCACTCTGTTGATTATGGGGGGTAAGGGGTGAACTCTTTACTCTGTTAATTATGGGGGGAAAGGGGTGAACTCTTCACTCTGTTTATTATGGGGGGGGTAAGGGGTGAACTCTTCATTCTGCTGATTATGGGGAGTAAGGTGTGAACTCTTCACTCTGTTTATTATGGGGGGGGTAAGGGGTGAACTCTTCATTCTGCTGATTATGGGGAGTAAGGTGTGAACTCTTCACTCTGTTGATTATGGGGGTAAGGGGTGAACTCTTCACTCTGTTGATTATGTGGGGTAGGGGGTGAACACTTCACTCTGCTGATTATGGGGGGTAAGGGGTGAACTCTGCACTCTGTTGATTATGGGGGGCAAGGGGTGAACTCCACTCTGTTGATTATGGGAGGTAAGGGGTGAACTGTTCCCTCTGTTGATTCTGGGCGTAAGGGGAGAACTCCACTCTGTTGATTATGGGGAGTAAGGGGTGAACTCTTCACTGTTGATTATGGGGGGTAAGGGGTGAACACTTCACTCTGTTGGCTATGGGGGGTAAGGGGTGAACTCTTCACTCTGTTGGCTATGGAGGGTAAGGGGTGAACTCTTCACTCTGTTTATTATGGGGGTAAGGGGTGAACTCTTCATTCTGCTGATTATGGGGAGTAAGGTGTGAACTCTTCACTCTGTTGATTATGGGGGCAAGGGGTGAACTCTTCACTCTGTTGATTATGGGGGGTAAGGGCTGAACTCTTCACTCTGTTGATTATGTGGGGTAAGGGGTGAACACTTCACTCTGCTGATTATGGGGGGTAAGGGGTGAACTCTTCACTCTGTTGATTATGGGGGGTAAGGGGTGAAAGCCTCACTGTTGATTATGGCGGGTAAGGGGTGAACTCTGCACTCTGTTGATTCTGGGGGGTAAGGGGTGAACTCTTCACTCTGTTGATTATGGGGGGTAAGGGGTGAAATCCTCACTCTGTTGATTATGGGGGTAAGGGATGAACTCTGCACTCTGTTGATTATGGGGGGTAAGGGGTGAACTCTTCACCCTCTTGATTATGGGGGTAAGGGCTGAACTCTTCACTCTGTTGATTATGGGGGGTAAGGGGTGAAATCCTCACTCTGTTGATTATGGGGGGAAAGGGGTGAACTCTGCACTCTGTTGATTATGGGGGGTAAGGGGTGGACTCTTCACTCTGTTGATTATGGGGGGCAAGGGGTGAAATCCTCACTCTGTTGATTATGGGGGGTAAGGGGTGAACTCTGCACTCTGTTGATTATGGGGGGTAAGGGGTGAACTCTTCACCCTCTTGATTATGGGGGTAAGGGGTGAACTCTTCACTCTGTTGATTATGGGGGGCAAGGGGTGATCTCTTCACTCTGTTGATTATGGGGGGCAAGGGGTGAACTCTTCACTCTGTTGATTATGGGGGGTAAGGGGTGAACTCTTCACTCTGTTGATTATGTGGGGTAAGGGGTGAACTCTTCACTCTGTTGATTATGGGGCTAAGGGGTGAACTCTTCACTCTGTTAATTATGGGGGGAAAAGTGTGAACTCTTCACTCTGTTTATTATGGGGGGGTAAGGGGTGAACTCTTCATTCTGCTGATTATGGGGAGTAAGGTGTGAACTCTTCACTCTGTTGATTATGGGGGGTTAGGGGTGAACTCTTCACTCTGTTGATTATGTGGGGTAAGGGGTGAACACTTCACTCTGCTGATTATGGGGGGTAAGGGGTGAACTCTGCACTCTGTTGATTATGGGGGGCAAGGGGTGAACTCCACTCTGTTGATTATGGGGGGTAAGGGGTGAACTGTTCCCTCTGTTGATTCTGGGCGTAAGGGGAGAACTCCACTCTGTTGATTATGGGGAGTAAGGGGTGAACTCTTCACTGTTGATTATGGGGGGTTAGGGGTGAACACTTCACTCTGTTGGCTATGGGGGGTAAGAGGTGAACTCTTCACTCTGTTGGCTATGGAGGGTAAGGGGTGAACTCTTCACTCTGTTAATTATGGGGGGAAAGGGGTGAACTCTTCACCAAGTTTATTATGGGGGGTAAGGGGTGAACTCTTCATTCTGCTGATTATGGGGAGTAAGGTGTGAACTCTTCACTCTGTTGATTATGGGGGGCAAGGAGTGAACTCTTCACTCTGTTGATTATGGGGGGTAAGGGGTGAACTCTTCACTCTGTTGATTATGTGGGGTAAGGGGTGAACACTTCACTCTGCTGATTATGGGGGGTAAGGGGTGAACTCTTCACTCTGTTGATTATGGGGGGTAAGGGGTGAAAGCCTCACTGTTGATTATGGCGGGTAAGGGGTGAACTCTGCACTCTGTTGATTCTGGGGGGTAAGGGGTGAACTCTTCACTCTGTTGATTATGGGGGGTAAGGGGTGAAATCCTCACTCTGTTGATTATGGGGGTAAGGGATGAACTCTGCACTCTGTTGATTATGGGGGGTAAGGGGTGAACTCTTCACCCTCTTGATTATGGGGGTAAGGGCTGAACTCTTCACTCTGTTGATTATGGGGGGTAAGGGGTGAAATCCTCACTCTGTTGATTATGGGGGGAAAGGGGTGAACTCTGCACTCTGTTGATTATGGGGGGTAAGGGGTGGACTCTTCACTCTGTTGATTATGGGGGGCAAGGGGTGAAATCCTCACTCTGTTGATTATGGGGGGTAAGGGGTGAACTCTGCACTCTGTTGATTATGGGGGGTAAGGGGTGAACTCCACTCTGTTGATTATGGGAGGTAAGGGGTGAACTGTTCCCTCTGTTGATTCTGGGCGTAAGGGGAGAACTCCACTCTGTTGATTATGGGGAGTAAGGGGTGAACTCTTCACTGTTGATTATGGGGGGTAAGGGGTGAACACTTCACTCAGTTGGCTATGGGGGGTAAGGGGTGAACTCTTCACTCTGTTGGCTATGGAGGGTAAGGGGTGAACTCTTCACTCTGTTAATTATGGGGGGAAAGGGGTGAACTCTTCACTCTGTTTATTATGGGGGTAAGGGGTGAACTCTTCATTCTGCTGATTATGGGGAGTAAGGTGTGAACTCTTCACTCTGTTGATTATGGGGGCAAGGGGTGAACTCTTCACTCTGTTGATTATGGGGGGTAAGGGCTGAACTCTTCACTCTGTTGATTATGTGGGGTAAGGGGTGAACACTTCACTCTGCTGATTATGGGGGGTAAGGGGTGAACTCTTCACTCTGTTGATTATGGGGGGTAAGGGGTGAAAGCCTCACTGTTGATTATGGCGGGTAAGGGGTGAACTCTGCACTCTGTTGATTCTGGGGGGTAAGGGGTGAACTCTTCACTCTGTTGATTATGGGGGGTAAGGGGTGAAATCCTCACTCTGTTGATTATGGGGGTAAGGGATGAACTCTGCACTCTGTTGATTATGGGGGGTAAGGGGTGAACTCTTCACCCTCTTGATTATGGGGGTAAGGGCTGAACTCTTCACTCTGTTGATTATGGGGGGTAAGGGGTGAAATCCTCACTCTGTTGATTATGGGGGGAAAGGGGTGAAATCTGCACTCTGTTGATTATGGGGGGTAAGGGGTGGACTCTTCACTCTGTTGATTATGGGGGGCAAGGGGTGAAATCCTCACTCTGTTGATTATGGGGGGTAAGGGGTGAACTCTGCACTCTGTTGATTATGGGGGGTAAGGGGTGAACTCTTCACCCTCTTGATTATGGGGGTAAGGGGTGAACTCTTCACTCTGTTGATTATGGGGGGCAAGGGGTGAACTCTTCACTCTGTTGATTATGGGGGGCAAGGGGTGAACTCTTCACTCTGTTGATTATGGGGGGTAAGGGGTGAACTCTTCACTCTGTTGATTATGTGGGGTAAGGGGTGAACTCTTCACTCTGTTGATTATGGGGGGTAAGGGGTGAACTCTTCACTCTGTTAATTATGGGGGGAAAAGTGTGAACTCTTCACTCTGTTTATTATTGGGGGGGGTAAGGGGTGAACTCTTCATTCTGCTGATTATGGGGAGTAAGTTGTGAACTCTTCACTCTGTTGATTATGGGGGGTTAGGGGTGAACTCTTCACTCTGTTGATTATGTGGGGTAAGGGGTGAACACTTCACTCTGCTGATTATGGGGGGTAAGGGGTGAACTCTGCACTCTGTTGATTATGGGGGGCAAGGGGTGAACTCCACTCTGTTGATTATGGGGGGTAAGGGGTGAACTGTTCCCTCTGTTGATTCTGGGCGTAAGGGGAGAACTCCACTCTGTTGATTATGGGGAGTAAGGGGTGAACTCTTCACTGTTGATTATGGGGGGTTAGGGGTGAACACTTCACTCTGTTGGCTATGGGGGGTAAGGGGTGAACTCTTCACTCTGTTGGCTATGGAGGGTAAGGGGTGAACTCTTCACTCTGTTAATTATGGGGGGAAAGGGGTGAACTCTTCACTCTGTTTATTATGGGGGGTAAGGGGTGAACTCTTCATTCTGCTGATTATGGGGAGTAAGGTGTGAACTCTTCACTCTGTTGATTATGGGGGGCAAGGGGTGAACTCTTCACTCTGTTGATTATGGGGGGTAAGGGGTGAACTCTTCACTCTGTTGATTATGTGGGGTAAGGGGTGAACACTTCACTCTGCTGATTATGGGGGGTAAGGGGTGAACTCTTCACTCTGTTGATTATGGGGGGTAAGGGGTGAAAGCCTCACTGTTGATTATGGCGGGTAAGGGGTGAACTCTGCACTCTGTTGATTCTGGGGGGTAAGGGGTGAACTCTTCACTCTGTTGATTATGGGGGGCAAGGGGTGAAATCCTCACTCTGTTGATTATGGGGGTAAGGGATGAACTCTGCACTCTGTTGATTATGGGGGGTAAGGGGTGAACTCTTCACCCTCTTGATTATGGGGGTAAGGGCTGAACTCTTCACTCTGTTGATTATGGGGGGTAAGGGGTGAAATCCTCACTCTGTTGATTATGGGGGGAAAGGGGTGAACTCTGCACTCTGTTGATTATGGGGGGTAAGGGGTGGACTCTTCACTCTGTTGATTATGGGGGGCAAGGGGTGAAATCCTCACTCTGTTGATTATGGGGGGTAAGGGGTGAACTCTGCACTCTGTTGATTATGGGGGGTAAGGGGTGAACTCTTCACCCTCTTGATTATGGGGGTAAGGGGTGAACTCTTCACTCTGTTGATTATCGGGGGTAAGGGGTGAACTCTTCACTCTGTTGATTATGGGGGGTAAGGGGTGAACTCTTCACTCTGTTAATAATGGGGGGAAAGGGGTGAACTCTTCACTCTGTTTATTATGGGCTGTAAGGGGTGAACTCTGCACTCTTGCTTATGGGGGGTATGGGGTGAACTCTTCACTCTGATGATTATGGGGGGTAAGGGGTGAACTATTCACTCTGTTGATTATGGGGGGTAAGGGGTGACCTCTGCACTGTTGATTATGGGGGGGAAGGGGTGAACTCTTCACTCTGTTGATTATGTGAGGTAAGGGGTGAACTCTTCACTCTGTTGATTATGGGGGGTAAGGGGTGAACTCTTCACTCTGTTGATTATGGGGGTAAGGGGTGAAATCCTCACTCAGTTGATTATGGGGGGTAAGGGATGATCTCTGCACTCTGTTGATTATGGGGGGTAAGGGGTGAACTCTTCACCCTCTTGATTATGGGGGTAAGGGGTGAACTCTTCACTCTGTTGATTATGGGGGGTAAGGGGTGAAATCCTCACTCTGTTGATTATGGGGGGTAAGGGGTGAACTCTGCACTCTGTTGATTATGGGGGGTAAGGGGTGAACTCTTCACTCTGTTGATTATGGGGGGCAAGGGGTGAAATCCTCACTCTGTTGATTATGGGGGGTAAGGGGTGAACTCTGCACTCTGTTGATTATGGGGGGTAAGGGGTGAACTCTTCACCCTCGTGATTATGGGGGTAAGGGGTGAACTCTTCACTCTGTTGATTATGGGGGGTAAGGGGTGAACTCTTCACTCTGTTGACTATGGGGTTAAGGGGTGAACTCTTCACTCTGTTGATTATGGGGGGTAAGGGGTGAACTCTTCACTCTGTTAATTATGGGGGGAAAGGGGTGAACTCTTCACTCTGTTTATTTTGGGGGGTAAGGGGTGAACTCTGCACTCTTGCTTATGGGGGGCAAGGGGTGAACTCTTCACTCTGATGATTATGGGGGGGTAAGGGTTGAACTCTGCGCAGTTGATTATGGGGGGTAAGGGGTGAACTCTTCACTCAGTTGATAATGTGAGGTAAGGGGTGTACTCTTCACTCTGTTGATTATGGGGGGTAAGGGGTGAACTCTGCACTCTGTTGGCTATGGGGGGGAAGGGGTGAACTCTTCACTCTGTTGATTATGGGGGGTAAGGTGTGAACTCTTCACTCTGTTGTTTATGGGTGGTAAGGGGTGAACTCTTCACTCTATTGTTTATGGGGGGTAAGGGGTGAACACTTCACTCTGTTGATTATGGGGGGTAAGGGGTGAACTCTTCACTCTGTTGATTATGGGGGGTAAGGGGTGAACTCTTCACTCTGTTGATTATGGGGATAAGGGGTGAACTCTTCAAACTGTTGATTATGGGGGGTAAGGGGTGAACTCTTCACTCTGTTGATTATGGGGGGTAAGGGGTGAACTCTTCACTCTGTTGATTATGGGGGGTAAGGGGTGAACTCTTCACTCTGTTGATTATGGGGAGTAAGGGGTGAACTCCACTCTGTTGATTATGGGGGGTAAGGGGTGAACGCTTCACGCTGTTGATTATGGGGGTAAGGGGTGAACTCTTCACTCTGTTGATTATGGGGGGTAAGGGGTGAACTCTTCACTCTGTTAATTATGGGGGGAAAAGGGTGAACTCTTCACTCTGTTTATTATGGGGGGGGGTAAGGGGTGAAATCTTCATTCTGCTGATTATGGGGAGTAAGGTGTGAACTCTTCACTCTGTTGATTATGGGGGGTTAGGGGTGAACTCTTCACTCTGTTGATTATGTGGGGTAAGGGGTGAACACTTCACTCTGCTGATTATGGGGGGTAAGGGGTGAACTCTGCACTCTGTTGATTATGGGGGGCAAGGGGTGAACTCCACTCTGTTGATTATGGGGGGTAAGGGGTGAACTGTTCCCTCTGTTGATTCTGGGCGTAAGGGGAGAACTCCACTCTGTTGATTATGGGGAGTAAGGGGTGAACTCTTCACTGTTGATTATGGGGGGTTAGGGGTGAACACTTCACTCTGTTGGCTATGGGGGGTAAGGGGTGAACTCTTCACTCTGTTGGCTATGGAGGGTAAGGGGTGAACTCTTCACTCTGTTAATTATGGGGGGAAAGGGGTGAACTCTTCACTCTGTTTATAATGGGGGGTAAGGGGTGAACTCTTCATTCTGGTGATTATGGGGAGTAAGGTGTGAACTCTTCACTCTGTTGATTATGGGGGGCAAGGGGTGAACTCTTCACTCTGTTGATTATGGGGGGTAAGGGGTGAACTCTTCACTCTGTTGATTATGTGGGGTAAGGGGTGAACACTTCACTCTGCTGATTATGGGGGGTAAGGGGTGAACTCTGCACTCTGTTGATTATGGGGGGCAAGGGGTGAACTCCACTCTGTTGATTATGGTGGGTAAGGGGTGAACTGTTCCCTCTGTTGATTTTGGGCGTAAGGGGAGAACTCCACTCTGTTGATTATGGGGAGTAAGGGGTGAACTCTTCACTGTTGATTATGGGGGGTAAGGGGTGAACACTTCACTCTGTTGGCTATGGGGGGTAAGGGGTGAACTCTTCACTCTGTTAATTATGGGGTGCAAGGTGTGAACTCCACTCTGTTGATTATGGGGGGTAAGGGGTGAACTCTTCACTCTGTAGGCTATGGGGGGCAAGGGGTGAACTCTTCACTCTATTGATTATGGGGGGTAAGGGGTGAACTCTTCACTCTGTTGATTATGTGGGGTAAGGGGTGAACTCTTCACTCTGTTGGCTATGGGGGGTAAGGGGTGAACTCTTTCCTCTGTTGATTATGGGGGGAAGGGGTGAACTCTTCACTCTGTTGATTATGGGGGGTAAGGGGTGAACTCTTCACTCTGTTGATTATGGGGAGTAAGGGGTGAACTCTTCACTGTTGATTATGGGGGGTAAGGGGTGAACGCTTCACTCTGTTGATTATGGGGGTAAGGGGTGAACTCTTCACTCTGTTGATTATGGGGGGTAAGGGGTGAACTCTTCACTCTGTTAATTATGGGGGGAAAAGGGTGAACTCTTCACTCTGTTTATTATGGGGGGGGGTAAGGGGTGAACTCTTCATTCTGCTGATTATGGGGAGTAAGGTGTGAACTCTTCACTCTGTTGATTATGGGGGGTAAGGGGTGAACTCTTCACTCTGTTGATTATGTGGGGTAAGGGGTGAACACTTCACTCTGCTGATTATGGGGGGTAAGGGGTGAACTCTGCACTCTGTTGATTATGGGGGGCAAGGGGTGAACTCCACTCTGTTGATTATGGGGGGTAAGGGGTGAACTGTTCCCTCTGTTGATTATGGGGGGTTAGGGGTGAACACTTCACTCTGTTGGCTATCGGGGGTAAGGGGTGAACTCTTCACTCTGTTGGCTATGGAGGGTAAGGGGTGAACTCTTCACTGTTAATTATGGGGGGAAAGGGGTGAACTCTTCACTCTGTTAATTATGGGGGGAAAAGGGTGAACTCTTCACTCTGTTTATTATGGGGGGGGGTAAGGGGTGAACTCTTCATTCTGCTGATTATGGGGAGTAAGGTGTGAACTCTTCACTCTGTTGATTATGGGGGGTAAGGGGTGAACTCTTCACTCTGTTGATTATGTGGGGTAAGGGGTGAACACTTCACTCTGCTGATTATGGGGGGTAAGGGGTGAACTCTGCACTCTGTTGATTATGGGGGGCAAGGGGTGAACTCCACTCTGTTGATTATGGGGGGTAAGGGGTGAACTGTTCCCTCTGTTGATTCTGGGCGTAAGGGGAGAACTCCACTCTGTTGATTATGGGGAGTAAGGGGTGAACTCTTCACTGTTGATTATGGGGGGTTAGGGGTGAACACTTCACTCTGTTGGCTATGGGGGGTAAGAGGTGAACTCTTCACTCTGTTGGCTATGGAGGGTAAGGGGTGAACTCTTCACTCTGTTAATTATGGGGGGAAAGGGGTGAACTCTTCACCAAGTTTATTATGGGGGGTAAGGGGTGAACTCTTCATTCTGCTGATTATGGGGAGTAAGGTGTGAACTCTTCACTCTGTTGATTATGGGGGGCAAGGAGTGAACTCTTCACTCTGTTGATTATGGGGGGTAAGGGGTGAACTCTTCACTCTGTTGATTATGTGGGGTAAGGGGTGAACACTTCACTCTGCTGATTATGGGGGGTAAGGGGTGAACTCTTCACTCTGTTGATTATGGGGGGTAAGGGGTGAAAGCCTCACTGTTGATTATGGCGGGTAAGGGGTGAACTCTGCACTCTGTTGATTCTGGGGGGTAAGGGGTGAACTCTTCACTCTGTTGATTATGGGGGGTAAGGGGTGAAATCCTCACTCTGTTGATTATGGGGGTAAGGGATGAACTCTGCACTCTGTTGATTATGGGGGGTAAGGGGTGAACTCTTCACCCTCTTGATTATGGGGGTAAGGGCTGAACTCTTCACTCTGTTGATTATGGGGTGTAAGGGGTGAAATCCTCACTCTGTTGATTATGGGGGGAAAGGGGTGAACTCTGCACTCTGTTGATTATGGGGGGTAAGGGGTGGACTCTTCACTCTGTTGATTATGGGGGGCAAGGGGTGAAATCCTCACTCTGTTGATTATGGGGGGTAAGGGGTGAACTCTGCACTCTGTTGATTATGGGGGGTAAGGGGTGAACTCCACTCTGTTGATTATGGGAGGTAAGGGGTGAACTGTTCCCTCTGTTGATTCTGGGCGTAAGGGGAGAACTCCACTCTGTTGATTATGGGGAGTAAGGGGTGAACTCTTCACTGTTGATTATGGGGGGTAAGGGGTGAACACTTCACTCAGTTGGCTATGGGGGGTAAGGGGTGAACTCTTCACTCTGTTGGCTATGGAGGGTAAGGGGTGAACTCTTCACTCTGTTAATTATGGGGGGAAAGGGGTGAACTCTTCACTCTGTTTATTATGGGGGTAAGGGGTGAACTCTTCATTCTGCTGATTATGGGGAGTAAGGTGTGAACTCTTCACTCTGTTGATTATGGGGGCAAGGGGTGAACTCTTCACTCTGTTGATTATGGGGGGTAAGGGCTGAACTCTTCACTCTGTTGATTATGTGGGGTAAGGGGTGAACACTTCACTCTGCTGATTATGGGGGGTAAGGGGTGAACTCTTCACTCTGTTGATTATGGGGGGTAAGGGGTGAAAGCCTCACTGTTGATTATGGCGGGTAAGGGGTGAACTCTGCACTCTGTTGATTCTGGGGGGTAAGGGGTGAACTCTTCACTCTGTTGATTATGGGGGGTAAGGGGTGAAATCCTCACTCTGTTGATTATGGGGGTAAGGGATGAACTCTGCACTCTGTTGATTATGGGGGGTAAGGGGTGAACTCTTCACCCTCTTGATTATGGGGGTAAGGGCTGAACTCTTCACTCTGTTGATTATGGGGGGTAAGGGGTGAAATCCTCACTCTGTTGATTATGGGGGGAAAGGGGTGAAATCTGCACTCTGTTGATTATGGGGGGTAAGGGGTGGACTCTTCACTCTGTTGATTATGGGGGGCAAGGGGTGAAATCCTCACTCTGTTGATTATGGGGGGTAAGGGGTGAACTCTGCACTCTGTTGATTATGGGGGGTAAGGGGTGAACTCTTCACCCTCTTGATTATGGGGGTAAGGGGTGAACTCTTCACTCTGTTGATTATGGGGGGCAAGGGGTGAACTCTTCACTCTGTTGATTATGGGGGGCAAGGGGTGAACTCTTCACTCTGTTGATTATGGGGGGTAAGGGGTGAACTCTTCACTCTGTTGATTATGTGGGGTAAGGGGTGAACTCTTCACTCTGTTGATTATGGGGGGTAAGGGGTGAACTCTTCACTCTGTTAATTATGGGGGGAAAAGTGTGAACTCTTCACTCTGTTTATTATTGGGGGGGTAAGGGGTGAACTCTTCATTCTGCTGATTATGGGGAGTAAGGTGTGAACTCTTCACTCTGTTGATTATGGGGGGTTAGGGGTGAACTCTTCACTCTGTTGATTATGTGGGGTAAGGGGTGAACACTTCACTCTGCTGATTATGGGGGGTAAGGGGTGAACTCTGCACTCTGTTGATTATGGGGGGCAAGGGGTGAACTCCACTCTGTTGATTATGGGGGGTAAGGGGTGAACTGTTCCCTCTGTTGATTCTGGGCGTAAGGGGAGAACTCCACTCTGTTGATTATGGGGAGTAAGGGGTGAACTCTTCACTGTTGATTATGGGGGGTTAGGGGTGAACACTTCACTCTGTTGGCTATGGGGGGTAAGGGGTGAACTCTTCACTCTGTTGGCTATGGAGGGTAAGGGGTGAACTCTTCACTCTGTTAATTATGGGGGGAAAGGGGTGAACTCTTCACTCTGTTTATTATGGGGGGTAAGGGGTGAACTCTTCATTCTGCTGATTATGGGGAGTAAGGTGTGAACTCTTCACTCTGTTGATTATGGGGGGCAAGGGGTGAACTCTTCACTCTGTTGATTATGGGGGGTAAGGGGTGAACTCTTCACTCTGTTGATTATGTGGGGTAAGGGGTGAACACTTCACTCTGCTGATTATGGGGGGTAAGGGGTGAACTCTTCACTCTGTTGATTATGGGGGGTAAGGGGTGAAAGCCTCACTGTTGATTATGGCGGGTAAGGGGTGAACTCTGCACTCTGTTGATTCTGGGGGGTAAGGGGTGAACTCTTCACTCTGTTGATTATGGGGGGCAAGGGGTGAAATCCTCACTCTGTTGATTATGGGGGTAAGGGATGAACTCTGCACTCTGTTGATTATGGGGGGTAAGGGGTGAACTCTTCACCCTCTTGATTATGGGGGTAAGGGCTGAACTCTTCACTCTGTTGATTATGGGGGGTAAGGGGTGAAATCCTCACTCTGTTGATTATGGGGGGAAAGGGGTGAACTCTGCACTCTGTTGATTATGGGGGGTAAGGGGTGGACTCTTCACTCTGTTGATTATGGGGGGCAAGGGGTGAAATCCTCACTCTGTTGATTATGGGGGGTAAGGGGTGAACTCTGCACTCTGTTGATTATGGGGGGTAAGGGGTGAACTCTTCACCCTCTTGATTATGGGGGTAAGGGGTGAACTCTTCACTCTGTTGATTATCGGGGGTAAGGGGTGAACTCTTCACTCTGTTGATTATGGGGGGTAAGGGGTGAACTCTTCACTCTGTTAATTATGGGGGGAAAGGGGTGAACTCTTCACTCTGTTTATTATGGGCTGTAAGGGGTGAACTCTGCACTCTTGCTTATGGGGGGTATGGGGTGAACTCTTCACTCTGATGATTATGGGGGGTAAGGGGTGAACTATTCACTCTGTTGATTATGGGGGGTAAGGGGTGACCTCTGCACTGTTGATTATGGGGGGGAAGGGGTGAACTCTTCACTCTGTTGATTATGTGAGGTAAGGGGTGAACTCTTCACTCTGTTGATTATGGGGGGTAAGGGGTGAACTCTTCACTCTGTTGATTATGGGGGTAAGGGGTGAAATCCTCACTCAGTTGATTATGGGGGGTAAGGGATGATCTCTGCACTCTGTTGATTATGGGGGGTAAGGGGTGAACTCTTCACCCTCTTGATTATGGGGGTAAGGGGTGAACTCTTCACTCTGTTGATTATGGGGGGTAAGGGGTGAAATCCTCACTCTGTTGATTATGGGGGGTAAGGGGTGAACTCTGCACTCTGTTGATTATGGGGGGTAAGGGGTGAACTCTTCACTCTGTTGATTATGGGGGGCAAGGGGTGAAATCCTCACTCTGTTGATTATGGGGGGTAAGGGGTGAACTCTGCACTCTGTTGATTATGGGGGGTAAGGGGTGAACTCTTCACCCTCGTGATTATGGGGGTAAGGGGTGAACTCTTCACTCTGTTGATTATGGGGGGTAAGGGGTGAACTCTTCACTCTGTTGACTATGGGGTTAAGGGGTGAACTCTTCACTCTGTTGATTATGGGGGGTAAGGGGTGAACTCTTCACTCTGTTAATTATGGGGGGAAAGGGGTGAACTCTTCACTCTGTTTATTTTGGGGGGTAAGGGGTGAACTCTGCACTCTTGCTTATGGGGGGCAAGGGGTGAACTCTTCACTCTGATGATTATGGGGGGGTAAGGGTTGAACTCTGCGCAGTTGATTATGGGGGGTAAGGGGTGAACTCTTCACTCAGTTGATAATGTGAGGTAAGGGGTGTACTCTTCACTCTGTTGATTATGGGGGGTAAGGGGTGAACTCTGCACTCTGTTGGCTATGGGGGGGAAGGGGTGAACTCTTCACTCTGTTGATTATGGGGGGTAAGGTGTGAACTCTTCACTCTGTTGTTTATGGGTGGTAAGGGGTGAACTCTTCACTCTATTGTTTATGGGGGGTAAGGGGTGAACACTTCACTCTGTTGATTATGGGGGGTAAGGGGTGAACTCTTCACTCTGTTGATTATGGGGGGTAAGGGGTGAACTCTTCACTCTGTTGATTATGGGGATAAGGGGTGAACTCTTCAAACTGTTGATTATGGGGGGTAAGGGGTGAACTCTTCACTCTGTTGATTATGGGGGGTAAGGGGTGAACTCTTCACTCTGTTGATTATGGGGGGTAAGGGGTGAACTCTTCACTCTGTTGATTATGGGGAGTAAGGGGTGAACTCCACTCTGTTGATTATGGGGGGTAAGGGGTGAACGCTTCACGCTGTTGATTATGGGGGTAAGGGGTGAACTCTTCACTCTGTTGATTATGGGGGGTAAGGGGTGAACTCTTCACTCTGTTAATTATGGGGGGAAAAGGGTGAACTCTTCACTCTGTTTATTATGGGGGGGGGTAAGGGGTGAAATCTTCATTCTGCTGATTATGGGGAGTAAGGTGTGAACTCTTCACTCTGTTGATTATGGGGGGTTAGGGGTGAACTCTTCACTCTGTTGATTATGTGGGGTAAGGGGTGAACACTTCACTCTGCTGATTATGGGGGGTAAGGGGTGAACTCTGCACTCTGTTGATTATGGGGGGCAAGGGGTGAACTCCACTCTGTTGATTATGGGGGGTAAGGGGTGAACTGTTCCCTCTGTTGATTCTGGGCGTAAGGGGAGAACTCCACTCTGTTGATTATGGGGAGTAAGGGGTGAACTCTTCACTGTTGATTATGGGGGGTTAGGGGTGAACACTTCACTCTGTTGGCTATGGGGGGTAAGGGGTGAACTCTTCACTCTGTTGGCTATGGAGGGTAAGGGGTGAACTCTTCACTCTGTTAATTATGGGGGGAAAGGGGTGAACTCTTCACTCTGTTTATAATGGGGGGTAAGGGGTGAACTCTTCATTCTGGTGATTATGGGGAGTAAGGTGTGAACTCTTCACTCTGTTGATTATGGGGGGCAAGGGGTGAACTCTTCACTCTGTTGATTATGGGGGGTAAGGGGTGAACTCTTCACTCTGTTGATTATGTGGGGTAAGGGGTGAACACTTCACTCTGCTGATTATGGGGGGTAAGGGGTGAACTCTGCACTCTGTTGATTATGGGGGGCAAGGGGTGAACTCCACTCTGTTGATTATGGTGGGTAAGGGGTGAACTGTTCCCTCTGTTGATTTTGGGCGTAAGGGGAGAACTCCACTCTGTTGATTATGGGGAGTAAGGGGTGAACTCTTCACTGTTGATTATGGGGGGTAAGGGGTGAACACTTCACTCTGTTGGCTATGGGGGGTAAGGGGTGAACTCTTCACTCTGTTAATTATGGGGTGCAAGGTGTGAACTCCACTCTGTTGATTATGGGGGGTAAGGGGTGAACTCTTCACTCTGTAGGCTATGGGGGGCAAGGGGTGAACTCTTCACTCTATTGATTATGGGGGGTAAGGGGTGAACTCTTCACTCTGTTGATTATGTGGGGTAAGGGGTGAACTCTTCACTCTGTTGGCTATGGGGGGTAAGGGGTGAACTCTTTCCTCTGTTGATTATGGGGGGAAGGGGTGAACTCTTCACTCTGTTGATTATGGGGGGTAAGGGGTGAACTCTTCACTCTGTTGATTATGGGGAGTAAGGGGTGAACTCTTCACTGTTGATTATGGGGGGTAAGGGGTGAACGCTTCACTCTGTTGATTATGGGGGTAAGGGGTGAACTCTTCACTCTGTTGATTATGGGGGGTAAGGGGTGAACTCTTCACTCTGTTAATTATGGGGGGAAAAGGGTGAACTCTTCACTCTGTTTATTATGGGGGGGGGTAAGGGGTGAACTCTTCATTCTGCTGATTATGGGGAGTAAGGTGTGAACTCTTCACTCTGTTGATTATGGGGGGTAAGGGGTGAACTCTTCACTCTGTTGATTATGTGGGGTAAGGGGTGAACACTTCACTCTGCTGATTATGGGGGGTAAGGGGTGAACTCTGCACTCTGTTGATTATGGGGGGCAAGGGGTGAACTCCACTCTGTTGATTATGGGGGGTAAGGGGTGAACTGTTCCCTCTGTTGATTATGGGGGGTTAGGGGTGAACACTTCACTCTGTTGGCTATCGGGGGTAAGGGGTGAACTCTTCACTCTGTTGGCTATGGAGGGTAAGGGGTGAACTCTTCACTGTTAATTATGGGGGGAAAGGGGTGAACTCTTCACTCTGTTAATTATGGGGGGAAAAGGGTGAACTCTTCACTCTGTTTATTATGGGGGGGGGTAAGGGGTGAACTCTTCATTCTGCTGATTATGGGGAGTAAGGTGTGAACTCTTCACTCTGTTGATTATGGGGGGTAAGGGGTGAACTCTTCACTCTGTTGATTATGTGGGGTAAGGGGTGAACACTTCACTCTGCTGATTATGGGGGGTAAGGGGTGAACTCTGCACTCTGTTGATTATGGGGGGCAAGGGGTGAACTCCACTCTGTTGATTATGGGGGGTAAGGGGTGAACGCTTCACTCTGTTGATTATGGGGGTAAGGGGTGAACTCTTCACTCTGTTGATTATGGGGGGTAAGGGGTGAACTCTTCACTCTGTTAATTATGGGGGGAAAAGGGTGAACTCTTCACTCTGTTTATTATGGGGGGGGGTAAGGGGTGAACTCTTCATTCTGCTGATTATGGGGAGTAAGGTGTGAACTCTTCACTCTGTTGATTATGGGGGGTTAGGGGTGAACTCTTCACTCTGTTGATTATGTGGGGTAAGGGGTGAACACTTCACTCTGCTGATTATGGGGGGTAAGGGGTGAACTCTGCACTCTGTTGATTATGGGGGGCAAGGGGTGAACTCCACTCTGTTGATTATGGGGGGTAAGGGGTGAACTGTTCCCTCTGTTGATTCTGGGCGTAAGGGGAGAACTCCACTCTGTTGATTATGGGGAGTAAGGGGTGAACTCTTCACTGTTGATTATGGGGGGTTAGGGGTGAACACTTCACTCTGTTGGCTATGGGGGGTAAGGGGTGAACTCTTCACTCTGTTGGCTATGGAGGGTAAGGGGTGAACTCTTCACTCTGTTAATTATGGGGGGAAAGGGGTGAACTCTTCACTCTGTTTATAATGGGGGGTAAGGGGTGAACTCTTCATTCTGGTGATTATGGGGAGTAAGGTGTGAACTCTTCACTCAGTTGATTATGGGGGGCAAGGGGTGAACTCTTCACTCTGTTGATTATGGGGGGTAAGGGGTGAACTCTTCACTCTGTTGATTATGTGGGGTAAGGGGTGAACACTTCACTCTGCTGATTATGGGTGGTAAGGGGTGAACTCTGCACTCTGTTGATTATGGGGGGCAAGGGGTGAACTCCACTCTGTTGATTATGGGGGGTAAGGGGTGAACTGTTCCCTCTGTTGATTTTGGGCGTAAGGGGAGAACTCCACTCTGTTGATTATGGGGAGTAAGGGGTGAACTCTTCACTGTTGATTATGGGGGGTAAGGGGTGAACACTTCACTCTGTTGGCTATGGGGGGTAAGGGGTGAACTCTTCACTCTGTTAATTATGGGGTGCAAGGTGTGAACTCCACTCTGTTGATTATGGGGGGTAAGGGGTGAACTCTTCACTCTGTAGGCTATGGGGGGCAAGGGGTGAACTCTTCACTCTATTGATTATGGGGGGTAAGGGGTGAACTCTTCACTCTGTTGATTATGTGGGGTAAGGGGTGAACTCTTCACTCTGTTGGCTATGGGGGGTAAGGGGTGAACTCTTTCCTCTGTTGATTATGGGGGGAAGGGGTGAACTCTTCACTCTGTTGATTATGGGGGGTAAGGGGTGAACTCTTCACTCTGTTGATTATGGGGAGTAAGGGGTGAACTCTTCACTGTTGATTATGGGGGGTAAGGGGTGAACGCTTCACTCTGTTGATTATGGGGGTAAGGGGTGAACTCTTCACTCTGTTGATTATGGGGGGTAAGGGGTGAACTCTTCACTCTGTTAATTATGGGGGGAAAAGGGTGAACTCTTCACTCTGTTTATTATGGGGGGGGGGTAAGGGGTGAACTCTTCATTCTGCTGATTATGGGGAGTAAGGTGTGAACTCTTCACTCTGTTGATTATGGGGGGTAAGGGGTGAACTCTTCACTCTGTTGATTATGTGGGGTAAGGGGTGAACACTTCACTCTGCTGATTATGGGGGGTAAGGGGTGAACTCTGCACTCTGTTGATTATGGGGGGCAAGGGGAGAACTCCACTCTGTTGATTATGGGGGGTAAGGGGTGAACTGTTCCCTCTGTTGATTATGGGGGGTTAGGGGTGAACACTTCACTCTGTTGGCTATCGGGGGTAAGGGGTGAACTCTTCACTCTGTTGGCTATGGAGGGTAAGGGGTGAACTCTTCACTGTTAATTATGGGGGGAAAGGGGTGAACTCTTCACTCTGTTTATTATGGGGGGCAAGGGGTGAACTCTGCACTCTGTTGATTATGGGGGGCAAGGGGTGAACTCCACTCTGTTGATTATGGGGGGTAAGGGGTGAACTGTTCCCTCTGTTGATTTTGGGCGTAAGGGGAGAACTCCACTCTGTTGATTATGGGGAGTAAGGGGTGAACTCTTCACTGTTGATTATGGGGGGTAAGGGGTGAACACTTCACTCTGTTGGCTATGGGGGGTAAGGGGTGAACTCTTCACTCTGTTAATTATGGGGTGCAAGGTGTGAACTCCACTCTGTTGATTATGGGGGGTAAGGGGTGAACTCTTCACTCTGTTGGCTATGGGGGGCAAGGGGTGAACTCTTCACTCTATTGATTATGGGGGGTAAGGGGTGAACTCTTCACTCTGTTGATTCTGGGGGTAAGGGGTGAACTCTTCACTCTGTTGATTATGTGGGGTAAGGGGTGAACTCTTCACTCTGTTGGCTATGGGGGGTAAGGGGTGAACTCTTCACTCTGTTGATTATGGGGGGAAGGGGTGAACTCTTCACTCTGTTGTTATGGGGGTAAGGGGTGAACTCTTCACTCTGTTGATTATGTGGGGTAAGGGGTGAACACTGCACTCAGATGATTATAGGGGGTAAGGGGTGAACTCTGCACTCTGTTGATTATGGGGGGTAAGGGGTGAACTCTGCACTCTGTTGGCTTTGGGGGGAAGGGGTGAACTCTTCACTCTGTTGATTATGGGGGTTAAGGGGTGAACTCTGCACTCTGGTGATTATGGGGGGTAAGGGGTGAACTCTTCACTCTGTTGATTATGGGGGTTAAGGGGTGAACTCTGCACTCTGGTGATTATGGGGGGTAAGGGGTGAACTCTTCACTCTGTTGATTATGGGGGGTAAGGGGTGAAATCCTCACTCTGTTGATTATGGGGGGTAAGGGGTGAACTCTGCACTCTGTTGATTATGGGGGGTAAGGGGTGAACTCTGCACTCTGTTGATTATGGGGGGTAAGGGGTGAAATCCTCACTCTGTTGATTATGGGTGGTAAGGGATGAACTCTGCACTCTGTTGATTATGGGGGGTAAGGGGTGAACTCTTCACCCTCTTGATTATGGGGGTAAGGGGTGAACTCTTCACTCTGTTGATTATGGGGGGTAAGGGGTGAAATCCTCACTCTGTTGATTATGGGGGGTAAGGGGTGAACTCTGCACTCTGTTGATTATGGGGGGTAAGGGGTGAAATCCTCACTCTGTTGATTATGGGGGGTAAGGGGTGAAATCCTCACTCTGTTGATTATGGGGGGTAAGGGGTGAACTCTGCACTCTGTTGATTATGGGGGGTAAGGGGTGAACTCTTCACCCTCTTGATTATGGGGGTAAGGGGTGAACTCTTCACTCTGTTGATTATGGGGGGTAAGGGGTGAACACTTCAATCTGTTGATTATGGGGGTAAGGGGTGAACTCTTCACTCTGTTGATTATGGGGGGTAAGGGGTGAACTCTTCACTCTGTTAATTATGGGGGGAAAGGGGTGAACTCTTCACTCTGTTTATTATGGGGGGTAAGGGGTGAACTCTGCACTCTTGCTTATGGGGGGTATGGGGTGAACTCTTCACTCTGATGATTATGGGGGGTAAGGGTTGATCTATTCACTCTGTTGATTATGGGGGGTAAGGGGTGAACTCTGCACTGTTGATTATGGGGGGTAAGGGGTGAACTATTCACTCTGTTGATTATGTGAGGTAAGGGGTGAACTCTTCACTCTGTTGATTATGGGGGTAAGGGGTGAACTCTGCACTCTGTTGGCTATGGGGGGGAAGGGGTGAACTCTTCACTCTGTTGATTATATGGGTTAAGGGGTGAACTCTGCACTCTGGTGATTATGGGGGGTAAGGGGTGAACTCTTCACTCTGTTGATTATGGGGGGTAAGGGATGAAATCCTCACTCTGTTGATTATGGGAGGTAAGGGGTGAACTCTTCACTCTGTTGATTATGGGGGTAAGGGGTGAAATCTTCAAACTGTTGATTATGGGGGGTAAGGGGTGAACTCTTCACTCTGTTGATTATGGGGGGTAAGGGGTGAACTCTTCACTCTGTTGATTATGGGGAGTAAGGGGAGAACTCTTCACTGTTGATTATGGGGGGTAAGGGGTGAACGCTTCACTCTGTTGATTATGGGGGTAAGGGGTGAACTCTTCACTCTGTTGATTATGGGGGGTAAGGGGTGAACTCTTTACTCTGTTAATTATGGGGGGAAAGGGGTGAACTCTTCACTCTGTTTATTATGGGGGGGTTAAGGGGTGAACTCTTCATTCTGCTGATTGTGGGGAGTAAGGTGTGAACTCTTCACTCTGTTGATTATGGGGGTAAGGGGTGAACTCTTCACTCTGTTGATTATGTGGGGCAAGGGGTGAACACTTCACTCTGCTGATTATGGGGGGTAAGGGGTGAACTCTGCACTCTGTTGATTATGGGGGGCAAGGGGTGAACTCCACTCTGTTGATTATGGGAGGTAAGGGGTGAACTGTTCCGTCTGTTGATTCTGGGCGTAAGGGGAGAACTCCACTCTGTTGATTATGGGGAGTAAGGGGTGAACTCTTCACTGTTGATTATGGGGGGTAAGGGGTGAACACTTCACTCTGTTGGCTATGGGGGGTAAGGGGTGAACTCTTCACTCTGTTGGCTATGGAGGGTAAGGGGTGAACTCTTCACTCTGTTAATTATGGGGGGAAAGGGGTGAACTCTTCACTCTGTTTATTATGGGGGTAAGGGGTGAACTCTTCATTCTGCTGATTATGGGGAGTAAGGTGTGAACTCTTCACTCTGTTGATTATGGGGGGCAAGGGGTGAACTCTTCACTCTGTTGATTATGGGGGGTAAGGGCTGAACTCTTCACTCTGTTGATTATGTGGGGTAAGGGGTGAACACTTCACTCTGCTGATTATGGGGGGTAAGGGGTGAACTCTTCACTCTGTTGATTATGGGGGGTAAGGGGTGAAACCCTCACTGTTGATTATGGCGGGTAAGGGGTGAACTCTGCACTCTGTTGATTATGGGGGGTAAGGGGTGAACTCTTCACTCTGTTGATTATGGGGGGTAAGGGGTGAAATCCTCACTCTGTTGATTATGGGGGGTAAGGGGTGAACTCTTCACTCTGTTGGCTATGGGGGGCAAGGGGTGAACTCTTCACTCTATTGATTATGGGGGGTAAGGGGTGAACTCTTCACTCTGTTGATTATGTGGGGTAAGGGGTGAACTCTTCACTCTGTTGGCTATGGGGGGTAAGGGGTGAACTCTTTCCTCTGTTGATTATGGGGGGAAGGGGTGAACTCCACTCTGTTGATTATGGGGGGTAAGGGGTGAAATCCTCACTCTGTTGATTATGGGGGGTAAGGGGTGAACTCTTCACTCTGTTGGCTATGGGGGGCAAGGGGTGAACTCTTCACTCTATTGATTATGGGGGGTAAGGGGTGAACTCTTCAAACTGTTGATTATGGGGGGTAAGGGGTGAACTCTTCACTCTGTTGATTATGGGGGGTAAGGGGTGAACTCTTCACTCTGTTGATTATGGGGAGTAAGGGGTGAACTCTTCACTGTTGATTATGGGGGGTAAGGGGTGAACGCTTCACTCTGTTGATTATGGGGGTAAGGGGTGAACTCTTCACTCTGTTGATTATGGGGGGTAAGGGGTGAACTCTTTACTCTGTTAATTATGGGGGGAAAGGTGTGAACTCTTCACTCTGTTTATTATGGGGGGGGGGGGTAAGGGGTGAACTCTTCATTCTGCTGATTATGGGGAGTAAGGTGTGAACTCTTCACTCTGTTGATTATGGGGGGTAAGGGGTGAACTCTTCACTCTGTTGATTATGTGGGGTAAGGGGTGAACACTTCACTCTGCTGATTATGGGGGGTAAGGGGTGAACTCTGCACTCTGTTGATTATGGGGGGCAAGGGGTGAACTCCACTCTGTTGATTATGGGGGGTAAGGGGTGAACTGTTCCCTCTGTTGATTCTGGGCGTAAGGGGAGAACTCCACTCTGTTGATTATGGGGAGTAAGGGGTGAACTCTTCACTGTTGATTATGGGGGGATAGGGGTGAACACTTCACTCTGTTGGCTATGGGGGGTAAGGGGTGAACTCTTCACTCTGTTGGCTATGGAGGGTAAGGGGTGAACTCTTCACTCTGTTAATTATGGGGGGAAAGGGGTGAACTCTTCACTCTGTTTATTATGGGGGGTAAGGGGTGAACTCTTCATTCTGCTGATTATGGGGAGTAAGGTGTGAACTCTTCACTCTGTTGATTATGGGGGGCAAGGGGTGAACTCTTCACTCTGTTGATTATGGGGGGTAAGGGGTGAACTCTTCACTCTGTTGATTATGTGGGGTAAGGGGTGAACACTTCACTCTGCTGATTATGGGGGGTAAGGGGTGAACTCTGCACTCTGTTGATTATGGGGGGCAAGGGGTGAACTCCACTCTGTTGATTATGGGGGGTAAGGGGTGAACTGTTCCCTCTGTTGATTTTGGGCGTAAGGGGAGAACTCCACTCTGTTGATTATGGGGAGTAAGGGGTGAACTGTTCACTGTTGATTATGGGGGGTAAGGGGTGAACACTTCACTCTGTTGGCTATGGGGGGTAAGGGGTGAACTCTTCACTCTGTTAATTATGGGGTGCAAGGTGTGAACTCCACTCTGTTGATTATGGGGGGTGAGGGGTGAACTCTTCACTCTGTAGGCTATGGGGGGCAAGGGGTGAACTCTTCACTCTATTGATTATGGGGGTAAGGGGTGAACTCTTCACTCTGTTGATTATGTGGGGTAAGGGGTGAACTCTTCACTCTGTTGGCTATGGGGGGTAAGGGGTGAACTCTTTCCTCTGTTGATTATTGGGGGAAGGGGTGAACTCTTCACTCTGTTGATTATGGGGGGTAAGGGGTGAACTCTATACTCTGTTGATTATGGGGGGGGTAAGGGGTGAACTCTTCACTGTTGATTATGGGGGGTAAGGGGTGAACGCTTCACTCTGTTGATTATGGGGGTAAGGGGTGAACTCTTCACTCTGTTGATTATGGGGGGTAAGGGGTGAACTCTTCACTCTGTTAATTATGGGGGGAAAAGGGTGAACTCTTCACTCTGTTTATTATGGGGGGGGGTAAGGGGTGAACTCTTCATTCTGCTGATTATGGGGAGTAAGGTGTGAACTCTTCACTCTGTTGATTATGGGGGGTAAGGGGTGAACTCTTCACTCTGTTGATTATGTGGGGTAAGGGGTGAACACTTCACTCTGCTGATTATGGGGGGTAAGGGGTGAACTCTGCACTCTGTTGATTATGGGGGGCAAGGGGTGAACTCCACTCTGTTGATTATGGGGGGTAAGGGGTGAACTGTTCCCTCTGTTGATTCTGGGCGTAAGGGGAGAACTCCACTCTGTTGATTATGGGGAGTAAGGGGTGAACTCTCACTGTTGATTATGGAGGGTTAGGGGTGAACACTTCACTCTGTTGGCTATGGGGGGTAAGGGGTGAACTCTTCACTCTGTTGGCTATGGAGGGTAAGGGGTGAACTCTTCACTCTGTTAATTATGGGGGGAAAGGGGTGAACTCTTCACTCTGTTTATTATGGGGGGCAAGGGGTGAACTCTTCACTCTGTTGATTATGGGGGGTAAGGGGTGAACTCTTCACTCTGTTGATTATGTGGGGTAAGGGGTGAACACTTCACTCTGCTGATTATGGGGGGTAAGGGGTGAACTCTGCACTCTGTTGATTATGGGGGGCAAGGGGTGAACTCCACTCTGTTGATTATGGGGGGTAAGGGGTGAACTGTTCCCTCTGTTGATTTTGGGCGTAAGGGGAGAACTCCACTCTGTTGATTATGGGGAGTAAGGGGTGAACTCTTCACTGTTGATTCTGGGGGGTAAGGGGTGAACACTTCACTCTGTTGGCTATGGGGGGTAAGGGGTGAACTCTTCACTCTGTTAATTATGGGGTGCAAGGTGTGAACTCCACTCTGTTGATTATGGGGGGTAAGGGGTGAACTCTTCACTCTGTTGGCTATGGGGGGCAAGGGGTGAACTCTTCACTCTATTGATTATGGGGGGTAAGGGGTGAACTCTTCACTCTGTTGATTCTGGGGGTAAGGGGTGAACTCTTCACTCTGTTGATTATGTGGGGTAAGGGGTGAACTCTTCACTCTGTTGGCTATGGGGGGTAAGGGGTGAACTCTTCACTCTGTTGATTATGGGGGGAAGGGGTGAACTCTTCACTCTGTTGTTATGGGGGTAAGGGGTGAACTCTTCACTCTGTTGATTATGTGGGGTAAGGGGTGAACACTGCACTCAGATGATTATAGGGGGGAAGGGGTGAACTCTGCACTCTGTTGGCTTTGGGGGGGAAGGGGTGAACTCTGCACTCTGTTGGCTTTGGGGGGGAAGGGGTGAACTCTTCACTCTGTTGATTATGGGGGTTAAGGGGTGAACTCTGCACTCTGGTGATTATGGGGGGTAAGGGGTGAACTCTTCACTCTGTTGATTATGGGGGTTAAGGGGTGAACTCTGCACTCTGGTGATTATGGGGGGTAAGGGGTGAACTCTTCACTCTGTTGATTATGGGGGGTAAGGGGTGAAATCCTCACTCTGTTGATTATGGGGGGTAAGGGGTGAACTCTGCACTCTGTTGATTATGGGGGGTAAGGGGTGAACTCTTCACTCTGTTGATTATGGGGGGTAAGGGGTGAAATCCTCACTCTGTTGATTATGGGTGGTAAGGGATGAACTCTGCACTCTGTTGATTATGGGGGGTAAGGGGTGAACTCTTCACCCTCTTGATTATGGGGGTAAGGGGTGAACTCTTCACTCTGTTGATTATGGGGGGTAAGGGGTGAAATCCTCACTCTGTTGATTATGGGGGGTAAGGGGTGAACTCTGCACTCTGTTGATTATGGGGGGTAAGGGTGGACTCTTCACTCTGTTGATTATGCGGGGCAAGGGGTGAAATCCTCACTCTGTTGATTATGGGGGGTAAGGGGTGAACTCTGCACTCTGTTGATTATGGGGGGTAAGGGGTGAACTCTTCACCCTCTTGATTATGGGGGTAAGGGGTGAACTCTTCACTCTGTTGATTATGGGGGGTAAGGGGTGAACACTTCACTCTGTTGATTATGGGGGTAAGGGGTGAACTCTTCACTCTGTTGATTATGGGGGGTAAGGGGTGAACTCTTCACTCTGTTAATTATGGGGGGAAAGGGGTGAACTCTTCACTCTGTTTATTATGGGGGGTAAGGGGTGAACTCTGCACTCTTGCTTATGGGGGGTATGGGGTGAACTCTTCACTCTGATGATTATGGGGGGTAAGGGTTGATCTATTCACTCTGTTGATTATGGGGGGTAAGGGGTGAACTCTGCACTGTTGATTATGGGGGGTAAGGGGTGAACTATTCACTCTGTTGATTATGTGAGGTAAGGGGTGAACTCTTCACTCTGTTGATTATGGGGGTAAGGGGTGAACTCTGCACTCTGTTGGCTATGGGGGGGAAGGGGTGAACTCTTCACTCTGTTGATTATATGGATTAAGGGGTGAACTCTGCACTCTGGTGATTATGGGGGGTAAGGGGTGAACTCTTCACTCTGTTGATTATGGGGGGTAAGGGATGAAATCCTCACTCTGTTGATTATGGGAGGTAAGGGGTGAACTCTTCACTCTGTTGATTATGGGGGTAAGGGGTGAACTCTTCAAACTGTTGATTATGGGGGGTAAGGGGTGAACTCTTCACTCTGTTGATTATGGGGGGTAAGGGGTGAACTCTTCACTCTGTTGATTATGGGGAGTAAGGGGAGAACTCTTCACTGTTGATTATGGGGGGTAAGGGGTGAACGCTTCACTCTGTTGATTATGGGGGTAAGGGGTGAACTCTTCACTCTGTTGATTATGGGGGGTAAGGGGTGAACTCTTTACTCTGTTAATTATGGGGGGAAAGGGGTGAACTCTTCACTCTGTTTATTATGGGGGGGTAAGGGGTGAACTCTTCATTCTGCTGATTATGGGGAGTAAGGTGTGAACTCTTCACTCTGTTGATTATGGGGGGTAAGGGGTGAACTCTTCACTCTGTTGATTATGTGGGGTAAGGGGTGAACACTTCACTCTGCTGATTATGGGGGGTAAGGGGTGAACTCTGCACTCTGTTGATTATGGGGGGCAAGGGGTGAACTCCACTCTGTTGATTATGGGAGGTAAGGGGTGAACTCTTCACTCTGTTGATTATGGGGGTAAGGGGTGAACTCTGCACTCTGTTGGCTATGGGGGGGAAGGGGTGAACTCTTCACTCTGTTGATTATATGGATTAAGGGGTGAACTCTGCACTCTGGTGATTATGGGGGGTAAGGGGTGAACTCTTCACTCTGTTGATTATGGGGGGTAAGGGATGAAATCCTCACTCTGTTGATTATGGGAGGTAAGGGGTGAACTCTTCACTCTGTTGATTATGGGGGTAAGGGGTGAACTCTTCAAACTGTTGATTATGGGGGGTAAGGGGTGAACTCTTCACTCTGTTGATTATGGGGGGTAAGGGGTGAACTCTTCACTCTGTTGATTATGGGGAGTAAGGGGAGAACTCTTCACTGTTGATTATGGGGGGTAAGGGGTGAACGCTTCACTCTGTTGATTATGGGGGTAAGGGGTGAACTCTTCACTCTGTTGATTATGGGGGGTAAGGGGTGAACTCTTTACTCTGTTAATTATGGGGGGAAAGGGGTGAACTCTTCACTCTGTTTATTATGGGGGGGTAAGGGGTGAACTCTTCATTCTGCTGATTATGGGGAGTAAGGTGTGAACTCTTCACTCTGTTGATTATGGGGGGTAAGGGGTGAACTCTTCACTCTGTTGATTATGTGGGGTAAGGGGTGAACACTTCACTCTGCTGATTATGGGGGGTAAGGGGTGAACTCTGCACTCTGTTGATTATGGGGGGCAAGGGGTGAACTCCACTCTGTTGATTATGGGAGGTAAGGGGTGAACTGTTCCCTCTGTTGATTCTGGGCGTAAGGGGAGAACTCCACTCTGTTGATTATGGGGAGTAAGGGGTGAACTCTTCACTGTTGATTATGGGGGGTAAGGGGTGAACACTTCACTCTGTTGGCTATGGGGGGTAAGGGGTGAACTCTTCACTCTGTTGGCTATGGAGGGTAAGGGGTGAACTCTTCACTCTGTTAATTATGGGGGGAAAGGGGTGAACTCTTCACTCTGTTGATTATGGGGGTAAGGGGTGAACTCTTCATTCTGCTGATTATGGGGAGTAAGGTGTGAACTCTTCACTCTGTTGATTATGGGGGGCAAGGGGTGAACTCTTCACTCTGTTGATTATGGGGGGTAAGGGCTGAACTCTTCACTCTGTTGATTATGTGGGGTAAGGGGTGAACACTTCACTCTGCTGATTATGGGGGGTAAGGGGTGAACTCTTCACTCTGTTGATTATGGGGGGTAAGGGGTGAAATCCTCACTGTTGATTATGGCGGGTAAGGGGTGAACTCTGCACTCTGCTGATTATGGGGGGTAAGGGGTGAACTCTGCACTCTGTTGATTATGGGGGGCAAGGGGTGAACTCCACTCTGTTGATTATGGGGGGTAAGGGGTGAACTGTTCCCTCTGTTGATTTTGGGCGTAAGGGGAGAACTCCACTCTGTTGATTATGGGGAGTAAGGGGTGAACTCTTCACTGTTGATTCTGGGGGGTAAGGGGTGAACACTTCACTCTGTTGGCTATGGGGGGTAAGGGGTGAACTCTTCACTCTGTTAATTATGGGGTGCAAGGTGTGAACTCCACTCTGTTGATTATGGGGGGTAAGGGGTGAACTCTTCACTCTGTTGGCTATGGGGGGCAAGGGGTGAACTCTTCACTCTATTGATTATGGGGGGTAAGGGGTGAACTCTTCACTCTGTTGATTCTGGGGGTAAGGGGTGAACTCTTCACTCTGTTGATTATGTGGGGTAAGGGGTGAACTCTTCACTCTGTTGGCTATGGGGGGTAAGGGGTGAACTCTTCACTCTGTTGATTATGGGGGGAAGGGGTGAACTCTTCACTCTGTTGTTATGGGGGTAAGGGGTGAACTCTTCACTCTGTTGATTATGTGGGGTAAGGGGTGAACACTGCACTCAGATGATTATAGGGGGGAAGGGGTGAACTCTGCACTCTGTTGATTATGGGGGGTAAGGGTTGAACTCTGCACTCTGTTGGCTTTGGGGGGGAAGGGGTGAACTCTTCACTCTGTTGATTATGGGGGTTAAGGGGTGAACTCTGCACTCTGGTGATTATGGGGGGTAAGGGGTGAACTCTTCACTCTGTTGATTATGGGGGTTAAGGGGTGAACTCTGCACTCTGGTGATTATGGGGGGTAAGGGGTGAACTCTTCACTCTGTTGATTATGGGGGGTAAGGGGTGAAATCCTCACTCTGTTGATTATGGGGGGTAAGGGGTGAACTCTGCACTCTGTTGATTATGGGGGGTAAGGGGTGAACTCTTCACTCTGTTGATTATGGGGGGTAAGGGGTGAAATCCTCACTCTGTTGATTATGGGTGGTAAGGGATGAACTCTGCACTCTGTTGATTATGGGGGGTAAGGGGTGAACTCTTCACCCTCTTGATTATGGGGGTAAGGGGTGAACTCTTCACTCTGTTGATTATGGGGGGTAAGGGGTGAAATCCTCACTCTGTTGATTATGGGGGGTAAGGGGTGAACTCTGCACTCTGTTGATTATGGGGGGTAAGGGTGGACTCTTCACTCTGTTGATTATGCGGGGCAAGGGGTGAAATCCTCACTCTGTTGATTATGGGGGGTAAGGGGTGAACTCTGCACTCTGTTGATTATGGGGGGTAAGGGGTGAACTCTTCACCCTCTTGATTATGGGGGTAAGGGGTGAACTCTTCACTCTGTTGATTATGGGGGGTAAGGGGTGAACACTTCACTCTGTTGATTATGGGGGTAAGGGGTGAACTCTTCACTCTGTTGATTATGGGGGGTAAGGGGTGAACTCTTCACTCTGTTAATTATGGGAGGAAAGGGGTGAACTCTTCACTCTGTTTATTATGGGGGGTAAGGGGTGAACTCTGCACTCTTGCTTATGGGGGGTATGGGGTGAACTCTTCACTCTGATGATTATGGGGGGTAAGGGTTGATCTATTCACTCTGTTGATTATGGGGGGTAAGGGGTGAACTCTGCACTGTTGATTATGGGGGGTAAGGGGTGAACTATTCACTCTGTTGATTATGTGAGGTAAGGGGTGAACTCTTCACTCTGTTGATTATGGGGGTAAGGGGTGAACTCTGCACTCTGTTGGCTATGGGGGGGAAGGGGTGAACTCTTCACTCTGTTGATTATATGGATTAAGGGGTGAACTCTGCACTCTGGTGATTATGGGGGGTAAGGGGTGAACTCTTCACTCTGTTGATTATGGGGGGTAAGGGATGAAATCCTCACTCTGTTGATTATGGGAGGTAAGGGGTGAACTCTTCACTCTGTTGATTATGGGGGTAAGGGGTGAACTCTTCAAACTGTTGATTATGGGGGGTAAGGGGTGAACTCTTCACTCTGTTGATTATGGGGGGTAAGGGGTGAACTCTTCACTCTGTTGATTATGGGGAGTAAGGGGAGAACTCTTCACTGTTGATTATGGGGGGTAAGGGGTGAACGCTTCACTCTGTTGATTATGGGGGTAAGGGGTGAACTCTTCACTCTGTTGATTATGGGGGGTAAGGGGTGAACTCTTTACTCTGTTAATTATGGGGGGAAAGGGGTGAACTCTTCACTCTGTTTATTATGGGGGGGTAAGGGGTGAACTCTTCATTCTGCTGATTATGGGGAGTAAGGTGTGAACTCTTCACTCTGTTGATTATGGGGGGTAAGGGGTGAACTCTTCACTCTGTTGATTATGTGGGGTAAGGGGTGAACACTTCACTCTGCTGATTATGGGGGGTAAGGGGTGAACTCTGCACTCTGTTGATTATGGGGGGCAAGGGGTGAACTCCACTCTGTTGATTATGGGAGGTAAGGGGTGAACTGTTCCCTCTGTTGATTCTGGGCGTAAGGGGAGAACTCCACTCTGTTGATTATGGGGAGTAAGGGGTGAACTCTTCACTGTTGATTATGGGGGGTAAGGGGTGAACACTTCACTCTGTTGGCTATGGGGGGTAAGGGGTGAACTCTTCACTCTGTTGGCTATGGAGGGTAAGGGGTGAACTCTTCACTCTGTTAATTATGGGGGGAAAGGGGTGAACTCTTCACTCTGTTTATTATGGGGGTAAGGGGTGAACTCTTCATTCTGCTGATTATGGGGAGTAAGGTGTGAACTCTTCACTCTGTTGATTATGGGGGGCAAGGGGTGAACTCTTCACTCTGTTGATTATGGGGGGTAAGGGGTGAACTCTTCACTCTGTTGATTATGTGGGGTAAGGGGTGAACACTTCACTCTGCTGATTATGGGGGGTAAGGGGTGAACTCTTCACTCTGTTGATTATGGGGGGTAAGGGGTGAAATCCTCACTGTTGATTATGGCGGGTAAGGGGTGAACTCTGCACTCTGTTGATTATGGGGGGTAAGGGGTGAACTCTTCACTCTGTTGATTATGGGGGGTAAGGGGTGAAATCCTCACTCTGTTGATTATGGGGGGTAAGGGGTGAACTCTTCACTCTGTTGGCTATGGGGGGCAAGGGGTGAACTCTTCACTCTATTGATTATGGGGGGTAAGGGGTGAACTCTTCACTCTGTTGATTATGTGGGGTAAGGGGTGAACTCTTCACTCTGTTGGCTATGGGGGGTAAGGGGTGAACTCTTTCCTCTGTTGATTATGGGGGGAAGGGGTGAACTCTTCACTCTGTTGGCTATGGGGGGCAAGGGGTGAACTCTTCACTCTATTGATTATGGGGGGTAAGGGGTGAACTCTTCACTCTGTTGATTATGTGGGGTAAGGGGTGAACTCTTCACTCTGTTGGCTATGGGGGGTAAGGGGTGAACTCTTTCCTCTGTTGATTATGGGGGGAAGGGGTGAACTCTTCACTCTGTTGATTATGGGGGGTAAGGGGTGAACTCTTCACTCTGTTGATTATGGGGAGTAAGGGGTGAACTCTTCACTGTTGATTATGGGGGGTAAGGGGTGAACGCTTCACTCTGTTGATTATGGGGGTAAGGGGTGAACTCTTCACTCTGTTGATTATGGGGGGTAAGGGGTGAACTCTTCACTCTGTTAATTATGGGGGGAAAAGGGTGAACTCTTCACTCTGTTTATTATGGGGGGGGGTAAGGGGTGAACTCTTCATTCTGCTGATTATGGGGAGTAAGGTGTGAACTCTTCACTCTGTTGATTATGGGGGGTAAGGGGTGAACTCTTCACTCTGTTGATTATGTGGGGTAAGGGGTGAACACTTCACTCTGCTGATTATGGGGGGTAAGGGGTGAACTCTGCACTCTGTTGATTATGGGGTGCAAGGGGTGAACTCCACTCTGTTGATTATGGGGGGTAAGGGGTGAACTGTTCCCTCTGTTGATTCTGGGCGTAAGGGGAGAACTCCACTCTGTTGGTTATGGGGAGTAAGGGGTGAACTCTTCACTGTTGATTATGGGGGGTTAGGGGTGAACACTTCACTCTGTTGGCTATGGGGGGTAAGGGGTGAACTCTTCACTCTGTTGGCTATGGAGGGTAAGGGGTGAACTCTTCACTCTGTTAATTATGGGGGGAAAGGGGTGAACTCTTCACTCTGTTTATTATGGGGGGTAAGGGGTGAACTCTTCATTCTGCTGATTATGGGGAGTAAGGTGTGAACTCTTCACTCTGTTGATTATGGGGGGCAAGGGGTGAACTCTTCACTCTGTTGATTATGGGGTGTAAGGGGTGAACTCTTCACTCTGTTGATTTTGGGCGTAAGGAGAGAACTCCACTCTGTTGATTATGGGGAGTAAGGAGTGAACTCTTCACTGTTGATTATGGGGGGTAAGGGGTGAACACTTCACTCTGTTGGCTATGGGGGGTAAGGGGTGAACTCTTCACTCTGTTAATTATGGGGTGCAAGGTGTGAACTCCACTCTGTTGATTATGGGGGGTAAGGGGAGAACTCTTCACTCTGTTGGCTATGGGGGGCAAGGGGTGAACTCTTCACTCTATTGATTATGGGGGGTAAGGGGTGAACTCTTCACTCTGTTGATTCTGGGGGTAAGGGGTGAACTCTTCACTCTGTTGATTATGTGGGGTAAGGGGTGAACTCTTCACTCTGTTGGCTATGGGGGGTAAGGGGTGAACTCTTCACTCTGTTGATTATGGGGGGAAGGGGTGAACTCTTCACTCTGTTGTTATGGGGGTAAGGGGTGAACTCTTCACTCTGTTGATTATGTGGGGTGAGGGGTGAACACTGCACTCAGATGATTATAGGGGGTAAGGGGTGAACTCTGCACTCTGTTGATTATGGGGGGTAAGGGGTGAACTCTGCACTCTGTTGGCTTTGGGGGGGAAGGGGTGAACTCTTCACTCTGTTGATTATGGGGGTTAAGGGGTGAACTCTGCACTCTGGTGATTATGGGGGGTAAGGGGTGAACTCTTCACTCTGTTGATTATGGGGGTTAAGGGGTGAACTCTGCACTCTGGTGATTATGGGGGGTAAGGGGTGAACTCTTCACTCTGTTGATTATGGGGGGTAAGGGGTGAAATCCTCACTCTGTTGATTATGGGGGGTAAGGGGTGAACTCTGCACTCTGTTGATTATGGGGGGTAAGGGGTGAACTCTTCACTCTGTTGATTATGGGGGGTAAGGGGTGAAATCCTCACTCTGTTGATTATGGGGGGTAAGGGATGAACTCTGCACTCTGTTGATTATGGGGGGTAAGGGGTGAACTCTTCACCCTCTTGATTATGGGGGTAAGGGGTGAACTCTTCACTCTGTTGATTATGGGGGGTAAGGGGTGAAATCCTCACTCTGTTGATTATGGGGGGTAAGGGGTGAACTCTGCACTCTGTTGATTATGGGGGGTAAGGGTGGACTCTTCACTCTGTTGATTATGCGGGGCAAGGGGTGAAATCCTCACTCTGTTGATTATGGGGGGTAAGGGGTGAACTCTGCACTCTGTTGATTATGGGGGGTAAGGGGTGAACTCTTCACCCTCTTGATTATGGGGGTAAGGGGTGAACTCTTCACTCTGTTGATTATGGGGGGTAAGGGGTGAACATTTCACTCTGTTGATTATGGGGGTAAGGGGTGAACTCTTCACTCTGTTGATTATGGGGGGTAAGGGGTGAACTCTTCACTCTGTTAATTATGGGGGGAAAGGGGTGAACTCTTCACTCTGTTTATTATGGGGGTAAGGGGTGAACTCTGCACTCTTGCTTATGGGGGGTATGGGGTGAACTCTTCACTCTGATGATTATGGGGGGTAAGGGTTGATCTATTCACTCTGTTGATTATGGGGGGTAAGGGGTGAACTCTTCACTCTGTTGATTATGGGGGTAAGGGGTGAACTCTGCACTCTGTTGGCTATGGGGGGAAGGGGTGAACTCTTCACTCTGTTGATTATGTGAGGTAAGGGGTGAACTCTTCACTCTGTTGATTATGGGGATAAGGGGTGAACTCTGCACTCTGCTGGCTATGGGGGGGAAGGGGTGAACTCTTCACTCTGTTGATTATATGGGTTAAGGGGTGAACTCTGCACTCTGGTGATTATGGGGGGTAAGGGGTGAACTCTTCACTCTGTTGATTATGGGGGGTAAGGGATGAAATCCTCACTCTGTTGATTATGGGAGGTAAGGGGTGAACTCTTCACTCTGTTGATTATGGGGGTAAGGGGTGAACTCTTCAAACTGTTGATTATGGGGGGTAAGGGGTGAACTCTTCACTCTGTTGATTATGGGGGGTAAGGGGTGAACTCTTCACTCTGTTGATTATGGGGAGTAAGGGGAGAACTCTTCACTGTTGATTATGGGGGGTAAGGGGTGAACTCTTCACTCTGTTGATTATGGGGTGTAAGGGGTGAACTCTTTACTCTGTTAATTATGGGGGGAAAGGGGTGAACTCTTCACTCTGTTTATTATGGGGTGTAAGGGGTGAACTCTTTACTCTGTTAATTATGGGGGGAAAGGGGTGAACTCTTCACTCTGTTTATTATGGGGGGGGTAAGGGGTGAACTCTTCATTCTGCTGATTATGGGGAGTAAGGTGTGAACTCTTCACTCTGTTGATTATGGGGGGTAAGGGGTGAACTCTTCACTCTGTTGATTATGTGGGGTAAGGGGTGAACACTTCACTCTGCTGATTATGGGGGGTAAGGGGTGAACTCTGCACTCTGTTGATTATGGGGGGCAAGGGGTGAACTCCACTCTGTTGATTATGGGAGGTAAGGGGTGAACTGTTCCCTCTGTTGATTCTGGGCGTAAGGGGAGAACTCCACTCTGTTGATTATGGGGAGTAAGGGGTGAACTCTTCACTGTTGATTATGGGGGGTAAGGGGTGAACACTTCACTCTGTTGGCTATGGGGGGTAAGGGGTGAACTCTTCACTCTGTTGGCTATGGAGGGTAAGGGGTGAACTCTTCACTCTGTTAATTATGGCGGGAAAGGGGTGAACTCTTCACTCTGTTTATTATGGGGGTAAGGGGTGAACTCTTCATTCTGCTGATTATGGGGAGTAAGGTGTGAACTCTTCACTCTGTTGATTATGGGGGGCAAGGGGTGAACTCTTCACTCTGTTGATTATGGGGGGTAAGGGCTGAACTCTTCACTCTGTTGATTATGTGGGGTAAGGGGTGAACACTTCACTCTGCTGATTATGGGGGGTAAGGGGTGAACTCTTCACTCTGTTGATTATGGGGGGTAAGGGGTGAAATCCTCACTGTTGATTATGGCGGGTAAGGGGTGAACTCTGCACTCTGTTGATTATGGGGGGTAAGGGGTGAACTCTTCACTCTGTTGATTATGGGGGGTAAGGGGTGAAATCCTCACTCTGTTGATTATGGGGGTAAGGGATGAACTCTGCACTCTGTTGATTATGGGGGGTAAGGGGTGAACTCTTCACCCTCTTGATTATGGGGGTAAGGGCTGAACTCTTCACTCTGTTGATTATGGGGGGTAAGGGGTGAAATCCTCACTCTGTTGATTATGGGGGGTAAGGGGTGAACTCTGCACTCTGTTGATTATGGGGGGTAAGGGGTGGACTCTTCACTCTGTTGATTATGGGGGGCAAGGGGTGAAATCCTCACTCTGTTGATTATGGGGGGTAAGGGGTGAACTCTGCACTCTGTTGATTATGGGGGGTAAGGGGTGAACTCTTCACCCTCTTGATTATGGGGTTAAGGGGTGAACTCTTCACTCTGTTGATTATCGGGGGTAAGGGGTGAACTCTTCACTCTGTTGATTATGGGGGGTAAGGGGTGAACTCTTCACTCTGTTAATTATGGGGGGAAAGGGGTGAACTCTTCACTCTGTTTATTATGGGGGGTAAGGGGTGAACTCTGCACTCTTGCTTATGGGGGGTATGGGGTGAACTCTTCACTCTGATGATTATGGGGGGTAAGGGGTGAACTATTCACTCTGTTGATTATGGGGGGTAAGGGGTGACCTCTGCACTGTTGATTATGGGGGGGAAGGGGTGAACTCTTCACTCTGTTGATTATGTGAGGTAAGGGGTGAACTCTTCACTCTGTTGATTATGGGGGGTAAGGGGTGAACTCTGCACTCTGTTGGCTATGGGGGGGAAGGGGTGAACTCTTCACTCTGTTGATTATATGGGTTAAGGGGTGAACTCTGCACTCTGGTGATTATGGGGGGTAAGGGGTGAACTCTTCACTCTGTTGATTATGGGGGGTAAGGGATGAAATCCTCACTCTGTTGATTATGGGAGGTAAGGGGTGAACTCTTCACTCTGTTGATTATGGGGGTAAGGGGTGAACTCTTCAAACTGTTGATTATGGGGGGTAAGGGGTGAACTCTTCACTCTGTTGATTATGGGGGGGGAGGGGTGAACTCTTCACTCTGTTGATTATGGGGGGTAAGGGGTGAACTCTTCACTCTGTTGATTATGGGGAGTAAGGGGTGAACTCTTCACTGTTGATTAGGGGGGGTAAGGGGTGAACGCTTCACTCTGTTGATTATGGGGGTAAGGGGTGAACTCTTCACTCTGTTGGCTATGGGGGGGAAGGGGTGAACTCTTCACTCTGTTGATTATATGGGTTAAGGGGTGAACTCTGCACTCTGGTGATTATGGGGGGTAAGGGGTGAACTCTTCACTCTGTTGATTATGGGGGGTAAGGGATGAAATCCTCACTCTGTTGATTATGGGAGGTAAGGGGTGAACTCTTCACTCTGTTGATTATGGGGGTAAGGGGTGAACTCTTCAAACTGTTGATTATGGGGGGTAAGGGGTGAACTCTTCACTCTCTTGATTATGGGGGGTAAGGGGTGAACTCTTCACTCTGTTGATTATGGGGGGTAAGGGGTGAACTCTTCACTCTGTTGATAATGGGGAGTAAGGGGTGAACTCTTCACTGTTGATTAGGGGGGGGGTAAGGGGTGAACGCTTCACTCTGTTGATTATGGGGGTAAGGGGTGAACTCTTCACTCTGTTGATTATGGGGGGTAAGGGGTGAACTCTTCACTCTGTTGATTATGTGGGGTAAGGGGTGAACACTTCACTCTGCTGATTATGGGGGGTAAGGGGTGAACTCTGCACTCTGTTGATTATGGGGGGCAAGGGGTGAACTCCACTCTGTTGATTATGGGGGGTAAGGGGTGAACTCTTCACTCTGTTGGCTATGGAGGGTAAGGGGTGAACTCTTCACTCTGTTAATTATGGGGGGAAAGGGGTGAACTCTTCACTCTGTTTATTATGGGGGGTAAGGGGTGAACTCTTCATTCTGCTGATTATGGGGAGTAAGGTGTGAACTCTTCACTCTGTTGATTATGAGGGGTAAGGGGTGAACTCTTCACTCTGTTGATCATGGGGGGTAAGGGGTGAACACTTCACTCTGTTGGCTATGGGGGGTAAGGGGTGAACTCTTCACTCTGTTGGCTATGGAGGGTAAGGTGTGAACTCTTCACTCTGTTGATTATGGGGGGTAGGGGTTGAACTCTTCACGCTGTTGATTATGAGAGGTAAGGGGTGAATTCTTCACTCTGTTGATTATGGGGGGTAAGGGGTGAACTCTGCACTCAGTTGATTATGGAGGGTAAGGGGTGAACTCTGCACTCTTTTGGCTATGGGGGGGAAGGGGTGAACTCTGCACTCATTTGATTATGGGGGGTAAGGGGTGAACTCTTCACTCTGTTGATTATGGGACGTAAGGGGTGAACTCTGCACTCTTTTGGCTATGGGGGGGGAAGGGGTGAACTCTGCACTCAGTTGATTATGGGGGGGTAAGGGGTGAACTCTTCACTCTGTTGATTATGGGGGGTAAGGGGTGAACTCTTCACTCTGTTGTTTATGGGGGGTTAGTGGTGAACTCTGCACTCTGTTGATTATGGGGGGTAAGGGGTGAACACTTCACTCTGTTGATTATGGGGGGTAAGGGGTGAACTCTGCACTCAGATGATTATGGGGGGTAAGGGGAGAACTCTGCACTCTTTTGATTATGTGAGGTAATGGGTGAACTCTTCACTCTGTTGATTATGGGGGGTAAGGGGTGAACTCTTCACTCTGTTGATTATGTGGGATAAGGGGTGAACTCTTCACTCTGTTTATTATTTGGGGTAAGGGGTGAACACTTCACTCTGTTGATTATGGGGGTAAGGGGTGAACTCTTCACTCTGTTGATTATGGGGTGCAAGGTGTGAACTCCACTCTGTTGATTATGGGGGGTAAGGGGTGAACTCTTCACTCTGTTGGCTATGGGGGGCAAGGGGTGAACTCTTCACTCTATTGATTATGGGGGGTAAGGGGTGAACTCTTCACTCTGTTGATTCTGGGGGTAAGGGGTGAACTCTTCACTCTGTTGATTATGTGGGGTAAGGGGTGAACTCTTCACTCTGTTGGCTATGGGGGGTAAGGGGTGAACTCTTCACTCTGTTGATTATGGGGGAAGGGGTGAACTCTTCACTCTGTTGATTATGGGGGTAAGGGGTGAACTCTTCACTCTGTTGATTATGTGGGGTAAGGGGTGAACACTTCACTCTGTTGATTATGGGGGGTAAGGGGTGAACTGTTCACTCTGTTGATTATGGGGGTAAGGGGTGAACTCCACTCTGTTGATTATGGGGAGGAGGGGTGAACTCTTCACTGTTGACTATGGGGGGTAAGGGGTGAACTCTTCACTCTGTTGTTTTTGCGGGGTAAGGGGTGAAATCTTCACCCTGTTGATTATGTTGGGTAAGGGGTGAACTCTTCACTCTGTTGATTATGGGGGGTAAGGGGTGAACTCTGCACTCTTTTGGCTATAGGGGGGAAGGGGTGAACTCTGCACTCAGTTGATTATGAATGGTAAGGGGTGAACTCTTCACTCTTTTGATTATGGGGGGTAAGGGGTGAACTCTTCACTCTGTTGTTTATGGGGGGTCAGGGGTGAACTCTTCACTCTGTTGATTATGGGGGGTAAGGGGTGAACACTTCACTCTGTTGATTATGGGGGGTAAGGGGTGAACTCTGCACTCTGTTGATTATGGGGGGTAAGGGGAGAACTCTGCACTCTGTTGATTATGTGAGGTAAGGGGTGAACTCTTCACCCTGTTGATTATGGGGGGTAACGGGTGAACTCTTCACTCTGTTGATTATGTGGGATAAGGGGTGAACTCTTCACTCTGTTGATTATGGGGGTTAAGGGGTGAACTCTGCACTCTGGTGATTATGGGGGGTAAGGGGTGAACTCTTCACTCTGTTGATTATGGGGGGTAAGGGATGAAATCCTCACTCTGTTGATTATGGGAGGTAAGGGGTGAACTCTTCACTCTGTTGATTATGGGGGTAAGGGGTGAACTCTTCAAACTGTTGATTATGGGGGGTCAGGGGTGAACTCTTCACTCTGTTGATTATGGGGGGTAAGGGGTGAACTCTTCACTCTGTTGATTATGGGGAGTAAGGGGTGAACTCTTCACTGTTGATTATGGGGGGTAAGGGGTGAACGCTTCACTCTGTTGATTATGGGGGTCAGGGGTGAACTCTTCACTCTGTTAATTATGGGGGGAAAGGGGTGAACTCTTCACTCTGTTTATTATGGGGGGGGGTAAGGGGTGAACTCTTCATTCTGATGATTATGGGGAGTAAGGTGTGAACTCTTCACTCTGTTGATTATGGGGGGCAAGGGGTGAACTCCACTCTGTTGATTATGGGGGGTAAGGGGTGAACTGTTCCCTCTGTTGATTCTGGGCGTAAGGGGAGAACTCCACTCTGTTGATTATGGGGAGTAAGGGGTGAACTCTTCACTGTTGATTATGGGGGGTAAGGGGTGAACACTTCACTCTGTTGGCTATGGGGGGTAAGGGGTGAACTCTTCACTCTGTTGGCTATGGAGGGTAAGGGGTGAACTCTTCACTCTGTTAATTATGGGGGGAAAGGGGTGAACTCTTCACTCTGTTTATTATGGGGGGTAAGGGGTGAACTCTTCATTCTGCTGATTATGGGGAGTAAGGTGTCAACTCTTCACTCTGTTGATTATGGGGGGCAAGGGGTGAACTCTTCACTCTGTTGATTATGGGGGGTAAGGGCTGAACTCTTCACTCTGTTGATTATGTGGGGTAAGGGGTGAACACTTCACTCTGCTGATTATGGGGGGTAAGGGGTGAACTCTTCACTCTGTTGATTATGGGGGGTAAGGGGTGAAATCCTCACTCTGTTGATTATGGCGGGTAAGGGGTGAACTCTGCACTCTGTTGATTATGGGGGGTAAGGGGTGAACTCTTCACTCTGTTGATTATGGGGGGTAAGGGGTGAAATCCTCACTCTGTTGATTATGGGGGTAAGGGATGAACTCTGCACTCTGTTGATTATGGGGGGTAAGGGGTGAACTCTTCACCCTCTTGATTATGGGGGTAAGGGGTGAACTCTTCACTGTGTTGATTATGGGGGGTAAGGGGTGAAATCCTCACTCTGTTGATTATGGGGGTAAGGGGTGAACTCTTCACTCTGTTGATTTTGGGGGGTAAGGGGTGGACTCTTCACTCTGTTGATTATGGGGGGCAAGGGGTGAAATCCTCACTCTGTTGATTATGGGGGGTAAGGGGTGAACTCTGCACTCTGTTGATTATGGGGGGTAAGGGGTGAACTCTTCACCCTCTTGATTATGGGGGTAAGGGGTGAACTCTTCACTCTGTTGATTATGGGGGGTAAGGGGTGAACTCTTCACTCTGTTGATTCTGGGGGTAAGGCGTGAACTCTTCACTCTGTTGATTCTGGGGGTAAGGCGTGAACTCTTCACTCTGTTGATTATGTGGGGTAAGGGGTGAACTCTTCACCCTGTTGATTATGTTGGGTGAGGGGTGAACTCTTCACTCTGTTGATTATGGGGGGTAAGGGGTGAACTCTGCACTCTTTTGGCTATGGGGGGGAAGGGGTGAACTCTGCACTCAGTTGATTATGGGGGGTAAGGTGTGAACTCTTCACTCTTTTGATTATGGGGGGTAAGGGGTGAACTCTTCACTCTGTTGTTTATGGGGGGTCAGGGGTGAACTCTTCACTCTGTTGATTATGGGGGGTAAGGGGTGAACACTTCACTCTGTTGATTATGGGGGGTAAGGGGTGAACTCTGCACTCTGTTGATTATGGGGGTTAAGGGGAGAACTCTGCACTCTGTTGATTATGGGGGTTAAGGGGTGAACTCTGCACTCTGGTGATTATGGGGGGTAAGGGGTGAACTCTTCACTCTGTTGATTATGGGGGGTCAGGGATGAAATCCTCACTCTGTTGATTATGGGAGGTAAGGGGTGAACTCTTCACTCTGTTGATTATGGGGGTAAGGGGTGAACTCTTCAAACTGTTGATTATGGGGGGTAAGGGGTGAACTCTTCACTCTGTTGATTATGGGGGGTAAGGGGTGAACTCTTCACTCTGTTGATTATGGGGGGTAAGGGGTGAACTCTTCACTCTGTTGATTATGGGGAGTAAGGGGTGAACTCTTCACTGTTGATTATGGGGGATATGGGTTGAACGCTTCACTCTGTTGATTATGGGGGTAAGGGGTGAACTCTTCACTCGGTTAATTATGGGGGGAAAGGGGTGAACTCTTCACTCTGTTTATTATGGGGGGGGGGTAAGGGGTGAACTCTTCATTCTGCTGATTATGGGGAGTAAGGTGTGAACTCTTCACTCTGTTGATTATGGGGGGTAAGGGGTGAACTCTTCACTCTGTTGATTATGTGGGGTAAGGGGTGAACACTTCACTCTGCTGATTATGGGGGGTAAGGGGTGAACTCTGCACTCTGTTGATTATGGGGGGCAAGGGGTGAACTCCACTCTGTTGATTATGGGGGGTAAGGGGTGAACTGTTCCCTCTGTTGATTCTGGGCGTAAGGGGAGAACTCCACTCTGTTGATTATGGGGAGTAAGGGGTGAACTCTTCACTGTTGATTATGGGGGGTAAGGGGTGAACACTTCACTCTGTTGGCTATGGGGGGTAAGGGGTGAACTCTTCACTCTGTTGGCTATGGAGGATAAGGGGTGAACTCTTCACTCTGTTAATTATGGGGGGAAAGGGGTGAACTCTTCACTCTGTTTATTATGGGGGGTAAGGGGTGAACTCTTCATTCTGCTGATTATGGGGAGTAAGGTGTCAACTCTTCACTCTGTTGATTATGGGGGGCAAGGGGTGAACTCTTCACTCTGTTGATTATGGGGGGTAAGGGCTGAACTCTTCACTCTGTTGATTATGTGGGGTAAGGGGTGAACACTTCACTCTGCTGATTATGGGGGGTAAGGGATGAACTCTTCACTCTGTTGATTATGGGGGGTAAGGGGTGAAATCCTCACTCTGTTGATTATGGCGGGTAAGGGGTGAACTCTGCACTCTGTTGATTATGGGGGGTAAGGGGTGAACTCTTCACTCTGTTGATTATGGGGGGTAAGGGGTGAACACTTCACTCTGCTGATTATGGGGGGTAAGGGGTGAACTCTGCACTCTGTTGATTATGGGGGGCAAGGGGTGAACTCCACTCTGTTGATTATGGGGGGTAAGGGGTGAACTGTTCCCTCTGTTGATTCTGGGCGTAAGGGGAGAACTCCACTCTGTTGATTATGGGGAGTAAGGGGTGAACTCTTCACTGTTGATTATGGGGGGTAAGGGGTGAACACTTCACTCTGTTGGCTATGGGGGGTAAGGGGTGAACTCTTCACTCTGTTGGCTATGGAGGATAAGGGGTGAACTCTTCACTCTGTTAATTATGGGGGGAAAGGGGTGAACTCTTCACTCTGTTTATTATGGGGGGTAAGGGGTGAACTCTTCATTCTGCTGATTATGGGGAGTAAGGTGTCAACTCTTCACTCTGTTGATTATGGGGGGCAAGGGGTGAACTCTTCACTCTGTTGATTATGGGGGGTAAGGGCTGAACTCTTCACTCTGTTGATTATGTGGGGTAAGGGGTGAACACTTCACTCTGCTGATTATGGGGGGTAAGGGATGAACTCTTCACTCTGTTGATTATGGGGGGTAAGGGGTGAAATCCTCACTCTGTTGATTATGGCGGGTAAGGGGTGAACTCTGCACTCTGTTGATTATGGGGGGTAAGGGGTGAACTCTTCACTCTGTTGATTATGGGGGGTAAGGGGTGAAATCCTCACTCTGTTGATTATGGGGGTAAGGGATGAACTCTGCACTCTGTTGATTATGGGGGGTAAGGGGTGAACTCTTCACCCTCTTGATTATGGGGGTAAGGGGTGAACTCTTCACTCTGTTGATTATGGGGGGTAAGGGGTGAAATCCTCACTCTGTTGATTATGGGGGTAAGGGGTGAACTCTTCACTCTGTTGATTATGGGGGGTAAGGGGTGGACTCTTCACTCTGTTGATTATGGGGGGCAGGGGTGAAATCCTCACTCTGTTGATTATGGGGGGTAAGGGGTGAACTCTGCACCCTCTTGATTATGGGGGTAAGGGGTGAACTCTTCACTCTGTTGATTATGGGGGGTAAGGGGTGAACTGTTCACTCTGTTGATTCTGGGGGTAAGGCGTGAACTCTTCACTCTGTTGATTATGTGGGGTAAGGGGTGAACTCTTCACTCTGTTGGCTATGGGGGGTAAGGGGTGAACTCTTCACTCTGTTGATTATGGGGGGAAGGGGTGAACTCTTCACTCTGTTGATTATGGGGGTAAGGGGTGAACTCTGCACTCTGGTGATTATGGGGGGTAAGGGGTGAACACTTCACTCTGTTGATTATGGGGGGTAAGGGGTGAACTGTTCACTCTGTTGATTATGGGGGTAAGGGGTGAACTCCACTCTGTTGATTATGGGGGGTAAGGGGTGAACTCTTCACTCTGTTGATTATGGGGGGAAGGGGTGAACTCTGCACTCTGTTGATTATGGGGGTTAAGGGGAGAACTCTGCACTCTGTTGATTATGTGAGGTAAGGGGTGAACTCTTCACTCTGTTGATTATGGGGGGTAAGGGGTGAACTCTTCACTCTGTTGATTATGTGGGATAAGGGGTGAACTCTTCACTCTGTTGATTATGGGGGTTAAGGGGTGAACTCTGCACTCTGGTGATTATGGGGGGTAAGGGGTGAACTCTTCACTCTGTTGATTATGGGGGGTCAGGGATGAAATCCTCACTCTGTTGATTATGGGAGGTAAGGGGTGAACACTTCACTCTGTTGATTATGGGGGTAAGGGGTGAACTCTTCAAACTGTTGATTATGGGGGGTAAGGGGTGAACTCTTCACTCTGTTGATTATGGGGGGTAAGGGGTGAACTCTTCACTCTGTTGATTATGGGGGGTAAGGGGTGAACTCTTCACTCTGTTGATTATGGGGAGTAAGGGGTGAACTCTTCACTGTTGATTATGGGGGATATGGGTTGAACGCTTCACTCTGTTGATTATGGGGGTAAGGGGTGAACTCTTCACTCGGTTAATTATGGGGGGAAAGGGGTGAACTCTTCACTCTGTTTATTATGGGGGGGGTAAGGGGTGAACTCTTCATTCTGATGATTATGGGGAGTAAGGTGTGAACTCTTCACTCTGTTGATTATGGGGGGTAAGGGGTGAACTCTTCACTCTGTTGATTATGTGGGGTAAGGGGTGAACACTTCACTCTGCTGATTATGGGGGGTAAGGGGTGAACTCTGCACTCTGTTGATTATGGGGGGCAAGGGGTGAACTCCACTCTGTTGATTATGGGTGGTAAGGGGTGAACTGTTCCCTCTGTTGATTCTGGGCGTAAGGGGAGAACTCCACTCTGTTGATTATGGGGAGTAAGGGGTGAACTCTTCACTGTTGATTATGGGGGGTAAGGGGTGAACACTTCACTCTGTTGGCTATGGGGGGTAAGGGGTGAACTCTTCACTCTGTTGGCTATGGAGGATAAGGGGTGAACTCTTCACTCTGTTAATTATGGGGGGAAAGGGGTGAACTCTTCACTCTGTTTATTATGGGGGGTAAGGGGTGAACTCTTCATTCTGCTGATTATGGGGAGTAAGGTGTCAACTCTTCACTCTGTTGATTATGGGGGGCAAGGGGTGAACTCTTCACTCTGTTGATTATGGGGGGTAAGGGCTGAACTCTTCACTCTGTTGATTATGTGGGGTAAGGGGTGAACACTTCACTCTGCTGATTATGGGGGGTAAGGGATGAACTCTTCACTCTGTTGATTATGGGGGGTAAGGGGTGAACTGTTCCCTCTGTTGATTCTGGGCGTAAGGGGAGAACTCCACTCTGTTGATTATGGGGAGTAAGGGGTGAACTCTTCACTGTTGATTATGGGGGGTAAGGGGTGAACACTTCACTCTGTTGGCTATGGGGGGTAAGGGGTGAACTCTTCACTCTGTTGGCTATGGAGGATAAGGGGTGAACTCTTCACTCTGTTAATTATGGGGGGAAAGGGGTGAACTCTTCACTCTGTTTATTATGGGGGGTAAGGGGTGAACTCTTCATTCTGCTGATTATGGGGAGTAAGGTGTCAACTCTTCACTCTGTTGATTATGGGGGGCAAGGGGTGAACTCTTCACTCTGTTGATTATGGGGGGTAAGGGCTGAACTCTTCACTCTGTTGATTATGTGGGGTAAGGGGTGAACACTTCACTCTGCTGATTATGGGGGGTAAGGGATGAACTCTTCACTCTGTTGATTATGGGGGGTAAGGGGTGAAATCCTCACTCTGTTGATTATGGCGGGTAAGGGGTGAACTCTGCACTCTGTTGATTATGGGGGGTAAGGGGTGAACTCTTCACTCTGTTGATTATGGGGGGTAAGGGGTGAAATCCTCACTCTGTTGATTATGGGGGTAAGGGATGAACTCTGCACTCTGTTGATTATGGGGGGTAAGGGGTGAACTCTTCACCCTCTTGATTATGGGGGTAAGGGGTGAACTCTTCACTCTGTTGATTATGGGGGGTAAGGGGTGAAATCCTCACTCTGTTGATTATGGGGGTAAGGGGTGAACTCTTCACTCTGTTGATTATGGGGGGTAAGGGGTGGACTCTTCATTCTGTTGATTATGGGGGGCAGGGGTGAAATCCTCACTCTGTTGATTATGGGGGGTAAGGGGTGAACTCTGCACCCTCTTGATTATGGGGGTAAGGGGTGAACTCTTCACTCTGTTGATTATGGGGGGTAAGGGGTGAACTGTTCACTCTGTTGATTCTGGGGGTAAGGCGTGAACTCTTCACTCTGTTGATTATGTGGGGTAAGGGGTGAACTCTTCACTCTGTTGGCTATGGGGGGTAAGGGGTGAACTCTTCACTCTGTTGATTATGGGGGGAAGGGGTGAACTCTTCACTCTGTTGATTATGGGGGTAAGGGGTGAACTCTGCACTCTGGTGATTATGGGGGGTAAGGGGTGAACACTTCACTCTGTTGATTATGGGGGGTAAGGGGTGAACTGTTCACTCTGTTGATTATGGGGGTAAGGGGTGAACTCCACTCTGTTGATTATGGGGGGTAAGGGGTGAACACTTCACTCTGTTGATTATGGGGGGTAAGGGGTGAACTCTGCACTCTGTTGATTATGGGGGTTAAGGGGAGAACTCTGCACTCTGTTGATTATGTGAGGTAAGGGGTGAACTCTTCACTCTGTTGATTATGGGGGGTAAGGGGTGAACTCTTCACTCTGTTGATTATGTGGGATAAGGGGTGAACTCTTCACTCTGTTGATTATGGGGGTTAAGGGGTGAACTCTGCACTCTGGTGATTATGGGGGGTAAGGGGTGAACTCTTCACTCTGTTGATTATGGGGGGTCAGGGATGAAATCCTCACTCTGTTGATTATGGGAGGTAAGGGGTGAACTCTTCACTCTGTTGATTATGGGGGTAAGGGGTGAACTCTTCAAACTGTTGATTATGGGGGGTAAGGGGTGAACTCTTCACTCTGTTGATTATGGGGGGTAAGGGGTGAACTCTTCACTCTGTTGATTATGGGGGGTAAGGGGTGAACTCTTCACTCTGTTGATTATGGGGAGTAAGGGGTGAACTCTTCACTGTTGATTATGGGGGATATGGGTTGAACGCTTCACTCTGTTGATTATGGGGGTAAGGGGTGAACTCTTCACTCGGTTAATTATGGGGGGAAAGGGGTGAACTCTTCACTCTGTTTATTATGGGGGGGGTAAGGGGTGAACTCTTCATTCTGATGATTATGGGGAGTAAGGTGTGAACTCTTCACTCTGTTGATTATGGGGGGTAAGGGGTGAACTCTTCACTCTGTTGATTATGTGGGGTAAGGGGTGAACACTTCACTCTGCTGATTATGGGGGGTAAGGGGTGAACTCTGCACTCTGTTGATTATGGGGGGCAAGGGGTGAACTCCACTCTGTTGATTATGGGTGGTAAGGGGTGAACTGTTCCCTCTGTTGATTCTGGGCGTAAGGGGAGAACTCCACTCTGTTGATTATGGGGAGTAAGGGGTGAACTCTTCACTGTTGATTATGGGGGGTAAGGGGTGAACACTTCACTCTGTTGGCTATGGGGGGTAAGGGGTGAACTCTTCACTCTGTTGGCTATGGAGGATAAGGGGTGAACTCTTCACTCTGTTAATTATGGGGGGAAAGGGGTGAACTCTTCACTCTGTTTATTATGGGGGGTAAGGGGTGAACTCTTCATTCTGCTGATTATGGGGAGTAAGGTGTCAACTCTTCACTCTGTTGATTATGGGGGGCAAGGGGTGAACTCTTCACTCTGTTGATTATGGGGGGTAAGGGCTGAACTCTTCACTCTGTTGATTATGTGGGGTAAGGGGTGAACACTTCACTCTGCTGATTATGGGGGGTAAGGGATGAACTCTTCACTCTGTTGATTATGGGGGGTAAGGGGTGAAATCCTCACTCTGTTGATTATGGCGGGTAAGGGGTGAACTCTGCACTCTGTTGATTATGGGGGGTAAGGGGTGAACTCTTCACTCTGTTGATTATGGGGGGTAAGGGGTGAAATCCTCACTCTGTTGATTATGGGGGTAAGGGATGAACTCTGCACTCTGTTGATTATGGGGGGTAAGGGGTGAACTCTTCACCCTCTTGATTATGGGGGTAAGGGGTGAACTCTTCACTCTGTTGATTATGGGGGGTAAGGGGTGAAATCCTCACTCTGTTGATTATGGGGGTAAGGGGTGAACTCTTCACTCTGTTGATTATGGGGGGTAAGGGGTGGACTCTTCACTCTGTTGATTATGGGGGGCAGGGGTGAAATCCTCACTCTGTTGATTATGGGGGGTAAGGGGTGAACTCTGCACCCTCTTGATTATGGGGGTAAGGGGTGAACTCTTCACTCTGTTGATTATGGGGGGTAAGGGGTGAACTGTTCACTCTGTTGATTCTGGGGGTAAGGCGTGAACTCTTCACTCTGTTGATTATGTGGGGTAAGGGGTGAACTCTTCACTCTGTTGGCTATGGGGGGTAAGGGGTGAACTCTTCACTCTGTTGATTATGGGGGGAAGGGGTGAACTCTTCACTCTGTTGATTATGGGGGTAAGGGGTGAACTCTGCACTCTGGTGATTATGGGGGGTAAGGGGTGAACACTTCACTCTGTTGATTATGGGGGGTAAGGGGTGAACTGTTCACTCTGTTGATTATGGGGGTAAGGGGTGAACTCCACTCTGTTGATTATGGGGAGTAGGGGTGAACTCTTCACTGTTGACTATGGGGGGTAAGGGGTGAACTCTTCACTCTGTTGTTTTTGCGGGGTAAGGGGTGAACTCTTCACCCTGTTGATTATGTTGGGTGAGGGGTGAACTCTTCACTCTGTTGATTATGGGGGGTAAGGGGTGAACTCTGCACTCTTTTGGCTATGGGGGGGAAGGGGTGAACTCTGCACTCAGTTGATTATGGGGGGTATGGTGTGAACTCTTCACTCTTTTGATTATGGGGGGTAAGGGGTGAACTCTTCACTCTGTTGTTTATGGGGGGTCAGGGGTGAACTCTTCACTCTGTTGATTATGGGGGGTAAGGGGTGAACACTTCACTCTGTTGATTATGGGGGGTAAGGGGTGAACTCTGCACTCTGTTGATTATGGGGGTTAAGGGGAGAACTCTGCACTCTGTTGATTATGTGAGGTAAGGGGTGAACTCTTCACTCTGTTGATTATGTGGGATAAGGGGTGAACTCTTCACTCTGTTGATTATGGGGGTTAAGGGGTGAACTCTGCACTCTGGTGATTATGGGGGGTAAGGGGTGAACTCTTCACTCTGTTGATTATGGGGGGTCAGGGATGAAATCCTCACTCTGTTGATTATGGGAGGTAAGGGGTGAACTCTTCACTCTGTTGATTATGGGGGTAAGGGGTGAACTCTTCAAACTGTTGATTATGGGGGGTAAGGGGTGAACTCTTCACTCTGTTGATTATGGGGGGTAAGGGGTGAACTCTTCACTCTGTTGATTATGGGGGGTAAGGGGTGAACTCTTCACTCTGTTGATTATGGGGAGTAAGGGGTGAACTCTTCACTGTTGATTATGGGGGATAAGGGGTGAACGCTTCACTCTGTTGATTATGGGGGTAAGGGGTGAACTCTTCACTCTGTTAATTATGGGGGGAAAGGGGTGAACTCTTCACTCTGTTTATTATGGGGGTTAAGGGGAGAACTCTGCACTCTGTTGATTATGTGAGGTAAGGGGTGAACTCTTCACTCTGTTGATTATGTGGGATAAGGGGTGAACTCTTCACTCTGTTGATTATGGGGGTTAAGGGGTGAACTCTGCACTCTGGTGATTATGGGGGGTAAGGGGTGAACTCTTCACTCTGTTGATTATGGGGGGTCAGGGATGAAATCCTCACTCTGTTGATTATGGGAGGTAAGGGGTGAACTCTTCACTCTGTTGATTATGGGGGTAAGGGGTGAACTCTTCAAACTGTTGATTATGGGGGGTAAGGGGTGAACTCTTCACTCTGTTGATTATGGGGGGTAAGGGGTGAACTCTTCACTCTGTTGATTATGGGGGGTAAGGGGTGAACTCTTCACTCTGTTGATTATGGGGAGTAAGGGGTGAACTCTTCACTGTTGATTATGGGGGATAAGGGGTGAACGCTTCACTCTGTTGATTATGGGGGTAAGGGGTGAACTCTTCACTCTGTTGATTATGGGGGGAAGGGGTGAACTCTTCACTCTGTTGATTATGGGGGTAAGGGGTGAACTCTGCACTCTGGTGATTATGGGGGGTAAGGGGTGAACACTTCACTCTGTTGATTATGGGGGGTAAGGGGTGAACTGTTCACTCTGTTGATTATGGGGGTAAGGGGTGAACTCCACTCTGTTGATTATGGGGAGTAGGGGTGAACTCTTCACTGTTGACTATGGGGGGTAAGGGGTGAACTCTTCACTCTGTTGTTTTTGCGGGGTAAGGGGTGAACTCTTCACCCTGTTGATTATGTTGGGTGAGGGGTGAACTCTTCACTCTGTTGATTATGGGGGGTAAGGGGTGAACTCTGCACTCTTTTGGCTATGGGGGGGAAGGGGTGAACTCTGCACTCAGTTGATTATGGGGGGTATGGTGTGAACTCTTCACTCTTTTGATTATGGGGGGTAAGGGGTGAACTCTTCACTCTGTTGTTTATGGGGGATCAGGGGTGAACTCTTCACTCTGTTGATTATGGGGGGTAAGGGGTGAACACTTCACTCTGTTGATTATGGGGGGTAAGGGGTGAACTCTGCACTCTGTTGATTATGGGGGTTAAGGGGAGAACTCTGCACTCTGTTGATTATGTGAGGTAAGGGGTGAACTCTTCACTCTGTTGATTATGTGGGATAAGGGGTGAACTCTTCACTCTGTTGATTATGGGGGTTAAGGGGTGAACTCTGCACTCTGGTGATTATGGGGGGTAAGGGGTGAACTCTTCACTCTGTTGATTATGGGGGGTCAGGGATGAAATCCTCACTCTGTTGATTATGGGAGGTAAGGGGTGAACTCTTCACTCTGTTGATTATGGGGGTAAGGGGTGAACTCTTCAAACTGTTGATTATGGGGGGTAAGGGGTGAACTCTTCACTCTGTTGATTATGGGGGGTAAGGGGTGAACTCTTCACTCTGTTGATTATGGGGGGTAAGGGGTGAACTCTTCACTCTGTTGATTATGGGGAGTAAGGGGTGAACTCTTCACTGTTGATTATGGGGGATAAGGGGTGAACGCTTCACTCTGTTGATTATGGGGGTAAGGGGTGAACTCTTCACTCTGTTAATTATGGGGGGAAAGGGGTGAACTCTTCACTCTGTTTATTATGGGGGGGTAAGGGGTGAACTCTTCATTCTGATGATTATGGGGAGTAAGGTGTGAACTCTTCACTCTGTTGATTATGGGGGGTAAGGGGTGAACTCTTCACTCTGTTGATTATGTGGGGTAAGGGGTGAACACTTCACTCTGCTGATTATGGGGGGTAAGGGGTGAACTCTGCACTCTGTTGATTATGGGGGGCAAGGGGTGAACTCCACTCTGTTGATTATGGGGGGTAAGGGGTGAACTGTTCCCTCTGTTGATTCTGGGCGTAAGGGGAGAACTCCACTCTGTTGATTATGGGGAGTAAGGGGTGAACTCTTCACTGTTGATTATGGGGTGTAAGGGGTGAACACTTCACTCTGTTGGCTATGGGGGGTAAGGGGTGAACTCTTCACTCTGTTGGCTATGGAGGGTAAGGGGTGAACTCTTCACTCTGTTAATTATGGGGGGAAAGGGGTGAACTCTTCACTCTGTTTATTATGGGGGGTAAGGGGTGAACTCTTCATTCTGCTGATTATGGGGAGTAAGGTGTCAACTCTTCACTCTGTTGATTATGGGGGGCAAGGGGTGAACTCTTCACTCTGTTGATTATGGGGGGTAAGGGCTGAACTCTTCACTCTGTTGATTATGTGGGGTAAGGGGTGAACACTTCACTCTGCTGATTATGGGGGGTAAGGGGTGAACTCTTCACTCTGTTGATTATGGGGGGTAAGGGGTGAAATCCTCACTCTGTTGATTATGGCGGGTAAGGGGTGAACTCTGCACTCTGTTGATTATGGGGGGTAAGGGGTGAACTCTTCACTCTGTTGATTATGGGGGGTAAGGGTTGAAATCCTCACTCTGTTGATTATGGGGGTAAGGGATGAACTCTGCACTCTGTTGATTATGGGGGGTAAGGGGTGAACTCTTCACCCTCTTGATTATGGGGGTAAGGGGTGAACTCTTCACTCTGTTGATTATGGGGGGTAAGAGGTGAAATCCTCACTCTGTTGATTATGGGGGTAAGGGGTGAACTCTTCACTCTGTTGATTATGGGGGGTAAGGGGTGGACTCTTCACTCTGTTGATTATGGGGGGCAAGGGGTGAAATCCTCACTCTGTTGATTATGGGGGGTAAGGGGTGAACTCTGCACTCTGTTGATTATGGGGGGTAAGGGGTGAACTCTTCACCCTCTTGATTATGGGGGTAAGGGGTGAACTCTTCACTCTGTTGATTATGGGGGGTAAGGGGTGAACTCTTCACTCTGTTGATTCTGGGGGTAAGGCGTGAACTCTTCACTCTGTTGATTATGTGGGGTAAGGGGTGAACTCTTCACTCTGTTGGCTATGGGGGGTAAGGGGTGAACTCTTCACTCTGTTGATTATGGGGGGAAGGGGTGAACTCTTCACTCTGTTGATTATGGGGGTAAGGGGTGAACTCTTCACTCTGTTGATTATGTGGGGTAAGGGGTGAACACTTCACTCTGTTGATTATGGGGGGTAAGGGGTGAACTGTTCACTCTGTTGATTATGGGGGTAAGGGGAGAACTCCACTCTGTTGATTATGGGGAGTAGGGGTGAACTCTTCACTGTTGACTATGGGGGGTAAGGGGTGAACTCTTCACTCTGTTGTTTTTGCGGGGTAAGGGGTGAACTCTTCACCCTGTTGATTATGTTGGGTGAGGGGTGAACACTTCACTCTGTTGATTATGGGGGGTAAGGGGTGAACTCTGCACTCTTTTGGCTATGGGGGGGAAGGGGTGAACTCTGCACTCAGTTGATTATGGGGGGTAAGGTGTGAACTCTTCACTCTTTTGATTATGGGGGGTAGGGGGTGAACTCTTCACTCTGTTGTTTATGGGGAGTCAGGGGTGAACTCTTCACTCTGTTGATTATGGGGGGTAAGGGGTGAACACTTCACTCTGTTGATTATGGGGGGTAAGGGGTGAACTCTGCACTCTGTTGATTATGGGGGTTAAGGGGAGAACTCTGCACTCTGTTGATTATGTGAGGTAAGGGGTGAACTCTTCACTCTGTTGATTATGGGGGGTAAGGGGTGAACTCTTCACTCTGTTGATTATGTGGGATAAGGGGTGAACTCTTCACTCTGTTGATTATGGGGGTTAAGGGGTGAACTCTGCACTCTGGTGATTATGGGGGTAAGGCATGAACTCTTCACTCTGTTGATTATGTGGGGTAAGGGGTGAACTCTTCACTCTGTTGGCTATGGTGGGTAAGGGGTGAACTCTTCACTCTGTTGATTATGGGGGGAAGGGGTGAACTCTTCACTCTGTTGATTATGGGGGTAAGGGGTGAGCTCTTCACTCTGTTGATTATGTGGGGTAAGGGGTGAACACTTCACTCTTTTGATTATGGGGGGTAAGGGGTGAACTGTTCACTCTGTTGATTATGGGGGTAAGGGGTGAACTCCACTCTGTTGATTATGGGGAGTAGGGGTGAACTCTTCACTGTTGACTATGGGGGGTAAGGGGTGAACTCTTCACTCTGTTGTTTTTGCGGGGTAAGGGGTGAACTCTTCACCCTGTTGATAATGTTGGGTGAGGGGTGAACTCTTCACTCTGTTGATTATGGGGGGTAAGGGGTGAACTCTGCACTCTTTTGGCTATGGGGGGGAAGGGGTGAACTCTGCACTCAGTTGATTATGGGGGGTAAGGTGTGAACTCTTCTCTCTTTTGATTATGGGGGGTAGGGGGTGAACTCTTCACTCTGTTGTTTATGGGGGGTCAGGGGTGAACTCTTCACTCTGTTGATTATGGGGGGTAAGGGGTGAACACTTCACTCTGTTGATTATGGGGGGTAAGGGGTGAACTCTGCACTCTGTTGATTATGGGGGTTAAGGGGAGAACTCTGCACTCTGTTGATTATGTGAGGTAAGGGGTGAACTCTTCACTCTGTTGATTATGGGGGGTAAGGGGTGAACTCTTCACTCTGTTGATTATGTGGGATAAGGGGTGAACTCTTCACTCTGTTGATTATGGGGGTTAAGGGGTGAACTCTGCACTCTGGTGATTATGGGGGGTAAGGGGTGAACTCTTCACTCTGTTGATTATGGGGGGTCAGGGATGAAATCCTCACTCTGTTGATTATGGGAGGTAAGGGGTGAACTCTTCACTCTGTTGATTATGGGGGTAAGGGGTGAACTCTTCAAACTGTTGATTATGGGGGGTAAGGGGTGAACTCTTCACTCTGTTGATTATGGGGGGTAAGGGGTGAACTCTTCACTCTGTTGATTATGGGGGGTAAGGGGTGAACTCTTCACTCTGTTGATTATGGGGAGTAAGGGGTGAACTCTTCACTGTTGATTATGGGGGATAAGGGGTGAACGCTTCACTCTGTTGATTATGGGGGTAAGGGGTGAACTCTTCACTCTGTTGATTATGGGGGGTAAGGGGTGAACTCTTCACTCTGTTAATTATGGGGGGAAAGGGGTGAACTCTTCACTCTGTTTATTATGGGGGGGGGTAAGGGGTGAACTCTTCATTCTGCTGATTATGGGGAGTAAGGTGTGAACTCTTCACTCTGTTGATTATGGGGGGTAAGGGGTGAACTCTTCACTCTGTTGATTATGTGGGGTAAGGGGTGAACACTTCACTCTGCTGATTATGGGGGGTAAGGGGTGAACTCTGCACTCTGTTGATTATGGGGGGCAAGGGGTGAACTCCACTCTGTTGATTATGGGGGGTAAGGGGTGAACTGTTCCCTCTGTTGATTCTGGGCATAAGGGGAGAACTCCACTCTGTTGATTATGGGGAGTAAGGGGTGAACTCTTCACTGTTGATTATGGGGGGTAAGGGGTGAACACTTCACTCTGTTGGCTATGGGGGGTAAGGGGTGAACTCTTCACTCTGTTGGCTATGGAGTGTAAGGGGTGAACTCTTCACTCTGTTAATTATGGGGGGAAAGGGGTGAACTCTTCACTCTGTTTATTATGGGGGGTAAGGAGTGAACTCTTCATTCTGCTGATTATGGGGAGTAAGGTGTGAACTCTTCACTCTGTTGATTATGGGGGGCAAGGGGTGAACTCTTCACTCTGTTGATTATGGGGGGTAAGGGCTGAACTCTTCACTCTGTTGATTATGTGGGGTAAGGGGTGAACTCTTCACTCTGTTGATTATGGGGGGTAAGGGGTGAAATCCTCACTCTGTTGATTATGGCGGGTAAGGGGTGAACTCTGCACTCTGTTGATTATGGGGGGTAAGGGGTGAACACTTCACTCTGTTGATTATGGGGGGTAAGGGGTGAAATCCTCACTCTGTTTATTATGGCTATAAGGGATGAACTCTGCACTCTGTTGATTATGGGGGGTAAGGGGTGAACTCTTCACCCTCTTGATTATGGGGGTAAGGGGTGAACTCTTCACTCTGTTGATTATGGGGGGTAAGGGGTGAAATCCTCACTCTGTTGATTATGGGGGGTAAGGGGTGAACTCTGCACTCTGTTGATTATGGGGGGTAAGGGGTGGACTCTTCACTCTGTTGATTATGGGGGGCAAGGGGTGAAATCCTCACTCTGTTGATTATGGGGGGTAAGGGGTGAACTCTGCACTCTGTTGATTATGGGGGGTAAGGGGTGAACTCTTCACCCTCTTGATTATGGGGATAAGGGGTGAACTCTTCACTCTGTTGATTATGGGGAGCAAGGGGTGAACTCTTCACTCTGTTGATTATGGGGGGTAAGGGCTGAACTCTTCACTCTGTTGATTATGTGGGGTAAGGGGTGAACACTTCACTCTGCTGATTATGGGGGGTAAGGGGTGAACTCTTCACTCTGTTGATTATGGGGGGTAAGGGGTGAAATCCTCACTCTGTTGATTATGGCGGGTAAGGGGTGAACTCTGCACTCTGTTGATTATGGGGGGTGATGGGTGAACTCTTCACTCTGTTGATTATGGGGGGTAAGGGGTGAAATCCTCACTCTGTCTATTATGGCTATAAGGGATGAACTCTGCACTCTGTTGATTATGGGGGGTAAGGGGTGAACTCTTCACCCTCTTGATTATGGGGGTAAGGGGTGAACTCTTCACTCTGTTGATTATGGGGGGTAAGGGGTGAAATCCTCACTCTGTTGATTATGGGGGGTAAGGGGTGAACTCTGCACTCTGTTGATTATGGGGGGTAAGGGGTGGACTCTTCACTCTGTTGATTATGGGGGGCAAGGGGTGAAATCCTCACTCTGTTGATTATGGGGGGTAAGGGGTGAACTCTGCACTCTGTTGATTATGGGGGGTAAGGGGTGAACTCTTCACCCTCTTGATTATGGGGTAAGGGGTGAACTCTTCACTCTGTTGATTATGGGGGGTAAGGGGTGAACTCTTCACTCTGTTAATTATGGGGGGAAAGGGGTGAACTCTTCACTCTGTTTATTATGGGGGGTAAGGGGTGAACTCTGCACTCTTGCTTATGGGGGGTATGGGGTGAACTCTTCACTCTGATGATTATGGGGGTAAGGGGTGAACTCTTCACTCTGTTGATTATGGGGGGTAAGGGGTGAACTCTGCACTGTTGATTATGGGGGGGAAGGGGTGAACTCTTTACTCTGTTGATGATGTGAGTTAAGGGGTGAACTCTTCACTCTGTTGATTATGGGGGGTAAGGGGTGAACTCTGCACTCTGTTGGCTATGGGGGGGAAGGGGTGAACTCTTCACTCTGTTGATTATATGGGTTAAGGGGTGAACTCTGCACTCTGGTGATTATGGGGGGTAAGGGGTGAACTCTTCACTCTGTTGATTATGGGGGGTAAGGGATGAAATCCTCACTCTGTTGATTATGGGAGGTAAGGGGTGAACTCTTCACTCTGTTGATTATGGGGGGCAAGGGGTGAACTCTTCACTCTGTTGATTATGGGGGGTAAGGGCTGAACTCTTCACTCTGTTGATTATGTGGGGTAAGGGGTGAACTCTTCACTCTGTTGATTATGGGGGGTAAGGGGTGAAATCCTCACTCTGTTGATTATGGCGGGTAAGGGGTGAACTCTGCACTCTGTTGATTATGGGGGGTAAGGGGTGAAATCCTCACTCTGTTTATTATGGCTATAAGGGATGAACTCTGCACTCTGTTGATTATGGGGGGTAAGGGGTGAACTCTTCACCCTCTTGATTATGGGGGTAAGGGGTGAACTCTTCACTCTGTTGATTATGGGGGGTAAGGGGTGAAATCCTCACTCTGTTGATTATGGGGGGTAAGGGGTGAACTCTGCACTCTGTTGATTATGGGGGGTAAGGGGTGGACTCTTCACTCTGTTGATTATGGGGGGCAAGGGGTGAAATCCTCACTCTGTTGATTATGGGGGGTAAGGGGTGAACTCTGCACTCTGTTGATTATGGGGGGTAAGGGGTGAACTCTTCACCCTCTTGATTATGGGGGTAAGGGGTGAACTCTTCACTCTGTTGATTATGGGGGGCAAGGGGTGAACACTTCACTCTGTTGATTATGGGGGGTAAGGGCTGAACTCTTCACTCTGTTGATTATGTGGGGTAAGGGGTGAACACTTCACTCTGCTGATTATGGGGGGTAAGGGGTGAACTCTTCACTCTGTTGATTATGGGGGGTAAGGGGTGAAATCCTCACTCTGTTGATTATGGCGGGTAAGGGGTGAACTCTGCACTCTGTTGATTATGGGGGGTGATGGGTGAACTCTTCACTCTGTTGATTATGGGGGGTAAGGGGTGAAATCCTCACTCTGTTTATTATGGCTATAAGGGATGAACTCTGCACTCTGTTGATTATGGGGGGTAAGGGGTGAACTCTTCACCCTCTTGATTATGGGGGTAAGGGGTGAACTCTTCACTCTGTTGATTATGGGGGGTAAGGGGTGAAATCCTCACTCTGTTGATTATGGGGGGTAAGGGGTGAACTCTGCACTCTGTTGATTATGGGGGGTAAGGGGTGGACTCTTCACTCTGTTAATTATGGGGGGCAAGGGGTGAAATCCTCACTCTGTTGATTATGGGGGGTAAGGGGTGAACTCTGCACTCTGTTGATTATGGGGGGTAAGGGGTGAACTCTTCACCCTCTTGATTATGGGGGTAAGGGGTGAACTCTTCACTCTGTTGATTATGGGGGGTAAGGGGTGAACTCTTCACTCTGTTAATTATGGGGGGAAAGGGGTGAACTCTTCACTCTGTTTATTATGGGGGGTAAGGGGTGAACTCTGCACTCTTGCTTATGGGGGGTATGGGCTGAACTCTTCACTCTGATGATTATGGGGGGTAAGGGGTGAACTCTTCACTCTGTTGATTATGGGGGGTAAGGGGTGAACTCTGCACTGTTGATTATGGGGGGGAAGGGGTGAACTCTTTACTCTGTTGATGATGTGAGTTAAGGGGTGAACTCTTCACTCTGTTGATTATGGGGGGTAAGGGGTGAACTCTGCACTCTGTTGGCTATGGGGGGGAAGGGGTGAACTCTTCACTCTGTTGATTATATGGGTTAAGGGGTGAACTCTGCACTCTGGTGATTATGGGGGGTAAGGGGTGAACTCTTCACTCTGTTGATTATGGGGGGTAAGGGATGAAATCCTCACTCTGTTGATTATGGGAGGTAAGGGGTGAACTCTTCACTCTGTTGATTATGGGGGGTAAGGGGTGAACTCTTCACTCTGTTGATTATGGGGGGTAAGGGGTGAACTCCACTCTGTTGTTTTTGCGGGGTAAGGGGTGAACTCTTCACCCTGTTGATTATGTTGGGTGAGGGGTGAACTCTTCACTCTGTTGATTATGGGGGGTAAGGGGTGAACTCTGCACTCTTTTGGCTATGGGGGGGAAGGGGTGAACTCTGCACTCAGTTGATTATGGGGGGTAAGGTGTGAAATCTTCACTCTTTTGATTATGGGGGGTAAGGGGTGAACTCTTCACTCTGTTGTTTATGGGGGGTCAGGGGTGAACTCTTCACTCTGTTGATTATGAGGGGTAAGGGGTGAACACTTCACTCTGTTGATTATGGGGGGTAAGGGGTGAACTCTGCACTCTGTTGATTATGGGGGGTAAGGGGAGAACTCTGCACTCTGTTGATTATGTGAGGTAAGGGGTGAACTCTTCACTCTGTTGATTATGGGGGGTAAGGGGTGAACTCTTCACTCTGTTGATTATGTGGGATAAGGGGTGAACTCTTCACTCTGTTGATTATGGGGGTTAAGGGGTGAACTCTGCACTCTGGTGATTATGGGGGGTAAGGGGTGAACTCTTCACTCTGTTGATTATGGGGGGTCAGGGATGAAATCCTCACTCTGTTGATTATGGGAGGTAAGGGGTGAACTCCACTCTGTTGATTATGGGGGTAAGGGGTGAACTCTTCAAACTGTTGATTATGGGGGGTAAGGGGTGAACTCTTCACTCTGTTGATTATGGGGGGTAAGGGGTGAACTCTTCACTCTGTTGATTATGGGGGGTAAGGGGTGAACTCTTCACTCTGTTGATTATGGGGAGTAAGGGGTGAACTCTTCACTGTTGATTATGGGGGGTAAGGGGTGAACGCTTCACTCTGTTGATTATGGGGGTAAGGGGTGAACTCTTCACTCTGTTGATTATGGGGGGTAAGGCGTGAACTCTTCACTCTGTTAATTATGGGGGGAAAGGGGTGAACTCTTCACTCTGTTTATTATGGGGGGGGTAAGGGGTGAACTCTTCATTCTGCTGATTATGGGGAGTAAGGTGTGAACTCTTCACTCTGTTGATTATGGGGGGTAAGGGGTGAACTCTTCACTCTGTTAGTTATGGGGGGAAAGGGGTGAACTCTTCACTATGTTTATTATGGGGGGTAAGGGGTGAACTCTTCATTCTGCTGATTATGGGGGGTAAGGGGTAAACTCTTCACCCTCTTGATTATGGGGGTAAGGGGTGAACTCTTCACTCTGTTGATTATGGGGGGTAAAGGGTGAACTCTTCACTCTGTTGATTATGGGGGGTAAGGGCTGAACTCTTCACTCTGTTGATTATGTGGGGTAAGGGGTGAACACTTCACTCTGCTGATTATGGGGGGTAAGGGGTGAACTCTTCACTCTGTTGATTATGGGGGGTAAGGGGTGAAATCCTCACTCTGTTGATTATGGCGGGTAAGGGGTGAACTCTGCACTCTGTTGATTATGGGGGGTAAGGGGTGAACTCTTCACTCTGTTGATTATGGGGGGTAAGGGGTGAAATCCTCACTCTGTTTATTATGGCTATAAGGGATGAACTCTGCACTCTGTTGATTATGGGGGGTAAGGGGTGAACTCTTCACCCTCTTGATTATGGGGGTAAGGGGTGAACTCTTCACTCTGTTGATTATGGGGGTAAGGGGTGAAATCCTCACTCTGTTGATTATGGGGGGTAAGGGGTGAACTCTGCACTCTGTTGATTATGGGGGGTAAGGGGTGGACTCTTCACTCTGTTGATTATGGGGGGCAAGGGGTGAAATCCTCACTCTGTTGATTATGTGGGGTAAGGGGTGAACTCTGCACTCTGTTGATTATGGGGGGTAAGGGGTGAACTCTTCACCCTCTTGATTATGGGGGTAAGGGGTGAACTCTTCACTCTGTTGAATATGGGGGGTAAGGGGTGAACTCTTCACTCTGTTGATTATGGGGGTAAGGGGTGAACTCTTCACTCTGTTGATTATGGGGGGTAAGGGGTGAACTCTTCACTCTGTTAATTATGGGGGGAAAGGGGTGAACTCTTCACTCTGTTTATTATGGGGGGTAAGGGGTGAACTCTGCACTCTTGCTTATGGGGGGTATGGGGTGAACTCTTCACTCTGATGATTATGGGGGGTAAGGGGTGAACTCTTCACTCTGTTGATTATGGGGGGTAAGGGGTGAACTCTGCACTGTTGATTATGGGGGGGAAGGGGTGAACTCTTTACTCTGTTGATGATGTGAGGTAAGGGGTGAACTCTTCACTCTGTTGATTATGGGGGGTAAGGGGTGAACTCTGCACTCTGTTGGCTATGGGGGGGAAGGGGTGAACTCTTCACTCTGTTGATTATATGGGTTAAGGGGTGAACTCTGCACTCTGTTGTTTTTGCGGGGTAAGGGGTGAACTCTTCACCCTGTTGATTATGTTGGGTAAGGGGTGAACTGTTCACTCTGTTGATTATGGGGGGTAAGGGGTGAACTCTGCACTCTTTTGGCTATGGGGGGGAAGGGGTGAACTCTGCACTCAGTTGATTATGGGGGGTAAGGGGTGAACTCTTCACTCTGTTGATTATGGGGGGTGAGGGGTGAACTCTTCACTCTGTTGTTTATGGGGGGTCAGGGGTGAACTCTTCACTCTGTTGATTATGGGGGGTAAGGGATGAAATCCTCACTCTGTTGATTATGGGAGGTAAGGGGTGAACTCTTCACTCTGTTGATTATGGGGGGTAAGGGGTGAACTCTTCACTCTGTTGATTATGGGGGGTAAGGGGTGAACTCTTCACTCTGTTGATTATGGGGAGTAAGGGGTGAACTCTTCACTGTTGATTATGGGGGGTAAGGGGTGAACGCTTCACTCTGTTGATTATGGGGGTAAGGGGTGAACTCTTCACTCTGTTGATTATGGGGGGTAAGGGGTGAACTCTTCACTCTGTTAATTATGGGGGGTAAGGGGTGAATTCTTCTCTCTGTTTATTATGGGGGGGGGTAAGGGGTGAACTCTTCATTCTGCTGATTATGGGGAGTAAGGTGTGAACTCTTCACTCTGTTGATTATGGGGGTAAGGGGTGAACTCTTCACTCTGTTGATTATGTGGGGTAAGGGGTGAACTCTTCACTCTGTTGATTATGGGGGGTAAGGGATGAAATCCTCACTCTGTTGATTATGGGAGGTAAGGGGTGAACTCTTCACTCTGTTGATTATGGGGGGTAAGGGGTGAACTCTGCACTCTGTTGATTATGGGGGGCAAGGGGTGAACTCCACTCTGTTGATTATGGGGGGTAAGGGGTGAACTGTTCCCTCTGTTGATTCTGGGCATAAGGGGAGAACTCCACTCTGTTGATTATGGGGAGTAAGGGGTGAACTCTTCACTGTTGATTATGGGGGGTAAGGGGTGAACACTTCACTCTGTTGGCTATGGGGGGTAAGGGGTGAACTCTTCACTCTGTTGGCTATGGAGGGTAAGGGGTGAACTCTTCACTCTGTTAATTATGGGGGGAAAGGGGTGAACTCTTCACTATGTTTATTATGGGGGGTAAGGGGTGAACTCTTCATTCTGCTGATTATGGGGAGTAAGGTGTGAACTCTTCACTCTGTTGATTATGGGGGGCAAGGGGTGAACTCTTCACTCTGTTGATTATGGGGGGTAAGGGGTGAACTCTTCACTCTGTTGATTATGTGGGGTAAAGGGTGAACACTTCACTCTGCTGATTATGGGGGTAAGGGGTGAACTCTGCACTCTGTTGATTATGGGGGGCAAGGGGTGAACTCCACTCTGTTGATTATGGGGGGTAAGGGGTGAACTGTTCCCTCTGTTGATTTTGGGCGTAAGGGGAGAACTCCACTCTGTTGATTATGGGGAGTAAGGGGTGAACTCTTCACTGTTGATTATGGGGGGTAAGGGGTGAACACTTCACTCTGTTGGCTATGGGGGGTAAGGGGTGAACTCTTCACTCTGTTGGCTACGGAGGGTAAGGGGTGAACTCTTCACTCTGTTGATTATGGGGGGTAGGGGGTGAACTCTTCACGCTGTTGATTATGAGAGGTAAGGGGTGAACTCTTCACTCTGTTGATTTTTGGGGGTAATGGGTGAACTCTTCACTCTGTTGATTATGTGCGGTAAGGGGTGAATTCTTCACTCTGTTGATTATGGGGGGTAAGGGGTGAACTCTGCACTCAGTTGATTATGGAGGGTAAGGGGTGAACTCTGCACTCTTTTGGCTATGGGGGGGAAGGGGTGAACTCTGCACTCATTTGATTATGGGGGGTAAGGGGTGAACTCTTCACTCTGTTGATTATGGGGCGTAAGGGGTGAACTCTGCACTCTTTTGGCTATGCGGGGGAAGGGGTGAACTCTGCACTCAGTTGATTATGGGGGGTAAGGGGTGAACTCTTCACTCTGTTGATTATGGGGGGTAAGGGGTGAACTCTTCACTCTGTTGTTTATGGGGGGTAAGTGGTGAACTCTTCACTCTGTTGATTATGAGGGGTAAGGGGTGAACACTTCACTTTGTTGATTATGGGGGGTAAGGGGTGAACTCTGCACTCAGATGATTATGGGGGGTAAGGGGTGAACTCTGCACTCAGATGATTATGGGGGGTAAGGGGAGAACTCTGCACTCTTTTGATTATGTGAGGTAACGGGTGAACTCTTCACTCTGTTGATTATGGGGGGTAAGGGGTGAACTCTTCACTCTGTTGATTATGTGGGATAAGGGGTGAACTCTTCACTCTGTTGATTATGGGGGGTAAGGGGTGAACACTTCACTCTGTTGATTATGGGGGGTAAGGGGTGAACTCTTCACTCTGTTGATTATGGGGTGCAAGGTGTGAACTCCACTCTGTTGATTATGGGGGGTAAGGGGTGAACTCTTCACTCTGTTGGCTATGGCGGGCAAGGGGTGAACTCTTCACTCTATTGATTATGGGGGGTAAGGGGTGAACTCTTCACTCTGTTGATTCTGGGGGTAAGGGGTGAACTCTTCACTCTGTTGATTATGTGGGGTAAGGGGTGAACTCTTCACTCTGTTGGCTATGGGGGGTAAGGGGTGAACTCTTCACTCTGTTGATTATGGGGGGAAGGGGTGAACTCTTCACTCTGTTGATTATGGGGGTAAGGGGTGAACTCTTCACTCTGTTGATTATGTGGGGTAAGGGGTGAACACTTCACTCTGTTGATTATGGGGGGTAAGGGGTGAACTGTTCACTCTGTTGATTATGTGGGTAAGGGGTGAACACCACTCTGTTGATCATGGGGAGTAGGGGTGAACTCTTCACTGTTGACTATGGGGGGTAAGGGGTGAACTCTTCACTCTGTTGATTATGGGGGGTAAGGGGTGAACTCTGCACTCTTTTGGCTATGGGGGGGAAGGGGTGAACTCTGCACTCAGTTGATTATGGGGGGTAAGGGGTGAACTCTTCACTCTGTTGATTATGGGGGGTAAGGGGTGAACTCTTCACTCTGTTGTTTATGGGGGGTCAGGGATGAACTCTTCACTCTGTTGATTATGGGGGGTAAGGGGTGAACACTTCACTCTGTTGATTATGGGGGGTAAGGGGTGAACTCTGCACTCTGTTGATTATGGGGGGTCAGGGGTGAACTCTTCACTCTGTTGATTACGTGCGGTAAGGGGTGAATTCTTCACTCTGTTGATTATGGGGGGTAAGGGGTGAACTCTGCACTCAGTTGATTATGGAGGGTAAGGGGTGAACTCTGCACTCTTTTGGCTATGGGGGGGGGAAGGGGTGAACTCTGCACTCATTTGATTATGGGGGGTAAGGGGTGAACTCTTCACTCTGTTGATTATGAGAGGTAAGGGGTGAACTCTTCACTCTGTTGATTATGGGGCGTAAGTGGTGAACTCTGCACTCTTTTGGCTATGGGGGGGAAGGGGTGAACTCTGCACTCAGTTGATTATGGGGGGTAAGGGGTGAACTCTTCACTCTGTTGATTATGGGGGGTAAGGGGTGAACTCTTCACTCTGTTGTTTATGGGGGGTAAGTGGTGAACTCTTCACTCTGTTGATTATGAGGGGTAAGGGGTGAACACTTCACTCTGTTGATTATGGGGGGTAAGGGGTGAACTCTGCACTCAGATGATTATGGGGGGTAAGGGGTGAACTCTGCACTCAGATGATTATGGGGGGTAAGGGGAGAACTCTGCACTCTTTTGATTATGTGAGGAAACGGGTGAACTCTTCACTCTGTTGATTATGGGGGGTAAGGGGTGAACTCTTCACTCTGTTGATTATGTGGGATAAGGGGTGAACTCTTCACTCTGTTGATTATGGGGGGTAAGGGGTGAACACTTCACTCTGTTGATTATGGGAAGGAAGGGGTGAACTCTTCACTCTGTTGATTATGGGGTGCAAGGTGTGAACTCCACTCTGTTGATTATGGGGGGTAAGGGGTGAACTCTTCACTCTGTTGGCTCTGACGGGCAAGGGGTGAACTCTTCACTCTATTGATTATGGGGGGTAAGGGGTGAACTCTTCACTCTGTTGATTCTGGGGGTAAGGGGTGAACTCTTCACTCTGTTGATTATGTGGGGTAAGGGGTGAACTCTTCACTCTGTTGGCTATGGGGGGTAAGGGGTGAACTCTTCACTGTTGATTATGGGGGGAAGGGGTGAACTCTTCACTCTGTTGATTATGGGGGTAAGGGGTGAACTCTTCACTCTGTTGATTATGTGGGGTAAGGGGTAAACACTTCACTCTGTTGATTATGGGGGGTAAGGGGTGAACTGTTCACTCTGTTGATTATGGGGGTAAGGGGTGAACTCCACTCTGTTGATCATGGGGAGTAGGGGTGAAATCTTCACTGTTGACTATGGGGGGTAAGGGGTGAACTCTTCACTCTGTTGTTTTTGCGGGGTAAGGGGTGAACTCTTCACCCTGTTGATTATGTTGGGTAAGGGGTGAACTGTTCACTCTGTTGATTATGGGGGGTAAGGGGTGAACTCTGCACTCTTTTGGCGATGGGGGGGAAGGGGTGAACTCTGCACTCAGTTGATTATGGGGGGTAAGGGGTGAACTCTTCACTCTGTTGATTATGGGGGGTGAGGGGTGAACTCTTCACTCTGTTGTTTATGGGGGGTCAGGGGTGAACTCTTCACTCTGTTGATTATGGGGGGTAAGGGGTGAACACTTCACTCTGTTGATTATGGGGGGTAAGGGGTGAACTCTGCACTCTGTTGATTATGGGGGGTAAGGGGAGAACTCTGCACTCTGTTGATTATGTGAGATAAGGGGTGAACTCTTCACTCTGTTGATTATGGGGGGTAAGGGGTGAACTCTTCACTCTGTTGATTATGTGGGATAAGGGGTGAACTCTTCACTCTGTTGATTATGGGGGGTAAGGGGTGAACACTTCACTCTGTTGATTATGGGGGGTAAGGGGTGAACTCTTCACTCTGTTGATTATGGGGTTCAAGGTGTGAACTCCACTCTGTTGATTATGGGGGGTAAGGGGTGAACTCTTCACTCTGTTGGCTATGGGGGGCAAGGGGTGAACTCTTCACTCTGTTGATTATGGGGGGTAAGGGGTGAACTCTTCACTCTGTTGATTATGGGGGTAAGGGGTGAACTCTTCACTCTGTTGATTATGTGGGGTAAGGGGTGAACACTTCACTCTGTTGATTATGGGGGGTCAGGGGTGAACTCTGCACTCTGTTGATTATGGGGGTTAAGGGGTGAATTGGTCACTCTGTTGATGATGGGGGTAAGGGGTGAACTCCACTCTGTTGATTATGGGGAGTATGGGTGAACTCTTCACTGTTGATTATGGGGGGTAAGGGGTGAACTGATCACTCTGTTGATGATGGGGGTAAGGGGTGAACTCCACTCTGTTGATTATGGGGAGTATGGGTGAACTCTTCACTGTATTTTATGGGGGGTAAGGGGTGAACTCTTCACTCTGTTGTTTTTGGGGGGTAAGGGGTGAACTCTTCACTCTGTTGATTATGTTGGGTAAGGGGTGAACTCTTCACTCTGTTGATTATGGGGGGTAAGGGGTGAACTCTTCACTCAGTTGATGATGGGGGGTCATGGGTGAACTCTTCACTCTGTTGATTATGTGAGGTAAGGGGTGAATTCTTCACTCTGTTGATTATGGGGGGTAAGGGGTGAACTCTGCACTCTTTTGGCTATGGGGGGGGAAGGGGTGAACTCTGCACTCAGTTGATTATGGGGGGTAAGGGGTGAACTCTTCACTCTGTTGATTATGGGGGGTAAGGGGTGAACTCTTCACTCTGTTGTTTATGGGGGGTAAGGGGTGAACTCTTCACTCTGTTGATTATGGGTGGTAAGGGGTGAACACTTCACTCTGTTGATTATGGGGGGTAAGGGGTGAACTCTGCACTCAGATGATTATGGGGGGTAAGGGGTGAACTCTGCACTCAGATGATTATGGGGGGTAAGGGGAGAACTCTGCACTCTTTTGATTATGTGAGGTAACGGGTGAACTCTTCACTCTGTTGATTATGGGGGGTAAGGGGTGAACTCTTCACTCTGTTGATTATGTGGGATAAGGGGTGAACTCTTCACTCTGTTGATTATGGGGGGTAAGGGGTGAACACTTCACTCTGTTGATTATGGGGGGTAAGGGGTGAACTCTTCACTCTGTTGATTATGGGGTGCAAGGTGTGAACTCCACTCTGTTGATTATGGGGGGTAAGGGGTGAACTCTTCACTCTGTTGGCTATGGGGGGCAAGGGGTGAACTCTTCACTCTATTGATTATGGGGGGTAAGGGGTGAACTCTTCAGTCTGTTGATTCTGGGGGTAAGGGGTGAACTCTTCACTCTGTTGATTATGTGGGGTAAGGGGTGAACACTTCACTCTGTTGATTATGGGGGGTAAGGGGTGAACTGTTCACTCTGTTGATTATGGGGGTAAGGGGTGAACTCCACTCTGTTGATTATGGGGGGTAAGGGGTGAACTCTTTACTCTGTTGATTATGGGGGTAAGGGGTGAACTCTTCACTCTGTTGATTATGGGGGGTCAGGGGTGAACTCTGCACTCTGTTGATTATGGGGGATAAGGGGTGAACTCTTCACTCTGTTGATTATGGGGGGTAAGGGGTGAACACTTCACTCTGTTGATTATGGGGGGTAAGGGGTGAACTCTTCACTCTGTTGATTATGGGGTGCAAGGTGTGAAATCCACTCTGTTGATTATGGGGGGTAAGGGGTGAACTCTTCACTCTGTTGGCTATGGGGGGCAAGGGGTGAACTCTTCACTCTATTGATTATGGGGGGTAAGGGGTGAACTCTTCACTCTGTTGATTCTGGGGGTAAGGGGTGAACTCTTCACTCTGTTGATTATGTGGGGTAAGGGGTGAACACTTCACTCTGTTGATTATGGGGGGTAAGGGGTGAACTCTTCACTCTGTTGATTATGGGGGTAAGGGGTGAACTCTTCACTCTGTTGATTATGTGGGGTAAGGGGTGAACACTTCACTCTGTTGATTATGGGGGGTAAGGGGTGAACTGTTCACTCTGTTGATTTTGGGGGTAAGGGGTGAACTCCACTCTGTCGATTATGGGGAGTAGGGGTGAACTCTTCACTGTTGACTATGGGGGGTAAGGGGTGAACTCTTCACTCTGTTCTTTTTGCGGGGTAAGGGGTGAACTCTTCACCCTGTTGATTATGTTGGGTAAGGGGTGAACTCTTCACTCTGTTGATTAAGGGGGGTAAGGGGTGAACTCTGCACTCTTTTGGCTATGGGGGGGAAGGGGTGAACTCTGCACTCAGTTGATTATGGGGGGTAAGGGGTGAACTCTTCACTCTGTTGATTATGGGGGGTAAGGGGTGAACTCTTCACTCTGTTGTTTATGGGGGGTCAGGGGTGAACTCGTCACTCTGTTGATTATGGGGGGTAAGGGGTGAACACTTCACTCTGTTGATTATGGGGGGTAAGGGGTGAACTCTGCACTCTGTTGATTATGTGGGGTAAGGGGTGAACACTTCACTCTGTTGATTATGGGGGGTAAGGGGTGAACTGTTCACTCTGTTGATTATGGGGGTAAGGGGTGAACTCCACTCTGTCGATTATGGGGAGTAGGGGTGAACTCTTCACTGTTGACTATGGGGGGTAAGGGGTGAACTCTTCACTCTGTTGATTATGGGGGTTAAGGGGTGAACTCTGCACTCTGTTGATTATGGGGGGTAAGGGGAGAACTCTGCACTCTGTTGATTATGTGAGGTAAGGTGTGAACTCTTCACTCTGTTGATTATGGGGGGTAAGGGGTGAACTCTGCACTCTGTTGATTATGGGGGGTAAGGGGAGAACTCTGCACTCTGTTGATTATGTGAGGTAAGGTGTGAACTCTTCACTCTGTTGATTATGGGGGATAAGGGGTGAACTCTTCACTCTGTTGATTATGGGGGGTAAGGGGTGAACACTTCACTCTGTTGATTATGGGGGGTAAGGGGTGAACTCTTCACTCTGTTGATTATGGGGTGCAAGGTGTGAACTCCACTCTGTTGATTATGGGGGGTAAGGGGTGAACTCTTCACTCTGTTGATTATGTGGGATAAGGGGTGAACTCTTCACTCTGTTGATTATGGGGGGTAAGGGGTGAACACTTCACTCTGTTGATTATGGGGGGTAAGGGGTGAACTCTTCACTCTGTTGATTATGGGGTTCAAGGTGTGAACTCCACTCTGTTGATTATGGGGGGTAAGGGGTGAACTCTTCACTCTGTTGGCTATGGGGGGCAAGGGGTGAACTCTTCACTCTGTTGATTATGGGGGTAAGGGGTGATCTCTTCACTCTGTTGATTATGGGGGTAAGGGGTGAACTCTTCACTCTGTTGATTATGTGGGGTAAGGGGTGAACACTTCACTCTGTTGATTATGTGGGGTCAGGGGTGAACTCTGCACTCTGTTGATTATGGGGGTTAAGGGGTGACCTCTTCACTGTTGATTATGGGGGGTAAGGGGTGAACTGATCACTCTGTTGATGATGGGGGTAAGGGGTGAACTCCACTCTGTTGATTATGGGGAGTATGGGTGAACTCTTCACTGTTGATTATGGGGGGAAAGGGGTGAACTCTTCACTCTGTTGTTTTTGGGGGGTAAGGGGTGAACTCTTCACTCTGTTGATTATGTTGGGTAAGGGGTGAACTCTTCACTCTGTTGATTATGGGGGGTAAGGGGTGAACTCTTCACTCAGTTGATGATGGGGGGTAATGGGTGAACTCTTCACTCTGTTGATTATGTGAGGTAAGGGGTGAATTCTTCACTCTGTTGATTATGGGGGGTAAGGGGTGAACACTTCACTCTGTTGATTATGGGGGGTAAGGGGTGAACTCTTCACTCTGTTGATTATGGGGTGCAAGGTGTGAACTCCACTCTGTTGATTATGGGGGGTAAGGGGTGAACTCTTCACTCTGTTGGCTATGGGGGGCAAGGGGTGAACTCTTCACTCTATTGATTATGGGGGGTAAGGGGTGAACTCTTCAGTCTGTTGATTCTGGGGGTAAGGGGTGAACTCTTCACTCTGTTGATTATGTGGGGTAAGGGGTGAACACTTCACTCTGTTGATTATGGGGGGTAAGGGGTGAACTGTTCACTCTGTTGATTATGGGGGTAAGGGGTGAACTCCACTCTGTTGATTATGGGGGGTAAGGGGTGAACTCTTTACTCTGTTGATTATGGGGGTAAGGGGTGAACTCTTCACTCTGTTGATTATGGGGGGTCAGGGGTGAACTCTGCACTCTGTTGATTATGGGGGATAAGGGGTGAACTCTTCACTCTGTTGATTATGGGGGGTAAGGGGTGAACACTTCACTCTGTTGATTATGGGGGGTAAGGGGTGAACTCTTCACTCTGTTGATTATGGGGTGCAAGGTGTGAAATCCACTCTGTTGATTATGGGGGGTAAGGGGTGAACTCTTCACTCTGTTGGCTATGGGGGGCAAGGGGTGAACTCTTCACTCTATTGATTATGGGGGGTAAGGGGTGAACTCTTCACTCTGTTGATTCTGGGGGTAAGGGGTGAACTCTTCACTCTGTTGATTATGTGGGGTAAGGGGTGAACACTTCACTCTGTTGATTATGGGGGGTAAGGGGTGAACTCTTCACTCTGTTGATTATGGGGGTAAGGGGTGAACTCTTCACTCTGTTGATTATGTGGGGTAAGGGGTGAACACTTCACTCTGTTGATTATGGGGGGTAAGGGGTGAACTGTTCACTCTGTTGATTTTGGGGGTAAGGGGTGAACTCCACTCTGTCGATTATGGGGAGTAGGGGTGAACTCTTCACTGTTGACTATGGGGGGTAAGGGGTGAACTCTTCACTCTGTTCTTTTTGCGGGGTAAGGGGTGAACTCTTCACCCTGTTGATTATGTTGGGTAAGGGGTGAACTCTTCACTCTGTTGATTAAGGGGGGTAAGGGGTGAACTCTGCACTCTTTTGGCTATGGGGGGGAAGGGGTGAACTCTGCACTCAGTTGATTATGGGGGGTAAGGGGTGAACTCTTCACTCTGTTGATTATGGGGGGTAAGGGGTGAACTCTTCACTCTGTTGTTTATGGGGGGTCAGGGGTGAACTCGTCACTCTGTTGATTATGGGGGGTAAGGGGTGAACACTTCACTCTGTTGATTATGGGGGGTAAGGGGTGAACTCTGCACTCTGTTGATTATGTGGGGTAAGGGGTGAACACTTCACTCTGTTGATTATGGGGGGTAAGGGGTGAACTGTTCACTCTGTTGATTATGGGGGTAAGGGGTGAACTCCACTCTGTCGATTATGGGGAGTAGGGGTGAACTCTTCACTGTTGACTATGGGGGGTAAGGGGTGAACTCTTCACTCTGTTGATTATGGGGGTTAAGGGGTGAACTCTGCACTCTGTTGATTATGGGGGGTAAGGGGAGAACTCTGCACTCTGTTGATTATGTGAGGTAAGGTGTGAACTCTTCACTCTGTTGATTATGGGGGGTAAGGGGTGAACTCTGCACTCTGTTGATTATGGGGGGTAAGGGGAGAACTCTGCACTCTGTTGATTATGTGAGGTAAGGTGTGAACTCTTCACTCTGTTGATTATGGGGGATAAGGGGTGAACTCTTCACTCTGTTGATTATGGGGGGTAAGGGGTGAACACTTCACTCTGTTGATTATGGGGGGTAAGGGGTGAACTCTTCACTCTGTTGATTATGGGGTGCAAGGTGTGAACTCCACTCTGTTGATTATGGGGGGTAAGGGGTGAACTCTTCACTCTGTTGATTATGTGGGATAAGGGGTGAACTCTTCACTCTGTTGATTATGGGGGGTAAGGGGTGAACACTTCACTCTGTTGATTATGGGGGGTAAGGGGTGAACTCTTCACTCTGTTGATTATGGGGTTCAAGGTGTGAACTCCACTCTGTTGATTATGGGGGGTAAGGGGTGAACTCTTCACTCTGTTGGCTATGGGGGGCAAGGGGTGAACTCTTCACTCTGTTGATTATGGGGGTAAGGGGTGATCTCTTCACTCTGTTGATTATGGGGGTAAGGGGTGAACTCTTCACTCTGTTGATTATGTGGGGTAAGGGGTGAACACTTCACTCTGTTGATTATGTGGGGTCAGGGGTGAACTCTGCACTCTGTTGATTATGGGGGTTAAGGGGTGACCTCTTCACTGTTGATTATGGGGGGTAAGGGGTGAACTGATCACTCTGTTGATGATGGGGGTAAGGGGTGAACTCCACTCTGTTGATTATGGGGAGTATGGGTGAACTCTTCACTGTTGATTATGGGGGGAAAGGGGTGAACTCTTCACTCTGTTGTTTTTGGGGGGTAAGGGGTGAACTCTTCACTCTGTTGATTATGTTGGGTAAGGGGTGAACTCTTCACTCTGTTGATTATGGGGGGTAAGGGGTGAACTCTTCACTCAGTTGATGATGGGGGGTAATGGGTGAACTCTTCACTCTGTTGATTATGTGAGGTAAGGGGTGAATTCTTCACTCTGTTGATTATGGGGGGTAAGGGGTGAACTCTGCACTCTTTTGGCTATGGGGGTGAAGGGGTGAACTCTGCACTCAGTTGATTATGGGGGGTAAGGGGTGAACTCTTCACTCTGTTGATCATGGGGGGTAAGGGGTGAACTCTTCACTCTGTTGTTTATGGGGGGTAAGGGGTGAACTCTTCACTCTGTTGATTATGGGGGGTAAGGGGTGAACACTTCACTCTGTTGATTATGGGGGGTAATGGGTGAACTCTGCACTCAGATGATTATGGGGGGTAAGGGGTGAACTCTGCACTCAGATGATTATGGGGGGTAAGGGGAGAACTCTGCACTCTTTTGATTATGGGGGGTAAGGGGAGAACTCTGCACTCTGTTGATTATGTGAGGTAAGGTGTGAACTCTTCACTCTGTTGATTATGGGGGATAAGGGGTGAACTATTCACTCTGTTGATTATGGGGGGTAAGGGGTGAACACTTCACTCTGTTGATTATGGGGGGTCAGGGGTGAACTCTTCACTCTGTTGATTATGGGGGGTAAGGGGTGAACTCTTCACTCTGTTGTTTATGGGGGGAAAGGGGTGAACTCTTCACTCTGTTAATTATGGGGGGTAAGGGGTGAACACTTCACTCTGTTGATTATGGGGGGTAAGGGGTGAACTCTGCACTCAGATGATTATGGGGGGTAAGGGGTGAACTCTTCACTCTGTTGTTTATGGGGGGTAAGGGGTGAACTCTTCACTCTGTTGATTATGGGGGGTAAGGGGTGAACTCTTCACTCTGTTGATTATGGGGGGTAAGGGGTGAACTCTTCACTCTGTTGATTATGTGGGATATGGGGTGAACTCTTCACACAGTTGATTATGGGGGGTAAGGGGTGAACACTTCACTCTGTTGATTATGGGGGGTAAGGGGTGAACTCTTCACTCTGTTGATTATGGGGGATAAGGGGTGAACTCTTCACTCTGTTGATTATGGGGGGTAAGGGGTGAACACTTCACTCTGTTGATTATGGGGGGTCAGGGGTGAACTCTTCACTCTGTTGATTATGGGGGGTAAGGGGTGAACTCTTCACTCTGTTGTTTATGGGGGGAAAGGGGTGAACTCTTCACTCTGTTGATTATGGGGGGTAAGGGGTGAACACTTCACTCTGTTGATTATGGGGGGTAAGGGGTGAACTCTGCACTCAGATGATTATGGGGGGTAAGGGGTGAACTCTTCACTCTGTTGTTTATGGGGGGTAAGGGGTGAACTCTTCACTCTGTTGATTATGGGGGGTAAGGGGTGAACTCTTCACTCTGTTGATTATGGGGGGTAAGGGGTGAACTCTTCACTCTGTTGATTATGTGGGATATGGGGTGAACTCTTCACACAGTTGATTATGGGGGGTAAGGGGTGAACACTTCAGTCTGTTGATTATGGGGGGTAAGGGGTGAACTCTTCACTCTGTTGATTATGGGGTGCAAGGTGTGAACTCCACTCTGTTGATTATGGGGGGTAAGGGGTGAACTCTTCACTCTGTTGGCTATGGGGGGCAAGGGGTGAACTCTTCACTCTATTGATTATGGGGGCAAGGGGTGAACTCTTCACTCTGTTGATTATGTGGGGTAAGGGGTGAACTCTTCACTCTGTTGGCTATGGGGGGTAAGGGGTGAACTCTTCACTCTGTTGATTATGGGGGGAAGGGGTGAACTCTTCACTCTGTTGATTATGGGGGTAAGGGGTGAACTCTTCACTCTGTTGATTATGTGGGGTAAGGGGTGAACACTTCACTCTGTTGATTATGGGGGGTAAGGGGTGAACTGTTCACTCTGTTGATTATGGGGGTAAGGGGTGAACTCCACTCTGTCGATTATGGGGAGTAGGGGTGAACTCTTCACTGTTGACTATGGGGGGTAAGGGGTGAACTCTTCACTCTGTTGTTTTTGCGGGGTAAGTGGTGAACTCTTCACCCTGTTGATTATGTTGGGTAAGGGGTGAACTCTTCACTCTGTTGATTATGGGGGGTAAGGGGTGAACTCTGCACTCTTTTGGCTATGGGGGGGAAGGGGTGAACTCTGCACTCAGTTGATTATGGGGGGTAAGGGGTGAACTCTTCACTCTGTTGATTATGGGGGGTAAGGGGTGAACTCTTCACTCTGTTGTTTGTGGGGGGTCAGGGGTGAACTCTTCACTCTGTTGATTATGGGGGGTAAGGGGTGAACACTTCACTCTGTTGATTATGGGGGGTAAGGGGTGAACTCTGCACTCTGTTGATTATGGGGGTAAGGGGTGAACTCCACTCTGTCGATTATGGGGAGTAGGGGTGAACTCTTCACTGTTGACTATGGGGGGTAAGGGGTGAACTCTTCACTCTGTTGTTTTTGCGGGGTAAGGGGTGAACTCTTCACCCTGTTGATTATGTTGGGTAAGGGGTGAACTCTTCACTCTGTTGATTATGGGGGGTAAGGGGTGAACTCTGCACTCTTTTGGCTATGGGGGGGAAGGGGTGAACTCTGCACTCAGTTGATTATGGGGGGTAAGGGGTGAACTCTTCACTCTGTTGATTATGGGGGGTAAGGGGTGAACTCTTCACTCCGTTGTTTATGGGGGGTCAGGGGTGAACTCTTCACTCTGTTGATTATGGGGGGTAAGGGGTGAACACTTCACTCTGTTGATTATGGGGGGTAAGGGGTGAACTCTGCACTCTGTTGATTATGGGGGGTAAGGGGTGAACTGTTCACTCTGTTGATTATGGGGGTAAGGGGTGAACTCCACTCTGTCGATTATGGGGAGTAGGGGTGAACTCTTCACTGTTGACTATGGGGGGTAAGGGGTGAACTCTTCACTCTGTTGATTATGTGGGATAAGGGGTGAACTCTTCACACAGTTGATTATGGGGGGTAAGGGGTGAACACTTCACTCTGTTGATTATGGGGGGTAAGGGGTGAACTCTTCACTCTGTTGATTATGGGGTGCAAGGTGTGAACTCCACTCTGTTGATTATGGGGGGTAAGGGGTGAACTCTTCACTCTGTTGGCTATGGGGGGCAAGGTGTGAACTCTTCACTCTATTGATTATGGGGGTAAGGGGTGAACTCTTCACTCTGTTGATTATGTGGGGTAAGGGGTGAACTCTTCACTCTGTTGGCTATGGGGGGTAAGGGGTGAACTCTTCACTCTGTTGATTATGGGGGGAAGGGGTGAACTCTTCACTCTGTTGATTATGGGGGTAAGGGGTGAACTCTTCACTCTGTTGATTATGTGGGGTAAGGGGTGAACACTTCACTCTGTTGATTATGGGGGGTAAGGGGTGAACTGTTCACTCTGTTGATTATGGGGGTAAGGGGTGAACTCCACTCTGTCGATTATGGGGAGTAGGGGTGAACTCTTCACTGTTGACTATGGGGGGTAAGGGGTGAACTCTTCACTCTGTTGTTTTTGCGGGGTAAGGGGTGAACTCTTCACCCTGTTGATTATGTTGGGTAAGGGGTGAACTCTTCACTCTGTTGATTATGGGGGGTAAGGGGTGAACTCTGCACTCTTTTGGCTATGGGGGGGAAGGGGTGAACTCTGCACTCAGTTGATTATGGGGGGTAAGGGGTGAACTCTTCACTCTGTTGATTATGGGGGGTAAGGGGTGAACTCTTCACTCTGTTGTTTGTGGGGGGTCAGGGGTGAACTCTTCACTCTGTTGATTATGGGGGGGAAGGGGTGAACACTTCACTCTGTTGATTATGGGGGGTAAGGGGTGAACTCTGCACTCTGTTGATTATGGGGGTAAGGGGTGAACTCCACTCTGTCGATTCTGGGGAGTAAGGGGAGAACTCTGCACTCTGTTGATTATGTGAGGTAAGTGGTGAACTCTTCACTCTGTTGATTATGGGGGGTAAGGGGTGAACTCTTCACTCTGTTGTTTTTGCGGGGTAAGGGGTGAACTCTTCACCCTGTTGATTATGTTGGGTAAGGGGTGAACTCTTCACTCTGTTGTTTTTGCGGGGTAAGGGGTGAACTCTTCACCCTGTTGATTATGTTGGGTAAGGGGTGAACTCTTCACTCTGTTGATTATGGGGGGTAAGGGGTGAACTCTGCACTCTTTTGGCTATGGGGGGGAAGGGGTGAACTCTGCACTCATTTGATTATGGGGGGTAAGGGGTGAACTCTTCACTCTGTTGATTATGGGGGGTAAGGGGTGAACTCTTCACTCTGTTGTTTATGGGGGGTCAGGGGTGAACTCTTCACTCTGTTGATTATGGGGGGTAAGGGGTGAACACTTCACTCTGTTGATTATGGGGGGTAAGGGGTGAACTCTGCACTCTGTTGATTATGGGGGGTAAGGGGAGAACTCTGCACTCTGTTGATTATGTGAGGTAAGTGGTGAACTCTTCACTCTGTTGATTATGGGGGGTAAGGGGTGAACTCTTCACTCTGTTGATTATGTGGGATAAGGGGTGAACTCTTCACTCTGTTGATTATGGGGGGTAAGGGGTGAACACTTCACTCTGTTGATTATGGGGGGTAAGGGGTGAACTCTTCACTCTGTTGATTATGGGGTGCAAGGTGTGAACTCCACTCTGTTGATTATGGGGGGTAAGGGGTGAACTCTTCACTCTGTTGATTATGTGGGATAAGGGGTGAACTATTCACTCTGTTGATTATGGGGGGTAAGGGGTGAACACTTCACTCTGTTGATTATGGGGGGTAAGGGGTGAACTCTTCACTCTGTTGATTATGGGGTGCAAGGTGTGAACTCCACTCTGTTGATTATGGGGGGTAAGGTGTGAACTCTTCACTCTGTTGGCTATGGGGGGCAAGGGGTGAACTCTTCACTCTATTGACTATGGGGGGTAAGGGGTGAACTCTTCACTCTGTTGATTCTGGGGGTAAGGGGTGAACTCTTCACTCTGTTGATTATGTGGGGTAAGGGGTGAACTCTTCACTCTGTTGGCTATGGGGGGTAAGGGGTGAACTCTTCACTCTGTTGATTCTGGGGGGAAGGGGTGAACACTTCACTCTGTTGATTATGGGGGTAAGGGGTGAACTCTTCACTCTGTTGATTATGTGGGGTAAGGGGTGAACACTTCACTCTGTTGATTATGGGGGGTAAGGGGTGAACTGTTCACTCTGTTGATTATGGGGGTAAGGGGTGAACTCCACTCTGTCGATTATGGGGAGTAGGGGTGAACTCTTCACTGTTGACTATGGGGGGTAAGGGGTGAACTCTTCACTCTGTTGTTTTTGCGGGGTAAGGGGTGAAATCTTCACCCTGTTGATTATGTTGGGTAAGGGGTGAACTCTTCACTCTGTTGAGTCTGGGGGGTAAGGGGTGAACTCTGCACTCTTTTGGCTATGGGGGGGAAGGGGTGAACTCTGCACTCAGTTGATTATGGGGGGTAAGGGGTGAACTCTTCACTCTGTTGATTATGGGGGGTAAGGGGTGAACTCTTCACTCTGTTGTTTATGGGGGGTCAGGGGTGAACTCTTCACTCTGTTGATTATGGGGGGTAAGGGGTGAACACTTCACTCTGATGATTATGGGGGTAAGGGGTGAACTCTGCACTCTGTTGATTATGGGGGGTAAGGGGAGAACTCTGCACTCTGTTGATTATGTGAGGTAAGGGGTGAACTCTTCACTCTGTTGATTATGGGGGGTAAGGAGTGAACTCTTCACTCTGTTGATTATGTGGGATAAGGGGTGAACTCTTCACTCTGTTGATGATGGGGGGTAAGGGGTGAACACTTCACTCTGTTGATTATGGGGGGTAAGGGGTGAACTCGTCACTCTGTTGATTATGGGGTGCAAGGTGTGAACTCCAATCTGTTGATTATGGGGGGTAAGGGGTGAACTCTTCACTCTGTTGATTATGTGGGATAAGGGGTGAACTCTTCACTCTGTTGATTATGGGGGGTATGGGTGAACACTTCACTCTGTTGATTATGGGGGGTAAGGGGTGAACTCTTCACTCTGTTGATTATGGGGTTCAAGGTGTGAACTCCACTCTGTTGATTATGGGGGGTAAGGGGTGAACTCTTCACTCTGTTGGCTATGGGGGGCAAGGGGTGAACTCTTCACTCTGTTGATTATGGGGGGTAAGGGGTGAACTCTTCACTCTGTTGATTATGGGGGTAAGGGGTGAACTCTTCACTCAGATGATTATGGGAGGGGGTAAGGGGTGAACTCTGCACTCTGTTGATTTTGGGGTGTAAGGCGTGAACACTTCACTCTGTTGATTATGGGGGGTAAGGGGTGAACTCTGCACTCAGATGATTATGGGGGGTAAGGGGTGAACTCTGCACTCTGTTGATTATGGGGGGTAAGGGGTGAATTCTGCACTCTGATGATTATGGGGGGGAATGGGTGAACTCTGCACTCTGTTGATTATGGGGGGTACGGGGTGAACTCTGCACTCTGTTGGCTGTGGGGGGTAAGGGGTGAACTCGTCACTCTGTTGGCTATGGGGGGTGAGGGGTGAACTCTTCACTCTCTTGATTATGGGGGGTAAGGGGTGAACTCTTCACTCTGTTGGCTATGGGGGGTAAGGGGTGAACTCTTCACTCTGTTGATTATGGGGGGTAAGGGGTGAACTGTTCACTCTGTTGATTATGGGGGTAAGGGGTGAACTCCACTCTGTTGATTATGGGGAGTAGGGGTGAACTCTTCACTGTTGATTATGGGGGGTAAGGGGTGAACTCTTCACTCTGTTGTTTTTGGGGGGTAAGGGGTGAACTCTTCACTCTGTTGATTATGTTGGGTAAGGGGTGAACTCTTCACTCTGTTGATTATGGGGGGGGGGGTAAGGGGTGAACTCTGCACTCTGATGATTATGGGGTGTAAGGGGTGAACTCTTCACTCTGTTGATTATGTGGGGTAAGGGGTGAACTCTTGACTCTGTTGATTATGGGGGGTAAGGGGTGAACTCTGCACTGTTGGCTATGGGGGGTAAGGGGTGAACTCTTCACTCTGTTGGCTATGGGGGGGGAAGGGGTGAACTCTTCACTCTGTTGTCTATGGGGGTAAGGGGTGAAGTCTTCACTCTGTTGATTATGGGGGGTAAGGGGTGAACTCTTCACTCTGTTGTTTATGGGGGGTAAGGGGTGAACTCTTCACTCTGTTGATTATGGGGGGTAAGGGGTGAACACTTCACTCTGTTGATTATGTGGTGTAAGGGGTGAACTCTGCACTCAGATGATTATGGGGGGTAAGGGGTGAACTCTGTACTCTGTTGATTATGGGGGGTAAGGGGTGAACACTTCACTCTGTTGATTATGGGGGGTAAGGGGTGAATTCTGCACTCTGATGATTATGGGGGGTAATGGGTGAACTCTGCACTCTGTTGATTATGGGGGGTAAGGGGTGAACTCTGTACTCTGTTGGCTATGGGGGGTAAGCGGTGAACTCTTCACTCTGTTGGCTATGGGGGGTAAGGGGTGAACTCTTCACTCTCTTGATTATGGGGGGTAAGGGGTGAACTCTTCGCTCTGCTGATTATGGGGGGTAAGGGGTGAACTCTTCACTCTGTTGATTATGGGGGGTAAGGGGTGAACTCTTCACTCTGTTGATTATGGGGGGTAAGGGGTGAACTCTTCACTCTGATGATTATGGGGGGTAAGGGGTGAACTCTTCACTCTGTTGATTATGGGGGGTAAGGTGTGAACTCTGCATTGTTGATTATGTGGGGTAAGGGGTGAACTCTTCACTCTGTTGATTATGTGAGGTAAGGGGTGAACTCTTCACTCTGTTGATTATGGGGGGGAAGGGGTGAACTCTGCACCTTGTTGATTATGGGGGGTAAGGTGTGAACTCTTCACTCTGTTGTTTATGGGGGGTAAGGGGTGAACTCTTCACTCTGTTGATTATGGGGGGTAAGTGGTGAACACTTCACTCTGTTGATTATGGGGGGTAAGGGGTGAACTCTGCACTCAGATGATTATGGGGGGTAAGGGGTGGATTCTGCACTCTGTTGATTATGGGGGGTAAGGGGTGAACTCTGCACTCTGATGATTATGGGGGGTAAGGGGTGAACTCTTCACTCTTTTGATTATGGGGGGTAAGGGGTGAACTCTGCACTCTGTTGGCTATGGGGGGAAGGGGTGAACTCTTCACTCTGTTGGCTATGGGGGGTAAGGGGTGAACTCCTCACTCTGTTGATTATGGTGGGTAAGGCGTGAACTCTTCACTCTGTTGATTATGGGGGGTAAGGGGTGAACTCTTCACTCGGTTGATTATGGGGTGTCAGGGGTGAACTCTTCACTCTGTTGATTATGGGGGGTAAGGGGTGAACACTGCACTCTGATGATTATGGGGGGTAAGGGGTGAACTCTGCACTCTGTTGATTGTGGGGGTTAAGGGGTGAACTCTGCACTCTGATGATTCTGGGGGGTAAGGGGTGAACTCTTCACTCTCTTGGCTATGGGGGGTAAGGGGTGAACTCTGCACTCTGATGGTAACGGGGCGGAAGGGGTGAACTCTGTGTTATGGTATAGTATTTGCAGTGTTGGCAGCCTTTTAAAAAGGATGCCATCACCTGCCGCCATGTGATTGGGGGCTGGCTTCTGTGAATATGTATAGTTGCCACCCACCTCATAATCAGGTTGGCACAACAGTGCGGGTCCCGTGGGGGATGGCTGCCTTGTTCTCGCCGTTGCCGCTCCTGCCCCATCCAGCCCTAAGGATGCGAATTTTAAAACCAAAGCGTCGCTTGATTGGGAGCCATGTAGGTCAGGGAGCACAAACGTGATCGGTGAATGGGACTTAGTGCAAGCAAGGTCATGGGCAGCAGATGACCTCAGGTTTATGAAGAGGAGAATGTAGGGGGCCAGCCAGGAATGCACTGGAATAGTCAAGTCTAGAGATAACAAAGGCATGAATCAGGGTTCAGCAGCAAATCAGCTAAGACAGAGTGAATTCAAGAGATGTTACAGAGGTGAAAATAGGCAGTCTTAGTGATGGTTTGGATAAGAACTTTTCAAAACACTGTCCATACCCCAACTGACTGTCTGAAGCGAAACCAAAACAATATCTCAAGAGTCAAGCCTCCTGACCCCTATAAATCTTGACCTGTCATTTCTCTGTAAACACCTTTCCCAGGTGGGTGGGATTGATCTCACCTGGTTCAATTCTTATCTTTTTAATTGCAGCCAAGCATCACTTGCAGTAGCTTCTCTTCTTGCTCCAACACCGTTACCTCTGGGTCAAATTTGGCACCAAGGTAGCAAAGAGTCTGGTTTAGTCTCAGGTAGTTGCCAGGGAGAGGGATGGAGTTGGTAGCTAGGGAATGGAGTTTGGATTGGGAACTGAATACAAAGGCTTCCATCTCCCCAGTATTTAATGGGAGATCATTTCTGCTCATCCAGTACTAGATTTCAGAAAAGCAGTCTGATAATTTAGCAACAGTGGAGGAGTCGAGAGAGGGGGTGGTGAGGTAGTGCTGAGTGTTGTCAACGTACTAAAACTAGCCCTGTCCTTTTAGATGATGTCCCTGAGGGACAGCATGTAGACGAGAAATAGGAGGGGGGCAAGGATAGATCGTTGGGGGACACCAGAAGTAACAGTGCTAGAGCAGGAAGAGAAGCTATTGCAAGTGATGCTCTGGCTGTGATTAGATAGATAAGAATTGAATCAGGTGAGATCAATCCCAGCCACCTGGGAAAGGTGTTTACAGAGAAATGACAGGTCAAGATTTATAGGTGTCAGGAGGCTTGACTCTTGAGATATTGTTTTGGTTTTGCTTCGGACAGTCAGTTGGGGTGTGGACAGTATTTGGAAGAGAAGTTGAAAAAATCAACCTGCCAAGGACAAAACCCCAACTCAACACATTTTCCATCTCTTTGAAAAGCTTTCAGAATGGAGAGTGAGAAATAGAGCAATTTATGCTGCATTCCTCCTGAAAGGCCTGCTTGAAACCCCTGTTACCACATTTCTCCTGAGATGCTGGAAAAACCTGCCGGATAAATCCTCGACGCCGCCTGAGCGAATTGCTCCTGAAGAAGATCCCACTAACCCGTCACCTCATACCCGGACGCCAGACAAAAAAAAGGACATCTGACATCTTTCCATATCTTCTTTTTTTTTCTTCAAGAATTAGCAAGTATTGGGCCAAAATATTTTTTTTCTGTTTTTTTTGGTAACAGAGCTCTGAAGAGAAAATCTCTTCATATTTCAGTTAACCAGTGTGTGCGTGTGTGGGGAGGGCTAAGGTAAAAAGGGAATTTCTTTCTTTCAATCTGTGTGTTAATGCTTTGCTTTGTTACTGTTCCAGGACTTGTTTTATAATAAACTGATAATTTTATTGTTTATTAAAGAAACCTTGTTGGTGTATTTTATTCTGGGATAAAGAGTATATGATTGACTGCATTGGTATCTGGGTAAACATTTCAATATATGTTGTGACCTGTGGAGAAGTGGAACTAGAAACGACTGTGCATTCCTCCCCTCGGTCATAACACAGTGGAGAAGCGTTGGAGAAGGTCGGTGTGGTCAACCATGTCAAAGGCTGCAGACAGGTTGAGAGGGATGAGGAGGGGTCATTTCTCTGTAAACACCTTTCCCACCTTTGTCACAGTCACACAGGATATCTTTTGTGACCGATAAGAGTTAATCCAGTACTGTGACATGGGCAGAAAACTGATTGGAGGGATTCAAACATGGACCTCCCAGAAAGATGGGCAGGGATTTTGAAGGCAACGACATGTTCAAGAACTTTGGCGAGAAAAGGAAGGTTGGAGATGGGGTGGTAGTTTACAAGGAAGGTGGGGTCAAGGGTCTTTTTTTTGAGAGAGGTGATAATGACAGACTTAAAGGAGATTGGGACAGAATCTGAAGAGAGATAACCGTTAACAATAGAAGCTAATATGGGAAGCAGGAGAGGTTGGGTGATCAGCAATTTAGTGGGAATAGGGTCGAGGGAGCAGGAGGTGGGTCGCATGAACAAGCTGAGCTCAGGGAGGGCATGAGGGGAAATAGGAGAGAAACTAGAGAAAGGTACAAGATCAGGGCTAGGGTGGGGAGTGTGGTTGGGGGAACATTGGAAGAAGTTTGTTCTGGTGGGCTATTGGAAGAAGTAGCAGAGGCAACTGATCAAATGGTCTCGATGCTAGTGACAAAGTAGTCCATGAAACTTCTCGCACTTGTTGGAGGTGAGGGTGGAGGAGATGGGGTAAGGGGTTTAGGAAGATGGTTTGCAGTGCAGAAAAGAAGCTGGAAGTTACCTTTGCATTCCAGGATGATCCTGGAAAAGTGGGCAGTTATAGCAAACAAGAACAGAACCCGACAGCGCATTATGTGGTCCAGTCAGATTAGGCAGTTGTTACGACCAGATGAGAAAAGGGGTCTAGGGGTTCCCTCTTAGCCTTTGCCTGGTTTGACCGAAACAGGGTTTAATTTTTAAAACACCGTGTTTTTAGCTCCCCTTCAGTGAATCTTGTAAGGCAAAGAAATCAACCAGACAGGTATTTTTAGATTTAAACAAGAAAGGTGTAAGTGTATTAACCTTAAAACTCTAATTTGGTTAAAAGTACTACGAATATGCAGCGCGACCATGCTAGCATGCATACGTGATAAACACACACACAGACAGAGACAGAAAAGGAGTAAAAATAAAAGAGAAAAATTTGAAGCAATAGCTGGGGTTCATTTACTGTCCTTTGAGTTCAGTGTAGAGTGTTTGCAGTTAAATCTTGCTATTTCATTGGGGCATGGTGCACGCTTTCAAACTTGTTTCGATGTAGGAGTCTTCTCTCTTGAGTTTTAAGTGGCTTCAGTGGATTTGGAAATTCACTAGAGAAAGAGAAAGCCAGGGAGAGAGACCTTCCTTCTGTTTTGTCTTCAAAGCAGTCTCTGTCTTCAAAACTGTCCTGTGAACACAATTCAAAAATCCTGGGCCAGCAGGTTAGTCATGTGACTAGTTTTGTTTGAGGGTGCGGGGTGTGGGAATGGAATGCTGGCTTGTTCCACATTCAATAACTGATGATCAAAATCCATTTGGGTTAATTGGCTGGGGGAGCAGTTCCATTGTCTCTCCAGGCAACTGTCTCGTAGAATACAAATGTTTCCAGCCACTGCTGATCTCTTTAAACAATTCATCTCTTCAGTCCAGCAACAGTTTAAAAATTAATGTTTATTTGATGAAATTAATATGCCTCATTCGTGGCAGCTGGGGGTCTTCATGACACAGTGAATGACTAACCCGTCTCACAGAGTGTAGTGATGCACTACAATTAAGATTATGGGAGCAAGCTGTTGAGTGATGACATGTCCTAATTCATAACTATAAATTAAATATTGTAAATCATCATACATAGTTCAGCTATGTGAAGAGACTACAGAAACAGGGATTGTTCTTTTTCGAGCAAAAATGGTTAAGGGAACATGTAATAGAGGTGTTTAAATTTATGAGTGACTTTGATAGAGTATTTAGAGAGAAACTGTTTCTACTGGTAGGTGGTTGGGTGCCAAAGGGAACAGAGTTAAGGTAATTGGCAAAAAAGCCAGGAGGGAAATGAGAACATTTTTCACTCCATGAGATATTGTGATTGGGAATGCATTGTTGGAAAGGGTGACAGAAGCAGATTCAATGGTAACTTTCGAAAGTGAATTGGATAAATACCTGCAAAGGAAACAAATTGCTGGGCTATGGCGAAAGAGCAGGGGAGTGGGACTAATTGGATAATTCTTTCAAAGAACTGGCATAGACAAGATGAGCTGAATGACCTCCCTCTGCGCTGTAAGAGTCTACGTCCACAGGATTGATGCCATCCTGCATATTTCTTTACAGATATCCACTATAGTGATGTTCCATACAAAATAAGGAGCCAAGTAATGGCAATGCATTACCAAATAATTAATAGAGCTCATGGTACAGCATTGGTGACAAAAGGAGAAAAAAACAGAAACAAAAACATTCTGAATTTGTGCTCATTTTCTTTTTTGTTAACCTTTTTGACTGAAATGGAATTGTATGTTCACTATCTAAGCACAGATAGGATATTCTAGAACAACTGTAAAATAGTGAAGGCCTGAACCAAACTTCTGTTCTTGGTGGCAGATCATATAAATGTTGAAGTGTGCATTAAATGTCTGTTATTTTATTGGAAATGTTTAAATAAACAGGCTGTGGCCTCTGTTAAAATAGTGCGGAGAGGAGTTTGGTATGAATGCATTCAGATTTCAGATGATAACATGGCTCATGAATTTCAGCAGCCTAACAGTGGCAAATAAATCAACTGAAGAGCTTTTTGTGTGTGTCAAGTACAATCAGCATTTATTACAGCAGACAGCTTTCATGAAGCAGCGATACAGACATACTTTCCCACTGAACAGTCACTTGACAACTACTTTTTGTACTAGCCTCCAGCATTTGTTTTAAAACCATTAGCTTAGTTAAAATGGTTTCAGTGAAATGTGCAACCACACCCCTGTGTCGGTATTTCATAAACACTTGTCATAGCCGAGTATCTGCAACAAGAATATCATACTACCAAATTTTACAGTTGGTGTCACCTGTGGCTGTTAATAAAACTCTTGCATCTGAGTCAGAAGGTTGTGGTTTCAAGCCACACTTCAGAGACTGGAGAGAAAAATCTAGGCTGACATTTCAGTGCAGTACTGAGGGAGCGCTAACTGTTGCAGATGCCATCTTTTGGATGGAATGTTAATCCAAGGCCCTGTCTGCCCGCTCAGCTGTGCATAAAAAATCCCATGGCACTACTCAAAGAAGAGCAGGGGAGCTCTCCTGGTATCTTGGCCAATATTCAGCCCTTAATCTACCAGATTATTTTGTCTTTATCATATTGCTGTTTGTGGAATCTTGCTGTGTGCAAATTGGCTGCTGTGTTCCCTACAACAGTGACTACACTCCAAGAATACTTCATTGGCTGTAAAGTGCTTTGGGATGTCCTGAGATCATAAAGGTGCTATAAAACCCAGGAAAATAAATGGAATCATGGAACATAATCTGCGAAACACCGTTAAGAATTTAGGAGTTCCATATGATTGAAAACATAATTTGACTTGGTGTGATGCCACTCTAGAATTGGCCTTTATAGCCACTCCAGGCGCTGCTTCACCAATCACTGACCACCTCTAGGCACTTACCCATTGTCTCTCAAGACAAAGAGGCCAAAGAAGAAGAAGATGCCACAAACTAGTGGGCCAAACAACAGAGACACCTCCCATAACACTAACATCTCAGAATCCCATGTACCATCACTGTAAATCAGTAGCCCTAGTTACACTCTGGAGCAACATTTCCAATGATGATTGGTTTGGTTCCCAGAGAGTATAGATTTAAGGTAATTGACAAAAGAAACAGAGGGCAGAAGAGGAGAAATTCTTTTACACAGCAAGTTTTTCTGATCTGGAATGCTTGAAAGGATGGTGCAAGTAATTTCAATAGTAACTTTCAAAATGGAATTGGATGTGTACTTGAAAAGGAGAAATTTGGAGAAGTATGGGGGGAGGGAGTAGAACTAGTTGGACAGCTCTTTCAAAGATGGGCCAAATGGCCTCCTTTTGTGCTGTAAGAGTACATGAAAGAAATACCTATATTCATGTAGCACCATTTATGCCCTCAATATGACCCATAGTGTTTTAGAGCCAACTAAGTTATTTTTGAAATGTTGTCACAGTTGCAACATAAGGAAGACAGCAATTTGCACGCAGCAAGTTTCCACATTCAACAATGTTTTAGTGATGTTGGTTGAGGGATAGATATTGGCCAGGACACCAGGGAGAACTCCCTGCACTTCTTCAGAGCATAAAAGGGGTACTGTGTGCCCAATTTTCCCATTGAATGAATGGTGTTCCCCTGTTCTCCCCATTTCAAAATCTGGATTTGCTGCAGTGGTGCTCTTGGCCCCCAATACACAGACATTGTTTACCTTGGTGGTTGGATCTCTGCCTGCTTGTATCCAAATCCTATTCAGCCATCTACAGATATCATTTCTTTTTGCAATAATTTTTTTACAGAACTTGCCTTGAGCAAAGTTTTGACTGCTCATTAATGAGGAAACCATGTATTGTAAACAAATGCTATCTTGATTTCCTGTTTTTGATTCCCACCAGCAGGTCTTCACAAAAGTTTACTTAAAATTTGTATATTGATCTCTTCCATTACTGGACTAGCAAAGTATTGATTCCCACTGTTAAAACTGAATGTTATTGCAAACATGAATAACAAAACATTTCTTACTTTCCTGTAGCTCCTACCACTTCCTTCACCAGAAATCCAGCCATTGAACAACCAACAGGAGGTGAGCCTGAAATCCGATGCCAGTTTTTCACCCCCCCCACCCCCGCCCCCTGCCACTTCTCCCCACCCTATCACCTCCCTCACTGTTTCCCCAAGTAGAATGCCAGCTGATACTTGGTGTGATTTTCAGTTATACCAGCAGATCTCCTGTGATGCTCATGTTGAGTCAGAGGATACAACATTTGATAACAATAAGAGAGTTTAGCAATAAAGTATGTTGGATGAAGTAAGCAGGATACAGCAGATAGGCAGCTTAGACAACAGATTGTTAACATTCTGTAACGTAATGATTGGAAATCAACATTGCACAGTTGCACTGCAGGGGAATTTAAGCCACAAAATCAGCAGCAAAGGTACAGGACACTGCTGACATACATTAGTAAATATATCTGTCCTTACTACATTTGGAATAATATAGTGACTCCAATGAATGAATCTCTTTGCGCGTGAAATATATTGCAGACATATTGCAGAAATTGGTACATAGAACAAAAGTGCAATATAGCTGGAATGAAATAGCCTCTTGCTTATTTCTGCAACTGGTCTAACACACACCCACAATTGCCTGAATTGAGCAGTGTTTCCATTGCTGGCTGAGGGCATCATCGTGATGAGTGTATAGTCAATTTATTAATGGTGACCTATGGATAGAACTGCTTCTCCTGAAAGGTCCCTGCATGGATTCATTTATTTTCTCTAACTGTTTATTGAGCTAATGCTGCAATGTGATTGCATATTTGTTGCTGCTCACGGAGGATGCACATTTCCTAAGGATTGGACTATGCTACCATGTAACATTATGCTGCTGTGATTGTATGGTGGTTATGTTGACCAATCCCTGTAAGGCTGCAGTAGCCTATTACTATAAATCAGCAGACTGAGGTCAATTCAAAGATAATTTCTGTTGGAGTCGTTTCTCTGTAGATTGCCAGCTGCTTGTAAATCCTCAGTTTCTTCCCAAGGTTAGAATAAACCAGTAGGAAATAGCTGGCTTTCTCTATTTTTTAAAGTAACACTAAAATATGCATATGTGCCTGTGTGACACTTGAAAAGTGACACTTGAATAATGGAGGTCACAGACTAGACATGGGACATTTTTATAGATAACTCTTAAAAAACTTGAACTGAATTGCTAAGGAAGATGTAGCTCACATATTTATTACCTAGGAATAGCTTTTTATTTTGCCAATGTAAGAGTGTGGTTCCTTGCAGAGATCTAAGCGAAAGAACAGGACTGCCTACCCTTCTCACATGCCACAACTCGAGAAAGGTCACAATCTTAAGAGAAATGTCACAACTGGGCAAATAACTGTCACAATTTGTGTGTTGAGGAAGTTTGGGTGGGGCCAGTTCTGACAGCTTCACAGTCCATAATAAGATACTGTGTTGACCGTGGCGATAGTTTATTTTGCCCTAAGGTAATAGCCCTTTAACATTTGCTACTTTTTTTAATTTAAAAAAGCATTTAAAAATTGCATTAAATGTGGTGCAGAAATTTCATATCAAATCATTTTATCACATATTTAAGATGCTACTCTAACAACCAAATTGTTTAAGTTTGCTTCTCATTGTCACAGGCCAGGGAAATTAAAACTGTTTTTATTTCACAGACTCATGGCCCTTCCATGGCATTCAATCCACAATGTATTTTTCTGCAGCTAAGGTGCATCTGGAAAAGAATTATCACGGCTTGGTGGGTTAATGTCAGAGGATGGAGTTATGGAAAAGACATCATAAGAAGGATTGGAATTGTTTCTGCTGCTTCTGGAAGATTAAGCAGGATATGGAAGGCTAAAGATATTTAACTGATGAAGCAATAATTATTCTATTACACGGATCTGAGCATTGGAACATGAAAAGAATTGAACAAATGACACTAACAACAGAGATGAGTTGGTTGACATGAATACTGGGAGGATTCCAGGTTGAAGCAATCAAGAATGATACAATAAAACAGGGTTTGGACAAGGGACAACAGAAAGATAACTGCGATGGTTTGGGCAAGTGTCAAGGAGGAAAACAGCTGGAATGCTTTTCATGGCCTTGTGTATAAAGGAAGACCAAAGGGAGCACTGGACAGACAGAGTGACTTGTCACAGAAAGGAATACAGGTGACAAAGCGGCTAGTTGAGAACTGACAATAGTGAAGTGAATTCATTTGGCCCCAACATCACTGCCGAGCTGTGGACAGCAATTTAGTAGCAGTAATTGTAATGTGCGGTTTCATGTAAGTTGAACTATTTCCTTTAAAGTACAAGGACTAATTGCTGTAAGTAAGCAATTCTGACATCCATTGGAGAGCATCTTTTTTTCTCGAGATTAGTATCAGGTGGAAACAAGTGGCTTTCGTTTTTTAAATAAAAATGTTTCATGCGTGATATCTAAAATATAGCAGAATTAAACCTTTTCTATATAATATATACCAGAATATATTATGTGGTGTGGTTTACAGCAAATCAGAGACTTCACTGCTTAACAATATTAAACAGGAACATTATATCATCAGGTCCATTATATTACTCTGCTGCTAATGACCATTTTAAGGCTACCAACAGTTATTGGTATGAATTCTTGAAATAAATAGTGGCAGCAGTTACAGACCTGAAAAGAACTATGATTGGAAGTAGACTTGCCGTTTAACTGTATTGCAGAGGGAACTATTGAGGCAGGCTGGAGCTGAGAGGAACACAGAACCACAGGCTACATGGAGCAATGGATGATAAATAGAATTAAGAAGTAGATCTAATTGAATGGTGGGACAAGCTCAAGTGGCTGAATAGCCTATTCCTGTTCCTATGTTCTGCTGTAACAACATGCAATATCTGGAGCATGATATACAATTTTACTATCTAAATGGAGGAGGCAGTTCGGATTTGAACCTTTTTTTGTGTGTGGTAATTTTCTTGCAGTTTAAACTCAACTGGAAGCTATCAGGCTGGAAATAACATGTGTCGGGTGCAAAATGGTGACAGCAAAATGAGGCAGCTAACCAGTAGCAAGAAATAGCTACATTTTCTGTTTACTGCAACATTTGATTGTTGCACGAATATTTTCATTTCCACAACCGTCTGCCTTCAAATTGGAGGAAGGTTCCTTACAATTGTAGAGATGCATTTAACCCTAAACACAACTATGAAATTAAAAAGCTCCAATAAATGAGTAAAGTGCTTGACAATGCTACAAACATCTCAATTCTGGCCTCCTTTCTTGCAAGTATCGCCAGCATTGAACCAGTCTAGAGCTCTTATGAATTGAAGCAGAAAACCTGAAGCCTACACACGGCACATTAATACCCTGATAAAGTCACCAGTTCATTTGTTTTCGATTTGGAAATCATTGCTGTTGCTTGTTATTTCTATCACTTTCCAACCAGAATGAGTGACTCCTTGCTTCCAGATTTTTGTGTGGGTTGTGAGCTGTAATATGTTGTTGAGAAAAGTGTAGGTAATCCTATATTGTGTATGTTAATAATTGAGCACAATCATTGTCCAGATGTTTGAATGAAAGCTACAAAGCAAATGTTTGTCCTGATGGATAAATGTTGTATAAAAAGCATTCTGAGTCTTTTCTTAGCAGGGCGGGAATACATATAACAAACAGCTTAAGAAAAGTAAAAAACCTCTTTCTACCTAATCAGTCAAACACTACTGGAGACTAATGCTGGTTGCTGCGATCCCTATCACTGCTGTTTCTGGTAGCTTGCAGAAAATGGATTGAAAATTGCTGGAAAATGAATGACGCACTAAACATTACTTGCCATAAGATGCGCCATTGCAATGATTTCTGACACAATAACTAGAATGCTCACTGGTCATGAGAGAGAGCAGTGGAATGGACAAATCCCAGTCTGTCCCTCTGAAGCATCTGAACCTGGCAGAGATTACCGACTCGTGGTGCTTTCTCTGCTCAAGTGGCGACTCCGCACAAGGAAGCTTCCTGTCCGTGACAGCTGTTCTCTAAACTCAGCAGTAACAAAATAGTAAATGAAGGGGTCGAAGCAGGCGTTCATGCTGGCCAAACACAATGTCACTGAATGCAGGATCTGGATATTCTTCCGCACAGCACAGTCCGCAATTAAGCGTAACTGTCTCAGTTGGTTCAGTAGGAAGAATATGTGATAGGGGGCGAAGCAAACTAGGAATACAGTCGTACATGTCAAAAGCAGCTTTAAAGCCCTTTTTCCGCCTTGGTTGTTGGACACCGTGCTGTTCTCCTGTAATGACTGTCTTGTTTTCCAGGTACAGGTAATGATGATGATGATGGGCCCCACAAAGCCCAGGAGCTCTGCTGCTGTGAGCATAACTATGGAAGAACTCAGGTCAATTTCCTTCATGGGGAGATCCGCAAAACATAGCGAGCTGTTGAATGTGCCTGTGTTCCGCATGATGGGGAATGGCAGGCACATGGCGATGACGACAACCCATCCAATCATACTCAGGCCCACATCGTACCTGCGTCTCCAGCTACTGTATTTGAAGGGGTGGATAAGGAATATACAGCGCTGGACGCTGATGCAAACTAAAAACAGGATGCTCGCGTACATATTGAGAAACTTTAGGTAGAAACAGAACAAGCACATGAATTTTCCAAATGGCCAGCTATGAGTTATGTAGTAAAAGATTCTCAGGGGTAAGGATAATACATGTGCCAAGTCAGCGATGGCTAAGTTTGTCATGAATATTACTGCCTTTTTCTCCCTTTTGATGTTTCCAACTAAAACCCACAAGGCCACGCTATTGCCAAAGAAGCCAGGAATGACAATTATTCCGTAGACAACTGCATACAGGTTCATCTCACCATCCCAGGGTTTCTCTGGGCACTCATAGGATGCATTGTCTGCCATCTTTCCCCAGTGTCACGTTTCTTTTCTTTGAGAGGAGTCTCTTAAAAACTGCATGAGCTGCTGAGAAAGAAAAAGAAAGTTTGTCAGTAATCAGTTTTTTTCTGAGATAAACAGCATTTATATACGACTATTATTAAATTCCTTTCCAGCAGCTCAGCACTGATGATGAGGCCAAATGTATTCACTCCACTCTTGTTGATTCTTTACTAATCTGGCTGCTTCAGTCACCTATAGCTCTTTTGTGGTAAGTCCCTCTGGACATTGTCTATCTTGGGCATTCTTGGTCTTCCTCAGCTTCCTGTTCCGCATCCCTCCAGGTGCGGGGCCATGAAAGATGTTTCCATTCTTGAGACATGCCCGAACCATTGCACCTCCATTTAAATGGCACAGCAAAATGTCCAAAAAGGCCCTGTGGAGAGGGAAGCAGTGAATGATGAGCAGGAAGTAAGAGAGAAGATTGCTCAGGGCGGTGAAGTAGGGTTTTCAAGGTGAGAGAGACAGGGGTAGCAAGACAACGAGATTTAGAAACAGAATTCCAAACAGCAGCCACACAGAGGGTAAAAGCGGACGAAGGATAGGGTTAGCAGGGGATGGAAACTGTGGAATGAATCCACAATAATAACTTACATTTGTTTAGCACCTTTAATGCAGTAAACATTCAATGTGCTTCACAAAGCATAATCAAAAAAAAATTGGCACCAAGCAGAAGATATTCGGACAGGTGACCAAAACAGCATCTTATAGGAGGAGACAAATGAAAAGGCAGAGAGATTTAAGAAGGGATAATGTCAAAACAGTCAAAAGAAGGTGCGAGTTGGGATGTTGGTGAGAGAGAATTTCAGAGGGAAGGAGGGTTGAAGACAGTCATGGAGGGACATGAAGATAATGGCAAGGATTTTAAGCTGATGTGCTGGGAGACATGAAGGTTACTGATGACTATGGGGGACCTTGTCAGAATGGATTTCAGGATGGGTTGAAGTTTGTGTAGAGTACAGGTAAGAAATACAGTGAGCAATCAAGCCTTAAAGTGATGAAGAGATGAATGAAGGTGCTTGTGGCATAGGGATACAGAAAGGGTCAGAGGCATTTGACTTTCTGAGAGCGGAAGTAAATGGACCAGTTCTGGGGCTTGGAGCTCAACCCATGGTTCAACTATAAATGGGGATTGTGCACCTGTGGATTCAACCTGAGTGAGCAGCCAGAGAAGGAGATGGAGTAGATACCTTGGAGGTGAAGCTTCTGGTGGAAGCTGAACTTGATGGCTTTGGCTTTATTGATCTCATGTCAAGCTGGAGAAAGTTCTGGCTTGCCTAGGACTTGGTGTGAGGCAGGGAGCCAGACAGTATGGTGGCAGTAATGGAACAAAGGGTGGAAGTAATGAGGTTGAATTCATACCATCCGTGTACAGAAATAGGTTGACCTCCATGCCAGTAATGCAATGGGTACAGCCCAATAATGTGTTCCTGATGCCCTCAGTTCACCAGTGTGGGATATGAACATATGTACATATGAGCATACAAATTAGGGGCAGGAATAGGTCACTCAGCCCCTCTAGCCTGCTCCGCCATCCAACAAGATCATGGCTAATCTGATTGTAACCTCAACTCCACATTTCCACCTACCCCTGTGAACCTTTCACCAGCCCCCCCTTACTTATCAAGAATTTATCTACCTCTGCCTTATAAATATTCACTCTGACTCTTCTTCCACCGCCTTTTGAGGAAGCGAGTTCTAAAGACGCGCTACCTTCTGAGAGAAAAAAATTCTCCTCATCTCTTTCTTAAATGGGCGACCCCTTATTTTTAAACAGTGACCCCTAGTTCTAGATTCTCCCACAAGCGGAAACACCCTTTCCACATCCACCCTGTCAAGACCCTCAGGATCTTATATGTTTCAATCAAGCCTCCTCTTACTCTTCTAAACTCCAGTGGATACAAGCCTTGCTTGTCCAACCTTTCCTCAGAAGACAACCCGACCATTCCAGGTATTAGTCTGGTAAACCTTCTCTGAACTGCTTCCAACACATTTACGTCCTTCCTTAAATAAGGAGACCAGTACTGTACACAGTACTCCAGATGTGGTCTCACCAATGCCCTGTATAGCTGAAGCATAACCTCCCTACTTTTGTATTTAATTCCCCTTCCAATAAATGATAACATTCTATTAGCTTCCCTAATTACTCGCTGTACCTGCAAACTAATCTTTTGCGATTCATGCACTCGGACACCCAGAGCCCTCTGCATCTCAGAGCTCTACAATTTCTCATGATTTAGATAATATGCTTTTTTTAAATTACTCCTGCCAAAATGGACAATTTCACATTTTCCCACATTATACTCCATTTGCCAGATCTTTGCCCACTCACTTAACCTATCTATATCCCTTTGTAGCCTCCTTATGTCCTCTTCACAAGTTACTTTCCTACCTAATTTTGTGTTATCAGTAAACTAAGCAACCATACCTTCGGTCTCTTCATCCAAGTCATTTATATAAATTGTAAAATGTTGAGGCCACAGCACTGTTCCCTGTGGCACACCACTCGTTACATCTTGCTAACCAGAGAATGACCCATTTATGCCTACTTTCTGGTTCCTGTTAGCTAGCCAATCTTCTATCCATGCCAATATATTACCCCTACATCATGAGCTTTTATTTTCCGCAATAACCTTTGATAGTATTTGGACTCTGTACACAATGGACATGTAAGTCTAATTAAAGCCTGCACAATAAATTACAGACATTTCTTCCAGTCAATAAGAGCACTTGAGCTGGGCTCTTGTTTCTGAGCTCCTATTTGGAACTCATCTTCCTTTCCCTTTCTCCCCATAGCTCTTGATGATGCTAAATTTGCAGCAATGTAACACTTCTGACCTAAAGAAAAAATCTGAGATCTTCCACTGATGGAGAGCTAGCTTGCAATACTTTAATGACTGATTTTATGCAAATCCTGCATTGATTTGCTGAAGTTTAATTACTAAACATGGTTCATATCCTATGACTAGTTATTAGTTTTATCAGTACAACAGATCTAATCGGATTTATAACGACTTGTATTTAGTTATTACTCTGCTCAATTATTGACAATTTTACATGGTTAGCACAAGTTAACACATACTGTGATAAGTAGAAGATGAGATAATACACAGGACAATTGAATATCTGAGGAAATGTTTGAGGTAGTTAGGGAATTGGCTCAAAGAGAAAACTCAATGGGTTCTAATAAAAGGAATGATGTTGGCCTGGGAAGATGACATGAATGAAGTGTCCTAGGGATGGACGCTAGATCTACTGATCGACATACATCACCTGGATTTAGAAATACAATTTAAGTTGGTGTTGATACTAATCTAGGGCAGCAGTAGAGCCTGAGCAATTTGCAAGTGAGCAAAACTATATCAGAAGTTCAATGCAGATAATTACTAGGCTTTATAATTCGGCAAGGAAAATCAATGAGCATATTTAATAAATGGCATTAAATTAGGTAATGCAAAATCTGAAAGAGATCTGGGAGTGATAGCAAACCATGTTGAGTCACTTAAAAACATCAGTTAGCAAACAGGATGTTGAACTACACTGCCAAACCAACAGAATTTAATCTGCTCTTGTCACGCTGCATCTGAATACTGTGACCAGTTCCAGTCACAAAGCCCCACGTCATCCATCCAAGACTCAAAACTTGATGAACCCGTCAACTATGCTTATCTCTGTGAAACTCTTCCATCATCTGATTAGCAGCAGTTACCGTTATGCTTTTTATTATAATTTCAGCAAAACAAATTTCAAAATGATTATTTCCACCGAGAAGAGCATATCCACAGTTTGATCATCTGTTAACAACACCATATTCACTGGCGTCCCCCACTTTTCACATTTGACACAGACAAACATTCCATCTACTTATAAGTAACAACCTATTTTTTAATGAAATCCAACTGAACAACCCTCCTGTTCTGACATTTATATTTTATCCATTTGAGTATTGCTGAAAATAAAGACATGTTGTCTAAGCTTTTCGTCTTGCACTCATCAGGGCATTCGCAAGAATAACCAATGTAAGGGAAAACAACAACAGCAGAAGGGACATGTATTTTGCGTAAACTTATGAAGGGGCCTAAGGCCATCTTTTTCAGCCCTGAAAAGTGCCCAGTCTACCTAAAATTACCCTAGAAGGGTAATGTATCCCAAATATTTGAGCAACAGGTAAAGCTAGCTGTTTCATGCTGCTACTATGCAGCAGCAATATGAGTGATGTGCGCCACTAACAGGATGCTGCCATCAAACCAAAAAGACATTCTGCCTATCATACAAATGAGTAATGTGATATATGAATTTCAATGCGAGTGTGATGCTATGTATAATAGGCCGTACGTCCAAAAGACTGGCAGATCGTATCAAACAACATGTCCCTTCTGCTATTTGCAATGGGCAAGGTATGGGCCATACCCAACCAGCCCGTGCTTGCAAAACTCAAAACACAGTGTCCAATATTAGATGTGATTCCGCGATTAGACAACATTTGCTAAATAATCCACAGTGTGCTAAGAATTACACTGACAACCAATTTAAGATTGTCAGTAGGGCTGGCTGTGTGGCACATTTGAACGTACTGGAAGCTACATATATTAATGTACAGGATCCTGTTCTTTGCAGACAGAAAGAATATGTACAAGCAATGCGCCTGTTTCAGCTGAACAAAATAAATGACAGCCATTCACTGGTTCATTCCTCAGGACAATGCCTTGACCAATCAGAGTCAAGCTACCTGGTTTAAATTATAAACATAGCTTGGTAGTTAGCTGTCAGTCAACGTAAACTGGTGCATTCGCCATGGCAACGCCTCTACCAATCAGCACTCACTTGCCAACCAATCAGCCGTCTCTTCTCATGCAGTATATGTTGTTGTTTTCCCTTACATTGGTTATTCTTGCAATTGTCCTGATGAGTGCAAGATGAAAAGCTTCGACACATCTCTATTTTCAGCAAAACTCAAGTTTGGTACTTCCAAATGACCATTTTATCCATTTATTTCAGTCATTAGGTGTGAGCTTGTATTGTCTGACAATAAAACAATCTGGGATAGAAATTGGTATGTGTTGTACTCTTTTTCTGTGTGTAAAATGGGTGTAATGAATACCACTTTAGAAATAGGTTGACAAGTGACCAAACTGTCCAGGTGTTAGTCCTATTGCTAAATTCATGGACACCATTTTTAGGGGTCTAATGCTTGTTGAAGGACCCCTGTGTAAGATTTGCTCCTGATGTGTATGAGCCTGCTTTGATTCTTCAGCAGACCCCGTCAGCCAGAGTACTCCTCACTGACTTCACAGTCCTTGCGATCATCACCCCACCCCTGAATGCCCAACCCAAATCTCCTCCCAGAACTTACCTGAGGGCTGTTTCCAACAGCCCAAAATTAATTCTTCTCGTGGGGTGAACCATCTGTGATACTTATTTTGAAGATGTAGATGAGGCCTGAGGCCCAATTCCAGATCAAAAATGAGGCCCAGACTAATTTCTATCCCTCTGAGTATTTTCTATATAGCAGTAAATGGCTGCCTCTGTTTGTGGAAATCATTTACCTTTTTTGACATATGTAGGAAATTATAACCTTGAATTTGTGGACAAACTCACAGTTTAAGAAATATTTTTTTCAGTTTATTTTATATAGAAATACCAAGGCTGACAAATATGGACCAATTTTGACTTCACTGGTTCATTTGTGCAAGATGCACAAGTAAGTTTGCCTACTTTTGGTTCCCAATTGGTTGGAAGTCAACCAAGATAGAATTTGTGCTATTCTAGTCTGAAGTAGAAACAAAGATGTAAAAAATTGAAGGACTGACCACATATGTTGAATAGTTCATTATATGGGACCTTCGAGTGGAAATATAGAAAGGGGATATTTGTTTTGATGGAAAAGCACATTGGCCATGAAATTATATTGTGAGATCTGAGCACAGAACTGTTTGACCTGGTCATATGAAATTTCTCTGTTTATGTACTTTTTGGGCTGCTTTAGTGCACTATTTTTAAACAGGTTTATGGTTAAACAGGACAATCGTGAGGGGAGTTTGAAAGTAATGTGCTGCACATTTCCCTGACTATATTTTCCATGTCTGTCTGTCACTGTGTCTATCTGAATGTCTCTTTCTCTAACCGTCTGTCTTATCTCACTATCTTTCTATTTACTCTTTATTCTCATATAAAAGCAAAATACTGCAGACGCTGGAAATCTGAAATAAAAACAAAAAGTTCTGGAAAATACTCAGCATCTGTGGAGAGAGAAGCAAAGTTAACGTTTCAGATCAGTGACCTTTCATCAGAACTGGCAAAGCTTAGAAATGTAATAGGTTTTAAGCCAATAAAGTGGGGGTGGGGCAAAAGAGAACTAAAGGGAAGGTGTTGATAGGACAGAGGGTCACAGAGAATAACTGACAACGAGGTCATGGGAAAAGGCAAAGGCAAACAGCATGTTGACAGTGTGGGGAAAGACAAAGCGTTAGTGCCAAAAGCACAAACATGAAAAAAAAATTGGGCAAGCACATGGTAAAAAAATTGGATGATGAAACAAACTGAAATAAAATGAAATAAAAATAAAAAATAAAAAGTGAAACTAACAATAAAAAGGGGGGAGGGCAGTCGTGCTCTGAAACTAATGAACTCAATGTTAAGTCCACAAGGCTGTAGCCTGCCTAATTGGAAAATGAGATGCTGTTCCTTGAACTTGCGTTACTGTTCACTGGAACATTGCAGCAAGCCCGGAACGGAGATGTGGGCATGAAAGCAGGGGGGGTGTTGAAATGGTAAGCGATAGGAAGCTCGGGGTCATGTTTTCAGACTGCGTGGAAGTGTTCCACAAAGCAGTCTCCCAATCTGCGTTTGTTCTCCCCTATGTAGAGGAGACCACATTGTGAGCAGCAAATACAGTATACTACATTGAAAGAAGTACAAGCAAATCGCTGCTTCACCTGAAAGGAGTATTTGGGGCCTTGGATAGGGAGGAGAGAAGAGGTAATTGGGCAAGTATTACACCTCCTGCAATTGCATAGGAAGGTAGCGTGGGAAGGGGACAAGGTGTCAGGGGTAATGGAGGAGTGGACCAAGGTGTCACGTAGGGAATGATTCCTTCAGAATGCTGACAGGGAAGGGAGGGGAAGATGCGTTTGATACTGGCATCACATTGGACATGGCCGAAATGGCGGTGGATGACCCTTGGATGTGGAGGCTGGTGGGGTTTAAAGTGAAGACAAGGGGAACCCTGTCGCGGTTCTGGGAGGGAGGGCAAGGGATGAGGGCAGAGGTGCAGGCAATGGGCCGGACATGGTTGAGGGCCCTGTCAACCACAGTGGGGGGGGGGGAATCCTTGGTTAAGGAAAAAGAAAGACATATCAAAAGCTCTGTTGTGGAAGGTGGCATCATCAGAGCAGATGCGTCGGAGACGAAGAAACTGGCAGAATGGAATGGAGTCCTGATAGGAGGCAGGGTGTGAAGGAGTGTAGTCGAGGTAGCTGTGGGAGTCAGTGGACTTATAGTGAATATTAGTAGGCAGCCTATCTCCAGAGATGGAAGCAGAGAAGTCAAGGAAGGGAAGTGTCGGAGATTGATCATGTAAAGGTGAGAGAAGGGTGGAAATTGGAAGCAAACTTCATAATGTTTTCCAGTTCGGGGTGGGAGCAGGAAACAGGACTTTTACAGTCATCAATGTACCAGAAAAAGGGTTGGGGAAGGGGGCCTGAGTAGGACTGGAACAAAGAACGTTCAACATACCCCACAAAAAGACAGGCATAACTAGGACCCATGTGGGTACCCTTAGCAACACCTTTTACTTGAAGGATATGAGTGGCATTGAAGGAGAAGTTGTTTAATGTGAGAACAAGTTCAGCCAGGTGGAGGAGAGCGGTGATGGATAGGGACTAATTGAGCCTCTATCATGGAGGAAGTGGAGAGCCCTCAAACCAACCTGGTGAGGGGGGTGGAGGTGTAGAGAGATTGGATGTCCATAGTGAAGAGGAGGCAGTTGGGGCCAGGAGACTGGAAATTGTCAAAGTGACGTAGGGCGTCAGAAGAGTCACGGATGTAGGTGGGAAGAGACTGAACCAGGGGAGAAAAAATAGAGTCAAGATAGGAAGAAATAAGTTCAGTGGGGCAGGAACAGGCTGAAGCGATGGGTCTGCCTGGACAGTCCTGTTTGTGGATTTTAGGAAGGAGGTAGAAGCCGGCTGTCCGGATTGCGGGACTATGAGGTTGGACTCTTTATTCCCTTTGGCAACATTTTCTGTTTCTGAGGCTCTTTCAATTCTCTCTCTCTCAATTTCTGTGTTTTCCCAGTCTCTGAGCCCCATTGTAACTCTGTATAAATGAATGGGTTTCACATGAGTTAACATTTCACCCTTTTCTCTCTTTTCTCAGTCTTGCTTGTTAATGTTCCTTTTCTATTTCACTTTTGCAGTTTTGTTATATGTTCTGTCACTGTCCAATAAAGGCTGCTTTCCAAGTAGTAGTGAAAGCCTTAAAGAGCCATATGTTTTCGTACAGCACTTTCATTACTGTTATGAATGCTGGGATAGCTCTCACTCTATAATATTCTTTTCCTGCAGGTTTTAAGCAAGAGAAAAATGAAAGCCAGATTCACAGGTATACCTGCAGGTGACAGGTGTGAGATTGCTGTCAAATCCAAAAAAATGGGAGGCACAGTAATAGATCTTTTGACTTGTCTTCAACTCACTGTAATTTGTCATCTTCCAACCTCTGCTGCAGTCTTGAGATTGAAAGCCTTTTCTACAGACGTTAAAAATCTCCATGAATCCTGTTACACCTTCTCCGACACAGGTGCCAGAACTGTTCGAATCACTTGTCTCTCATCAGCACCCGTCATTGTTGCCGAGCCATTTATACTCCATACAAGCTGCATCATGCCTCTGCTGACTCTTTGAAAGAGTTGTCAAGTTTAGTCCCATACCCCAGATTTTCCCCCAAAATCCTGCAAATCAGTCCTCTTCAAATATATGCCCAATTGTCTTTTGGAAGTTACTATGGAATCTGACTCCATCACACATTCACATAATGCATTCCAGATCTTAACAACCCTCTGTGTGAAGAAGCAGCTCCTCATTTCCCATCTAGTTCTTTTGCCAATTATTTTAAATCTATGACCTTGATTACTAACCTACTTGCAAGAGGGATTGATTTCTCTCTGCTAGCTCCATCAAAACCTCTCATAATTTTGAATACCTCTATTAAATCTCCCCTTAGCCATTTCTGCTCTAAGAAGAACAATCCCAACTTCTCCAGACTCTTCATGTAACTGAACTCCCTCATCCCTGATATCATCTGGTTAACCTCCTCTGCATCCTTTCCAGGGCCTTGAAATCCTTCCAGAAGTGTTGTACCCAGAATTGTACACAATACTTCAGCTTAGGCCGAACCAATGATTTATAAAGATATAGCATGACTTTTGTGGTACTCAATGCCCTCATTTAGAAAGCCAAGTACCCCATCCGCTTATTTATCAACTGCCTATCAACTTGCCCTGCCGTTTTTAAAGATTTGTGAATATACACCCCCAGGTCCCTCTCCTCTTGCACCCCCTCAAAATCGCACCATGTAGATGGTACTGCCTCTCCATGTAGTTTCTCCCAAAGTGCAACACTTCACACTTATCCACCTTAAATTGCATATGCCTTATCTCTGCTTATTGCACCAGTCTGCTAATGTCCTCCTGAAGTCTCTTACTACTCTGTTCATTTTTTGCTACATTGCCAATTCCTGCAACATCTGCAAACTTCAAAATTGTATTTCCTATATAGGTCCCCTTCTGGGCATCTCTTCCAGCTGATTCTGTAATTGGTTCATCAACAGGTGTGGTATCTTGGTGTAAAGATACATACCATCTGGCATCTTCTCTTAACGTTATGCTGTACTCAGTCTTCAGTCTTCCTAGACCCAGAAATAGCTTTGGAAAGGCTGCTTGAAAGTGACTATTGGACTCTGGCTGTTTTATTTCATTTACCTTTCTGATTAAATGGCGGTCAAAGCATGGTTTTCTGCTTAACAGAGAAAACTCTTGGTTTTTTAGAATGTATAGGGTTTGTATTATCCATCTTCCCCTACATTGAAGTGTAGCTTGTAACTTTCCCTTGTCCTTCAGTTCACTCCTCCTGGAATGTGTAACTGAGTGTCAGTGGGTTGTTAGCAATGTGTCGACAACCATGGCTCTTGGTCTGACAGAACTGTGACACTTGCACCTCTGTCCAATTTGAAATTAATAATATGTCCATTGACATAAATGTCTGCCGTCCAGAATGCCTGATTGGGGTCATTCATTTCCCCTCGGAAGTCTCCTGGTTTGTCGTCCAATGGAAGTTTGTCCACTTTATTCACAGCTCTACTTGTGAAAGCTTTTTGCTTGGCATTTCTGTGAGAAGAGCTCTTGCTCTGGCACATCTCTCCAAAATGGCCTGTCTTATTAAAAGTAAAGCATTCAGCTTTATTAGCAGGACACTATTCATGTCTGTAGGTCTTTCTGGCTCTGCAGCGCTGGCAGAGTTTCACTGCGTCTTGCACCTTTCCCCCCTGAGTGCACCTTCTTATCTGTAGAGTGATTTTCTATCCTGGGTTTCAAGAACTGTACCGTCATTGGATTCTTTCTGATCCAAGGTTTCTCTTCAGCCCACAGGATGGCTCTAATTTGTCTTCTGACCTCTGCCTGTCACACCATCTGAATCACTTTCTCCAGAGTGAGCTCCTTTTTTGACTGTAAGAGATCTGATAAAAACTCGTCAGCTATTCCCACTCCCCTGATCAACTCAGACCTCAGTTCTCCATACTCACATCCCTCAGTCAATCTATACAAATCACGAATGCAAACATCCACTGATTCACTCAGCTTCTGGACTCTTTCATTAAACTTTGCTCTTTCCGGGACCTTATTACTTCTTAAAGTATTTATCAAAGGCTTGTAACACATTGTCAAACTTGTTTGAAGTTTAGTTTATACCTGGCCTTATGATTATGTCATCCACAATTGCACCCATGGAGTATAACTTGCTCAGCCTCAGATTTGATGTGTAGCTGAGAAGCTATTCTAAATCTTAGAAATCTTTTTCTCCACATCGACCAATTCTGCATCTGATTGGGTTCTTCTGAATTCTGGAAGCTTTCAGGCATCGTATATTTCAAATCTATTTCTTCTTAAGTCTTTAAGAACTCTCTTTCTTTTAAGAAATTTATCTTTGCTTTAATGGAGGTGTCCCGCTCTTTTTGTTGGTTTCCTGCTTTTTTTGGGTGTTCTGTGCTTTTCCGAGGTTTCCCACTCTTTTTGGCAATATGATCATGGCTGATCTTGCGCTTCAATTCCACTTTCCCACCCTTGATTCCCTGCGAGACCAAACATTTATCTATCCCAGCCTTAAATGTATTCAATGATGGAGTATCCACAACCCTCTGGGGTACAGATTTCTGAAGATTCACAGCCCTTTGAGTGAAGTAATTTCTCCTCATCTCAACCCTGAATGATTGACCCCCTTCTCTTGAGACTGTGTCCCCGAGTTCTAGATTCCCTGACCAGTGGGAACAATCTCTCAGCTTCTACCCTATCAAGCCTTTTCAGGATCTTGTATGTCTCATTTAGATTGCCTCTCATTCTTCTAGACTTCAGAGAATATAGGCCCAATTTACTCAGCCTCTCATCATAGGACAACCCCCCCATCCCAGGGACAGGGCTGCACTGCCTCCAGTGCAAGTATATCCTTTCTTAAATGTGCAGACCAAAACTGCGCACAGTATTCCAGGTGTGGTTTCACCAAAGCCCTGTACAATTTTAGTAAGACTTCTTTATTCCTGTACTTCAATTCCCTTGCATAAAGGCCAACAAGCCATTTGCCTTTCTAATAGCCTGCTGCACCTGCATGTTAACTTTGTGTGTTCCTTGTACGAGTACCCCCAAGTCTCTCTGAATATTAACACTTATTAGTTTCACACCTTTTAAAAAATATTCTGCTGTTCTATTTTTATGACCAAAGTGAACAACTTCACACTTCCCTACATTATACTCCATTTGCCATCTTGTTTCCCACTCACTTAAACTGTTTATGTCTCTTTGCAGAATCTCTACATCCTCCCCGCAGTTTACCTTTCCACCGAGCTTTGTATCATCAGCAAACTTAGATACATTACTCTCTGTCTCTTTATCCAAGTCATTAATATAGAGTGTAAATAGCTGAGGCCCCAGCACTGATCTTTGTGGCACCCCACTATTCATTGTCGGCCAACTTGAAAATGTCCCATTTTTGCCCACTCTCTGCTTCCTGTCTGTTAACCAATCCTCTATTCCTGGTAATACACTACCCCCAAAGTCATGAGCCCTTATCTTGCCTATTAATCTTTTATGTGGCATCTTATCAAATACCTTTTGAAAATCCAGGCATACTACATCTACTGATTCCCCTTTATCTACCTAACTAGTTACATGCTCAAAAAACTCTAATAAATTTGTCAAACAGGATTCCCCTTTCGTAAAACCATGCTGACTTGTTCTAATCATACTATACTTTTCCAAGTGCAACATTAAGAATTCTTTAATGATAGTTTCCAGCATTTTCCCAATGACCAATGTTAGGCTAACTGACCTGCAATTACAACAGTTACTACACTTCAAGTGTACGCTATTGGCTGCAAAGTGGTTTGAGACCTCCTGAGGTCATGAAAGGAAGCAATATAATGCAAGTTATTTCTTTCCTTTACATAAGAAAAGCTGAGGGTGCTTTGGGGGAAGGAAGCAGTAAGGATTTCTTTAGGGAACGGGATGATGAGAATGAGCCACAACTCTTGCATCTATGCTTTCAAAATGAGTTTATGTGGGACTGTGATGAAATCTTGAAGAATGCACTTGTTCAGATGTATTTGAAATGCACCAATTCGAGTATCCTCTGGGGCATACCAATGCCTCAATAGGCTTGATGTAGGATTATACCAAATCACACACTGATGGTCTCCTAACAGCAGATCGATCATCAGTCTCTGTGATCTTACTTTCAATGCCAGAATAAAGAAAACCCCAAAACACATCATGTTGTTGACTTGAAAAGACTGAAACTGTGACCAAAGTGGTTAAGATTGAAGATGAAACGGAGCTGCCTCAGAGCCAACCACAGATTGGAGTAGTAGCACGCAGGGAGCTGGAACTCCAACGAAATATGAACAAACAGTCTCATGTTATAAATAGTTTGCTACATTTCCCTCCTTCCCCCTCATTTCAGCACAACTATTGATAGTGAAAGTATAATTTGTTCCCTTTCTCCCAATCTGGTCTAGCAAAACTTATTTCCAGGGAGATAGGGAGGGTAAAAATGTCTGGCGAATGCATCAAAGCTGGGGGCGCAAAGGTCCTGCAGGATTTAACAGCAGGACCTCATTATAATTATATTCTTCCATTTCTGCCGCATCAGCCGCACAAATTGTCAGGCTGGTGGGCGGGAAAACCAGCACGAGGAAGCTGCAGTCAGGACCTTTGGTGACAGCCTTGGCAATCAGGAGAGGTCAAGGTGGGAGATCAGGGTTGAGAGGTGGGGTGGGTGGGGAATGGGCAGGGAGGTCAGCTGTGACCGTGGCATGGAATGGACATCAGTGCTTTGCAAGGGGAGGTCTTTGAATGCGGCATGGAAGACAGAGGCCAGTAATTGGTGAAGGAAAGTCCGAAGGCTTCTTTGAGGGGTCAGAGAGAGAACTCCTGCTCTTCCTGGCCCACTTGGAGTTCTGTAAAAAGAACTTACCTTGTAGATTTTATTTTTGCAATTTAAGACTACATGAAAAGTAAGCAGTCCTTCCTAAACAAAGAACTCCGAAAATTGATTAACACCAGTGGATACTAATGACAGTTTATATATGGGTACAATTATATATGTTGCAGGAGAATTAACTGTAAAATTGATATCAGGATTGGGCCTTTGTAAATATTACATTACAACAGTGACTACTCTTCAAAAGTACCTCATTGGCTGGAAAGCACTTTGAGAAGTCCTAAGGTTGTGAGAGGCACTATATAAATGCAAGTCTTAAATCTTTCATATCCACAAAATATTTCTTCTTCTTATTCACTGCTGGGTTTTCAAAGCCCTGGGAAACCCACATGGCAACTGCTAAATTTAATTCAGACTCCCAATTGAACTGTGGGAGCCTGAATTAAATATGTTAATGAAGTGTTCTACCTTTCCATGGCAGGACACTCGCACACCACAAAATCCACCGCCACAAAAATGGCAGGAGGCGTGTATGCACTTTTAAATGTGTTTTCAAAATTTTAACCAACCCTGACCCTCTCCTGCTTATCATTTGGGGTGGTGAGGGATGCATGAGGGAATTAATACCACGGCCATTAATTCTGAATAATATCCTGTAGGATTGTTGACGATGGCACATTGGACAGATTGCAACACCACCAGCCTTGGGCATGCAGCTCAGCAACAGTCACGGCAAACATGTACAGAGAGTTAGAGAACAGGGACTAAAAAGGACAGAGGAAACAAAATTATACATGTCGGGAGATCATAAAAGCAACACACAGTCCCACAGATATGGTGCAGTAATCAAGGTCAAGGAATAGCAAATGAGATCTGGGAATAGGGAGTGGAGAAAATCAGACTCAAGACCCCTAAGAAGGGCAAGACATGTAGATATGAGTTTATGGTTTGACATTATGCTATGCAATACAGTACAGTGGGTACAGACCTGATGATGTGCAATAATGTGAACATTTCCACTAAAGTTTCCATGATAAATATTGCAGGAGAAATGCTACGTCTACACCAATTCAAAAGTGGAACCAATTTTGAGGGCCTCCTGTGCTGACCATGTGAATGTGAATGCATGTGTGCAGGTGACAGCTGAAGTCTCCCAAATGTTGATTTTATTTGCACAAGGACATTTTTAAAAATTCGTTCTTGGGATGTGAGCATTGCCAGCAAGGCCAGCATTTATTGCCCATCCTTTGAGAAGGTGGTGGTGAGCCGCCATCTTGAACCGCTGCAGTCCATGTGGCATCAGCACACCCATAGTGCTGTTAGGCAGGGATCAAGTGACTCCCTCTCCTGATGAGTGGGTCTTCCATTTTGTCCCAGGGTAAACTCAGGACTGGCACAGATGGCACTCAGATTGATCTTAGTGCAAGGTAAAAGCAGCTTAGCTTACTGACCAAATCTACCAGTTTATTTGAAATCTGAATCTACTAGTTTAGTTGTTTTTCAGTGTTGGACACAGTGGTGAGTTTTATTGACTCTATTATTAACCCATGTTAGCCGTGTTTCCCAGAGATCAGAAAACCCAGGGCCAGGAGGAGCAGCAGTGCTTCCACCTGGCCCAACAAGCTAACCGGCAAAACTCCCGCCACCTCCACAATCTCCCCCCCACCCCCACCCCCGAATCCTGCCACCACTCATCCTCCTATGATTGTCCCCTGACCCCACAATGATCACCAGCTCCACGACGATGGGGAAAACCTGCATTTCTGAGTTTCCTAAGCATAACTCCTCTCCACTGCTCCAAAACCTTGTCCCAGTGAATATGGGGGCCATCATTTCAATTAGGTTTGTGTGTGGCCCTTCTATCTGGAATTGATTCTTGGAAGATGCGAAAGAGGAATTTGGGGGTGATGCACCTGCTTAAACTGGAGGGGGACCAATATCCTTGCGGGGCGATTTGCTAGTCCTACTCAGAAGGGTTTAAACTAGTCTTGCAGGGGGGTGGGACCCAAAGTAGTAGTCTCTCCAATGAGATAGTTGAGGCAAATGTAGAGATTAAAGCAAGCAAGTCCAGTAGGCAGGCCGGGCAGGGGCAGGACAGGGAGTGTGGAAGGTCTGGTAGGCTAAACTGCATTTACTTTAATGCAAGAAGCCTTACAGATAAGGCAGATGAACTCAGAGCATGGATTGGTACATGGGATTGTGATATTATAGCTATTACGGAAACGTGGTTGAGGGATGGGCAGGACTGGCAGCTCAATGTTCCGGGGGTACCGATCCTTCCGGCGTGACAGAGGTGGAGGTAAGAGAGGAGGGGGAGTTGCACTATTGATTAGAGAGGACATCACGGCAGTACTTAGAGAGGATATCCCGGGGGGAATGTCCAGCAAGGCCATATGGGTAGAACTTAGAAATAAGAAAGGGGTGATCACTTTGATGGGATTATACTATAGGCCCCCCAATAGTCAGAGGGAAGTGGAGGAGCATATATGTAGGGAAATCACAGATAGGTGTAGGAATTATAGGGTTGTAATAGTCGGTGATTTTAACTTCCCTAACATTGACTGGGACTGCCTTAGTGCTAAGGGATCAGATGGGGAAGAATTTGTTATGTGTGTCCAGGATAGTTTTCTGAAGCAGTATGTGGATGACCCTACTAGAGAAGGGGCTACACTCGACCTCCTCTGAGGAAATGAGGATGGGCAGGTGGTTGATGTGTCAGTGGGGGAGCACTTTGGGACCAGTGCCCATAACTCTAATAGCTTCAAGATAGTTATGGAAAAGGATAGGACTGGTCCTCAGGTTGAAGTCCTAAATTGGGGGAAGGCTAATTTCGATGGCATCAGACAGAAACTCTCAAAAGTTGAATGGGAGAGGCTGTTTACAGGTAAAGGGACGTCTCGCAAGTGGGAGGCTTTTAAAAGTGAGATAGGAAGAGCTCAGGGCCGGCATGTTCCTGTTAGATGGAAGGGCAAGGCTGTCAAGTTTAGGGAACCTTGGTTGACGAGGGATATTGAGGGTCTGGTCAGGACAAAGAAGGAGGCATATGTCAGGTATAGGCAGCTGGAATTAAGCGAGTCCCTCGAGGAGTATAGGGGATGTAGGAGTACACTTAAGAAGGAAATTAGGAGGGAGAAAAGGGGCCATGAGATTTCCCTGGCAGATAAGATAAAGGAGAATCCTAAAAGATTCTATAAGTATATTAAGAGTAAAAGGGTAGCTAGGGAGAGAGTAGAACCCCTTAAAGATCAGTGTGGCAATCTATGTGTGGAGCCACGGGAAATGGGCGAGGTCTTAACTGAATATTTCTTGTCTGTATTTACCGTGGAGAAGGTCATGGAAGCTAGTGAGCTCAAGGGAGGGAACACCGATATTCTGGAGCATATCAACATTACAAAGGAGGAGGTGTTGGAGATATTGAAGCGCATTAAGGTGGATAAATCCCCAGGGCCTGACCAGGTGTATCCTAGGATGCTATGGGAAGCAAGGGAGGAGATTGCTGGGGCCCTGGCAGAGATTTTTGTACCATCGTTAGCCACAGGTGAGGTACCGGAAGACTGGAGGATAGCTAATGTTGTGCCTTTATTTAAGAAGAGCAGCAGGGATAAGCCAGGGAACTACAGGCCGGTGAGCCTTACATCAGTGGTAGGCAAGTTATTGGAAGGGATTCTGAGAGACAGGATTTATAAGCATCTGGAAAGGCAAGGTCTGATTAGGTTTAGTCAGCATGGCTTTGTGCGTGGGAAATCATGCCTCACGGATTTGATTGAGTTTTTCGAGGAGGTGACCAAGAGGATTGATGAGGGCATTGTGGTGGACGTTGTCTACATGGACTTTATCAAGGCCTTTGACAAGGTCCCGCATTATAGGCTGGTCTAGAAGGTTTGAACACATGGGATCCAGGGTGAGCTAGCCAATATGATACAAAATTGGCTTGGTGATAGGAGGTGGTAGTGGAGGGTTGTTTTTCAGATTGGAGGCCGGTGAGCAGTGGTGTGCCGCAGGGATCGGTGCTGGGCCCTCTGTTGTTTGTCATATATATTAATGAATTTGATGTGAATGTAAGGGGCATGATTGGTAAGTTTGCAGATGACACCAAAATTGGTGGTATAGTGGACAGTGAAGAAGGTTGTCTAAGGTTACAACAGGATATAGATCAACTGGGAAAGTGAGCAAGGGAGTGGCAAATGGAATTTAATGCAGACAAGTGTGAAGTGATGCATTTTGGGAAGTTAAACCAGGGCAGGACATATACAGTGAATGGCAGGGCCCTGGGGAGTGTTCTTGAGCAGAGAGACCTTGGGGTGCAAGTACATAGTTTCCTGAAAGTGGCAACACAGGTAGACAGGGTGGTGAAGAAAGTGTTTGGCATGCTTGCCTTCATCGGCCGAGGCATTGAGTACAAGATTTGGGACGTCATGTTACAGTTGTACATGATGTTGGTTAGGCCGCATTTGGAGTACTGTGTGCAGTTCTGGTCGCCGCACTACAGGAAAGATGTGATTAAGCTAGAGAGGGTGCAGAAAAGATTCACAAGGATGTTGCCTGGTTTGGAGGGCTTGAGTTATAAAGAGAGATTGGATAAGCTGGGTCTGTTTTCCATGGAGCGAAGGAGGCTGAGAGGGGACATGATTGAGGTATATAAAATTATGAGAGGCATAGATAGGGTAGATAGCCTGAGTCAGTTTCCCATGGTAGGGGTGACTAAAACTAGAGGGCATAAATTTAAGATGAGAGGGAGGAGGTTTAAAGGGGATACAAAGGGGTACATTTTTCACACAAAGAATAGTGGGTATCTGGAATGAGCTGCCTGAGGAGGTGGTGGAGGCAGGAACAGTAGCAACATTTAAGAGGCATCTGGACAGGTACTTGAATGAGCAAGGCATAGAGGAATATGGAATTAATGCAGGCAGGTGGGATTAGTTTGGATAGGCATTATGGTCGGCATGGACGCGGTGGGCCGAAGGGCTGTACGACTCTATGACTCTATTATGTGCATTCTCGTCTTGTGCTTATTCCATGCTGCATGCTTGGCACCTCCACTTGATGACTCAGTGATCAGGAACTCTTCACATGTAACGTCTCACGCTTTAACTTTGCCCCAGATCTTCTGAGCACAACCTCCAATGCCAAGGTTGCTGGGACAGCCTTGTGTTCATTGCTGTAAAACAAAGTATCTACAAATCCCACAGAGTTGGGGTTGCCATCTCTGGTTGGATGTATTCTAATCCAATGCCACGCTTCTGCTAATGGTTAATCAACACGTCTATCTTTGTGGTATTCCACCTTCCCATGATAATTGGAAAGTGAACAGACCCTTTGGCCTGAATTTTAGCCTGGAGGTGCATTCCTTTAAGTGGGGGTGTGCTATTTACGGTCAGAAGTATGGGTTTCCTGAATGTCCTGCAGTTTTTAACTTGACAACTTTACTCTTTTATACTGTCAGCTACCTGCCCTGAGCCAGGCTGATTGACAGACTGGAGGCTAATGGGACGGAAAAGCCTACAGCAGGAATCTGCAGCCAAGCAGGCCAGGGAGTAGGCTGGTATAGTGGGGAGGGGAGATCTGGTGCTGGGTTCTGCTCGCAGAAGAGTGTTCTGATTGCAGCCTGGACGAAGGCTCCGATCACAATGGGGGGTATCCAATCATCAGGGGGAAGGGAGTTTCCAATTGCAGGGGTGAGGTTGGGTGGTATTGTTATGATCGCGGGAGGGGGTTCTGGTCATGGGGGTGGTACTGATCTCAGGAAGAATCTGGTAGCAAGAGGGGAGAGAGTCCTAGGGTCCCAATCATGGGCAGAGGTATTTTAATCGCAATGCATTTTCAATTGCGGGGAGGGGGTTGTGATCACGGTGCAGGTGGGAAACTCCAATCTGGCGGTGGGGCCCTATCATGGTGTCTCCAATTTTGATTGTGGGGAGTTCCGACCACAGTGGGAAGGGTAGATGGTGGAGGGAGGGGGTTTGCAGGTGGTGATGCAGGGGAGCACGTAGCCTGCATTTTTAATGCCCCTTTCTACTGGATTGCTTGCAGCTGTGTCCGGAGATTAACCTTTAATTCCTGGAAAGTCCTGGCCCATCCTCGAAGGATGACAACCCTACTGATAGGAAGGAGGGTGGTGGCAAGGGAAAAACAAACAAGAAAAAGGAAAGACATGAGAGAAACATTGGAAAATAGGATGAGAGTGAAGAATAGAATGCTGACAGTCAGCTGTGGTTCATTGTGCAAGCACAGTTTGTCACTTTCTTAACCACACTTGCTTTGGTGTCAGATGACAACTCAGGTACGTGATGCATGACTGAAAGTTCCACACCCAGGCTTCGTCCAATGTTAACAGCTATCACTCGCCAATTTGCATCAAGGATGTGCAATCCTGAAGAAAGTGCCCTTGTCTTCAAATGCTTTCCTCAGAACACTCTAGATTAAAATTGCTTCCTTCACCTCCTGAAGGACGAGCACTACTTGAGAACAGTAAATGTCAAAGAAAGTGATTGTATAAGTCTGACAATGACTGGGTGTGAGGTGATTCACTGTTGGTTGCTCAGTTCATATTGCACTCAATTCTATGCAGGCTGAAAGACCTTTCATTTTTGCAGCCTCCGCAGCACTAATAGATATCATTGCATTGGGAATGATAGCACAGTGGTAATGTTATAGACTAGTAATCCAACAGCTGAGATTCATGCTCTGTAGACATGAGCTCAAATCCCACCATGGCAAACAAAGAACAAAGAACAGTACAGCACAGGAACAGGCCATTCGGCCCTCCAAGCCTGCGCCGATCTTGATGCCTGCCTAAACTAACACCTTCTGCACTTCCGGGGCCCATATCCCTCTATTCCCTTCCTATTCATGTATTTGTCAAGATGTCTCTTAAACGTCGCTATCGTATCTACTTCCACCACCTCCCCTGGCAGTTGGGAGAATTTAAATTCAATTAAATAAATCTGGAATTTAAAAAAAGCTAGTTTCACAATAACAATGAAACTTCAGGATTATCATTAAAAACCCATCTGGTTCACTAATGCTCTTTCAGGCTCACAGCAATGTAATTGACTCTCAAATGGCCTTGCAAGCCACTTATTTAAACCAAACCACTACAGGAAAAGCTAAATAAGAATAAAACTGGACGGATCACCTGGCATCGACCTAGGCACCAGATCCAAAAAAGACACACTTGGCAAATCCCTCCTCACTAACATCTGAGGATGTGTTCCAAAATTGGGAGAGATGTCCCAGAGACTGGTTAAGCAACAGCCTGATATAATCACACTCACCAAATCATATCTTACAACCAATGTCCCAAACTACTCCATCACCATCCCTGGGTCTGTCCTGCTGGTGAGACAGGACACCCCCGGTAGAGGTATTGGCAGAGGAAGCGGTTCTGGGAGTTCTCAACATTGACTCCAAACCCAATGAAGTCTCATGGGATCAGGCCAAATGTGGACAAGGAAACCTACTGCAGATTACCACCTGCTGCCCTCCCTCAGCTGATGAATCAGTACTCCTCCATATGGAACACCATTTAGAAGTAGCACTAAGGGTTGCAAAGGCCCAGAATGTACTCTGTGTGGGGGACTTCAATGTCCATCACCAAGAGTGGCTCAGTAGCATGACTTCTGACCAAGCTGGCTGAGTCCTGAAGGACGTATCTGCAAGACTGGGCCTGCAGCAGGTAGTGAACCAACATGAGGGAAAAACCAACATGACCACATCATCACCAATCTAGCTGTCACAGATGCATAAGCCTGTGATAGGATTAACAACCATACAATCTTTGTGGAAATGAAGTTGCATGTTCACACTGAAGACATGCTCTATTGGGTTGTGTGGCACTCCCACTGTACTAAATGTGATAGATTCAGAACAGAATAGATCAAAACTGGACATCCATGAGGCTCTGTGGATCATCAGCAGAATTAGAATTGTATGCCACCACAATTTGGTATCTCCCTTGCTCCACCATTGCCAGCCAGCCAGAGGACTAGCCACACCCCTAGTCAAGTTGCTCCAGTGCAGCTACAACACTGGCATCTACCCAACAATGTGGAAAATTGCCAAGGTATGTCCTGTCCACAAAAAGTAGGACAAATCTGATCAGGCCACATACTGTCCCATCAGTCTACTCCCAATTATCAGCAAAGTGATGGAAGGTGTCGTTCACAGTGCTGTCAAGTTACACTTACTCAGCAATAACCTGCTCCCCAATCCTCAGTTTGGGTTCCACCAGAAACCGCAGGTTCCAAGCCACATTAGAGCCTTGGTCCGAACATGGACCAAAGAGCTGAACTCCAGATGTGAGGTGACAGTGATTGGCCTTGACATCAAAAAAGCATTTGACAGAGTGTACCATCAAAGAGCCCCCGTAAAACTGAAATCAATGGGAATCAGGGAGAAAATTCTCTTCTGGTTGGAGTCATACCTAACACAAAGGACAATGGTTGTGGCCAAACACCTCAGCCCCAGGAGTCCCTCATTGCAGTGTCTTAGGCCCAACCATCTTCAGCTGTTTCATCAATGATCTTCCTTCCATATCATAAGGTCAGAAGTGGGTGCATTTGCTGATGTTTGAGGAGTGTTCAGTAGCCAGTTGTAACTCCTCAGATACTGAAGCAGTCTGTGCCCGCAAGCAGTAAGACCTGGACAACATTAAGGCAGGGCTGATAATTGGAAAGTAACATTCATGCCACACTAGTGGCAGGCAATGACCATCTCCAACAAGAGAGAATATAGCCATCTCACCTTGACATTTAACAGCATTACCATTGCTGAATCCCCCACCATCAACATTCTAGGGGTTACCATTGACCAGAAACTGAACTGGACCTGCCCAGGAAATACTGTGGCTGCAACAGCATGTCAGAGGCTGGGAATTCTGTAGTGACTATCTCATTCCCTGACTCCCCAAATACTATCCACGTCTAAAAGGTACAAGTCAGAAGTATGTTGGAATACTCTCCACTTGTCTGGATGGGTGCAGCTCCAACATTGCTCAAGAAGCTGGACACATCCAGGACAAAGTACTCCACTTGACAGGCACTCCATTCGACAACTTAAGCATTCAATGCTTCCGCCATCATCACACCATGGCTGTAGTATGTACCATCTACAAGATGCCCTGCATTCTATAGCATCTTCCAAACCTTTACCTCCTAGAAGGCCAAGGGCAGCAGGTGCATAGCAACACCACCACTGCAAGTTCCTCTCTAAGACACACACCATCCTGACTTGGAACTATATCGCTGTTCCTTTACTGTCACTGGGTAAATATTTCTGGAACTCCATCTCTAACAGCACTGTGGGTGTACCTACACCACATGGTCTGCAGCAGTTCAAGAAGGTGGTTCACCACCACCTTCTCAAGGGCAATTAGGGATGGGCAATAAATGCTTGCCTTGCCAGCGATGCCCACATCCCATGACTGAATTTTAAAAAATTGGATAATCAAACAGCTATCCGGCCATGAATCGCACAAGAACTGTTTGTTTATTTGGACCTCGGATGTAGGCCCTGATGTAATGTTTCTGGCATGAATGAGCATTTTTCAAGGTGCTTGTATATCTTTTGATGTTTAATCAGGCCAACAAGCTACAGAGGCTGCAGCGTTTGTTCATGTGCTCAAGTTCATATCTGCTCTTGCATAAGGCTACATTCTATGTTGTGGTTTAGTCAACCAGCCTTCTGCGTCATCAGCCCACAATCAGCAGGTACCTAGTATAGCAACTGGTGTGCATGCTATACGCACAAAACTGTTTAATTAATGACGTTGCAGCAGCATCGCTATATCAGTGTGAACTGAGCGAAAGGAAATCAGATTCTGGGGAAACATTGGCAGTTTTTGCAGCTTTCAACATCAGCAAAATGTTAGAAGAAAGATTTTAGCTTGGCAGGGGTTGCAATGGGCAACTACATTTAAAGCTATAAGGAGGATATGCTTTTAAAGACTCTGCTATTACTACAGTGTCTCACTTAACAGGAGCGCAGATCAGGCAACTGGGCACATTGGCATCAACGACAGATTCTCTGATCTGTGCTCCGATGGAATGGGCCCTGTCTTCAAATTTGCTCCATGGAGCTTGCTGGCCAATGCCTAACTTGCACCAAGTCCCTTTCACCCATCAGCAATGTTCACTTAAGTTTCTCTTCGCTGTGTGTGGCTGGCTTTTTGCACAGCGTGGTCCTTTTATGATTGCCGCGCAGTCACGCATGCGCACGTCTTAAAGGGAATGTTGGTTGTGCGCAATCGGTTCTCTACACTGCATACTGTGGGCTACTGCGCTGTTGCACTCTGGCGCAACCTCGAGGAAACATTGCCCATCTCCCTTGACCTATATTGGGATTTGGTTCACCAACAGCTCAATTTAAAAATTCTCATCCTTGAATTCAAATCCCTCCATGGCCTCACTCCCTCTTCCCCTATCTATGTGACCTCCTTCATCTCTATAACCCTCTGTGATCTCTGCGTTTCTCCAGTTCTGGCCTTTTGCACATCCCTGATTTTCAATGCTGAATCACTGGCAGTCGTGTCTTAAGCTGCCTGAGTCTAAGGCTCTGCAATCCCCTCCCTAAACCTTTTCACTTCTCTCTGCTCCGTTAAGCTTACCTCTTCGACCAAGTTTTTGGTTACCTACCCTAATATGACCTTATGCAACTTGCTGTCAAATTTTGTCTGATTTCACTCCTGTCAAGCATCCTGGGGCATTTTACTGCATTAAAGGTGCTATATAAATGCCAGTTGTTGTTGTTGTATATCAACATATGTCATGCCTTTAAATCGATTCAGTTCTGCTGAGTACCTTCAGCAAGTGTACAAGCGTTGGGCTTTTATTTGTGAAAATGCCCTGTCCTATAAACCGGGGCTTTTCAAACATGGATGCATGAACACAGCTGCCAAAAAATATGGCTAGTGCCAGCCTGACTGAGGCAAGGTCTCTTCATTCCCCTAGTGGATTCATTGTGGAGTATCCGCGATGCTGAGGACGTCATGGATAGCACATTTAGCGAGTGGGGGGGCGGGGCTGTTGGTCACACTGCACATAATGCCTGCACAGGCAGAAAAGGGACGGGTGACCACCAGGCGCAGTAGTAGGCACAGACAGGTAGTGCAGGGGTCCCCTGTGGCCATCCCCCTCTCAAACAGATTTATCACTTTGAATACTGTTGGGGGGATGGCCTCCCAGTGTGAGAATAAGAAATACTGAAATGTTGTTTCTACAGCTTGTGGAAAATTACCAAGAAGTCATTTCTACACAACATAATGAAATCACTGAAAAAGAGAACTGATAAGGGTATGTAAGTAAAGACCTTGAGACAGTACAGCAGTTAAAAATTGTGCTTATGCAGAGAAAAGAAAAACAGCAAGAGTTAGAACAAAGGATGTAGTGAATGAGTAACTGACAGCTGCAAGTTAAAACACACACAATGGAGAGCCAAATAAGGTAAAACAAAAACAAGAGTCAGGGGCTAGAAAGTTAGAGTAGGGGGAGAAGTAAACAGAGGAGGAGACTGTAGCAACCATAGGATAGGTTAGTGTCATAATACGTTATAACCAATAATGTAAAATAAAGGCGTGGACAAATGGATTTGTATTGTATTAACATGAACTGAATATGTTGATCGGTGTGCCTGCTTGTAGGACACCCGATCTTGCAAGAACGTTAAATAAACTTACTTCTTCAGAGTTTGACTTGGTGTAAATTATTATTAAGTGGGCTACGTTCCTCACAATTGGGGGCTCGTCCGGGATCTCTTCATCATTGCCGGGACCGCGGCCGACGACAGACGAGAAGACGCGTCCCGTTAATTTAAAAACGGTCTCGTTTCTCTCGTTGGTAGCGGACCCGAGTAATCGACTGAAAACGATCCTAGGGAAGTCACTCTGAACGAGTATTTAGTGCGGCAGGTACACACGTAAAGTCAGGCAACTCCGTGCACGGACCAAGGTAAGAAAAACGACTTTTAAGTATTATCTTGGTGACTTATGGTTAACTGTAGGATAAGACCTTCTAAGTACTAAAGGTCCTTGAGGAGTGAATTTTACAGTCCTGCAGTATAAGACCCTTCAGCTAGGAGGTGAGTACCGTAAGGTATAAGACCCTTCAGCTAGGAGGTGAATACCGTAGGGTACAAGACCCTTCAGTTAGGAGGTGAATGCTGTGGGGCAGTATAAGACCCTTCAGCTAGGAGGTGAGTACTGTATGGTATAAGACCCTTCAGTTAGGAGGTGAATACCATAAGGTATAAGACCCTTCAGCTAGGAGGTGAATACCGTAGGGTACAAGACCCTTCAGTTAGGAGGTGAATACTGTCGGGTATAAGACCCTTCAGCTAGGAGGTGAATACCGTAAGGTATAAGACCCTTCAGTTAGGAGGTGAATACTGGTTAAATGTAGGATAAGACCTTCTAAGTACTGAAAGTCCTTGAGGAGTGAATTTTACAGTCCTGCAGTATAAGACCCTTCAGCTAGGAGGTGAGTACTGTATGGTATAATACCCTTCAGTTAGGAGGTGAATACTGTAAGGTATAAGACCCTTCAGCTAGGAGGTGAATACCGTAGGGTACAAGACCCTTCAGTTAGGAGGTGAATACTGTGGGGTATAAGACCCTTCAGCTAGGAGGTGAGTACTGTATGGTATAAGACCCTTCAGTTAGGAGGTGAATACCGTAAGGTATAAGACCCTTCATCTAGGAGGTGAATACCGTAGGGTACAAGATCCTTCAGTTAGGAGGTGAATACTGTAAACCATGGGAAATAAATCGTCTAAAAAGGAAGACGATGGGAGACAAGGAAAGTCTGCCGGCAACATCCCTCCAGAAAGTCCATTGGGATGGATGTTGGAGTATTGGGATTTAGAGTCAAAAACCAAGGAGAAAAAGAACCAAATATGATCTAAGGACAGCAAGAAGGACCACCCCTAAACCGGACGATAACGACGACGATAGAGACAGAGAGTTTCCTAAGACAATGATGCCCTTGAGAGAGGTACCAATAGGAAATAATGAAATTGGATTTGTTAGTGCACCATTAACGTCAGGAGAGGTAAGAGCGTTTAAAAAGGAAATGAAAGTCCTCGTAGAAGACCCCTTAGGATTGGCAGACCAAGTAGATCAATTTCTCGGTCCAAGTATATATACTTGGACGGAATTAATGTCCATAATGAACATCTTATTTACGAGTGAAGAAAGGGGAATGATTAGACGGTCTGCAATGAAAATTTGGGAAAGAGAAAACCCTCCCGGGGTAGGGGGAAACGAACCAGCCGAACAAAAATACCCTAATCAAGACCCGCAGTGGCAGAACAATAACGTCGGCCATAGGGGCCAGATGAAAGACCTTAGAAATCTGATAGTAAAAGGCATTAGGGAATCTGTCCCGAAATCACAAAATTTGAATAAGGCCTTCGAAGTAAGACAGGAAAAGGATGAGACTCCCTCAAATTTCTTACAAAGATTACGGGACACAATGAGGAAATATTCAGGTTTAGATCCAGAAGACCCGGTTGCCCAAGGACTCCTTCGAGTCCATTTTGTGACAAAATCATGGCCAGACATCCAAAAGAAAATTCAAAAGATAGATGGATGGAGTGAAAAACAATTGGACGAACTGCTCAGAGAAGCGCAGAAAGTTTTCGTTAATAGAGATGAAGCCAGAGAAAAACAGTGAAGCTTAAATGAGATGGTAATTGTACAAGTGCTCCACCCTTTTATGTTGTAAACAAGTAGTGCCTTTACAGAGTTACTGCAGGCCCCTCTTATGGCACAAGCAGGCGACGTATTGAGTGCGACCCCTCTGGGTGTTGAAGGCTGTTTCTAGACAAATAGAGACCATTAAAGGCACCTAGGTGGGATCAAGGGATTGATTTTTAAAAATGTTTTGAAGAATCAAAGCGGGGACTGTGAGAACAGAATTTAGATTTTAGAATTTTTAAGAACAGAATTACATGGGAACATTTAAGATGAAACAATTAATCAGTCATGTATTGCTAACAAGCTAGCTTCAGTGCTGCAGGGAGGGACAGCCTATCAGAAATGACTTCATAACTTCAGGGCTGCCGAGGCAACTTGGCCTTGCAGCTGGTACAGCGAGAGAGAGAGAGAGACATTGTACTTCAACAGCACTCTTCTTATCACCCAGACATGACAATCCTAGGGAAAAGTTAGAATGAAAAACATAATGACCAGGCTAATACACGCCCCCTTGTTAGAAGGTGGCTCAGCCTACCCTTCTGATTCAGCAGTTGCTGAGTTTTTTATATTTGCTTTTATATTATACTGTTTAAATGTTATTTGAGTAAATAGATCCACATAATCCTAGTGAATATATATAATCATATATAAGTTGATCAGTAGAGAGAAGGTTATCATAGAATGATAAAAGGGGGGAATGTGGAAGTGAGCAGAAAGGCATGGCACTGATACTTGAAACAAGGTTACCCTGGACCAAATGTTTACCTATAGCGATACTCAGAATTCGGACAGCCCCTAGAAAAGATGTGGGACTGTCCCCTATGAAATGCTATTCGGATTACCCTATATGGGAACCAGGGGCGAGATGCCAACCTTAGAAACTAAAGATTCGTTTCTAAAGAACTATATACTGGCGTTGTCTTCCTCATTGTCATTCCTCAGGAAGCAAGGCCTGTTAGCACAGACCCCACCTCTCGAATTTGCAGTGCACAAGATCCAACCAGGAGATTGGGTTCTGGTGAAATCGTGGAAAGAGACTAAACTACAACCGAACTGGGAAGGACCATACCAGACTCTCCTAACCACTGAAACAGCCATAAGAACGGCAGAAAGAGGTTGGACCCACTACACAAGAATCATGGGGCCGGTACAACCCCCGGCCGAGGAAGGAACTTGGACAACTGAATTAACAGAAGAACCATTGAAAATAAAGCTAAAAAGACTTTGAGTAACGAACTTTTTTTTATATAGCGGCGCGAGCGCGGAAATACTGTCTGTAATATTGTGTGCCTTCTCTCTTTCTCTCTTTCTTTTCAAAAGTAGCCAGGAAATAAAATGGGTTGGATGTTTTTGTATTACCCACTTCCAATTAGACAACAAGGTGTTTGGAGTAACAGTTAGAGAAGGGAAAAAGAAAGGTGAATTAAAATGTTGTTTTCAGGTAACAATAGATAAGACTGGTAAACCATCTAACAAACTAAAAGGGACCTCTCATAACGATCCTAACATAGTAAAAATAATAGAGGTAAAAGTCTTGAGAAAGACAATTGAGATAGAAACCGGTTACGGGGACACAAATGCCTGGGTAGAATGGATAAAATATACTGTAAAAAGTTTGAACAAAAACAATTGCTATGCTTGTGCATCTGGTAGACCGATAGCTCAAGTAGTATCTTTCCCGCTGGGGTGGGAGCGTGACCGAAAGGGCATGGAATGCATGTTAGCCCTATATCAAGATAAGACGGCTTGGGGTATTCAAAACTTGCATATCCTTGTCATTAATGTTCCCTCCCCTAGAGAAAAAAGATTCAAGGACTCCCCCTTCATTTTTAGCCACCGGTGTGAATCACACATCATGCGTAAGTCGACACGGTGCGGAGCTAACCAGAAATATGGGAGAGTTGAAGTCATGCATAGAGACTGAGGACGTAACTGGAAGAGTCAGGGGAGGGAACTAATCATCATTGAATGTCCCCAGAGCGGATTTATGGTGGTATTGCGGAGGAAAAATCCTGAGACAGACCCTACCCTCCCAGTGGAAGGGGACGTGCGCAATTGTTCAATTGGCAATACCATTCACCTTGGCATTTGAGAAACAAAAGATAATAACGAGGGAAAGGGATAAAAGGGAAGCGATAGCGAACTCTTTTGACGACCAGGTATACATGGATTTCATAGGGCCCTGATGAATTCAAGGCCCGAAACCAAATAACCGCCGGTTTCGAGTCTTTGTTTTGGTGGGTCACGATTAACAAAAATGTAGATTTGGATAAATTATATTTATTACAACCAACAAAGATTTATAAATTATACTAGAGATGCGGTAAAAGGTATAGCTGAACAATTAGATGCCACTAGTAGAATGGCTTGGGAAAATCGACTGGCTCTAGATATGATCTTAGCAGAAAAAGGAGGCGTATGTATAATGTTAGGAGGGAAATGTTGCACATTCATCCCAAATAACACAGCACCCGATGGTTCAATCACCCGAGCACTGCAAGGGTTAACAACTTTAGAGGAAGGGATGGCTGAAAATTCAGGAGCAGACACTTCCCTGACGGGGTGGCTTGAATCCTGGTTTGGAAAATGGAAAGGCATGATAATCTCGGTTTTTACCTCCCTGATCATGGTTGTCGGAATACTAATAGCCATCGGGTGTTGTATTATTCCTTGTGTAAGAGGGCTGACACAGCGATTGATTGAGACAGCTTTGACGAAGCAGATGTCAATACAAAGAGGCCAGGAAGAGAGTATGTACCTGTTAGGTAATGACAAAGTGGATAGTATCAACGGAAATACAGACATTGAAAAGGCGGCTGAAATAATGCTCAGAGAATTTGAGAGGACATATGAGAACCCTCCGCAGTATGTAGAAAACAACAAGGATTAAGTAAAAGAAAAGGGGGAATTGTGAGAATAAGAAATACTGAAATGTTGTTTCTACAGCTTGTGGAAAATTACCGAGAAGTCATTTCTACACAACATAATGAAATCACTGAAAAAGAGAACTGATAAGGGTATGTAAGTAAAGACCTTGAGACAGTACAGCAGTTAAAAATTGTGCTTATGCAGAGAAAAGAAAAACAGCAAGAGTTAGAACAAAGGATGTAGTGAATGAGTAACTGACAACTGCAAGTTAAAACACACACAATGGAGAACCAAATAAGGTAAAACAAAAACAAGAGTTAGGGGCTAGAAAGTTAGAGTAGGGGGAGAAGTAAACAGAGGAGGAGACTGTAGCAACCATAGGATAGGTTAGTGTCATAATACGTTATAACCAATAATGTAAAATAAAGGCGTGGACAAATGGATTTGTATTGTATAAACATGAACTGAATATGTTGATCGGTGTGCCTGCTTGTAGGACAGCCGATCTTGCAAGAACGTTAAATAAACTTACTTCTTCAGAGTTTGACTTGGTGTAAATTATTATTAAGTGGGCTACGTTTCTCACACCAGGGGAAAGCAACAACAGCCAAGTTTGTGGCATCATGGATGGCTTTGCTGCACAGCAGGGGCGGAAAAAGACTGGGAGAGCTATAGTGATAGGAGATTCAATTGTAAGGGAAACAGACAGGTGTTTCTGTGGCCGCAAATGAGATTCCAGGATGGTATGTTGCCTCTCTGGTGAAAGGGTCAAGGATGTCTCGGAGCGGCTGCAAGACATTCTGAAGGGGGAGGGTGAACAGCCAGTGGTCGTGGTACATGTTGGTACCAACGACACAGGTAGAAAAAGGTATGAGGTCCTGCAAGATGAATTAAAGGAGTTAGGAGTTAAATTAAAAAGCAGGACCTCAAAGGTAGTAATCTCAGAATTACATCCTGTGCCACGTGTTAGTGAGTATAGGAACAGGAGAATAGTCTAGATGAATACATGGCTGGAGAAATGGTGCAGGAGGGAGGGATTTAGATTCCTGGATATCGGGACCGGTTCTGGGGAAGGTGGGACCTGTACAAGCGGGACGGGTTACACTCAGGCAGGACTGTAACCGATGTCAGCACAGGGGCGTTTGCTAGTGCTGTTGGGGAGGATTTAAACTAGAATGGCAGGGGGATGGGAACCTGAGCAGGGATGAGGAGGAGGAAACAAGGATAGAAACGAAAGACAGGAAACAAAAAGGCAAAAGTGGAAGGCATAGAAATCGAGGGCAAGAAACAAATAGGGCCATAGTGCAAAATAATGCTAAGATAACCAAGAATGTTAAAAAAAGCCGAAAGGCATTGTGTCTCAATGCGCATTCACAATAAAGTAGGCAAATTAACCGCACAAATAAATGTAAATGAGTACGATACAGTTGCGATTACGGAGACATGGCGGTGATGAAGGATGGGAACAAAGGGTATTCAATATTTAGGAAGGACAGGCAAAAAGGGAAAGGAGGTGGAGTAGCATTGTTAGTCAAAGAGGAAATCAATACAATAGTGAGGAAGGATATTAGCTCGGAGAATTCTGATGTGGAATCTGTATGGGTGGAGCTAAGAAACACCAAGGGGCAGAAAACATTGGTGGGGGTTGTATATAGACCCCCAAACAGCAGTGGTGATGTAGAGGATGGCATTAAACAGGAAATTAGAGATGCATGCAATAAGGGTGCAATTGTAATTATGGGTGACATTAATCTACGTATAGAATTGGCAAACCAAATTAGCAGTAATGCGGTAGAGGAGGAATTCATGGAATGCGTACGTGATGATTTTTTCAACCAATACGTTGAGGAACCAACTAGAGAACAGGCATCCTAGACTGGGCATTATGTAATGAGAAAGGATTAGTTAACAATCTTGTTGTGCGGGGTCCCTTGGAGAAGAGCGACCATAACATGATAGAATTCTTCATTAAGATGGAGAGTGAGACAGTTGATTCCAAGACTCGGGTCCTGACTCTAAGTAAAGGAAACTATGAAGGTATGAGGCACTAGTTGGCTATGATGGATTGGGGAACGTTACTTAAAGGGTTGACAGTGGATAGGCAATGGCTAGCATTTAAAGTGCGCATGGATACATTACAACAATTGTTCATTCCTGTCTGATGCAAAAATAAAACAGGGAGGCTGGCTCGACCATGGCTTACAAAAGAAATTAGGGATAGTATTAGATCCAAGGAGGAGAAATATAAAATGGCCAGAACAAGCAGCAAACCTGAGGATTGAGAGCAGTTTAGAATTCAGCAAAGGAGGACAAAGGGATCGATTAAGAAGGGGAAAATAGAGTATGAGAGTAAGCTTTCAGAGAACATAGAAACTGACTGCAAAAGCTTCTATAGATATGTGAAGACAAAAAGATTAGTGAAGACAAATGTGGGTCCCTTACAGTCAGAAACGGGGGAATTTATAATGGGGAACAAAGAAATGGCAGACCAATTAAATACATACTTTGGTTCTGTATTCACAAAGGAGGACACAAATTACCTCCTGGAAATGTTGGGGAACATAGGGTCTAGAGAGAAGGAGGAATTTATGAAATCAGTATGAGTAGGGAAATGGTGTTAGGGAAATTGATGGGATTGAAGGCCGATAAATCCCCCGGGCCTGATAATCTATATCCCAGAGTACTTAAGGAAGTGGCCTATAAACTGTGGTACAGTTCCAACGGATTGCAGGGTAGCTAATGTAACCCTACTATTTAAAAAAGGAGGTAGAGAGAAAACAGGGAATTATAGACTGGTTCGCCTGACATCCAGAGTGGGGAAAATGCTAGAGTCTATTCTCAAAGATGTAATTGCAGAGCACTTGGAAAACAATGACAGGATCAGACAAAGTCAACATGGATTTACAAAAAGGAAATCATGCTTGACAAATCTACTGGAATTTTTTTGAAGATGTAACTAGTAGAATAGATAAGGGAGAACCAGTGGATGTGGTATATTTGGACTTTCAGAAGGCTTTCGATAAGGTCCCACATAAGAGATTAGCATGCAAAATTAAAGCACATGGGATTGGGGGTAAGGTACTGACATGGACAGAGAACCGGTTGGCAGACAGGAAACAAAGAGTCGGAATAAACGGGCCTTTTTCCGTGTAGCAGGCAGTGACTAGTGGGGTACCGCAGGGATCAGTGCTAGGACCCCCGCTATTCACAATATGTATTAATGATATAGATGAGGGAATTAAATGTAACATATCCAAGTTTGCAGATGACACAAAGCTGGGTGGAAGTGTGAGCTGTGAGGATGATGCAGAGAAGCTCCAGTGTGATTTGGACAGGTTGAGTGATTGGGCAAATACATGGCAGATGCAGTATAATGTGGATAAATGTGAGGTTATCCACTTTGGTGGCAAAAACAGAAAGGCAGATTATTATCTGAATGGTGATAGATTGAGAAAGGGGGATGTGCAGCGATACCTGGGTGTCCTTGTGCACCAGTTGCTGAAAGTAAGCATGGAGGTCCGGGAGGCAGTTAAGAAGGCAAATGGTATATTGGCCTTCATAGCAAGAGGATTCGAGTACAGGAGCAAGGATGTCTTGCTGCAATTATACAGGGCCTTGGTAAGACCACATCTGGAATATCGTATGCAGTTTTGGTCTCCTTATCTGAGGAAGGATGTTCTTGCTATGGAGGGAGTGCAGCAAAGGTTCACCAGACTGATTCCTGGGATGGCAGGACTGATGTATGAAGAGAGATTGGGTCGATTAGGCTTGTATTCACTAGAGTTTAGAAGAATGAGAGAGGATCTCATATAAACCTACAAAATTCTAACAGGACTGGACAGACTAGATGCAGGAAGGATTTTCCCGATGGCAGGGGAGTCCAGGACCAGTGTCACTGTCTAAGGATAAGGGGTAAGCCATTTAAGACTGAGATGAGGAGGGATTTCTTCACCCAGAGAATGGTGAACCTGCGGAATTCTCTACCACAGAAAGCAGTTGAGGCCAAATTATTAAATATATTCAAGAAAGAGTTAGATATAGTTCTTAGGACTAAAGGGATCAAGAGATACGGGGAGAAAGCGGGAATAGGGTACTGAGTTTGGATGATCAGCCATGATCGTATTGAGTGGTGGTGCAGGCTCGAAGGGACGAATGGCCTACTCCTGCTCCTATTTTTCTATGTTTCTATCCACTACCCTCCTCTTCACGACCTGCAAGTTCCCCTCCAAGTCACACACCATCCCTGGCTTGGAAGTACATCACTGTTCCTTCACTGTCACTGGGTCAAAATCCTGGAACTTCCTCTCTAACAGCACTGTGTGTGTGCCTACACCATACAGACTGCAACAGTTCATGAAGGCAGCTCACCACTACCTTCTCAAGTTCAATTAGGGATGGGCAATAAATGCTGGCCTTGTCAGTGATGCCCATATCCCATGAACGAGTTTAAAAAAAAGCATGGAATGCAACATCTTTACCTGCACTTCCGTCCACATTTGTGCGCCTGTTTTAAATAGCTTTTTACTTTGTCACCACAGAACTGTGGTGGATGTTCATACTGACTGTTAAATGTTCTGAAATTTAACAGTGGCTGTGATCTCAGTTCCAGTGATGTCCTTTTAAGGAAAAAAGTGAGATGAGAATTTGGTTGGTATAAAGTCCGATGACGTTGTGTACCCAAAACTTCCAAAAACATTTGTCCAAGTTCCACACAAATTGCTATCAGTTAAACTCAAAGCTGTCGGGATTCCCAGGTCAGTCTTGGAAATGGATAAAGACATTGGCTGAAGGGCAGAAAATAATGCGTACTGATTGGTGGAATTATTGCTGTACTGGGATGCTGCTGAGCTGAGTGCTCAGAGACCACTGTGGGGATTGTGCCAATATTTTCGAAGGGTCCATGGGATTGTGTCAATATGTCATGGCTAGTTATCAAAAAAAATTATCAAAACCATGTGTGGTGTTCAAATTTGTATCTTTGCAGTTCAAGGTGACGGATATCAGTGCTGAGAAATGGCACACTGAGGCCAAGTTGCACCCCACTACTACACAGATGAGTTAAGGAAACTCAGCAAAGACTAATGATTGAGTCAATGATCATTCTAATGACTAATAAGGAATGTAGAAGTTACCGAGAAATTCAGTTAAATCTGTTTAAGGATGCTCTCAAACTTAGACTGGCTGTACGTCCCCAGTGACGTTCCTCAATAATTCTGAGAACTATCAGCCGATTCTATCATTGGTGATTTGCAATTATCATCCTTATAACTGGGTTATTTGGCTGACTGACAATGTTGCCTTGCAATCCAACTGGGTGTACTTTGATTTTTGAATTTCACCATTTTGATAATATATGATGTGTTGAGCTAAGTGTAGCTCACAGGTTCCTAGATCAACTTCACAAACTTGAAACTGAGCTGTTAGAGAAAAAAAAAGTCACAGGCTCCAGAAATGAAACTGGGTTCAGAGTTTCAAAAACATGGAATTCTAAATAAAATCCAAATTTTGGATTTTCGTTCATACAAATGGCTTGAATTTATGCTGGCCATTCTGTGCTGATCTCTCTGCCTTGTTTTCTGAGATTTTTCCATGTGTGACTGCAACTCACATTGTTCACTAGTGGCTTCAAAATTATCAATGCTTTCTGTCACACAGCCTGCCTCGATGCCCTGGGTCCCGGGTCCCATGAGGATTTAAGGGGTACATTGGTGACAGCTCAATTATTCTGAAATGACAGATGCTCTTCCAACTAATTTCTACCCATTGATTCTCACAGGACACAAGATTAACGGGGTCAGCTTTTGCAGGTTTCCACTCTGTGCTGGCAACGTGCCCCACTGATTGCACAGATATGGGAAAATTTACCTTAATATCAGTTGATGCATTACTACCTATAGCAGTAAAAATGTATTTGGAGTAGATCTCAGGTTAGCTGTGTGTTTTTTGAAAAACTGATTGCTGCAAAGGACAGATTTGCAAACTGTGATTCCCAGCTATTTGATAGACCAGCCAGGGGATCTGCAAGATGATCACATTTCTACCCATTTGGCATCAGGATTTTGTATTTTTCTGCTTATCGACATACCATATATCAATATATCTATCCATATCCTCTCCATCACCAAGACTGCCTACTTTCGCCTCAGGTACATCACCCGGCTCCACCCCTGCCTCAGCTCATCTGTTACTGCAACCCTCATCCTTGTCTTTGCTATCTCTGGACTCAACAATTCCAAATAACATTCGTGCCATGCAAGTACTACGAAATGACCATCTCCAACAGGATAGTGTCTAATCATCTACCCTTCCTGTTCAACCGCATTACTATTGCCGAATTTCCCACCATTAAAATCCTGGGGGTTCAATGAAGAGTGCAGCAGGGCATGGCAGGAGCACCACCAGGCATGCCTAAAAATGAGTGTCAGCTGGGTGAAGCTACAACACAGGACTGCTTGCATGCCCAATAGCAGAAACAGCATGCAATAGACAGGGCGAAGCGATCCCACAACCAATTGATCAGATCCAAGCTTTGCAGTCCGGCCACATCCAGTCATGAATGGTGGTGGACAATTGGACAATTAACAGGAGGATGATGCCCCACAAATATCACCATCCTCAATGATGGGGGAGCCCAGCACATCAGCGTAAAACATAAGGCTGAAGCTTTTGCATCCATCTTCAGCCAATCCGATTCACTCCACGTGATATCAAGAAACGACTGAAGGCACTGGATAGTGCAAAGACTATGGGCCCTGACAACATTCCTGCTGAGGACATGATATCCATGCTTATTGCCATGCAGGCGCAGACTGCTGTCATCATGGCTATGGATACCAGTGCTCAAAAGAGGCTTGCAGGTTCTAACAGCAGTCCAGCAATCTGTGCTCCAACAAATTATTAGACTTTCTGAGATGCCGTCTGTGAGAATAAGAAATACTGAAATGTTGTTTCTACAGCTTGTGGAAAATTACCAAGAAGTCATTTCTACACAACATAATGAAATCACTGAAAAAGAGAACTGATAAGGGTATGTAAGTAAAGACCTTGAGACAGTACAGCAGTTAAAAATTGTGCTTAGGCAGAGAAAAGAAAAACAGCAAGAGTTAGAACCAAGGATGTAGTGAATAAGAAACTGCCCCACTAAGATAAAGGCTGACAGCTGCAAGTTAAAACACACAATGGAGAGCCAAATAAGGTAAAACAAAAACAAGAGTTAGGGGCTAGAAAGTTAGAGTAGGGGGAGAAGTAAACAGAGGAGGAGACTGTAGCAACCATAGGATAGGTTAGTGTCATAATACGTTATAACCAATAATGTAAAATAAAGGCGTGGACAAATGGATTTGTATTGTATAAACATGAACTAAATATGTTGATGGGTGTGCCTGCTTGTAGGACACCCGATCTTGCAAGAACATTAAATAAACTTACTTCTTCAGAGTCTGACTTGGTGTAAATTATTATTAAGTGGGCTACATTTCTCACACCGTCCCATGGGAGTGGCAGTGGCTCCATGGAGCATGAACCAGCTGTCCTTTCTCAGGATGACAATATTCCTGCTCCGTCCACTGCCACACTGACAGTGTCCCTTACTTTTGCCTGTCAGTCAGCCAGCCCAAACTGCTGCCACCGTGCCATAGTGGTGCTGTCTAAAGTTGGGTCCACAGGACCTGGAGCTGCTCGAGGTCGTCCTGCAAGGCCATCTGCGGTTTCTGCCAGTGAAAGTCAGCAGCCTTCCACTAGCCACGCTGCAAACATTGGGCTAGCACTGTGTAGGAGCACTAGGACAGGCAAAGGCACCAGCAAGAAAGGCACTAAGGTGAAGGTGACAGCTACAAGGGTAAATAGTTCATTTATGTTTGTATATTTGAATGTTTTGTTGCATAAAGATGCTATGTAAAGGATTCTGTTAGTAGCTGAAATTATTGGATGCTGGCCAAGGGGATACTGTGATGGGCCATCTCAGGTGGATGTAAGAGCGGGCAATGGTGGGCCATGTTGATATGGGGAAGTTGTATCACTGAAATTGGGGCCTGATAATTCACTCTCTCACAGCCCAGCTGGTTAATAGGGGTCCAGGATGCCTTCTCCCTGCCTCTTCCTGTTCCTCTTCCTCATTTCGAATTGGTCTCCGGATCCCTTGAGGTAACGGCTGCACCCTCATAATGGCAAGGTTGTGGAGGACACAGCTGACCACCACAGACATCATGACCCTCTCTGGCATGTACTGCAATGCTCCATCTGAGCGGTCAAGGCAGCTGAACTGCTATTTGAGAAAATGATTGCCTTTTCGATGATGTTCTGAGTGACTCCATGAGTCTCGTTGCCAGCCTGCTCTACTCGCATAGTGGCAGAGGTGGGGTGAGGTGGGGGAGGTTTCATTAGCCATGTGTAGAGGGGGTAGCCTTCATCTTCAAGCAGCCAGCTTCTAGTTTGTCTAGGAGGGCCAAAGATGGCGGGTGTGGCTGACTGGCAGAGGATGAATGCATCATGTCTGCTGCCAGGATAGCGGGTATTCACCAATATGATGGTCTTGGCAGGGGTCTCACACAAACAGCACATTTACATAACGGAGGCCCTTGTGATTCCTAAACTCCTCCCCATTGACTTGGTGGGTCTGTAGAGCCATGTGTGTTCAGCGAAATGACAATGAAGTGCCTTCATCTGGAATAGATGGCCTTTGTGACCTCCCAGATGCTGCAATGGATGGCATACTGGGAAATGTTGCCCATGTCTCCCACTCCTGTCTGGAAAGATCCAACAAAATTGAGGGTAATGCCGACCTTTACAGCCACTGGCAGAGCCATCCTCATCTTGCTATTAGGCTCCAGGTTAGGTTGAAGGAGGTGGCACAGTTCAGTACTCACCTGCTTGTTAAAACCTGAGTCGTCCCAGGCACTGCTCCTGGCTCAGATGTAGGTATGAAAAGTGCTCTTGAGAAACCTTAGAGGGTAGGGCTTTCTGTGTGCAGCCCTCCTCCTCCTCCTCGCAGAGCCTCCCCTCTCTGCATCCTCTGCTCCATGTCCTGGTCATGTTGCAGACCAAGAGGCATCACGACAGCCACCACAGTCCCCTTATCAGGATCAGGTATTCCTCTGTCCCCCCTGACTGTATGCACCAGTGTCTCAAAAACCAATTCCAAAAACATAGAACAGCAGTTCCACAAGCTCAGTCTAAGCATAAGTAAGTCTTAAGTACCTCACTGGCAATTTACTGATTGGACCTCTATTTAGTGCTGGTGCAGGGCCCAACTTGCAGCTGAACACTTGATCTTCTGTGAGTGATGTGCAAATTCGTTGAATGGCCCTGTGTGATCTAAATTTGGAAAATGGGCTTCACATCACCAGGTAGGGCTGTGAGACATCATGATCTCACCAGTTCCGTTGCTTCTGGAGCTCGCAAGGGATGCCCACACAAGTGCCCTTTTCGAGATAGTGTGCCAGCCGGGCTGTGCCGGGAGTGGCTGGCAGCACAGCGCATGCCCCCAGGAGGGCATTCTGGGCCTCCAGTGGTGCTGAATTTTGCACCCACAATATTTGCAGGGAGTCTCGGGTAGTGTGCAATATTTGCAGGGAGTCTCGGGTAGTGTGTTAATATTTGCAGGGAGTCTCTGGGAGTGTGCAATACTTGCAAGGAGTCTCGGGTAGTGTGTTAATATTTGCAGGGAGTCTCTGGGAGTGTGCAATACTTGCAAGGAGTCTCTGGGAGTGTGCAATATTTGCAGGGAGTCTCGGGTAGTGTGTTAATATTTGCAGGGAGTCTCGGGTAGTGTGTTAATATTTGCAAGGAGTCTCGGGTAGTGTGCCAATATTTGCAGGGAGTCTCTGGGTGGGCGCCAATATTTGCAGGGTGTCTCTGGGTGGGTGCCAAAATTTGCAGGGAGTCTCTGGGAGTGTGTTAATATTTGCAGGGAGTCTCTGGGAGTGTGTTAATATTTGCAGGGAGTCTCTGGGAGTGTGCAATATTTGCAGGGAGTCTCTGAGAGTGTGCAATATTTGCAGGGAGACTCGGGTAGTGTGTTAATATTTGCAGGGAGTCTCTGGGAGTGTGCAATATTTGCAGGGAGTCTCGGGTAGTGTGTTAATATTTGCAGGGAGTCTCTGGGAGTGTGCAATACTTGCAAGGAGTCTCTGGGAGTGTGCAATATTTGCAGGGAGTCTCGGGTAGTGTGTTAATATTTGCAGGGAGTCTCTGGGAGTGTGCAATATTTGCAGGGAGTCTCGGGTAGTGTGTTAATATTTGCAGGGAGTCTCTGGGAGTGTGCAATATTTGCAGTGAGTCTCGGGTAGTGTGCCAATATTTGCAGGGAGTTTCCGGTAGTGTGACAATATTTGCAGAGAGTCTCTGGGAGTGTGCCAATATTTGCGGGAAGTTTCCAGTAGTGTGACAATATTTTCAGGGAGTCTCTGGGCGTGTGCCAATATTTGCAGGTAGTCTCTGAGAGTGTGCCAATATTTGCAGGGAGACCTAGGTAGTTTCCAGTATTTACATGGGATCTCTGGAGTATGTTAATATTTAAATGGGGTTCCTGGTGGTTATCACCATTTGCAGGGGATCTCCAGAACTTGCTAATATATACAGTGGATTTCTGGGACTGTACGATCTTTTGCCAGCGTTTTCCCTACATGGAACATTTTAAAATTATTCACTGCTTTGGATAAAGATGCAAATGTTAAGCAACAATGTTTGGCAGCTAGAAAATAAATGAAACATTTTTATTTTCCCTTGGTAAGTATTGAGAATTGTTCACATGTCGTGGTGGTTAACTGGGTGAAACTAGTCTGCATTTGAGATTAACCATGAACCACTGTGTGTGGTGTTAGCTATAAAGGGGAGTGGCGAGAGATTGACTACAGCAATTTCCTCAAAATGCAACAGTTTTCACCAAATAGTCAAAGAACAGCTCATTATTAAAAGTTCTGAATTTATTTATAATTCCATTGTTCTCAATTGAGCACACTGTTTAAAATGCACACTTGCTGGTCATGTTAGAGTAGAGGCAGTTAAGGGAAGATTTAATAGAGGTGTTCCAAATTATGAAGGGTTTTGATGGAGTAGATAGGAAGAAATTGTTTCCATTAGTAGGATAACCAGTGATCACAGGACACGGATTTAAGATAATTGACAAAAGAACTAGAAGTGAGATGCGGCAAATTTTTTTATGCAGAGTTGTTCTAATCTGGAATGCACTGCCTGAAAGGGTGGTGGAAGCAGATTCAATAGTAACTCTCAATAAGGAGTTGGATAAATTCTGAAGGGGAAAAATATTACAGGACAATGGGGAAAGAGCAGGGCAGTGGGTCTCATTTGAAAGCTCTTTCAAAGAGCTGGCAAAGGCATGACAGCCCAAATGGCCTCCTTCTGTGCTGCTAGGTTCTATGATTCTATGCTGTCCTTTCATTTTTCAATTGTACTTAGCAAAGGGAATGGGAGTCCAGTGGAATGGAACACATTTCCCTCAATCAGTCAGTGTTAGCTACAGCACAGCAGATCTCTCCATTCTACCCAGACAACGTGCCAATGCCGCTCCATACTGCTCCAGTGTGGTACTTTTCCCCCATAGCAACTATCCTGGGGGCCTGAGCAAGATTGCCAATTAACAGCAAATGAGCAGTTTTGTGCTGTCAGTCTACACCCATTCACATTTAGATTGAGACTGGCTGACCTCAGGTCACTTAAGATCCTTGGAGCCAGAAGACATAGAAAATTTAATATAGGTTGGATTTGAATTGAATGGTCAGTGCCTAACCCAGTGCCCAACTCAATCCCCCTGTTATTTTAATGGAAGCACTGACCCATTCATTTTAAATGGGCGGCACAGTGGCGCAGTGGTTAGCACCGCAGCCTCACAGCTCCAGGGACCCGGGTTCGATTCTAGGTACTGTCTGTGTGGAGTTTGCAAGTTCTCCCTGTGTCTGCGTGGGTCTTCTCCGGGTGCTCCGGTTTCCTTCCACAAGCCAAAAGACTTGCAGGTTGATAGGTAAATTGGCCATTATAAATTGTCACTAGTATAGGTAGGTGGTAGGGAAATATAGGGACAGGTGGGGATGTTTGGTAGGAATATGGGATTAGTGTAGGATTAGTATAAATGGGTGGTTGATGTTCGGCACAGACTCGGTGGGCCGAAGGGCCTGTTTCAGTGCTGTATCTCTAATCTAATCTAATATGTTAAAATAATAGAAAGATTTTGTACGAGTAGGTTATACATTTATATAGTTGCAATGATGACAGTAATTTCTGCCCAGTATTTCTAATATGTTTTATCTGTCAGCCCTGTGCCTCAAGTAGTGATGGGCTACATGTTCTTCTCTTTGCTAATGGTTTGTAATTTCCATACTTTATAACCATGACCACTTTTTTCCCAACTTCGGTGAAATCAGGAAAATTTACTGCAGTCATGAAAGACACTATATAAATTCAAGTCTGTCTTTAACTGATAGCTCACAGCTAATCTGCCACGATTCTTCCAATTAAAGTTGCATAGACCACAATTGAAAACAGCAACACAAAAGAGGTTTACCTTTCCGAAATTGTGTATTCGGAAATGCCATCAATTTTTCCAGCAGCAAGACTTTTGAATTTGCTTACAAATAATGATCAAAGATCCAGTACACGGTATGATAGAAGAGTGATGCATTACATCAACCTTTTCTTGACTTCCACTTCCATGATAACCTAAGTATTTAGCATTAAAATATCTAGACAGGAAAAGGTTTAAATTGCAAGAGACCATTGGGTCAATTCCACTGGGAACCAGATTTGAAGGCAGGGCAGGTCAAGAATAGAGCTGCTACACTGTAGCCTCAACTCTCCAATCACTGTTCCCTTGGCTCCCCATTCAAAGTGCAGATTATAGAATGGCCTACATGGGCTTAAATAAGTCTTTCAAAGTCATGAAGACTGTTTCCCCGATGAGTCCGTTGGTTAATGCACCACCTGGTGAGTCATGCACAGCAAAGGGGTTCTCAGATCCAAACCCAGGTTCAGTTCCTGGACCATAATGAGGTGACTCATTTCCAGATAGCAAAGCCCTAAGTGGAGTACAATTTGCTTCAGTGTCCCTGGACTGGGGAGGATTCCATCTCACAATAATTCCCGGTGTGCCCAGCAGTTAGGTGTATGGATATTATGCATGCATAAATCAGGATTAGTTATGATGCCATCCATGGTCAAATAGCTCGCTGATACTAATACAGGCTCATGAATGAAGAATTCCTACTTTTCAAGGTAGGGAGTATAAACATTTAGAAGGAGTCTCTGGGAAATAAGATTCAATAAACTGTGATTGGATTTGAAATGTATTAACAACAGTAATTGCAGATCTTTGTCACTGAAAAGGTTTTGTTAAATGCAAAAAAAGGAGTACACATGATTATGGGATGGTCTATTGGCAAATCATATGGGTGTAGGTATTTAGAACATACTGCAACAAGCCATTCTCTGTAGGTTAACCTCAAACATCTTCATTCTGATATATCTGCTCTGTCAGAGTAACACGTGTCATGCAGGCCCCCACCTGCCAAGAATGAGGCACATTAATTTTTCCACATGAACATTAAATTTCAAATTGTTGCTGGGAAGAAGAGAAGGCTTGTGACAAGGGGTTGCCAGGCCCCTGGTTGGAAAGACATTTTTGCATATTAACAGACAGTGCTTGTAGACAAAGGAGCTATTCCCTGCTCCAATTCAATCCACAAATAGACGTCGTCAGACCAGTTAGTCACATGACTAACTGGCTGTTGCAGTGTTTGAACTAGCAGAAAGCTCTTTGCTCCTGGATTGAAAAGACCTCTCCTAGCTGGCTCGCCACAGCCTCTCCTGTCTGCTCCCATTCTTTCTCATGGAACTCCAAAACTCACTGAAGACACATGAACCCCTAGAGAGAAATGTCTCCTACAGTGAACAAGGTTGAAGAAGAATATTGGGCCCCAGCGAAAAGTAAGAATTCCCTACAATCAAGGACTCTACAGTGAGTTTGAGTAACCATAACAACAACTCTTCAAATATTGCCTCAAACCTTTCTACTTTAGCTTTTCTTCTGTTCTATTCTTTCTCTGTTTGCATGTGTGTTTCGTGTATGCATGCTAATGTGGGTGCATTGTGTATCCGTAGGTGTCAACCGAATGTAAGTTTAAGTTTAATAACTTTCACTTTTCTTCTTTAAACCTGAGAAAGCTGGCTTCTTTGCCTTATAATTGGAAAGCGGTGAACAAGGATTCACTAAGGGTGAGCTAAAAATGCAGTGTGTTTAAAATTAAACCCTGTTAGAGTAAGACCAGATGAAGGCTGAAAGGAAACCCTAGACCTCTTTTGCATCTGGTCGTAACAGAAATTTGGGTGCTAGCGTTCGGAATTGACCCACAGACAAGTGAGAGAAATTGGAAGTGGGAAGCCAAATTGTTCCTAAGGAAAAAAAAAACAAGATTAATGCAGGTTTTCTTGTGGTTGTGTGTGATTGAATACTAACATGTCTGTAACTGAAGCTAGTAGCTCTCCAAGCCAGGATGAAGTAACTTGGGATAAGTTAAAAGCACTGTCTATGGAGGAGTTGAGGAAAATGGCTGAGCAGTGTGGGACCACTGTACGTGGCAAGGCTAGAAAGTCTGAACTCCTAAGACTAGCAGCCAACCATTTTACCCTTGAAGCTGAAGAAGCAGAAGCAGTGTTAGAAGTAGACCCAGACAGGGTACTGCTAGCACAGATACAATTGGAACAAAGGAAACTTGAACTAGAAGACAGGGAAAGAGAAACAGAAAGGGAGAGACAGGAAAAAGAGAGAGAGGCAGGAGAGGGAGAAAGAGAGAGCCTTCCAGAAGGAATGTGAAGAAAATGAAAGACAGGAAAATGAAAAAGAGAGAGAGAGAAAGCAAGAGAGGAGAGAGAAAGAGAAAGAATATTGCAGGAAGAATGCGAAGAAAGAGAGCTGAAGCAGCTTGAGTTAACTAGGGGGCAACAGAGTAACCCCAGTGAAAGCATGGCTAATATGGAGGAGCATAATTCAGGGCTGAGTACAAAATTGTTAAAACTAGCTCATCCAATTCCAAAATTCAATGAGGAAGATGTGGAGGAAATTTTTGTGTCCTTTGAGAAACTGGCAAGGCAGCTAAAATGGCCAACTGAGACCTGATCTCTTTTACTACAAAGATAGCTAACCTGAGAAGCCCATGAGGTTTATTCCTTGTGGCAGATGAAAGCTCATCAAATTAAGAACTGACCAAAAATGCTATCCTCGGGGCATATAAATTAGTACCCGAAACCTATCCCCCAAAGTTTAGACCCCTCAAGAAGCAAGCTAATCAAACCTATCTGGAGTTTGAAAGAAGTAAGCAGCTGGCTTTTGACCAGTGGCTGAGGGCTCTTAAAGTACAACTCAGCTATGAGAATCTCAGGGAAGTAGTTCTATTAGAAGAATTTAAAAACTCTCTCCCACTGTCCATATAGACTTGTGTAGAGATGCAGCGGGTCCAGAGAGCCTGACAAGTGGCTGCTCTGGCCAATGAGCTTGTTTTAATTTATGTCAGTTTCCCAGGGGAGAACCTTTCCTAGTCACTGCCACAAATCTGAAAGGGACAAAGGGTGGGAAGGTGATATCTGCCCAGGGAGACCTGGGAGAGAAAAGAAAGCTGTGAGCAAGACTGTGACCTGGAGACTGTGTGCTTCCATTGTAATAAAGCAGGGCATTTAAAAGCTGACTGCTGGAAACTAAAGGGAAACCGGTTGGGTTAATCAGGGTACACCCACTCAGTGAAGAAGCTAACCTGATGGAAAGCACAACAGAACAAGCTGTGGCCTTAACTGCAGTAAGAGTGAGACACAGGAAGCTTACTACTCCAAGTGCAGGATAATTGAATAGGATTCCTGGAGGTTATCAGGGTTTTGTGTTTGAAGGGAAAGTAACCCCAGACCCATCGAGTAGGCCAAGCAAGCCCACAGTGATTCTCAGGGACACAGGGGCCATTAGATCCCTTTTACTAGGAAAAGGCCTGACCTTTCCCCCAGAGAGTGCAGTGAACACCAAAATGGCGGTGAATAGAGTGTGACCTAGTTTCGGGACCGATGACCGTAGGGATTGTCCCTAGATTGCCTGTGGACAGGGTTGACCTGCTCCTAGGTAATGATCTGGCGGGGGTGAAGGTGGTAGCCCCCTCTAGTAGTGAAATAAAGACCGCAGGAGGTCAGAGAGACAAGGCAGTGGTGGGAAACGGATCCCTGCAGTTTCCCTTAATGTGTAGTGGATCAGGTCATGATCAAACCAGCTCCTCCAGAGGAGACTGAATTGGCACTGCAGGCAGATGACCATGAGGTCTGCCTTCCAAGACTTTCTTTGGAAAGTTAGGGAAAGTTTGGAGACCCAGGGAATGAATTAAATGAATTTTCCCTAGCTGAAGCTCAGCGAACTGACACAGAGTTAGCACAGGCTGCCCAGTCTGAAAGTGAAGCAGTGGGAGTCCCTGATTGCTACTATTTAAAGAACAGTAGTTCACCAGTCAGTGGTGCCAGAGAGGTACCACAAGAAATATTAACAAGGGCCCACGAGACTACAGTGGCTGTTTTTTCCGGTATACGAAAGACCAAAGCCTACATAAGACAGCGGTTTGACTGGCCAAAACTCCACAAAGATGTGGTGGAGTACTGCAGGAGTTGCCACATGTGCCAGGTTGAGGGGAAACACGAACCTACAGTGAAACCTGCGCTCCTACGTCCTGTACCACTGTCAGGAGGACCCTCCAGCAGAGGGCTGGTGACCTGTAAAGGATGCCCACCAAGAAAATAAAGGGGACGGGCAGGCACACGGCTAGCAAAAGGTTAGAAAGTGAAGGAGAAAAAGTGCCCAAGAGGGCAGGTTAAAGGAAGTCCAGGAGCAATCCAGATGGAAACCCCTACTGTCCGGTCAGCCAACCCTGAAAAACTTGAAGAATTAGACCCCACATCTTCCCACGTAAATGCAGACTCTAGAAGCACCATAGTTGCTAACAGCATTTACAGGAACCTGCAAAGACAAAGAAAGACCTCTCAGGGACAGAGAAACCGTGAGGGTGATGCCTCACCTTGTTGAAGTGTCACAGGGGAGTGCAGTCAAGTCTGCACAAATACCTGCAGGCAGCAGTGTCCCAGAAAACAAAGGAGAGATTAACAAAGAATCCTCCGCCACAGTCAGAGAAAAAGGGAGCCATCCATCCCCTGAAGTCAAAAGCCTTTGCCTGACTAAGCTAAGCACTGAAAGAGAGTTCAGGATAGACCCGCCCACGACTGACTCTCTTGGAAAAAACTCCAACTTAGGGATAATTAAATCTACCCCCCCCCCCCTCACCACCCCACCCCCGCGCCCCACCTTGGCAGACCTCAACAGGAACAAAGACCCTAGGCAGTCATGGAAATGGGCAAATGAAAGAAAAACTTCCCCAAATAATCACATGGTTACTGGAATGCCAAAAAAGGGAAACTAAAGCAGCACTGGCATCAAGAAAAGACAGTTTTAATAAGTTTTAGGATTCATGAATGAATGGGAATGAATGAGAGAAATGCATGGTTTGCTGTATCTTATATTTTCTCTCAACTCTTTTAATGAATGCATTTTTCTCAAATCGCATGGGGTGTGTCATACAGGCCCCCACCTGCCAAAAATGAGCCACATTAATTTCGCCACATGGACATTAAATTTCAAATTGTTGCTGGGAAGAAGAGAAGGCCTGTGACAAGCAGTCGCCAGGCCCCTGGCTGGAAATTTTTTTTTGCATCTTAACAGACAGTGCTTGCTCCAATTCAATCCACAAACAGACGTGGTCAGACCAGTTAGTCACATGACTAACTGGCTGTTGCAGTGTTTGAACTAGCAGAAAGTTGTTTGCTCCTGGATTGAAAAGACCACTCCTGGCTGGCCCGCCACAGCCTCTCCTGTCTGCTCCCATTCTTTCTCATGGAACTCCAAAACCCACTGAAGCCACATGAACCCCAAGAGAGAAAAGTCTCCTACAGTGAACAAGGTTTAAGAAGAATATTGGGCCCCAGAGAAAAGTAAGAATTACCTACAATCAAGGACTCTACAGTGAGTTTGAATAACCATAACAACAACTCTTCAAATATTGCCTCAAACCTTTCCACTTTATTTTTTCTTCTGCTCTTTTCTGTCTCTGTTTGCATGTGTGTGTCACGTATGCATGCTAGCATGGGCACTTTGTGTATCTGTAGGCGTCAACCAAATTAGAGTTTAAGTTTAAGTTTAATAAATTTCACTTTTCTTCTGAAACCTGAGAAAGCCTGTTTTGCTGGTTTCTTTGCCTTATAATTGGAAAGTGGTGAACAAGGATTTACCAAGGGGGAGCTAAAAACATGGTGTGTTTAAAATTAAACCCTGTTACAGTAAGACCAGGTGCAGGCAGAAAGGGAACCCTAGACCTCTTTCTCACCTGGTCATAACACATGCAACATCAGTTGAAACTGTGACACACGCACACATTGGGTGTCAGGAATGTTATACTGGTTTAAACCGTGACATATGCAATAGGGGTCAGTAACACTACATCAGTTTAAAGTGTGACACACACAGACGCACACACACTAAAAGGGTGTCAGTTTTGGTGGCAGCAGCTTTGACAGTAGCTGAGGTGCGGAGCGAACTGACAGCTGGGAAGTCAATTTCAGATAGATTTGTTGGGAATTTAGAATAGTGGGAAGGAAGTTAAGGCAGTTGTATGTTCCTCCTGCAGAATGTGGGAGGTAAGGGTCGCCAAGAGTGTCCCTGCTGACTGCATCTGCGGGAAGTGCACCCAACTCCAGCTCCTCGAGAACCGCGTTAGGGAACTGGAGCTGAGCTGGATGAACTTCGGATCATTCGGGAGGCGGAGGGGGTTATTGAGAGGAGTTATGGGGAGGTAGTCACACCTCAGGTAAAAGAAGTAGGTAGATGGGTTACCGTCAGGGGAAGGAGAGGGAACCAGCAGGCAGTGCAGGGATCCCCTGTTGCCGTTTCCCTCAACAACAGGTATACCGTTTTGGATACTGTTGCGGGGGACGACTTACCAGGGGTAAGCAATGGGGTACAGGTATCTGGCACAAAGTCTGTCCCTGTTGCTCAGAAGGGAAGGGGGAAGAGAAGCAGAGCATTAGTCATTGGGGACTCCATAGTTAGGGGAACAGATAGGAGGTTCTGTGGGAACGAGAGAGACTCACGGTTGGTGTGTTGCCTCCCAGGTGCCAGGGTTCGTGATGTCTCGGATCGTGTTTTTGGGATCCTTTGGGGGGAGGGGGAGCAGCCCCAAGTCGTGGTCCACATAGGCACCAACGACATAGGTAGGAAGAGAGATGGGGATTTAAGACAGAAATTCAGGGAGCTAGGGTGGAAGCTTCGAGCGAGAACAAACAGAGTTGTTATCTCTGGGTTGTTGCCCGTGCCACATGATAGCGAAACAGGGAGAGAGAGGAGTTGAACACGTGGCTGCAGGGATGGTGCAGGAGGGAGGGTTTTGGTTTCCTGGATAATTGGGGCTCATTCTGGGGTAGGTGGGACCTCTACAAACAGGATGGTCTTCACCTGAACCAGAGGGGTACCAATATCCTGGGGGGGAGATTTGCGAGTGCTCTTCGGGGGGGTTTAAACTAATTCAGCAGGGGAATGGGAACCTAAATTGTAGTGCCAGTGTACAAGATGTTGAGAGTAGTGAGGTCATGGATAAGGTTACAAGGACGCAAGAGGGCACTGGCAAGCAAGAACCTGGTTTAAAATGTGTCTACTTCAACGCCAGGAGCATCCGGAATAAGGTGGGTGAGCTTGCAGCATGGGTTGGTACCTGGGATCTCGATGTAGTGGCCATTTCGGAGACATGGGTAGAGCAGGGGAATGGATGTTGCAGGTTCCGGGATTTAGATGTTTCAGTAAGAACAGAGAAGATGGTAAAAGAGGGGGGGGTGTGGCATTGTTAATCAAGGAAAGTATTACAGCGACAGAAAGGACATTTGAGGACTCGTCTACTGAGGTAGTATGGGCCGAGGTTAGAAACAGGAGGTGAGGTCACCCTGTTGGGAGTCGTTTATAGACCTCCGAATAGTTCCAGAGATGTAGAGGAAAGGATAGCGAAGATGATTCTCGACAGGGGCGAGAGTAACAGGGTAGTTGTTATGGGGGACTTTAACTTTCCAAATATTGACTGGAAATACTATAGTTCGAGTACTTTAGATGGGTCAGTTTTTGTTCAGTGTGTGCAGGAGGGTTTTCTGACACAGTATGTAGACAGGCCAACCAGGGGCGATGCCATATTGGATTTGGTACTGGGTAATGAACCCGGTCAGGTGTTAGATTTAGATGTAGGTGAGCACTTTGGTGATAGTGATCACAATTCGGTTAGGTTTACCTTAGCGATGGGCAGGGACAGGTATATACCGCAGGGCAAGAATTATAGCTGGGGGAAAGGAAATTATGATGCGATTAGGCAAGATTTAGGATGCGTAGGATGGGGAAGGAAACTGCAGGGGATGGGCACAATCGAAATGTGGAGCTTATTCAAGGAGCAGCTACTGCGTGTCCTTGATAAGTATGTACCTGTCAGGCAGGGAGGAAGTTGTCGAGCGAGGGAGCCGTGGTTTACTAAAGAAGTTGAAGCGCTTGTCAAGAGGAAGAAGAAGGCTTATGTTAGGATGAGATGTGAAGGCTCAGTTAGGGCGCTTGAGAGTTACAAGCTAGCCAGGAAGGATCTAAAGGGAGAGCTAAGAAGAGCAATGAGAGGACACGAGAAGTCATTGGCGGATAGGATCAGGGAAAACCCTAAGGCTTTCTATAGGTATATCAGGAATAAAAGAATGACTAGTGTTAGATTAGGGCCAATCAAGGATAGTAGTGGGAAGTTGTGTGTGGAATCAGAGGAGATAGGGGAAGCGTTCAATGAATATTTTTCGTCAGTATTTACAGTAGAGAAAGAAAATGTTGTCGAGGAGAATACTGAGATTCAGGCGACTAGGCTAGATGGGATTGAGGTTCACAAGGAGGAGGTGTTAGCAATTTTGGAAAGTGTGAAAATAGATAAGTCCCCTGGGCCAGATGGGATTTATCCTAGGATTCTCTGGGAAGCTAGGGAGGAGATTGCAGAGCCTTTGTCCTTGATCTTTATGTCGTCATTGTCGACAGGAATAGTGCCGGAAGACTGGAGGATAGAAAATGTTGTCCCCTTGTTCAAGAAGGGGAGTAGAGACAGCCCTGGTAATTATAGACCTGTGAGCCTTACTTCGGTTGTGGGTAAAATGTTGGAAAAGGTTATAAGAGACAGGATTTATAATCATCTAGAAAAGAATAAGTTCATTAGCGATAGTCAGCACGGTTTTGTGAAGGGTAGGTCGTGCCTCACAAACCTTATTGAGTTTTTTGACAAGGTGACCAAACAGGTGGATGAGGGTAAAACAGTGGATGTGGTGTATATGGATTTCAGTAAGGCGTTTGATAAGGTTCCCCACGGTAGGCTATTGCAGAAAATACGGAAGTATGGGGTTGAAGGTGATTTGGAGCTTTGGATCAGAAATTGGCTAGCTGAAAGAAGACAGAGGGTGGTGATTGATGGCAAATGTTCATCCTGGAGTTTAGTTACTAGTGGTGTACCGCAAGGATCTGTTTTGGGGCCACTGCTGTTTGTCATTTTTATAAATGACCTGGAAGAGGGTGTAGAAGGGTGGGTTAGTAAATTTGTGGATGACACTAAGGTCGGTGGAGTTGTGGATAGTGCCGAAGGATGTTGTAGGGTACAGAGGGACATAGATAGGCTGCAGAGCTGGGCTGAGAGATGGCAAATGGAGTTTAATGCGGAAAAGTGTGAGGTGATTCACTTTGGAAGGAGTAACAGGAATGCAGAGTACTGGGCTAATGGGAAGATTCTTGGTAGTGTAGATGAACAGAGAGATCTTGGTGTCCAGGTACATAAATCCCTGAAGGTTGCTACCCAGGTTAATAGGGCTGTTAAGAAGGCATATGGTGTGTTAGCTTTTATTAGTAGGGTGATCGAGTTTCGGAGCCACGAGGTCATGCTGCAGCTGTACCTGGAGTATTGCGTGCAGTTCTGGTCACCGCATTATAGGAAGGATGTGGAAGCTTTGGAAAGGGTGCAGAGGAGATTTACTAGGATGTTGCCTGGTATGGAGGGAAGGTCTTACGAGGAAAGGTTGAGGGACTTGAGGTTGTTTTCGTTGGAGAGAAAGAGGAGGAGAGGTGACTTAATAGAGACATATAAGATAATCAGAGGGTTAGATAGGGTGGATAGTGAGAGTCTTTTTCCTCGGAGGGTGGTGGCAAAGACGAGGGGACATAGCTTTAAGTTGAGGGGTGATAGATATAGGACAGATGTTAGAGGTAGTTTCTTTACTCAGAGAGTAGTAGGGGCGTGGAACGCCCTGCCTGCAACAGTAGTAGACTCGCCAACTTTGAGGGCATTTAAGTGGTCATTGAATAGACATATGGATGAAAATGGAATAGTGTAGGCCAGATGGTTTCACAGGTCGGCGCAACATCGAGGGCCGAAGGGCCTGTACTGCGCTGTAATATTCTAATTTTAATTCTAATTCTAACCAGTTTAAACTGTGATACACACAGACACACACAGATACTGACACACAGACACACATACACTAAATGGGTGTCAGTAACACTACACCAGTTTAAACTGTGACAGACACAGAACGATAGAATCATAGAATTGTTACAGCACCGAAGGAGGCCATTTGCCCGTTGAGCCTATGACAGCTCTCTGCAAGAGCAATTTAGCTAGTTCAACACACTCAATTGAAAAATGTGACTTTTGAAATGCAGGATTAAAACTAAAATGTACCTTTCACAATCGACTCTCCTGTCACTCTTCCTCTGCACCAAAACCACTCTATTGAGTTACATGTGGAACACAGAACAACATGAGGCAACTGGCAGAGACTAAAATCTGAATAATACTCAATTCTAACCATATAATATAATATAAAAACAAGAAATGCTGGAACCACTCGGCAGGTCTGGCAGCATCTGTGGAAAGAGAACCATATAATGTTCTGCTGAATAGCCAGATTAACAAGTTTTTAGCTTTGGTAACTTCTGAAGGGGGAAATTGAAATAGCTAATGATTGTTCAGTGTCATTCTGGAAGGTGCACCTATCTCTTGGGTGAAAACAGTGAACAGCATGTGTTGGCTGTGACAACCTCCTGAGGCAAAGAACTGCACATACTAGCTGTTTAGGCACTCACACAGAGGCAGCGGCTGGGGGCTGAGTTCCAGATTACTGCTGCCATTCGTGAAAGTGACCGAGACCTCAGGAGATGAGGGGAACAGAACTTGGAGACAGCCGGCAACGAGAAATCACCACCCTTCCTCTCACCTGCCCCATGCACAAATGAGCTGCTCGCTCTGACACTTGAGCATTGCTGTGAGCTTTTGACAAATGCAGCAGGGATCATCTTCAATTTATTGTTAATCACTCAATGAGTCACTGCACCAGTCAATGCCTGTTCAGCATTCACAGCACAAAATCTGAAAATTTTAAACAGCAATCATTCGTGAACATGCAAAAACATGTGCTGTTGTCAGTTTCCCCACAAGCAGCATTTTTACATAGCAGATAGAGACAATTTGCATACACAGTATAGGAGTGCCCACGCAGTCAGAACAAGAACATACAGGGATCAATTTGCTGATTTTAAAAGATGCTTTAACCTCCCTACTCACCTAAACACTGCATACATTGCTTGTTCGTTTGTGTGTTTAGCCACTTTTAAAGTGACCACTCTCTTTTAGCCTAGATTTATCTAATTAGCATTTTGCACAATGCATTTCTCTTTGTGATCCTTCAGTAATTTGAACATTGCATAACCTTTAGCCACTGCTGGTGGTTAAGAGCTATATTCTACACTGTATTAAGTATCATTAAACCTTTCAGTACATCATGTGTGAGACGAATAGGTAAACCGGGGGTTGTTGCAGTACAACTTATTTGCAAACAAGTTTCAGGAGCCAGATGAGTTGGAGGTGGATCTGAAATTAAAAAGAAAACAGTAAACACCAGTCGTTGAAAAGCGAAAGACTGGTTAATGCTTCAGCCGTGGGCCCCTCATCAGAATGCAGAATTTAAAGCATTTTCAGTTTGAACAGTCAATACTATGTTTACAACAACAACTTGCATTTATATTGTGAATTTAGTGTCGTAAAAACATCCCAAGCCGCTTCACAGGTGTTTAATCAGTCAAAAATTGACATCGAGTCAAAGCAGTTAACATTAGGATAAGGGATCAAGAGCTTGGTCCAAGAGGTGGGGTTTAAGGAGGGTTTTAAAGGAGGAGAGAAAGGTGGAAAAACAAAAAGAGAGGGTCATCTGAAGCTTAAGGTCTTGACAGCGAAAGGCATGTCTGCCATTGGCAGGATAAAGAAGGTTGGATGGCTGTGGGGGGAGGAACAAGAGGCCAGAATTGGAAAAGTGCAGAGTTCCCTGAAGAATGCAAAGCTAATGTACGCAATATTGAATGGATTTGAAAAATGTGCTGGGCATGAGAACTCTGAGGAAAGATAAACTACCATTTGCTGTTCCAGGAATCTGCTATAGAATCAGAGGCTGCTGTTATACTTGGTTTAGTAGGGTACCGATATTGCTAGGTCCTGACACATGCAGCTCGCACAGTCAGAGGCAAAGCAAACTGGCCTGCATTCTCCTAAGGCCAGCGGATGGAGATGTTCTAACCTTCTGATCCCAAGGCAAGATGAGATGTTTGCGGCTGCCATCAATGTCACTGCATCATTCGTGCAACATTTCTGTCAGATTCCAATCAGATAAAACTTTCTCATCAGATAGCAAATCCTACTTTGAAACCCTAAGAGCAGGGCTTAGCAAAACTTTCCTACACAGGAAGAGCAGAGTCTTAATGCTCAAAGATCACAAACTGGTCTTCCTACGTCCAACGCCCACTTTCCCGGAATCTTTCTTGCGGAACTACCACACAATTCTTGTTTATTTTCCCCCATATTTATGAAGAGGATCATAATTTATGTTTGGATGAATCTCCACCACACACTAGCCCAGCTCTCTCACATTAAAATAGAATGAATTCTCTTCTTTTTCAAGACTCTTGTGAAATTAATATTGCTTGCCATTTTAATGGGATATTTTTCCCTTTGATTCACACAGGACTATGTCCATGATGCTTGATCTTCCTATCACTCAGTACCGTATGCAGCAGCCCCTTGTACAGCCCTGTCTTTTACGATGATATTTCTGGGACTTTTTGACGCTGTTTTGAGAACATTTCTGGGTATTTCTGATACTATTTCTGGTGATATTTCTGATGCTATTTTGGATACTGTTTTCACTTTATTCCCCTAGATACAGTCTATTTTTCACCATTTTTCTAATTCCACCTACTTCTGCATTCTATGGTTTTAATTTAAGAAAGTACACACAGTATCTTAGACACACCATGAGCGATGCGGGAAGATGTGAGAAGCTGGGTTCTTTAACCTTTAAAGACAGCAAATGAGGAGGAATCTTGTAGAAATGTGTAAAGTCTTAACCAGTATAGAGCAGGTGGACCTGATGGTCTATTTTAATGTAACCCATGTTATCATTGACCAGAAACTGAACTGGATCAGCCATATAAGTACTGTGGCTACAAGAGCAGGTCAAAGACTGAGAATTCTGTGGCGAGTAACTCACCTCCTGATTCCCCAAAGCCAGTCCACCATCTACAAGGCACAAATCAGGAAAGTGATGGAAAAGTCTCCACTTGCCTGGATGGGTGCAGCTCCAACTACAGTCAAGAAGCTCGAAACTATCCAAGACAAAGCAGCCCGCTTGATTGGCACCCCATCCACCAGCTTCAACACTCACTCCCTCCACCACCAACACACAGTGGCAGCAGTGTGTACCATCTACAAGATGCACTGCAGCAGCTCACCAAGGATCCTTCAACAGCACTTTCCAAACCCGCCACCTCTACCACCTAGAACAGGGTTGTCCAACCTATTCACCTGGGCAGGCCACATTACAATTTTTGGCTTACATAGGGGGTCGGTGAGACAAGTTCGGAAAGATAAAGCCATTAAAAATGTATCTTACTATTAATCAAAACAACAACAAATGTGCATTTTTGTGAAGAAACCTGAAATGTGAAGATGAATTTATTGACTTACTTTCTAGTCACTATGTTGGACACTGATTTAGTGGCATTTTTTGCTTACACAAGTAGTCAATGTTTGCCCACACACTTGTAGCAATGCAGAGTATTCCGTAAAGATGTCCATCTGTCAGAAATGATCTGATCACACTCTCTGTCTCTCTCTCTCCCTCTGTCCCCCTCTCTGTGTTCCCCCTCTCTGTGTTGCTCCCCCTCGTGTCATCCTCGCTCTCTGTGCCCCCTCTCTGTGTTCCTCCTCTCTCTCTGTCCCCTTTCTCTGTCCCACTCTCTCTCTCCCTCTGTCCCTTCTCTCTCTCTCTGTCCCCCTCTCTCTCAGTCCTCCCTCTCTCTCTATCCTCACCTCTCTCTGAACCCCCCTCTTTTTTTCTGTCCCCCCTCTCTCTCTCTACCCTCTCCTCTCTCCCTCTCTACTCCCCATCTCTCTGTCTCGCTGACGGTTGTAGAGACCAGTAATGCTTAGCAGAGCAGCTTTGTGGTTGGTGAGTTTTTTTAAAAATCGCAAGTCAGTTTCACAGTTGACAGGTGCTGGGAGCAGTAACAGACACTTCCAAACTTCGGGCAGGTTCGGGGTTTTCCAGTAGGTTCTGACTTTTTTTTCAAAAGTCCACCGGAAAACAGTGAAGCTATCCGCAGATCAGAAACCACTGTTCCCACTCCTAGCACCTGTCAGCTTGTGAAACTGACTTCCGATTTTTTAAAAAATCCGGCCTGGTAGAAGAAGCCAATGGAAAATGTCTCATCTTATCTCTGAAATACATCTGCAGGTCAGATGGAAACCTTTGGTGGGCCGGATGCTGACCGTGGGACTACCCTAACCTAGAAGGACAAGGGCAGCTGATGCATGGGATCATCACCACCTGCAAGTTACCCTCCAAGCCACACACCATCTTGACTTGGAACTATATTGCCGTTTCTTCACTGTTGCTGGGTCAAAATTCTAGAACTCCCTTCCTACCAGCACTGTGTGCGTACCTACCCAACATGGACTGCAGTGGTTCAAGAAGGCGGATAACCACCATCTTCTCAAGGGGAATTAGGGATTGGTAGTAAATGCTGGCCTAGTCAGCATTCCCATGAAGGAATATAAAAAATGACAGCAGGGCCTTCGGTTCAAATGCCTGGAAAACAAGTTTAGGACATGATGGGCTATACTTTTCTGCAGCAGAGCAACAAGCAGCCCGTTTAATCATGATGATATTTTGCCTGGCATGTTGTTGAAATTGCAAGCTGATAATGTGCAGAAACCAGGCATCTAGGACCTGAGTCAACAGGGCAAGCAACTGTATTTCTCTTTAACCAATTAGATTGAAGGATTGTGAATTTAACTGTGCTCGGACTAAGAAAGAAGTGTAAATTAAAGTGGGTGCATTCAATGTCAAATCAGATATAGAAAGGGAAATAGAGAGGGAAAGAAGTTACAGAAGTGAAAGGTAAAAAAAACATTTTAAATTTTAAAACTTCTTGCAGCAATAATCACAGAATAGTTACTGCGCAGTAGGAGGCCATTCGACCCGTCGTGTCTGCACCAGCTGTCCAAACGAGCAATTCACATAGTGCCGTTCCCCCACTTTCTTCCAATAACCCTGCACATTCGACCTTTTCATATTAGGGTTTAATTTCCTTTTAAATGCCTCGATTGAACCTGCCTCCACCACTCTTTCAGGAAGCGCATTCCAGACCTTAACTACTCACGGTGTGAAAAAGTTTTTCCTCATGTCGCTTTTGCTTCTCTTACCCATTACTTTAAATCCGTGCCCTCTCATTCTCAATCCTTTCATTAGTGGAAACAGTTTCTCCCTATCTACTCTGTCCACAACCTTCATGATTTGAATATCACTATCAAATCTCCTCTCAACCTTCTTTTCTTCAAGAAAAACAATCCTAATTTCTCCAATCTATCTTCATAACTGAAGTTCTTCATCCCTGGCACAATTCTCATGAATTTTTTCTGCACTCTGCAATGCCTTCACATCTTCCCTAAAGTGTGGCGCTCAGAACTGGATGCAATGCTCCAGCTGAGGCCGAATTGGTCTTATATAGGGTCAACATAACTTCCTTGCTCTTGTACGCTATGCCCCTACTAATAATAGGATACTGTATGCTTTATTAACCACTCTCTCAACCTGTCCTGCCACCTTCAATGATTTATGCACATATACACCCAACTCCCTCTGCTCCTGCACCCCCTTTAGAATTGTACGCTTTATTTTATATTGTCTCTTCATGTTCTTCCTACAAAATGCATCACTTCACATTTCTCCGCATTGAACTTCATCTGCCACCTGTCTGCCCATTCCACCAACTTGTCTATGTCCTTTTGCAGTTCCACACCATTGTCCTCACAGTTCACAATGCTTCCAAGTTTTGTATCATCTGCAAAGTTTGAAATTATGCCCTGTACACCAAGGAGCCTGAATAACCTGAAGAAATGAAACTCCACATTTGTAATAGTTGATTTTCTGTGATAGACAGATTGTTTGGCAGTGACACTTATCACATCATTAAATGGGCATTCCAACTGAAATAGACAAGACATAACTTTTGGTGGAAAATTTAGTTTATACCTATTGCACATATAAAGCAACAAAATGCCATTCAAGCATTTCAATAGTAAGACAAGATACTGTTTATGCGAAGCTAAGAGTGAAGCAGCACACCTTAGGCACCAATGTTTGGAGTTCTGTATTTAACCACACATCTGCCCTCTTGCCTGAAGTTGTTGTAGCATTTGCGCATTAATAATGGTGAGCACCATTAGCCTCACTGTTATTTTGACAGCAAATTATTCCTGATGTGAGGAAAGAATTTTCCACACAAAACAAAATCTGGGAAAAGTAGTGGAGACAGAAACCAAAGAATAATTCATGAACCAGTGAAATAGTACAATAGGGGCAACTATAAGTTTTACTCTGGACAAATTGTACTGTAATGTTGATAGGTAGGTATGTAAATAGACTGTAAGCATCATTACAGAATGTGATGTCATAGATTGTCCACAGCCTCATCTGAGGAGTATTGTAGTGGCCACCATAGATGATAGACATTTGTAAATAAACTCCAGTTACCTTAACCCACTATCTTTATTCGGTACAAACAGTATAGTAACCCAGATATTACATGGTGGCAGCAGAAAACTGATCGCAGCAGAGTAGAAACAATAATAATAAAAAAACATTGAAAAAACAGAAGAAGATGGAAAATTCATTGCCCTTGCCAGAGGCCTTCGAGCGGGTAGCAGGTCCGGACCAAGCCGAGGCGTGGTCGAAATGAGTTCGGAGGTTTGAGATGTACCGTTCAGGTCAGTACTTTTTAATAGGCCATGGAGGAGTGTGCAGACAACGTTCTCATAACCCAAGGAATCGACGAGAAGCAAACTACTTTTGCTGAAGTTATGAAAGCTATGGAAGAGTATTTCAAGATCAGAAAAAAACATTATCGTTGAACAGGCAAAATTTAATATGCACACCCAGAGAAAAGGGGAAAGCGTTGAATAATTTATTAATGGCCTATGCAAGATTGCTGAAGACTGCGAGTATGGAAGCTTGCGTGAGGAATTGATTTGAGATAGAATTGTAGTCGGGGTTATTGACAATGAGCTGTCAGATCAACTACAGTCGAAGGCAGACTTGAGTTTACAATAAGTCATTCAGCTAAGCAGACGGTAGGAGGTTAGAAAATATAACCAACCCATAGTTCAAGGGACGGGGAGAGTGCGATCTAAAAGGCATTAGACTCAGTGGAGTTTGTAAATAAAACAGAACGGAATGGTGCAAAAAAGCCCAAAAGGCGGGAAAGCCATCTATCGACATCAGCACTGAATTGCAGTAGGTGTGGCCAAGAAAGGCACCAACGGGAAAATTGCCCAGCCAGGGACACAGAATATTTCCAATGTAGAAAAAAGGAACATTTCCAGTCGATGTGTAGCAGCAAGAAGCAAATGCTGCAGTCCAGAAAAGGAACAAATCATTTAAACAAGAGAAGAAACAAAGTACAAGATGAGTAAATGATTGAAACTCCTTTCTTAGGAGAAATACAAGGAGTAAATGAAAATTGCTGGACTGTAGATATCACGGTAGAAAATAAAACTAGCTTTAAGTCAGACACAGGAGCAGTGGTTTCTGTTCCACCGGATAAGGAACTATGGCTAAGGAAGGGAAGCTTTAGAGCAACAAACAAGAAGCTAAGTGGGCCTGGAGGCACAGAGCTGAAAGTTATAGGGGAACTGAGAACAACTTTAAGATACAAGAATAAAGAGATTCCCAAAACACTCTATATTGTTAAGCATCAGAGTTGTTCATTACTCAGCAGGAAGGCTTGCATCGACCTACAACTGATATGTCGGGTAGAAGAAATTAAGGGACGAGAGAACCAACCATGACATTTTAGGACTGAAATCCCAAAGCAATTCCAGCATTGGGAAAACTGAAGACAGAATATCACAAAAGTCTGAGAAAAGAGGCAGAGCCTGTGTGTTTATTCACACTGAGAAAAATCCCACACTGACTCTTGGAAAAGGGTAAAAAAGAAATAGAAGCAATGGAGAACCAAGGAGTGATATCAGCAGTAATTAAACAAACTAGATGGTGTTCTAGTATGGTTCCAGTAAAGAAACCAAATGGATCCATAAGAATCCGTGTAGACCTCACTCAACTTAACAAAGCAGTAGAGAGATCCATCCAATGGCACCAGTGGATGCAAGTTTAGCAAAACTGGGAAAAGGCTCCATAATTATGAAATTAGATGTAAATAGTGACTGTTGGATGAAGAGTCTAAACCGTTGACAACATTTATACACCATTTGGGAGATTCTGTTTCAACAGGTTACAATCTGGTATAATAACATCAACACCAGAGATCTTTCAGAGAACAATGTCAAGAATCCTGGAAGGCTTAGAGAGAATAATCTGTCACATAGACGATGTCCTAATTCATGGAGCAACCAGAAGGAACATGACACATGGGTAAGAGCTGCATTATAAAGACTAGAAGAAGTAGGGCTTATGCTGAATGAGAAAAGTGTGTATTTTCACAGACAACAGTGAAATTCCTTGGTCACATAATTGATGGGTCAGACATCAAAGCAGATCCGCAGAAGACGAAGGCAATAAAATGATTTCCCAGAACCAAAGTACATAACAGAACTACAAAGATTCATGGGAATGGTGAATCAGGTAGGGAAATTCTTACCAAATCTAGCTACTATAAATGAGCCCTTGCGACAACTGCTAAACAGCAGTAATATATGGTACTGAGGAGAAAGCCATGAAAAATTCTTTGAGAAAATCAAAGAGATGTTAACTTTGTCAGAGGTGTTAGCGCACTATGATCGAAAGTTAACAACCATAATTGTGGCAGATGCTTCAGCAACAGGATTAGTTGGAGTCTTCTTTCAAATGCAGAAGGATGGAAGATGAAGACTAATGACTTTTAATTCGACGACCAAATGTGTTCCAGGTAAACAACAAATAACAGCAGATGAGTTATCAAGAGCACCAATTGGAAGACCTGAAGAAAGAGACGTCTTACTTCTTGAGGAAGTAGAAATCTTTGCTTCAACAATAACCAATAATTTACCAGCAACAGCTAAAAAAATTGAGTGAAATCAGAAACTTGCAGAAAGAAGATGAGGTATGCAATCAAATAAGAGAATATTGTCAAAATGGCTGGCCAGCATGTATGCCACATAACCAGGTTTTAGGAAAATATCATGAGCAAAGGGGTCATCTGAGTAATGTGGATGATTTGCTCATCGACAACGAAAGACTGGTCATCCCGAGAGCCTTAAGATTGGATATCTTGGAAAAATTACACTAAGGTCGTTTAGGGATCACTAAATGTAGAGCAAGAGCCACAAACTCAGTATGGTAGCAGGGATATCAAAAGATATCAAAGAAATGGTATCTAGATGCATCACATGTACTACTACCAGACAAGAGGCGAGAGAGCAACTTATTTCATCTTTGTTTCCATCCAGACCATGGGACCATCTAGAAATGGGACTCTTTGAGCACAAAGAGATGTTCCTTATTGTCGTTGACTATTACTCGAGATGGGTTAAAGTTAAGCTACCACATGGCCAGAGCTCAGAGATTGTGATCAAACCATCAAGAGAAATTTTTGCTACACACAACATTCCTGATATTGTCACATCTGTCAATGAGCTGCAATTTGCAAACAAAAGTTTCAAAGAGTTTGCTAAAACAAACAGATTTGTTCATGTCCTCTGTTCCCTGATGTACCCTTAGGCCAATGGAGAAGCTGAGAGAGGTGTATGAACTGAAGATGTTATTGAAGAAAAACGAAGATTTTCAACTGGCACTGTTAAGCTATTGATCTACACCAATTCAGATTGGGTTAGCCCCATTTGAATGATTAATGGGAAGAAGCTTGAAGACACAATTTCCTACTCTCCCAAGTATACTAAAGCCATGAATAAGTGGAGAAGATTTGGAAAAAGTGAGAGAGAGGATAGAGAGCAGTCAATTCAAGCTGAAAACTATGATAGATGCCATGGAGTCTGTCAGATATCCAAACTGGAGAATCAGAAGAAACAGAAGATCATTGGCACCAGTTCCACAGAAGAAACAAATGGAAGAAATGCAAGAGAATCAGTCATCAGAGACAGTTGATGAACCGGTGATACAACAATCCGCAGACAACCCAGAGGACAACCGAGATAGAGAGCTAGAGACATCGAATAGTTCCACTCAGAGAAACCCCAAACAAAGGAGCACACGTTGTGGCGACAGAGTCATGAAAACGCCACAGCGTTACTTAACCTGATGAATGCAGAGACTTGGGGGAAGATGTAGTAGTATAATGTGATGTAAGTTGTTGCTAGGTAAATATGTAAGTAGACTGTAAGCACCATTACAGGATGTGATGTCATCTTAAAAAATTCATTCATGGGATGTAGGCGTCGCTGGCCAGGCCAGCATTTATTGCCCATCCCTAATTGCCCTTGAGAAGGTGGTGGTGAGCTGCCTTCTTGAACCGCTTTAGTCCATGTGCGGTAGGTACACCAACAGTGCTGTTCAGAAGGGAGCTCCAGGATTTTGTCCCAGCGACAGTGAAGGAACGGCGATATAGTTCCAAGTCAGGGTGGTGTGTGACTTGGAGGGGAAGTTGCAGGTGGTGATGTTCCCATGCATTTGCTGCCCTTGTCCTTCTAGTTGGTAGAGGTCGTGGGTTTGGAAGGTGCTGTCTAAGGAGCCTTGGTGCATTGCTGCAGTGCATCTTGTAGCTGGTACACACTGCTGCCACTGTGCGTCGGTGGTGGAGGGAGTGAATGTTTGTAGATGGGGTGCCAATCAAGCGGGCTGCTTTGTCCTGGATGGTGTCGAGCTTCTTGAGTGTTGTTGGAGCTGCACCCATCCAGGCAAGTGGAGAGTATTCCAGCACACTCCTGACTAGTGCCTTGTAGATGGGGGACAGGCTTTGGGGAGTCAGGAAGTGAGTTACTCGCCTCAGGATTCCTAGCCTCTGACCTGCTCTTGCAACCACAGTATTTATATAGCTACTCCAGTTCAGTTTCTGGTCAATGGTAGCCCCTAGGATGTTGATAGTGGGGGATTCAGCGATGGTAATGCCATTGAATGTCACGGGGAGATGGTTGGATTCTCTCTTGTTGGAGATGGGCATTGCCTGGCACTTGTGTGGCGCGAATGTTACTTGCCACTTATTAGCCCAAGCCTGGATATTGTCCAAGTCTTGCTGCATTTCAACACGGACTGCTTCAGTATCTGAGGAGTCACGAATGGTGCTGAACATTGTGCAATCATCAAAGAACATCCCCACTTCTGACCTTATGATTGAAGGAAGGTCATTGATGAAGCAGCTGAAGATGGTTGGGCCTAGGACACTACCCTGAGGAACTCCTGCAGTGATGTCCTGGAACTCAAATGATTGACCTCCAACAACCACAACCATCTTCCTTTGTGCTAGGTATGACTCCAGCCAGCGGAGGGTTTTCCCCCGGATTCCCATTGACCTCAGTTTTGCGAGGGCTCCTTGATGCCATACTCGGTCAAATGCTGCCTTGATGTCAAGGGCAGTCACTCTCAACTCACCTCTTGAGTTCAGCTCTTTTGTCCATGTTTGCACCAAGGTAGTAATGAGGTCAGGAGCTGAGTGGCCCTGGCAGAACACAAACTGAGTGTCACTGAGCAGGTTATTGCGAAGCAAGTGCCACTTGATGGCACTGTTGATGAAACCTTCCATCACTTTACTGATGATTGAGAGTCGGCTGATGGGGCGGTAATTGGCTGGGTTGGACTTGTCCTGCTTTTTGTGTACAGGACATACCTGGGCAATTTTACACATTGCAGGGTAGATGCCAGTGTTGTAGCTGTACTGGAATAGCTTGGCTAGGGGCGCAGCAAGTTCTGGAGCACAGGTCTTCAGTACTATTGCCGGAATATTGTCAGGGCCCATTGCTTTTGCAGTATCCAGTGCCTTCAGTCGTTTCTTGATATCACGTGGAGTGAATCGAATTGGCTGAAGTCTGGCATCTGTGATGCTGGGGACTTCAGGAGGAGGCCGAGATGGATCATCAACTCGGCACTTCTGGCTGAAGATTGTTGCAAATGCTTCAGCCTTATCTTTCGCACTGATGTGCTGGGCTCCCCCATCATTGAGGATGGGGATATTTGTGGAGCCACCTCCTCCAGTGAGTTGTTTAATTGTCCACCACCATTCACGGCTGGATGTGGCAGGACTGCAGAGCTTAGATCTGATCTGTTGGTTGTGGGATCACTTAGTTCTGTCTATCGCATGCTGCTTACGCAGTTTGGCATGCAAGTAGTCCTGAGTTGTAGCTTCACCAGATTGACATCTCATTTTGAGGTATGCCTGGTGCTGCTCCTGGCATGCCCTCCTGCACTCTTCATTGAACCAGGGTTGGTCTCCTGGCTTGATGGTAATGGTAGAGTGGGAGATATGCCGGGCCATGAGGTTACAGATTGTGGTCGAGTACAAATCTGCTGCTGCTGATGGCCTACAGCGCCTCATGGATGCCCAGTTTTACATTGCTAGATCTGTTTGAAATCTATCCCATTTAGCACGGTGATAGTGCCACATAATACGATGGACGGTATCCTCAATGTGAAGGCGGGACTTTGTCTCCACATGGACTGTGCGGTGGTCACTCCTACCAATACTGTCATGGACAGAACCATCTGCGGCAGGCAGATTGGTGAGGACGAGGTCAAGTATGTTCTTCCCTCGTGTTGGTTCCCCCACCACCTGCCGCAGACCCAGTCTAGCAGCTATTTCCTTTAGGACTTGGCCAGCTCGGTCAGTAGTGGTGCTACCGAGCCACTCTTGGTGATGGACATTGAAGTCCCCCACCCAGAGTACATTTTGTGCCCTTGCCACCCTCAGTGCTTCCTCCAAGTGGTGTTCAACATGGAGGAGTACTGCGTCATCAGCTGAGGCAGGGCGGTAGGTGGTAATCAGTAGGAGATTACATTGCCCATGTTTGATCTGATGCCATGAGACATCATGGGGTCCGGAGTCGGTGTTGAGGACTCCCAGGGCAACTCCCTCCCTGCTGTATACCACTGTGCCACCACCTCTGGTCGGTCTGTCCTGCCAGTGGGACAGGACATACTCGGGGATGGTGATGGCAGTGTCTGGGACATTGTCTGTTAGTATGATTCCGTGAGTATGACTATGTCAGGCTGTTGCTTGACTAGTCTGCGGGACAGCTCTCCCAACTTTGGCACAAGCCCCCAGATGTTAGTAAGGAGGACTTTGCAGGATCGACAAGGCTGGGTTTGCCTTTATCGTTTCCGGTGCCTAGTTCGATGCCGGGTGGTCCGACTGGTTTCATTCCTTTTTATTGACTTTGTAGCGGTTAGGTACAACTGAGTAGCTTGCTAGGCCATTTCAGAGGGCATGTCAGAGTTGACTACATTGTTGTGGGTCTGGAGTCACATGTAGGCCAGACCAGGTAAGGACAGCAGATTTCCTTCCCTCAAGGACATTAGTGAACCAGATGGGTTTTTACAAAATTTGACAATGGTTTCATGGCCATCATTAGACTAGCTTTTAATTCCAGATTTATTAATTTGATTTAAATTCCACCTTCTGCTGTGGTGGGATTCGAACCCATGTCCCCAAGGAAATGACCCTGGGTTTCTGGGTTACTAATCCAGTGATAATACCACTACACCACCACCTACCCCAATTGTAGGGAGCCACGTGTGAGGCGTATTGCAGGGGCAGCCATAGATGATATACATTTGTAAATAAACTCGAGTTACCTTAACCCACTGACTACTATCTTTATTCGATACAAAGAGTACAGTAACCTGGATATTACCCAATAAGATAGTAAGCTAAGCTGGCTGAATAACCCTCCTCACATGTCCTTGTCTTGTAATATTTGCCATAGAAGGGAATCAACCAAAACATACAATTTCCAAATTTTGCATTTGATCAGAAGAGTGTTGTGATATTGTTTTAAAGGAATATGTAAATAGTGAGTGTGCATCATTACTGCAGGAAGTGATGTCATACAGTATGTGGCACAGTAGTCGGAATTGTGTTGATCCCTAGTAAAATGTGCATGGATAGCTCTCCTGTAGCATGTATCTAGTGTTGTGATCTTCGATTAAAAAAAACGCAAAGTATTTGTTAACATTCATCTGTGTGTGATTGGTAAGTTTGTGTGAAGAACCTAGTAACACAATAGATAACCATTAAGGATTTATTCCTAAACTTATTTTCTCAAGGTGCATTGACATTATAATTATAGCACCAGTGTGAAATAGTTTAGCTTTTCCCGGACCTTACATTTATATGGAATAATTCCGGTATCTCGTGCTCCAATTGGGAAGCAAATCAGAAAATGGGTTACAATACTGCAGCCCTAATTCACAAATTCATGCATCCTACATGCACAGCTCCCCACTGATGCATGGCATCATGGAGTTACTGGTGTACTAGAAACCCAAGGCCAGCGCCCAACCTTATACCAGAAAAAGATTGCGTAACATTTCCTTGAGGAGGGTGCCTCACTCCACTTTAGTCTAAAGTCAGGTGGGGAATCAATTTTGGATTTACATTGCTCAGGATTAGAATAGGTGCACTACGTTGCACCAATATTAAACTTTTAAACCCTGGTATTACAAGGCAGGCAAGCTGGAGTAACCTGGGGACAAGCTGGCCCAGATTTCACAATAGAAGCCCCACCTCCTATTAGCAATAGGCTACAGTAACAGGAAAAGCTTCCCTCGAGAGTTTGGTTTGCAGCACACTTGGCTACAACATGCAACATCTGGCAAGGAAGCAGCTTTTAAAGAAGAAAGAAATTGCATAGATATAAAATGCTTTTTATGCCCTTCAGAAGTCCCAAAGCACTTTACAGACAATGAAGTACTTTTGAGGTGCTGTCACTGTTGTAATGTAGTGCAACATAGCAACCAATTTATTGACAAAAAGATCCCACAAACAGCAATATGATAATGACCAGATAATCTTTTTTTAAGTATTGTTGATTGAGCGATATATATTGGCTTGGATACCAAGGAGAGCCAGTGCCATGGGATCATTTCCATCCATGTGAGACAGTAGGCGAGGCTTCTGCTTAACGTTTCATCAGAAAGACAACACTTCAGATAATGCAGCACCCACTCAGTGCTGCACTGAAGTATCTGCTTAAATTATAAGTCTATTGAGTGGGGCCTGAACCCATAACCTTCTGACACAGAGCCAAGGCTGACAAGAAAAAGTTGTGATTGTGGCAGAAAACTAAACTACTGATCACAATGGCATGGTGAAGACATGTTGGCAGTACTGCTCCCTTAAGTAGAGTTGCTGGAGCTGATAATCTAAGAGGTGCACCAAAGGTGTGTGGCCCTATTTCAGGTCAAAGACCACCTTTCAGAAAAAACATGGGTGTCTATTGCATAGGGAGAGGTTCCCAACCACATCAATGCATTCAGCCAATTTCCTTAAAAGAGAAAGAAGTGAGCCAGTATCAGGTATGCATTCTCCTCAGTCTTGCACATATGTCTTGAGGGACTCATCATGCATGGTACCTCCCTCTCGAGCACAGTACAAAGAATGCTCTCATACAAACTGGTTTATTGTTCCACAGCTGGATTATACATGTTTCTTGAGACAACAGTGGCAGCTGAGGATCAATGAACAGACGTTCAGGCCTCTAGGCCAAGGTGCTCCTCTGCTGTTACGAGGTATGGGGCTGGGGCTGGGTACACTTTAAGAAGGATGGGAAGGCATTAGAGAGGGTGTAGAAAAGGTTTACTAGAATGCTTCTAGGAATGGGGGACTTCAATTATGTGGATAGATTGGAGAACTGGGGTTGTTCTCCTTAGAGCAAAGAAGGTTGAGAGGATATTTGATAGAGGTGTACAAAATCATGAGGGGTCAGAACAGAGTAGATAGAAGGAAGCTGTTCCTATTAGCAGAAGGATCAAGAACCTGAGGGCACTAATTTAAGGTGATTAATAATAGAACCAATGGCGTCATGAGGGAAAACTTTTACACAGCAAGTGCTTGTGATCTGGAATGTACTGGCTGAGAGGGTGGTTGAGGCTGATTCAATAAGGCTTTCGAAAAGGAATTAGGTAAGTAAAAAACTGCAGAGCTATGGGGAAAGGGTAGGGGAGTGGGCCTAGCTGGATTGCTCTTGCAGACAGCCAGCAACCTTCTGTGCTGTAACCATTCTTTGACTGTATAATGATATTTCTGCAGTTAGATACCATCTGAACATTAATTAAATCTAAACCATTTATTTATCTTTATTTAGAGATACAGCACTGAAACAGGCCCTTCGGCCCACCAAGTCTGTGCCAACCAACAACCACCCATTTATACTAACCCTACAGTAATCCCAAGAGCGACGTCTCAATTCATTCCATCTTCGCTGCCTTCGGAGAATACTTGGCATCAGGTGGCAGGACTATATCTCCAACACAGAAGTCCTTGAAGCGGCCAACACCCCCAGCTTATACACACTACTGAGTCAGCGGCGCTTGAGATGGCTTGGCCATGTGAGCCGCATGGAAGATGGCAGGATCCCCAAAGACACATTGTACAGCGAGCTCGCCACTGGTATCAGACCCACCGGCCGTCCACGTCTCCGTTATAAAGACGTCTGCAAACGCGACATGAAATCGTGTGACATTGATCACAAGTCGTGGGAGTCAGTTGCCAGCATTCGCCAGAGCTGGCGGGCAGCCATAAAGACAGGGCTAAATTGTGGCGAGTCGAAGAGACTTAGTAGTTGGCAGGAAAAAAAGACAGAGGCGCAAGGGGAGAGCCAACTGTGCAACAGCCCCAACAAACAAATTTCTCTGCAGCACCTGTGGAAGAGCCTGTCACTCCAGAATTGGCCTTTATAGCCACTCCAGGCGCTGCTTCACAAACCACTGACCACCTCCAGGCGCGTATCCATTGTCTCTCGAGATAAGGAGGCCCAAAAGAAAAAAAGAAAAAAAAAAGAACAGTAATCCCATATTCCCTACCACCTACCTACACTCGGGGCAATTTACAACAGCCAATTTACCTATCACCTGCAAGTCTTTTAGATGTGGGAGGAAACCAGAGCATCCGGTGAAAACCCACGCAGATACAGGGAGAACTTGCAAACTCCACACAGGCATTACCCAGAATCGAACCCAGGTCCCTGGAGCTGTGAGGCTGCAGTGCTAATCACTGCGCCACTGTGCCGCTTTCTTCATAAAAGTCTTGATAAGCCTCATTGCCTACTTGGGTACCAAGTGCAAGTTATTAAACCCGAGAGAGCCCAGCCAGCTGGTAAAGATCATATGTCCTGTCCAGCCGATGCCTCCTTTCCACAGGACAAGTGTTGATGGCATCACCCAGTGATCACTTCCCAGACCTATGTGAACACTGCGGGCCACCTGATGTGGCAGATTCCTGTAGCTACTTGGACAGATCCAATAGCATGAAAACAAGCATGGGAGCTATCAATTGGCTTTCCATACAGCGCTGCACTTGGAAAAAATTAGGTCAATTTTCATTTCCGTTATGCCAGTTTACAGAACGCAGCAGAACTGAACATTGTGGCTCTATCCATTTTTGCATCAGATGTGCATTTTTGGTGGGACTGTGGGTGGTTGCACAAAGCTCTCACTTGAAACAGGTGGGAGATGCAGTGTAATATTGAATTGATGCATGACTGATGTATCAATGTCACCTCTGTCTTACTGTGGTTAGTACAGCAATTACATTATCATCACCCTAGGGTTGCCAACCCTCCAGAATTTATAGATGAATCTCCAGGACACTGCCGCGAGCAAGACCCAGGAGATGAAGAGTATGTTTGCTTCAATTACTCTGGTCAGTTCAGGCATCCAGACTCCCTCTAGACATGGTGCAGTGCTGATCTATTTGATGGGGTCATGGAGTGGTAAATAGGGTTGCTCTCCTTTCAACCACCTCATGCAGCACAGTTCTCACATCAGCAGCTGCCAAGTAAGGGGTCAGGTGCTGTGCTTCTCTGCCACTTACCAGCACTCATTACTGCTCATCACTTTTCCAGTCCCTTCACTTTTGTCTGTGACCTCTTACTTCTTCTGACCTTCAACCGTAGCAAAAGCTGTCATTGTGTTGAGATGCCTTTTCAATCTTTTGAAAGCTTGTCAATTTTTTTTCAGTGTTCTGCAACCTCCCTTTAATTATCATGAACCCTTTACGTTTCACCGACATACAAAATTATAGCTCCAGCACTACTGTGCTATCTACACCCAACTAAATCTGCCCCCAAAGCTGTGAATAATTATGCAATTCATTTGGAAATTGAGAGTTATTGGCACATTATCTTTCCAGTGTAATTTGCACAGGCTCTTAACCATTTAGAACAGACTTTACAACAGCACATGACTATCAGTCTCAGTGTTAGATTTCCTTGTTCCTGAGAAAAGTATTATTCAGAAGGACAGCTACACTTCGTGTGAATGAAGAATTAGATGAGTGTGAGATCTCCTGTGATGACTGGATGCAGCCCTCAGCCAGCTGCATTGTAAGTAAAGCTGATAGTGCTGTGACCAGCTGGCTTCTTATGTTGTTATTTTAGAATCAGGCAGAAACGGGAGCCACTAACTTTAGTACTTCTGCCGAACTGATATTTTTCTTATGAAGTGCAGAACACCTGTTAATGTGGGATTGAGATTGCACGTCAGTCAGCTCTTATCCTCGTACCAACTCCACCGCCCTCCTTAGCTGAGGCGCAAGTAGATGTTGCACAACCTCAGTGTTAACTCAGGACTCAGCCTCAGGACCCTCAGCTGAGTTTCAAACCTTATCTTTCCTAGTCATCACCAGGACTGCTGGCTTCCACCACGACTTACCACACCCGATCATTGTTAAAACTTTTAACTCCAGACTCAACTTCTCCAATGCCCTTGCTGACCTCTGGAATGCCAGACCCCACCCTGGCATCCACTCTTTATGGATTCCAACTTATCTGCTGCCCATTACCATGTCTGACACTAGATCCGGCTTGCTGATCACCCTGTCCTCACTGACCTCCATTTGCACCCCGGACCCCAATACACTGAATTCAGTAACCTCATTTCCCAGACCCACTTACCCAACCATTCTGCCACAACCTCCGTCAGCTCTACATCTTAGCTCGTGCCCTTTGGTCCTCTAACTTTGACCTCTTGTGCATCCCTCTTCCTCCAATGGCCAAACTTTTAGCTATCTTGGCTGTGCTTGGAGGAATTTCCTCTTTAAGTCCCTGCATCTTGATTCTGCTCTCTCCATCTTTAAAAGCTTCCTCAAAACTTCTTCTTTAATCTACCTTGCTTTTAATGATTTTCCCTAACTCTCAAAAGGAGGGAGGTTATGCTCCAGTTATACAGGGCATTGGTAAGAACGCATCTCAAGTACTGTTTACAGTAGGTCTCCTTATTTAAGGAGTGATGTAAATGCCTTGGAAGCAGTTCAGAGAAGGTTTACTAGACTAATACCTTGAATGGGCGGGTTGTCTTATGAGGAATGGTTGGACAGGCCAGGCTTGAATCTGAAGAGTAAGAGGTGATTTGATTGAAACATATAAGATTCTGAGGGGTCTTGACAGGGTGGATGTGGAAAGGATATTTCCCTCTTGTGGGAGAAGCTAGAACTAGGAGTCACTATTTAAAAATAAGGATTTACCCATTTAAGACAGAGATGAGGAGCAATTTTTTCTGTCAGAGGGTCGTGAGTCTTTGGAACTCTCTTCCTCAAAAGGTGGTGGAAGCAGAATATTTTTGAATATTTTTAAGGCAGAGGAAGCTAGGTTCTTGATAAGCAAGGGGGTGAAAGATTATTGGAGGTAGGCGGGAATGTGGAGTTCAGGTTACAATCAGATCAGCTATGATCTTGTCGAATGGCGGAGCAGGCTCGAGGGGCCGAGTGCCCTACTGCTGCTCCTAATTCGTATGTCCGTATACTCTCATTATTGCTCAGGGTTTGTTTATTTGCTATGAACATTCGTGTTGTTGAAGGGAAACAACAGGCTGCTATTTGTTGTTGGTTTTTCGTTAAAATGCACAGTAGTTTGTAAACATAAAAGTGATGTGAGTTTAATCAAAAAGACAGGATGAGATCTGGAAACAAACAGCACAAAATGCACTGTTCCCAGTGTTTCCATTGTATCCAACTCTCCTCTTATTTAGCCTGTTTGATAGCTGATTATCTCAATGCAAGAAGAACTGCAGAAATGGTGGCAAATCATTTACTTTTTCTGTATACCATTTGACATCATTGTGCAGCCCAATGGAAAAACACAGGATGGGCAGGGCATTTGGGGGAAGTGGGGTTAAACTGTTAAAAGTAGGAAACCCAATACAAACCACCAGGAATTTGCCGACATCCGGTTTAACTGGGGTGGGCTGGAGTTGGAAGATTAACCCACTCTTGAGAGGCAGGTGGGTAATTATAACATTTAAATGAGGCTGTGTGCCTCAGATTTTAGTGGAGTTGATGAAGGCTAGCTATCCCAGGCTCAGGAAACCCGGCAGCTGAGGGAAGCTGGGTGCTCCCAGATCCAGTAGGTTTTCCAGAACTGTTTGTGGGCCAGGTGGAATATGAGTGCTTCCCCCCTGGATCCCCCACGCAAACCTGCTGCAACCTGCTGCCCCTATGCTCAGCCGACCCCACCCGCCCAACCTCTCATCCGCCTGGCGATCCAATTGCTCCCCTGCCTTGCAATCTCCAGTCCTTCCCCCAAATGGTCTTTCCCTTCCTCTCTCGCCTCCGCAAAGCTCCGAGCCCTCCCCACCAACCCCCAATCATCTCAATTGCCAGGGACCATTCCCAACTGCTGCCATGTAGCAAATTGCTTTCTTGCCCATCAGCTGGCCAGCCTACACTTTGGCTGGCATTGGGCGGGAAACGGAACAAAAGAGATCTAATGAGGTCCTGCCATTTAATTCAGCAGGATCTCTGCATTCCTGGCATTTCTAGGCCACTGACAGGGGCCTCCACTCCCTCCCAGCCACCCTGTAAATATCGGGCCCAGTGACTTGGTGAAATGGATACAGTGGCCATTGTAATAATGTTTATATTTACAAGCCACATTATCACATTTGAAAGTACTTCATGGGATGAATTACTCTCTGAGATGCAGAGGGTGTTATTTGGGCACTCACGACGGGAAGTGCCAATGAGTGAGAGTGCTCATTTTTATTTTTCTCCCATTGTTAAATTACTACAGGTGTAAGAGAAACTGGTTCCACTGGCAGGAGGAGACAGATTTACAATAATTGCCAAAAGAACCACAGGGGAGATGAAGAGACTATTTTGAATGCAGTGACTTGTCATGATCAGGAAAACACTTGCCTGAAATGGTGGCAGAAGCAGATTCAATAGTAAATTTTGAAAGGGAATTGGATATATATTTGAAAATGAGGAAGGTTTGTAGTGGAGTTCCCCAGGGGTCAGTGTTGAGATCCTTGATCTTTCTGATATATATATTAAACCTTGGTGCACAGGGCACATTTTCAAAATTTGCCGATGATGCAAAACGTGGAAGCATTGTGAACTGTGAGGAGGATGGTGTAGAACTTGAAAAAGACATAGACAAGTTGGTGGAATGGATGGACAAGTAGTAAATGAAGTTCAATGCGGAGAAATGTGAAGTGAGTCATTTTGGTAGGAAGAGCATGGAGAAATAATATAAGATAAAGGGTACAATTCTAAAGGGGTTGCAGCAGCAGAGGGACCTCAGTGTATATGTGCATAAGTCATTGAATTGACAGGACAGTTGACAGAGCAGTTAATAGGGCATACAGTATCCTAGGCTTTATTAATAGGGGCATAGTGTACAAGAGCAAGGTGGTTATGTTGAACTTGTATAAGACATTAGCTCGGCCTCAGCTGGAGTATTGCATTCATTCTGGACGCTGCACTTATAGAAAGATGTGAAGGCATTGGAGAGAGAACAGAAAAGATTCACGAGAATGGTTCTAGCGATTAGGAACTTCAGTTATGAAGACAGATTGGACAACTGGGAATGTTTTCCTTGGAGAAGAGAAGGCTGAGAGGAGAATTGATAGAGGTATTCAAAATCATGAGGGATTTGGACAGAGTGAATAGGGAAAAACTTCCCACTTGTAAAAGGATCGCGAACGAGAGGGAACAGATTTAAAGTGATTGGCAAAAGAAGCAAAAGCGACATGAGGAAAAATTTCTTCCCGCAGTGAGTGGTTAGGACTTGGAATGCACTGCCCGAGGGTGTGGTGGAGGCAGGTTCAATTGAAGTATTCAAAAGGGAATAAGACTGCTATCTGAAAAGGAAGAATGTACAGGGTTACAGGGAGAAGGCAGGAGAATGGCACTAAGTGAATTGCTCTTTCAGTGAGTCGGTGCAGACACAATGGGCCAAATGGCCTCCTTCTGCACTGTAACAATTCTGTCATTCTGTGAGCTGTGGTGTGAAACTGAGCTTCAATTGCAAACCGCAATATCTCCTGAACTATAAACAGTAAAAAATTGCTCACATGTGCTTATTGAAGAGTTTCGGGGTATGAACCTCAACAGTTGCATTGAAAGTTTTATGAGCAGATGACGGAAAAGGGAGAAAATAGTCTTCGTCACTAGTGTGAAATGGGCTCATAGTAGCCCAAATATATTTTCCAATGTAAAAGGGTCTGGGGAAAGAGCAAGAGAATTTGACTAAGAGCCAGCACAGGCAGGATGAATCAAGTGCCCTCCTTATGTGCCTTAAAAGTCTATAATTCTGTGTATGTGTGATCCATCTTGTTTCAAAGCTGGTTATTAACATGATCTCATGTGACTTCTCTGTTTTACTGCCTGCCTAAGCCATTTATTTCTCTGGGTCCTTGTTTACTTGTGATTTAGGATCATAGAAACAGGAGTAGGTCATTTAATCTTTCAAGCCTGTCCTGCAATTCAATCAGATCATGGATGATCTATATCTTAACTCCATCCACCTGCCTTGGTTCCATATCCCTTTGTCACACCAACTTGCTTTGTTGAATGATAATTTTCATGAATCCACTGACTGGAGACCTGAATATATATTTTTAAAAGAAATGTAAGAAAGGACAGGATGCCATCTAATTTGCAACACCGTATTCTACATTGCAAGGCCTGTGAGGAGGGAAACGAATGTCTGCTCATTTCCCAGCAAAAACCAAGACCCAGGAAGTTTAAGGGAACTGCTTCTTCTTTTTCATTTAGCCAGAAGAAATATTGCTAACTGCTATGTTTGAATAACTGTTTGACTGTCATGTGACAAACCTCTCCCCATCTGTGGTTTTTCAGCTTGTGTTTCTCTACAGCAGCAAGGAGAAGCTTCTGGACTCAGACACGTGCAACCTAAGAGGGGGTCCCTCTCTCTCTCTCTCCCCATTTCAGCTTACAAGCTTCAAACTTTGCCTGTTGACTGACTATCTTTTGATACCCCGGCTACAATCAGAAACCCCTTTGGAGGAAATCATCCACATCGTTGTCTCCAAGAGACCCCTGAACCAGTCATCTACCTCTTCAAACTAAAGCCTCAAGACCACTGAATTCTGCTAGAAGCCAGCCCAATCACCATATGCCACAGACTGTATACCCTTCTTTCGTATGGACTCTAACTCAACCAATCTATCTTTCCCCACTCTGTAACCTAGGTGTGTGTGTTTAAACCTCTAGTGTGTATGTGTGAGTGAAGGTTGGCACGTAGTTTATTATTTTCATTAATTCGGTTTAGATACAATGAAGTTAACATCTTTCTTTGTTAAACTCAAGAAAACCAGTCCTATTGGTTCTTGTTATGATCATAGCAAGTAAGTAATCAAACACCTACTGAATTGGCCAGTACATCCACTTAAAGAAAGAATTAAACCTGTTGTGGTCAAACAAGGAGAGGGGAAAAAAGGAAGCCCTTCAACCCCTCCTCACTTGACCATAACAACTTAATACCTTTAACTAACAAAATCGATCAATCTCAATTTTGAAATTTTCAATTGACATAGCCTCAACAATTTTTTGGGGGAGAGAAATCCAGATTTCCACAATGTTTTGTGTGAAGATGTACATCTTGACATCACCACTGAATGGCCTAGCTCTAATTTTAAGGTTACGCCCCCTTGTTCTGGACTCCCCACCAAAGCAAATAGTTTCTTTCTATCTACTTTACCAATTCCTTTAATCATCTTAAACACTTCAATTATATCACCCCTTAATGTTCTATTCTCAATGGAATACAAAGCTCGTTTATCCAATGTAGTCATCAGATTTTAATCCTATCAGTCCTGGTATATTTCTGGTGAATTTGCACTGTACATCCAATGGGATTAATCTAATACTAGATACTATGATATCTGATGGGAGAGACAAATAATGGAAAAACTAGCAACATGTATCCTACCTAAAGCATACTTAGGCACTTGCTGGCCACTGAAGCATTGACCAACCACAAGGAAACCTGCACCTTGGTTCTGGCTGAAGGAAAGGATTTAGTAGCAAGGATGTGAGTGATGAGGAATCTAATAGTCATTTAATAGTACAGAACTTGAGTAATGCTGAAAATAGAGACATGTTGTTGAAGCTTTTCATCTTGCACTCATCAGGACAATCTCAAGAATAACCAATGTAAGGGAAAACAACAACTTATACTGCATGAGAAGACAGAGCTGATTGGTTGGCAAGTGAACTCTGATTGGGAGAGGCGTTGCCATGGAGAATGCACCAGTTTACAGTGATTGACAGTTAACTGCCAAGCTTTGTTTGAAGTTTAAACCAGGCAGCTTGACTCTGATTGGTCAAGACAGTGCCCTGAGGAATGAACCAGCAAATGGCTGTCACTTATTTTGTTCAGCTGAAACAGGCGCAATGTTTGTACATATTCTTTCTGTCTGCAAAGAACAGGGCCCTGTGTATTAATATATGTAGCTTCCAGTACACACAAATGCGCCACACTGCGAGCCCTACCGACAATCTTAAATTGTTTGGATGAGAAATCTCAAGTGCTGATATAACAAACAACGCATATGAATAAACAACAAAAAGGTTCTATTTAATTCACAGGGTGTGAATTTCATTTTTTGAAGAAGTTTGTCACAGCCTTACATACATGTAATACAGTCGGTGTATCAACTTCCAACCAGTTGACATAAAACAACATGATTTTTCTTCAACTTTCTCCTCCACTCCATAGCTCCTACACTAGCTTATGCCAGCGAGTGGTTCCAAAGACAGTTGCCCAGTATCTCTGATCAGATCTTACCTGACAGCCTTGACAGTGAGTATTGACACGCTAGTCAGCCTCATCACATGGATGAAAGTAAATGTGCGATAGGTCAGGAGATGGAATTCAGGAGTACTGAGGCCATTTACAGAGACTACATTTAGAGAACTCAGCACAAAGCAAGGATAAAACGTGGCATCTTTTGATGGGGAAGTACAAGACCAGTGATGCATTTGCCCGTTAATGCACCAGGGAGACAACTTTGGTTTAATTGTGACTGTTAAAAGCAGAAGGGAAATCCCACCAGAAGCTACTGACTAACTGGACGCTTATCTCATGGCTATCTGTGAGACGTTACTGCTGCAGAACGGCTACTGTATTTGCCTGCATTAACAGTCACTGCACTCTGAAAATAGCTTGTTGCAACAACTTTGCTACTGTACATGTCTCAGTCAGAAGGTTGTGTGTAGCAACGAAGTGAGTGATAGAAGTACCATCTTTCAGTTAAATGTTAAACTAAGGTGTGAATGTGAAAGATCCCATAGAACTATTTAAAGTCAAACAGGTCAGTTCTTCCAGTGTTCTGGCCAACAATTTATCTCTCAAGCAACATGACTAAAAATAGATAAACAGATTGTTTATCTCATTCACAAAAGCAAAACTGCACATGCTGGAAATCTGAAATAAAACAGAAAATGTTGGAAATACTCAGTAGGTCTGGCAGCATCTATTGGAGCGAGAAACAGAGTTAACATTTTAAGGTGTGTGATCTTTTATCAGAACTCTAATGAAAGGTCACAGAGTTGAAACGTTAACTCTGTTTCTCTCTCCATAGATGCCGAGTATGAGGATATGAAAGGCATTATATTAATGGAAGTTGTCTTCCCATCTTGTATATTAGATAAATGTTGGGACATAGAATATTAAAAGTATTTCATATAAAGCAGATGTGCCACAGGACACATTTCAAATCTCAATCTTTGCACCCTCACATTTTGTCTGTTAGCCACTTTGATAAAGACAAGCCAAGAATTGTATCAACTCATCATACTAACGTTGTGGATTTCAAACCTTTCTATTTGATGGATACATAGCAAATACTGACACACATCTCCAGGAGCACCTCCAAATATTGATGCGCTCCTAGGATCCCTTGACATAATTTCTATAAGGTTGTGTTAACTAATTAAAGGATAGCATACAGAGCAACAGAAATAATCTGATAGTAAGGCAACAAAATTTTGGTAATTGGTGGATAACAACCTGATGGCCTTGTAGAGCTGCTGGCTTTTCCTCCACACTTTGGGGGAATGATACCCCAGTATGAAACGCTATGGTCTGAAGCAGTTATGAACATTTTTATTTAAATCCTGCACTTGTCTGTTCCTCTGTTTCCTATCTAAAGATAGCATTATTATTAGCTCTTTCAAAGAGCCAGCACAGGCACAATGGACCAAATGGTCTCCTCCGTCAATGTCATTCTATGATTCTATATGATCATTAACCTTTAATATTTATTATTGAAGGTAATCAGTGTGTCAATCCAAATGCTGTGCATTAATTGCTTACTGACCAAAAAGTGGAGCTTTCTATACAATTCTACTCAAAGCCAAAGTGTATTTAGATCACATTGCCTAAGACATTCATTGTAACATCACATGCAGGTTATCAGTTTGTCTTTGGAATCTCACTTGCTGCCTAAAATATATGATCATTTATACAAGTAAACATGAGGTCATGTTGGCAAATCTTTCTGACAATTTCACAGTACAAACCAGAGGTAGGAACACAGGAACAGGAGCAGGCCATTCAGCTGCTTGTGACTGCTCTGCCATTCTGTTAAATTATTGTTCATTTGTATCTCAATTTAACCACCATGGTTTTCTAATGGTAAATGCGCAGTGTGGTTTGAATTTAGCTGTTTGCTTTGTCTGTTCTCAGACATTTGCTACCTTTTAAGTAATGTTTTGTACATCTTTGCCACAGTAATCACCACGACTATGCTGTGAATGCAACAACACCGGTAATTGCAGTTATGGGGCAGCCAATGATTCACATGCTCAGCACGTAGCCAGAGGACATATGCAGGCAAATGGTAATAAGCTGGGAAAAACTGACTATGAAAATTTAATGAAACAAATCTAAAGCCAGTGCTATCATCCTGGTGTAATTATCTGGTTGTGTCTTTAATATGAACCGTGTTGTCTTCTATTGGCTAGTTGAAGGTAATCTCTTCATTAAACTTACAACTTGATTACCTTTCAATGCAATCATCAGGCATATGAAAATAACGGGCAGGGAAAGACCAGCTGGTCATGCCTACCCCTTATTCATGATGTTTGGAGCATTGTGACTAGATATTTCCTGCCACCACCCACCCCATCCCACCCCACCACACCCCCACAACCATGTGATCTCATAGCCCAACAAGGGGAAAACTAAAGCTCTGGAAAATCCCTCTCCAGCTCTCTCAGGCAATCAAAACTAGTCCAGGAGCTCACATAACTGTGCATTTGTTATCTGTTAATCCACTTGCCTTCAATATGAAGTGATCTCTGATGAACTAAGAACTGTGCGTTAACCACATTGAGAACACAAATCATGTTTATCTGAAATTTTTCTCCTGACCATTTTAAGAGGCATCAACTTGTTTATTTCAAATAGATTCATTCCTCTGCTCACATCGTAGGGAGAGAAATTTCAGACAGAAATAAACTACTGGCTAATTTTAGGACTGCGGCTTGTTCTACCACCTGATGTATTCACTGACAGCTGCAGTCAGCAACAAAATAGTGCCCCTGTCAATCCCACACGGCAAATAGGTAAAAGTGTTCTGTATACTGCAATAAGTAGTGGACTTTAGGTCAGTATAATCACGTTTTCTGGGCATGATGATGAGAATGCTATGCATAATCAATCCTTTTTAAATAACCATCAATTTAAAATCTATTCCCAGACGATGTTACAATAAGCATCTAAATGACTTGGAACTCTTAAACAAACTGTGCATAATTTTTGCATGAAATGCATGTTAGCTAAGGGGCTGAATATTTCTATACGAATTAATCAACTCAAATGTAAAGCAAAAGAGAAGAAATTTTTATTCCAATTATCTCCAGCCATCTATTGGATAAAATATGGATCTGGGTTGAAAAGACCAGATGCCTGGATGAGTGCGGCTCCAACAACACTCAGGAAACTCAACACCATCCAGGCCAAACGCAACCCGCTTGATCAGCACACCGTTCACCACCTTAAACATTCACTCCCTCCACCACCGATGCACAGTGGCAGCAGTGTGTACCATATAAAAGATGCACTGCAGCAACTCACCATTCCTTCTTCGTCAGCACCTTCCAAACCAGCGACCTCTTCCACCTAGAAGGACAAGGGTAGCAGACCCGTGGGAACACCACCATCTGCAAGTTCCCCTTCACGACATACACTATCATGACTTGGAACTATATCACCATCGTTCACTGTCATTGGGTCAAAATCCTCCCTGTGGGTGTGTGTACCTGCACCAGATGGACTGCAGTGGTTCAAGAAAGCAGTTGACCACCACCTTCTCAAGGGCAATTAAGGATGGGTGTTATGACCAGGTGAGAAAGGTGTCTAGGAATCTGTTATTATCTTCACCTGGTCTTATTGTAACAGGGTTTTGAGCTCCCTTTTGTGGATCCTTGTTCACAACTTTCCAATTATAAGGCAAAGAAATAAGCACAAACAAGCTTTCTGTGATTTAAAGAAGAAAGGTGAAATTTATTAAACCTTAAATGTAAACTCTAATACGGTTAATGCCTACGGATATACGACATGCCCACACTAGCATTTAAACTCTGATATGGTTAACACCTACAGATATACGATGCGCCCATGTTAGCATGCACATGCGATACACAAATGCAAATAGGGACAGAAAAGAACAGAAGAAAAGATAAGTGGAACAGTTTGAGGCAGTATATTGTTACTGTTTCTCGAACTCATTGTAGTCCTTGATCGAAGATATTGTCTTGCATTTCGTTGGGGCCCAGTATTCGTCTTAAACCTTGTTCGCGTAGGAGACTTTTCTCTCTTTGAGTTTACGTGTATTCACAAGATTCTTTTTCATGAGAAAGAGATGGAGGCAGACAGAGGGGATTCTGCTTTAGTTCCAGGAGCACAGTCTTCAGATTTCAAAATCTGCTTTTCCAGTTTAAAACTCCCCTAGTTGGCCAGCAGGTGGTCATGTGACCGACTGATTTGACCAGGTCTCTTCTGTGTACTGGGGCAGGGACTGGTTCCTTTGTTTTTACATTGGTACTATGCAAATGTCCTTCCAGTCAGGGCTTGCAATTTAAGTTTTTGTTCATGTGGCGAAATAATGTTTTCCTCAGTCTTGACAGATGGGGGGTTTGCTTGACAATAGGCAACACATGCGAGCCTTGCCAGTGACGTCCACATACCATGAAACAAATAAAAATAATTCTATCCTGTAATCAAAGGCCAGTTAATGGGAGCAAGGTGATGGGACAAGTCCATAGATAAACAAGTGGCAAATATGCTAATATACAGTGGGTGACTGCTGATGATATGATCATGTCTGACTCTGTAAAATTTCTTCTCATATGAGAAATGCAGTTATATCAAGAAAGAAAAATGACAATTACTGAAGATCGGAATTAAAAACAGAAAATGCTGGAAGTACACCACAAATCAGTATCTGGATGCGAGCCTGGTTTCCAACTCCTCAGTCCTAATGAAGAGTCCTACGCAAAACATCACATTTAAAAAAAAATCAAAACTGAAAGTGCTGGAACTACTCAGCAGGTCTGGCAGCATCTGTAGAAACAGAAACAGAGTTAATGTTTCAATTCTGATGAAAGGTCATCAAACTGAAACGTTAATTCGGTTTCTCTCTCCATAGATGCTGCCAGACATAGGAACGTAGGAACATAGGAGCAGGAGTAGGACATTCAGCCCATCGAGCCTGCCCCGTCATTCAATACAATCATGGCTGATCTTCCAGTTCAATGCCTTTTCCCCACACTATCCTCATATATACTTATGTCACTTGTATTTAGAAATCTGTAAATCTCTACTTTAAACATACTCAATGGCTGAGATTCCACAGCTCTCTGGGGTAGAGAATTCCAAAGATTCAGAACCATCTGAGTAAAGAAATTTCTCCTCATCTCTGTCCTAAGTGGCTTCCCCCTTATTTTGAAATTGTGTCCTCTGGTTCTAGACTTCCCCAGGGGAAACCTCTTACTTGCATCTACCCTATCTATCCCGTTAAGTAGTTTAGAGGTTTCAAGGAGATCCCTTCTCATTCTTCGAAACTCTAGAGAATGCAGACCCAGTTTCCCCAATCTCTCTTCATAAGACACTCCCGCTATCCCAGGAACAAGTCTGGTGAACCTTTGTTGCACTCCCTCTATGGCAATAATATCTTTCCTAAGGTAAGGGGCCCAAAACTGCACACAGTACTCCAGGTGTGGTCTAATCAAGGTTCTATACAATTGAAGCAAGATTTCACTACTCCTGTACTCAAATCCTCTTGTGATAAAGGATAACATACCATTAGCCTTCCTAATTGCTTGCTGTACCTGCATGTTAGCTTTCAGTGACTTCTTGATGAGGACACCCAGGTCCCTTTGTACATCTACACTTTCTAATCTCTTACCATTTAAGAAATACTCTGCACATCTATTCCTCCTACTAAAGTGGATAATCTCACATTTTTCTACATTATATTCCATCTGCCATGTTCTTGCCCATTCACCTAGTCTGTTGAAATCCCCTTGAAGCCACTTTGCAGCGTCCTCACAACACACATTCCCACCTAGTTTTGTGTCATCCACAAACTTGGAAATATTACATTTGGTTCCCACATCCAAATCATTGATATATATTGTGAACAGCTGGGCCCAAGCACTGATCCTGGTAGTACCCCACTCGTCACAGCCTACCAACACAAGAATGCCCCATTTATTCCTACTCTCTGCTTTCTGCCTGTTAACCAATCCTTAACCCAGGCCAGTATATTACCTCCTATCCCATGTGCTTTAATTTTACTAACCAACCTCCTGTGGGGACTTTATCAAAAGCTTTCTGAAACCTGCTGAGTATTTCCAGCACTTTCTGTTTTTATTTCAGATTTGGGCGGCACAGTGGCGCAGTGGTTAGCACCGCAGCCTCACAGCTCTAGGGACCCGGGTTCGATTCTGGGTACTGCCTGTGTGGAGTTTGCAAGTTCTCCCTGTGTCTGCGTGGGTTTTCTCCGGGTGCTCCGGTTTCCTCCCACAAGCCAAAAAGACTTGCAGGTTGGTAGGTAAATTGACCATTATAAATTGTCACTAGTATAAGTAGGTGGTAGGGAAATATAGGGACGGGTGGGGATGTTTGGTAGGAATGTGGGATTAGTGTAGGATTAGTATAAATGGGTGGTTGATGGTCGGCACAGACTCGGTGGGCCGAAGGGCCTGTTCCAGTGCTGTATCTCTAATCTAATCTAATCTAATTTCCCACATCTGCAGTATTTTGCTTTTGTATGTCTTTTTCCCCCTCAGACTGATCCATGATGTATTCCCAACATTTTCTGTTTCACATGGCATCAAGTGGAGATCTGAGGCTACAAAAGCTTGGCTGGCAATAAAGAACACTTGATATTTTTTGTGTGCGTGTCTTTTGGCGATTCTAAGTTACAACAGACACCTCAAATGACATCTGTCTTTACCGCCAGGATCGCAATGCTCATGTGCACGGGACAACCAGCAAACTTGAACATAATGAATATGTCAAAACACAGAATGTGGAAACTGCTTATAAAATATATACCAATAGCATTTATTTTAACTAGATTCAGTGCACTGGGCTGACCTGATTTTGAGCAGTGCTCTGGAAAACATCAACTGCTTATAAAACCTAGAAACAAGATACAGTTTTATAGTAAAAACAAGAAATGCTGGAAATACTCAGCAGGTCTGGCAGCATCTGTGGAAAAAGAAGCAGAATTAACGTTTCGGGTCAGTGAAGAAGGGTCACTGACCCGAAACGTTAACTCTACTTCTCTTTCCACAGATGCTGCCAGACTTTCTCAGTATTTCCAGCATTTCTTGTTTTTATTTCAGATTTCCAGCATCTGCAGTATTTTGCTTTTATTATACAGTTTTATAGGTCGCTAGTGTCTATTATGTCAGCTCCTGATGGGCATATTGTAGATAGCTCAGTTCCTGCTTTCTCCTGTCAACTGTGTTCAGTGAGTTTCCAAACACTTTCACCGGGGAGAATGATGCTTCTAACTAATCCTGTGTTGGAAGATATTCCATGTGGAAAATGTTCTCTCAATTCTTCAGACTTCCTTATTATAAACGTAACTGCTTATATAGCCTCAAAAAACATAATTTCCCTGTAATAGTTTTATTCCCTCCCATGTTCATTCTGGTCTCCTCAATGTACAAGCGCCAGCTCGAAACTAACACATGTAACCTTTAGCAAACTGAATTTGAAAATATATAACACACTTACCCACTGTTTTTTTCAGGTTGTTTTTCTTCAGGTTTGCACTTGCTGATGTTCTATATTCAGTATATTCACACCTAATCTGTACTAATGCTTTGTCTTTCAAAACACCATTAACATATTGTTTGCCTTTGCTCCGTGACCTTTTGGTCAGCTATGTGGCCTGGTCCAATCTGCACCTTCTCCTTTGTTATCTCTTGCCCAACCCCCACCTCACTTGTTTATAATCTGTGACTTTTCTAATATTTGTCAGTTCCGAAGAAGGGTCACTGACCCGAAACGTTAACTCTGCTTCTCTTTCCACAGATGCTGCCAGACCTGCTGAGTGATTCCAGCATTTCTTGTTTTTGTTTCAGATTTCCAGCATCCGCAGTATTTTGCTTTTATTGAAAATATATACCTCGTCCGGTGTTAAAATGATGCTTAATTCACTTTCAAAACGTTATATATTACAGTTTTAAAACTGTACCCATTCCACTGTTAAAACTATCCCTATCTCACTTTCAAACAGGCTATTTTCACTGTTTTAGCTGAATGTCCTTCATTATTTTTGTACACACACAATACAAGCTCATGAACAGAATGCTGACGATTGAAAATTTTACATTTGCAAGTTCTGCAGGTTGTTTACACACCTCGCCACGCAATCCTGCCAAGCACACAGGTTTCGTGTTTGGCGCAGGGGTGCCTCCGGATAGTAAACGATATAAATGTGTGTAAAGTTGTACAATGCTGCATTCTTACCTACTCAGCGCACGTTGTCGGGGTCCAGTACGGATCACAGTCAATTCCCAGCTACACACTGGTCGATCATATTCGTTATTCAAAGGGGAAGTTGCCTGATCTGAACTAAACCACCAGAACTAGGTCTGTCAGTCTAACTGGTCCACGGGTTTCAAACTGACATGACGTGGGTTAATACGTTCCCAGCCTGGTGTTTTTCACTGGTACCTCCTGCAATGTGTTCAAGTGAAACAGTGCAAGGTGTCGGCCTCAACCGCAAGACGCCAGAGTCCCAGACATGTGCGTGCGTCAAATCTCTTGAAGCACTGCGGACCTTATTATTAGGAGGAAACCTGCATTTCCTTTTAATCCAATATTGTGTTTGCTTCGAACGGTAACTTTGTTCTGTCACTGAGGGGCATATGTTACAAGTGTTGGTTCAGCAATAAACAGACCTCGGGTAAAAAAAAATGAGGAAGTTTCAGACGTGGCAAAAAGGGATTTGTAGAACCCTGAAGATACATAGTTCCTTCCGCTTACTTTGGGTGTTAATACATAAGATTTACTACTTAATGGAAACTGTTGACAAAAGACTTTATTTTGGATTTTCTTTTAAAGATACCACAGTATCTTTGAACAACAAAACCCATCTTTACTTTGGCTACTACCAAGATCTTAGGTTAAAGAATGGAACGGGCAAATCTGTAAGAAAACTAGATTTGCATTTATATAGTGCCTTAGGAAATCCTAAAGCACTTTACAGCCAACAAAGTACTTTTGAAGAGTAGTCACTGTTTAATATAGGAAGCTCGACAGCCAATTCAAGGTCCCACAATCAGCAATGTGATAATGACCAGATCATTTGCTTCAGTGAGGTTGAAATATTGGCTAGGACATTGGGGAGAACTCCACCACTCTTCAAAATAGTGCCACCTGAGAGGGGCCAGTGGGATCTCACTTTAATGTCTCTTCCAAAAGATGGCACCTCTAACAATGCAGCACTCCCTCAGGACGGTAGTGGAGTATCAACCTAGTTTTTGTGGTCAAATCTCTGCAGTGGGACTTTCCGACTCAGAGGAGAGACTGCTACCCACTAAGCCACAGCTGACATCATAATAATATAACATAATTGATCCTAATATACCAGCCTAAGTAAACCATAACATATTCCTTATTCTTATTGTCTGGTTTAAAAAAAAAATTTCATTTTCTATTACTTTGAAAGAGTAGCATGAACCAATAGCATTTATTTTAACTAGATTCAGTGCACTGGGCTGACCTGATTTTGAGCAGTGCTCTGGAAAACATCATTGACTGTTACCGAGTGCATTCACTGCTGTTTGCCTTTTTGTCAATCAACTTCTGCAAAAATGAGCAATCAACTTGCAGTTTCTTGCAGTTCGAATCTTCTCTCAACATACCCAACTTGTGCTCACAATACAAAAGCAGCTCCCATTGAGCAGAACAAATTTCCTATTAATTGAAACTGCACCCTTGTGCATGTTGTGAGTGGGATAGTGTGACAGAGGGCTAGTGGTATCATGCACGAGAGACCACATGGCATGTCCATCATGCCCAGGAAATGCTACATTACTAACCACTGATTGCCAGCACTCTTGCCTCTGAGTCAGAAGGTTGCGGGTTCAAGTTCCACTCCAGAGACTTCAGCGTATAATCTCAGCTGACACTCTAGTGCAGTACTGAGGGAGGATGTGACATTAAATCATTGGCCCATCGGCCCTCTCAGATGAACCTAACACATCCCGTGATACTGTTTTGGTGAAGAGCATGGGGATTTCTTCCTAGTGTCCGAACCAACAACACTCAACCAACATCACAAAAACTGATTATCTGCTGATTGTCATATTGTAGTTTGTGGGATATTGCTGTATGCAAATTGGATGCCACACTTCCTACTTTACAACAGCTACTACTCTTCAAAACAAAGTACCTCATTGACTTACCTTCCGAGAGAGTAGCGGAGAGGAGCAGATAAATAGAGCCCGATGATCGCGGCCAGGATAACTTGCCTTCCAAGAGAGGAGCAGACCTGCGGAAAAACACGGAATGAGGAGCGGATAAATAGAGCCTGAGGATCGCGGCCGATAGCACTTACCTTCCGGGAGAGGAGCAGAGAGGAGTCCAGGCATGCCGGATTTTGAAAACGAAGTGAGCAGTGATGTCACAGGAAACCTGCAAGGTGATTGACTGGTGAGTAACTGCTGTTAGGGAATAACTCGAAATAGCTGAGTTAGTACACCAGTGTTAGGGTGCATGTGTAAATAGCTTAATAATAAGGAAAAAGTGAGTAACCTTTTTTTTGAGTAAGGTATATTTTAACTTGTGAACTGTATTGATTTTTAGTAGGATTTATCGGTCGCTTCAAAAGTAACGGTAAGGACTTTAGATTGTAGTGGGTAGTGTTTGGAGTAGAACAAGGCCCCTAATGTAATTAGTATTTTTTAATTAAAGGGAGTAATTAAGTAATCTAAAGGTAAGTCATTGCAGGAGAGCTCACACCCATGATATTCTCCTCCTGCGCTATGTGGGAAATCAGGGACGCTTCTAGTGTCCCTGACGAGCATGTGTGCAGGAAGTGTATCCATCTGCAGCTACTGACTACCCGGATTACGGAGCTGGAGCTGCGGGTGGATTCACTGTGGAGCACCCATGATGCTGAGATCGTTGTGGATAGCACATTTAGCGAGGTGGTCACACCGCAGGTAAATGCTGTGAAGGCGGAAAGGGAACGGGTGACCACCAGGCAGAGTAGAAGAAGGCAGGTAGTGCAGGAGACCTCTGTGGCCATCCCCCTCTCTAACAGATATACCGCTTTGGATATTGCTGGGGGAGATGGCTCAGGGGAAAGTAGCACGAGCCAAGTTCATGGCACCATGGGTGGCTCTACTGCACAAGAGGGGAGGAAGAAGAGTGGCAGGGCTATAGTGATAGGGGATTCAACTGTCAGGGGAACAGACAGGCATTTCTGCGGCTGCAAAAGAGACTCCAGGATGGTATGTTGCCTCCCTGGTGCTAGGGTCAAGGATGTCTCTGAGCTGCTGCAAGGCATTCTGAGGGGGGAGGGCGGGCGGCCAGTTGTCGTGGTACATATCGGTACCAACGACATAGGTATAAAAAGGGATGAGGTACTACAAGCTGAATATAGAGAGTTAGGAAATAAATTAAAAGTAGGACCTCAAAGGTATTAATCTCAGGATTACTACCAGTGCCACGTGCTAGCAAGAGCAGAAATAGCAGGATATAGCAGATGAATACATGGCTGGAGAAATGGTGTAGGGGGGGAAGGATTCAGATTCCTGGGACATTGGGACCGATTCTGGAGAAGGTCGGACCAGTACAAGCTAGACGGGTTACATCTGGGCAGCACCGGGACCAATTTCCTCGGGTGGGGAGGTGGGGGGTGGTGTTTGCTAGTGCTGTCAGGGAGGGTTTAAACTAGAATGGCAGGGGGATGGGAATCTGAGCAGGGAGACAGAGGAGGGGGAAATAAGGATAGAAATGAAAGACAGAAAGGTAAGAAGCAAAAGTGGAAGGCAGAGAAAACGAGGGCGAGAAACAAATGGGGCCATCGTGTAAAATAAAGCTAAGATGACGAACAATGTTAAAAAGAAAAGTCTGAAGGCATTGTGTCTTAATGCGCGGAGTATTTGCAATAAGGTAGATGAATTAACAGCGCAAATGGATATCAATGGTTCTGATATGGTTGTGATTACAGAGACATGGCTGCAGGGTGACTTCTCCAAATTCTGCCAAATGCATTTGATAGTCTGTTTGGGGATTATTCAACAGAATCCACCATCTCCTTTTCCCGCAGGGCCTCAAGGACATTATTTTTGGACCACTGCCTGATGGAATTGTGGTCAAAGGTGTCTTTCGATACAAACTTTTCCACGAGGGACTGTGGTACAGCCTGATTCAACTGTATGGAGTGCTCCACGGCAATGTGGCCAGACCCATCCTTCGTAACACCGGGGACAGATAGAACCTCAGCACATAGTGACACTTGGTGTTTGTGTACCAGGTGTCTACGCACAGCTTGACGCAGTTGCAGACAAAGGTAGCCATCAGGGTGAGGGCAACGTTGGGTACATTTTTTTTCTGTCTTATCTAGAGGTTTGCACATCGTGTCCCTGCAGACACATTCCATTTTTGATCTCCAGATAAAGAGAAGATGGGTCAGGTAACTGCCATGGCATTGGAGTGCAGTGTGGGCCAGCCCTGTGCTGCATGCGGCAACACAGGAGCACTTAGCACCTGAAGACCAAGTTCTTACCCACAATGGAGAGGGAGCGCTGCTCCCACATGCTCAGTTTCTGATTCACCATGGCTAATCGCTCCTTCCTGTTTTTGGCGTATGCCCCAGCCCCTCCAAACCATATCCCGAGCAGCTTCAAGTAGTCTGACCTGATGATGAAGGAAACAAAGGATCGGTCAGCCGCGTTCCCGAAGAACATGGTCTCGGCCTTGTTGCGATTTACTTTGGCTCCCAGGGCCAGTTCAAACTGGTTGCAGATGCTCATCAGTCTGCGAACTGACAGCTGATCTGAGCAGAAGACAACAACATCATCCATGTATAGGGAGGCTTTGACCTGCGGGCCTCCACTGCCTGGGATTGTCACCCCTCTTATGCCTGCACCCTTCCTGATGAACTTGACAAAACGTTAGATTCAGCAAACGAACAAGACCGGGGAGAGACGACAGTCCTGCCTAACTCCAGCACTGATTGTGGAACTGGAGGAGCAGGAGTACTCCTCCCCAGACACCTCAAGGAAGCCTTTAGCCTGCCCGAGCCCCGATTGAAGACCTATGCCTTTAACTTAGTGTGACCCTCCCCACCCGTCCCCAGCCTGATTGTTATAGGATGCACTGTTTAATCCTCTTGGAACACCAATTTTCTCTTAAGAACATAAGAACTTTAGAAGTAGGAGCAGGAGTCAGCCATACGGCCCCTCAAGCTTTCTCCACCATTCAATAAAATCATGGCTGATCCTCGACTTCAACTCTACTTTCCCACCCAATCCTCATATTCCTTTATTCCCTAAGAAACCAAAAATCTGTCGATCACAGCCTTGAATATACTCAATGACTGAGCATTCACAGCTCTCTGGGGTAGAGAATTCCAAAGATTCACAACCCTCTGAGTGAAGAACTTTCTCTGCAACTCAGTCCTAAATGGCTGACCTCAATCTCTATTCACAGGATGACTCTCTCATCCCAGAAATCAATCTAGTGAAACTTCATGGCACCCCGTTGAAGACAAATATATCCTTCCTTAGGTACGGAGACCAAAACTGTACACAGCACTCCAGGTGTGGTCTCACCAAAGCCTGATAAAATCACAGCAAGACTTCTTACTCTTGTACTCCAAGCGCCTTTTGATAAAGACCAACATAACATTTGCCTTCCTAAGTGCTTCTTGTACCTGCAAGTTAACTTTCTGTGTTTTGTAAAAAAGGATACCCAAGTCCCTCTGAACACCAAAATTTAATAGTTTCTCAGCACTTAAAAAAAAATTGGGGGGAATTTTATGCAGTCTACTGCGGCAGATTTGATGGCCTGTGAGGTGATATTTAGGAGAGAGGTATTTTTTCGGATACCTGACGGCGTGATATTTCAGAGAAATTAAGTCAGCGGTGGATTTGTGGCATTCCGGGGCTCCCCCAGCGCGGTGGCAGATTGCAGCTTTGCATTCATTTAAAGAACATGAATACTCATTAACCTATGCCTGGTTATGATTTAGTCCTATCTGCCAGATTAAGTGAATGGTGAGTGTTATTCCCATGCCACCCAGTTCACGAATGTTTCAAAGTGGCGTGCAGCAGTCGGATTTGTGCAGTTGAATCTCAGGGCTGTGTTCTTCTCTCTTTAACTCAGACGCTAAACTAAGACCAGAATTGGAATGGCTATTTACATCCAGGCCAGCTTTGGAATGGATGTTTACCTCCAAACCAGCTTTGGAATGGATGTTTACCTCCAAACCAGCTTTAGAATGGATGTTTATCTCCCGTCCAGCATTGGAATGGATGTTTACCTCCAGTCCAGCTTTAGAATGGATGTTTATCTCCAGTCCAGCATTGGAATGGATGTTTATCTCCAGTCCAGCATTGGAATGGATGTTTATCTCCAGTCCAGCATTGGAATGGATGTTTACCTCCAAACCAGCTTTGGAATGGATGTTTACCTCCAGTCCAGCTTTAGAATGGATGTTTATCTCCAGTCCAACATTGGATTGGATGTTTACCTCCAGTCCAGCTTCAGAATGGATGTTTACCTCCAGTCCAGCATTGGAATGGATGTTTACCTCCAGTCCAGCATTGGAATGGATGTTTACCTCCAGTCCAGCATTGGAATGGATGTTTACCTCCAAACCAGCTTTGGAATGGATGTTTACGTCCAAATCAGCATTGGAATGGATGTTTACCTCCAAATCAGCATTGGAATGGATGTTTACCTCCAAATCAGCATTGGAATGGATGTTTACCTCCAAACCAGCATTGGAATGGATGTTTACCTCCAAACCAGCTTTGGAATTGATGTTTACCTCCAAATCAGCATTGGAATGGATGTTTACCTCCAAACAAGCATTGGAATGGATGTTTACCACAAAATCAGCATTGGAATGGATGTTTACCTCCAAATCAGCTTTGGAATTGATGTTTACCTCCAAATCAGCTTTGGAATGAATGTTTACCTCCAAATCAGCATTGGAATGGATGTTTACCTGCAAACCAGCATTGGAATGGATGTTTACCTCCAAATCAGCATTGGAATGGATGTTTACCTCCAAATCAGCATTGGAATGGATGTTTACCTCCAAATCAGCATTGGAATGGATGTTTACCTGCAAACCAGCATTGGAATGGATGTTTACCTCCAAATCAGCATTGGAATGGATGTTTACCTCCAAATCAGCATTGGAATGGATGTTTACCTCCAAATCAGCTTTGGAATTGATGTTTACCTCCAAACCAGCTTTGGAATGGATGTTTACCTCCAAACCAGCTTTGGAATGGATGTTTACCTCCAAATCAGCATTGGAATGGATGTTTCCCTCCAAATCAGCATTGGAATGGATTTTTCCCTCCAAATCAGCATTGGAATGGATGTTTACCTCCAAATCAGCATTGGAATGGATGTTTACCTCCAAATCAGCATTGGAATGGATGTTTACCTCCAAACCAGCTTTGGAATAGATGTTTACCTCCAAACCAGCTTTGGAATTGATGTTTACCTCCAAATCAGCATTGGAATGGATGTTTCCCTCCAAATCAGCATTGGAATGGATGTTTACCTCCAAACCAGCTTTGGAATTGATGTTTACCTCCAAACCAGCTTTGGAATTGATGTTTACCTCCAAATCAGCATTGGAATGGATGTTTCCCTCCAAATCAGCATTGGAATGGATGTTTACCTCCAAATCAGCATTGGAATGGATGTTTACCTCCAAATCAGCATTGGAATGGATGTTTACCTCCAAACCAGCTTTGGAATAGATGTTTACCTCCAAATCAGCATTGGAATGGATGTTTATCTCCAAATCAGCATTGGAATGGATGTTTACCTCCAAATCAGCATTGGAATGGATGTTTACCTCCAAACCAGCTTTGGAATAGATGTTTACCTCCAAATCAGCATTGGAATGGATGTTTATCTCCAAATCAGCATTGGAATGGATGTTTACCTCCAAACCAGCTTTGGAATGGATGTTTACCTCCAAATCAGCATTGGAATGGATGTTTACCTCCAAATCAGCATTGGAATGGATGTTTACCTCCAAATCAGCATTGGAATGGATGTTTACCTCCAAATCAGCATTGGAATGGATGTTTACCTCCAAATCAGCATTGGAATGGATGTTTACCTCCAAATCAGCATTGGAATGGATGTTTACCTCCAAATCAGCATTGGAATGGATGTTTACCTCCAAATCAGCATTGGAATGGATGTTTACCTCCAAATCAGCATTGGAATGGATGTTTACCTCCAAACCAGCTTTGGAATGGATGTTTACCTCCAAACCAGCTTTGGAATGGATGTTTACCTCCAAACCAGCTTTGGAATTGATGTTTACCTCCAAATCAGCATTGGAATGGATGTTTACCTCCAAACCAGCATTGGAATGGATGTTTACCTCCAAATCAGCATTGGAATTGATGTTTACCTCCAAATCAGCATTGGAATGGATGTTTACCTCCAAACCAGCTTTGGAATGGATGTTTACCTCCAAACCAGCTTTGGAATTGATGTTTACCTCCAAATCAGCATTGGAATGGATGTTTACCTCCAAACCAGCTTTGGAATGGATGTTTACCTCCAAACCAGCTTTGGAATTGATGTTTACCTCCAAATCAGCATTGGAATGGATGTTTACCTCCAAACCAGCTTTGGAATGGATGTTTACCTCCAAACCAGCTTTGGAATTGATGTTTACCTCCAAATCAGCATTGGAATGGATGTTTACCTCCAAACCAGCTTTGGAATGGATGTTTACCTCCAAACCAGCTTTGGAATTGATGTTTACCTCCAAATCAGCATTGGAATGGATGTTTACCTCCAAACCAGCATTGGAATGGATGTTTACCTCCAAATCAGCATTGGAATGGATGTTTACCTCCAAACCAGCTTTGGAATTGATGTTTACCTCCAAATCAGCATTGGAATGGATGTTTACCTCCAAACCAGATTTGGAATTGATGTTTACCTCCAAATCAGCATTGGAATGGATGTTTACCTCCAAACCAGCTTTGGAATGGATGTTTACCTCCAAATCAGCATTGGAATGGATGTTTACCTCCAAACCAGCTTTGGAATGGATGTTTACCTCCAAACCAGCTTTGGAATTGATGTTTACCTCCAAATCAGCATTGGAATGGATGTTTACCTCCAAACCAGCATTGGAATGGATGTTTACCTCCAAATCAGCATTGGAATGGATGTTTACCTCCAAACCAGCTTTGGAATGGATGTTTACCTCCAAATCAGCTTTGGAATTGATGTTTACCTCCAAATCAGCATTGGAATGGATGTTTACCTCCAAATCAGCATTGGAATGGATGTTTACCTCCAAATCAGCATTGGAATGGATGTTTACCTCCAAATCAGCTTTGGAATTGATGTTTACCTCCAAATCAGCATTGGAATGGATGTTTACCTCCAAATCAGCATTGGAATGGATGTTTACCTCCAAATCAGCATTGGAATGGATGTTTACCTCCAAATCAGCTTTGGAATTGATGTTTACCTCCAAACCAGCTTTGGAATGGCTGTTTACCTCCAAACCAGCTTTGGAATGGATGTCTACCTCCAAACCAGCTTTGGAATGGATGTTTACCTCCAGATCAGCATTGGAATGGATGTTTACCTCCAAACCAGCTTTGGAATGGATGTTTACCTCCAAACCAGCTTTGGAATTGATGTTTACCTCCAAATCAGCATTGGAATGGATGTTTCCCTCCAAATCAGCATTGGAATGGATGTTTACCTCCAAATCAGCATTGGAATGGATGTTTACCTCCAAATCAGCATTGGAATGGATGTTTACCTCCAAACCAGCTTTGGAATAGATGTTTACCTCCAAATCAGCATTGGAATGGATGTTTACCTCCAAATCAGCATTGGAATGGATGTTTACCTCCAAACCAGCTTTGGAATAGATGTTTACCTCCAAATCAGCATTGGAATGGATGTTTATCTCCAAATCAGCATTGGAATGGATGTTTACCTCCAAACCAGCTTTGGAATGGATGTTTACCTCCAAATCAGCATTGGAATGGATGTTTACCTCCAAATCAGCATTGGAATGGATTTTTCCCTCCAAATCAGCATTGGAATGGATGTTTACCTCCAAATCAGCATTGGAATGGATGTTTACCTCCAAATCAGCATTGGAATGGATGTTTACCTCCAAACAAGCTTTGGAATAGATGTTTACCTCCAAACCAGCTTTGGAATTGATGTTTACCTCCAAATCAGCATTGGAATGGATGTTTCCCTCCAAATCAGCATTGGAATGGATGTTTACCTCCAAACCAGCTTTGGAATTGATGTTTACCTCCAAACCAGCTTTGGAATTGATGTTTACCTCCAAATCAGCATTGGAATGGATGTTTCCCTCCAAATCAGCATTGGAATGGATGTTTACCTCCAAATCAGCATTGGAATGGATGTTTACCTCCAAATCAGCATTGGAATGGATGTTTACCTCCAAACCAGCTTTGGAATAGATGTTTACCTCCAAATCAGCATTGGAATGGATGTTTATCTCCAAATCAGCATTGGAATGGATGTTTACCTCCAAATCAGCATTGGAATGGATGTTTACCTCCAAACCAGCTTTGGAATAGATGTTTACCTCCAAATCAGCATTGGAATGGATGTTTATCTCCAAATCAGCATTGGAATGGATGTTTACCTCCAAACCAGCTTTGGAATGGATGTTTACCTCCAAATCAGCATTGGAATGGATGTTTACCTCCAAATCAGCATTGGAATGGATGTTTACCTCCAAATCAGCATTGGAATGGATGTTTACCTCCAAATCAGCATTGGAATGGATGTTTACCTCCAAATCAGCATTGGAATGGATGTTTACCTCCAAATCAGCATTGGAATGGATGTTTACCTCCAAATCAGCATTGGAATGGATGTTTACCTCCAAATCAGCATTGGAATGGATGTTTACCTCCAAATCAGCATTGGAATGGATGTTTACCTCCAAACCAGCTTTGGAATGGATGTTTACCTCCAAACCAGCTTTGGAATGGATGTTTACCTCCAAACCAGCTTTGGAATTGATGTTTACCTCCAAATCAGCATTGGAATGGATGTTTACCTCCAAACCAGCATTGGAATGGATGTTTACCTCCAAATCAGCATTGGAATTGATGTTTACCTCCAAATCAGCATTGGAATGGATGTTTACCTCCAAACCAGCTTTGGAATGGATGTTTACCTCCAAACCAGCTTTGGAATTGATGTTTACCTCCAAATCAGCATTGGAATGGATGTTTACCTCCAAACCAGCTTTGGAATGGATGTTTACCTCCAAACCAGCTTTGGAATTGATGTTTACCTCCAAATCAGCATTGGAATGGATGTTTACCTCCAAACCAGCTTTGGAATGGATGTTTACCTCCAAACCAGCTTTGGAATTGATGTTTACCTCCAAATCAGCATTGGAATGGATGTTTACCTCCAAACCAGCTTTGGAATGGATGTTTACCTCCAAACCAGCTTTGGAATTGATGTTTACCTCCAAATCAGCATTGGAATGGATGTTTACCTCCAAACCAGCTTTGGAATGGATGTTTACCTCCAAACCAGCTTTGGAATTGATGTTTACCTCCAAATCAGCATTGGAATGGATGTTTACCTCCAAACCAGCATTGGAATGGATGTTTACCTCCAAATCAGCATTGGAATGGATGTTTACCTCCAAACCAGCTTTGGAATTGATGTTTACCTCCAAATCAGCATTGGAATGGATGTTTACCTCCAAACCAGATTTGGAATTGATGTTTACCTCCAAATCAGCATTGGAATGGATGTTTACCTCCAAACCAGCTTTGGAATGGATGTTTACCTCCAAATCAGCATTGGAATGGATGTTTACCTCCAAACCAGCTTTGGAATGGATGTTTACCTCCAAACCAGCTTTGGAATTGATGTTTACCTCCAAATCAGCATTGGAATGGATGTTTACCTCCAAACCAGCATTGGAATGGATGTTTACCTCCAAATCAGCATTGGAATGGATGTTTACCTCCAAACCAGCTTTGGAATGGATGTTTACCTCCAAATCAGCTTTGGAATTGATGTTTACCTCCAAATCAGCATTGGAATGGATGTTTACCTCCAAATCAGCATTGGAATGGATGTTTACCTCCAAATCAGCATTGGAATGGATGTTTACCTCCAAATCAGCTTTGGAATTGATGTTTACCTCCAAATCAGCATTGGAATGGATGTTTACCTCCAAATCAGCATTGGAATGGATGTTTACCTCCAAATCAGCATTGGAATGGATGTTTACCTCCAAATCAGCTTTGGAATTGATGTTTACCTCCAAACCAGCTTTGGAATGGATGTTTACCTCCAAACCAGCTTTGGAATGGATGTCTACCTCCAAACCAGCTTTGGAATGGATGTTTACCTCCAGATCAGCATTGGAATGGATGTTTACCTCCAAACCAGCTTTGGAATGGATGTTTACCTCCAAATCAGCTTTGGAATGGATGTTTCCCTCCAAATCAGCATTGGAATGGATTTTTCCCTCCAAATCAGCATTGGAATGGATGTTTACCTCCAAACCAGCTTTGGTATTGATGTTTACCTCCAAATCAGCATTGGAATGGATGTTTACCTCCAAATCAGCATTGGAATGGATGTTTACCTCCAAACCAGCTTTGGAATGGATGTTTACCTCCAAACCAGCTTTGGTATTGATGTTTACCTCCAAATCAGCATTGGAATGGATGTTTACCTCCAAATCAGCATTGGAATGGATGTTTACCTCCAAACCAGCTTTGGAATAGATGTTTAACTCCAAATCAGCATTGGAATGGATGTTTACCTCCAAACCAGCTTTGGTATTGATGTTTACCTCCAAATCAGCATTGGAATGGATGTTTACCTCCAAATCAGCATTGGAATGGATGTTTACCTCCAAACCAGCTTTGGAATAGATGTTTAACTCCAAATCAGCATTGGAATGGATGTTTACCTCCAAACCAGCTTTGGAATAGATGTTTACCTCCAAATCAGCATTGGAATGGATGTTTATCTCCAAATCAGCATTGGAATGGATGTTTACCTCCAAACCAGCTTTGGAATGGATGTTTACCTCCAAATCAGCATTGGAATGGATGTTTACCTCCAAATCAGCATTGGAATGGATTTTTCCCTCCAAATCAGCATTGGAATGGATGTTTACCTCCAAATCAGCATTGGAATGGATGTTTACCTCCAAATCAGCATTGGAATGGATGTTTACCTCCAAATCAGCATTGGAATGGATGTTTACCTCCAAATCAGCATTGGAATGGATGTTTACCTCCAAATCAGCATTGGAATGGATGTTTACCTCCAAATCAGCATTGGAATGGATGTTTACCTCCAAACCAGCTTTGGAATGGATGTTTACCTCCAAACCAGCTTTGGAATGGATGTTTACCTCCAAACCAGCTTTGGAATTGATGTTTACCTCCAAATCAGCATTGGAATGGATGTTTACCTCCAAACCAGCATTGGAATGGATGTTTACCTCCAAATCAGCATTGGAATTGATGTTTACCTCCAAATCAGCATTGGAATGGATGTTTACCTCCAAACCAGCTTTGGAATGGATGTTTACCTCCAAACCAGCTTTGGAATTGATGTTTACCTCCAAATCAGCATTGGAATGGATGTTTACCTCCAAACCAGCTTTGGAATGGATGTTTACCTCCAAACCAGCTTTGGAATTGATGTTTACCTCCAAATCAGCATTGGAATGGATGTTTACCTCCAAACCAGCTTTGGAATGGATGTTTACCTCCAAACCAGCTTTGGAATTGATGTTTACCTCCAAATCAGCATTGGAATGGATGTTTACCTCCAAACCAGCTTTGGAATGGATGTTTACCTCCAAACCAGCTTTGGAATTGATGTTTACCTCCAAATCAGCATTGGAATGGATGTTTACCTCCAAACCAGCTTTGGAATGGATGTTTACCTCCAAACCAGCTTTGGAATTGATGTTTACCTCCAAATCAGCATTGGAATGGATGTTTACCTCCAAACCAGCATTGGAATGGATGTTTACCTCCAAATCAGCATTGGAATGGATGTTTACCTCCAAACCAGCTTTGGAATTGATGTTTACCTCCAAATCAGCATTGGAATGGATGTTTACCTCCAAACCAGATTTGGAATTGATGTTTACCTCCAAATCAGCATTGGAATGGATGTTTACCTCCAAACCAGCTTTGGAATGGATGTTTACCTCCAAATCAGCATTGGAATGGATGTTTACCTCCAAACCAGCTTTGGAATGGATGTTTACCTCCAAACCAGCTTTGGAATTGATGTTTACCTCCAAATCAGCATTGGAATGGATGTTTACCTCCAAACCAGCATTGGAATGGATGTTTACCTCCAAATCAGCATTGGAATGGATGTTTACCTCCAAACCAGCTTTGGAATGGATGTTTACCTCCAAATCAGCTTTGGAATTGATGTTTACCTCCAAATCAGCATTGGAATGGATGTTTACCTCCAAACCAGCTTTGGAATGGATGTTTACCTCCAAATCAGCTTTGGAATTGATGTTTACCTCCAAATCAGCATTGGAATGGATGTTTACCTCCAAACCAGCATTGGAATGGATGTTTACCTCCAAATCAGCATTGGAATGGATGTTTACCTCCAAACCAGCTTTGGAATGGATGTTTACCTCCAAATCAGCTTTGGAATTGATGTTTACCTCCAAATCAGCATTGGAATGGATGTTTACCTCCAAACCAGCTTTGGAATGGATGTTTACCTCCAAATCAGCTTTGGAATTGATGTTTACCTCCAAATCAGCATTGGAATGGATGTTTACCTCCAAATCAGCATTGGAATGGATGTTTACCTCCAAATCAGCATTGGAATGGATGTTTACCTCCAAATCAGCTTTGGAATTGATGTTTACCTCCAAATCAGCATTGGAATGGATGTTTACCTCCAAATCAGCATTGGAATGGATGTTTACCTCCAAATCAGCATTGGAATGGATGTTTACCTCCAAATCAGCTTTGGAATTGATGTTTACCTCCAAACCAGCTTTGGAATGGATGTTTACCTCCAAACCAGCTTTGGAATGGATGTCTACCTCCAAACCAGCTTTGGAATGGATGTTTACCTCCAGATCAGCATTGGAATGGATGTTTACCTCCAAACCAGCTTTGGAATGGATGTTTACCTCCAAATCAGCTTTGGAATGGATGTTTCCCTCCAAATCAGCATTGGAATGGATTTTTCCCTCCAAATCAGCATTGGAATGGATGTTTACCTCCAAACCAGCTTTGGTATTGATGTTTACCTCCAAATCAGCATTGGAATGGATGTTTACCTCCAAATCAGCATTGGAATGGATGTTTACCTCCAAACCAGCTTTGGAATGGATGTTTACCTCCAAACCAGCTTTGGTATTGATGTTTACCTCCAAATCAGCATTGGAATGGATGTTTACCTCCAAATCAGCATTGGAATGGATGTTTACCTCCAAACCAGCTTTGGAATAGATGTTTAACTCCAAATCAGCATTGGAATGGATGTTTACCTCCAAACCAGCTTTGGTATTGATGTTTACCTCCAAATCAGCATTGGAATGGATGTTTACCTCCAAATCAGCATTGGAATGGATGTTTACCTCCAAACCAGCTTTGGAATAGATGTTTAACTCCAAATCAGCATTGGAATGGATGTTTACCTCCAAACCAGCTTTAGAATAGATGTTTAACTCCAAATCAGCATTGGAATGGATGTTTACCTCCAAAACAGCTTTGGAATAGATGTTTACCTCCAATCAGCATTGGAATGGATGTTTACCTCCAAATCAGCTTTGGAATGGATGTTTCCCTCCAAATCAGCATTGGAATGGATTTTTCCCTCCAAATCAGCATTGGAATGGATGTTTACCTCCAAATCAGCTTTGGAATGGATGTTTCCCTCCAAATCAGCATTGGAATGGATTTTTCCCTCCAAATCAGCATTGGAATGGATGTTTACCTCCAAACCAGCTTTGGTATTGATGTTTACCTCCAAATCAGCATTGGAATGGATGTTTACCTCCAAACCAGCTTTGGAATGGATGTTTCCCTCCAAATCAGCATTGGAATGGATTTTTCCCTCCAAATCAGCATTGGAATGGATGTTTACCTCCAAACCAGCTTTGGTATTGATGTTTACCTCCAAATCAGCATTGGAATGGATGTTTACCTCCAAATCAGCATTGGAATGGATGTTTACCTCCAAACCAGCTTTGGAATGGATGTTTACCTCCAAATCAGCATTGGAATGGATGTTTACCTCCAAACCAGCTTTGGAATAGATGTTTAACTCCAAATCAGCATTGGAATGGATGTTTACCTCCAAAACAGCTTTGGAATAGATGTTTACCTCCAAATCAGCATTGGAATGGATGTTTATCTCCAAATCAGCATTGGAATGGATGTTTACCTCCAAATCAGCATTGGAATGGATGTTTACCTCCAAATCAGCATTGGAATGGATGTTTACCTCCAAACCAGCTTTGGAATAGATGTTTACCTCCAAATCAGCATTGGAATTGATGTTTACCTCCAAATCAGCATTGGAATGGATGTTTACCTCCAAATCAGCATTGGAATGGATGTTTACCTCCAAATCAGCATTGGAATGGATGTTTACCTCCAAATCAGCATTGGAATGGATGTTTACCTCCAAATCAGCATTGGAATGGATGTTTACCTCCAAATCAGCATTGGAATGGATGTTTACCTCCAAACCAGCTTTGGAATAGATGTTTACCTCCAAATCAGCTTTGGAATTGATGTTTACTTCCAAATCAGCATTGGAATGGATGTTTACCTCCAAATCAGCATTGGAATAGATGTTTACCTCCAAATCAGCTTTGGAATTGATGTTTACTTCCAAACCAGCTTTGGAATTGATGTTTACTTCCAAATCAGCATAGGAATGGATGTTTACCTCCAAACCAGCATTGGAATGGATGTTTACCTCCAAACCAGCTTTGGAATGGATGTTTACCTCCAAACCAGCTTTGGAATGGATGTTTACCTCCAAACCAGCTTTGGAATGGCTGTTTACCTCCAAATCAGCTTTGTAATGGATGTTTACCTCCAAACCAGCTTTGGAATGGATGTTTACCTCCAAACCAGCTTTGGAATGGATGTTTACCTCCAAATCAGCATTGGAATGGATGTTTACCTCCAAATCAGCATTGGAATGGATGTTTCCCTCCAAACCTGCTTTGGAATTGATGTTTACCTCCAAATCAGCATTGGAATGGATGTTTACCTCCAAATCAGCATTGGAATGGATGTTTCCCTCCAAACCAGCTTTGGAATTGATGTTTACCTCCAAATCAGCATTGGAATGGATGTTTACCTCCAAACCAGCATTGGAATGGATGTTTACCTCCAAATCAGCATTGGAATTGATGTTTACCTCCAAATCAGCATTGGAATGGATGTTTACCTCCAAACCAGCTTTGGAATGGATGTTTACCTCCAAACCAGCTTTGGAATTGATGTTTACCTCCAAATCAGCATTGGAATGGATGTTTACCTCCAAACCAGCTTTGGAATGGATGTTTACCTCCAAACCAGCTTTGGAATTGATGTTTACCTCCAAATCAGCATTGGAATGGATGTTTACCTCCAAACCAGCTTTGGAATGGATGTTTACCTCCAAACCAGCTTTGGAATTGATGTTTACCTCCAAATCAGCATTGGAATGGATGTTTACCTCCAAACCAGCTTTGGAATGGATGTTTACCTCCAAACCAGCTTTGGAATTGATGTTTACCTCCAAATCAGCATTGGAATGGATGTTTACCTCCAAACCAGCATTGGAATGGATGTTTACCTCCAAATCAGCATTGGAATGGATGTTTACCTCCAAACCAGCTTTGGAATTGATGTTTACCTCCAAATCAGCATTGGAATGGATGTTTACCTCCAAACCAGATTTGGAATTGATGTTTACCTCCAAATCAGCATTGGAATGGATGTTTACCTCCAAACCAGCTTTGGAATGGATGTTTACCTCCAAATCAGCATTGGAATGGATGTTTACCTCCAAACCAGCTTTGGAATGGATGTTTACCTCCAAACCAGCTTTGGAATTGATGTTTACCTCCAAATCAGCATTGGAATGGATGTTTACCTCCAAACCAGCATTGGAATGGATGTTTACCTCCAAATCAGCATTGGAATGGATGTTTACCTCCAAACCAGCTTTGGAATGGATGTTTACCTCCAAATCAGCTTTGGAATTGATGTTTACCTCCAAATCAGCATTGGAATGGATGTTTACCTCCAAATCAGCATTGGAATGGATGTTTACCTCCAAATCAGCATTGGAATGGATGTTTACCTCCAAATCAGCTTTGGAATTGATGTTTACCTCCAAATCAGCATTGGAATGGATGTTTACCTCCAAATCAGCATTGGAATGGATGTTTACCTCCAAACCTGCTTTGGAATTGATGTTTACCTCCAAATCAGCATTGGAATGGATGTTTACCTCCAAATCAGCATTGGAATGGATGTTTCCCTCCAAACCAGCTTTGGAATTGATGTTTACCTCCAAATCAGCATTGGAATGGATGTTTACCTCCAAACCAGCATTGGAATGGATGTTTACCTCCAAATCAGCATTGGAATTGATGTTTACCTCCAAATCAGCATTGGAATGGATGTTTACCTCCAAACCAGCTTTGGAATGGATGTTTACCTCCAAACCAGCTTTGGAATTGATGTTTACCTCCAAATCAGCATTGGAATGGATGTTTACCTCCAAACCAGCTTTGGAATGGATGTTTACCTCCAAACCAGCTTTGGAATTGATGTTTACCTCCAAATCAGCATTGGAATGGATGTTTACCTCCAAACCAGCTTTGGAATGGATGTTTACCTCCAAACCAGCTTTGGAATTGATGTTTACCTCCAAATCAGCATTGGAATGGATGTTTACCTCCAAACCAGCTTTGGAATGGATGTTTACCTCCAAACCAGCTTTGGAATTGATGTTTACCTCCAAATCAGCATTGGAATGGATGTTTACCTCCAAACCAGCATTGGAATGGATGTTTTCCTCCAAATCAGCATTGGAATGGATGTTTACCTCCAAACCAGCTTTGGAATTGATGCTTACCTCCAAATCAGCATTGGAATGGATGTTTACCTCCAAACCAGATTTGGAATTGATGTTTACCTCCAAATCAGCATTGGAATGGATGTTTACCTCCAAACCAGCTTTGGAATGGATGTTTACCTCCAAATCAGCATTGGAATGGATGTTTACCTCCAAACCAGCTTTGGAATGGATGTTTACCTCCAAACCAGCTTTGGAATTGATGTTTACCTCCAAATCAGCATTGGAATGGATGTTTACCTCCAAACCAGCATTGGAATGGATGTTTACCTCCAAATCAGCATTGGAATGGATGTTTTCCTCCAAACCAGCTTTGGAATGGATGTTTACCTCCAAATCAGCTTTGGAATTGATGTTTACCTCCAAATCAGCATTGGAATGGATGTTTACCTCCAAATCAGCATTGGAATGGATGTTTACCTCCAAATCAGCATTGGAATGGATGTTTACCTCCAAATCAGCTTTGGAATTGATGTTTACCTCCAAATCAGCATTGGAATGGATGTTTACCTCCAAATCAGCATTGGAATGGATGTTTACCTCCAAATCAGCATTGGAATGGATGTTTACCTCCAAATCAGCTTTGGAATTGATGTTTACCTCCAAACCAGCTTTGGAATGGATGTTTACCTCCAAACCAGCTTTGGAATGGATGTCTACCTCCAAACCAGCTTTGGAATGGATGTTTACCTCCAGATCAGCATTGGAATGGATGTTTACCTCCAAACCAGCTTTGGAATGGATGTTTACCTCCAAATCAGCTTTGGAATGGATGTTTCCCTCCAAATCAGCATTGGAATGGATTTTTCCCTCCAAATCAGCATTGGAATGGATGTTTACCTCCAAACCAGCTTTGGTATTGATGTTTACCTCCAAATCAGCATTGGAATGGATGTTTACCTCCAAATCAGCATTGGAATGGATGTTTACCTCCAAACCAGCTTTGGAATGGATGTTTACCTCCAAACCAGCTTTGGTATTGATGTTTACCTCCAAATCAGCATTGGAATGGATGTTTACCTCCAAATCAGCATTGGAATGGATGTTTACCTCCAAATCAGCATTGGAATGGATGTTTACCTCCAAATCAGCATTGGAATGGATGTTTACCTCCAAACCAGCTTTGGAATAGATGTTTAACTCCAAATCAGCATTGGAATGGATGCTTACCTCCAAACCAGCTTTGGTATTGATGTTTACCTCCAAACCAGCATTGGAATGGATGTTTACCTCCAAATCAGCATTGGAATTGATGTTTACCTCCAAATCAGCATTGGAATGGATGTTTACCTCCAAACCAGCTTTGGAATGGATGTTTACCTCCAAACCAGCTTTGGAATTGATGTTTACCTCCAAATCAGCATTGGAATGGATGTTTACCTCCAAACCAGCTTTGGAATGGATGTTTACCTCCAAACCAGCTTTGGAATTGATGTTTACCTCCAAATCAGCATTGGAATGGATGTTTACCTCCAAACCAGCTTTGGAATGGATGTTTACCTCCAAACCAGCTTTGGAATTGATGTTTACCTCCAAATCAGCATTGGAATGGATGTTTACCTCCAAACCAGCTTTGGAATGGATGTTTACCTCCAAACCAGCTTTGGAATTGATGTTTACCTCCAAATCAGCATTGGAATGGATGTTTACCTCCAAACCAGCATTGGAATGGATGTTTACCTCCAAATCAGCATTGGAATGGATGTTTACCTCCAAACCAGCTTTGGAATTGATGTTTACCTCCAAATCAGCATTGGAATGGATGTTTACCTCCAAACCAGATTTGGAATTGATGTTTACCTCCAAATCAGCATTGGAATGGATGTTTACCTCCAAACCAGCTTTGGAATGGATGTTTACCTCCAAATCAGCATTGGAATGGATGTTTACCTCCAAACCAGCTTGGAATGGATGTTTACCTCCAAACCAGCTTTGGAATTGATGTTTACCTCCAAATCAGCATTGGAATGGATGTTTACCTCCAAACCAGCATTGGAATGGATGTTTACCTCCAAATCAGCATTGGAATGGATGTTTACCTCCAAACCAGCTTTGGAATGGATGTTTACCTCCAAATCAGCTTTGGAATTGATGTTTACCTCCAAATCAGCATTGGAATGGATGTTTACCTCCAAATCAGCATTGGAATGGATGTTTACCTCCAAATCAGCATTGGAATGGATGTTTACCTCCAAATCAGCTTTGGAATTGATGTTTACCTCCAAATCAGCATTGGAATGGATGTTTACCTCCAAATCAGCATTGGAATGGATGTTTACCTCCAAACCTGCTTTGGAATTGATGTTTACCTCCAAATCAGCATTGGAATGGATGTTTACCTCCAAATCAGCATTGGAATGGATGTTTCCCTCCAAACCAGCTTTGGAATTGATGTTTACCTCCAAATCAGCATTGGAATGGATGTTTACCTCCAAACCAGCATTGGAATGGATGTTTACCTCCAAATCAGCATTGGAATTGATGTTTACCTCCAAATCAGCATTGGAATGGATGTTTACCTCCAAACCAGCTTTGGAATGGATGTTTACCTCCAAACCAGCTTTGGAATTGATGTTTACCTCCAAATCAGCATTGGAATGGATGTTTACCTCCAAACCAGCTTTGGAATGGATGTTTACCTCCAAACCAGCTTTGGAATTGATGTTTACCTCCAAATCAGCATTGGAATGGATGTTTACCTCCAAACCAGCTTTGGAATGGATGTTTACCTCCAAACCAGCTTTGGAATTGATGTTTACCTCCAAATCAGCATTGGAATGGATGTTTACCTCCAAACCAGCTTTGGAATGGATGTTTACCTCCAAACCAGCTTTGGAATTGATGTTTACCTCCAAATCAGCATTGGAATGGATGTTTACCTCCAAACCAGCATTGGAATGGATGTTTTCCTCCAAATCAGCATTGGAATGGATGTTTACCTCCAAACCAGCTTTGGAATTGATGCTTACCTCCAAATCAGCATTGGAATGGATGTTTACCTCCAAACCAGATTTGGAATTGATGTTTACCTCCAAATCAGCATTGGAATGGATGTTTACCTCCAAACCAGCTTTGGAATGGATGTTTACCTCCAAATCAGCATTGGAATGGATGTTTACCTCCAAACCAGCTTTGGAATGGATGTTTACCTCCAAACCAGCTTTGGAATTGATGTTTACCTCCAAATCAGCATTGGAATGGATGTTTACCTCCAAACCAGCATTGGAATGGATGTTTACCTCCAAATCAGCATTGGAATGGATGTTTACCTCCAAACCAGCTTTGGAATGGATGTTTACCTCCAAATCAGCTTTGGAATTGATGTTTACCTCCAAATCAGCATTGGAATGGATGTTTACCTCCAAATCAGCATTGGAATGGATGTTTACCTCCAAATCAGCATTGGAATGGATGTTTACCTCCAAATCAGCTTTGGAATTGATGTTTACCTCCAAATCAGCATTGGAATGGATGTTTACCTCCAAATCAGCATTGGAATGGATGTTTACCTCCAAATCAGCATTGGAATGGATGTTTACCTCCAAACCAGCTTTGGAATGGATGTTTACCTCCAAACCAGCTTTGGAATGGATGTCTACCTCCAAACCAGCTTTGGAATGGATGTTTACCTCCAGATCAGCATTGGAATGGATGTTTACCTCCAAACCAGCTTTGGAATGGATGTTTACCTCCAAATCAGCTTTGGAATGGATGTTTCCCTCCAAATCAGCATTGGAATGGATTTTTCCCTCCAAATCAGCATTGGAATGGATGTTTACCTCCAAACCAGCTTTGGTATTGATGTTTACCTCCAAATCAGCATTGGAATGGATGTTTACCTCCAAATCAGCATTGGAATGGATGTTTACCTCCAAACCAGCTTTGGAATGGATGTTTACCTCCAAACCAGCTTTGGTATTGATGTTTACCTCCAAATCAGCATTGGAATGGATGTTTACCTCCAAATCAGCATTGGAATGGATGTTTACCTCCAAATCAGCATTGGAATGGATGTTTACCTCCAAATCAGCATTGGAATGGATGTTTACCTCCAAACCAGCTTTGGAATAGATGTTTAACTCCAAATCAGCATTGGAATGGATGTTTACCTCCAAACCAGCTTTGGTATTGATGTTTACCTCCAAATCAGCATTGGAATGGATGTTTACCTCCAAATCAGCATTGGAATGGATGTTTACCTCCAAACCAGCTTTGGAATAGGATGTTTAACTCCAAATCAGCATTGGAATGGATGTTTACCTCCAAACCAGCTTTGGAATAGATGTTTAACTCCAAATCAGCATTGGAATGGATGTTTACCTCCAAAACAGCTTTGGAATGGATGTTTACCTCCAAATCAGCATTGGAATGGATGTTTACCTCCAAATCAGCTTTGGAATGGATGTTTCCCTCCAAATCAGCATTGGAATGGATTTTTCCCTCCAAATCAGCATTGGAATGGATTTTTCCCTCCAAATCAGCATTGGAATGGATGTTTACCTCCAAATCAGCTTTGGAATGGATGTTTACCTCCAAACCAGCTTTGGAATGGATGTTTACCTCCAAACAGCATTGGAATGGATGTTTACCTCCAAATCAGCATTGGAATGGATGTTTCCCTCCAAATCAGCATTGGAATGGATGTTTACCTCCAAATCAGCTTTGGTATTGATGTTTACCTCCAAATCAGCATTGGAATGGATGTTTACCTCCAAATCAGCATTGGAATGGATGTTTACCTCCAAATCAGCATTGGAATGGATGTTTACCTCCAAAACAGCTTTGGAATAGATGTTTACCTCCAAATCAGCATTGGAATGGATGTTTATCTCCAAATCAGCATTGGAATGGATGTTTACCTCCAAATCAGCATTGGAATGGATGTTTACCTCCAAATCAGCATTA